>NC_092709.1:270310707-273032433 GCF_047496885.1 Scyliorhinus torazame
TTGGCGGGATTGTAATGGGGGAGTAATCCGGAATAATAATAATCTTTATCAGTCTCACAAGTAGGCTTACAGTAATACTGCAATGAAGGTACTGTGAAAATCCCCTAGTTGCCACACTCTGGTGCCTGTTCAGGTACACTGAGGGACAATTCAGAATGACCAATTCACCTAACAGCACATCTTTCAGAACTTGTGTGACAAAACCAGAGCACCCGGAGGAAACCCATGCAGACAGGGGGAGAACGTGCAGACTCCAGACAGATAATGACCCAAGCCATGAAACGAACCCGGGTCCCTGGTGCTCTTAAGCAGCAGTGGTAACCACTGTGCTACCGTGCTGCCCCGGAAGACGATAACTGTCCTTTTACCCGCCGAAAAGCTGTTTCCTGCGGCCAGTTCCAAGTTCATATGTGATCATTTTTCAGAAGGAGGTGTAAAGAAGCCAATGTGGTAGCCAAGTTGAAAAGTACTTCCTGTAATAATTAACAGCACAGGGGAAAGTTCAAAGCTCTGAGGCATTCGTGGGGGTGGGGGCCTGTTGGATGGCGCACACCTTCTCCAGGACAGGGTGGAGACCTTTGCGATCCTCCCGATAGCCAAGGTGGACTACCTCCTTTGCATTAAACTTGTACCTGGTTGTCCATAGTCGGGCACCAACTTCAGCAAACCATTTCAACACAGTCTCCAGGTTATCCAAGTGCTCTTGCTTAGAGGCACCCATGACCAGCACATCATCTAAATAAGCAGCTACATGTGGGAGCCCCAATCCGGATGCCTTCCATCACGTGCTGAAAACTAGCACAGGTGGAGGACACGCCCAAAGGCAGCATGCATACTCGTGTAGGCCCCGCTACGTGTGTTGATGGTGACACATTTGTGAGAGGTCAGACCCAACTCAAGCTGCAAATATGCATGGTTCATAATCGAGCTTTGTGAAGGAAGCCCACACGGAAGCATCGCGGAGAGATCCTTAATGCGGAGCATGGGCTAGCGGTCCAACTGCAAAACCGTGTTCACCGTTAACTTGTCGTCCCGCGTAAACAAACTGTTTTGTCCAGCTTCCTGAGCCAACTCATCACGCTGGGGTGGTCCTTGAAGATGCCAGAGAGCTGTGTCTCCTGGGATGTAGTTGTCATGCACACTCCCTGGGAAGCGTGCACACACATGCATGATCCAGAGATGATGGTTGGACACGAGTTGAACAGTCAGAGAGTGGAACCCTTTCCAATTAATAAAGGGCAGTCCCTAATGTCCCAGTGCGCACAAGGCAACACGTGTGCTGTCAATTACCCCCTGTCCTGGGGAATCCCAGTTATGGTGGAGACTCCTGCTTCCCGGGCATCTTGATGGGCTTGATCCAGCTCAAATTTGATATAGTTTTCTGCCCGGGTGTACAGAGCATCTGTGATCAGAGCTTGTGAAATGCCACAAATCCCCATTCGAGCCCTGGAACGAACCGGTGGCATAAACTTTCAGGGCTGCGGTGACCTTTGTGACCACCAGGAGTGGGTGTCTTCCTCCTCCATGAGTGCCACGTCCATGAGGACATGGCACGGATGCCGCACTGTCTTTTTTTTAAGATGGTGTCTCCTGCGGCACATGCTGCCTCCTCGAAAGATCAACGACACCTGTACAACATGGGCTGTCTCTGATGTCCCACTTGGCCTGATGGACGGCTGGATCTTCAGGGTGTGGGGTGGCACCTCCAGCCTGCGCCGACACTGCTGTGAGCACCACGAGGGCATCCTCTGCAGGATCGACAACACCAGCCATTCTGGTCTCTGTAAAGAATTGGAGAAGGAGAGAAACCGACAATCAGTCAGGGCTTCCACCCGGGACTCTCCATTCTTGCAATCACCCCACGCCCTTATATTCCCATCTTCTCCCCTTCTCTCAGAGTGCTATTTAGTGTGCCAGCTCTGCTGTAAAACCTCGCTCTGCACACTCACCTCCGGCCACAGCAAGAGCCCTGAGATCCCAAACCCCTGCCGGGAACATTAGGGAGACCGTGCTGAAGTGCCCACCCTGATCGACACATTCACTCTGTGCTCGCAAGGTTATCCCAAATGGTGAAGCCCAGCTCTTGAGTGTATGATTGTTGGCTGCTGCCTTTCTGGGCTGACACTTCCAGAGTCCAGGCAAACTGCTCCGGCTTCAAGGATTGATTGAAATGTGAAGCAATAATCATTTTGTGAGACATGGCACGTGTACCCATGGGAGCGCACTTGAGAATGCTTTGTTTATTAAACAGTCAGCAGCACCTGCATACAAAGAAACCTAAACCAACAACATTATAGTCTACACATCACACTAACCATCAATCAACAAGGAACCATCAGCGTACCATATTGGTAGCAGTGCAAAGCTATATCAGCTCAGTTTCACAAAAAAAATCTAAACACAGAGTATCGCCCCCTAACAGGTACCTCAACCGCAACGGAGGATAAGCCTGAGATTGTGTTATCATGTCCAGAACTTTGTCATAGTAATGATCGGTCCTTCAATGTGTTACTTGTTCCACATATCAGTGCCATTCTCCGTCCAGGAGCCGGACTGTGCAGGCCCCCCCTCACTGCCCAGTCTCACCGGAACCAAATCCTGCCATCCACATATTCCACTGACGCTCAAGGTGCAGTTGAACATCCTTGACTTCCAGCATGTTTAACCCACGGTGCCATGGCAGTTACATGCAACGCTCACCACACCAGCAACAAAAGCATCAGCAATCTGCAAAAGTATTTCTTTAAAAACATTGGGCGGGTTCCCCATCGGGGAATGCGATTGGACGGAGAATAGCTTCCGACGCCAAAATCGTGGCAGATGCCGATTTGGCGGCAAATTGCGATTCTCTGTCACCTCGAAAACTGCGTCAATGCGATGCATGCTGTGCGTAGTTGAAACACCGTTTGCATCTTATTAGTGGGCCCACCCGTGATTCTCTGCTTCCAATGGGCCAAGTTCCTGATGGTGCGGTCCAGGTGTGCTTTAAGAAATAGTGAACCAGGCGTGGTGGCTGCTGAGAGAGAAAGAGAGGAGGTAGGACACAGAGAGGAGCGATTGCGGGCTGCCCAACAGGCCGTGGAGGACGCGGTGCCAAGGAGGTGCAGCATGAGGCCTCGTGTGTACCGGCACTTCCTGACATTCGAGGACTTACCGGATCGGGCATGCGGTTAGAGACTTTGGCTGTGCAGAGAGACAGTGCAACACTTCTGCCAGGTGGTGGCACATCTGGCACCACGGGGGTATGGAAGAGAACACCCGCTCCAGTGTCCGTCAAGGTGATGGTCACCCTGACCGTCTATGCCACAGGGTCCTTCCAGGTGCCGAGTGGGGACCAGTCTGGGATCTCACAGACCTCGGTGCACAGGTGCATCCGTGCCGTCATGGAGACCTGAGATGCCCAGGCGGGTCAATACATCTATTTCGATGTGGAGCAAGCCCACCAGGCTGCCTGGGCAGCAGAGTTCGCCGCCAATGTCCCGGGTCCAGGGAGTGATCAACGGGATGCATGTCTCCATATGTGCACCTGTGGATAACAGGCCGCTCTACACAAACCAAAAGGGGTACCACTCAATGAATGTTCAGCTGGTCTGTGACCATCAGCTGCGTGTCATTCACCTCTTCGCCCGATACTCGGACAGTGTGCACAATGCCTTCATCCTGGCACACTCGGCGATTCCTGAAATGTTCAAGAGGCCTCCCCCTGGCTGAGGGGTTGGCTCCTGGGGGACAGGGCTTACCCGCTGGGGTCGTGGCTGATGACATCTATCTGGAGGCCACAGACCAACACGGAGACCTGCTACGATTCCCATGCAGTGACCAGGAGTAAGATCGAGCAGTTCTTCGGCCTCCTGAAGATGCGGTTCAGGTGCCTGGACTGCTCTGGAGCTGCCCTCCAGTATGATGCTGAGACGGCCGCCCGCATTGTGGCAGCCTGCTGCGTCCTCCACAACACCACACAGCAAAGGAGCGATGTGCTGGAGGAGGACGTTGAAGGCCAGACCTCGTCCAATGAGGAGGATGCGGGGAGGGCGAGTATGGGCAGGGCCAATGCGCACGGGTAGCTCGGATCGTCTCCAGGTTCACTGACTAGGAGGGGGAGGGGAAGGGGAGGTGGAGGATGCAGGCCGGGGCATCAACACCACATCCCCTCACTTCCCATCCCGACCATCCCCCGCATGCAGCCCCTCCGTGATACATCCCGCAGCATTACGGGGTGGGGCTCTGGGTTGGCAGTTGACAGCGTGTCTGGTCCATGGGATGGAGGGTGATGACAACCCGCTCTGCGATGAGCTCTGGTGCTCCGCATCATACGACAACATCGGACTCCTGCCCATGGTAGCACTGTCCACCTGGGTGATCCCTGCATGCGAGCTGGCCATTCCAGCGCACGGTCCCATCGAATCCGTGGGGTGACGGTGGTGGGGACAGTTGGTGGGGGGGGGGGTGAGCACGTGCCTGCTCCATTCCCCCGCAGCCCCCACCCATGGCCAAGCCACCCCTCACACCCATCAGACAGAACATCGGGTCAGGTTGTAACAGTGGTAACGGTGTTTATTGTGAACAAATATACACAGTCTGTGCCCCAGCCCATATAACTTAGCTGTGCCCTGCACCCATGCCAACTCAACTGGTGTCTAACTTTCTGGCCTTACGAGCCCTAAGGGTACGTCTAGGTTGTTCCCCAGATGGTACAGTAAAAGTAGAGGCGGTCTGCTGTGATTCCCGCCCTGTGACCTGGGTCCCCATTGGCACATGTCCTCTGGGGCGACCCAGCCAGAATGGGCCCAGCCACTGCTCGGATAGCATGGTGCCGGTCTGTCCTGCCCGCTGCCCATCAGATGCACCAGGGACAGGAGGGGAAGTTCGGGGGGAGTCTGAGGTGCTGCGGGGGTCACCGGCACGGGCCCCATCAACTCCACTCCCTCAAGGTGTCTGATAGCCCCAGGCTACTCCATTGGTCGGGGGTGCGAGCGAAGCCATTCCCTGAGGCCACCCCACCACCTGCCACTGCCGGAGACTCGTTCTGCTTTCGGCCAGGGTCTGCATGCTCGCGGCATTGGAGCACAGGGAGTGGACCATCTCCTTCTGGGACTGTGCCACATCACACTACGACTGGACCACCAATTTCTGTGTCTGTGTCACATCAGCCAGTGACTGCGCCATCTCCCCCTGGGATTGGGTCACCTCCCTCTGTGTCTGCACCACGTCGGCCAGCACCTGGGCAATGCCTCCGACATTCTCAGCCATGGCCTGCTGTGACTGGGCCATGCTGAGGATCATCGCTGCAATATCCAAGTGGCTCTAGCACATGTCCAATGTCCAAGTGGCTCTGGCACATGGCTGCCTGTGAGGAGGCAATCCTGTCCTGAATCTTTGCCAGCAGCTGCATAGAATACTCCAGGCCTTGGACATGCTGATCCATGGCTGAAACTGTCGCCCCCAATGTCTCAACCGCGGACACCACCTGTGCAGTGTTGGCCTGGGTGGCACGCTTGGTTGGCACCACCTCCTGCTCCTGCAAGCGGTTGGACTCCTCCACCTGTGCTGCAGGTGTTGGATGTTCACCGACATACCCTCATGTAGTCCCTGGCTCTGTGACTGTAACTCCACTGTGGCTGGGACTAGATGTTCCAGACGCCCGGGAACCGTCTGGACAGCAACTAGTTCCTGGGGTTACCCTGCCCTCCGGCCATCTGGCACCTCGGGTGTCCCTATCTCCACCTGCTGTACCAGATCAACTGTATGATGTGCACCAGATAGTGTCCCAGGAGCCTCTTTACTAAAGTGCCCAACTAAGGTGAGTGTCTCTGGGATGGTGGAGGGTGTAAGAGACAACTGTGACGGAAAATCACTGTCAACCTCCGACCCGGGGTATGCTGAGTCTCAAGCGGAGGGTTAGTGTCCGAGCTCCTCTCCCCATCAGTTCTCGGCTCACTGGGGGCTCCGGCTCTAGCACTGGCTGGGGCTGGTAGATGGACCCGCTCATTCCTCGGCAAACGGAACTGTCCCATCTCCGGCACACCCTGCAAGACACAAGGCAACATGCAGATTAGACTACGGGCCGGGGGCGGTTTGGTGGTGGAAGTTGAGGGTGTCATAGGGAATCACAACTCAGCGGGGTCTCAGTTCCTCGCCCATGACCGCACACCACCTCGGCAACCTCCCATTCCTCTGGCCCACTGGCCACTTCCAGGGCCCTCTGCTCTGGTCGAGGGCTGCAGGTCTGGATTGCAGGTCTGGTGGTCCCCGCCTGTCTTCTCCCGTTTCCAGCAGTTATGTGCGGCCTTCTCCTCTGGGGGCGGAACACATAGAACAGTAAGAAGTCTTACAACACCAGGTTAAAGTCCAACAGGTTTGTTTCGAATCACTAGCTTTCGGAGCGCTGCTCCTTCCTCAGGTGAATGAAGAGGTATGTTCCAGAAACAGATATATCGACAGATTCAAAGAAGCCAGACAATGCTTTCAATGCGAGCATTAGCAGGTGATTAAATCTTTACAGAGCCAGAGATAGGGGTAACTCTACGTTAAAGAGGTGTGAATTGTCTCAAGCCAGGACAGTTGGTAGGATTTTGCATTCAAAGCATTGTCTGGCATCTTTGAATTTGTCTATATATATGTTTCTGGAACATACCTCTTCATTCACCTGAGGAAGGAGCAGCGCTCCAAAAGCTAGTGTTTGAAACAAACCTGTTGGGCTTTAATCTGGTGTTGTAAGACTTCTTACTGTGCTCACCCCAGTCCAACGCCGGCATCTCCACAACATAGAACAGTATTAGACAGTCAGACGCATGCAGCCCAGGGGGTGGTATGCTGGTGGCCTCAGTGGCCAGGGCACCCGGCCATGGTGTTATGTGGGGCAGGGTGGGGATTCGGCCGCCCCCTTGGAAGGCGGGGGGGGGGTAGTGCTGGGGGGCACAGTGCTGCCTACCCAACCTGGCTGCCCTGAGGAGATCACTGCATGCCGGTGCAGGCAACGTTGCCCACCAACTCTGCCACCTGTGTCCAGACACAAAAGGATGGTGGCACCTGGCAGCCACCTTCCCGGCCGGGATACGAGGTCATCCTTCTCTTCTCCACCGTGTCCAGGAGGGTATCCAGTTCCGAGTCCATGAAATGTGGAGCTTCTCTCATTACAGCCATCTTGTTGGCTGGGATGTTGTGTAGGGGGGGAAGGATCGTTTATGTGCAGCTGCAGCTTGTCAGCCTCCTGAGTGCCAATCTTAGACCCAGCGAATCCGGCACCATTTTTCATCAGAATTGATTGTGTTACAAGTGGCGCCGGTGCTAGCCCATTAATAGTAGCGGAATCAGTGCAGGTGTGGCACTAATCTTTCTGTCGTGAAAATCCATGGATTCTCCATTGGCGTCAGCACTTAGTCTCAGAGACGGAGAATCCAGCCCATCAGCAGGTGGCCCATTTGGATCAATGTCATGCACCAGGTCCTGTAGCATCTTCTTGCTTCAAGCCTTCTGGACTTATACATCCCCCTGAGCTAGTGTTCCAGGACCCAGGTATCTTAGAAAGAATTGTCCTTCTTTCTGGCTGCAGAAAAGGAACGAAACAGCAACAACAGCCTCCAGGCATTTGCAGCCACCAGCAGGAGCAAACAGCAAACAAATCTGCAAATATTTTAGTTTATTGACAATATCAAAATACAAAAGACAATACAATGAGGACACCAATCACTTGGCACCCAGAATAGATCTCCAGATCTCTCGATCTCTCTCTCTCTCTCTCAGGCCCCTCCCCCATGAGAGGAAAGGCTCACCAGTTCAGTCCACCGGAAAAGGCCGCTGCAACACAGAGCACGGTGGAGGAGAGAAAACCATTCCACTCCTCCCAAGAGTGGCAAAGTTCAGCCCAGAATATTATTTACAAAACCAAATACAGAGCAACCACCAAAGGAGAACACAAAACAAGCAGAAATCTGAATCAGCTCATGTCCCCCTCCACCGCAGCCACAGCAGCAGACCTACATCAGTGGAAGGGCACCCAAGCGCAATGTACAGGAAAGTATGTGTGTGAACATCAGTGCATGCATATCAGCGAGAGTGTGCGTGCATGAAGAGTATACGCGTGAATGACTGTGCATGCCTGTTCGAATGCGTGAGAGCGAGCAGCACAGATCACGGGAAAATGTCACGCTGTCATGGGGCACAGCGGAAGAAGGAGAGAACACACCCCACCCCTTCTCCAGCGCTGGTAATTTGCCAGGGTCCAGGCTGCAGAAGCTAGAGGGGTCACAGCAGACAAGCATATGGCATCCAGGAAAAAGAGCAATACACTGTCAACGGTGTAAAAATAACCCCCCCCCCCCCCCCACCACCATCCTACGCAGCCCCTACAGTGGACCTTCATCAGTGGAAAGCCACTTGCTAAGCCAACCACCAGAAGGTTTCACTGACCTGGAGCGTAGCGGAGCAGTGAGAGAGAGCGAAAACCATCACCACCGTTTTCACACTGGCAGCACATCATTCCAACGACTCCCTGGCTACAGAGGCAGGAGGGGTTGCATCCCAGCAAAAAAAATTACCCGAGATTACATGATGTTCATCATATAATTCCCCTCCCCACCCCTCCCCTGAGAATTATGGACAAACACAGTGTAAAAGGAAACCAAGGGTCACCAGCGACCGGCACGGCTCCTGTAATGGGAGCACTAGATGGCTACAGAACATAAAAAATCACCGGTAGTCCATTAAAGTGTTCCAATGCAATCTCAGGGCTGCGCAGTCAAGCTGGGCCACCTCTCCTGCAGTAGCGGCATCTGATCTTCTGATCTTCCATAACCACCCTATCTGAGAACTGGCCATAGGAACACAGGGGGCATTAACAGGTGACCCACAACTCCAGAACAGATTACACAGTCAACATACAAAACAGACCTTGAAAAATATCGACAGACTGTTCGAGCAAGTCCTTCTACATCCTTGGTAGTAGGCCTGCCAAAATTCTCCCCTCGCTGCGCTCCAGGTAAAAGAGAACGTAAGGCAACAACCTTCTTTCTTCCTTCTCTTCATCCAGAAAGCAGCAGGTAAGCCCAAGAGGACGAGCCATCAGGCAAGCAAAAAAGGCAGCAGCAAACAAACTCTCAGCTACAGTATCCAGGCATTTGCAGCTAAGCAGCAGCAAGCAGCAAACACAATCTGCAGCTGGGAAGTGCTCTCACAACTAACAAGGCCAATTCCTTATTAGCAATAGCATTCAGCTGTGAAGCTAGAGGCTTCTCATAGTCAAAGGGAGTTAAAGTGACCTTCAGCATAGCAGCAAGAGCAGGGCTCTGTCTTGGAAGTTTTGGGTGAGATAGACAGGCAGCAGCTGTAGTTGCCACTGTTATGGGTATCCTCAATATTTAAAGATGGTTTGGAGGCCTTATGAATGATACGCCCCTCAACAGCAGCCCCCATCTCCCTCCCCCCGGCCCAGGGGTGACCCCCAAATTGGATGGCTTCAGCCCCCCCGACTGAGCCCAGCCACCTTGAAGGGTCCTCAGTGGGCCCTCGGTCGCGGGCTAGGCCACATCAGAGGCCCCCCCCGGGGTCGGACCCCACCTCCCCCCCCCCCTCCCCCCCACAGGCCGCCCCCGATCCTTCCTCGCCGAATTCCCACCGGCTGAGAGCAGGTGTGGACGGTGCCGGCAGGACTCGTCTTTTTTACAATGGCCGCTCGGCCCATCCCGGGCCGAGAATCGGCGGGCCAGCCGCGTAGAGCAGCCCTGACCGGTGCCGCGCCAACTATGTCGTCGCAATGGCACCGATTCTCCGCTCTGCATAGAATCGTGTGCCGGCACCGGGCGGCGTGCTGCGATTTGCGCCGGTCGCGGGGGTTCTCTGGCCCTGGGCTGAGAGAATCCCGCCCCTGACTTCTCACATCCAAAAAAGAAATGTGAGTTAAATACAAACTGATCAAAACTTGAAGTCTATAGTCAATTGAAAATTGCATGTTCGATCTTCAAGTTCATTGGCAGAAGGATTACAGCAACAAACTGCATGACAAACTTGTAAGGCTTTGCTGCTGAAAGGCTCAGGTCATTTTAACCCTAGGCCTCACCACAATATTTCAAATCGGACACCTGTCCAAAGCTGACAGGAATGGTATTATGGCTGGGAAATTTCATGGCAGGAACGTTGTAGTTTCAGGGGACCATGGTAGTATAGTGGTTAGCACAATTGCTTCACAGCTCCAGGGTCCCAGGTTTGATTCCCGGCTTGGGTCACTGTCTGTGCAGAGTCTGCACGTTCTCCCCATGTGTGCGTGAGTTTCCTCCAGATGCTCTGGTTTCCTCCCACAATCCAAAGATGTGCAGGCTAGCTGGATTGGCCATGCTAAATTGCCCTTAGAGTCCAAAATTGCCCTTACTGTTGGGTGGGGTTACTGGGTTATGGAGAGAGGGTGGAGGTGTGGGCTTGTGTAGGGTGCTATTTCCAAGAGCCGGTGCAGACTCGATGGACTGAATGGCCTCCTTCTGCACTGTAAATTCTATGATTCTATAATGTCTGGGAAATTTCATGGCAGGAATGGGGTAATGGCTGGGAAATTTCACAACAGCAAGTTGTTACTGGGGACTAAAGGAAATTACTCTTAGCTCGGTACGTGATGGAAGTGACCGACATGGGGGTGGGAGTAAAGAGTCTCAGTCCTGCATGATCAGAATGACAGTAAGAGGGAACAGAAACTCTGGGCAAGTAGGCCCAAGAATTTCCTCTGGGGTCTTAATCCTACAGGCATCTCAGAAAACGTTTGAAACATGATTTATCTGACCTTCAATCCAATTTGGCCACAGCTTTCCCTGGCGTGGTCAGCACTGGTTGGCGTTAAATCACACTGGAGTTCAAATGATCACAATGGGCCATGACTTTGGATTGTTCATGAGACTCCTGCCTGTCCATCACGAGGGCCTTACCTGCCCTCTAAAACCACGGATTAAAAATCACACTTGGTGAAATAACCTGTACAGGACTCATCCACCTGGGGATGATTGTTCCCCGTGTTCAATTGGACTGAGTTAACCCAGCACTAGCATAAAAGGCAGGCAGCTGTAGAGCCAGCTAAAAAAAGGAATGAGGACCTGGTGAAAGGGAACCGGGCCCTGTGCATGTATGATGCTGTTGCTGAAATAAAGGACTTTTAAGAAGCTCGTTGGACTCCCCTGGCTTTATCACATTGGCGACGATGATGAATTGGAGCTGTCGGCGTGCTTCTTCTTCAGCTGAGCTACCTCCCGGGAATTCTTTTTAAAAAAGAGCGGACTACGGTGCCGAGTTTGTTTCTGTAGTTTATTTTTAGAGCCTCTACTGTCATGGAGAGCGAGAGCCGGGTCGAGTTTTTTTTTTTGCTTCCGGCTTGTGAAGTGTGTCCGCTGGGAGTGATGGGGAGTCTGATGTGTCCGGCAGTAATAGATGCGGTATCATTCTGGTGTGGGTCGCGTAGCGTTTCGTCCATCTCTGTCTGCTGTTGTTTCCTGATGCTGGCAGAGTGGTCCACTGGGGAGTCCGTTCTCGAGTTGCCGCCACTGTTTTGGAACATCATTCTGGTCGTGAGTGCAGCGGTGTGTTTGGAAGACTGCGGCAGCTTGGACTGTGGGATTTGCAACAGTGATGTTTTGCCTGCGACCTGACCGTTATTGTACGGCTGCAGGTTTTGTGCCTGGAGACTCTGGTGTGGAGTTGACTGGACATTCCATATGTGACTTCTGGTCCTGTGAAGCTTGCACGGAACCCTGCTGTTTTTTTTTTATTTGCGCTGTGTGTTTATTTGCCTGTGTACTGTAAGAATGTCGGGGTGACAGCTCCCTGGGCATTTTGGTAGGTGTTTTATTTTTTGGGGTAGAATTTAGAGTACCCAATATTAAAAATTAAGGGGAGTTTGGGAGTTGCGGGACGTTGAGGTGGACGTTGTCTGATGTTCCCCCCCCCTGTTCCCTCTGTGGCTGGAAGGCATGCCACGCCGATTGGGCCTTGGGTTGATGGGTTTGATTCTGTGGCGTGCGCCGTCCCCGGGTTCGGCTGTTGGCAGCTTCGCCCCCTGTGTGACTGGTGAGGGAGTTGGGCCGGACATAATGCTTGGTGGAGTACACGCCTGCCCGTCCTGCTTCCCTGTTCGGTGGAGCCTTATCTGAACCAATTTTTTATTAGGTTTGTTGTCTGGTCACTGTGGGGTTTGCACCCGTTTGGTCCTCTCCTATCCACTCCTCCTAAATGGCCGTCCTTGTGAGGGGTTTCGGGCTTTGGCGGGGGAGGGGTGTAATAACCTGCACAGGACTCATCCACCTGGGGATGATTGTTCCCCGTAGTCAATTGGACTGACTTAACCCAGCACTAGCATAAAAGGCAGGCAGCTGTAGAGCCAGCTAAAAAAGGAATGGGGACACGGTGAAAGGGAACCGGGCCCTGTGCATGTATGATGCTGTTGCTGAAACAAAGGACTTTTAAGAAGCTCGTTGGACTTCCCTGGCTTTATCACACTTGGAAAAAGTGCAAAATTAAAATGGAGGTGAGGATCTTGCTATGATTTCCATCGGACTCAAGGGGCCAAAATCATGGCCTACGATTTTTATCTGATTCTGAATATATTACTGAGCAAGTCAAAACCAGCACTTGTATAAGAGTAGGCTTTTTTTTAAAGAGATGTTTGAATCACATTCACTGCCTCCACACAAAATGGCCTCCCGTGGTAATGCTGCTGGTCCCAAATGCAATCCGCAGAACACATATCTGATATCCCACAACAAGAGCGTAATCTGTTGGTAGAATTAGAAAATTGTAGCAAATCCGGGCCTCACAATATTCTGCAAGAAAGTAACTGACCAGCCCCTCTGTTCACATCCACGAGGTTGTAGCGCACAAAGACTCCGTGAGACGAATAGAGTGAAGTCGATGAGGCTTTATTAAGCGTGTCTGTTCCCCCGCAGCTCGATAGTAGAATGGCCTGCGGGGGAGAACTCCGGCTTCTTATACTCCGCCTTCAGGGCGGAGCTAGAGGTCAACGGCCAACCAGGACCCGGGATCTGTCAGCCAATGACATTAGGGCTTCCAGTCCCACATGACCCCTAATACATACTACCACAGAGGTATTCCCCATTCTATAACTCATTCCCTCCATGAGGTTGGGTCACGGAGCAAACCTTTGAACTGTGGGCCATTGCATGCCTCCCTTCAACAGAAGCCAGTGCTTACCTGGAACCAACAATGCAGCTCTGAGAACTCATGAGAACTCGCCCTCCTTCCCTCTTCTTCATAGCATTGATTCTCTCCAAAGTGTGAACACCTGGACCTGTGCCTGCTTCAATTTGTAATACCGCAGCTGCATTAGGTTAGTACATTATAGCTAAAATTACATGTTTCTTGAATAGAGAAATTTAGTAAAGGCAGTCTATATAATTATTTCCAAATAAACATGTTTTTATTCTCATTCATACACAAACAGAAACTGTTAAATATTTTGTTAATTTACAATAAAAAGCCTATTTTATGTCAGTCAATTTAACTAAGGCTTTAATGAGGTTCGGCATAAGGCGGTAAAATCGCACATGTCACAAACTGATGCGCAAAATCAGGTGTGCTTAGTCACGCTTGTCTTTTTGTCAAATAAAAAGCATGATTTTAATCTCATTAAAGTTGAGTCTTATTGTTTAGGTAAAGACTCGCGATTTTTCAACTGTTTATTGGATATTTCTTTTCCATCGAAGCCAAAGAAAAATTCATTAAAACTAGTTGTTATTGGAAACATTGCTAAAACTCAACAAACAAGGAACTCATAAAATAAACGGTTAAGCTTAATGGCAACCAACAAGCGTTGAATGAAAACTGCATGAAGGCAAAGCGCCAACAATTTAGGTGGGGAAATATCTCTTGGGGTAACTACATTTCGGGTGGAAAATGGCCTTGCTGGTTTCTGCTTTGTGCAATAAACAGTTTAATTTCATAGAACTTACAGTGAAGAAGGAGGCCATTCGGCCCATCAAGTCTGCACTGGTTCTTGGAAAGAGCACCCCACTTAAGGCCACACCTCTACCCTATCCCTGTAACCCAGTAACCCTACCAAATCTTTTTTTAGGACACTAAGGGCAATTTAGCAAGGCCAATCCACCTAACCTTCACATCTTTGGACTGTGCGATGAAACCAGAGCACCAGGAGGAAACCCACGCAGACACGGGGAGAATGTGCAGACTTCGCTCAGACAGTGGCCCAAGCCGGGAATCGAACCCGAGTCCCTGGCACTGTGAAGCAACAGTGCTAACCACTGGGCTGCCGTGCCGCCAAAATTTGTGGTGGCTGAATAGAAGAGATGGGATTGCCACCCACTTCTCATCCCAGAGGCATGTTTGAGGCCACTGCCGGAGTCCTCTGGAAATTCTGCCACTTACATTGTTCCTGGGTCCAGTGCAGGGCACATCAGCTGGGAGCTGACACTGTCACTTAAATCAGTCTGTGATTTTGGATCAGGCTAATAATGTCAATGGCTATGAAACAGCCCCACTCTACCACTTTTCTGAAAATATAGTGGAACAGAGTCCCGACAACTTTTCATGAAGGCAGTTTGAGCACAGTATAAGAGCAGTTTGGGGAATGAAGGGGTATGAGTATGGTGGGACTGCAGTTTGATGACCACTGGAAGCACATTCAAGCTGCTAGGTCATTCCTCGTCATCATACGTCAGGTGAGCTTCCAGCATAAAATGTACTCTGCAGGTGAAATGTAAAAGACAGCGAGCGCACAGTTCATTGCCTTCCTAACTACCCAATTCAGTTAGCAGCTGGGAAGGGCGAGGACAGTGTGTTTATGCTCCATACGAGCGTCCACCTACCTTCTGCACTTTGATTGGCTGCCCCAGCTTCATCGAAAGGTCCATGGGAATGCTAGTAAATGCAGTCCCTTTAAGAGCTGTAAGAACAGAGTATGGTTGCAATTTAAAAATTATGAGAGGTGACATTTCACCCCGGACATGTACAATCTCCCATGGTAAAACCATCAGAGTTTTCGGTGATGCCCACCAAAATTGCGAGCGAGTACATGTGAGGCATGAAGGTAGCTTTTTCAGAACACAGAAAATCACAGTCAGAGGTGTACATGGGTTGAGAATGCCATCAGTACAGCCTTCACATCGCCTGTGGCTAGGTACATGACTGTGTCTGACATGACTGTGTCTGACTTTAAGTGATATGTAACAAGAAATCAGTTTTACTCGTCAACGCTCTTCAACTTAAGGGGAACCTGTGGTGGAAATTATGCAAGATAATATTTTAATAATCTTTGCTTTTAGACTAGAATGCACATTCGACCAAAAATAATCCAAGGATTTGTATTAAACTGCATCAATTAGATTAGTGGAAGTATTTGGGTCTAATTTGTATCACCACTGGGATAGCATGATTAAAAACAGTGGCAGAATCATCTTGATTGCAATAATGCTGACATCCTTTACCATTTCCAGGAGTGTGATTATTTGGCTGTAATTACTGACTGTTCAGGGTTGAATTAAACACAGTTTAATGGATTAACACAATAACAAAAATGCCAATTAATCCAATTATCAAGAGGTAGGCTAGATTAAATGAAATCATGACTATTGAACACTTTGTCGGGTTGCTATGCTCTTGTCCCAAGAGGTTGGCAACATTCAGCCACAAACATTTTTTTTTACTGTTTTGTGGTAATTGTGTGCACACATTTTGCAGCAACTGTTGGCTTTTTAAGTCTAATTTCTCCCGAAAATGTAAAAACATGTTAGTTGTGTTGTTTGAGAAAAGATACTAAGAGTACAGTTCTAATTGAGCATTTATATTTGAAGAAAAATATCGAGGTTCAGAAAAAGAGCAGGAAACTGGAACTGGAGTGGATGACACAGGGTCACGAGCAAGGTAGGTCAGAGTGGTCTCTTTTTGTGCTTAAATGTCTATGATACACTGTGACATTGGTGGCTCAATGTTGCACTCCCACCCCTGAGGCAGCTGAGATTGCAATGCCGAGATTTTTGAAAATGCCTTCATTTTTGAAGATGCTGTACGATTGGATGAGAAGTTAAACTGAGGGCTGACTGTCCTCTCAATGGAGTTAAACAAAATCCCAAAGTGCTATTTTATGGAAGAGCAGGAAGATCCTGACGTCCTGGCCAATATTTACCCAGCAACCATAAAATGTACAGTGCAGAAGGAGGCCATGCAGCTCACCAGATCCTCTGAAAGAGCACCCTACCCGGGCCCACTCCCCCACCCCATCCCCATAACTCCAACTAACCTTTGGGCACAAAGAGGCACTTTATCAAGGCCAATACACCTTACCAATTTTTACAGATGCACCATCAAAAGCATCCTATCTGGCTGCATCACTGCCTGGTATGGCAACTGCTCAACCCAAGTCAGTACAAAACTATAGAGAGTCGTGAACACAGCCTAGTCCATCATGCAATCCCGCCTCCCATCCATTGACTCTATCTACACCGCCTGCTGCCTTGGGAAAGCGGGCAGCATAATCAAAGACCCCTCCAACGTGGGTTATTCTCTGTTTCAACCTCTTCCATTAGGCAGGAGTTACAAAAGTCTGCGAACACACACACTATTTTCCCCAAACATCCATCCAATTTCTTTTTGAAATCATTAATTGTTTCCTCTTCCACCCTCGTGGACTGTAACAGTCTAGGGCTTTGTACAGAAACAGCATAACGGGGTGAATTCTCCGTCTCCCCAGCGGAGTGTTTCTCAGCGGCAAGCCGTCATTGGCAGCGGGCTTCTCCGTTCTGCTGCTGGCCAATGAGATTTCCCATTGTAGCCATCCCACACCACCAGGAAACCCATGGGCGGGAATACGCTGCCAGTGGAATGGAGAATGTGATTTGATTTGATTTAATATTGTCACATGTATTAGTATACAGTGAAAAGTGTTGTTTCTTGCATGCTATACAGCCAACGCATACTGTACATGGGGAAGGAAGGAGAGACTTCAGAATGTAATGTTAAAGTCATAACTGGGATGTAGAGAAAAGATCAAATTAATACAAGGTAGGTCCATTCAAAAGTCTGATGGCAGCAGGGAAGAAACTGTTCCTGAGTCGGTTGGTACGTGACATCAAACTTTTGTATCTTTTTCCTGGAAGAGAGTATGTCCAGGGTGCGTGGGGTCCTTAATTATGCTGGTTGCCTTTCCGAGGCAGCGGGAATTATAGATAGAGTCGATGGATTGGAGGCTGGTTTGCGTGATGGACTGGGCTACATTCACAACCTTTAGTAGTTTCCTGTGGTCTTAGGCAGAGCAGGAACCATATCAAGCTCTGATACAACCAGAAAGAATGCTTTCTATGGTGCATCTGTAAAGATTGGCGAGAGTCGTAGCTGACAGGCCAAATTTCCTAAGTCTTCTGAGAAAGTAGAGTCGTTGGTGGGCTTTCTGAACTATAGTGTTGGCATAGGGGGACCAGGACAGGTTGTTGGTAATCTGGACACCTAAAAACTTGAAGCTCTCGACCCTTTCTACTTCATTCCTGTTGATGTAGACAGATGCATGTTCTCCACTACGATTTCTGAAGTCAATGACAATCTCCTTCGTTTTGTTGACATTGAGGGAGAGATTATTGTCGTCGCACCAGTTCACTAGATTCTCTATCTCATTCCTGTGCTGTCTCGTCATTGTTTGAAATACGACCCACTACTGTGCTGTCATCAGCAAGTTTGAGAATTGAGTTGATGGGGAATTTGGTCACACAGTCATAGGGTGTATAAGGAGTATAGTAGGGGGCTGAGGACACAGCCTTGTGGGGCACTGGTGTTGAAGATGATCGTAGAGGAAGTGTTGTTGCCTATCCTTACTGATTATGGTCTGTGGGTTAGGAAGTTCAGGATCCAGTCACAGAGGGAGGAGCCGAGGCCCAGGCCGTGGAGTTTGGAGATGAATTTCGTCGGAATAGTAGTGTTGAAGGCTGAGCTGTTGTCAATAAATATGAGTCTGACATGGGTGTCTTTGTTATCTAGGTGTTTCAGTGTTGAGTGCAGGGCCAGGGAGATGGCGGCTGCTGTTGCCGCAGTGGGCGAACTGTAGTGGATCAAAGCAATCTGGGAGGCTGGAGTTGATTCGTGCCATGACTAACCTTTCGAAGCACTTCATAATGATGGATGTCAGAGCCACTGGACTATAATCATTAAGGCACGCTGCTTGGCTTTTCTTTGGTACAGGGATGATGGTCGTCTTTTTGAAGCAGATAGGGACTGTGTTGGGTGTTCTGGATTACAAACAGGTCACCAACACTGGAAGTGGTGCAACTCTATTTTATTATTAGGTTAACTACTTGAACTGTGGATAAATGCAATACCAGCTTTAACCGTTGACCCTTGCCTCGTCCAAACCAGGTGATGCACTCAGCACATGGTGAATGTCTGTGTTGCAGGCTGTGAGCTCTGTGCTCCGAGCTGGCTGCTACTAGAATGAGCGGGAACTCTCCTGTCCCCTGTCTTTATAGTGCGTGTGCTCTCACTGGTGATTGGCTGCGGTGTTGTGTATGCTGATTGGTCCCACTGCATGTCCATCAGTGTGTGTGTGTGTCTGCACCCTGATATACTGGTGTATATTATGACATCCCCCCTTTTATATAAAGAATATGTGCCTGCATAACAATAAATATCATGTAGTGAATGTACCTGACTATGTTTGTGCGTGTTATTCACATGACTATGTACATGAGGCTAATCTATTTACACGGGAAGGTGCCTGGTGCCGAGAAATAGTGTGTCACACCAACAACGAAATGGACATTATATACAAACTACTGGAACGATGAAACAGGATAACAGAACAGATCAAAGAGTCCAACATCGTAAAACTCATAAGTCAAGTCTCTGAGGTGGGCAACGAATTCTGGTTGACCGTCAGGGCGGCACACCACTCGTCGTCTGGATCAATGCTGTGCACCGACAGCGGCTGGTGGTTTTGATTCGGGGACAGCCTATTCTTTTGTTATAATAGCGACTCAAAAAGGCTCCCTCGGGTCCTCGGTGTCATTGGTCTGCGGAAAGTCGGAATCGGACTCTATTTAGGGGTAGGTACCTGCTTGTTGCAGGGTTCGTCGGAGGTTTATTTCATTTCCTGGTTCAATTGGAGGCATTGTGCTGTCATTCCAGGTGAAGGAAGGTTGTTTTACAGCTTTAAAAGATTTTTTCTTTGATTTGGGACGTTTCCCCTTTAAATGGGCATGGTCATGGGCCTCTGACATCATGAAGCGCGTGACGTAACACGTAGGAGTCGTTTGCACATGCACAGATCGCGGTTCCTTTACTGATGGTCGTTTTCGTGATTGCGCATGCGCGGCGTCGCGCAACTGCGCAAGTGCAGTCCCTTTAGAAAGATGGCCGCCGACCAAAATCGTTCTCTGCTCCGGGATTTTGGCTTTGAGGTGAGTACTGGCGCTTCTCTTACCTTTTATTGCTGGATGGAGTGTGTTTTCCTCACAGTATTTGCCGAATTTGTCCAGGACTGCCTGGAAGTCGCTCATGTTTTGCCCCTTGGAGAACTTGAATTTTTAAAAGATTTCTTCTGCTCTGGCGCCGCCGATGGTGAGGAGAAGCTCTGTTTTTTCAGGATCGGCCAGGTCTTCTAGTTCGGCTGCCAGCAGGAAGATTTCAAACTTTTGCCAGAATGCCCGCCAGTTTTCGCGGAGATCGGCGTGGCACTGGAGCTGCTGCGGAACCCAGATCTTGAACATCTTGCCTGGGCATCGTTGCTGGTTGTCACTGTACGCTGAGGTGCCGCGATGCGGAGCAGCGGCGGCGGGTTGATGGTCTCCATACTTCAGGATGCCGGAATGCTGATTAGTTGCAGGTGGGTCTCAGAAGTGCTAGTATGCAACCACTCCTTGTACCATGATGTGTTGGGTGTTCTGGATCACATACAGTTCACCAACACTGGAAGTGGTGCAACTCTATTTTATTATAAGGTTAACTATATTAACATACTTGAACTGTGGATAAATGCAATACCAGCTTTAACTGTTGACCCTTGCCTAGTCCTAACCAGGTGATGCACTCAGCACATGGTGAATGTCTGTGTTGCAGGCTGTGAGCTGTGAGCTCTGTGCTCCGAGCTGGCTGCTACTAGAATGAGTGGGAACTCTCCTGTCCCCTGTCTTTATAGTGCGTGTGCTCTCACTGGTGATTGGCTGCGGTGTTGTGTATGCTGATTGGTCCCACTGCATGTCCATCAGTGTGTGTGTGTGTGTGTCTGCACCATGATATACTGGTGTATATTATGACAGTGACCTCAGATTGTTCTAAAGAGAAGTTGAAGATGTCTGCGAATACCCCCGTCAGCTGATCCGCACAAGACCGGAGTGTTCGTCCGGGTACCCCATCCGGGCCAGTGGCTTTCCGTGGGTTGACCTTCGAGAAGGCTGCTCTGACATCTGCACTGCTGACCTTGGATAAAAGTTCATCTGAGGCTTCCAGGGTAGAGGGCACGCTCCTGCTGACCTCTTGCTCAAAGCGGGCATAGAATGTGTTGAGCTCATCAGGGAGATGGAGCCGGTGATTTTACATGCCTTTATCTTGTAGCCGTTATGTCTTGCAGACCTTGCCATAGTCGGCAGGGGTCCGTGTGGCTAGCCTGGGACTCGAACTGGGTCCGGTACTGTCTTTTGGCATCTTTGATGGATTTCCTTAGATCATATCCGGCTTTCTTGTAGAGGTCAGTGTCGCCTGACCTAAACGCCTCAGACCTAGACTTCAACAAGCAGTGGATATCCCTGTTCATCCAGTGTTTCCGGTTGGGAAACACGCGGAATTGCTTCTTTGGCACACAGTCTTCTACACACATACTAATGAAGTCAGTTGCTGTAGTGGCGTACTTGTTCAGGCTGGTCGCAGAGTTTTTAAAGACTGACCAGTCCACTGACTCTAAGCCGTCCCATACGACATCATCCGATTCCTCAGACCAACAATGCACGACTTTCTTTGACGGATTCTCCCGCTTCAGTTTTTGCTTATAAGCTGGGAGCAGGAGCACAGCCTTGTGGTCAGATTTACCAAAGTGTGGGTGGGCGACAGAGCGGTATGCATGTTTGATATTTGTGTAGCAGTGGTCCAGGATGTTTGGGCCTCTGGTGGAACAGATGACTTGTTGGTGGTAACTTGGCAGTACGCTCTTGAGCTTGGCCTGGTTTAAGTCCCCGGCCACGATAAACAAGACCTCGGGATGTTCCACTTCAAGGCTATTTGTGGTGGTGTATATTTGGTCCAGCGTGATTTTCACGTCAGCATGGGGTGGGATGTAAACTGCCGTCAGGATAATGGAGCTGAAATCCCGCATTTTAGCGTCAGGTATTCTAGGTCTGGGAGCAGAAACTCGCCAGTGTTGCGACCTCTAGGCACCAGGAGGTGTTGATTAGGAGGCAGACTCCACCTCCCCTAGCCTTACCTGAGGCCGCTGTACGGTCTATTCGGTGGATTGAGAAGCCCTCTTGAGAAGGGCACAGTCCGGTGAAGCAGGAGTGAGCCATGTCTCCGTGAAACACAGCACCATGCAGTCCCTTAGTTCTCTTTGAAAAGTGAGTCTGGCTTTAGTTCGTCTAGCTTGTTTTCCAGAGATTGGACATTTGCTAGGAGTAAGCTAGGCAGAGGGGCTTTGGGCTGCGTTGTTTCACTCTCACCTGCAGTCCCGCACGTGTTCCACGTTTCCTGGAGTGACTGGTTCTTTCCGAGCCAAGGAGACGGTGAGAGTATGCAGTGTTAAGGATATAGTTGTGTCCAATGAGGTTATTCACTCTGGTTGGTGTGTGAATGGAGGATTTGTTGCCTTGCTTGCGGTTCCTGCGTTGGAAGGTGGGTCTGCACGGTCGAGCGTCCCGAATCGCTGTGTGGCTGTGGTTTGCCTTCACAGGTTGGTGGATGTCCAGATCACGCTCCGGCATGGATGGGTCTAAGGCTGGTAAGTGGATGTCGTCTATGGGATCATGGTTGCGGATGAGGCGATTGCTGGGTCTGTGTGTTGGGGTCCGCAGGGTCCTTTCCAGATCGCGGTCTTCCTCCAGAGAATGGAGGATCTCTAGACCTGCAAGTAAATTTAAACGAATCCTGCCGGTGGAGAATTCACCCCAACATCTCTCGTTTTGCACATTGTAGCGTCAGGTAACTGTCCAATAGGTCTCTCTGTTCCTAAACACCCTTTAGAACTATGCCATTAAGTAAATATTGTTTCTCCCTATTCGTCCTGCCAAAAGCCTTCACCTGACACACCTTTTGTATTAATTCCATCTGTCACTTGACTGCCCATTCTGCTGCCTATCTGTATCCTATTGCACACGACTGGTATCATTCTCAATGTCTGCCACACCTCCAAGTTAGGTGTCATTGACAAATTCTGAAATTCTAATCTGTATTCCAATATCTACCTCAGTTCCAAATATCAGAAAAAATCAATGATCCGCGCACTGAACATTAGGAAGCACCACTGCCCATCATCCTCCAGTCTGAGAAACAACAATTTACCATGACTCACTATTTTCTGTCTTTTATCCTGTTCCATGAGGGTCAATTTTCTGGTGCATGAATTGGCTGCTGAGTTCCTGACAGTGCAATAGAGCCTACAGTATTCCGAAATACTTCATTGCCTGTCAAATACTTTGGCCATCCTGAGATGATGAAAGACGTCGTGTGAATGCAACATTTTTCTTTCTTTACTGTATGCTGTCTTTCTCTCCTCATTTCCAGTTTTCTCCCATCCCCTTACAAAGGCATTGCTCCATGTTGTCACACCATCCAAAAGGGATGTCTACCCTCTCTTACCTTGTACAGCCTGAAGAAATAGGAGCAGAATTTATCTTCTGCAGCTCTCTATCCCTTAGAGGGGCAGAATTTGTTTTGCCATCAGGAGAGAAATTGCAAAGGATCTGGATTGCCTTTCCAAGGGCACCAATGAATGCCCGATGAGCCTACTCCTCCCATTGCAATAGCACGTGTAAGGGTTCTTCCTGTTTATTCCTTGTTCATTCACTTATTCCCCCTTTCTTTTATTTTTGCTGTTACATTTTTGGTCAATGGATGGTTTATGGACATGTGTCATTAAGGCTGTCCGTATCTTTGACTCAACCCGAAGAAAGCAGTGGCCTGTGCCTTTAATTCACGCAGGGGATTTCAGCAGCAGGAGAGGTCGCTGTGTTAGTCTGTGCTGGTTCAAACCGGAGCTGTGGACTGTCCAGCACCAGCGATTGATTGAGAGATGAAAGGAAATTGTTTTGTAGATCTTCAGTTGAAGTCTGGGACACCACAAGACTGGCTTGATGGAAATGATGAAAACATTTCCCAACATCTCAAACAGCTTGCACATGCAGATCTTCTAGCAGCCCCACAGTCAACAACCAAGAATCAAACCAAGAAAATTGCAAAGCACAAGCTGCCGTGTATTTATAGAGAAATGCAAAATGACTGAGGGAACACAAAAGCTGCAGATCTTTTAAGAGCTCCAGCATCGGGTTGAGAGGCATGATCTGTGTTTTTACAATAAACTGAAGACTGTATGTAGTCCACCCACCACAATCTAATAGCTGATGGAAATGAACTAATCAATGATAAGGTAGCTGTCATTGAGAGGTGGTGTGAACGCTTCACTGTGCTCCACAACAGTTACTCCCACTTCTCAGCACATTCGCTGTATCAAATTGAGCAGTTGCCTGAGAACAAAAGCCTGTCTCTTCCTCCCACCACTGAAGAGGTGATAAAGTGAATCACATTAACCAAACAAGGCAAAGCCCTTGGCTCAGGCAGCATTCCAGCACAGATTTTGAAATGGCATATGCAGCAACTATTGAGGATCAAGTCTTCTCTCAATCACAGAAAAGATCTTCACAAGAGTGCTATTAAATTGTGTACTAGATAGCCTGGTGTACGATGTCCTCCCAGAATCATAATGTGGTTTTAGGGCTTATGACTGGACAGTTGATATGGGGTGTGATTCTCCGGCCTCGCTGCTGCGTTCTCTGTTCTCTGGCAGCGGGATGCTCTTCTCCCATCACTGTCTATGGGAATTCCCATTGAAGCTACCCCCATGCCGTTGGGAAACCCATGGGCCAGGGTGCACTGCCGGCAGGACCAGAGAATTCCACCCAGGCCACACCTCTGGAAACCCTCAGACTCCAGCTGACTCATTAACAAGATGGGAGTGGAAAGGACAGGCAGATGGGCAGGGGGGGGGGCTGGGTTGCATTGTTAGTAAGGAATTAAGTTAAATCGATAGCAAGAAACAATATAGGATCAGAAGGTATAGAACCTCTGTGGGCAGAGTTGAGGAATTGCAAAGGTAAAAAGACTCCGATGAGAGTTCTGTACAGGTCCCATTGCAGTAATCTGGAAGTGGGGCAGAAAATAGATTAGGAGATAGAATTGATTCGGGAGCTTAAGGTGAAGGAACCCTGAGGGAGCAGTGATCACAATATGATAGAATTTTCCCTGCAGTTTGAGTGGGAGGAGCTGCAATCAGATGTTACGGTATTACAATTAAATAAGGGTAAGTACAAAGACATGAGTGAGTAGCTGGCCAGAGTTGATTGGAAAGGGAGCCTAGCAGGGAAGATGTGCAACAGCAATGGCAGGAATATTTGGGAGTTATTTGGGAGACACAACAGAAATTCATCCCAAGGAGGAAGAAACATGCTAAGGGGAGGACGAGGCATCCATGGCTGATGAGGGAAGTCAAGGACAGCATAAAAGCAAAAGAAAAAGCATACAAAGTGGCGAGTATTAGTGGGAAGCCAGAAGATTGGTAAGTCTTTAAAAGCAAGCAGAGGACAACGAAAAAAGCAATAAGGGCGGGAGAAGTTGAAGTATGAGTGTAAGCTAGCTAGTAATATAAAAGAAGATAGGAAGAATTTTTTTCAATATATTAAAGATAAGACAAAGGCAAAAACATACATTAGACCACTGTAAAATGAGGCTGGACAAGTAATAATAGGAAACCATGAAATGGCAGAGGAACTGAATAGTTATTTTGCATCAGTCTTCATGGTGGAAAACACCAGTAGGATGCCCGAGCTCCAGGAGAATCAGGGGGCACAAGTGAGTGTAGTAGCCAACAGTGAGGAGAAGGTTCTGGGGAAACTGAAAGGTCTGGAGGTGGATAAATCACCTGGACTGGATGGACTACATCCCAGGGTTCCGAAGGAGATTGAGGAGGCATTGAACAAAGAGCAATACAGCACAGGAACAAACCCTTTAGCCCTCCAAGCCTGTACCGGTCATGATACCAACCTTGGCCAAAGCCCTCAGCACTTCCCTGTGTCGTATCCCTCTATACCCATCCTATCCATGTGTTTGCCAAGATGCCTTTTGAATGCCATTAATGTATCTGCTTCCACAACTTCCCCTGGCAACGTGTTCCAGATACTCACCACCCTCTGCATAAATAAAACCTGCCTCGCACATCTCCTCTAAACTTTGTCCCACGGACCTTAAACCTAAGCCCTCTGGTGTTCTTTCAGGAACCACTTGAAGCAGCGAGGGCCCCAGAGGACTTGAAAGCAGCTAATGTAACACCACTGATTAATAAGAGAGGGAGGCAGAAAATTATAGGTCAGTTAGCCAGACTTCGATCATTGGCAAGATTTTCGAGTCCATTATTAAAGATGAGATTGCGGAGTACTTGGAAGTGCATGATAAGTCAAGGGGAGGTCATGTCTGACAAATCTGTTAGAGTTCTTTGAGGAGGAAACAGGGAAGTTAGGCAAAGGAGAACCAGTGGATGTGATTAATTTAGATTTCCAGAAGCCATTTGACAAAGTGCCGCATAGGAGACTGTTAAATAAGTTAAGAGCTTAAATAAGTGTTAAGGGTAAGCTCCTGGCATGGATAGAGAATTGGCTGACAGGCAGAAGGCAGAGAGTGGGGATAAAGATGTCTTTTTCAGAATGGCAGCCGGTGACTAGTGGTATGCCTCAGGGGTCGGTGCTTTTCACAATATATATTAACGATTTGGAAGAAGGAACTGGAGGCACTGTTGCTGAGCTTGCA
This sequence comes from Scyliorhinus torazame, assembly GCF_047496885.1. Classification (NCBI taxonomy): domain Eukaryota; kingdom Metazoa; phylum Chordata; class Chondrichthyes; order Carcharhiniformes; family Scyliorhinidae; genus Scyliorhinus; species Scyliorhinus torazame. The sequence goes on from NC_092709.1 coordinate 270,336,688, forward strand.
GATGATATAAAGATATGTAGAGGGAGAGGTAGTATTGAGCAAGCAGGGGGCGGGGCTGCAAAATGACTTTGACAGGCTGGGAGAGTGGGTAAAGAAGTGACAGATGTAATACAATGTGGAAAAGTGTGAGGTTATGCACTTTGGAAGGAGGAATGGAGGCATAGACTATTTTCTAAATGGAGAAGTGCTTAGGAAATCAGAAGCACAAAGGGACTTGGGAGTTCTTGTTCAAGATTCTCTTAAGGTTAACGTGCAGGTTCAGTCGGCAGTTAGGAAAGCAAATGCAATGTTAGCATTCATGTCGAGAGGGCTGGAATACAAGGGCAAGTATGTACTTCTGAGGCTATATAAGGCTCTGGTCAGATCTCATTTGGAGTATTGTGAGCAGTTTTGGGCCCCGTATCTAAGGAAGGATATGCTGGCCTCGGAAGCAGTCCAGAGGAGGTTCACAAGAATGATCCCTGGAATGATGAGCTTGTGATGTGAGGAACAGTTGAGGACTCTGGGTCTGTACTCGCTGGGTACAGACCCCATTTGGAGTATTGTGAGCAGTGTTGGGCCCATATCTAAGGAAGGATGTTCTGGCCTTGGAAATGGTCCAGAAGAGGTTCACAAGAATGATCCATGGAATTAAGAACTTGCCATATGAGGAGCGGTTGAGGACTCTGGGTCTGCACTCGTTGGAGTTTAGAAGAATGAGGTAGGGCTCTTATTGAAACTTGCAGGATACTGCGAGGCCTGGATAGAGTGGATGTGGAACGGATGTTTCCACTGGTAGGAAAAACTACAACCAGAGGTCAAAATCTCAGACTAAAGGGACAATTCTTTAAAACCGAGACGAGGAGACATTTCTTCAGCCAGAGGGTGGTGAACCTGTGGATGCTTTGCCTCAGAAGGCTGTGGAGGCCAAATCAATGAGTGTCTTTAAGATTAATAAGGGGATCAGAGGTTATGGGAGAAGGCAGGAGAATAAAGATGAGACAAATATCAGCCATGGTTGAATAGTGACGCAGTCTCAACGGGCCGAGTGGCCTAATTCTGCTCCTACGTCTTATGGTCTTATGGTTAGTGTAGGGGGCTGTTCCCGTTAATTGTAAGGGCATTGGCCTTAGTTGGTGATTATTGGTTTCTTGCCACGCCACGGTGGGATCCTGATTTTGCCAACGGGAGTGGGCATGTTAAATTGCAAACCGATTAGCACCTGGCTTGATGCAACAGCATAGAGACCATGCTCCAGAAAATTCAAGTTAGATGGGCAGCCTCTCTTGGAAAGCATTTCAGCTTACATGGAGACAAAGTCTATGATTCAGCATATTTCAAGGACCATCTAAATCGCTACATCCAGCATGCTCAGAGGAAGGTGATACAGATGCAGATGTTCCTCCAAGCAGCAACTATAACAGTACAAACTGCCAGTTCTGTGGACATCCATGCCTATTCCGCATCAGATTCTCCATTCATGAGAGGACCCAAAGGAGACGATGAAATTATTTACAGCTACAGTATATTCAAACTAAAAAGAGTCTGTCACAAACCTTGGACAAGCTGGACAATTCAGTCTTCAAGGTTTCCATCTTCTTAAACTATTTCAATAGTAAATTATTCCGAATAGCAAATGGTTCGTAATGACAGAAGCAACAAATATATTGAATGACAATCAATCAACATTTGTTATTTCAACAGACAACAAACAATTTTTACCGCCAATATATTAAAGCCTCTGGGCAAAATGAAGAACAAAAATAGTTCCAAGAAAATAATTCCAATAAAATGTCTCAGCTATGAGTATATTTATTTGACATTTTGATTGCCATTGGCCCAGTAAGACAAGTACCAGTGCTCCAAATATTTGATCATCAATGTTAATAATCATTACAGAATTCAATCCTCTCAACCGATATATATCCATCTGTGATTTAAAGTAATTATCCAAGATAGCATTAAGTACCTTTATTGAGAGCCTATTGACCATGAGGGTAAATTTTTCAGTTGCGATTATTTTGCTTGGCATTACCTTAACGTCATGATGACAGCAATCAGAAAATCCAGGTGACTGACGGCTTGGGGAAAACTTTCCCTAAACATCAGTGCGAGCTTTATTATCTTATCTCTTAGATCTACAATAATATACAAATTATACAGACCAACACGTCAACGCAATAATGCTGCAGTGTTGCAATGTCAGCTGGGTGCAGAAGATCCTATGGCACTATTAATAGAATTACAGCAAGTTCTCCTCTTTGTCTTGGTCAATATGTATCCCTCCATCCACATCGTTAAAACAGAATATCTGGTAATAATCGCATTTCTGTTTCATAGAATCATAGAATTTACAGTGCAGAAGGAGGCCATTCGGCCCATCGAGTCTGCAATGGCCCTTGGAGAGAGCACCCTACCCAAGTCGACACCTCCGTAACCCAGTAACCCCACCTAAACCTTTTGGACACTAAGGGCAATTTATTATGGCCAATCCACTGAACCTTCACATCTTTGGACTGTGGGAGGAAACCGGAGCACTCGTAGGAAACCCACGCAGACACGGGGAGGACGTGCAGACTCCGCACAGGCAGTGACCCAAGCCGGGAATCGATCCTGGGACCCTGGAGCTGTGAAGCAACAGTGCTAACACTGTGGTACCGTGCTGTTTGTAAGATCTCGCTGAGGACAAATTGATTGCTGTGTTTACAAATTAGAACAGTGACTGGACTTTTTTGAAAAAGTACATCAGTGACTGTTAACAGCTTTGGGAGGTCTTGAGGTTATGAAAAACTTTATATAATGCAAGTCATTTCTTGTTTTCATTCAGAATGTCAATTCAATGTTTTGAAAATTTCAATTCAGTTCCTCACAACGTCCTTCAAATGAAATCGAGGTAGATTTTGGTCAACTATACCCATGGGTTAGAGTTCTGAATCCAATCTCCTCTGAATCTATTCCAAGGCATAAATACACAAACATATATTTCAAGTTCCCAAATTTTAAAAAGCACATGCTTCTTCTACATAAAAAGTTAAAGAAAATTATGAACACCTGTCATTTTAAAGTTCAACAACACAATACTTCCTTAAAATATTATATACGTAAGGAAATATTCCCATTATTCCCAATATGTTCAGCCAATGAGTTAGAAAAAATTTAAATAACACATTGTGAAGCATGATCGGGTCATTAAGATATCTCAGAGCACTTCACTAGTCTTCTTAACAACAGCTTTGAATTAATTGGATATTTTCTCTGAGCGGTAGATAATAATTTCCAAATTATTTTGCTTTTCACCTTTGCTAATGGGAATCTATCCAGATTTCACACTTTACCAATTCATACCGGCAGCCATTCATTCAAATAAATTCCCTCAAGACACCGGCTTAATTTTCCAGGTGCCTTTGTTCTTTGTCAGTCTTCCCTTTGCTGATGGTGTGTTATCAGATTCATAGGACTGTTTGAAATACCCTTTACCAGATCCAGACCATGATGGTGCAATATATATTGTAATAGGATGGCATCTCTCAGACGTCAGTTTCCTTCTATTTTACACAATTTGCTTCATGCATTTCTGGTATATTGCAACATTCTGACACCATTCTCCCGAAACGGCGTGATGTCCGCCGACTGGCGCCCAAAACGGCGCCAATCTTTGGGGGCCGAGCCCCAACATTGAGGGGCTAGGCTGACGCCGGAGGAATTTCCACCCTGCCAGCTGGGGGAAACGGCCTTTGTTGCCCCGCCAGCTGGTGCGGAAATGACATCCCCAGGTGGCGCATGCGCGGGAGCGTCAGCGGCCGCTGACAGTTTCCCATGCATGCACAGTGGAGGGAGTCTCTTCCGCCTCCGCCATGGTGGAGACCGTGGCGGGGGCGGAAGGGAAAGAGTGCCCCCACGGCACAGGCCCGCCGGCGGATCGGTGGGCCCCGATCGCGGGCCAGGCCACCGTGGGGGCACCCCCCGGGGCCAGATCGCCCTGCGCCCCCCCCCCAGGACCCCGGAGCCCGCCCACGCCTTCTTGTCCCGCCGTTCAAAAGGTGGTTTAATCCATTCCGGCGGGACAGGCAATTTATCGGCGGGACTTCGGCCCATCCGGGCCGGAGAATCGAGCGGGGGGGGCCCGCCAACCGGCGTGGCCCGATTCCCGCCCCCGCCGAATATCCGGTGCAGGAGACTTCGGCAACCGGCGGGGGCGGGTTTCACGGCAGCCCCCGGCGATTCTCCAACCCGGCGGGGGGTCGGAGAATGACGCCCCATATTGTGGACCTTTCACAATAATCATGTGGTGAATTAAACCCTATTTTTAAAATTAAACTGTACTGTCTCTTGGACAAAGACATGTCCATTTTTCATAAACTGCTAGACTGCTCTGCTATTCTATCAGATAACAGTCGATTTGTACTTCAACTTAATTTACCCACTTTAATGGTTCCAGTCTTCAGCACCGGTGTCAAATCCATCTAACCGCCCAAACAGAGACATGGCGAATCAAAGAAAATCCAAACCTGGGTTCAGAAAATTGCAGAGGTGGCTCAGTTGAGGGGTGTGGGGTGGAGGGGTGAGGGGTGGAGGGGTGAGGGGTGAGGTGGGAGGGGTGCGCACGCATGTGTCGCGAGGAGCCGCAAACAGGCAGGGGGTCTCACTTGGTGGCGCGCCTCCGTGGTCGCAGCTTCAACAGCAAACTGGTTTACTCCTCATCGCCAGTTTAATCAGGATGAGGTAGTCCAAACCAAACAAAAGTAAGAACAAAGTTTTATTTACAAACAATGGGCTGGATTCTCCCAAAATGAGGTTAAATATTGACGCTCTTGTGAAAACTGTCGACTTTCACGACGGCGTCATCAGGCCCCCAGGTGGAGCTATTCAACGGCCCACAAGGGGCTAGCACGGGCGTATTGTGCAACGCGCAACGATCGGCCGCCGATTCGCCGGTTCCGTCATTGATGCAACACCACAGCTGGAGTTAAGTATTCTCACCCCCCACATGCAGCGTTGCACACAAGATGGTGGCATGGAGAGCAGAGCATGATTTAGGGACAGGGAACTAGAGAACCTCCTGGATGCCATGGAGGAGATGAGGCTGATGTTGGACCCTTGGCTGGGACGCAGGACAGGAGGTGCCATCGTCCGGCGTGCCTGGGCGGAGGTGGCCGACAGCGTCAGCGCCATCAGCGTGGTGGCCTGGAGTGAAGACCAGTGCAGGAAGGAACTGCATGACCTCCTCACGGTAGCCAGGGTGCGTACCCAGCACTGTGCCCCTAGCACCAACCCCCCAACCCCCCCACACACATGTGACCCGCCCTCCCCCAGCGGGCGGTCCCACGCCCACCCTGACCCACAAGACTGCACCCACCCATGCCAGCTGCAATTCTATCAGAGACATAGCCCATGGGCTGCATGCGTGCGACTGTCTAACACTGCTGCTGTATGTGTTCAACACCCTCCCCCCCCCCTTCCCAGGACAAGACCGCTCATAACCGCTGGGAGCAGGAGAAGACCGGAGGGGGACTGGAAAACCTGCGACCCCTCACCGTGCCCGAGCAGAGGGCATTCAACGTCATCGGCGGGCTGGAGGAGAGGAAGGTCGCCGACGCGAACGCCGGAGGCGCACCACCAAGTGAGACCCCCTGCCTGTTTGCGGCTCCTCACGACACATGCGTGCACACCTCTCCCACCTCACCTCTCACCCCTCACCCCACACCTCACACTCCTTCCCCCTCACTCCTCCACCCCTCATTCCACACCCCTATCCCACATCCCTCACCCCTCAGCCCTCCCCACCTCACGCCTCACCCCCATCCGCCTGTCTAACCACACATGCTGCCTTGTGTCTTACAGGGCCAGCTAGCGATGGACCCGGCCACACCCCACCCTGCAGAAAACACGGCCGGTGTCCATTACGGGAGCCCACAGTCCCCCCACCCCCACCCCCCACGCCAACTCCTACCTCCTCTCACAGCCGCCTCAACTAACACGCCAGCTCCATGATTTTTTATAGGTGGTTAGAACCACGCTGTCGGGAAATCGGCCCATTCGGCCCGCAGAATCGCTGAGGCCTCGGAGAATCGGTCGTCGGGGCGGATATTGCGATTCTCCGGGCCGGCGCCAGGTTGGGCTCCGGTGAATCCAAAATCAGCGCGAAACCGGAGTCAAACCCGGTTTCGGCGTCGGAGCCAATTCTCCGGCCGATCGCGTTTTGTGATTTCGGCGCGATGTCTCGGAGAATCTAGCCCAGTATAATTACATTTTCTGGTGAACTCTGATGGATACTTACTGAACAACCTTATATTCACGGGTCGGTGCCTTACTGAACAACCTTATATTCACGGGTCGGTGCCTTACTGAACAACCTTATATTCACTGGGTAATAGAGATACACTGTCCCTAGCGAGGGAGCAAGGAGCATGGGGAAGATAAGCATTCCTACCTCGTATGGCCCTGTCCCCCAGTTTTTCCACATCTACCTCAGAGTGACACCACATGAATTCATTTATGGCCCAGGATCTTTCACTCCCACTTGGCTTTACTGCCTCATCCAAAGGACCACACCCTCACTATTGCACCATCTTAGAATATATGTTAAAATTTCCAGAGTGCAGACGAGGACCAATGGCCTTTGATTCAGAGTGAGAGTACGACCATGAAGCATTCTGATACCTTTCAGGTCTGCGTCTGCATAATTGCCACTGCAATCTACTCATCTCCTGCCCTTGAAATCATAAATATATAAATCGCTTCGATAAAGATGCCATTTGCAAGAATTAGACCTGAGGCCTTCAGCCACTAATTGTTGCAATTTTATATATTTGCATTTTGTTTCTTGCTTTGCTCTTGATTTCAAGAGAACATGTATGAAGCCTGTATTGAATATTTGAAAGTTGCTTTGTAGACCTGGATTTAAAACTAAGTGCGATTGTGCTTTGATTATGTAAAATAATTAATCAATAGTAATCAGTAGTGATATTATTAAATGTAGACTTGTCTTTCTCCACGGCTTTGTTTTCATGCTGGTCAGTTCAGCCTTGTTCACAGCTGTTATTTTGTAACTAAAATATAAGCTGTTCTTGTTTCAACGGAATCACTTCCTTGCTGTGTTTCATTACCCTTGAACTACAAGCAAGGCAATGGCTTTCACATGGGTGGTCAACTATGGTGCAGATCTGGGGGTAGAGTTTGATTTATGGACAGTATGACCTGATTGATGATGAATGGGGGACACCATCGAAGATGCATAAACAGCTCGAATTATGTGAAGTCTCCAAGCCTTGCAGTGCCTGTGATAAGAATTTGATAAGGATTTATGGTTACCAGAATCTTGGGCAGGATTCTCCGGTCAACCAGCCACGTGCTTCTCGGCTATGCGCTGTTCTCTGGCAGCGGGATTCTATCTTCCCGCCACTTGTCAACTGGATTTCCCATTATAACCACCTCACTGGCAGGGGTGCACTGCCGCCAGGAAAATTGAATCGACCGGAGAATTCCGGCCCTTGTTTTGAGGAAGTCTGGCTAGAAGCTTCAAAAGGCTGGAACGGAGGTAGAAATTGGACTTAAAGGGACAAAGCATCCAATTCTCAGGACTTCAATCGGAGTGAATTGGTCAACCACTCATGACAGTGGAGGAAGGGTTGGAGACTGAGTGACTCACCAAAGAATCCACCCTATGCAGGTTTATTCCGAGTCCTGGGCTGGAATTCTCTGGCCATTCACTGACGGCAGAATTCTCTCATCCCGTCGGCAGCGCACCCACACTCGTGGGTTTCCTGGCAGCATGGGATGGCTTCATTGGGAATTCCCATTGACAGCGGTGGGAATAGAGAATCCCGTCACCAATGAATGGCGCACTGCCTCCCACTGCTTAGAATGATGCAGCTGGCAGGCCAGAGAATCCCATCCTTGGTGATATCTGAACCAAGGGGGACTTTACCATTTGGGGGAGCTATCTTGAAAAGACCAATTTGAAGCTGTTTTGCCATTTTGGGGAGCTGTGGTGAACAGACAAAATTGGGGTTAGCATTCATCGTACATACTATAAATTGTCTGTGTTCCCTCCTTTCAGTATATATGTACAAATTGTTTCTTTCCTCCTTGCTTTCATTTTTAATAGTTATCTTTCTTCCCTTTTCTTTCAATCATTAATAATTGTTTCATAAAACTTGTTATTTTCATATATTATTTGGTACTAGGTTGCTCAATCTTGTTACAACCAGAGTACTGCTCTGAACCTAAGTTCACCGCAAGGAATTCTCCCACCTCGACAAGTCCCTAGTTTCTAACCAGTTAAGCTAAATAACTAAATTTACTGTTTGCAGTAAGTTAGTATGTAAGACCATGGAGATTACAAACTGCTTAGCAGCGACGAAGCAAGACTGTGGCAAAGGTATCTCAGAAAATTGCTGTAACAATTACAGAGTGGACAATGACAATCTAAAATTTTACCCCCATCATTGGGGAATTTTAATTCTTCCTGTTCTGTGGAAAAGGACCAGGGGGAGCGTATAAATGAAGGGGCTCCCTTCAATTCTCCGTTTTACTTTTGCTGGCTTGTTAGTGGATGACGCTTCCTCTGGCCTCCCGCAGAAACCTTATTAATAAATTCAGAAAAAATGGCCTGGGGGCAGAGTGGTTAACACTGCTGCCTCACAACACTAGGCACTCAGGTTCGATTCCAGCCTTGAGTGGCTATCTGTGTGGAATTTTTCCATTTTCCCTGTGTCTACGTGGGTTTTCTCTGGGGTGCTCCGGTTTCCTCCCACAGCCCAACGATGTGCAGGTGAGATGGATTGGCCATGATAAAGTGCCCCTTACTGTCTAAAGATGTACAGGTTAAGTGGATTGGCCATGATCAATGCGTGGGGTTAGCGGGATAGGATGAGGAGAATGAACTGAGGTTGAATGCTCTTTCGGCGGGTCGATGCAGACTCGATGGGCCGAATGACCTCCTTCTGCATGAGGGATGCTATGGAAAATCGATTTACATGACAGCATAAGCATAGCAAATGTGAGTACAGCTTCTAATCTATCCATCTCTCTCTCAACAATTGCAGTCCTTTAACTTGCTTGCAATGCTATCGACAATTCCCTTCCTTCTATCATATCCTTTAGCTTATTATCAGAAAACAAGCGCACAATGTCACAACTCTCTTTTTCCTTCTAAGATAACAGAAGCAAAAGATTGATACCATTAGCTGCTCTAATAAGGAACTAACTGCAATGTTCTGGAGGTAACCATAATCCGTACCGATGTCCTGTTGGAAGACACCGTACAAACTTCATGCAGACTCCCCCGTATCTTCAGCCATACTGCTAAAACTCCTTGGCTGGCCTACTGAATATTAGACTTGGGAATACTCCTGTGGCTGCTGGGGAACAGTATTTTCCTTCATAAGCTAATTCCTTTCACCAGCACCCAGAGAGGCATGAATAAATATTGGGGCAGCCCCCAGATTCATTATCCTCAAGGTAATAGTATCTACACTGTTTCAACAAGATCGGGTGGACACAATCCCTTCAAGGGGTTCTATTCCACATTAAATAAGCCCCAGCTGGTCTGTCAGAATCCGTGCACTGAAAATGGGCTGGCTGTTTGTTTTCTGCTGCAGTCATTATTAAATGAGGACCATGCTTTCAAGCCACACTGGCCTCACATTGACAATGTTGTCAGATCTCCCACTGGACTCAACCCCTCATCCCACCCTTTCCCAACCCCCTGGTCGGCCTGTTCCCACTGCCAGTTCAAACCCGGCCCTGGCTGCTGATTACCTGCTGATGCCTACCCAAAATGGGCAAACAAACAAGTTGAATTGTTCCAGACATCCGATGATTACTCCTGGAGGAAATTTCTGCCAGCTTCTACCAGGGCCTTAAAATTGATCTTTAGATTTTTCAAGCAAAATGGCTGAAGGGCTCCAAAGCACAAAAGTGGCAGTAATGAACATTTAAATATTTAGAGGTATGAATAAATAAATCAGATGCATTTGGATTTCCTTCACATATACTAAGTCTGTGCTGAATTTATATGTGTTGTAATAATATGAATATAGATTAATATTATTCCAGCTAATTATTCAATGTATCTTTGAGGGCATTTGAGTTAATATATTACAAATGCAGAAATAATGATCAGATTTATGTCTAACATCTGTGAATAAAATTTCAGAAACCATTAATGGAGTTAACATTCTAAGCAAGCCAGTCAATTTGAGAAACAGTGACAATCCATCGGGACAAAAGTCTCTTAAATAATACCACCATTGACAGGATGTGACCAGTGAGATCCCACATTGATCTGTGTTGGGACATTCACTATATTCATGAATGACTTAGATAATGTCACATATCTAAATTTTCCCGAGTCACAAAGCTGGTATTGTAAGAGGGTGACAGTGGTATAGTGGTATAATGACTGGATTCGTAATCTAGACACCCGGATATGAATTTCACCATGGCAGAATTTAATAAAATATTTCCAAAAAAATTAACAGTCTAATGATAACCATAAGACCACAAGATGTAGGAGCAGAATTAGGCCACTCAGCCCATCGAGTCTGCTCCGCCATGTTCCACATCTCCATTCTCCTGCCTTCTCCCCGCAACCCCTGATCCCCATATTAATTAAGAACGATCTATCTCTGTCTTTTAAACACTCAGTGACCTGGCCTCCACAGCTTCTGCAGCAATGAGTTCCACAGATTCACCATCCTCTGGCTGAAGAAATTCCTTGCTGATTGTTATAAATGCCCTGCCTGCCCGTCCCTCCATCCTTACCTGGTCTGGCCAACATGTGACTCCAGATCAACAATGTTGAAATAGCCAGTTCAAGAGCAGTGGTGGGGAAAGTATTATGGATGGAATTGTAGAATTATTTGTATGGGAATATGTGTATTTCATCCACTTTAGACTTGCCCACAGGGGACTTTCTAAATGGTCAAGCAAAACAAAAGAAACCCAAAGAAATTTTGGGACCCAGGCACATAGATCATTAAAACGTTATGAACAAATAGGTTGATAGAATCAAAAACAGAACATACTGGACAATCTCAGCAAGTCTGACAGCATCTGTGGAGAGAAAAGGGAGCTAACTTTTCGAGTCTGGGTGACTTTTTGTCAAAGCTCTTTGCTTTTATCTAGGTTGATAGAATCCAAGTCATGCTTCAGTTACATAAAATCCTGGTTTACCTCATACCTGGAAGTTACTGAATATCCTCAGAGGGAGTGCAGCACAAATTTGCTAGAATGATACCTGGACTCCAAGGGCTAAGTTAAGAGGAGAGATTAAATAAAACTGGAGTATTCCCTGGAATTTAGAAAATTAAGGAGTGATTTGTTCAAAGTTTTCAAAATATTAAGGGAAAATAAATTGGGTATGTAGGGATAAACTATTTCTGCTATTTGAATAATCTAAGAGGCATAATCAAAATATTAGAGCTGGAGCTTGCAGGAGCAAAATTAGGAAACACTTCACACTCAAAGTGGGAGAAGTTTGGAACACTTCAGCAAATTACAACTGAAGCATCAGATGAAACCATATGGGTGGAGCTGAGAAATAGAAAAAGGCAGCCACACGGCTAGAATGCATCGGCCAAACCTCAAATAGTGGAAGGGAGTTAGAAGAGCAAATATGTAGACAGATTTCTGATTGCAAAAACAATAGGGCAGTTATCATTGGGGCTTCAATTATGCTAATAACAATTGGGAGACATATGGGGCGCAAAATTACAAAATGCCATTCAAGAGAACCTTTTTAGCTAGCACGTAACACGCCCAATGAGAGAGGTGAAATTCTAGATTATAGGGGAAGACAAACTTTACAAATCTGAGCGATGAGCTGGCAAGCGTGGACTGGACAGCTATTAGAAGGGAAAACTATATCAAAGCAGAGGGGGAGGCATTCAAAGGTGATATTCTATGATCACACTATCTGCCAAATCTAGAGCCCCCTGGATCTCCACAAGCATGCAAGCCAAAATAAAACAGAGAAAGAAAGCTTATTACAGTCACAAGAGACTGAATACTACAAAACGTCTCGAGGATTATAGGTCGCGATTCAGCAGACAAAACTTTAAGTCCACTTCTGATCACATTTGGCGGAATGTTTCTTGACAGCTGCAGCACAGAGAATCACCCCACTATTCAACAGCACTTTGCCGTTTCCTTTGGCCTCGGTGAGTTTCTCCACACCGAGGCCACACTGAGACATTTCCTGCTGGAGAGCTGATCTCGCCAGCAGGGATATCGCTGCCCCGATCTCCCCCCACCAGTGCTTTATTGACCCCTTCCTTTCATCCCCCAATCTTGTTAAGGCCCCTGGGAACCCCACCAATAGGCATAACCCTGAGGGCCTGAACCTTGGCAATGTATGGTACCCTGGCAGTGCCACCCGGTCACTGTCAGAGTGCTCATGCACCTGAGTGCATGGGGGGAGTGGCAGTGTACCACTGCCCTGTCTCAGACAACCTGGGGGACCTCTAATGGTTTGTGAGACCTCCCGAGGTGCTGTTACATGTGGTCTATGTCTGTATAGACCAGTACTAAGCGGTGACCTGGCGAGGTCCCGCAGGCACTGCCATTGACTTCCGGGCGCTGGGTATTTAAATGAGCCTAAACATACAGATCATTCATCTCGCACAGCAAGATCCAAATCGCTCCAAGTGGAGCGAATCGGGTGACTCGCAATTGGCCCAGTACAGAGCCCGATTCGGGGCTCTCACGTGATTCATCTGTTGTGTCCTGATCCGCGCCGGGAGCAACACGGTCGCTGAATCACATCCATAGAAACTAAAGGGTGAAGTAAAAATGAAATTAGGAAAGCAAAGCGAGTATATGAAAAAGGTTGGCAGGTAAAATCAAATAAAATCCTAAGATGTTTCACCAATACATTAAGAACAAGAGAATTACTGAGGAAAGTGTTGGGCCTAAGAGAGATGTACATGATAATGTGTGGGTTGATTCAGAACAGCACGAGAGGAGAGACAGCCGGGACATTGACAAGCGGGAGAGGAGCCGGTGATTTAAAAGCGCGTGACAGGAGCCAGTGATTTACAAGCAGGAGAGGAGCCAGAGAGTTAAAAGCGCGGGAGAGGAGCCGGAGATTTAAAAGCACGGGAGAGGAGCCAGAGATTTAAAAGCACGGGAGAGGAGCCGGAGATTTAAAAGCGGGAGAGGAGCGGGAGATTTAAAAGTGGGGGAGGAGCCGGAGATTTAAAAGTGGGAGTGGAGCCGGAGATTTAAAAGCGGGAGAGGAGCCGGAGATTTAAAAGCACGGAAGAGGAACCACCTCCTCTAACCTAAGGGGTTGAGTGAACATCAGGTATGCTCTTTCTTTCTTTTTCTTGTTTTATCCACAAGTTATCTAGAGGGAATGGCAGGGAAGGCAGTGCAGTGTTCCTCCTGCAGAATGTTTGAGGTGAGGGACGCTGTCAGTGTCCCTACTAATTTCACCTGTGGGAAGTGCACCCATCTCCAGCTCCTCAAAAACAGTGTTAGGGAATTGGAGCTGGAGCTGGATGAACTTCGGTACAATCGGGAGGCAGAGGTGGTCATAGATAGAAGCTTCAGGGATGTAGTTACTCCCAAGAATGAAGATATATGGGTGACGGTGAGAGGGGTTGGGAGGAAGCAGTCAGTACAGGGATCCCCTGTGGTCGTTCCCCTTAGTAACAAGTATACCGCTTTGGATACTGGTGGGGGGGACTTACCAGGGGTAAGCCATGGGGTACAGGTCTCTGGCACAGAGTCTCTCCCTGTTGCTCAGAAGAGAACGGGGGAGAGGAGTAGAGCATTAGTCATTGGGGGCTCCACAGTTAGGGGGACAGATAGGAGATTCTGTGGGAAAGAGAGAAACTCGCGGTTGGTGTGTTGCCTCCCAGGTGCCAGGGTCCGCGATGTCTCGGATCGTGTTTTCGGGATCCTTAAGGGGGAGGGGGAGCAGCTCCAAGTCGTGGTCCACATAGGTACCAACGACATAGGTAGGAAAAGGGATGGGGATGTAAGACAGGTATTCAGGGAGCTAGGGTGGAATCTTAGAGCTAGAACAAACAGAGTTATTATCCCTGGGTTGTTACCCGTGCCAAGTGCTAGCGAGACGAGGAATAGGGAGAGAGAACAGTTGAATACTTGGCTACAGGGATGGTGCAGGGGTAGGGATTCAGATACCTGGATAATTAGGGCTCATTCTGGGGTAGGTGGGACCTCTACAAACGTGATGGTCTGCACCTGAACCAGAGGGGCACCAATATACTGGGGGGGAAATTTGCTAATGCTCCTCGGGAGGGTTTAAACTAATTCAGCAGGGGTATGGGTACCTGAATATTAGCTCCAGTGTACAGGAGGTTGAGAATAGTGAGGTCATGAGTAAGGTTTCAAGGTCGCAGGAGTGTACCGGCAAGCAGGAAGGTGGCTTGAAGTGTGTCTATTTCAATGCCAGGAGCATCCGGAATAAGATGGGTGAACTTGCAACATGGTTTCAATGTTGTGGCTATTTCGGAGACATGGATAGAGCAGGGACAGGAATGGTTGTTGCAGGTTCTGGGGTTTAGACATTTCAGTAAGTTCAGGGAAGGTGGTAAAAGAGGGGGAGGTGTGGCATTGTTAGTCATGAACAGTATTACAGTGGCAGAAAGGATGTTTGATGAGAACTCGTCTACTGAGGTAGTATGGGCTGAGGTTAGAAACAGGAAAGGAGAGGTCACCCTGTTGGGAGTTTTCTGTAGGCCTCCGAAAAGTTCCAGAGATGTAGAGGAAAGGAATTGCAAAGATGATTCTGGATAGGAGCGAATGTAACAGGGTAGTTGTTATGGGGGACTTGAACTTTCCAAATATTGACTGGAAACGCTATAATTTGAGTACTTTAGATGGGTCAGTTTTTGTCCAATGTGTGCAGGAGGGTTTCCTGACACAGTATGTAGATAGGTCAACAAGAGGCGAGACCACATTGGATTTGGTATTGGGTAATGAACCAGGCCAGGTGTTAGATTTGGAGGTAGTTGAGCACTTTGGTGATAGTGACCACAATTCGGTTACATTTACTTTAGCGATGGAAAGGGATAGGTATATACCGCAGGGCAAGAGTTATAGATAGGGGAAAGGCAATTATGATGTGATTAGGAAAGACTTAGGATGCATAGAATGGGGAAGGAAACTGCAGGGGATGGGCACAATTGAAATGTGGAGCTTGTTCAAGGAACAGCTACTGCATGTCCTTGATAAGTATGTACCTGTCAGGCAGGGAGGAAGTGGTCGAGCGAGGGAACCGTGGTTTACTAAAGTAGTTGAATCACTTGTCAAGAGGAAGGAGGAGGCTTATGTAAAGATGAGATGGGAAGGTTCAGTTAGGGTGCTTGAGAGTCACAAGTTAGCCAGGAAGGACCTAAAGAGAGAGCTAAGAAGAGCCAGGAGGGGAAATGAGAAGTCCTTGGCAGGTATGATCAAGGAAAACCCTAAAGCTTTCTATAGGTATGTCAGGAATAAAAGAATGACTAGAGTAAGAGTAGGGCAGTCAAGTACAGTAGTGGGAAGTTGTGCGTGGAGTCCGAGGAGATAGGAGAGGTGCTAAATGAATATTTTTCATCAGTATTCACACAGGAAAAAGACAATGCTGTCGAGGAGAATACTGAGATACAGGCTACTAGACTAGACGGGATTGAGATTCATAAAGAGGAGGTGTTAACAATTCTGGAAAATGCGAAAATAGATAAGTCCCCTGGGCCAGATGGGATTTATTCTAGGATTCTCTGGGAAGCTAGGGAGGAGATTACAGAGACTTTGGCTTTGATCTTTATGTCATCATTGTCTACCGGAATAGTGCCAGAATACTGGAGGATAGCAAATGTTGTCCCCTTGTTCAAGAAGGGGAGTAGAGACAACCCCAGTAACTATAGACCAGTGAGCCTTACTTCTGTTGTGGGCAAAGTCTTGGAAAGGATTATAAGAGATAGGATTTATAATCATCTAGAAAGGAATAATTTGATTAGGGATAGTGAAGGGTAGGTCATGCCTCACAAACCTTATTGAGTTCTTTGAGAAGGTGACCAAACAGGTGGATGAGCGTAAAGCAGTTGATTTCAGTAAAGCATTTGATAAGGTTCCCCACGGTAGGCTATTGCAGAAAATACGGAGGCATGGGATTGAGGGTGATTTAGCGGTTTGGATCAGAAATTGGCTAGCTGTAACATGACAGAGGGTGGTGGTTGATGGGAAATGTTCAGCCTGGAGTTGAGTTACTAGTGGTGTACCACAAGTATCTGTTTTGGGGCTACTGCTGTTTGTTATTTTTATAATTGACCTGAAGGAGGGCGTAGAAGGAGGGGTGAGTAAATTTACGGATGACACTAAAGTCGGTAGAGTTGTGGACAGTGCGGAAGGATGTTGCAGGTTACAAAAGGACTGGGCTGAGAAGTGGCAAATGGAGTTTAATGCAGAAAAGCGTGAGGTGATTTATTTTGGAAGGAGTAACAGGAATACAGAGTACTGGGCTAATGGTAAGATTCTTGGTAGTGTGGATGAGCAGAGAGATCTTGGTGTCCATGTACATAGATCCCTGAAAGTTACCACTGTGCTACCGTGCCACCCCTGTTAGACATATACGGCAGGGCAGTTGGTGTACCATTATTGCAGAATGTGGGAGTTTGGGGAAAGCAGTGCAATCTGGATTTGTCTGCGGCGGTTGCCTGCATCACGAGGAACTTAGGCTCCGAGTTGCCAAGCTGAAGTTGGAGCTGCGGACATTGACGAAGATCGGGCAGGGGAGAGTTAACTGGATACTTTGATCCTTCAGTAAAGTATAACCTTCGAGGTGGTGACTGGCCAGGACCAGGAAGGTGTGACTCTGATTCAGGCAGGTGTGGAAATACATGATGTAGGCTGGGGGCACAACCGGAAATTCCTGCCCAACGTAATGGACCTTTCACCGGTCCATCAAATTTTCTGTCCCACCAACAACAATTCAAACTGTAGTAATCTGGAAGAACCTCGACCCTTGGCTGGGGCACCAACATGTTCGAGGTATTGCTACCTTAGTGAATGCAGGGAGGACGGGTAAATTGGCCATAGCACCATACTGCCAAAGGCCTTTTTAGTGGGAAGTGGGAAAAGGAATATGAAAATGACAACCCTGCCCTGTTGATCTTGCTAACAAACTAACATATGGAGTCTTGTGTCAAATTTGAGGGAGTAGTCCGACAGACTATTCAAGCAACAGCCTTACATAGTCATACTCACTGTCATCATATCGTATGGGGGTCGGTTAGCTCAGTTGGCTGGACAGCTGGTTCATGATGCAGAGTGATGCCAACAGCGTGGGTTCAATTTCCGTACCGGCTGAGGTTATTCATGAAGGCCCCGCCTTCTCATCCTTGTCTCTTGCATGAGGTGTCAGATTAAATCACCACCTATGTGCTATCAAGAAATGGCTAAAGGCACTGGGTACAGCTAAGGCTAGTTCCTAAAAACATTTTGGCTGCTGTAATGTTCTCCAGAACTAGATGTTCCCCTAACCAAGCTGTTCCAGTACAGCTGGAATACTGATATCTACCCCAGAATGTGAAATATTGTCCAAGAATCTCCATTCCATAAAAGCAGAACAAATTGAATCATGCCAATACCCAACCATCGAAGATGTCATCAACAATGCTATCAAGTAGTGATTACTTAGCAATAACCTGCTCACTGATGCTCAGTTTGGGTTCTGCCAGGGCCATTCAGCTCCTTACCCTATTGTAGCTATTGTGCAAACATGGACAAGGGAGCTGATCTCAAGAGATGAGGTGAAAATGACTGCCTTTGACATCAAGCCAGCATTTGGCCGAGTGTGGCATCAAGGAGCCCCAGCAAAATTGAAGTCACTGAGAATCAGGGGGAAACTCTCCACTGGTTGCACAAGGGAAGATAGTTGTGGTTTTTGGACTTCAATCATTTCAGTCCTGCGACGTCATTGCAGGAATTCCCCAGTTTAATGTCCTCAGCCTAACCATTTTCAGTTGCTTCATCAATAATCTTTCGTCCATCGGAAGGTTCAAAATGGGAAAGTTTGTTGATGATTGCACAATGCTCAGCACCATTTGCAACTTCTCAGGTCCTGAAATATCCCATTTCTATATGGAGCAAGACGTGGGCAATATTCAGGATTGGGCTGATCTGTGCCATGAATGTTACTTATCATTGAAGTGCCAGGCAATTACCATCTCCAACAAGGGGGGATCAATCCTTCTCCGCTTGGCATTTAATGGCATTACCACCACTGAATCCCCTGCTTTCCTGGGGGTTAGCATTACCCAGAAACTGAATTGGACCAGCCATATAAATACTGCAGTTACAAGACCAGGTTAACAGCTGGGAATTGTGTAGTGAATAATTCATCTCCCCTCTCCACAAAGTCTGTTCACCATCTCTAAGGTACAAGTCAGGGTTGTGATGGAATAACCTCCACTTACCTGGATGAGTGCAGCTCCAACAACACTCACCTGGCTCCATCCATGATACAACAGCCCATTTGATCAGCACCACATCTGCAAGATGCACTGCTACAGCTCACCAAAGCTCCTTTGACTGCAGTTTCCAAACCCCAAATGGCGGTCCATGCCCGGCCACCCCAACCCCACGGACCACCTCGTAGCCACCTCTCTGCTCCCCCCGGCAGGCACCCCGACGGTCAGCGGCACAACTGTAGTAAACAATGGCGATGTTGGACATAGTTTGTATGCCCTCCCGCACCCTCAGCAGCCATGTCGCCTGTTTTTCTATTTGAAATACCACAAGTGAACCTTGCCATCGGTAATTCCTCCTGGCAGAGGTGGAGCATCACGGAAGGCCTGGAAAATGTCGGGTTGGACATGTTAATGGGACCACACCTCTCAGAACCCTCTGGTCCCAGCTGATGCATCAACAGGGTGGCTGTGCGCCAGCAGAACCAATGCCATCATATTGGCTGGGATGAGAGTTGGCATGCATTGGAATTGTGTGAGTTCTATGTGGCTGTAATGATATGTATAGTGCAGGGAGTATACATATCATTACAAAGGCGGCTTTCCACCACATTTCCAAAGGTACTTAGGGATAGGCAATAAATGCTGGTCTTGCCAGCAATGCCCACATCCCAATAAAAATATAAAAAACCATGTTATTCAGCAATTTTCAGTAGACCAATATCAGCCACTGAATCCACCAACAAAGAAAAGAACAAAGAACAAAGAAAAGTACAGCACAGGAACAGGCCCTTCGGCCCTCCAAGCCTGAGCCGACCATGCTGCTCATCTAAACTAAAATCTTCTACACTTCTGGGGTCCGTATCCCTCTATTCCCATCCGATTCATGTATTTGTCAAGATGGCCCTTAAACGTCCCTATCGTCCCTGCTTCCACCACCCCCTCCGGCAGCGCGTTCCAGGCACCCTCTACCCTCTGTGTAATAAACCTGCCTCGTGCATCTCTTCTAAACCTTGCCCCTCGCACCTTAAACCTATGCCCCCTAGTAATTGACCACTTTACCCTGGGAAAAAGTCTCTGACTATCCACTCTGTCTATGCACCTCATAATTTTGTAGACCTCTATCAAGTCGTCCCTCAACCTCCGACCTTCCAGTGAGAACAAACCAAGTTTATTCAACCTCTCCTCATAGCTAATACCCTCAATACCAGGAAGCATCCTGGTAAATCTCTTCTGCACCCTCTCTAAAGCCTCCACATCATTCTGGTACTGTGGTGACCAGAATTGAACACTATACTCCAAGTGTGGCCTAACTAAGGTTGTATACAGCTGCAACATGACTTGCCAATTTTTATACTCAGTGCCCCGGCCAATGAAGGCAAGCATGCCGTATGCCTTCTTGACTACCTTCTCCACCTGTATTGCCACTTTCAGACCTGAACACCTAGATCTCTCTGACTGTCAATACTCTTGAGGGTTCTACCATTCACTGTGTATTCCCTACCTGTATTAGACCTTCCAAAATGCATTACCTCACATTTGTCCGGATTAAACTCCATCTGCCATCTCTCCGCCCAAATCTCCAAATGATCTAAATCCTGCTGTATCCTCTGACAGTCCTCATTGCTATCCGCAATTCCACCAACCTTTGTGTCGTCCGCAAACTTACTAATCAGACCAGTTACAATTTCCTCCAAATCATTTAGATATACTACGAACAGCAAAGGTCCCAGCACTGATCTCTGCGGAACACCACTAGTTACAACCCTCCAATCAGAAAAGCACGCTTCCATTGCTATTCTCTGCCTTCTATGACCGAGCCAGTTCTGTATCTATCTTGCCAGCTCACCTCTGATCCCGTGTGACTTCACCTTTTGTACCAGTCTGCCATGAGGGACCTTGTCAAAGGCCTTAGTGAAGTCCATATAGACAACATCCACTGCCCTACCTGCATCAATCTTCTTTGTGAAAAAACTCTATTAAGTTAGTGAGACATGACCCCCCCTTCACAAAACAGTGCTGCCTCTCGCGAATACGTCCACTTGTTTCCAAATGGGAGTAGATCCTGTCTCGAAGAATTCTCTCCAGTAGTTTCCTTATCACTGACGTAAGGCTCACCGGCCTGTAGTTCCCTGGATTATCCTTGCTACTCTTCTTGAACAAAGGAACAACATTGGCTTGTCTCCAGTCCTCCGGGATATCACCTGACAATAGTAGGATCCAAAGATTTCTGTCAAGGCCTCAGCAATTTCCTCTGTTGCCTCCTTCAGTATTCTGGGGTAGATACCATAAGGCCTGGAGACTTATGCACCTTAATATTTTTCAAGAGGCCCAACAACTCGTCTTTTTGGATCTGAATGTGACCCAGGCTATCTACACACCCTTCTCCAGACTCAACATCCACCAATTCCTTCTCTTTGGTGAATACTGATGCAAAGTACTCATTTAGTACCTCGCCCATTTCCTCTGGCTCCACACATAGATTCCCTCCCCTGTCCTTCAGTGGGCCAACCCGTTCCCTGGCTACCCTCTTGCTTTTTATGTACGTGTAAAAAGACTTGGGATTTTCCTTAACCCTATTTGCCAATGACTTTCCGTGACCCCTATTAGCCCTCCTGACTCCTTGCTTAAGTTCCTTCCTACTTTCCTTATATTCCACACAGGCTTCGGCTGTTGCCAGCCTTCTAGCCCTGACAAATGCCTCCTTTTTCTTTTTGACGAGGCCTACAATATCTCTCATTATCCAGGGTTCCTGAAATTTTCCATATTTATTCTTCTTCCTCACAGGAACATGCTGGTCCTGAATTCCTTTCAACTGACATTTGAAAGCCTCCCACATGCCAGATGTTGATTTACCCTCGAACATCCGCCCCCAATCTAGGTTCTTCAGTTCCCGCCTAATATTGTTATAATTAGCCTTCCCCCAATTTAGCACATTCTGCCTAGGACCACTCTTATCCTTGTCCTTACACCATGTTATAGCCTCCTCTAACAATCCAATCCCCTTCTTGAACTTAGCTGTGTCTCTGCCGGTCAGGCTGATAGCCCAAAATTGATATCTGCCCTTGGGTAAGATGCCGGGGAAGGTGCAACTAGTGCCTGCAGCCCAGCCCCCATAACACAGACCAGGACAGAGAAATCATTTCAGCCCCTGTTTTGGCATCTCGATAGTTGCACATCACCAAACATGGACCTGGATTAATTTCAATACTATTTGGTCATTTCCAAAGTTTGTTTTCTTTATTTTAGGAAGTGCATTGATGAATAAGGTTGAGCATGAGATTCTCAGTCAAATGTGTGAGGCAGGCTTGCAGTCCTCTGGCCCAAATCACAAATATGAACAGGCCAATTTCATGAGGATGACACAATACAAAGTCAACTTCCAAACAAGTGGGAGTACGTATGTCTATTTTTACTTAAAGCTGTCAGCTCTGTCATTGAATGATTGACAAGGCAATAACCATTCTTCAGCAGATTATCTTTGCAATCCCTTTTTCCACATTTTTAACACTTTCCGAAAAATACTTCTCACTTTTCTGTCATCAATCAAGTAGCACATTGTTTGTCTCTTGGATTGTTTCAATCTGCAGCTTTATAGTTAAGTGACACAATTATGTTCAATTGCAGAAAGATTCAAGCCAGTTACAATACATTGTCAGAAATAGAATGACGTCCAGTCTATTGCACTGAACAGGCCATTAGGCCCAACTAGTTTATGTCAGTGGTCAAACTTCACAAGAGTTTCCTTCTATGCTATAATTACCTTATCCCCACTCTTTACTACCCTCCCTCTTTCCCTTAGAGGACTGGGAAATCTTTAGGGGGCAACAGAAAACTACTAAAAAAGCTATTAAGAGTACAATAGATTATGAGAGTAAACTTGCTCAGAATATAAAAACAGATAGTAAAAGTTTTTACAAATATATAAAACAAAAAAAATTGGTTAAGGTAAATATTGGTCCTTTAGAGGATGAGAAGGGAGAATTAATAATTCGAGATGAGGAAATGGCTGAGGAACTGAAGAGGTTCTTTGGGTCGGTCTTCACAGTGGAAGACACAAATAACATGCCAGTGACTGATGGAAATTAGGCTATGACAGGGGAGGACCTTGAGGCGATTGGTATCAGTAAGGAGGTAGTGATGGGCAATCTAATGGGGCTAAAGATAGACAAGTCTTCTGGCCCTGAAGGAATGCATCCCAGGGTACCAAACGAGGTGGGTAAGGAAATTGCAAACGCACTCGTGGTAATTTACCAAAATTCACTAGACTCTGGGGTGGTCCCGGCGGATTGGAAATTAGCAAACGTGACACCACTGTTTATAAAAAGGAGGTAGGCAGAAAGCGAGTAATCATAGGTAAGTTAGCTTAACTTTGGTCGTAGGGAAGATGCTGGAATCTATCATCAAGGAAGAAATAGCAAGGCATCTGGATGGAAATTGTCCCATTGGACAGACACAGCAAGGGTTCATAAAGGACAGGTCGTGCCAAACTAATTGAGTGGAATTTTTTTGAGGACGTTACCAGTGCGGTAGATAACGGGGAGCCAATGGATGTGGTATATCTGGATTTTCAGAAAGCTTTTGACAAGGTGCCACACAAAAGGTTGCTGCATAAGATAAAGATGCATGGCGTTAAGGGTAAAGTAGTAGCATGGATAGAGGATTGGTTAATTAATAGAAAGTAAAGAGTGGAGATTAATGAGTGTTTCTCTGGTTGGCCATCAGTAGCTAGTGGTGTCCCTCAGGGATCAGTGTTGGGCACACAATTGTTCACAATTTATATAGATGAATTGGAGTTTCTGTCATGTTCAATCTGTCCAAATTTGCAGACAAAACTAAGATGAGTGGTAAAGCAAAAAGTGCAGAGGCCTCTGGAAGTCTGCAGAGGGATTTGGATAGTTTAAATGAATGGGTTAGGGTTTGGTAGATGGAATACAATGTTGCCAAATGTGAGGTTATTCATTTTGCTAGGAATAACAGCAAAATGGATTATTATTTAAATGATAAAATATTAAAACATGCTGCTGTGCAGAGGGACCTGGGTGTGCTAGTGCATGAGTCAAAAAAGTTGGTTGACAGGCGCAACAGGTGGTTAAGAAGGCAAATGTAGTCTTGTCCTTCATTGCTACAGGGATGGAGTATAAGACTAGGGAGGTTATGCTGCAAATGTATAAGGTGTTAGAGAGGCCACACCTGGAGCATTGTGTTCAGTTTTGGTCTCCTTACCTGAGAAAGGACATACTGGTGCTGGAGGGTGTGCAGAGGAGATTCACTAGGTTAATCCCAGAGTTGAGGGGGTTGGATTACAAGGAGAGGTTGAGTAGACTGGGACTGTACTCATTGGAATTTAGAAGGATGCAGGGGGATCTTATAGAAACACCTAAAATTATGAATGGAATAGATAGGATAGATGTGGGGATGTTGTTTCCACTGGCGGGTGAATGCAGAACTAGGGGGCATAGCCTCAAAATAAGGGGAAGGAGATTTAAGACTGAGCTTCGGAGGAACTTCTTCACCCAAAGGGTTGTGAATCTATGGAATTCCTTGCCCAGTGAAGGATTTGAGGCTCCTTCATTAAATGTCTTCAAGATAAAGATAGATAGTTTTTTGAAGAATAAAGGGATTAAAGGTTATGGTGTTCGGGCCAGAAAGTGGAGCTGAGTCCACAAAAGATCAGCCATGATCTCATTGAATGGTGGAGCAGGCTCGAAGGGCCAGATGACCTACTCCTGCTCCTAGTTCTTATGTTCTTATGTTATGTTCTTACTCCCTCCTACATGGATCAATCCTTCCCTTAAATTTGTCAGTGTTATCTGCTTCAACCATTTGTCAATACATCCTATATTGTTTCTTTTGTGGTTATTTCACATTTATACCCTCTGTTCTGGGCTTACCCAGAATTTCTCCACATCTACCCTATAAACCACCTTCATAACTTTGAGAACCTCTGTTATGTTTCTTCTCAGTTTATTTCACAGAGGAAAGAGGGAACGCCTTCTCAATTTTCCTCGTGAAACTCTCAATGTTAAGAACCCTTCCAAAATCGTTCTGCACTTTCTCCTGTGCTTCGATTTTGTTTCTTTTAGTGATCAAACAGGAACAATATTCCAAGTCTGGCCTAAGCAAGTCTATATAAATTTAACATTAACATTCCACTTTCATAATAATAACCTTTTCGTGTCGTAAGCAGGAAGTTACTGTGAAAAGCCCCTAGTCGCCACATTCCAGCGCTTGTTCGGGTAAGCTGGTACAGGAATTGAACCCGCGCTGCTGGCCTTGTTCTGCATCACAAACCAGCTGTCTAGCCCACTGAGCTAAACCAGCCCTTCACATACTATTCCTGCAGAAATGAACTTAAGAAATTTGTTTCCACTATTTATGGCCATGTCAATCTATGTTGCTACTTCTACAAAACATTGACTGAAGGTTTGAATTCCAGCTATGCGGTAAGTGATCCCTTTGACATCAAGATTATATTTGACAAATTGTGCCATCAAGGTGTCCCAGCAAAATGGGGATTAGGGGGAAAGTTCTCCACTGGCCGTGTCATTTCCAGCACAAAGGAAGATGATTGTGGTTATTGGAGGCCAATCATCTCAATTTCGAGCGGGGAGTAAATGTCAGCTACATTCTGAATCTGGAAAAATAATGGGGCGGCACAGTGTTTAGCACCGCTGCCTCACAGCGCCCGGGATCCGGGTTCAATTCTGACCTTGGGTGACTGTCTGTGTGGAGTTTACACTTTCTCCCCGTGTCTGCGTGGGGTTCCTCTGGGTGCTCTGGTTTTCTTCCACAGTCCAAAGATGTGCAGGTTAGGTGGGTTAGATATGCTAAATTGTCCCTAGGTGGGGTTACAAGGATGGAGTGTTAGATTGGGCCTGGGTTCGTGTTCTCTTTCGGAGGGTCAGTGCGGACTTGATGGGCTGAATGGCTTTCTTCTGCATTGTAGGGATTCTGTTCTATTCTACTCTGTTCTAAAACCTGTCTCCGCTTCCAGGGCCGGCCATTCTTGTTGACTTGGGAAAGGTAGTGGGTTGAGAGCCCACATGCAACGTGGCACATTGGATGTGCTGTTAAATTGAACACTGAAGCAGTTACTCAGAGACTTTATAGGAACATAGGAACAGGAGTAGGCCATTCAACCTCTCAAGCCTGCCTCATCATTCAATGAGATCATGGCTGATCTGTGGCCGTATTCCATATACCTGCTTTTGGCCCACATCCCTTAATATCTTTGCTCAACAAAAATCTATCTATCTCAGATTTAAAATTAAAAACTATTCTAGCTTCAACTGCTGTTTGTGGCAGTGATTTCCAAACCACTGCCACCCTTTTAGTGACAAAGTGCTTCCAAACACTGAACGGCCCTAATTTTTAGACTAAGCCCCTTAGTTTTAAAATCTCCAACCAGTGGAAATAGTTTATCTTTATCTACCCTCTTTTCCTGTTAATATCTTGAAGAATTCAATCAGATCACCCACCACTTAACCTTCCAAACTCTCGCGACAGCCGGCCTAATTTATGTAATCTCTCCTCTTGAATTAACCTCTGTAGTCCAGGTATTGTTTTACTCAACCTACGTTGCACTCCCTCCACGGTCAAAATATCCTTCCTAAGGTGTGGTGCCCAGAACTGCTCACTGTACTCCAAGTGGGGACTAACCAGTGTTTTGTATAGCTGCAGCATTGTTAGAATCATAGAATTTACAATGCCGAAGGAGGCCACTCGCCCTAATAGTATGCACTGGACCTTGGAAAGAGCACTCTACTGAAACCCCACGCCTCCACCCTACCCCGTAACCCAGTAACCCCAACTAACTTTTTGGACACTAAGAGGCAATTTAGCATGGCCAATCCACCAAACCTGCCCATTTTTCTCTTCTGGTTTAACCAGTACACTTCTTGTCTATTTGCCATTACCTGCAGTTCCTGAAGTTGGGTTCCAGACTATTTCATGTGGTAGATGGAGTTCAGAAGGCTGTGTAAACCACACCAGCACAGTGCAGTTGGGATGGAATGGGAGGCCTTTTCTGAAGGATGGAAATGTTCTGAAATAAATGCAAGTGAGCAGCCCTTTACTGCAAAGTGAGATGGAAAGGCCTAGGGAAGATGCTGGAGTTGCACAATAATAATAATCTTTTAGTGTCACAAGTATGAAGTTACTGTGAAAAGACCCTAGTCGCCACACTCCGGCGCCTGTTTGGGTAAGCTAGTACAGGAATTGAACCTGCACTTCTGGCCTTGTTCTGCATTACAAACCAGCTGTCTTAGCCCACTGAGCTAAACCAGTCCAAGAGATGGCGGACCTCCATGGCAATTCAGGGGTTTCTCAAAAATATGCCTCCAATGGGGCATCAGCCACTTAGCCAGGCCTGCACAAATTCTATTCAAAGGAAGGAATCCTGCGTCTGAAAATGGTGCAGCTCCCTCACAATTGCAGACCATCAAAGCAAAGCAGAGGCAACATCAGGCACCACGTGGAAGGTTCCCTGTGCAGAAAGAAGCTGAACCTCAAAAGCTAAGGCTAAAGGGGAGAATTTTATAGCACCATGTACCATAACAAGCTCACCTGTCTGAAGGTGTCTGAACATCAGTGCAGGAAACAACTGCAACAGTCCAGGGAGATGACAACCGATATCTGTTCCCCCCTTAATGTTCTAACCTTGCACTACTCATTGCTGGTAGCACTGAATGTGAAAGTGGCCCTCGATTTCTTAGCATCAGATCCATTTCAGAGCTTGGCTGTTGAGCAATATGGGATCTCTCAGCTGGCTGCTTACCACTGCATTCACACCGTCAAGAAGCCTTTTTCGCAAGGGTGACTTACGTTTTCAGCTTCCCAGGCACAGCAAGCACAGAGGGCTATGGCTTTTTCCTGATAAAGCAAAATTCCCTCAGATGCAAAGTGTGATTGGCGTCACACATTTTGCCACCAAGGCACCAATGGACAAGCCTGACCAATTCATTAATGCGAAGGCCTGCCATGTCCAGGTGGTGCACTGAAAGAACTTCCTTTATGGCTGTTCATGTTTTCCAGACAGCTGCCACACTACCTTTATACTAAGAGAGCCAAGCTTGCCTCAGCTCTTCCACCCAGAACTCTGGTAAGTGGTTGGATTCTGGGCGATAAGGGCTACCCACTATAAAGATGGCTAATAACACACCTGGAAATCCACAAATGGAGCTCCAGCACCACTACACAGAGAGTCCCCTGTCCTCTAGGATTCTCACTGAGAAGGCCATCAGTCTGGCGCAAGTAGCATGCAGGAAAACTAGGATTTTAGCAGACATACTAGGACCCACGCAATGTTCCTCCCCACATCATCCTCCATCACTATGATCATTCCTCCAAACACCACCCCACTACCACACCATGTTCCACGGTCAGATGCACCTGGAATGGGAAACACGGTATCACCAATATTCTCTTATGAGAAGACTCTGGCTATGAATAGCTCGAGGTCTCAATCACCTTTCACATGAGTGCAACCACTTACAGGGAAATGCAGAGACAGGGATGTTTGTCTGACGCAGCAGAGCAGGAGCTCTGGAGAGACTGCAAGGGGAGTTGACTGAGGGTTTGTTCATGTTGGGGCAATTATAACAAGGCCAGTAGCGACATCAACAATGACATATTGTACTCACAGTTTGAAATTCAGGCAGCACTTCCAATCATAGAGTTTCATAGAATTTACAGTGCAGAACGAGGCCATTCGGCCCATCGAGTCTGAACCGGCCCTTGGCAAGAGCACCCTACCCAAGCCCACACTCCCACCCTCCCCGTAACCCAGTAACCCCACCCAACCTTTTTCAACACTAAGGGCAATTTAGCATGGCCAATCCACCTAACCTGCATATCTTTGGTCTGTGGGAGGAAACCGGAACACCCGGAGGAATCCCACACACTCACGGGGAGAACGTGCAGACTCCGCAGACAGTCACCCAAGCCTGGACCCTAGAGCTGTGAAGCAACTGTGCTAACCACTATGCTACCGTGCTGCCCATGCGTCATACTCTCAGCACAAACCAATGAACTCTTGCAGAGCACAATTGTCAGTGCAGGCAGATATTTTATTGGGCCCGTGTCAGGATCGGCCCACCTCCGCTAACGCCTGCAAACTAGCAGAGGAGGTAACAGGCCCTCCTCCACTCTGACCCTATCTCTCACCTAATAAAAAATTCTTCCGGCCAGCACTGCTGGGACAGAGGCGGGATCGTTACTTTGGGAAATGCTCAACTCTCGATTCCTGCATCTAAGAAAATCCAGCCCCAAAGTCGAACCAGTTCCAGCTGCTTCATCAATTACTTTCCCTCCACCATGAAGTCAGAATTGGGGGACCCTTGCTGATGATTGTACATTTTTCTGTACCATTTATGGTTCCTCAGATGAAGCACACGTACCTGCATGCATCAAGATCTGGACAAAATGTAGGTTTGGGCTGGTAAGTGGCAAGGAACATTCAAACTGCACAATCTTTCTTTGACATTCAACACATTACCATCACTGAAAACCCCAATCAACATTCTGGGGGTTACTATTGACCAGAAATTGAACTGGACCAGCTATATAAATACTGTGGCTACCAGAACAGCTTGGAGGCTGGGAATTCTGTGGCAAATGATTCACCTGATTCCCTAAGCCTCTCACCTTTCAACAAAGCACAAATCAAGAGTATGATGGAATATTCTTCACTTGCCTACACTGCAGGAACTCGCCAAAGCTCCTGCGAGAACAGTTTCCAAACCCGCAACCTCTAAAACCTGAAAGAACAAGGGCAGCAGAAGCATGGTAACACCATCACCTAAACATTCCCTTCCAAACCACAACATCGTGACTTAGAAATAAAACACTGTTCCTTCACAGTCCCTGGATCAAAAGCCTAGAACTCTGTTTCTAACAGCACTGTCCGTGTTCTTATATCATGGGGACTGTTGGGGTTCGAGAAGCTGGTTCATGAACATATTCTCAAAAGCAATTAGGAATGAGCACTAAACTCTGGCTTTGCCAGTGACACTCATGAATGAATAAACAAAAATCTGTATTTCAAATCTTTTTGCTCTTCCAATTACATTAATTTCTTATTTTCTAAGAAATAAGTAGCCTCCTTATTACTTCAAAAGGTTCCAGCTCAGCGCATCATATTTGCCTTTTATCTATAAGCCTATTGCAGTCTTCCATATTATTAGCTACATTTCCCAATTAAATTTAATCTGCAAATTTCAAAATTATACCATTAATCAATGTCCAATTGAGTCCACATTACTTTTTTGATAAACATCACTTTGCATTTTCTGCTAACCTGAGAAATGTCACTTAATTGCGACGTTCTGTTTTCAATTTTGCAGTCACCATTCAATGCATCCTGTTATCTGATCTCTGACTCACTATGTCTTGACCTTTGTTGTGACTCTTTTATAAAGCCCTTCTGAAACTCCATGTATATCACACCCACCATGTTGCCCTTGTCTACTCCTTCTGTTACCTCTTCAAATAATTTAGTAAGGGTGATTAATCACGACCTACCATTTAGAAATCCTTGCTGAACTTTCATTAATTTCTCAATTTCTAGATGTTTCGTCAACCATTTCTTCAGCAAAAAGTTACCATGCTTTTCTTGTCACTGATGTTCATCAAATTGTTCTATATTTTCAGGATTAGTTCTATGTGTCTTTTTGTCGATCGGAATTAAGATTGTTGTCAATCAGTGCTTTGCCACTATTTCATTTTTTAGCAGTGGATAGTTGTTCTTCTGCCATTTCCTCTATAGTTACTTTGTGTGTCCTTGGGTACAATCTTTCTGAACCCAATGTTCTGCACTCCTTACGCTTGGTTCATTTGTCTAGCCTATATTTTCTTTCTATTTTAACCATGACTTTAATTTTCTCTTTGTTAGAATCTTCAGTGAAAACTGAAGCAGAGGATCTTTCTTTTTGATGAAAAACACAACTCATGCAAATCTGCATAGCTGCTTCAGTATCCTATATTTATATCATAAATCTTTACTGATATAAACCATGTACTGCATTAAGTGTGCTTTCTCCCTTGTTAATAGATGCAAGCATAAGACTCAATGAAAAAAAAGATTGCAAGCATGTCTATTTCATTAAAGA
Source organism: Scyliorhinus torazame (assembly GCF_047496885.1). NCBI lineage: Eukaryota > Metazoa > Chordata > Chondrichthyes > Carcharhiniformes > Scyliorhinidae > Scyliorhinus > Scyliorhinus torazame. The sequence goes on from NC_092709.1 coordinate 270,367,196, forward strand.
GGTCTTCAAATTTTGATTGTGGTTCCAATAACTTCCACAATTGGGTATTCCTTATGGATGAAATGTGCTCCTGTTTACAAAGTCACTTGTTAGAGTGGGAGTAGGGACAAGGGAGGAAATATGAGCGAGGAATCAGTCCCTTTCTGCATTGCTCAAATACTCCCCCAGACAGATTGACCAATGATGCATTTGTAGTATATTGGCTTGGAGACAATGTCATTAATTTTACTATTTGTAAAATTTGTAGGAACTGATTTCCCAATATGTGGGTGTTAATGCACTTTAGGAAGTAACGTGATAATTAATGCTATAATGGAATAGAATTTATTACCAATGATAATTTAAAACACCCAATTAGATGTTAGGATGAATCATTCAACTCTATTGCTTCAAGCACCAATAAGGTGCTTTACATATCCTGATGTATTCCAGTGAACACTAATGAAAGTGATATCACACTTGGGTGGCAGCATAGCCTGGAAGATGAAGGTGAAATGTAAATTCAAACACCAAGTCTCCCTTTTGCAGAAGGAAAACTGTTTATTTTAATCAAACAATTTCTGAAAGCATTCAGTTTTCTGACGCCAACAACACAGAAAGGCAAATGTATGCCTCAAGGATGAAATTTCAGAAAGTCAACAAACTTTCCAAAGTCTCATTAGCAATAGAATTGCAGAAAATCAATCAATTCCACAAACTACTGAAATGGTTGAGAAGACTAAAAAGACCCAAAATTCCAGGCTCGATGCAATGGCTACATGAGTGGCAGTTTCCACTAACAGCATGCTACCGTCTGTCCAAGAAATTTCCGGCCTACTACACATTTGAACAACATCCTGTATACATTTCAGTGCAGTACAATGAGAGGTACGTGGGCCATACATCACAGCGATTGGCTTATAGAATTCATAGCATGTTCCTTTGTTTGTTTGGAATAGGCAAAATACAGAAGGTGCTCATCCAGCCTGCATTTCCAAAACCCAAAACAAAATATCTAATTTTATATGTGATTCTGCGATTGGACAGCACTTTCTGAACAATCCTGAAAGTGACACTTGTACCCAATTGAAGATAATCAGTCAAGCTCATAACGTGAATGATTTAGACCTGCTTGAAGTGACATACATTTATATGCAGGGACCCAATATCTTAATAAAAGGAACATGTTCAAATCGTTGTCCATTTTGAATTACCCAAGAGCTTGCGGAGCTTGGTCCATCACAATGCCTCGACCAGAGTAGACTTAGTAACCAAACATCACCCTTTTCTCCTGCAGTAAAAACCGTTGTTAACATTTGAAATTTGGTAATTTTGCATTTATCCTGATAAATGAAAGATAAAAAGCTTCGACAACATGCTTCTCTTTTCAGCAATAATCCGAATGTAGACTGGGATAATGTAAAGAAAAAAGAGGGGGAAGAGTTTCCTAATCAAAGTAGAATAATGCTTAGATTTACTATGGAAAAGATAAAGGAGCAATCTAGAATAAAAATGAATTGGAGCAGGGCTGATTTCAATGGGTTCAGAATGGATCTGTACTGGGTAAATTGGAATCAAAAACTGACAGGTAAAACTGTTACACAAAAAGGCTTACTTTGAGGGAAATGGTTCAATACAGTCAAGCTCCACTCCCACGAGGATGAAGATCACCCAAAGTCCTGGATGATGAGAGAAATAGAGAGTAAGGCAAAGCAAAGAAAGAGTTACTATGATAGATGTCGGATAGATAATACAAGTGGGAACCAGGCTGAATATATAAAGTGGGAAGAAGTGAAAAAGGAAAGACAGAGTGTGATGACCCATTTGCTTTTGGAAGGATGTATTTTCTTTTTGTGTGATATCCTGTTAAGACCAAGGTGGACTGGTGAGTATTCGGAAGGGGGGTCAATTGATTCCCTGATTAGGATTTAATTTGTTTTCAATAAATTCTCATATTACCTGGCGTTGCCATGGGGATGAACAGCTATGAAGCAAAGGGCAAGTAGAAAGCTAATTCCAGTGGGGTTGGGTCAGCCAGTTTTTATCTGTTTGGCAGTTCAGAAAACGCTGAGAATCTGGGTAAAACTAAAATAAGCAAAGTTCTCCCTGAATGGAACACCTTTCTGTTTGATAGACTTTTAATGAAAGGTGGCGTTGAAGCAGGTCTCTGAGAAGAGAGCAGAGACGGTGTTTTTAAAAACAATTGCTCTTTCATGGGATATGTTGCTGGCGAGGTCAGCATTTGTTGTCCTTCCCAAATTGCCCTTTGAGCAAATGGTTTGCCACTCCATGGGCTGTTAAGGGTCAACCACATTGCTGTGGACCTGGAGTCACATGTAGGTCAGAGCAGGTAAGGATAGAAGATTTCCTCCGCTGAACGACATCAGTGAACCAGATGGATTATTACAACAATCGATAATAGTTTCATGGTCACCATTACTGAGGCTAACTTTTCAATTCTAGATTATTAATTGATTTTAAATTCCACCAGATGCCATGGTGAGGTTTGAGCCCTTGTTCTGGATTACTAGTTCAGTGACATCACCACTACACCACCATTACTATGTGTTATGCAGTTGGGAAGCGCAGAGAACAGAAGACAGGAAGAGCGAGGAATTTTGGATTGGAGAAGACCCATTCCTTCTGTTTCAGTATTGACAAAAGCCCAAGGCCCCAGTTAAAAGGATTGTAGAAGGGAACCACTGGGGAATTTATGCCATCAACACTGTCATGCAGTAACATTTTGACTAGTGGTTTTCTTTCTGTTGACATTGTTGGGATTCATTTCTTTTTAAAGTTATCAGTCTCTATGGGGATAATAATACGAGTATGAGAAGAGACTGGCAGTCAACATGAAAGAGAATCCAAAAGTATGTGGAGGAAAGAATGAGTCTGAAGCCAGCCTGTACCATAAGACCGATTTATTTCCAAGCCTGCAGAGCACAGACTCAGACCCCAAACACCCATTTACACTCAAGAAATATTATACAACACGCTGCATTTGAAAACCGTTTTATACTCTTGGAGTGAAGCCCTAATACTTCCCTAGCTGGGGACTGCTGCTCTTCGATCACCAACTTCAAGCACATCCTCTATTGCTGCACAATTCCGACATTAACAAAGTCCCTTCTTTTAAGGAAAAAAATAAGAGATATATTTTATTTTCAGATGAAGAAAATAAAATTGAAGACAAGAAATAGTCACACATTTTCAAAACATACATTCCGAGTTGTCCCTCTTCTAATACTCTCAATAATATTTCACTGCAAGCATACCTTCTGGTGAAACAATCTGATATCAGATGGCTTGTATCAAACTATAGGAGCTGAGAGATATCCTTTCTCTCCACCATGTGTTACAAACTTGCAATGTCAATTTTCAAATAATTTAGAGTACCCAATTCTCTTTTTCCAATTAAGGGGCAATTTAGCATGGCCAATCCACCTACCCTGCACATCTTTGGATTGTGGGGGTGAGACCCAGGCAGACATAGGGATAATGTGTAAACTCCACACAGACAGTGACCTGGGGCCAGGATAGAACCCGGGTCCTTGGTGCCATGAGGCAATAGTGCTAACCAATGCACCACCATGCCACCCGTCAATCATTAATCTATTCACTCACACTCTTTCTGGAGTATACATTATCCCTAAGGGGTCGATTGTCAATGTGACATTCCATTGGGACATTTTCTTTGCCATATCCACCATATAATATTTCCCCCAATGCTTCGATAAAAAGAATGTCGGGCGGGATTCTCCGACCTCCCGCCGGGTCGGAGAATCGCCGGGGGCTGGCGTGAATCCCGCCCCCGCCGGTTGCCGAATTCTCCGGCACCGGATATTTGGCGGGGGTGGGAATCGCGTCGCGCCGGTTGGCGGGACCACCCCGGCGATTCTCTGGCCCGCGATGGGCCGAAGTCCCGCTGCTGGAATGCCTGTCCCGCCGGCGAGAATCAAACCACCTCTCTTACCGGCGGGACAAGGCAGCGCGGGCGGGCTCTGGGGTCCTGGGGGGGCCGGGGCGATCTGGCCCCGGGGGTGCCCCCACGGTGGCCTGGCCCATGATCGGGGCCCACCGATCCGCGGGAGGGCCTGTGCCGTGGGGGCACTCTTTTCCTTCCGCCTTTGCCATGGTCTCCACTATGGCGGAGGCGGAACAGACCCCCTCCACTGCGCATGCGCGGGGTGCCGTGAGTGGCCACTGACACTCCCGCGCATGCGCCGCACGGCAAAGTCATTTCCGTGCCAGCTGGCGGGGCACCAAAGGCCTTTCCTGCCAGCTGGCGGGGCGGAAATCAGTCCGGCGCGGGCCTAGCCCCTCAAGGTGAGGGCTCGGCCCCTCAAGATGCAGAGAATTCCGCACCTTTGGGGCGGCGCGATGCCGGACTGATTCGCGCCGTTTTTGGCGGCGGTCGGCAGACGTCGCGCCGATTGCGGAGAATCCCGCCCGTCATGTCAGCCAGATTTACTAGAGCAAGAGTCTCTGCAGCCAGGGTGCTCTTTACTAATTGCCTTATTTTCATGGCTTTCCAAGCCAAGGGCAACACTTCCCATTCCCCACCCCGCCTCAACAAGAAATATTACAAAACCTGCTACACATAAAAACCTATCAATGAGGTTTGCGTGAGAGGCACCATTGAACACAATCAACTCTATATTCTTAGGGTCACCCAAGTATAGAAACTTTAGTTTACATTTTTCTATCTTTAAATCTTTTTTAATACAATAATAATATCAGCCTTTATTAGTGTCACAAGTAGGCTTACATTAACGCTGCACTGAAGTTACTGTGAAAATCCCCTGGTCGCCACACTCCGGCACCTGTTACGGTACACTAAGGGAGAATTCGGAATGTCCAACTCACCTAACAAGCACATCTTTTGGGACTTCTGGGAGGAAACCAGAGTACCTGGAGGAAACCCACACAGACACGAGAAGAACGTGCAGACTCCGCATTACAGTGACCCAAGCCGGGAATTGAACCCGGGTCCCTGACGCTGTGAAGCAACACTGTGCTACCGTGCTGCCCGTTTATTCACCCATATCACATCCTGGACCTTGGGCTGTTTCATTATACTACTCTGTTCAAGAACATCTAAGCTTGTATTGGCCTCGTCTGTATGTCCAGCCTGTTTAATTACTCATTAGATTTCACAGCTTCTCTGTATCATCTTTGGAAGCATCTGATTCTTTCTGAGGACTGAGCCTGATTGACTGTGATCGGGCTAACATTGTCTAAATATGCTTGCTGCTTTAAGTAATCTCTGACCCATACTGTTTTATTTCTAATCCAATATATTTAAAGTCCTCATTTGCCTGACTCTCAACCTTAACTCTGTTCTAATAATGTCAATAACGTTTGTGTTGAAACTCACTTATACCACCCCATAATAAGTCCTCAACATGCATCGTGAAGATGCCTGCACGTTTCCCACCATGCTACCAATAAAATGCTACCTTCAGGTGATCCTGAAGGACTTTAACAACACAGATAGACTGAAACATACACTCTGGAACCATCATTTAAACCATCTGCACGTTTATTCAACTTCAAAATGTATTACTCTACCTTTCATGCCTCCCTAGGAGGTTTGAGAAACACTTCCCTCTGGAAGTGATCACCATGCAGAAATGCAGTTTTTATTATATCAATGGACTTACATTCCCATTACAACGTCACCAAAAGGGCAAGAAAAAAATTCAAAATTACCTCCCCTCCCATGGGTTAATCCGCTCTGACTTCTTCAGCAGCAAAGTATTATTCAAATACCCCAGCCACTAATCTACACATGACCATTTGGTAAGACCTTTTTTGTGCAGACCCACCTATGTGACAATGCTGGCTGAAATCTATATGGAACTTCTGAATACACATCAAACTCCCTCCAACTATCAAATTCCATTTGTTTAGCCTCCTCTGTATAGCTTTGTCCCCTAACTTGTTAGCTGCTACAAAAGCCTCTTGGTCATGAGGACTTCTGCTTCTGGTATCTTGTTGTGACAGTTCAGCATCTGCCATTGTACGATGTTGTCCAGTGAAGCGGTGACCTCTACTTGCCTATTGAAGTCCCCTGTGTGCCCCATCTGAGGCCCAATTCTCCATACGTGAGCGTTTCCTCACCTGGGATCTATCACCCGAGTCATCACTGTAACTTGTGCCATGTTTTTTTATTCCATTCTTCTACTTTATTCTTCGAGTCCATGCCTTCACTGCATGTCTATCATCCTGGATATTCAGCTTGTTCATATATTTTCTCGTAAATTTTCCTGAGTCCCATTATTGTTTCATCCGTCCTATTATCGGATCCTTCTGGATGATACAGTGCCCAGGAACCCATTTTGGGCAGCTGACCTCTGGACAAAATAGCCCCTTTCCTGTTTAACACAATTAGATTTTCTACTGACATCTAACTCCTGATTGATCATTTGTTCTCCCTCGGGCTCTGTCCCTCAAAATATATTAGTGTGTGATGCATATGGTTCTTCATCATCTTCCATCACATTGTCGGTGTTGACAAATTCATAACTCATTCTGATGACTAGTGAAGAAAAGATTTTTATTGTCGAATTACCATGTTGAATAATCAAAGTTTCCCCTCCAAAGTCCTAGAAATGTCCCTGAGCTTTTCCACACCCTTAGCTCCTCTCTCTTATAATAAACTGGATCACCTGCAGTAAATTCTGATGTGGTGCAATGCTCTCCTAATTCTGTCCTAGATCTCAGCCTTGATGCAAGCTTTCCGGTAATATTCATTTCTTCAAGCGCAAGGGAATAACACTGGAGATGACTTTGGATACTTAACATACACAAACTGGTATGGATTATATCTTTGCCACCCTCCCCCTCACTCCCCCTTCCCTCCCCCCCACCCCCACACACCCCAGCCCAAGAAATGTTTTGAATGCACCGACCATGCCAAAGCTGTTTGCAACTTGCAATCTAGTTGGGCAGCCAATATTTCATGCAACATTTTGTCAATTACCACATGGTTCCTCTCACATTATTGAACAGCTCTCAGCCATGGTATTCATGACTGTGATATTCAGACATTCACACATGTTCTGAAATTCATCAATTGCAAATTCTCCACCAGGAATTTCACTGGTGTTCCTAACCCAGTACCTATCCATTTCTCCATGACCTTATCTACAATTGTCTGTTTATTCCTGCCATTAACTACCATAGATAGGCTAAGCATATTGCCCTATCTATAAATTAAAGCAAAAAAAAAAACCCTCATCCATGTCCCACGATTTTACGTCCATTGCCAATTCCCTGGCCAGTGGCAGACTCACAACGGGAATCTTCAATATTTAACACATATCAGATTAAGCTGTAACTTGTTCATTAAAAGGTGTCATTTTCTTTATCCACCATTCTCGTATCTGAGTTTTCAATTACCATGACGCTGGATGTGCAAATTGTCTGTGTAACTTCCAGATAATCTTTTGTGGTCCACCAAACTTTTATCCCCAGGAGTTAAGAACATTTGGCCTCCCTGACAAGAAATACTTGACTTTTTCAATGGCAGGCAGTAATGACTTCCTTGCATAGAACTCAGATCTACGGTTTTACCAAACACAATTCTTTTGTCATTCCCCATGTCCAATCTCATTGGTGCTTTTTCAATGGTAGATTTACTCAACAGTTGAGGTATCTCACTAGAGATTACATCAGTACTGATGAAGAGACTGATCCCAGCTATCTTGCATGGGAAGACTACTTTTCTGGAAGATGGTAGTGTATTGTCATCGCCAAACCTAAAGCAAGAGGAGCTTCCATACTCCTTAACGTTCTGCTGATCTGCCACAGAACCATAGGATTCCTACAGTGCAGAAGGAGGCCATTCAGCCCAGTGAGTCTGCACCGACTCTCTGAAAGAGCACCCTACCTAGGTCCACTCACCCGCCCTACTCCCATAACCCAACCTAACCTACACACCTTGGACACAAAGAGGCAATTTAGCAATGCCAATCCACCGAACCTGCACATCGATAGATTCCAAGTAGCAATTAAGCCAATTCATCCCCCACACTGGAAGTGCAGCTGCTATCCAGCACTGTGCAGTTGAATGAATCATCACCCAAAATTCTCATCATGGATTCAAGCTCCCAGTGACCAACAAAATTCCTTTATGGTGGTCACCATCAGCATTTTCCGGGTAGAAATGATTTGTTTCATGCATTACTTCAAAAACACTATTCCTTTGCTGAAGGCAATTAGAATCGTGGGCGAAATTCTCCGGAAACGGCGCGATGTCCGCCGACTGGTGCCCAAAACGGCGCCAATCAGACGGGCATTGCGCTTCCCCAAAGGTGCTGAATGCTCCGCATCTTTGGGGGCCGAACCCCAACATTGAGGGGCTAGGCCGACGCCGGAGGAATTTCCGCCCCGCCAGCTGGCGGAAACGGCCTTTGTTGCCCCGCCAGCTGGCGCGGAAATGACATCTCCGGGTGGCGCATGCGCGGGAGTGTCAGCGGCCGCTGACAGTTTCCCACGCATGCGCAGTGGAGGGAGTCTCTTCCACCTCTGCCATGGTGGAGACCGTGGCGGAGGCGGAAGGGAAAGAGTGCCCCCACGGCACAGGCCCTCCCGCGGATCGGTGGGCCCCGATCGCGCGCCAGGCCACCATGGGGGCACCCCCCGGGGCCAGATCGCCCTGCGCCCCCCCCAGGACCCCGAAGCCTGCCCGCGCCGCCTTGTCCCGCCGGTAAGGTAGGTGATTTAATTTACGCCGGCGAGACAGGCAATTTATCGGCGGGACTTCGGCCCTTCCGGGCCGGAGAATCGAGCGGGGGGGCCCGCCAACTGGCGCGGCGCGATTCCCGCCCCCGCCGAATATCCGGTGCCGGAGAATTCGGCAACCGGCGGGGGCGGGATTCACGCCAACCCCCGGCGATTCTCCGACCCAGCGGGGGGTCGGAGAATGTCGCCCCATACCTGTAATATCCCGCATGGGATCTACAGGGTAGGAATTCTTGTCTTTCCTGTGCTCCTTGCGGAGTACGAGCTCCCCTGCTAGGGGCGGGTAGTCCAATTACCCTGTGTATACAAGGTCAGCCAGTAAGGTACTGACCAGACAGGAACCCAGTAGGGGTTTACTGGGAAATGTACATATATCGTTTGCAAATAAAACTTTGTTCTTATTTTTACTCTGTGTGGACTCCCCGTGTCCTTATTAAAATACCGATTGATCATTCCCCTTGCATTTCTCGGGTCCAAGAGCCTACGGTCGCCATCACAAACCTGCTTTTTGTCTTGATTCTCAAATTGGCTAGAATTGCGACAGCATTCAGATCCCCTATCAACAACCCCTGCAACTTACATTTTGGCAAACTCAAAGTTTGGTTACCATGGAATCTTCCATCCTTAATTTTACAGAAACATTTCTTTGGGGCAGCAGCCACCTGGTCTAGGAGTGGATCTTTTCTGCGAAATTGAACCCTAGTCAAAACAAAAAGTCGATCGAAATGAAAAATGCATGCACAGTGCAGTAACTTGAAAATTAGTACAGGCTCCGGGATTTCAAGTTTAAACTTTTTCAGTCTCTTAAACCACTTATCAAAAGTCCATATTATATTCCTCCATGGACTGATCATCAGCTTTCTTAGATTTACCAAAGGTGGACCATACTTGATATGCTTCCAGCAAATCATCCCATTTGTAAAACTTATCCTAAAACTGTAATCAGAGGGTTAATCCTGCTTCATTGTCCAAATCATCAACATTCAATTCTGAAAATGTTTAACTCTTAATCTTCCTTTTTGCTGGTAATGAGAAAGATAAGGCCATATCTTGCTTTCTCCAGAATAATGAGATAACCAGGTCCACAGTTCAACTTCAGTTTCCCATTGTTGGTTCATCCTCCAAAACAAATCAGTGGACAGTAACAGCCTGAGATGTCGCATCTCATTTCTACCATTCTGTAACTGAGGTGGTCAGGAGCAGTATGCTTCTTTTTCTCTCAGAGGATTGAGACAAAAAAGTTCTTATTAATCAACCAATCAACAGAACTTAATGTTCATGTTCTGCTTCCATGTTAAATCCAATATGTGTATGTTGAGGAAAGGACAAGTCTGAATCCAGCCTGCACCATCAGATAGGTTTATATCCAAGCCTGCAAAGTAAAGACACAGGGGTAGATTCTCTGTTGCCCGACGCTGATTTGCGATCAGGCGGGGCATTGAGTGTTAGGCTAAAAATGGGATCGGTCTCGTGCAATACAGCAATTTGCATGGAAGCCTAATATTCCCCCCTTCGCGATACTCCACCTCTCCTTAATGCTCCATCCTCCGCAGTACTCCACCTTTCCATGATCTCCACCCTCCGTGATGCTTCAATTCTCCGCAATGCTCCACCCTCCACAATGCTCCATTCTCTGCAATGCCCCACCCTCCACGATGCTCCACTCTCTGCAATGCCCCACCCTCCACAATGCTCTGCGATGCTCAACCCTTCGTGATGCTCCACTCTCCGCAATGCTCCACCCTCTGCAGTACACCACCCTCTGTAATGCTCCACACTCTGCAATGCTCAACCTTCCGCAATGTTCCACCTTGTCCAATGCTACACCCTCTGCAATGCTCCACCCTCTGCAATGCTCCACCTTCTCCAATGCTCCACTCCCCGCAATGCTTCACCCCCACGATGCTCCTGCAATGCTCCAACCTCTGCAATGCTCCACTCTCCGCAATGCTTCACCCCACACGATGCTCCACGCTCTGCAATGCTCCACCCTCTGCAATGCTCCACCTTCTCCAATGCTCCACCCTCCGCAATGCTTCACCCCCCACGATGCTCCACCCTCTGCAATGCTCCACCTTCTCCAATGCTCCACTCCCCGCAATGCTTCACCCCCACGATGCTCCTGCAATGCTCCAACCTCTGCAATGCTCCACTCTCCGCAATGCTTCACCCCCCACGATGCTCCACCCTCTGCAATGCTCCACCCTCTGCAATGCTCCACCTTCTCCAATGCTCCACTCCCCGCAATGCTTCACCCCCCACGATGCTCCACCCTCTGCAATACTCCACCTTCTCCAATGCTCCACTCCCCACAATGCTTCACCCCCACGATGCTCCACCCTCTGCAATGCTCCACCCTCTGCAATGCTCCACTCTCCGCAATGCTTCACCCCCCACGATGCTCAACCCTCCGCAATGCTCCACCTTGTCCAATGCTGCACCCTCTGCAATGCTCCACCCTCTGCAATGCTCCACCTTCTCCAATGCTCCACTCCCCGCAATGCTTCACCCCAACGATGCTCCACCCTCTGCAATGCTCCAACCTCTGCAATGCTCCACTCTCTGCAATGCTTCACCCTCCACGATGCTCCACCCTCTGCAATGCTCCACCCTCTGCAATGCTCCACCTTCTCCAATGCTCCACCCCCCGCAATGCTTCACCCCCCACGATGCTCCACCCTCTGCAATGCTCCACCCTCTGCAATGGTCCACCTTCTCCAATGCTCCACCCCCCCCGCAATGCTTCACCCCCCACGATGCTCCACCCTCTGCAATGCTCCACCTTCTCCAATGCTCCACTCTCCGCATGCTTCACCCCCCCCCCACTCTCCGCAATGCCCCACCCTCCACAATGCTCCATGCTCTGCGATGCTCAACCCTTTGTGATGCTCCACTCTCCGCAATGCTCCACCCTCTGCAATGCTCCACCTTCTCCAATGCTCCACCCTCTGAGATGCTTCATCCTCCGCAATGCTTCACCCCCCACTATTCTCCACCCTCTGCAATGCTCCAACCCTCTCAGCCGGGAGTCATGCAGTTTTTATTTTATTTATTTACGGGATGTGGGCATTGCTGGTTAGGCCAACATTTGTCGCCCATCCCCAGTTGCCCTTCAGAAGGTGGTGGTGAATTGCCTTTTTGAACCACTGCAATCCTTGAATTGTAGGTACACCCACTGTGCTGTTAGGGATGGAGTTCCAGCATGTTGCCTCAGCGACAGTTAAGGAATGGCGACATATTTCCAAGTCAGGGTTGGAAGTGACTTGGAGGGGAACCTCCAGTGGTGGTGTTCCCAGGTATCTGCTGCTCTTGTCCTTCTAGATGGTAGTGGTCATGAGTTTGGAAGGTGCTGTCTAAGGAACCTTGGTGAGTTACTGCAGAGCATCTTGTAGATGGTACACATGGCTGCCACTGTTCGGTGGAGGTGGAGGATTTGAATGTTTGTGCAATGGGGAGCAATCAAGCGGGCTGCTTTGTCCTAGATGGTGTTGACCTTCTTGAGTGCTGTAGGAGCTATACTCATCCAGACAAGTGGAGACTATCCCATTTTAGTCCTGACTTGTGCCTTGTAAATGATGGACAGGCTTTGGGGGGTCAGGAGGTGAGTTACACGCTGTAGGATTCCTAGTCTTAGACCTGTCCTGGTAGCCACAGTATTAATATGGCTAGTCCAGTTCAGTTTCTGATGAATGGAAACCCCTAGGATGTTGATTGTGGGGGATTCGGCAATGGTAATCATTGAATGACAAGGGGTGGTGGTTAGATTCTCTCTTGTAGGAGATGGTCATTGCCTGGTGCTTGTTTGGCACGAATGTAACTTGCCACACAACTACATCTACTTAAACCTGGACCAGTCCCAACAAGATGCCCAGACAGCAGGATTTGCCAACATCACTGGCATGCCCCAGGTCAAAGGGGAGGGAGGCAACTGAGGCACGCAATTCACCCTCTGAGCACCGATTCAACAATGGATGTCCTTCATCAACAAGAAGTGCTTCCATTCCATGAATGCAGAGTTGGTGTGAGACCACCAGCTGCACAACATGCATGTCTGCACCCAATTCCAAGGCAGCATGCAAGACGCATACATCCTGGCACACACGTTGGTTCCTAACACCTTGGAGGCACTCCCTTATGTGAGGGGTTGGCTAGTGGGTGGCATGGCTTACCCACTGAGCTCATGGCTGATGACACATGTTTGGAAGCCCCAGCCCGAGGCGGCGAACCATTATAATGATGCTCACACAGCAACCAGGAGCGTCATTGAGCTTAAGATGCACTTCTGATGTCTGGACTGCTCTGGTGGGGCATTCCAATATAGCCTCCAGAGGGTCTCGAGCATCATAGTGGCCTACTGCATCCTTCAGACCATCGCACAGGGGTGGGGCGACTTGCTGGATGAGGAGGAAGAATGGCAGGTATCATCTGACAAGCAGATGAGGATATTGTCCAGGAGGATCCGGCATGGAGCCTGAGCTGGCATGGTAGGCTACCCAACGTATAATCCAGGGCCACTGCACAAGGAGTAACGTCATCACCTCCCGATTTACCAACTAGGGGGCTCTGTCCCACCTCTTCCCCAATCCCGTTACTTCAACCTCCCCCCATCCCACACAGAATCCACCTTCCCCTGAACCTCTCACCCCTTCCCTCTCCCTCAGTCCTTCAATCTTTCCTTCTCCCTCAGTTCTTCCATCCCTTCCCTCACCCTTATTCCTTCCCTCTCCCCCAGTCTATCACTCCACATTCCCTGAATCTTCTTGTCCTTCCCACAACCATAGCTCCCCCTCTCCCAGCCAAGGGTCCCACCAGCATCTGGGTTGGCAGTATCAACAGGTCATGTCCACGGGACGGAGGATGACGATGACGACTCACTGTGAGATGAGCTCTGCTGCTCCTAATTGTGGACAATATCTCACTCCTGTCTTTAAGATAACTTACCACTGTCCGCCTAAGTGATCCCTGCACTTGCTCTGGCCAATACATTTCACAGGCATAAATTTCTTTGAGCAGGTGTGGGGGAATGGGAGGGGCGGTGGAGTTATGGAAGATGGTGAAAGGCTGGGGCTCACTCACAGGGCATATTGTCGTACAAGGTGGGCTCACACTGCTGCCACATTGCCCGACTACCTCTCAGTGAGGGTGTAACCATGTAGGACGTTTGTGTGTCGGGAATACAGTGCCCCCTCCATCCTTCCACCCACCCCTCCCCTGACACACAATACCCAGGCTCAGCCCATCCTTCACACCCGTGAGATAGAGGTTAGAGGCAGATTGGACAGGTGGTGTATTTACAATAAATGTGCATTTCGCCCTCACTGTCTTCTGTCTACGACACCCTAAGTGTCATGCATATTCCCTTAAAAAAAATTTTTTTCATTTTGAGTACCCAATTATTATTTATTTTTTTTCCAACGAAGGGACAATTTAGCATGACCAATCCACCCAACCTGCACATCTTTGGGTTATGGGGGTGAAACCCACGCAGACCCGGGGAGAATCTGCAAACTCCATACGGACAGTTCTCCAGGGCCGGGATTCGAAATTGGGTCCTCAGCACTATACGCAGCAATGCTAACGATTGTGCCACGTGCCGCCCTTCATGCATATTCCAAACCCTCCGTGGCCTGCTGCTTCTTCTCGGTGTAACCCCAGATGGCAATTTAGGAGTGGAGGTAGCCACTGCCCTATGATTCCCTTGACAGTTGTCCTCTGGAGACCCTGGACCTGGATGGGCCTGGCTGACTTTCAGGTGTCACAGGTAATGATGTGTCAGCCTGTTCTGCCTGCAGCCCATGAGATGTGCCAGTCTCAGGCGAGAGGGATTCGGAAATGCTGAGGTGTTCGAGCACCTCCCTGCGCAATGGACCGGCATGGGGCACATCACTTCCTCCTGCCTCATGCAGCTCTGGCCCCCATGTTATTCTACTCAGAGTTGAGGCCAGAGTGAGCTCTGGAGCACCACCATCACCTGGTGCTTTCAGTCCTGGAGGCCCATCCTTGCCTGAACCACCATGGTGTCAATGTCCTCAGCCATGATGCAATGAAACTGGGACATGTCACTCACCAAGTGAGTCATTTCCCTCACTGCCTCTGTCATGTCCCTCCTGGACCACACCAAAAGCAGTTATGTGCTTTAATTTCCTCTTTTTTCTCTGCAGAAAGCACATAACAGCTTTTGATGTGATCTAAGAGCTGTCAATCATAGATTGATGTTTATAAACACTGTGGTTAGTTACACAGCAGATAATTGAGATCCATTAAAGCCTGAAAGGAAATTAAATGCAGTTGGCTGTGTGCAAAATGTCAATCCCAGCCTAGTACAAGCAATGTCCCATTGACATGAATGAAAGCCTTGTCGATCAAACCCTGGAGATGTGGTTTTCACTTTCTAGGAATTTACAGCTGTTTCTTTCTCTACTTGAGCCAGCAGGTGAGTTTTAAAGCGATATTTTTTTTTAGTGTCTCTGTTTGGCCTACTCTCTGGTGTCCAGGCAGGGAGCTCTGTTATGGTGCATCTCTCGTGGGGGCTTTCTACTGAGGTAGTCTCTGGGGGGGGGGGGTCTTTTATGGGGGGGGTCTCTGATCGGGTATTCTATTATGGGAGTCTCTGAATGGGTCTCTATTATAGTGGGGTGCTCTCCTATGGGTGTGAGGTGCTCTGTTATGGGGGGTGCCTGGGGGTGGGGCTCTCCTATGAAGGGGCCTCTGGTGTGGGGCTCTGTTATGGATTGGTTTCTGATGGGGGGCTGTCTTATGTGGGATCTCTGGCAGGGATTCTGTTGTGGGATCTCTGGTGGGGTGCAGTCTTATGGGGGGTCTCTGGTGGGGGGGGTCTTTTCAATGGCGGCCTCTGGTGAGGGGTCAGTGGGGGGGGGGGTCAGGTCACCCTCGTACTGTGTGGGGAGAGCGGGCCCGGCAAATCCTATGGCACGGGGGTGGCGAGCTTTGCGGGGTGATCAGTTGTCCGTCCTTACTATCGGGCTGCTCGTTCAATATGGCACAAAGCTGCATGCCAAGGGATAGTGAGTCACATCTGGTAGCCCCCATCTAGGACAAGATCAAATCAGAGGCGATTCACCTCCGGTGGGAGAACATCAGAGAATTCAACGCAAGATGGTTGACAAAAGAATCAAATTTATCTGGAGAAAATCCTTTTTACACAGTGAGTGATTATGATGTGAAATGCATTCCTGCGATTGTGGTGGAGTTAAATTCAATCATGGCTTTAAGCACGTGAATGGAAAAAAAATGAAGGAGTAGTGCTATTTAAACTGCTCTTGCAGAAAGCAGGCAAGGAGTCGATGCAATGTACCCATTCTATGCTCAATGGAAAGGAATGAATAAAAATTTAAGGATAACAGGAACTGGAATTAATGAGACTGAAATAAAAACAGAAAATGCTCGAAATACTCAACATGCCTGGTAGCATTTGTGGAGAGAGGAACAGAGTTAACATTTCAAGTCTGTATTGCTATTCTTCAGATGAGACCAAGGCGAATGATAATAATAATCATTATTGTCATACATAGGCTTACATTAACATTGCAATGAAGTTACCCTAGTCACCACATTACAGCGCCTGTTCGGGTACACAGAGTGAGAATTCAGAATGTCCAAATTGCCTACTAGTTAACCAATGGAAGTTGGAAAAAGAATGACTGATTGCAAAGTGTTAATTAATTTAATTGGAGGCTGAAAATAAATAAATTTATGGTGAAACATAACTTATCCCTTTGAGTTAATTTATTCAGTTGGAGTCTGAGGCAAATGTAATTTGTTTGTTGCTATTTTTGTTCAATTAAACACGAAAGGAAACTTATTTTTTTTTAGTTATAATTATGCATGCGTAGGAGGAAGTGAATCAGAGGTTTTAGGACAAACAAAAACAGAAAATGTTGGACAATCACAGCAGGTCTGACAGTGTCTATGGAGAGAGAACGGGGTTAATGTTTTGAGTCCGGATGATTAAGGAGCTGGTCATTGACTTCAGGAAGTAAAGTATCGTACACACCCCTGCCTGCATCAATGATGCCGAGGTGGAGATGGTTGATAGCTTCAAATTTCTAGGTGTGCACATCACCATCAATCTGTCCTGGCCCACCCACGTCGATGCTGTGACCAAGAAAACATAACAACACCTATACTTCCCCAGGAAACTCATTGACTCTTACCAATTTTTAAAGATGCACCATCAAAAGCACCTGATCTGGTATGGCAACTGCTCGGCCAAAGACCGTAGTAAACTACAGAGACACATGAACCTGGCCCAGTCCATCACATGAACCCGCCTGACATCCGGTGACTCTGTCTACACCTTTTGCTGTCTTGGGAAAGCGGGCAGCATAATTAAAGACCCCTCTCACCTGGGTTATTCTCTCTTCCAACTTCTTCCATCGGGCAGGAGATACAAAAGTCTGAGAACACTCACTAACAGATTCAAAAACAGCTTCTTCCCCATTGTTACCAGACAGCGGGTGAAGTGTACAGTTATATAGTGCTACAACTGTAAAGATGATGCGTAGAAAGATCAGTTCAGTCAATAAGAGGGCCATTTGGGAGTCAGGTAAAGGTCACGGTGGAAGGGTGTTTTTCAGGATGGAGACCTGTAGCTAGTGGTGTTCTGCAAGGATCAGTGCTGGGACATTTGTTGTTCGTAGTGTATATAAATGATCTGGAGAAGAATTTCGGTGGCCTGATTAATAAGTTTATGGATGACACGGAGATTGGCAGAGTTGCTGAAAGTGCTGAGGATTGTCAGAGGATACAACAGGATACAGATAGATTGGAGACTTGGGGCACAGAAATGGCAGATGGAGTTTAATCTGGACAAATGTGAAGAGATGCATCTTGGAGGACCATCTAGGCATGAATTATACTGTAACTGGCAGAACCCTTAGGAACATTAACATACAGAGGGATCTGAGTTTGCAGGTCCACAGTTCCCTAAAAGTGGCAACACAGGTGGCCAAGGTGATTCAGAAGCCATATGGCATGCTTGCCTTCATCAGCCAGGGCATTGAGTACAGGAGTTGATAAATCATATTGCAGCTATATAAAACATTGTGTTATGGGCGAGGCATTTTCAGAACCCCAAAATGTATCATGGAGTTCAACCAACCTCTCCCTTTCATGGATTTGTTGCTTTTCCTAGCACGCGGCTTTTTCCCTCGGTGTGGGATTACAATTATGGGCACGTGGGTTTTTAAACACAAAACAATGTTTATTCCATGAACTCAACTTAACATTTTAAATAAACATTGGATCTCTTAACACCCCTTACTTCAAAGATAACTCAGAAAATATTGCAACAGTAATTAATTCCCTAAAATGTTCCTTCAAACGTCCAAGAGACTTAACACCTTTAAACAAAGTCACATCAGGTTAAAGGCTTTACTTTAAATCACCCAAATGATCCAGAGATAGTCTTTCATGGCAGAGATCCAGCTCACTGCAAACACAGACACACACAAGCTGCTTTTCCTCCAAACTGCAAAACAAAACTGCAAAATGGCTGACCTGGCCTCAGCTCCACCCACTCTCTGACATCACGGTTTTCGTAAAGTTACATTGCTTAAACATCCATGTCTTAAAGGTACTCTCACATGACACCTCCCCCCAAGAAAAAAAAACCCATCAACTTCAAGATGGTTTCATTTTTCACTTTTTCACCATCCACTAAGAAATGCACGCAGTAAATATACATTTTCATTTAAAGAAAAAAGCACACTCAAACAGGTATAATAATATGGTCCATTTTTCTTTGCTCTTCTTCCTCCAACCGAAATCCTTCTCGATTGACAGTCTCTTTGAACAAAGTCTCTGCACGATCCATCCATTCCTCTACTCCTCGGCATTTCTCTTTAGAATCAGATAATTTTGTTCAATCTGACCACAGAGTCCCTTGCAATTCTCCAATACAGGAACATTGGTGATCACAGCTTTCAGGCAGTCAAATGCCTGTTGAAAGTCCGCTGTCCATTGACATTTTTAGGTTTCTTTAGCAATTCCATCAGTGGAGTAATCACGCCACAAAACTTTTGCACAATTGTTCGATCAAAGCCATTCATGCTAGGAGATTGCATTGCCTCCCTTCATCTTGAGGGTATTGGAAACTCCACAAGGAAAGTAATTTGGGCTTCTCCAAATTCACTTTCGGCTAGGTTCATCTCCAAACCCACCACCTGAAGTCGATCGAAGAACTCCATACGATGGTTTAAATGTTCTTTCCACATCTGAAAGTTGGAAATAAAAGCAGATTGTCCCACTTTCTCCATGCAATCCTTCAATGGTGGGACAGGATGAGAGTCCGTTCTTGTAACTGCATTCACCTTTCTATAGTCCACACACAACCGTTGGGTACCGTCTGGTCTAGGTACCATCATTATGGGTGAGCCCCATTGGCTGCAACCCACTTCAGTAATGCTATTCTTCAGCATACTCTCAATCTCTCTGTTAACCTGTCAATTTTAAAAGATTAAGTCTATATGGATGTTGTTTGATAGGACCAGCATTTCCCACATCTACATCATCTAGAGCCATTTTAGTACTTCCCAATTTATCTCTACAAACTTGCCCATGTGATATCAAGAACTCTTTCAGGTCAGTTAATTTTTCCTCTGGAAGGTAACTTAACAATTCATCCCAATTTTTAAGAACATCCTCATTTTCCAATTTAATTTGAGGTATGTCAAATTCACAGTCATCTGGATTTGGTTCGTCACTTTGAGTTAGAATCATTAAAACCTCCTTTTTCTCTCCTTCCCTTTCAAAGTACCTTTTAAGCATATTCACATGACACACTCGGTGAGTCTTCCTTCTATCTGGTGTTTTTACCACATAATTCACCTCACTTAATTTCCTTTCAATTTGACACGGTCCACAAAACCTAGCTTTTAAAGGCTCCCCTACCATTGGTAACAACACGAAAACTTTATCCCCACTGGCAAAACTACGAACTTTGGATTTCTTGTCCGCTACCTGTTTCATCACATTTTGTACAACTTTCAAATGTTGTCCAGCCAATTCACCTGCTCTATTTAATTGTTCCCTAAAATTTGACATGTAATCCAATAGTGTAATTTCCGATTTCTCACCCACCAATTTTTCCTTAATCAATTTAAATGGTCCTCTTACCTCATGACCAAAAATTAGTTCAAAAGGACTAAATTTGGTAGACTCATTAGGTGCATCCCTAATTGCAAACAATATGAATGGGATTCCTTTCTCCCAATCCTCTGGATAATCTTGACAATACGCCCTCAACATTGTCTTTAATGTCTGATGCCACCTTTCTAATGCTCCCTGTGATTCTGGATGGTACGCAGTTGATTTAAATTGTTTTATTCCTAAGCTATCCATAACTTCTTTGAATAACTTTGAAGTAAAATTTGTACCTTGATCCGATTGAATTTCTGTGGGTAGTCCATTTCGAGTAAAGAATTTAAGTAACTCCTCCACAATCCTTTTTGCTGTAATATTACGTACTGGAATGGCCTCTGGAAACCTAGTAGACACATCCATTACAGTCAACAGATATTGATTCCCACTTTTTGTTTTAGGAAGCGGTCCTACACAATCGATTAGGACCCTTGTAAAAGGTTCCTCAAATGCTGGAATGGGGATTAAGGGCACTGGTTTTATCACTGCTTGAGATTTCCCTATCACTTGATATGTGTGACATGATTGACAAAATTTAACTACATCTTTATGTAGTCCAGGCCAATAAAAATGTTTCTGGATTTTAGCTTGAGTTTTCCTTATTCCCAAATGACCTCCCACTGGTACCTCATGTGCAACCTGCAACACCTCCTTTCTATACCCTACCGGCAATACTACTTGATGAACTTCTGCCCACTTTTCATCCGCCTGCATATGTACAGGTCTCCATTTTCTCATCATGACATTTTTACGGTAATAACACTCAGGTATACTCTCAGATTCCTCTTCCGTATATGCTTTCTAATACATCCGTTTTATTGCTATATCTTTTTGTTGTAACTCCGCCAATTTTCCTGAACTAAAAATATCCACCTCATCCTCCACCTGTTCTTGTTCTTTTTCAACCATGTGATCAAAAATCGTTTCTGACAATTGCACTTCAACTTCAGCTTCACTCTTTGATTTCTCCTCTTATCTTAACCTGTGACTTTGCGACCTTGTTACTACACAATCCGGAAAAATCCCAGGATATTCATCCTTCAACACTTCAGTTGACTGATTTTCTACTGGTTTATCAACCACAGTAGGCATCGCTCCCACCTGCGATCCAGCTATATCATTACCCAAGATAAACTGTATTCCTGGACAAGATAGTTTATCTATTACTCCTACTACCACTTCACTCTTCACTGGACTTTCCAACCTTACCTTATATAATGGAACGCTACTCCTCTCGCTCTGAATTCCACATATCACCACGTTTTCTGGCAACATTCTTTCCAAACTACATAATTCCTCATCTCTTACCATTAAAGATTGACTAGCCCCTGTATCCCTTAAAATTGTAACTTCTTTACCTGCTCCTCCTGATACACATGAGTAAACTTTACCCACACAAGAAAATTCTGTAAAGACATCTGGCACCTTCTTAACAATTACTTCTTGAACAGGCTGTACAATCATTTGCACCTCCTTCGCTTCCCTTGGGCTTTCCTTTACCACTCTAACAAACCACACTGTCTTACTGTTTTACCACGTCAGCCTTCCCAGTGCTTTTCTTCACCCACCAACACTGTGACTTTACATGGCCTAGTTTATTACAGTGAAAACATTTGAAATTTTTCATTTCTTTTCCACCCTCCTGGATTTCTTTTTTAATCTGAGGTACACTCTCTTTATTGTCTCCCACCAGATCACCTTTACCTTTACCACTTGAGTATTTCTCATGTCCCCCGTTTCCATCCCTCACCAGCTGAAACTGATGTCAGAAACCAATCTTTGATTTATGAACTAATTCATAATCATCTGCCATTTCCGCTGCGAATCTCCCAGTTTTAAACCTCTGTTCTTCCACACGAGTGCTCACTACATCAGGAATTTAATTTTTAAACTCCTCCAAATCTATAATTTCTCTGAGAGCTTCATACGTTTGGCCTCTTTTCAAAGCCCTTGTCCACCTATCAAAATTACTATGTTTGAGCCATTCAAACTCCATGTATGTTTGACCAAATTCTTTCCTTAAATTTCTAAACCTTTGTCTGTAAGCTTCAGGCACTAGCTCATGTGCACTTAAGATGGATTTCTTCACCTCCTCATACGTTCCAGATACCTCCTCCGGTAGTGATGCAAATACTTCACTAGCTCTACCTACCAGCTTTGTTTGAATCAGTAACACCCATATGTCCTGTGGCCATTTCATTTGTTTAGCTACCTTCTCAAATGAAATGAAAAAGGCTTCCACTTCCTTCTCCTCAAACCTTGGCAATGCTTGTACATATTTAAATAGATTCTCACCAAGCCTTTGACGCTCTTTCTCACTATCAAGAACAAAGAACAAAGAACAAAGAAATGTACAGCACAGGAACAGGCCCTTCGGCCCTCCAAGCCCGTGCCGACCATACTGCCCGACTAAACTACAATCTTCTACACTTCCTGGGTCCGTATCCTTCTATTCCCATCCTATTCATATATTTGTCAAGATGCCCCTTAAATGTCCCTATCGTCCCTGCCTCCACTACCTCCTCCGGTAGTGAGTTCCAGGCACCCACTACCCTCTGCGTAAAAAACTTGCCTCGTACATCTACTCTAAACTTTGCCCCTCTCACCTTAAACCTATGCCCCCTAGTAATTGACCCCTCTACCCTGGGGAAAAGCCTCTGACTATCCACTCTGTCTATGCCCCTCATAATTTTGTATACCTCTATCAGGTCGCCCCTCAACCTCCTTCGTTCCAGTGAGAACAAACCGAGTTTATTCAATCGCTCCTCATAGCTTATGCCCTCCATACCAGGCAACATTCTGGTAAATCTCTTCTGCACCCTCTCTAAAGCCTCCACATCCTTCTGGTAGTGTGGCGACCAGAATTGAACACTATACTCCAAGTGTGGCCTAACTAAGGTTCTATACAGCTGCAACATGACTTGCCAATTCTTATACTCAATGCCCCGGCCAATGAAGGCAAGCATGCCGTATGCCTTCTTGACTACCTTCTCCACCTGTGTAGCCCCTTTCAGTGATCTGTGGACCTGTACTCCTAGATCTCTTTGACTTTCAATACTCTTGAGGGTTCTACCATTCACTGTATATTCCCTACCTGCATTAGCCCTTCCAAAATGCATTACCTCACATTTGTCCAGGTTAAACTCCATCTGCCATCTCTCTGCCCAAGTCTCCAGACAATCTAAATCCTGCTGTATCCTCAGACAGTCCTCATCGCTATCCGCAATTCCACCAACCTTTGTGTCGTCTGCAAACTTACTAATCAGACCAGTTACATTTTCCTCCAAATCATTTATATATACTACAAAGAGCAAAGGTCCCAGCACTGATCCCTGTGGAACACCACTGGTCACAGCCCTCCAATTAGAAAAGCATCCCTCCATTGCTACCCTCTGCCTTCTATGGCCTAGCCAGTTCTGTATCCACCTTGCCAGTTCACCCCTGATCCCGTGTGACTTCACCTTTTGTACTAGTCTACCATGAGGGACCTTGTCAAAGGCCTTACTGAAGTCCATATAGACAACATCTACTGCCCTACCTGCATCAATCATCTTAGTGACCTCCTCGAAAAACTCTATCAAGTTAGTGAGACACGACCTCCCCTTCACAAAACCGTGCTGCCTCTCACTAATACGTCCATTTGCTTCCAAATGGGAGTAGATCCTGTCTCGAAGAATTCTCTCCAGTAATTTCCCTACTATCCTCATCACTATTATCCAACTGTACGTTTCCCTTTACGTCTGCCAATTTTAACTGATTGTCATGTTTCATGGCCATTTTCTGAAGTTCAAACTCCCTCTCTTTATCTTTTTCCCTGATCTGTATCTCCCTTTCTCTTTCTTTTTGTTCTGCTAGGGCTATTCTTTCTTTTCTCCTTTCTTCTCTCTCCTTTTCTTTTTCCTCTCTCTCTCTTTCTCTTTTCCTCTCTCTCTCTTTATCTTCCTTTTTCCTCTCTCACTCCGTATGGCAGCCGCTTTAATTCTTTCTCATGTTTAATTTGCAACTTAATTTTTGCCATTTCCAATGAGTCAAACTCTATCTCAGGCAACTTTAAATGCTTAACCACTGCCATAATTACCTCATCTTTTTGCATTTTGTCAGGTAATGTTAACTGCAACGTTCTTGCCAAATCTAACAGTCTGCTTTTTGTTTCTGTCCGTAAAGTACTACGTGTGACATTCTCCACCCACAAAAACTTCTGAGCCTCTGAAAGAGCCATTGTTCACAACACGCTCCCCACTTAAATAAAATACCACACTGGAAAAGCAACAATCCTTCACTGTCTTTAAGTTCACAAAAGCCAATCTAATAGCTAGACTTTTATCCCCCTTGAGCCCCCAATTGTTATGGGCGAGGCATTTTCAGAACCCCAAAATGTATCATGGAGATCAACCAACCTCTCCCTTGAATGGATTTGTTGCTTTTACTAGCACGTGGCTTTTTCCCGAGGTATGGGATTACAATTATGGACACGTGGGTTTTTAAACACAAAACAATGTTTATTCCAGGAACTCAACTTCCCATCTTAAATAAACATTGGATCTCTTAACACCCCTTACTTCAAAGATAACTCAGAAAATATTGCAACAGTCAATAATTCCCTAAAATGTTCCTTCAAACTTCCAAGAGACTTAACACCGTTAAACAAAATCATATCAGGTTAAAGGCTTTACTTTAAATCACCCAAATGATCCAGAGATAGTCTTTCATGGCAGAGATCCAGCTCACTGCAAACACAGACACACACAAGCTGCTTTTCCTCCAAACTGCAAAACAAAACTGAAAATGGCTGACCTGACCTCAGCTCCACCCACTCTCTGACATCATTGTTTTCTTAAAGGTACATTGCTTAAACATCCATGTCTTAAAGGTACTCTCACATGACAATTGGTTAGGCCGCATTTGGAGTATTGCATGCAGTTCTCATCACCACATTGTCAGAAGGACGTGGAAGCTTTGGAGAGAGTGTAAAGAAGGTTCACCAGGATGTTGCCTGGTCTCAAGGGTGTTGGCTTTGAGAAGAGGTTGAATGAACTATGATTGTTTCCACTGGAAAGACGGAGACTGAGGAGAGACCTGATAGATGCCAATAAAATTATGAGAGGCATAGACAGGGTGGATAGTCAAAGGCTTTTTCCAAGTGTGGAAGAGTCAATTACAAGGGGGCACAGGGTTCAAGGGAGAGAGGGAAAGTTTAAGAGAGATGTGCGGGGTGTGTTTTTCACCCAGAGAGTGGTGGGTGCCTCGTATGCGCTATCAAAGGATGTGGAGGAAGCAGGCACATTCGAAACATTAAAGAGGCATTTGGGTGGATACATGAATAGGGAGGGAATAGAGGGACTCGGACTGAATAAGGGCAGAAGGTTTTTGTTTTTAGTTAGTCCATCATGATCGGCGCAGTCTTGGAGGGACGAAAGGCCTGTTTCTGTGATGAACTTTTTCTTTGTTCTTTGTTCTTTGAAATGGCATTGATACCCAGAGCCCATGGCAGGCATGATGTAATGGACAGCGCCGGCCTGCTCCCTTGCCCTGCATGTTGAGGGGGACTAATGAAAGCACTTTTATCCTTACAGGAGAAGAAAGGTCATACTCTGAAGGAGGGAGGGCAGATGGGTGCAGTGAGGGATCCCAAACCTTCCTATACTGAGTCAGATGGAGCAGCAGATGTTGGAAATGTTCTGTGAATGTCGAACCACATCCACTGGTCACAGAGAGGCAAGGGTGTTGGATCAGACGTGGACAGGGAAGTCATTGATGAAGAGCATGAGAGATGTATGGCAGGGGTTCTAAGACTAACATGTGGAATCTAGTTATCCCTGTTGCTCTCCCATTCAGAATTCTTTGCTAAGCCAGATTCACGATCCATTCTGAGTAGCAATCAGACTGCATGTTGGAAATATGAAATAAAAGCAGAAACTGCGGGAAATCCAGAAAGTTTAATAAGATAGCAGAATGCCTTACCTTTATTCCACTATCAGTGTCTTCTTTAGTTTTTAACACTACTATTAACACTCCCTTTGTCTTGTGTTCCATGACATCTTGGTCAAATCCCTACCAACTCCAATCTATGGCTGTATCTTCGATTTTGCTCCACCTTTCAGATTTTCAGCAGCCGCA
The DNA here is from genome assembly GCF_047496885.1 of Scyliorhinus torazame. Lineage (NCBI taxonomy): Eukaryota > Metazoa > Chordata > Chondrichthyes > Carcharhiniformes > Scyliorhinidae > Scyliorhinus > Scyliorhinus torazame. The sequence goes on from NC_092709.1 coordinate 270,393,200, forward strand.
GCACTTTGCTTTTATTTGCATGCACTCTGACTTGGTAATGATGTTCTATACTCAGATGTTTGCTTCCTCCCTCAGCTGGCTTATCATTGCGACCCCAAAATAACCCTGAGGACCCTCTCTTAACCTCCGAGGATGACCAGCTTCCAGATACATCTGAGCCACATCCTCCCTCTGCAGCATGCAGCAGTGTAGATACAGGCACAATGGGTGGGCATGCGTGTGTCACAGCAGATGGTAGTGCACAGTTGTGAAGGCATGTTACCATCAGCTGAGGAGCTGGCAGAGAGTCTGCAGGATCCCAGCAGTCAGTTGCTGTGGGATAGGATGATGCTGAACCCGAGGCAGGTGATGATGAGCTTCTGGGGTCGTCCATCAGGTTGCAAATGCTGGATGTCCAGGGAGCTGTGAGGAAAATCTGCTGCCGATCCCTGAGGAACTGTGTGCCATGATCTCAGTGTTAGGGGAGTCCATACAGAATGTGAGCACTGCATTGGCTCAGAACTCTGAATGCACAGCTTCCTCCAGAGAGAGTGGTGACTTCCATGGAGCGGCAGTAACTCTGCTAGCTGCCTGTCCATTAGTGGTGAGCAGGGAGATTCAAACCCACCTTGTGATGGTGAATGTGCTGCAGATCACATCTTTGGATGATACAGTTCATGTGCCCCTCTGCCAGTGACCATCGTATCTGATAAGACTGTGACATGGCACTAGACTCCCCTGCCCAGACGGGGCCTACACAGGCCCGGCGACCAGAGAGTGGTTGCCAAGGTTGTCAAGGCAGACAAGGCATCAGAGTCAGCTGACCAGCTCCAATCAGCTGCCATCAAGAGGGGAGAATCAAGATGTCACACTCGCAAATGGAAATTTAAATCACAACAATCAGATCATGGAAGATTTATGTTTCCTTGGCACCTGTGTACTGGTCTATATGTTTCTTTGCCTTTATTATATAAATATTAGGTCATGTGCAATGTCCTTATGAGTTTCATCCAATTGAAAGGGAAGAGACTTTGAGAGTTGTGAGTCACACACTTGAAGTGTTGGAAAGTTTATTTCAGAGGTCTGGACTTGAGGGTGACCAGAGTGCCTCAACAGCAACTATCAGTAAGGTGATGTTTCCCCTGCCATCACCTTGAGTCTTTTCTTCTTTTTACTTCAAACTCTCCTGTCCTTTCGATTTAATTTCTCTTTTGCTCATGTTTTACTTCTCTTACACCTTGTAACCAATCACGTTTGTCGATGTACCATTTGACAATGTACTCTGTCGATTATTCTTTTTTGTCTTCTATGTACGTACTGTGTACGTTCCCTTGGCTGCAGAAAAATACTTTTCACTGTACTTTGGTACATGTGACAATAAATCAATCAATCAATTGATCAGAAGGCTAATATATCTTCATTTTAATTTTCTATGGATTTAATGGGAACATTTCAAAGTGTCATTTTGGGCGCGTTTGGCGAGGTGTTTCGTAACGGCCACGCTGGCGAGATCACGGCCTTATTCAACGGCACATAGTACTAAAATGAGCCCCCATAAGATTCTTGCTATTACTGCCTCCCTCACCATCTAATTCGTCAAACTCATGCCTCATCTTCTCGCTGCCAACAAGAGGGAACTGCTTTAAAATGCCCCCTCACCACTCACCTCCAGTCAACACACAAGAATGGCAGCGCACGGACCTGCTCCTTGCTTTGGAGACGCTGACCTGGCCAGGATTCTTGACATTGTGGATGCGTGGCTGACGACCCTGTTCCCGGAGGAGCTTGAAGGACCAGTAACATGGGTCAGCAATTCCACCTGGGAGGCAGTGGCAGTGGCTGTCAGTGTGGACAGCATGACCAGGAGGACTGACGCCCAATGTCGGAAGTAGACCAACAGCCTCTACCGAGCTTCAAGGGTAAGTTATCACCTCTCTCCTGGAATCAGTTCCGCCTGCCACCCTTCAAATCCCAAATCCCCCTACTCTCAAATCATTGGCTGACACCTCAAATCCTCCCCACATCTGACCTTTGTGCTTGTTCCTCAGAAACCCTTGGCACCCACCAGCACAATGCCTTCCAGGTGCAATGCCCACACGTGCTATATACTATTGACTTCTCTGACCCATCAAGCGGATTGTTCACAATGCCCTTCTTAGTTCCGTCAGTAGAAGACAGCCCAGGAAAGGACCAAGACGGTGGGGTGGGATGCAAGAGATCCAAGTTCTCGCTCCCTCTGAAGAACGGACCCTGGAGATCACAGGGTTGATGAAGGAAAGAGCAGTCACTGACAGTGATGTTGGCATGAACCACAGAGGTGAGGATCCACTGCCTCTTCACCCAGATGACCTGTCAAAAGTGACAAAATGATCCTTCCCTCTCACTGATCACAGTGGGAGAGTGGGAGAACGCTCAATATTCTGGCATTCACCACTCTGAGTGGTGAATTCCACAGATTCATCAACATTTGAGATAAGTTTCTCCTCATCTCTGTTTCAAATCTGCTACCCCTTATCCTAAAACTGTGGCCTCTCAATCTTGAATGACCCACAAAAGGCAATATCCACTCTATGTCTATTTTGTCAATACCTTGTATCATCTTATATACTTCAATTAGATATCCTCTCATTCTTCTAATCTCGAGAGAGTATAGGCCTAAAATTAAGACAGACCCCTCGGGCGGGATTCTCCGACCCCCCCCCCCCCGCCGGGTCGGAGAATCGCCGGGGGGCGGTGTGAATGCCGCCCCCGCAGGCTGCCGAATTCTCCGGCGCCGGGGATTTGGCAGGGGCGGGAATCGCGCTGCGCCGGTCGGTGGCTGCTGGCAGCGGCCCCCCCGGCGATTCTCCGGCCCGTGATGGGCCGAGTGGTCGTCCGTTTTCGGCCGGTCCCGCCGGCGTAAATTACAACAGGTACTTACCGGCGGGACCTGGCTCCGCGGGCGGCCTCCGGGGTCCTCGGGGGAGCATGGGGGGATCTGGCCCCGGGAGGTGCCGCCACGGTGGCCTGGCCCATGATTGGGGCCCACCAATCCGCAGGCGAGCCTGTGCTGTGGGGGCACTCTATTCCTCCGCGCCGGCCGATGTAATGATCTGCGATGGCCGGCGTGGAGAAGAACCCCCCTGCGCATGCACTGGGATGCCGCCAGCACACACTGGCGCACTCGCGCATGCGCCAACTCGGGCCGGCCGGCGGAGGCCCTTCACCGTCGGTTGGCATGGCGCCAAGCCCCTTCCGCGCTGGCCAGCGAGGCGCAAACCACTCCGGCGCCAGTCCCTGAAGGTGCGGTGATTCTGCACATTTGGGGCGGCCCGAGCCGGAGTGGTTCACGCCACTCCTTCGTGCCGGAGTTGCCCACCCCACCGGTTCGTGGGGAATCCCGCCCCTTATTTCTGGAATCAATCATGTGAACCTCCTCTGAACTGCCTCGAATGCAACTACATCCCTCCCCAAATAAGGCGACTAAAACTGTACACAGTACTCCAGGTTCAGTCTCACCAATGCTTTGTACAGTTGCAGCAACACTTCCCTACTTTTATGCTACATTCCTTTAGCTATCAAGGTCAACATTCCATTTACCTTCATTGTTACTTGCTCTTGCTGCACACTAGTTTTCTGCGATTCATGCGTGAGGACGCCCAGAGCCCTTTCCACCGAAGCACTCTGACGTTTCTTTCCATTCAGATAATAAGTTGCCTTCCCATTTTTATGACCAAAATGGATGACCTCACACTTATCCATGTTAAACTCCATCTCCCAAATTTGGTTCACTCACCTAACTTGTCGATATCAATTTGTAAATGAGATTTGGGGTCTGATAGTGATTTGGGAGAAGAAGTTGAGGGATGGGTAAAGGATCAGAATTTGGGAGTGCCAAAAATGAGTGTAATGATATGAATAAGCTATCTTGTATATAATTAAGTAAACATCCTCCGACCAGCAGGTGGCAGTGTACGTTTCCCATGTTACTCTGTACCTCGAGGAGTTGGGTGTTAGTCATGTTAGTAGATAGTCATACTTGCAGTAGCTCTAGGATAATTTATCAGTATTAGTAGTTTGTAATATATTTATTAGAGTTATCTTTACCATGTATTTATTTTATAATAAAATACTTTAACTTGTCAAGAACTAGATATTCTTCTGTGCATCATTCACACTGGTCTAGCACAAGAACATAACAATGGGGTGTATTAAATGTGGGGTCAGGAGCAGCAAAAATGCTTAATTTCAGTAAGTTACTATCTACTTTGTTGCAGATGATTCAAGAAGCCATGGAGGGATTGGCGAGGTGGAAAAAGTTGCAGGGGCAATTTGATAGGTTGACAATGGAGAGGGCAGTAGGACAGCTGTGTAGGGCAAGGGGGTGCAGTGGTTAGCACTATGGCTTCACAGAAACAGGGTCCCAGGTTTGATTCCCGCTTGGGTCACTATCTGTGCAGACTCTGCGCATTCTTCCCGTGTCTGCGTGGGTTTCTTCCGGGTGCTCCGGTTTCCACCCACAGTCCAAAGATGTGCAAGTTAGGTGGATTGACCATGCTAAATTGCCCTTAGGTTAGATGGCGTTGCAGGGTTAAGGGGATAGGGTGGAGGTAGGGGCTTAAGTAGGGTACTCTTTCCAAGAGCTGGTGCAGACTCGATGGGCTGAATGGCCTTCTTCTGCACTGTATATTCTATGATTCTATGATTCTAAGCCAGTTCACTAACACCATCCCAAGGACAGTTAGAGATGGGCAACAAATGCTTCACAAACAAAAGGCAACTGTTACCTAGACTAATAAAAAATGATAAATTGCTGTAAAGTAAAGTGCATTTGTTTTAATAAGCTGGTTATTAAATCATCAATAATTATTTACCTCTGAATGGGTTGCAGTCGTGCAGCTCGTGATGACACAAGCATGAATCCCCAGCACAAAATTCCAGTTGTCTCCACCCCATGATAATTTATAGGAGCACTTGTTATTTTAAGCTCCAGACCCCTACTGGTGTCATGATGTCCATCTTAGTAAAATTTGTATCTTCAGGGATGAACACATATCATGTAACATTTAAGACTGGAATCAAATAGTACAAACAAAGAGTTTTCTGAACTGCTTCAATTCATTTTCCTTCCATATTTCCGTTTTATATAAGCTCCTTGTAACCTTCATCAGTTTGAGCGGGTTAGCCAAAAGGCCATTGACACAGCTTAAATTATCAATAATAATAATAAAAAATGATAAATTGCTGCAAAATAAAGTGCCTTTGTTTTAATAAGCCAGTTATTAAATCATCAATAATTATTTACCTCTGAATAGTCAGTGATTTATGTTGCCTATACAATATCCTTATTGAATTGATCAAATTAAATTGCCATGAATATTTTAAAATGACCTTCTATAGTTCAGGTCAAGGGAAGGTGGTGAGATGGCGTTCATCTTGCAGAATCTATTTTTCTAGACCCCTTTATGTTCCACAAACCCTCACATATGAAGCAGCACTATGGTGTGCTCACCTTCTCAGTGTTCAGGATCCGCTCCAGTTACATGGGAAAGTGTATTTCACTGCACCTATGTAATCCAGCCACATTGTCAGCCTAAAGAGGCAGGTTCAACAAGAGGCAGGTTCAGCACTGATCCATTGGCGGTGAATGTGGATTATGATGTGGATAAAGTAAATCTTTGTTGACAATTAAAAGCACAATAATCATCAATGAATTATCATTAGCAGAGCCAGGGTAATCCTTAAGTGGCTGAGAGATTGTTTCCCCTTGTGGGAGAGTCTCGGACCAGAGGGCATAATCTCAGTGCAGGAGGTCATCCATTTAAGACAGAGATGGGGAGGAATTTCTTCTCTGAGGGTAGTGGATCAGTGAAATTCTTTACGGCAGAGGGCTGCAGAGGCTGGGTCATGAGTATGTTCAAGGCTGAGAGAGAACGGTTTTTAATCCGTAAGAGAATCGACGGTTATATAAATCAAGAAAGTGGAGGTGAGGATTATCAGATCAGATCAGTAATGATCTCATTGAATGGTGGAGCAGACTCAATGGGCCGAATGGCATACTTCGGCTCCTATGTCTTATGGTCTTATCATTAACAGAGCAAGAGTAATCCTTAAGGTGGTACCCCTTGCTCCGAGAGGTCACAGTAGACTGATTTATAAAATAAAGTAATGCTATTGAAGTCAGAGTTGCACAGTATGATGAAAAGGCATTAATTCCACTCTGAAATGTCAATACTTTGAATAAAGAACAACATGACGCTCATAGGTCACAGCTCTGAGGTGAGAGCTGAAAATGCGTAGATACACAATTGGTAACATTCTCTTTTGGCCTTGTTGTATCCACAATGGAGGTCCAGGGATCAGGACAATACAATTTCCCATGATCTCTCCAGAATATGAATTTCTCCTTTTAGGGGGGCGGCACATACCCTTTAAGGAAGCAGGGCCTCCCCTCTGCAAGGAGAGCCCCAGCTGTATAAAATTCCCGGCCCAGGTGCAGGTAAGGAAGGAGACCCTGAGGGGAGAGGAGGAGTATTGAAATTGTATTGAAATTAACCATGCTCGTAATTTCTACTCTCGTCTATGCATTCTAGTTATTGCTGATTCAACACTGGCGACGAGGATTCAGTGGAGCTGCCATCGACCACGGTTATTACGTGCCCGGTCCAGTTCGGCTCGGCTTCAGGAGGCTCCGCTACTGAATGACGCATATCGGAAAGCTGGAACTTTTTAACGCAGGTACAGGTGATTGGGCGCAATACGTGGAAGGCATGAACTATTTTTTTTCGAACAATGCGATTACCGGCAATGAGAGGCAAACAGTGATATTACTAAGGGCTTGCGGAGGGCCCTCCTACAGTGTGATAAAGAGCCTGACTTACCTGGACCCCCCAGATACCTGGCCGTTCACCGACCTGGTGGCTCTATGGGGGAGGATTTTCGCCCCAAAACCACCGCTCACTGTACGCCATTTCCAGTTCCGCATGACTGCTCAGTCCCTGGGAATGTCGGTGAGTGACTTCCTGGCCCACCTCCTAAGACTGGCTGAGACTTTCGAATTCGGAGTATTATTGGATGAGTCACTCTGAGACTGCTTGGTGTGTGGATTCTGCGATGTGGCCACGCAACAGAAATTAATAGCTAATGCCCATCTGGACTTGCAACACGCACTGGAGATAGCCATCTCCCGTGAAAGTGGTGAAAAACGGGTCCAGAAACTCCAGGGACTGGCAGTGCTCAGTCTGGGATGCCAACGCAAGCGGCAATCAGCTAGAACTGAGGAGGCTGTCCCCGACAATAGGACACCTACCGGAGGACATGGGCCGCCGTAATAGAGGTCAGAAATGCCGCTGGACGTTCTCCCCGACCAAGAGGAATTGGAATACGACAACCGGCCAATGGGAGCTGAAACAGGCTGCAGAAACCAGGGAAACAGGAGGCCCTGTGAGGTTCTGCCCATTTGCCGACCCACTAGGTGTGACGGCCCCCCACATGACAGGGCTTACTACGTGGAAGATGCAGACAGCACCTTCCAGCAGTTACACAGTATAGCTGCACCAAACATTGCGCCCATCTGGATCTCCCTGCAATTTCTTGGACACCCAATCTGCAGGGAACCTGACACTGGGGCAGCAGTTTCAGTAGTCAGTCGCTGTACGTTCAGCTGCATCTGTCTGGCCTTCTTTCGCTGACCCTGTCGGACACCAACACAAGGCTGGCCACTTATACGGGGGACCACTGGCAATAGCGAGCACTTCAACTATTCTGGTCAAGTATGGTCAACAATCTGCAAATCTTCTTTTCATAGTGGTCCATGGGAGCGGTCCAAGCTTGTTGTGCGTGACTGGTTACGCCATCTGCTTTTAGATTGACAGCGGCTGTGCCACATGCACCCAAATGGACCTAAAGGGGTTCTGACAAGGTTTCATTGGTATTCCTGGATGGCTTGGGCATCATAAAAGGGGCTGCGGCCTGAATAAGCATGGCTCAACCGCGCTATTTCCATGCCTGGCCTGTCCCGTACACCTTACCACCCAAGGTGAACGCTGAATTGGATCGGATGGAGAACTTGCGTATCATACGCCTGCCGCAGTTCTCCGACTGGGCGTTGCCGATTATCCTGGTCATGAAACCGGATGGATCAGTACGTTTGCGTGCAAATGTAAGGTGACTGTCAATCATGTGTCTCGACTGGACGGTACCTCAGCTACCGTGTAGACTGCCATGGCTTGTACCAGTGGAAGAAAAGATACAGGCAATTGGGCAGGCTCCTATACCAGGAGGCCCAATGAAAGTCCGATCATTCCTGGCCCTGGTAAATTACACATGTTCCCCCGAGGGGGTTGGAGGATGACACATCACTGCCAGTGCCACCTGGGGGCAGTGGCAGTGGCCATCAGTTTGGGCAGCATGACCAGGAGGACCGCAGTGCAGTGCAAGAAGAATACCAATGACTACCACCAGGCTGCACGGGTAAGCTGACACTGGCCCCCTGGCATCGGTCCCGCCTACCACCACCCTGACCTCCCGCCGCCAACCCCCCATCCCCCCCCATGGGTTTACGGCTGGCACCTCACATGCCCCCCCTCCCCCAGCATAACACTGCGCCTGTGCCCCAGCGCGCGCCTCACATTGCCCCCTCTTTGACCCAGCAGGAGACGTTGGCACATAATAGCTGGACAATGGCCAGGAAAAGCGGCAGAGTGATGGATATCAGGGACCACACCCCTGCGTGGTACAGGCCCTGGAAATTGCGGGGTTGACTGAGGATAGAGCAGTCACCAACAGTGAGGCTGGCCTGCACCGTAGAAGTGAGGATCAACAGCTACTTCGCCCAGCTGTCCTTTCGCCAATGAGTTGTTCATGTCGGACAAAATGATCCTTCCCTCTCACAGACGACATGTCCTTTCTATTGCGGGATGTCCATCGGATGGGGCCGGCCCATCCGGGTTCACCCTCCCCCCCACACCCCCACCCCTCACCACCCCCACCCCCACCCCCTCCGCCCCACCCACCAACCTTCCAAGAGAACATCTCAGAGAAGAGCCACTATCAATGCATCACGGCTGTTACCCCCACCTTTCACCAGTGAAAAGACACACACCTTGGTGGGCGCCATTATTGGACAGGCTTCTGGGGCACAATCTGGTGGGCATCGTACAGATTTACTGGAGCCCAGGACTCAGCTGAGTTCCAGTCAGATGTGGAGCCTCTGGACAAGGTTTTCCTGGAGTTGATGCAGTAGCTAGCTGTGCGATTCAGGAGAGTGTGTCAGTGACACCCTGACAAGTGTACAGCCGATTGGAGGAGTCCCAAAATCTACGGGCGCAGGCGAAGATGCCTGCAATGCATGGCATCGAGGCTAATACTGCTAGGGTGGTGACCACAGTAGAAAGTCTGGATCACGACCTCTGCGCCATGACTGCTGGTGTCCAAAGCGTGGCTCAGTCAGTGACGGCCATGGCTGAAGGCCACAACAGCATGTCCCAGTCACTGGGGCATAGGTGGACATTGCCAAGACACTGCGGAGCATCTCCCAGGTGCAGGTGGGCATTGCCAAGGCACCCCAGAACGTGGTCCAGTCACTGAAGAGCATCACTGAGGGCGTCAACACCATGGTGCAGATAATGGGAAGCAGCCAGGGCTGACAAGGCTGGATGGTGCAGAGGTCTCTGGAGCTCACTCCAGCTGCCACTCTGTCCCATTAAGTCCCCCAGGGCCACACGGGTACATTAAGGGCAGCATGGTAGCACAGTGATTAGCACAGTTGCTTCACAGCTCCTTAGTGTCCAAAAAAGTTTAGGTGGGGTTACTGGGTTACGGGGATAGGGTGGAGGTGTAGGCTTAAGTGGGGTGCTCTTTCCAAGAGCCGGTGCAGATCCGTTGGGCCGAATGGCCTCCTTCTGCACAGTAAATTCGATGTAAATTCTATGATTTGGAAGGAGGGAGCGCTGGAGCCCAACCCAGAGCCAGAGAGACGATGGCAGTCTCTAGCTCCCCCGAGTATCCTCTCCTTACCCCAGAAAATCCCGAGGCCAGTGGGCAGAACAGGATGGCACCCATGACCTGGTAAGGTGGATATGGTCCTCCGGCCCCAGGGTACTTAAATCAAAGGCACGGCAAGCAGCAGGCTGCCGCCACCTCAGATGCGCATCCTATGGACACACCTAAACGTATCGGCAGAGCACAGAAACTTAAGAAAATTGAGGATCACTAAGTGGCACAGGGGAGGGGGTTGGCACTGGGGAGATGGGGGCAGGATAGCGAGGGACAGTTTAGATTTCATAAGGGCACAATTGAAATGTTCTACACCTGAGACATGTGGAGAAACTGTCACGTTATTCCACATAGCGGGCTGGCCTGCACCCCCACCCCCTGTTACCCTCCTCTCCCCCCATCCCCTGCACTCAGGCACAGTGATCCTAGATGGGCAGCACGGTAGCACAGTGGTTAGCACAGTTGCTTCATAGACCCAGGGTCCCAGGTTTGATTCCCGGCTTGGGTCACTGCCTGTGTGGAGTTTGCACTTTCTCCCTGTGTCTGGGTGGGTTTCCTCCGGGTGTTCCGGTTTCCTCCCACAGTCCGAAGGTGTGCAGGTTAGGTGGATTGGCCATGCTAAATTGCCCTTCGTGTCCAGAAAGGTTGGGTGGGGTTACTGAATTACCGGGATAGGGTGGAGGTGTGGGCTTGGGTAGGGTGCTCTTTCCGAGGGCAGGTGCAGACTCTATGGGCCGAATGGCCTCCTTCTGCACTGTAAATTCTATGAGGAGCCTCCAATGAACAGTACATACTCTGTCAGCAGAAAGATATGAATCAGACAATGGCATAGATTGAGGAGCACCAGAGCTTACCTCATATTGTGTTTTCATCACCCTCCTGCCTTGTATAGTGACCCGCCGCCACAAAACCACCACCCTGAAGTGATGTTACACAGACCCTGGGAGGTGGAACAGAATAATCGGGGGTGGGGGGAATGTATGTGAGAGTGGGGGATGGTAGTGGCTAATGGCGAAAGGGGTGATCTGGGAGTTGAGGGTGGGTAGAAGGAGGAAAGGACAGAAGGGGGAATGGGGAGAAGGGAGGACTTGGGAGGAAGGGGGAAATGGGGCAGGAGGGGGGAATGGGGGAGAAGGGGGAAGGGAGCACACAGACAGAATCTCATCCTATGAGAAGCAGGCGAGAATGATCATTGCTGCCGCCGCCATTTGACCTCCTTCCTCCTGCTCCCGTGAGTCCACCCCGGGCTCGTCCTCCAGCCCCTCCTGGTCTGGATCCTCATCCTCACCTCCAGCATGTTGCCCCGCTGCTGTGCCAGGTTCTGGAGAGCACAGCGGACCACCACAAAGTGGGAGACCCTCGGGGGTGCAGTGTAGTGCACCTTCAGAGCCGGCCGGGCTTGGGAACCACATTTTGAGCAGTCCGTGCTCAATGACAGCACGGGTGGCAACATGGGCCTTGTTAAACCGGGTCCCCGGATCGGTCTCTGGCCTCCGCACTGATATCATCAGCCATGACCTCAGCGGGTACCTCTTAACCCCAAGAGCCAACTCGTCATCCTGGGGTGATCCTCAAAGACGCTGGGGATCTCTGTGTCCCAGGATGTAGTTGTCGCACACATTCCCTGGGAAGCGTGCACATATGTGTATAATCTGGAGGTGATCGCACATGAGTTGAACCTTCAGGGAATGGAAATCCTTCCTGTTAATGAGGGCACTCCCGATTACCCCGGTGTGCACAAGACAACATGCGTTCCACCATTACCCCCTAACCTGGGGCATCCCCAGATGGCCAAGAGTCCTGCTGCTGGGCATCTTGATGGGCTAGGTCCAGCTCAACGTTTATATTGTCAGTTGCCCAGGAATCCAGAGTATCCATGACTTCCTGGATGTACTTGTAGGCTGTAGATTGTGAAATGTCACACAAGTCACCACCCGAGCCCTGGAATGAACTGGTGGCATAAACTCCTCCTCCTTCGCAGTGTGCCAAGTCTGCAAGGACATGACAAAGGTGCCATACCATCCCCTTGTTGAGGCGGAGCCTCCTGGGGCACATGCTGTCCGACATCTCCTCAAACGACCAACGACGCCTATATACCTTGGGCCATCGCTGCCCTTCCCCACTGATTTTCTCCCTGGCCTGATGAGCGGCCGGGTCTGCAGTGTGTGCCGTGGGTCCCTGCACATGGAGTTGTAGCCATCTGGGATGGCCACTTACAAAGAAACATGGACATTTGCAAAGACTCAAGGGAAATATGGCCAATACAAGATTCAGGCAGGCTCAGAGCCTAAATGTATATTTGTAAGCAGAGAACCAGACAGTATTGAAACCCCAGCCGATTTGCATTCTAATGACCCATTTCCCTAAGACAAAGGACTGGTACTCTGGTATCCGATACAATTCCAGACACATCGGCGCCACTCCCTTTATTCAGGAAGCATAAACAGCAAGGTCAATGACCGCTTAGGACACGCCCAGCCATCAAGGCACCCGCCCCTTTATTGGCTCAGATCGAAGGCAGTGATCGAAGTCTGCCGAATTATTAGGGTCCAAAAGAGCTCGAAACCCCCCAAGGATAAAGAGAGACACTGCCATGTGTTCCATCTCTTTTGGACCTGGCGCTCCGGCAACGTCCATCTCCAATCGCAGCACCATGACCAGAAGCAAGTTTAAGTTCAACGCTCGCTACCAGACGGATGATCCTAGCTGGACCGCAGTTACTCCTCCAGACCCAGCAGATCCAGATTCAAACAAAGGCCACTGTTCCTCTGACCTAAGCCAGGTGCCTGAAGTTAAGTACAGGTTGTCAAAGTGTTAGGTGTAATTTAGCTCGTAGTGTTTATGTTGCATGTGTAAGTTAATATTGTGTGTAAATAAAGTATCATTGAACTTGAACTAACTAACTGGTTATTGGGTCTTTGATCGATATCCGGTTGAATCTTGTGGTGGTATCATTTGATACCTGGCGACTCTGAAAGCAATATAGTATCAATATAGTATCAATATCTAGTATCAATATCGAGACAAAAGAAGGGCAACCTTATTGACAGGTCCTCCAGGGTTATAATCTCTGGATTACTACCCGAGCCACGTGCCAATTGGCATAGAGTTGAGAAAATTAGGGAAGTTAACACGTGGCTAAAGGAGTGGTGCGGGAAAGAGGGATTCCATTTCATGGGGCATTAGCATCAGTACTGGGGCAGGAGGGACCTGTACCGTTGGGACGGTCTTCACCTGAACCATTCTGGGACCAGTGTTCTAGCAAATAGGATAAATAGGTTGGTCACAAGGACTTTAAACTAGCAAGTTGGGGGGAAGGGAAGTGTAAAGCTATGGACAGTATAATGGTTAATGGAGATCAAGGCAGCAGGTTATGTGACAGGTTATTATGTAGAGATATGGGTTCAAAGACAAGGAAAATTAGGAGAAAGGGTAAGAGGAAAAATAATTTGCGAAAAGTTACTGATCAAGGTGTTAGGATTCATAGCAAAGTCATAAAAAACAGCATAAGTGTACTTTACCTGAATGCTCGTAGTATACGAAATAAGGTAAATGAGTTGATGCCGCAAATCATCGTGAATGACTATGATTTAGTGGCCATTACTGAAACATGGTTAAAAGATGGTCACGACTGGGAGTTAAATATCCAAGGGTATCAGACTATACGAAAGGATAGAATGGACGGTAAGGGCGGTGGTGTAGCTTTGTTGTTTAAGGATGGCATCCGGGCAATAGTAAGGGATGATATTGGTGCTATGGAGGACAAGGTTGAACCAATTTGGGTGGAAATCAGGAATAGTAAGGCGAAAAGGTCACTGATAGGAGTAGTCTATAGGCCACCAAATAGTGACAGGATGGTAGGGCAGGCAATAAGCAAAGAAATAACGGATGCATGTAGAAATGGTACAGCGGTTATCATGGGAGATTTTAATCTGCATATCGATTGGTTTAACCAGGTTGGTAAAGGCAGCCTTGAGGAGAAGTTTATAGAATGTGCCCGGGATAATTTCCTGGAACAGTATGTAATGGAACCTACAAGGGAATAAGCGGTCCTAGATCTGGTCCTGTGTAATGAGGCAGGATTGATTAATGATCTCATAGTTTGGGATCCTCTTGGAAGGAGCGACCACAATATGGTGGAATTTAAAATACAGTTGGAGGATGACAAGGTAAAATCAAACACTAGTGTTTTGTGCTTAAACAAAGGCAATTACAATGGGATGAGAGAAGAACTAGCTAAGGTAGACTGGGAGCAAAGACTTCATGGTGAAGCAGTTGAGGAACAGTGGAGAACGTTCCGAGCGATCTTTCACAGTGTTCAGAAAAGGTTCATACCGACAAAAAAGAAAGACGGTAGAAAGGGGAAAAATCGACCGTGGATATCTAAGGAGGTGAGGGAGAGTATCAAATTGAAGGAAAAAACATACAAAGTGGCAAAAATTAGTGGGAGACGAGAGGACTGGGAAGTCTTTAGGGGACAACAGAAAGCTACTAAAAAAGCTATAAAGAAGAGTAAGGTAGACTATGAAAGTAAACTGGCTCAGAACATAAAAGCAGATAGTAAAAGCTTCTACAAATATATAAGACAAAAAAAAGTGGCTAAGGTAAATATTGGTCCTTTGGAAGATGAGAAGGGAGATTTAATAATAGGAGATGGGGAAATGGCTGAGGAGCTGAACAGGTTTTTTGGATCAGTCTTCACAGTGGAGGACACAAATAACATGCCAGTGACTGATGGAAATAAAGATATGATAGGTGAGGACCTTGAGATGATTGTAATCACTAAGGAGGCAGTATTGGGCAAGCTAATGGGGCTAAAGGTAGACAAGTCTCCTGACCCTGATGGGATGCATCCCAGAGTGTTAAAAGAGATGGTTAGGAAAATTGTAAACGCACTAGTGATAATTTATCAAAATTCACTAGACTCTGGGGTGGTCCCAGAGGATTGGAAAGTAGCAAACGTGACACCACTGTTTAAAAAAGGAGGTTGGCAGAAAGCGGGTAATTATAGGCTGGTAAGCTGAACTTTGGTTGTAGGGAAAATGCTGGAATCTATCATTAAGGAGGAAATAGCGGGGCACCTGGAGGGATTTAGTCCCATTGGGCAGACGCAGCATGCGTTCACAAAGGGTAGGTCGTGTCTGACTAATTTGGTAGAATATTTTGAGGCCGTTACCAGTGCAGTAGATAACGGGGAGCCAATGGATGTGGTATATCTGGATTTCCAGAAAGCTTTTGACAAGGTGCCACACAAAAGGTTGCTGCATAAACTAAAGATGCATGGCATTGAGGATAAAGTGGTAGCATGGGTAGAGGATTGGTTAACTAACAGAAAGCAGCGGGTGGGGATAAATGGGTGTTTCTCTGGTTGGCAACCTGTAACTAGTGGGGCCCCTCATGGATCAGTGTTGGGCCTGCAGATGTTCACAATTTACATAGACGATTTGGAGTTGGGGACCAAGTGCAATGTGTCAAAGTTTGCAGACGACACTAAGATGAGTGGTAAAGCAAAAAGTGCAGAGGATACCGGAAGTCTGCAGAAGGATTTGGATAGGTTAGGTGAATGGGCTAGGGTCTGGCAGATGGAATTCAATGTTGCCAAGTGTGAGGCTATCCATTTTGGGAGGAATAACAGCAGAATGGATTATCATTTAAACGGTAAGATGTTAAAACATGCTGCTGTGCAGAGGGACCTGGGTGTGCTGGTGCACGAGTCGCAAAAAGTTGGTGTGCAGGTGCAACAGGTGATTAAGAAGGCTAATCGAGTTTTGTCTTTCATTGCTAGAGGGATGGAGTTCAAGACTAGGGAGGTTATGCTGCAATTGTATAGGGTGTTGGTGAGGCCACATCTGGAGTACTGTGTTCAGTTTTGGTCTCCTTACCTGAGAAAGGACATATTGGCACTGGAGGGAGTGCAGAGGAGATTCACTAGGTTGATCTCAGAGTTGAGGGGATTAGATTATGACGGGAGGTTGAGTAGACTGGGACTGTACTCATTGGAGTTTAGAAGGATGCGGGGGGATCTTATTGAAACATATAAAATTATGAAGGGAATAGATAGGATAGATGTGGGCAGGTTGTTTCCACTGGTCGGGGAAAGCAGAACTAGGGGGCATAGTCTCAAAATAAGGGGAAGTAGATTTAGGACGGAGTGTAGGAGGAACTTCTTCACCCAAAGGGTTGTGAATCTCTGGAATTCCTTGCCCAGTGAAGCAGTTGAGTCTCCTTCTTTAAACGCTTTTAAGAAAAAGATAGATACCTTTCTAAAGAATAAAGGGATTCGGGGATATGGTCTACGGGCCGGAGAGTGGAGCTGAGTCCACAAAGATCAGCCATGATCTCATTAAATGGCGGAGCAGGCTCGAGGGGCCAGATGGCCTACTCCTGTTCCTAGTTCTTATGTTCTTATGTTCTTATGACTGCCATATTTATAGCGAGTAAATATAGCAACAGGGTGATGCCTCAATCCTGCGTTGATGCTGCTGCGGCCACCTTCTTTGACGTCTGCTCAATTGGATTGCCACCAGCACCACGTGGGCTGCGATTGTGTGGTCCACAATACCATCCATATAGTGATATCTCTAAGGAACTAGAGACAGTAAGAACCTGACAATCGTCTGTGGCTTCCACCCCAGGACCCTCAGAGCCCCCAATGCCCACCTCCCCTCACCCTTACATAGAACATAGAACAGCACTGCACAGTACAGGCCCTTCGGCCCATTTATCCTAATCCAAGGTCAACCTAACCTACACCCCTTCAATTTACTCCTGTCCATGTGCCTGTCCAAGAGTCGCTTAAATATCCCAAATGACTCAGACTCCACCACCTCTGCTGGCAGTGCATTCCACACGTGACCCATCTCTCAGATTGCCATGCAATGAGCCGGTTGTGCTGGGGCACTCCACCCTACACATGCAGCCCCGGATACTGCAGGAGCCCCTAGATCCTGGACCCCAGACCTTGGAACCGAGACTCCTGCCAGGAACATTAGGGGGCCCAAGCTCGGGTACCCTCCCCTGGTCCACACGCTTACCCTCTGGTCGTGGGGATATCCCTAGTGCTGAAGTCCAGCTCTGGAGTGTGTGATTGTTGGCTGCTACCTCTGTCATGTTGATGTCTCCAGGGTTCAGGCAAAGTGTCCAGGCCTCACAGTTTGATTGGGATGCTAGGCACTCGTTTGAGACATGGCACGTGTACCCACCGGAATGCACTTGAGAGTATTTTGTTTATTAAACGGTCAACAATACCTAATACAAAAACAGAAAAACAAACTGCTTAACAGTCCACATATCACATTAACCGACAAGGAAAAGGCAGCGGCCATGTATACTTTTCGCGTCAGAATATTGGTACAAACACAAAGCTAAAACAAAGCTTAATGCAAAGGAAGCTGTTCAGCCTTGTTTGTGATCCAAGGCAAAGTCCTACACTGACGATGCTGTATTAGCATTCATACTGAGGGACACCTTTAACGGCAAGTAGAAAAGTAGGATTTAATAGTGCCATCCATTACTTTCATATAAAGATAATTCTTTTATTCTTCCCCTACATTTGAAAATACAACCAAACGGAAATCTGTAGAACAATGCGAGAGCTGCCTGACACTCATTATTCATGGGAATACAATGAAAACAATAAGTAGTTTAGTTGCAAACAATTTAAATCCATTTCAGTTTTGACATGCTAAAGATTTTTTTATTCAAATAATAATATAAAGCATTATTACGTTGTTCCCCCACCCCATCTATACCAAGTACACAAAATTAATTTTTACATTAGAAAATTCTGGAAGTAAAGTGAAAGATAGGTTTATGTTTTGGAAGGACGTCTCATCTAAAGTTTTTTTTCCTTGCTAAGTCCTTTGTTTGAATAAATCAATGTTACGACTGAGATTGGAGAAGTGCATTGTCTGTCTCTAGTTCTATGACTCTGCTGGTCATGAGATATACTTAAATGATTTTCACAGCTAGCTATAAGGTGAATTATGTACTTTACCTTTTGTTTTCATAAAGACCACTCAACCCTCAGGTTTCTTTAATACGAAAACAAAATTCTTAATTTATTACAAAATGCAGACTTATCAAGTAGAATGGGAAAGCTTATTAACATGCAGAATGAAATATGAAGGTATAATAATGATTCTTTCTAAACCCTACCACTCACCTAATAATAATAAAATAACATAAAGGGATTCTGTCAAAAGGTTAAACGTCAATGGTTCAAGGGAAAAAGGATAAATGGTGGAGTCCATCTTATAGGGCACCAGCGGAAAAACTTCGATTCACTTTCTGCTTTCACTGGGTCTGGACACTAAGGGTCTGTTGTCAGCTTTATCCAAGAACTTGACCCTTTCCTTCCCAAAGCAAAAGACCAGTTTTCAAGGCCTGGTGTTGTTTCTAAAGCCAAAAATCACCATATGACCCTTATGTAAAACGGGTCAAAGGGTTGCCCAGCTTCTTTAAAAAAAGCGTTTGAATTATTTTTCTTGAAAAATGCTGTCTTTCCCAGAAACAGAAGCCACAAGAGTCTTTTCATTAACTCTTTGCGGGTTAGCGTCTTTTAAAAAAACCTTCAGGCATTCGATGTGAAACCATTGCAAGTGGACGGGTTGCCTGTTGCCCAAAGCTATTGTGTGGCCCAATCATCAATCATATTTGAATGAGGTTCAGGAGCTAAACTTCTAAATTACTCAAAAATGTCACCTGTAGTGAAATAGAATCTCCACTTACATATATGAACGTGGTGTCCATTATACATCCAGTGAAGTTCATGCAACAAGGCAACAGAACAAAGTCATTCCTGGCTGCAGAACTGGAAACGTAGACAAGGAAATATTTTGGATCCTATGTTGTACCCAGATGGAAACAAAGGACAAATATAAATGTGGTCAGGCTTATGCTGAATACAAAGTATTCCCCCATTTCCCTGGTCGAAGTAAAGTTAAAAATTCACTCACTTCAACAGTTCTCAGTATGGTACCCTTTTGATGGTGAGTTTTCTCACCTTGTTTAACTTCTATTTGGCATAAGCCCTAGCCTGGATATCAATTTGTGCAGATCTCCAAGGAACTGACAGAGTTTAACTTTAAACCTGCTTTCTGCAGTGAGGAAACCCAAAATGTTGAGCCTTGGAGACACTATGGAAAATGTTGTTTATTGGATTTGATGACAATTCTTTGATTGGCCATTTCAATGAATGCCCGGAAGCAGATTTCTTTCACGCTTCAAGAAAATTCTAGAACCCCCTCCCTAAAGCATTGTGGATGTATCGACCTACACCAAATTGCATCCCCCCAAAAATGAATGTTGATTCTGAGGCTGACACAGCTGGGTAAGTTATAATAAAAATCATAATAATCTTTATTAGTGTCACAAGTAGGTTTACATTAACACTGCAATGAAGTTACTGTGAAAATACCCGAGTCGCTGCCTGCTCGGGTACGCTGAGGGAAAATTCAGAATGTACAATTCACCTAACAAACACGTCTTTCAGGACTTTTGGGAGGAAACCGGAGCACCTGGAGGAAACCCACGCAGACACGGGGAGAACCTGCTGACTCTGCACAGACAGTGACCCGAGCGCCGGGAATCAAACCCGGGACCCTGGTGCTGTGAAGCAACAGTGCTGGCCATTGTGCTACCGGAAAGCGCAGAAGGCTCTGAGGGGAAAGGGTGAGTGGAGGGACTCTGAGGTGGCAACAAGCCAAACTTTCTTGTTTGGGCTCAGGGGAGCACACAGAACTTTTTGATAGGATCTCTGCTGCAAGGTTTTATTCACTGGACGTGATGGGAAGTAAAGTGATGGAAGGTGTTGTCAACAGTGCGATCAGGCAGCTCTTATTCAGTAATAACCTGCTCACTGATGCTCAGATGGGTTCTACAAGAGTCACTCAGATCCTGACCTCATTACAGCCTTGATCCAAATTTGACTGAGTGTGGCATTAGGGGGTGAAACTGGAGTTAATCAGAATCAAGGGGGAAACTCTCCACTTGTTGGTACCAAGTGTAGCCATCTGGGATGGAAACTTTCAACTAGGAACACAGAAACTCACAAAGCCTGGCAGGTAAAATGGACAAGGCAAGACTCAGGCAGGCACAGAGCCTGAAATGTATATTTGCAAGCAAGAAGTCCAGACGGTATCGAAACTCCGACCAATTAGCATTTTGATGGGGCCGATTAGCATTTGATGGCCCATCTTCCAAACAAAGGCCTGATACTCGAGCGACCGGTACAGTCCCAGACATTTTTGCGCCACTCCCTGTTCAGGGGAAGCGTAAACAACGGGGTCAGTGACCACTTGGGACACGCCCAGCCATCCAGATCCCCGCCCATTTATTGGTTTGGAATCAAACAGAGTGATCCAGGATCACCCAATTAGTGGGGTCCAAACAGAAGGACCGCCCGAAAGAGCGGGAAAACCCCCAAGTATAAGAAGGGAGTTCGCCATATGTTCATCCTCTCTTGGACCTGGCGCCCCGGCCATGACGATTGCCAAGTGCAGCAACACCAGAAGCAAGTCCAAGTTCAACGCTCGCTCCAGGATGGATGAGCCCAGCTGAGCAGCAGTTACTTCCCCAGACTCGATAGATCCAGAATCAAACAGCGGCCACTGTTTCTCTGACCTAAGCCGGGTACCCGAAGTTAAGTACAGGTTGTCTTAGTCGATAGGTGCAGTTAACTAGTAGTGTTTATGTTGCATGGCTAATTGTGTGTAAATAAAGTACCCTTGACCTGGAACTAACAAACTGGTGTTTGGCTCTTTGCTCGATAGCCAGTTGAACCTTGTGGTGGTATCCTTTGATACCTGGCGACCCTGAGCATTAGAACATAGATATCAAAAGGAAGGAGGGCAAACTCACTGATTGCCATAATTGGAACAGAGCCTCAGGAAAAGACAGTAAAAGGAAGGTGCAACAAAAGGAAGATGATTGATGATGGTTGAATGTCAATCATCTTAGTCCCAAGGCATCACTGTAGGAGTTCCTCAGGGTAGTGTGCTGGACCAACCATCTTCAGCTGCTTCCACAATGAATAGCAGTGACCAATAAATAGCTGTGCATTGGAAAAGCAGTGCACATCCAAATGCAGCATGATCTGGATAATATCCAGACTTGAAATGAAAATCGCTTATTGTCACAAGTAGGCTTCAAATGAAGTTACTGTGAAAAGCCCCTAGTCGCCACATTCCGGCGCCTGTTCGGGGAGGCTGGTACGGAATTGAACCGTGCTGCTGGCCTGCCTGGGTCTGCTTTAAAAGCCAGCGATTTAGCCCAGTGTGCTAAACCAGCCTCTACTTGTCAATTTGGGTTGACAAGTGATTATCAGCACACAAATCCCACCAAGAGAGAATCTAACCATCGCCCCAACATTCAATGGCATTATTCAGGAGGTGGTGGCTTAGTGGTATTGTCACTGGACAGCAACCCAGGGTAGTGCTCTGGGGACCTGGGTTTAAATCCCACCAAGGCAGATGGTGAAATGTAAATTCAATAATAATCTGGAATTAAAATGAAACCACAGTTATAAAAATCCACCTGGTTTACTAATCTGCCCTCCTTACCTGTGACTCCAGATCCATAGCAATGTGGCTGACTCTTAAATGCTTTCTGAAATGGCCTAGCAAGCCACTACGTTCAGGGGCAGTTGAGGATGGACAATAAACACTAGCCCAGCCAGCGAAACCTGTAACCAATGAATTTTTTTTTTAAATGCCATCGCTGAATGCCCCACTATCAGCATCTTTAGGATTACCATTGACCAGAAGCTGGACTAGCCATGTAAATACTGTGTCTACAAGCAAGTTAGAGGCGAGGAATCCTGTGGCGAGTAGCTCGCCTCCTGACTCTCCAAAAGCTGTCCACCAGCTCCAATGCACAAGTCAGGAATGCGATGGAATACTCTCCACCTGTCTGGATGAATGCAGCTCCAACAACACTCAAGAGGTTTGACATCATCCAGGACAAAGTACCCCATCCACAAACATTCACTCCTGCCACCATTGGAGCATAGCGGCAGTACTGTTTACCATATACAAGATGCACTGCAGGATCTCACCAAGGCTCCTTAGGCATCAACTTCCAAACGCACGCCCACTACCATCTATTAGGACAAGGGCAGCAGATACCTGGGAACACCACCACTTGGAAGTTCCTCTCCAAGTCACTCACCATCCTGACTTGGAAATATATAGCCGTTCCTTCACTGTCGCTGGATCAAAATCCTGGAACTCCCTCCCTAAGAGCATAGTGGGTGCACTTACACCATAGGGACTGGAGCAGTTCAAGAAGGCAGTTCATTACTGTAAGTCCTTGTATTCGGCTATATCTATGAAGTTAACAGAGGAGACCTGTTTCGGTTATTTTTTTAGTCTAAGGGGATGATTTTATACTTTCTGAAGTGCCTTGCAAACATTGAGGAATCACAGGCCTAAATCCAAGATAAGCATTACTTAAAGTGAGAATAGAGTTAATGTGGAGCTAGCCCCTAGGCCAAATTGCTTCTTACAGTGTTACAAAATCTGCGATGCCTTAACTATAAAATGCAGATTCCCCGAAAAAAAATAGCTGATGTAAATTTCTCTGTACCTAATTTGCAAAAGATTGTATCAAGTATGTTGTTCCTTTGTTAAGGAGGTCAGGCTATTAGTTTCCATTCAGACATATTTTCAATATTTGGCACAATGCAGCAAATTGTTGAACAAATTGTTCATCATCAGCTATATATTCTTCCTTCCAGCAGAATAAATCTATCAGTTTGGTTTCTGGTGTTTACAATTCCTTTTGAGACTCCTAAATTTCACTGAATGCTTCTTACTTAATCATGAATAAGAATCATTGTGCTAATGCTGTGTTTCTAAGCTTGTCTGCTTCTGGCTATAACATTTGCAACTGTGAACATCATAATATAATAACAGGCTTGTTTTCTTGATAGCTATCCAATTTATGTTTAAAAGTTGTATAGATACAAGGATTACACTTTGACCTACACTGATATCTGTTGTCATCTCTCCGGGCTTTGTCCTTGGCCCATTTCGTTTTGTATTATACATAAATATATCTTTAATATTTCAGCTCAAGGGAAAAAAATACTTTATGTATGCAGACAATGTTGTCTTGCTCGATAGTCCCCCATCTGTATCTGTTGCGTCTGATGTTCTTTTAGGTGAAATGTCCTCAATTTCTCCGTCGCTGTATTTCCAGAACCTTATAGTGTTAACCTTGAGGAAAGAACAAAAACGATTCCTTTTAAAATGATCACTGTAAATTATCTGCTTTGGTTGATGGTCTCTGCTCAGCTATATATCTTCCGCCAGATATCTAGGAGTGTAATTGCATCGGCTCTAGGAGCTTATGCACATGATAAAAAGCATCGTGGAAATATTCTAAACAAGTATCATTTTTTTCTCTGAGTACAATTGTGTTTTTGTGCTCGAATTATAATCATAGAATCATAGAAGTTTACAGCATGGAAACAGGCCCTTCGGCCCAACCAGTCCATGCCGCCCAGTTTTTACAAGTAAGCTAGTCCCAGTTGCCCGCACTTGGCCCATAACCCTCTATACCCATCTTACCCATGTAACTATCTAAATGCTTTTTAGAAGACACAATTGTACCCGCCTCTACTACTACCTCTGGCAGCCCATTCCAGACACTCACTACCCTCTGAGTGAAGAAATTGCCCCTCTGGGCCCTTCTGAATCTCTCCCCTCTCACCTTAAACCTATGCCCTCTAGTTTTAGACTCCCCTACCTTTGGGAAAAGGTAGTGGGAGTGACCTTCAACTCATTTTTGTAACCTGGTTTGGATTATTGTGATGAAGATGGTGCTTCTGAACTAACTTGGTCCGCAACTTTTGGTTCTTGCAGTGAAGCAGGTTCCATCAGGTTGGAAGGTGTAAATTTTATTTTGCAATTTTCACTTTCAAATGTTTTCACAATCTCGCACCAGAACACTTTACGTATGCTCTCGCTCTCGGCTCATCTAGCTTTTACTCAAAAAAATCTGATCTCACTCCAGCCTTAATTGCCTTTTTCGCAAAGTGCATGATAATTGCAATGTCAGTCTCTGCATTTTCTGCTCAAAAATATGCAATTGACTATCCAATGGTATCAGCCAGTTCTCATCAGTATTCAAATGGTTACCGTATAGTCACTTACCACTGAACCATACCTCTAATCATGACAACTTTATTGGCACTTGTTATAATCTTACTGTGTTTACTTTGCTGTACTTGTTTCATATTTGTTTTCAATATTTTGTTCTCACTGTGGTATGTTTTATTTATATTTTCCTTACAGTGTTATTATCACGTCTATAAGATCTTATTGTACACCATCAACTGACAGCTAAATACTGTTGTGCCATATAAATTAATAATTATGAAAGGCATATACCTCACCAATAATAACAAAATATAAAATCTAACTCTTAAAACTGCTGGTTCTCAAGGTTATGTCTCCGAGCCTGGTTTTTCATCCCTTGTTTACCACCTTCAGCTAAGGGAGGAAAGGGATGGTGATCAGTTGTCAAGAGATTTTATCTGTCATTTTTTATCTGTCCCTGCAGTAAAGTGCACCACCATCACATGGAGCTCTGTCCGTGAGCTTGATCAAGACCCTGGTAACATTCAGTAAGGTCAAGCAAAGTTGGGCAGTTAACCTTGTTCATCAAAATAATTTGGATGGAGTGTACTAATCTCGCCCTTGAACAAGCCAATCTGCTATCTTCATAAAATGATCAGAATAAATTATCTTTTTCTTGAAGACAAAGCTGATTTTATTGCTTTGCTTTACTCCTCCAATTCTTATCTCAATTAAATTGGTGAAGAACCACGCCCCATTATTATATTCAGTTCTATCAAGAATACAAAGTTCTCTCCCACCATGCTTGTTAAATCCTCTGCTCTTTGGACTCAATTACGAATTCTGACCCTGAAGGTATCCCTTTCATTGGGCACAATTTTCAGCACTGGAGGGTGGGATTAGTGGCGAGTTTCCCTCTGATCAGCAGGTCAGGTTCGCACACCCAATCTTCTGCTTGAAACCTTAATAATTACGCATGGGCTCACTGCTCACTGGGTCACATGGCAGGCACTGATTTGTCCACCTACCATAATCTTATGGGGTGAAAGTTCCTGATGCCATATTTAAACACCACCCAAATGCACATGTTACTTTCTGCAGCCCATCTTTGTGGTCGGACATTCTGGAGCTGGCCCCAAGGAACAAGAAGAATGTGCCCTGGTTTAGCCATGGCTCCTTGTGTGAGACTTTACTTTGAGATGTCCACCAGCACTGCAAGGTTTATTCCCAGGGATGGATCCAGGAGCTTCATCAACCTCACTTCACCAGCCTTTGGAGGTGGTCATGATGGCGTTCAGCTCCATGGGAAACCACCAGAGAAATGCCATCCATGCAGGAAGGGGATGAATGATCTCATCCGCTGCACCAGGGTAAGTCAAGCTCACTCCTAACTCACTCTCTCATTGTGCACTCAGAGTGTCACACAACTCAGGGATCTCACGCATTAAGTTGGATTTTTCGGCTCCCCAACTGACGGCGAGTTGTTCCCCGGAGGCGCGTTATTCACTGGATTCTATCTTCCCGCCACTTGTCAATGGGGTTTCCCAATGAGGTCATGCCACTGGGGAACCCGTGGGCGGGGTGCACTGCCGACGGGAAAAGTGAATCGCAACAACTAGAGAATTCCGGCCAATATTAGCAGGGGAGATATCAGCATTAAAAACCAATTCTCCAGCATCTAAGCTATAATCCTGCACAAACAGAAACTTCTGCCCTGTGGTAGTATGTATTAGGGGTCATGTGGGACTGTGAAGCCGTGATGCTATTGGCTGACAGATCCCAGGTCCTGGTTGGCTGTTTACTCCTGGCTCCGCCCTGAAGGCAGAGTATAAGAACCCGAGCTTCTCCCCGCCGCTCCATTCTGTTGCTGAACTGCTGGGGACAAGTCTCGCTCACTAAAGCCTCATCGACTTCATCTCTACTCGTCTCTCTCGTAAGTCATTGTGCGCTACAATTTATTGAGCGAGCTTAAAGGACTATGGAGCTCCGGATCGCCCCGGAATGCCTGCGGATTAGCCCCCATGCAGCGAACTCGGCAGCAGTTTTTAAACACTGGCAAGCTTGTTTCGAAGGCTACCTCCGAACGGCCCCCGGCCGGATCACAGAAGACCAGAAAATGCAGGTCCTGCATTCGAGGGTAAGCCCGGAAATTTACCCTCTCATAGAAGACGCAGAGGATTTCCCGACGGCGCTCGCATTACTGAAGAGCCTTTATGTTCGACCCCTTAAACCAGGTCTACGCACGCTACCAACTCGCAATGAGACGGCAAAGTCCCGGAGAATCGTTAGAGGAATTCTACGCCGCGCTGCAAATTTTGGGACGGGGCTGTAGCTGCCCGCCGGTGAACACGATTGAACACACGGACATGCTAATTCGTGTTGCGTTTGTGGCAGGTATGAACTCTCCCCAAATCCGCCAAAGACTTTTAGAAAAAGAGTCGCTAGGACTCTCAGAGGCACGGGCCACTGCAGCTTCCCTAGATGTGGCCTCGCAAAACGCCCGCGCCTACGGCCCCGACCGCGCGGCAGCCCCTTGGGCCCTGTAGCGACAAAACCACCCCCCCTCACAGGCTTGCGCGGTTAAAGCGCCAGATCATCCCGGGGGGGCCCGCTGCTATTTCTGCAGGCAAGCGAAACACCCCCGGCAGCGCTGCCCGGCCCGTGCAGCTATTTGCAAAAGCTGCAGCAAGAAGGGCCATTACGCGGCTGTGTGCCGGTCCCGGGGGGTTGCCGCAATCCACGGAGAAGAACGAGCCCAGCGCATCCCAAACGCTCCCCAACCCCCCCCAGCGCCCCATGTGTGACCCGCGGGCGCCTCCATTTTGGGTCCCAGCCAACTCGAGGGGGGAATGGGCGCCGCCATCTTGTGACTCCCCAGCCACGTGAGATTCATGGAGGCGGCCATTTTGTCCACCCCCGACCACGTGCGATTCATGGACGCCGCCATCTTGGATGACAACAAAGGACCCCAGCATCGACGGCTCCATGGGGTCCGAAGAAGACGCCGAGACACTACGACCACGACTGGCTTCAGTGACGCTGGATCAATCACGGCCCCGGACGCTCCAGACGACGACAACAACGGTGCTGATCAACGGACACGAGACATCATGCCTGATCGACTCCGGGAGCACCAAAAGTTTCATTCACCCCGACACGGTAAGACGCTGTTTTCTGACCATCCATCCAAGTACGCAAAAGATTTCCCTAGCTGCAGGATCCCACTCCATAGAGATCAAAGGGTTCTGCATCGCGAACCTAATGGTGCAAGGAAGGGAGTTTAAAAACTACAGGCTCTACGTCCTTCCCCAACTCTGCGCGCCCACATTACTGGGATTAGATTTCCAGTGTAACCTGCAGAGCCTAACATTTCAATTCGGCGGCCCAATACCCCCACTCACTATCTGTGGCCTCGCAACCCTCAAGGTTGAACCGCCGTCCTTGTTTGCAAACCTCACCCCGGATTGCAAACCCGTCGCCACTAGGAGCTGACGGTACAGCGCCCAGGACCAGATATTTATTCGGTCTGAAGTCCAGCGGTTGCTGAAGGAAGGCATAATCCAGGCCAGCAATAGTCCCTGGAGAGCCCAGGTGGTAGTAGTAAAGACCGGGGAGAAGCAAAAGATGGTCATAGACTATAGCCAGACCATCAACAGGTACACACAGCTAGATGCATACCCTCTCCCCCGCATATCCGACATGGTAAATTGGATTGCCCAGTATAAGGTTTTCTCCACCGTGGACCTCAAGTCCGCCTACCACCAGCTCCCCATCCGCCCAGGTGACCGCAAGTACACAGCCTTCGAGGCAAACGGGCGTCTATACCACTTCCTAAGGGTCCCATTTGGTGTCACGAACGGGGTCTCGGTCTTCCAACGGGAGATGGACCGAATGGTTGACCAGCACGGGTTGCAGGCCACGTTCCCGTATCTCGATAACGTAACCATCTGCGGCCACGCTCAGCAAAACCACGACGCCAACCTCCAAAAATTCCTCCAGACCGCTAACGCCTTGAACCTCACATACAACGAGGAAAAGTGCGTCTTTAGCACAAACCGGTTGGCCATCCTGGGATACGTAGTGCGCAATGGGATAATAGGCCCCGACCCCGAACGCATGCGCCCCCTCATGGAATTTCCCCTCCCCCACTGCTCCAAAGCCCTGAAACGTTGCCTGGGGTTCTTTTCATATTACGCCCAGTGGGTCCCCCAGTATGCAGACAAGGCCCGCCCGCTAATACAGACCACGACATTCCCTCTGTCGACAGAGGCTTGCCAGGCCTTCAGCCGCATCAAAGTGGATATCGCAAAGGCCACGATGCGCGCCATCGACGAGTCCCTCCCCTTCCAGGTCGAGAGCGACGCATCCGACGTAGCTCTAGCGGCCACCCTTAACCAAGCGGGCAGACCCGTGGCCTTTTTCTCCCGAACCCTCCACGCCTCAGAAATCCGCAACTCCTCAGTGGAAAAGGAAGCCCAAGCCATAGTGGAAGCTGTGCGACATTGGAGGCATTACCTGGCCGGCAGGAGATTCACAGCCTTCATGTTCGATAATGCACAGCGGGGCAAAATTAAAAATGACAAGATCTTAAGGTGGAGGATCGAGCTCTCCACCTTCAACTACGAGATCTTGTACCGTCCCGGAAAGCTGAATGAGCCGTCCGATGCCCTATCCCGCGGCACATGTGCCAACGCACAAATAGACCGTCTCCAAACCCTCCACGAGGACCTCTGCCACCCGGGGGTCACTCGGTTCTACCATTTTATAAAGTCCCGCAACCTCCCCTACTCTGTGGAGGAGGTCCGTACAGTCACCAGGAACTGCCACATCTGCGCGGAGTGCAAACCGCACTTTTTCAGGCCGGATAGAATGCACCTGATCAAGGCTTCCCGCCCCTTTGAACGCCTCAGTCTGGATTTCAAAGGGCCCCTCCCCTCCACCGACCGCAACACATACTTCCTGAACGTGGTGGACGAGTACTCCCGTTTCCCCTTCGCCATCCCCTGCCCCGACATGACAGCGGCCACAGTCAGTAAAGCCCTTAACACCATATTCACACTGTTCGGTTGCCCCGCATATATCCATAGCGACAGGGGGTCCTCCTTCATGAGTGACGAGCTGCGCCAGTTCCTGCTCAGCAAGGGCATAGCCTCGAGCAGGACGACCAGCTACAACCCCCGGGGGAACGGGCAAGTAGAGAGGGAGGACGGCACGGTCTGGA
Source organism: Scyliorhinus torazame (assembly GCF_047496885.1). Classification (NCBI taxonomy): domain Eukaryota; kingdom Metazoa; phylum Chordata; class Chondrichthyes; order Carcharhiniformes; family Scyliorhinidae; genus Scyliorhinus; species Scyliorhinus torazame. The sequence continues at coordinate 270,422,456 of NC_092709.1, forward strand.
AGACCGTCCTACTGGCCCTACGGTCCAGGGATCTCCCAGTTTCCCGGTGGCAGGAGGTCCTCCCGGACGCTCGCCACTCCATCCGGTCGCTGCTGTGTACCACCACTAACCAAACGCCTCATGAGCGCCTCCTTGTCTTCCCCAGGAAGTCCTCCTCCGGAACGTCGCTGCCAACCTGGCTGGCGGCCCCAGGACCCATCTTGCTCCGGAAACATGTGCGGGCGCACAAGTCGGACCCGTTGGTCGAGAGGGTTCACCTCCTCCACGCAAACCCGCAGTACGCCTACGTGGCGTACCCCGACGGCCGACTGGACACGGTCTCCCTGCGAGACCTGGCGCCCGCTGGCAACACACACACAACCCCGACACCGATCATCCCCTCCCTGCCACCGGCGCACCCCGCGACCACCCCCTTCCCGGGCGGATTGGTCCTCCTCCCGTGTCCGCCCAGGAGTGAAACAGGAACAAACACCGAAACGCTCCCGGAGACGACAACGCCGGAACAAGCACCTGCACCACCACCGGGGCTGAGGCGATCGACGAGGAAGAAGACCGCCCGCTCGACTCGTGGCATCGGCGTGACACCAAGAATGTTGTTGGACTGTAACAAAAATTTTTTTCTCTTACTAATATTGTAAATAGTTTCACAAACCTTGTACATAGCCCAGTGTAGGGCGAAAACTGTAATGACATGCCTGAAATTTTCCTCCCAGGACCAGCCTTGTAAACCCCTACCACCATGCGAACCACCACCCCGCCGGGTTCATTTTTAACAAGGGGTGAATGTGGTAGTATGTATTAGGGGTCATGTGGGACTGTGAAGCCGTGATGCTATTGGCTGACAGATCCCGGGTCCTGGTTGGCTGTTGACTCCTGGCTCCGCCCTAAAGGCGGAGTATAAGAACCCGAGCTTCTCCCCGCCGCTCCATTCTGTTGCTGAACTGCTAGGGACAAGTCTCGCTCAATAAAGCCTCATCGACTTCATCTCTACTCGTCTCTCTCGTAAGTCATTGTGCGCTACATGCCCTTACTAGGAGGAGGAGGGGGGGGGGAGGTGGCACAGCAGGCATGAGAGCTTTCCAATCTCCGCTCCACTCCTTCTCATCACACCCTATCCATTTGAGGCCAAGCTTGCTCACATCAAGAGGGAGGGATTCCAAACTGGAGAAGGGACAATCAGCATCCAGGTGATTTCCAGATTAAAGGAAGATGCTGCCAAGTTGACAGGGGAGGACATGGATTGTTCCTATGATAAAGGCAAAATCAGCGTTTCCCAGAAAAACAATATGTGATCAGTTCTCCATGAGTTGACCACATCTTGACTTTCCCAGTGAGTGACATGAAATGTATTCCGCCTGTTCATGAACAAAATCTGTCTTCTTTCTCTTACAGGCAGCAGATCCAGACAGACCCCAGTAACCAACATAAGACCCAGCCCCCAGGCCACCTCAGGGGATGAAGTTGAGGAACCATTTGAAGAAGACCCATCGCAGCATTAATCTTCATCCTCCACCAGCGCAGAGACACAGACCCCAGTGGGTCAATGTTACAGAGTAGGTTCAGGGTCACATTTTGGGGAACACTTCACATCCCTTTGTGGCATGTCAGTGATCTGAAAAGCCACTAATATTAAAAGCAATGTCAGCAATCGGCTTTGGACCTCCAACCCTCATGTTTCACTAGGCTCCGGACTTTGGAAGGTCAGCAGAATGAGGCAGTGACAGTACAGATCTCTGGCATTTGGAGGAATGTTGAGTCGAGTCAGCTGATGAGTCACTGGATGTAGCCAATGCAAACATGCTGGAGATGCAAAGACTGATGGTGGAAAATGAGACAGAGTTGTGAAAGTCATTCATTAGACGAGAACGAAGGATGGAATCGTCCGTCTGTTATGTCTGATATTGTGGCTCCAACATGCTAACACCTAGAGGAATCTGTGGGAAGGTTGGCGGCTGCTTTATAGACTTTGGTCCAGCAGGTTCTGGCGGACTTGAGTTCGGACTTTCACTCCATCTCTATACACGGTGGCGGGATTTATCACTGACTAAGCAAAAGGGATGCGGAGAACCTAGACTTCCATCCAGACTTCTCCTCAAAGGAGTTAGGCAGAGGCCCTCAGACACTGACATAACTGGAAGACCAACAGCTGGACACCACTGGATCATCCACACAAGTGACTCGCGAGTGTTCAGTTGATCCAAGTCCCCTCTGCGTGTGCCTCCATCGCCATACACTGCACAGGCTGAGGAGGGTGCACCTGCCTCACAGCAGGATACACAATGCAGGGTGAGGCCTCCAGAGGACGGCCACCAAAATCAACAAAGGTAACAGGATGCAGTAGACAGCAGGCTACCTGTACCTCTGCAGTGGGTGTCAGGGATCCACCAAGGTGTAACGTAGGGTGAGAAAATTTAAGTGCATGCCAAGCTGTTCCTTATCCCCATTGAGCACACAGGTCTTACCCCACCCTGAAACAGCAACACTCTGTGTGTGTGCCATTCATAGCCCTGTAGCATGGCCTGCAAAATCCCAGGACTTCCTTTAATCTCTCACCCTGACCATGAGGCCCACAAAGCTCCAGTGCTTCTTTTAAGCTCTCAGCTTGACTTTGAGGTGCACAGAGCCCAAGACAGCCTTTAATTTGTCACCTGAAACTCTTGCCATCAATTTACTAAGCTCTCCAGCTCCTCAATGAACTGTTCCTCTTCACCCTCGCCACCCACAAAAGTTATTTACAACTCATCTCTCTTGTGCAAGCCATCCACCACCACCGACCCACCCCATTTATGAGTCTCTGTGAAATCTTTCCCTCTTGTGCCACACTAACCACCCCTGCTTTTTATACCCTGGAGTCTGTATGTATCCCTTCCTCCTCATTAAAATCGAATCACATCCACCTAATTTTGTGTCTGTGTTCTATTGTTCCATGTAGGACTTCCTCAACTTCCTCAGCTCCAATATTCCCTCTGTATGCTTTTGTTTCCTCCCCACCCACAACCCTACCAATCCCCCTTCATCCTTATGTCTTTGTCATTCCCACCAAGTCCTCCACTGCCATGCCCCGGTCGCCATGCTGGTCTCTGTTTTAGAGTGCAGCCCTGCCTGAGACTCACAGCACACAATGCTGTCCTGCCAGAGTAGCATGGCAGCCATGGTGAGCCCACCAGCACGGGCTAACACAGGATTCGCTGAGGAACTGGAGCAGCGTGTTGTGGGTAGTCTTTGAATGTTCCATTCACCTCAAAGTCAGAAGTGAAGTGATGGAGGACAGCTGCACACTGATGCACGATCAATTGGACAAAGACGAGAGTTGAATACAACTGAGGCTTTATTGCTCTAAGATGTGTGGCCTCGCATAGCAGCTGGCAAAATGGCTGCTGCACGGAGGACACACATATTTATACTCCGCCTACTGGGCAGTGCCAGCAGGCAGGGACTACCGCCGTACCTGTAGTACAGGGTCTACTGTACATCACGTAATATAGGTGCAACAGTGGTTTACCACATTCACCCCCTGTTAAAATTGAGTCCGGTGGGGGTGGTGGAGAACTATATACAGCATTAAATTTACATATACAATATTTGCGAAAAATATATATTTTTCTTTTGAAGTCCAGTAAACCAGTTAGAGGTTTAACCGGTCCGGGGCCTTGAAGTGCCTTTGGGAGCGACGCAGTGGTGGCGGCGATGCCAATGCTGGTCTGGTCTTCAGTGACTCCGGGAGCGTGCCAAAATCCTCTTCATCCTCGGGCGTGGGCAGTGGGAGGATGAATGGTCCTGGGGGGGTTGCTGCTGGGAGCGCCTGGAGAGGGGGGAGGGTGTTGGGGTTGGGCCAGAGCTGTGTGTGTGTGGAACCTGCTGGTGCCAGGTCCCTGAGGGAGACAGTATCCTGGCGGCCATCGGGGCACGTAGGCATACTGGGGTTCGCATGGAGCAACTGCACCCTCTCCACGAACGGGTCCGCCTTGTGGAGTCGGACGTGCCTACGACACCCCGGATGTGGACTTCCTGGGGAAGGCAAAGAGACGCTCATGGGGTGTGTTGTTAGTGGCGGTGCACAGTAGTGACTGAATGGAGTGTAGTGCATCAGGGAGGACCGCCTGCCAGCAGGAGGCCGGGAGGTTCCTGGACCGTAGGGCCAGTTGGACGGCCCTCCATACCATCCCGTTGTCCCTCTCTACCTGTCCGTTTCCCCGGGGGGTTACAGCTGGTCGTCCTGCTGGAGGCGATACCCCTGCTGAGCAGGAACTGACGCAGCTCATCACCTATGAATGAGGATCCCCTGTCACTGTGGATGTAGGCGGGGAAACCGAACAGAGCGAAGATTGTGTTGAGGGCTTTGATGACGGTGGCAGACGTCATATTGGGGCATGGGATGGCGAAGGGGAATCTGGAGTACTCATCGACCACATTGAGAAAATACGTGTTACAGTCGGTGGAGGGGAACGCTGAGGCGTACAAAGGGGCGGGAGGCCTTCACCAGACGCGCACGGTCTGGCTGGTAGAAGTGCGGTTTGCACTCTGCACAGACCTCGACGGAATAGGGCAGATTGCGGGCCTTGATGAAATAGTACAACCGTGTGACTCCCTGGTGACAACGGTTGTAGTGCAGGGCCCGGAGTCGGTCTACTTGATCGCTGGCACATGTACCTCGGGATAGGGCATCTGGGGGCTCGTTGAGCTTGCCGGGACGATACAAAATCTCGTAATTGTAGGTGGAGAGCTCGATCCTCCACCTCAAGATCTTATCGTTCTTGATCTTGCCCCGCTGTGTGTTATTGAACATGAAGGCTGCCGACTGTTGGTCAGTGAGGAGAGTGAACCTCCTGCCGGCCAGGTAATGTCTCCAATGCCGCACAGCTTCAATGATAGCTTGGGCCTCTTTTACGACGGATGAGTGCTGGATTTCTGAGGCATGAAGGGTGCAGGAAAAGAATGCCACGGACCTGCCTGCCTGGATGAGGGTGGTGGCTAGGGCGACATCTGATGTGTCGTTCTCCACTTGAAAGGGCAGCGTCTTGTCTACTGCGTGCATCGCAGCCTTGACGATATCGGCTCTGATACGGGCGAAGGCCTGTTGAGCCTTGGCCGTCAGGGGAAAACGGGTGGTCTGTATGAGTGGGCCGGCCTTGTCCGCATAGTTTGGGACCCACTGGGCATAGTACGAAAAGAACCCCAGGCAGCCTTTGAGGGCCTTGGGGCAGTGGGGGAGGGGGAGCTCCATGAGTGGGCACATGCGGTCGGGATCGGGCCCCAGAACTCCGTTCTGGACCACATAGCCGAGGATGGCTAAGCGATTTGCGCTGAACACGCACTTCTCCTTGTTGTAGGTGAGGTTTAGGAGAGTAGCGGTGTGGAGAAATTTAGCAAGGTTGGCGTTGTGGTCCTACTGATCGTGGCCGCAGATGGTGACGTTGTCTAGGTACGGGAGGTGGCCCGCTAACCGTACCAGTCGACCATTCGGTCCATCTCCCTTTGGAAGACCGAGACCCCGTTGGTGACGCCGAAGGGAAACCTGAGGAAGTGATAGAGGTGACCGTCTGCCTCAAAGGCAGTGTATGGCCGGTCCGCCTTACGGATGGGGAGCTGGTGGTTGGCGGATTTGAGGTCTACCGTTGAGGACTACCCGGTACTGTGCAATCTGATTGACCAAATCAGATATGCGTGGGAGGGGGTACGTGTCGAGCTGCGTGCACCGATTGATGGTTTGGCTGCAGTCCACGACAATTCTGTGTTTCTCCCCAGTTTTAACTACTACCACTTGGGCTCTCCAGGGGCTGTTGTTGGCCTCGATGATGCCTTCCCGAAGCAGCCGCTGGACCTTGGACCTGATAAATGTTCTGCCCTGGGTGCTGTACCGTCTGCTCCTGGTGGCGACGGGTTTGCAATCCGAGGTTGGGTTTGCGAAGAGGGAAGGTGGATCGCCCTTTAGGGTCGCGAGGTCGCACACAGTAAGGGGTGGTAGGGGCCTGCCGAATTTCAGGGTTAGGCTCTGGAGGTTACACTGGAAGTCCAGGCCAAGTAGTAGGTCAGCACAGAGGTTAGGGAGGACGTAGAGGCGGAAACCGCTGAATTCTACGCCTTGGACCGTGAGTGTGACCGTACAGTACCCCCGGATCACCACAGAATGGGATCCGGAGGCCAGAGAGATTCTTTGATTGGTGGGATGTACCACGAGGGAGCAACGCCTTACCATATCCAGGTGATGAAGCTTTCAGTGCTCCCAGAGTCCAGCAGGCAAGAGGTCACGTGTCTGTCAATTTTAACGTCGGTCGATGCGGTGGCCAGGTTGTGCGGACGGGACTGGTCGATGGTCCCTGAGGCGAGTCGTGGTTGGTCATCGCTGGTGTCGGATGGTGGGGTGCCCGGGGGGCATGGGTCCTGGAACGCTGGTGGTGCCCATGTGCCGTGGGAGAGACAAGATGGCGACGCCTGAAGATCTTGGGGAGGACAAAATGGCGGCGCCCATGGGCTGCATGTGGCGGGGGTTGAACAAGATGGTGGCGCCCATGGGCTGCACGTGTTGCGCAAAGGGGAAGATGACGGCGCCCACTGGCCGCGCTTGGTCTGAGGGGGAGACGATGGCGGCGCCCACTGGCCGCATATGGTCCGGGGGGGTGAGGATGGAGGCACCCATTGTGCGTAAACGAGGGGGGTGGGGGTGATAGCGGCGACTGCGCGGGCCTGGCACACCGTGGCGAAGTGCCCCTTCTTACTGCAAGCCTTACAAAGGGCAGCGCGGGCCGGGCAGCGTTGGTGGGGGTGTTTTTGCTGGCCGCAAAAGTAACATCGGGGACTCCCGGGGTTAGCTGGCTGGCGCGTGGCGCAGGCGTATTGGCTGGGTAAGGCCCCCGCTGGGGCGGCCGTTTGTGGGGTCCACGATGCGTAGGAGGAGTGGGCCGAGCGGCTGGGGGCATAGGCCTGAATATTGCATGAGTTGACCGTCATAGAGAGCGCTAGCTTCTTTGTCTCTGCGAGATCGAGCATGGCCCCTTCTGGCGTATGAGGTCCGACCCAATCCTCTTAACAAACACGTCCCGCATAAGGAGGTTAGAATGTTCAATGGCCGTAACGGCCTGACAGTCACAGTCCCGGACCAGTGGGATTAGGGCCCGCCAGAAGTCTTCTATGGACTCACCTGAGAGCTGAGAGCGAGTGGCGAGTATGTGTCTGGCGAAGAGCGTGTTCGTCCGCTGGGCGTAATTTTCTTTAAGTAGCGTCATGGCTTCGTCGTAGTTCCGCGCGTCCTGGATCAGCGGAAAGACGTTGGAGCTCAACCTCGAGTACAGTATCTGTATTTTCTGAGCCTCCGGAACAGGGTCTGGTGCAGACCTGATGTGCGCCTCGAAACAAGCTAGCCAGTGCTGAAAGTCTTTTTTGGCGTCGCTTGATTGCGGATCCAGCTGCAGGCGATCTGGCTTGATACGGAGGTCCGTCTTCTGAAAATCGTAGAGTAATAAATTGATGCACGATCAATTGGACAAAGACGAGAGTTGAATAAAACTGAGGCTTTATTGCTCTAAGATGTGTGGCCTCCCACAGCAGCTGGCAAAATGGCTGCTGCACGGAGGACACACATATTTATACTCCACCTACTGGGCGGAGCCCCGCAGACAGGGACTACCGCCGTACCTGTAGTACAGGTCCTACCGTACATCACCTAATATAGGTGCAACAGTCGTTTACCACACACACCACTTACATTCAGTTCTAATTTAGACTGGTCTAACGTCCTGCATATAATTGAGAAGGGGAATGCGATTCCAGCAAGTTGTGATTTCAATGAGTATTCATGACATGATAATGTATTTGAATAGCATCCCTGATGGATCGATGGGAAAGCCAACCCACCATGAAAGTGGCAAGGGGAAAATTCCGACTTGGTTTTCCATTGGTGGGAATCAGGGGCGCGATTCTCTGACCCCCCACCGGGTCGGAGAATCGCCGGGGGCCGGCATAAATCCCGCCCCCACCGTGTCGCGAATTCTCCGCCACCGGAGATTCAGCGGGGGCGGGAAGCGACCGTGCCGGTCGGCGGGAATCCCCGGCGATTCTCTGGTCCGCGATGGGCCGAAGTCCTGCCGCTGTCAACCCACGCCAGCCAGCATGGATTGAACCAGCTTTGGGATGGCGGGACAAGGTGGCGCGGGCAGGCTCCGTGGTCCTGGGGCGATCTGGCCCTGGGGGGTGCCCCCATGGTGGCCTGGCCCGCGATCGGGGCCCACCGATCCGCGGGCGGCCCTGTGCTGTGGGGGCACTCTTTTCCTTCCGCCTTCGCCATGGTCTTCATGGCGGAGGCGGAAGAGACCCCCTCCGCTGCGCATGCGCGGGGATGCCGTGAGCGGCCTCTAACGCTCCCGCGCATGTGCCGCCCCGCAAAGTCAGTTTCGCGCCAGCTGGCGGGGCGGAAATCAGTCCGGCTCGGGCCTAGCCCCTCAAGGTAAGAGCTCTGCCCCTCAAGATGCGGAGACTTCCGCATCTTTGGGGCGGCGCGATGCCGGACTGACTCGCGCCGTTTTTGGCGCCGGTCGGCGGACATCGCGCCGATATCGGAGAATCCCACCCCTGACCTTTGGCCTCACTCTGAATTTTCTACTCTGCCTGCCACAAATTTGTCGCTTTTTAGGACCAGAACATTCATTCCATTATCTTTAAGCTGCTACATCTGTACTTCCTCCTGTCTAATACACTGCAATCCCTGTCAGACCCAGTCCATCTTTCATTTTATTTGAAAATGTGCCCCTGTTCTTTGGGAACGGTGAATTATTGTTACTCTCCTAAGGGTATCCTGTCCTCCTCATATTAGATGATTTTCTAAAGCTATTGAAACTATTGTCACTTCCCAGATTATCAATCAACTTTAAAAGTCTGGCTTTAATCTAAGGAAGATAGTTCTGACTTTTTTTTGGCACTGTCATTTCAAGGTGATCTTATTATCCATTACTATAATCTTCAACGTGTTGGACTTTGTTCCTGATAATTATTCAATCATCCATCATTTCCTGGATCATCTCTGAAGGAGGATCTGGCACTTTAGCTCTGGTCTCAACAAAAATTATGCTTATGGATATTCAGTGTCCTCTCAAATCCTTCCACTGTACCTTCTACTGTTCCATAGTTGATGAATGATATTCTAATGCTTTCTCAATTAACCCAGTACTCTGCAAGTCCCTCTCATCTTGCTCACTCTGCTTCTTTACATCAATGATGTAATTGACTCTTCATCCAATTCAATCAATCTTTAACAGATGATTCAGCTCTGTAGGCATCAACATCCTTCCAATCATGTGGTATCAAGGACATACTTACAGTTTCTCTTGCAAAACAGTAGCTGAATCTTAACTATCGGATAACTGAATGGTAAACGCTGGCTGTCCTACAGTACTTGTGGGAGACCCATTCCATTTTCAGGACATGTGGTAGTCTGTGGTGACAAACATGGCAGTGGCTCAGGTTACATAGAAACATAGATAATAGGAGCAGCAGGAGGCCATTTGGTTCTTCAAGCCTGCTCTGCCATTCATTATGATTATGGCTGATCATCCAACTCAATAGCTTAATCCCGCTTTCCCCCTGTCATAATATACACCAGTGTATCATGGTGCAGACACACACACACACTGATGGACATGCAGTGGGACCAATCAGCATACACAACACCGCAGCCAATCACCAGTGAGAGCACACGCACTATAAAGACAGGGGACAGGAGAGTTCCCGTTCATTCTAGTAGCAGCCAGCTCGGAGCACAGAGCTCACAGCCTGCAACACAGACATTCACCATGTGCTGAGTGCATCAACTGGTTAGGACTAAGCAAGAGTCAACAGTTAAAGCTGGTATTGCATTTACCCACAGTTCAAGTATGTTAATAGAGTTAACCTTATAATAAAATAGAGTTGCACCACTTCCAGAGTTGGTGACCTGTTTGTGATCCAGAACACCCAACACATCATGGTACAAGGAGTGGTTGCATACTAGCACTTCTGAGACCCACCTGCAACTAATCAGCATTCCAGCATCCTGAAGTATGGAGAACATCAACCCGCCGCCGCCGCTCCGCATCGCCGGCACCTCAGCGTACAGTGACAACCAGCAACGATACCCAGACAAGATATTCAAAATCCGGGTTCCGCAGCAGCTCCAGAGCCATGGCGATCTTCACGCAAACTGCCGGGCATTCCGGCAAAAGTTTGAAATCTTCCTGCTGGCAGCCGAACTAGAAGACCTGGCTGATCCTGAAAAAACAGAGCTTCTCCTCACCATCGCCGGCGCCAGAGAAGAAATCTTTTAAAAATGCAAATTCTCCAAAGGGCAAAACAGGAGCGACGTCCAGGCAGTCCTGGACAAATTCGGCAAATACTGAGAGGAAAACACACTCCAACCAGCAAGGAAAGGTAAGAGAAGCGCCAGTACTCACCTCGAAGCTGAAATCCCAGAGCAGAGAACGATTTTGGTCGGCGGCCTTCATTCTAAAGGGAGTGCACTTGCGCAGTTGCGCGACGCCGCGCATGCGCAATCACGAAAACGGCCATCAGTAAAGGAACCGCGATCTGCGCATGTGCAAACGCCTCCTACATGCTACATCATGCGCGTATGACGTCAGAGGCCCCGGACCACGCCTATTTAAAGCAGAAACGTCCCAAATCAAAGAAAAAATCTTTTAAAGCTGTAAAACAACCTTCCTTCACCTGGAATGACAGCACAATGCCTCAAATTGAACCAGGAAATTAAATAAACCTCCGAAGAACCCTGCAACAAGCAGTTACCTACCCCCAAATCGAGTCCAATTCTGACTTCCCGCAGACCAGTGACACTGAGGACCTGAGGGAGCCTTTTCGAGTCGCTGTTATAACAAAGAACAGGCTGTCCCCAAATCAAAACCACCAGCCGCTGTCGGTGCACAGCATTGATCCAGACGACGAGTGATGTGCCACCCTGACAGTCAACCGATCCCAGACACGATTCTGCCTGGACACTGGTGCTTCCGCTAATCTCCTAGCATGGTCAGCCTTTCAGACCCTTGGGGTTAAACCAACCATTCTTCTGTCGACCTGCCAACTAGTGGACTACAATGGCAAATTCATTCTTGCTACCGGTTCATGCCAACGTGAAGTGACGCACAACTCGCAAAAAGCCATCCTTCCCTTCGAGATCGTGGGCTCCTCGAAGGTCTCTGTGCTAGGCGCACAGGCATGCAAACTCCTAAATCCCGTTCAACGAGTACACTCTCTCTCTCCAGAGGACACGTCTGCCTTCCAGGACGCGGACTTCAGGGCGCAACTCAATGCCATCATCGACCAGCACCACAACATTTTCTAAGGCATGGGCACGCTTCCATACACTTACAAAATCCTGTTCAAACAAGACGCCACACCTGTAGTTCATGCACCTCACAGAGTCCCAGCACCCCTCAAGGACCGCCTCAAGCAGCAGCTGCAGGACCTCCAGGACCAAGGAGTGCTCTCCAGGGTGACGGAACCAACCGACTGAGTCAGTTCCATGGTGTGCATAAAGAAGCCCTCCGGCGAGCTCCGGATCTGCATTGACCTAAAGGATCTGAATTGCAACATAATGAGGGAGCATTACCCTATCCCCAAGCGCGAGGAGATCACGTGCGAGATGGCTCGGGCCAACATCTTCACCAAACTTGACGCCTCGAAAGGATTCTTGCAAATTCAACTAGACAGGTCCAGAAGAAAGCTGTGTACCTTTAGTACCCCGTTTGGCAGATACTGCTACAACAGGAAACCGTTTGGGATTATATCGGCATCAGAAGTATTCCACCGGATCATGGAGCAAATGATGGAGGGCATTGAGGGTGTGCGCGTCTATGTTGACGACATCATCATTTGGTCCACCACCCCGCAGGAGCATATCAGTCACCTCCAGCGCGTTTTCAAACGAATACGTGACCAAGGCCTTTGCCTCAACAGAGCCAAATGTTCCTTCGGCCTGACGGAACTCAAGTTCCCAGGGGACCACATCTCCCGGTTGGGTGTGCGGCCGGATGCGGACAAGGTGGCAGCCATCACGGCCATGCAGAAGCCAGCGGATAAGAAGGCAGTCCTCCGATTTCTGGGCATGGTCAACTTCCTGGGGAAGTTCATCCCCAACCTTGCCTCCCATACCACAGCTCTCCGGAACCTGGTCAGGAAGACGACAGACATCCAATGGCTTCCCGCCCACGAGCGCGATTGGGAGGAGCTTAAAACCAAGCTTACCACGGCCCCGGTATTGGCAATTTTTGATCCCACGAAGGAAACAAAAATTTTAACGGATGCCAGCCAATCCGGCATTGGGGCGGTGCTCCTGCAACGCGGTGAGACCTCATCATGGGCCCCCGTTGCATATGCGTCACGTGCCATGACCCCAACGGAACAGCGCTACACGCAGATCGAAAAGGAGTGCCTGGGCCTGTTGATGGGGTCGACAAATTTCATGATTACGTGTACGGTCTCCCCCAATTCACTGTCGAGACCGACCATTGCCCGCTGGTCAACATTATCCAAAAAGACCTGAATGATATGACCCCTTGCCTCCAGCCGCTTTCTGCTTAAACTCCTGCAGTACAATTTCCAGCTCCTATACACCCCGGGAAAGGACCTGATCATAGCCGACGCTCTGTCCAGGGCACTCAACACCCCGTGTGACCCAGAGCGGTTCGTCTGCCAGGTTGACGCCCATGTGGCCTTCACGGCCTCCAATCTGCCGGCCACGGATGAACACCTTATCCACATTCGCAGCGAGACTGCGTCTGACCCCCGACTACAGCATATCATGCACCACATGACGGATGGGTGGCTCAAGGGCCAATGCCCACAGTTCTACAATATCAGAGACAATCTGGCAGTAGTCGATGGTGTTTTCCTGAAGCTGGACTGCATCCTGATCCCGCACAGCATGCGCCAGCTCGTCTGGGAACAGCTGCATGGCCATCCTGGCGTGAAGAAGTGTCAACGGAGAGCCCGAGAGGCTGTGTACTGGCCCGGCATCAATGAGGACATTGCCAACACAGTGCTCAACTGCCCACCTGTCAGCGGTTCCAGCCGGCCTAACCACATGGGACCCTACAGCCCCATGAGTTGGTCACGTCCCCTTGGTCAAGGTAGGCGTTGACCTTTTCCATGTGCTCGGCAGGGACGATGTTCTGATTGTAGACTATTTTTCAAACTACCCGGAGGTTGTACATCTGCATGACATCACATCATCGGCGGTCATCCGTGCCTGCAAGGAGACCTTTGCTCGTCATGGCATACCACTCACTGTGATGTCAGACAATGGCCCCTGCTTCGCGAGCCAGGAATGGTCCAACTTTGCCAGCAGGTACAACTTTGTGCATGTGACATCCAGTCCCCTGCACCCCCAATCCAATGGCAAAGCGGAAAAGGGTGTCCACATCGTCAACTGGCTCCTCTGCAATGCTGCCGATGCAGGATCCGACTTCTACCTCGCCTTGCTGGCCTATCGTTCGGCCCCACTCTCCACAGGCCTGTCGCCAGCCCAGCTGCTCATGGGTCTCAACCTCAGGACCACGGTGCTGTCCATTCACGTCCCAGACCTCGACCACGTTCCGGTCCTTCAGCGGATGCAACAGTCTCGTGCACAATACAAGGCGGCGCATGACGCTCGGGCGACTGATCTCCCTGCTCTGCCGCCGGATGACAACGTCCACATCCATCTTCCAGAGGGTGGCTGGTCTGCAACTGCTGTGGTTCTTCGGCAGGTGTCTCCCCGCTCGTTCCTGTTTCGTCTGCCAGATGGCTCCATTCGCCGCCGCAATCGGCGTGTCCTTCGTCTCGTTCCACGCTCGCTACGTGATCCTCCACCGGTGCCATGCCCTCCTGTTGTCCCCAACCTGGACTATGTGGAGATTCCGAATACTCTGCATCCTCCTCACTCTGCCGTGGCCCAGCCCGTTCCTCAGCCGGTGACTCCTGACCCACCCTTGAGGCGGTCAACCAGAATTCATCACCCACCTCAGAGACTTGACTTATGAGTTTTACGATGTTGGACTCTTTGATCTGTTCTGTTATCCTGTTTCATCGTTCCAGTAGTTTGTATATAATGTTCATTTCGTTGTTGGTGTGACACCCTATTTCTCGGCACCAGGCACCTTCCCGTGTAAATAGATTAGCCTCATGTACATAGTCATGTAAATAACACGCAGGCACATAGTCAGGTACATTCACTACATGATATTTATTGTCACGCAGACACATGTTATTTATATAAAAGGGGGGATGTCATAATATACACCAGTATATCATGGTGCAGACACACACACACACACTGATGGACATGCAGTGAGACCAATCAGCATACACAACACCGCAGCCAATCACCAGTGAGAGCACACGCACCAAAAAGACATGGGACAGGAGAGTTCCCGCTCATTCTAGTAGCAGCCAGCTCGGAGCACAGAGCTCGCAGCCTGCTGGTATTGCATTTACCCACAGTTCAAGTATGTTAATATAGTTAACCTTATAATAAAATAGAGTTGCACCACTTCCAGTGACCTGTTCATGATCCAGAACACCCAACACATCACCCCCCACACCCTTTGACCCCCTTCACCCTAAGTGCTATATCTAACTGCTTCTTGAAAACATGCAACGTTATGGTCTCAACTACTTCCAATGGTAACGGATTTCACAGGCCGACCACTCTCGCGGTGAAGCAATTTCTCCTCACCTCTGTCCTAAATGGCCTATTCTTTTGTAGTCCAGAAGACCATCGTGGCCCCACATAAATAACTTTGCTACTTACCTTTCCAAGCCTCTTCTGCCAGACTGACAGATTTTACTGAGCAGAGTGTCTATTGAAAATGCTTTACTCATCAAGTGAAAATGACATGAGGGGGTGGCACGGTGGCGCAGTGGTTAGCACTGCTGCCTCACGGCACCGAGGACCCGGGTTTGATCCCGGCCACAGGTCACTGACCATGTGGAGTTTGCACATTCTCCCCGTGTCTGCGTGGGTCTCATCCCCACAACCGAAAGACGTGCAGGATCGGTGGATTGGCCGTGCTAAATTGCCCCTTAATTGGTAAAATTTTGAAAAGCATGACATGAGGGTCCTATGCATATTGTCGGGCATTCATTTTCATTAATTACCAAAGCTATCACCTGATTCTCACCCATTGAAAACCCTGGGAAATGGGACAGCATGTCCTTCTCTGCAGGACATCAGTGAATACGTTAAGTTTTATGACTGTCCTGCCGTCTTCATTGTCATTTTTCTGCTGCCAGTGTACGAATGGCCATGTTTTTAAAAAATAAATTAATTTTCATTAACGTACCATATGAAAATAGAAACAAGCAAACCAGAAGCAGACCATTCTGTCCCTCCACCATTTGATGAGACCATGGCTGATATAATAGTAACCTTAAATCTGCATCCCACCTCCCCCCGATAACCTATCACCCTCTTATATACCGAGAACATTTTCACCCCGCCTTAAAAATATTCAAAACTCTGCTTCCACCACCTTTTCAGAGTTCCAAGACTCGCGAGGTGAAAACATTTCACCTCATCTCCATTTTAAATGGACGACCTCTTATTATTTTTATAGTGCATTCCCTACAGTTGATTCAAGATAGTGCTGGAGCATGATAATTCTCTGCGAGCTCTCTCCCACAGATCCTCTTCCAACATCTCTTCGAACTGTACTAACCTTTTAAAACTTAATTCTAACATTAACATTATTTCTAACCTTTCTCTTTTATATTTACTTACAGGTCTGAAGATCCTCTGATGTCCGTGAGTGGGCCCTCATGACTCGACAGGACTCGACCCAGCAGGACTCCTCCGACGACCCAACCCTGACCTCGCCCTGGAAGTGGAAGCGGTCAGGCCCCGGCCTCATGTGGAAAACCTGACCAGACCCGGAGAGGTTCGCCCAGCACCCCAACCTACTGGAAGAGGAGAATCAACGTGGCGGCCCAACCAGGTCTACTCAAGGCCTGATTCCAGGAATGCCCGACCAGACCACCAACGCTGTAAACAAACATGTGACCCGGCCCAACCTGACCCAAGAATACCCTGGCAGTGACCCAAACACAGATTAAACACCCTCAAAACCGTGAAGACCCCACGTGAGGACTCAAACATGCCGGAAGATGGACCTGTTCTATCGGAACCCCGGGGCCCGACCGGATTGCGAACATGTCCCCCCAGCGACTCCAAAATTGCAACCAGCACCCGGGACCCCATCAGATGTGACCCCTAAACTGCAATCAGCACCCGGGACCCCATCAGATGTGACCCCTAAACTGCAACCAGCACCCGGGACCCCATCAGATGTGACCCCTAAACTGCAACCAGCATCCAGGACCCCGTCAGACGCAACCACAAGGTTAGACTTCTCCCATTGGATCCCGGAACCATTCAGAACCAGCCACCGACTGAGGAAGTGAGGGAAATGTGGCGGTCAGCATGTGAGACTAAAACAACGTGGTTTCAAGTCTTCTCTCCCCAGCATACTTCTGGCAAACATCCAAGCGATCGGAAACAAGCTGTATGAGCTTAGCGCCAGATGTACCTCTCAGAGAGAAATATAAGATCTGCTGTGTGCTCTGTTTCACAGAGACATGGCTCACTCCTGCCTCACTTGACTGTGCCAAACAACCTGGCGGCTTCTCAATTCACCAGTTGGACTGCACAGCGTCATCGGGCAAAGCGAAGGGTGGCGGGGTTTACCTCCTGATCAACTTCTTCTGGTATTTGGATGTAGCGACCCTGGAAAACTACTGCTTTCCGGATCTGGAATACCTCACTGTGAAGTGCCACCCATACTACCTTCCATGGGAGGTCACTTCTGCCATCATCACGGCAGTCTAAATCCCACCCAGGGCGGCACGGTAGCACAGTAGTTAGCACTGTTGCTTCACAGCGCCAGGGTCCCAGGTTCGATTCCCGACTTGGGTCACTGTCTGTGCGGAGTCTGCATGTTCTCCCCGTGTCTGCGAGGGTTTTCTCCAGGTGCTCCGGTTTCCTCCCACAAGTCCCAAAAGATGTGCTGTTAGGTGTATTGGACATTCTGAATTCTCCCTCAGTGTACCCGAACAGGCGCCGGAATTTGGTGACTGGGGGCTTTTCACAGTAACTTCATTGCAGTGTTAATGTAAGCCTCTACTTGTGACAATAAAGATTATTAAAGATTAAAGGTAGAAGTGAAGAAGGCGCTTGATGAATTATACACTGCTATAAATAAAAAAGAAACAGAACACCTGGAGGCCTTGTTCATCGTGGCCATGGACATCAACCAGGCCTACCTCAAGTGTGTACTGCCAAAATTCAATACGTCTCCTGTCCCACCAATGGCTCCAACAACCTTGACTATTGCTAAACAAACATCAAGAGCACCTGCCGATCTGTCCCCTGATAGACTTCGGAAAATGGTACCACAAGACGGTGCTCCTTTTCCCGGAATTCAAGCATAAACTAAAGCCGGAGACTCTTTTTAAGAAGGTCAAGCAGTGCTGGTCCAAGGCAACAGAAGAGCTCCTACCCGATTGCTTGGGTCAGTGGACTGGTCCATATTCAAGAGCTCAGCGGCCAACCTAAACGAGTAAGCCACCACCGTCACAAACGTCAGTAAGTGTGTAGAAGATTGCGTGCTAAAGAAGGTAGTACATGCATTCATCAACCGGAAACCATGGTTTAACCGGGAGATTCACTCCCTACTGAAGGCCAGGTCTGAGGTATTCAAGATAGGCAAACCTGACCGATACAAGAAATGTAGGTATGATCTCTGCAAAGTCATAAGAACATGAGAACTAGGAGCAGGAGTAGGCCATCTGGCCCTTCGAGCCTGCTCCGTCATTCAATGAGATCATGGCTGATCTTTTGTGGACTCAGCTCCACTTTCTGGGCCGAACACTATAACCCTTTATTCCTTCATTCTCCAAAAAATTATCGATCTTTATCCTGAAAACATGAGGGATGCCAAGAGACAATATCAGACTAAGCTAGAGTCACAGACTAATGACATCGTCTCCAGGTCTTTACAGATATTACACCAGGCGGATGGTATCTTGTGTCATAATATCCACTCATGTATATAATGAGGTGCAGACAAGCAGTGATTGACACACAGGATGACCAGTAAGCACACAACACAGTGCAGCCAATCACCAGACAGGACACTACCACTATAAAGCCAGAGGGCACTAGGTTTCCCGCTCTCTCTGGACCCAGCCACTGAGACAGTCAGAGTCCATGAGCTAGCAAGCACAAACACCATGCGGTAGCTAGTAAGTCTGGTCAGGCTACTACAAGGTCTCCAGTCAGTTCAGTATAGAATCGACCCACAGCTGAATATGTATATTAGTTCTATCGTTGACTAAAACAGTGTTGATCTTCTCCAGTGTTAGACGTCTGTTTCTAGCTTCCCTGCATCGAGTGCAGTCCACGTCGAACCTCTTGTACATCGAGGCCTCCGACCTCGAAGCAGCATTGGATGCCAGGAAGATTGCGCTATTTCTCTCCACCGGGGGGACCATGCCATCCACATCTACAACTCCCTTACGTTCGCTGACGGCGAAGACAAAACAAAATTCGAAACAGTCCTGCTGAAGTTTGACAGCCACTGCGACATTGAGGTGAATGAGAGCTTTGAACGGTACATTTTCCAGCAGAGGCTTCAGGGTAAGGATGAACCTTTTCAATCCTTTGTGGCCCATCTCCGCATCCTAGCGCAGCCATGTAACTATAACTCAACTGCTGATTCCATGATCTGGGATCAGATCGTTTTCGGGGTCCACTCCGACTCCCTTCGGCAGCAGCTCCTGAAAGTGAAACAGTTGACCCTCTCTGTCGCTATCGAGACGTGCGTTGTCCATGAGCATGCTAAGAATCGTTACTCCCACATCAGGGCGGCAGAAACTGCAAAGCTGGCCTCCCACGAGGCGGAACGGGTGCAGGCCATTGCACAAATGCAGGGCCTGAGCATCGAGGAGAGTGGCCGTTTTGCGCGCTTTTCCCAGGTCCCTGCGCATGCGTGTCACGACCGAGTGGACGACAACCCGACTGCGCAGGTGCGTACGTCGACCGACCACACTGCGCATGAGCGATGGCGCACAGAACGCGCTGACGTCGGCATCATGACGTGTCCGAATTGTGGCTCTGCCCATTTAAAGTGGCAATGTCCGGCAAAAGGACACCGATGTCTACAGTGTGGCAAGCTTGGCCACTACCCAGCCCTTTGCAGATCTGCTCCACCACTCAGCAACCAGCGATCTCAGCTGCGGCGCAGAAGTATCCGCTCAATACAACAAGACATGCCAGATTCTGATCCCGACAGCCAACGGACCCTGATGCTAACTGCCTCATGTCTCCATACCGGGTGGGCATCATAACTACACATGCGCTGCCTTCCACCACAACGGCGAAACGCCTCTCGATCATCAGTGTGGATCCCGACGATGAGTGGTGTGCTGTCCTCACAGTTAACAAGGCTCGCTTCCGATTTAAACTGGACACCGGCGCATCAGCGAACCTCATCTCAAAATCCGACCTCAACACCATCCGCGCCAGACCAAGCATTCTTCCACCGGCCTGCCAGCTCTTTGACTCAATGGCAATGCCATAGCTGCCAGTGGCTCCTGTCAACTAGGGGTATCCAACAAGGCGATCAAGGCAACACTGCGGTTTGAAATCGTCGGGCCTGACAGAGCGTCCCTGCTCGGTGCTCGAGCCTGCAAGCTCCTGAACCTGATTCAGCGAGTCCACACTATGTCATCATCACTGGTGACGGCCTCGCCTGATGGAAACTTACAAGCCGAAATCACGCAGTACCACAGCGTATTCGATGGAATGGGCACGCTCCCATACCGATATAAAATCCTGCTCAAGCCGAACGCCACTCCTGTAATTCATGCACCATGCCGGGTGCCGGTGCCCCTCAAGGATCGTCTGAAGAAGCAATTACAGGACCCCCAAGACTAGGGCATCATATCGAAGGTCACAGAGCCAACAGACTGGGTCAGCTCCATGGTCTGCGTAAAGAAGCCAAAAGGGGAACTTTGCATTTGCATTGACCCGAAGGATCTAAACCGCCACATCATGCGGGATCATTACCCGATACCAAAACGTGAAGAGTTGACCAGTGAGATGGCTCATGCCAAAATCTTTACTCAGCTGGATGCCTCCAAGGGTTTTTGGCAAATACAGCTGGATGCCTCCAGTCGCAAGCTGTGGACGTTCAACACCCCGTTCGGTCGCTACTGCTACAACCGGATGCTTTTTGGGATCATATCTGCCTCCAAAGTATTTCACCGCATCATGGAGCAGATGATGGAGGGCATCGAGGGGGTGCGAGTATACGTTGACAATATAATTATCTGGTCCACAACGCCCCAGGAACACATCGCTCGCCTCAAGAAGGTATTCCAAAGAGTTCATGAACATGGTCTCCAGCACAACAGGGCCAAGTGCTCATTTGGTCAAGAACATAAGAACATAAGAACATAAGGACTAGGAACAGGAGTAGGCCATCTGGCCCCTTGAGCCTCCTCCGCCATTTAATGAGATCATGGCTGATCTTTGTGGACTCAGCTCCACTCTCCGGCCCGTACACCATATCCCCGAATCCCTTTATTCTTTAGAAAGGCATCTATCTTTTTCTTAAAAACTTTTAAAGAACGAGCCTCAACTGCTTTACTGGGCAATGAATTCCAGAGATTCACAACCCTTTGGGTGAAGAAGTTCCTCCTACACTCCGTCCTAAATCTACCTCCCCTTATTTTGAGGCCATGCCCCCTAGTTCTGCTTTCCCCGACCAGTGGAAACAACCTGCCCGCATCTATCCTATCATAATTTTATATGTCTCAATAAGATCCCCCGCATCTTTCTAAACTCCAATCAGTACAGTCCCAGTCTACTCAACCTCTCATCATAATCTAATCCCCTCAACTCTGGGATCAACCTAGTGAATCTCCTCTGCACTCCCGCCAGTGCCAATATGTCCTTTCTCAGGTAAGGAGACCAAAACTGAACACACTACTCCAGATGCGGCCTCACCAACACCCTATACAATTGCAGCATAACCTCACTAGTCTTGAACTCCATCCCTCTAGCAATGAAAGACCAAACTCGATTAGCCTTCTTCTTAATCACCTGTTGCACCTGCACACCAACCTTTTGCGACTTGTGCACCAGCACACCCAGGTCCCTCTGCACAGCAGCATCTTTTAACATCTTACCGTTTAAATAATAATCCATTCTGCTGTTATTCCTCCCAAAATGTATAGCCTCACACTTGGCAACATTGAATTCCATCTACCAGACCCTAGCCCATTCACCTAACCTATCCAAATCCTTCTGCAGACTTCCGGTATCCTCTGCACTTTTTGCTTTACCACTCATCTTATTGTCGTCTGCAAACTTTGACACATTGCACTTGGTCCCCAACTCCAAATCGTCTATGTAAATTGTGAACAACTGCGGGCCCAACACTGATCCTTGAGGGACCCCACTAGTTACAGGTTGCCAATCAGAGAAACACCCATTTATCCCCACTCTCTGCTTTCTGTTAGTTAACCAATCCTCGACGCATGCTACCACTTTACCCTCAATGCCATGCATCTTTAGTTTATGCAGCAACCTTTTGTGTGGCACCTTGTCAAAAGCTTTCTGGAAATCCAGATATACCACATCCATTGGCTCCCCGTTATCTACTGCACTGGTAACGTCCTCAAAAAATTCTACCAAATTAGTCAGACATGACCTACCCTTTGTGAACCCATGCTGCGTCTGCCCAATGGGGCAATTTCCCTCCAGGTGCCCCGCTATTTCCTCCTTAATGATAGATTCCAGCACTTTCCCTACTACCGAAGTTAAGCTTACCAGCCTATAATTACCCGCTTTCTGCCGACCTCCTTTTTTAAACAGTGGTGTCACGTTTGCTACTTTCCAATCCTCTGGGACCACCCCAGAGTCTAGTGAATTTTGATAAATTATCACTAGTGCGTTTACAATTTCCCTAGCCATCTCTTTTAACATTTTGGGATGCATCCCATCAGGGCCAGGAGACTTGTCTACCTTTAGCCCCATTAGCTTGCCCAATACTGCCTCCTTAGTGATTACAATTATCTCAAGGTCCTCACCTATCATATTAATCGGATATTAAGTTCCTGGGTGATCACATCTCGCAGCAGGCCGTGCGGCCAGATGCCGACAAGGCCTCGCCGATCAACGCCATGAAGACTCCGGAGGACATCTTGGGATGGTCAACTTCCTCGGGAAATTCATTCCCAATATGGCATCCCACATCACGGCCCTCCGCCATCTCGTCAAGAAGTCGACGGAATTCCAGTGGCTGCCCACGCATGAAGAGGAATGGCGCGAGCTGAAAGCAAAGCTCACCACAGCCCCGGTTCTCGCGTTCTTTGACCCAACCAAGGAAACCAAGATATCGACTGATGCAAGCCAGTACGGCATTGAGGCGGTGCTCCTTCAGCGAGATGACTCCTCGTCCTGGGCTCCAGTAGCGTATGCCTCCAGGGCCATGATGCCCACTGAGCAACGGTACGCTCAGATTGAGAAGGAGTGTCTGGGCCTCCTGACAGGCATAGTCAAGTTTCACGACTACGTGTACGGCATGCCAAAATTCACAGTAGAAACGGACCACAGGCCTCTAGTCCATATAATCCAGAAGGATTTAAATGACATGACACCTCGGTTACAGGGAATTCTTCTTAAGCTACGCCGCTACGACTTCGAACTTGTATACCCGCCAGGCAAAGAGCTGATCGTTGCAGATGCCCTATCCAGGTACATTACCACACCGTGTGAACAAAGTGCCTTCATCTGCCACATAGAAGTACAGTTGTGAGCCACCAACCTTCCGGCCTCTGACGAATGGGTGGTCCAAATTCGTGAGGAGATGGCCAAGGATCCTCTGCTGCAGCGTGTGATGCAGCATCTTACCAATGGCTGGCAGAAGGGACAATGTCCCCAGTTCTATAACGTAAAAGACGACCTGACAGTGGTCTAGGGAATCCTTCTGAAACTCGACAGGATCGTAATTCCTCAGAGCATGCGGGCTATGGTACTGGGCCAACTCCATGAGGGTCACCTTGGGGTCGAGAAATGCCGACGCAAAGCTCGGGAGGCAGTCTATTGGCCGGACATCAGCCAGGATATTGCCGACACAGTTCTCAACTGCCCTACCTGTCAGAAGTTTCAACCAGCTCAACCCAAGGAAACGCTGCAACAGCACGAGATTGTGACCTCTCCGTGGTCCAGAGTAGGTGTAGACCTTTTCCACGCCAAGGGGCGTGACTATGTACTCCTGGTCGACTACTTCTCCAGTTACCCAGAAGTGGTGAAACTGTCCGACCTCACGTCGAAGGCGGTAATTAAAGCATGCAAAGAAACGTTCGGCAGGCATGGGATTTCGCTCATGGTAATGAGCGACAACAGTCCTTGCTTTTACAGCCAGGAATGGTCTGATTTTGCACAGTCCTACAACTTCCGTCACGTAACCTCCAGTCCCCACTACCCGCAGTCGAACGGGAAGGCCGAGAAAGGGGCCCATATTGTAAAACGGTTGCTGTGCACAGCTGCAGACTCAGGCTCCGACTTCAACCTGGCGATGCTGGCATACAGGGCAACCCCACTGTCCACTGGGTTGTCTCCAGCGTAGATGCTCATGAATCGCACTCTGAGGACCACAGTTGCAGCCATCCATGTCCCAGGCCTTGACCACCTCACGGTCTTACAGAAAATGCAGCAGTCATGGGCCCAACAGAAGGCCACATACGATGCTCATGCCATGGATCCACCCGAGCTGGCCCCAACTGATCATGTTCATGTCCAGTTGCCTGAGGGCGGCTGGTCAGCCACAGCTGTTGAGATCAAACAAGTGGCCCCAAGATCGTTCCTTGTCCGCATGGCTGATGGCTCCCTGCTACGGCACAACAGATGTGCATTACGAAGAGTTCCATGCCCGCTATCTGACCGAAGTGCCCCGCTGCCTACGATGCTTCCTCCGGACGTACCCTGCCACGAGGCACCGATCTACCAGCAATCCTGCCGGCCCATGTGACCACCACGATGGCAGCGATCCGTAGTCCTATCCATGTGCAAGCGGCTCCTGATCCACCTCTGCGGCGATCAACAAGAATTTGTTGCCCACCACAAAGACTGAATCTGCAGACTGATCTGTTGTACATTTTGTGACTTCATCGATTTAACCTCTGTAAATATTGTTTCATTTGCCATGTATCTGCACTATCGACGCCTTCCTATGTATATACATTCATTTAAACACCTTTTGTATATAGTCAGGCATATGTATATATATATATATATAGGCACGCACACCTTAGTATTTATTTATCTAATAAAAAGGGGGGAGATGTCATAATATCCACTCATGTATATAATGAGATGCAGACAGGCAGTGATTGACACACAGGATGACCAGTAAGCACACAACACAGTGCAGCCAATCACCAGACAGGACACAACCACTATAAAGCCAGAGGGCACTAGGTTTCCCGCTCTCTCAGGACCCAGCCACTGAGACAGAGTCAACGAGCTAGCAAGTGCAAACACCATGCGGTAGCTAGTAAGTCTGTTCAGGCTACTACAAGGTCTCCAGTCAGTTTAGTATAGTGTCGACCCACAGCTGAATATGTATATTAGTTCTATCGTTGAATAAAACAGTGTTGGATCTTCTCCAGTGTTAGACGTCTGTTTCTAGCTTCCCTGCATCGAGTGCAGTCCACATCGAACCTACCTGCCTAACACATCATCGTGGACCCCGCGGAAGCTGCCCTTGCGGTGCCGCTAGCAGGCCAGGCTGTCAGGTGCTGGAAAGGCGGTGGCAGCCGCAGAGGCTCAAGGCGGCGCGCCATGTGCAGGGCCCCAGCCCAAACCCTCAGGACCCGGCTGCCTATCAGGCCAGGGGGGTCCCAGAGTAGGAGGCCAGTGATGGCCCAAGATGCACATATGTCACTGGTCCTTCAAACAGATGATGAACAATGTGTGCCACAGGAGCTTCGCCTCAACAAGGGGATGGTGCGGCACATGTGCCTTGTCCTTGTGGACTTGACACCACGTGGAGGAGGAGGATACCTGCTCCCAGTGGCCGTCAAGGTCACCGCAGCCCTGAACATTTACACCTCAGGGTTATTCCAGGGCTCGATTGAGGACTTGTGTGGCATTTCACATGCTACAGCTCACATGTGCATCTGTGATGTCATGGATGTCCTGTTTCCCTGGGCAGCTAATTATATAAACTTTGACCAGGCCCAACAAGGTGCCCTGGCAGCAGGATTCTCCACCATCAATGGGATGACCCAGGTCCAAGGCGTATCAGATGGCATGCTTGTCACATTGCGCCCACCGGACAATCTGGGAGTGCTCTACATCAACAGGAAAGGGTTCCATTCCCTGAACGTCCAGTTTGTGTGTGAACACCAGATGAGGATTATGCATGTATGTGCACACTTCCCCAGGGGTGTGCAGGCCAACTACATCCTGGGGCAGTCGGAGATCCCAGGCCTCTTCGAGGACCACCCCAGGATGGCCGATTGACTCTTGGAGATAAGGGGTGCCTGCTGTAGAACTGGCTAATGACACCAGTATGGAGGCCAGTGACCAATGCTGAGACCCAATACAATGAGGCATATGCGGCCACCCCAGCTGCCATTGA
The DNA here is from genome assembly GCF_047496885.1 of Scyliorhinus torazame. Taxonomy (NCBI): domain Eukaryota; kingdom Metazoa; phylum Chordata; class Chondrichthyes; order Carcharhiniformes; family Scyliorhinidae; genus Scyliorhinus; species Scyliorhinus torazame. Next base: position 270,448,120 of record NC_092709.1, read on the forward strand.
GCGGTGCATCAGACTCCTCAAAATGCGGTTCCGAAGCTTTGACTGCTCTGGTTATGCACCAAGAGGGTCATCAGCTTTGTGGCGGTCTGCTGTACTCTCAGGATGATGTGCTGGATGTGGATGGGGAGGAATTTGCGGCCACCGAGGAGGAGGAGGATGATGCGGAGGTGCTGGACCTGGAGGGACTGGAGGATGAGCCGGGAAGTGGATGGTCAGAGGCTTTTCCCCAGGGTAGAGGGGTCAATTACTAGGGGGCATAGGTTTAAGGTGAGAGGGGCAAGGTTTAGAGTAGATGTACAAGGCAAGTTTTTTACACAGATGGTAGTGGGTGCCTGGAACTCGCTACCGGAGGAGGTGGTGGAAGCAGGGACGATAGTGACATTTAAGGGGCATCTTGACAAATACATGAATAGGATGGGAATAGAGGGATACGGACCCAGGAAGTGCAGAAGATTGTAGTTTACTCGGGCAGCATGGTCGGCACGGGCTTGGAGGGCTGAAGGGCCTGTTCCTGTGCTGTACATTTCTTTGTTCTTTGTTCTTTTGTTTGACGGACCAGCAGGATCACAGGAAACTGGTGAACAGGCGGCAGTGGCGAGGGCCCGGCATTCCCAGAGGACCAGGGAGGCCCTCGTCCTTGTCTGCTTCTCATAGGACGTGGCTTCATTTGTTATCTCACCCAGTTTCCCCCCCCCACCCACTTCTCCCCCACCCAATCCCCCCCATCCAACCATCCTGTTCCACCCTCCCAGGGTCTGTGTTACATCACACCAGGGTGATGGGATTGTGTTGGTTCTGTCAGCGGGTCACTGCTGAAGGCAGGCATTGATGATAACCCGCTGTGAGCTGAGCGCGAGTCCTCCCCAATCTATGCCATAGTCTGACTTCTGCCTGGGCAGCACTGCTGGATATGGGTGGGCTGAGAAACAATATGGTTCTGGGCAGGGACGGTGCTAGCTGCATGACATTTGGTGGTGGGGGGGGGGGGGGGGGGGGGATAGTGGCGGGGGGCCAGTGCCAGCAGGCCGGTGCCAGCTCATCCGTACAGACCGGTGGAGGTTGTTAATCTTCTTGCGGCACTGGGTGCTGGTTCTGCTGGTGACCCTCCCCGAGCTGACAGCTGCTACCATCAGGCGACACTGGCTGTCCTGTGGCTCACCCTCTGAGCCCATCAGGGGGCCAGGGTGATCCGTCTGGACTCGGCTGCATCCATAATTCTGGCCACATCGGCATCCCTGAATCGTGGTGAACCAGCCGGCGGGACCATCATTTGCGGCGTGAAACCCGTGGGGCCTCGTTAAGTGGACCAATTAACGTTTGATACTGCTGACAGCCTCACCAGTCAAGCATCGGGAAGCTCACAGTAGTTCCTGTTTGCTACCACACTTAGAAACGTTTGCATTAAATCAGGAATGGAGAATCCAGCCTCAAGTGTTTCAATGAAGTTGCCTCTTACTCTTTCAAAGCCCAGCAGATACTAACCATGGTGACTCCAGGTTCAGTCAGAGGGCTGGCAGCTCAGCAGTTTCAGCAGCTGTGAGGAGAGGGAGAGACGATGCCCCAGGTACCTCACTGAGAGGTAAGTGGAATTGGGGGTAACAGAACCTGGCAGGCAAGCCCCAGTGATTGCAGGGGGTAGTTTCTGAGGCAAGCAGCAACACCAAAATAGATTGACTGCTCCATTACCTCACAGAAAAATGCGGGATTTTGCTATACTATCTTGCTATTCTGTGTTGGAGAGATGATGGTGTAGTGGTCGTCAGAGTAGCAACCCCAGAGATCCAGCTAATGCTTTTGGGACATGGGATCAAACCCCAGCTCACATCTTCTGGAATTTGAATTCCATGAGTAAAATCTTGAATATAATGTCAGTCTCAGTAATGATGGCATGAAACCTTCAGCAATTGTCGTAAAAATATATCTGGTTCATGGATGTGTTTAGGGAAGGAAAGCTACTATCCTTACCTGGTGGAGCCTACATGTGACTCCAGATCCACAGCAATGTGGTTGACTCAATTTCCTCTGAAACGGCCCAGGAAGCCATTCAGTTCATGGGCAATTCGGGATGGACAACAAATTCTGTCCTTGCCGGCAACGCTCACATTCCATGAATGAATAAAGAAAAACAAATGGCCAGTTTTGATCACATATGCGATATTAAGGCTTCGAAAGGGCATAGAAGAAGGCAGAAGGTTATTAATCAGTTTAAAGCATATTTCGCGAGATATATTCAAAGTGGTGGGACCTTACATTTCAGAAAAGTGAAGGCTTAGGAGTGATTTGTTATAGTTTACAAGATGGTGAAGAGAATAGAATGTGTTGATGCAGAGTGTAGACAGTTTGTTTCAACTAAGAACCAAGGGTCACGCACTCAAGATATATAAAGGGCGTACTAGATTACATATTAGAAGATGATTCATTTCCCAGAGGAAAGTGTAGCTCTGGAACAGGCCGCTGGTTCATGCAACGGATGTGGATTCACTAAAATACTAAATTACATGGATAGGATGGGTATAGAGGGATACGGCACAAGGAAGTGCTGAGGGGTTTGCTCAAGGTTGTTGTCATGACCGGTACAGGCTTGGAGGACTGAAGGGCCTGTTCCTGTGCTGTATTGTTGTTTGCCTTTTATTCTTAGAACCTCCTTCTGGCTGTGGTTAAGATGGCCTCACGCAAAATGTGCAACATACAAGACGTGATTCTCTGGCCTCCCCGCAGTGTGTTTCTCAACTGTGTGAGGAGGCCTGCTGTTGGACGGCCGCAGGGTCTTCTGATCCTACCGCTGTCAATAGGATTTCCCATTAAATCCACCCCACTCCTTCGGGAAACCGCGGGTCCACCGTCAGTGGGACTGCAAGATCCTGCTGGCATGACCAGCCGGACGATCTCACCCACAATACCGTATAACATTAATCAGGGCCACAACGATCTCTTGGATGCGTTTCGGCTGCCTAAAGGGTTTTGGAGAGGAATGTTTCAGCTTCTATATGCCAAATAATTTAATCTGGTTTAGATAATCAAATATTATTTGAGACAAAACTAAAAATGAAAAGAAATGTTGGAAATTCTCAGCAGGTCATACGGCATCTGTGGAGAGAAACAGAATTAATATTTGAGGTTGAGATGACCAAGAGAACTGAAGATAGACAGAAATGTAATAGGTTTTGAGTTAGTGAAGGGGGTGAGGGGGCAGGAAGAACAAAATGGAGTGATTGAATGACAAAAGATTTCATGGTGCAAAAGCTAAGGAATGAGTATAGGAGAGAAACAAAAGATATAACTAGCTGAGGTATGAATGGGTACATACTCGAGTGCAACATGAAGGGATAAAGAAAGAAACAAGACAAGACCTACCTGGCAAACAAATGTAGAACATAATTGAGGCAGAGGTTATGATCTAAAGTTATTAATCTCAGTGTTGAGTCTGGAAGGCTGTAGAACGCCAAGTTCACTGAGCTTGCATTAAGTTTCATTGGAACATCGTAGCAATCAAGGACAGGAAGGTCAGTCTAGTCCAAAGCAGAGTGGGAAGTATATGTATTGTGATGTACACTGCATTGTAGCTGTATGGGGCAGGTTGAATGGACCGGTGGGCCTTTTTCTGTCTGTCATTGTTCAGAACTTTTGAATAGTGCAAATAGCTTTCCTTGTTTGCCGATGGAACAATTGTGATTGCATTTCAAAGTTGCTTCACTGACTCTGAATCTTTTTGAACTGTCTTGAGGAAATGAAAGGCACAATATAATTGAAAGTTTTTTTTCACATTGACAGGTTGGCCACGTGTCTGTCAGTAAGAAATGCACTGTCACTTCCAGAATCTTAGTGCTTGCACATCAAGGTGGCACGTGATTCATGGAGTAAGTTGTGATGTGCAGAAGATCTTCCAACTGCAGTGTCGCTGCAAAAACATATTTCTGACATTCAGAAGTAGCTCGAACTAACCGCTGTGATTATTACTTAAGTTCTCTGAATGCCGGAGATATTTACGGAGGAATTCCCATCATAACACTTCTGAGTGCTTCAGGTAAAGCGGCAGCATGGTGGCACAGTGGCACTGCGTTGTTGGAGGGAAGAAATAGTCAGAGTCCTTTCTCAACCGCGTGGAGTTGTAAAAGTTGCGTTTATTCGGAATTGCTGTGTGCACACAGGAGAGACAAATTCTGCTACTATCCTTAGCTCGCAAAAGTCAGCTCTGATCGTATTCATGCATATATATTTAAAGTTCTTTAAAAGTTGCTAGCAGGCATTGACATCATCGAATTTTGCCGAACAATACAAGGTGATCAGTATGCCTATTTTTCTGGGCCCCTTAATGGGAAAACCAGTACAATGCATCTTTACAATTTCCTGGATTCTGTGCAAAATATTCCCCTTAACCTGAACTCCTTGATGGGGTGTTAATGTGTTTTTATTCCCTGCTCTGGGCTGGACAATGAATTTCCTACAGACAGGCTAGAGCCCTCGTTTCTGTGGCATGGGTCCCCTTTGTGGGTAGCACGGTAGCACAGTGGTTAGTGTAGTTGCTTCACAGCTCCAGGGTCCCAAGTTCGATTCCTGGTTTGGGTCACTGTCTGTGCAGAGTCGGCACGCTCTCCCCGTGACTGCGTGGGTTTCCTCCGGGTGCTCTGGTTTCATCCCACAGTCCAAAGATGTACAGGTTAGGTGGATTGGCTATCCTAAACTGCCCTTAGTGTCCAAAAAGGTTTGGTGGGGTTGCTGGGTTACGGGGATAGGTTGGAAGTGTGGGCTTAAGTGGGATGCTCTTTCCGAGAGCCGGTGCAGACTCGATGGCCCGAATGGCCTCCTTCTGCACAGTAAATTCTATGCATTCTTATTCTAATGCCCTGTAGGATGATTGAATTATCCCGAGTGCTGTTGACTTTTCTTTAAGGTTCAACATTTTAACCCATTGTTTATTGGTTTTCCTCTTGCCCTGTGCTGCTAAAAACCTGGGACATCTTTATTATTACTTATATCAATTCTGTGATACATATAGCAATTTCTTCCGCTAACTGCGCCAAGGTCCCTGGTTCAATTCTGTCCTTGGGTGACTGTGTGGAGTTTGCACATTCTTCCCGCGACTGCGTGGGTTTCCTTCGGGTGCTCCAGTTTCCTTTAACAGTCCAAAGATGTGCAAGTAAGGTGGATCAGCCACGCTAATTTGCCAATTAGTGCCCAAAGATATGTACGTTAGGTGGATTGGCCATGCTAAATTAGCCCTTAGTGTCCAAGGATGTGCAAGTTAGGTGGGATTATGGGGTGACGGGGTTGGGCGGGGGAGTGGGCCTAGGTAGGGTGTTTTTTCACGGGGTTGTGCAGACTCGATGGGCTGAATGGTCTCCTTCTGCACTGTAGTGATTCTATGTATTCTATGTTAGACATATTGAAATATTAAAATTTCATAATATATCCCAAAAGTAGAAAAATAAATCAAAAATAAAGGAATAAACAAAACCACAAGGACAAAAAGGTGATCGAAAAATAAAGTAGGAATAATTCAATGAGAAACAATCCCAAATCTAGTATTTTTTCAGATTCTTGAGATGTGGACATCGGTAACATGGTCAATCTTTGGAAGCGATCTGATTTTTAAAAAATGGAGTCTATTTGGACGGCATTAGCCGAGTCATTGGGAACGATCCCGCTACCGTGGGCAGCATGGTGGCACTGTGGTTAGCACTGTGGCTTCACAGCGTCAGGATCCCCGGTTCAATTCCCCACTGCGTCACTGTCTGTGCAGAGTCTACACGTTCTCCCTCTGTCTGCGTGGGTTTCTTCCCGGTGCTCCGGTTTCCTCCCACAGTCCAAAGACGTGCAGGTTAGGTGGACTGGACATGCTAAATTGCCCTTAGTGTCCAAAAAAGGTTAGGAGGGGTTATTGGGTTACGGGGATAGGGTGGAAGTGAGGGCTGAAATGGGTCGGTGCAGACTCAATGGGCCGAATGGCCTCCTTCTGCACTGTATGTTCTATGTTCTATCTAACGGCACTCTGTTTGTTTTTGGTGTACCGGTGGGAAACGCCTTCCTGAGGCCACACTCAGCATCATTCCCTGCACTGAGGAACTCAGGCGAGCGGTGCTCCTCTGTGCAGGAAGAGATCGGCACACCATTTTCAAATGGCCTCCCGATCTCTTGACCCCCTTGAAGCAATCCCCGGACATCTCCAATACCCTGCACCCCTTTTAGGGGGTCATCAAGAACCCAGCGCACCCCACCTCACATCAGTAAGGCGCCCCCAGACCCGATCCTGGCAGGGGCAAAATGCCAACCTGGAACCTTGACATTACCAGCCTGGTGCCAATGCCAGCATAGAAGTGGTACCTGGGCACCTTGGCAGTGCCAGGATATCACCCAGATGGCACTGCCAGGGTGTGACATTGGCAGTGCCAAAGTGTCCAGGTGGCACCAACAGTGTCGGGGTATCACTCTGCCCAGTGGCCGAACACCTGGGGGCCTCAGATCACCTTGGAGACCCCCCCAGGTACCGTTCCACCTGTTCCCCGTTTGTAGGGACCAATACTAAACGGTGCCTGGTTGGGGTCTCCTCAACAAAACCGGTAGATGCCGGGTTGCCATTAGATACGGCACGAGGGCAGTTAATTGGGTTCTTAAACTCACCGAACTGTGCAAGACTAGATTCCACCCATTGTGAGCAGGATCCAAGTCGCGACCTCACCCAGGATCTGGTTAGATACCATGAGGTGCAACGGCTATCGGGAAACCCGGGGAGGCACCTCCCGGGATCTATCGGGCATGCCGTGCCCATGTTCGGGTGGGATACAGTCAATAGATTGCGCCCTTATTCCTAATCCCCAGTTCCTTGCAAAGGTGGTGCTGTGCCATCTTTTTGTATCACTGAGAAGTTTGACATAACTGAGTGACTCACAAGGCCAACTCAGAGAGCAGTTAAGAGCTGACCAAAGTTCCTGCAAGAATGCGGGTGGCACGGTAGCACAGTGGTTAGCACTGTTGCTTCACAGCGCCAGGGTTCCAGGTTCGATTCCCGTTTGGACCACTGTCTGTGCGGAGTCTGCATGTCCTCCCCGTGATTGCGTGGGTTTCCTCCGGGTGCTCCGGTTTCCTCCCACAAGCCCCGAAAGACGTGCTGTTAGATAAATTGGACATTCTGAATTCTCCCTCAGTGTACCCGAACAGGTGCCGGAATGTGGCGACTAGGGGATTTTCACAGTAACTTCATTGCAGTATTAATGTAATCTCACTTGTGACATTAATAAAGATTATTATTATTAAGAATGTGGATTATCCCTCCAGTAAAGTGAAAGCTAAACTGATTGCCACCCTGCTGCATATTCAGCCCTTCTTAGTTGGAAAAATAATTGAGTAAGCAACAAACATTGATAACGTTGGAAACATTTGCAAATGTAAGAGTTGTCACTCCAGCTCAGCTGTCCAAATTAAGGAATTGTTCCAACCACACCTCTATGGAGCTTTCCCCGGAAACTGGTGGTAGCATGGGCTTTATTATATTTGCACATTTCTGTGTGGGAATTTCTAGTTGGAGCATCAGTCATGCTTGCAAAGGTCATCTGAGGTCTCCAAAGAGGCATTCATTTATTCTCTTTTGACCTTCAAAGAATCCAGACACTATGGATTGCTTCATAATAAAAGCAACTCTGCAGCTACCTGAATAATGGGTAAAAGAAGAAAGAAACAATTACATTTATACAGAACATTTCATGACCTTAGGACCTGCCAAAATGCTTGACGAACAACAAACTACTTTTGAAGTGTGGTCACCGTTGTAACATTTGAAATGTGGCAGTCAACCTATGCACAGCAAATATCAATGAAATAGCGACCAGATAATCTGTTTTCGAGACATTGGTTTAGGGATAAAAATTATTGCAAACATGAGGAAGAACTCAACTTCATTTTTTAAAAGGTATCATATGATTCTTTGCATCCATCTGGAAAGGTAGATGGGGCCTTGGCCATTGCATTCTCAGCACACCCTCAATGTCGGACAGTTGTCAGCTTGCATTTTGTACTTGAGTCTCTTGTATGCGACTCAAACCCACGTCCTGCTAAGATAAGGGAAATATATTTCAGCCACAGCTGAATCAACATGTAGGGTCATATTTCTGTGCATGGTCTGAAACAACTCCTTTCTTTTCCTGTTTGCAATGGTGTTGATATAGAACCCCGATGACAACACGGGTTCCAGCTTTAATTCCCTGCACGCTGAATAGTTCTGGGTCCATTCTAGATAACATGTTGGGATTTAATGGAGGCTGACTGGAGAGTCCCGCATTGACTCTTCAGGAAGGCCTGCTGAATCAATTGCCACTCAAGCACTTAACTGGACTGCATCTGGCCTTCCCTGGGATCAGGGAGAGGTCAGCCATTCTTTTTAATGGCAGCACTATCAGGGAGGCAGCGGCTGCTGTTGCAACACCCATCTGAGGATGTGTATTGTTGCTGGATCGGGATGGGGGGAGGGGGGTTAGAACCAATAACAGGGGGGTTATCCCTGCCCCTCGATCAAGCACTGAGTGGCTTTGAACAAAGGCGGTACCCCAGAAATTCACAAGGAACTCTATAGGGTTTGCTTGTCAAGCTCCCCATATGAGGCGACACAGTGGCACAGTGCCAGTGACCTGGGTTTAATTCCATCCATGGATGACTGTCTGTGTGGATTTTGCACTTTCTCTGCGTGTCTGCAAGGGTTTCCTCCAGGTAATCAGGTTTCTTTCACAATCCAAAGATGTTTAGGTTAGGTGAATTGGCCATGCTATATTGCCTCTTAGTGTCCAAAGATGTGCAAGTTAGAAGGTGTTGCGAGGATAAGGCTGGAGAGTGGGTCTTGGTATGTTGGTCTTTCAGAGGATCGGTGCAAAGGCAAGCCATCTACCGTGAGCATCAATTGCCCACTTAAGATCCTGTGGTAATACCAGGTATTGCGGTACCAGAGAGAGGAATAACCATTGGCTAGACCGCGGGGTCTACCATTGGGCAATGTACATAGCCCCGCCCTGAGAGGCGGGGTATAAGAACCAAAGCCGTCCCAGCAGCCTTCACTTCTGTAACTTCGCTGCTGGGCACAGTTCTATCTGATTAAAGCTGAATCGATATGACTCCACGTGGAATCAAGCGTATTGATTGTGTATCAGATCCCCGGTTGGTTGTGAGGTGGGAAAGCCGTGTATGGATCTTCCTGTCACAGATTGGAGTCGAGACAAGAAGGTGGCAAGATCCCCACCTGCCACCTTGCCACCTGATTAAATGCCACTCCACCACCAAAATTGCGACCCATTCTTTCCAGTGCAAAAGAGATTAAAGCATTGATATTAGATCAGTCACTTGTTTTCCCAAAACAAAGAACTGTAGATTGAGGTCGTAAGCATCCTCATAAGAAAGGATAAAATCTATGTTCGGTCATTGAGCCTGTCTCTAAATCAGATCCCATCTGGCATTGTTGGTTCTCACTGTAACCATTGCACACTCACACGACAACTGTAATGAGGCTCAATTTGAGAGACCAATGTCCTTGCCACAAGAATTTAGCAAATATATAAACCCTGATATTGGGTCCGCCCGTTTTTCAGGTAGCTGGCAGGGCAGATGCCTGAAATACACAATATGGACCTTGCCAAACAAAGGCTTATCTTTTATTTACAACCCATCTGGAAAATAGAGTAGTCCTGAGGAAGGTGCCATGTACGGCCTGGCATGTGCAGCCACCAAACTAGTAAGTACAACAATATTCTTGGAGACATTTAGTGAGGAAAAGGGAGATGCAGGAATGCTTCTCATGGATCCACAGAACTATTTTTTCACTCCTCATTCATTAGCTTTGAGAAACACGGACAAATGTTTTTGACCTGGTGACTGTGAATAAATGACAATATAGTTCCAAACATAGTGTGTGACTTGGAAAGGAACTTACAACTGATGGTGTCCTCATGTGCCTGCCACCCTTTTTTCTCAAGGTGGTAGAAGTTGGAGGATTGGAAGGTGCTGTCGAAGGAATCTTGTCAGTTGCTGCAGTGTATTTGTTGATGGTACACAGGGCTGCCACTGTGCAGCAGACTGGAAGGAGTGGATGTTGAAGCTGTTGGACAAGGTGCCAATCAAGCAACTGCTTAATTGTTCTTGATTGTGTCAAGTTTCTTGTATGTTGTTGGAGCTGCACGCATTCAGGAAAGTGGAGAGTATTCCATCACACCCCAGACTTCTGCCTTGCAGTTGGTGGACAGGCTCTGGGGAGTCAGGAGGTGAGTTGCTTCCCACAGAAATTCCACTCTATGACCTGCTCTTGAAGCCACAGTATTTATATGGTTTGTCCAGCTCAGCCTCTGGTCAATGGTGACCCCGGGATAGGGGAATGTAAGTTTTGTGATGATGGTGTTAATGAAGGTCAGTGGGACATAGTTAGACTCTCTCTAATGGAGTTCCTCAGGATAGTGTTGTAGATTCAACCATCTTCAACTGTTTCATCATGATCTTCCCTCTCGCATAAGTTCAGAAGTGGGGATGCCCACTGATGATTGCATAATGTTAAATTCTATTTACAACTCTTCTGATAATGAAGCATTCCATGCGCACATGGACAATATTTAGGCTTAGGCTCATAAGTGGCAAGTAACATTCATGCCACATATTGTCACATAAGTGCTACACAATGACCATTTTTGAGAAGAGAGAATCAAATCATCTCCTCATGACGTGTCATGGCATTACCATCACTGAATCCCCACCATTAACATTCAATTGCTTACCATTGACCAGAAGTATAACTGGGCCCGCTGCATGAATACAGGTGATAATGATATGTCCTTGGATATTGACAACACAGAACATGCCTTCTATTTTGACAAAAATTACAACTAATTTCTGTTCTCCACAGATGCTGCCTAATCTGCTGAACACAGGAACATGCGAAATAGGAGCATAAATAGGCCATTCAGCCCCTCGAGCTTGCTCTGCCATTTAGTAAGACAATGGCTGATCTGATTGTGTTTTGAATTCCATATTCCCATCTACTCCCAAAACCTTTGATTCCCTTGCCTAACAAGAACCATCTACATCCGCCTTAAAAATATTCAATGACCCCGCTTCCACTTTTGAAGCAGCGAGTTCCAAAGTCGCACAGCCCTCTGAGAGAAATACTTTCTCCTCATCTCTGTCCTAAAAAGGCGATGCCTAATGTTAAAACAGTGCTCCCTCGTTCTGGACTCACCCACAAGGGAAAATATCCTTTCACTGTACGCATCTCCTCAGGCATCTTCCGTTCTGGAGAGTCTCATGAAATTGGTCCTTTTCATTCAAATCGTGCTGCAAATTACGGGCAGCCATAAGGATTCTCAACGACCAATCTTGTTAGCTGCAACTTGTAAGGCTAAGAGTCTAGGACTTAGCAAACTGAAGGATTACTTAAAAGTGCCAGTATACAGAAGTAAATAAAAATATGTAAAAGGTTCAATGTCCAAGTTGCGAAATGCTCACAACAAAAATATCAGCACCGATCTCTATGAAAAAATGTTTCACACGAGTGGCGCAGGTCTGGAATGTGCTGCAAGGAAATGTGGTGGAGGCAGGTTCTGTTGAGACATTCAAGAGGACATTAGATGATTATTTGAATAGAAACAATGTGCAGATGTACGGAGAAAAGGCAGGGAAATGGCACAAAGTGGGGCTCATTTGGAGAGCCAGCGTAAACATGATAGGCCAAATGGCGGCACAGTGACACAGTGGTTAGAACTGCTGCCTCACAACGCAAGGGACACAAGTTCAATTCCTGCCTAGGGTGATTGGCTGTGTGGAGTTTGCACGTTCTTCCCATGCCTGCACCGGTTTCCTCTGAATTTTCCGGTTTCCTCCCACATCCAAAGATGTGCAGGTTAGGCCGTTTAGCCATGATACAATTGCCCCTTAGTGTCCAGACATGTGCAGGTTAGGTGGGGTTACAGGGATAGGGTGAGGGAGTGAGCCTAAGTACGATGCTCTTTCAGAGGATCGGTGCAGATTCAATGGGCCAAGTGCCTCCTTCTGCACTGTAGGAATTCTATGGACTTATCAACCTCCTTCTGCACCATAACAATTCTGCGATTCTATCACTTATGCATCATGCGTCCTTTTCACATGGGTGAGATCCTGCTGGCACAACCCCCCCCGTTGTGGCCTCTTATCTTGTCCCAACATTGCACCTTGTAAAATTAGATCTGTCAAAATCGATGTGAAGTGAGGAGCCTTATTTGCTGACCTACACCTACTGCCAGGGATGCTTATCCCCAGAGGCAGGGATTCAAAGAGCCATAGTTATAATGTAATCATTATCCTATATGCTTATAAAATCAGTACTTGTCTATGGTTACATCCTCGTTCATACTACCTACGAATACAGGGGAACATTTGAGGTAGATTTATGACTAAGCATTTCCTCGCAAATGTATTAAATTCTACTTCAAATGTATCTCAATTGTACATGTATAGCACAGAAAATTGTTTGTCGGTTTATTTTATTCAGTTTTTATATTGGTCTAAATGGTGATTTATTGCTTGTATACCAAAGCGTCACATCTATGATTTATTAATTCTGCAAAATAGAGTAAAGTAAATCAAGTTTTTTTTAAAGTAAATGTTTTGCAAGGTTATATTAAATTGTAAAATAATTTAAAGTGTTGGGAGATTATCATATTAACTTTAGGATTTTAATGAAATTTAATCACATTACGTTTTGTGGCTGAAAGTGGTCTTCATTTTCTTCTCTTTTACAGGTGTTGACTGAATATTCCATGGCTCCATAAGCATCAGCAGATTTTAGTTTTTTCCGAGGTGGCCATTCTTGAACGTAAGGCAAAACAGGCATCACTGTAATAGGTATCAATGAGAAGGCTACTTAAATCACAAAGTGATTTATTCAAACAAACAACGAGGTTAAACTATATACATAGTCCCAGATGACTATAGGCTACTTTCCCCTTTGATGGGTGAGCTGACTGACTGGTGGAGCTTTAACCTGAGGATCACCACACCTCAGGCGAGGAGCAAGATTGAGAAGACATGGCTTTGTGAATAACCTCATCCCGTACAGGAATTGAACCCGTGCTGTTCGCCTCACTCTGCATCATGGACTAGCTGTCGAGCCAACTGAACTATATAGGCACAGCAGGGACAATATAGGTCTTGACTCATTGACCCATGGCCCCACACTATGGGTCCATTGCGCCAGGGCCTACGCGCTTTTTGCTCATTAGCTGAGGTTTGTGCGCTACCAAACAATAAGCCCTGGATGGGTCACATGACCCGTGAACGATCGCCCCTTAAAGAGGCCGCGCTACTAAATCCCTCCCCACATGTTCCTCAATATCATACACATAACAGAATAATAACAGGTAACTACTTACAAAAAGGGCAGAAACACAAATTGGGGGTGAGATGGTACAGCCCTTCCTAAGGTCAGTCTATCAAGCGAATTCCAAGGTCTGGTGAAATGCCTCAGTTCTCTGACAGGTTCTTCCACCACAAGACCATAAGATATAGGAGCAGAATTAGACCATTGAGCCCATCGAGCCTGCTCTGCCATTCAATCATGGCTCATATGTTTATCATCCCCATTCTACTGCCTTCTCCAGCTAACCCCTGATCCCTTTATTAATCAAGAATCTATGTCTTAAAGACACTCAGTGGTTTGGCCTCCACAGCCATCTGCAGCAATGAGTTCCATAGATTCACCACCCTCTGGCTGAAGAAATTCCTCCTCATCTCAGTTTAAAAATATCTTCCCTTCAGTCTGAGTCTGTGCTCTCGGGTTCTAGTCTCTCCAGCAAGTGGAAACATCTTCGCCATGTCCACTCTATCGAGGCCTCTCAGTATTCTGTAAGTTTCAATGAGATCCCCTCTCATCCTTTTAAATTCCACCCAGTACTGACAGAGTCCTCAGCCATTTCTCATATGACAAGCCCTTCAATCCCGGCATCATTCTTGTGAACATCCTCTGGACCCCCTCCGACGTTCACAATATTCCAAATGGGGTCTGATCATAGCCTCATACAGTCTCAGCAGTATAGCCCTGCTCTTGTACTTTATCCCTCTCGAAATAAATGCTAACATTGCATTTGCCTGCCTAACTGCCAACTGAACCTGTATGTGAACCTTACACGAATCCTGAACCAAGACTCCTAAGTGCCTTTTGCTTGAGCTTTTCAAATCTTTTCCCCCATTTAGGAAATAGTCTATGCCTCTATTCTTTCTACCAAAGTGCATCAACTCACACTTATCCACATTGTATTCCATCTGCCACTTTTTTGCCCACTCTCTTAGCCTGTCCAAGTCATTCTGCAGCCTTCCCGCTTCCTCAAGACTACCTACCCTCTACATATCTTTGTGTCATCCGCAAACCTAGCAACAATGGACTCAATTCCTTCTTCCAGATCGTTAATGTATATCGTGAAGTACATATTCAGTTCCTCTGCCATTTCTTTGTTTCCCATTGCTACTTCTCCAGCCTAATTTTCTAGTGTCCATTCCAATGTCCATTCTTGCCTCTCTCTTACATTTAATATATCGAAAAAAACCTCTTGCAATCTTCTTTCATACTACCAGCTAGTTTACACTCGGACTTCATTTTCTCCCCCCTCTCCCCACACCAACGTATTGCATTTTTAGTTGTCTTCTGTTTGATTTTAAAGACTTCCCAATCCTCTGGCTTCCCCCAACTACCCTCACCACATTAAGAACATAATAATAATAATTGCTTATTGTCACAAGTAGGCTTCAGTGAAGTTACTGTAAAAAGCCCCTTACATAAGAACTAGGAGCAGGAGTAGGCCATCTGGCCCCTCGAGCCTGCTCCGCCATTCAATGAGATCGTGACTGATCTTTTGTGGACTCAACTCCACTTTCCGGCCCGAACACCATAACCCTTAATCCCTTTATTCTTCAAAAAACTATCTATCTTTATCTTGATAACATTTAATGAAGGAGCCTCAACTGCTTCACTGGGCAGGGAATTCCATAGATTTACAACCATTTGGGTGAAGAAGTCCCTCCTAAACTCAGTCCTTAGATACGGGCCCAACACTGCTCACAATACTCCAAATGGTGTCTGACCAGAGCCTTATACAGCCTCAGAAGTATATCCCTGCTCTTGTATTTTAGCCCTCTCAACATGAATGATAACAATGCATTTCTCTTCCGAACTGCTGACTGAATCTGCACGTTAACCTTAAGCAAATCTTGAACTAGGACTCCTAATGTCATGTGAGAGTACCCTTTAAGAAATGGGTGTTTAAGAAATGTACCTTTGAGAAATGGAGCTGCTCATGTTACTGGAGTGATGTCAGAATGTGGGTGGAGCTGAGCTCCACTTCTGCTTTTTAGTTTCAGTTTGAGAGAGCTTGGGTGTGTCTATGTTCTTTCAATGAGCTACACTGCTGTTGATCTCTGCCACGCAAAGACTATCTATGGATCATTTGGCAAACTCAGAATTGTAAAAAGGTTTCAGTATTAAATGTAACCCTCATGTGTTCCTATTTGAAGGTTTGTTCAGTCTTTTGGATGATAAAAGGACAGCATACAGTTTACTTAGTGTTTTATTCTTTGGGGGTGTATTTGATTTACTGGTTGCTAATATATTCACTGTTTGTTTTAACAAGGTTAACTTGCGTTCATAGAATAAACATTGTATTGTTTTAAAAAAGCCACTGGCCCATTTCCTGCTGTACCATACCTGTAGAGTAAGCCGTGTGCTCCCCATACCACAATCTATTAAAAGTTTGGGATTCTCTAAACCCTGGCCCATAACACTAAGTACCTTGGTGCTTCTGATTTCGGCAGCCTTTTCCCATTTAGAAAATAGATCCAGTCCTGATCGCCTTGCCGCCACGTCTCTTTGATGCCCACAACATTGTACCCGCCATCTTCAGTGTGCGCTGCAAGCTCATTTCCTTGTTTCTGCACATTTAGGTACAACACCCTCAGTCCTGCGCTGACCGCCCCTTCTCATAGTTATCTGCTGTGCCTGAAGTTACATTCTTGCAGCTTTTCATACACTCTGTTCTATTGTTCTGGAGCTTTACTAACGTCTCCTGAGCCCACGGCCACTTTAATTAGTTTCAAGTCCTCATCACTAACCTACACTCCTACCTTCTCCTTTAACATAGATTTTCTAATTTTCATACAACTGTCCCCACCCCCGCCCCAACTGCTTAATTTAAAGCCCTATCTACAGCCCCAGTTGTGCAATTCACCGGGTGGCAGTAGTGCCATCAGCAACACATGGTTGTTTAAAAGTCTCAGAAAGCATGTTGGTGCAGACACCCTCTCCATTTCCCTCTGAAGGAGCAGGTGAGACCTCTATCTCATACAACCAATTCCCTCATTCCTGGCTCTGATGAAGGAGCATTGGCAGTAACCACTGTATCCACTTGTCCAGCTGTCAGAACGGCAGCCTCTCTCCTTCTTATGTGGCCCATGTGCTTTTGCACTTCTCTCCCTTGCAGGTCCACCAAATAAGATACAATGTGGCTTAGACCTTGCAATGATTCTCCCAGGTACCCATGTTGGTCCAATCTTGAAGTTCCTGACAAAAATAGATAATCTGTTTCAAAAGATCTGCTACCTCTGGTCCGGTCATGATATTTCTTTTGCATATCTTGCCTCACCTCCACCCTCCACCGTAAAATTGGGTACACCAGGTCCAGGTGAGTTTGGAGATGTTGCCCATCAACTGTTCCGCTGTTGCTACCCCGGTGGTAATGTGGGGAGTAGTGTGGTAAGAGGAGAGGAAATTGGCTAGCCTGAGTCACAATGGCCTATCTGGCTACTTTTTCATCGCCGATTTGAAAGTTTGCACTGTAATTTCTGCCCGACCTTCCGAGGCTGTGTGATTGGGGGCTGTGCGGATATGCTGAATGTTGATCTGCACAAAATTCTGGAATTCTTCCCCTGTAAGGGCAGTGCTATTATCTGAAACAATTACTTCTGGGATGCTGTGAATTGCAAACATTTGTCTTAATCTTTCAATAGTGGCTGCTGATGACGCGTACACATTTCATGAACGTCTAGCCACTTAGAGTGGGCTTCCACCACTACCAAGGACACCTTTCCTGTGAAAGGACCAGCAAAATCTATATGCAACCTTGTCCAAAAGTGTCCTGGCCATTCCCAGGGATGCAGTTGAGCCACAGGAGGCACAACTTTTATTGTGATTGGCAAAAGTCACAATGGCAGATCATGTTTTTGATCTCCTTGCCAATTCCCGGCTACCAGATGTAGCTCTTGGCCAGCAACTTCATTTTCATTTGTCCAGAATGCGTACTAGACAGTTCTTGTAATATAGGCTATCTTGCTGGGGTGGTGCCACCACCGGGACCCTCAAAGCAATACCCTGCCTTTGCAACTGAGTTCCTCTTTCCTCAGTTGGTAGGGTTTGAGCTGCTCGAAGTTATCATAATGCCAGCCACCCAAAACCATTTGCTTAACTTTAGACAGTACAGCGTCCCTCTGAGTCCAATTTCTCACATGATTCGAGGATAAGGGCAAGGTATCCAAGAAATTTAAAGCTAGGGCATATTCCTGTGGCACAGGGGGTGGATAGAGCTACACTCCGAGGGAGCGGGAGTCAACTCAGAGTGTCAGTGTCCCCGGCTGATATTGAAAAATGTCACTAGAGGCAGCCAAGAGCAGAGCTTACCTCGGCACCTTAGCTGAAGCCATGGGTGGAATTGGGTTACCCTCGGAGAGTAATCTCAATAACGGCTTGTGATCCGTGATTATGATAAAACCACGACCATTAAAATATTGGCAAAACGTTTTCACCCCATACACCACTGCCAAGCCCTCTTTCTCAATATGTGAATATCTTCTTTCTGCATCGGTTATGATCCGGGAAGCAACAGCTATAGGTCAAGCAGTGCCGTCTTCCATTTTATTTGATAGGACTGCTATCCCATTGGGTGAAGGATCACTTGTTGAGATAATGCATTTTTCTGGGTCAAAGTAGACGATTATAAAGCCAGCTTAATCTTTTTGTAGGCCTGTTGTTACGAATCTTTCCACTGCCAGCACTGATATTTTTTTAGGAGATGGTGCAAGGGTGCTAATGTTGTTGTTAGGTTTAGTATAAAATGGTCGTAATAATTGACCATATCCAGAAATTATTTCAATTTTGTGGTGTTTCTCAGTGCAGGAGTCTCGATGATTACTTTAACATTATCTTAAAGGGATGGAGGCCTTTAATGTAAACATTAAACCCCAAATATGTAACTTCACTAGCCTGAAAGGTGCACTTTTCCCTTTTCAGCCTTATATCTGCATCTCTAAACCTCTTCAGGACTTCCTTCACGTGACCAGATGTTCTTCCTGTGAAGTCCCCATTACCGGGTCATCATCCAAGTGCACCACAACTTTGGAATTCCTTTCACCAAATTCTCCAATGTTAATTAGGGGTATACAGACCACCAAACAACAGGGGTAATGTTGGGAATAGTATTAGACAGGAAATCAGAGATACATGTGATAAAGGAACATCTGTGATTATGGGTGACTTTAATCTGCATATAGATTGGGTGACTCAGATTCGTCACAAGACAATAGAGGAGGAATTTCTGGAGTGTATACGGAATGGTTTTCTGATTGAGTATGTTGAGGAACCAACAGGGAACAGGCCACCTTGGACTGGGTGTTGTGCAATGAGAAATGATTAGTTGGCAATCTAGTTGTGAGAGAACCCTTGGGGAAGAGTGACCATAATATGATAAGAGTTCTTTCTCAAGTTGAATAGTGAGTTAGCTGATTCTGAGACCAAGGTCCTGGGGTGAAATTCTCCGGTATCGGCGCGATGTCTGCCGACCGGCGCCAAAAACAGCGCAAATCAGTCCGGCATCGCACCGCCCCAAAGGTGCGGAATCCTCCGCATCTTGGGGGGCCGAGCCCTAACCTTGAGGGGCTAGGCCTGCGCTGGACTGATTTCCACCCCGACAGCTGGCGGAAAAGGCCTTTGGTGCCCCGCCAGCTGGCGCGGAAATGATGTTGCCAGGCGGCGCATGCGCGGGAGCGTTAGCGGCCGCTCACGGCACCCCCGCGCATGCGCTGTGGAGGGAGTCTCTTCCGCCTCCGCCATAGTGGAGACCGTGGTGAAGGTGGAAGGAAAAGAGTGCCCCCACGGCACAGGCCCGCCCGCGGATTGGTGGGCCCCGATCGCGGGCCAGGCCACCGTGGGGGCACCCCACGGGGCCAGATCGCCCGGCGCCCCCCCAGGACCCCGGAGCCTATCCGCGCCGCCTTGACCCGCCGGTAAGAGAGGTGATTTAATCCACGCCGGCGGGACAGGCATTCTAGCAGCGGGACTTCGGCCCATCCGGGCCGCAGAATAGCGGGGGGCGGGCCAGCCAACCGGCACGGCGCGATTCCCGCCCCCGCCAAATCTCCGGTGCCGGAGAATTCGGCAACCGGTGGGGGCATGATTCACGCCAGCCCCCGGCGATTCTCCGACCCAGCGGGGGATCGGTGAATCTCGCCCCTGAATCTTAATAAAGGTAACTATGATGGTATGAGACATGAGGTGGCTATGACGGACTGAGAAACGTTACTGAAAGGAAGGACGCAGGACAGGTAATGGCAGACATTCAAGGAACAAATAGGTGAACTCCAAAAGTTATTTGTTCCTATTTGGCGCAAGAGTAGAAAGGGAACTGTGACCAAACCATCGCTTCCAAGAGGGTCACTGATAGGGTTCGCCCGGAGGTGGCAACCGTTTGTCGATTTCTTTGTGGAAAATTAATCGTCAGCAGAAGGGGGGGGGGGGGGGGGAGGGGGGGGGGTTAGTTTAGCTTAGAGTAGGGAGTTAATAAAGGTGGGATCTGTAAGGGAGGAAGCAGGCTTGTTGCACTATGTTTATAGTTTCATGTACATTGTTTATTTTGTTGTTACAATACCAAAAATACCTCAATAAAATGTTTATTAAAAAAAAGGAGGTATACAATTTAGCAAAAAAAAGCAATAGACCTGGGGATTTGGAACAGTTTAAAATTCAGCAAAGGCAGAACAAGGGATTGATTAAGAAGGGGAAAATATAAT
Source organism: Scyliorhinus torazame (assembly GCF_047496885.1). Taxonomy (NCBI): domain Eukaryota; kingdom Metazoa; phylum Chordata; class Chondrichthyes; order Carcharhiniformes; family Scyliorhinidae; genus Scyliorhinus; species Scyliorhinus torazame. Next base: position 270,468,160 of record NC_092709.1, read on the forward strand.
TTTAAAGTAGTGGGGAACATAATAACTGATTGCAAAAGTTTCTATCGGTATTTAAAGACAAAAAGGTTGATAAAAACTAATGTAGGGCCCTTACAGTCAGAAATAGGGGAATTCATAACAGAGAACAAAGAAATGGATAAGGAACTAAATTCATACTTTGCTTCTGTGCTTCTGTCTTCACAAAGGAAGACACGAATAATGTACCGGAAGTTCTAAGAAACACAAGTTTTAGTGAGGAGCTGATGGAAATCAGTATTAGTAAAGAAATTGTTTTGAGAAATTAAGGGGATTGAAGGTGGACAAATCTCCAGGGCCTGATAATCCTCATCCCAGAGAATTTAAGGAAGTGGCCCTAGAAATAGTAGATCCATTGATGGGTCATTTTCAAAAATTCTTTGGACTCTGGAATGGTTCCTACAGATTGGAGGGTAACTGATTTAACCCCGTATTCAAAAAGGGAGGTAGAGAGAAAACAGTGAACATTAGATCAGTGAGACTAACATCGGTAGTAAGGAAGTTACTGGAGTCCATTATCAAGGATTTCATAGCACAGCATTTGGAAAGTCAGCATGGATTTAGGAAAGGAAAATCATGCTTGACAAATCTACGAGAATTCTTTGAAGAAGTAGTAGAGTTGACCAGGGCGAACCGGTGGATGTGGTTTATTTTGACTTTCATAAGGTTTGGATAAGGTCTCACATAACAGATTAATACGTAAAGATAAAGCACGGTGCAGCATGGTGGCATAGCGATTAGCATTGCTGCCTCACGGCACCAAGGTCCCAGATTCGATCCCGGCCCTGGGTCACTGTCCGTGTGGAGTTTGCACATTCTCTCGGTGTCTGCATGAGTTTTTGCCCACACAACCCAAAGATGTGCAGGATAGGTGGACTGGTCATGCTAAATTACCCCTTAAATGGAAAATAAAATTGAATTGGGTACTCTAAATTTATTTTTATAAAGTAAAGATAAAGCATATGGGATTATGTGTGGTGTCTTGAGATGGATAGAAAGCTGGTTAACAGACAGGAAGCAAAAAGTTGGAATAAATGGATCATTTTCTGATTGGCAGACAGTGACTAGTGGGGTACCAGGGATCTGTACTAGGACCCGACTGTTCACATTATATGTTAATGATTGGAAGAGGGAACTAAATGTGTTATCTCTAAATTTGCAAGTGATTCAAAGTTGGGTGGAAGGGTGAGCTGCGAGGAGGATGTAGGGATACTTCAGCGGGATTTGGACAGGCTGAGTGAATGGACACACACATGGCCGATGCAGTATAATGTCGATGAATGTGACATTATCTGCTTTGCTAGCGAAAATAGGAAGGCAGATTATTATTTGAATGGATGAAATTTGAGAGAGGTGGATACTCAGCGAAACCTTGGTGTCCTCATGCATCAGTTGCTGAAAGTAAGCGCATAGGTGCAGCAGGCAGATGGTATGTTGGCCTTCATAGCGAGAGGATTTGCATATAGGGATAGAGATGTTTTACTGCATTTGTATAGCGCATTGGGGAGGCCACACCTGGAGTATTGTCTGACGCTTTGGTGTCCTTATCTGAGGGAGGATGTTCTTGCTATGGAAGGAGTGCAGCAAAGGTTTACCAGGCCGACTCCTGGGATGTCGGGACTGTCATATGAGGAGAAACTAAGTCGGTTAGGATTATATTCATTGGAGTTTAGGAGAGTTAGAGGGGATCTCATAGAAACTTACAAACTTCGAACAGGATTAGACAGGGTAGATTCAGAAAGAATGTTCCCTATGGCGGAGTCCAGAACTAGGGGTCATAGTTTGAGGATAATAAATAATAAATCACACTCCAGATGTGGCTTCACCAATGCCCTATACAAATGCAGTAAAACATCTCTATTCCTATACGCAAATCCTCTCGCTATGAATGCCAACATACCATTTGATCATAATAAATGGCGGAACAAGCTTTAAGGGCTAAATGACCTCCTCCTACCCCTATTTTCTATGTTTCTAAAAGCAGGGAGGTCATCTTGGAATTGTATAGAACTTTGGTGAGGCCACGGCTGGAGTACTGTGTGCAATTCTGGTCGCCACATCATGGGAATGATGTGACTGCACTGGAGGGGTGCAGATGTGATTCACAAGCATGTTGCCTGCGATGGAACATTTAAGTTATGAAAAGAGGTTGGATAGGCTTGGGTTATTTTTGCTGGAGCAGACAAGATTGAGGGGCGACCTGATCGGGGTGCACTAGGTTATGAGAGGCATGGACCAGGTGTATAGGGAGCAGCTGTTCCCCTTAGTTGAAGGGTCAGTTATGAGGGGACACAAGTTCAAGGTGAGGCAGGAGGTTTAGGGGGGATTTGAGGAATAATGTTTTACCCGGAGGGTGGTAACGGTATGAATGCACTGCCTGGAGGATGGTAGAGGCGGGTTAGCTCACATCCTTTAAAAAGTACCTGGATGAGTGGCATGGTAGCACGGTGGTTGGCACTGTTGCTTCACAGCGCCAAGGTCCCAGGTTCGATTCCTGCTTGGGTCGCTGCCTGTGCAGAGTCAGCACGTTCTCCCCATGTCTGCGTGGGTTTCCTCCGTGCTCCGGTTTCCTCCCACAAGCCCCAAAAGATGTGCTTGTTAGGTGAATTGGACAATCTGAATTCTCCTTCAGTGTACCCGAACAGTAGTGTGGCGACTAGGGGCCTTTCACAGTAACGTCATTGCAGTGTTAATGAAAGCCTACTTGTGACAATAATAAATATTATTATTATTATTACTTTTGGGCCAAGTGCTGGCAAATGGGATTAGGTAGAGAGTTCAGGTGTTTTGCATGTGTCGATGGAGACCAGATGGGCCGAAAGGCCTTTTCTGCAGTGTATTATTCTGTGATTCTGTAAGGTTTGGTCTGGGGGGGGGGAGCGGGGTGCGGAATCCTGTGTGAGGGTTGAGGGATCCCCTGAGGGGTTTTTTGGTCATTTTTGGTGTAAAACAGGCAGAACCATCCGAAGTTAGTGATTAAAATCACTCTGTTTGATGGTTCACAGCACACTGCAATTGCTCAGATTATTACCCCTTCTGGACAATTGCCATGTAAACTCTTGCCTAGGAATCTCTGAGAAGGTTTTAATAGCGCATTTTTGGGGTTCGCCCCAAATCCGACACCGGGGAATTGGGAAGTTATGGGCCAAAGAATGCTCTCCCTCCATCATCAAGTCAGGAAGTCAGTGTGAAACCATGGCATCCCTTGCAGCAGATGCATATCCTGAAGGTTCACATATGGCTGTGCACCCCCTCTGACATGAAAGCGCATTAACTTTGATCAGGGTGAACGCAGCAATGTGCTCGAACCCTCAGTCAGGCTGCTGTCAGCTTGCCTCTGGTAGCCTAGTTATTAGTCCAGCCTCGCATAATTTCATGACAGCAAGCGTTGTTCCCTGTATGCCACGACTATTCAAATGATAATGTGAAGCCTTGTCTTGAGCATGTTGTTTTTGTGCTGCAGCCGTGGACCCTTAATTGTTTGATCCTCCTTCCTTTTTCTAAGCCTCTGTGATGGACATGTGGGCAAACAATCCAAATTAAATGTTGCCTCAATGGATTCTTGCATGAATGCTCTTCAGGACTCCCGCTGGCGGCTATGAGGGAGTAAGTCACACGTTTGGTGGCTCCCGCTCTGGCCGGACTTTTGGACCTTTTCCCCGACCTTTTCGTGGTTTTGAGTTTTGGTTTTGAAGGCGCAGATGATTAGGCTCTGGATCCACACAGTGGTGCATGGAACGGAGAACCCCCAGGGACCGAAAAGGAAGAAATAAAAGGATAAGCAAGGGCTGGGTGGAGGTGGCAGCTGAAGACAACATGGCTGATGTTTGGACCCCTGCTGCGACGGCCCAGCCATCGACGGAGGAGCTGATGCAGGTCATCCAGGAGGGCTTTGCCAGACAGAAATGGGACTGTCTTGATCCGATAAAGGAGTCGATCGATCGGCTGGAGCGCAGGCTGGATGCCCAGGATCGGACGATTCAGAAGTTGAAGAAAGCGCTGGCGGACCAGGAGGAGCACCAAACGGTGGTCGAACTAGAGGTGGGGATGTTGAAGGATCAGCAAAAGAGGCTGCTGGAGAAGGTGGAAGGTCTGGAGAACAGAGCTCGCCGGCAGAACATGAGCATTGTCGGTCTCCTTGAAGGGCTGAGGGGGATGATGCTGGTGCGTTTGTGGCGAGTATGTTCCAGAAGCTTCTGGGGTGGGGGCTTTTCCCCGACCGTTGGAGGTGGACAGGGCATACAGGGCAATGGCGAGGAAGCCATGGCTGGGGGACGCCCCAAGGGCGATGTGGTCCGGTTCCACAGATTTTTAGATAAGGAGTGTGTTCTTCAGTGGGCTAAGTGTACGAGGAGCTGCAAATGGGACAATAGCATATTGCGTGTCTATCAGGACCTGAGTGTGGAGGTGGCCAGAAGGAGGGCAGGCTTCAAGCAAGTGAAGGAGATCCTGTTTAAGAAGAAGGTGAAATTTGGGCTGCTATACCCGGTGCGTCTGTGGGTTATGCACGAGGTCCAGCTCCATTATTTTGAGTCGCCCGAAGACGCGATGGACTTTGCCAAGAAGAAAGGGCTGGTGCTGAACTGAGAACTTTTTGTTTTAAGTTGTAACTTTTCCGAGTGATGTTTTGATTGTCGTTTTTCTTCTACTTTTAAGTTTGGGTGAAGATGGGAAAGTAAAAGTTATTCGGTTTCTATGGGTTTTCGGTGTTTTGGTGGGGATGGCTGGTGGGGGCTTTTTACTGTTTTATTACTTTGATTTGCACTTTTGGGGGGGTTCTTTGTAGGTTTTTCGTTTTGGGTTGTCTCCTATGGTAGTTGGGTGATTGTTCAGTCTTGGTTTGAGGAGGGAAGTGGTTTTGATGGGTCGGGGTGGAGGGGGGGGGGGGGAAATAGGGAACAATAGGTGGGAGACTTCTTGGCGCTGCAGGTGAGGGTCACCAAGCTAGCTGGGTGAGCTAGTCTACGGAAGCACAGTGTGGGGTGTGCATATGATTAATATATGGCAAGGGTTAGGTTACAAAGTCGTGTTGCTAGGAGGGGGAGGGGCGGGAGTTACTCTGCTGACAAGGGAGGGACTTAGTTTTTGGGACAGAGAGGAGGTCGGGGGTGGGGGCTGCCAAGAGGTGGGCCGATGGAAGCGCGGCCCAGGAAAGGGGATGGCTGATCGGCGGAGGGGGAAGGGCGCGGTGCCCCCCAACCAGGCTGATCACCTGGCATGATAGAGGGCTGAATGGGCCGGTCAAGAACGCACATGTATTCGCGTATCAGAGGGCTCTGAAGGCGGACGTGGTATTGTTGCTGGAGACACACCTGAAAGTGACAGATCAAGTCAGGCTAAAGAAGGGTTGGGTCAGTCAGGTCTTTCATTCGGGGCTGGACTAGAGGGGTGGCGATTTTAACCAATAAGCAGGTGCAATTCCAGGTGGGCAGTATAGTCTCGGACGGGGGGTGGGGTGGGTCATTATATCATGGTGAGCGGCAAGCTGGAGGGGAGGAAGGTAGTCTTGGTTAATGTGTATGCGCCAAACTGGGACAATGTAGAATTCATAAAGAGGGTACTGGGGAAGATACTTGACCTGGACTCGCACAAGTTGGTGATGGGAGGGGATTTTAATACGGTTATCGACCCCGGTCGTGTTCGAAAACGTGGAGGGTGCCAGCAATGGCAAAGGAACTGACAGGGTTCATGGAGCAGATGGGGGGGGCGACCCATGGAGGTTTAGGCAGCCAACGGGGAGGGAGTTTTCTTTTTATTCGCATGTGCATAAGATTTACTCCCGGATTGATTTTTTTCATTCTGAGCAGGGATTTGCTGGCAGGGGTGATGGACATGGGGTACTCGGCCATCACTATTTCGGATCATGCCCCACACTGGGTAGAACTGCAGGTTGGTGAGGAGCGCTTCCAGCGCCCGCAATGGAGATTGGACGTGGGCTTGTTGGCAGACGAGGCGGTGTGCGAGAGGCTGAGGAAGTGTATGCAGAAGTACCTGCAGGTCAATGACACGGGGGAAGTCTCAGCAGCGGTGGTCTGGGAGGCGCTGAAGGCAATGGTGAGAGGGGAGCTGATTTTGATCCGGGCTCATAGGGACAGGACAGATAGGGCAGAGATGGACCGACTGGTTGAGGAGATCCTACAGATAGATTGGAGGTATGCGGCGACCCCGGGGGTGGGGTTGTTAAGGGAATGTCGGAGGCTGCAGGCTGATTTCGGGGTGTTGTCCACAGGCAAGGCAGTGGAGCAGCTTAGAAAGGCGAGAGGGGCGTTTTATGAACATGGGGAGAAGGCTAGCAGAATGCTGGCACAGCAGTTTAGGAAGAGGGAGGCGGCCAGGGAAATAGAAAAGGTGGTCGATGGGGATGGGAATTTGGTAGGGGACTCGGCGGGGCTAAACAGGGTATTCAGGGACTTTTACAGTAGACTCTATTGCTTGGAACCCCCCACGGGGCCCGAGGGGATGAGGTGCTTTTTGGACGGACTGATCTTCCCAAGGGTGCACAGGGAGCTGGTGGATGGGCTGGGGGCTCCGATCAGGGCCGAAGAAATAGCTAAAGGCTTGAAGGCAATGCAGTCAGGTAAGGCCCCGGGGCCGGACGGGTATCCGGTGGAATTCTCGGGGATATTAGGGCCGTTGTTGGTCAAGGTATTCAATGAGGCGAGGGATAGAGGGGTGCTGCCCCCGACGATGTCACAGGCCACTATTTCATTAATATTGAAGCGGGACAAGAACACGGAGCTATGCGGGTCATATAGGCCGATCTCTCTGCTTAATGTGGATGCCAAGTTGCTGGCCAAAGTTTTGGCCTCCAGGATTGAAGATTGTGTGCCGGATGTGATTATGGAGGATCAAACCGGGTTTGCCAAGGGCAGGCAGGGGGTGGCCAATATAAGAAGGCTGCTCAACGTGATTATGATGCCCACGGAGAGTAGGGAGGTTGAGGACGTTGTGGCAATGGATGCGGAAAAGGCGTTCGACCGGGTGGAGTGGGACTATTTATGGGAGGTGCTGGGACGGTTTGGGTTCGGTAGGGGCTTTATCGACTGGGTAAGGCTGTTATACCAGGCCCCGGAGGCTAGTGTAAGGACGAATAGGATGACCTCGGACTATTTTAGACTGCACCAGGGGACAAGACAGGAATGCCCCCTCTCCCCACTGCTGTTTGCGTTAGCTATAGAGCCGCTGGCAATTGCTCTGAGAGCTTCAAGGGGCTGGAAGGGGGGGGGTGGAACATAGGGTTTCGCTGTACGCGGACGACCTGCTCTTATATGTAGCAGATCCAGGGGCAGGGATGGGTGAGATCATGGCGACTTTGGGGGAATTTGGCCGGTTTTCGGGACATAGCTTGGATGGGGGATTTTGAGTATGGCGAAGGGTGGGAATTGAGAGGATGGGGGACCTGTTCCTGGAAGGGAGCTTCCCTAGCTTGAGGGTGCTGGAGGAGAAGTTTGGGTTGGCAAGAGGGAACAAATTCAGATATTTACAGGTGCGGGACTTCCTACGCAGGCAGGTATCATCCTTCCCACCGTTGCCACTGAGGGGGATCCAGGATAGGGTAGTGTCTAGGGGATGGGTGGGAGAGGGGAGTGTCTCGGAAATTTATAAAGAACTTATGGGGGCGGAGGAGATGCAGACCGAGGAGCTGAGGCATAAGTGGGAGTAGGAGCTTGGGGGCGAGATGGAGGATGGCTTATGGGCAGATGCGTTGGGCAGAGTCAATGCGACCGCTTCATGTGCAAGGCTCAGCTTGATCCAATTCAAGGTGGTCCATCGGGCCCACATGACAGTGGCCCGGATGAGTAGATTCTTTGGGGTGGAGGACAGCTGTGTAAAATGTGCGGGAGGACCAGCGAACCATGTCCACATGTTCTGGGCGTGTCCAAAAGTTCAGGGATATTGGCAGGGGTTTGCGGACGTTATGTCCAGAGTATTGAAAACCAGGGTGGCAATGAGTCCAGAGGTGGCGATTTTTGGGGTGTCGTAAGATCCGGGAGTCCAGGAGGAGAAAGAGGCAGATGTTCTGGCCTTTGCCTCCCTGGTAGCCCGGAGACGGATATTATTAGCTTGGAGGGACTCAAAGCCCATAAAGTCGGAGGCCTGGTTAACCGACATCCGACATGGCGAGCTTTCTCCGCCTGGAGAGGATTAAGTTCGCCTTGAGAGGGTCAATGTTAGGGTTCGCCCGGAGGTAGCAACCATTCATCGACTCATCGACTTCTTTGCGGAGAATTAATCATCAGCGGGGGGGGGGGTTGCGCGAGAGGGGGGGGTTCGGGTAGCGTAGAACAGGGGGTTAAATAGGTGGGTCTTGGAGGGACAGGTGTCGGTGTTTGCACTACGTTTATTGTTCTTTGTACATTGTTTTTATACCGTTGTTTGTAATGCCAAAAAATACCTCATTAAAATTGTTTGTTTAAAAAAAAGAATGCTCCTCAAGAGTTAAGCTGCCAAACTTCCTCAATTGGCACTTGATACATATTGACAGTTCTCAGCTGATCCTTGATCTGCATGTCTTGAACTGATAGTTACGAGATTGCCCATTTAATCAGTCCAAAATTGCAGTCATTGACCCTTGCGACCCACCCTCAGAGTACTCCCTGGGCAATTTGTTTTTTGCATTATTTTTCAATTGTATCATTCCAAGATCTTGGTCATCCTGATGGTGTTCCAATTTTTCTAGGCAATCAGACTGCTACCTCCTGCTCTCACCCTTCAAGTCCATTCTGTCCTCCTCCATCCTCACTGCATCCACACTTCCCATCTTCCGATCATTCTCCTGCCTTCCCCATGTTACCCCAGACTCAATCTTTATATAAGTAAGTGTTCCCCCCTCTGAACTGTTTAATTATGATGTCCCCACGCCTTTTCGTCACCCTGAGCCTTTCACTTCTTGAGGCCACAAACCCTGTGACTTTCAGAGAAAAGACACCCCTCCCCTTACCCTTCCCCACCCTGTGAGACCACTGAATATCCCAATTAACTAACCAAGTCCCATTAACAAGGTGCAGATGTATCAACCCTCGGTACATTCTGCAAATTAAATGTTACAATCTCCAGTCAACGAAAGGTCTCCCCCCCAAACACAGACAAGGAAGGGGAATCCTTCCCCTCACCACGGGAATAACAGGTTTCCCCCCCCACATTATGTATACAGGAGGGTGACCCGAACCGCACACCCGACCTCCCCAGCCCCCCTTCAGTCCCCACAACCTGGCATTGCCAATGGTTTGCTGTCCCCTGGCACCATGGCACTTACACCCAGCCAGTAAAACCCATGCGTGATGGAGTGGACCCCAAGGGGGTTATGGCAATTATAAAGTGTCTCTGTGCTGCTGCCAGGCTGTGAGTGTGGGGGAGGGGGGGGAGGGATGGGGGGGGGGGGGGTTCGGGGGGGGTTGGGGGGCTGGGGGGGTTGAGGGTGGTGCGGGGTCTGGTGGGAGGTTCCCTCAACTGTGCTGGCATTTAGGCGGGCTCAGGCTGTGGGTGTGGGGTTGACCCCAGGACCCCCCCCCCCATTCTCAGGATGCGGATCCTGGGTCTGATCTGACCCTTCCAGCTGTGGGCAACCTGGAGATCACCTTTGACGCGATGATCTCAGGCAGCCCTCTGCTCAACAGCATCCTCCTGGTCTGAGTTTTTAAACTTTGATGTGGTCTCCTCACCCTGAACTGCTCTGCCTGACAACTGAAGAGCAGCCCAGGCAGTTGGGTAAAGGATTAATCGAGGGAAACTTTCCCTTTCTTGACATCTGCTTTCACTTCCTCTTTTCTCAGAGCAGAAAGCACTTACCTCCTTTGGTGTGGTGAGGAGCTGTCAATCATAGCAAGAGTGTTTATCAACATTATTGTTAACATCAAAGCAGGGTACGTAAGATGCACTCAAGCGTGATTGGAAAGATAAATAAACAATCCACCAAGCAGCTGTATCTGAACCATTAAACTATCAATCACAGGCTAGTAAACAGTATTAGAAGCCTTTTCAAGTGTTGTGGGCTTTTGAGGGAGCCTTGTAACAGCTGCTGTTTTAAAGACTGAGGGAGCAGATGTTAGGAATGGGAAAGTGTTCCTGCTTTGATTCTTCACTGAACTTCCTGCACTGCTCTTCAGCTGTCAGGCAGAGCAGTTATGGCTGAGGAGGTCACATGAGAATGAAAGAACATAGACCAGAAGGATGCTGTTGAACAGAGGGCTGCCTGAGATCACCATGCCAAAGGTGATCTTTAGATTTCCGAAGGTTGTAAGGGGTAGACTAGACACAAGGCGCCCATCCTGAGGGGAGGGGAAGGTGTGTCCAGGGTCAACTCCTCACCCACAGCCCAAGTCAACCAAACTCCAGGACCCTTGGGGGACACCCACTCTGCAGTCTGGCAGTGGCAGAAGGGCACATTACCAGTACAAAAATGCCAATCACAATGCCTGATGAGTTTCTGCAAACACATTGCACAGCAATAAATCTAAACACCTGAAGGAACAATTGAATGCCCACTCATGAGTACAGCAAAACTTTCAGCTCTCCCACCAATCTATTCAAAATTAGCAGTAGGCATGGATTATTCCCCATGGAGAGCCCAATGGCCCTTGCAAACATCGACATAATCAAAAGCCAATTGGAAATGCGTCATGTTCACGCCTAGACCAGTGAATATTTTTAGGGTAGAGGCTGAATTCAAAGTCATATCTTAGGGGTTATCTCACTGCACCACCCAGTCCCATGAGTGTCCACTATTAATGTGAGATCATTCTGTTCCAAAGTAAACTTTTAAAAATTAATTCATGGGGTGTGCGCTTTGCTGCCAAGGCATTTATTGTCCATTCTTAATTGCCATTGAGAAAGTGGTGGTGAGCTGTCATTTCTGAATTTCTTAATTCCTAAAGTAAGGTAAATGACTGCTTCTATAATGCATCTTGTGTGAGGAATCTGTGTCAAAATGTGAGTGATTTATTTGGACGGCTTCTAATTATTTCTGCATTTTCTCATCAGGTATATTGCAAGTGTCACTATTTGCAGATGGTTCTGGATTTGTCATGTACTGTCTCATGTATCAGTAAAGATTGATGCTTGATCCAAGGTAGATAAAGCGTATTTTGTAAGAAAGGGGTGGAAAATTACATTAGATTCAGAAACATAAGTTACTTTTCTTAAGCTTGCTTCTCGGAGTATAATTTGGTCAACACAACAGAGGGCAATGATGTTCTTGGCAATGACGGCCTGGGGTTTCATCCTTGAGGCAGGTAGCAGGAGTTGGGAAAATTCCCAGGTCAACCCACCTGCCTTGTGAGATAGCGCTCACAAAGGCAATGTCTTCATTGCTAGGGGTGGGGGGGGGGGGGGGGGGGGGGGGGGGGGGGGGCTGCAGTGTGCCAGCCAATCCATATAAACATTTGGGGATTCTGGGTGCGGAGGAGCGCTTTTAAAAATGTCCGCCTTGGTGTTGGGTGACTTTGTTCCAGTTAAAAATATAGGCAAATGTCCTCACTCGTCCCACCTCCTCACCCTCCAAACACTCCCCATGTCGCATCCATGCCACCTAATGTTCTTCACCCCCCCAGCCACATGGCACCTCATGCTCCTTATGTCAAATTCTGCTCCCCTTGGAATGGAAGTGCCATAATTTGGCAAATAAACCATGAGGTGCCATGAGATGGTGGAGTGTAGAGGGGTTCGGTGGGGGGAGAGGCTGGAGTTGAAAATGTAAATTAGGACTTGATAAAAGGGGGCTGGAGGCATGAGTAGAAAGGCAGAGCTTGGCATGGGGGAATGAGGAGGACTTCTGAACTCACCATTTAAAAGGTCCCCTCATGCAGATGAGAATTCAAGACTCTTCTGAGGGGTTGTAAAATACGACTCAGTAAAAACCTGGCCAGACTCTGTGACAATATATGTTAATTAGGTGAAATACAGATAAGAAGTAGAATTGATATATAACTCGGACATTGGTGCAAGGATAAGGAGTATCAAACTATTTCACGATTCTCAATGACTTATTCTTTAACAAAGGGATGTTTAAAAAGTGCATGATAACACACCAAGGTCAACTTTGTCCGCAAAAAGACGACATTGATTTTTTTTCAAGAATATTCACTGAAAGCTAGCTCAAGAAGGTGCCAACACCTCCTGACTATTATCAATTGATTTAAAATTGTCAATCAACTTGAATGGAATATTTCACTTAATTCATACATGAATCACCCTTAATTGAAAAGGGTGCTTTGGCCTTCATAAAACCGAAATGAAAAAAATAACTAAAACAACCATTTTTTGTAAAGTTTGAAAGACCTATTTCATAAAATTCAGGTTATACAGGTAAGAAACAAGTAAAAGTCATTATAAGCATTGCTACTTGAAGATCTTGTGAGAGGGCCATAACGGCACTTGCGCGAAGGGGAGATTTCAGAATGGGATCGTCCCCATCCATGGCGACCATTAATTTGCATGGATTTGAATATTCCTAAATGGCGTAACGCCATCTCTTCCGTGCTGCTGGGAATTATTACTGCTCTCCAGAAGTTGAGATGACCACCACACTGGGGTGTGGAGGCCAGTTAGCCCCCAGGTGGTCAAGGACATGGAAGGGCAGGTTGACACAACCAGGTTGGCACTGCCAAGCGCCAGGGCCAGCAGGTCGGGCAACTATGGGGCGGAAGGGAGATTGCCAGTGAGAATGGTTGGTGGGGCGGAGATTGCTGGTGAGGCTGGATGGGGGGGGGCTCCCTGTCAGCTGTGAGGAGCGGAAGGTGGGGGGGGGGGCCTGCCTATTATCTTTAAAAGGGGTGCTTGCATATCTGTGGACCTGTGCTTGCCAGTGTCTTTAGGCCCTGCCCTTCAAGCATGATGTCGCAAAATACACCCCACTGCTTTTTTTGGACAAAATGTTAGAGGATCTGGAGAGAAAACCTGGCTGTTTTTCTGTCACGCCGGTTTTCTGTCAGAACCTGGCACTGCCATTTTTTTGGAAAATTCCACATTATAGACATTCATTGACCATGCAAAAGCTCACTACAGAATAAAGCAATCCTCAACAATTAATTAATTGACCAAAAATAGGGAATGATTTAACCATTTAAAAAAGGGGAGGTATAAAAGCAAATTACTGTGGATGCTGGAATCTGAAGCCAAAGAGAAAATGCTGGAACATCTCAGCAGGTCTGGAAGCATCTGTAGGGAGAGAAAAGAGCTAACGTTTCAAGTCCAGATGACCCGTTGTCACAAAGGGTCATCTGGACTCATCTGGTGCGGCGGGACGGAGAAACCCGCCCAATAACTTTATCCCAAAAAACTAAACGAAACCCCTGATAGCGAAACCCGCCCAATAACTTTATCCCAAAAAACTAAACGAAACCCCTGATAGCTGACGGTGATTAGCTCTAAAATAAATGAGATGAATGGCTGCCATCTTAGCAAGAACCCTTCTACCGACCCTCTGATGGTGTAGATAACCTTCTCCAAATGCAAGAAAAACATGAGGTCACCCAACCAAGCCGAGGCACTGACGGAAGACATCCACCCAAGCAGAACCCATCTCTGAGCTATTTACAAGGCGAAGACGAGGACAACCGCCTTCACCCCCGTCTGAAGCCCCGGCGAGTCTGATACCCCCAAAATGGCCACCAGCGGACATGCATCCAAATCAACACTGAGTATTTCCAACATGGTTTGATGAGAGATGCCCAAAAGCTTACCAACTTGGGACAAGACCAGAACAGATGAGTATGGTTAGCACGTACCTGAGAACAATGTTCACACTTGTCCTCCACCCCAGAGACAAATCCACTCATCCTCACTTTAGTCAGATGCAAACTGTGTAACACTTGAATTAGATCAGACTTAACCGAGCAAATGAAGATGTGGAATTTACCCAGTGCATGGCCTCACCCCATACCTCATCATCCAGAATGGGACCCAAATCACCCTCCCATTTCACCCTCACCTCACTCAACGGAACTGACACCACTGAGCTGATTTGGTCTTATATGCCTGAAATAGGCTCCTCACCAGACCTGGCCAAAGACAAAAACTCTCCTCAACAGGGAAGAGGTTGGTGGCAAGGGAAAGGAAGAAAAAGCCTTGCATGACAAATCGTGAACCTGAAAGTATCTAAAAAGACTGCAACCAGGGCGTTGGAATTTCTCAGTCAATTCCTTAAAAATGGCAAAACTCCCCATCACAAACAGCACGGTAGCACAGTCGTTAGCACTGTGACTTTACAGTTTTAAGATAAAGATAGATAGTTTTTTGAAGAATAAAGGGATTAAGGGCTATGGTGTTCAGGCCGGAAAGTGGAGCTGAGTCCACAAAAGATCAGCCATAATCTCATTGAATGGTGGAGCAGGCTCGAGGGGCCAGATGGCCTACTCCTGCTCCTAGTTCTTATGTTCTTATGGTCACAGCTCTAGGGTCCCAGGTTCGATTCCCCGCTGGGTCACGGTCAGTGCGGAGTTGGCACGTTCTCCCCGTGTCTTCGTGAGTTTCCTCCGGGTGCCCCGGTTTCCTCCCACAGTCCACAGACATGCAGGTTAGGTGGATTGGCCATGCTAAATTGCCCTAAGTGTCCAAAAATGGTTAGGAGGGGTTTATTGAGTTACGGGGATAGGATGGAAGTGAGGGCTTAAGTGGGTCGGTGCAGACTCGATGGGCCAAATGGCCTCCTTCTGCACTGTACGTTCTATGTTCTAAATCCTTCCCTCCCATGACTTAAACATTGAGTCCAAATCCACGAGCAGGAAAAGGTGGTTATTGCAGATGGGGCTAGCAAAGGCACAGAACAGAGCTTAAAATGCTGCTTTAACTGCTTCCAGATTCTGAGGGTGGATACCACCACTGGATTCAGGAAAAATCTTACCGGAGACAAAGCAACAATGTGGTTACGTTTGCACCAAGGCTGGAAACTGTGCAGGAGGTCACCTCCATATGTCCCCCTATGGAACTAGGATCACTGAACCACAGCAATATCTTCCGATTATTGACTACCCAAAAGTAAAACAGTAAATTGGGAGAACCACGCCCCCTGACTGCCCATGTCTTTGGAGCAAAGCCCCATGGAGCCTTGGAATCTTACCCACCCAAGTAAAGGAGGACATTAATTTATTGACTGACAAAAAAGGACTTGAGGAGAAGAATGGGGAGATATTGAAAAATAAATAGAAATCGCAGGAGTATGTTCATTTTAATAGACCAAACCCTGCCTGCCTTGGACAGGGGGAGGTTATCCCACTTCTGTAAATCTGACTTGACACCAACAACCAGACCAGTGTAATTTAATTTATGAAGCAAGACGCAACTGTGGGCCTCCTGGATCCCTGGATAACGAAAATAAGTCTTCGCAAGGTGAAAAGATAGCGCCTCCAGTTGAGGCAACACGGTAGCACAGGGGCAGCACGATAGCACAGGGACAGCACGGTAGCACAAGTGGATGGCACTGTGGCTTCACAGCGCCAGGATCCCAGGTTCGATTCCTTGCTGGGTCGCTGTCTGTGCGGAGTCTGCACGTTCTCCCCGTGTGTGCGTGGATTTCCACCGGGTGCTCCGGTTTCCTCCCACAGTCCAAAGACGTGCAGGTTAGGTGGATTGGCCATGCTAAATTGCCCTTAGTGACCAAAAGAAAAGGTTAGGAGGGGTTATTGGGTTACGGGGATAGGGTGGAAGTGAGGGCTTAAGTGGGTCGGTGCAGACTTGATGGGCCAAATGGCCTCCTTCTGCACTCTATGTTCTATGTTTAGTTGGGGCCCTCCTCCCCAGAGGGATTGACTGGGAAGCATTCACACTTGTCCAAATTCAACTGGTACCCAGAGAAGTAACCAAAACTCCCAAGCAGTTTCTTTATCTCATCCATGGAAGGTACTGGGTCCATTATATAGAGAATTAGGTCATCCATATAAAGGGATACCTGATTCTCCTTTCCTCCTTGATTTATTCCTGTCGACTTAACAGGGCCGTGGCACTATAGCAAGTGGTTCTATTGCCAGCAAACAGGAGCAGAGATAATGAACATCCCTGTGCTCCTATTCAATGGGAAGTAGCCAGAGTTCAGAGGATTCATACAAACACTAACAGGAGGGCGGGGGTTGCTATACAGTCGTCGAATCTAGGAGATAAACTTGTGTCCAAATCCGAACCTCCTGAAAATCTCAAACAGATATTCCCACTCCGCCTCTATCAAATGCCTTTTCGGAATTTAGGGAAACAATCACCTTCAGTTCGGCACCGAGGAGGGGAAAAGGACAACGTTTAGTCGGCGATGTATATTGGCCGACAATGGCCAACCCTTAACACAGCCAGTCTGATCCTCCGAGATCACCTCTGGGAGGCAGGGCTCCCACAGGGCTCCCGCTGCAGCGCTAGCACCTTTGCAAATAACCTAACATCCACATTTAAGGGTGAAATAGGCCCATATGACTAACACTCAGTTGGATTTTTGTCTTTTCTGTCTGCAACATTCTAAGAGTCTTTTGTAACATATTGGATTTTATGTTACAGCTAAGATGTAGGGTGGAATTTTCCCACATATTTTCTGAATGTCAGTCTTGGCAAGAAAACCAGAGAGAGTCCCGTCAGTGCTGTCAGTGGTAAAATTCGCTATTTATTCATCTTCATTAAGGAAAAAGGTTTTCTCCATGAGTTTCTCATTATTACTGTGGCAGTCTGCCTCTGATTCGCTCGCCCCACTAGAACTTTATCTCTGAAATCAGTGGGGCCCACCATTTAAACACCTCCCCAGCATTCCTCAGCACCTGTTATAAGTCCAGTCGAGGGGTTGGCTGCCAGAAAGACTGCACCACGTTTCACAGAGGAAGCCCTCAGCAAACCTCTCAATGGGGCCAAGCAGAGGCGGGAACCCTCTACCCACGATCGGGCAGATGTCCCGCCAGCAAAGTGACCAACCTCGCCCGGGAGGCTGTGGCCGTGATTGTGATTCCAGCTCACTCCATAAACGGACAGGCTGCAGTGCCAGAGGTAAATGAATGACCTTCTTCATGCAGCCAGGGTAAATTTGCCTCCTTGTGTCTTCCACAGCACCCCTTAAAATACCCAAGACAACCTCCACGGTGATCTCACTCCCACCCACCTTGCAGGGTCACATCACTTGTCATGAATACCCTTCTTACCATAATCCCACCAGTAGTTCCGGTGCCTCTCTCATCCCAGCTCTCACTCACCTCCCACGCATGCCAGACTTCATCCCCTTCTTGTGTGGCACGACTCCTACCTAGACTCTCCCCATCTGTCTCATTGCAGGACAAACTCGAGCATAACAGGCATGAGCAGGCACAGCCAGCAAATACACACATCTCGGTGGGATTGACTAGTAGGCAGACAACTAATTCACTCACTAGTCACTCACTAGTGAGCACCTCACACCTGATGATCCACAACAGGCAGAGGTAGGGATGTCCCAGGAATCCAACACTCCAAGGAATGACAAAGCACAGGACTTTGTTGAGCCCTAAGCCAATTACGTGCCCCTGAGAACGGTCATCCTAGAGCTGCTGGAGTTAACAAACAGTCATGAGCATAAGGAAGGGATGACAGAATCCCTTCTTGGACTGCAAGGCCGACTGGAGCAATATCAACGCCTTCTGTCAGTGGAGAGGCTGCTGTCACTCCGATGCAATCAGATCAACCATGCGAGATTGGCATCCGCAGTGGAGACCTTGGTGCAGGATATGTGCTCCACGACAGCAGTTGGCTGCTCCGTGATTCAGGTCATATCCTCCATGGCTGAGGGCATAGTTCCATGGTGCAGGCCTTCATCTGCATGGTGCAGGCACTTATGGGAATCGATGAATAACGGCAAACGACGGTGGGGTTTCTGGATCTCAGAGAATTGGCAGGAGCACAGCCTGTAAATACACAGCTGTATTCCATCCAGGACACCCTGGTGGTGTCCAGCCCAACTGACACTCTCCTCCCTGTGACCAACACATCTCCATCCCCACACACTGAAGTGGGCAGCACTGCAACACTGTGCTGCTTGTAAGCAAGCCAGGACCCTCAAGGTTCCACCTCCACAGGGGACACCCACCATGGTCATCTCAAGCAACAGGGCGTGGAACTCAGCAGGCCACCTCAACCTCAGCTGTAGTTCCTGGGGATACACCTAGACATAGTAGGAGGGTGAGAAGAGTAAGAAATGATTGGCACCTAGTGGGGGCTGTTGAACCTAGGTACCAGTAGAGATAAATCACTATTGTAGCAACTCAATTGTGTTAAAAATCACTTTGTTTGCCCATAAATATCCTGCACGCTGTCATGTCATGGTGCTAAGCACCGCAAACCCCCACGCAAACTTTCCGCTTCCTCCCCGTGAAGTATGAGAATGGCAGCACTGTATCTCTCCCACTTCCCTCACTGACGACACAGTAATGGCACACTGCTCCTATCGCAGGGCCCCCAGATCCACCCCCCCCCTGCAAACCCCCATCCATGGAAAGCTCCCCCGCCTCACATCAGCACTCAAGTCTCTCATGTCTGCCTACATTCTCTAGGTATGAGGATGCTAAGGACTGAAAACATATAAGAATCTGTTCCCCTCACCAGCAGGTGAAGAAACACATTGGGATCTCTGACTTCTGAGGCGACAGCAGCAACTGAGAAGTGTCATTCAACTTTTCTGGGCACCTAAATCACTCCATTCAATGGCAGGTTGCATTCAGCTCTCTGTGAGACAGGATTCAGAGATTTGGGGGAGGTTAAGAGGAGCAACACTCTGTCCTCACTGCAAGTCATCATCATTCTCCTACAGGGTCTGGTCAGTCACTTTATCACCCTGCCCATTGCGATGAATGTAGGAAATTGTCATAGAAATACTTTATATTTTGTTGTAGTAATGTTATTAAACATTCTGGGTTCAAATACATACAGGCAGTATGTCTGCAAAAGCTGCGATTGCGGGGTCATAAACGTGAAGTATTAATTGATTTTAACTATTTACTTATTTAGAAAGAGATGGCTATTGCAACATTGCTTTGATATCAGAGGATCCCTGGGGTGTAGATAATTTATGAGGGATTGTATTTAGTCCTCGCTGAGCAGGTCATGGGACATCTTCGTGAGACGAGACCGAGGAATGCCTTATGATGTAATTAATGAGTAGAGCCTGGTCTCTGTTGTTTTGCAGTCTGCTGTCGGATTTTAAGTGGTCACACACTATTTGAGCATTGAGGGACGGAATCCCTTTTTGTTCACAAATAGCGTCCCATGCTGCCATGGGGAATGCAGAGCCACGTGGGTTCAGTCGATGATACCCAGCATGTCAAGCAGGCCAGCTATGTGGGCGAAGCTCATGGCCCTGGCATCCTGGCTCGCCTGGTCCCAGTCAAAGTTAATGTACAGATGGGCCCTCGCAAGTAACGCATCTGTAACCTTCCTTATGCACTTGTGTGCGGCAGACTGGGAGATGCCATACAGGTCACCTGTGCAGCCCTGAAATGAGCCACTTGCATAAAAATTCAGTGCAGCTTTCAGGACCATGGGCAAAGGGTGAATTCATGGTCCAACGTGGTGCCAACTTTTGTAGCACTTGGCACAGGTGATCCACTATCCCCTGGGATAGATGCAGCCTTCTATAGCAGTAGACATCTAATACCTGAAAATAGGAAGTGACCAATAGGGCCTCCTCCAAATTTCCGCTATCTGTGGCTCTGCTCCTGGAAGATCAGTGGGCTCTGGATGTTGATAGTGGGGGATTCAGTTATGGCAGTGCCATTGAATGTCAAGGGGTGATGGTTAGATTCTATTTTGTTGGAGAAGGTAATTGCCTGGCACTTGTGTGGCTCATCTGCTGCTTAGCACTTATCATCCCAAGCCTGGATATTGTCTAGGTCTTGCTGCATTGCGGGCCTTTGAAAGAACTGACCCCCAACATTTAAAGGCACTCCTGAAAATCAGATAGCCCGGGAATGAGATCGGGATTCCTAGAACCAGGGCCCGCCTACTATTTCTTTACCTGAATTGGTGAAAATTCAGGAAGATAAGAGTGTAATAATTTCTAGGAACAGGCGGAAGACCATTAGGCTCAGAGACATGTGCCCTTTTGATAAATTAACCCGACTATTCTGTCTTCTCACCTTACCACTGAATCTAATCTCTTTGCAGTTGCCTCTTGGCCACAGATTTACAGTCCACTTCAATCATTTTCAGCAGGAACTTGTTTCACAAATCAGCACTGAGGCTTCTCAACTTGAAAAAAATGAGCATGACATTAGAAAGTCTCATTCACAATTATTCATCGTTTAAAAGTGTTCTGTCTCAATACCAATGCAATTTTAATGCTTTGTTTTATACTTTTATAAGATGTCCTGTTTTAAACAAGAAGTCTGAAAACAATTGAATATATTTTGATTAAGTATTAGTATCAATTAAACAAAAATAACGCAACTATTTCAGCAGAGCAAATGTACAGTTGATGTAGTCAAAATGTGTCTGGTTTTCTTCCTGTGAAATGCTTTTGAATATTTTACTGTGTTTTAGGTGCTATATTGATGCAAATTGTTGTTGAATAACAATAACAAGATCACTAGAAGGGGATAAGTAGATTTTTAAGATCAAGAGACTTTGAGCTTTTCAGTTTACACTGGGAAAAGTGGTATTTTAGCCTTTATAAAATGTGTGTGTATCACTGAACATGTTGATATTGAGCTGTATCACTCCACCGGTAGAAGAGCTCCCGATACAGTGGAGAATCCCGTGTCGGCCAAAAATCTGGATCGGCGCACTCCAGTGCTCTGGTCCCCCGTTGGCGATGGTATCAAGGTCTGCACCCCATGTCAGTGGGAGGATGCAAATAGATCAAATTGACCCATTTACAACTATTCACAGACCAGTCACCAGATTCTCCAAGCCTGCGTGAAACTCAAGCCCTTTGGGCAGGGAATCACATGGGCAAGAATTTGTGCAGGTATTTCCTAGCGTGGTGGACCTGATGGTGAGCCGTCCCTCAATGCTTTAATGGAGCTGCCCCCAAAGTCCATCAGAGGGCCACCCTCCCCCCACACAATGCAAATACTGCCCACCCCCCACCAGACCTCCCACTGCACCCCCCCACCAGAAACTCCCCATAAGATTGACCCCCACCAGAGACCCCCAAGAAGAAGGACCCCCAACAGATCCCCCCCCCCTCGCCATTACAGAGACCCCCACTAGAGACTTCCCTATGAGAGAGACCCTTGCCTGGAAGCCTCTCATAAAAGAGGTATCTGTCTGGAATCTTCCCATTACAGAGACTGTATCTGGAAGGTCCCCATTCCAAAATCCCTGCCTTCTGAATGCCCCTCATTACAGAGACCGCTGCCTGGAAGCTAGACAGCAGTTCAGACAGAGATAGTGAAAAAAAATCACTGCTTTGAGACTCACCGTGCAAGACATATGCTGGCTCAAGCAGAACCTGCAATTTCCTCGGAAGAGAAACCAGATCAGGTGGGGTTAACCCCCTCAGATCTTTGATCTGTAAGGATTTCATTCATATCAATGTGAAATTGATTTTACAAGGCTATGATTAATAGCATTCACACACATCTCATTTCTCTTCATGCTTGAGTGGATTTCATGTCGTCAGCTGTGAAACTAACTGCAATGTTTATTGATATTGAGCTATGATTGACAACTCTTGGACCACATCACAGACAGTTAAGTGCTCTCATTTCATCTTTTTCTCTGCAGGAAGCACTTAATCACAGAAAGATCTGTATGGCATGTGATGGTGAACCACATCTGGATTTGCGCTCCCAGTGCGAGCGCTAATCGTTCGTGATTTATCTCCAGCGGGGGAACATAGTCTCCCAAACTGAGAATTACGGCTATTATCTCATGATCAATGAAAATCATGGAACAATATAAAAAACAGGGAGTAGATTATAATCACAGCATGAACCTTCGAACTGGTGCAATGCACAAATTCTGAAGCAGTACAAATTATTTGTGCTTCATCAGTGACTCCAATCAATGTGCAATCTGAGGTAAAACCTGCTCAGCTGAACAAGGGAGTCATTGCCATACACCTCAATAGAGACAAAGAATTACAGTGGGAAACTGCAAGGAATGAGCCAGGACAGTCAAATAAACAGCAAACAATTGACTGATTATACTGTCTTTGACAATATTCAGACCAAATACATTTTCGTGCGGGATTTGTTGGCCTCCCAGCTGCGTGTTTTTCGGTAGCAAGAGGCAGTGCACTGTTCGCTGGTGGAAGTATTCTCTTGTCCCGCTGCTGTCAATCAGAATTCCCATAAAGCCACTCCACACCGCGTGGATACCCGCAGCAGGTATGCTCTGCCAAAGAATCCCACCAGCGTGAACGGCCAAAGAATTCCGGCCATGCATGTTATAATATTTTACAATCAGATAAATATAGGCCATTAGACCATCAGGCATAGAAGCAGAATTAGGCCATTCGGCCCATCGAGTCGGCCCCACCATTCACTCACGGCTGATATGTTTCTCATCCCCAGTCTCCTGCCTTCTCCCCATATCCCCTGAAGCCCCCATTAATCAAGACATACGTTTATTTCCTAAAGTTTGAAGCAGTTGAGAAAAATAATTGTTTCCTTAATCTTACAGAATAAAAGAGTCGAGGAATCTTCAATGGCACTGCCACCACCACAGAGGAGGAGCACCAGATGCATGCCCCCACATGAACAGTGCCATGGTAACTTCAATTCGTCACCCTGCAGCCCCTGCTCTCATTAACATGAGCTCCAAGAACTTCAAACCTGTTGGACAATTGCAATGGCTAGGGCTCCTCCATTTCTACCTTCACCATCTCCATGCCTTCACATTCATAGTCACACCTACCTGTCCCTCACCATGGAGCAAATCAGAAGAGCCTAGCCTAATGTGTTTCACTTCACTAAGTAAGTTGCAAATATTTTAATATCTCTGGTCCTAAATTTAATAAATACTGGAGGCTGGAGAGAGAAAAGAGAAAAAAGGTCCCCAACCAATCACACGTTCTTTCTTCCTGTCATGTCACAGTTCAATTTTCAGGGGAATGCACAGGGTCTGACCGCAACCCAGAAACTCAGCTCTATCTATCTGAATAAACTCTCATCGCAGTCTCCCTGATTCCATTCAGACCTATTCTTTAAACTCTCATCACAGTCTCCCTGATTGCAGTCAATCCATTCTTTAAACACTCTTCGCAGTCTCCCTGATTCCATTCAGACCCATTATTTAAACTCTCACTGCAGTCTCCCTGATTGCAGTCAATCCATTCTTTAAACTCTCATCGCAGTCTCCCTGATTCCATTCAATCCATTCTTTAAACTCTCATCACAGTCTCCCTGATTCCATTCAATCCATTCTTTAAACACTCATCGCAATCTCCCTGATTCCAGACAATCCATTCATTAAACTCTCATCGCAGTCTCCCTGATTCCATTCACTCCATTCTTTAAAATCACATCGCAGTATCCCTGATTCCATTCAGACCCATTATTTAAACTCTCACCACAGTCTCCCTGATTCTATTCAGACACATGCTTTAAACTCTCATCACAGTCTCCCTGATTCCATTCAGACCCATTCTTTAAACTCTCACCACAGTCTCCCTGATTCCATTCAGACCCATTCTTTAAACTCTCATCGCAGTCTCCCTGTCTGCAGTCAATCCATTCTTTAAACTCTCACCGCAGTCTCACTGATAGCAATCAATCCATTCCTTAAACTCTCATCGAGTCTCCCTGATTCCATTCAAACCATTCTTTAAACTCTCTTCGCAGTCTCCCTTATTCCATTCAGATCCATTCTTTAAACCCTCACTGCCGTCTCTCTGATTCCATTCAAAGCCATTCTTAAAACTCTTACTGCCGTCTCGCTGATTCCATTGAAACCCTTTCTTCAAACTCTTATTGCAGTCTCCCTGATTCCATTCAGATCCATTCTTTAAACTCTCTTCGCAGTCTCCCTGATTCCATTCACACTCATTCTTTAAACACACTTCACTGTCTCCCTGATGCCATTCAATCCATTCTTTTAACTCTCATCGCAGTCCCCTGATACCATTCAGACCCATTCTTTAAACTCTCATCGCAATCACCCTGATTCCATTCAAACCATTCCTTAAACTCTCTTCGCAGTTCCCCTGATTCCACTCATCCATTCTTTAAACTCTCTCCGCAGTCTCCCTGATTGCAGTCAATCCATTCTATAAACTCTCACCGCAGTCTCCCTGATTGCAGTCAATCCATTCCTTAAACTTTCTTCATAATCTCCCTGATTCCATTCAGACCCATTCTTTAAACTCTCACCGCAGTCTCCCTAATTCCATTCAAACCATTCTTTAATCTCTCACTGCAGTGTCCCTGATTCCATTCAGACCCATTCTTTAAACTCTCACCGCAGTCTCCCTGATTCCATTCAGACCCATTCTTTAAACTCTCATCGCAGTCTCCCTGATTCCATTCAGACCCATTCTTCAAACTCTCACCGCAGTCTCCCTGATTCCATTCAAACCATTCTTTAATCTCCCACTGCAGTTTCCCTAATTCCATTCAGAGCCATTCTTTAGACTCTCACCGCAGTCTCCCTGATTCCATTCAAACCATTCTTTAATCTCCTACTGCAGTCTCCCTAATTCCATTCAGAGCCATTCTTTAAACTCTCACCGCAGTCTCCCCGATTCCATTCAATCCATTCTTTAAACTCTATTCGCAATCTCCCTGATTCCATTCAGACCCATTCTTTAAACTCTATTTGCAGTCTCCCTGATTCCATTCAAAGCCATTCTTCAAACTCTCTTCGCAGTCTCCCTGATTCCATTCAAAGCCATTCTTTTAACTCTCATCGCAGTCCCCTGATTCCATTCAGATCCATTCTTTAAACTCTTACCGCAGTCACTCTGATTCCATTCAATGGATTCTTCAAACTCTCATTGCAGTCTCGCTGATTCCATTCAATCCATTCTTTATACTTTCAATGCAGTGTCCCTGATTCCATTCAATCCATTCTTTATACTCTCACTGCCGTCTCCCTGATTCCATTCAAACCCATTCTTCAAACTCTCATCGCAGTCTCCCTGATTCCATCCAACCCCATTCTTCAAACTCTCATCGCAGTCTCCCTAATTTGATTCTGACCCATTCTTTAAAAACTCTTCGCTGTCTCCCTGATTCCATTCAATCCATTCTTTCAACTCTCATCGCAGTCCCCTGATTCCATTCAGACCCATTCTTTAAACTCTCATCGCAATCTCTCTGATTCCATTCAAACCATTCCTTAAACTCTCTTCGCAGTCTCCCTGAATCCATTCAATCCATTCTTTAAACTCTCTCCGCAGTCTCACTGATTCCATTCAATCCATTCTTTAAACTCTCCCCTCAGTCTCCCTGATTCCATTCAAAACATTCTTTAATCTCTCACTGCAGTCTCCCTGATTACATTCAGACACATTCTTTAAACTCTCACGGCAGTCTCCCCGATTCCATCCAATCCATTCTATAAACTCTCTTCGCAGTCTCCCTGATTCCATTCAGACCCATTCTTTAAACCATCATCGCAGTCTCCCTGATTCCATTCAAACCTATTCCTTAAACTCTCACCGCAGTCTCCCTGATTCCACTCAGATCCATTCTTTAAACTCTCATCGCAGTTTCCCTGATTCCATTCAGACCCATTCTTTAAACTCTCACCACAGTCTCCCTGATTCCATTCAAACCATTCTTTAAACTCTCACTGCAGTCTCTCTGATTCCATTCAGACCCATTCTTCAAACTCTCACTGCAGTCTCCCTGATTCCATTCAAACCATTCTTTAAACTCTCACCGCAGTCTCCCGAATTCCATTCAATCCATTCTTTAAAATCTCTTCGCAGTCTCCCTGATTCCATTCAGACCCATTCTTTAAACTCTCACTGCAGTCTCCAGGATTCCATTCAGACCCATTCTTTAAACTCTCATCGCTGTCTCCCTGATTCCATTCAAACCATTCTTTAAACTCTCTTCGCAGTCTCTCTGATTCCATTCAAAGCCATTCTTCAAACTCTCACTGCCGTCACCCTGATTCCATTGAAACCCATTCTTCAACCTCTTATCGCAGTCTCCCTGATTGCATTCAGATCCATTCTTTAAACTCTCACCGCAGTCTCCCAATTCCATTCAATCCATTCTTTAAACTCTCACATCAGTCTCCCTGCTTCCATTCAAACCATTCTTTAAACTCTCATCGCAGTCTCCCTGACTCCATTCAGACCCATTCTTCAAACTCTCACCGCAGTCTCCCTGATTCCATTCAAACCATTCTTTAATCTCCCACTTCAGTCTCCCTAATTCCATTCAGAGCCATTCTTTAGACTCTCACCGCAGTCTCCCTGATTCCATTCAAACCATTCTTTAATCTCCCACTGCAGTCTCCTTAATTCCATTCAGAGCCATTCTTTAAACTTTTACCGCAGTCTCCCCGATTCCATTCAATCCATTATTTAAACTCTCTTCGCAGTCTCCCTGATTCCAGTCAGACCCATTATTTGAACTCTCACTGCGGTCTCCATGATTCCATTCAGACCCATTTTTTAAACTCTCATCGCAGTCTCTCTAATTCCATTCAAACCCATTCTTTAAACACTCACCGCAGTCTCCCTGATTCCATTCAGATCCATTCCTTCAACTCTCATCGCAGTCTCCCTGATTCCATTCAAACCATTCTTTAAACTGTCTTCGCAGTCTCCCTGATTCCATTCAGATCCATTCTGTAAACCCTCACTGCCGTCTCTCTGATTCCATTCAAAGCCATTCTTCAAACTCTCACTGCCGTCACCCTGATTCCATTGAAACCCATTCTTCAAACTCTTATCGCAGTCTCCCTGATTGCATTCAGATCCATTCTTTAAACTCTCACCGCAGTCTCCCTGATTCCATTCAATCCATTCTTTAAACCCTCACGTTAGTCTCCCTGCTTCCATTCAAACCATTCTTTAAACTCTCACCGCAGTCTCCCTGATTCCATTCAATCCATTCTTTAAACCCTCACGTTAGTCTCCCTGCTTCCATTCAAACCATTCTTTAAACTCTCACCGCAGTCTCCCTGATTCCATTCAATCCATTCTTTAAACCCTCACGTTAGTCTCCCTGCTTCCATTCAAACCCATTCTTTAAACTCTCATCGCAGTCTCCTTGCTTCCATTCAAACCATTCTTTATACTCTTCTCAAAGTCTCCCTGATTCGACTCAGATCCATTCATTAAACTCTCACAGCAGTCTCCCTGATTCCATTCAAAGCCATTCTTCAAACTCTCATCGCAGTCTCCCTGATTTGATTCAGACACATTCTGTAAACACTCTTCGCAGTCTCCCTGATTCCATTCAGATCCATTCTATAAACCCTCACTGCCGTCTCTCTGATTCCATTCAAAGCCATTCTTCAAACTCTCACTGCCGTCACCCTGATTCCATTGAAACCCATTCTTCAAACTCTTATCGCAGTCTCCCTGATTGCATTCAGATCCATTCTTTAAACTCTCACCGCAGTCTCCCTGATTCCATTCAATCCATTCTTTAAACCCTCACATTAGTCTCCCTGCTTCCATTCAAACCATTCTTTAAACTCTCACCGCAGTCTCCCTGATTCCATTCAGACCATTCTTTAAACTCGCTCCACAGTCTCCCTGATTCCATTCAATCCATTCTTTAAACTCTCACCTCAGTCTCCCTGATTCCATTCAAACCCATTCTTTAAACTCTCATCGCAGTCTCCCTGATTCCATTCAAACCATTCTTGATACTCTTCTCGAAGTCTCCCTGATTCGACTCAGATCCATTCATTAAACTCTCACAGCCGTCTGCCTGATTCCATTCAAAGCCATTCTTTAGACTCTCACCGCAGTCTCCCTGATTCCATTCAAACCATTCTTTAATCTCCCACTGCAGTCTCCCTAATTCCATTCAGAGCCATTCTTTAAACTCTCACTGCAGTCTCCCCGATTCCATTCAATCCATTCTTTAAACTCTCTTCGCAGTCTCCCTGATTCCATTCAGACCCATTCTTTGAACTCTCACTGCAGTCTCCATGATTCCATTCAGACCCATTCTTTAGACTCTCACCGCAGTCTCCCCGATCCAATTCAATCCATTCTTTAAACTCTCTTCGCAGTCTCCCTGATTCCAGTCAGACCAATTATTTGAACTCTCACTGTGGTCTCCATGATTCCATTCAGACCCATTTTTAAAACTCTCATTGCAGTCTCTCTGATTCCATTCAAACCCATTCTTTAAACACTCACCGCAGTCTCCCTGATTCCATTCAGATCCATTCCTTCAACTCTCATCGCAGTCTCCCTGATTCCATTCAAACCATTCTTTAAACTCTCTTCGCAGTCTCCCTGATTCCATTCAGATCCATTCTGTAAACCCTCACTGCCGTCTCTCTGATTCCATTCAAAGACATTCTTCAAACTCTCACTGCCGTCACCCTGATTCCATTGAAACCCATTCTTCAAACTCTTATCGCA
Source organism: Scyliorhinus torazame (assembly GCF_047496885.1). NCBI lineage: Eukaryota > Metazoa > Chordata > Chondrichthyes > Carcharhiniformes > Scyliorhinidae > Scyliorhinus > Scyliorhinus torazame. The sequence goes on from NC_092709.1 coordinate 270,496,610, forward strand.
GTCTCCCTGATTGCATTCAGTTCCATTCTTTAAACTCTCATCGCAGTCTCCCTGATTCCATTCAAACCATTCTTTAAACTCTTCTCGCAGTCTCCCTGATTCGACTCAGATCCATTCATTAAACTCTCACTGCCGTCTGCCTGATTCCATTCAAAGCCATTCTTCAAACACTCTTCGCAGTCTCCCTGATTCCATTCAAAGCCATTCTTCAAACTCTCATCGCAGTCTCCTTGATTTGATTCAGACACATTCTTTAAACACCATTCGCTGTCTCCCTGATTCCATTCAATCCATTCTTTTAACTCTCATCGCAGTCCCCTGATTCTATTCAGATCCATTCTTTAAACTCTCATCGCAGTCTCCCTGATTCCATTCAAACCCATTCTTTAAACTCTCATCTCAGTCTCCCTGATTCCATTCAGATCCATTCTTTAAACTCTTACCGCAGTCTCTCTGATTCCATTCAATCGATTCTTCAAACTCTCATTGCAGTCTCGCTGATTCCATTCAATCCATTCTTTATAAACTCATTGCAGTCTCCCTAATTCCATTCAGAGCCATTCTTTAGACTCTCACCGCAGTCTCCCTGATTCCATTCAAACCATTCTTTAATCTCCCACTGCAGTCTCCCCGATTCCATTCAATCCATTCTTTAAACTCTCTTCGCAGTCTCCCTGATTCCATTCAGACCCATTCTTTTAACTCTCACTGCTGTCTCCATGATTCCATTCAGACCCATTCTTTTGACTCTCACCGCAGTCTCCCCGATTCCATTCAATCCATTGTTTAAACTCTCTTCGCAGTCTCCCTGATTCCAGTCAGACCCATTATTTGAACTCTCACTGCGGTCTCCATGATTCCATTCCGTCAAATTTTTTAAACTCTCATCGCAGTCTCCCTGATTCCATTCAAACCCATTCTTTAAACACTCACCGCAGTCTCCCTGATTCCATTCAGATCCATTCCTTCAACTCTCATCTCAGTCTCCCTGATTCCATTCCAACTATTCTTTAAACTCTCTTCGCAGTCTCGCTGATTCCATTCAGATCCATTCTGTAAACCCTCACTGCCGTCTTTCTGATCCCATTCAAAGCCATTCTTCAAACTCTCACTGCCGTCACCCTGATTCCATTAAACCCATTCTTCAAACTCTTATCGCAGTCTCCCTGATTGCATTCAGATCCATTCTTTAAACTCTCACCGCAGTCTCCCTGATTCCATTCAGACCATTCTTTAAACTCTCACATCAGTCTCCCTGCTTCCATTCAAACCCATTCTTTAAACTCTCATCGCAGTCTCCCTGATTCCATTCAAACCATTCTTTAAACTCTCATCTCAGTCTCCCTGATTCCATTCAAACCCATTCTTTAAACTCTCATCGCAGTCTCCCTGATTCCATTCAAACCATTCTTTAAACTCTTCTCGCAGTCTCCCTGATTCCACTCAGATCCATTCGTTAAACTCTCACTGCCGTCTCCCTGATTCCATTCAAAGCCATTCTTCAAACTCTCTTCGCAGTCTCCCTGATTCCATTCAAAGCCATTCTTCAAACTCTCATCGCAGTCTCCCAGATTTGATTCAGACACATTCTTTTAACACTCTTCGCTGTCTCCCTGATTCCATTCAATCCATTCTTTTAACTCTCATCGCAGTCCCCTGATTCCATTCAGTTCCATTCTTTAAACTCTCTTCGCAGTCTCCCTGAATCCATTCAATCCATTCTTTAAACTCTCACCTCCGTCTCCCTGATTCCATTCAAACCATTCTTTAAACTCTCACTGCAGTCTCCCTGATTCCATTCAGACCCATTCTTTAAACTCTCACCACAGTCTCCCTGATTCCATTCAAACCATTCTTTAATCTCTCACTGCAGTGTCCCTGATTCCATTCAGACCCATTCTTTAAACTCTCACTGCAGTCTCCTTGATTCCATTCAGACCATTCTTTAAACTCTCACCACAGTCTCCCTGATTCCATTCAAACCATTCTTTAAACTCTCACTGCAGTGTCCCTGATTCCATTCAGACCCAGTCTTTAAACTCTCACCGCAGTCTCCCGGATTCCATTCAGACCCATTCTTTAAACTCTCATCGCAGTCTCCCTGATTCCATTCAGACCCATTCTTCAAACTCTCACCGCAGTCTCCCTGATTCCATTCAAACCATTCTTTAATCTCCCACTGTAGTCTCCCTAATTCCATTCAGAGCCATTCTTTAAACTCTCACTGCAGTGTCCCTGATTCCATTCAGACCCATTCTTTAAACTCTCACCGCAGTCTCCCTGATTCCATTCAGACCCATTCTTTAAACTCTCATCGCAGTCTCCCTGATTCCATTCAGACCCATTCTTCATACTCTCACCGCAGTCTCCCTGATTCCATTCAAACCATTCTTTGATCTCCCACTTCAGTCTCCCTAATTCCATTCAGAGCCATTCTTTAGACTCTCACCGCAGTCTCCCTGATTCCATTCAAACCATTCTTTAATCTCCCACTGCAGTCTCCCTAATTCCATTCAGAGCCATTCTTTAAACTCTCACTGCAGTCTCCCCGATTCCATTCAATCCATTCTTTAAACTCTCTTCGCAGTCTCCCTGATTCCATTCAGACCCATTCTTTGAACTCTCACTGCAGTCTCCATGATTCCATTCAGACCCATTCTTTAGACTCTCACCGCAGTCTCCCCGATCCAATTCAATCCATTCTTTAAACTCTCTTCGCAGTCTCCCTGATTCCAGTCAGACCAATTATTTGAACTCTCACTGTGGTCTCCATGATTCCATTCAGACCCATTTTTAAAACTCTCATTGCAGTCTCTCTGATTCCATTCAAACCCATTCTTTAAACACTCACCGCAGTCTCCCTGATTCCATTCAGATCCATTCCTTCAACTCTCATCGCAGTCTCCCTGATTCCATTCAAACCATTCTTTAAACTCTCTTCGCAGTCTCCCTGATTCCATTCAGATCCATTCTGTGAACCCTCACTGCCGTCTCTCTGATTCCATTCAAAGACATTCTTCAAACTCTCACTGCCGTCACCCTGATTCCATTGAAACCCATTCTTCAAACTCTTATCGCAGTCTCCCTGATTGCATTCAGATCCATTCTTTAAACTCTCACCGCAGTCTCCCTGATTCCATTCAATCCATTCTTTAAACTCTCACATCAGTCTCCCTGCTGCCATTCAAACCATTCTTTAAACTCTCACCGCAGTCTCCCTGATTCCATTCAAACCATTCTTTAAACTCTTCTCGCAGTCTCCCTGATTCGACTCAGATCCATTCATTAAACTCTCACAGCCGTCTGCCTGATTCCATTCAAAGCCATTCTTCAAACTCTCTTCGCAGTCTCCCTGATTCCATTCAAAGCCATTCTTCAAACTGTCATCGCAGTCTCCCTGATTTGATTCAGACACATTCTTTAAACACCATTCGCTGTCTCCCTGATTCCATTCAATCCATTCTTTTAACTCTCATCGCAGTCCCCTGATTCTATTCAGATCCATTCTTTAAACTCTCATCGCACTCTCCCTGATTCCATTCAAACCCATTCTTTAAACTCTCATCTCAGTCTCCCTGATTCCATTCAGATCCATTCTTTAAACTCTTACCGCAGTCTCTCTGATTCCATTCAATCGATTCTTCAAACTCTCATTGCAGTCTCGCTGATTCCATTCAATCCATTCTTTATAAACTCATTGCAGTCTCCCTAATTCCATTCAGAGCCATTCTTTAGACTCTCACCGCAGTCTCCCTGATTCCATTCAAACCATTCTTTAATCTCCCACTGCAGTCTCCCCGATTCCATTCAATCCATTCTTTAAACTCTCTTCGCAGTCTCCCTGATTCCATTCAGACCCATTCTTTTAACTCTCACTGCTGTCTCCATGATTCCATTCAGACCCATTCTTTTGACTCTCACCGCAGTCTCCCCGATTCCATTCAATCCATTCTTTAAACTCTCTTCGCAGTCTCCCTGATTCCAGTCAGACCCATTATTTGAACTCTCACTGCGGTCTCCATGATTCCATTCCGTCCCATTTTTTAAACTCTCATCGCAGTCTCCCTGATTCCATTCAAACCCATTCTTTAAACACTCACCGCAGTCTCCCTGATTCCATTCAGATCCATTCCTTCAACTCTCATCTCAGTCTCCCTGATTCCATTCCAACTATTCTTTAAACTCTCTTCGCAGTCTCGCTGATTCCATTCAGATCCATTCTGTAAACCCTCACTGCCGTCATTCTGATCCCATTCAAAGCCATTCTTCAAACTCTCACTGCCGTCACCCTGATTCCATTAAACCCATTCTTCAAACTCTTATCGCAGTCTCCCTGATTGCATTCAGATCCATTCTTTAAACTCTCACCGCAGTCTCCCTGATTCCATTCAGACCATTCTTTAAACTCTCTCCACAGTCTCCCTGACTCCATTCAATCCATTCTTTAAACTCTCATCTCAGTCTCCCTGATTCCATTCAAACCCATTCTTTAAACTCTCATCGCAGTCTCCCTGATTCCATTCAAACCATTCTTTAAACTCTTCTCGCAGTCTCCCTGATTCCACTCAGATCCATTCGTTAAACTCTCACTGCCGTCTCCCTGATTCCATTCAAAGCCATTCTTCAAACTCTCTTCGCAGTCTCCCTGATTCCATTCAAAGCCATTCTTCAAACTCTCATCGCAGTCTCCCAGATTTGATTCAGACACATTCTTTTAACACTCTTCGCTGTCTCCCTGATTCCATTCAATCCATTCTTTTAACTCTCATCGCAGTCCCCTGATTCCATTCAGTTCCATTCTTTAAACTCTCATCGCAGTCTCCCTGATTCCATTCAAACCCATTCTTTAAACTCTCTTCGCAGTCTCCCTGAATCCATTCAATCCATTCTTTAAACTCTCACCTCCGTCTCCCTGATTCCATTCAAACCATTCTTTAAACTCTCACTGCAGTCTCCCTGATTCCATTCAGACCCATTCTTTAAACTATCACCGCATTCTCCCTGATTCCATTCAAAACATTCTTTAATCTCTCACTGCAGTCTCCCTGATTCCATTCAGACACATTCTTTCAACTCTCACGGCAGTCTCCCCGATTCCATCCAATCCATTCTATAAACTCTCTTCGCAGTCTCCCTGATTCCATTCAGACCCATTCTTTGAACCCTCATCGCAGTCTCCCTTATTCCATTCAAACCATTCTTTAAACTCTCACCACAGTCTCCCTGATTCCATTCAAACCATTCTTTAAACTCTCACTGCAGAGTCTCTGATTCCATTCAGACCCATTCTTCAATCTCTCATCGCAGTCTCCTTGATTCCATTCAAACCATTCTTTAAACTCTCACCACAGTCTCCCTGATTCCATTCAAACCATTCTTTAAACTCTCACTGCAGTGTCCCTGATTCCATTCAGACCCAGTCTTTAAACTCTCACCGCAGTCTCCCGGATTCCATTCAGACCCATTCTTTAAACTCTCATCGCAGTCTCCCTGATTCCATTCAGACCCATTCTTCAAACTCTCACCGCAGTCTCCCTGATTCCATTCAAACCATTCTTTAATCTCCCACTGTAGTCTCCCTAATTCCATTCAGAGCCATTCTTTAAACTCTCACTGCAGTGTCCCTGATTCCATTCAGACCCATTCTTTAAACTCTCACCGCAGTCTCCCTGATTCCATTCAGACCCATTCTTTAAACTCTCACCGCAGTCTCCCGGATTCCATTCAGACCCATTCTTTAAACTCTCATCGCAGTCTCCCTGATTCCATTCAGACCCATTCTTCAAACTCTCACCGCAGTCTCCCTGATTCCATTCAAACCATTCTTTAATCTCCCACTGTAGTCTCCCTAATTCCATTCAGAGCCATTCTTTAAACTCTCACTGCAGTGTCCCTGATTCCATTCAGACCCATTCTTTAAACTCTCACCGCAGTCTCCCTGATTCCATTCAGACCCATTCTTTAAACTCTCATCGCAGTCTCCCTGATTCCATTCAGACCCATTCTTCATACTCTCACCGCAGTCTCCCTGATTCCATTCAAACCATTCTTTGATCTCCCACTTCAGTCTCCCTAATTCCATTCAGAGCCATTCTTTAGACTCTCACCGCAGTCTCCCTGATTCCATTCAAACCATTCTTTAATCTCCCACTGCAGTCTCCCTAATTCCATTCAGAGCCATTCTTTAAACTCTCACTGCAGTCTCCCCGATTCCATTCAATCCATTCTTTAAACTCTCTTCGCAGTCTCCCTGATTCCATTCAGACCCATTCTTTGAACTCTCACTGCAGTCTCCATGATTCCATTCAGACCCATTCTTTAGACTCTCACCGCAGTCTCCCCGATCCAATTCAATCCATTCTTTAAACTCTCTTCGCAGTCTCCCTGATTCCAGTCAGACCAATTATTTGAACTCTCACTGTGGTCTCCATGATTCCATTCAGACCCATTTTTAAAACTCTCATTGCAGTCTCTCTGATTCCATTCAAACCCATTCTTTAAACACTCACCGCAGTCTCCCTGATTCCATTCAGATCCATTCCTTCAACTCTCATCGCAGTCTCCCTGATTCCATTCAAACCATTCTTTAAACTCTCTTCGCAGTCTCCCTGATTCCATTCAGATCCATTCTGTGAACCCTCACTGCCGTCTCTCTGATTCCATTCAAAGACATTCTTCAAACTCTCACTGCCGTCACCCTGATTCCATTGAAACCCATTCTTCAAACTCTTATCGCAGTCTCCCTGATTGCATTCAGATCCATTCTTTAAACTCTCACCGCAGTCTCCCTGATTCCATTCAATCCATTCTTTAAACTCTCACATCAGTCTCCCTGCTGCCATTCAAACCATTCTTTAAACTCTCACCGCAGTCTCCCTGATTCCATTCAAACCATTCTTTAAACTCTTCTCGCAGTCTCCCTGATTCGACTCAGATCCATTCATTAAACTCTCACAGCCGTCTGCCTGATTCCATTCAAAGCCATTCTTCAAACTCTCTTCGCAGTCTCCCTGATTCCATTCAAAGCCATTCTTCAAACTGTCATCGCAGTCTCCCTGATTTGATTCAGACACATTCTTTAAACACCATTCGCTGTCTCCCTGATTCCATTCAATCCATTCTTTTAACTCTCATCGCAGTCCCCTGATTCTATTCAGATCCATTCTTTAAACTCTCATCGCACTCTCCCTGATTCCATTCAAACCCATTCTTTAAACTCTCATCTCAGTCTCCCTGATTCCATTCAGATCCATTCTTTAAACTCTTACCGCAGTCTCTCTGATTCCATTCAATCGATTCTTCAAACTCTCATTGCAGTCTCGCTGATTCCATTCAATCCATTCTTTATAAACTCATTGCAGTCTCCCTAATTCCATTCAGAGCCATTCTTTAGACTCTCACCGCAGTCTCCCTGATTCCATTCAAACCATTCTTTAATCTCCCACTGCAGTCTCCCCGATTCCATTCAATCCATTCTTTAAACTCTCTTCGCAGTCTCCCTGATTCCATTCAGACCCATTCTTTTAACTCTCACTGCTGTCTCCATGATTCCATTCAGACCCATTCTTTTGACTCTCACCGCAGTCTCCCCGATTCCATTCAATCCATTCTTTAAACTCTCTTCGCAGTCTCCCTGATTCCAGTCAGACCCATTATTTGAACTCTCACTGCGGTCTCCATGATTCCATTCCGTCCCATTTTTTAAACTCTCATCGCAGTCTCCCTGATTCCATTCAAACCCATTCTTTAAACACTCACCGCAGTCTCCCTGATTCCATTCAGATCCATTCCTTCAACTCTCATCTCAGTCTCCCTGATTCCATTCCAACTATTCTTTAAACTCTCTTCGCAGTCTCGCTGATTCCATTCAGATCCATTCTGTAAACCCTCACTGCCGTCATTCTGATCCCATTCAAAGCCATTCTTCAAACTCTCACTGCCGTCACCCTGATTCCATTAAACCCATTCTTCAAACTCTTATCGCAGTCTCCCTGATTGCATTCAGATCCATTCTTTAAACTCTCACCGCAGTCTCCCTGATTCCATTCAGACCATTCTTTAAACTCTCTCCACAGTCTCCCTGACTCCATTCAATCCATTCTTTAAACTCTCATCTCAGTCTCCCTGATTCCATTCAAACCCATTCTTTAAACTCTCATCGCAGTCTCCCTGATTCCATTCAAACCATTCTTTAAACTCTTCTCGCAGTCTCCCTGATTCCACTCAGATCCATTCGTTAAACTCTCACTGCCGTCTCCCTGATTCCATTCAAAGCCATTCTTCAAACTCTCTTCGCAGTCTCCCTGATTCCATTCAAAGCCATTCTTCAAACTCTCATCGCAGTCTCCCAGATTTGATTCAGACACATTCTTTTAACACTCTTCGCTGTCTCCCTGATTCCATTCAATCCATTCTTTTAACTCTCATCGCAGTCCCCTGATTCCATTCAGTTCCATTCTTTAAACTCTCATCGCAGTCTCCCTGATTCCATTCAAACCCATTCTTTAAACTCTCTTCGCAGTCTCCCTGAATCCATTCAATCCATTCTTTAAACTCTCACCTCCGTCTCCCTGATTCCATTCAAACCATTCTTTAAACTCTCACTGCAGTCTCCCTGATTCCATTCAGACCCATTCTTTAAACTATCACCGCATTCTCCCTGATTCCATTCAAAACATTCTTTAATCTCTCACTGCAGTCTCCCTGATTCCATTCAGACACATTCTTTCAACTCTCACGGCAGTCTCCCCGATTCCATCCAATCCATTCTATAAACTCTCTTCGCAGTCTCCCTGATTCCATTCAGACCCATTCTTTGAACCCTCATCGCAGTCTCCCTTATTCCATTCAAACCATTCTTTAAACTCTCACCACAGTCTCCCTGATTCCATTCAAACCATTCTTTAAACTCTCACTGCAGAGTCTCTGATTCCATTCAGACCCATTCTTCAATCTCTCATCGCAGTCTCCTTGATTCCATTCAAACCATTCTTTAAACTCTCACCACAGTCTCCCTGATTCCATTCAAACCATTCTTTAAACTCTCACTGCAGTGTCCCTGATTCCATTCAGACCCAGTCTTTAAACTCTCACCGCAGTCTCCCGGATTCCATTCAGACCCATTCTTTAAACTCTCATCGCAGTCTCCCTGATTCCATTCAGACCCATTCTTCAAACTCTCACCGCAGTCTCCCTGATTCCATTCAAACCATTCTTTAATCTCCCACTGTAGTCTCCCTAATTCCATTCAGAGCCATTCTTTAAACTCTCACTGCAGTGTCCCTGATTCCATTCAGACCCATTCTTTAAACTCTCACCGCAGTCTCCCTGATTCCATTCAGACCCATTCTTTAAACTCTCATCGCAGTCTCCCTGATTCCATTCAGACCCATTCTTCAAACTCTCACCGCAGTCTCCCTGATTCCATTCAAACCATTCTTTGATCTCCCACTTCAGTCTCCCTAATTCCATTCAGAGCCATTCTTTAGACTCTCACCGCAGTCTCCCTGATTCCATTCAAACCATTCTTTAATCTCCCACTGCAGTCTCCCTAATTCCATTCAGAGCCATTCTTTAAACTCTCTTCGCAGTCTCCCTGATTCCATTCAGACCCATTCTTTGAACTCTCACTGCAGTCTCCATGATTCCATTCAGACCCATTCTTTAGACTCTCACCGCAGTCTCCCCGATCCAATTCAATCCATTCTTTAAACTCTCTTCGCAGTCTCCCTGATTCCAGTCAGACCAATTATTTGAACTCTCACTGTGGTCTCCATGATTCCATTCAGACCCATTTTTAAAACTCTCATTGCAGTCTCTCTGATTCCATTCAAACCCATTCTTTAAACACTCACCGCAGTCTCCCTGATTCCATTCAGATCCATTCCTTCAACTCTCATCGCAGTCTCCCTGATTCCATTCAAACCATTCTTTAAACTCTCTTCGCAGTCTCCCTGATTCCATTCAGATCCATTCTGTAAACCCTCACTGCCGTCTCTCTGATTCCATTCAAAGACATTCTTCAAACTCTCACTGCCGTCACCCTGATTCCATTGAAACCCATTCTTCAAACTCTTATCGCAGTCTCCCTGATTGCATTCAGATCCATTCTTTAAACTCTCACCGCAGTCTCCCTGATTCCATTCAAACCATTCTTTAAACTCTTCTCGCAGTCTCCCTGATTCGACTCAGATCCATTCATTAAACTCTCACAGCCGTCTGCCTGATTCCATTCAAAGCCATTCTTCAAACTCTCTTCGCAGTCTCCCTGATTCCATTCAAAGCCATTCTTCAAACTGTCATCGCAGTCTCCCTGATTTGATTCAGACACATTCTTTAAACACCATTCGCTGTCTCCCTGATTCCATTCAATCCATTCTTTTAACTCTCATCGCAGTCCCCTGATTCTATTCAGATCCATTCTTTAAACTCTCATCGCACTCTCCCTGATTCCATTCAAACCCATTCTTTAAACTCTCATCTCAGTCTCCCTGATTCCATTCAGATCCATTCTTTAAACTCTTACCGCAGTCTCTCTGATTCCATTCAATCGATTCTTCAAACTCTCATTGCAGTCTCGCTGATTCCATTCAATCCATTCTTTATAAACTCATTGCAGTCTCCCTAATTCCATTCAGAGCCATTCTTTAGACTCTCACCGCAGTCTCCCTGATTCCATTCAAACCATTCTTTAATCTCCCACTGCAGTCTCCCCGATTCCATTCAATCCATTCTTTAAACTCTCTTCGCAGTCTCCCTGATTCCATTCAGACCCATTCTTTTAACTCTCACTGCTGTCTCCATGATTCCATTCAGACCCATTCTTTTGACTCTCACCGCAGTCTCCCCGATTCCATTCAATCCATTCTTTAAACTCTCTTCGCAGTCTCCCTGATTCCAGTCAGACCCATTATTTGAACTCTCACTGCGGTCTCCATGATTCCATTCCGTCCCATTTTTTAAACTCTCATCGCAGTCTCCCTGATTCCATTCAAACCCATTCTTTAAACACTCACCGCAGTCTCCCTGATTCCATTCAGATCCATTCCTTCAACTCTCATCTCAGTCTCCCTGATTCCATTCCAACTATTCTTTAAACTCTCTTCGCAGTCTCGCTGATTCCATTCAGATCCATTCTGTAAACCCTCACTGCCGTCATTCTGATCCCATTCAAAGCCATTCTTCAAACTCTCACTGCCGTCACCCTGATTCCATTAAACCCATTCTTCAAACTCTTATCGCAGTCTCCCTGATTGCATTCAGATCCATTCTTTAAACTCTCACCGCAGTCTCCCTGATTCCATTCAGTCCATTCTTTAAACTCTCTCCACAGTCTCCCTGACTCCATTCAATCCATTCTTTAAACTCTCATCTCAGTCTCCCTGATTCCATTCAAACCCATTCTTTAAACTCTCATCGCAGTCTCCCTGATTCCATTCAAACCATTCTTTCAACTCTTCTCGCAGTCTCCCTGATTCCACTCAGATCCATTCGTTAAACTCTCACTGCCGTCTCCCTGATTCCATTCAAAGCCATTCTTCAAACTCTCTTCGCAGTCTCCCTGATTCCATTCAAAGCCATTCTTCAAACTCTCATCGCAGTCTCCCAGATTTGATTCAGACACATTCTTTTAACACTCTTCGCTGTCTCCCTGATTCCATTCAATCCATTCTTTTAACTCTCATCGCAGTCCCCTGATTCCATTCAGTTCCATTCTTTAAACTCTCATCGCAGTCTCCCTGATTCCATTCAAACCCATTCTTTAAACTCTCTTCGCAGTCTCCCTGAATCCATTCAATCCATTCTTTAAACTCTCACCTCCGTCTCCCTGATTCCATTCAAACCATTCTTTAAACTCTCACTGCAGTCTCCCTGATTCCATTCAGACCCATTCTTTAAACTATCACCGCATTCTCCCTGATTCCATTCAAAACATTCTTTAATCTCTCACTGCAGTCTCCCTGATTCCATTCAGACACATTCTTTCAACTCTCACGGCAGTCTCCCCGATTCCATCCAATCCATTCTATAAACTCTCTTCGCAGTCTCCCTGATTCCATTCAGACCCATTCTTTGAACCCTCATCGCAGTCTCCCTTATTCCATTCAAACCATTCTTTAAACTCTCACCACAGTCTCCCTGATTCCATTCAAACCATTCTTTAAACTCTCACTGCAGAGTCTCTGATTCCATTCAGACCCATTCTTCAATCTCTCATCGCAGTCTCCTTGATTCCATTCAAACCATTCTTTAAACTCTCACCACAGTCTCCCTGATTCCATTCAAACCATTCTTTAAACTCTCACTGCAGTGTCCCTGATTCCATTCAGACCCAGTCTTTAAACTCTCACCGCAGTCTCCCGGATTCCATTCAGACCCATTCTTTAAACTCTCATCGCAGTCTCCCTGATTCCATTCAGACCCATTCTTCAAACTCTCACCGCAGTCTCCCTGATTCCATTCAAACCATTCTTTAATCTCCCACTGTAGTCTCCCTAATTCCATTCAGAGCCATTCTTTAAACTCTCACTGCAGTGTCCCTGATTCCATTCAGACCCATTCTTTAAACTCTCACCGCAGTCTCCCTGATTCCATTCAGACCCATTCTTTAAACTCTCATCGCAGTCTCCCTGATTCCATTCAGACCCATTCTTCAAACTCTCACCGCAGTCTCCCTGATTCCATTCAAACCATTCTTTGATCTCCCACTTCAGTCTCCCTAATTCCATTCAGAGCCATTCTTTAGACTCTCACCGCAGTCTCCCTGATTCCATTCAAACCATTCTTTAATCTCCCACTGCAGTCTCCCTAATTCCATTCAGAGCCATTCTTTAAACTCTCTTCGCAGTCTCCCTGATTCCATTCAGACCCATTCTTTGAACTCTCACTGCAGTCTCCATGATTCCATTCAGACCCATTCTTTAGACTCTCACCGCAGTCTCCCCGATCCAATTCAATCCATTCTTTAAACTCTCTTCGCAGTCTCCCTGATTCCAGTCAGACCAATTATTTGAACTCTCACTGTGGTCTCCATGATTCCATTCAGACCCATTTTTAAAACTCTCATTGCAGTCTCTCTGATTCCATTCAAACCCATTCTTTAAACACTCACCGCAGTCTCCCTGATTCCATTCAGATCCATTCCTTCAACTCTCATCGCAGTCTCCCTGATTCCATTCAAACCATTCTTTAAACTCTCTTCGCAGTCTCCCTGATTCCATTCAGATCCATTCTGTAAACCCTCACTGCCGTCTCTCTGATTCCATTCAAAGACATTCTTCAAACTCTCACTGCCGTCACCCTGATTCCATTGAAACCCATTCTTCAAACTCTTATCGCAGTCTCCCTGATTGCATTCAGATCCATTCTTTAAACTCTCACCGCAGTCTCCCTGATTCCATTCAAACCATTCTTTAAACTCTTCTCGCAGTCTCCCTGATTCGACTCAGATCCATTCATTAAACTCTCACAGCCGTCTGCCTGATTCCATTCAAAGCCATTCTTCAAACTCTCTTCGCAGTCTCCCTGATTCCATTCAAAGCCATTCTTCAAACTGTCATCGCAGTCTCCCTGATTTGATTCAGACACATTCTTTAAACACCATTCGCTGTCTCCCTGATTCCATTCAATCCATTCTTTTAACTCTCATCGCAGTCCCCTGATTCTATTCAGATCCATTCTTTAAACTCTCATCGCACTCTCCCTGATTCCATTCAAACCCATTCTTTAAACTCTCATCTCAGTCTCCCTGATTCCATTCAGATCCATTCTTTAAACTCTTACCGCAGTCTCTCTGATTCCATTCAATCGATTCTTCAAACTCTCATTGCAGTCTCGCTGATTCCATTCAATCCATTCTTTATAAACTCATTGCAGTCTCCCTAATTCCATTCAGAGCCATTCTTTAGACTCTCACCGCAGTCTCCCTGATTCCATTCAAACCATTCTTTAATCTCCCACTGCAGTCTCCCCGATTCCATTCAATCCATTCTTTAAACTCTCTTCGCAGTCTCCCTGATTCCATTCAGACCCATTCTTTTAACTCTCACTGCTGTCTCCATGATTCCATTCAGACCCATTCTTTTGACTCTCACCGCAGTCTCCCCGATTCCATTCAATCCATTCTTTAAACTCTCTTCGCAGTCTCCCTGATTCCAGTCAGACCCATTATTTGAACTCTCACTGCGGTCTCCATGATTCCATTCCGTCCCATTTTTTAAACTCTCATCGCAGTCTCCCTGATTCCATTCAAACCCATTCTTTAAACACTCACCGCAGTCTCCCTGATTCCATTCAGATCCATTCCTTCAACTCTCATCTCAGTCTCCCTGATTCCATTCCAACTATTCTTTAAACTCTCTTCGCAGTCTCGCTGATTCCATTCAGATCCATTCTGTAAACCCTCACTGCCGTCATTCTGATCCCATTCAAAGCCATTCTTCAAACTCTCACTGCCGTCACCCTGATTCCATTAAACCCATTCTTCAAACTCTTATCGCAGTCTCCCTGATTGCATTCAGATCCATTCTTTAAACTCTCACCGCAGTCTCCCTGATTCCATTCAGTCCATTCTTTAAACTCTCTCCACAGTCTCCCTGACTCCATTCAATCCATTCTTTAAACTCTCATCTCAGTCTCCCTGATTCCATTCAAACCCATTCTTTAAACTCTCATCGCAGTCTCCCTGATTCCATTCAAACCATTCTTTCAACTCTTCTCGCAGTCTCCCTGATTCCACTCAGATCCATTCGTTAAACTCTCACTGCCGTCTCCCTGATTCCATTCAAAGCCATTCTTCAAACTCTCTTCGCAGTCTCCCTGATTCCATTCAAAGCCATTCTTCAAACTCTCATCGCAGTCTCCCAGATTTGATTCAGACACATTCTTTTAACACTCTTCGCTGTCTCCCTGATTCCATTCAATCCATTCTTTTAACTCTCATCGCAGTCCCCTGATTCCATTCAGTTCCATTCTTTAAACTCTCATCGCAGTCTCCCTGATTCCATTCAAACCCATTCTTTAAACTCTCTTCGCAGTCTCCCTGAATCCATTCAATCCATTCTTTAAACTCTCACCTCCGTCTCCCTGATTCCATTCAAACCATTCTTTAAACTCTCACTGCAGTCTCCCTGATTCCATTCAGACCCATTCTTTAAACTATCACCGCATTCTCCCTGATTCCATTCAAAACATTCTTTAATCTCTCACTGCAGTCTCCCTGATTCCATTCAGACACATTCTTTCAACTCTCACGGCAGTCTCCCCGATTCCATCCAATCCATTCTATAAACTCTCTTCGCAGTCTCCCTGATTCCATTCAGACCCATTCTTTGAACCCTCATCGCAGTCTCCCTTATTCCATTCAAACCATTCTTTAAACTCTCACCACAGTCTCCCTGATTCCATTCAAACCATTCTTTAAACTCTCACTGCAGTCTCTATGATTCCATTCAGACCCATTCTTCAATCTCTCATTGCAGTCTCCTTGATTCCATTCAAACCATTCTTTAAACTCTCACCACAGTCTCCCTGATTCCATTCAAACCATTCTTTAAACTCTCACTGCAGTGTCCCTGATTCCATTCAGACCCAGTCTTTAAACTCTCACCGCAGTCTCCCGGATTCCATTCAGACCCATTCTTTAAACTCTCATCGCAGTCTCCCTGATTCCATTCAGACCCATTCTTCAAACTCTCACCGCAGTCTCCCTGATTCCATTCAAACCATTCTTTAATCTCCCACTGTAGTCTCCCTAATTCCATTCAGAGCCATTCTTTAAACTCTCACTGCAGTGTCCCTGATTCCATTCAGACCCATTCTTTAAACTCTCACCGCAGTCTCCCTGATTCCATTCAGACCCATTCTTTAAACTCTCATCGCAGTCTCCCTGATTCCATTCAGACCCATTCTTCAAACTCTCACCGCAGTCTCCCTGATTCCATTCAAACCATTCTTTGATCTCCCACTTCAGTCTCCCTAATTCCATTCAGAGCCATTCTTTAGACTCTCACCGCAGTCTCCCTGATTCCATTCAAACCATTCTTTAATCTCCCACTGTAGTCTCCCTAATTCCATTCAGAGCCATTCTTTAAACTCTCACTGCAGTGTCCCTGATTCCATTCAGACCCATTCTTTAAACTCTCACCGCAGTCTCCCTGATTCCATTCAGACCCATTCTTTAAACTCTCATCGCAGTCTCCCTGATTCCATTCAGACCCATTCTTCAAACTCTCACCGCAGTCTCCCTGATTCCATTCAAACCATTCTTTGATCTCCCACTTCAGTCTCCCTAATTCCATTCAGAGCCATTCTTTAGACTCTCACCGCAGTCTCCCTGATTCCATTCAAACCATTCTTTAATCTCCCACTGCAGTCTCCCTAATTCCATTCAGAGCCATTCTTTAAACTCTCACTGCAGTCTCCCCGATTCCATTCAATCCATTCTTTAAACTCTCTTCGCAGTCTCCCTGATTCCATTCAGACCCATTCTTTGAACTCTCACTGCAGTCTCCATGATTCCATTCAGACCCATTCTTTAGACTCTCACCGCAGTCTCCCCGATCCAATTCAATCCATTCTTTAAACTCTCTTCGCAGTCTCCCTGATTCCAGTCAGACCAATTATTTGAACTCTCACTGTGGTCTCCATGATTCCATTCAGACCCATTTTTAAAACTCTCATTGCAGTCTCTCTGATTCCATTCAAACCCATTCTTTAAACACTCACCGCAGTCTCCCTGATTCCATTCAGATCCATTCCTTCAACTCTCATCGCAGTCTCCCTGATTCCATTCAAACCATTCTTTAAACTCTCTTCGCAGTCTCCCTGATTCCATTCAGATCCATTCTGTAAACCCTCACTGCCGTCTCTCTGATTCCATTCAAAGACATTCTTCAAACTCTCACTGCCGTCACCCTGATTCCATTGAAACCCATTCTTCAAACTCTTATCGCAGTCTCCCTGATTGCATTCAGATCCATTCTTTAAACTCTCACCGCAGTCTCCCTGATTCCATTCAATCCATTCTTTAAACTCTCACATCAGTCTCCCTGCTGCCATTCAAACCATTCTTTAAACTCTCACCGCAGTCTCCCTGATTCCATTCAAACCATTCTTTAAACTCTTCTCGCAGTCTCCCTGATTCGACTCAGATCCATTCATTAAACTCTCACAGCCGTCTGCCTGATTCCATTCAAAGCCATTCTTCAAACTCTCTTCGCAGTCTCCCTGATTCCATTCAAAGCCATTCTTCAAACTGTCATCGCAGTCTCCCTGATTTGATTCAGACACATTCTTTAAACACCATTCGCTGTCTCCCTGATTCCATTCAATCCATTCTTTTAACTCTCATCGCAGTCCCCTGATTCTATTCAGATCCATTCTTTAAACTCTCATCGCACTCTCCCTGATTCCATTCAAACCCATTCTTTAAACTCTCATCTCAGTCTCCCTGATTCCATTCAGATCCATTCTTTAAACTCTTACCGCAGTCTCTCTGATTCCATTCAATCGATTCTTCAAACTCTCATTGCAGTCTCGCTGATTCCATTCAATCCATTCTTTATAAACTCATTGCAGTCTCCCTAATTCCATTCAGAGCCATTCTTTAGACTCTCACCGCAGTCTCCCTGATTCCATTCAAACCATTCTTTAATCTCCCACTGCAGTCTCCCCGATTCCATTCAATCCATTCTTTAAACTCTCTTCGCAGTCTCCCTGATTCCATTCAGACCCATTCTTTTAACTCTCACTGCTGTCTCCATGATTCCATTCAGACCCATTCTTTTGACTCTCACCGCAGTCTCCCCGATTCCATTCAATCCATTCTTTAAACTCTCTTCGCAGTCTCCCTGATTCCAGTCAGACCCATTATTTGAACTCTCACTGCGGTCTCCATGATTCCATTCCGTCCCATTTTTTAAACTCTCATCGCAGTCTCCCTGATTCCATTCAAACCCATTCTTTAAACACTCACCGCAGTCTCCCTGATTCCATTCAGATCCATTCCTTCAACTCTCATCTCAGTCTCCCTGATTCCATTCCAACTATTCTTTAAACTCTCTTCGCAGTCTCGCTGATTCCATTCAGATCCATTCTGTAAACCCTCACTGCCGTCATTCTGATCCCATTCAAAGCCATTCTTCAAACTCTCACTGCCGTCACCCTGATTCCATTAAACCCATTCTTCAAACCCTTATCGCAGTCTCCCTGATTGCATTCAGATCCATTCTTTAAACTCTCACCGCAGTCTCCCTGATTCCATTCAGTCCATTCTTTAAACTCTCTCCACAGTCTCCCTGACTCCATTCAATCCATTCTTTAAACTCTCATCTCAGTCTCCCTGATTCCATTCAAACCCATTCTTTAAACTCTCATCGCAGTCTCCCTGATTCCATTCAAACCATTCTTTAAACTCTTCTCGCAGTCTCCCTGATTCCACTCAGATCCATTCGTTAAACTCTCACTGCCGTCTCCCTGATTCCATTCAAAGCCATTCTTCAAACTCTCTTCGCAGTCTCCCTGATTCCATTCAAAGCCATTCTTCAAACTCTCATCGCAGTCTCCCAGATTTGATTCAGACACATTCTTTTAACACTCTTCGCTGTCTCCCTGATTCCATTCAATCCATTCTTTTAACTCTCATCGCAGTCCCCTGATTCCATTCAGTTCCATTCTTTAAACTCTCATCGCAGTCTCCCTGATTCCATTCAAACCCATTCTTTAAACTCTCTTCGCAGTCTCCCTGAATCCATTCAATCCATTCTTTAAACTCTCACCTCCGTCTCCCTGATTCCATTCAAACCATTCTTTAAACTCTCACTGCAGTCTCCCTGATTCCATTCAGACCCATTCTTTAAACTATCACCGCATTCTCCCTGATTCCATTCAAAACATTCTTTAATCTCTCACTGCAGTCTCCCTGATTCCATTCAGACACATTCTTTCAACTCTCACGGCAGTCTCCCCGATTCCATCCAATCCATTCTATAAACTCTCTTCGCAGTCTCCCTGATTCCATTCAGACCCATTCTTTGAACCCTCATCGCAGTCTCCCTTATTCCATTCAAACCATTCTTTAAACTCTCACCACAGTCTCCCTGATTCCATTCAAACCATTCTTTAAACTCTCACTGCAGTGTCCCTGATTCCATTCAGACCCAGTCTTTAAACTCTCACCGCAGTCTCCCGGATTCCATTCAGACCCATTCTTTAAACTCTCATCGCAGTCTCCCTGATTCCATTCAGACCCATTCTTCAAACTCTCACCGCAGTCTCCCTGATTCCATTCAAACCATTCTTTAATCTCCCACTGTAGTCTCCCTAATTCCATTCAGAGCCATTCTTTAAACTCTCACTGCAGTGTCCCTGATTCCATTCAGACCCATTCTTTAAACTCTCACCGCAGTCTCCCTGATTCCATTCAGACCCATTCTTTAAACTCTCATCGCAGTCTCCCTGATTCCATTCAGACCCATTCTTCAAACTCTCACCGCAGTCTCCCTGATTCCATTCAAACCATTCTTTGATCTCCCACTTCAGTCTCCCTAATTCCATTCAGAGCCATTCTTTAGACTCTCACCGCAGTCTCCCTGATTCCATTCAAACCATTCTTTAATCTCCCACTGCAGTCTCCCTAATTCCATTCAGAGCCATTCTTTAAACTCTCACTGCAGTCTCCCCGATTCCATTCAATCCATTCTTTAAACTCTCTTCGCAGTCTCCCTGATTCCATTCAGACCCATTCTTTGAACTCTCACTGCAGTCTCCATGATTCCATTCAGACCCATTCTTTAGACTCTCACCGCAGTCTCCCCGATCCAATTCAATCCATTCTTTAAACTCTCTTCGCAGTCTCCCTGATTCCAGTCAGACCAATTATTTGAACTCTCACTGTGGTCTCCATGATTCCATTCAGACCCATTTTTAAAACTCTCATTGCAGTCTCTCTGATTCCATTCAAACCCATTCTTTAAACACTCACCGCAGTCTCCCTGATTCCATTCAGATCCATTCCTTCAACTCTCATCGCAGTCTCCCTGATTCCATTCAAACCATTCTTTAAACTCTCTTCGCAGTCTCCCTGATTCCATTCAGATCCATTCTGTAAACCCTCACTGCCGTCTCTCTGATTCCATTCAAAGACATTCTTCAAACTCTCACTGCCGTCACCCTGATTCCATTGAAACCCATTCTTCAAACTCTTATCGCAGTCTCCCTGATTGCATTCAGATCCATTCTTTAAACTCTCACCGCAGTCTCCCTGATTCCATTCAATCCATTCTTTAAACTCTCACATCAGTCTCCCTGCTGCCATTCAAACCATTCTTTAAACTCTCACCGCAGTCTCCCTGATTCCATTCAAACCATTCTTTAAACTCTTCTCGCAGTCTCCCTGATTCGACTCAGATCCATTCATTAAACTCTCACAGCCGTCTGCCTGATTCCATTCAAAGCCATTCTTCAAACTCTCTTCGCAGTCTCCCTGATTCCATTCAAAGCCATTCTTCAAACTGTCATCGCAGTCTCCCTGATTTGATTCAGACACATTCTTTAAACACCATTCGCTGTCTCCCTGATTCCATTCAATCCATTCTTTTAACTCTCATCGCAGTCCCCTGATTCTATTCAGATCCATTCTTTAAACTCTCATCGCACTCTCCCTGATTCCATTCAAACCCATTCTTTAAACTCTCATCTCAGTCTCCCTGATTCCATTCAGATCCATTCTTTAAACTCTTACCGCAGTCTCTCTGATTCCATTCAATCGATTCTTCAAACTCTCATTGCAGTCTCGCTGATTCCATTCAATCCATTCTTTATAAACTCATTGCAGTCTCCCTAATTCCATTCAGAGCCATTCTTTAGACTCTCACCGCAGTCTCCCTGATTCCATTCAAACCATTCTTTAATCTCCCACTGCAGTCTCCCCGATTCCATTCAATCCATTCTTTAAACTCTCTTCGCAGTCTCCCTGATTCCATTCAGACCCATTCTTTTAACTCTCACTGCTGTCTCCATGATTCCATTCAGACCCATTCTTTTGACTCTCACCGCAGTCTCCCCGATTCCATTCAATCCATTCTTTAAACTCTCTTCGCAGTCTCCCTGATTCCAGTCAGACCCATTATTTGAACTCTCACTGCGGTCTCCATGATTCCATTCCGTCCCATTTTTTAAACTCTCATCGCAGTCTCCCTGATTCCATTCAAACCCATTCTTTAAACACTCACCGCAGTCTCCCTGATTCCATTCAGATCCATTCCTTCAACTCTCATCTCAGTCTCCCTGATTCCATTCCAACTATTCTTTAAACTCTCTTCGCAGTCTCGCTGATTCCATTCAGATCCATTCTGTAAACCCTCACTGCCGTCATTCTGATCCCATTCAAAGCCATTCTTCAAACTCTCACTGCCGTCACCCTGATTCCATTAAACCCATTCTTCAAACCCTTATCGCAGTCTCCCTGATTGCATTCAGATCCATTCTTTAAACTCTCACCGCAGTCTCCCTGATTCCATTCAGTCCATTCTTTAAACTCTCTCCACAGTCTCCCTGACTCCATTCAATCCATTCTTTAAACTCTCATCTCAGTCTCCCTGATTCCATTCAAACCCATTCTTTAAACTCTCATCGCAGTCTCCCTGATTCCATTCAAACCATTCTTTAAACTCTTCTCGCAGTCTCCCTGATTCCACTCAGATCCATTCGTTAAACTCTCACTGCCGTCTCCCTGATTCCATTCAAAGCCATTCTTCAAACTCTCTTCGCAGTCTCCCTGATTCCATTCAAACCCATTCTTTAAACTCTCTTCGCAGTCTCCCTGAATCCATTCAATCCATTCTTTAAACTCTCACCTCCGTCTCCCTGATTCCATTCAAACCATTCTTTAAACTCTCACTGCAGTCTCCCTGATTCCATTCAGACCCATTCTTTAAACTATCACCGCATTCTCCCTGATTCCATTCAAAACATTCTTTAATCTCTCACTGCAGTCTCCCTGATTCCATTCAGACACATTCTTTCAACTCTCACGGCAGTCTCCCCGATTCCATCCAATCCATTCTATAAACTCTCTTCGCAGTCTCCCTGATTCCATTCAGACCCATTCTTTGAACCCTCATCGCAGTCTCCCTTATTCCATTCAAACCATTCTTTAAACTCTCACCACAGTCTCCCTGATTCCATTCAAACCATTCTTTAAACTCTCACTGCAGTCTCTATGATTCCATTCAGACCCATTCTTCAATCTCTCATTGCAGTCTCCTTGATTCCATTCAAACCATTCTTTAAACTCTCACCACAGTCTCCCTGATTCCATTCAAACCATTCTTTAAACTCTCACTGCAGTGTCCCTGATTCCATTCAGACCCAGTCTTTAAACTCTCACCGCAGTCTCCCGGATTCCATTCAGACCCATTCTTTAAACTCTCATCGCAGTCTCCCTGATTCCATTCAGACCCATTCTTCAAACTCTCACCGCAGTCTCCCTGATTCCATTCAAACCATTCTTTAATCTCCCACTGTAGTCTCCCTAATTCCATTCAGAGCCATTCTTTAAACTCTCACTGCAGTGTCCCTGATTCCATTCAGACCCATTCTTTAAACTCTCACCGCAGTCTCCCTGATTCCATTCAGACCCATTCTTTAAACTCTCATCGCAGTCTCCCTGATTCCATTCAGACCCATTCTTCAAACTCTCACCGCAGTCTCCCTGATTCCATTCAAACCATTCTTTGATCTCCCACTTCAGTCTCCCTAATTCCATTCAGAGCCATTCTTTAGACTCTCACCGCAGTCTCCCTGATTCCATTCAAACCATTCTTTAATCTCCCACTGCAGTCTCCCTAATTCCATTCAGAGCCATTCTTTAAACTCTCACTGCAGTCTCCCCGATTCCATTCAATCCATTCTTTAAACTCTCTTCGCAGTCTCCCTGATTCCATTCAGACCCATTCTTTGAACTCTCACTGCAGTCTCCATGATTCCATTCAGACCCATTCTTTAGACTCTCACCGCAGTCTCCCCGATCCAATTCAATCCATTCTTTAAACTCTCTTCGCAGTCTCCCTGATTCCAGTCAGACCAATTATTTGAACTCTCACTGTGGTCTCCATGATTCCATTCAGACCCATTTTTAAAACTCTCATTGCAGTCTCTCTGATTCCATTCAAACCCATTCTTTAAACACTCACCGCAGTCTCCCTGATTCCATTCAGATCCATTCCTTCAACTCTCATCGCAGTCTCCCTGATTCCATTCAAACCATTCTTTAAACTCTCTTCGCAGTCTCCCTGATTCCATTCAGATCCATTCTGTAAACCCTCACTGCCGTCTCTCTGATTCCATTCAAAGACATTCTTCAAACTCTCACTGCCGTCACCCTGATTCCATTGAAACCCATTCTTCAAACTCTTATCGCAGTCTCCCTGATTGCATTCAGATCCATTCTTTAAACTCTCACCGCAGTCTCCCTGATTCCATTCAATCCATTCTTTAAACTCTCACATCAGTCTCCCTGCTGCCATTCAAACCATTCTTTAAACTCTCACCGCAGTCTCCCTGATTCCATTCAAACCATTCTTTAAACTCTTCTCGCAGTCTCCCTGATTCGACTCAGATCCATTCATTAAACTCTCACAGCCGTCTGCCTGATTCCATTCAAAGCCATTCTTCAAACTCTCTTCGCAGTCTCCCTGATTCCATTCAAAGCCATTCTTCAAACTGTCATCGCAGTCTCCCTGATTTGATTCAGACACATTCTTTAAACACCATTCGCTGTCTCCCTGATTCCATTCAATCCATTCTTTTAACTCTCATCGCAGTCCCCTGATTCTATTCAGATCCATTCTTTAAACTCTCATCGCACTCTCCCTGATTCCATTCAAACCCATTCTTTAAACTCTCATCTCAGTCTCCCTGATTCCATTCAGATCCATTCTTTAAACTCTTACCGCAGTCTCTCTGATTCCATTCAATCGATTCTTCAAACTCTCATTGCAGTCTCGCTGATTCCATTCAATCCATTCTTTATAAACTCATTGCAGTCTCCCTAATTCCATTCAGAGCCATTCTTTAGACTCTCACCGCAGTCTCCCTGATTCCATTCAAACCATTCTTTAATCTCCCACTGCAGTCTCCCCGATTCCATTCAATCCATTCTTTAAACTCTCTTCGCAGTCTCCCTGATTCCATTCAGACCCATTCTTTTAACTCTCACTGCTGTCTCCATGATTCCATTCAGACCCATTCTTTTGACTCTCACCGCAGTCTCCCCGATTCCATTCAATCCATTCTTTAAACTCTCTTCGCAGTCTCCCTGATTCCAGTCAGACCCATTATTTGAACTCTCACTGCGGTCTCCATGATTCCATTCCGTCCCATTTTTTAAACTCTCATCGCAGTCTCCCTGATTCCATTCAAACCCATTCTTTAAACACTCACCGCAGTCTCCCTGATTCCATTCAGATCCATTCCTTCAACTCTCATCTCAGTCTCCCTGATTCCATTCCAACTATTCTTTAAACTCTCTTCGCAGTCTCGCTGATTCCATTCAGATCCATTCTGTAAACCCTCACTGCCGTCATTCTGATCCCATTCAAAGCCATTCTTCAAACTCTCACTGCCGTCACCCTGATTCCATTAAACCCATTCTACAAACTCTTATCGCAGTCTCCCTGATTGCATTCAGATCCATTCTTTAAACTCTCACCGCAGTCTCTCTGATTCCATTCAGACCATTCTTTAAACTCTCTCCACAGTCTCCCTGACTCCATTCAATCCATTCTTTAAACTCTCATCTCAGTCTCCCTGATTCCATTCAAACCCATTCTTTAAACTCTCATCGCAGTCTCCCTGATTCCATTCAAACCCATTCTTTAAACTCTTCTCGCAGTCTCCCTGATTCCACTCAGATCCATTCGTTAAACTCTCACTGCCGTCTCCCTGATTCCATTCAAAGCCATTCTTCAAACTCTATTCGCAGTCTCCCTGATTCCATTCAAAGCCATTCTTCAAACTCTCATCGCAGTCTCCCAGATTTGATTCAGACACATTCTTTTAACACTCTTCGCTGTCTCCCTGATTCCATTCAATCCATTCTTTTAACTCTCATCGCAGTCCCCTGATTCCATTCAGTTCCATTCTTTAAACTCTCATCGCAGTCTCCCTGATTCCATTCAAACCCATTCTTTAAACTCTCTTCGCAGTCTCCCTGAATCCATTCAATCCATTCTTTAAACTCTCACCTCAGTCTCCCTGATTCCATTCAAACCATTCTTTAAACTCTCACTGCAGTCTCCCTGATTCCATTCAGACCCATTCTTTAAACTATCACCGCATTCTCCCTGATTCCATTCAATCCATTCTTTAAACTCTCACCGCAGTCTCCCCGATTACATCCAATCCATTCTATAAACTCTCTTCGCAGTCTCCCTGATTCCATTCAGACCCATTCTTTGAACCCTCATCGCAGTCTCCCTTATTCCATTCAAACCATTCTTTAAACTCTCACCACAGTCTCCCTGATTCCATTCAAACCATTCTTTAAACTCTCACTGCAGTCTCTCTGATTCCATTCAGACCCATTCTTCAATCTCTCATTGCAGTCTCCCTGATTCCATTCAAACCATTCTTTAATCTCCCACTGTAGTCTCCCTAATTCCATTCAGAGCCATTCTTTAAACTCTCACTGCAGTGTCCCTGATTCCATTCAGACCCATTCTTTAAACCCTCACTGCAGTCTCCCTGATTCCATTCAGACCCATTCTTTAAACTCTCATCGCAGTCTCCCTGATTCCATTCAGACCCATTCTTCAAACTCTCACCGCAGTCTCCCTGATTCCATTCAAACCATTCTTTGATCTCCCACTTCAGTCTCCCTAATTCCATTCAGAGCCATTCTTTAGACTCTCACCGCAGTCTCCCTGATTCCATTCAAACCATTCTTTAATCTCCCACTGCAGTCTCCCTAATTCCATTCAGAGCCATTCTTAAACTCTTACCGCAGTCTCCCCGATTCCATTCAATCCATTCTTTAAACTCTCTTCGCAGTCTCCCTGATTCCAGTCAGACCCATTATTTGAACTCTCACTGCGGTCTCCATGATTCCATTCAGACCCATTTTTTAAACTCTCATCGCAGTCTCTCTGATTCCATTCAAACCCATTCTTTAAACACACACCGCAGTCTCCCTGATTCCATTCAGATCCATTCCTTCAACTCTCATCGCAGACTCCCTGATTCCATTCAAACCATTCTTTAAACTCTCTTCGCAGTCTCCCTTATTCCATTCAGATCCATTCTGTAAACCCTCACTGCCGTCTCTCTGATTCCATTCAAAGCCATTCTTCAAACTCTCACTGCCGTCACCCTGATTCCATTGAAACCCATTCTTCAAACTCTTATCGCAGTCTCCCTGATTGCATTCAGATCCATTCTTTAAACTCTCACCGCAGTCTCCCTGATTCCATTCAATCCATTCTTTAAACTCTCACATCAGTCTCCCTGCTTCCATTCAAACCATTCTTTAAACTCTCAACACAATCTCCCTGATTCCATTCAGACCATTCTTTAAAATCTCTCCACAGTCTCCCTGATTCCATTCAATCCATTCTTTAAACTCTCATCTCAGTCTCCCTGATTCCATTCAAACCATTCATTAAACTCTTCTCGCAGTCTCCCTGATTCGACTCAGAACCATTCTTTAAACTCTCACCGCAGTCTCCCTGATTCCATTCAGGCCCATTCTTTAAACTCTCATCGCAGTCTCCCTGATTCCATTCAGACCCATTCTTCAAACTCTCACCGCAGTCTCCCTGATTCCATTCAAACCATTCTTTAATCTCCCACTTCAGTCTCCCTAATTCCATTCAGAGCCATTCTTTAGACTCTCACCGCAGTCTCCCTGATTCCATTCAAACCATTCTTTAATCTCCCACTGCAGTCTCCCTAATTCCATTCAGAGCCATTCTTAAACTCTTACCGCAGTCTCCCCGATTCCATTCAATCCATTCTTTAAACTCTCTTCGCAGTCTCCCTGATTCCAGTCAGACCCATTATTTGAACTCTCACTGCGGTCTCCATGATTCCATTCAGACCCATTTTTTAAACTCTCATCGCAGACTCTCTGATTCCATTCAAACCCATTCTTTAAACACACACCGCAGTCTCCCTGATTCCATTCAGATCCATTCCTTCAACTCTCATCGCAGACTCCCTGATTCCATTCAAACCATTCTTTAAACTCTCTTCGCAGTCTCCCTTATTCCATTCAGATCCATTCTGTAAACCCTCACTGCCGTCTCTCTGATTCCATTCAAAGCCATTCTTCAAACTCTCACTGCCGTCACCCTGATTCCATTGAAACCCATTCTTCAAACTCTTATCGCAGTCTCCCTGATTGCATTCAGATCCATTCTTTAAACTCTCACCGCAGTCTCCCTGATTCCATTCAATCCATTCTTTAAACTCTCACATCAGTCTCCCTGCTTCCATTCAAACCATTCTTTAAACTCTCAACGCAGTCTCCCTGATTCCATTCAAAGCCATTCTTCAAACTTTCATCGCAGTCTCCCTGATTTGATTCAGACACATTCTTTAAACACTCTTCGCTGTCTCCCTGATTCCATTCAATCCATTCTTTTAACTCTCATCGCAGTCCCCTGATTCCATTCAGATCCATTCTTTAAACTCTCATCGCAGTCTCCCTGATTCCATTCAGAGCCATTCTTTAGACTCTCACCGCAGTCTCCCTGATTCCATTCAAACCATTCTTTAATCTCCCACTGCAGTCTCCCTAATTCCATTCAGAACCATTCTTTAAACTCTCACTGCAGTCTCCCCGATTCCATTCAATCCATTCTTTAAACTCTCTTCGCAGTCTCCCTGATTCCATTCAGACCCATTCTTTGAACTCTCACTGCAGTCTCCATGATTCCATTCAGACCCATTCTTTAGACTCTCACCGCAGTCTCCCCGATCCAATTCAATCCATTCTTTAAACTCTCTTCGCAGTCTCCCTGATTCCAGTCAGACCAATTATTTGAACTCTCACTGTGGTCTCCATGATTCCATTCAGACCCATTTTTAAAACTCTCATTGCAGTCTCTCTGATTCCATTCAAACCCATTCTTTAAACACTCACCGCAGTCTCCCTGATTCCATTCAGATCCATTCCTTCAACTCTCATCGCAGTCTCCCTGATTCCATTCAAACCATTCTTTAAACTCTCTTCGCAGTCTCCCTGATTCCATTCAGATCCATTCTGTAAACCCTCACTGCCGTCACTCTGATTCCATTCAAAGACATTCTTCAAACTCTCACTGCCGTCACCCTGATTCCATTGAAACCCATTCTTCAAACTCTTATCGCAGTCTCCCTGATTGCATTCAGATCCATTCTTTAAACTCTCACCGCAGTCTCCCTGATTCCATTCAATCCATTCTTTAAACTCTCACATCAGTCTCCCTGCTTCCATTCAAACCATTCTTTAAACTCTCACCGCAGTCTCCCTGATTCCATTCAAACCATTCTTTAAACTCTTCTCGCAGTCTCCCTGATTCGACTCAGATCCATTCATTAAACTCTCACAGCCGTCTGCCTGATTCCATTCAAAGCCATTCTTCAAACTCTCTTCGCAGTCTCCCTGATTCCATTCAAAGCCATTCTTCAAACTCTCATCGCAGTCTCCCTGATTTGATTCAGACACATTCTTTAAACACCATTCGCTGTCTCCCTGATTCCATTCAATCCATTCTTTTAACTCTCATCGCAGTCCCCTGATTCTATTCAGATCCATTCTTTAAACTCTCATCGCACTCTCCCTGATTCCATTCAAACCCATTCTTTAAACTCTCATCTCAGTCTCCCTGATTCCATTCAGATCCATTCTTTAAACTCTTACCGCAGTCTCTCTGATTCCATTCAATCGATTCTTCAAACTCTCATTGCAGTCTCGCTGATTCCATTCAATCCATTCTTTATAAACTCATTGCAGTCTCCCTAATTCCATTCAGAGCCATTCTTTAGACTCTCACCGCAGTCTCCCTGATTCCATTCAAACCATTCTTTAATCTCCCACTGCAGTCTCCCCGATTCCATTCAATCCATTCTTTAAACTCTCTTCGCAGTCTCCCTGATTCCATTCAGACCCATTCTTTTAACTCTCACTGCTGTCTCCATGATTCCATTCAGACCCATTCTTTTGACTCTCACCGCAGTCTCCCCGATTCCATTCAATCCATTCTTTAAACTCTCTTCGCAGTCTCCCTGATTCCAGTCAGACCCATTATTTGAACTCTCACTGCGGTCTCCATGATTCCATTCCGTCCCATTTTTTAAACTCTCATCGCAGTCTCCCTGATTCCATTCAAACCCATTCTTTAAACACTCACCGCAGTCTCCCTGATTCCATTCAGATCCATTCCTTCAACTCTCATCTCAGTCTCCCTGATTCCATTCCAACTATTCTTTAAACTCTCTTCGCAGTCTCGCTGATTCCATTCAGATCCATTCTGTAAACCCTCACTGCCGTCTTTCTGATCCCATTCAAAGCCATTCTTCAAACTCTCACTGCCGTCACCCTGATTCCATTAAACCCATTCTTCAAACTCTTATCGCAGTCTCCCTGATTGCATTCAGATCCATTCTTTAAACTCTCTCCACAGTCTCCCTGACTCCATTCAATCCATTCTTTAAACTCTCATCTCAGTCTCCCTGATTCCATTCAAACCCATTCTTTAAACTCTCATCGCAGTCTCCCTGATTCCATTCAAACCATTCTTTAAACTCTTCTCGCAGTCTCCCTGATTCCACTCAGATCCATTCGTTAAACTCTCACTGCCGTCTCCCTGATTCCATTCAAAGCCATTCTTCAAACTCTCTTCGCAGTCTCCCAGATTTGATTCAGACACATTCTTTTAACACTCTTCGCTGTCTCCCTGATTCCATTCAATCCATTCTTTTAACTCTCACCGCAGTCTCCCTGATTCCATTCAGACCATTCTTTAAACTCTCTCCACAGTCTCCCTGACTCCATTCAATCCATTCTTTAAACTCTCATCTCAGTCTCCCTGATTCCATTCAGACCCATTCTTTAAACTATCACCGCATTCTCCCTGATTCCATTCAAAACATTCTTTAATCTCTCACTGCAGTCTCCCTGATTCCATTCAGACACATTCTTTCAACTCTCACCGCAGTCTCCCCGATTCCATCCAATCCATTCTATAAACTCTCTTCGCAGTCTCCCTGATTCCATTCAGACCCATTCTTTGAACCCTCATCGCAGTCTCCCTTATTCCATTCAAACCATTCTTTAAACTCTCACCACAGTCTCCCTGATTCCATTCAAACCATTCTTTAAACTCTCACTGCAGTCTCTCTGATTCCATTCAGACCCATTCTTCAATCTCTCATTGCAGTCTCCTTGATTCCATTCAAACCATTCTTTAAACTCTCACTGCAGTGTCCCTGATTCCATTCAGACCCAGTCTTTAAACTCTCACCGCAGTCTCCCGGATTCCATTCAGACCCATTCTTTAAACTCTCATCGCAGTCTCCCTGATTCCATTCAGACCCATTCTTCAAACTCTCACCGCAGTCTCCCTGATTCCATTCAAACCATTCTTTAATCTCCCACTGTAGTCTCCCTAATTCCATTCAGAGCCATTCTTTAAACTCTCACTGCAGTGTCCCTGATTCCATTCAGACCCATTCTTTAAACTCTCACCGCAGTCTCCCTGATTCCATTCAGACCCATTCTTTAAACTCTCATCGCAGTCTCCCTGATTCCATTCAGACCCATTCTTCAAACTCTCACCGCAGTCTCCCTGATTCCATTCAAACCATTCTTTGATCTCCCACTTCAGTCTCCCTAATTCCATTCAGAGCCATTCTTTAGACTCTCACCGCAGTCTCCCTGATTCCATTCAAACCATTCTTTAATCTCCCACTGCAGTCTCCCTAATTCCATTCAGAGCCATTCTTAAACTCTTACCGCAGTCTCCCCGATTCCATTCAATCCATTCTTTAAACTCTCTTCGCAGTCTCCCTGATTCCAGTCAGACCCATTATTTGAACTCTCACTGCGGTCTCCATGATTCCATTCAGACCCATTTTTTAAACTCTCATCGCAGTCTCTCTGATTCCATTCAAACCCATTCTTTAAACACACACCGCAGTCTCCCTGATTCCATTCAGATCCATTCCTTCAACTCTCATCGCAGACTCCCTGATTCCATTCAAACCATTCTTTAAACTCTCTTCGCAGTCTCCCTTATTCCATTCAGATCCATTCTGTAAACCCTCACTGCCGTCTCTCTGATTCCATTCAAAGCCATTCTTCAAACTCTCACT
Source organism: Scyliorhinus torazame (assembly GCF_047496885.1). Classification (NCBI taxonomy): domain Eukaryota; kingdom Metazoa; phylum Chordata; class Chondrichthyes; order Carcharhiniformes; family Scyliorhinidae; genus Scyliorhinus; species Scyliorhinus torazame. The sequence continues at coordinate 270,527,963 of NC_092709.1, forward strand.
GCCGTCACCCTGATTCCATTGAAACCCATTCTTCAAACTCTTATCGCAGTCTCCCTGATTGCATTCAGATCCATTCTTTAAACTCTCACCGCAGTCTCCCTGATTCCATTCAATCCATTCTTTAAACTCTCACATCAGTCTCCCTGCTTCCATTCAAACCATTCTTTAAACTCTCAACACAATCTCCCTGATTCCATTCAGACCATTCTTTAAAATCTCTCCACAGTCTCCCTGATTCCATTCAATCCATTCTTTAAACTCTCATCTCAGTCTCCCTGATTCCATTCAAACCATTCATTAAACTCTTCTCGCAGTCTCCCTGATTCGACTCAGAACCATTCTTTAAACTCTCACCGCAGTCTCCCTGATTCCATTCAGACCCATTCTTTAAACTCTCATCGCAGTCTCCCTGATTCCATTCAGACCCATTCTTCAAACTCTCACCGCAGTCTCCCTGATTCCATTCAAACCATTCTTTAATCTCCCACTTCAGTCTCCCTAATTCCATTCAGAGCCATTCTTTAGACTCTCACCGCAGTCTCCCTGATTCCATTCAAACCATTCTTTAATCTCCCACTGCAGTCTCCCTAATTCCATTCAGAGCCATTCTTAAACTCTTACCGCAGTCTCCCCGATTCCATTCAATCCATTCTTTAAACTCTCTTCGCAGTCTCCCTGATTCCAGTCAGACCCATTATTTGAACTCTCACTGCGGTCTCCATGATTCCATTCAGACCCATTTTTTAAACTCTCATCGCAGACTCTCTGATTCCATTCAAACCCATTCTTTAAACACACACCGCAGTCTCCCTGATTCCATTCAGATCCATTCCTTCAACTCTCATCGCAGACTCCCTGATTCCATTCAAACCATTCTTTAAACTCTCTTCGCAGTCTCCCTTATTCCATTCAGATCCATTCTGTAAACCCTCACTGCCGTCTCTCTGATTCCATTCAAAGCCATTCTTCAAACTCTCACTGCCGTCACCCTGATTCCATTGAAACCCATTCTTCAAACTCTTATCGCAGTCTCCCTGATTGCATTCAGATCCATTCTTTAAACTCTCACCGCAGTCTCCCTGATTCCATTCAATCCATTCTTTAAACTCTCACATCAGTCTCCCTGCTTCCATTCAAACCATTCTTTAAACTCTCAACGCAGTCTCCCTGATTCCATTCAAAGCCATTCTTCAAACTTTCATCGCAGTCTCCCTGATTTGATTCAGACACATTCTTTAAACACTCTTCGCTGTCTCCCTGATTCCATTCAATCCATTCTTTTAACTCTCATCGCAGTCCCCTGATTCCATTCAGATCCATTCTTTAAACTCTCATCGCAGTCTCCCTGATTCCATTCAGAGCCATTCTTTAGACTCTCACCGCAGTCTCCCTGATTCCATTCAAACCATTCTTTAATCTCCCACTGCAGTCTCCCTAATTCCATTCAGAGCCATTCTTTAAACTCTCACTGCAGTCTCCCCGATTCCATTCAATCCATTCTTTAAACTCTCTTCGCAGTCTCCCTGATTCCATTCAGACCCATTCTTTGAACTCTCACTGCAGTCTCCATGATTCCATTCAGACCCATTCTTTAGACTCTCACCGCAGTCTCCCCAATCCAATTCAATCCATTCTTTAAACTCTCTTCGCAGTCTCCCTGATTCCAGTCAGACCAATTATTTGAACTCTCACTGTGGTCTCCATGATTCCATTCAGACCCATTTTTAAAACTCTCATTGCAGTCTCTCTGATTCCATTCAAACCCATTCTTTAAACACTCACCGCAGTCTCCCTGATTCCATTCAGATCCATTCCTTCAACTCTCATCGCAGTCTCCCTGATTCCATTCAAACCATTCTTTAAACTCTCTTCGCAGTCTCCCTGATTCCATTCAGATCCATTCTGTAAACCCTCACTGCCGTCACTCTGATTCCATTCAAAGACATTCATCAAACTCTCACTGCCGTCACCCTGATTCCATTGAAACCCATTCTTCAAACTCTTATCGCAGTCTCCCTGATTGCATTCAGATCCATTCTTTAAACTCTCACCGCAGTCTCCCTGATTCCATTCAATCCATTCTTTAAACTCTCACATCAGTCTCCCTGCTTCCATTCAAACCATTCTTTAAACTCTCACCGCAGTCTCCCTGATTCCATTCAAACCATTCTTTAAACTCTTCTCGCAGTCTCCCTGATTCGACTCAGATCCATTCATTAAACTCTCACAGCCGTCTGCCTGATTCCATTCAAAGCCATTCTTCAAACTCTCTTCGCAGTCTCCCTGATTCCATTCAAAGCCATTCTTCAAACTCTCATCGCAGTCTCCCTGATTTGATTCAGACACATTCTTTAAACACCATTCGCTGTCTCCCTGATTCCATTCAATCCATTCTTTTAACTCTCATCGCAGTCCCCTGATTCTATTCAGATCCATTCTTTAAACTCTCATCGCACTCTCCCTGATTCCATTCAAACCCATTCTTTAAACTCTCATCTCAGTCTCCCTGATTCCATTCAGATCCATTCTTTAAACTCTTACCGCAGTCTCTCTGATTCCATTCAATCGATTCTTCAAACTCTCATTGCAGTCTCGCTGATTCCATTCAATCCATTCTTTATAAACTCATTGCAGTCTCCCTAATTCCATTCAGAGCCATTCTTTAGACTCTCACCGCAGTCTCCCTGATTGCATTCAAACCATTCTTTAATCTCCCACTGCAGTCTCCCCGATTCCATTCAATCCATTCTTTAAACTCTCTTCGCAGTCTCCCTGATTCCATTCAGACCCATTCTTTTAACTCTCACTGCTGTCTCCATGATTCCATTCAGACCCATTCTTTTGACTCTCACCGCAGTCTCCCCGATTCCATTCAATCCATTCTTTAAACTCTCTTCGCAGTCTCCCTGATTCCAGTCAGACCCATTATTTGAACTCTCACTGCGGTCTCCATGATTCCATTCCGTCCCATTTTTTAAACTCTCATCGCAGTCTCCCTGATTCCATTCAAACCCATTCTTTAAACACTCACCGCAGTCTCCCTGATTCCATTCAGATCCATTCCTTCAACTCTCATCTCAGTCTCCCTGATTCCATTCCAACTATTCTTTAAACTCTCTTCGCAGTCTCGCTGATTCCATTCAGATCCATTCTGTAAACCCTCACTGCCGTCTTTCTGATCCCATTCAAAGCCATTCTTCAAACTCTCACTGCCGTCACCCTGATTCCATTAAACCCATTCTTCAAACTCTTATCGCAGTCTCCCTGATTGCATTCAGATCCATTCTTTAAACTCTCACCGCAGTCTCCCTGATTCCATTCAGACCATTCTTTAAACTCTCTCCACAGTCTCCCTGACTCCATTCAATCCATTCTTTAAACTCTCATCTCAGTCTCCCTGATTCCATTCAAACCCATTCTTTAAACTCTCATCGCAGTCTCCCTGATTCCATTCAAACCATTCTTTAAACTCTTCTCGCAGTCTCCCTGATTCCACTCAGATCCATTCGTTAAACTCTCACTGCCGTCTCCCTGATTCCATTCAAAGCCATTCTTCAAGCTCTCTTCGCAGTCTCCCTGATTCCATTCAAAGCCATTCTTCAAACTCTTATCGCAGTCTCCCAGATTTGATTCAGACACATTCTTTTAACACACTTCGCTGTCTCCCTGATTCCATTCAATCCATTCTTTTAACTCTCATCGCAGTCCCCTGATTCCATTCAGTTCCATTCTTTAAACTCTCATCGCAGTCTCCCTGATTCCATTCAAACACATTCTTTAAACTCTCTTCGCAGTCTCCCTGAATCCATTCAATCCATTCTTTAAACTCTCACCTCAGTCTCCCTGATTCCATTCAAACCATTCTTTAAACTCTCACTGCAGTCTCCCTGATTCCATTCAGACCCATTCTTTAAACTATCACCGCATTCTCCCTGATTCCATTCAAAACATTCTTTAATCTCTCACTGCAGTCTCCCTGATTCCATTCAGACACATTCTTTCAACTCTCACGGCAGTCTCCCCGATTCCATCCAATCCATTCTATAAACTCTCTTCGCAGTCTCCCTGATTCCATTCAGACCCATTCTTTGAACCCTCATCGCAGTCTCTCTTATTCCATTCAAACCATTCTTTAAACTCTCACCACAGTCTCCCTGATTCCATTCAAACCATTCTTTAAACTCTCACTGCAGTCTCTCTGATTCCATTCAGACCCATTCTTCAATCTCTCATTGCAGTCTCCTAGATTCCATTCAAACCATTCTTTAAACTCTCACCACAGTCTCCCTGATTCCATTCAAACCATTCTTTAAACTCTCACTGCAGTGTCCCTGATTCCATTCAGACCCAGTCTTTAAACTCTCACCGCAGTCTCCCGGATTCCATTCAGACCCATTCTTTAAACTCTGATCGCAGTCTCCCTGATTCCATTCAGACCCATTCTTCAAACTCTCACCGCAGTCTCCCTGATTCCATTCAAACCATTCTTTAATCTCCCACTGTAGTCTCCCTAATTCCTTTCAGAGCCATTCTTTAAACTCTCACTGCAGTGTCCCTGATTCCATTCAGACCCATTCTTTAAACTCTCACCGCACTCTCCCTGATTCCATTCAGACCCATTCTTTAAACTCTCATCGCAGTCTCCCTGATTCCATTCAGACCCATTCTTCAAACTCTCACCGCAGTCTCCCTGATTCCATTCAAACCATTCTTTGATCTCCCACTTCAGTCTCCCTAATTCCATTCAGAGCCATTCTTTAGACTCTCACCGCAGTCTCCCTGATTCCATTCAAACCATTCTTTAATCTCCCACTGCAGTCTCCCTAATTCCATTCAGAGCCATTCTTAAACTCTTACCGCAGTCTCCCCGATTCCATTCAATCCATTCTTTAAACTCTCTTCGCAGTCTCCCTGATTCCAGTCAGACCCATTATTTGAACTCTCACTGCGGTCTCCATGATTCCATTCAGACCCATTTTTTAAACTCTCATCGCAGTCTCTCTGATTCCATTCAAACCCATTCTTTAAACACACACCGCAGTCTCCCTGATTCCATTCAGATCCATTCCTTCAACTCTCATCGCAGACTCCCTGATTCCATTCAAACCATTCTTTAAACTCTCTTCGCAGTCTCCCTTATTCCATTCAGATCCATTCTGTAAACCCTCACTGCCGTCTCTCTGATTCCATTCAAAGCCATTCTTCAAACTCTCACTGCCGTCACCCTGATTCCATTGAAACCCATTCTTCAAACTCTTATCGCAGTCTCCCTGATTGCATTCAGATCCATTCTTTAAACTCTCACCGCAGTCTCCCTGATTCCATTCAATCCATTCTTTAAACTCTCACATCAGTCTCCCTGCTTCCATTCAAACCATTCTTTAAACTCTCAACGCAATCTCCCTGATTCCATTCAGACCATTCTTTAAAATCTCTCCACAGTCTCCCTGATTCCATTCAATCCATTCTTTAAACTCTCATCTCAGTCTCCCTGATTCCATTCAAACCATTCATTAAACTCTTCTCGCAGTCTCCCTGATTCGACTCAGAACCATTCTTTAAACTCTCACCGCAGTCTCCCTGATTCCATTCAGACCCATTCTTTAAACTCTCATCGCAGTCTCCCTGATTCCATTCAGACCCATTCTTCAAACTCTCACCGCAGTCTCCCTGATTCCATTCAAACCATTCTTTAATCTCCCACTTCAGTCTCCCTAATTCCATTCAGAGCCATTCTTTAGACTCTCACCGCAGTCTCCCTAATTCCATTCAGAGCCATTCTTAAACTCTTACCGCAGTCTCCCCGATTCCAATCAATCCATTCTTTAAACTCTCTTCGCAGTCTCCCTGATTCCAGTCAGACCCATTATTTGAACTCTCACTGCGGTCTCCATGATTCCATTCAGACCCATTTTTTAAACTCTCATCGCAGTCTCTCTGATTCCATTCAAACCCATTCTTTAAACACACACCGCAGTCTGCCTGATTCCATTCAGATCCATTCCTTCAACTCTCATCGCAGACTCCCTGATTCCATTCAAACCATTCTTTAAACTCTCTTCGCAGTCTCCCTTATTCCATTCAGATCCATTCTGTAAACCCTCACTGCCGTCTCTCTGATTCCATTCAAAGCCATTCTTCAAACTCTCACTGCCGTCACCCTGATTCCATTGAAACCCATTCTTCAAACTCTTATCGCAGTCTCCCTGATTGCATTCAGATCCATTCTTTAAACTCTCACCGCAGTCTCCCTGATTCCATTCAATCCATTCTTTAAACTCTCACATCAGTCTCCCTGCTTCCATTCAAACCATTCTTTAAACTCTCAACGCAATCTCCCTGATTCCATTCAGACCATTCTTTAAAATCTCTCCACAGTCTCCCTGATTCCATTCAATCCATTCTTTAAACTCTCATCTCAGTCTCCCTGATTCCATTCAAACCATTCATTAAACTCTTCTCGCAGTCTCCCTGATTCGACTCAGAACCATTCATTAAACTCTCACAGCCGTCTACCTGATTCCATTCAAAGCCATTCTTCAAACTCTCTTCGCAGTCTCCCTGATTCCATTCAAAGCCATTCTTCAAACTTTCATCGCAGTCTCCCTGATTTGATTCAGACACATTCTTTAAACACTCTTCGCTGTCTCCCTGATTCCATTCAATCCATTCTTTTAACTCTCATCGCAGTCCCCTGATTCCATTCAGATCCATTCTTTAAACTCTCATCGCAGTCTCCCTGATTCCATTCAGATCCATTCTTTAAACTCTTACCGCAGTCTCTCTGATTCCATTCAATCGATTCTTCAAACTCTCATTGCAGTCTCGCTGATTCCATTCAAACCATTCTTTAATCTCCCACTGAAGTCTCCCTAATTCCATTCAAAGCCATTCTTTAAACTCTCACTGCAGTCTCCCCGATTCCATTCAATCCATTCTTTAAACTCTCTTCGCAGTCTCCCTGATTCCAGTCAGACCCATTATTTGAACTCTCACTGCGGTCACCATGATTCCATTCAGACCCATTTTTTAAACTCTCATCGCAGTCTCCCTGATTCCATTCAAACCCATTCTTTAAACACTCACCGCAGTCTCCCTGATTCCATTCAGATCCATTCCTTCAACTCTCATCTCAGTCTCCCTGATTCCATTCCAACCATTCTTTAAACTCTCTTCGCAGTCTCGCTGATTCCATTCAGATCCATTCTGTAAACCCTCACTGCCGTCTCTCTGATCCCATTCAAAGCCATTCTTCAAACTCTCACAGCTGTCACCCTGATTCCATTGAAACCCATTCTTCAAACTCTTATCGCAGTCTCCCTGATTGCATTCAGATCCATTCTTTAAACTCTCACCGCAGTCTCCCTGATTCCATTCAATCCATTCTTTAAACTCTCTCCACAGTCTCGCTGATTCCATTCAATCCATTCTTTAAACTCTCATCTCAGTCTCCCTGATTCCATTCAAACCCATTCTTTAAACTCTCATCGCAGTCTCCCTGATTCCATTCAAACCATTCTTTAACCTCTTCTCGCAGTCTCCCTGATTCCACTCAGATCCATTCGTTAAACTCTCACTGCCGTCTCCCTGATTCCATTCAAAGCCATCCTTCAAACTCTCTTCGCAGTCTCCCTGATTCCATTCATAGCCATTCTTCAAACTCTCATCGCAGTCCCCCTAATTTGATTCAGACACATTCTTTAAACACTCTTCGCTGTCTCCCTGATTCCATTCAATCCATTCTTTTAACTCTCATCGCAGTCCCCTGATTCCATTCAGATCCATTCTTTAAACTCTCATCGCAGTCTCCCTGATTCCATTCAAACCCATTCTTTAAACTCTCATCTCAGTCTCCCTGTTTCCATTCAGATCCATTCTTTAAACTCTTAACGCAGTCTCTCTGATTCCATTCAATGGGTTCTTCAAACTCTCATTGCAGTCTCCCTGATTCCATTCAATCCATTCTTTATACTCTCATTGCAGTCTCCCAGATTCCATTCAATCCATTCTTTATACTCTCACTGCCGTCTCCCTGATTCCATTCAGATCCATTCTTTAAACTCTCATTGAGGTTTCCCTGATTCCATTCAATCCATTCTTTAAACTCTCACTGCCGTCACCCTGATTCCATTCAAACCCATTCTTCAAACTCTCATCCCAGTCTCCCTGATTCCATCCAACCCCATTCTTCAAACTCTCATCGCAGTCACCCTGATTTGATTCAGACCCATTCTTTAAACACGCTTCGCTGTCTCCCTGATTCCATTCAATCCATTCTTTTAAATCTCATCGCAGTCCCCTGATTCCATTCAGACCCATTCTTTCAACTCTTATCGCAATCTCCCTGATTCCATTCAAACCATTCCTTAAACTCTCTTCGTAGTCTCCCTGAATCCATTCAATCCATTCTTTAAACTCTGTCCGCAGTCTCCCTGATTCCATTCAATCCATTCTTTAAACTCTCACCTCAGTCTCCCTGATTCCATTCAAACCATTCTTTAAACTCTCACTGCAGGCTCCCTGATTCCATTCAGACCCATTCTTTAAACTATCACTGCATTCTCCCTGATTTCATTCAAAACATTCTTTAATCTCTCACTGCAGTCTCCCTGATTCCATTCAGACACATTCTTTCAACTCTCACGGCAGTCTCCCCGATTCCATCCAATCCATTCTATAAACTCTCTTCGCAGTCTCCCTGATTCCATTCAAACCATTCTTTAAACTCTCACCACAGTCTCCCTGATTCCATTCAAACCATTCTTTAAACTCTCACTGCAGTCTCTCTGATTCCATTCAGACCCATTCTTCAAACTCTCACTGCAGTCTCCCTGATTCCATTCAAACCATTCTTCAAACTCTCATCGAGTCTCCCTGATTCCATTCAAACCATTCTTTAAACTCTCTTCGCAGTCTCCCTGATTCCATTCAGATCCATTCTTTAAACCCTCACTGCCGTCTCTCTGATTCCATTCAAAGCCATTCTTAAAACTCTTACTGCCGTCTCGCTGATTCCATTGAAACCCTTTCTTCAAACTCTTATCGCAGTCTCCCTGATTCGATTCAGACCCATTCTTTAAACTCTCTTCGCAATCTCCCTGATTCCATTCACACCAATTCTTTAAACATACTTCGCTGTCTCCCTGATTCCATTCAATCCATTCTTTTAACTCTCATCGCAGCTCCTTGATTCCATTCAGACCCATTCTTCAAACTCTCACCGCAGTCTCCCTGATTCCATTCAAACCATTCTTTAATCTCCCACTGCAGTCTCCCTAATTCCATTCAGAGCCATTCTTTAAACTCTCACTGCAGTGTCCCTGATTCGATTCAGACCCATTCTTTAAACTCTCACCGCAGTCTCCCTGATTACATTCAGACCCATTCTTTAAACTCTCATCGCAGTCTCCCTGACTCCATTCAGACCCATTCTTCAAACTCTCACCGCAGTCTCCCTGATTCCATTCAAACCATTCTTTAATCTCCCACTTCAGTCTCCCTAATTCGATTCAGAGCCATTCTTTAGACTCTCACCGCAGTCTCCCTGATTCCATTCAAACCATTCTTTAATCTCCCACTGCAGTCTCCTTAATTCCATTCAGAGCCATTCTTTAAACTCTTACCGCAGTCTCCCCGATTCCATTCAATCCATTCTTTAAACTCTCTTCGCAGTCTCCCCGATTCCATTCAATCCATTATTTAAACTCTCTTCGCAGTCTCCCTGATTACAGTCAGACCCATTATTTGAACTCTCACTGCGGTCTCCATGATTCCATTCAGACCCATTTTTTAAACTCTCATCGCAGTCTCTCTAATTCCATTCAAACCCATTCTTTAAACACTCACCGCAGTCTCCCTGATTCCATTCAGATCCATTCCTTCAACTCTCATCGCAGTCTCCCTGATTCCATTCAAACCATTCTTTAAACTCTCTTCGCAGTCTCCCTGATTCCATTCAGATCCATTCTGTAAACCCTCACTGCCGTCTCTCTGATTCCATTCAAAGCCATTCTTCAAACTCTCACTGCCGTCACCCTGATTCCATTGAAACCCATTCTTCAAACTCTTATCGCAGTCTCCCTGATTGCATTCAGATCCATTCTTTAAACTCTCACCGCAGTCTCCCTGATTCCATTCAATCCATTCTTTAAACCCTCACATTAGTCTCCCTGCTTCCATTCAAACCATTCTTTAAACTCTCACCGCAGTCTCCCTGATTCCATTCAGACCATTCTTTAAACTCTCACCTCAGTCTCCCTGATTCCATTCAAACCCATTCTTTAAACTCTCACCTCAGTCTCCCTGATTCCATTCAAACCCATTCTTTAAACTCTCATCGCAGTCTCCCTGATTCCATTCAAACCATTCTTTAAACTCTTCTCGAAGTCTCCCTGATTCGACTCAGATCCATTCATTAAACTCTCACAGCCGTCTGCCTGATTCCATTCAAAGCCATTCTTCAAACTCTCTTTGCAGTCTCCCTGATTCCATTCAAAGCCATTCTTCAAACTCTCATCGCAGTCTCCCTGGTTTGATTCAGACACATTCTTTAAACACTCTTCGCTGTCTCCCTGATTCCATTCAATCCATTCTTTTAACTCTCATCGCAGTCCCCTGATTCCATTCAGATCCATTCTTTAAACTCTCATCGCAGTCTCCCTGATTCCATTCAAACCCATTCTTTAAACTATCATCTCAGTCTCCCTGATTCCATTCAGATCCATTCTTTAAACTCTTACCGCAGTCTCTCTGATTCCAGTCAATTGATTCTTCAAACTCTCATTGCAGTCTCGCTGATTCCATTCAATCCATTCTTTATAAACTCATTGCAGTCTCCCTAATTCCATTCAGAGCCATTCTTTAGACTCTCACCGCAGTCTCCCTGATTCCATTCAAACCATTCTTTAATCTCCCACTGCAGTCTCCCTAATTCCATTCAGAGCCATTCTTTAAACTCTCACTGCAGTCTCCCCGATTCCATTCAATCCATTCTTTAAACTCTCTTCGCAGTCTCCCTGATTCCATTCAGACCCATTCTTTGAACTCTCACTGCAGTCTCCATGATTCCATTCAGACCCATTCTTTAGACTCTCACCTCAGTCTCCCCGATCCAATTCAATCCATTCTTTAAACTCTCTTCGCAGTCTCCCTGATTCCAGTCAGACCCATTATTTGAACTCTCACTGTGGTCTCCATGATTCCATTCAGACCCATTTTTTAAACTCTCATCGCAGTCTCCCTGATTCCATTCAATCCATTCTTTAAACTCTCTTCGCAGTCTCCCTGATTCCATTCAGACCCATTCTTTGAACTCTCACTGCGGTCTCCATGATTCCATTCAGACCCATTTTTAAAACTCTCATCGCAGTCTCTCTGATTCCATTCAAACCCATTCTTTAAACACTCACCGCAGTCTCCCTGATTCCATTCAGATCCATTCCTTCATCTCTCATCGCAGTCTCCCTGATTCCATTCAAACCATTCTTTAAACTCTCTTCGCAGTCTCCCTGATTCCATTCAGATCCATTCTGTAAACCCTCACTGCCGTCTCTCTGATTCCATTCAAAGACATTCTTCAAACTCTCACTGCCGTCACCCTGATTCCATTGAAACCCATTCTTCAAACTCTTATCGCAGTCTCCCTGATTGCATTCAGATCCATTCTTTAAACTCTCACCGCAGTCTCCCTGATTCCATTCAATCCATTCTTTAAACTCTCACATCAGTCTCCCTGCTTCCATTCAAACCCATTCTTTAAACTCTCATCGCAGTCTCTCTGATTCCATTCAAACCATTCTTTAAACTCTTCTCGCAGTCTCCCTGATTCCACTCAGATCCATTCGTTAAACTCTCACTGCCGTCTCCCTGATTCCATTCAAAGCCATTCTTCAAACTCTCTTCGCAGTCTCCCTGATTCCATTCAAAGCCATTCTTCAAACTCTCATCGCAGTCCCCCTAATTTGATTCAGACACATTCTTTAAACACTCTTCGCTGTCTCCCTGATTCCATTCAATCCATTCTTTTAACTCTCATCGCAGTCCCCTGATTCTATTCAGATCCATTCTTTAAACTCTCATCGCAGTCTCCCTGATTCCATTCAAACCCATTCTTTAAACTCTCATCTCAGTCTCCCTGATTCCATTCAGATCCATTCTTTAAACTCTTACCGCAGTCTCTCTTATTCCATTCAATCGATTCTTCAAACTCTCATTGCAGTATCGCTGATTCCATTCAATCCTTTCTTTATAAACTCATTGCAGTCTCCCTAATTCCATTCAGACCCATTCTTTTGACTATCACCGCAGTCTCCCCGATTCCATTCAATCCATTCTTTAAACTCTCTTCGCAGTCTCCCTGATTCCAGTCAGACCCATTATTTGAACTCTCACTGCGGTCTCCATGATTCCATTCCGTCCCATTTTTTAAACTCTCATCGCAGTCTCCCTGATTCAGTTCAAACCCATTCTTTAAACACTCACCGCAGTCTCCCTGATTCCATTCAGATCCATTCCTTCAACTCTCATCTCAGTCTCCCTGATTCCATTCCAACCATTCTTTAAACTCTCTTCGCAGTCTCGCTGATTCCATTCAGATCCATTCTGTAAACCCTCACTGCCGTCTTTCTGATCCCATTCAAAGCCATTCTTCAAACTCTCACTGCCGTCACCCTGATTCCATTGAAACCCATTCTTCAAACTCTTATCGCAGTCTCCCTGATTGCATTCAGATCCATTCTTTAAACTCTCACCGCAGTCTCCCTGATTCCATTCAGACCATTCTTTAAACTCTCTCCACAGTCTCTCTGATTCCATTCAATCCATTCTTTAAACTCTCATCTCAGTCTCCCTGATTCCATTCAAACCCATTCTTTAAACTCTCATCGCAGTCTCCCTGATTCCATTCAAACCATTCTTTAAACTCTTCTCGCAGTCTCCCTGATTCCACTCAGATCCATTCGTTAAACTCTCACTGCCGTCTCCCTGATTCCATTCAAAGCCATTCTTCAAACTCTCTTCGCAGTCTCCCTGATTCCATTCAAAGCCATTCTTCAAACTCTCATCGCAGTCTCCCTGATTTGATTCAGACACATTCTTTTAACACTCTTCGCTGTCTCCCTGATTCCATTCAATCCATTCTTTTAACTCTCATCGCAGTCCCCTGATTCCATTCAGATCCATTCTTTAAACTCTCATCGCAGTCTCCCTGATTCCATTCAAACCCATTCTTTAAACTCTCTTCGCAGTCTCCCTGAATCCATTCAATCCATTCTTTAAACTCTGTCCGCAGTCTGCCTGATTCCATTCAATCCATTCTTTAAACTCTCACCTCAGTCTCCCTGATTCCATTCAAACCATTCTTTAAACTCTCACTGCAGGCTCCCTGATTCCATTCAGACCCATTCTTTAAACTATCACCGCATTCTCCCTGATTCCATTCAAAACATTCTTTAATCTCTCACTGCAGTCTCCCTGATTCCATTCAGACACATTCTTTCAACTCTCACGGCAGTCTCCCCGATTCCATCCAATCCATTCTATAAACTCTCTTCGCAGTCTCCCTGATTCCATTCAGACCCATTCTTTGAACCCTCATCGCAGTCTCCCTGATTCCATTCAAACCATTCTTTAAACTCTCACCACAGTCTCCCTGATTCCATTCAAACCATTCTTTAAACTCTCACTGCAGTCTCTCTGATTCCATTCAGACCCATTCTTCAATCTCTCACTGCAGTCTCCCTGATTCCATTCAAACCATTCTTTAATCTCCCACTGTAGTCTCCCTAATTCCATTCAGAGCCATTCTTTAAACTCTCACTGCAGTGTCCCTGATTCCATTCAGACCCATTCTTTAAACTCTCACCGCAGTCTCCCTGATTCCATTCAGACCCATTCTTTAAACTCTCATCGCAGTCTCCCTGATTCCATTCAGACCCATTCTTCAAACTCTCACCGCAGTCTCCCTGATTCCATTCAAACGATTCTTTAATCTCCCACTTCAGTCTCCCTAATTCCATTCAGAGCCATTCTTTAGACTCTCACCGCAGTCTCCCTGATTCCATTCAAACCATTCTTTAATCTCCCACTGCAGTCTCCCTAATTCCATTCAGAGCCATTCTTAAACTCTTACCGCAGTCTCCCCGATTCCATTCAATCCATTCTTTAAACTCTCTTCGCAGTCTCCCTGATTCCAGTCAGACCCATTATTTGAACTCTCACTGCGCTCTCCATGATTCCATTCAGACCCATTTTTTAAACTCTCATCGCAGACTCTCTGATTCCATTCAAACCCATTCTTTAAACACACACCGCAGTCTCCCTGATTCCATTCAGATCCATTCCTTCAACTCTCATCGCAGACTCCCTGATTCCATTCAAACCATTCTTTAAACTCTCTTCGCAGTCTCCCTTATTCCATTCAGATCCATTCTGTAAACCCTCACTGCCGTCTCTCTGATTCCATTCAAAGCCATTCTTCAAACTCTCACTGTCTTCACCCTGATTCCATTGAAACCCATTCTTCAAACTCTTATCGCAGTCTCCCTGATTGCATTCAGATCCATTCTTTAAACTCTCACCGCAGTCTCCCTGATTCCATTCAATCCATTCTTTAAACTCTCACATCAGTCTCCCTGCTTCCATTCAAACCATTCTTTAAACTCTCACCGCAGTCTCCCTGATTCCATTCAGTCCATTCTTTAAAATCTCTCCACAGTCTCCCTGATTCCATTCAATCCATTCTTTAAACTCTTCTCGCAGTCTCCCTGATTCCATTCAGATCCATTCTTTAAACTCTCACCGCAGTCTCCCTGATTCCATTCAATCCATTCTTTAAACTCTCACATCAGTCTCCCTGCTTCCATTCAATCCATTCTTTAAACTCTCATCTCAGTCTCCCTGATTCCATTCAAACCATTCATTAAACTCTTCTCGCAGTCTCCCTGATTCGACTCAGATCCATTCATTAAACTCTCACAGCCGTCTGCCTGATTCCATTCAAAGCCATTCTTCAAACTCTCTTCGCAGTCTCCCTGATTCCATTCAAAGCCATTCTTCAAACTTTCATCGCAGTCTCCCTGATTTGATTCAGACACATTCTTTAAACACTCTTCGCTGTCTCCCTGATTCCATTCAATCCATTCTTTTAACTCTCATCGCAGTCCCCTGATTCCATTCAGATCCATTCTTTAAACTCTCATCGCAGTCTCCCTGATTCCATTCATATCCATTCTTTAAACTCTTACCGCAGTCTCTCTGATTCCATTCAATCGATTCTTCAAACTCTCATTGCAGTCTCGCTGATTCCATTCAAACCATTCTTTAATCTCCCACTGAAGTCTCCCTAATTCCATTCAGAGCCATTCTTTACACTCTCACTGCAGTCTCCCCGATTCCATTCAATCCATTCTTTAAACACTCTTTGCAGTCTCCCTGATTCCAGTCAGACCCATTATTTGAACTCTCACTGCGGTCACCATGATTCCATTCAGACCCATTTTTTAAACTCTCATCGCAGTCTCCCTGATTCCATTCAAACCCATTCTTTAAACACTCACCGCAGTCTCCCTGATTCCATTAAACCCATTCTTCAAACTCTTATCGCAGTCTCCCTGATTGCATTCAGATCCATTCTTTAAACTCTCACCGCAGTCTCCCTGATTCCATTCAGACCATTCTTTAAACTCTCTCCACAGTCTCCCTGACTCCATTCAATCCATTCTTTAAACTCTCATCTCAGTCTCCCTGATTCCATTCAAACCCATTCTTTAAACTCTCATCGCAGTCTCCCTGATTCCATTCAAACCATTCTTTAAACTCTTCTCGCAGTCTCCCTGATTCCACTCAGATCCATTCGTTAAACTCTCACTGCCGTCTCCCTGATTCCATTCAAAGCCATTCTTCAAACTCTCTTCGCAGTCTCCCTGATTCCATTCAAAGCCATTCTTCAAACTCTCATCGCAGTCCCCCTAATTTGATTCAGACACATTCTTTAAACACTCTTCGCTGTCTCCCTGATTCCATTCAATCCATTCTTTTAACTCTCATCGCAGTCCCCTGATTCCATTCAGATCCATTCTTTAAACTCTCATCGCAGTCTCCCTGATTCCATTCAAACCCATTCTTTAAACTCTCATCTCAGTTTCCCTGTTTCCATTCAGATCCATTCTTTAAACTCTTACCGCAGTCTCTCTGATTCCATTCAATCGATTCTTCAAACTCTCATTGCAGTCTCGCTGATTCCATTCAATCCATTCTTTATACTCTCATTGCAGTCTCCCAGATTCCATTCAATCCATTCTTTATACTCTCACTGCCGTCTCCCTGATTCCATTCAGATCCATTCTTTAAACTCTCATTGAGGTTTCCCTGATTCCATTCAATCCATTCTTTAAACTCTCACTGCCGTCACCCTGATTCCATTCAAACCCATTCTTCAAACTCTCATCCCAGTCTTCCTGATTCCATCCAACCCCATTCTTCAAACTCTCATCGCAATCTCCCTGATTCCATTCAAACCATTCCTTAAACTCTCTTTGCAGTCTCCCTGAATCCATTCACTCCATTCTTTAAACTCTGTCCACTGTCTCCCTGATTCCATTCAATCCATTCTTTAAACTCTCACCTCAGTCTCCCTGATTCCATCCAATCCATTCTATAAACTCTCTTCGCAGTCTCCCTGATTCCATTCAGACCCATTCTTTAAACCCTCATCGCAGTCTCCCTGATTCCATTCAAACCATTCTTTAAACTCTCACCACAGTCTCCCTGATTCTATTCAAACCATTCTTTAAACTCTCACTGCAGTCTCTCTGATTCCATTCAGACCCATTCTTCAAACTCTCACTGCAGTCTCCCTGATTCCATTCAATCCATTCTTTAAACTCTCACCACAGTCTCCTTGATTCCATTCAAACCATTCTTTAAACTCTCACCACAGTCTCCCTGATTCTATTCAAACCATTCTTTAAACTCTCACCGCAGTCTCTCTGATTCCATTCAGACCCATTCTTCAATCTCTCTTCGCAGTCTCCCTGATTCCATTCAGATCCATTCTTTAAACACTCACTGCCGTCTCTCTGATTCCATTCAAAGCCATTCTTCACACTCTCACTGCCGTCTTCCTGATTCAATTCAAACCATTCTTTAAACTCTCATTGCAGAGTTCCTGATTCCATTCAATCCATTCTTTAAACTCTCACCGCAGTCTCCCTGATTCCAGTCAATCCATTCTTTAAACTCTCTTTGCAGTCTCCCTGATTCCATTCAGATCCATTCTAAACCCTCACTGCCGTCTCTCTGATTCCATTCAAAGCCATTCTTCAAACTCTCACTGCCGTCACCCTGATTCCATTGAAACCCATTCTTCAAACTCTTATCGCAGTCTCCCTTATTGCATTCAGATCCATTCTTTAAACTCTCACCGCAGTCTCCCTGATTCCATTCAATCCATTCTTTAAACTCTCACATCAGTCTCCCTGCTTCCATTCAAACCATTCTTTAAACTCTCACCGCAGTCTCCCCGATTCCATTCAATCCATTCTTTAAACTCTCTTCGCAGTCTCCCTGATTCCATTCAAACCATTCTTTAAACTCTTAATAGAACATAGAACAATACAGCGCAGTACGGGCCCTTCGGACCACGATGTTGCACCGAAACAAAAACCATCTAACCTACACTATGCCATTATCATCCATATGTTTATCCAATAAACTTTTAAATGCACTCAATGTTGGCAAGTTCACTACTGTAGCAGGTAGGGCATTCCACGGCCTCACTACTCTTTGCGTAAAGAACCTACCTCTGACCTCTGTCCTATATCTATTACCCCTCAGTTTAAAGCTATGTCCCCTCGTGCCAGCCATTTCCATCCGCGGGAGAAGGCTCTCACTGTCCACCCTATCTAACCCCCTGATCATTTTGTATGCCTCTATTAAGTCTCCTCTTAACCTTCTTCTCTCCAACGAAAACAACCTCAAGTCCATCAGCCTTTCCTCATAAGATTTTCCCTCCATACCAGGCAACATCCTGGTAAATCTCCTCTGAACCCGCTCCAAAGCCTCCACGTCCTTCCTATAATGCGGTGACCAGAACTGTACGCAATACTCCAAATGCGGCCGAACCAGAGTTCTGTACAGCTGCAACATGACCTCCCGACTCCGGAACTCAATCCCTCTACCACTAAACGCCAACACTCCATAGGCCTTCTTCACAACCCTATCAACCTGGGTGGCAACTTTCAGGGATCTATGTACAAGGACACCTAGATCCCTCTGCTCATCCACACTTTCAAGAACTTTACCATTAGCCAAATATTCTCGCAGTCTCCCTGATTCCACTCAGATCTATTCGTGAAACTCTAACTGCCGTCTCCCTGATTCCATTCAAAGCCATTCTTCAAACTCTCTTCGCAGTCTCCCTGATTCATTTCAAAGCCATTCTTCAAAGCTAATTGCAGTCTCCCTGACTTGATTCAGACACATTCTTTAAACACTCTTCGCTGTCTCCCTGATTCCATTCAATCCATTCTTTGAACTCTCATTGCAGTCCCCTGATTCTATTCAGATCCATTCTTTAAACTCTTCTCGCAGTCTCCCTGATTCCACTCAGATCCATTCGTAAACTCTCACTGCCGTCTCCCTGATTCCATTCAAACCATTCCTTAAACTCTCTTCGCAGTCTCCCTGAATCCATTCACTCCATTCTTTAAAATCTGTCCGCAGTCTCCCTGATTCCATTCAATCCATTCTTTAAACTCTCACCTCAGTCTCCCTGATTCCATTCAAACCATTCTTTAAACTCTCACTGCAGGCTCCCTGATTCCATTCAGACCCATTCTTTAAACTATCACTGCATTCTCCCTGATTCCATTCAAAACATTCTTTAATCTCTCACTGCAGTCTCCCTGATTCGATTCAGACACATTCTTTCAACTCTCACGGCAGTCTCCCCGATTCCATCCAATCCATTCTATAAACTCTCTTCGCAGTCTCCCTGATTCCATTCAGACCCATTCTTTAAACCCTCATCGCAGTCTCCCTGATTCCATTCAAACCATTCTTTAAACTCTCACCACAGTCTCCCTGATTCTATTCAAACCATTCTTCAAACTCTCACCACAGTCTCCCTGATTCCATTCAAACCATTCTTTAAACTCTCACCACAGTCTCCTTGATTCCATTCAAACCATTCCTTAAACTCTCACTGCAGTCTCTCTGATTCCATTCAGACCCATTCTTCAAACTCTCACTGCAGTCTCCCTGATTCCATTCAGACCCATTCTTCAATCTCTCTTCGCAGTCTCCCTGATTCCATTCAGATCCATTCTTTAAACTCTCACCGCAGTCTCCCTGATTCCATTCAATCCATTCTTTAAACTCTCACATCAGTCTCCCTGCTTCCATTCAAACCATTCTTTAAACTCTCACCGCAGTCTCCCCGATTCCATTCAATCCATTCTTTAAACTCTCTTCGCAGTCTCCCTGATTCCATTCAGACCATTCTTTAAACTCTCTCCACCGTCTCCCTGATTCCATTCAATCCATTCTTTAAACTCTCATCGCAGTCTCCCTGATTCCATTCAAACCATTCTTTAAACTCTTAATAGAACATAGAACAATACAGCGCAGTACGGGCCCTTCGGCCCACGATGTTGCACCGAAACAAAAGCCATCTAACCTACACTATGCCATTATCATCCATATGTTTATCCAATAAACTTTTAAATGCACTCAATGTTGGCAAGTTCACTACTGTAGCAGGTAGGGCATTCCACGGCCTCACTACTCTTTGCGTAAAGAACCTACCTCTGACCTCTGTCCTATATCTATTACCCCTCAGTTTAAAGCTATGTCCCCTCGTGCCAGCCATTTCCATCCGCGGGAGAAGGCTCTCACTGTCCACCCTATCTAACCCCCTGATCATTTTGTATGCCTCTATTAAGTCTCCTCTTAACCTTCTTCTCTCCAACGAAAACAACCTCAAGTCCATCAGCCTTTCCTCATAAGATTTTCCCTCCATACCAGGCAACATCCTGGTAAATCTCCTCTGCACCCGCTCCAAAGCCTCCACGTCCTTCCTATAATGCGGTGACCAGAACTGTACGCAATACTCCAAATGCGGCCGAACCAGAGTTCTGTACAGCTGCAACATGACCTCCCGACTCCGGAACTCAATCCCTCTACCACTAAACGCCAACACTCCATAGGCCTTCTTCACAATCCTATCAACCTGGGTGGCAACTTTCAGGGATCTATGTACAAGGACACCTAGATCCCTCTGCTCATCCACACTTTCAAGAACTTTACCATTAGCCAAATATTCTCGCAGTCTCCCTGATTCCACTCAGATCTATTCGTGAAACTCTAACTGCCGTCTCCCTGATTCCATTCAAAGCCATTCTTCAAACTCTCTTCGCAGTCTCCCTGATTCATTTCAAAGCCATTCTTCAAAGCTAATTGCAGTCTCCCTGACTTGATTCAGACACATTCTTTAAACACTCTTCGCTGTCTCCCTGATTCCATTCAATCCATTCTTTGAACTCTCATCGCAGTCCCCTGATTCTATTCAGATCCATTCTTTAAACTCTCATCGCAGTCTCCCTGATTCCATTCAAACCCATTCTTGAAACTCTCATCTCAGTCTCGCTGACTCCATTCAGATCCATTCTTTAAACTCTTACCGCAGTCTCTCTGATTCCATTCAATCGATTCTTCAAACTCTAATTACAGTCTCCCTGATTCCATTCAGATCCATTCCTTCAACTCTCATCACAGTCTCCCTGATTCCATTCAGATCCATTCTGAAAACCCTCACTGCCGACTCTCTGATTCCGTTCAAAGCCATTCTTCAAACTCACACTGCCGTCACCCTGATTCCATTGAAAACCATTCTTCAAACTCTTATCGCAGTCTCCCTGATTGCATTCAGATCCATTCTTTAAACTCTCACATCAGTCTCCCTGCTTCCATTCAAACCCTTCTTTAAACTCTCACCGCAGTCTCCCTGATTCCACTCAGACCATTCTTTAAACTCTCTCCACGGTCTCCCTGATTCCATTCAATCCATTCTTTAAACTCTCATCTCAGTTTCCCTGATTCCATTCAAACCCATTCTTTAAACTCTCATCGCAGTGTCCCTGATTCCATTCAATCCATTCTTTAAACTCTCACTGCCGTCTCCCTGATTCTATTCAAAGCCATTCTTCAAACTCTCTTCGCAGTCTCCCTGATTCCATTCAGATCCATTCTTTAAACTCTTACCGCAGTCTCTCTGATTCCATTCAATCGATTCTTCAAACTCTAATTGCAGTCTCGCTGATTCAATTCAAAGCCATTCTTCAAACTCTCTTCGCAGTCTCCCTGATTCCATTCAATCCATTCTTTAAACTCTCACTGCAGTCTCCCTGATTCCATTCAATCCATTCTTTAAACTCTCTTCGCAGTCTCCCTGATTCCATTCAGATCCATTCTGTAAACCCTCACTGCCGTCTCTCTGATTCCATTCAAAGCCATTCTTCAACCTCTCACTGCCGTCACCCTGATTCCATTGAAACCCATTCTTCAAACTCTTATCGCAGTCTCCCTGATTGCATTCAGATCCATTCTTTAAACTCTCACCGCAGTCTCCCTGATTCCATTCAATCCATTCTTTAAACTCTCACATCAGTCTCCCTGCTTCGATTCAAACCTTTCTTTAAACTCTCACCGCAGTCTCCCCGATTCCATTCAATACATTCTTTAAACTCTCTTCGCAGTCTCCCTGATTCCATTCAGACCATTCTTTAAACTCTCTCCACAGTCTCCCTGATTCCATTCAATCCATTCTTTAAACTCGCATCTCAGTCTCCCTGATTCCATTCAAACCCATTCTTTAAACTCTCATCGCAGTCTCCCTGATTCCATGCAACCCATTCTTTAAACTCTTCTCACAGTCTCCCAGATTCCACTCAGATCCATTCGTTCAACTCTAACTGCCGTCTCCCTGATTCCATTCAAAGCCATTCTTCAAACTCTGTTCGCAGTCTCCCTGATTCCATTCAAAGCCATTCTTCAAACTCTCATCGCAGTCTCCCTGATTTGATTCAGACGCATTCTTTCAACACTCTTCACTGTCTCCCTGATTCCATTCAATCCATTCTTTGAACTCTCATCGCAGTCCCCTGATTCTATTCAGATCCATTCTTTAAACTCTCATTGAGGTTTCCCTGATTCCATTCAATCCATTCTTTAAACTCTCACTGCCGTCACCCTGATTCCATTCAAACCCATTCTTCAAACTCTCATCGCAGTCTCCCTGATTCCATCCAACCCCATTCTTCAAACTCTCATCGCAGTCTCCCTGATTTGTTTCCGACCCATTCTTTAAACACTCTTTGCTGTCTCCCTGATTCCATTCAATCCATTCTTTTAACTCTCTTCGCAGTCCCCTGTTTCCATTCAGACCCATTCTTTAAACTCTCACTGCAGTCTCCCTGATTCCATTCAATCCATTCTTTAAACTCTCTTCGCAGTCTCCCTGATTCCATTCAGATCCATTCTTTAAACCCTCACTGCCGTCTCTCTGATTCCATTCAAAGCCATTCTTCATACTCTCACTGCCGTCTTGCTGATTCCATTCAAACCATTCTTTAAACTCTCATTGCAGAGTCTCTGATTCCATTCAATCTTTCTTGAAACTCTCTCCACAGTCTCACTGATTCCATACTATCCATTCTTTAAACTCTCACCTAAGTCTCCCTAATTCCATTCAAACCATTCTTTAAACTCTCATTGCAGAGTCTCTGATTCCACTCAATCCATTCTTTAAACTCTCACATCAGTCTCCATGCTTCCATTCAAATCATTCTTTAATCTCTCACTTCAGAGTCCCTGATTCCATTCAGACACATTCTACAAACTCTCACTGCCGTCTCGCTGATTCAATTCAAAGCCATTCTTCAAACTCTCTTCGCAGTCTCCCTGATTCCATTCAATCCATTCTTCAAACTCTCATCGCAGTCTCCCTGATTTGTTTCCGACCCATTCTTTAAACACTCTTTGCTGTCTCCCTGATTCCATTCAATCCATTCTTTTAACTCTCTTCGCAGTCCCCTGTTTCCATTCAGACCCATTCTTTAAACTCTCACTGCAGTCTCACTGATTCCATTCAATCCATTCTTTAAACTCTCTTCGCAGTCTCCCTGATTCCATTCAGATCCATTCTGTAAACCCTTATTGCCGTCTCTCTGATTCCATTCAAAGCCATTCTTCAAACTCTCACTGCCGTCACCCTGATTCCATTGAAACCCATTCTTCAAACTCTTATCGCAGTCTCCCTGATTGCATTCAGATCCATTCTTTAAACTCTCACCGCAGTCTCCCTGATTCCATTCAATCCATTCTTTAAACTCTCACATCAGTCTCCCTGCTTCCATTCAAACCATTCTTTAAACTCTCACCGCAGTCTCCCCGATTCCATTCAATCCATTCTTTAAACTCTCATCTCAGCCTCCCTGATTCCATTCAAACCCATTTCTTTAAACTCTCATCGCAGTTTCCCTGATTCCATTCAAACCATTCTTTAAACTCTTCTCGCAGTCTCCCTGATTCCACTCAGATCCATTCGTTAAACTCTAACTGCCGTCTCCCTGATTCCATTCAAAGCCATTCTTCAAACTCTCTTCGCAGTCTCCCTGATTCCATTCAAAGCCATTCTTCAAACTCTCATCGCAGTCTCCCTGATTTGATTCAGACACATTCTTTAAACACTCTTCACTGTCTCCCTGATTCCATTCAATCCATTCTTTGAACTCTCATCGCAGTCCCCTGATTCTATTCAGATCCATTCTTTAAACTCTCATTGAGGTTTCCCTGATTCCATTCAATCCATTCTTTAAACTCTCACTGCCGTCACCCTGATTCCATTCAAACCCATTCTTCAAACTCTCATCGCAGTCTCCCTGATTCCATCCAACCCCATTCTTCAAACTCTCATCGCAGTCTCCCTGATTTGTTTCAGACCCATTCTTTAAACATTCTTTGCTGTCTCCCTGATTCCATTCAATCCATTCTTTAAACTCTCTTCGCAGTCCACTGGTTCCATTCAGACCCATTCTTTAAACTCTCATCGCAATCTCCCTGATTCCATTCAAACCATTTCTTAAACTCTCTTCGCAGTCTCCCTGAATCCATTCAATCCATTCTTTAAACTCTCTCCGCAGTCTCCCTGATTCTATTCAATCCATTCTTTAAACTCTAACCTCAGTCTCCCTGATTCCATTCAATCCATTCTTTAAACTCTCACCGCAGTCTCCCTGATTCCACTCAGACCATTCTTTAAACTCTCTCCACGCTCTCCCTGATTCCATTCAATCCATTCTTTAAACTCTCATCTCAGTCTCCCTGATTCCATTCAAACTATTCTTTAAACTCTTCTCGCAGTCTCCCTGATTCCACTCTGATCCATTCGTTAAACTCTCACTGCCGTTTCCCTGATTCCATTCAAAGCCATTCTTCAACCTCTCACTGCAGTCACCCTGATTCCACTGAAACCCATTCTTCAAACTCTTATCGCAGTCTCCCTGATTGCATTCAGATCCATTCTTTAAACTCTCACCGCAGTCTCCCTGATTCCATTCAATCCATTCTTTAAACTCTCACATCAGTCTCCCTGCTTCCATTCAAACCATTCATTAAACTCTCACCGCAGCCTCCCCGATTCCATTCAATCCATTCTTTAAACTCTCTTCGCAGTCTCCCTGATTCCATTCAGACCATTCTTTAAACTCTCTCCACAGTCTCCCTGATTCCATTCAAACCCATTCTTTAAACTCTCATCGCAGTCTCCCTGATTCCATGCAAACCATTCTTTAAACTCTTCTCGCAGTCTCCCTCATTCCACTCAGATCCATTCGTTAAACTCTAACTGCCGTCTCCCTGATTCCATTCAAAGCCATTCTTCAAACTCTCTTCGCAGTCTCCCTGATTCCATTCAAAGCCATTCTTCAAACTCTCATCGCAGTCTCCCTGATTTGATTCAGACACATTCTTTAAACACTCTTCACTGTCTCCCTGATTCCATTCAATCCATTCTTTGAACTCTCATCGCAGTCCCCTGATTCTATTCAGATCCATTCTTTAAACTCTCATTGAGGTTTCCCTGATTCCATTCAATCCATTCTTTAAACTCTCACTGCCATCACCCTGATTCCATTCAAACCCATTCTTCAAACTCTCATCGCAGTCTCCCTGATTCCATCCAACCCCATTCTTCAAACTCTCATCGCAGTCTCCCTGATTTGTTTCCGACCCATTCTTTAAACACTCTTTGCTGTCTCCCTGATTCCATTCAATCCATTCTTTTAACTCTCTTCGCAGTCCCCTGTTTCCATTCAGACCCATTCTTTAAACTCTCACTGCAGTCTCCCTGATTCCATTCAATCCATTCTTTAAACTCTCTTCGCAGTCTCCCTGATTCCATTCAGATCCATTCTGTAAACCCTTATTGCCGTCTCTCTAATTCCATTCAAAGCCATTCTTC
The DNA here is from genome assembly GCF_047496885.1 of Scyliorhinus torazame. Lineage (NCBI taxonomy): Eukaryota > Metazoa > Chordata > Chondrichthyes > Carcharhiniformes > Scyliorhinidae > Scyliorhinus > Scyliorhinus torazame. Next base: position 270,553,479 of record NC_092709.1, read on the forward strand.
AAACTCTCACTGCCGTCACCCTGATTCCATTGAAACCCATTCTTCAAACTCTTATCGCAGTCTCCCTGATTGCATTCAGATCCATTCTTTAAACTCTCACCGCAGTCTCCCTGATTCCATTCAATCCATTCTTTAAACTCTCACATCAGTCTCCCTGCTTCCATTCAAACCATTCTTTAAACTCTCACCGCAGTCTCCCCGATTCCATTCAATCCATTCTTTAAACTCTCATCTCAGCCTCCCTGATTCCATTCAAACCCATTTCTTTAAACTCTCATCGCAGTTTCCCTGATTCCATTCAAACCATTCTTTAAACTCTTCTCGCAGTCTCCCTGATTCCACTCAGATCCATTCGTTAAACTCTAACTGCCGTCTCCCTGATTCCATTCAAAGCCATTCTTCAAACTCTCTTCGCAGTCTCCCTGATTCCATTCAAAGCCATTCTTCAAACTCTCATCGCAGTCTCCCTGATTTGATTCAGACACATTCTTTAAACACTCTTCACTGTCTCCCTGATTCCATTCAATCCATTCTTTGAACTCTCATCGCAGTCCCCTGATTCTATTCAGATCCATTCTTAAAACTCTCATTGAGGTTTCCCTGATTCCATTCAATCCATTCTTTAAACTCTCACTGCCGTCACCCTGATTCCATTCAAACCCATTCTTCAAACTCTCATCGCAGTCTCCCTGATTCCATCCAACCCCATTCTTCAAACTCTCATCGCAGTCTCCCTGATTTGTTTCCGACCCATTCTTTAAACATTCTTTGCTGTCTCCCTGATTCCATTCAATCCATTCTTTAAACTCTCTTCGCAGTCCACTGGTTCCATTCAGACCCATTCTTTAAACTCTCATCGCAATCTCCCTGATTCCATTCAAACCATTTCTTAAACTCTCTTCGCAGTCTCCCTGAATCCATTCAATCCATTCTTTAAACTCTCTCCGCAGTCTCCCTGATTCTATTCAATCCATTCTTTAAACTCTAACCTCAGTCTCCCTGATTCCATTCAATCCATTCTTTAAACTCTCATCTCAGCCTCCCTGATTCCATTCAAACCCATTTCTTTAAACTCTCATCGCAGTTTCCCTGATTCCATTCAAACCATTCTTTAAACTCTTCTCGCAGTCTCCCTGATTCCACTCAGATCCATTCGTTAAACTCTAACTGCCGTCTCCCTGATTCCATTCAAAGCCATTCTTCAAACTCTCTTCGCAGTCTCCCTGATTCCATTCAAAGCCATTCTTCAAACTCTCATCGCAGTCTCCCTGATTTGATTCAGACACATTCTTTAAACACTCTTCACTGTCTCCCTGATTCCATTCAATCCATTCTTTGAACTCTCATCGCAGTCCCCTGATTCTATTCAGATCCATTCTTTAAACTCTCATTGAGGTTTCCCTGATTCCATTCAATCCATTCTTTAAACTCTCACTGCCGTCACCCTGATTCCATTCAAACCCATTCTTCAAACTCTCATCGCAGTCTCCCTGATTCCATCCAACCCCATTCTTCAAACTCTCATCGCAGTCTCCCTGATTTGTTTCAGACCCATTCTTTAAACATTCTTTGCTGTCTCCCTGATTCCATTCAATCCATTCTTTAAACTCTCTTTGCAGTCCACTGGTTCCATTCAGACCCATTCTTTAAACTCTCATCGCAATCTCCCTGATTCCATTCAAACCATTTCTTAAACTCTCTTCGCAGTCTCCCTGAATCCATTCAATCCATTCTTTAAACTCTCTCCGCAGTCTCCCTGATTCTATTCAATCCATTCTTTAAACTCTAACCTCAGTTTCCCTGATTCCATTCAATCCATTCTTTAAACTCTCACCGCAGTCTCCCTGATTCCACTCAGACCATTCTTTAAACTCTCTCCACGCTCTCCCTGATTCCATTCAATCCATTCTTTAAACTCTCATCTCAGTCTCCCTGATTCCATTCAAACTATTCTTTAAACTCTTCTCGCAGTCTCCCTGATTCCACTCTGATCCATTCGTTAAACTCTCACTGCCGTTTCCCTGATTCCATTCAAAGCCATTCTTCAACCTCTCACTGCAGTCACCCTGATTCCACTGAAACCCATTCTTCAAACTCTTATCGCAGTCTCCCTGATTGCATTCAGATCCATTCTTTAAACTCTCACCGCAGTCTCCCTGATTCCATTCAATCCATTCTTTAAACTCTCACATCAGTCTCCCTGCTTCCATTCAAACCATTCATTAAACTCTCACCGCAGCCTCCCCGATTCCATTCAATCCATTCTTTAAACTCTCTTCGCAGTCTCCCTGATTGCATTCAGACCATTCTTTAAACTCTCTCCACAGTCTCCCTGATTCCATTCAAACCCATTCTTTAAACTCTCATCGCAGTCTCCCTGATTCCATGCAAACCATTCGTTAAACTCTTCTCGCAGTCTCCCTGATTCCACTCAGATCCATTCGTTAAACTCTAACTGCCATCTCCCTGATTCCATTCAAAGCCATTCTTCAAACTCTCTTTGCAGTCTCCCTGATTCCATTCAAAGCCATTCTTCAAACTCTCATCGCAGTCTCCCTGATTTGATTCAGACACATTCTTTAAACACTCTTCACTGTCTCCCTGATTCCATTCAATCCATTCTTTAAACTCTCACTGCCATCACCCTGATTCCTTCAAACCCATTCTTCAAACTCTCATCGCAGTCTCCCTGATTCCATCCAACCCCATTCTTCAAACTCTCATCGCAGTCTCCCTGATTTGTTTCTGACCCATTCTTTAAACACTCTTTGCTGTCTCCCTGATTCCATTCAATCCATTCTTTTAACTCTCTTCGCAGTCCCCTGGTTCCATTCAGACCCATTCTTTAAACTCTCACTGCAGTGTCCCTGATTCCATTCAATCCATTCTTTAAACTCTCTTCGCAGTCTCCCTGATTCCATTCAGATCCATTCTGTAAACCCTCACTGCCGTCTCTCTGATTCCATTCAAAGCCATTCTTCAAACTCTCACTGCCGTCACCCTGATTCCATTGAAACCCATTCTTCAAACTCTTATCGCAGTCTCCCTGATTGCATTCAGATCCATTCTTTAAAATCTCACCGCAGTCTCCCTGATTCCATTCAATCCATTCTTTAAACTCTCACATCAGTCTCCCTGCTTCCATTCAAACCATTCTTTAAACTCTCACCGCAGTATCCCCGATTCCATTCAATCGATTCTTTAAACACTCTTCGCAGTCTCCCTGATTCCATTCAATCCATTCTTTAAACTCTCATCTCAGTCTCCCTGATTCCATTCAAACCCATTTCTTTAAACTCTCATCGCAGTCTCCCTGATTCCATTCAAACCATTCTTTCAACTCTTCTCGCAGTCTCCCTGATTCCACTCAGATCCATTCGTTAAACTCTAACTGCCGTCTCCCTGATTCCATTCAAAGCCATTCTTCAAACTCTCATCGCCGTCTCTCTGATTTGATTCAGACACATTCTTTAAACACTCTTCACTGTCTCCCTGATTCCATTCAATCCATTCTTTTAACTCTCTTTGCAGTCCCCTGGTTCCATTCAGACCCATTGTTTAAACTCTCATCGCAATCTCCCTGATTCCATTCAAACCATTCCTTAAACTCTCTTCGCAGTCTCCCTGAATCCATTCCATCCATTCTTTAAAGTCTCTCCGCAGTCTCCCTGATTCTATTCAATCCATTCTTTAAACTCTCACCTCAGTCTCCCTGATTCCATTCAATCCATTCTTTAAACTCTCACCTCAGTCTCCCTGATTCCATTCAAACCATTTTTTAAACTCTCTTCGCAGTCTCCCTGATTCCATTTAGACCCATTCTTTAAACCCTCATCGCAGTCTCCCTGATTCCATTCAAACCTATTCCTTAAACTTTCACCGCAGTCTCCCTGATTCCACTCAGATCCATTCTTTAAACTCTCATCGCAGTCTCACTGATTCCATTCAAACCATTCTTTAAACTCTCACCACAGACTCCCTGATTCCATTCAAACCATTCTTTAAACTCTCACCTCAGTCTCCCTGATTCCATTCAAACCATTTTTTAAACTCTCTTCGCAGTCTCCCTGATTCCATTTAGACCCATTCTTTAAACCCTCATCGCAGTCTCACTGATTCCATTCAAACCATTCTTTAAACTCTCACCACAGACTCCCTGATTCCATTCAAACCATTCTTTAAACTCTCACCGCAGTCTCCCTGATTCCACTCAGATCCATTCTTTAAACTCTCATCGCAGTCTCACTGATTCCATTCAAACCATTCTTTAAACTCTCACCACAGACTCCCTGATTCCATTCAAACCATTCTTTAAACTCTCACTGCAGTCTCTCTGATTCCATTCAGACCCATTCTTCAAACTCTCACTGCAGTCTCCCTGATTCAATTCAAACCATTCTTTAAACTCTCACCGCAGTCTCCCGAATTCCATTCAATCCATTCTTTAAAATCTCTTCGCAGTCTCCCTGATTCCATTCAGACCCATACTTTAAACTCTCACTGCAGTCTCCAGGATTCCATTCAGACCCATTCTTTAAACGCTCATCGCAGTCTCCCTGATTCCATTCAAACCCATTCTTTAAACTCTCACCGCAGTCTCCCTGATTCCATTCAGATCCATTCTTTAAACTCTCATCGCAGTCTCCCTGATTCCATTCAAACCATTCTTTAAACTCTCTTCGCAATCTCCCTGATTCCATTCAGATCCATTCGTCATACTCTCACTGCCGTCTCCTTGATTCCATTCAACCATTCTTTAAACTCTCACTTCAGAGTCCCTGATTCCATTCAGACCCATTCTTCAAACTCTCACCGCAGTCTCCCTGATTCCATTCAGACCCATTCTTCAAACTCTCACTGCAATCTCCTTGATTCCATTCAGGCCCATTCTTTAAACTCTCACCGCAGTCTCCTCGATTCCATTCAATCCATTCTTTAAACTCTCATCGCAGTCTCCCTGATTCCATTCAGACCCATTCTTTAAACTCTCACTGCAGTCTCCCTGATTCTATTCAATCCATTCTTTAAACTCTCACCTCAGTCTCCCTGATTCCATTCAATCCATTCTTTAAACTCTCACCTCAGTCTCCCTGATTCCATTCAAACCATTCTTTAAACTCTCTTCGCAGTCTCCCTGATTCCATTTAGACCCATTCTTTAAACCCTCATCGCAGTCTCCCTGATTCCATTCAAACCTATTCCTTAAACTTTCACCGCAGTCTCCCTGATTCCACTCAGATCCATTCTTTAAACTCTCATCGCAGTCTCACTGATTCCATTCAAACCATTCTTTAAACTCTCACCACAGACTCCCTGATTCCATTCAAACCATTCTTTAAACTCTCACTGCAGTCTCTCTGATTCCATTCAGACCCATTCTTCAAACTCTCACTGCAGTCTCCCTGATTCAATTCAAACCATTCTTTAAACTCTCACCGCAGTCTCCCGAATTCCATTCAATCCATTCTTTAAAATCTCTTCGCAGTCTCCCTGAGTCCATTCAGACCCATACTTTAAACTCTCACTGCAGTCTCCAGGATTCCATTCAGACCCATTCTTTAAACGCTCATCGCAGTCTCCCTGATTCCATTCAAACCCATTCTTTAAACTCTCACCGCAGTCTCCCTGATTCCATTCAGATCCATTCTTTAAACTCTCATCGCAGTCTCCCTGATTCCATTCAAACCATTCTTTAAACTCTCTTCGCAATCTCCCTGATTCCATTCAGATCCATTCTTCATACTCTCACTGCCGTCTCCCTGATTCCATTCAACCATTCTTTAAACTCTCACTTCAGAGTCCCTGATTCCATTCAGACCCATTCTTCAAACTCTCACCGCAGTCTCCCTGATTCCATTCAGACCCATTCTTCAAACTGTCACTGCAATCTCCTTGATTCCATTCAGGCCCATTCTTTAAACTCTCACCGCAGTCTCCTCGATTCCATTCAATCCATTCTTTAAACTCTCATCGCAGTCTCCCTGATTCCATTCAGACCCATTCTTTAAACTCTCACTGCAGTCTCCATGATTTCATTTAGACCCGTTCTTTAAACTCTCATCGCAGTCTCCCTGATTCCATTTAAACCCATTCTTTAAACTCTCATCGCAGTCTCCCTGATTCCATTCAAACCATTCTTTGAACTCTCTTGGCAGTCTCCCTGATTCCATTCAGATCCATTCTTTAAACTATCACTGCCGTCTCTCTGATTCCATTCAAAGCCATTCTTCCAACTCTCATCGCAGTCTCCCTGATTCCATCCAAACCCATTCTTCAAACTCTCACTGCCGTTTCCCTGATTCCATTCAAACCCGTTCTTCAAACACTTATCGCAGTCTCCCTGATTCCATTCAGAACCATTCTTAAAACTCTCACCGCAGTCTCCCTGATTCCAGTCAGACACATTCTACAAACTCTCACTGCCGTCTCGCTGTTTCCATTCAAACCCATTCTTCAAACTCTCAACGCAGTCTCCCTGATTCCATCCAACCCCATTCTTCAAACTCTCATCGCAGTCTCCCTGATTTGATTCAGACATATTCTTTAAACACACTTCGCTGTCTCCCTGATTCCATTCAATCCATTCTTTTAACTCTCATCGCAGTCCCCTGATTCCATTCAGACCCATTCTTTAAACTCTCATCGCAATCTCCCTGATTCCATTCTAACCATTCCGTAAACTCTCATTGCAGTCGCCCTGAATCCATTCAATCCATTCTTTAAACTCTCTCCGCAGTCTCCCTGATTCCATTCAATCCAGTCTTTCAACTCTCACCTCAGTCTCCCTGATTTCATTCAAACCACTCTTTAATCTCTCACTGCAGTCTCCCTGATTCCATTCAGACCCATTCTTGAATCTCTCACTGCAGTCTCCCCGATTCCATCCAATCCATTCTATAAACTCTCTTCGCAGTCTCCCTGATTCCATTCAGACCCATTCTTTAAACCCTCATCGCAGTCTCCCTGATTCCATTCAAAACTATTCCTTAAACTCTCACCGCAGTCTCCCTGATTCCACTCAGATCCATTCTTTAAACTCTCATCGCAGTCTCCCTGATTCCATTCAAACCATTCTTTAAACTCTCACCGCAGTCTCCCTGATTCCATTCAAACCATTTGTTAAACTCTCACTGAAGTCTCTCGGATTCCATTCAGACCCATTCTTCAAACTCTCACTGCAGTCTCCCTGATTTCATTCAAACCATTCTTTAAACTCTCACCGCAGTATCCCGAATTACATTCAATCCATTCTTTAAAATTTCTTTGCAGTCTCCCTGATTCCATTCAGACCCATTCTTTAAACTCTCACTGCTGTCTCCAGGATTCCATTCAGACCCATTCTTTAAACTCTCATCGCAGTCTCCCTAATTCCATTCAAACCCATTCTTTAAACTCTCACCGCAGTCTCCCTGATTCCATTCAGATCCATTCTTTAAACTCTTAACGCAGTCTCCCTGATTCCATTCAAACCATTCTTTAAACTCTCACTGCAGTCTCTCTGATTCCATTCAGACCCATTCTTCAAACTCTCACTGCAGTCTCCCTGATTCAATTCAAACCATTCTTTAAACTCTCACCGCAGTCTCCCGAATTCCATTCAATCCATTCTTTAAAATCTCTTCGCAGTCTCCCTGATTCCATTCAGACCCATACTTTAAACTCTCACCGCAGTCTCCCTGATTCCATTCAGATCCATTCTTTAAACTCTTAACGCAGTCTCCCTGATTCCATTCAAACCATTCTTTAAACTCTCACTGCAGTCTCTCTGATTCCATTCAGACCCATTCTTCAAACTCTCACTGCAGTCTCCCTGATTCAATTCAAACCATTCTTTAAACTCTCACCGCAGTCTCCCGAATTCCATTCAATCCATTCTTTAAAATCTCTTCGCAGTCTCCCTGATTCCATTCAGACCCATACTTTAAACTCTCACTGCAGTCTCCAGGATTCCATTCAGACCCATTCTTTAAACGCTCATCGCAGTCTCCCTGATTCCATTCAAACCCATTCTTTAAACTCTCACCGCAGTCTCCCTGATTCCATTCAGATCCATTCTTTAAACTCTCATCGCAGTCTCCCTGATTCCATTCAAAGCCATTCTTCAAACTCTCTTCGCAGTCTCCCTGATTCATTTCAAAGCCATTCTTCAAAGCTAATTGCAGTCTCCCTGACTTGATTCAGACACATTCTTTAAACACTCTTCGCTGTCTCCCTGATTCCATTCAATCCATTCTTTGAACTCTCATTGCAGTCCCCTGATTCTATTCAGATCCATTCTTTAAACTCTTCTCGCAGTCTCCCTGATTCCACTCAGATCCATTCGTAAACTCTCACTGCCGTCTCCCTGATTCCATTCAAACCATTCCTTAAACTCTCTTCGCAGTCTCCCTGAATCCATTCACTCCATTCTTTAAAATCTGTCCGCAGTCTCCCTGATTCCATTCAATCCATTCTTTAAACTCTCACCTCAGTCTCCCTGATTCCATTCAAACCATTCTTTAAACTCTCACTGCAGGCTCCCTGATTCCATTCAGACCCATTCTTTAAACTATCACTGCATTCTCCCTGATTCCATTCAAAACATTCTTTAATCTCTCACTGCAGTCTCCCTGATTCGATTCAGACACATTCTTTCAACTCTCACGGCAGTCTCCCCGATTCCATCCAATCCATTCTATAAACTCTCTTCGCAGTCTCCCTGATTCCATTCAGACCCATTCTTTAAACCCTCATCGCAGTCTCCCTGATTCCATTCAAACCATTCTTTAAACTCTCACCACAGTCTCCCTGATTCTATTCAAACCATTCTTCAAACTCTCACCACAGTCTCCCTGATTCCATTCAAACCATTCTTTAAACTCTCACCACAGTCTCCTTGATTCCATTCAAACCATTCCTTAAACTCTCACTGCAGTCTCTCTGATTCCATTCAGACCCATTCTTCAATCTCTCTTCGCAGTCTCCCTGATTCCATTCAGATCCATTCTTTAAACTCTCACCGCAGTCTCCCTGATTCCATTCAATCCATTCTTTAAACTCTCACATCAGTCTCCCTGCTTCCATTCAAACCATTCTTTAAACTCTCACCGCAGTCTCCCCGATTCCATTCAATCCATTCTTTAAACTCTCTTCGCAGTCTCCCTGATTCCATTCAGACCATTCTTTAAACTCTCTCCACCGTCTCCCTGATTCCATTCAATCCATTCTTTAAACTCTCATCGCAGTCTCCCTGATTCCATTCAAACCATTCTTTAAACTCTTAATAGAACATAGAACAATACAGCGCAGTACGGGCCCTTCGGCCCACGATGTTGCACCGAAACAAAAGCCATCTAACCTACACTATGCCATTATCATCCATATGTTTATCCAATAAACTTTTAAATGCACTCAATGTTGGCAAGTTCACTACTGTAGCAGGTAGGGCATTCCACGGCCTCACTACTCTTTGCGTAAAGAACCTACCTCTGACCTCTGTCCTATATCTATTACCCCTCAGTTTAAAGCTATGTCCCCTCGTGCCAGCCATTTCCATCCGCGGGAGAAGGCTCTCACTGTCCACCCTATCTAACCCCCTGATCATTTTGTATGCCTCTATTAAGTCTCCTCTTAACCTTCTTCTCTCCAACGAAAACAACCTCAAGTCCATCAGCCTTTCCTCATAAGATTTTCCCTCCATACCAGGCAACATCCTGGTAAATCTCCTCTGCACCCGCTCCAAAGCCTCCACGTCCTTCCTATAATGCGGTGACCAGAACTGTACGCAATACTCCAAATGCGGCCGAACCAGAGTTCTGTACAGCTGCAACATGACCTCCCGACTCCGGAACTCAATCCCTCTACCACTAAACGCCAACACTCCATAGGCCTTCTTCACAATCCTATCAACCTGGGTGGCAACTTTCAGGGATCTATGTACAAGGACACCTAGATCCCTCTGCTCATCCACACTTTCAAGAACTTTACCATTAGCCAAATATTCTCGCAGTCTCCCTGATTCCACTCAGATCTATTCGTGAAACTCTAACTGCCGTCTCCCTGATTCCATTCAAAGCCATTCTTCAAACTCTCTTCGCAGTCTCCCTGATTCATTTCAAAGCCATTCTTCAAAGCTAATTGCAGTCTCCCTGACTTGATTCAGACACATTCTTTAAACACTCTTCGCTGTCTCCCTGATTCCATTCAATCCATTCTTTGAACTCTCATCGCAGTCCCCTGATTCTATTCAGATCCATTCTTTAAACTCTCATCGCAGTCTCCCTGATTCCATTCAAACCCATTCTTGAAACTCTCATCTCAGTCTCGCTGACTCCATTCAGATCCATTCTTTAAACTCTTACCGCAGTCTCTCTGATTCCATTCAATCGATTCTTCAAACTCTAATTACAGTCTCCCTGATTCCATTCAGATCCATTCCTTCAACTCTCATCACAGTCTCCCTGATTCCATTCAGATCCATTCTGAAAACCCTCACTGCCGACTCTCTGATTCCGTTCAAAGCCATTCTTCAAACTCACACTGCCGTCACCCTGATTCCATTGAAAACCATTCTTCAAACTCTTATCGCAGTCTCCCTGATTGCATTCAGATCCATTCTTTAAACTCTCACATCAGTCTCCCTGCTTCCATTCAAACCCTTCTTTAAACTCTCACCGCAGTCTCCCTGATTCCACTCAGACCATTCTTTAAACTCTCTCCACGGTCTCCCTGATTCCATTCAATCCATTCTTTAAACTCTCATCTCAGTTTCCCTGATTCCATTCAAACCCATTCTTTAAACTCTCATCGCAGTGTCCCTGATTCCATTCAATCCATTCTTTAAACTCTCACTGCCGTCTCCCTGATTCTATTCAAAGCCATTCTTCAAACTCTCTTCGCAGTCTCCCTGATTCCATTCAGATCCATTCTTTAAACTCTTACCGCAGTCTCTCTGATTCCATTCAATCGATTCTTCAAACTCTAATTGCAGTCTCGCTGATTCAATTCAAAGCCATTCTTCAAACTCTCTTCGCAGTCTCCCTGATTCCATTCAATCCATTCTTTAAACTCTCACTGCAGTCTCCCTGATTCCATTCAATCCATTCTTTAAACTCTCTTCGCAGTCTCCCTGATTCCATTCAGATCCATTCTGTAAACCCTCACTGCCGTCTCTCTGATTCCATTCAAAGCCATTCTTCAACCTCTCACTGCCGTCACCCTGATTCCATTGAAACCCATTCTTCAAACTCTTATCGCAGTCTCCCTGATTGCATTCAGATCCATTCTTTAAACTCTCACCGCAGTCTCCCTGATTCCATTCAATCCATTCTTTAAACTCTCACATCAGTCTCCCTGCTTCGATTCAAACCTTTCTTTAAACTCTCACCGCAGTCTCCCCGATTCCATTCAATACATTCTTTAAACTCTCTTCGCAGTCTCCCTGATTCCATTCAGACCATTCTTTAAACTCTCTCCACAGTCTCCCTGATTCCATTCAATCCATTCTTTAAACTCGCATCTCAGTCTCCCTGATTCCATTCAAACCCATTCTTTAAACTCTCATCGCAGTCTCCCTGATTCCATGCAACCCATTCTTTAAACTCTTCTCACAGTCTCCCAGATTCCACTCAGATCCATTCGTTCAACTCTAACTGCCGTCTCCCTGATTCCATTCAAAGCCATTCTTCAAACTCTGTTCGCAGTCTCCCTGATTCCATTCAAAGCCATTCTTCAAACTCTCATCGCAGTCTCCCTGATTTGATTCAGACGCATTCTTTCAACACTCTTCACTGTCTCCCTGATTCCATTCAATCCATTCTTTGAACTCTCATCGCAGTCCCCTGATTCTATTCAGATCCATTCTTTAAACTCTCATTGAGGTTTCCCTGATTCCATTCAATCCATTCTTTAAACTCTCACTGCCGTCACCCTGATTCCATTCAAACCCATTCTTCAAACTCTCATCGCAGTCTCCCTGATTCCATCCAACCCCATTCTTCAAACTCTCATCGCAGTCTCCCTGATTTGTTTCCGACCCATTCTTTAAACACTCTTTGCTGTCTCCCTGATTCCATTCAATCCATTCTTTTAACTCTCTTCGCAGTCCCCTGTTTCCATTCAGACCCATTCTTTAAACTCTCACTGCAGTCTCCCTGATTCCATTCAATCCATTCTTTAAACTCTCTTCGCAGTCTCCCTGATTCCATTCAGATCCATTCTTTAAACCCTCACTGCCGTCTCTCTGATTCCATTCAAAGCCATTCTTCATACTCTCACTGCCGTCTTGCTGATTCCATTCAAACCATTCTTTAAACTCTCATTGCAGAGTCTCTGATTCCATTCAATCTTTCTTGAAACTCTCTCCACAGTCTCACTGATTCCATACTATCCATTCTTTAAACTCTCACCTAAGTCTCCCTAATTCCATTCAAACCATTCTTTAAACTCTCATTGCAGAGTCTCTGATTCCACTCAATCCATTCTTTAAACTCTCACATCAGTCTCCATGCTTCCATTCAAATCATTCTTTAATCTCTCACTTCAGAGTCCCTGATTCCATTCAGACACATTCTACAAACTCTCACTGCCGTCTCGCTGATTCAATTCAAAGCCATTCTTCAAACTCTCTTCGCAGTCTCCCTGATTCCATTCAATCCATTCTTCAAACTCTCATCGCAGTCTCCCTGATTTGTTTCCGACCCATTCTTTAAACACTCTTTGCTGTCTCCCTGATTCCATTCAATCCATTCTTTTAACTCTCTTCGCAGTCCCCTGTTTCCATTCAGACCCATTCTTTAAACTCTCACTGCAGTCTCACTGATTCCATTCAATCCATTCTTTAAACTCTCTTCGCAGTCTCCCTGATTCCATTCAGATCCATTCTGTAAACCCTTATTGCCGTCTCTCTGATTCCATTCAAAGCCATTCTTCAAACTCTCACTGCCGTCACCCTGATTCCATTGAAACCCATTCTTCAAACTCTTATCGCAGTCTCCCTGATTGCATTCAGATCCATTCTTTAAACTCTCACCGCAGTCTCCCTGATTCCATTCAATCCATTCTTTAAACTCTCACATCAGTCTCCCTGCTTCCATTCAAACCATTCTTTAAACTCTCACCGCAGTCTCCCCGATTCCATTCAATCCATTCTTTAAACTCTCATCTCAGCCTCCCTGATTCCATTCAAACCCATTTCTTTAAACTCTCATCGCAGTTTCCCTGATTCCATTCAAACCATTCTTTAAACTCTTCTCGCAGTCTCCCTGATTCCACTCAGATCCATTCGTTAAACTCTAACTGCCGTCTCCCTGATTCCATTCAAAGCCATTCTTCAAACTCTCTTCGCAGTCTCCCTGATTCCATTCAAAGCCATTCTTCAAACTCTCATCGCAGTCTCCCTGATTTGATTCAGACACATTCTTTAAACACTCTTCACTGTCTCCCTGATTCCATTCAATCCATTCTTTGAACTCTCATCGCAGTCCCCTGATTCTATTCAGATCCATTCTTTAAACTCTCATTGAGGTTTCCCTGATTCCATTCAATCCATTCTTTAAACTCTCACTGCCGTCACCCTGATTCCATTCAAACCCATTCTTCAAACTCTCATCGCAGTCTCCCTGATTCCATCCAACCCCATTCTTCAAACTCTCATCGCAGTCTCCCTGATTTGTTTCAGACCCATTCTTTAAACATTCTTTGCTGTCTCCCTGATTCCATTCAATCCATTCTTTAAACTCTCTTCGCAGTCCACTGGTTCCATTCAGACCCATTCTTTAAACTCTCATCGCAATCTCCCTGATTCCATTCAAACCATTTCTTAAACTCTCTTCGCAGTCTCCCTGAATCCATTCAATCCATTCTTTAAACTCTCTCCGCAGTCTCCCTGATTCTATTCAATCCATTCTTTAAACTCTAACCTCAGTCTCCCTGATTCCATTCAATCCATTCTTTAAACTCTCACCGCAGTCTCCCTGATTCCACTCAGACCATTCTTTAAACTCTCTCCACGCTCTCCCTGATTCCATTCAATCCATTCTTTAAACTCTCATCTCAGTCTCCCTGATTCCATTCAAACTATTCTTTAAACTCTTCTCGCAGTCTCCCTGATTCCACTCTGATCCATTCGTTAAACTCTCACTGCCGTTTCCCTGATTCCATTCAAAGCCATTCTTCAACCTCTCACTGCAGTCACCCTGATTCCACTGAAACCCATTCTTCAAACTCTTATCGCAGTCTCCCTGATTGCATTCAGATCCATTCTTTAAACTCTCACCGCAGTCTCCCTGATTCCATTCAATCCATTCTTTAAACTCTCACATCAGTCTCCCTGCTTCCATTCAAACCATTCATTAAACTCTCACCGCAGCCTCCCCGATTCCATTCAATCCATTCTTTAAACTCTCTTCGCAGTCTCCCTGATTCCATTCAGACCATTCTTTAAACTCTCTCCACAGTCTCCCTGATTCCATTCAAACCCATTCTTTAAACTCTCATCGCAGTCTCCCTGATTCCATGCAAACCATTCTTTAAACTCTTCTCGCAGTCTCCCTCATTCCACTCAGATCCATTCGTTAAACTCTAACTGCCGTCTCCCTGATTCCATTCAAAGCCATTCTTCAAACTCTCTTCGCAGTCTCCCTGATTCCATTCAAAGCCATTCTTCAAACTCTCATCGCAGTCTCCCTGATTTGATTCAGACACATTCTTTAAACACTCTTCACTGTCTCCCTGATTCCATTCAATCCATTCTTTGAACTCTCATCGCAGTCCCCTGATTCTATTCAGATCCATTCTTTAAACTCTCATTGAGGTTTCCCTGATTCCATTCAATCCATTCTTTAAACTCTCACTGCCATCACCCTGATTCCATTCAAACCCATTCTTCAAACTCTCATCGCAGTCTCCCTGATTCCATCCAACCCCATTCTTCAAACTCTCATCGCAGTCTCCCTGATTTGTTTCCGACCCATTCTTTAAACACTCTTTGCTGTCTCCCTGATTCCATTCAATCCATTCTTTTAACTCTCTTCGCAGTCCCCTGTTTCCATTCAGACCCATTCTTTAAACTCTCACTGCAGTCTCCCTGATTCCATTCAATCCATTCTTTAAACTCTCTTCGCAGTCTCCCTGATTCCATTCAGATCCATTCTGTAAACCCTTATTGCCGTCTCTCTAATTCCATTCAAAGCCATTCTTCAAACTCTCACTGCCGTCACCCTGATTCCATTGAAACCCATTCTTCAAACTCTTATCGCAGTCTCCCTGATTGCATTCAGATCCATTCTTTAAACTCTCACCGCAGTCTCCCTGATTCCATTCAATCCATTCTTTAAACTCTCACATCAGTCTCCCTGCTTCCATTCAAACCATTCTTTAAACTCTCACCGCAGTCTCCCCGATTCCATTCAATCCATTCTTTAAACTCTCATCTCAGCCTCCCTGATTCCATTCAAACCCATTTCTTTAAACTCTCATCGCAGTTTCCCTGATTCCATTCAAACCATTCTTTAAACTCTTCTCGCAGTCTCCCTGATTCCACTCAGATCCATTCGTTAAACTCTAACTGCCGTCTCCCTGATTCCATTCAAAGCCATTCTTCAAACTCTCTTCGCAGTCTCCCTGATTCCATTCAAAGCCATTCTTCAAACTCTCATCGCAGTCTCCCTGATTTGATTCAGACACATTCTTTAAACACTCTTCACTGTCTCCCTGATTCCATTCAATCCATTCTTTGAACTCTCATCGCAGTCCCCTGATTCTATTCAGATCCATTCTTAAAACTCTCATTGAGGTTTCCCTGATTCCATTCAATCCATTCTTTAAACTCTCACTGCCGTCACCCTGATTCCATTCAAACCCATTCTTCAAACTCTCATCGCAGTCTCCCTGATTCCATCCAACCCCATTCTTCAAACTCTCATCGCAGTCTCCCTGATTTGTTTCCGACCCATTCTTTAAACATTCTTTGCTGTCTCCCTGATTCCATTCAATCCATTCTTTAAACTCTCGTCGCAGTCCACTGGTTCCATTCAGACCCATTCTTTAAACTCTCATCGCAATCTCCCTGATTCCATTCAAACCATTTCTTAAACTCTCTTCGCAGTCTCCCTGAATCCATTCAATCCATTCTTTAAACTCTCTCCGCAGTCTCCCTGATTCTATTCAATCCATTCTTTAAACTCTAACCTCAGTCTCCCTGATTCCATTCAATCCATTCTTTAAACTCTCATCTCAGCCTCCCTGATTCCATTCAAACCCATTTCTTTAAACTCTCATCGCAGTTTCCCTGATTCCATTCAAACCATTCTTTAAACTCTTCTCGCAGTCTCCCTGATTCCACTCAGATCCATTCGTTAAACTCTAACTGCCGTCTCCCTGATTCCATTCAAAGCCATTCTTCAAACTCTCTTCGCAGTCTCCCTGATTCCATTCAAAGCCATTCTTCAAACTCTCATCGCAGTCTCCCTGATTTGATTCAGACACATTCTTTAAACACTCTTCACTGTCTCCCTGATTCCATTCAATCCATTCTTTGAACTCTCATCGCAGTCCCCTGATTCTATTCAGATCCATTCTTTAAACTCTCATTGAGGTTTCCCTGATTCCATTCAATCCATTCTTTAAACTCTCACTGCCGTCACCCTGATTCCATTCAAACCCATTCTTCAAACTCTCATCGCAGTCTCCCTGATTCCATCCAACCCCATTCTTCAAACTCTCATCGCAGTCTCCCTGATTTGTTTCAGACCCATTCTTTAAACATTCTTTGCTGTCTCCCTGATTCCATTCAATCCATTCTTTAAACTCTCTTTGCAGTCCACTGGTTCCATTCAGACCCATTCTTTAAACTCTCATCGCAATCTCCCTGATTCCATTCAAACCATTTCTTAAACTCTCTTCGCAGTCTCCCTGAATCCATTCAATCCATTCTTTAAACTCTCTCCGCAGTCTCCCTGATTCTATTCAATCCATTCTTTAAACTCTAACCTCAGTTTCCCTGATTCCATTCAATCCATTCTTTAAACTCTCACCGCAGTCTCCCTGATTCCACTCAGACCATTCTTTAAACTCTCTCCACGCTCTCCCTGATTCCATTCAATCCATTCTTTAAACTCTCATCTCAGTCTCCCTGATTCCATTCAAACTATTCTTTAAACTCTTCTCGCAGTCTCCCTGATTCCACTCTGATCCATTCGTTAAACTCTCACTGCCGTTTCCCTGATTCCATTCAAAGCCATTCTTCAACCTCTCACTGCAGTCACCCTGATTCCACTGAAACCCATTCTTCAAACTCTTATCGCAGTCTCCCTGATTGCATTCAGATCCATTCTTTAAACTCTCACCGCAGTCTCCCTGATTCCATTCAATCCATTCTTTAAACTCTCACATCAGTCTCCCTGCTTCCATTCAAACCATTCATTAAACTCTCACCGCAGCCTCCCCGATTCCATTCAATCCATTCTTTAAACTCTCTTCGCAGTCTCCCTGATTGCATTCAGACCATTCTTTAAACTCTCTCCACAGTCTCCCTGATTCCATTCAAACCCATTCTTTAAACTCTCATCGCAGTCTCCCTGATTCCATGCAAACCATTCGTTAAACTCTTCTCGCAGTCTCCCTGATTCCACTCAGATCCATTCGTTAAACTCTAACTGCCATCTCCCTGATTCCATTCAAAGCCATTCTTCAAACTCTCTTTGCAGTCTCCCTGATTCCATTCAAAGCCATTCTTCAAACTCTCATCGCAGTCTCCCTGATTTGATTCAGACACATTCTTTAAACACTCTTCACTGTCTCCCTGATTCCATTCAATCCATTCTTTAAACTCTCACTGCCATCACCCTGATTCCTTCAAACCCATTCTTCAAACTCTCATCGCAGTCTCCCTGATTCCATCCAACCCCATTCTTCAAACTCTCATCGCAGTCTCCCTGATTTGTTTCTGACCCATTCTTTAAACACTCTTTGCTGTCTCCCTGATTCCATTCAATCCATTCTTTTAACTCTCTTCGCAGTCCCCTGGTTCCATTCAGACCCATTCTTTAAACTCTCACTGCAGTGTCCCTGATTCCATTCAATCCATTCTTTAAACTCTCTTCGCAGTCTCCCTGATTCCATTCAGATCCATTCTGTAAACCCTCACTGCCGTCTCTCTGATTCCATTCAAAGCCATTCTTCAAACTCTCACTGCCGTCACCCTGATTCCATTGAAACCCATTCTTCAAACTCTTATCGCAGTCTCCCTGATTGCATTCAGATCCATTCTTTAAAATCTCACCGCAGTCTCCCTGATTCCATTCAATCCATTCTTTAAACTCTCACATCAGTCTCCCTGCTTCCATTCAAACCATTCTTTAAACTCTCACCGCAGTATCCCCGATTCCATTCAATCGATTCTTTAAACACTCTTCGCAGTCTCCCTGATTCCATTCAATCCATTCTTTAAACTCTCATCTCAGTCTCCCTGATTCCATTCAAACCCATTTCTTTAAACTCTCATCGCAGTCTCCCTGATTCCATTCAAACCATTCTTTCAACTCTTCTCGCAGTCTCCCTGATTCCACTCAGATCCATTCGTTAAACTCTAACTGCCGTCTCCCTGATTCCATTCAAAGCCATTCTTCAAACTCTCATCGCCGTCTCTCTGATTTGATTCAGACACATTCTTTAAACACTCTTCACTGTCTCCCTGATTCCATTCAATCCATTCTTTTAACTCTCTTTGCAGTCCCCTGGTTCCATTCAGACCCATTGTTTAAACTCTCATCGCAATCTCCCTGATTCCATTCAAACCATTCCTTAAACTCTCTTCGCAGTCTCCCTGAATCCATTCCATCCATTCTTTAAAGTCTCTCCGCAGTCTCCCTGATTCTATTCAATCCATTCTTTAAACTCTCACCTCAGTCTCCCTGATTCCATTCAATCCATTCTTTAAACTCTCACCTCAGTCTCCCTGATTCCATTCAAACCATTTTTTAAACTCTCTTCGCAGTCTCCCTGATTCCATTTAGACCCATTCTTTAAACCCTCATCGCAGTCTCCCTGATTCCATTCAAACCTATTCCTTAAACTTTCACCGCAGTCTCCCTGATTCCACTCAGATCCATTCTTTAAACTCTCATCGCAGTCTCACTGATTCCATTCAAACCATTCTTTAAACTCTCACCACAGACTCCCTGATTCCATTCAAACCATTCTTTAAACTCTCACCTCAGTCTCCCTGATTCCATTCAAACCATTTTTTAAACTCTCTTCGCAGTCTCCCTGATTCCATTTAGACCCATTCTTTAAACCCTCATCGCAGTCTCACTGATTCCATTCAAACCATTCTTTAAACTCTCACCACAGACTCCCTGATTCCATTCAAACCATTCTTTAAACTCTCACCGCAGTCTCCCTGATTCCACTCAGATCCATTCTTTAAACTCTCATCGCAGTCTCACTGATTCCATTCAAACCATTCTTTAAACTCTCACCACAGACTCCCTGATTCCATTCAAACCATTCTTTAAACTCTCACTGCAGTCTCTCTGATTCCATTCAGACCCATTCTTCAAACTCTCACTGCAGTCTCCCTGATTCAATTCAAACCATTCTTTAAACTCTCACCGCAGTCTCCCGAATTCCATTCAATCCATTCTTTAAAATCTCTTCGCAGTCTCCCTGATTCCATTCAGACCCATACTTTAAACTCTCACTGCAGTCTCCAGGATTCCATTCAGACCCATTCTTTAAACGCTCATCGCAGTCTCCCTGATTCCATTCAAACCCATTCTTTAAACTCTCACCGCAGTCTCCCTGATTCCATTCAGATCCATTCTTTAAACTCTCATCGCAGTCTCCCTGATTCCATTCAAACCATTCTTTAAACTCTCTTCGCAATCTCCCTGATTCCATTCAGATCCATTCGTCATACTCTCACTGCCGTCTCCTTGATTCCATTCAACCATTCTTTAAACTCTCACTTCAGAGTCCCTGATTCCATTCAGACCCATTCTTCAAACTCTCACCGCAGTCTCCCTGATTCCATTCAGACCCATTCTTCAAACTCTCACTGCAATCTCCTTGATTCCATTCAGGCCCATTCTTTAAACTCTCACCGCAGTCTCCTCGATTCCATTCAATCCATTCTTTAAACTCTCATCGCAGTCTCCCTGATTCCATTCAGACCCATTCTTTAAACTCTCACTGCAGTCTCCCTGATTCTATTCAATCCATTCTTTAAACTCTCACCTCAGTCTCCCTGATTCCATTCAATCCATTCTTTAAACTCTCACCTCAGTCTCCCTGATTCCATTCAAACCATTCTTTAAACTCTCTTCGCAGTCTCCCTGATTCCATTTAGACCCATTCTTTAAACCCTCATCGCAGTCTCCCTGATTCCATTCAAACCTATTCCTTAAACTTTCACCGCAGTCTCCCTGATTCCACTCAGATCCATTCTTTAAACTCTCATCGCAGTCTCACTGATTCCATTCAAACCATTCTTTAAACTCTCACCACAGACTCCCTGATTCCATTCAAACCATTCTTTAAACTCTCACTGCAGTCTCTCTGATTCCATTCAGACCCATTCTTCAAACTCTCACTGCAGTCTCCCTGATTCAATTCAAACCATTCTTTAAACTCTCACCGCAGTCTCCCGAATTCCATTCAATCCATTCTTTAAAATCTCTTCGCAGTCTCCCTGAGTCCATTCAGACCCATACTTTAAACTCTCACTGCAGTCTCCAGGATTCCATTCAGACCCATTCTTTAAACGCTCATCGCAGTCTCCCTGATTCCATTCAAACCCATTCTTTAAACTCTCACCGCAGTCTCCCTGATTCCATTCAGATCCATTCTTTAAACTCTCATCGCAGTCTCCCTGATTCCATTCAAACCATTCTTTAAACTCTCTTCGCAATCTCCCTGATTCCATTCAGATCCATTCTTCATACTCTCACTGCCGTCTCCCTGATTCCATTCAACCATTCTTTAAACTCTCACTTCAGAGTCCCTGATTCCATTCAGACCCATTCTTCAAACTCTCACCGCAGTCTCCCTGATTCCATTCAGACCCATTCTTCAAACTGTCACTGCAATCTCCTTGATTCCATTCAGGCCCATTCTTTAAACTCTCACCGCAGTCTCCTCGATTCCATTCAATCCATTCTTTAAACTCTCATCGCAGTCTCCCTGATTCCATTCAGACCCATTCTTTAAACTCTCACTGCAGTCTCCATGATTTCATTTAGACCCGTTCTTTAAACTCTCATCGCAGTCTCCCTGATTCCATTTAAACCCATTCTTTAAACTCTCATCGCAGTCTCCCTGATTCCATTCAAACCATTCTTTGAACTCTCTTGGCAGTCTCCCTGATTCCATTCAGATCCATTCTTTAAACTATCACTGCCGTCTCTCTGATTCCATTCAAAGCCATTCTTCCAACTCTCATCGCAGTCTCCCTGATTCCATCCAAACCCATTCTTCAAACTCTCACTGCCGTTTCCCTGATTCCATTCAAACCCGTTCTTCAAACACTTATCGCAGTCTCCCTGATTCCATTCAGAACCATTCTTAAAACTCTCACCGCAGTCTCCCTGATTCCAGTCAGACACATTCTACAAACTCTCACTGCCGTCTCGCTGTTTCCATTCAAACCCATTCTTCAAACTCTCAACGCAGTCTCCCTGATTCCATCCAACCCCATTCTTCAAACTCTCATCGCAGTCTCCCTGATTTGATTAAGACATATTCTTTAAACACACTTCGCTGTCTCCCTGATTCCATTCAATCCATTCTTTTAACTCTCATCGCAGTCCCCTGATTCCATTCAGACCCATTCTTTAAACTCTCATCGCAATCTCCCTGATTCCATTCTAACCATTCCGTAAACTCTCATTGCAGTCGCCCTGAATCCATTCAATCCATTCTTTAAACTCTCTCCGCAGTCTCCCTGATTCCATTCAATCCAGTCTTTCAACTCTCACCTCAGTCTCCCTGATTTCATTCAAACCACTCTTTAATCTCTCACTGCAGTCTCCCTGATTCCATTCAGACCCATTCTTGAATCTCTCACTGCAGTCTCCCCGATTCCATCCAATCCATTCTATAAACTCTCTTCGCAGTCTCCCTGATTCCATTCAGACCCATTCTTTAAACCCTCATCGCAGTCTCCCTGATTCCATTCAAAACTATTCCTTAAACTCTCACCGCAGTCTCCCTGATTCCACTCAGATCCATTCTTTAAACTCTCATCGCAGTCTCCCTGATTCCATTCAAACCATTCTTTAAACTCTCACCGCAGTCTCCCTGATTCCATTCAAACCATTTGTTAAACTCTCACTGAAGTCTCTCGGATTCCATTCAGACCCATTCTTCAAACTCTCACTGCAGTCTCCCTGATTTCATTCAAACCATTCTTTAAACTCTCACCGCAGTATCCCGAATTACATTCAATCCATTCTTTAAAATTTCTTTGCAGTCTCCCTGATTCCATTCAGACCCATTCTTTAAACTCTCACTGCTGTCTCCAGGATTCCATTCAGACCCATTCTTTAAACTCTCATCGCAGTCTCCCTAATTCCATTCAAACCCATTCTTTAAACTCTCACCGCAGTCTCCCTGATTCCATTCAGATCCATTCTTTAAACTCTTAACGCAGTCTCCCTGATTCCATTCAAACCATTCTTTAAACTCTCACTGCAGTCTCTCTGATTCCATTCAGACCCATTCTTCAAACTCTCACTGCAGTCTCCCTGATTCAATTCAAACCATTCTTTAAACTCTCACCGCAGTCTCCCGAATTCCATTCAATCCATTCTTTAAAATCTCTTCGCAGTCTCCCTGATTCCATTCAGACCCATACTTTAAACTCTCACCGCAGTCTCCCTGATTCCATTCAGATCCATTCTTTAAACTCTTAACGCAGTCTCCCTGATTCCATTCAAACCATTCTTTAAACTCTCACTGCAGTCTCTCTGATTCCATTCAGACCCATTCTTCAAACTCTCACTGCAGTCTCCCTGATTCAATTCAAACCATTCTTTAAACTCTCACCGCAGTCTCCCGAATTCCATTCAATCCATTCTTTAAAATCTCTTCGCAGTCTCCCTGATTCCATTCAGACCCATACTTTAAACTCTCACTGCAGTCTCCAGGATTCCATTCAGACCCATTCTTTAAACGCTCATCGCAGTCTCCCTGATTCCATTCAAACCCATTCTTTAAACTCTCACCGCAGTCTCCCTGATTCCATTCAGATCCATTCTTTAAACTCTCATCGCAGTCTCCCTGATTCCATTCAAACCATTCTTTAAACTCTCTTCGCAATCTCCCTGATTCCATTCAGATCCATTCGTCATACTCTCACTGCCGTCTCCTTGATTCCATTCAACCATTCTTTAAACTCTCACTTCAGAGTCCCTGATTCCATTCAGACCCATTCTTCAAACTCTCACCGCAGTCTCCCTGATTCCATTCAGACCCATTCTTCAAACTCTCACTGCAATCTGCTTGATTCCATTCAGGCCCATTCTTTAAACTCTCACCGCAGTCTCCTCGATTCCATTCAATCCATTCTTTAAACTCTCATCGCAGTCTCCCTGATTCCATTCAGACCCATTCTTTAAACTCTCACTGCAGTCTCCCTGATTCTATTCAATCCATTCTTTAAACTCTCACCTCAGTCTCCCTGATTCCATTCAATCCATTCTTTAAACTCTCACCTCAGTCTCCCTGATTCCATTCAAACCATTCTTTAAACTCTCTTCGCAGTCTCCCTGATTCCATTTAGACCCATTCTTTAAACCCTCATCGCAGTCTCCCTGATTCCATTCAAACCTATTCCTTAAACTTTCACCGCAGTCTCCCTGATTCCACTCAGATCCATTCTTTAAACTCTCATCGCAGTCTCACTGATTCCATTCAAACCATTCTTTAAACTCTCACCACAGACTCCCTGATTCCATTCAAACCATTCTTTAAACTCTCACTGCAGTCTCTCTGATTCCATTCAGACCCATTCTTCAAACTCTCACTGCAGTCTCCCTGATTCAATTCAAACCATTCTTTAAACTCTCACCGCAGTCTCCCGAATTCCATTCAATCCATTCTTTAAAATCTCTTCGCAGTCTCCCTGAGTCCATTCAGACCCATACTTTAAACTCTCACTGCAGTCTCCAGGATTCCATTCAGACCCATTCTTTAAACGCTCATCGCAGTCTCCCTGATTCCATTCAAACCCATTCTTTAAACTCTCACCGCAGTCTCCCTGATTCCATTCAGATCCATTCTTTAAACTCTCATCGCAGTCTCCCTGATTCCATTCAAACCATTCTTTAAACTCTCTTCGCAATCTCCCTGATTCCATTCAGATCCATTCTTCATACTCTCACTGCCGTCTCCCTGATTCCATTCAACCATTCTTTAAACTCTCACTTCAGAGTCCCTGATTCCATTCAGACCCATTCTTCAAACTCTCACCGCAGTCTCCCTGATTCCATTCAGACCCATTCTTCAAACTGTCACTGCAATCTCCTTGATTCCATTCAGGCCCATTCTTTAAACTCTCACCGCAGTCTCCTCGATTCCATTCAATCCATTCTTTAAACTCTCATCGCAGTCTCCCTGATTCCATTCAGACCCATTCTTTAAACTCTCACTGCAGTCTCCATGATTTCATTTAGACCCGTTCTTTAAACTCTCATCGCAGTCTCCCTGATTCCATTTAAACCCATTCTTTAAACTCTCATCGCAGTCTCCCTGATTCCATTCAAACCATTCTTTGAACTCTCTTGGCAGTCTCCCTGATTCCATTCAGATCCATTCTTTAAACTATCACTGCCGTCTCTCTGATTCCATTCAAAGCCATTCTTCCAACTCTCATCGCAGTCTCCCTGATTCCATCCAAACCCATTCTTCAAACTCTCACTGCCGTTTCCCTGATTCCATTCAAACCCGTTCTTCAAACACTTATCGCAGTCTCCCTGATTCCATTCAGAACCATTCTTAAAACTCTCACCGCAGTCTCCCTGATTCCAGTCAGACACATTCTACAAACTCTCACTGCCGTCTCGCTGTTTCCATTCAAACCCATTCTTCAAACTCTCAACGCAGTCTCCCTGATTCCA
This sequence comes from Scyliorhinus torazame, assembly GCF_047496885.1. Classification (NCBI taxonomy): domain Eukaryota; kingdom Metazoa; phylum Chordata; class Chondrichthyes; order Carcharhiniformes; family Scyliorhinidae; genus Scyliorhinus; species Scyliorhinus torazame. Next base: position 270,578,573 of record NC_092709.1, read on the forward strand.
TCCAACCCCATTCTTCAAACTCTCATCGCAGTCTCCCTGATTTGATTCAGACATATTCTTTAAACACACTTCGCTGTCTCCCTGATTCCATTCAATCCATTCTTTTAACTCTCATCGCAGTCCCCTGATTCCATTCAGACCCATTCTTTAAACTCTCATCGCAATCTCCCTGATTCCATTCTAACCATTCCGTAAACTCTCATTGCAGTCGCCCTGAATCCATTCAATCCATTCTTTAAACTCTCTCCGCAGTCTCCCTGATTCCATTCAATCCAGTCTTTCAACTCTCACCTCAGTCTCCCTGATTTCATTCAAACCACTCTTTAATCTCTCACTGCAGTCTCCCTGATTCCATTCAGACCCATTCTTGAATCTCTCACTGCAGTCTCCCCGATTCCATCCAATCCATTCTATAAACTCTCTTCGCAGTCTCCCTGATTCCATTCAGACCCATTCTTTAAACCCTCATCGCAGTCTCCCTGATTCCATTCAAAACTATTCCTTAAACTCTCACCGCAGTCTCCCTGATTCCACTCAGATCCATTCTTTAAACTCTCATCGCAGTCTCCCTGATTCCATTCAAACCATTCTTTAAACTCTCACCGCAGTCTCCCTGATTCCATTCAAACCATTTGTTAAACTCTCACTGAAGTCTCTCGGATTCCATTCAGACCCATTCTTCAAACTCTCACTGCAGTCTCCCTGATTTCATTCAAACCATTCTTTAAACTCTCACCGCAGTATCCCGAATTACATTCAATCCATTCTTTAAAATTTCTTTGCAGTCTCCCTGATTCCATTCAGACCCATTCTTTAAACTCTCACTGCTGTCTCCAGGATTCCATTCAGACCCATTCTTTAAACTCTCATCGCAGTCTCCCTAATTCCATTCAAACCCATTCTTTAAACTCTCACCGCAGTCTCCCTGATTCCATTCAGATCCATTCTTTAAACTCTTAACGCAGTCTCCCTGATTCCATTCAAACCATTCTTTAAACTCTCACTGCAGTCTCTCTGATTCCATTCAGACCCATTCTTCAAACTCTCACTGCAGTCTCCCTGATTCAATTCAAACCATTCTTTAAACTCTCACCGCAGTCTCCCGAATTCCATTCAATCCATTCTTTAAAATCTCTTCGCAGTCTCCCTGATTCCATTCAGACCCATACTTTAAACTCTCACTGCAGTCTCCAGGATTCCATTCAGACCCATTCTTTAAACGCTCATCGCAGTCTCCCTGATTCCATTCAAACCCATTCTTTAAACTCTCACCGCAGTCTCCCTGATTCCATTCAGATCCATTCTTTAAACTCTCATCGCAGTCTCCCTGATTCCATTCAAACCATTCTTTAAACTCTCTTCGCAATCTCCCTGATTCCATTCAGATCCATTCGTCATACTCTCACTGCCGTCTCCTTGATTCCATTCAACCATTCTTTAAACTCTCACTTCAGAGTCCCTGATTCCATTCAGACCCATTCTTCAAACTCTCACCGCAGTCTCCCTGATTCCATTCAGACCCATTCTTCAAACTCTCACTGCAATCTGCTTGATTCCATTCAGGCCCATTCTTTAAACTCTCACCGCAGTCTCCTCGATTCCATTCAATCCATTCTTTAAACTCTCATCGCAGTCTCCCTGATTCCATTCAGACCCATTCTTTAAACTCTCACTGCAGTCTCCCTGATTCTATTCAATCCATTCTTTAAACTCTCACCTCAGTCTCCCTGATTCCATTCAATCCATTCTTTAAACTCTCACCTCAGTCTCCCTGATTCCATTCAAACCATTCTTTAAACTCTCTTCGCAGTCTCCCTGATTCCATTTAGACCCATTCTTTAAACCCTCATCGCAGTCTCCCTGATTCCATTCAAACCTATTCCTTAAACTTTCACCGCAGTCTCCCTGATTCCACTCAGATCCATTCTTTAAACTCTCATCGCAGTCTCACTGATTCCATTCAAACCATTCTTTAAACTCTCACCACAGACTCCCTGATTCCATTCAAACCATTCTTTAAACTCTCATTGCAGAGTCTCTGATTCCATCCAATCTTTCTTGAAACTCTCTCCACAGTCTCCCTGATTCCATACAATCCATTCTTTAAACTCTCACCGAAGTCTCCCTAATTCCATTCAAACCATTCTTTAAACTCTCATTGCAGAGTCTCTGATTCCACTCAATCCATTCTTTAAACTCTTACATCAGTCTCCATGCTTCCATTCAAATCATTCTTTAATCTCTCACTTCAGAGTCCCTGATTCCATTCAGACACATTCTACAAACTCTCACTGCCGTCTCGCTGTTCCATTCAAACCCATTCTTCAAACTCACATCGCAGTCTCCCTGATTCCATTCAGATCCATTCTTTAAACTCTCTTCGCAGTCTCCCTGATTCCATTCCATCCATTCTTTAAACTCTCTTCGCAGTCTCCCGGATTCCATTCAAACTATTCTTTAAACTCTCAGTGCAGTCTCGCTGATTCCATTCAGTCCCATTCTTCAAACTATCACCGCTGTCTCGCTGATTCCATTCAATCCATTCTTTAAACTCTCATCTCAGTCTCCCTGATTCCATTCAAACCCATTCATTAAACTCTTCACGCAGTCTCCATGATTGCACTCAGATCCATTCGTTAAACTCTCACTGCAGTCCCCCTGATTCCATTCAAAGGCATTCTCGAAACTCTCTTCGCAGTCTCCCTTATTCCATTCAACGACATTCTTCAAACTCTCACCGCAATCTCCATGATTCCATTCAAACCATTCTTCAAAATCTCATCGCAGTCTCCCTGATTAGATTCAGACCCATTCTTTAAACACTCTTCGCTGTCTCCCTGATTCCATTCAATCCATTCTTTTAACTCTTACCGCAGTCTCCCTGATTCCATTCAATCCATTCTTTAAACTCTCACCTCAGTCTCCCTGATTCCATTCAAACCATTCTTTAAACTCTCACTGCAGTGTCCCTGATTCCATTCAAACCATTCTTTAATCTCTCACCGCAGTCTCCCCGATTCAATCCAATCCATTCTTTAAACTCTCACCGCAGTCTCCCCGATTCCATCCAATCCATTCTTTAAACTCTCATCGCAGTCTCCCTGATTCCATTCAAACCATTCTTTAAACTCTCACCGCAGTCTCCCTGATTCCATTCAAACCCATTCTTTAAACTCTCACCGCAGTCTCCAGGATTCCATTCAGACCCATTCTTTAAACTCTCATCGCAATCTCCCTGATTCCATTCAAACCCATTCTTTAAACTCTCACCGCAGTCTCCCTGATTCCATTCAGATCCATTCTTTAAACTCTAATCGCAGTCTCCCTGATTCCATTCAAACCCATACTTCAAACTCTCACCGCATTCTCCCTGATTCCATTCAAACCATTCTTTAAACTCGCTTCGCAGTCTCCCTAATTCCATTCAGATCCATTCTTTAAACCCTCACTGCCGTCTCTCTGATTCCATTCAAAGCCATTCTTCATACTCTCACTGCCGTCTCCTTAATTCCATTTAAACCATTCTTTAAACTCTCATTGCAGAGTCTCTGATTCCATTCAATCCATTCTTTAAACTCTCTCCACAGTCTCCCTGATTCCATACAATTCATTCTTTAAACTCTCACCTAAGTCTCCCTGATTCCATTCAAACCATTCTTTAAACTCTCATTGCAGAGTCTCTGATTCCATTCAATCCATTCTTTAAACTCTCTCCACAGTCTCCCTGATTCCATTCAATCCATTCTTTAAACTCTCACTGCAGTGTCCCTGATTCCATTCAGACCCATTCTTCAAACTCTCACCGCAGTCTCACTGATTCCATTCAGATCCATTCTTTAAACTCTCTTCGCAGTCTCCGTGATTCCATTCAATCCATTCTTTAAACTCTCATTGCAGAGTCCCTGATTCCATTCAATCCATTCTTTAAACTCTCACCTCAGTCTCCCTGATTCCATTCAAACCATTCTTTAAACTCTCACTGCAGTGTCCCTGATTCCATTCAGACCCATTCTTCAAACTCTCACCGCAGTCTCCCTGATTCCATTCAGATCCATTCTTTAAAATCTCTTCGCAGTCTCCCTGATTCCATTCAATTAATTCTTTAAACTCTCACCGCAGTCTCCCTGATTCCATTCAATCCATTCTTTAAACTTTCAACGCAGTCTCCCTGATTGCAGTGAATCCATTCTTTAAACTCTCATCGCAGTCGCCCTGATTCCATTCAGATCTATTCTTTAAACTCTCACCGCAGTCTCCCGGATTCCATTCAGAGCTATTCTTTAAAATCTTATCGCAGTCTCCCTGATTCCATTCAATCCATTCTTTAAACTCTCATCGCAGTCTCCCTGATGCCATTCAAACCATTCTTTAAACTCTCATCGCAGTCTCCATGATTCCATTCAGACCCGTTCTTTAAACTCTCATCGCAGTTTCCTGATTCCATTTAAACCCATTCTTTAAACTCTCATCGCAGTCTCCCTGATTCCATTCAAACCTTTTTTTGAACTCTCTTCGCAGTCTCCCTGATTCCATTCAGATCTATTCTTTAAACCCTCACTGCCGTCTCTCTGATTCCATTCGAAGCCATTCTTCAAACTCTCATCGCAGTCTCCCTGATTCCATCCAAACCCATTCTTCAAACTCTCACTGCCGTTTCCTTGATTCCGTTGAAACCAATTCTTCAAACACTTATCGCAGTCTCCATGATTCCATTCAGATCCATTCCTTAAACTCTCACCGCAGTCTCCCTGATTCCATTCAGACACATTCTACAAACTCTCACTGCCGTCTCGCTGTTTCCATTTTAACGCATTCTTCAAACTCTCATCGCAGTCTCCCTGATTCCATTCAAACCCATTCTTTAAACTCTCACCGCAGTCTCCCTGATTCCATTCAGATCCATTCTTTAAACTCTCATCGCAGTCTCCCTGATTCCATTCAAACCCATTCTTCAAACTCTCACCGGAGTCTCCCTGATTCCACTCAAACCATTCTTTAAACTCTCTTGGCAGTCTCCCTGATTCCATTCAGATCCATTCTTTAAACCCTCACTGCCATCTCTCTGATTCCATTCAAAGCCATTCTTCATACTCTCACTGCCGTCTCCCTGATTCCATTGAAACCATTCTTTAAACTCTCATTGCAGAGTCTCTGATTCCATTCAATCCATTCTTTTAACTCTCTCCACAGTCTCCCTGATACCATACAATCCATTCTTTAAACTCTCACCTAAGTCTCCCTGATTCCATTCAAACCATTCTTTAAACTCTCATTGCAGTGTCCCTCATTCCATTCAGACCCATTCTTCAAACTCTCACCGCAGTCTCCCTGATTCCATTCAGATCCATTCTTTAAACTCTCTTAGCAGTCTCCCTGATTCCATTCAATCCATTCTTTAAACTCTCACTGCAGAGTCCCTGATTCCATTCAATCCATTCTTTAAACTCTCTCCACAGTCTCCCTGATTCCATTCAATCCATTCTTTAAACTCTCACCGCAGTCTCCTTGATTCCATTCAATCCATTCTTTAAACTTTCAACGCAGTCTCCCTGATTGCAGTGAATCCATTCTTTAAACTCTCACCGCAGTCGCCCTGATTCCATTCAGATCCATTCTTTAAACTCTCTTCGCAGTCTCCCTGATTCCATTCAATCCATTCTTTAAACTCTCATTGCAGAGTCCCTGATTCCATTCAATCCATTCTTTAAACTCTCTCCACAGTCTCCCTGATGCCATTCAAACCATTCTTTAAACTCTCATCGCAGTCTCCCTGATTCCATTCAGACCCATTCTTGAAACTATCATCGCAGTCTCCTTGATGTCATTCAGATTAATTATTTAAACTCTCACCGCAGTCTCCCTGATTCCATTCAATCCATTCTTTCAACTCTCACCTCAGTCTCCCTGCTTCCATTCAAACCATTCTTGTAACTCTCACTTCAGAGTCCCTGATTCCATTCAGACCCATTCTTCACACTCTCACTGCAGCCTCGCTGATTCCATTCAGACCCATTCTTTAAACTCCAACCGCTGTCTCCCCAATTCAATTCAATCCATTCTTTCAACTCTCTTCGCAGTCTCCCTTATTCCATTCAGACCCATTCTTTAAACTCTCACTGCAGTCTCCATGATTCCATTCAGACCCGTTCTATAAACTCTCATCGCAGTCACCCTGATTCCATTTAAACCCATTCTTTAAACTCTAACCGCAGTCTCCCCAATTCCATTCAATCCATTCTTTAAACTCTCACCGCAGTCTCCCTGATTCCATTCAGATCCATTCTTTAAACTCTCATCACAGTCTCCCTAATTCCATTCAAACCCATTCTTCAAGCTCTCACCGCAGTCTGCCTATTTCCATTCAAACCATTCTTTAAACTCTCATCGCAGCCTCCCTGATTTGATTCAGACCCATTCTTTAAACACTCTTCGCTGTCTCCCTGATTCCATTCAATCCATTCTTTTAACTCTCATCGCTGTCCCCTGATTCCATTCAGATCCATTCTTTAAACTCTCATCGCAGTCTCCCTGATTCCATTGAGATTCATTCATTAAACTCTTACCGCAGTCTCTCTGATTCCATTCAATCAATTCTTTTAACTCTGATCGCAGTCTCCCTGATTCCATTCAATCCATTCTTTAAACTCTCATCACAGTCTCCCTGATTCCATTCAAACCCATTCTTCAAGCTCTCACCGCAGTCTGCCTGTTTCCATTCAAACCATTCTTTAAACTCTCTTCGCAGTCTCCCTGATTCCATTCAGATCCATTCTTTAAACCCTCACTGGCGTCTCTCTGATTCCATTCAAAGCCATTCTTCATACTCTCACTGCCGTCTCCCTGATTCCATTCAAACCATTCTTTAAACTCTCATTGCAGAGTCTCTGATTCCATTCAATCCATTCTTGAAACTCTCACCTAAGTCTCCCTGATTCCATTCAAACCATTCTTTAAACTCTCATTGCAGAGTCTCTGATTCCATTCAATCCATTCTTTAAACTCTCATCTAAGTCTCCCAAATTCCATTCAATCCATTCTTTAAACTCTCACTGCAGTGTCCCTGATTCCATTCAGACCCATTCTTCATACTCTCACCGCAGTCTTCCTGTATCCATTCAGATCCATTCTTTAAACTCTCTTCGCAGTTCCTTGATTCCATTCAATCCATTCTTTAAACTCTCACTGCAGAGTCCCTGATTCCATTCAATCCATTCTTTAAACTCTCTCCACAGTCTCCCTGATTCCATTCAATCCATTCTTTAAACTCTCACCTCAGTCTCCCTGATTCCATTCAAACCATTGTTTAAACTCTCACTGCAGTGTCCCTGATTCCATTCAGACCCATTCTTGAAACTCTCATCGCAGTCTCCTTGATGTCATTCAGATTCATTCTTTAAACCCTCACAGCAGTCTCCCTGATTGCAGTGAATCCATTCTTTAAACTCTCATCGCAGTCTCCCTGATTAGATTCAGATCTATTTTTTAAACTCTCAGCGCAGTCTCCCTGATTAAATTCAGAGCCATTCTTTAAAATCTTATCGCAGTCTCCCTGATTCCATTCAATCCATTGTTTAAACTCTAATCGCAGTCTCCCTGATGCCATTCAAACCATTCTTTAAACTCTCATCGCAGTCTCCCTGATTCCATTCAGACCCATTCTTGAAACTCTCATCGCAGTCTCCTTGATGTCATTCAGATTCATTCTTTAAACTCTCACTGCAGTCTCCCTGATTCCATTCAATCCATTCTTTCAACTCTCACCTCAGTCTCCCTGCTTCCATTCAAACCATTCTTGTAACTCTCACTTCAGAGTCCCTGATTCCATTCAGGCCCATTCTTCAAACTCTCACTGCAGCCTCGCTGATTCCATTCAGACCCATTCTTTAAACTCTAACCGCAGTCTCCCCAATTCCTTTCAATCCATTCTTTAAACTCTCTTCGCAGTCTCCCTTATTCCATTCAGACCAATTCTTTAAACTCTCACTGCAGTCACCATGATTCCATTCAGACCCATTCTTTAAACTCTCATCGCAGTCTCCCTGATTCCATTTAAACCCACTCTTTAAACACTCATCGCCGTCTCCCTGATTCCATTCAAACATTTTTTTGAACTCTCTTCGCAGTCTCCCTGATTCCATTCAGATCTATTCTTTAAACCCTCACTGCCGTCTCTCTGATTCCATTCAAAGCCATTCTTCAAACTTTCATCGCAGTCTCCCTGATTCCATCAAAACCCATTCTTCAAACTCTCACCGCAGTCTCCCTGATTCCATTAAAACCAATTCTTCAAACACTTATCGCAGTCTCTCTGATTCCATTCAGATCCATTCCTTAAACTCTCACCGCCGTCTCCCTGATTCCATTCAGACACATTCTACAAACTCTCACTGCTGTCTCGCTGCTTCCATTAAAACGCATTCTTCAAACTCTCATCGCAGTCTCCCTGATTCCATTCTGATCCATTCTTTAAATTCTCTTCACAGTCTCCCTGATTCCATTCAATCCATTCTTTAAACTCTCTTTGCAGTCTCCCTGATTCCATTCAGATCCATTCTTTAATCTCTCACCGCAGTCTTCCTGATTCCGTTCAGACCCATACTTCAAACTTTCATCGCAGTCTCCCTGATTCCATTCAGACCCATTCTTTATACTCTCTTCCCAGTCTCCCTGATTCCATTCAATCCATTCTTTAAACTCTCTTCGCAGTCTCCCGGATTTCTTTCAAACCATTCTTTAAACTCTCAGTGCAGTCTCCCTGATTCCATTCAATCCATTCTTCAAACTCTCACCGCTGTCTCCCTGATTCCATTCAAACCATTCTTTAAACTCTAACCGCAGTCTCCCGAATTCCATTCAAACCCATTCTTTAAACTCTCATCGAAGTCTCCCTGATTCCATTCAAATCATTCTTTAAACTCTTCTCGCAGTCTCCCTGATTCCACTCAGATCCAATCGTTAAACTCTCACTGCCGTCCCCCTGATTCAATTCAAAGCCATTCTTCAAACTCTCTTCGCAGTCTCCCTGATTCCATTCAAAGCCATTCTTCAAACTCTCACCGCAGTCTCCATGATTCCATTCAAACCATTCTTTAAACTCTCATCGCAGTCTCCCTGATGCCATTCAAACCATTCTTTAAACTCTCACCGCAGTCTCCCTGATTCCATTCAGACCCATTCTTGAAACTCTCATCGCAGTCTCCTTGATGTCATTCAGATTCATTCTTTAAACTCTCACCGCAGTCTCCCTGATTCCATTCAATCCATTCTTTCAACTCTCACCTCAGTCTCCCTGCTTCCATTCAAAGCTTTCTTGAATCTCTCACTTCAGAGTCCCTGATTCCATTCAGATCCATTCTTTAATCTCTCACCGCAGTCTCCCTGATTCCATTCAAACCCATTCTTTAAACTCTTCTCGCAGTCTCCGTGATTCCACTCAGATCCATTCGTTAAACTCTCACTGCCGTCCCCCTGATTCCATTCAAAGCCATTCTTGAAACTCTCTTCGCAGTCTCCCTGATTCCATTCAAAGCCATTCTTCAAACTCTCACCGCAGTCTCCATGATTCCATTCAAACCATTCTTCAAACTCTCATCGCAGTCTCCCTGATTTGATTCAGACTCATTCTTTAAACACTCTTCGCTGTCTCCCTGATTCCATTCAATCCATTCTTTTAACTCTCATCGCTGTCCCCTGATTCCATTCAGATCCATTCTTTAAACTCTCATCGCAGTCTCCCTGATTCCATTGAGATCCATTCTTTAAACTCTTACCGCAGTCTCTCTGATTCCATTCAATCAATTCTTTTAACTCTGATCGCAGTCTCCCTGATTCCATTCAATCCATTCTTTATACTCTCATTGCAGTCTCCCTGATTCCATTCAGACCCATTATTTATACTCTCACCGCAGTCTCCATGATTCCATTCAGATCCATTCTTTAAACTCTCACTGCCGACTCCCTGATTCCATTCAGATCCATTCTTTAAACTCTCATTGAGGTTTCCCTGATTCCATTCAAACCCATTCTTCAAACTCTCATCGCAGTTTCCCTGATTCCATCCAACCCCATTCTTCAAACTCTCATCGCAGTCTCCCTGATTTGAGTCAGACCCATTCTTTAAACTCTCATCGCAGTCTCCCTGATTTGATTCAGACCATTCTTTAAACTCTCACTGCAGTCTCCCTGATTCCATTCAGTCCATTCCTTAAACTCTCACTGCAGTCTCCCTGATTCCACTCAATCCATTCTTTAAACTTTGAACCCAGTCTCCCCGATTGCAGTCAATCCATTCTTTAAACTCTCATCGCAGTCTCCCTGATTCCATTCAGATCCATTCTTTAAACTCTCACCACAGTCTCCCTGATGCCATTCAAACCATTCTTTAAACTCTCATCGCAGTCCACTGATTCCATTCAGTCCCATTCTTTAAACTCTCATCGCAATCTCCGTGATTCCATTGAAACCATTCCTTAAACTCTCTTTGCAGCCTCCCTGATTCCATTCAATCCATTCTTTAAACTCTCTCCACAGTCTCCCTGCTTCCATTCAATCCATTCATTAAACTCTCACCTCAGTCTCCCTGATTTCATTCAAACCATTCTTTAAACTCTCACTGCAGTGTCCCTGATTCCATTCAGATCCATTCTTTAAACTCTCACCGCAGTCTCCCTGATGCCATTCAAACCATTCTTTAAACTCTCATCGCAGTCCCCTGATTCCATTCCGACCCATTCTTTAAACTCTCATCGCAGTCTCCCTGATTCCATTCAAACCTATTCTTTAAACTCTCACCGCAGTAACCCTGATTCCACTCAGGTCCATTTTTTAAACTCTCATCGCAGTCTCCCTGATTCCATTCAAACCATTCTTTAAACTCTCACCTCAGTCTCCCTGATTTCATTCAAACCATTCTTTAAACTCTCACTGCAGTGTCCCTGATTCCATTCAGATCCATTCTTTAAACTCTCACCGCAGTCCCCTGATGCCATTCAAACCATTCTTTAAACTCTCATCGCAGTCCCCTGATTCCATTCCGACCCATTCTTTAAACTCTCATCGCAGTCTCCCTGATTCCATTCAAACCTATTCTTTAAACTCTCACCGCAGTCACCCTGATTCCACTCAGATCCATTTTTTAAACTCTCATCGCAGTCTCCCTGATTCCATTCAAACCATTCTTTAAACTGTCATCGCAGTCTCCCTGATTTCATTCAGATCCATTCTTTAAACCCTCACTGCCGTCTCTCTGATTCCATTCAGATCCATTCTTTATACTCTCTTCGCAGTCTCCCTGATTCCATTCAGTCCATTCTTTAAACTCTCACTGCAGTCTCCCTGATTCCATTCAATCCATTCTTTAAACTTTCAACGCAGTCTCCCTGATTGCAGTCAATCCATTCTTTAAACTCTCATCGCAGTCTCCCTGATTCCATTCAGACCCATTCTTTAAACTCTCACCGCAGTCTCCCTGATGCCATTCAAACCATTCTTTAAACTCTCATCGCAGTCCCCTGATTCCATTCAGACCCATTCTTTAAACTCTCTTTGCAATCTCCCTGATTCCATTCAGACCACTCCTTAAACTCTCTTCGCAGTCTCCCTGATTCCATTCAATCCATTCTTTAAACTCTCTCCACAGTCTCCCTGATTCCATTCAATCCATTCTTTATACTCTCACCTCAGTCTCCCTGATTTCATTCAAACCATTCTTTAAACTCTCACTGCAGTGTCCCTGATTTCATTCAGACCCATTCTTCAAACTCTCACCGCAGTCTCCCTGATTCCATTCAATCCATTCTTTAAACTCTCTCCTCAGTCTCCCTGATTCCATTCAATCCATTCTTTAAACTCTCACCTCAGTCTCCCTGATTTCATTCAAACTATTCTTTAAACTCTCACTGCAGTGTCCCTGATTTCATTCAGACCCATTCTTTAAACTCTCATCGCAGTCTCCCTGATTCCATTCAAACCTATTTTTTAAACTCTCACCGCAGTCTCCCTGATTCCACTCAGATCCATTTTTTAAACTCTCATCGCAGTCTCCCTGATTCCATTCAAACCATTCTTTAAACTCTCTTCGCAGTCTCCCTGATTCCATTCAGGTCCATTCTTTAAACACTCATCGCTGTCTCTCTGATTCCATTCAAAGCCATTCTTCAAACTCCCATCGCAGTCTCCTTGATTCCATCCAAACCCATTCTTCAAAATCTCACTGCCGTCTCCCTGATTCGATTTAAACCCATTGTTCAAACTCTTATCGCAGTCTCCCTGATTCCATTCAGATCCATTCTTTAAACTCTCACCGCAGTCTCCCTGATTCCATTCAGACCCATTCTTTAAACTCTCACCGCAGTCTCCCTGATGCCATTCAAACCATTCTTTAAACTCTCATCGCAGGCCCTGATTCCATTCAGACCCATTCTTTAAACTCTCTTTGCAATCTCCCTCATTCCATTCAGACCATTCCTTAAACTCTCTTCGCAGTCTCCCTGATTCCATTCAATCCATTCTTTAAACAATCTCCACAGTCTCCCTGATTCTATTCAATCCATTCTTTAAACTCTCACTGCAGTGTCCCTGATTTCATTCAGACCCATTCTTCAAACTCTCACCGCAGTCTCCCTGATTCCATTCAAACCATTCTTTAATCTCTCACTGCAGTCTCCCTGATTCCATTCAGACCCATTCTTTAAACTCTCACCGCATTCTCCCCGATTCCATCCAATCCATTCTTTAAACTCTTCTCGCAGTCTCCCTGATTCCACTCAGATCCAATCGTTAAACTCTCACTGCCGTCCCCCTGATTCAATTCAAAGCCATTCTTCAAACTCTCTTCGCAGTCTCCCTGATTCCATTCAAAGCCATTCTTCAAACTCTCACCGCAGTCTCCATGATTCCATTCAAACCATTCTTTAAACTCTCACCGCAGTCTCCCTGATTCCACTCAGATCCATTGTTTAAACTCTCATCGCAGTCTCCCTGATTCCATTCAAACCATTCTTTAAACTCTCTTCGCAGTCTCCCTGATTCCATTCAGGTCCATTCTTTAAACACTCACTGCCGTCTCTCTGATTCCATTCAAAGCCATTCTTCAAACTCTCATCGCAGTCTCCCTGATTCCATTCAAACCATTCTTTAAACTCTCATCGCAGTCTCCCTGATTCCATTCAAACCATTCTTTAAACTCTCTTCGCAGTCTCCCTGATTCCATTCAGGTCCATTCTTTAAACACTCACTGCCGTCTCTCTGATTCCACCCAAACCCATTCTTCAAACTCTCACTGCCGTCTCCCTGATTCGATTTAAACCCATTCTTCAAACTCTTATCGCAGTCTCCCTGATTCCGTTCAGATCCATTCTTTAAACTCTCACCGCATTCTCCCTGATTCCATTCAAACCCATTCTTCAAACTCTCACCGCTGTCTCCCTGATTCCATTCAGACCCATTCTTTAAACTCTCTTCGCAGTCTCCCTGATTCCATTCAAACCATTCTTTAAACTCTCATCGCTGTCTCCCGGATTCCATTCAAAACATTCTTTAATCTCTCTTCGCAGTCTCCCTGTTTCCATTCAGATCCATTCTTTAAACTCTCTTCGCTGTCTCCCTGATTCCATTCAATCCATTCTTTATACTCTCACCGCAGTCTCCCTGATTCCATTCAATCATTTCTTTAAACTTTCAACGCAGTCTCCCTGATTGCAGTCAATCCATTCTTTCAACTCTCATCTCAGTCTCCCTGATTCCATTCATGTCCATTCTTTAAACTCTCACCGCAGTCTCCCAGATTCCATTCAATCCATTCTTTAAACTCTCATCGCAGTCTCCCTGATTCCATTCAGACCCATTCTTGAAACTCTCATCGCAGTCTCCATGATTCCATTCAGATTCATTCTTTAAACTCTCATCGCAGTCTCCCTGATTCCATTCAAACCCATTCTTTAAACTCTCATCTCAGTCTCCCTGATTCCATTCAGATCCATTCTTTAAACTCTCACCGCAGTCTCCCTGATTCCATTCAAACCCATTCTTTAAACTCTCATCTCAGTCTCCCTGATTCCATTCAGATCCATTCTTTAAACTCTCACCGCAGTCTCCTTGATTCCATGCAGACCCATTCTTTCACCTCTCATCGCAGTCTCCCTGATTCCATTCAATCCATTCTTTAAACTCTCATCGCAGTCTCCCTGATTCCATTAAGACCCATTCTTTAAACTCTCACTGCAGTCTCCCTGATTCCATTCAGATCCATTCTTTAAACTCTCATCGCAGTCTCCCTGATTCCATTCAAAACATTCTTTATTCTCTCTTCGCAGTCTCCCTGATTCCATTCAATCCATTCTTTAAATTCTCACCGCAGTCTCCCTGATTACATTCAGACCCATTCTTGAAACTCTCATCGCAGTCTCCCTGATTCCATTCTGACCCTTTCTTTAAACTCTCATCGCAGTCTCCCTGATTCCATTCAATCAATTCTTTAAACTCTCACCGCAGTCACCCTGATTGCAGACAATCCATTCTTTAAACTCTTATATCAGTCTCCTTGATTCCATTCAGATTAATTCTTTAAACTCTCATCGCAGTCTCCCTGATTCCATTCAAACACATTCTTTACACTCTCACCGCAGTATCCCTGATTCCATTCAGACCCATTCTTTAAACTCTCATCGCAGTCTACCTGATTCCATTCAATCCATTCTTTAAACTATCACCGCAGTCTCTCTGATTCCTTTCAGACCCATTCTTTAAACTCTCACTGAAGTCTCCCTGATTCCATTCAGATCCATTCTTTAAACTCTCATCGCAGTCTCCCTGATTCCATTCAATCCATTCTTTAAGCTCTCACCGCTGTCTCCCTGATTCCAATCAGACCCATTCTTTAAACTCTCATCGGAGTCTCCCTGATTCCATTCAATCCATTCTTTAAATTCTCATCAAAGTCTCCCTGATGCCATTCAAACCATTCTTTAAACTCTCATCGCAGTCTCCCTGATTCCATTCAGACCCATTCTTTAAACTCTCATCGCAGTCTCCCTGATTCCATTCAGACCCATTCTTTAAATTCTCATCACAGTCTCCCTGATTCCATTCAAACCCATTCTTTAAACTCACATCGCAGTCTCCCTGATGCCATTCAAACCATTCTTTAAACTCTCATCGCAGACACCCTGATGCCATTCAGATCCATTCTTTAAACTCTCACCGCAGTCTCCCTGATTCCATTCAGATCCATTCTTTAAACTCTCATCGCAGTCCTCTGATTCCATTCAGACCCATTCTTTAAACTCTCATCGCAATCTCCCTGATTCCATGCAAACCATTCCTTAAACTCTCTTCGCAGTCTCCCTGATTCCATTCAATCCATTCTTTAAACTCTCAGTGCAGGGTCTCTGATTCCATTCAGACCCATTCTTCAAACTCTCACCGCAGTCTCCCTGATTCCATTCAGATCCATTCTTTAAACTCTCTTCGCAGTCTCCCTGATTCCATTCAATCCATTCTTTCAACTCTCTTCGCAGTCTCCCTGATTCCATTCAGACCCATTCTTTAAACTCTCATCGCAATCTCCCTGATTCCATGCAAACCATTCCTTTAACTCTATTTGCAGTCTCCCTGATTACATTTAATCCATTATTTAAACTCTCTCCACAGTCTCCCTGATTCCATTCAAACCATTGTTTAAACTCTCACTGCAGTGTCCCTGATTCCATTCAGACCCATTCTTCAAACTCTCACCGCAGTCTCCCTGATTCCATTCTTTTAACTCTCTTCGCAGTCTCCCTGATTCCATTCAGTCCATTCTTTACACTCTCACTGCAGTCTCCCTGATTCCATTCAATCCATTCTTTAAACTTTCAACGCAGTCCCCCTGATTGCAGTCAATCCATTCTTTAAACTCTCATCGCTGTCTCCCTGTTTCCATTCAGATCCATTCTTTAAACTCTCATTGCAATCTCCCTGATTCCATTCAAACCATTCCTTAAACTCTCTTCGCTGTCTCCCTGATTCCATTCAATCCATTCTTTAAACTCTCTCCACAGTCTCCCTGATTCCATTCAATCCATTCTTTAAACTCTCACCTCAGTCTCCCTGATTTCATTCAAACCATTCTTTAAACTCTCACTGCAGTGTCCCTGATTCCATTCAGATCCATTCTTTAAACTCTCACCGCAGTCTCCCTGATGCCATTCAAACCATTCTTTAAACTCTCATCGCAGTCCCCTGATTCCATTCCGACCCATTCTTTAAACTCTCATCGCAGTCTCCCTGATTCCATTTAAACCTATTCTTTAAACTCTCACCGCAGTCACCCTGATTCCACTCAGATCCATTTTTTAAACTCTCATCGCAGTCTCCCTGATTCCATTCGAACCATTCTTTAAACTGTCATCGCAGTCTCCCTGATTTCATTCAGATCCATTCTTTAAACCCTCACTGCCGTCTCTCTGATTCCATTCAGATCCATTCTTTATACTCTCTTCGCAGTCTCCCTGATTCCATTCAATCCATTCTTTAAACTTTCAACGCAGTCTCCCTGATTGCAGTCAATCCATTCTTTAAACTCTCACCGCAGTCTCCCTGATGCCATTCAAACCATTCTTTAAACTCTCATCGCAGTCCCCTGATTCCATTCAGACCCATTCTTTAAACTCTCTTTGCAATCTCCCTGATTCCATTCAGACCACTCCTTAAACTCTCTTCGCAGTCTCCCTGATTCCATTCAATCCATTCTTGAAACTCTCTCCACAGTCTCCCTGATTCCATTCAATCCATTCTTTATACTCTCACCTCAGTCTCCCTGATTTCATTCAAACCATTCTTTAAACTCTCACTGCAGTGTCCCTGATTTCATTCAGACCCATTCTTCAAACTCTCACCGCAGTCTCCCTGATTCCATTCAATCCATTCTTTAAACTCTCTCCTCAGTCTCCCTGATTCCATTCAAACTATTCTTTAAACTCTCACTGCAGTGTCCCTGATTTCATTCAGACCCATTCTTCAAACTCTCACCGCAGTCTCCCTGATTCCATTCAATCCATTCTTTAAACTCTCTCCTCAGTCTCCCTGATTCCATTCAAACTATTCTTTAAACTCTCACTGCAGTGTCCCTGATTTCATTCAGACCCATTCTTCAAACTCTCACCGCAGTCTCCCTGATTCCATTCAATCCATTCTTTAAACTCTCACCTCAGTCTCCCTGATTTCATTCAAACTATTCTTTAAACTCTCACTGCAGTGTCCCTGATTTCATTCAGACCCATTCTTTAAACTCTCATCGCAGTCTCCCTGATACCATTCAACCCTATTTTTTAAACTCTCACCGCAGTCTCCCTGATTCCACTCAGATCCATTCTTCAAACTCTCACCGCAGTGTCCCTGATGCCATTCAAACCATTCTTTAAATTCTCATCGCAGTCCCCTGATTCCATTCAGACCCATTCTTTAAACTCTCATCGCAGTCTCCCGGATTCCAATCAAACCTATTCTTTAAACTCTCACCGCAGTCTCCCTGATTCCACTCAGATCCATTTTTTAAACTCTCATCGCAGTCTCCCTCATTCCATTCAAACCATTCTTTAAACTCTCTTCGCAGTCTCCCTGATTTCATTCAGATCCATTCTTTAAACCCTCACTGCCGTCTCTCTGATTCCATTCAGATCCATTCTTTATACTCTCTTCGCAGTCTCCCTGATTCCATTCAGTCCATTCTTTAAACTCTCACTGCAGTCTCCCTGATTCCATTCAATCCATTCTTTAAACTTTCAACGCAGTCTCCCTGATTGCAGTCAATCCATTCTTTAAACTCTCACCTCAGTCTCCCTGATTTCATTCAAACCATTCTTTAAACTCTCACTGCAGTCTCCCTGATTCCATTCAGACCCATTCTTCAAACTCTCACCGCAGTCTCCCTGATTCCATTCAAACCATTCTTTAATCTCTCACTGCAGTCTCCCTGATTCCATTCAGACCCATTCTTTAAACTCTCACCGCAGTCTCCCCGATTCCATCCAATCCATTCTTTAAACTCTTTTTGCAGTCTCCCTGATTCCATTCAGACCCATTCTTTAAACTCTCATCGCAGTCTCCCTGATTCCATTCAAACCTATTTTTTAAACTCTCATCGCAGTCTCCCTGATTCCATTCAAACCTATTTTTTAAACTCTCACCGCAGTCTCCCTGATTCCACTCAGATCCATTTTTTAAACTCTCATCGCAGTCTCCCTGATTCCATTCAAACCATTCTTTAAACTCTATTTGCAGTCTCCCTGATTCCATTCAGGTCCATTCTTTAAACCCTCACTGCCGTCTCTCTGATTCCATTCAAAGCCATTCTTCAAACTCTCATCGCAGTCTCCTTGATTCCATCCAAACCCATTCTTCAAACTCTCACTGCCGTCTCCCTGATTCGATTCAAACCCATTCTTCAAACTCTTATCGCAATCTCCCTGATTCGGTTCAGATCCATTCTTTAAATTCTCACCGCAGTCTCCCTGATTCCATTCAAACCCATTCTTCAAACTATCACCGCTGTCTCACTGATTCCATTCAGACCCATTCTTTCAACTCTCTTCGCAGTCTCCCTGATTCCATTCAATCCATTCTTTAAACTCTCAACGCAGTTTCCCTGATTCCATTCAATCCATTCTTTAAACTTTCAACGCAGTCTCCCTGATTGCAGTCAATCCATTCTTTAAACTCTCATCTCAGTCTCCCTGATTCCATTCATGTCCATTCTTTAAACTCTCACCGCAGTCTCCCAAATTCCATTCAATCCATTCTTTAAACTCTCATCGCAGTCTCCCTGATTCCATTCAGACCCATTCTTTAAACTCTCTTCGCAATCTCCCTGATTCCATGCAAACTATTCCTTAAACTCTCTTCGCAGTCTCCCTGATTCCATTCAATCCATTCTTTAAACTCTCTCCACAGTCTCCCTGATTCCATTCAATCCATTCTTTAAATTCTCACCTCAGTCTCCCTGATTCCATTCTGACCCGTTCTTTAAACTCTCACTGCAGTGTCCCTGATTCCATTCAGACCCATTCTTCAAACTCTCACCGCAGTCTCCCTGATTCCATTCAGACCCATTCTTCAAACTCTCACCGCAGTCTCCCTGATTCCATTCAGATCCATTCTTTAAACTCTCTTCGCAGTCTCCCTGATCCCATTCAATCCATTCTTTTAACTCTCATCGCAGTCCCCTGATTCTATTCAGACCCATTCTTTAAACTCTCATCGCAATCTCCCTGGTTCCATGCAAACCATTCCTTTAACTCTATTCGCAGTCTTCCTGATTCCATTCAATCCATTATTTAAACTCTCTCCACAGTCTCCCTGATTCCATTCAAACCATTGTTTAAACTCTCACTGCAGTGTCCCTGATTCCATTCAGATCCATTCTTTAAACTCTCACTGCAGTCTCCCTGATTCCATTCAATCCATTCTTTAAACTTTCAATGCAGTCTCCCTGATTGCAGTCAATCCATTCTTTAAACTCTCATCGCAGTCTCCCTGATGCCATTCAAACCATTCTTTAAACTCTCATCGCAGTCCACTGATTCCATTCAGACCCATTCTTTAAACTCTCATCGCAATCTCCCTGATTCCATTCAAACCATTCCTTAAACTCTCTTCGCAGTCTCCCTGGTTCCATTCAATCCATTCTTTAAACTCTCTCCACAGTCTCCCTGATTCCATTCAATCCATTATTTAAAATCTCTTCGCTGTCTCCCTGATTCCATTCAGACCCATTCTTTAAACTCTCACTGCAGTGTCCCTGATTTCATTCAGATCCATTCTTTAAACTCTCACCGCAGTCTCCCTGATGCCATTCAAACCATTCTTTAAACTCTCTTCGCAGTCTCCCTGATTTCATTCAGATCCATTCTTTAAACCCTCACTGCCGTCTCTCTGATTCCATTCAGATCCATTCTTTATACTCTCTTCGCAGTCTCCCTGATTCCATTCAGTCCATTCTTTAAACTCTCACTGCAGTCTCCCTGATTCCATTCAATCCATTCTTTAAACTTTCAACGCAGTCTCCCTGATTGCAGTCAATCCATTCTTTAAACTCTCATCGCAGTCTCCCTGATTCCATTCAGACCCATTCTTTAAACTCTCACCGCAGTCTCCCTGATGTCATTCAAACCATTCTTTAAACTCTCATCGCAGTCCCCTGATTCCATTCAGACCAATTCTTTAAACTCTCTTTGCAATCTCCCTGATTCCAATCAAACCAGTCCTGAAACTCTCTTCGCAGTCTCCCTGATTCCATTCAATCCATTCTTTAAACTCTCTCCACAGTCTCCCTGATTCCATTCAATCCATTCTTTAAACTCTCACCTCAGTCTCCCTGATTTCATTCAGACCCATTCTTCAAACTCTCACCGCAGTCTCCATGATTCCATTCAAACCATTTTTTAATCTCTCACTGCAGTCTCCCTGATTCCATTCAGACCCATTCTTTAAACTCTCACCACAGTCTCCCTGATTCCATTCATGTCCATTCTTTAAACTCTCACCGCAGTCTCCCAGATTCCATTCAATCCATTCTTCAAACTCTCATCGCAGTCTCCCTGATTCCATTCAGACCCATTCTTTAAACTCTCATCGCAGTCTCCATGATTCCATTTAGATTCATTCTTTAAACTCTCACTGCCGTCACCCTGATTCCATTCAAACCCATTCTTTAAACTCTCATCTCAGTCTCCCTGATTCCATTCAGATCCATTCTTTAAACTCTCACCGCTGTCTCCCTGATTCCATTCAGACCCATTCTTTCACCTCTCATCGCAGTCTCCCTGATTCCATTCAATCCATTCTTGAAACTCTCATCGCAGTCTCCCTGATTCCATTCAGACCCATTCTTTAAACTCTCACTGCAGTCTCCCTGATTCCATTCAGATCCATTCTTTAAACTCTCATCGCTGTCTCCCTGATTCCATTCAGACCCATTCTTTAGACTCTCATCGCTGTCTCCCTGATTCCATTCAGACCCATTCTTTCACCTCTCATCGCAGTCTCCCTGATTCCATTCAATCCATTCTTGAAACTCTCATCGCAGTCTCCCTGATTCCATTCAGACCCATTCTTTAAACTCTCACTGCAGTCTCCCTGATTCCATTCAATCCATTCTTGAAACTCTCATCGCAGTCTCCCTGATTCCATTCAGACCCATTCTTTAAACTCTCACTGCAGTCTCCCTGATTCCATTCAGATCCATTCTTTAAACTCTCATCGCAGTCTCCCTGATTCCATTCAGACCCATTCTTTAAACTCTCATCGCAGTCTCCCTGATTCCATTCAAAACATTCTTTATTCTCTCTTCGCAGTCTCCCTGATTCCATTCAATCCATTCTTTAAATTCTCACCGCAGTCTCCCTGATTCCATTCAGACCCATTCTTGAAACTCTCATCGCAGTCTCCCTGATTCCATTCAATCCATTCTTTAAACTCTCACCGCAGTCACCCTGATTGCAGACAATCCATTCTTTAAACTCTCATATCAGTCTCCTTGATTCCATTCAGATTCATTCTTTAAACTCTCATCGCAGTCTCCCTGATTCCATTCAAACCCATTCTTAAAACTCTCATCTCAGTCTCCCTGATTCCATTCAGATCCATTCTTTAAACTCTCACCGCAGTCTCCCTGATTCCATTCAGACCCATTCTTTAAACTCTCATCGCAGTCTCCCTGATTCCATTCAATCCATTCTTTAAACTATCACCGCAGTCTCTCTGATTCCCTTCAGACCCATTCTTTCAACTCTCACTGCAGTCTCCCTGATTCCATTCAGATCCATTCTTTAAACTCTCATCGCAGTCTCCCTGATTCCATTCAATCCATTCTTTAAGCTCTCACCGCTGTCTCCCTGATTCCAATCAGACCCATTCTTTAAACTCTCATCGCAGTCTCCCTGATTCCATTCAATCCATTCTTTAAACTCTCATCACAGTCTCCCTGATGCCATTCAAACCATTCTTTAAACTCTCATCGCAGTCTCCCTGATTCCATTCAGACCCATTCTTTAAACTCTCATCGCAGTCTCCCTGATTCCATTCAGACCCATTCTTTAAATTCTCACCGCAGTCTCCCTGATTCCATTCAATCCATTCTTTAAACTCTCATCGCAGTCTCCCTGATTCCATTCAGACCCATTCTTTAAATTCTCACCGCAGCCTCCCTGATTCCATTCAATGCATTCTGCACACTCTCAACGCAGTCTCCCTGATTCCATACTCACTAGTATGTGGCACCGTAGTAATACAGAGATTATCACCTTCTGAATCCTGTTTTTCAATCTACTTCCTAGCCCCTTAAATTCTGCTTGCAGCACCTTATCCCTTTTTCTGCCTCTGTCATTGGTACCAGTGTGTCCTACAACATCTGTCTGTTTAGCCTCTCCCTTCAGTATGCCCTACAGCCATTCAGTGATATCCCTCATCCTGGCTCAAGGGAGGCAACATACTATCATGGAGTCTCTTTTGCGGCCACAGAAACGCCTGTCTGTTCCCCTTACAATTGAATCCCGTACCACTATAAGACCATAAGATCATAAGACATGGGAGCAGAATGAGGCCATTCGGCGCATTGAGTCTCCTCTGCTATTCAATCAAGGCTACTATATTCCCTGCAGCCTTGGGGCAGCACGGTAGCACAGTGGTTAGCACTGTGGCTTCACAGCGCCAGGGTCCCAGGTTCAATTCCCCGCTGGGTCACTGTCGTGCGGAGTCTGCACCTTCTCCCCATGTCTGCGTGGGTTTCTTCTGGGTTCTCCGGTTTCCTCCCACAGTCCAAAGACGTGCAGGTTAGGTGGATTAGACATGCTAAATTGCTCTTAGTGTTCAAAAAGGTTAAGATGGATTATTGGGTTAAGGGGATAGGGTATAAGTGAGGGCTTAAAGTGGGTCGGTGCAGACTCAATGGGCAGAATGGCCTCCTTCTACATTGTATGTTCTATGTTATTCCCCCTACCTTCTTGTGCAGCAGACACACCCATGGTGCTATGGAGTTGGCTGCCACTGCTTTCCCCTACACAATCATCTCCCCCAACAGTATCCAAAGCGAGATATCTGTCAGAAAGGGTGATGGCCACAGGTGCCTCCTGCACTACCTGCCTTCCTCTGCACTTCCTGGTGGTCACCATGCATTTTCTTCCTGTTCAATCTTTACCTGCAATGTGACCACCTCACTGAACATGCTATCCATGACTTGCTCAGCGTTGCCGATGCTCCGCCGTGAATGCACCATAGCTCCAGCTCCGAAATGTGGTGAGCCAGTAGATGCAGTTGGACGCACTTCCTGCAAACGTGGTCACCAGGGACAACTGAAACTTCCCTGATTTGTCATATAGCACAGGAGGAGCATAGCACAGTGCAAGATCCCCGACCACCACTACCTTAGGCCCCTTAGTTATTTGTTTTTTTAAATAAAGAATTATGGTTATATAAGAAAACTATTAACTTATGCGAATTTTCCTGTCCTTTCCTGACCTACTTTGTTTATTTATATTACTTTATTATAATAACCTTGCCTTTCACTTATTTATGTTGTTTCTCAGTTAATCCCTTCTTCCAAAAAAAAACTTTTTAAACTCACAACAACTACTTAGGTGGAATTTTCAACCTTTTTGCAGAATAAATATCCTTGGGCGAAATTCTCCATTATCGGCGGAAAGTCCGCCGATCGGCGCAAAAAGCGGCGCAAATCCCACTTGCGTCACGTCATAAAAATGGGCCGATAGTCTCCGGCCCGAAATGGGCTAGCAGCGACGTAACGGGATCCGCGCTTGCGCAGTGGTTCACGCCGTGCAGCGTCATACGCGCTGCACGGCGTGACGGCTCATAAGGCCGCGCAGCTCCCCCCCACCCGACCGGAACAGCCGACCGCAACACCCGACTGGATGGCTGGCCGTCGCTCAGCCCCGAGGTTCGAGTCACGCGATGTGGAGGCGCTCCTGGACGCGGTGGAGCAGAGGAGGGACGCCCTGTATCCCGGGCACGGCCGCAGAGTTGCTCCACGCCACAGCCGGCGTCTGTGGAGGGAAGTGGCAGAGGCCGTCACTGCTGTGGCCCTGACACCACGGACAGGCACCCAGTGCCACAAGAAGGTGAACGACCTCGTCAGAGCAGGCAGGGTGAGCCTCCCCATATCCCCCCTCCCCCATATCCCCCCTCCCCATATCCCCCCCTCCCCCATATCCCCCCTCCCCCATATCCCCCTCCCCATATCCCCCCCATATCCCCCCCATATCCCCCTCCCCCATATCCCCCCTCCCCCATATCCCCCCTCCCCCATATCCCCCTCCCCCATATCCCCCCTCCCCCATATCCCCCCTCCCCCATATCCCCCCTCCCCCATATCCCCCCTCCCCCATATCCCCCTCCCCACATCCCCCCATATCCCCCCATATCCCCCCTCCCCCATATCCCCCCTCCCCCATATCCCCCTCCCCATATCCCCCCCATATCCCCCATATCCCCCCTCCCCCATATCCCCCCTCCTCATATCCCCCCTCCCCCATATCCCCCTCCCCCATATCCCCCTCCCCCATATCCCCCCTCCCCCATATCCCCCCTCCCCCATATCCCCCCTCCCCATATCCCCCCCATATCCCCCCATATCCCCCCCTCCCCCATATCCCCCCCATATCCCCCCTCCCCCATATCCCCACATATCCCCCCTCCCCATATCCCCCCTCCCCCATATCCCCCCTCCCCCATATCCCCTCTCCCCATATCCCCCCCATATCCCCCCTCCCCCATATCCCCCCTCCCCCATATCCCCCATATCCCCAAGTGAATCCAGCCCTAACCTTAACCTCTGCAATGCACGCGCAACCGATGGCGTGCATTCATATACCTGCCTAACACTGTTGCCTTTTACCCCTGCCACCAACCCCCCCCCCCCACAGGAGAAGCACGCACACAACAATAGGGAGCATGTGAGGACTGGAGGAGGGCCCGCTGATGAGAGGCCACTGACCGTACACGAGGAAAGGGCCCTGGAACTGGCTGGCGGACCTGAGGACCGGGAGGTTGCTGATGCAGATGTCGGGGGCCCACGAGCAAGTGAGCCATCAACAGCCCGTCCCCATATCCCCCCTTCCCTATATCCCCCTCCTCCGTATCACCTGAACACTGCCTGATGTCTAACCATGCATGCTTCATTGTGTATCGCAGGACCAAACGTCCAGGCACCCATCCCCGCAGATGCACACCGCCCGCAGGATGCCCCTCGGAGACCACAGGAGACGGAGAGACCCGCACCCTCCAGCATGCGACGCCCGCAGGATGCCCCTCGGAGACCACAGGAGACGGAGAGACCCGCACCCTCCAGCATGCGACGCCCGCAGGATGCGCCTCGGAGACCACGGGAGACGGAGAGACCCGGACCCTCCAGCATGCGACGCCCGCAGGATGCCCCTCGCACACCACGGGAGACGGAGAGACCTGGAGCAACAGGGAGACGACACCCCCGTCACGTGCGGGAGCGACCACCCAGCGATGAAGGGGGCAGCCACAGGGCCCCGTCACATCCGAGCCAGGACACCACTACCCAGGACACCACTATCCAGGACACCCCTACCCGGGACACCACTACCCAGGACACCCCTACCCGGGACACCACTACGCAGGACACCCCTACCCGGGACAGCACTACCCAGGACACCCCTACCCGGGACAGCACTACCCGGGACAGCACTACCCGGGACAGCACTACCCAGGACACCCCTACCCGGGAAGACGAAATACCGGACAGTGACTCAGAGTGGATGGGTGGAGACGAACCCCCACCCCAAAGTGCCATGGACTCAGAGTGGGACGAAGAGCACGACACAACGCCACTGCTGTCACCAACACCCTCCACCATCGCAGAAACACTCACCACGGTTGGGCACTTTAGTGATGAGGCGTCTGGTACACTCACTGGTGCGCACAACACAGCCGTCCCAGTACAGCAGGTGGAGGTAGGAGCAGCAGAGGGACCGGGCGGTCGGAGGGCAGCCCAGGCCAAGCGAACATCTGCCGCCCAGATGGATCCCGGGTTCCTGCAGTTACCACACCCACACATAGATCCGATGCAACCACCGACACGGAGACGAGCGAATAGGGTGACGGGTGGCTTGCGGCGGCTGCGGTCGCAGGTGGAGGAGTCCACCCGCATCCAGGAGCTGGGAGTGGTCCCGGTCATGCGTGCCACCCAGGCTGACACCGCACGGGTGGCGTCCCCAATGGGTGCGATGGTGTCAGACATGGGGAACGGTTTGCGAGGCCTGGGGCCTTCCGTGCAGGCGGCGTCTGTGGCCCAGGAAATGGCTGCCCTCTCACAGGAGGCCATGAGCCAGTGCCAGCGCCAGATGGCAGAGGCGCTCAACGCCATAGCCCAGTCTCAGCAGGCCATGGCCCAGTCTCAGCAGGCCATAGCCCAGTCTCTGCAGGCCATGGCCCAGTCTCTGCAGGCCATGGCCCAGTCTCTGCAGGCCATGGCCCAGTCTCAGCAGGCCATCGCTGAGGGCATCGGCGCCAGTGGCCATGTGCGAGCCGGCGTCGCACTGTCACAGACAGGGTTTGACAACCCCCTGGGCTCCATGGCTGCAAATCTGCAGACCCCTGTCGATACCAGCACGGGCCTCCAGGACTGGCAGCGCCAGATGTCGGGGGCGCGTCGGATGGCCAGTCCGTTCGCATCCCCCACCCATGTAGAGGCCTGGGGGCCATCGGGCACCCCGAGGGAGGAGGAGGTGGTGTGGTCCGTCCCGGCTCCCTCTGTAGGGGAGGTCCCGGTACACCGCGACACCTCGGACTCCCCCCCTTCCGTCCCAGGTGCATCGGGTGGGCAACGGGCAGGACAGGCTGGCAGCTCGCCATCCCAGTCGCCCGGGATGCAGCCTGGCCCATCTAGGCCAGGAAGCCCCAGGAAACGGCCGCCAAAGGGATCCAGTGTCAGAGGGCAGGAATCACAGGAGTCCACCTCCAGTTCTGCTGTACCGTCTGGGGAACCACGTAGACGTAGTCAAAGGGCCCGTAAGGCCAAACAATTAGACACTGAGTAAGTTGGCATGGGTGCAGGGCACAGATGAGTTTTAGGGGCTAGGGCACGTGCATGAACTCCTTTGGTTATTAAAGTCAATGTTACACCTACCGAAGCTGCCTTTGTGCTCTGTCCAAAGTGTGCGGGCGTGTCATGTACGTTGAGCGCAAGTGTGTGTGTGACGGGTGGTCTTACCTCAGCCCCAGGTGAGTCTGCCCCCTTCCCCCTGGGCCGCCATCAACATCCCCCGGGCAGAGGACGGGACCGTGCGCTGCAGTGTCACAGCCGCATGCAGGGATGGTCCGGGTGGATGGTGGTACTGTGGCCATGGGTCAGACATAGTCCAACGATGTAGAGCCAGGAGCTCACCGCAGGGCGGGTTGTCATCATCCTCCATGGCCTGCGATAGACACGCGTCCACCCGCAACTGGGTGAGCCCGGCCCGTTGTGCCGCCGGTGGATCGGCAATTGGGGGGGGGGGGTGGTGTGCATGCGGTGGGGTGTGTGGGGTTGGGAGGGGGGTGAGGGTGCTGGGTGGGTGGATGGGTGGGGGGTGTGGGTGGTCGGCTGTTGCCATGGTGTGCGGTCTGTGGCCATACTACCCGATTCCCACGCCCATCTAGTCAGTGAAGCGGGCGTCTATCAGTCTGTCCCGTGCCCGCTGGGCCAGCCGGTAACGGTGGACAGCCACCCGCCTGTGTCTACCCCGTCTGCCCTGACCATTGCCCCTATCCCCCTCATCTGGGGAGGAGTGGGCCTCTTCCTGCTGCTCCTCCACTCCGCCCTCCTCTGCCTGCGGCACATCGCCCCTCTGCTGGGCTATGTTGTGCAGGACGCAGCACACCACAATGATGCGGCCGACCCTATCTGACCGAGACTGGAGGGCGCCCCCAGAGAGGTCCAGGCACCTGAAACGCATCTTCAGCACGCCAAAGCACCTCTCGATCACTCCCCTTGTCGCTACATGGGCACCATTGTAGCGGTTCTCCGCCTCATTGCGTGGCCTCCGTATAGGCGTCATCAGCCACGATCGCAATGGGTAGCCCCTGTCGCCCAGCAACCAGCCCCTCAGCCGGGGATGGCGTCCCTCGTACATGCCGGGGATGGATGACCGCGACAACACGAATGAGTCGTGTACACTGCCTGGGTGACGGGCGCAGACGTGCAGGATCATCATGCGGTGGTCGCAGACCACCTGTACGTTCATCGAATAGGTCCCCTTCCTATTAGTGAACACGGCCCTGTTCTCTGCAGGTGGCCGCACCGCGACGTGCATCCCATCGATCGCGCCCTGGACCATTGGGAACCCGGCAACGGCAGAGAAGCCCACGGCCCGGGCACCTTGGCTGGCCCGGTCCACGGGGAAGCGGATGTAGCGGTGCGCCATGGCATAAAGGGCATCTGTCACTGCCCGGATGCACCGATGCACCGATGTCTGCGATATGCCGGACAGGTCCCCACTCGGTGCCTGGAATGACCCCGTTGCATAAAAGTTCAGGGCCACCGTAACCTTGACGGACACGGGGAGAGGGTGTCCCGCGCCAGTGCCACGCGGTGACAGGTGTGCCAGCAGGTGGCAGATGTGTGCCACGGTTCCCCGGCTCATCCGGAGTCTCCTCCTGCATTCCCGGTCCGTGAGGTCCTGGTATGACTGCCGGGGCCGGTACACACGGGGCGCCCTCGGGTGCCTCCATTGCCGTGGGGCCGCGACGTCCTCCTTCCCCTCCTCGTCCTGTCGGTTAGGTGTCCCTCCAGCCTGGGCGGCTGCCGCCTGCCCCTCTGCGGCAGCCTGCGCCGCCTCTCTGGCACGCTCCTCCTCATCCAGGGCAACATAGACATGAGCGGCTGCCACCACGGTGGCCAACATCGCTGGATGGTCTGAAAACATGACGGCCTGGTGGGGGGGGAGGGGAGCGACGACATGTCATCATTGCCCATATCCCCTCCTCCCCCCAGCCAGGTGGCATGGACCGCATGGGTCCAACTGTTGGAGGCTGGCACCTGGCCAGGTGGACCAACTCATTTGCCCTCCCATCACCCACCCCGGCACGGACCCCCCCCAACCCCCAACTCCACCCCAGCACGGACCCCCCCCCCAACCTCCACCCCTGCACGGACCCCCCCCAACCCCCAACCTCCGCCCCAGCACGGACCCCCCCCCGAACCTCCACCCCGGCACGGACCCCCCCCCCCAACCTCCACCCCGGCACGGACCCCCCCCAACCCCCAACCTCCACCCCAGCACGGCCCCCCCCCAACCTCCATCCCGGCACGGACCCCCCCCCACAACCTCCACCCCGGCACGGACCCCCCCCAAACCCCAACCTCCACCCCGGCACGGACCCCCCCCCCCAACCTCCACCCCGGCACGGAGCCCCTCCCCAACCTCCACCCCAGCACGGACCCCCCCCCCCCAACCTCCACCCCGGCACGGACCCCCCCCCCAACCTCCACCCCGGCACGGACCCCCCCAACCCCCAACCTCCACCCCGGCACGGACCCCCCCCCAACCTCCACCCCGGCACGGACCCACTCCCCAACCTCCACCCAGCACGGCCCCCACCCCCCCAACCTCCACCCCGGCACGGACCCCCCCCCAACCTCCACCCTGGCACGGACCCCCTCCCCAACCTCCACCCCGGCACGGACCCCCCCCCAACCTCCACCCCAGCACGGACCCCCCCCCCCAAACTCCACCCCGGCACGGACCCCCCCCCAACCTCCACCCCGGCACGGACCCCCCCAACCCCCAACCTCCACCCCGGCACGGACCCCCCCCCAACCCCCAACCTCCACCCCAGCACGGACCCCCCCCAACCTCCACCCCGGCACGGACCCCCCCCCCAACCTCCACCCCGGCATGGACCCCCTCCCCAACCTCCACCCCAGCACGGACCACCCCCAACCTCCACCCCGGCACGGACCCCCCCCCCAACCTCCACCCCGGCACGGACCCCCTCCCCAACCTCCACCCCAGCACGGACCCCCCCCAACCCCCAACCTCCACCCCGGCACGGACCCCCCCCAACCTCCACCCCGGCACGGACCGCCCCCCCCCAACCTCCACCCCAGCACGGACCCCCTCCCGGCACTCCCCCGGAGCCCAGCCTACTCTAACCACCCCCCGCCGCACACACACACACACAAGCCGAGACACACCTCTCCTCACGCAATCAGTCTGCGGCCACGCCATTTCCTGCCCAGAGCCAACCCCCCAGGCCGTCACTCACCTCCTCGCTGGTCGGCGTGAGCCTGGAGCACCGGGTCACGCCGATGAAAAGGAGGTTTGATTCACGTCGACGTGAACGGTCATCACGTCGACGGGACTTCGGCCCATCCGGAAGGGAGAATATCGGCAGGCCGAAAATCGGCTGCCTTGCGCAGACCCGTGACATTCTCCGCGGCAGCGGCGCCATTAACGCCCCGCCGACTTTTCTCCCTTCGGAGACTTCGGCGGGGGCGGGGGCGGGATTCACGGCGGCCAACGGCCATTCTCCGACCCGGCGGGGTTCGGAGAATGACGCCCCTTGTTCTTTCCTCCACCATAAACTAGCTCACTGAAGTGAGCCTAATTGGGGGTACCCCAAATCTTGACAGGGTCAATTGCAGAACTTGAGGGAGGACATTTCTTGGCACTTACCCTGAGATTATTCAATGCCTACAGTTTTTCCTTATCAGTCCCCTCCTTACCAAGCTGCACTTCGGGTTCTCATGTCCCAGAGAATGTATTTTAAGATTCTATTTTTCACATTCAATTCCCATCACAACTTCAATCCTCACTACATCTGTTTCTTATCACTGTATGTGATCCTCTGTTTATTTAGCAAATGCAAATCCCAAAGCCAAATGAGAGCTTTCACCTTTGCTGAGTTTAAGGTCCATCACTTACACTTACTCTGTAGTGGGGACACCTCTCAGTAATGTGCACCATACTTTGTGTCTTTCCACAAATAATAAGCAATTTCTACTCTGAATAGGGAACCTGGGGCGAAATTCTCCGGAAACGGCGTGATGTCCGCCGACAGGCGCCCAAAACGGCGCCAATCAGACGGGCATCGCGCCGCCCCAAAGGTGCGGAATGCTCCGCATCTTTGGGGGCCGAGCCTCAACATTGAGGGGCTAGGCCGACGCCGGAGGAATTTCCGCCCCGCCAGCTGGCGGAAACGGCCTTTGTTGCCCTGCCAGCTGGCGCGGAAATGACATCGCCGGGCGGCGCATGCGCGGGAGCGTCAGCGGTCGCTGACAGTTTCCCACGCATGCGCAGTGGAGGGAGTCTCTTCCACCTCCGCCATGGTGGAGACCGTGGCGGAGGCGGAAGGGAAAGAGTGCCCCCACGGCACAGGCCCGCCCGCGGATCGGTGGGCCCCGATCGCGGGCCAGGCCACCGTCTGGGCACCCCCAGGGTCAGATCGCCCCGCGCCCCCCCCAGGACCCCGGAGCCCGCCCACGCCGCCTTGTCCCGCCGGTAAGGTAGGTGATTTAATTTATGCTGGTGGGACAGGCAATTTATCGGCGGGACTTCGGCCCATCCGGGCCGGAGAATCCAGCGGGGGGGCCCGCCAACCGGCGCGGCCTGATTCCCGCCCCCGCCGAATATCCGGTGTTGAAGACCCGGCGGGGGGTCGGAGAATGTCGCCCCTGATGTCCAAGTGCATGAATCACAAAAGGCTAATAAGCAGGTACAGCAAGTAGTGAGGAAAGCTAATAAAATGTTATCAATTATTGTGAGGACAATTATATGCAAAATTAGAAAGGTTATGCTTCAGTTGCCAGGGCATTGGTGACACCACATCTGAAGCATTGTGTACAATACTGGTGTCTTTATGTAAGGAAAGAATAAATTCATTTGAAACAGTTCACAGATGGTTTACTAGACTAATACCAGGAATAAGCGGATTGACCTATGGGGAAAGCTTGGAGAGATTAGGTTTGTATCCACTAGAGTTTAGAAGAGTCAGAAGCAACCTGTTCAAAACCTTTATGATCGTGAGGGGTATTGACAGGGTGGATGTGGAGAGGATGTTTCCTCTTATCAGAGAATCTAGAACTCAGGGTCACATTTTAAAAATAAGGGGTCGCCCATTACATTTGGAGTTGAGGAGAATGTTTACTCTCAGAGGGCTGTGAGTCTCTGGAAAGTTCTTCCTCCAAAAGCAGTGGAAGCAGAGCCTTTGAATATAGATTCTTGATAAGCAAGGGAGTGAAAGATTATCACACATCGGAATGTGGGGTTGAGGTTACGATCAGACCTGCCATGATCTTATTGAATTTTGGAGCTGGCTTGAGGGACCGAGGGGCCTGCTTTGGCTCCTAATTTATATGTTCATACTGAGGCCCCAGCAGTGGAAGTTGGCTGCACAGACCCATGGCCAATCAAAACCTATCTAGCAAGGAGCAGTTCAAAGTCTGCCAGTCGACAGATGGGGTTTGTCATGAGGATCTTGATATTGACTATCCATGTTTCTCATCCCTTGATTCAAAGGATGTCTGCTGGTAGATCTTGCTCAGGAAGGGTGCTACATATGGGGTGCTGAGATGGAAGCCAGACAGTAGGTGGGTTGAACTGGTCATCATGGAGTGGGAAGTGAGGTGCACCACGATGGCTCCAACCAGTTTGTACGTTTTATTCAGTCGGCATTTAAATGATGGAGTGATGTTTGCGAGGATAGGAAGCCAGGGAGCAGAGTTAGAATTATGATGTACAGTGTTGCATTCAATTGAGTATCTACAAGATGTGTGTTTGAAGATTTTTGCCAGACAGGTGCACAGTACTCTGCTGTGTGCCAACCTGGTAGATAGAGCGATGCTGAGGTCTAGAGTGTTGTGGCAGCAGCACCCCATGTAACTCCAGTTGGTTTGCTTAGTAGGTTGTTTCTGGTATTGACCTTTGCAGCTGTTCTCTTCATATGTTCTCTGACGGATAGAGTATATTAGCGTCACTCCCAAGTATGTTTGGTTGGAATCATGCTTTTGTCTCCAGCCACTCATGTAGACATGTAATTCTTTTTTGACACTCTCATTGCTTTCGAGGGATTTAGCATGAGATGTTGCAGTAGTCCCTCAGCTTTCTAATCTCTTTGTGAAGGAAAGATGGAACTTGGATGGCACAACTAATGTCCTCAGCATAGATCAACTTGCGGGATGAGATTGTTGATCCTCCAACACCTGTCTGTTCATTATTCCTCCCAACCAGTAATCCACCATCAGCCTTGCCACTTTGCTGTCCCCAAAAGTCTTCTGGCAATGCCTCACCTTGTCCATTGCTTTGCCTCTTCCTGACAGTTTTATTTTCTTTTTTAGTGTTATCCATCCCTCAGTAAAATGTTCCAGGCATCTCTGCCTATGTATTAAAGAGTGACTTGCATTTAAATAGTGCCGTTCACAAAAATCAGGACATTGGAACAAAGGAGCAAGATTAGGACCCTTGGGCCTGCTCTGCTATTTAACTAGATCATAGTTGATCTTTTCAACGCCATCATGCTGCACTACCCCCAAATCTTTTGATGTCATTGACATCCAGAAATCTAGTGACCTCTGTTTTCCATCCCAAAGCACTTTTTACCCGTTTTAGTGCTTTTGAAGTCTGAGCCCAGTCAATTTGAAAATTGTGGCAGAGTATTCTGCAGCTGCCAGTCTGACATAGGTACCTGCAGGCAGCTATAGTTTTGGTACTTCCCCAAAACTGACTGGCTTGAATTGCCATTCTCCTCGAACCATAAAAATTACAGTCAGATGCACGTTATTTAGCCCATTATGCTTGTGCTGATGCGAGCTTTTCAATGCAGCTGTCTAGTAGATGCAAGCCAACCATATAAGATCCCAATATGGCAGGCGAGAAGTATACGCTTATTATTTAACCCAGCAGTTTGGATGCACTAACATCAAAAGCACATGTCCATGTTATTTAAAATTGTATTTAAATTTGAAGCACCGTGGCACTTTCTATTCTCAAATTTCAATTCTTAAATGCCCAGTGCTTCACTTGCCAAGTCCTGAACTCACACAGCAAAATGTGACATTAACTATCTAGACAGAGCCCTCAGCAGTGCTATTGAAACGGATAAAGCAGGAGAAAATCACTAATCTTAAAGCTATGAAGGAGCCCACTCGACTCAAATGCCTGTGCTGGTTCTTTGAAGGAGTTACCTATTATGCCAACTCACATACTCTTTCTCCATAGTCCAGATTTTTTTTTTTGTTGCAATTAATTATCCAATTCATTTTTGAAAGTTATGATTAAATCTGCCTTCACCACCTGTTCAGGAAATTAATTCCAGACCATTCCAACCCACTGCATAATACATTTCTCCTCATTCCACTCTGATTTTGTTGCCAGTTACCTGAAATCTGTATCCTCTGGTGACCACCACTTCAGATTGTGAAAATCACTTCTCCTCGTTATTTATGCTAAGAATTCATAACACTTCTATCGTTTGCTCATTTAATATACGTTCGCCGAATTTATCTGGTGCCCGGGACCTAACGGCTATGCCTAGGACATCGTTTAGTACTGTCCACACAAAGGTGGAATAATTAAAACAGCCATTGGAGACCCCTGGTTGGTCAGTGACAGGGCAGGGTGGTACCCTGGCTCTCCCTCTGGCACCTGGGCACTGCCAACCTAGCACTCTGGCTTACCAGGTAGAAAGAGGGAACTCGCCAACATTGGGGAAAGAAGGGGGGGGGGAGTCAAAAATGGGGGGAAGGGACTGAAAGGGGGGAGGGGTGGAATATCAGGGCAGCCAGACAAAATGACACACTGATCTGCGAGGAGCCTTTCCTGCTGGTGAAATCCCGCTGTAGTTCCATTGAATAGGGAATGTTTCTCAGCGCTGCAGAGGCCCAGAAATACCCTGCTAAACTTGCCATTCAGTGGATTTTAACTCAAATCCGCTGAATCACGCCCACAGCCTTATCACCTTGTCTTGCCTCCTTCAAAGTTTTGCATATGTAAACACATATGTCTGTTCCTCTTTCATAGGTTTGTTGCTACTTTCTCATTCAAGCTGCTAGTTAACATTTCTTGGCGCTTTCTTTTAATATTGTGATGGAAAATTCACTCTGTCCAATCAAAATGAGATCTTACTGATGCTACAGTTTTATTGACCGGCTCGTGTATAGTTTGGTTGCTGTCGTGAAGTGATCTCATTGGGATTTCTTCATTGCTGGAGAACAAGAGGAAGCAGCAACGAAGATGGCTGCAAGCAGGAACACCCGCAGACAGAACAGGAGGAGCAAGCACTGACTAGAAAACCATATCCACAATGAAAATCCATAAAGTACGTCTCCCATTTGAACTTTACTGAGCAGCAATGCCTCAAAGCACCTTAGCTTCACACAGAAGACTGTCACTGAGTTACGTTACTTTCTGCAGCCACAGCTTAAGATTCATGCCAGGGAATGGACAACATTGCCTTCCAGAAGTTGACATCAGCAACATATCTCAGCCCTCAATCCATCACTCTATCAAGATCTCAGCTATCTAGCAGCAAGGATGCTCCTTCATCCTGGGCTTGTCCTCTGCACAGCCTTTATTCCCATCAGGGCACCAAGTTACAAGCTGGCTTTTGGACGACAGGGGCTATTCTCTCTGGACGTGACTGCTGTCAGGGACCCATGCAGACTTGCCAAAGCAGGTTAGAAAGGAGAGACATATTATCCTCAGAAATGTCCACTGATTTCTTTTCACCAAAATGTTGGAGATGGAGGGATTTCATTCAGTCCTTATTTGCTCTATGTTGTTGTTCGTGCTTTTTTTAAATGATGGGTGGAGGGGGCATGGTAAATTATTGGTAAATCATCTATGAAGACAATTTTTAAAAATGACTGTCTTCAACCTTGAATATATTTTAGCTTTGGTTTTGATTAAGATGTATATTTGATTCAGCAATGTATCTGCATTACTTATAACTTACAAGTGTCCCTCACATTACCAGGATTCTCAAGGGAGATTTGCCACTTCTCAGAGCATTACAGTTAACTCTGTATATTCACTTTGTTGCTAATTTCTGACATTTCTCTTAATTTCTCCTATTGCAAAGTAAATAAAGAGCAACACATGCTGAGGAAGCAGCAGTCACAGCAGTAAATTAAGTCCTCTGTTCAAATAACATGGTCCGCAGAATTCATGCAATGTTTTAACTGTTGATTGCAACGTTTGGATATCATTCAAATCAGCTCAGTTCGATGAGGCCAGTTGCGAAAAAATAAATAAATAAAAGAGAGAGCAGGACAGGTGTTCTGTACAGGAACAATAACAATGAAGGAATAAGTAGATAGCAATGTTACTTGACTGTCCCTTAGTGTTCCAGCTGGGTGTAATTCACCACATCGGTGTTTGATTGTGGGAGTAGATCGTAACTGAACCTCTCACAACTCGGACCGATTCAATATTGATGTCTGTTTTTAGTCTCATTATTGAATTGTATCCAGGAGGAAAGCATTGGCCATGAAATTGGTCCCATGCTGAAAATTGATGAAAACACAGTAAATGGTGTACCTTCAGCATGTGCCCATGGATAATTGGGCTGTGCTCACGAGAAGATCTGCGAGGTGTGATTGCCAATTAGATATCCTGCTCTACTTTGCTGGTCAGAACCTTGTAAAATTCAGCAAACTCTGATGCCAAGCCAGCACTCAGGTCATTCTTTACTTGTCCAAAACTAAACTTTATTCGCATCGTTAATAAAAGTACATTACATGACCATTCAAAATTGACATTACAATAGTGAAAAACAAATCAATACAGCGTGTGGCACTTTGAGGTGCCTCACTATGTTTACAATTTCAATTATTATTAACAATATTCATTTCCTGTCACAGAGCCTGAGGGAATTTATGCAATGTACAAATGTACAGCAACCCCCCCACCCGCCCCTCCCGACCCCCACCGATGTTGTACCTGTTCTGTGGCAGCCTTCAGCTGTTCCTTAAAGGACTGGTCTGTAGGTGAACGTAAACCTGGAAAGGGTCAGCTATGTTTTTGATGGATTTGGCATCAGGTTTCTAAAATAGGCAGTTGGGCATTAATTAACATCTTCAAATGACTGAAAGCCTCTTTGAGGCAAGAGTGTTGAGTACGTGGATGCCACCAGCAACCAGTGGTAATCAACACAATTTCAGGAGGGATTGGGAATGAGAACTTGTTCCCAGTAATTGGGCCACCTAACTCTAGAAATCTAATATGATGGGGATCAATTTCTCCCCCATTCGCCACTATTATAGAGGAATTAACAGTACCATTGTTAATATTGCACTTTCAATACCCAGATATCATTTAAAAACTACAAACCGGACATGATTGTAGATCACAGATATGGAGAAAGGCTGAAGTCCTATTGCCTATTTGTTTTTTTAATGGATAAGTACATCCGTGTAGAGTTAGCATTTTCTATTCTCTGGAGTAATGAAGAGTGTGAAAATAGCACAAAATCAAGGAACTGAAGATTAAAGTAATTCTCAATTTAAATAATAACCAAAGTGCATACATCCCATTTGCCTGAAGATTTCAATTTGCAATACTTCCCAAGGTTTTAGATTGTCACTGACTACTTCTAATCCCCTTTGTCTTTTCCCCGGTTACAATGCATCTGAGTGATTACCAGTCACCTACTAGGTGCTTCCCAATGCTTCCTTTTGTTGACTTTGTTGATATGATTAATGCATCTTATTTACTACCAGTTGGACTGTGCAGTGAATCTTATACATTGCCTTCCTCTGCTTGGGCTAGAGCACTACTAATTAATAATGTGGAAATCTGAAACATCTCTCTTGAATTACAGCACATTTACAAAGCTAAGGGTTAATCCTGTGGAATTACTACTAAAAGCAGCTTGCAAGTGTACAGCTTCCATATTATTAGGCTACTGTTCAACACAGAAAATGTAAAAATATGTTCTATTAAAGCCACAGGATCTGCACTACCAATGATACAATAAGAACTTGTCGATTTCAGGTCAGCTCCATGACTTTAAACAACTGCTTTAAACAAGATGCTCATTAAAAAGAGAACTGTAACAAAACGCTTTTAAAAACAAAACATGGACGAGTAGAATGAATCATGTAAAGTTCAGAAACTTTCATATGTACAATGTTAAAATTTATTTCACTGTAGGACCAATTAAAGGCTCCAAAATAAACGATCCTGCCACTTTAAACATTAGACCATAAGGCATAGAAATAGGAACAGGAGTAGGTGTAGGCCATTCAGCCTTTCAGGCCTGCTCTGCCATTTAATAAGATCATGCCTGATGTAACACTCACTACATTCACTTTCCCGCCTTCTCTCTGTAATCCTTAATTCCCCTACTGATTAAAAACCTGTCGATCTCAGCCGAAAAAAGGACTCGGCCTCCACAGCTTCCTGCTCTAAAGAATTTGAAAGGTTCATCACTCTTTGAGAGAAGTAATTCTTCCTCAAATCCGTCTTAAAGGAGCACCCCCTTATTCTGCGACAATGCTCTCTGGTCCTACACTCCCCCGTGAGTAGAAACATCCTCCCAACACTTACCCTGTCTAACTCTTATGTTTCAATCATATCACCTCTCAGTACAGACCCAACCTGTTTCATTGTTCCTCATGTGGCAGCCCCTCCATAACC
This sequence comes from Scyliorhinus torazame, assembly GCF_047496885.1. Classification (NCBI taxonomy): domain Eukaryota; kingdom Metazoa; phylum Chordata; class Chondrichthyes; order Carcharhiniformes; family Scyliorhinidae; genus Scyliorhinus; species Scyliorhinus torazame. Next base: position 270,617,203 of record NC_092709.1, read on the forward strand.
GGCATCATCTCAGTAAGCCTCCTCTGTGCTGCCTCCAATGATAATATATCTTTCCTAAAATACGAGTGTCAAAACTGTACACAATATTCTTTTTCTTTAAATTTAGTGTACCCAATTATTTTTTTCCAATTAGATCGGGTCGGAGAATCGCTGGGGGCTGGCGTGAATCCCGCCCCCGCCGGTTGCCGAATTCTCCGGCACCGGAGATTCGGCGGGGGCGGGAATCGCGCCGCGCCGGTTGGCGGGCCCCTCCCGGCGATTCTCCGGCCCGGATGGGCCGAAGTCCCGCTGATGGGATGCCTGACCCGCCGGCGTGGATTAAACCACCTCTCTTACCGGCGGGACAAGGCGGCGCGGGTGGGCTCCGGGGTCCTGGGGGGGGGACGGGGTGATCTGGCCCCTGGGGGTGTCTCCACGGTGGCCTGGTCCGCGATCGGGGCCCACCGATCCGCGGGCGGGCCTGTGCCGTGGGGGCACTCTTTTCCTTACGCCTTTGCCATGGTCTCCACCATGGCAGAGGCGGAAGAGACCCCCTCCACTGCGCATGCGCGGGGATGCCGTGAGCAGCCGCTGACGCTCCCGCGCATGCGCCGCCTGGCAATGACATTTACGCACCAGCTGGCGGGGCACCAAAGGCCTTTCCCGCCAGCTGGCGGGGCGGAAATCCGTCCGGCGCGGGCCTAGCCCCTCAAGGTGAGGGCTCGGCCGCTCAAGATGCGGAGGATTTCGCACCTTTGGGGCGGCGCGATGCCGGACTGATTTGCGCCGTTTTTGGCGCCGGTCGGCGGACATCTCGCCGATTACAGAGAATTTCGCCTATGGAGAATGTGTAAACTCCACACAGATAGTGACCCAGGGCCGGGATTCGAACCCGTGTCCTCAGCGCCGTAGGCAGCAATGCTAACCACTGTGCTCCCGTGCTGCCCTTGTACACAGTATTCTAAAGCCCACATTCTCCACTTTGATTTTATGGGAGGCATGATAACACAGTGGTTAGCACCGTTGCTTCACAGTGCCTGGGTCCCAAGTTCGATTCACAACTTGGGTCACTGTCTGTGCGGAGTCTGCATGTTCTCCCCAGAGTGTGGCGACTAGGGAATTTTACCAGTAACTTCATTGTAGTGTTAATTTAAGCCTACTTGTGAAACTAATAAAAATCGTTATTATTATGTGGCCTCACTAGTGCCTTGTACAGTTGCAGCAACATATTTTTACTTTTATACTTCAGTCCCCTTGAAATAAAAGCCAGCATTCCATTTGCCTTCCCTATCACCTTCAGTACCTGTGTGCTAGTTGTCATGGTTTCATGAACAAGCACCCCCAAGTCCATTTGTGCTACAGCATTCTGCAGTCTCTCTCCATGGTAGCACAGTGGTTAGCACAGTTGTATCGCAGCTCCAATGTTCCAGTTTCGATTCCCGGCTTGCATCACTGTCTGTGTGGAGTCTCCACATTCTCCCCGTGTCTGCGTGGGTTTCGTCCGGGTGCTCCGGTTTCATCCCACAGTCCAAAGATGTGCAGTTGGATGGATTGGCCACGCTAAATTTCCCTTAGTGTCCAAAAAGGTTAGATGGGGTTACTGGGTTACAGGGATAAGGTGGAGGTGTGAGCTTAAGTATGTGCTCTTACCAAGGGCTGGTGCAGACTCCATGGGCCGAATGGCCTCCTTCTGCACTGTAAATTCTATGTCTATGTCTATTTAAATAATTATCTGCTTTCTCACTCTTTCTTCTACAGTGAACTATCTCACATTTTCTCACACTGAATTCCATTTGCCAATTTGCTGTCCACTCACTTCACTTATCACAATCCCTCTGTAAACTATGTATATCCTCTTTACATCCTTCCTTCCCTCTCACCTTTGTATCTTCTGCAAATTTGGCCACAGTACGCTTTGTTCCTTCCTCCAAATCCTTTATATATATTGTGAAGAGCTGCGGTCCCAGCATTGATCCCTGTGGCACTTCACTGGTTACTGCTGTCCAAACATGCTATCTGACAATTGACATACATCCATTTCAAACCTCTCGGTATTGGATTCTACATGAATCTACTCTGAACCTACTGTACTGCTTGTATCTGCTGGAACTTGAGTTCACCATATGTATATGTTGCTTGGTGGCAGGGTTTGGGACATTGTTTGGAGCAGAAGAGGAACTTGCATGGGAGGGGAAGGATCCAGCTGTCTTGGTCCATGTTGTTACCAATGTCAGAGATAGGACTAGGGAAGAGATTCTGCTTAGGAATTAAGAGAAGCGAGGAGCTAAATTAAAAGGCAAAACTGAAAAGACAATAATATTTGGATTACTACCTGAGCCACGAGTGATTGGCATAGGGTAAATGAGATAAGGGAGCTTAATTATAATTTACAAGATTATAAAATAGATAACATGATCCAGGCAAATTATTCATCATAATGAAGGATTGAAGTACCACATATTAAATTCAAAGCTTGCTAGGACCATTGATGTGACTAAATTCAAATCAGCATTTGAAAAACTACCAGGTCAACAAAGAGGAGGGTAGTTCACAATATAGAGAGGAGTGGGTACGAAAACAAGAAAGCTAATTTAATGGGACACTTGAATCAATGAAAAATAAATTTGGAAAACTCAAGTAGCTTACAGTTAGAATCAGTAATTGTAATGGATGACTTATTCTATGACTGGGTGTCTGAGGTAAGCCATGTGAGATAGTGCTCTTCTGGAATGATCTTTGTAAATGACACTGAAATAAGAAATGGAAGTCGCAATAGGGTAGAAACTAGACCGGGAACCATTCTTGGCCAGTCTTGTAGAGGCAGTCGGCTTCCAAGCTATGAGACCAAGGATCAATAGAAATTGGTCCTCAGGCCTCAACTGAATAACTGGGCCAACTGCTGATATTAGTTCTGTCCCTACAGACAACAACTTTGAGTCATCTGCCTGACATAATGCAAAGCTTTAATTCAAATGTGATTGTAATTCTAAACAAAGGTTTAGAACAGAAAAATTCACAGGGTTAGATGGTATTTAGCACAGAATGTTGAGAGGGACTGAGAAAATTTGTCAGCTACCGACACTCATGGTGAGGGAGGGACTGGACAATGGAAACCTAACAATAGATTGGAAACAGGGGGCTGGACTTGCCGATTATGGGGCTATGTCCCCACGGAGTGGGAACGGTTATGTTTTATGCCAGAAAAAATGGCGCAAAACGGCCATCGATTCCCCGTTTTGCTGGCGGGTAGCAGGACGGCAGCACCCAGCTCTAGCTGTCGATACGCTGTGGAGAATTGCCGGTCCATGGTCACACATGTGCACGACGGCAGCATGCAGCAGCCGTACTGTGCTACATGGCGGCCGCCCCTTGTGGATTCTGCCTGCAAAATAGTCCCCCCTCCCCCCCCCTTTGGCCGGCTCGCGTGCCCCGGACCCCCCTCCCCCCCCCACAGTGTGGCCAGCTCTGAATAATGTCTCCCCCTGCCTGCGGATTGGACCCCCCATGCTGTGTTCCCAACAGGTGAGACCATGAGAGACCCACGCCATCGGGAACGCGGTGGTCAGGGCGGAGCATCATGGGGCAGGCCTCAAGCAATGCCCTGAGGCCTTCAATACGTGATGTACTCTTAATGTACGCTGCTTTCGAGGGGGCGGCGCCCCCGATTTGGTCTATGTCCCCACGGAGTGGGAACGGTTATGTTTTATGCCAGAAAAAATGGCGCAAAACGGCCATCGATTCCCCGTTTTGCTGGCGGGTAGCAGGACGGCAGCACCCAGCTCTAGCTGTCGATACGCTGTGGAGAATTGCCGGTCCATGGTCACACATGTGCACGACGGCAGCATGCAGCGGCCGTACTGTGCTACATGGCGGCCGCCCCTTGTGGATTCTGCCTGCAAAATAGTCCCCCCTCCCCCCCCTTTGGCCGGCTCGCGTGCCCCGGACCCCCCTCCCCCCCCCACAGTGTGGCCAGCTCTGAATAATGTCTCCCCCTGCCTGCGGATTGGACCCCCCATGCTGTGTTCCCAACAGGTGAGACCATGAGAGACCCACGCCATCGGGAACGCGGCGGTCAGGGCGGAGCATCATGGGGCAGGCCTCAAGCAATGCCCTGAGGCCTTCAATACGTGATGTACTCTTAATGTACGCTGCTTTCGAGGGGGCGGCGCCCCCGATTTGGTCGGAAACTTGGATTCTGCGGCCGGTCGGCAGACGAGATTTTGCCGTTGGCGACCGGAGAATCCAGCCCAGGTTCTCACTATCCATTCTGTCCATGCCCCGTATAATCTTATAGACTTCTATCAGGTCGTCCCTCAACCTCCATCGTTCCAGTGAGTACGAATCACGTTTCCCCAACCTCTCCTCATAGCTAATGCCCTCCATACCAAGCAACATTCTGGTAAATCTTTTCTGTACCCTTTCCAACGCCTCCACATCCTTCTGGTAATGTGGAGACCAGAATTGAACACTATATTCCAGGTGCAGCCGAACTAAGGTTCTATAAAGCTGCAATATAACTTGCCAATTTTTAAACTCAATGCCCTGGCAAACATGCCGTATGCCTTCTTGACTACCTTCTCTGCCTGCGTTGCCACTTTCAGTGACCTGCGTACCTGTACACCCAGATTCCTCTGCCTATCAATACCCTTAAGGATTTTGCCAGTTACTGTATATTTTCCATCTGTATTAGACCTTCCAAAATGGATTACCTCACATTTGTCCAGATTAAACTCCATCTGCCATCTCTCCGCCCAAGTCTCCAAGTGATATATATCCTGCTGTATCTGACGGTCCTCATCGCTAACAGCAATTCCACCAATCTTAGTGTCTTCCGCAAACTTATTAATCAAAGCAGTTACATTTTCCTCCAAATCATTTATATATATTAAAAACAACAAAGGTCCCAGCACTGATCCCTGAGGAATGCAGCAATCACAGCCCTCCATTTAGAAACTCACCCTTCCACTGCTACGCTGTCTTCTGACTGAGGCAGTTCTGTATTCGTTTTGCCAGCTAACCTCTGATCCCATGCGACTTCACCTTCTGTACCAGTCTGCCATAACGGACCTTGTCAAAGGCTTTACTGAAGTCCATGTAGATAACATCCACTGGCCAACCCTCATCAATCATCTTTGTCACTTCCTCAAAAAACTCGCTAAAGTCAGTGAGACACAACCTCCCCTTCACAAAACCATGTTGCCTCTCGTCAATACATCCACTTATTTCCAAGTGAGAGTAAATCTTGTCTCGAAGAATCTTCTCCAATAATTTCCCTACCATTGACGTAATGCTCACCAGCCTGTAATTACCTGGATTATCCTTGCTACCCTTCTTAAACAAAGGAACAACATTGATTATTCTCCAATCCTCTGGGACCTCCCCTGTAGCCAGTGAGGATACAAAGGTTTCTCTAAAGGCCCCAGCAAGTTCCTCCCTTGCCTCCCTCAGTATTCTGGGATATATCCGATCAGGCCCTGGGGTTTTGTCTACCTAAATGCGTTTCAAGACCCCCAATATCTCCTCCTTTTTGATCTCAACATGACCCAAACTATCGATACACCTTTCCCCAGATTCATCATCCACTAAGCCCTTCTTTGGATCCTCGCTGTCTTCAGGGGATGTCCCGGAGGACTGGAGAATAGCCAATGTTGTTCCTCTGTTTAAGAAGGGTAGAAAGGATAGTCCCGGGAACTACAGGCCGGTGAGCCTTACTTCAGTGGTAGGGAAATTACTGGAGAGAATTCTTCGAGACAGGATCTACTCCCATTTGGAAGCAAATGGACGTATTAGTGAGAGGCAGCACGGTTTTGTGAAGGGGAGGTCGTGTCTCACTAACTTGATAGAGTTTTTCGAGGAGGTCACTAAGATGATTGATGCAGGTAGGGCAGTAGATGTTGTCTATATGGACTTCAGTAAGGCCTTTGACAAGGTCCCTCATGGTAGACTAGTACAAAAGGTGAAGTCGCACGGGATCAGGGGTGAGCTGGCAAGGTGGATACAGAACTGGCTAGGCCATAGAAGGCAGAGAGTAGCAATGGAGGGATGCTTTTCTAATTGGAGGGCTGTGACCAGTGGTGTTCCACAGGGATCAGTGCTGGGACCTTTGCTCTTTGTAGTATATATAAATGATTTGGAGGAAAATGTAACTGGTCTGATTAGTAAGTTTGCAGACGACACAAAGGTTGGTGGAATTGCGGATAGCGATGAGGACTGTCGGAGGATACAGCAGGATTTAGATTGTCTGGAGACTTGGGCGGAGAGATGGCAGATGGAGTTTAATCCGGACAAATGTGAGGTAATGCATTTTGGAAGGTCTAATGCAGGTAGGGAATATACAGTGAATGGTAGAACCCTCAAGAGTATTGAAAGTCAAAGAGATCTAGGAGTACAGGTCCACAGGTCATTGAAAGGGGCAACACAGGTGGAGAAGGTAGTTAAGAAGGCATACGGCATGCTTGCCTTCATTGGCCGGGGCATTGAGTATAAGAATTGGCAAGTCATGTTGCAGCTGTATAGAACCTTAGTTAGGCCACACTTGGAGTATAGTGTTCAATTCTGGTCGCCACACTACCAGAAGGATGTGGAGGCTTTAGAGAGGGTGCAGAAGAGATTTACCAGAATGTTACCTGGTATGGAAGGCATTAGCTATGAGGAGCGGTTGAATAAACTCGGTTTGTTCTCACTGGAACGAAGGAGGTTGAGGGGAGACCCGATAGAGGTATACAAAATTATGAGGGGCATAGACAGAGTGGATAGTCAGAGACTTTTCCCCAGGGTAGAGGGGTCAATTACTAGGGGGCATAGGTTTAAGGTGAGAGGGACAAGGTTTAGAGTAGATGTACGAGGCAAGTTTTTTACGCAGAGGGTAGTGGGTGCCTGGAACTCTCTACCGGAGGAGGTAGTGGAAGCAGGGACGATAGGGACATTTAAGGGGCATCTTGACAAATATATGAATAGGATGGGAATAGAAGGATACGGACCCAGGAAGTGTAGAAGATTGTAGTTTAGTCGGGCAGCATGGTCGGCACGGGCTTGGAGGGCCGAAGGGCCTGTTCCTGTGCTGTACATTTCTTTGTTCTTTGTTCTTTGTTGTTCTCTTTGGTGAATACTGATGCAATGTAATCTTTTAATACCTTGTCCATTTCCTCTGGCTCCACGCATAGATTCCCTCCCCTGTCCCTGAGTTGGCCAACCCTCTCCCTGGGTACTCTCTTGCTCCTTATACATGTTTAATAAACGTCGTGATTTTCCTTAATCCTGCTGGCCAAAGACCTTTTGTGATCCCTTTTCGCCCTCCTGACTCCTTGCTTAAACTTATTTCTACTTTTCTTGTATTCCACACTTGCTTTGTGTGTTCCCAGCCTCCTAGCCTTAACAACTGCTTCCTTTGTCTTTTTGACTAGGCTCACAAAATCTCTTGCAATCCAAGGTTCCTGAAACTTGCCATACTTATCCTTCATCCTTACAGGAATGTGCTGGTGCAGTATTCCTATCAACTTACACTTGAAAGCCTCCCACATGCCAGATGCCGATTTGCCCTCAAACATCTGCCCCCAATCTACATTCTTCAGTTCCTGCCTAACATTGTTGTATTTAGCCTTACCCCCAATTTAGCACCTTCACCTGAGGACTACACTTATCTTAATCCATCAGTACCTTAAAGCTTACTGAATTGTGGTCACTGTTCCCGAACTACTCCCCTACTGAAACGGCGACCACTTGGCTGGGCTTATTCCTCAATACCAGGCCCAGAACGGCACCTTCCCTAGTCAAACTATCTACATACTGTTTCAAGAAGCCCGCCTGGATGCTCCTGACAAACTCTGCGCATCCATGCCCCTAGCACTAAGTGAGTCCCAGTCAATATAGGGGAAGCTAAAACCATCTATCAGAAAAATCCTGTTACTTTTACAACTTTCCAAAATCTGCCCTCAGATCTTCTTCTCCATCTCCCATGGGCTGTTGGGAGGCCTGTAGTAAAGCCCCAACATTGTGACTACACCCTTTCTATTCCTGAACTTTATCCGTATTGCCGCGTTGTATGAACCCTCCAAGGTGCCCTCACGATGTACAGCTGTGGTATTTACTACTGTAAACCCTGAACAAATTGGATCTGAATAAGATTTTCTGCTATATACAGAATTTAACATTTTTGCTAAAAGGGTATCAAGATAATGGAACGGTTCATTGGCACAGACAGTAGAACAAAAAATGTTCATGGATTTCAAGAAGAAATTGGACAGGTTCTGTCATGATATTCAAACTCACATATCATGATAGACACACCAACAGACAAATCAGCACACACAACACGACAACCAATCATAGACAAGGACAGAGACAGTATAAGAGAAGAAACACGACACCTGGTGGACAGTAGATCTGGAGACCAGGACAAGGACAGGACCTGATTAACATCACACACAGGGAGTCACCACGTGCAGAGTATCAAGACAGAACTGTAAATAACAAGTTGAAATAAAACAGCGTTGTACCAAATACAACCGTGTTGGTTCATCTGTACACCAGAACACCCAACACTACATGGTACAGGAGTGGATCGATACCTGCCGGCAAACTTGCCATCCTGAGATATGGACATCACCAACAAACCGCAGCCGTTGCAAGTCGCTGGGAACCTTGGCACCAATTGGAAGCTTTTCAAGCAGCGATTTGAACTGTACATCCGAGCCAACGAGAAACAGAGTGCCTCGGACGAAACAAAGATTGCGATGCTCCTCACCACCGCAGGTCAGCACACCATCGATGTATTCAACTCACTGGTGTTCGCGGAAGGCGAGAACCAATCCAAGTATGACATGGTCCTCCTCAAGCTAGACCAGCACTTTAACGTTGAAGTGAATGAAAGTTTTGAAAGGTATATCTTTCAGCAACGCATGCAAGGTAAGGATGAGCTCTTTCAACCCTTTCTGACGCACCTCCGCATACTCGCGCAGTCCTGCGGTTACGGCAACACCTCAGTGTCCATGATCCGGGACCAGATTGTTTTTGGCGTTGCCTCCAGTGGCCTACACCAGCAGCTTCTTAAAATTAAAGGCCTGACCTTACCGTCTGCGGTGGAAGCTTGTGTCCTCCATGAAAATGCAACCAGCCGTTTTGCCCAATTTCAGGCGACCGAGTCGGCACGGAGGGGGTCCCTAGCCGTCGAATCGGCCAGCCAGGCCGCCCACGAGGCCGAACGCATCCAGGAAATTGATTATCTCCCGGCCCGCGGCCCGGACGAGGGCGGCCGTTTCCCGCGCTTTTCGCGGTCTCCTGCGCTTGTGCGCGCCAAAACCAACGGCAACATCGAGGGACGCACTGCGCAGGCGCGCCCGATGCAAGACCGAACTGCGCATGCGCAGTGGTGTAACGAACGCCGTGATGTCATGACGTGCGGCAACTGTGGAGCTGTACATTTAAAAGGGCAATGTCCTGCTAAAAACCGACAATGCCTACGATGTGGCAAGATGGGCCACTACGCTGCCTACTGTCGAGCGGTTCAACCGATGGATCCTACACATCTCCGACAACCTCACAGACACGTCAGGACCGTCCAGCCCGTACATCAGGAGATCCAGCCAAATGACACAGATGACCAAGATGCCTTCCGGGTTGTGGTCATTGATGTGAACAGGGTCAACACCATCAATCCGGCCGATGAATGGAGTGCCACCCTGACGGTCAACCGATCGCAGATCACTTTCCGCCTGGACACTGGCGCATCCGCCAACCTCATAGCATATTCAGCATTCCATGCCATGAAGGTCAAACCACCTATCCAGCCATCCCGGTGCAAGATGGTTGACTATAACGGGAACGTCATCCCGGCCATGGGATCTTGCCAGCTCCAGGTGACACACAAAACGCACACGGCCACACTCCCCTTTGAAATTGTTGGCTCATCGAAAGATTCCTTGCTGGGCGCACAGGCATGCAAGGCTCTTCACCTTGTACAGCGAATTATGTCTCTCTCTCAAGACGACACATCCGACTTCCTGGATGCTGACTTCAACGCAAATCTCCAATCCCTCCTTGCTCACAACCAGGAGGTATTTGAAGGCATGGGGACACTGCCATACACATACAAAATTCGCCTCAAACCGGACGCCATCCCGGTCGTTCACGCACCTCGCAGGGTTCCTGCGCCACTTAAAGACCGCCTCAAGTTGCAGCTGCAGGATCTCCAGGACCAAGGGGTCCTATCCAGGGTCACGGAGCCCACGCCATGGGTCAGCTCCATGGTGTGTGTCAAGAAGCCCTCTGGCGAGCTCCGCATCTGTATAGACCCTAAAGACCTAAATAATAACATTATGCGGGAACACTATCCCATACCTAAACGAGAGGAAATCACCAGTGAGATGTCCCAAGCCAAAATATTCACTAAACTGGATGCTTCCAAAGGATTTTGGCAGATCCAACTGGAACCGTCCAGCCGAAAGCTATGTACTTTTAACACCCCTTTCGGCAGATTCTGCTACAACCGGATGCCATTTGGCATCATCTCGGCATCCGAGGTCTTCCACAGAATAATGGAGCAGATGATGGAAGGCATCGAAGGGGTACGCGTATATGTGGACGATATCATCATCTGGTCCACCACTCCGCAGGAGCACATACATTTTCTCCAACGCGTTTTCGCCCGCATACGAAACAATCGCCTGCGCCTCAACCGCGCCAAGTGTGCCTTTGGCCAGACCGAATTGAAGTTCCTGGGGGACCACATCGCCCGATCAGGGGTCCGTCCCGATGCGGACAAGGTAAGCGCCATCACAGCCATGCCGCGGCCGGCCGACAAGAAAGCTGTACTACGATTCCTGGGCCTGGTCAACTTCCTCGGGAAATTCATTCCCAACCTTGCTTCCCACACAACGGCTCTGCGCCATCTCGTAAAGAAATCTACAGAGATCCAGTGGAACATACACACCAGCTGGAATGGGAGAAGCTCAAACACAAACTGGCCACGGCACCAGTGTTGGCGTTCTTCGACACGTCTCGTCCCACCAAAATCTCAACTGATGCCAGCCAATTTGGTATTGGAGCAGTGCTCCTGCAGAAAGATAACATGTCGTCATGGGCCCCGGTTGCCTATGCATCACGGGCCATGACCCCTACGGAACAGCGCTACGCGCAAATTGAAAAAGAATGCCTGGGCTTGCTAACTAGTTTGGACAAGTTCCACGATTATGTATATGGTCTTCCACGATTCACGGTCGAAACTGACCACCGCCCCCTGGTCAACATAATAAACAAGGACCTGAACGACATGACCCCTCGCCTCCAGCGCATCTTACTTAAACTCAGGAGGCATGATTTCCAACTGATCTACACTCCAGGGAAGGACCTCATCGTGGCGGGTACTCTATCCCGAGCAGTGAGTACACCACCAGGTGCGGAGGGGTTTGTATGTCAAGTTGAGGCACACGTGGCTTTGACAGCGGCAAATCTGCCGGCTAACGACCCCAGTCTGGCCCGCATACGCGCAGAGAGAGCGGCCGACCCCCTTCTACAGCGAGTGATGCGCCACATGACGGAAGGATGGCTCAAAGGGCAGTGCCCGCAGTTCTATAATGTGCGAGATGACCTAACCACCATTGATGGGATCCTTCTGAAGCTAGACAGGATCGTCATTCTGCACAGTATGCGCCAGATGATTCTCAATCAAATACACAAAGGCCACTTGGGAGTCGAGAAGTGCAGACGGAGGGCCTGAGAGGCGGTATATTGGCCGGGCATTAATGACGATATTGCCAACATGGTACTCAATTGCACAACCTGCCAGAGGTTTCAGCCTGCGCAACCTCCTGAGACCCTTCTGCCCCATGAGCTGGTGACGTCCCCCTGTGCGAAGGTGGGTGTCGACCTATTTCACGCGCTTGGCATGGACTATATTATCATCATAGACTACTTCTCCAATTACCCAGAAGTCATACCCCTACACGATCTGACGTCGTCCGCAGTCATCAGGGCCTTGCTCGCCACGGCATTCCGATGACTGTCATGTCGGACAATGGGCCCTGTTTCGCCAGCCGTGAATGGTCATCCTTTGCCGCATCATATAGTTTCACACACGCAACATCCAGCCCTCTACATCCACAGTCAAATGGAAAGGCGGAAAAGGGCGTTCACATTGCCAAGCGGCTCCTCTGCAAGGCTGCTGCTGCCGGATCGGACTTTCACCTCGCCCTGCTGGCCTATCGATCGGCCCCGCTAGCCACGGGTCTCTCGGCAGCACAGCTACTGATGGGTCGCACCCTCAGGACAACTGTGCCTTCCATCCTGACACCAACAACGGACCATGCTAAGGTACTGCACAAGATGCAACTGCAGCGTGATCGCCAGAAGAGTCTGTACGATACAAGGGCGACTGATCTTCCCCCCCTGTCCTCCGGGGATAAAGTCTGCATTCATCTGCCAAAAGGTGGCTGGTCAGCACCTGCCGAAGTTCTCCGACGTGTGGCTCCCCGCTCGTTCCTGGTACGCATGCCGGATGGATCAGTGCGTCGCCGCAATCGACGAGCTCTTCGCCGCCTTCCACGCTCGCAACCGAACAGTGCACACACGCCGGGTCCTCCACTGGTTCCCGAGGATGACTTTGTGGAGCTGCCACAGATCATGCCCCTTTCATCGCCACCCGTGGCCAGGCTCGCACCTCAGCCGGTGGTTCTCGACCCACCCTTGAGGCGGTCAACCCGAATTTGTCGCACACCTACTAGATTGGACTTATGAGACTGTTCACACGTTAAAGTTGAAACACTATTGTATTGTAACATGTTACTGTTTTATCATTCCAGATATCGTTTGACCGGACCACACTTCAAAGTTTTTCGTCTTTCTGTTTTGTTATGGTACAACCTCATTAGCATGACACACCCGACATCGCCCCATGTATATAGTTACGCCACATGCGCCTGCTGTAAATATCACGCACACACACTTTTAGATGCACTCACGACACATTCGTATTTATAACCACGTAGGCACATAATTTTGTAAAAAAGGGGGGATGTCATGATATTCAAACACACATATCATGTTAGACACACCAACAGACAAATCAGCACACACAACACGACAACCAATCATAGACAAGGACAGAGACAGGATAAGAGAAGAAACACGACACTTGGTGGCCAGTAGATCTGGAGACCAGGACAAGGACAGGACCTGATTAACATCACACACAGGGAGTCACCACGTGCAGAGTATCAAGACAGAACTGTAAATAACAAGTTGAAATAAAACAGCGTTGTACCAAATACAACCGTGTTGGTTCATCTGTACCTCAGAACACCCAACACTACAGGTTCTTCTCGTTAACAGCTGAAATTCAGGATTAGTAGAGATGCACCAATATACTGTGTATAGGTGGGAAAGATAGTGTAAAATATCATACATAGGAAGTGTAAATGAGCAAGCTAGATATTTCATGAAAGTTGAAATAGCTAAGGGTATATTTGAAAGAGACTGGAGTGTTTGGAGTGCTTGCTTATTTCAGTTGGGCGGCCTCCTTTAATACACAGATCTATTTTGAGATATAAGTGGACAAAACGTACACAACTGCTGCTCCTGCAGCCGTACTGAAATTGAACAGCTCAGTCTTTGGTTCTGAAATGGTTAAACTCTCATAAAACTATTTGAAAGGAAATGTCAACCTTTATTTTTGTGTTCTTGCAGCCCTGTAGCCACACAGTAATACCCTGGCCTGCTCACTGCACCATGCACAGCTGACTGATCCTCTCCAGGCTCCAGTATGGAGCAGGCCAAGCTTTTAAACAACATGGTCAGATCAGGACACACACGTGATGCAGAACGAGGTCAGCAGCGCAGGTTAAATTCCCATACAGGCTGAGGTTATTCTCAACCTTGCCCCTCGCCTGAGGTGTGGTGATCCTCAGCTTAAATCACCACCAGTCAGCTCTCCCCCTCATAGGGGAAAGGAGCCTATTGTCATCTGGGACTATGGCAACTTTATTTATTTACACGTCATCATGATGTACACATGACCACCTAGTCTACAGTGGGGATGTGATAACTATTGCCCTTCTAAGAAGTATTTTTCTGTCTTTGAAAGTTCTGTAGGGAAAGTAATTCAAGAAAACTGACCTTTGTATATTTAACACACTTACTGTTGCAATGCTGTTATGTTATTTAGACTGACTTCAACAACTCACTGCCCCTGTATTTTGTGGCTATCTGTGAAAAAAATCTGATTGATACTTTAGCTTGCTACAAATGTATCTGGGTTGGCTGCTATTAATCCTTCTCTTAAGTGACAAGGCACAGAATAGAGATCACAAATGTAATTCATAAACAATGAATCGGTTTATTGCTTGCCCAGGGCATGTTAGCCGAGATGATTTTGTGCACAGGATCTTGCTGCACTCCATAGGGGGTGTGGACTTGACTATTTGACAGAGTTTTTGCTTCAGACATGAGAAAAATTATTTAGGAAAACCTAAGTAACAACCACATAGAGTGAATACACAATGACGAGACTAGACCAACTGTTCAATTGTTTCTAAAATTGTTTGATGCGTTTGCCCTTGTATATGTGTGGCAAAATAAAATACAAGGAAATGTGATTATGATGTGAATGCATTTCAGAGAGTGCAGGAAAGGCTCACGGGTATGGTTCCAGGGTTGAGGAATTTCAGTTTTGAAGATAGATTGGAAAAGTTAGGCCTGTGACGAAATTCACAATTTAAAGTGTTAATCCCAAATTGTGGTTCAAAACGGCAGATTGATGGCTGCTGTCCTGAATTATTGCCAAAATGTATAAAGTAAACAAGCAGGCGGGATTCTCTCCGCCCACGCCGGTGTGGAGAATCGCCGGGAGGGGGGCCGCTCACCGGCGCTGCGCCAACAAATTCCAACAAACCTGGGAAATATGTCAAATTACTCCTGTCACTGTCTTCCATATGGTGGAGGGCGGAAAAAAGAGAACATATTCCACAAAATGCAATAGGAAAGGATGATAGTAAGTCCATGGACTTGGCACCGAGTCACTACCCACTACTGCCCCAGGCCTGGGCAGCCAAGCACTAGCAAGCACGACAGTTTTCGACGGGTTTCAGAATTTGTTTCGCCCTCTCCTCCCCCTCTGCAGCCATGGTGCCCAGTACACATTTGTAAATACTTGTAGTAATTCACACCCGTGAGACTGCCGCTTAAGAGGAGTGGAGTCCAACCTGCTAATCACATTTAAATGCATGCAAATGCTGGTTTCGCATGCTGCTGCCAGCATTGGGCGTAAACTTCATTATCGCTACCAGCGAGGGACCGAAGCATGGCTTCCGAAGTGGTGCCGGGCGTGGAACCCGATTTTGGCCAGGCGCCCGATTCTCCGTCTGATCGTAGTACACGTTTGCGGCGTCACGAGGCAGAGAATTTTGCCCACTGTTTCAGCATTTGTCTCTTAGCACACTGGGCTAAATCGCTGGCTTTTAAAGCAGACCAAGCAGGCCAGCAGCATGGTTCAATTCCCATACCAGCCTCCCCGAACAGGCGCCGGAATGTGGCGACTAGGGGCTTTTCACAGTAACTTCATTGAAGCCTACTTGTGACAATCAGCAATTTTCATTTTCATTTCATTTCATTTCAAGTAGCAAATACTCATCCACACACATTTCTGTCTTTTAAAAAAAAAAAAATTTAGAGTACCCAATTCATTTTTTCCAATTCAGGGGCAATTTAGCGTGGCCAATCTACCTAGCCTGCACATCTTTGGGTTGTGGGGGCAAGACCCATGCAAATAAGGGGAGAATGTGCAAACTCCACACGGACAGTGACCCAGAGCCGAGATTGAACCTGGGACCTTGGCTCCGTGAGACACTAGTGCTAACCACTGCGCTAATCCACTGTGCCACCATGCTGCCCCACACAAATTTCTGTCTTGAATTGAGCCTTTATGAATAACCTTCCAGAAATGTAACCTCTGGAAATGTATCTCACCAGAATTACGACTGCCAGTGAGAACTTTGGATGAAGTGATTGATAGATTGATTTATTGTCTACTGTAGGACTGAAGTAAAGGTTTCAGGAGAGTCCTTGGGGGGCGATTCTCCGATGTGGAGCCCAAGTGTTTGCGCCATCATGAATGCCGCCGTATTTCACGACAGCGCGAACAGGGCCCTGGTACGACCGATTCTGGCCCCATAGGGGGCCCGCATGGTGCGGCAACGGTTCACGCAGCTCCAGCCTCCTTTTGCGGCGCCAAATGGGCTGCGCCAACCTGCGCATGCACGGGGGACATCTTTAGCGCGCCGGCCGTGACTCAACATGGAGTCGGTGTTCAGGGGCCGGCGCGCCAGAAAGTAGGCCCTGGGAGGAGAGGCCGGCCGCCGATCGGTGGGCCCCGATCACGGGCCAGACCCCAGCGGGACTCCCGGTGAAGGAGTCCCCCTCCCTCCCCCACAGGCCGCCCCCCGACTGTTCCCGCAGAGTTCCTGCCGGCAGCGACCAGGGGTGAACGGCGCAGGCGGGACTCTGTCGTATCGGCGCGGCCGCTCGGCCCATCTGGGCCAGAGAATCGGTGGCTCGGCCGATTCCAGCGGCCCGTGGCCGGTGCCATGCCAAACACACCGGCACAAATGGCGCCGATTCTCCACAACTTGGAGAATCGCGCGCCGGTGTCGGGGCGTCGTGGTGCAGTTGCGGGGATTCTCCGGCCCGGCTCGGGGCTCGGAGAATCGTCCCCCTTATTCCTCAGTCTGGACAGAGTTTTCTGTAATTGGTCTCAGCCTCCCAGGGTGAGAGAGGAGTAAAATCAATTGTTGATCAGGGCCATTATCAGAGTGGATGTTGGGTGACCATAGAAATATGATGCTACTCCTGTTTCTTTCTAAAATAATTCACTGTCTAAGTTTACACTTGCAAAATGGCTACTATGGGATCCCAAGAATTGCTATAAATGTTTTATTGACACAAGTTGTGCAATGCTGGCGGCAATGTTAGGAATATGTCATAGCGCTCACTTAGCACAAGTGTCAAGGCACTAACAAAATTGCTTGAGTGAAACAAAACAAATAAATAAAGAAATTCTCAGTGGAGAAGATACTGGGCGAGATTCTCCGACACCCCGCCGAGTCGGAGAATCGCCGGGGGCTGGCGTGAATCCCGCCCCCGCCGAAGTCTCCGGCACTGGATATTCGGCGAGGGCGGGAATCGCGCCGCGCCGGTTGGCGGGCCCCCCCGTGCGATTCTCCGGCCCGTATGGGCCGAAGTCCCACCACTAAAATGCCTGTCCCGCCGGCGTAAATTAAACCACCTACCTTACCGGCGGGACAAGGCGGCGCGGGCGGGCTCCGGGGTCCTGGGGGGGGGCGCGGGGCGATCTGGCCCCGGGGGGCGCCCCCACGGTGGCTTGGCCTGCGATCGGGGCCCACCGATCACCTGGCGGGCCTGTGCCGTGGCGGCACTCTTTTCCTTCCGCCTTCGCCACGGTCTCCATCATGGCGGAGGCAGAAGAGACTCCCTCCACTGCGCATGCGCGGGAATGCCGTCACCGGCCACTAACGCTCCCGCGCATGCGCTGCCCGGAGATGTCATTTCCGTGCCAGCTGGCGGGGCACCAAAGGCCTTTTCCGCCAGCTGGCAGGGCGGAAATTCGTCCGGCGCCGACCTAGCCCCTCAAGGTTGGGGCTCGGCCCCCAAAGATGCGGAGCATTCCGCACCTTTGGGGCGGCGCGATGCCCGTCCGATTTGCGCTGTTTTGGGCGCCAGTCGGCGGACATCGCGCCGTTTCCAGAGAATTTTGCCCACTGTGTGTCATTATAATTGGTGTTAAAGGCTTAAGCTGAACACCTTTGACACTTAGTGTGACTCTGAGTACGCAAACCCTTGTATCTGACACTGACCAACACAATCTAGCCTATCACAGCTAGATTGGCTGGGAGAGCTGCAATTGACCAAAATATTACCTGGGTTAGGGTGAATGCAAATGAAAATGTGCCAGGCATTGTGCTGTTCATCACTGTGCTAGGATAACTGGAAAATGTGTGTGGGATGAGAGCACTAATATGCTCAATTTATCTGGTTAAGCAATTAAGGATACAATGAGCACACTGAACATGTGAACAATGATTACATTCCCGCTTGTTGAAAATGGTTCTGCCCAACACTTGTGTGGAGGGAATATCACTTGGCACTTTGTGATCCAAGACTGAATGGTGAGTGGGTATTGGTGCATGTGAGCATGGACTGCTTCAAATTCTGAAGAGTTGCGAGTGGAACTGAACGCTATGCAATCATCAGTGAACATCCCCACTTCTGACCTCACGAGGGATGGAAGCTCACTAATGGAACAACTGAATGTGACTGGGCCTTGAACGTTGCGTCTAGGCGTCCTGCGGCAACTTTACTGGAAGGATCTGTATACCAAGGAAATGGCTACCTCTGACAATAGGTGACCCATATAGCTTACAGTCTCTGCTACTCTGTTACACAGTAGATCTACTATACTAGGCAAAGCCAACTGCTATTAACATGGTAAACAAAGTTTTTCGATCTCACTATGTGCGTTGTATGCAACCATTAGCATAGAATTATGAAGGTCAATGGTTGCTTCTCCAGAAACTCTCAGTTTGTCATCTGTGTCACTCTTATTTTATGTGGAGATGAAGGAGCCACGCTCAGAAAGTTTGTGATTCCAAATAAAACTGTTGGACTTTAACCTGGTGTCGTAAGACTCCTTGCTCTTATTTAAGCATGAATAGCAAGTACAAGCACAGCACTAAGAAAAGCAAAGCCAATTTATTCAACCATGGCTCATCACTGATTCACAGAATTGTTACGGCGCAGAAGGGGACTATTCTGCCCATCGTGTCTGCACCAGCTCTCCAAATGAACATCATAATTTTGAGGCATTCCCCTGCCATTTCCCAGGCCCCTGCTCATTGTTTATATTCAAATAATCATCTAATGCCCTCTTGAATGCCTCCACCACATTTCCAGACAGTGCATTCCAGATTCAACCACTTGTTGTGTGACAAAGTTTGTTCTCACATGATATTTACTCCTCTTGTAAATCTCTGCCCTCTCATAGAACATACAGTGCAGAAGGAGGCCATTCGGCCCATCGAGTCTGCGCCGACCCACTTAAGCTCTCACTTCCTCCCTATCCCCGTAACCCAATGACCCCTCCTAACCTTTTTGGACACTAAGGGCAATTTAGCATGGCCATTCCACCTAACCTTCATGTCTTTGGACTGTGAGAGGAAACCGGAGCACGTGGAGGAAACCCACGCAGACATGGGGGACGACGACACAAGGATCATTCTTGATCCTTTGATGAGAGGGAACATTTTCTCCCTATCTGCTCTGTCCATCCCCCCATGATTTTGAACATCTCTATCGAATCTCGTCTTAGCCTTCTTCTCTCCAAAGAGACCAATCCCAATCTTTCCAATCTATCCTCATAACTAAAGTTTGTCATCCCTGGAACCATTCTTATAAACATCTCCTGCACTCTCTCCAATGCGTTCACATCTTTCTGATTGTGTGGTGCCTAGAACTGTGCACAATATTCTAACTAGTGTCTTGTATATGTTTAGCATAATCTCCTTCCTCTTGCACTTGTATGGGCGACATGGTAAAATAGTGATTAGTACTGTTGCTTCATAGTACCTTTCCCATGTTCGATTCAGGGCTTGGGTCATTGTCTGTGCGGAGTCTGTACATTCTCCCTGTGTCTGCATGGGTTTCCTCCGAGTGCTCCAGTTTCCTCCCACAAGTCCCGAAGGACGTGCTGTTAGGTGAATTGGACATTCTGAATTCTCTCTCTCTGTTCTCCCGAACAGGCGCCGGAATGTGGCGACTAGGGGCTTTTCACAGTAACTTCATTGCAGAGTTAATGCAAGCCTACTTGTGACAATAATACAATGGCGTTGTAAGACAGCAGTGCTAACCACTGTGATTACTAATTTGATCCTTAATAATTGCTTCTAGAATTTTCCCCACCACTGATGTTAATCTGACCAACCTGTAATTGCTACACTTATCCTTATAACCTTTTTTGAACAATTCTTCGGACCTGTGCCACCTCTCTTGTGTCTCGGGAAATCTGGAAGATTATGGCCAGCACCCTTGCAAATGCCATCCTCACTTTCTTCAATAGTCTTGGATACATCTCATCCTGTCCCAGTGCCTTGTCAACTTTCAGTCCTGACAGTCTATTCAACACTTCCTTCTTATCAATTTTGACCCCTTCTAGTGACAGTTTCCTCGTCTGTCACTGTCATGAGAATGTCGCTTTAAGAAATGTTTGGCTGCTCATATTACTGCAGTGATATCAGAGTGTGGGTGGAGCTGGGCTGTCTGTCAGATTTTTACTTTCATTTTAGGCTGTTCGCTGCAGGGTGTGCTTTAGTTTCGTTTTCAGTGTTGGAGCTGAAGCCAGACCAAGCAGGTGTACTGCTGTTCTCTCTGCCATCAAAAGACTATCTCTTGATAATTTGGTGAATTCAGAATTATAAATGTTTTCAGTAGTGACTTTAACCTGATGTGCTTCTGTTAAAGGTTTTGTTTTTACGTCGTATGGATGTTAAAAGGAAAGCTTAAAGGATTACTTAGTGTTGTTGTCTTTGGGAGTTGTATTTGAATTAATGGTTGCTAAGATGTTCATTGTATGTTTTAAAAAAGTTAACTTGAGTTCATAGAATAAGCATTGTTTTGCTTTAAAAAATACTTCTCCATTTCTGCTGTACCACACCTGTAGAGTGGGCCGTGTGCTCCCCATACCACAATCTATTAAAAGTTGTGGGGCGAGTAAACTCCATGATACACTTTAGGGTTCTCTAAACCTTGGCCCATAACAGTCACCATGGCTGGTAGCATCAACCTCTTTGCTGAAGACAGATGCAAAGCATTGACTTAATACCATCTACCCTGCCTGCATGTGCTAATTCCCTTTTAGGTCCCTAATCATACCACCCATGAGCCATCCGAATACTGACACAGGGTACAGGTGCAATGACGCTCATATAACCAGAACAAATCAGATGCAGGGAATCCTCTTCTAGAGTGGGGAAGGGGGGGGCGGGGGGGAGCTTCGGCAGGGAGAGACAGATTAGGGCTGCTGCTTCGATATAAAGGAAGCTGCAAGAAAATGCTGTGATACATTTCTGAATTGGTAGAAAATTTGAGGCACAAATGCAAGAATCAGAGCCCCATTGGAGCCTTCTGCTTTTGCAGTAGCATTGTTTAAGCTCACTTTGAATATTGGCCACATCAGAAATGCCTGATTGTGGTTGTTTGAGCCTGTGTATGCAATCTCTCACGTTCATTGGTTGTGAGGGTGAATGCGCTAAACCTTTCATGACTCAGGAAGACTGCCATGGTGAGAACACCTATAATTTGTCTCCTTTAAATATATTCCACTGGATGTATGCTACAAGAGTTTACTGAGAACCTGATGCAGCTTCCCTGAGGCGTTACGTAAAGCACCCAGGCAATTTTGCACAGGAGTTCATCCAGAGCAGTCATTTAACTTAACGTGCAAGTTGTTTTCTCCTTTAGTTAGCTGCTTGAAAACTATATGCTTAGACTTAGATTGCACAATTGTCTCTCTTAGCAACAAAGATCCTTAAGATTAAAATGGGATGAGATTCAGATCTGTAGCCTACTTGCCCAACCTGTTCATCCCTTCATCAATTATGTACCCACACAAGGAATATTTGTTGCTGGAACCTCTATTCTTACCCACAGGGGTGATTAAGAATGGCCTCCTTCTGCACTTTAAATTCAATGATAATCTATGATTAATCTAGGACAAAGGTTCGGCACAACATCGTGGGCCGAAGGGCCTGTTCTGTGCTGTATTTTTCTATGTTCTTTGTTCTATCACCACCCCCAAATTTCTAAAATAATTATCGTTTCTTTCTCTGTTGACAGATTGTGAGGAATGTTCCATTTATTTTCCCTACTTGCCCTGAGAAGGTGGTGGTAAATATTCTGATGGTAGATTATTTTTGTACTTCAGAGTCAACAATGTAGTGTGCAATTTAGTTGCAGGTAAACCAGACTACAGAAGGGTGGCCCCTTTCCTTCCTGAATGGGTCACTAAACAGCATAACAGTTCTTATGATCATATTTTCTTTTTTTTTCAAAATTAGAGTGCCCAATTCATTTTTTCCAAGGGGCAATTTTGCGTGGCTAATTCACCTATCCTGCACACCGTTTGGGTTGTGGGGGCGAAACCCACGCAAACACTGGAAGAATGTGAAAACACCACACGGACAGTGACCCAGAGCCGGGATTGAACCTGGGACCTCAGCGCCTTGAGGCAGCAGTAATAACCACTGCGCCACCATGCTGCCCATATGATCAAATTTTCACCCACTGTTAGCCCACCATTGCCAGACATTTATCAATTTTCCACAATGGGATTTGAACTTTTGAGTATTGGGCCAAGGGCTTTAGGATCACTGCACCAAACGTCTTGTTCAGGCAGTGCTTACTGCATGCTCCATAATTACTACTTTGAAAGAGATCACACCATACAACTGCGTAACAAATAAGGATTTATAGTTCTGGCAGATAATTTTGCAAGGAATATCAATATTCCTGAAACAAATTTTGGAAGTGCCACAGCGCCACTACTTCTGAAAAGGGCATACGATAGCTGCCAAATCTTCTGCCCAAACTACCTTGTCATGTATTTATTTTGAAAAATATCTATTGTCATCAGCTTCTGGCTGACTACTCTATTATAACCAATGACAAATACACATTCAGTGCAATGATGGAGACAAATGCAAGACATTTACTTCTCCCATTAAGTAGTGGGTGAATGTCAGTAGCTGATATCACCATCACTGACACACATGCCTCCACTCCCGGCCCCACTCCTTGATATCTATGGTTTACTTTAATATGTAACATACTACTCCTTCTAAATGCGAGCTTTGGCTATTCACAGATTTTTCTTGCAATCTATCCAATCTCTGATGTTCTGAAACGTCCCGCAATGATGTACTGTGAGGTCCTCGTATGGGAATCATACCCAAGGCTGTCATGCCTTAAGCTAACACATCACAAATATGTGTAAAAGCCCTCCAAGCCTTTGCTGAAGCTTCCTGTCTGGTAAATTGGCTTTCCTTATTGAGCAGTGTTTCATTATGTAGCAATGCTCTATGAAATGAAAATTGTTTATTGTCACAAGTAGGCTTCAATTAAGTTACTGTGAAAAGCCCCTGGTCCCCACATTCTGGCGCCTGTTCGGGGAGGCTGGTACGGGAATTGAACCGTGCTGCTGGCATGCCTTGGTCTGCTTTAAAAGCCAACTATTTAGCCCTGTGCTAAACAGCCCCTGCTCTACAGTAATCATCTGGATGTTCTTGCCTGTACTACATCCTAATTTCAATTCACACATGATTTAGAGGATTTTTCAGGCTCCTTGGTTGTTTCTTGGAGAAAGAGGGCCATGTTTAACTGCACAGTCTAAAACCAGAAAACTCTCATGTGAATGAAACAGTGGTGAGTAAATTCTGCCAGAAACTTTCAGTAACTCATTCTTCGACCTGAATGGTGCACCAACAGCCATTTTCGATTGGACTTGAATTCAGTCTGCTACTATTTCACCAAGAGAGAAAGGCAGAAAAGTAAAGGCAGGGGGCTAGAACTGCAACTGTCATTCTGGTCAACCATATCTTCACCTCCGATTTTGATGCCCTAGTCCCCGATAAAACAATTTTTCTCTCTCATCCTGACCATTTCCCTGATGCGGCTTTAATCTCTGATCCACTCACAACAACAACAAGTAATTTTTATTTAATACCTGTAATGTAATGTATGATTCCCAGGTGTTTCACAGAAGCATTATAAAACAAAACAGCGAGTCACAAAAGGAGATGTTGAGTCAGATGGCCAAAAGCTTACTGAGGTGATAGGTTTTAAAGAAATTTTACAAATGTTAAAAATGTTAAATATAATCTTAATTCTAGGTTTTAATTGCAGATAATCGCAGGCATCTCATTGAGAGACTTGTAAATACAGCTTTGATGCAAATGCAATTCAAACGTACTTGGATTTTGTCACACTTAAAAGATGAACTGTGTTTATCGTTAAGATCAGAACTAGAAGTGTAAGCTCTGAACAATGGAAGATGCCTTTCTGGACTGCTTGGTAGAGCTAGAGTGTCGATCATTGTCTTCATAAAATAAGCCAAAAACTAACAATTCTGGGAAAGAGGGTCATAAAACTCCATTAGATATAGGAATTATTTATATGGGTTACAAAATCTAAGATGTGTAAAATAAATAATCTACACTTCTGCTTGAGGACATCCAAAGTCGGCCATGTTGCCATAGAAATGCGCTGTAGGGATAGAATATTCTTTTGTTTTCTGGGTGTTTGCTCAGAGAACATGCAGTTGTTGTGGAGTAGACTATATCTCACTTGATAGAGACAGCAAGCAGGAGATGATCGTTAGTCAGTTTAGGCTGAGAAAATATTAAGTTAATAGTGCTTTGTTTAATTCTTATACACAAAGTTTGTTTTTATTTTTAAAATGCAAACAATGTGTTTAGATTCCTCAATGAGACAACATTGTTGATGTGTGTATATGGATTTTCAAAGGCATTTGATACAATGGCAAACAGCAGACTTGTGAAGAAATTTTTAGCTCATGGAATAAAAGGGAAAGTAGGCAATTGAATAGGAAATTGGCTGAGTGACAAAAAACAGAGATAGTTGTTTTTCAGAATGGTTGTAGTGGAGTTCTCCAGGGGTCAGTGTTGGGGACCTTGCTCGCCCTACGATATATTAATCACGAGACTGCAGTGTGCAGGACATGATTTCAAAACTTGAGCATGATAAAAAGATTGAAAGCATTGCCAACTGTGATGAGGATAGTCTTAAACTTCAAATGTACATAGCCATACTGATGGAATGGGCAGACAAGTGGCACATGAAGTTCAATGCAAAGAAGTGTGAGATGATTTATTTTTAAAGGGGGAAACTATAAAAGCAACGTAGGAACAAAGGTACCTCGGTGTGTATGTATGAAAGTCATTGAAGGTGACTGGGCAAGTTGAGAGCAGTTACTAAAGGATGGTATCCTAGGTTTTACGAAAGGTGCATTGAGCACAAGAGTAAGGAGGTCATGTTGAATTTGTATAAGACAATAGTTAGGCCTTATCTGGAGTACTGCGTTCAATTCTGGGCATCAAACTTAAGGGAGGATGTGAAGACATCCATTAGAGGCCGGTGAGCCTGACATCAGAGGTGGGGAAGCTTTTGGAAAAGATATTGAGGGACAGGAAAAATGCACATTTGGATGAAAATGGACTAGTTAGTGACAGGCAGAATGGTTTTGTATGGGAAAGGTTATGTCTCACCAACTTGATTGAGTTTTTTGAAGAGGTGACAAAGAAAATTGATGAGGGAAGGGCTGTGGATGTAGTTTATATGGACTTTAGTAAGGCGGTTGACAAGGTCCCACATGGCAGACTGGTACAAAAACTAAAATACCATGGGATTCGGAGTAGGATGGCTAGATGGATACAGAACTAGTTTGGTTATAGAAGACCAAACCAGCGGTGGAAGGGTGTTTTTCAGAATAGAGATCTGTAGCTAATGGTGTTCCACAGGGATCAGCACTTGGACCTCTGTTGTTTGTAGTGTACATAATGATCTGGAGGAAAGTGTGGGTGGTCTGATTAGTAAGTGTGCGGATGACATGAAGGTTGGCAGAGTTGCTGAAAGTGCTGAGGATTGTCAGAGGATATTACAGGATATAGATAGATTGGAGACTTGGGCAAAGAAATGGCAGATGGAGATTAATCTGGACAAATGCAAGGTGATGCATTTTGGAGGAGCAAATCTAGGTATGAATTATACTGTATATGGCAGAACGCTTGGGAAAATTAATATACAGAGGGATCTGGGCGTGCAGGTCCACAGTTCCCTAAAAGTGGCAACACAGGTGGCCAAGATGATTAAGAAGGAATATGGCATGCTTGCATTCATCAGCTGGGGCACGGTGTACAAGAGTTGAGAAATCATGTTGCAGAGATATAAAAGCATGGTTAGGTCACATTTGGAGCATTGCGTGCAGTTCTGGTCACCAAATTATCAGAAGGACGTGGAAGCTTAGGAGAGAGCGCAAAGGAGGTTCACCAGTATGTTGCCTGGTCTCGAGGGTGTTGGTTATGAGGAGAGGTTGAATGAACTAGGATTGTTTTCACTAGGTAGACGGAGGCTGAGGGGAGAGAGGAGAGGAGAGAGACAGAGAGAGAGAGACAGAGAGAGACAGAGAGAGAGAGACAGAGAGAAAGAGAAAGAGAGACTGTGAGGACAACATCATTCCCAGAGCCACACGCTGACTGCGAAGACACCATTCCCAGACTACTTCAGTGTGACGCTGACTGCGAGGACACCGTTCCCAGAATGTGTCACTGCAACGCTGACTGCGAGGATACCATTCCCAGATTGCTTCTTTGCAACGTTGACTGCGAGTACACCGGTCCCAGACTACTTCAGTGAGACGCTGACTGCAAGGACACCGTTCCCAGGCTGCTTCACTGTGATGCTGACTGTGAGGACACCATTCCCAGACTGCTTCAGTGCGATGCTGACTGTAAGGATACCGTTCCCAGACTGCTTCACTGCGACCCTGACTGCAAGGACTCTGATTCCAGACTGCTTCACTGTGATGCTGACAGCGAGGATACCATTCCCAGAATGCTTCACTGCGATGCTTACTGCAAGGCACCGCTCCCAGACCACTTCTGCAATGCAGACTGTGAGGAAACCATTCCCAGACCACTTCGCTGCAAAACTGACTGCGAGGTTTGCTAGTGTCACACGGGAGGGTTTAAACGAGTATGGCAGGGGGTGGGCACGGGAGCAATAGGTCAGAAGGTGAGAGCATTGAGGGAGAACTAGGGAATAGGGACAGTGGGGCTCTGAGGCAGAGCAGACAGGGAGAAGTTGCTGAACACAGCGAGTCTGGTGGCCTGAAGTGCATATGTTTTAATGCAAGAAGTATTACGGGTAAGGCAGATGAACTTAGAGCTTGGGTTAGTACTTGGAACTATGATGTTGTTGCCATTACAGAGACCTGGTTGAGGGAAGGGCAGGATTGACAGTTAAACGTTCCAGGATTTAGATGTTTCAGGCGGGATAGAGGGGGATGTAAAAGGGGAGGCGGAGTTGCGCTACTGGTTCGGGAGAATATCACAGCTGTACTGCGGGAGGACACCTCAGAGGGCAGTGAGGCTATATGGGTAGAGATCAGGAATAAGAAGGGTGCAGTCACAATGTTGGGGGTATACTACAGGCCTCCCAACAGCCAGCGGGAGATAGAGGAGCAGATAGGTAGACAGATTTTGGAAAAGAGTAAAAACAACAGGGTTGTGGTGATGGGAGACTTCAACTTCCCCAATATTGACTGGGACTCACTTAGTGCCAGGGGCTTAGACGGGGCGGAGTTTGTAAGGAGCATCCAGGAGGGCTTCTTCAAACAATATGTAGACAGTCCAACTAGGGAAGGGGCGGTACTGGACCTGGTATTGGGGAATGAGCCCGGCCAGGTGGTAGATGTTTCAGTAGGGGAGCATTTTGGTAACAGTGACCACAATTCAGTAAGTTTTAAAGTACTGGTGGACAAGGATAAGAGTGGTCCTAGGATGAATGTGCTAAATTGGGGGAAGGCTAATTATAACAATATTAGGCGGGAACTGAAGAACATAGATTGGGGGCGGATGTTTGAGGGCAAATCAACATCTGACATGGGGGAGGCTTTCAAGTGTCAGTTGAAAGGAATTCAGGACTGGCATGTTCCTGTGAGGAAGAAGGATAAATACGGCAATTTTCGGGAACCTTGGATAACGAGAGATATTGTAGGCCTCGTCAAAAAGAAAAAGGAGGCATTTGTCAGGGCTAAAAAGCTGGGAACAGACGAAGCCTGCGTGGAATATAAGGAAGGTAGGAAGGAACATAAGCAAGGAGTCAGGAGGGCTAGAAGGGGTCACGAAAAGTCATTGGCAAATAGGGTTAAGGAAAATCCCAAGGCTTTTTACACGTACATAAAAAGCAAGAGGGTAGCCTGGGAAAGGGTTGGCCCACTGAAGGATAGGCAAGGGAATCTATGTGTGGAGCCAGAGGAAATGGGCAAGGTACTAAATGAATACTTTGCATCAGTATTCACCAAAGAGAAGAAATTGGTAGATGTTGAGTCTGGAGAAGGGTGTGTAGATAGCCTGGGTCACATTGAGATCCAAAAAGACGAGGTGTTGGGTGTCTTAAAAAATATTAAGGTAGATAAGTCCCCAGGGCCTGATGGGATCTACCCCAGAATACTGAAGGAGGCTGGAGAGGAAATTGCTGAGGCCTTGACTGAAATCTTTGGATCCTCACTGTCTTCAGGGGATGTCCCGGAGGACTGGAGAATAGCCAATGTTGTTCCTCTGTTTAAGAAGGGTAGCAAGGATAAACCAGGGAACTACAGGCCGGTGAGCCTTACTTCAGTGGTAGGGAAATTACTGGAGAGAATTCTTCGAGACAGGATCTACTCCCATTTGGAAGCAAATGGACGTATTAGTGAGAGGCAGCATGGTTTTGTGAAGGGGAGGTCGTGTCTCACTAACTTGATAGAGTTTTTCGAGGAGGTCACTAAGATGATGGATGCAGGTAGGGCAGTGGATGTTGTCTATGTGGACTTCAGTAAGGCCTTTGACAAGGTCCCTCATGGTAGACTAGTACAAAAGGTGAAGTCACACGGGATCAGGGGGGAGCTGGCAAGGTGGATACAGAACTGGCTAGGTCATAGAAGGCAGAGAGTAGCAATGGAAGGATGCTTTTCTAATTGGAGGGCTGTGACCAGTGGTGTTCCACAGGGATCAGTGCTGGGACCTTTGCTCTTTGTAGTATATATAAATGATTTGGAGGAAAATGTAACTGGTCTGATTAGTAAGTTTGCAGACGACACAAAGGTTGGTGGAATTGCGGATAGCGATGAGGACTGTCAGAGGATACAGCAGGATTTAGATTGTTTGGAGACTTGGGCGGAGAGATGGCAGATGGAGTTTAATCCGGACAAATATGAGGTAATGCATTTTGGAAGGTCTAATGCAGGTAGGGAATATACAGTGAATGGTAGAACCCGCAAGCGTATTGAAAGTCAAAGAGATCTAGGAGTACAGGTCCACAGGTCATTGAAAGGGGCAACACAGGTGGAGAAGGTAGTCAAGAAGGCATACGGCATGCTTGCCTTCATTGGCCGGGGCATTGAGTATAAGAATTGGCAAGTCATGTTGCAGCTGTATAGAACCTTAGTTAGGCCACACTTGGAGTATAGTGTTCAATTTTGGTCGCCACACTACCAGAAGGATGATTTAGAGAGGGTGCAGAAGAGATTTACCAGAATGTTGCCTGGTATGGAGGGCATTAGCTATGAGGAGCGGTTGAATAAACTTGGTTTGTTCTCACTGAAATGAAGGAGGTTGAGGGGAGACCTGATAGAGGTCTACAAAATTATGAGGGGCATAGACAGAGTGGATAGTCAGAGGCTTTTCCCCAGGGTAGAGGGGTCAATTACTAGGGGGCATAGGTTTAAGGTGAGGGGGGCAAGGTTTAGAGTAGATGTACGAGGCAAGTTTTTTACGCAGAGGGTAGTGGGTGCCTGGAACTCGCTACCGGAGGAGGTGGTGGAAGCAGTGACGATAGTGACATTTAAGGGGCATCTTGACAAATACATGAATAGCATGGGAATAGAGGCTTACGGACCCAGGAAGTGTAGAAGATTGTAGTTTAGTCGGGCAGCATGGTCGGCATGGGTTTGGAGGGCCCAAGGGCCTGTTCCTGTGCTGTACATTTCTTTGTTCTTTGTTCTTTGACACCATTCCCAGACCACTTCTGCGACGCTGACTGCAAGGACACCATTTCCAGATGGTGAATGCTTCACTGCGATGCTGCCTGCGAGGACACCGTTCCCAGAATGCTTCACTGCGATGCTGACTGCTAGGACACCATTCCCAGACCGCTTCTGCAATGCTGACTGTGAGGACACCATTCCCAGACCACTTCATTGCAACACTGACTGTGAGGACACCATTCCCAGACCACTTCTGCGACACTGACTGCAAGGACACCATTTCCAGACTGCTTCACTGCGATGCTGCCTGCGAGGACACAGTTCCCAGACTGCTTCACTGCGACGCTGACTGCAAGGACCCCATTCCCAGGCTGCTTCACTGTAATGCTGACTACAAGGACACAGTTCCCAGGCTGCTTCATTGTGTTGCTGACTGCGATGACACGATTCCCAGACTGCTTCACTGCGATGCTGACTGCAAGGATATCATTCCCAGACTGCTTCACTGTAATGCTGACTGTAGTGACACCATTCCCAGACTGCTTCACTGTGATGCTGACTGCAAGGACACCATTCCCAGATTTCTTCACTGTGATGCTGACTGCGAGGACACCATTCCCAGACTGCTTCACTGTGATGCTAACTGTGAGGACAGCATTCCCAGACCACTTCACTGCGATGCTGACTGAAAGGACACCGTTCCCAGACTACCTCACTGTGACACTGACTGCAAGGACACAGTTCACAGACTGCGTCACTGTGACGCTGACTGCAAGGACACCATTCCCAAACTGCGTCACTGTGATGCTGATTGCACGGACACCATTCCCAGACTGCTTCACTGTGATGCTGACTGCAAGGACACCATTCCCATACTGCTTCACTGTGATGTTGACTGCCAGAACACTGTTCCCAGACTGCTTCACTGTGATGCTGACTGCAAGGACACCATTCCCAGACTGCTTCACTGTGATGCTGACTGCAAGGACACCATTCCCAGACTGCTTCACTGTGATGCTGACTGCAAGGACACCATTCCCAGACTGCTTCACTGTGATGCTGACTGAAAGGACACCTTTCCCAGACTACTTCACTGTGACACTGACTGCAAGGATACCATTGCCAGACTGCTTAACTGTGACGCTGACTACGAGGACACTATTCCCAGACTGCTTCACTGTGACACTGACTGCGAGAACACCATTCCCAGACTGCTTCACTGTGACGCTGACTGCAAGGACACCGTTCCTAGACTGCTTCAATGTGACACTGACTGCGAGGACACCGTTCTTCAGTTTAAAATGGGAAAGGCCAAGTTTCAAACAAATAAATGACTGCATCAATTTTAACCGTTCAAACTCCTAGATCCCACCAGGCTGATAACATTACAATTTACTCTATGTCAGCAGTTAGGCTGATTAAATATGATTGAAACCATCTATATTCTATTCCTCAGATGCAAGATGGTAACCAGCTCACAGTCAATTCTCTGGTGAAAACACTTTTGGACAGGGTGCAAGAGTCCAATCTGGGAGTGTACTGTTTCAATAAAAAGTCTTGAAGCCAATTAATGATTTCGTGGAAGGAAGCTGGCCACCAAGGTAAAGGAAGGGTGAGCAGTATTTCCCATCAGGACTCTCTGGCTGGACACCTGGGGAGAGGGAGACCAGGCCCTGAACTGGAAATCGGTCACAGCCACCTATTTAAAGGCAACCTGACATGGGTTGTTGGTAGGTATACAGCATAGAACATAGATAGTTGTCTGAAGGCAAAGGTTTTGGCCAAGACTTGCAAGTGTTATGGGCCAGGGTTTAGAGAACCCCAAAGTGTATCATGGTGTTCACCTGACCCACAACTTTGAATGGATTGTGGTATAGGGAGCACACGGCCCACCCTACAAGTGTGGTACAGCAGAAATGGAAAAGTATTTTTTAAAGCAAAACAATGTTTATTCTATGAACTCAAGTTAACCTTTTTAAAACTTACAGTGAACATCTTAGCAACCATTAATTCAAATACAACACCCAAAGAATACAACACTAAGTAATCCTTTAAGATTTCCTTTTAACATCCATAAGACTTTAAAAAAAAACTTTAAACAGAAGCACATCAGGTTAAAGTCACTACTGCAAGCAGTTATTAGTTTTAAATCACCAAAGGATCGATGTACATTCTTTAGATTAAAGAGGGAGACTCTAATACACCTTCTGACTGTGACTGCAGCTATCCAGCTCTGAAAACAAAACTAAAGCACACCCTGCAGCTAACAGCCTAAAACGAAAGCAAAAAGCTGACAGACAGCCCAGCTCCACCACCTCTCTGACATCACTGCAGTAATAAACACCCATTTCTTAAAGGCACTCTCACTACAGATATTTATACACACACCCATTTATAAACACCCATTTCTTAAAGGTACTCTCACATGACACCTCCCCAAGAAAAAAAAAAACATCAACTTCAAGATGGTTTAATTTTTCACCTTTTCACCATCCTTTAAGAAATGCACACAGTAAATATACTTTATCGTTTCAAAAAACCTCACACGCAAACAGGTATAATAATATAGTCCATTTTTCTTTCTGCCTCCAACTGAAAGTGCTTCCGTTCATCACATTTGTGACAAAGCATCGGCTATCACGTTTTCTCATCCTGCCACATGTACTATTTTAAAATGAAATGGCTGTAACAATAAACTCCAGCAAAACAGCCTTGCATTATTATTCTGGAATCGCTCCAAAAACATCAACGGGTTATGATCAGTATATATAATGGTGTCAGATGGATTGCTGGTCACACAAATGTTAAAATGTTGCAAAGCTAGCACCAAACTCAACGTCTCCTTCTCAATCGTTGAATACCTTTTCTGGTGAGAATTCAATTTCTTTGGGAAATAACCAATAGGCCACTCTAGCCCTTCATCGTCGTCTTGTAGAAGCACTGCACCTACACCCACATCACTCGCATCAACCGCCACTTTGAATAGTTTTGTATAATTTGGGATGGCTAACGCAGGAGCAGTGGTTAACACAGCCTTCAGGCCATCAAATGTCTGTTGACACTCCGCTGTCCACTGGAATTTGTTACGCTTCTTGAGCAAGTCCGTCAGTGGAGCGACCACGCTGCTGAAATCGGGTACATACTTCCGGTAAAATCCACTCATACCAAGGAACCGCATTATTTCCTGACGTGTCGAGGGTATTGGAAAATTCCCAATAACTTTTGTTTTCACATCCCGCGGGACCATTCGAACCCGTCCGATTGTATGGCCAAGGAAAGTGACTTGGGCTTTTCCAAATTCACTTTTGGCTAGGTTTAGCACCAAACCCACCTCCTGAAGTCTGGAATAACTCCATCAAATGGTTTAAATGTTCTTTCCATGTCTGGTTGAAAATGACCAGATCATCGATGTATACCGCACAATTGGATAATCCTGAAACAACTTTGTTAGTTAACCGTTGAAATGTGGCTGGGGTGTTTTTCATACCAAATGGCATAACTTTGAATTGGTATATACCATCTGAAGTTACAAAAGCTGAAATCTCCTTTGCCCGTTCGGATAAAGGTACCTGCCAGTAACCTTTAAGTAAATCCAATTTGGAAATAAAAGCTGATTGTCCCACTTTCTCAATGCAATCCTCCAAACTTGGGCTAGGATAAGAGTCCGTTCTTGTAACTGCATTAACATTTCTATAGTCCACACACAACCATTAGGTACCATCTGGTTTTGGTACCATCACTATGGGTGAGCTCCATTGGCTGCAACCCACTTCAATTATGCAATTTTTAAGCATACTCTCAATCTCTTTGTTAACCTGTGCCAATTTTAAAGGGTTAAGTCTGTATGGATGTTGTTTGATTGGAACAGCATTTCCCACATCTACATCATGTATAGCCATTTTAGTACTTCCTAATTTATCTCTACAAACTTGCCCATGTGATATCAATAACTCTTTCAAGTCAGCTTTTTTTTCCTCTGGAAGATAACTCAACAATTTATCCCAATTTTTAAGAACATCCTCGTTTTCCAATTTAATTGGAGGTGTGTCAAAATCACAGTCATTTGGATTTGGTTCGTCACTTTGAGTTCAAATCATTAAAACCTCCTTTTTCTCTCCTTCCCTTTCAAAGTACCTTTTAAGCATATTCACATGACACACTCGGTGAGTCTTCCTTCTATCTGGTGTTTTTACCACATAATTCACCTCACTTAATTTCCTTTCAATCTGATAAGGTCCACAAAACCTAGCTTTTAAAGGTTCACCAACCACTGGTAACAACACTAAAACCTTTTCTCCACAGGCAAAACTACGAACTTTGGATTTCTTGTCCGCTACCCGTTTCATCACATTTTGTGCAACTTTTAAATGTTGTCTAGCCAATTCACCTGCTCTATTTAATCATTCCCTAAAATTTGACACGTAATCCAATAATGTAATTCACGATTTCTCACTCACCAATTTTTCCTTAATCAATTTAAATGGTCCTCTTACCTCATGACCAAAAGTTAGTTCAAAAGGACTGAATTTGATTGTCTCATTAGGTGCATCCCTAATTGCAAACAGTACGAATGGAATTCCTTTATCCCAATCCTCTGGATAATCTTGACAATAAGCCCTCAACATTGTCTTTAATGTCTGATACCACCTTTCTAACGCTCCCTGTGATTCTGGATGGTATGCAGTTGATTTGAATTGTTTTATTCCTAAGCTAGCCATAACTTCTTTGAATAACCTTGAGGTAAAATTTGATCCTTGATCCGATTGTATTTCTGTGGGTTCTCCATATCTAGTAAAGAATTTAAGTAACTCCTCCACAATCTTTTTAGCTGTAATATTACGTACTGGAATGGCCTCTGGAAACCTAGTAGACACATCCATTATAGTCAACAGATATTGATTCCCACTTTTTGTTTGAGGAAGCATTCTTACACAATCAATTAGGACCCTTGTAAAATGTTCCTCAAATGCTGGAATGGGCACTAAGGGCGCTGGTTTTGTCACTGCTTGAGATTCCCCTATCACTTGACATGTGTGACATGATCGACAAAATTTAACTACATCTTTATGTAGTGCAGGCCAATAAAAATGCTTTTGGATTTTAGCTTGAGTTTTCCTTATTCCCAAATGACCTCCCACTGGTACCTCCTGTGCAACTCGCAACACCTCCTTTATATACCCTACCGGCAATACTACTTGATGAACTTCTGCCCACTTTACATCCGCCTGTATATGTAAAGGTCTCCATTTTCTCATCAAGACATTACTTTTATGGTAATAACACTCTAGTATACATGCCGATTCCTCTTCCGTGGATGCTTTCTAATATGTCCGTTTTATTTCTATATCTTTTTGTTGTAACTCTGCCAATTTTCCTGAACTAAAAATATCCGCCTCATCCTCCACCTGTTCTTGTTCTTTTTCAACCACCTGATTAAAAACCCAATCATTACCCAAGATAAACTGTATTCCTGGACAAGATAGTTTCAATATTACTTCTACTATCACTTCACCACTCTTCACTGGACTTTTCAACCTTACCTTGTATAATGGAACACTACTCCTCTCACCCTGAGTTCCACATATTACCACCTTTTCTGGCAACATTCTTCCCCGACTACATAACTCCTATCTCTTACCATTAATGATTGACTAGCTCCCATATCTCTTAACATTGTGACTTCTTTACTTGCTCCTCCTGATACACATGAGTAAACGTTACCCACACAAGTAAATTCTTGAAAGGGATCTGGCACCATCTTATCAATCACCTCTTGATCAGGCTGTACAATCTTTTGCACCTCCTTTGCTTCACTTGGGCTTTCCTTGACCACTTTCACAAACCCCACTGTCTTATCCTGTTTTTCCACATCAGCCTTCCCAGTGCTTTTCTTCAACGACCACACTGTGACTTTACATGGCCTAGTTTATTACAGTGAAAACATTTGAAATGTTTCACTTCTTTTCCACCCTCCTGGATTTCCTTTTTAATCTGAGGTACACTCTCCTTATTATCTCCCATCAGGTCACCTTTACTTTTACCACTTGAGTATTTCTCATGCCCCCAGTTTCTATCCCTCACAGGCTGAAACTGATGTCGGAAACCAAGCTCTGATTTATGAACTAATTCATAATCATCTGCCATTTCTGCTGCTAATCTCGCAGTTTTAACCCTCTGCTTTTCCACATGAGTTCTCACTACATCAGTAATTGAATTTTTAAACTCCTCCAAAAGTATCATTTCTCTGAGAGCTTCATACATTTTGTCTATTTTCAAAGCCCTTATCCACCTATCAAAATGTTTGATCCTTTCAAACTCCATGTATGTTTGACCAAATTCTTACCTTAAATTTCTAAACCTTTGTCTGTAAGCTTGAGGCACTAGTTCATATGCACCTAAGATGGATTGTTTCACCTCCTCATAAGTCTCAGATACGTCCTCCGGTAGTGATGCAAAGACTTCACTATCCCTACCTATCAGCTTTGTTTGAATCAGTAATACCCACATGTCCTGTGGCCATTTCATTTGTTTAGCCACCTTCTCAAATTAAATGAAAAAGGCTTCCACCTCCTTCTCGTCAAACCTTGGCAATGCTTAGACATTTAAATAAATCCCCACCAAGCCTTTGACTATGATGCTCTTTCTCACTATCCTCATCACTATCAACCAACTGTACGTTTCCCTTTACATCTGCCAATTTTAATTGACTGTTATGTTTCATGGCCATTTTCTGAAGTTCAAACTCTCCCTCTTTACCTTTTTCCCTGATCCAAATCTCCCTTTCTCTTTCTTTTTATTCTGCTAGGGCTATTCTTTCTGTTTTCCTTTCTTCTCTCTCTTTTTCCTCTCTCTTTCCTTTGTATTCAAGCTTCTTTAATTCTTTCTCATGTTCCATTTGTTTAATTTGCAACTGAATTTTTGCCATTTCCAATGAGTCAAACTGTATCTCGGGCAACTTTAAATGCTTAGGCACCACCATAATGACCTCATCTTTTCGCATTTTGTCAGGTAATGTTAACTGCAATGTATTTGCAAAATCTAACAGTCTGCTTTTAGTCTCTGCCCGTAAGGTACTGCGTGTGACCGTCTCCACTCCCAAAAACTTCAGAGCCTCTGAAAGAGCCATTGCCCACAACACACTCCCCACTTAAGCTAGAATACCACACCTGATAAGCAACCACAATATGCTCACCCCCCACTGTCTTTAAGTTCACTAAGCCAATCCAATAGATTGACTTTTATCCTGGATGAGCCCCCAATTTGTTATGGGCCAGGGTTTAGAGAACCCCAAAGTATATCATGGAGTTCACCTGACCCACAACTTTTAATAGATTGTGGTATGGGGAGCACACGACCCACTCTACAGGTGTGGTACAGCAGAAATGGAAAAGTGTTTATTAAAGCAAAACAATGTTTATGCTGTGAACTCAAGTTAACCTTTTTAAAACATAAAGTGAACATCTTAGCAACCATTAATTCAAATACAACCCCCAAAGAATACAACACTAAGTAATCCTTTAAGCTTTCCTATTAACATCCAAACTTTAAGAAAAAACGTTTAAATAGAAGCACATCAGGTTAAAGTCACTACTGCAAGCAGTTATTAGTTTTAAATCATCATAGGATCGTTTTACATTCTTTAGATTACAGAGAGAGACTCTAATACACCTTCTGGCTGTGACTGCAGCTATCCAGCTCTGAAAACGTAACTAAAACACACCCTGCAGCAAACAGCCTAAATCAAAAGTAAAAAGCTGACAGACAGCCCAGCTCCACCCCCTCTCTGACATCACTGGCGTAATAAACACCCATTTCTTAAAGGTACTCCCACTACAGATATTTATATACATACGCATTTATAAACACCCATTTCTTAAAGGTACTCTCACATGACACAAGTCTATTGAACAATTGGAGCAGCGGCAGGTAAGAGCTAGCTTGTAACTTTTGGGGGCAATTGTGCCAGTAGTGTATTACTCAGCACTGTTGCCAGAATGAAGGGAGCTTTGAGCATGCCTGGCCCATTCCCCTTCTGAAGAATAAATGTGTTGGAAATACTTAAATTTTACTCTTTAGCTCTCTTGGTCTTTCCACAGAAGGGCCATCATGTGGTGGGTAGAATGCAGAGACCAGCTTGTGGTGGCCACAGCAAGGCCAGCCCCTTAGTTTGATGATAGCTCACTGCAAGGCCTGCTCGAGGTTGTGAGTGATTGGTGGGAGGTCCTCATGCCTGCTGATGGGTAGAGAACTCCCAGTCAGACTAAAGTAGCCTGGATGGAGATTACAGTGGTAGTGAGCATCCTTGTGGTCGAACATAGGACATGTCTGTTGTGCAGTAAAAGGCTCAATCTCGGGTGAGCGTATAACCATTTTGAAGATAGATCTATTGAAGGGTGAGAGGGTGTGATGTGTGCCAAGTGCCTTATCTCTTGGCCAGTGCACAAGGTGGCATGAAGCAGATATGCTGCTCTGCATGGCAATGGGAGATTCTGGACGGTGGGAGGGGGCTTATGAATTATAACCGCTCTTAGTTAACAAGGATCATTGAGAATTGTTTGCTGCAAGCACATGTTGGGCATACAATTGAACGCATGATTTTTTTCATTGCAGATCATTAAAATGACACTTTGTATTTGCAGGACAAAAGGGCATATAGTGCCTGAGTGAAAGCCAGGACTGGAGGTCATCAGTCCAACTTGGCAATTTCCCCCCCTTTACAGGAGGAAGCGCTGTCGCTGGCACCGAATCAGTGGAGTTGCAACATTGGTCTCGGCGAAGTTGGAGAACGCCCCTGAGGTGGTGAAATTCCAAGGACAGAATGTTTTCTTCTGCAAAGATAGTGCTGTCGGGGGGAGGTGGGAGTGGGTGGAAACTGGGGAAGATGCTAGGGAGAGGGCGTAGCATTGTTAGATTTGGAGGCATGTAGAATTTGGGAAAGAATATTGAAGGGGCTGAAGTTTAAACCTTAGTTACCAATGTGGTGAATATATATTTTTAGTAAGTCCGCCCCTGTGTTGCCTTCTCAAATAAGGAAGGTGCCTTTCATACTCTGTGTTTGTTTCATTGTTGAAGTATCAGTAGCTGCAGCCACTAGCTAGGGGAGGTCTTGGAAGATTCACTGTTGTATTCTTGTTCGCATCTAGCATCTCAGTGGGTATGGGTGAGTCAATACTTAGAGACCAACAGACTGGAGCAAGCGCAGCACAGTCACAAGACCAGCTGTCAGAAGCTGAGATAGCAAAGGCCTCTGCCAATCAGAGGAGTGTTGGAGGAGACCTAGATGCTGAGACCCAGGCTGATGATGAATATCTAGAATCATCCATTAGGTGGCAGATGCTGGACATACATTGCAATGTAGGTGGAGATATGGCAGATGTCCCAGAGGGGTTTTGCACACTGCACGTATAGTGGATGAGCCCATCCAGATCATAAGTGTTGTGATCACCTGCTCTTCAGAACATATAGCTTTCACCATTGAGAGATTGTTGACTGTCATGGAGAACCAAACCGAGCAGCTCACTGATAGGATACTAGGTATGCATTCTGACTTGCATTTTATCACCTTGTTTCTGAGCTCTGGTGCCCAGAGTCAGGAGAGACAGGGACAAGGCACCTGGAGTCGCAGTCAGATCCTGGATGCCCTCGGGAAAGCAGTGAGGGCCAAATGGACTTCGTGGTTTAGATGAGCAGCTGCTGCCAGCTTTGAGGGGAACTTTCAGGCTGCTTTTCATGGGTCAGCCTCTCTGCCTTTGCCATTCACACAAATGCCTCTGAATGCTACAGGTCAATGGTCTCCTCAGTGATGGGCTTAGCAGCATGGTGGCACAGTGTTTAGCACTGCAGCCACTCAGCGCCAGGGACCCGGGTTCATTCCAACCTTGAGTGACTGCCTGTGTGGAGTTTGTACATTCTCCCCGTGTTTGCGTGGGTTTCGTTCGGGTGCTCCGGTTTCCTCCCACAGTCCAACATGAGCAGGTTAGGTGGATTGACCAAGCTAATTTGCCCCTTAGTGTCCAAAGATTAGATGGGGTTATGGGGATAGAGCAGGGGAGTGGGCATAGATAGGGTGTTCTTTCAGAGAGTTGGTGCAGACTCGATGGGCTGAATGGCCTCCTTCTGCACTGTAAGGATTCTAAGTGTAGCTCTCATTGTATCTCCTTTCCAGTTCAGTGCACTGATTTTGAACAGGGCTCATTAGCCAGCTCTTTAGGGTATCCTTTGTCACCCAGAAGCCAACAAACCAAAGGGTCTTATCCACAGAACATCCCTGGCACCTGGGAGTGTCTGAATAACTGGGCAGCATGACTGTTTTCAGTATAGTGTGGGCACACCCATTGATAGAATGATAGTCTTTTCTTTTCGTAAATGCCCCTGGCTGTCCCAATGGCACTTTAAATGTGACATATATAGAAACACACGGGTGGGCCTGAACATTGCATCAGGTTAGGGATCCAACATCATCACACGTAAGTGTGGATTGAGGACAGTGGCAGGGAATGGGTTGGCAGTGGTCCTGATTTCCAACTGTAAAATCCACCCCATAAAGTCTAAATGTAAACCTTCAGAAAGGGTGAGGTCTTAAAGTGTAGGTTTTACTGAAGGGTAAAAGAAATTCAATTGGTGAACTTAATCACATGCATTGCAAAAATGTAATATTTTTATGTTGTAATTTAAAACCAGAAAGTCATTGTGACTCTCATTGAAGCTTTTGCAGGAAGATAGAAATGTTCTTTATTCAGGTGCATTGTGAACTATCGTTGACTTTATTCTTCTGAGGGCATTGAAGATAATTACATATCACAAATGTGATACCGCTAATGTGTTTCATTGGGAAGCCTGAAATTTCCATTTCTTCTTCACCAATTACCCTGGTTCTGTTGGAACTGGGCCACAGAAATGTGTTGTCCTGTACATTCCTACAAATGCCTATTGTCTTTGCTGCTGTTTTGTTTTTTGCAGGAAAGATTAATTTTCAAACTCTCAGCATGACTAAACTTTTTGTCCACAATAAATCATTTGGCTGCAAATTTCATTAGAAAATGAAATATAATTATTTATTATTGATGGACTGTGTCCCTGAGGAATTTGAACTGATACCAATAGCAGAAATGTGCAGCAATATATAATTCATTAGATGGAGATTTCCAAACAAACAGCTGTTGAGCTGAATTTAAGTTTCTTCATCAATTGATTCAATTATCAATTGGGAGAGAATTATCTGAGGGAGCCTGAATGATGTAGATGGCTAGGTTCTCTGCTTTGGGTTGCATTCAGGTAGGACTGGATTTAGAACCATAGCAATGATACAGCACAGAAAGGGGCCATTGGATCCATCTTGTCCATGCTAAGCCAAAGACACTCAGCTGCTCCTTCTAATTCCAACTTCCTGTACATGGCCCATAGCCCTGCAGCTTACAGCACTTAAGGTGTAGATCCAGGTACTATTTAAAATAGCTTAGGGCCTCTGTCTTCACCACAACTCAGTCAGAAAATTCCAATATGCCTTTCTGAAGCCACCCCAATCTTGATCCATTTCCCTGGATTAAGGGTCAAGACTGGCTGCAGTGTGACCATCCCTTCAGTACCAGAAGAGGTAGCTGGATAGTTAGAGAGTCTGAAGCACTCCAAAGATTGTTGCCCACTCGCCCTCAACAGAAATTGAGGCCTAATAGGGAAGGTAAATGGTGACCTATTTGGAAAAAGAAGTTCCCAAAAGGCCCTCTTGTTTCAATGGACGTCCTCTGGGACATTACTGCCATTTCCTGAGCATTACTGCACCTTCGATATAACAGCCCGGGAAACAACCGTAAGTGAAGCAGAGGCCTGTGTGATTAGCTGGAGACTTAACACACCTGAATATGTAGCAGGTAGGATTAGAATGACCAGCAGTGGATCCCAGTTGGGCTGCAGTGTCAGGACATTGAGGCTGGGGTAGTGAGATGACAATTGGCCTCATTGCCAGAATTTTTCCTCATTCTCCATCACGATTAGACTTGTGAAGGACAATTCAGCTCAGAATTTGAACGTTGTCCTGAAATATTTCAGATTTCCTGCGTCTGCAGTATTTTTCTTTTTGCATGAGGCCAGCAAGGTATTCCTTGGAATGCAGAAGGTTAAGGCACAATTTAATCAAAAAGTTTAAGCTATTAAGTGGAAAAGGCAGGTTAAATAAAGAGAAATCATTTTCATCGGTTGCTGAGTCTCGGACTAGGCGCTGTAGTCTAAAAATGAGCAGCATGCCTTTCAGAAGTAAAATTAGGAAACACATCTACACACAAAGGCTGGTAAAAGTCTCAAACTCTCTATTGCAAATGGCAATTGATGCCCGATCTTGTGTAAATTTTAACACTGATATTGATGGATTTGTCAATTAAAGATATCAGGTTATGGCAAAGTCCATGGGAATACGTTGCGGATCAACCATAATCTCATTAAATGGCGAATCAGGCATGAAGGGTAAATGCTCTTCGGTTGATCACAAGTTCCTGGGTTCCTAACAATGATGAATACTCATCAAGTTGCCTCTCTTTTATGTTCTGAAGACTCCGACCTTCAAAGTGCAGGGTCCTGATCCTGGTTTTCGATCTTACCAAACCCCATGACCTCTGGTTTCTGCGACCCTTGATCCCTCCTGACAATGTGACTCTTCCTCTGAGGAGGACAAGGAAGTGAAGGGTGAGCAGCAGCAGCCATAGAGGAAACCCCCCGCCCATGCAGAATGGAAAGGCAGGGATGGAATTTTCATGAGACGGCTCAAAGTGTAAGGCTGAGGTTCCTGAGGGAGGTTTAGGGCCTGGGCCAGTTTGAAATCCTGTACGAATGGTGCTGGCTTTCCTCATATTATTTTAAAATTAAACAAATCATCGATAAATTAAACATGAATGAGATGGGTTGACTGCCCTTGGTGGGGCACAGTAACTAAAATAAAATGTCAAAAGGAAACTTAACTAACTGAACCAAAATGTCATTCCTGGGGATGATGATGCACCAAGCCTAATGCTCTTAACATATGCCCTTAGCCCTTCAACAAACAATGTGGAATGACACCTTGGAATAAAGGTTAATGATCACGCTGACCTAGACAGCCATTGGCTGGCGTTCTGGCTTGATGCTCAAGCTGTGGTTGTAGCAGGTGATATAGCTTAATGACTTTTCTCTTTGATCCCAGGGATGCACACCAAGACCAGCATCAATTGCTGCTGGAGGACCGCTGACTGGTGAAAAATGTCCAATCTTGTTGATTTTCCAGTGTTAAAAGCTGTCCACAATTCAGTGTTGCAGGTTGGCAAGTCTACGTGTATGTCGTGAGGGATGTACTAAAGCGCATGGAAGCTGCTGCAAAGGCTCATTGGGGAAAGGCCACAATCTCAGGTCCTCCTACCATAGTACCCAAAGTGGTTGGAATCCATGTAAAGCCCTCAAGCTATAAGCACCAGGGACTGCTTCACACAGAAAGTATATTGGAGTTATTATTTGCAAGTGCAGTGAGGCAACTAGAAATAGCACATACTGTATTGCACTTTTTAAGTAATGTCGATTTGTACTGTTATGTAAAGTAATGCTACAAATTATAAGTGTACATTGCTCCTCTAAAAAGTTCATGTTGAAGAAATGCTCCTTGAAAATCAACTGTGGTATGTTCTTCTGTGCGTCACTCTCCCTCTCTCCTCCTTTTAAAATAAATTTAAAGTACCCAATTCATTTTTTCCAATTAAGGGGCAATTTAGCGTGGCCAATCCACCTGCCCTGCACATCTTTGGGTTGTGGGGGCGAAACCCACGCAAACACGGGGAGGATGTGCAAACTCCACACGGACAGTGACCCAGAGCCGGGATCAAACTTGGGACCTCGCCGCCGTGAGGCAGCCGTGCTAACACTACGCCACCGTGCTGCCCTCCCTCTCTCCATTTTAACAGCTGTTCCTGCTCTTTCCTTTTTTTCCACATGTTCTTCCTTATCGTCTTCGCAGAACTTAACCAACAGCTTAAAAGGACAAGCCAGCGACATACCCAAATGGCAGGGCCTTTAATTAGAGCTGCTGAAGAATCTTTCTTGTCCATTCGTGACACTTGAATTAAGAATTGTGCCAGACCAACTTTACCAAAGGGACGTAAAAATAGCAAACTTAATAAGCGCGATACTCCGAGGCCGCGCCGGTTGGGAGAATTGCCGGCCACGCCATTATATTGTGCGACGCCGGTCCGACGCCATCCCACCATTCTCCCAACCAGCGAGAACGGCCCCGTCAAGCTCTGCGCCGCGCCAGCCGGAGAATCGCCCGAGACACTCACAACGGCGATTCTCCGGTAACCCCGCTATTCTCCGGCCCGGATGGGCAGAGCGGCCGCTCCGACACGACAGGTTCCCGCCGCCGGCGCCCACACCTGGTCGCTGCCGGCAGGAACTGTGCGGGAACGCTGGGGGGTGTGGCATGTGGGCGGGGGTAGGGGGGTTCCTTTACCGGGGATCGGGGCTGACCACCGATCGGCGGGC
This sequence comes from Scyliorhinus torazame, assembly GCF_047496885.1. Lineage (NCBI taxonomy): Eukaryota > Metazoa > Chordata > Chondrichthyes > Carcharhiniformes > Scyliorhinidae > Scyliorhinus > Scyliorhinus torazame. The sequence goes on from NC_092709.1 coordinate 270,661,490, forward strand.
TGACCTCTCTAAAGGAGGACCTCCTTTCCTCCGCTGCCCCGCAATATCCATCCGCCATCTTCTTGCTGGGTGGTCTCGGGGAGGACGGCAACCGCGCCTGCGTGGGTGACTTCATTTACACGACGCGGCTGCGTCATTTATGCGGCGCCGCTTTTTATGCGGCGCCAAGGCCCAGCGCACGTAAAATACGCGACCCCGATCCTAGCCTCCCAGGGGCGGGAGAATAGGGGTCTGAGAGTGGGCTCCGCTGCCGGAGTGAAACACTCCGGTTTTCACTCCGGCTTCGGGACTTTGGCTCCCTTTGGGAGAATCGCGCCCTACGTTTTTTTAGAATTGATTTTACTGGATGTGGATGTTGCTGCCATTTATTGCCCATTCTTAGTTGCCCTTGAGAAGGTGGTGGTCCATGAAGTGTAGGTACCCCACAGTGCTGTTAGTGAGAGAGTTCCAGGATTTTGACCCAGCGACAATGAAGGAATCGCGATATATTTCCAAGTCAGGGTCGTGAGTGACTGGGAGGGGATCCTCCAGGTGGTGTAACAAGGTTTCAAAACTTTCAACATACTTTCTGGATGCATGTGGAGGATCACACAATATGTTGGGTGTGACTCTTTGGTGCAGAACAAACCTTCTACATGTTACCTGCCGTATTGGAGCTTGGGTGTCTGTTTCATGCATGTCAAACAATCATTGTCCAATTGGATTTCTAAACCCATTCTGTGCCTTGCAGAAAGAAGTCATGAAAGGGATGATGGAGATGTATTTGATGGCAAGACAATGCCTCCAGAGATTTGAAACTGTAGCTGTGTAAATTATTTTATTGTGCAGGTTGGAAAATGATACATTTTGAGGAATTAAAATGCATTACAGTCACAAACCTGTTGCATTAGACAGTTGCATTGAAATATGATCCATGAAGGGATTTGCAACAGCGCAAATGCTTTGAAATCAGGGCCAATGGTTTAATATATTTTCTTAACTTTTCAAATTTGCATCAATAGTGTCAAGCACAACAAGAATTAAATTCATCACTGGACCAAGGGGAATCATCTGGTTTGGAGAAGGGCAAGGCAACTTTCACAATTAATGTGCATAACCAGCGCATATTTACTGCTGATGCATAGGAACACAACACAAGTGGTGGTGAACTGCCTTCTTTAATCACTGCAGTCCATGTGGCATAGGTATGCCCACAGTGCTATGATTTTTCCCTTGCCATGCCCAGTATAGGCATGTCACATTATGCAATTCCAGTCAACACTTTAAAAAAGAATTGGACACAGTCAAGCTGTTAAAATGATTGCTGGAAATCTTGTGACTTTTGGCATTTGGACAGTGTCAAACCTCTGGTAATTACCTAATTAAACATGGACATAGGTGTGTGTGTGTGTGTATGTGACTTTATTTTAAACTCTGGAAAGATTGCTGTTGAATTCTTTAATTGGAAACACACTGCAAGCATGAGAAAAGATACACCTCTTCCATACAAAACATACTGGTTACAAGTAGTAAGGGGGCAAATACATTTATTCTGTCTATTGCGGTGACCAAATAAGCAATGTTTTAATTACAAACATGATGGTGTGTTACTTGAACAGGAACATGCTTTTGCTGCCCTTGCCCTTTTTGATGGTAAAAGTCAAGGGTTTGGAAGGTGATGTTGAAGTGTCTTAGTGAGTCACTGCAGCATTTTGTAGTTGTGCCAGTTGTGTAGTTAGTGAATGTATAAGGTGGTGGATCGGGTACTTGTCAAATGTACTTCTTTGCCTTGGATGGTGTTGAGTTTCTTGATTGTGATTGGAGCTGCATTTATCCAGGCAAGTGAAGAGTAGAACCATAGAATTCCTACACTGCGGAAGGAGGCCGTTCAGCCCATCGAGTCTGCACTGACCCTCTGAAAGAGCACTCTACCTAGACCCACTCCACCGCCCTATGCCTGTAACTCCATAACACCACCTAACCTGCACATCCTAACCTGAAAAGTGTGGTGAACTCAGCCCAACACATCAGCCAAGCTTGCCTCCCCCACATTGATTCTGTATACACCTCCCGCTGCCTCAGGAAGGCAGACAACATTATCAGAGACCCCTCCCACCCAAGCATTGTCTTCTTCCAGACCCTTCCATTAGGCAGAAGGTACAGAAGTCGGAAGACTGGTGCATCCAGACATAGGAACAGCTTCTTCCCCACAGCTGCAAGACTCCTCAATGACTCCCCTCGGACTGATCTATTCCCTGTAAGAACCCTATTCACGACACCCTGTGCTGCTCTTGCTCAAGAATTGCTTTGTTTGGCCCCTTGTTCCGCACTGTAACCAATCACTGTTTGGCAATGTACCATTTGTCAACGTATTCTGTTGATTATTCTTTTGTCTACTATGTACGTGCTGTGTACGTTCCCTCGGCCGGAGAAAAATACTTTTCACTGTACTTCGGTACATGTGACAATAAATCAAATCAATCAATCAATCAAACTTTGGACACTAAGGGGAAAGTTTAGCATGGCCAATCCACATAACCTGCACATCTTTGTGCTGTAGGAGGATACCAGATAACCCAAAGGAAACCCACGCAGACACAGGGAGAAAGTGCAAACACCACACAGACAGTCACCCCAGGACAGAATTGAACCCGGGTCTCTGGTGCTGTGAAGCAGCAGTGCTAACCACTGTGCCACTGTGGCATCTACTCTGTTATACTTATGACTTCTGCCTTGTAGGTGGTAGGCAGTCTTTGAGCAGTCAAGAGAAAACTTACTTACCATTGAATTCTAAGCATTTGATCTTCTTGCAGCCACAGTATTTATACGGCTCAATGGTAACCCCAGGATGTTGATGGTAGGGGATTCAAAAAATGGTAGTGCTGTCAAAAGGCAAAGGGTAGATGGTCAGATTCTCTCTTGTTGGAGGTAGTTATTGTATAGCACTTGGTGACACGAATGTTACTGCTCAGTTATCAATTTAAGCCTGAATGCTGCACGGGACCTGTTTGATTTTAACATGGACTGTTTCAGTATCTGAGGAGTTGCAAATAGTGCTGAACATTGTGAAATCACCAGTGGACATCCCCACTTCTGACCTTATGATGGAGGAAAGGTCATTGTTGAAACATTTAAAGCTGGTTGAGCCTAACACACTACCCTAAGGAATTCCTGCAATAATGCCTTAGGATTAAGGTGATTGACATTCAACAACCACAACCATCTTCCCTCATGCTTGGCAATGACTCAAGCTAGTTTTCCCCCTGATTCCCATTGACTTCAATTTTGCCAGGGATCCTTGATGCCATAATCATTCAAATGCTGTCTTGATATCAAGGGCAGTCACTCTCACCTCACCTCTGGAATTCAGCTCTTTTTAACCAAAGTTTCAATGAGGTCAGAAGCTGAATTGCCCTGTGGAACCCAAACTGAGCATCAGTGACCAGGCATGTGCTGAATTGTGCAGCTTGATAACTGTAGTCACAATATCTTCCATCACTTTGCTGTTATTTGACTGTAGTCTTAGGGAGTGGCAATTGGCCTGACTGAGGTTATCACACCTAGGCAATTTACCATATTGTCAGATAGATCTGAATGCTGGAGTTAGAATAGCTTGGCTAGGGGCCACTAGTCGTACAACCAAAATATTGTTGGGGCCAAGAGCCTTTGCTGTATCCAGTTCCTTCAGACATTTCTTGATGTCATGCGGAGCGAATCAAGTTGCCTGAAGACAATGTACATTTTGTTTATTGGTTTACTGATGGCAGAATGTTAACCTATCCTGCTCCATGAATGTATGCCGTTGGGCTTTGGTCATGCTTGGCAAGTTCAGTGGTCCTCTTGTTGGTTTGACTTGTAAACAATTGTAAAAAGACATAGCTGGTAACATCATAAAAAAATCATGGTGGATTTTAATCTTGCTGGCTCTGCAATAACACAATGAGCAGAGAGTTAAAAGTGGCATGGTCTTACTTCCTTTCTACCATGCTATCTTCTCACTAGATTCAGGGTAGTATTCTATAAGTATGCTGATTGGGTTCCAATTACATCCTCATAGTCTGCTCGAGAAGGCACTTGGCTTCGTCACCATGCCAACCTGGCAGCAAGTGGATCGAGTACCAGAAAAGGCTCAGGAAGGTATGGCTGCTTTATTTATTTTTTTGGTTTCCACATTGGCTTAGAATGCTGGAGTGTTCATCCAGGCTCCTATTACATTGATGACTTAAGTTTGATCTTTTGACTGAGTGGAACTTAGCATTTAAAAGTCCTTTCTGACAAATTCCAACCTTTGGAATTGAAGGTGGGATGCTGGAGGGAACAAAAACTAAGCTGAACAGTATTAGATTAATTTTCTGGGCAGGAAAGCGCAGAGTAGAAAGAAGCAGCAACAGAATTACAGGATTATTCCAACACAGAAGGAGGCTGTTTGGCCCATCGTCTGCACTGGCTCTCCCAATGAGCAACTCACCGAGTACCATTCTCCTATCTTCTCCCAATAACCCTGCACTTTCTTCATTTGAGTTGATGGGTCTAATTCACTTATGAACTCTTCAATTGAACCTGACTTCACCACATTCTCAGGCAGAGCATTCCAAAACCTAACCACTCACTGCATTAACAAGTTTTGCCTCATACCATTTTTGCTTTTCTTACGAATTAATTTAAACCTGTTTCCGCTCATTCCCAATCTTTTCATGAGTGCAAAGTTTTTATGGGCATGATTCTCTATCCTGGGAAGCCCGGAATGCATTTTCCCGATGGGACAGAGAATCAGGCATTGGGGGGAGAACAGGATCGGCATCCAACACAATGCTCTGACCCCCTGCTGACAGCGTGAACAAGGTAAAGATGCATGCACGTAATGGGATGTAAATAAATGCTCCTGCATCTCATGATTCTCGGGTCTCCATGGACGGGAATCACATGGGTGCAGATCACTTTTGGTCGCAGCAATCGTAAACCTGAGATTGTGGGCCACTTTGCTCGCCGCGAGGTCCACAACCTCAGGTTCACAATTGCTTAGACCATCAAAGCCAATCCGAAGCATACCACCTCCCCCCTCCCAACAATGCACTGCCGACCTGCGCCTCCTCTACCAGATAACCCATGCCCAAAGAAATGTAAGTGCAGTGAAACCACATGTTTGAGTGATTGGCATACACTTAGTGCCTGGAATGTACTTACCTCTCTTTGATGTGGTCAATGTTTATAAACATTGTAATTTCACCACTTAGGCCACTGAAGCTTGAAGGGATATGAATGGATCGAAGCTGCGGATGGTTTGTAAAAGCTGTCAATCACAGACCACCACTCAAGAAGCTATGAATGGCTTACAAATAATGGAGCTGTGGGAGCTAGACACAGGCACAGCTGCTCTCCTTCGAGGAATGGACATGTGGAGCTGCAAAGTATGTATTGCAGCTATGACACTTCCCACTTCCCCTGCCTGGACTGCTCGTTACCTTCCAGGCAGGGGTCCCTTTCCTTCAGATGGTAGGTTTGTGTGGGGGTGGGTGGGTCTGTGTGGGGGGATCTGTGGATGGTCTCCTTTAGAGAGTGGGTGCCTGTGTGGAGTCCCCTATTACAGGGGTCCCTGTGGGGGTCTGTCAATTAGAGGGGTCCCTTGGGGTGGGTCCCTTGGGGTGTCCCCCAATTACAGTGGTCCTTGGGGGTGGTCCCCTATTACAGGTATCCCTGGGGGGTTCCCCTATTACAGGGGTCCCTTGGTGTGGCCCCCCATTGCATCGATCCCTGGAGGGTCACCCATTTTAGGGTCCCTGCGGGGGTTCCCCCTATTGGGCGGCATGGTAGTACAGTAGTTAGCACCGTTGCTTCACAGCACCAGGGACTCAGGTTCGATTCCCGGCTTGGGTCACTTTCTGTACCAAGTCTGCACATTCTCCCTGTGTCTGCGTGGATTTCCTCCGGGAGCTCCGGTTTCCTCCCACAAGTCCTGAAAGACGTGCTTGTTAGGTGAATTGGACATTCTAAATTCTCCCTCTGTGCACCCGAACAGGCACCGGAATGTGGTGACTAGGTATTTCCACAGTAACTTCATTATTGCAGTGTTATTATAAGCCTGTTTGTGACAGTAATAAAGATTATTATTATTACTACTACAGGATTCCCTGGGGGGGGGGGGGGGGGACTGATATTATAAGGGGCACGGTTTAGCTAAAGACCCATAGAGAGAGAGTTTAGCTGCATGTTATTGGTGCTTGCAACATCAAGAAACACCCAGCTATTTAAGGTGCCCTGGCTGGATAGGGGGCCTTAGTGGGGAATGCGAGGCAGCCCATAGCCTCGTTTTGTGCACTGAGGAGATCCACTCACCAGAACGCCTCAGGGCAGTGAGAGTTCGAGATGCCATTTTTAAATGGCGTCCGATCTCTGGAGCCCATGATGCAACCCCGTCCCCCCAAGCCCCAATGCACTATGTGAGGGTCCTTAGCTACCCAATCCCCCCACCCCCCCCCCCCCCCCCACACCTGCGCAAAGCACCCCCCGGCCCAATCGCCACCGTGCAAAAAATACCAGCTTCGCACCCTGGCAGTGCCTCTGTCAGCTGGCAGTGTCACTGGATACCCTGGCAGTGCCAGGCTGGCACATATGTGGCACTGCCAGGGTGCCAGGCTGACAGTGCAGCGTGGCCATAAAATCGTGCCCATAGTGCCCAATTTCTTACCTGAATACCACGTATTAGAGATAAATTCTGCATATGGCTTAACCCAAACTTTATTTTTTTAAAGTAATGAATCAAAATCAGGATATCCTTTTAATAATACATCTGATTGAAACAAAACTTTACTAGTTAAATCCAAATAGTCAAGCGAAAAGAATTCGGCAGACAGCACTTTCAGGAAGATTTCTAAAGGCAGTAGTCCTCTTCCAGTCCTGTAACATTCCATAATTCAATTCTCTCATATTATCAGGGATGCTGAGTAATGTAAAAGCCTACGTTGCATGTAAGGTGCACCTTAATATAAGGCTCAGTGTAAAGGCTAATGATGAAGTTGCGACAGGAGAGCAAGTTAATACTGCTTTGAATGAGGCTCATTTTTTCTTACCACAAAAAAGGTAGAGTTTGGGATGAGTAAGGATCTCTGCAGTACATTTCTGTTATTACTTTGGTAGCTTGCCAATCCTGCCACAACTTAAAAATGGCCCTTGCACCTGCAATCTGGGAGAGTTTGTCTGCTGTGTTTGTCTCTGTGTTTGTACTGGAACAAGGTGAAAAAAAAAAACACATTCTTGGCTATAATGTAGTTGCCTTTAGGCAGTCTGCTGTCAGAACAAATGGTTTGATTGTTTCCTTTGACAGATATGTGAGTTGGCTACTGCAAGAAAGCATCAGAGCTATTACCTGATATGTCTGTCTCAACAAGGAGTCCTGTTTACCAGACTGACAGATGGAGAGTTGTGAGTCTGGTACCCAAGAGGCTGCCCTGTTACCTGTGAAAACAAGATTTGATTGATGAGCTTCTGACTGCGAGGAATGTTTCACGTTGGGTTAGCTTTGATTAATTGTGGATGATATCTTTCTGTCTTCCAATGAAAAGAAAAAGAATACTGCAAATGCCAAAATCTGAAAATGGAACCCAAAATGCTTGAAATACATCAGCAGTCAGTTGGCATCTGCAGAGGGAAAAGGCAAATAATGTAATGAGTAGGTTTCACTCACCTTTGCATAGAAAATCATGCCGCTCCCCCAATTGCAGCATCTAACTGTATCTCGAATGAATTGAAGGCTTGTTCAGAAGATGAATCCGGAAGGTTATTCCAGGTGCTGATGACCTTTTGCATCAATAAGTATTTCCTAAATGTCAATCATACAATAACTTTGTGTAGCATGATTTTACATATACCTCAAATATCTGCATTGCTGAAAGACTTTCCAGCACATGGCAATGTATTATAATCCTCAGATACAGCGGACATTTGTAATTCATAATTTTTTCACCAAAACCTTTCAACATTTTTCATCTTCATCTCAATCAATGGTCAACTCTTTGAGCCACGAGGCCTGATCATATCTGAGGAAGGAATGCTCAAATGCTAATTCAGCATCTTTTCCAGCCACACCACACACAAAAAACGTTGCGGTCAACAACCTGTTTAAAATGCATGAAAGGGCATATCTGTCACAGCAGCCAAGAGCTATCTCTTCAAAATTCTACATAGAGTACAAGATAGTAAAAGAGCTCATGGTGGATCACAGCCCATTTTACATCTTTCCCAATTAATATTACTGGAACTTTTATGAAGTCAAAATTACCCTCTTATTTTCCAACACAACATACAACAGCTGGGGAGTGACCAAATTATTCAAGGTACAGAATAAGTCTAAAGCTCTGTGAATTCCTTCCTGACACTGATAACACAGTAATACATGTAATTTGTCTGGAAATTTCTGGCACAACTACAATGTAAAAGTGCAGTTATGCTGCCTCTTCTCAAGGAAATTCATGTGTAACTAATTTATGCTACTTTTCCTTCAAGATATTGACAGAAACAGATTGGCATGACTGTTTGTGCTACATGTTTGTGCCACTCGTTTGTATCTTCACATCTTTACTCCTTCCAAAGAGACAAAAGACCAGCTCACCTTGAGCTCCTTGTACTTATTTGGGTTAGTGTTGGCATTGATTAACACCCCCCCCCTCCCAAATCTTTGGGGTGTTGGTACTCACAGTAACTTGATTATCATAATTGCTGGATTTGAACTTGAATTTGGATTTGATTTGAATTTGATTTATTGTCGCGTGCAACAAGGTATAGTGAAAGGTATTGTGCGGCGTACAGTCCAGACAGATTGTACCATACTTGAAAAACATAGGACAGATGATAAATACGCAATGTAAATACATAGACACAGGGGTCAGGTGAAGCATACGGAACATAGTACTACTCAGTAGAGAAGATGTACGGAGAGAGCAGTTCAGTCCATAATAGGGGCCGGGATTCTCCCTTCTGGGGACTAAGTCCCCACGCCCGCCAGAAAACGGACGAGAATCACTCCAAACATTTTCCTTGAAGGTCCGGGGTGATTCTCCGTTTTCTAGGGGGCTAGCAGCGCCCTGGCGTGCGTACCGTAGGTCTGGCAGCCGGTGGGGCTCTGCAAGTCAGTCCACGCGGCTGCACATGCGCACGGCAGCCGCAAGCGGCTCCGCACATGCATGCGGCGGCCCACCTCGGCGCGGGCGCCACCAACAAGGCGGAGCCACACAGCGGACCCGCGCGGAGGAAGTTAGGTCCCTCCCAGATCACGATGGCCTGCCGATCGGTGGCCCCCTATCATGGGGCTCGCCACCGCTGAGGCCCCCTCCAGAGTCAGATACCCTCCGCCCCCCGTCAGGACTGCCTCCACGGCCGCAGGTCCCAGCTCCCGCCGGGTGGTACGACATGTAAACTACGCCATCATAAGTTTGGCCGGTCGACCGTGGAGAATCGCCGAGGGGGCCTGTTCCAACGGCCCCGACCGGCGCCGCGTCGACTGCGCGTGCGGGACCTGCGGTACCGCGGAGAATCACGGAAGCGCCGTCGCGCCGGATTTCCGAGAATCCCGCCCAGGGTCATTCAGGAGTCTGATAACAGCGGGAAGAAGTTGTTTTTGAATCTGTTAGTGCATGTTCTCAGGCATTTGTACCTCCTGCCCAATGGAAGACTCCATATCCATTAAATGTGATTGACTCTTAAATGGATCCTTAAGGGGGAGGGGGAACAGCCCCAAGTCGTGGTCCACATAGGTACCAACGCCATAGGGAGGAAAAGGGATAGGGATGTAAGGCAGGAATTCAGGGAACTAGGGTGGAAACTTAGATCTAGGACAAACAGAGTTATTATCTCTGGGTTGTTACCCGTGCCACGTGATAGCGAGACAAGGAATAGGGAGAGAGAGGAATTGAACACGTGGCTACAGGGATGGTGCAGGAGGGAGGGTTTCAGATTTCTGGATAATTGGGGCTCATTCTGTGGTCGGTGGGACCTCTACAAACAAGATGGTCTACACCTGGACCAGAGGGGTACCAATCTCCTGGGGGGGAAATTTGCTAATGCCCTTCGGGAGGGTTTAAACTAGTTCAGCAGGGGCTTGGGGCTTTTGTACCTTTTTCAAATTGTGTGTGTGTCGGGGGGAAACTGAAGTGACACCACAGAAAAGCTGTGGCCTGAGTGCCTGGTTGGGATTCTACACTAAATTTAAAAAAATTGAGCATTGGTAACTAATTAAACATAATTACTTAATTATAATTTAGAGGGACATCTAAGCCAGAGATCGGAGAGTACTATATTTAGCTTTCGCATTTCTATTAGAAATCTAGTGCTAGGAAACAGATAGTTAACAGTAACTTTGAAATAAAAATAAAAAATTCAAAAAAAATGTTTTTAAATTTTAATTTTAATTTTAATTAATTAACGCAATGTCAGTTAGAGGGGTGCTGTGCTCTGACTGTGAGATGTGGCAGGTCCGGGAGGCTTCCAGCGTCCCGGATGGCTTCATCTGCAGAAAGTGCACCCAACTGGAGCTCCTCACAGACCGCATGGTTCGGTTGGAGCGGCAATTGGATGCACTTAGGAGCATGCAGGTGGCGGAAAGCGTCAGAGATCGCAGTTATGTAAATGTGGTCACGCCCAAGGTGCAGGCAGAGAAATGGGTGACCACCAGAAAGGGCAGGCAGTCAGTGCAGGAATCCCCTGTGGTTGTCCCCCTCTCGAACAGATATACCCCTTTGGATACTGTCGGGGGGGATAGCCTATCAGGGGAAAACAGCAACAGCCAGGGCAGTGGCACCACGGCTGGCTCTGATGTTCAGAAGGGAGGGTCAAAGCGCAGAAGAGTAATAGTAATAGGGGACTCTATAGTCAGGGGCACAGATAGGCGCTTCTGTGGACGTGAAAGAGACTCCAGGATGGTATGTTGCCTCCCTGGTGCCAGGGTCCAGGATGTCTCCGAACGGGTAGAGGGCATCCTGAAGGGGGAGGGCAAACAGGCAGAGGTCGTTGTACATATTGGTACTAACGACATAGGCAGGAAGGGGCATGAGGTCCTGCAGCAGGAGTTCAGGGAGCTAGGCAGAAAGTTAAAAGACAGGACCTCGAGGGTTGTAATCTCGGGATTACTCCCTGTGCCACGTGCCAGTGAGACTAGAAATAGGAAGATCGAGCAGCTAAACACGTGGCTAAACAGCTGGTGTAGGAGGGAGGGTTTCCATTATCTGGACCACTGGGAGCTCTTCCGGGGCAGGTGTGACCTGTATAAGAAGGACGGGTTGCATCTAAACCGGAGAGGCATAAATATCCTGGCTGCGAGGTTTGCTAGTGTCACACGGGAGGGTTTAAACTAGTATGGCAGGGGGGTGGGCACGGGAGCAATAGGTCAGAAGGTGAGAGCATTGAGGGAGAACTAGGGAATAGGGACAGTGTGGCTCTGAGGCAGAGCAGACAGGGAGAAGTTGCTGAACACAGCGGGTCTGGTGGCCTGAAGTGCATATGTTTTAATGCAAGAAGTATTGCGGGTAAGGCAGATGAACTTAGAGCTTGGATTAGTACTTGGAACTATGATGTTGTTGCCATTACAGAGACCTGGTTGAGGGAAGGGCAGGATTGGCAGCTAAACGTTCCAGGATTTAGATGTTTCAGGCGGGATAGAGGGGGATGTAAAAGGGGAGGCGGAGTTGCGCTACTGGTTCGGGAGAACATCACAGCTGTACTGCGAGAGGAAACCTCAGAAGGCAGTGAGGCTATATGGGTAGAGATCAGGAATAAGAAGGGTGCAGTCACAATATTGGGGGTTTACTACAGGCCTCCCAACAGCCAGCGGGAGATAGAGGAGCAGATAGGTAGACAGATTTTGGAAAAGAGTAAAAACAACAGGGTTGTGGTGATGGGAGACTTCAACTTCCCCAATATTGACTGGGACTCACTTAGTGCCAGGGGCTTAGACGGGGCGGAGTTTGTAAGGAGCATCCAGGAGGGCTTCTTAAAACAATATGTAGTCAGTCCAACTAGGGAAGGGGCGGTACTGGACCTGGTATTGGGGAATGAGCCCGGCCAGGTGGTAGATGTTTCAGTAGGGGAGCATTTTGGTAACAGTGACCACAATTCAGTAAGTTTTAAAGTACTGGTGGACAAGGATAAGAGTGGTCATAGGATGAATGTGCTTAATTGGGGGAAGGCTAATTATAACAATATTAGGCGGGAACTGAAGAACATAGATTGGGGGCGGATGTTTGAGGGCAAATCAACATCTGACATGTGGGAGGCTTTCAAGTGTCAGTTGAAAGGAATTCAGGACCGGCATGTTCCTGTGAGGAAGAAGGATAAATACGGCAATTTTCGGGAACCATGGATGACGAGAGATATTGTAGGCCTCGTCAAAAAGAAAAAGGGGGCATTTGTCAGGGCTAAAAGGCTGGGAACAGACGAAGCCTGCGTGGAATATAAGGAAAGTAGGAAGGAACTTAAGCAAGGAGTCAGGAGGGCTAGAAGGGGTCACGAAAAGTCATTGGCAAATAGGGTTAAGGAAAATCCCAAGGCTTTTTACACGTACATAAAAAGCAAGAGGGTAGCCAGGGAAAGGGTTGGCCCACTGAAGGATAGGCAAGGGAATCTATGTGTGGAGCCAGAGGAAATGGGCGAGGTACTAAATGAATACTTTGCATCAGTATTCACCAAAGAGAAGAAATTGGTAGATGTTGAGTCTGGAGAAGGGTGTGTAGATAGCCTGGGTCACATTGAGATCCAAAAAGACGAGGTGTTGGGTGTCTTAAAAAATATTAAGGTAGATAAGTCACCAGGGCCTGATGGAATCTACCCCAGAATACTGAAGGAGGCTGGAGAGGAAATTGCTGAGGCCTTGACAGAAATCTTTGGATCCTCGCTGTCTTCAGGGGATGTCCCTGAGGACTGGAGAATAGCCAATGTTGTTCCTCTGTTTAAGAAGGGTAGCAAGGATAATCCCGGGAACTACAGGCTGGTGAGCCTTACTTCAGTGGTAGGGAAACTACTGGAGAGAATTGTTCGAGACAGGATCTACTCCCATCTGGAAGCAAATGGACGTATTAGTGAGAGGCAGCACGGTTTTGTGAAGGGGAGGTCGTGTCTCACTAACTTGATAGAGTTTTTCGAGGAGGTCACGAAGATGATTGATGCAGGTAGGGCAGTGGATGTTGTCTATATGGACTTCAGTAAGGCCTTTGACAAGGTCCCTCATGGTAGACTAGTACAAAAGGTGAAGTCACACGGGATCAGGAGTGAGCTGGCAAGGTAGATACAGAACTGGCTAGACCATAGAAGGCAGAGAGTAGCAATGGAAGGATGCTTTTCTCATTGGAGGGCTGTGACCAGTGGTGTTCCACAGGGATCAGTGCTGGGACCTTTGCTCTTTGTAGTATATATAAATGATTTGGAGGAAAATGTAACTGGTCTGATTAGTAAGTTTGCAGACGACACAAAGGTTGGTGGAATTGCGGATAGCGATGAGGACTGTAGGAGGATACAGCAGGATTTAGATTGTTTGGAGACTTGGGCAGAGAGATGGCAGATGGAGTTTAATCCGGACAAATGTGAGGTAATGCATTTTGGAAGGTCTAATGCAGGCAGGGAATATACAGTGAATGGTAGAACCCTCAAGAGTATTGAAAGTCAAAGAGATCTAGGAGTACAGGTACACAGGTCATTGAAAGGGGCAACACAGGTGGAGAAGGAAGTCAAGAAGGCATACGGCATGCTTGCCTTCATTGGCCGGGGCATTGAGTATAAGAATTGGCAAGTCATGTTGCAGCTGTATAGAACCTTAGTTAGGCCACACTTGGAGTATAGCTTCAATTCTGGTCACCACACTATCAGAAGGATGTGGAGGCTTTAGAGAGGGTGCAGAAGAGATTTACCAGAATGTTGCCTGGTATGGAGGGCATTAGCTATGAGGAGCGGTTGAATAAACTCGGTTTGTTCTCACTGGAACGAAGGAGGTTGAGAGGAGACCTGATAGAGGTATATAATATTATGAGGGGCATAGACAGAGTGGATAGTCAGAGGCTTTTCCCCAGGGTAGAGGGGTCAATTACTAGGGGGTATAGGTTTAAGGTGAGAGGGGCAAGGTTTAGAGTAGATGTACGAGGCAAGTTTTTTACGTAGAGGGTAGTGGGTGCCTGGAACTCGCTACCGGAGGAGGTGGTGGAAGCAGGGACGATAGTGACATTTAAGGGGCATCTTGACAAATACATGAATAGGATGGGAATAGAGAGATACGGACCCAGGAAGTGTAGAAGTTTGTAGTTTAGTCGGGCAACATGGTCGGCACGGGCTTGGAGGGCCGAAGGGCCTGTTCCTGTGCTGTACATTTCTTTGTTCTTTGTTCTTTGTTGGGTACCTGAATTGGAGCTCCAGTATACAGGAGGTTGAGACTAATGAGGTCATGAGTAAGGTTTCAAAGTTGCAGGAGTGTACCGGCAGGCAGGAAGGTGGTTTAAAGTGTGTCTTTTTCAATGCCAGGAGCATCCGGAATAAGATGGGTGAACTTGCGGCGTGGGTTGATACTTGGGACTTCGATGTTGTGGCCATTTCGGAGACATGGGGCGAAATTCTCCGGAAACGGCGCGATGTCCGCCAAAACGGCGCAAATCAGTCGGGCATCGCGCCGCCCCAAAGGTGCGGAATGCTCCGCATCTTGGGGGGCCGACCCCAACCTTGAGGGGCTATGTCGGCGCCGGATGAATTTCCGGCCCGCCAGCTGGCGGAAAAGGCCTTTGGCGACGCATGCGCTGGAGCGTTAGCGGCCGCTGACGGCATTCCCGCGCATGCGCATTGGAGGGTGTCTCTTCTGCCTCCGCCATGGTGGAGAGGTGAATGCCACAGGGACAGGCATTTTAGCGGCGGGAGTTCGGCCCATCTGGGCCGGAGAATCGCGCGGGGGGGGCCCGCCAACCGGCGCAGCGCGATTCCCGCCCCCGCCGAATATCCAGTGCCGGAGACTTCGGCAACCGGCGGGGGCGGGGTTCACACCAGCCCCCTGGCAATTCTCCGACCCGGCGGGGGGTTGGAGAATCTCGCCCATGGATAGAGCAGGGACAGGAATGGTTGTTGCAGGTGCCGGGGTTTAGATATTTCAGTAAGCTCAGGGAAGGTGGTAAAAGAGGGGGAGGGGTGGCATTGTTAGTCAAGGACGGTATTACGGTGGCAGAAAGGACGTTTGATGAGGACTCGTATACTGAGGTAGTATGGACTGAGGTTAGAAACAGGAAAGGAGAGGTCACCCTGTTAGGGGTTTTCTATATGCCTCCGAAAAGTTCCAGAGATGTAGAGGAAAGGATTGCAAACATGATTCTGGATAGGAGCGAAAACAACAGGGTAGTTGTTATGGGAAACTTTAACTTTCCAAATATTGACTGGAAACGCTATAGTTCGAGTACTTTAGATGGGTCCGTTTTTGTCCAATGTGTGCAGGAGGGTTTCCTGACACAGTATGTAGATAGGCCAACGAGAGGCGAGGCCATATTGGATTTGGTACTGGGTAATGAACCAGGACAGGTGTTAGATTTGGAGGTAGGTGAGCACTTTGGTGATAGTGACCACAATTCGATTAAGTTTACTTTAATGATAGAAAGGGATAGGTATATACTGCAGGGCAAGAGTTATATCTGGGGGAAAGGCAATTATGATGCGATGAGGCATGACTTAGGATGCATCGGATGGAGAGGAAAACTGCAGGGCATGGGCACAATGGAAATGTGGAGCTTGTTCAAGGAACAGCTACTGCGTGTCCTTGATAAGTATGTACCTGTCAGGCAGGGAGGAAGTGGTCGAGCAAGGGAACCGTGGTTTACTAAAGCAGCCAAAACACTTGTCAAGAGGAAGAAGGAAGCTTATGCAAAGATGAGACATGAAGGTTCAGTTGGGGCGCTCGAGAGATACAAGTTTGCTAGGAAGGACCTAAAGAGAGAGCTAAGAAGAGCCAGGAGGGAACATGAGAAGTTTTTGGCAGGTAGGATCAAGGATAACCCTAAAGCTTTCTATAGATATGTCAGGAATAAACGAATGACAATGGTAAGAGTAGGGCCAGTCAAGGACAGTGGTGGGGAGTTGTACTTGGAGTCCGAGGAGATAGGAGAGATGCTATATGAATATTTTTCATCAGTATTCACACAGGAAAAAGACAATTTTGTCGAGGAGAGTACTGAGATTCAGGCTACTAGACTAGAAGGGCTTGAGGTTCATAAGGAGGAGGTGTTAGCAATTCTGGAAAGTGTGAAAATAGATAAGTCCCCTGGGCCAGATGGGATTTATCCTAGGATTCTCTGGGAAGCTAGGGAGGAGATCGCTGAGCCTTTGGCTTTGATCTTTAAGTCATCTTTGTCTACAGGAATAGTGCCAGAAGACTGGAGGATAGCAAATGTTGTCCCCTTGTTTAAGAAGGGGAGTAGAGACAACCCCGGTAACTATAGACCAGTGAGCCTTACTTCTGTTGTGGGCAAAATCTTGGAACGGTTTATAAGAGATAGGATGTATAATCATCTGGAAAGGAATAATTTGATTACAGATAGTCAACACGGTTTTGTGAAGGGTAGGTTGTGCCTCACAAAACATATTGAATTCTTTGAGAAGGTGACCAAACAGGTGGATGAGGGTAAAGCAGTTGATGTGGTGTATATAGATTTCAGTAAAGCGTTTGATAAGGTTCCCCACGGTAGGCTACTACAGAAAATACGGAGGCATGGGATTCAGGGTGATTTAGCAGTTTGGATCAGAAATTGGCTTGCTGAAAGAAGACAAAGGGTGGTGGTTGATGTGAAATGTTCAAACTGCTGTTTGTCATTTTTATAAATGACCTGGAGGAGGGCATAGAAGGATGGGTGAGTAGATTTGCAGATAACACTAAAGTTGGTGGAGTTGTGGACAGTGGAAGGATGTTACAAGTTATAGAGGGACATAGATAAGCTGCAGCGCTGGGCTGAGAGGTGGAAAATGGAGTTTAATGCAGAAAAGTGTGAGGTGATTCATTTTGGAAGGAATAACAGGAAGTACTGGGCTAATGGTAAGATTCTTGGCAGTGTGGATGAGCAGAGAGATCTCGGTGTCCATGTACATAGATCCCTGAAAGTTGCCACCCAGGTTCAGAGGGTTGTTAAGAAGGCGTACGGTGTGTTAACTTTTATTGGTAGAGGGATTGAGTTTCGGAGCCATGAGGTCATGATGCAGCTGTACAAAACTCTGGTGTGGCCGCATTTGGAGTATTGCGTGCAATTCTGGTCGCCGCATTATAGGAAGGATGTGGAAGCATTGGAAAGGGTGCAGAGGAGATTTACCAGAATGTTGCCTGGTATGGAGGGAAGATCTTATGAGGAAAGGCTGAAGGACTTGAGGCTGTTTTCGTTAGAGAGAAGAATGTTAAGAGGTGACTTAATTGAGGCATACAAGATGATCAGAGGATTGGATAGGGTGTACAGTGAGAGCCTTTTTCCTCAGATGGTGATGTTTAGCACAAGGGGATATAGTTTTAAATTGAGGGGAGATAGATATAAGACAGATGTCAGAGGTTGGTTCTTTACTCAGAGAGTAGCAAGGGCGTGGAATGTCCTGCCTGCAACAGTAGTGGACTCGCCAACACTAAGGGCATTCAAATGGTCATTGGATCGACATATGGACGATAAGGGAATAGAGTAGATGGGCTTTAGAGTGGTTTCACAGGTCGGTGCAACATCGAGGGCCGAAGGGCCTGTACTGTGCTGTAATGTTCTATGTTCTATGTTCTATAAACAAATTTCAAAAAATATCCCTGAAACCACCACCATCCTGGGTATGCCCTGTCCAGCAGCTGGACAGAACCAACAGAGGTGGTGGCACAATGGCAAACAGTCAGGAAGGAGTTGCTGTTGGAGTCCTCAACATTGACATTGGACCCCATGAAGTCTCAGGAAATCTGCTGATTACCACCTATTGCCCGGCAACCCTCTCCGTCAGCTGATGAATCAGTACTCCAACATGTTAAATGCCAATTGGAGGAATCACTATGGGTAGTAAGGGGCTGGGGAGGTAAATATACATTCGGGTGCTGGAGAGACAATTACAGTGGGCAATACTCGAATGGGTTTTGTGTTGGTGTTGTCGCTTGCTTCTCCCGGGCGGACCTCGCTGCCGTCTCGTGCTCACCGTCACTTCTGCCGTTCCTCCCGTCTTTCATCTTCATTCTCCTCGTTCCTGCTCCTGGAGATGCCATGTTCATTATTGTATCCCGTGCCTTCCTTCCGGCTCTCATTTCCCTGCCTCCCCACCCCCCCACCTCCCTGGTTTTCCTCTCTTGTTCCCTGTCTCTTCCGTCTCCCCTCCCCTCCCCCCCCTCCCGTGGTTCGCCTTTCTTTCCTCGTAGGTTTAGCTGTTCCGCCCCACTCCCCTCTCCCAGTCTATCTCCACCTCCACAAGGCAATAGGGGCTGTTTAGCACAGGGCTAAATCGCTGGCTTTGAAAGCAGACCAAGGCAGGCCAGCAGCACGGTTTGATTCCCGTAACAGCCTCCCCGAACAGGCGCTGGAATGTGGCGACTAGCGGCTTTTCACAGTAATTTCATTTGAAGCCTACTTGTGACAATAAGTGATTTTCATTTCATTTCATTTTCATTTCTCTCCCTCTCATGCTTTGGCTACTTTCCCCTGATTCGTGGCTACCTGGCTATTCTTCCTCTTGTTCGTTGGACACAAACAGGTCCCGGAACAATTGGGTGAATGGCTCCCACGTTCTGTGGAAGCCGTCGTCTGACCCTCGGATGGGGAATTTGATTTTCTCCATTTGGAGAGATTCCGAGAGGTCGGACAGCCAGTCTGCAGCTTTGGGTGGTGCTGCTGACCGCCAGCCGAACAGGATTCTACGGCGGGCGATCAGGGAGGCAAAGGCAATGGTGTCCGCCCTCCTCCCCAGGAATAGATCTGGCTGGTCCGACACCCGAAGACCGCCACTTTCGGCATGGCTCCATCCTCACCCCCACCACCTTGGACATTGCCTCGAAGAAGGCTGTCCCGTACCCTGCAAGTCTGGGGCAAGACCAGAACATGTGGGCGTGGTTGGCCGGGCCTCCTTGGCACCTTTCACATCTATCCTCCACCTCTGGGAAGAACCTACTCATACGGGTTCTTGTTAAGTGGGCTCTATGTACCACTTTTAGCTGCGTCAGGCTGAGCCTTGAGCACGTGGAGGTGGAGTTGACCCTATGCAGTGCTTCGCTCCAGAGTCCCCACCCTATTTCAATCCCCAGGTCTTCCTCCCATTTCTTTCTTGTTGCATCCAGTGCGGTGTCGGCCCTTTCTATCAGTCGGTCATACATGTCACTACAGTTTCCTTTGTCTAGTATGCTTGCGTCCAGTAGTTCTTCCAGTAGTGTCTGTCGTGTCGGTTGTGGGTACGTCCTTGTCTCCTTTCGTATGAGGTTTTTGAGCTGTAGATACCTTAGCTCGTTCCCCCTGGCTAGCTGAAATTTCCTTGTCAGTTCGTCCAGTGTTGCGATCCTGCCGTCCGTGGAATTGGACATTCTTAATATTCCCTCTGTGTACCCAGACAGGTGCCGCAGTATGGCAACTGAGGGATTTTCACAGTAACTTCATTGCAGTGTTAATATAAGCCTACTTGTGACAATAAAGATTATTATGATTGTTACTTGACCTTGTCCTCATTTTGCAGATGCATCTGTTCATGACAATATCAGTAGAAGTGACCAGCACACAGTGCTTGGGGAGGCGATGTCCCATCTTCACATTGAGGATAACCTCCATCGTATTGTGTGGCACTATAACCGTGCTAAATGGGATAGACTTCGAACAGATCTAGCAACTCAAAAATGGGCATCCATGAGGTACTGTGTACCATCAGCAGCAGAATTGTATTCAACCACAATCTGCAACCTCATGGCCCAGCATACCCCCCACTCTAACATTACATCCAAGCCAGGGGATCAACCCTGATTCAATGAAGGATGTAGGAGGGCATGTCAGGAGCAATACCAGGCATACCGAAAAATTAGGTGTTAACTGGTGAAGTTACAACACAGGACAATTGTGTGTGTGGCAAACAACAGGAACAACACACAATAGACAAAGGTGAGCAATCTCACAACCAGTGGAACTAATCTGAGCTCTGCAGTCCTGTCACATTCAGTTGTGAATGGTGGTGCACAATAAAACAACTAACTAGAGGCGGAGGTGACACAAATACCCCCATTCTCAATGATGGGAAAGCCCAGCAAATCAGACCAAATGATGCTGAAGCAGTTGCTACAATCTTCAGCTGGAAATATCAAGTGGATGATTCATCAGTCACTCATTCCTCCAGATGTCACAGAATCACAAATGCCAACATCAGCCAATTCCAGTTGCACCACATGTTATGAAGAAATGGCTGAATGAACTGGTTACTGCAACGGCTTTGGGCCCTGACAACATTCCAGCAATAGAGAGAAAGCAATGTGTTCACTGACACGTAGTCTAGCTTCCACATGCATATTTTAGCTCTTGGTCTCATTGCAGCCTTGATCCTAAGATAGGAGCTGAACTCAAGAGGTGAAGTCAGACTGATGCACTAAACATCAAGGCTGCATTTGACCAAGTGTGGCATCAGGCAACCTGAGCAAAGCTGAGGTTTATGGGAAAACTCTCCACTGGTTCCAGTCATATCTAGCACAAAGGAATATGAGTGTGGTTGTTGGGGATCAATCATCTCAGTTCTAGGACATCAGTGTAGGAGTTCCTCATAGTATTGTTCCAGGTCCACTTGTCTTCAACTGCTTCATCAATGACCTTCCCTCAATCATAAGTTCAGAGGTGGGCTTGTTCGCAGATGATTGCACAATATTCAGCACCATTCCTGACCCCTTAGATAGGGAAGCAGTTCGTGTCCATACAAGACCATAAGATATAGGAGCCGAATTAGGCCATTCAATCCCATCGAGTCCGCTCTGCCACCTCGATCATGTCTGATATGTTCCTCATCTCCATCCTCCTCCCCATAAACCCTGATCCCCTAATCAAGAAATTCCCTTATTAATCAAGAACACCGGATTTGTGTTTGAGGTGCTGTTACCTACAGGGCTACATACAAACAGCTGGAAGATGGAATTAGACAGAATAGTTCTTTCTCAGAACATAAGAACTCGGAGCAGAAGTTGGCAATTTAGCCTCTCATGCCTGCTCCACCGTTAAATACAATCATGGTTGATCTCATTGAGGTGAATGTAAATACAATTAATTCACCAGTTATGTTCTATGTTATTAACCCTGTGGGTTTTATCTGTGGGCCATTGTATGTTGGAGGATGTTGGAGCATGTACGGGCTCCGCCCATGGCTCCACCCATGGATCCGCCCCTTTGAAGGAGTGTAAGAGTAGCTGGCCTGTGGGACTGTCCTCAGTATGTACCAGTCGCAGGCAGGCAAAGTTGATAGTTAATTAAAATCACTGTTTTACTCTGACACGAGTCCTTGAGTGAATTGATGGTCGCATCACTCATCATGGCCTCAACTCCACCATCCTGCCCTCTCCATAACCCTTCAACCCATTACCAATTAAAAATCTGTCTAACTTCTCCTTAAATTTACTCACTGTCCCAGCATCCACCACACTCTGGGATAGCAAATCCCACAGATTTACAACCCTTTGGGAGAAGTAGTTTCTCCTCATCTCTGTTTTAAATTTGCTACCCCTTATCCTGAGACTATGATCTTTCATTCTAGAATTCCCCACAATAGGAAGCATCCATTCCACATCTACTTTATCCATACCTTTTATCATCTTACTTACCTCAATTTGATCTCCCCTCATTCTTCTAAACTCTAGAGCGTATAGGCCTAAACTGTTCAATCTCTCTTCAGAAGACAAACCCCGTATCTCTGAAATCAATCTAGTGAACCTCTTCTGAACTGCCTCCAATGTCACAACACCGTTCCTCAAATAAGGGGACCAAAACTGTGCACAATACGCCAGGTGCGGTCTCCCAATGCCTTGTCCAGTTGCAACTAAACTTCCTTACCTTTATATGCAATTTCCTTAACTATTAATACCAACGTTCCATTCGCTTTCTTTATTGCCTGTTGTGCCTGCCTGCTAGTTTTCTGCGACTCATGCATGAGGACTCTCAGATCCTACTGGGGCACCCCAAAGTCTCTCCTCATTTAGATAATAAGTTGCCTTTTTTCCGACCAAAATGCATGACCTCACACTTATCCACGTTAAACTCCATCTGCCACATTTTGGCCCACTCACCTAAACTATCTATACCTATTTGTAAAGTTCTTATTTCATCATTGCAACTTACTGTCCCTCCACATCACCTCCTGACTCCCAAAGGCCATCTACAAGGCTCAAGTCAGGAATGTGATGGAATACTCCTCATTTGCTTGGATGAGCAGAACTCCAAAAACACTCAACAAGCTTGACATCATCCAGCACAAAGTAGCCGGCTTGAATGGCTCCTAATTCACAACATTCATTCCCTCCACCACTAACGCACAATGGCAGCATTGTGTGCCATCTACAAGATGCACTGCAGAAACTCACCAAGGTTTCTTCGGCAGTATCTTCCAAACCCACGACCACTACTATCTAGGAAGACAAGGACAGCAGATCTCTGGGATAACCAGCATCTGGAAGTTCCCCTCCAAGTCACTCACTATTCTGACTTGGAAATATGTCACCGTTCCTTCACTGCCGATGGGTCGAAATCCTGGAACTCCCTCCCTAACAACACTCTGGATGGATTCACATCACATGGACTGCATCTGTTCAAGGCACCATCACTTTTTCAAGTGCAATTAGGGATGGGCAATAAATGCTGGCCGAGCCAGTGATGACCACATCCCATCAATATAAAACATTGGCCAGGATTGTTTGGCCCCACCCATGGTGGGAATCGTCGTGGGTGGAATGGAAAATTTGACAGACCAGGCGTGGATTCGCTGATTTTGGGCCGTAGCATCTGGTCCCACGTTGGGTGGGAACAGAAAATCCCTGCCATTATGTTTTGAGATTTGCAAGCAGAGGCTGGTTAATTATAGTCAACATTCTGCTTATTGTTAGCAACCAAATGGAAATGCTTTTTGATGTGAAGCGCCAGTTGCTGTTATGTATTGCCTATGTACCTGGCATCGCACCAGCACTGAAATTCATCTTCCACAATTCTCATCTGTATGTCAGGCAGAACATCTTTTTGACTTGCCGGCAAAATGTTGCTCGTGTAAAATATTACTCATGTTTCTACTGCATAGCAGCAGCCTGAAACGGCTAGCTTTAAATTTTCCTCAAATTTTTCAGATACTCCACAGTCCAGGGTAAATTGAGGTTAAATACACACAGAACAAATTTTTGATTTGTTGAGGCGCAGGCCGTGATCTCGTATCCGAGCAAAGACACGCTGGAGACGACTGATGTGCTCCTGTGGTGTGGTGGGCCAGATGATGACGTCGTCAACATAGATGCGCACCCCTTCGATGCCCTCCATCATCTGTTCCATGATTCGATGAAACACCTCGGATGCCGAGATGATGCCAAACGCCATCCTATTATAGCAGTATCTGCCAAAGGGAGTGTTGAAAGTGCACTGCTTCCTGCTGGACTGATCCAGCTGAATCTGCCAAAAACCCTTTGAAGCATCAAGCTTGGTATAAATTTTAGCCCGGGCCATTTCACTCGTGATTTCTTCCTGTTTGAGTATGGGGTAGTGTTCCCTCATGATGTTTTTTGTTCAGGTCTTTCGGGTCGATGCAGATCCGGAGCTCGTCAGAGGGCTTTTTTACCATGGAGCTGACCCATGGCGTGGGCTCCGTGACCCGGGAAAGCACTCCTTGGTCCTGCAGATCCTGCAGCTGCAGCTTGAGGCGGTCCTTGAATGGTGCTGGGACACTACGAGGTGTGTGAATGACCGGGGTGGCGTCCGGTTTGCACCGTATTCTGTAAGTGTAGGGCAGTGTGCACATGTCCTCGAAAACCTCCTGGTTGTGGGCGAGGAGCGAGTGGAGCTGTGCCCTAAAGTCTGCATCCGGGAAATCGGACGTGCCTTCTGGAGACAGAGTGTGTACCCGCTGAACGAGGTGGAGGATCTTGCACGCCTGTGCGCCTAGCAGAGAGTCCTTCGAGGATCCAACTATCTCAAAAGACAGTGTGGCTGTGTATGAGTTGTGTGCAACCTCGAGCTGGCAGGACCCCATGGCCAGGATAACATTACCATTGTAATCGACCAACTAACAGTGGGATGGCCGAGTCGGTGGTTTGACCTTCAAGGTGTGGAAGGCTGACCATGCAATGAGATTGGAGGAGGCACCAGTGTCTAAGCGGAATGTGATTGGTGATCGGTTGACTGTTAGGGTGGCACACCATTCATCGCCCGGATTAATGCTGTGCACTGGCATCGGCTGGTGGGTCCTACTTGGCATCGGCTGGTGGGTCATGTCCTCGCCTTCCGCGAATGCCAGGGAGTTGTAGATGTGGATGGTGTGTTGCCTCGCCGTGGAGAGGAGGAGGGCGATCTTCCTGGTGTCCGATGCATTCTCCCTGTCTGTGGCTTCTAAGATGAGCTGGAAGTGCTGTTTAAACAGCTTCCAGTTGACGCGTGGATTTTCAGTGATTTGGAGCGGCTGCGGCGGGCTGATGGCGTCCATGGCGCAGGATGGCGGATCTCTGAAGAGGTGCAGGTAGGTTTCACAGTCGCTGGCGAGTTTCCAATCCTGGTATCATGTCGTGTTGGGTGTTCCGATACACAAACGAACCAACACGGTTGTAGATGGTACAACTCTGTTTTATTATTCTGTACAATAACAACTGTTAACTTCTGGCTGTGGTTCGTACTTCACCAGTTATCCTGTGGACCCAGACCTAGCACTATCTTAGAGAGGCACTCAGCACATGGTGTCTGTCTGAGTGGCACGCTGTGAGCTCTGAGCTCTGAGCTATCTCCGAGTAGAATGAGCGGGAACCTGTTTTATAGTGCGTGTGCTCTCACTGGTGATTGGCTGTGATGTTGTGTGTGTGTTGGTTGGTTGGTTGGTCCATCTACCTGTCCATCAATGTGTGTGTGTGTGATTGCACCATGATATGTTAATATGGATATCATGACATGGAGCGGGGAAGATAAAAGAGCATGAGAAAGAGCAGAGTGCTAGTTTGCCGACTGGAGCTCCTGAGGTGATGTCAGGATTCAAAAGTGATGCGGGACAAGTGAAAGGAATGGGTGACCACTATGCTGAGCAAGAGGATCAGGCAGGTAGTGTAGGAATCTTCTGTGGCCATTCCCCGGCAAAACAGATACTGTTGGGGGGAATGACCTCAGAGGGGAAAGCAATGACAGCAAAATGTGTTGCCCCATGTTGAGTTCTGTTGCACAGGAGAGGAGTAAAAAGTGTGGGAATGCAATAATTATGTGGGATTCAATTGTAAAGGGAATGGATAGATGTTTCTGTGGCTGCAATTGAGAGTCCAAGATGGTATGTTGCCTCCCTGGTGCCAGGGTCAAGGATGTCTCAGAGCAGCTACGTGACATGCCACGGAAGAGGGGGGGAGGGTGAACAGCCAGTGGTTGTGGTACACACTGATGAAAATGACAAAAGCATGACAAAAGTCCTAAAAGCAGAATGTAGGAAGTTAGGAAATAAGTTGAAAAATGGGACCTTAAAGGTAGTTATTGATGTGCTGGGTATGCCGGGTTTGCGAGGACTGCATTTACTGCAGCAGTGAGAGAGACAGGCTTCCAATACTTGAAGAAATGCAACTCGATTTTATTGAACTCTTAACTATCATACATACTTTAACTGTGGGTTGACACTATGCTGACTTGACTAGAGACCTGAAGCTAACCTGACCAGACTATCTTACTACCACATGGTGTATGTTCTAGTTGCAGCTCACGGGCTCTGACTGTCTCAGAGGCTGGATCCCAAGAGAGCAGGAAAACTAGTGCCCTCTGGCTTTATAGTGGTTGTGTCCTGTCTGGTGTGTTCACTGGTCATCCTGTGTGTCAATCACTGCCTTCTGTGCACCATCATATACCTGCGTGTATATTGTGACATCTCCCCCCATTTTTTTTTTTAATTAAAAAAATGTGTGTAGGTCAATAGATAGTGAGTGTGTGTGTGTGCAGGAGCCTGACGATATACAAAGTATGTTAACGTATTTACATGGGAAGGCAGATCGAGGGCAGATAACAACTTAGGAAAAAACAATATGTACAGATGTGTAAAAGGGTCACAAGGTAATGCAACATTCAGACTATAAACTCAGTCTCTGTGGCGGGCGATGAATTCTGGTTGATCGAACGAGCATTTGGCTCTATTGAGTCGGAGGCCATGCTCGTGGATCCTGTGGAACAGTCGCTTGAGGCGATCAATGTGCTCCTGAGGAGATGTGGACCAGATAATAATATCATCGACGTACACTCGCACCCCCTCGATGCCCTCCATCATTTGCTCCATTATGCGGTGCAACACCTCCGAGGCGGAGATGATGCCAAAGGGCATCCGTTTGGAACAGGAGCGACAGAACGGGCTGTTAAATGTACACAACTTTCGACTGGACGCGTCCAGCTGTATTTGCCAAAACCCCTTGGAGGCATCCAGCTTCGTGAAAAGTTTGGTGTGAGCCATTTCGCTGGTGGGCTCTTCTCGTTTAGGTATAGGGTACTGTTCCCTCATGATGTTACTGTTCAAATCTTTGGGGCGATACAAATGCGAAGTTCCCCTGATGTTTTTTGACACAGACTATGGAGCGAACCCAGTCCGTGGGTTCAGTGACCTTAGAAATGACGTCCTGGTCCTGGAGGTCTTGCAGCTGCTGCTTGAGGCGGCCCTTAAGGGGTGCCAGCACCCAACGCGGTGCATGACCCACAGGTGTGGCATTCGGCTCCAGCAGTATCTTGTATCGGTAACGATGGTAGCCATGATGTGGAGATGCCGGCGTTGGACTGGGGTGAGCACAGTACGAAGTCTTACAACACCAGGTTAAAGTCCAACAGGTTTGTTTCGATGTCACTAGCTTTCGGAGCGCTGCTCCTTCCTCAAGTGAATGAAGAGGTCTGTTCCAGAAACACATATATAGACAAATTCAAAGATGCCAAACAATGCTAGGAATGCGACCATTAGCAGGTGATTAAATCTTTACAGATCCAGAGATGGGGTAACCCCAGGTTAAAGAGGTGTGAATTGTACCAAGCCAGGACAGTTGGTAGGATTTCGCAGGCCAGATGGTGGGGGATGAATGTAATGCGACATGAATCCCAGGTCCCGGTTGAAGCCGCACTCATGTGTGCGGAACTTGGCTATAAGTTTCTGCTCGGCGATTCTGCGTTGTCGCGGGTCCTGAAGGCCGCCTTGGAGAACGCTTACCCGGAGATCAGAGGCTGAATGCCCTTGACTGCTGAAGTGTTCCCCGACTGGAAGGGAACATTCCTGCCTGGTGATTGTTGCGCGATGTCCGTTCATTCGTTGTCGCAGCGTCTGCATGGTCTCGCCAATGTACCATGCTTCGGGACATCCTTTCCTGCAGCGTATGAGGTAGACAACGTTGGCCGAGTCGCACGAGTATGTACCGCGTACCTGGTGGGTGGTGTTCTCACGTGTAATAGTGATATCCATGTCGATGATCTGGCACGTCTTGCAGAGATTGCCATGACAGGGTTGTGTGGTGTCGAGGTCACTGTTCTGAAGACTGGGTAGTTTGCTGCAAACAATGGTTCGTTTGAGGTTGCGCGGTTGTTTGAAGGCAAGTAGTGGGGGTGTGGGGATGACCTTGGCAAGATGTTCATCGTCATCAATGACGTGTTGAAGGCTGTGAAGAAGATGACGTAGTTTCTCCGCTCCGGGGAAGTACTGGACGACGAAGGGTATTCTGTCGGATGTGTCCCATGTTTGTCTTCTGAGGAGGTCGGTCCGGTTTTTCGCTGTGGCACGTTGGAACTGTCGATCGATGAGTCGAGTGCCATATCCCGTTCGTACGAGGGCATCTTTCAACGTCTGTAGATGTCTGTTACGCTCCTCCTCGTCTGAGCAGATCCTGTGTATACGGAGCGCTTGTCCATAGGGGATGGCTTCTTTAATGTGTTTAGGGTGGAAGCTGGAGAAGTGGAGCATCA
Organism: Scyliorhinus torazame; assembly: GCF_047496885.1. Lineage (NCBI taxonomy): Eukaryota > Metazoa > Chordata > Chondrichthyes > Carcharhiniformes > Scyliorhinidae > Scyliorhinus > Scyliorhinus torazame. The sequence continues at coordinate 270,689,554 of NC_092709.1, forward strand.
TGAGGTTATCCGTGGGTTTGCGGTAAAGCGAAGTGCTGAGGTGACCGTCCTTGATGGAGACGAGTGTGTCCAAGAATGCAACTGATTTTGGAGAGTAGTCCATGGTGAGTCTGATGGTTGGATGGAACTTATTAATGTCATCGTGTAGTCGTTTCAGTGATTCTTCGCCGTGGGTCCAAAGGAAAAAAATGTCATCGATGGATCTGGTGTATAACATCGGTTGAAGGTCCTGTGCGGTGAGTAGGTCCTGTTCAAACTTGTGCATGAAGATGTTGGCGTATTGGGGTGCGAATTTGGTCCCCATGGCTGTTCCGTGCGTCTGGATGAAGAACTTGTTGTCGAAGGTGAAGACGTTGTGATCCAGAATGAAGCGGATGAGTTGCAGAATTGCGTCTGGAGATTGGCAGTTGTCGGTGTTGAGTACTGAGGCTGTTGCAGCAATGCCGTCGTCATGGGGGATGCTGGTGTAGAGTGCCGAGACGTCCATTGTGACGAGGAATGTGCTCAGACGAGGAGGAGCGTAACAGACATCTACAGACGTTGAAAGATGCCCTCGTACGAACGGAATATGGCACTCGACTCATCGATCGACAGTTCCAACGCGCCACAGCGAAAAACCAGACTGACCTCCTCAGAAGACAAACATGGGACACATCCGACAGAATACCCTTCGTCGTCCAGTACTTCCCCGGAGCGGAGAAACTACGTCATCTTCTTCACAGCCTTCAACACGTCATTGATGACGATGAACATCTTGCCAAGGTCATCCCCACACCCCCACTACTTGCCTTCAAACAACCGCGCAACCTCAAACGAACCATTGTTTGCAGCAAACTACCCAGTCTTCAGAACAGTGACCTCGACACCACACAACCCTGTCATGGCAATCTCTGCAAGACGTGCCAGATCATCGACATGGATATCACTATTACACGTGAGAACACCACCCACCAGGTACGCGGTACATACTCGTGCGACTCGGCCAACGTTGTCTACCTCATACGCTGCAGGAAAGGATGTCCCGAAGCATGGTACATTGGCGAGACCATGCAGACACTGCGACAACGAATGAACGGACATCGCGCAACAATCACCAGGCAGGAATGTTCCCTTCCAGTCGGGGAACACTTCAGCAGTCAAGGGCATTCAGCCTCTGATCTCCGGGTAAGCGTTCTCCAAGGCGGCCTTCAGGACCCGCGACAACGCAGAATCGCCGAGCAAAAACTTATAGCCAAGTTCCGCACACATGAGTGCGGCCTCAACCGGGACCTGGGATTCATGTCGCATTACATTCATCCCCCACCATCTGGCCTGCGAAATCCTACCAACTGTCCTGGCTTGGTACAATTCACACCTCTTTAACCTGGGGTTACCCCATCTCTGGATCTGTAAAGATTTAATCACCTGCTAATGGTTGCATTCCAAGCATTGTTTGGCATCTTTGAATTTATCTATATATGTGTTTCTGGAACAGACCTCTTCATTCACCCGAGGAAGGAGCAGCGCTCCGAAAGCTAGTGACATCGAAACAAACCTGTTGGACTTTAACCTGGTGTTGTAAGACTTCGTATTGTATCGGTAAGGTAGTGTACCCATACCTTCGAAGACGCTGTGGTATTGTGCTGTGATGTCATCTAATTGGGCTTGGAAGTTGACATCTGGCGAGGCCGTTGCCTCTGTGGACGACATGGTATAAATCTGCTGCACAAGATTCAGGATTTTGGAGGCCCGAGCACCGAGCAGGGAAGCTCTGTTGATTCCTACAATTTCAAAACGCTGGGTTGCTTTTGAAGAACGATGGGATACCGCAAGCTGGCATGAGCCATTGGCAGCAATGGCATTGCCATTGTAGTCGAGGAGCTGGCAGTCCGGTGGAAGAATGCTTGGCTTGATGGTGTCAAGGTCTGACTTTGAAATGAGGTTCGCTGAAGCGTGAGTGTCCAGCCTGAAGCGTATGCGACCTTGTTGACCGTAAGGGTGGCACACCACTCGTCGTCCGGATCAATGCTCATCACTGGGAGTTGTTTCACCTTCTTCGCTGAAAGCATTGTATGCTTGGTGATGATGCCCACACGAAATGGGGATGTGAGGCCCTCGGTGTCGGAATCTGGAACCATGTCGGAGTCGGAGTCTGCAACGGGTTGCTGTACTGACCGGACTTTCCTGCGCTGCGACTGGGATCGCTGTGTATTGGGCAGTTGAGCAGATCTGCACAGGGCTGCGTAGTGGCCAAGCTTGCCACACTGGAGACAGCGTCGAGATTTTGCGGGACATTGCCGCTGTAAATGGGCGGAGCCACAGTTGTTGCACGTCATGGCGCCGACGTCAGGATGCTTCGTGCGCCACCAAGCATGCGCGGTGTGGTCAAACGATGTGCGCACCTGCGCAGTTCAGTCGTCGGCCTCGCCGTCCCCTTGGTCGTGGCGCGCATGCGCAGGAGCCCGGGAAAAGCGCGCGAAATGGCCGCCATCATCCAGGCTCAGGCCCTGGAGCTGTTTTACGGCCTGAACCCGCTCCGCATCGTGGGGACCTTGCCGCGCCATCTTTGCCACCTTGATATGGAAGTACCGGTTGTTAGCGTGCTCGTGGAGGACGCAGGTTTCGATGGTGATGGTAAGGGTGAGCTGATTAACTTTAAGGAGCTGCTGGCAAAAGGGATCGAAGTGGACCCCGAAAATGATCTGGTCGCGGATCATGGAGTCGGAAGTGGAGCCGTAGTTGCAGGACTGTGCGAGGATACGGAAATGGGTTACGAAGGACTGAAAAGGTTCATCCTTACCCTGCAGCCTCTGCTGGAACACATAGCGTTCAAAGCTCTCATTGACTTCGATGTCACAGTGGCTGTCGAACTTCAGCAGGACTGTTTTAAACTTTGTCTTGGCCTCGCCTTCAGCAAAGGTGAGGGAGTCGAAGATGTGGATAGCGTGGTCCCCGGCTGTAGAGAGGATGAGAGCGATCTTCCTGGCACCCGATGTGGTTTCGAGGTCGGTGGCGTCAAGATACAGCTGGAACTACTGCTTGAAAATCTTCCAGTTAGCACCGATGTTGCCGGCGATGCGGAGCTGAGGGGGAGGGCGGACGCTGTCCATGTTACCGGATGGCTGATCGCTGGTCAAAGGCAGACTATCTCAAGGTAGGTCTGCAAACTCGAGCATGACTCACTGGTACCATGATGTGTTGGGTATGCCAGGTCTGCGAGGACTGTGTTTACTGCAGCAGTGAGAGAGACAGGCTTCCAACAGTTGAAGAAATGCAACTCGATTTTATTGAACTCTTAACTATCATACATACTTTAACTGTGGGTTGACACTATGCTAACTTGACTGGAGACCTGAGGCTAACCTGACCAGTATAACTTACTACCACATGGTGTATGTTCTAGTTGCTGCTCACGAGCTCTGATTGTCTCAGAGGTTGGATCTCAAGAGAGCGGGAAAACTAGTGCCCTCTGGCTTTATAGTGGTCGTGTCCTGCCTGGTGATTGGCTGCTGTGTTCTGTGTGTTCCCTGGTCATCCTGTATGTCAATCACTGCCTGTCTGTGCACCATCATATACCTGCGTGTATATTATGACAGTTATGTTTGGATTAGAATTGAATAGAATAGAATAAAGCCCCCAGACAATAGGTGTGAAATGATGTTCCCCAACATTGTACATGCCGCCCTGACCCAGCGTGAAATGCAACTGCAGGCAAAGTGGACAAGAAGGGTTCCTCCAATCTCTAAGACAGAGCGACTTGCGGATTTCAAGGCGAGCGATGTTGTAACCCACAAGAGACCCATGGGGATGACCCAATCAATCTTCCCATGGGGTACATGGAATACAACCTCCCCCATTGAGGGGCAGGGGCCCAACAGTGTGGCTGATTATTTTCCTGAGAAAAAAGTCGACCCAGAAGGGAGCCAGCACCTTTGGATGGCCACGGTTGTGACTAGGTGTACCCTTCACCACTGGGCAGACTTACTGTGAGTCAGATATAAAATTCTTGGACATACCTTTTCAGGGCACCTCATTGATTACCATAAAATGTGGAAAAGACAAGCCTTCAGGCTTTGTGCATTAACATGCAGAGCATTCGCAATAAACTGGATGAATTAATCACACAAATAGATGTAAATGGGTATGATACAGTCTGAGTCTGTAAGACTTGGCTGCACAGTGACCAGGTAAGGGAACTAAACATCCAGGTGTATTCGGTATTTAGGAACGACAGACAAAATGGGAAAGGAGGTGGGATTGCATTCCTGATTAAAGAGGACATTAATGCATTGGTAGGAAAGGATATTAGTTCAGAAAATGTGGAACCTGTAAGAATAATGCTGAGAAACACCAACATGTTAATGGGATTTGTATATAGTCTCCCAAACTGTAGTGGTGATGTTGGGTATGTCATTAAACAGGAATGATGTGGAGATGCCGGCGTTGGACTGGGGTGAGCACAGTACGAAGTCTTACAACACCAGGTTAAAGTCCAACAGGTTTGTTTCGATGTCACTAGCTTTCGGAGCGCTGCTCCTTCCTCAGGTGAATGAAGAGGTCTGATCTTCAAACAACCGCGCAACCTCAAACGAACCATTATTTGCAGCAAACTACCCAGTCTTCAGAACAGTGACCACGACACCACACAACCCTGTCATGGCAATCTCTGCAAGACGTGCCAGATCATCGACATGGATACCACTATTACACGTGAGAACACCACCCACCAGGTATGCGGTACATACTCGTGCGACTCGGCCAATGTTGTCTACCTCATACGCTGCAGGAAAGGATGTCCCGAAGCGTGGTACATTGGCGAGACCATGCAGACGCTGCGACAACGAATGAACGGACATCGCGCAACAATCACCAAGCAGGAATGTTCCCTTCCAGTCGGAGAACACTTCAGCAGTCAAGGGCATTCAGCCTCTGATCTCCGGGTAAGCGTTCTCCAAGGCGGCCTTCAGGACCCGCGACAACGCAGAATCGCCGAGCAGAAACTTATAGCCAAGTTCCGCACACATGAGTGCGGCCTCAACCGGGACCTGGGATTCATGTCACATTACATTCATCCCCCACCATCTGGCCTGCGAAATCCTACCAACTGTCCTGGCTTGATAACAATTCACACCTCTTTAACCTGGGGTTACCCCATCTCTGGATCTGTAAAGATTTAATCACCTGCTAATGCTCGCATTCCAAGCATTGTTTGGCATCTTTGAATTTGTCTATATATGTGTTTCTGGATCAGACCTCTTCATTCACCTGAGGAAGGAGCAGCGCTCCGAAAGCTAGTGACATCGAAACAAACCTGTTGGACTTTAACCTGGTGTTGTAAGACTTTGTACATTAAACAGGAAATTAGAGATGCATGTGATAAAGGAACATCTGTAATTATGGATGATTTTAATTTGCATAGAGGTTGGACAAATCAAATTAGTAACAATACTGTAGAGGAGGAATTCCTGCAGTGTGTACAGTGGTTTTCTGAACAAATACATTGAGGAACCAACTGGAGAACAGGCCATTCTAGACTGGGTATTGTGTAATTAGAAAGAAATAATTGGTAATCGAATTGTGTGAGGCCCCTTGGCGATGAGCGACCATAATTTGTTGGAATTCTTCATCAAGATGGAGAGTGATGTAGTTGTTTCTGAGACGAGGGTCCTGAATCTAAATAAAATAAACTATGATGGTATGAAGCACGAGTTGGCTGTGATGGATTGGGGAACATTGGCCGGGATTCTCCCCCAACCGGCGGGCGGCCGTACCGGCGCGAAAGAGTGACATGAAACACTCTGGCATCATGCCGCCTGGAAGTTGCGGAATCCTCTGCACTTCCGGGGGCTAGGCTGGCACTGGAGTGGTTAGCGCCGTACCAACCGGAGCCGAAGGGCCTCCGCCGGCCGGCACGGGTTGGCGCATGCGCGGGAGCACCAGCGTGTTTTGGTGCATGCGCAGAATCGCTGGCGTGATCCCGGCGCATGCGCAGGGGTTTTCTTCTCCACGGCAGCCATGGCGGAGCTTTACAGAGGCCGGCGTGGAGGGAAAAAGTGCCCCCACGCCACAGGCCCTCCCGCGGAACGGTGTACCCCGAGGACTCCGCAGGCCGCCCTCAGAGTCAGGTCCCGCCGGTATAGACCTTGTGTATTTCACTACTTTGGAAAATTCATCCAGAATCTGGCAACCTTATTGAAACATACGTTGTTTGTGCAAAACAAGCATACCAATGGGCAACAGAATGCGAAAAAGCATATCAATCTGCAAAAAAAGCACTGAAAAAGTCGAAAGTGTTAATGCATTTCAACCCAAAGTTACCATTACAACTTGCCTATGATGTTTCACCATACGGTGTTAGAGCGGTGGTATCACATATACTACCTTCAGGAGAAGAAAGACCAATAAATAGCCTCTGCATCTCATACATTAATCAGTGCTGAATCGAACGATGCTCTGTTGGAGAAGGAGTCAATGAGTACCATATTTCATGTACAAAAAGTCTCTCAATACCTGTATGGTCATTATTTCCACATTGCTTATGGAGCACAGACCCTTAACAGCTATTTTTGGGGCACACAAAGGTACCCCTTAATTGACTGCAAGAATGGTCGTTAATATTATCTGCACAATCCTACGAGATCAAATACCGTCAATCTGAAAATCATGCCAATACAGATGCATTGTTTACCTTTACCAGCTGACCAAATACCACCCAGTCATGGTGATGTTATTTTACTGTTCACAGATTGAGAATGTTCCAGTGATTGCTGCTTAAGTCCAAAGACAGACCAGAAATCATCCTGTGATGGGGAAGGTACTGGAAATGGTTCTAAAGGGGAGGCTGGCAGGAAATCATCCTGAATTAAAACTGCACATTTCCAGGAGACTGAAGTTAACAGTATGGGTTGGATGTCAGTTGCGGGGGATGAGGGTAATTATTCCACCAAATGCACGACAAAAAGATTTGGAGCAGTTACATGAATGACACCCAGGTATAATGTGAATGAAGGAACTAGCACAAAGTTACTTTTGGTGGCCAGGAATTGATGTCCAAATAGAAGGAAAAGCAGGACAGTGCCAGTCATGTGCACATGTAAAAAAGACACAGCCGTTGTTCTCGTTGCTTCCATGGGACTGGCCTAAAATGCTGTGACAGCGACTACATGTTGACTTTGCTGGTCCATTCAAAGGGCATGTTTTCTGAGGTGGTCTTAATGAAGTCAACCATTGCAGTTAAAAACTATTGAGAAACTACGAGATCTTTGCAAGATTCGGGAAACCAGAGCAGATCATCAGTGACAATGGATCCAAGAGTTTGAAGGCTACATAAAGACGTGTGGTGTCCAACCTAAAGTCAGCATCATACCACACATCTACGAATGGTTTAGCCAAATAATTTGTCCAGCTTTTGAAACATGCACTGAAGGCGTCAAAGGACCAAGGGTCCTTCAGTGTCGTGTGAACATGTTTCTAGCAACATACCAAAACATGGCACATGCAGCTACATAAAGTTCCCCAGTTATGCTATTGCTGAAAAGGAAGCTCAAGACCCCATTTAATTTACTCTTGCCAGAGGAGACACTGACACAATGGAGTGAAACCAACAGTCACAAATCTTGATTTGAGTAAGTAACAAAATGAATAAATAATACTTCAGTTCAGCAAATCAATTATAATAGTGGCTGTTTGACATCATGTGATACACCTGTAGTCAAACTTGGCTTTGCAAAAAATATATCACACTTGGCTTTCTTGAATTATCAAGGTTTAAATTTAGTGAAGAACAAAGTTCAATAAAATTTCCAGTCTGATTATTCAAGAAGTATATGATGACATAAAATGTTAATATATCAGTGTTTAGCCCAATTAACTTTATGGGGGAATAATGAAAATGACCAATAACTTAAATCCACTAGTCAGACTTTTAGAATGTAGAAATTAGATTGTAAGATAATCAAATTGAATTCCTGTTTGAGTTCTGATGGTTTTCATGATTCGTTGCGGGGAAATAAATGTTGCAGGCAATTTGGAAACAAGTTCCCATTGGCAAACTTGGCGCATTGTAATTACTGGCATAGATTTTGCATAAGTGCGACCCAGGACATTCTGAGCTTTTACATCAGTGTAGGCAAGCTGGTCAATGAAGATACCAAGCAGGTCAACTCTACAACCAAGTTACTAATTATACTGGGGCAGAAGCAACCATTGTGTTCCAGGGAGCTCGGAGAAGACATGGTAAACAGACCTTTTGCAATGTAGGACTAAACTATTCACTGCCCCCCCCCCCCCCCCCCCCCCCCACACACACACACATGTTGCCAGACCTTCTGAGTTTATCCAGTGTTTTCTGTTTTATTGTAGGAGTAAACCTACCTCTAGTAATATCACATGGCCTTCATCACAAGCAATTGGCTATTCTGGTACATTCCTCTGGCCAAGTATACAACCTGAGATTTTCAAACTCGAATACATCCCTCAAAATCAGCACAAATTGTAACATAATATTTAAAGTAAAGCACAAAAATGTATGCAGAATACTAATTATGAGAACAATGTGAAGATTTTCAGGATATTGGCTGAACATTGATAAGAAAATACATTTTTAATGGTCTGTTAGTTTATCTGTGGTTCAAGGATAAGTACATGGGCTTTAAAATGTCTGTTCATAATTCTCCTCCATTTTTCACAGTTTTGACAAGAGTGCTGTGCAAAGAACTTTTTAATAATGCTAATCTCAGCACTGCTGCTGTAGATGGCAGAAAGTGCTATAGTACTGACAATACTGTTTTGTTATGCTCTTGTCGTAGCATATGCTGCTTCCTTGATTTGCACTCTGACAAAGGAAGGTTCAGACTTGGAGATAGCTTTAACACATTTATTACTGTTAACAATTCTCCTACTTGGATCCGACGCTACTGTTAATCCTTCTTTAGCTACTCAGACTGACAAACCAGTTTGCTACAATGCATGTGATGGGAATGATGTTAAATCAACCCTGTGTCTGTACTCACTGAGAGTCTCCACTGGAAAAGAGACTGAGCATGTGTAATGTGTCCTTTTATATGGGTTGGTGTAATGCCCTCCTGTGGTAGTGTCACCTCTGTGTGTATCGCGACTGCCCATTGGTCGTGTCCTATCTTACTGACCTATTGGTTGACTGTCTGTGTGTAATGTCTCTGGTATTCCCTCTAGTGTCTAGCTAGGTGTAGTGTATGTACATTAACCCTTTGTGTACTTACAGTGATGTATATCACCACATCCCCCCTTTTTTCATGTTACATATTTTCTGTACAGTGTTAAAGAAAATTTAGTGATACTGTGTACAAGTTATGATAACAGTGATCATTAAACAATAAGTCCAAATCATATGCATGAGTCCAAAGTTCATTAATTATTATGGTCGAGTGGCTTTCTTGTTTGGTTGGTGAGTTGGTGATGTTGATGGTGGCATTGCTTTGTAAACGCCATCAGTGTCCCTGTGCTGAAGGAACCAAGAAGTGTTCACATCACTTTGTTGTCTGATTTGGACTCTTTTTTTCTTTCGATGCTTGTGGTGGTAATTCTTGATGGCATCTGTCCTGAAAGCCAGGTTGCCTGTTGGTAGTGCAGCGAACGTGAATTGGTAAGGTGCACTTCCATTCGTCCTTCCATTGTACTGAGCTGAGCAGTAACAGTGTCCCTCATTTGCAGAGTTGTACCATGTCGTACCAGTCATTATTCCAGTGGCATTGTGTTTGTCGTGCTTGTTGTCGACGTTGTTGCCTTTGGTATGTTTCTTGCTATTGTCTTTGATGTTGTTGTTGTGGTTGGTTTTGTTGCCGTGTTTGCTGCGCTCAAGGACCACACTCTGTGGATAATACGAGTCCTTCACACAGTTACTCGTGTTAGTGTGCTTTGTGGCGTCTGTTGTCTCCTTGAGTGTGCCGTCACTGAGTTTGCGACGCACCCCGTCTGGAGTCATGTCCGGCTTACTTGAATCAGTTTTGGCTTGTCGATGCTCCCCGCCTCGAGCCCTTTCTGGTTCACTTGAATCAGCTTTGGTTTCTTGATGCTCCCCCGTCCGGAGTCACTGCAGGTTCACTTGAGTCAGTTGAGGTTTCTTCTTGCTCCCCGTCCGGAGTCTTTTCAGGTTCACTTGCATCTTCTGAGGCTTCTTGATGCTCCACATCCGGAGTCAAAACATTCAGGAATGCATTTGCTTGTGGAGAGGCTCGAGCGAATGAGGTTTGAAGTAACGTGGTGTCACCGGAGTCACCAGTAGTCTCAATGTGATTGTCAAGTGCCTCTGTACATTCTAGCTGAGGTCTGTCACGTTGCACAAATGGTATGGGAAGTGGGATGCCGTCGTCACTGGTCGCACATACAGTGGGTGGAGCCTCAGTATCTTTTTGTCGTTCACTTGAGCTGGGACTGTCAGAGTCTTCTTCTTGTTCACTGGAGTGTGGTAGACTGTCATAGCCTTTCTGTTGTTCACTTGAGCGTGGCAGACTTGCATTGTCTGCTGCTGGTTGCTCAGAGGTGGTTGCTAGACCCTCATGGTCTTGTTCATGCAAAGAATGCGCTTTGGAGTCTTGCATTGCTTCTATCATGGAGGCTGTCCACGAGCTCGCTGTGGAGGCTTGTGTCATTCCCTCTGTGGAGTCTTGCAGCGTTCCCTGTGTGGAATCGTGCATTGGTCTCGCTGTGGAGACTGTCATCACTTCTTGTTCATGCAAGGACTGCGCTGTGGAGTCTTGCGTTGCTTCTATCGTGGAGTCTGTCCATGAGCTCTCTGTGGAGACTTGTGTCACTCGAGACACTTCTTGTTCATGCAAGGACTGCGCTGTGGAGTCTTGCAATGCTTCTATCGTGGAGTCTGTTCCCGAGCTCGCTGTGGAGTCTTTCATCGCTTTCTGTGTGGAGGCAGGGACCCTTTGTGGTGCGTGGACCACTCTCTGTGTGGAGTCGGGACCCATTGCGGTGCATGGACCACTCTCTGTGTGGCAGCAGGCCGCTCTCTGTGGGCTTGTACCGCTCTCTGTCTCTTGGCATCAGGCCGCAGCATAATCCTGCACTCACGAGTCGGGATGTCATATCTGCTCGGCTGAAGATCCTCAAATCCGAAGAACTCGTCATCGGGGTCTGCACTGTACAACACGTCTAGTTGCGGATCGGATTTGGTACTGGGGTAGCCTCCCAAGATGAAAGCTTTGTCTGAGTCGTTGTCTTCCAAGACCATATCATAACGTTTTGTGTCGGAGCTGGCATTGGGCTCGCAGTGTCCAAACAAGAATTCAAGGTCTGAGTTATAGTCTTCAAGGACTGTATCATCTCTTTGGGTGATGCTAACTGCTTGTTGCAGGGTTCTGCGGAGGTTACTTTCAGCTACTGGTCGAATTTCAGGCATTGTGCTGTCGTTCCAGGTGGAAGAATCTGGGGCGTCATTCTCCGCCGGCGGGAGTCTCCATTTTGCCGGCGCCCGGGGGTTTCCCAACGGCGTGGGGCTGCCCCACAATGGGAAACCCCATTGACCGGCCGGTGTTACGGAGACACCCGCCGGCCGGTCGGGGCAGAAATGTGGCGGGGCGGGTAGGAGAATTTCGCCCCAGGTTTTGAGACTTTTTAAAAAAGAATCCGTGTTTTGGGACATTTCCCCTTTAAGTAGGCGTGGTCCGGGGCCTCTGACGTCATGACGCTTGTGCCATAGAGCGTAGGAAGCGATTGCGCATGCACAGATCGCTGTTCCTTTACTTGAGGCTTTTTTTGCAATTGCGCATGTGCGGCTTCCCACGCATGTGCAAATGGACCTTCACGTTCTGAGCGCTCTTCACGCAACTGCGCATGTGCAACACCTTTTCCAAGTTGGCTGCAATTCAAAACTGCCATTCGTTGCTGCAAGCCTACCTCTCGGTGAGTTTTGGCGCCTCTTTTACCTTTTTTCCTTGTAGTTTCCTCGCAGAATTCTTGGAATTTGTCCAGGACTGCCTGGAAGTCGCTCTTGTTTTGCTCCTTCGAGTATTTGAAGGTCTGGAAGATTTCAGCTGCTTCTGGACCCGCGATGATAAGTAGAAGCTTTATTTTCTCTGCATCCGCCACGCCATCTAGGTCGCACGCTACCAGGTAGATCTCGAATCTCTGCCGGAACCAATGCCAGGTTTCACTGAGATTGCCTTGGTACTGGAGCTGCTGTGGAATCGGAATCCTGAACATCATCTTGCCTGGCTTTTGTTGCTGGTTGTCACTGTTCGCTGAGTTGAAACTATATGGATTTAACAGTCTTCTAGAACCATGTTTTGTTATGCTCTTGTCGGAGCATAAGCTGCTTCCTTGATGTGCACTCTGACAAAGGAAGGTTCAAACTTGGAGATAGCTTTAATACATTTATTGCTGTTAACAATTCTCCTACTTGGATTCAACACTACTGTTAATCCTGCTATAGCTACTCAGACTGATGAACCAGTCTGTTACAATCCATGTGGTGGGAGTGATGTTCAATCAACCCTGTGTCTGTACTCACTGAGAGTCTTCACTGGAAAAGAGACTGAGCATGTGTGATGTGTCCTTTTATATGGGTTGGTGTAATGCCTTCCTGTGGTAGTGTCACCTCTGTGTGTATCACGACTGCCAATTGGTCGTGTCCTATCTTACTGACCTATTGGTTGACTGTCTGTGTGTAATGTCTCTGGTGTTCCCTCTAGTGTCTAGCTAGATGTAGTGTATGTACATTAACCCTTTGTGTACTTACAATGATGTATATCAGCACAAATACAAGTCCATACCACCAGGCTGAACCTTGCTTCACACAAATACATAACAGAAACATGGACACGCAATTCACATGATTTTAAAAACATTAATTTAAATGGAAAATTGAGGTCTGTACGCAACTTTCTTAATTATACTTGATTGGTGAATAACGCTCTGCTCTTGGTGAAGTCATGAAATGGCCACCGTCACTATTTTTGAAATTGCGCATTAAAAAGGTTTCAAGAACATTAAACATTATGGGAGCACGGCAAGCACAGTGGTTAGCACAGTTGCCTCACAGCTCCAGGGTCCCAGGTTCGATTCCAGGCTTGGGTTACTGTCTGTGCGGAGGCTGCATGTCCTCCCTGTGTCTGCGAGGGTTTCCTTCGGGTGCTCCGGTTTCCTCCCACAGTCCAAAGATGTGCAGGTTAGGTGGATTGGCCATGCTAAATTGCCCTTAGTGTCCAAAAAGGTTGGTTGAGGTTACTGGGTTATGTAATAGGGTGGAGGTGTGGGCTTGGGTAGGGTGCTCTTTCCAAGGGCCTGTGCAAACTTGATGGGCCGAATGACCTCCTTCTGCACTGTAAATTCTATGATACTATTATTGAGTAGTATACAAAATTCACATCTTAAACAATAATACGGTGATTGATTTGTAATATTTTTTTCTCATCGTTTAATTACTGTTATTTCACTTTATTTTGATTTGTTGTATCCATCAATTACAATAATTGACCGTGTTGCATTGTCATAAAATATACATCCAAGTAGTTCTCAATGATGGCGTGAATGAATAATCTGCACAATCAATGGATCATCTCTGATTGTTAACTGAGCAATGCCTTGCCCAAGGACTGGAGCTCACTTAGTTGTCAGGATGCTTGTGTTGCTTTTCTGCTCAGACCTTGCAGAGATTCTGTGCCTGAAATCAGTTTGTGGAATATTAAATTATGTGTGGATAATGATTAGTCTGAATTTCCATCCGCATCTTTTTAGCGGAACCATCAAACCATTCATTGTAAACAGGATAACATCTCTGCTAAAATTAGAGACACAATGCAGGCAAAAATGCTAAGTGCTCGGATGTTAGTATCTCACAGTATCAATTGTGGCCCACTGTCTTTATTGAAGTGATTGGCAACGTTTTATTGTCTGTTTCCAGAACATTGTGATATGACAATCTCATTCTTATTATTTAAATATATAGTAATAATAGCATTTTATTCAAGAAACACATTTGCAGCCTGAAGGCTGAATTGAAGTGCAGCTTAATTATCTCTATATAGATATATTATAATGCTAGATCTGAGCATTTTATCTCACTGCTCTCTCTGCTGCCCTGCCTGCTGAGGATGTGCAAATAAAGTTGTTCAATAATGGCTGCCTACAGTTGAGCATGTGTAGTCTTACTCAGTGCAATACACAACTGAAAGATGATGACGAGGCTGGGGTGGTTTCTATTACATTTCATGTGCGCAATTAACGGCTGTGGAATATGGTGCTACATTTTTGAAACCCTTAATGTTGATTTTGAAGTAGTGTGAGCAATTTGAAAGATTGTTCCATGTGCACATTGCATTCAGCTACACAGTGAGTCAGCATGAAATGAAAAGAATTGCACTGATGACATATTTGGGGACAATGGGGGAAATTCAACAGTAACAAAGAGGGCTGATGTAATTATGAAGAAAGGTTATATATTTGGCTGAAAACAAATAAAATAGGAGATAAGGATAAAGTGAATACTTTCATCACCATGATGGGGTCAGATGCTTTTGAGGTAGCAACTGAACAATGTTGCTCACAAGACTGCAGTGTTATTCTGAAATTGCAAGTGCAAAAGATTGAATCACACGGGGTCAGGGGTGAACTAGCTAGATGGATTCATAACTGGCTTGGCCATAGAAGACAAAGGGTAGCAGTGGACCTTCCAAATGGAGGTCTGTGTTCCGCAGGGATCAGTAATGGGACCTCTGCTGTTTGTAATATATATAAATGACTTGGAAGAAAAACGTAGCTGGTCTGATTAGCAAGTTTGTGGATGACACTAAGATTGCTGGAGTTGTGGATAGTGATGAAGATTGTCAGAGAAAACAGCAAGATTATAGAGAAATGTCAGGTGGAATTTATACCGGAGAAGTGCAAGGTGATGCATTTTGGTAGATCCAATTCAGGTAGGAGCTTTAAAATAAATAGCAGAACCATCAGGAGTAGAGACACACAGAGAGATCTGGGCGTGCAGGTCCATAGATCCTTAAAAGCGGCAGCACAAGTGGAAATGGTGATAAAGAAAGCATATGGCATGCTTGCCTTCATCGGACAGGACATTGAGTACAAAAGCTTCTGAATTATGTTACAGTTATTTCAAACATTGGTTAGGCCACATTTAAAATACTGTGTCCAATTCTGGTCACCGCACTACCAGAAGGATGTGGAGGCTTTGGAGAGAGTACAGAAAAGGTTTATCAGGATGTTGCCTGGCATGGAGGGTATTGGCTATGAGGATAGATTGAATAAACTGGGAATGTTCTCCCTAGAAAGACGGAAGGTGAGGGGCAACCTGATAGAAGTTTATAAAATAATGAGGGGTATAGTTAGGTTGAACAGTTGGAGGCTTTTTCCCATTTACAAATTACAAGGGGGCACAAGTTCAAGGTGAGGGGGGAAAGGTTCAGTGGAGATGTGCGGGGGCCTGGACTGAACTGCCAAGTGAGGTGATTGAGGCAAATAAGTTAGTGACCTTTAAGACTTGTGAACAGACGGGGCATAGAAGGGTACAGGCAGTTGGTCTAGATAGAACGCCCTCGGCTTGGATGGCCAAAAGGCCTGTTCCCGTGCTGTACTGTTCTTTGTTCTTTTACACACAAGAACACAAGAATTTAGAGCAAGATTAGGTCATTCAGACCCTTGATTTAATAAGATCATTGCTAATCTGATTATGACCTCAACTTGATCTACCTGTCTGCCGCTCACAACTTGACTCTGTTGCCTATTTAAAATCTTTGGAACCCAGCCTTGAATATATTCAATTACCTTCCTCAACTACTCTCTGGGGAAGAAAATTCCACAGACTAATGGTCTTGTGAACTGGCATTGGAGGCAGTCCAGAGAAGGTTCAGTAGATTCACCCCAGCTATAGAGGATTTTCTTATGAGGAGAGATTGTGCCCGCAGTCACTCGAGTTTAGAAGACTGAGAGGTCAGTTTATTGGGACATATAAGATTATGAGGGGATTCTCAGAGGGCTTGACAGACAGATGCTGAGAGGCTGTTTCTCTTATGGGAGACTCTAGGATGAGAGGGCATAATCACAAAGTAACGGGTTGCCCATTTAAGACAGAGTTGAAGAGGTATTTCTTGTCTCAGCGGGTAGTGAATCTGGAATTCTTCACCGCAGAGAGCTGTGGAGGCTGGGTCGGGGAGTGGACAGATTTGTAATCAGTTAGGAATCAAGGGTTATGGGGATAAAGTGGAAAAGTGGATTTGAGGATTATCACATCAGATCAGCTATGATCTCATTAAATGGTGGAGCAGACTCGATGGGCCAAATGTCTCCTATGGTCTTATGGTTGTGATCTCTGAGACAAAAACATTCTCATCTCACTTTTAAATGGGAGAACCCTAATTTTTCATCTGTGTCCGCTAGTTCTAGACTCCCCTATAAGGGAAACAGCTGCTCAGCATCCATCCTGTCAATTCCCCTTGGTACTGTATGTATTTCAAAAAGATCATTCTTCTAATCCCTAACAAGTATCGGTCCAACCAGCTCAATGTTTTCTCATAAGCCAACCCCTGCATCCCAGAAATTAGTTGGGCTTTCTCAACAGCTTCTAATGTAATGGCATCCTTTCTTAAGCAAGGAGACAAAAACTGTACACAGCACGCCCCTCCCCCCGATAGGATCCCACTATGGCCCTGTACAGTGGGAGCAACACATCCCTATTTTTATATTAGATTCCCTTTGCAATAAACAACAAAATTCCATTTGCCTTCCTAATCATTTGTTCATGTGGTGATTCATGTACCAAGTTACAGCTTGCCAACCCAAAAATGACACATTTATTCCTACTTTCTGCTTCTTGTTAGTCAACAAATCCTATATCAATGCTAATATGTTATCCACCTTCATCTTGAGCTCTTATTTTGTGAAGGAAGCTTTGAACACTGGGACTGGTTTAGCACAGGGCTAAATAGCTGGCTTTTAAAGTAGACCCAGGCAGGCCAACAGCGTGGGTTTAATTCCCGTACCAGCCTCCCCGAACAGGTGCCGGAATGTGGCGACTAGGGGCTTTTCACAGTAACTTCATTTGAAGCCTACTTGTGACAATAAGCGATTTTTGTTTCATTTCATTTCATGTGGCACCTTGTCAAAAGCCTTATAGAAATTCAAGCCCATCAAATTTACAGGTTCCTCTTTATCCACCTTGCTTGTTACTTATTAGAGAACCTAAAAACTCAATGAAAATGATTTCTCTTTCACAAAACCATGTTGACACTGCCTGAATGCATTTGTTTTTATAGATGTCCTGCCATTATCTCCTTAATAACAGATTCTACCGTTTCACTATGACAGACATTAGGATAACCGGTGTCTCATTTCCTGCTTTCAGTCTCCCTGCTTTCTTGAATAGAAGTGTCACATGAAAAATGGAATGAAATGAAATGAAAATCGCTTATTGTCACGAGTAGGCTTCAATGAAGTTACTGTGAAAAGCCCCTAGTCGCCACATTCCAGCGCCTGTTCGGGGAGGCTGTTACGGGAATCAAACCGTGCTGCTGGCCTGCCTTGGTCTGCTTTCAAAGCCAGTGATTTAGCCCTGTGCTAAACAGCCCCTATTGCCCTGTGGAGGTGGAGATAGACTGGGAGAGGGGAGTGGGGCGGAACAGCTAAACCTACGAGGAAAGAAAGGCGAACCACGGGAGAGGGGGAGGGGAGGGGAGACGGAAGAGACAGGGAACAAGAGAGGAAAACCAGGGAGGTGGGGGGGGGGGGGTGGGCGCCTGTTCAGGGAGGCACCTGTTCAGGAAGGCTGGTACAGGAATTGAACCATGCTGCTGGCCTGCCTTGGTCTGCTTTAAAAGCCAGCGATTTAGCCCAGTGAGCTAAACCCACATTTGTGAGTTTCTAAACCACACAATCTTAAATCCACTTCTCACCCTAAAACTGAATGTGAAATTTTATCATGCTATATTAACTGTTGCTTAGAGGCCTTTTTGCTGTGAGGTTACTAATTAATCCTGTCTCATTGTATACTACCAGATCTAAAGTAGCCTGCTCCCGGTTGGCAATAGACATTTGGAGAATCTATGGCATTTTGGAAGATCACAACCAATGATCTAGTATCTCTGCAGTTACTTTGTTTAAGACCACAAGGTGCAGTCCTTCAGGCCCAGAGGACTTGTCAGATTTTAGTTCTAATAGATTTCCCAATATACCTTTTCTCTGGTGATTGCAACTGTCTTATTTTCTCCTTCTCTTTTAGCTTTTGATTTTCAAGTATTCTTGGGATTTTTTTCAGTCTTCTATGCTGAACTCAGACACAAAATACTTGTCCAACGCTTCTGCCATTTCTTTGTTTCCCATTAATAATTTGTCAATCTCACCCTCTACGTGACCAAGGCTCACCTTATTTACTCTTTTCCTTTGTTCATACTTGTAGGAACTCTTACCGTTTGTTTTTATATTTCTAGCTATCCTTCTCTCAAACTCTAATTTCTCCTTCCTTGATTTTTTTCTGTGATCATTGTTTGATGGTTTCTAAGATCTGTCCAATCTTCTGACTTACTATTATTCTTTGCAGTATTGTATGCTTTTTCTTTCAATTTGATACTATCCGTAATTTCCTAATTTAGTCGTGGATGTTGCATCCTTTTCCCAGAGTCTGTCTTTCTTCACACAAAATATCTTTGTTGAGCATTGTGAAATATCTCTTTAAATGTCTGCCATTGTTCAATAACTATTTTACCTGTATATCTATTTTCCCAGTTCACTTTAGCCAAAACTGACTTTAAGCTCTTGTAATTGTCTTTATTTAACTTTAATACACAATCTTAGACCCACACTTCTCACTCCAAAACTGAATGTGAAATTCTGTCATGCCATGTTCATTGTTGCCTTGAGGCCTTTTTACGATGAGGTTATTAATTAATCCTGTCCCATTGTATATTACCAGATCTAAAGTAGCCTGCTCCCTGGTTGGCAATAGAACGTATTACTCTAATTGTCCTGAATACACTCAATGAAATAATTTTCTTGGCTATCATTGCCAATTTGATTTGTGCCAATCTATAAGAAGATTAAAATCACCCGTGATAATTATAATATTTTTTTTACAATCCCAATTATTTTCTTTCCCTACACTTTGACCTACATTGTGTTTCCTGTTCGGTCACCTAAAAACTACTTCCACAAATCACTTCTTATCTTTTCTATTCCTTATCTTCACCCAAACTGATTCTACACCTTGAACTTCAAACCAAGACCATCTCTCATGACTATACCAATATAGCTACCCCACCACCTTTTCCTAGCTTCGACCCTTCTGAAATGTCAAATACCCTTGAATATTTAGATTCCCGCCTCGGTCACCATGCAATCACATCTTTGAAATCACTATCACATCATATATATTTATTTCTATCTGTGCTATCAATTCATCCATTTTGTTACAAATTCTCTGTGCATTCAGAAACAGAACCTTTTATTTCTGACTTTGCAAACTCTGCCCTTATCTGCTTGTGCACTCTTAAGTTTCTTTGCTGTTTCCCTTCTTGCCACATTCTGGTTATCATTACCCACATCATTATCCTACTCTATTGCTTTCTCATTTTTATTAAGTTACTACATCTCCCCTCATGTGATGCCTTGACCCCAACTATTTAGCTTAAAGCCCGCTCTGCTGCCCGAATTAAATGATTACCAGAACACGAGTCCCAGCACTGTCTCACCGATACAACTCCCACTTTCCCCAGTACTAGTGCCAGTGTCCCATAAATCAAAACCCATTGCTCTCATACCAAAATGCGTTTAACTCTCTAATCTTATTTACCCAGCACTAATTCACTCAAGGCTCAGGTAGTAATCCAGACATTTGTCTGCCTTTTAATTTAGCACTGACCTGTTCATAAGCACGAAGCAGAACCTCTTTACTATTTCTATCATTGTGGAACATGACAACTGGATCCTCCCTCTCCCACTGAAAGTTCTTCACCAGCCCAGAGCAGATGTCCCGAACCCTGGAAACAGGTCAGCAACACAGTCTTCTGGACACACATTCTTGGCGGCTGAGAACAGCATCTTGCCCTTGATTATACTGTCCTGCACTACCACTATATTCCTATGAACTCCCCTACTTGAATCACTTCCTGCGCCATGGTGCCATGGACAGTTGATTCATCCACGCTGAAGCCTCATTTTCACCCATACAAGCTACAAGCACCTCAAACACAAAAAGGAGTAAGTGTCCCCCACATCTATCTTCTTTATTCCCCTACTTGCCTCGCTTGCAGTCACATTCTGCTGTCGCTGACCACTGACCAAATTGGAAGATCCCAGCCTAAATCCTGTGATGGCCTTCTGCAACTAACTGTTCAGTTAACTTTCCCTTTCCTTGATGTATAGCAGTGTGTGAAACTTGACCGCCAGCTCGTTAGCTCTGAGCCAAAGTTAATGAGATTCTGGACTCATATTATGGCTCAACTAAGGACGAGATTGCGCTGGGAGTTGCATTCTATTAAAAAGAAGCAGTTGCCAAGTGAGACTGTTACAGATTACATTCTCAAATTAAAAACACACTCTCATCACTGAGAGTATGGCACAAATTTAGAAATCAGCCTTTAAGAAATTTTTCCAGGAGGCCTAAAAGAATAATAAAATGCAGTGTCAATCAAACGGACCATTAAGGTATTAAAACAAAGCTTTCAGCACTTCACACCTCTTACTTTTGTGCAAATAACATTGAGACATTGAAAAAGTAGATTACAGGGAAATAACTTATTTGAACCATATAGGTACGTCAAAGTCAACAGTTCGCTCCAGCTATGAAAACAAGTTCCCACTCCCATACTGAGTCTGACTCTCAAGTGAGTGGCAATTTGATAGGATTGTAAGGACATCAGTTTTTTTTCAAGGAATTATGAATGGGTGTTTTTCTTCGCGGTTTCACACTTGCCATTCTTACTATAGGGTTCGTTGGTTCAGTGCATAGTGTTCAAAAACATAGAAAATAGGAGCAAGAGTAGGTCATTCAGCCCTTCGAGCCTGCTCTCCCATTCAATATGATTATGGCTCATCCTCTAACTCAGTGCCATATATTTTCATCCTCTGCATACCCCTTGATGCCTTTAGTTTCTAGAAATCTATCTATTTATTTCTTAAATATATTTGGTATCTTGGCTTCCATAGCCTTCTGTGTGGAAAGTTCTTCACCAGAGCAGATGTCCCGAACCCTGGAACCTGGTCGGCAGGTTCACTGCCCTCTGAGTGAAGAGCTTTCTCCTCATCTCAGTCATAGAATCATAGAATCATAGAAGTTTACAGCATGGAAACAGGCCCTTCGGCCCAACCAGTCCATGCCGCCCAGTTTTTACCATTAAGCTAGTCCCAGTTGCCCGCACTTGGCCCATAACCCTCTATACCCATCTTACCCATGTAACCATCTAAATGCTTTTTGAAAGACACAATTGTACCCGCTTCTACTACTACCTCTGGCAGCCCATTCCAGACACTCACTACCCTCTGAGTGAAGAAATTGCCCCTCTGGGCCCTTCTGAATCTCTCCCCTCTCACCTTAAACCTATGCCCTCTAGTTTTAGACTCCCCTACCTTTGGGAAAAGATGTTGACTATCTACCTTATCTATGCCCCTCATTATTTTATAGACCTCTATAAGATCACCCCTAAGCCTCCTACGCTCCAGGGAAAAAAGTCCCAGTCTATCCAGCCTCTCCTTATAACTCAAACCATCAAGTCCCGGCAACATCCTAGTAAATCTTTTCTGCACTCTTTCTAGTTTAATAATATCCTTTCTATAATAGGGTGACCAGAACTGCACACAGTATTCCAAGTGTGGCCGTACCAATGTCTTGTGCAACTTCAACAAGACGTCCCAACTCCTATATTCAATGTTCTGACCAATGAAACCAGAAATTCATTGAAATGAAGTCCTGAAGGTTTACCCCATATCCTGAGACTGTGACCCATTGCTTCTACATAGCCCCCCCCCCCCCCACCCCCACAAGCCAGTGGAAACAGCATCCCTGTATCTCGTCTGTCCAGGCCTGATAAATTTTATACATTTCAATGAATTTCTGCTCTAAATTATAGTGAATATATGCACAGTCAACCCAATCCCTCCCCACATGGCAATCATGCCAGGGACCAGTTTGGATCCCATTTTGGCAAGTATAGCCTGTCTTAGGTTAGGAGACCAAGACCGCACACAATACACTAGTGTAATCTGACCAAGATCCTCCATAGCTGCGATAATACATCTTTGCTCCTATACTCAACTTCTCTTGCAATGAAGGCCAATATATCATTTGTCTTCTTAACTGCTTGCTGCATCTACATGCTTGCTTTTAGTAACTGGTGTACAAGGACACCCAGGTCCCTTTGTACATCAACATTTCCCAATTTATCACCAATTAAATAAAACTCTGCCATTCTGTTTTTCCTATCTAAGTCTTGAAGACTCTTAACATCCTCCTCACCTCTCGCATTCCCGGCAAGTTTTGTATCATCAGCTAACTTGAAAATATTACATTTGGTTCCCCTCAGCCAAATTATTGATCTATATTGTGAATTGCTGGAGTCCAAACACTGGTCTCTGAGGTACCCAACTAGTCACCGCCTGATACTGTAAAAAAGACTAAAAAAGACTCACTTATTCCTACTCTCTTTGTCTTGTCTGCTAACCAATTCTTAATCCATGCCAATATATCACTCCCAAATCCCATATGTTTTAATTTGGCACACTAACCTCTTATGTAGGATGTGGCGGGCCCCTTTAAGGGGCGATCCTTCACGGATCATGTGGCCTGCCCGGAGACTATGGAGGTGCAGCACACAACTCTGAACCTACTGGGTGACAGGGCATGGACCCAGAAACTGTGAGTTCATCAGAGTAAGCCTGGGAATCAAAGGGACTCGTCATGTGTTGGAGTTGTGTTGATCTGTAATATAAATGTTTTCCTTTGTGTAATAAATTATCATTCTAATTTAATACTGTCTCATCTCATTTCCTCCTCCTACAACATTGGCGATGAGAATAAATCTAGTCAAAAGGAAATTCATCGAATTTTGGAAGTGGGGGGGGGGCAAAGTGTCCTGAAAAAGGTAAAGGGTGAAATTTCCCATTTGGTAGACCAAGTGTTGATGCCAGGACTGAATTGTGTACAGTTTGTGTTCTCATTGGGGGTGCTATTTCTGGAGTAATTCAGGACATGCTAATGGACCAACACTCTGCTGCCACTAGTTCTGAGCAATTCCCAGCCCAGCGGGCATTCTAACTGCTGGGATCGGAGTTAGTGCCAAAGAGCCTGGCAGCTAGAACTGTTTTTAAGTGCTCCATTTACCACACACACACAACAGCCAACAGGACGGCTCACAGAAGACCTGCCCTACCGGGGTCGGGAGTCCGAGGGAGACCCACAGCTCCATGTGAGTGAGAAGTGGAGGGACACCCTCTTTCCCAGCAGGCCACAGATTCAGGCCTGCCCTCCTGGACACTGCTTGTGAGGTGTTGGCAGAGGCAGTCAGTGCTGCCAGTCTCACCAGCGGGTGATCTGGAGGGGTGGGGGTCACTGGTGAATCCTCTACCCTAAGAGGGGCAAAGAATCAGGGAGGGTTCCAAAGGCTGTGGTGCAAGTGTCCTCTGGTTGGGGTGAGCTCTGCTGATCCCCTACTTCCTCTGCAGTGGGGCAGCATTTCTAAGTTAAGGACTGCCAACAGCTTGACCCTTCATGATACAACTGAGGTACGTGGGTGTCCAGAGGGATGGCCTGGCTGGGCTCCCAGAGGGCCAGAGGTGTTAGAACATAGAACATACAGTGCAGAAGGAGGCCATTCGACCCATCGAGTCTGCACCGACCCACCCTATTCCTGTAATCCAATAACCTCTCCTAACCTTTTTAGATACTAAAGGCAATTTAGCATGGCAAATCCACCGAACCTGCAAGTCTTTGGACTGTGGGAGGAAAGGGGAGCACCCGGAGGAAATCCACGCAGACACGGGGAGAACGTCCAGACTCCGTACAGACAGTGAATCAACAGGGAATCGAACTTGGGACCCTGGTGCTGTGAAGCCACTAACCACTATGCTACCATGCTGCCCCTGAGTTTTTAATGGTTGCAGGCAGCACTCAGCAGTGTGAGTAGCCAGGGGCTTGTAACACCAAACGGGTGCGTTTAAAAGACAGATTGCAGGAATGGAATGACAGTCTGAGCCACGCCACCCTGATCCCGAGGAGTACACCCCAAGTCCATGGATTTGGCACAAAGTCACTACATGCTACTGAATCCGGCCCAGGCAGCCAGGAGGCCCGACAGTTTTCAATGGTTTTTCAGTGTTTTTCTAGCCTCCCACCATCCCTCCACATGGTGCCCAGTCCACATTTGTAAACACTTGTAGTAATTCACATCAGTGAGACCTCCGCCTGAGAAGAGTGGAGCATCGCGAAAGGGCGGAGCATATTTTGTCGAACCTGTGTAATTTAAATGAATCACATTTAAATTAATGCAAATGCCAGTTTTGCGTGCAGCAACCGGCGCAGGACACAAACCTCGTTATCACCACCAGCAAGGGACCGGAGCATGGAGCCCGATCGCGAAACTGGCATTTGCATTAATTTAAATGTGATTCATTTAAACTACACAGGTTCGACACAATATGCTCCGCCCTTTCGCGATCTCGATTTTGGCCAGACGTCCGATTCTCTGCCTGATCGTGGTTCATGTTTGCGGCGTCGAGAGGTGGAGAATGTCGCCTAAAGATTTAACTGCCATCGAATAGCTATGCCATTATTCGGGAAATCAACCAATTTAATCCGGAGGTTGACAGTTGGGACCAATATGTGTAAAGATTTCAATACTTTTTCGCTGCCAATGAAATCAAGGCAGAAGTCAAGCGAAAATCATATTACTCACGGTTTATGGCCCACAGACATATTACCTCGTGAGAAGCCTAACATCTGCGGAGACTCCGGACATCAAATCCTTTGATCAGTTAGTGCATCTAGTGAGAGACCACTATAATCCCAGGCCCACCATTATTATGCAGCACTGTAAATTCCACTCTGCCATTAGGGGTACTGAAGAAACAGTATATGTTTTTGTCGCCAAGATTCGACAGATGTCTGAACATTGTGCATTCCGTCCATTTCTTAGTGATATGACACGTGACCGTTTGGTCTGCGGTATTAAGAACTTGAATATTCAGAAGACATTGCTGGCAGAAACCAAAATATCCTTGGACAAAGTGGTTGAGTTGGCTCAAATGACTGAACGCGCTGAACAAAATACTTTTAAATTATAAGACGTGCAAAGCGAAGTAAATCAGTTATGGCGGGAAACGACGTCCACGCGAAGTACCCGGAGCGAAGGTGCAGCAGAGCCTGAAAAAGGTAAGTGAGGCAGTCACTCACAGTGTGTAGAGGCTTGTTGTCGTTGTGAGGGAGACCATCCCAAAGGCAGATGCAGATGTAAGGAATTGAGTTGAAGTGGAGTTGAGGCTGGAGTTGGCTCCACAAGTTGAAGTGGAGTCGTGCACGTTCTCCCCGTGTGTGCGTGGGTTTCCTCCGGCGGGTGCTCTGGTTTCCTCCCACAGTCCAAAGATGTGTAGGTTAGGTGGATTGGCCATGCTAAATTGCCCTTAGTGTCCAAAAAGGTTAGGTGGGGTTAATGGGTTACAGGGGTAAAGGGGGATAGGGTGGAGGTGTGGGACCTAAGTGGGGTGCTCTTTCCAAGGACCCCTGCAGACTCGATGGGCTGATTGGCCTCCTTCTGCAATGTAAATTCTATGAAATCTATGCGACGTCTGGAAGACCTGGGGGTAATTATGCCAGTACAGTTCTCAGAATTGGCAGCACCAATAGTCCCAGTGTTAAAGCCGGACCGCAAGGATTTGTGGCGATTATAAGATGGCTGTGAACAGGGCTGGTAAAGTCGATAGATATCCTATTCCTAGGATAGAGGACCTCTACATGAAATTGGCAGGAGGCCTCAAGTACACAAAGATAAAAGCACAAAAGTGCTTCAACAGAGGGGAGGAACTGCTTGAGGAGGCAATGGAGCAGTGGCACGTTTCCTCGGACGAGGAGGACATCGAGGTGGACGATGAAGAGGATGTCCTTGAGAGTGAGGAGGTCA
The DNA here is from genome assembly GCF_047496885.1 of Scyliorhinus torazame. Lineage (NCBI taxonomy): Eukaryota > Metazoa > Chordata > Chondrichthyes > Carcharhiniformes > Scyliorhinidae > Scyliorhinus > Scyliorhinus torazame. The sequence continues at coordinate 270,715,623 of NC_092709.1, forward strand.
TCCATGAGACTGGCGATGGCCAGATGGGGCAGATAAGCTAGGGCTACCCGATAGATGGATGGTGATGATTAGGACTACTGATCAAATCCCATCACCCTGAAGTCCCTGCTATGAGTATTGCTTTCCCATCTGAATGCTGGCAGCGCACACTCTCACTGATGAGGCTTGTGTCATGTGAAGGAAATGGATGTTCATAGTTCCAATGTTGCAGGTAGTTTCTCCCCCCGTTGAAGCACCAGGTTGCGGAGGATGCAGCAGACGACCGTGATATGCGACACCATCTCCAGGCTATACTGTAGATCGGTCCAAGAACTGGAATGGCATTTTCAGCATCCTGATAGTCTGCTCCATCAAAGTGCAGTAAGATGAAGACAATTTGCAGTGAAGACAGTGTATTGATCCTCTAAGGCTACTGCAAATGTTTGACTCCTGTCTATTGAAGGCAGCTCACTTAGATCAGTTATCATGGTGATGTGGCATGGAGAGTGTCAACTAGATTGATCTCGGCTCGTCCTTAGTGATCTGTGCCCGTGAGGTTCAGTGTCACCGGAGGCTGACGATAACTTTTTATTGGGTCAAGCATCTGTGCAACATGTGCAGAGAGCGCTCATTGCCAGTGACTGGGTTGAGTGATGTTCGTGCATTTGGGAGATGTCCTCATTCTCTACGAGAAACAGGCATTACTGATGTATTCAGTCACTGTGAGGGGATGCCACCAATGTGCTAGGAACCTGGCAGAGAGCCCATGGAGGAAGCTCTGGACAAAGTACCCAGCTTTTCTGTGGAACAGGATCCAGTTGTCTAAGCGGCACTACAGGAAGACATCTCATCAGTTGACATCCCTTTCTGATGTTCCCAGCTGTGCCTTTACAGCTCCATCAACTGAGGTATGACTGAGTCCAGAGGCATGCCATCTTATTAGGCCTCAGAGGAATCCTGGCCTTTAGCAATTCTCCAAGTGTCAGCACTCCAGGACGTTCCTGTGTCCACTTGCTGTGGATCAGAGGGATTGAAGTGCTCAGCCGGTAGTGATCCCGAGGCCTTTCGAATACTGAGTCCCACTGAGGTGTGCATCTTTGCACTGGTGGAGGGTGTGGGTGAAAGTTGTTAAGGCTCTTTGATCTCCACTTCCGAGAAGTCCTCTGTGCTGGTCTCAGAGGTGAACTCTTGGACCTGGCTGGTGGAGGCCCTGGGCTGCTACCCTGATGAATCTGCAAGAGAAGGAAGATTTCATTCGTTCCATCTGTGGTGAAGGCTGTGTCTGTGGAACCTAGGTTGATTGTGTGTTGGGGTCAGACTAACTCCTCAAAATAGAGAAGCGGAAGTTCTTCCTGAGGAAGATAGAGTTTTGACGGACTTTGTAACACATTGTGATCACCAAAATCTGAGTGACTGCTGAGCCAAATTCGAAGATCTGTCTTAGCAGCGATCCTCCATTTAATGTACAATTTATAGATTATAATCAACCACAATTTTCCTGCAAATTCATGTTTAACTCATGTTAATTCTGGATGTTAGAGTGTAGGATAAAAGGCTTTGTTGACTCTTGTATCATTTTAAAAAAACTTCTGTTTTAAACAATGGAATCGCATGGCCATTTCTTTTAGAAAATAACTGGGATTTTAAATTTAGTCTACCTTAAATAAAGGTTACTGATCTCAACTGAGACCATAACAGCAGGTATGAATCACCTCTTCAATAAATAGGTTCTGATGAAAGTTCACAGAACTGAAACATTAACTCTTTCTCTCTGCACGGATGCTGATCTGTCTCAACTTCAGTTGAGACAGAATTTCAAACCTCCAATTATTCAAGCAGCAGGATCACCACCGAAGGACATGTTTGCTATAAGTTGGAGCTGTTACCTGGAGTTGTCAGTATGCTGCATTAGCATCTGGGAGTTGCACAAGATCAGGAGCAAGATCGGTTTTGCAATTAGTCCTTTACCCCCTTAAACACTGCTCCGTTGTTACTCCCGGATATGACATTGGGGCCTTTGGACATGGCCATTTTCTAGATCTCCTGTAGGCCCCAACCTTCCAGTCATATGGCACAGGAAGGGATGATAGCAACTCAAATAGAAGCACATATAACTTTGTAGCTGCTCTCCTACTTGGTTTGGCAAGGTACCTGTATTGTTAGCAAATATCTCTAAGCTAGATTGGCAGTTGAAATACGTACAAGAAATTATCATATTTGGATACTGAAATTAATTAAATGGTCTGACTTGCTCTTTTTCTGGCAGAATTAATACTCTTTCCCCAAAGTATAAACCTATGCCAGAAACTAGAAATCTCCATGTAAACTGTAAATTATATGACGGTTTCCAAATGTTAGACAGTAGGTAAAGCTGCTGACGTTGAGGGCAGAATTTTATGTTCCCTCACAGGTAGGTTTTTCAGAGGATGGCCTTGCCAGCTGACTCCCACCCTCCACAGCCTCTCCACAGTTTTAAGATGGGACAGACAAGGCCCAGGCCGGCCCGTCCAACCTTGCCCCAACTGAGGCCAATTCCTGACCACTAAAGGGCCATTTCCTGTCCTGCCTCAATTTGCAGGCTTGCAGGAGGAGCTCAGGGGCATGGAGAAGCCAAACAGTGACCCTGCTTAGGCCTCCAGCGGGGGTTGCCTCCATCAACAAGACCTTTCGGGGAGCTGGTAGAAGGTCTTGGGGCCCCGATCAGTTTGGAAGAGATAGTGGAGGGCTTGAAGGCCATGCAGTCGGGGAAGGCCCTGGGACCGGAGTTCTATAAACGGTTCTCCGGGATAGTGGGACCAGTGCTGTTGAATGTGTTTAACGAGGCAAGGGAAAGAGGACGTCTGCCCCAGACGATGTCACAGGCCACGATTTTGCTTACCCTGAAACGGGACAAGGACCCGGAGCTATTTGGTCTTACAGGCCGATTTGCCTGTTGAACGTAGACGCCAAACTGTTGGCCAAAATTTTGTCCTCCAGGACTGAGGACTGTGTACCGGACGTTATTGTGGAGGATCAGACGGGATTCGTTAAGGGCAGATAGCTGGTGGCCAATGTAAGGAGGCTGTTAAACGTGATCATGATGCCCCCGGAGAGTAGGGAGGTGGAGGTAGTGGTTGCGATGGATGCGGAGAAAGCTTTTGACCGAGTTGAGTGGGATTATTTATGGGAGGTTCTGGAGCAGTTCGAATTTGGGAGGGACTATATTGACTGGGTCAGGTTGCTGTACCAGGCTCCTGTGGCAAGTGTACGGACGAACAGGACAACTTCAGACTATTATAGGCTGCACCGGGGGACGAGACAGGGATGTCCCCCCCTCCCCACTGCTGTTTGCGCTGGCGATAGAGCCGCTGGCAATTGCTCTGAGGGCCTAGAGGGGTTGGAAGGGGCTAGTCCGGGGGGGGGTGGGGGGGGGGGGGGGGGTGGGGGGGGGGGGGCGGGAGCACAGAGTCTCGCTGTATGCGGATGACCTGCTTTTGTCTGTTTCAGATCCAATGGAGGGGATGGAAGAAATTAATGGAATTTTAGGGGAATTTGGCCGGTTTTCGGGGTATAAGCTTAATATAGGGAAGAGCGAGATGTTTGTGGTCCAGGCGAGGGGTCAGGAGAGGCAACTGGGGGAACTGCCGTTTAGAGTGGTAGGGGACTGTTTCAGGTATCTCTCTAGGTATCCAAGTGGCACGGGATTGGGACCGGCTACATAAATTGAACTTGGCCCGGTTGGTGGATCAAACGAAGGACGATTTCCGGAGATGGGATGCACTCCCATTGTCTCTGGCAGGCAGAGTTGAAATGGTGTAAATGACGGTCCTCCCGAGATTCCTATTCGTTTTCCAATATCTCCCCATCTGCCTTTTTTTAAGCCGGTCAATAAAGTTACTGCGGGCTTCGTGGGGGGGAGTCCCCGCGAGTGAAGAGGGCAATGCTCGAGTGGAGTCTGTCTGGCTCTGCCGAATTTTAGCAATTATTACTGGGCGGCTAATATAGCCATGGTTAGGAAGTGGCTGGTGGAGGGGGGGCGGTCAGCATGGCTACGCATGGAGGCGGCTTCTTGTAAGGGCACAAGTCTCGGGGCGTTGGTAACTGCACCTCTGCCGTTCCCGCCGGCGTGGTACTCTACCAGTCCAGTTGTGGTGGCTGCCCTGAGAGTCTGGGGGCAGTGGAGGAGACATGTGGGAGCAGGGGGGGCATCGGTCTGGTCCCCAATCTGCAATAATCACTGATTTGCGGTGGAGGACAGGTGTGCAAAATGTGCGGGAGGGCCAGCGAACTATGTCCACGTGTTCTGGGCATGTCCAAAGCTGAGGGGATTTTGGCAGGGGTTTGCCGACATCATATCCAAGGTATTAAATACAAGGGTGGCATTGAGTCCAGAGGTAGTGATTTTTGGGGTGTCGCAGGATCCGGGAATCCAGGGGGAGAAAGAGGCAGATGTTCTGGCCTTTGATTCCCTGGTAGGCCTGAGGCGGATATTACTAGCATGGAGTGACTCGAGCCCCCAAAGTCGGAGACCTGGCTATCGGACATGGCTGGCTTTCTCTGCCTGGAGAAAATTAAGTTCGCCATGAGAGGGTTATTGTTAAGGTTCACCCGGAGGTGGCAACCATTCATCGACTTCTTCGCAGAGAATTAACCGTCAGCAGAAAGGAGAAGGGAGGGGGGTAGGTTAGTGTAGACTAGGCGGTGAAGTAGTGGACCTGTGGGAGAGGGAGGTGGTATTTGCACTATGTTAATATTTTTATGTACATTGTTTATATTGCTGCTGTTGCAATGTCAAAACAATACCTGAATAAAATGTTTATTAAAAAAAAAAACATCCTTTCCAATTTTGGGTGTCCCCCAAAAAGTCTGACCTGCTGCAGATGTCCTTCCCCTGCAGCCTCTCCACTAACACCGCCTCCGCCACACCCAAAGCCTTAGCTCCTCTCCCCACCATGCAATCTGTACACATATCGAGCCTTGGGAGTCCTAACTCTATCCATTGCAGTTTCTAGCACTCTTGGGACCAGACAACTGTCAGTCAATCAGCTGAATGAGGGGCGGAGGTTCCATCTCCAATCAATTAATGCTCGTTGGAGCATTTAAATGGCAGCAGAGAAGCCAGTATTGGCAGGATACATTTGCCACTAACTTCTAAGATGACTGGAAGGGAAACGCCCACCATCCTAAAAATCCTGGCTTTGGAAACCATTCCAGAAAAATATCTTGATTATAAATAGAGAACATTACACTGTGGTATGAGGCAGAAAAAATATTGAGGGAGATTTTGAGCCCGTGTTCGTCGTCGGTGAGAACAGTGAGAGAACGGAAAATTCGGCGAGAATCGTAAAACGTGATTCTTGTCGGCATGATCGCATTTTCAGATTATATGGCCCTCTCGCCCGTAAAGAAATTAGAAAAATGACACAGAGGTCGGGAACCTCATTTTAATGCTGATGCACGATCAATGACAATTAAAGCGAGGTTGTAGTCCAACTGAAGGCTTTAATAAGCTAGATATTTCCCCCAGCAGCTCAGGTACAGAAAGAAGGCTGCTGGGGCGGCACGGGCTCTTGTACCCCGCCTTGCAGGGTGGAGCTACCAAACAGCTTGACCAATAGGAAACATACAATATCTACCAATGGTGTTCCAGCATTACCTGGTACCGTAATACCTCTACACAGACTACCACATTCACCCCCTGTTAAAAAAGAGTCCGGCAGGGGTGGTGGCTTGATATTACAATATGGTAACGTGGTAGAAATTATAGTTATGGAGGTACCGTAATACCTCCGGACAGCGTTTTGTAACTATTTACAGATTCACAATTAACTATATACTTTAAAATGAAGCAACCAGTCGATTGGGGGCCCTGGTCGTCCTCTGTGATCATCGAAGCTTTGGTGGTAACACCGGTGGAGGCTCGGGCGTCTGTGACTCCGGGAGCGTGGCCTCCATCTCTGTGGCAGCTTTAACACCCCTAGACGGCGCTGCTGGGGAAAACAGTTGACCTGGGAAGGGAGCGTCTGCAGGGTGCGTCGGTGGGTGGGGGGGCCTAGACGGGGCCGGCGGAAGGACTGATCCTCCTGCAAGGTGCACCAGTGGGAGGGAGAGTGGGACTGGTGGCTGGGGCGTGCGTGGGGATCCGGCGAGCGCCAGGTCTCGTAGGGAGACCGTATCTTGTTGGCCGTCGGGGTTCGCCGTAGCTGGGGGTTACCGTGAAGATGGACCCTGTCGACCAACGGGTCCGACTTGTGCGCCCGCACGTGTTTTCTGAGCTGGGTGGGTCCGGGAGCCAGCCAGGTCGGGAGCGAGATCTCAGAGGAGGACTTCCTGGGGAAGACAAGGAGACATCGTGAGGTGTTTGGTTGGTCGTGTTACAAAGCAGTGATCAGATGGATGGAAGGGCATCCGGGAGGACTTCCTGCCATCGGGAGACTGGGAGATTCCTGGACCGTTCCGTTCTCCCTCTCTACCTGTCCGTTACCCCGGGGCTTGTAACTGGTCGTCCTGCTCGAGGTAATGCCCTTGCTGAGCAGGAATTGACACAGTTCGTCGCTCATAAGGGAGGACCCCCTATCACTATGCATGTAAGCGGGGAACCCGAACAGTGCAAAGATGCTGTGGAGGGCCATGATGATGGTGGTTGTGGTCATGTCGGGGCAGGGGATGGCGAATGGGAACTGGGAGTACCAGTCAATCACGTTCAGGAAGTACGTTTTGCGGTCGGTGGAGGGGAGGGGGCCTTTGAAGTCCGTGCTGAGGCGTTCAAAGGGACGGGAAGCCTTTATCAGGTGCGCTTTCTCTGGCCGGTAGAAGTGCGGTTTGCACTCCGCGCAGATTTGGCAGTCCCTGGTGACTGTCCTGACCTCCTCGATGGAGTAGGGCAGGTTGCAGGTCTAGATAAAGTGGAAAAAGCGCGTGACCCCCGGGTGGCAGAGGTCCTCGTGGAGGGCACGGAGGCGGTCCACTTGTGTGTTGGCACATGTGCCGTGGGACAGGGCATCAGGAGGCTCGTTTAGCTTCCCGGGACGATACAAGATCTCGTAGTTGTAGGTGGAGAGTTCGATTTTCCACCGCAAGATCTTATCGTTTTTTTATCTTGCCCTGCTGTGCATTATCGAACATGAAAGCAACCGACCGTTGGTCAGTGAGTAGAGTGAATCTCCTGCCGGCCAGGTAATGTCCTTTTCGACTGAGGAGTGGCGGATTTTGAAACATGGAGGGTACGTGAGAAGAAGGCCACGGGTCTGCCCGCTTGGTTGAGGGTGGCCGCCAGAACTACGTCAGACGCGTCGCTCTCAACCTGGAAGGGTGGGACTCGTCGATGGCGTACATCGTGGCCTTTGCAATGTCTGCTTTGATGCGGCTGAAGGCCTGGCGGGCCTCTATCGTCAGGGGAAAAACTGTGGATTGGATCAGGGGATAGGCCTTGTCCGCATAGTTGGGGACCCACTGGACATAGTAAGAGAAAAACCCTAGGCAGCACTTCAGGGCCTTGGAGCAGTGAGGGAGGTGGAGATCCATAAGGGGGCGCATGCGTTCAGGGCATATAACTCCATTTCGCACTATGTAGCCGAGGATGGCTAGGCGGTCGGTGCTAAACACGCATTTATCCTTGTTATATGTAAGGTTAAGGATCTTTGCGGTCTGGGGGAATTTTCGGAGGTTGGTGTCGTGGTCCTGCTGGTCGTGGCCGCAGATTGTGACATTATCGAGATACGGGAATGTTGCCCGTAAACCGTACCGGTCAACCATTCGGTCCATCTCGCGCTGGAAGACCAAGACCCCGTTAGTGACACCGAAGGGAACCCTTAAGAAGTGGTAGAACCGCCCATCTGCCTCGAAGGCAGTATATTTGCGGTCACTGGTGCGGATGGGGAGCTGGTGGTAGGAGGACTTAAGATCCACCGTGGAGAAGACCTTGGAATGCGCGATCCTGTTTACCAGGTCGGATATGCGGGGGAGAGGATACGCGTCCAGCTGCATAAACCTATTGATGGTCTGACTGTAGTCGATGACCATCCTATGCTTCTCCCCAGCCTTTACCACCACTACTTCAGCTCTCCAGGGACTGTTGCTAGCTTCAATGACTCCTTCCCTCAGTAGCCTTTGGACCTCTGACCGAAAAAGATCCGATCCTGGGCACTGTACCGTCTGTTCCTGGTGGCGACAGGTTTGCAATCCGGGGTGAGGTTCGCAAACAGGGAAGGCGGATCGACCTTGAGGGTCGCGAGGCCGCAGACGGTGAGGGGGGGTATAGGGCTGCCAAATTTGAAAGTTAGACTTTGGAGATTACACTGGAAGTCTAAACCTAGGAGTGTGGCCACGCAGGCGTAGGGAAGGCGTAGAGCCGGTAATTTTTATACTCCCTTCGCTGGACCATGATGTTTGCTCCACAAAACCCCTTTATCTCTACTGAGTGGGAACCGGAGGCCAGGGAGATTTTTTGATTAACGGGGTGGACGAGGAGAGAACAGCGCCTTACCGTGTCGGGGTGTATGAAGCTCTCTGTGCTCCCAGAGTCGATTAAGCAGGACATCTCGTGCCCGTTGATTAGTACTGTCGTTGTGGCAGTTGAGAGTGTTTGAGGCCGGGACTGGTCCAGGGTCACCGAGGCTAATCGCAGCAGTTGAGTGTTCTCTTCGGGCGGTGTGCGGTCAGCCGAGCTGGGGTCCTGGGTGTCCATCCAATATGGCGGCTCCCATTGGTCGCACATGGCTGGGGCTGCACAAAATGGCGGTGCCCCTCCATCGAACGTGGCGTCCGTGGGACAAGATGGCGGCGCCCGGGGGCCGCATGGGGACCGTGGAGAGGTTTGTGGTGGCGGTCCGCATTCGCCACCGGAGGCCGCGGCGACCGCACGGGCCTGGCATACCACCACGAAGTGGCCCTTTTTACCGCATCCCTTGCAGGTGGATGCGCAGGCCAGGCAGCGTTGCCGGGGGTGCTTGGCCTGCCCGCAAAAGTAGCAGCGGGGCCCCCCGGGATTGCCAAGCCGCCTTGCAGCTCAAGCTTGTGAGGGATGGGAGATGCTTCGGGGTCGGCTGCGGAGTGGTTCCACACTGCCCAGGGGGCTGCCGCGTGGTCGGGAACGTAAGCGTGGGTGTTTCGGGAGGCCACATCCAGGGAGCCTGCAAGGGCCCATGCCTCTTTGAGGCCTCGGGTATCTTTTTCCAGCAATCGCTGGCGGATTTGGGAGGACAGCATACCTGCCACGAAAGCGTCCCGGATCAAGAGTTCTGTGTGGTCGCTCGCCGAAACTTGCGAGCAGCTGCAGTTTCTCCCCAACACTAGGAGCGCACGGTAGAATTCTTCCAGCGATTCCCCAGGGATTTGTCCCCTCGTTGCTAGCAGATGTCGGGCGTAGACCTGGTTTACCGGGCGAATATAATGTCCTTTTAGCAGCTCCATTGCTGCATCGAAGTCGTCCGCGTCCTCGATGAGGGTGTAAATTTCCAGGCTCACCCTCGAGTGCAGGACTTGCAATTTCTGTTCTCCCATGGGGTGTGCTTTCGGCCGTTCTGAGATATCCTTTAAAACACGCCAGCCAGTGCTTGAAGGTTGCCGCTGAGTTCGCCACGTGGGGGCTGAGTTGCAGACACTCCGGCTTGAATCGGAGCTCCATCCTTTTAAATCTAGCTTATTAAATTGATCAATGACCACTAAAGCAAGGTTGTTGTCCAACTGAAGGCTTTAATAAGTTAGATGTTTCCCCCAGCAGCTCAGGTACAGAAAGAAGGCTGCTGGGGCGGCACGGGCTCTTATACCCCGCCTGGCAGGGCGGAGCTACCATACAGCTTGACCAATAGGAAACATACAATATCTACCAATGGTGTTCCAGCATTACCAGGTACTGTAATACCTCTGCACAGACTACCACAAATGCATTATGATATTAGAGAGGCCTCCCACCAGGGCTTTCCCCCTCAAAGAATATTCATCGTATAATAATGAGAACCTGGTGAACTACCTCCGAATGGGATATCCGAGGTTCACACTCAGTTCACCATTACCGTCCAACGTGCTGGTCGCAGAGAGAGAGGCAGAGAGGACATGAGGGACCCAGATAAGTTCAACTTGGACTCGGGGGTGGGCTCAGTATTGACATCTCCAGGGAAGGGGCCATTTGCAGGCCGCAGCGAGGTCTGGGAGCTGGTATCCAGGCAGTGCTTCCCATGACCTGCTTTGTTGGCTTGAGGGATTGCATTTCCAGAGTGGCAGCTGGAAAGTGGGTGGGAGCAGGTGAATCTATAGGTTCAGCACTCGGAGCAACTGTGAGGGTCTTGGATGGGGTCCCATGAGAGACCAGGCTGATTGGGCGGAGTGGGGACACTGACAAGGGCTGTTTTCCAACCTCATAAGGTCTGAAGACATTCAGACAGCGGAGGGAGAATGATCACAGTGAGAATGGGGTCCCACAGTCAGGCTGAACTGTGAAGCCAGAGGGCAGGAGCAATATGGAATTTCAAGGCCACTGGTTATAGAAGTCAGGCTGTCAGGAATTAGTGTCCAGGAGGCCGGCTATTCAAGCTGGAAGGCTCACTTAATCTGCAGCCCATGGGCCTGGGGGAAAGATGGTACCCTTTAAGGATAACGTTGACATGGTAATTGCAGTCTTCACATGCATCAGGTGTACCTCGCCTGCCACAGGGAGAAGCCATAAGACCATAAGATATAGGAGCAGAATTAGGCCATTCGGCCCATTGCATCTGCTCCACCATTCAATCATAGAACATCGAACATCGAACAGTACAGCACAGTTCAGGCCCTTCTGCCCATGATGTTGTGCCGACCATTTATCCTAATCTAAGATCAGCCTAACCTGCACCCCTTCAATTTACTGCTGTCCATGTGCCTGTCTAAGAGTCACTTAAATGTTCCTAATGACTCTGACTCCACCACCTCTACTGGCAGTGCATTCCATGGACCTACCTCCCTCTGTGTAAAGAACCTACCTCTGATATCTCCCCTACACCTTCCTCCAATCACCTTAAAACTATGTCCCCCCGTGATAGCCATTTCCACCCTGGGCAAAAGTCTCTGACTATCCACTCTATCCATGCCTCTCATCACCTTATACACCTCTATCAAGTCACTTCTCTTCCTTCTTCACTCCAGTGGGAAAATCCCTAGCTCCCTCAACCTTTCTTCATAAGGCATGCCCTCCAGTCCAGGCAGCACCCTGGTAAATCTCCTCTGTACCCTCTCCAAAGCATCCACATCCTTCCTATAATGAGGCAACCAGAACTGGACACAATATTCCAAGTGTGGTCTAACTAGAGTTTTATAAAGCTGCAGGGAAACCTTGAGGCTCGTAAACTCAGTACCCCTGTTAATGAAAGCCAACACACCATACGCCTTCTTAACAACCCTATCAACCTGGGTGGCAACTTTGAGGGATCTATGTATATGGACCCCAAGATCCCTCTCTTCCTCCACACTTCCAAGAATCCTGCCTTTGTGGGAAGAATCATGGCTGATATGTTTCTCATTCCCATTCTCCCTCCTTCTTCCATAACCCCTGATCCCATCATTACCATCGCTAAATCTCCCGCCATCAACATCCTGGGGGATTACCATTGGCCAGAACTGGACTTGCCATATATATACTGAGGCTGCAAGGGCAGGTCAGAGGCTAGGATCCTGCAGCGAGTAATTAAGCTCCTGACTCCCCAAAGCCTCCAACTCCAAGACACAAGTCAGGAGTGTGATGGATTATACCCCACTGATCTGGATAAGTGCAGCTCCAATAACACTCAAGCAGCTTGACACTATCCAGGGCAAAGCAGCCTGCTTGATTGGCACCCCTTCCACAAATAATCATTCCTTTCACCAGGTATACCATCCACAAGTGCGCTGCAGGAACTCACCAAGGTTCATTAGAAAGCACCCTCCAAACCCAAGACCACTATCATCTAGAAGGACAAGGGCAGCAGATACATGGGAACACCACCACCTGGAGGTTCCCCTCCATGTCACTCAGCAGCCTGACATGGAAATATATCACCGTTCCTTCACTATCGCTGGTTCAAAATCCTGGATCCCCCTCCCTAATAGCACAGTTGGTGTACCTACATCACATGGACTGCAGTGGTTCAAGAAGACAGCTCATGACCACCATCTCAAGGCAATTAGGGATGGACAACAAATGCTGGCCAGTGAAGCCCACAGCCGTAAAAATGAACTTTAAAAAAAAGCCTGCTACTTCCGGTTGCGGCGATGACTAGCTAAGCCGCACGTTTCGGCGGCTCCAGCTCCAACGGACCTTCGGGCTCTTTTAAGAGCCCCAACGGGAAATTTTCGCGCGACGAAACCCGGTGTGGGGTGAGTGAATAGGGAGTCCCCCCCAACGAAAGAGGAATATATCGGCGGCGGCGGCTGCAGCGCGAGGAATCCTCGACGAGAGGGACAGAAAGGGAGAAGACACAAGATGGTGGCGGAGAAAGCCCAGGCGGCATGGGGGCCCGAGCAAGATGAATTCTTGAGACGGTGTGTGGAGCTACTAAAGAGGGAGGTGCTGACCCCGATGCTACAGGCAATTGAGGGGCTCAAGGAGGCACAAAGGACCCAGGAGACAGAGCTCCGCGTGGTGGAGCAGAAGGTGACGGATAATGAGGACGAGATCCTGGGCCTGGCGGTCAAAACACAGACGCACGAGGCGCTCCACAAAAAGTGCATTGAAAGGATTGAGGCCCCAGAAAACAGAGCGCGAAGGAAGAATCTTCGGATACTGGGTCTCCCTGAGGGAGTGGAAGGAGCGGATTGCAGGGCTTATGTAAGCACGATGCTAAGTTCGTTGATGGGAGCTGAGGCCCCTGCGGGCCCCTTAGAGGTGGAGGGGGCACATCGGATCCCGGCGAGAAGACCAAAAGCGGGAGAACCACCTAGGGCGACAATCGTGCGATTTCACCGCCTTAAAGATAGAGAAGAGGTCCTGAGATGGGCTACAAAAGTACGGAGTAGCAGATGGGAGAATGCAGTGGTACGGGTGTACCAGGATTGGAGTGCGGAGGTGGCGAGAAGGAGGGCGAGTTTTAACCGAGCCAAGGAGGTGTCACACAAAAAGGTGAAGTTCGGGATGCTGCAGCCGGCACGACTATGGGTCACGTACCAGGAGAGACATCGCTATTACGAAACGGCGGAAGAAGCATGGACCTTTATTAAAGAGGAGAAATTGGATCGGAACTGAGGGACTGATACTGTAGGGAATGTTATTGTCGATGTAAATAGAGAAGTAAATTGGGAAGGGGGGAGACACTAAGAAATGTGGGCGCCGGTGAGGGGGGAAAGAAGGGACGTAGGCGGAGAATGAGGAATGGGAGTGGGAGGGGAAAGGGAGCTGCGCCACAAGAGGCGGGTCAGATAAAGGGATGTTCCCGCGCCAGAAAGATAATGGCGGGAAGACAGGCGCAAGGCAGATGGGAGTTCCCCACACGGGGGGGTCAAGGAGGGAGCAGGAGTAGCCGGGGTCAGTTGAAGTCAGCTGACTTGCGGAAGTAATATGGGGGGAGCAATCACGCTAGAAGGGGATCTAGCGGGAGGGGGGAGGGGGGGGATAACTGGGTTGCTGCTGCGGAAATCAAAGAGGAAATGGCTAAAGAGTGGGTGGACGGGGATGGAATGCAACGCCTGGGGAGCGAGTGGGAGCGCGGAGGCGGGATACGGGACTGGCCTAGAGAAGGTGATGGCTAGTCGACACGGGAAGGGGGCAGGTAGCCCCCTAGTGAGGCTGATCACGTGGAACGTGAGAGGCCTGAATGGACCGATTAAAAGGGCCCGAGTGCTCGCGCACTTGAAAGGACTAAGGGCAGACGTGGCTATGCTCCAGGAGACGCACCAGGAGACGCACCTGAAGGTGGCGGACCAAGTTAGGTTAAGGAAAGGATGGGTGGGACAGGTGTTCCATTCAGGGCTGGATGCAAAGAATAGAGGGGTGGCCATATTGGTGGGGAAACGGGTAGCATTTGAAGCAAGGAGCATTGTAGCAGATAGCGGAGATAGATATGTAATGGGGGGTGGCAGGCTGGAGGGAATGGAGGTCGTGCTGGTTAATGTATATGCCCCGAATTGGGACGATGCGGGATTTATGAGACGGATGCTGGGTCGTATACCGGACCTGGAGGTAGGAAACTTGATATTGGGAGGGGACTTCAACACCGTGCTGGACCCAGGGTTAGATAGATCCAGATCGAAGACCGGAAGAAGGCCGGCAGCGGCCAAGGTGCTCAAGGGGTTTATGGACCAAATGGGGGAGTGGATCCATGGCGATTTCTTAGACCAAGGGCCAGGGAGTTCTCCTTCTTCTCCCATGTCCATAAAGTGTACTCCCGGATAGATTTTTTTTGTTCTGGGAAGGTCGTTGATCTCAAGGATGGAAGAAGCTGAGTATTCAGCCATTGCGGTTTCGGACCATGCCCCACATTGGGTGGACCTGGAACTAGAAGAGGAAAGGGAGCAGCGAGCACTCTGGCGATTGGATGTGGGATTGATGGCGGATGAGGGAGTGTGTGGAAGAGTGCGGGGATGTATTGAGAGGTACCTGGAGGCCAATGACGACGGGGAGTTCCGAGTGGGAGTGGTATGGGAAGCACTAAAAGCGGTGGTCAGAGGAGAGCTGATCTCCATTAGGGCCCACAAAGGGAAAACAGAGGCCAAGGAAAGGGAAAGATTACTGGGGGAGATTTTAAGGGTGGACAGGGAATTTGCGGAGACCCCGGAGGAGGGACTGTACAGGGAGAGAAGACGACTCCAGACGGAGTTCGACTTTTTGTCCACCAGAAGGACGGAGGTGCTGTGGAGGAAGGCACAGGGGAGGAGGTATGAATATGGGGAAAAGGCTAGTCGCCTGCTGGCCCATCAGCTGCGAAAGAGGACAGCGGCGAGGGAGATAGGGGGAATTAGAGACGAAAAGGGAGCTACGGTGCGGAGAGCAGGGAAGATAAACGAGGTATTCAAGACCTTTTATGAAGGACTGTATAGGTCCCAACCCCCGGAGGGAGAGGAGGGGATGCGGCAGTTCCTGGATCAATTGAGGTTCCCGAGGGTGGAGGAGCAGGAGGTGGAAGGCCTGGGGGCACCGATTGGGGTGGATGAGGTTATTAAGGGGCTGGGGAATATGCAAGCAGGGAAGGCTCCGGGACCAGACGGGTTCCCGGTGGAATCTTATAGAAAGTACGTGGACTTGTTGGCCCCGCTGTTGGTGAGGACGTTTAATGAGGCCAGGGAAGGAGGGACTTTACCCCCGAAATGTCGGAGGCGACGATATCTCTAATTCTGAAGTGGGATAAAGATCCGTTGCAGTGCGGGTCCTATAGACCTATTTCATTATTGAATGTGGACGCCAAATTGCTGGCAAAGGTACTGGCATCGAGGATAGAGGACTGTGTCCCGGGGGTGGTGCATGAAGACCAGACAGGGTTCGTAAAGGGGAGACAACTGAATGTCAACGTGCGACGACTATTAGGGGTGATAATGATGCCCCCAGTGGAGGGGGAGGCAGAGATAGTGGCGCCAATGGATGCGGAGAAGGCATTTGATAGGGTGGAGTGGGAGTACTTATGGGAGGTGCTAAGGAGGTTTGGGTTCGGGAATGGGTTTATTAGCTGGGTCAAACTCCTTTATGGGGCCCCAATGGCAAGTGTGGCCACGGATCGGCAAAGATCGGAGTATTTCCGACTATATAGGGGAACAAGACAGGGATGCCCGCTATCTCCATTGTTGTTCGCGTTGGCAATTGAACCTCTGGCCATGGCGTTGAGAGACTCCAGGAAATGGAGAGGGGTGATTAGAGGGGGAGAAGAACACCGAGTGTCGCTATACGCAGATGACCTACTGTTGTATGTGACGGACCCAGTGGGGGGGATGACAGAGGTCATGCAGATATTGAGGGAGTTCAGAGATTTCTCGGGATATAGGCTTAACATGGGGAAGAGTGAACTATTCGTGATACACCCTGGGGACTAGAGTAGAGAGATAGAAGGCCTGCCTCTAAGGAAAGTGGAAAGAAACTTCCGATACCTGGGGATTCAGATCGCTAGGAGCTGGGGAACCTTACACAGACTTAATCTGACACGATTGGTAGAACAAATGGAGGAGGACTTCAAGAGGTGGGACATGCAGCCTCTGTTGGCGGGCAGATTGCAGGCAATTAAGATGATGGTCCTCCCGATGTTCTTATTTGTATTTCAATGTCTCCCTATACTAATCACTAAGACCTTTTTAAAAAAAATAGACAGGACCATCACGAGCTTCGTGTGGGCAGGGAAAGTCCCGAGGGTAAGGAGGGGGTTCCTACAACGTAGCAGAGACAGAGGAGGATTGGCGCTACCGAATTTGGGCGACTACTATTGGGCCGCCAATGTGGCGATGATTCGTAAATGGATGATGGAGGGAGAGGGAGCGGAGTGGAAAAGACTGGAGAGAAAGTCCTGTAAAGGGACGAGCCTAGAGGCGCTGGTGACGGCGCCGCTACCGCTCTCACCAAAAAAGTTTACCACGAACCCAGTGGTGGCGGCAACATTGAATATTTGGGGACAATAGAGGCGACAGAGAGGAGCGCGGGGAGCCCTGGTGGGGTCCCCAATCAGGAACAACCACAGGTTTGCCCCAGGAAGGATGGATGGAGGATTTCAGAGCTGGCACCAGTTGGGAATTAAGAGGGTGGGAGATTTATTTATAGATGGGACGTTTGCGAGCTTGGGAGCATTGGAGGAAAAGTATAAGTTGCCCCGGGGAATCTTCCTTAGATATATGCAGGTGAGGGCGTTCACAAGACAACAGGTGAGGGAATTTCCGCTGCTCCCGGCACAGGGGATCCAGGACAGAGTGCTTTCGGGGGTGTGGGTCGGGGAGGGCAAGGTGTCAGAGATATACCGAGAGATGAGGGAAGAGGGGGAGGAGCTGGTGGGCGAGTTAAAAGGAAAGTGGGCAGAAGAGCTAGGGGAGGAGATAGAGGAGGGTATATGGGCTGATGCCCTAAGCAGGGTAAATTCCTCTTCCTCGTGCGCCAGGCTTAGCCTGATTCAATTCAAGGTGCTACATAAAGCACACATAACGGGAGAAAGATTGAGCAGGTTCTTTGGAGTGGAGGACAAGTGTGGGAGGTGCGGCGGAAGCCCGGCAAACCACGCACATATGTTTTGGTCGTGCCCGGCACTGGAGGGGTATTGGAGGGGAGTGACGGGAGTGATCTCGAAGGTGGTGAAGGTCCGGGTCAAACCAGGCTGGGGGCTAGCTCTATTTGGAGTTGCAGATGAGCCGGGAGTGCAGGAGGCGAAAGAGGCCGACGTTGTGGCCTTTGCGTCCCTAGTAGCCCGGCGTAGGATTTTACTCATGTGGAAGGAAGCAAAACCCCCCCGGACTGGAGGCCTGGATAAACGATATGGCGGGGTTCATAAAACTGGAGCAGATGAAGTTTGCGCTGAGAGGATCGGTTCAAGGGTTCACCAGGCGGTGGCAGCCATTCCTCGACTACCTAGGGGAACTTTAGAGGGAAGACAGATGACCAGCAGCAGCAACCCAGGGGGGGAGGGGGGGGAGGGCGGCGGGGGGGGGGGGGGGGGGGGGGGGGTGGAAAGTTTTAGTTTATGTTAAATTATTAGTTTACCATGTTGATTAGCCATTTGTTCACTGTTAAATTTTCTTTTTTGTTATGTTTGATGTGTAAGGGGAAAAGATTGTGATCGAAAAATTTTCAATAAAATATATATTTTTTAAAAAAGCCTGCTTACTAGTTAGTCCCACCGGGATGTGAGTACCTTCACTGGTGGAAGGTGCGGGTAACTGATGTGATGCCTCCTTGATGTTTGTCTCTACTATGCCTCCGTCAGAGCTGCTCCGGTCTGTGGTCTACAGAGGGCACGAGTATCGTCCTGGCTGGTCAACTGATTGACCTGCAAGGAACACGAGATGATATCTGTCATCATGGGAGATGAATGATGGGAGAAATTTAACTCACATGAGGCGAGCGCCATGGCTGCATGTATTGAAGGTTCTCAATTTTGTCTGTTGCCCTCACCTCACTCTCTGTGTCCACTCACACCGGTTGTGCTCAGGTTTGTCCTGTAATGGGACAGATAGGGAGAATGTAGGCAGGAGTCCTGCCAGATCAGATGGTGACGAGGTGTGGCATATTTGGGACTTGAGTGGGAGCGGGATTGTGAAGAGAGTAAATGCTTGAGGAGACCATGTGAATTGGGTGAGGGGGAAAGAGAGAGGACCTCGTGACAGGTGTTGGAAATCCACAAGGTGACCAGGTAAGTGATCACATAGAATCATAGATTCACTAAAGTGCAGCAGGAGGCCATTCGGCCCATCGAGGCTGCATTGAGCCTCTAAGAATACCCTACCAAGGCCCACAACCTACTCCATCTCTGTAACCCAATAACCCCACCTAACCCTTTGAACACTAAGGGGTAATTTTTATCATGGCCAATCCAGCTAACCTGCACATCTTTGAACTGTGGGAGGAAACCGGAGCACCTGGAGAAAACCCACGCGGACATGGAAGAGCGTACAAACTCCACACAGACAGTGACCCAAGCCAGGAATGGAACCCGCGTCCCTGGCACTATAAGGCAGAAGTGGAAACCACTGTGCCGCACCTCATCTTGAAGGTGTGAGGGGTGTGTGATGGAATGCAGAGATTGGAGGTGGAAGCCTTAGTAAGTGCAAGTTCACTGCACAAGAGGACGGGGCAGCAGTGCCGCTAAAAGATGAATGACCTTCTCATGACCAGGGTAAGTCTACCACCTCCCAGGCGGGGGTGGTGACCTTTCTGGAAGAACATCAGTACGGCTGTGGATAGAGGACATCCTGCCTCTGCTGCACACCATCCAAGAGTTTAGTCAGGGCTCCCTGACTAAACTTTGGGCAGCATGGTGGCACAACACTGTGGCTTCACAGTGCCAGGGTCCCAGGTTCGAGTTTCTGCTGGGTCACAGTCTGCGTGAGTTTTCCCACTGGCGTCGACAGGACTCTCCCTGGTTTTCTCACCAGAACCTACACTTTGAAAAAATGCGGTAAGGTGCTGTGAATATTGTAAATGCACCTCAGGTAGTATCTGCTACAGTTAATATTTCTGGTCTTTTTATTCTGTGCACATCACACATAGTTTTTGATTAAAAACTGTCTTTTCTATCAAATATTTTATGAAATTGCAGTTAGAGCTTTTACATGCTAACAAATTATTTAAAAGTCATATAAATGGTAAAAATTGAGTGGGGGGGACTTTCACTGACTTTGTTGGGTGAAAATAGGTTTTAACATCTCCAGTACACAGGCAAAATCACACTGTCCATTCTAGTTTGTGCCATTTTGAGATGGGCCTACCACTGGGCAGCTGTTTCTGGCAATAGGCCAATTTATTAGGCAAATGATGTACACAGGGCCTTGATAGCCATTTTTGGAGACAAGGCAAACAATGAGCACTGCACGCTCTGCCTAATTTTAAGCAACAGTGTCACCAGAGAAGGCACCAGCAGTATGAGAATAATGGCAGGCTTTCAAACTGACCATTCCACCGGCGGGCACTTTTGGGTGGTTAGCCATCCTGCAGTTAGAATCTACTGCTTTCAGTGGCTATGTTCTTCTGCTGATTTAGGTGCTGAATGATCCCTTTCAAAGTTTTCATGCAATTCAGGGTGAGCGTTTTGTGTCTTTTATTTTGCTGAAGATATCTCAGGTAGATCGAGCTAACAGAGAAGGAAGAATTACAATTCACTGTCCAAACACAAATGCAGTCTTCTGAGATGCCAAATCCTTCACTCACTTTGCTGCAAACCAGTTTCAGAATGGAATGGGCCACATTTTAAGTTTAATTCTCAGAATGTGAACATCGCTGGCAGAGCTGACATTTATTACCCATCCCCAGATGACCTTGAGAAGTTACTCTTCACATCTCTGGTAGCAGTCTGATACAGCTGAATGCCTTACTTGGTGACTTCAGCGAATAGTTAAGAATGAAACACATTGGCCTGGGATTGCAGGCACATATTGGCTAGACCATGTAAAAACAGAATCATTCCTTTTGTAAGTGAACCAAATAAAGTTTTAATAAAGTCCAATTTGTAATAACTTTTTACTTATACTAGCATATTATTTCCAATATTGTTTGAAAGTGAATTTAAATTTGCAAACTGCCATGGGGGAGATTTGGTCTCATGTACTGTGGTTTATTTAGTTCCAGTCTCTTATCTGTTATGCATCTTTTTAATTACCAGAAGGTTGTTTCAGTATCACCTTACTGATATGTCTCATCTTGTCTTTTATTCTTTTGAACTATAATTTTGTCCTGTCAATTGGATTAGAGCCTGCTTCTTGACAATCATTTTCTTGACAATTGTTTTTTTATTCGTTCATGGAATTTGGGCGTCACAGGCTGGGCCAGCATTTACTACACATCCCTAATTCTCCTTGAGGGGCCAGTTAAGAGTCAACCACGTTGCTGTGGATCTGGAGTCATATGTAGTCCAAGAATTGCACATTTCCTTCCCTATTAGAGCTTTAGTGAACCAGATGGGTTTTTACAACAATCGACAATGGTTTCATGGTCATCATTAAACTTTTAATCCCAGATTTTTGTTGAATTCAAATTTCACCATCTGCAGTGGCGGGATTTGAACCTGGGTCCCTAGAGCATTACTCTGGGCCTCCGGTTTACTAGCCCATTGACAATACCACTGTCTCACCACCTCGCCCTGTAAATAACAAAGTAATATTTGAGATTATTTAAAATGTTTCTCAGACATAATTCTTGGCTGGATAATTAAATTGGTGTCTTTCAGGCTACAATTTGACCTCTTTTGTTCCTTTGTTATTTTCTGTTGGTAGGTGCCTTTACCAATACCCATACAAAGCAATGCGAGACGTACTGAGCTGATTCACTTTCCTTTAATGTCCATCTCCCATTTTATTTAAAATGTTTGTTTAGAGTTTTAGTTGTGTGTGGTATTGATGTTCCAGTAACAGGGCTTTTGAAGCAAAGGACCATCTCCTTGACTGTGAGGTAGGTGGCTTTTCTCTGTTGGACAAGCTGCCTGTGAAGCTGTGATCAGTGCTGATAGCTCACCTCAGTTATTGGGATGAGGACCAAGGACCAACTTTTTTCAGTCCTCCGGCCTCATAGTTTGGATGGTGAAACTGAAAAGAGGCCTCTGATGAACCTTGAGCAAGGCAAACCCGCTGTTTGCCAGCTGAAGATCTTGACCTGGTAGGAAGAAGAAGACCAAATGTTATAAGGCCTAAAACCAGAAGGAAAGTTTAACCCTTCCTGCCCCAGACTCCTCTACCATACCACCCCTTCCCTCCTGGAAGTGATACCCTTCAAGATATTCCTGTAACTTGATCCTGCCACCTACTTTGTGCAGCTGGGAGATCTTTGCAGTGCTCCATTTTAAATAGCTTGCTGTTTATTCTGGGTGAGAAGTTGACTGGTGGAATTTGCATGATGCCTGGCCGTTAAAATGTACCTGTAGTGGTCTGTACATACATCTGCACATACACCAGGGACTGCAGACAGATGTAACAGCCACAGCATCACTAGAGGGCATCAGAGACGGGTATAAAGGGTCCAGCCCAAGGTAGGATCCACCTCTTTCAGAAGCACAGGACTAGGGAGCAGCAGCAAACAGAGGCAGCTCAGCACAGGCAGTTTACCTTAGCTTCACTGCTCATACCTCTTGACTGTATTATATCTAGTTAAGCTCTGGAAACAGAACAAACCCACTGAATGAAGTATTTGTGTTACCTGGAAGTCTACAATCTTTTTTCAGACTTAGAGAATAGCATATGGTACCACAAATGATGTCATAAAGCTAGCTAGACACCAGCAAGAGAAGAAAAACTTAAACCGGATATTCGACTGTGGAAGAATTTGCAGCAAACGGATCCTCAACGACTAACTGATTCGATGGAACTTGTTGGAACTCCATGGAGCTGGAAACAACCGGTAATTTAAGTTATAACTGGAAGATGTTTAAACAACTGTTCCAAATATTTATCACAGCTAATGATTTAAGCACTGCCTCTGACGCAACAAAAATAGCCCTACTACTCTCAACAGGAGGGCATGAAGCTAGAGAAATGTATAATTGCTTTAATTACCTAGAAGGTGAAGACAACACCAAAGTAGAAGGTTTTCTCAAAAAATTTGCTAAACGCAGCAACATTTAGGCAGGTGTGATGCTGGAAAGATTTAACTCTTGTCAGAGAAACGGAGGGTACATCTCTGATTTTATTACAAATCTCAAGTTAATACCACAAGGCTGTGATTATGCTGATTTCAGAGACACTGTAATAATGCATCAATTAATTTCTGGACTATCTGATAAAAATTTCAGGGAAGAACTATCACAAAATAAGCATCTAACTCTAAAAACTGCTATACAAAAATGCCTTGCTAATGAACAAAAGCAAAATCAATCCTGCCAGTCTTTACAAACACAGAATCAATGTCTAGAAAAGAAAATCGGAAAAAACGGCACCAAAACGTACCATGAGGCAGAGGCAGGATTGATGGAAGTTCTGAGCGGCAGCCATCTTGAGAAAGGAGCCGCACATGTGCAGTTGCGAAAAGAGCGTACAGTACAGGAAACTCGGAGTGCGCATGGGCAATCGAGTCCTACGCATGATGTCACGAGCGTCATGATGTCAGAGGACCAGGACCACACCCACTTAAAAGGGAAATGCATGAAAATTGAAAAAAAAATGTAAAGCTGCAAAACCCAATTTTCTTGCATCAAAAGACTGAACAATGCCCGAACTTACACCAGCAGTTGAAAATAACTATCACAACACCCTGGAACAAGCAGTTAGCACCTCCCTTGAAGATGATATGGTCCTTCTAGACTACGGCTTAGACGTGGCTGAGTTATTCGGAGATCCTGATCACAGCTTCAGCAGCTTGGTTGAAAAGCTCAATACGACTCTTCTCATGGCAGATGAATCCAATACCATGGTGCCATGGCAGATTGTCGGTACATTGGATGACAGCAATACCCAAGACGAAGACGATGCCACACAGAGAGCACAGAACGACTCCGTTGAGAGAGCACAGATCGACAGATCGACTCTACAGCGAGAACACTGCACGACTCCACAAAGAGAGCGATGACAGACTCCACACAGAGAGCGATGACAGACTCCATAGAGAGAGCGATGACAGACCCCACAGAGAGAGCGATGCCAGACTCCACAGAGAGAGCGATGACAGACTCCACAGAGAGAGCAATGACAGACTCCACAGAGAGAGCGATGAAGGACTCCACAGAGAGAGCGATGAACGACTCCACAAAGAGAGCGACTCAAGCCTCCACAGACAGCTCGGTGATAGACTCAAAAATGGAAGCAAGCAAACACTCCATAGCGAACGCCATGCATGTACAAGACCATGAAGATCTATCAAGCTTATTTGAGCCACCAGAAGAAGACACTGAATGTCTACCCACTGTATGTGAGACAAGTGACGAAGAAATCACAATTCCCATACAGAATGTGCAGGATCACAGCGAGACTGACGTAGCTCAGCTCGTCTGCACAGAAGCACTCAATAATCAGAGGACGACCACCCATGAGTCCAGAGAGACCACGTCAATTGAAATCTTGAAGATTTTGACTCCAGAAAAGGAGCACAAAGAGATCACAGATGATTCAAATGAACCTGAAATGACTCCAAAAGAGGAGCACCAAGAACTCAATGATAATTCAAGTGAACCTGAAATGACTCCAAAAGAGGAGCACCTAGAAATCAATGATGATTCAAGTGAACAAGAAATGACTCTAGAAGAGGAATACCAAGTAAGCAAAGAAGAGGAATCGAATCCACCACAAATGACTGATGTCACCAACATCAATGCAACATCAGATCATTCTCAGAATTCTCAAGAAGATACGCTCAATGTAGCAGAGACCACAAAGGACACTGATGCCAATAACTGTGACAATGACTCAAATCATCCACATGGCACACTCATTGAGCACAACAAGAACAACAAAAACCGCAAGAAGCACAGCAGAAATAAGAACAACAACAAAAACAACATGAAGCGCAACAAGAACGACAAAAGCAACAAGAAGCATCCCAGAAACAACAAGCACGACAAGAAAAAGAACAAGAATAAAAGCAAAAACAACGAAAACAGAATCAACAAGCATGACAAAAAGAACAACAAGAACGACAACAACAAGAACGCCAACGAAAACAACCAAGACAGAAACGACAAAAACAACACCAAGAACGTCAACGAAAACAACAAAGACAGAAACAACAACAATGAAACAACGACCTGTACAACATGGTACAACTCTGCACGTGAAGGACAATGCCACAGCACACTGCGAAACAATGACAAGATTACAAACATGCCATGGCATGATAAAGAATCTCACAAATTCACATCTGCTCCAGAACAAACAAGCAAAACAGCTTTCACGAACGATGACATACAGAATCAATACCACAAACACAGAAAAAAGTTGAGGTCAGACAACGGTGCGACACAGAATCGCTACCCGCAATCAAATGGAACAGGGGAAACAGGTGTCCACATCATTAAACGACTCATCACAAAGCAGCCGAGTCACGTTCCGACATCAACCTAGCTCTGTTATTGTACCGAGCAGCCCCATTGAGCTCAGGACTGTCGCCAGCGCAAATGCTCTTCAGCAGAGACGTCCGGACAACCCCACTGGCAAACAATTCCGAGACTTCGGCAACGCATCGGTTCTCGATGACATGCGGGCACTATGCTCCAAACAAAAACTATACTACGATCAACATGCAATCCCACTCAAGCCACTGACAATAGGTAATACCATCAGACTCAGGGACCCAGAAAGCGGATGGTCTGAGTCAGCCACAGTGATCAGGCAGGAGGCACCGCGGTCCTACATTGTCAAATCGTCTGCGGGAGTACTTTTTCGCCTTAACCGCCGGGATCGATTAGAGATTCGACCTACAACGCCAGTATTTCCCACACTGGACTTGACTGAGTCTATTTGTCCACAACGCCAGACTGTACTCTTGATGACATCAAACCATCATCCCTACTACCACCGTTAAGATGGCCCAGCAGAAGCCGTAATGCACCTGACTGGCTAGATTTGTGACGACACTTCAACACACGCACAAGACGAATATGGACATTTCTCACGGTGGACTCACAACACAGTTACTTGTTTCTGTATTACTTTTATCATTTTCACAGTGTGCAGATTTGCATATTCTCTCCACTTGTTATGTACAGTTTTCTTGAGGCCAATCTAGAAAACATGTCCAATAAAAGGGGGGAGGGATGTAGTGATCTGTACATCTGTACATACATCTGCACATACACCAGGGACTGAAGACAGATGTAACAGCCACAGCATCATTAGAGGGCATCAGAGACGGGTATAAAGGGTCCAGCCCAAGGTAGGATCCGCCTCTTTCAGAAGCACAGGGCTAGGGAGCAGCAGCACACAGAGACAGCTCAGCATAGGCAGCTTACCTTAGCTTCACTGGTCATACCTCTTGACTGTATTATATCTAGTTAAGCCCTGGAAACAGAACGGACCCATTGAATAAAGTATTTGTGTTAACTGGAAGTCTACAATCTTTATTCAGACTTAGAGAATAACATAGTACCCATTGCCATTTCCCAAGTAACTGATGAATTTCCAATGCAGTTCTCCGTAACCTTCTGCCCAAAGTCCTCTGGAGTTAAAATCAGTGCCATGTAGAATCAGATGTGGACCGAGTGTTCTTCCTCACATAGCGAGTTCAAAAAGGAAGTACTGCAAGCAATAAGTATTGGAAATGTTTCACAGACTCAGCTTGGCAGGAGGAGAGAAATGTACTGATTCCTTTCTTGTAAATCCAGAGACTCTGGCAGGAGCCATGCAGAGAGAATAAAACCTTCCCTCATAAATTAGCCTTCCTCTCCATGTGGATATGTGGCTGACCAGAGCTTAATATTGCGCACAGCAATAAAGTTGCGATGGGGAATAGAATGGTGGTGAAGATGTTTTGGCAAGAAAACAATGGTACATCCCAAATTCCAACATGCTGCCTGCTTTTCAATCAGTAGTTGATTGGTATCTGTCCCTTTCTCTATTTCTCTGCCATTTTCACACTTCAGATATGGGTATTTTATCTGTTTTGGGCATCCCTTGGGATCAAGTACACGTGCTTGTAATCCCCTGTTTTCCTAGCTGCTGTTTACATCATTGGAACCACTATAGGATATACAGTACTGTCTGCTCCATTGCTGATTGTCTATTTTGAGCTGTGGTCAGGTAGAATGGTTATTTATTCGTGCTTTCCAGGCAAACATTTAGATTCTTCACTTGGCTTGCATCTCCGTTTATTAATCCTTTTCTCCTGAGTCTTTTGTAAAGAACAGGGAATTATTTTCTCTTTTTGAACTTCCAGTTAGTGACTGTGAGCAATGAGTAATCTCCTGTCCTCTACCTGGTAGTCTGAGGATTTGTAGCTCATTCATGAAAGCCAGCCAGAAGCAGCTGATAAACTCTCGAGAATGCAAATATCTGTTTGTAAAATTGTTAGAAATGTTTTGTTTAACATTTAGCTGAAATGCTATTTGTTATTATTTCCTAGCATGCCTAAATTCATTTGCGTGCCTGTTACTATTATAACAACATATTAGAAAGATTTAAGCACCTGAGGTATTTTGGCAAAGTGTATTTGGGGCCCAACTTATAAGTAAATGCAAAATATCTATTTGCATTATCTCCTTGGTGGTAGTAAATTAATATTAAGCATGAAAACAAATTTGATGCACCTGTGTTGAATTATGCTTGGAGCCCCTGAAAATGGTAGCGATGTGGTCAGTTAATAATTGCTCCATTATTAATTCAGAATAATTAAGTCAATTTTGACCACCTTCGAAATGGATAACTGCTTCAACACTAGCAATAGCGCCCATTTACTTCACATCAGTGAGGCCACACTTAGATTGTTAGATAGTCTTCAGTCATTGTACTTGGCGAAAAATAGATTAAACATTTTAAAAATTTCAGCAAAAGCAGCAGTGGTGTTCATAAATTGATGCACAAAAAGGAAAAACTAAGGGATTGAATTCTCCCATTATGCCCCAGCAGGAGTGCAAAATTTAACGGGAGTAAAAAAGTTGGAAACCCACCCGGGGTAAAAGCAGTTTGCAGTTAATGGTGGGTCGGTCGGTTATCCTTAATAAGCACCTCACCAATACCCAATAAAATAACTGCTCGCCAGAATCTTCCCAAGCCTTCCAATTTTGCCAGTGAGAAATTACATCAACCTCAAACCTGGTTGAAATTGTGTGGACTGCACAAGTCGGACTTCAGTTCACGCACGACTTTGAGGTGAGTGCAATGTACATAACATACCTACCATAGCGCTGCGCTGATCTTGTTGCACTCAATGCCACACTACTCGGGCAGAATGGTTGGTACCCCCCAGCCCCATGCCAATGTTGTCTGTAAGGACAGCACTGTGCTTTGGTACTCACTCTGCCTCCACTTCAGACACTGACCAGTGCTGACCAGTAATGTGCCCGGGGTTGGGGACTGCAGGGTCCTTCTGTTCCTTATGTCTTACACCATTGTCATTATGGATACCACTGTCCTGTGAGACTCATGCAGCCTCCACTTTGACTGACACCCCGGGGGGTGGAGTGTGAGGTGTGGTTTGGGCTGACAAAGACAAGGAGGGAAATGGGGAAGGAAGGCTGTGCAAGGCCAAGCAGGGTGAAGGGCAAACACAAGGGGGACAATGGGGAAGGAAGACAGTGTTAGGGTGAGGGCAGGAAGGCAAACACAAGGGGGGCAATGGGGAAGGAAGGGTGTGCAAGGGCAGTGGGGAGGGCAAACACAAGGGGGGATGTTGGGAAAGAAGACAGTGCAAGCATGTGGGTGGGAGGACAATGCAAGGGGGGAAATGGGGAGGACGGTTGTGCATGGGCAGTAGGGAGGGCAAACACAAGGGGAGAAATTGGGAAGGAAGATAGTGTGAGCGTGAGGGTGAGGGCAAATGCAAGGTGGGGGGGGGGGGGCAATGGAAATGAAAGGCTTTGTATGGGCAGGGGGGAAAAGCAAGGAAGAACGATGGAAGGCAGAGGGAAGCTGAAGCCTGACAAGGATACATTAAATGCTGAAAAACAAGGGGGTCAAACAGATATCACATTGTTTACTGGAAGGGGATGCATACAAATTCTGGAATAGGGTGAGGGGGTCTGGCATTGGTCACAAGGCACATTAGGGAAGCTTCGCACGGAGATTCGGAAGTTGGATGTGGTTTGGGAGGGCTACTGTTGACCTCAGCCCTCACTGCAATGGGGAATTATATGTGACGCTTACTGTTTTTATCCAGGGCTTGTAGACAGGAGTCACAGAGTGGAGAATCTCCTGTAGCAAATGGAAAGGAGCCACAGATGAAAGGCAGTCCAGGGATCGTGTGGAACTCACAATCAGAAATCAGAAATTGCAGACAGTGCAGAAGAGCAGCAGTCATGCAGCAGGAGCAATCATTGGAAGCATGGTGTACCCTAGCTGCAGGGAGGGGTAAGGTCTGCGTACTGCAAAGGAAAAGTGCATGGGCAGTAGGGAGGGCAAACTGTACAGAGCTGTCTCACAGTCACTGTCCATAGGCTCAGCAGACTCTGTAATGGGCCGCAGAGGGAATGTGGTGGCCACAAGGGGCATCTGTACCTGTAGATGGGGAACACATAATACCAGGAGGTGGGGATCGCGGTGAGGTGCCGGCGGGGGGGGGGGGGGGGGGAGCAGGATGTGAAGCTCTCAAGGGGTGGGTTCACCTTTCTAGGTAATGGTGCACACAGTTTCGTCATGGGGTGTATATAGGTGCACATGGTGCATGGGCACTTTGCAAGTGATGGAATAGGTCTGAGGGTCAGATTGTCGCCTACAACAACAATGGGATCCAATATTTTTGGCCGAGGCTGGAGAAACCAGGAGGTAGTTCTATCTTCACACCATGAGGCTTGAGGTAAATTGGAGGCACATGGACAGTGAGGAAGGGAGCGTCAAACCTGGTCCTGAGGTAGAGGTGTGGCAGCACTATTTTGAGTTCCCAGGCAATGGCGTCCAGTAAAATCAAAAGTAACATCGGTCCTGTCCAGGAGGGATATGAGGCTGTGTGTGGGGACCGTTAAGCTGGGCTTTGGGGCCCCTTCTTGGGAGACACTGTCATTCGTTGATGCCATTACTGTGGATAGGATCCAGGCTAGTTACAAAGGAGAGAGACTTTGTTGCCCAGGAAGCAACCGTAAAGCCAATAATTTCATTCAGCGCTGTTAAAGGGATAGGCAGAGCTCACTAGCTTCACATCAAAGTCACAACGTTGATAGATTATAAGGTAGGAATGCAGCCTGGATGAATACAGGCAATATAGAAGGGGGCACAACTTCATCATATCTGGCATCACATCAATGAAGGGTAGTCACAGGTTCACAATAAATGCCATTCATTGGTTTAATTGGTTGAACAAGACAGGATAAATGCCATCCATCAATGGCCTAACAACTTCCACTTATTGACCATGCGCAACTGAAAGGTCATTAGTGTGCCACTTCAAAGAATGGAGCAATGAGCTACTTTGGTTTAATCAGCTCATTCAAACTTATGTATGTGTTAGTGTCTCATGGGTAAGGCTGCGTCAGGCACAATGGAAGTAAGGCAGCCAAAGCAATGGACCCCAACATTTCTAATTGTTATATAAATCACAGATTCTTTTTTTGCACCCTTTAGTCATTTTTGTCTTTGATGTTTCATTTCAGCAAGAAGGCAAAAGGTCGAATGGGTCCAAGGCTCAATGCTGCATTTTTCAGAGTCCTCATTCAATGGAGGCGACAAAGGAGGGAGAGGCATCACCGAGCACAGCTCCAGCAGGAGGCACCACCTTGGGGATATGGTCAAGGGGAGCCAAAGCATGAACAGGAGGATGAAGAGGAGGGGCACAGACAGCGGAGGTGGCTTGCCAGCCTGGGAGTTTATCGTCTAAGAGTATCCCACTGACAAATGAGTGAGAAGCAGTGCACAGCATGACTGTGCTTGTCCTGAGACTGGCTGCTGTGCCCAATCTAACTATGCAAAGAAATGAGCCCTTGCCTGAGGATGAACTGGAGGAGGATGAGAGCTCATTGTAAAATTAAGATGTGGAGGTCCAGGGAGTTCAGGGGCTGCTGAGAGACAGTATGAGCGCACTGATGCATGGAGGAATAAAGAAGTGGTAGACGTGCCCATACTTTAATTGCTGACAGGTTCCAGGAAGAGTAAAGTTAAATGAGGTCATATGGCCACATCTGCCCAAGCCCTCAAAGCCATTTGCTGTCAACTCAAGGGATGGCCAAACAATTATTGAGAGAAGGAATCTTGCATTCACACTTGTACATTCTTGTCTCATGACTCATTAGGACATGATCTCAGCTTTGGTCAGCGGTGCTTGCTTTGCTAATGTGCTCACTTTGCGAACTTAAAGTCCCCTAAGAAACAGCAGCGATGCCAGCCAAGGCTTGACACTTTTGCCACGATCTAATGATGCTAACACTGCTGCGACTGAGATGAGGATTAGTCTAGGGATCTCACCCAAAGTTGCGTGCTTTGGGTTCAGGCATCATAACCTAGGAGGCACAAATGTAACCAGGGTATCAGTGATGATCAGCTACTCTCACCCATTGGTGCCCCTTGAGGAAGAAGGGTTAGAAACAGTTACATCATAGACTTCAAATAAAGATTAAAACACACCTCCATGACAACACACAAGGGTCTGGACGCTAGTTGCATGGAGGTTCACATCACATGAATGGAAATGTCAGAGTGGAACACTATCACTATTACTGAGTGGGAGGATGACTAAACAACAAGATGGAGGATTCAAACAACAAATTCACATATGTATAAAATCATGTCAAAAAAGTGCAATTTCTTTACAGTGATAGCACACCTGCGAGCCAAAAGTGACATCAACATTTTTTGAACACTACCATTATACCTTGGAACAGTCCCGACATCCACAGTAGAGGTGAAGGCATCCTGCTGACTGCTATAACCTGTTACCTATTATGTCCTTGGCAGGTATCCTCTGATGGCCCAAGGTCTGGAGGACCCTGGCCAGATAAAGGTCTCCTGCTCAGGGGCCGAAGCATCCTCACTGCGCTACTGGAGTTGGCACAAGCACAGGCAGAAGGGGCTGTGAGTGGCGTTACACCCTTTGAATGTCTTGAGTGGAGGCCCCGAGGGTGTATGGCTGATAAGGATCTTTCTTGTGGGTGCCAGAGGGACTGGCCTGACTCTTGCAGGAGATGGTACATCTGGAGGATCTTTGTTTCCATATCACCTTCATCCTGATGGTGCCCACAAGGATGTGTGGCTATGTAGTGCAAGGCTGAATGTTAATCTGGCAAAACCTGCTGGACAGAAGTCTCCATGGTGGACACCAACCCTCCCATGGTGGCCTCCAGGTGCTTGCATATTGGAACCATGATATTAGGTAGAACGCGGATGGACTCCCACATTCTTTGCATTAATCTCTGCCTTATATTCCGCTGCCTGTTATTGCATCTCCACCAGTGAGCTGGAAGTCGCTTCCAGAGGCTTATCATTTGACTGAGACTGAACGGGTGGCTAGTCTCCATCAGCCTCCACGTTCCGGAGATCTAGGCTGTCCCTGCCTCTAACAGCTGAGGGGATGTGTTAGTGAGGTGTTCTCCAGAAAGTGACCCAGAGCCCAGTCTAGAGCTTTTGTGAGCTCCACTGAGATTTGTGTCTCTGGGCTGGTGAAGAATGTGGGCGAGTGCTGTGGTTATTTTTCATGAGCCTCCTCATCCTTGGACTCTGGGGGCTCAGACCTCTGCTAAGCTGTGTGGATGGCCTTGATCTGCTCGTGCTTAGAAAATAGAGAACAAAGTTTTACTTGATCAGCATAAGCAATTGGTCATTGTTTGCTGGTTCTTAAAATTTGTCAAATCCTCTGACTTACCCCTCATCTTTGCAGATTTGTGCAGTGTTTATTTCAATTTGATACAATCCTTAACTTCCTTATTTAGCCACAAACAATGCATCCTTCTCAAAGAGTCTTTATTTTTCAATTACATAAATCTTTGCCCAGTGGTTAGCACTGCTGCCTCACTGCACCAGGGACCCGGCCTCAATCCCAGCCTTGGGTAAGTGTCTGTGCAGAGTCTTCACGTTCTCCCCGTGTCTGCACGGGTTTCCTCCGGGTACTCCGGTTTCCTCCCACAGTACAAAGATGTGCAGATTAGGTGGATTGGCCATGCTAAATTGCCCGTTTGTGTCCAGGGATGTGTAGGCTAGGTTAAGGGGTTATAGGGCTGGGAAATGGGCTTGGGTGGAGTGCTATTTCAGAGGGTCAGTACAGACTTGATGGGCTGAATGCCGTCCTTCTCCACTGTCGGGGTTCTATGTAGTCTATGCATTTGCTGGGAGTTATTAAATATCTCATTTGAAATCTGTCACTGCATCTCTACTCTCTTATCTTCTAACCTAATTTCTCAGTTCAGTTTAGCTGACATGCTCTTATAATTGTCTTTATTTGTGTTTAAAGCACTGGTCTTAAACTTCCAGCTGACTGCGAAATTTTATCCTGAGCAACAAGATTTCTCCTGAATTCACAATTCGAGTCATTAGTGATGACTTTATATTCATGGCCTTTAGTTTTAGTGTCTGGAACTGCAAACATATCCTGCACATCTACCCTGTCAAACCCTTTCAAAATATTAAAGACTTCATGTCACCCATCAGTCTTCTGTTTGCTAGATAAAAGAACTCTGGCTTGCTCAACCTTTTCTGGTAGGTCCAAACTCTCAATCCTGGCATCACTTTAGAAAATCCTATTTGCACCTTCTTCACTGCCTCTAGATCCTTTCAATAATAGGAGGCAAGAACAGTTGACAGTGCTCCATATGTGGCCCAAAGTGTGATCTAACCAAAGTTCCATATAAGTTTTAACATTTTTTTTGCTTTTCAATTCGATATGGTTGCAAAATACGAAAATAAGAGCAAACTAAGTTATCGAACATAGAACATAGAACAGTACAGCACAGTACAGGCCCTTCGGCCCATGATGTTGTGCCGACCATTTATCCTAATGTAAAATCAACCTAACCTACAACCCTTCAATTTACTGCTGTCCATGTACCTGTCCAAGAGTTGCTTAAAAGTCCCTAATGACTCTGACTCCATCACCTCCGTTGGCAGTGCATTCCACGCACCCACGACTCTCTGTGTAAAGAACTGACCTCTGATATCTCCCCTATATCTTCCTCCAATCACCTTAAAATTATTTCCCTTCATGACAACCATTTCCACCCTGGATAAAAGTCTCTGGCTATCCATTCTATCCATGCCTCTCATCACCTTATACACCTCTATCAAGTCACCTTTCTTCCTTCTTCGCTCCAGTGATAAAAGCGCTAGCCTCCTCAATCTTTCTTCATAAGACATGCCCTCCAATCCAGGCAGCATCCTGGTAAATCTCCTCTGTACCCTCTCCAAAGCATCCTATAATGAGGCGACCAGAACTGGATTCAATATTCCAAGTGTGGTCTAACCAGGGTTTTATAAAGCTGCAGCAAAACCTCACGGCTCTTAACTCAATCCCCTGTTAATGAAAGCCAACACACCATACACCTTCTTAACAACCCCATCAACCTGGGTGGCAACTTTGAGGGATCTATGTACATGGACCCCAAGATCCCTCTGTTCATCCACACTTCCAAGATTCCTGCCTTTGACCCTGAATTCAGCATTCAAATTCGACCTTCCACGTTGATGTTCATTGTTCAATTTCTGCTCGATGAAGTCTCACTACACTAGGTAGAAGCCCATTCAGAAATGATAGCTGTGCATCATATAATTTGTACAGTGCAGAAGGAGACCATTTGGTGCTTCGAGTCTGCACTGACACATTGCAAGAACACCTTATCTAGACTTTGCCCCAGGGTGGAAATGGTTGTCCTATCCTCTGTCATAATATCCACTCATGTATATAATGAGATGCAGACAGGCAGTGATTGACACATAGGATGACCAGAAAGCATACAACACAGCACAGCCAATCACCAGACAGCACACTACCACTATAAAGCCAGAGGGCACTAGGTTTCCCGCACTCTCGGGACCCAGCTACTGAAACAGTCAGAGTCCACGAGCTAGCAAGTGCAAACACCATGCGGTAGCTAGTAAGTCTGGTCAGGCTACTACAAGGTCACTAGTCAGGTCAGTATAGTGTCGACCCACAGCTGAATATGTAGATCAGATCATCTAGTTGAATAAAACAGTGTTGGATCTTCTCCTGTGTTAGACGTCTGTTTCTAACTTCCCTGCATCGAGTGCAGTCCACATCGAACCAACCTGCCTAACACATCATGGTACCAGAGTAATATTGATCTTGACGGACCTACCTCGAGTGACTCAGCATCGACCAGCAAGCAGCCATCCAGCAAAATGGAAAACATCCAGCCTCCTCCACAACTCCGCATCTCCGGCAACCTCGGCGCCAACTGGAAAATCTTCAAGCAAAAGTTTCTCTTGTACATCGAGGCCTCCGACCTCGAGGCAGCATTGGATGCCAGGAAGATCACACTATTTCTCTCCACTGCGGGGGGCCACGCCATCCATATCTACAATTCGCTTACGTTCGCCATCAGCGAAGACAAAACAAAATTCAAAACACTCCTGCTGAAGTTCAACAGCCACTGCGACATTGAGGTGAATGAACCAGTCTGCACATGCCTGGACACTAACAGGCAATTTTAACATGGCCAATCCAACTAACCTGCACATCTTTGGACTGTGGGGGAAGCTGGAGCACCTGGAGGAAACACACACAGAGACAGGGAGCACATGCAAACTACACACAGACAGTCTGCACTGTAGGGATTCTATGGTTCTCAGCTATCATTTATGAATGTGTTTCTATCTAGTGTAATGAATGCAAACTTCATGGAGCATTCAGAAATTGAATTAACACATTTAACTAATTTAGCTCAGAGACGTTGATGGTTTTAGCATCAAAGCAGAGGCAGATGAAAACAGTCTGAGCAGGTCTTGAGAATTGAGTTGGATGTGAACTGAAATAAATGTGTTAAACATTTGGTTATTGTTCATCTGTTCTAACATCTTCATGAAAAGACAATTAAATTGAACTATATTTACAAAACTTGCCCATAAAGGGTTTAGGTGAACACAGATATTGTACATTTGCAGATAGACCCCCAACTGCAAAATCATTGACTCCAAATAAAAGAGTTAAAGTTTTTAAAAATGGGCAAACTACAAAGGAGGAATTTGAGCACAATATATCCTAGGATACAGTTATATTCAAACTAATTAAGATGAAGGAGTGGAAGGTTGGATTCTGCACGTTAAATAAACTCAACTGTTTCTGTAGATTTTACTGAAAAAAATCATAACATGAACACAGAAAGAAATATAATGATGTTTTACAATGGGGCTATGACTCCGTGATTCCACTGTGTGGTGCTATCAATGTTTTGTGTTGTTGATTGCACTCTGCTTATTTTCATGTTACCAGCGAAACCTTGTCAACATTTTTGCCACAATAAGAAAATTGGTGCAAAAAGTGTTTCTGAGACTGGTTTAAGAAAATCGTTCTGAATGAAATGAAAATCGCTTATTGTCACGAGTAGGCTTCAATGAAGTTACTGTGAAAAGCCCCTAGTCGCCACATTCCAGCGCCTGTTCGGGGAGGCTGATACGGGAATTGAACCGTGCTGCTGGCCTGCCTTGGTCTGCTTTAAGAGCCAGCGATTTAGCCAAGTGTGCTAAACCAGCCCAAAGGATGTTTTATAAAGTCACTGAGACTCCACACCGAGATGTATCAAAGAAATGTAGGTTTATTTATGAGGCTATAATACACAGCTTCTGATAGTTCCCAACCGAGTCTAACAGTTAGTGCTGAACTGGCCGACCTTATATACAATGTAAATTGGGATCCCCCACCCACTTCATGAGGGAGCTCATACTCCACAAGGGACACAGGAAAGACAATCATTCCCACCCCATGGCCGGGATTCACCTGCAATTGGCGGGACGGCCCGATGCCGGCACCAAGAGCGGCGCGAACCACTCCGGTGTCGGGCCACCCGGAAGTTGTGGAATCCTCCACACTTCCGGGGGCTAGGCTGGCGGCGGAGGGGTTGGCGCCATGGCAACCGGCGCCGAAGGGCCGCCGTGGGCCGGCGCGAGTTGCCGCATGCGCAGAACCGCTGGCGTGTTTCCTGCGCATGCGCAGGGGGTTTCTTCTCCGCGCCAACCATGGCAGAGCCTTACAGAGGCTGGCGCGGAGGGAAAGAGTGCCCCCATGGCAGAGGCCCGCCTGCAGATCGGTGGGCCCAAATCGCGGGCTAGGGCACCTTGCACCCCCCCCCCCCCCCCGGTCTGGACCCCCCCCGCACCCCCCCACCAAGTGATGTGTTGGGTGCTCTGAATCCGTGGAACACAAGCAGGCCACCAACAGTTAAAATAGTACAACACTAAAATAGTACAACATGCTTTCACTGTGGGTTAACACGATGTTAGATTAAACTAAAGACGTATGCCTGTCCTAACCAGTCTATGCACTCAGCACATGGTGAAGATCTGTGCTGTAAGCTGTAAGCTCTGTCCTTCTGAGAGGCGGCATCCCGAATGAGCGGGAACCCTGATGCCCCCTGTCTATATAGTGCGTGTGCTCTAACTGGTGATTGGCTGCGGTGTTGTGTGTGTTGATTGGTCTTGCTGTGTGTCCATCAGTGTGTGTGTATCTGCACCATGATATACTGGTGTATATTATGACATCCCTCTTGTTATAAAAAAAATGTATGTGTGTGCCAATAAATAATGTGTGGTGAGAATGTTCCTAGCTACGTGTGGGGTGCGAAGACATATTTACAGGACTACGTACATGAGAACTAAGCTATTTACATGGGAAGGTGCCTGGTGCAGAGAAGCAGTATGCAACAAGAGTAACGAGATCAACACTATATGCAAACAAGGGAAATGATCAAACAAAGCAATGAAACAATTCAGAGTCACTAAGTCAGCAAAGTTCATAAATCAAGTCTTTGAGGTGGGTGACGAATTCTGGTTGACCGCCTCAAGGGTGGATCGAGAGCCGCTGGTTCAGGAGTGAGCTGGACTGCGTCAAAGTCAGGGGGAGATAGTCACAGGGAGCTCTGCATAGTCCGTGGCAGGGTCAGCAGGAGGGCGAGGCGACACTGGAGGATCACGTGGCGAGCGTGGAACGAGACGAAGGGCGCGTCGATTGTGGCGCAGAATAGAGCCATCCGGTGAACGAACTAGGAACGAGTGGGGGGGCCACCTGCCGAAGGACAACAGCGGGTGCAGACCAGCCACCATCCGGAAGATGGACGCGGACGTTGTCATCTGGAGCCAGAGCAGGGAGATCAGCTGCAGGGGAGTCATGAGCCGCCTTGTGCGGTGCACGAGACAGCTCCATCCGGCGAAGGACCGTCGTCCTCAGGGTGCGACTCATGAGTAACTGGACTGGCGGCAGGCCAGTGGACAGCGGGGTGGAGCGATTGGCCAGCAAGGCAAGGTGGAAATCAGACCCAGCATTGGCAGCCTTGTATAGGAGCCATTTGACGATATGTACACCCTTCTCTGCTTTTCCGTTGGATTGGGGGTACAGGGGACTGGATGTCACATGGGCAAAATTGTACTGCATGGCAAAGTTGGCCCATTCTTGGCTGGCGAAGCAGGGGCCATTGTCCGACATAACCGTGAGCGGGATGCTGTGTCGAGCAAAGGTTTCTTTACATGCACGAATGACTGCAGACGAGGTGAGGTCGAGCAACCGTATCACCTCTGGGTAATTCAAAAAGTAGTCCACGATCAGGACATAGTCTCTACCCAGCACGTGGAACAGGTCGATGCCCACTTTGGTCCATGGTGACGTGACCAACTCATGGGGCTGCAGGGTCTCACGTGGTTGGGCAGGCTGGAAGCGCTGACAAGTGGGGCAGTTGAGCATTGTGTTGACTTTGTCCTCATTAATGCCGGGGCCAGTACACTGCCTCTCGGGCCCGTCGGCGGCACTTTTCCACACCAAGGTGGCCCTCGTGAAGTTGTTCCAGGACCATCTGGCGCATGCTATGCGGGTTGACAATGCGGTACAGTTTTAGAAGAACCCCGTCTACTACCGCCAGATCATTTCTGACATTATAGAATTGAGGGCATTGGCCCTTGAGCCACCTGTCCGTTAGGTGGCGCACGACACACTGTAGCAAGGGGTCAGCCGCCGTCTCGCGGCAAATTTGGATGAGGCGTTCATCCGAGGCAGGTAGATTGAAGGCCGCGAATGCCACATGGGCGTCAACCTGGCAGACAAATCCCGCTGGGTCACATGGAGTGTTGACTGCCCTGGCGAGAGCATCAGCAATGATGAGGTCCTTGCCTGGGGTGTATACCAGCTGGAAGTCGTATCACCGGAGCTTGAGAAGAATACGCTGGAGGCGAGGCGTCATGTCGTTCAAGTCTTTCTGTATTATATTGACCAGCGGGCGATGATCGGTCTCGATGGTGAATTTAGGAAGTCTGTAGACATAATCGTGAAACTTAACCACACCGGTCAGAAGGCCCAGGCACTCTTTTTCTATCTGCGTGTAGCGCTGCTCCATGGGGGTCATCGCATATGCAACGGGGGCCCATGATGAGGCCTCATCACGTTGAAGGAGCACTGCCCCAATACCGGATTGACTGGCATCGGTCGAAATTTTGGTCTCCTTTGCTGGATCAAAGAAAGCTAAGACCGGGGCCGTGGTCAGTTTTGCCTTGAGTTCCCTCCATTCGCGCTCGTGGGCATGGAGCCATTGGAAGTCTGTCGTCTTCGTGACTAGGTTCCTGAGAGCAGTGATATGAGAGGCGAGGTTAGGGATGAATTTCCCTAAAAAATTGACCATGCCCAGAAATCGGAGGACCGCCTTCTTGTCCTCTGGTGTTTTCATAGCTGTGATAGCAGCTACCTTGTCCGCATCCGGCTGCACACCCAATTGGGAGATGTGGTCCCCGAGGAACTTGAGTTCTGTCTGACCAAAAGAGCATTTGGCCCTGTTGAGGCGGAGGCCATGCTCATGTATACGTCTGAATACGCGCTGGAGGCGACTAACATGCTCCTGCGGGGTGGTGGACCAAATGATTATGTCATCGACATAGACGCAAACACCTTCAATACCTTCCACCATTTGTTCCATAATCCTATGGAACACTTCTGATGCAGAGATGATCCCAAACGGCATCCTGTTGTAACAATATCTTCCAAAGGGGGTGTTAAATGTGCAGAGTTTCCTGCTGGATTTATCGAGCTGGATTTGTCAGAATCCTTTTGAGGCGTCGAGTTTGGTAAAAGAGCTTGGCGCGAGCCATCTCACAGGTGAGCTCTTCGCGCTTGGGAATTGGATAGTGCTCTCTCATAATATTGCGATTCAGAACCTTCGGATCAATGCAAATTCTCAATTTTCCGGAAGGCTTTTTTACACATACCATGGAACCAACCCAGTCGGTCGGTTCCATGACTTTGGAAATCACTCCTTGGTTCTGGAGGTCCTGCAGCTGCTGCTTGAGGCGGTCCTTAAGGGGTGCTGGGACCCTGCGAGGTGCGTACACCACAGACGTGGCATTCGGTTTTAATAAAATCTTGTAGGTGTATGGGAGTGTGCCCATGCCCTCGAAGACGTCGTGGTACTGTTTGATAATGGCGTCGAGCTGTGCCCTGAAGTCAGTGTCCTGAAAGGCAGACGCGTCAGCAAGAGAGAGTGAACTCTCTGAACTAGGTTCAACAGCTTGCATGCCTGCGCACCAATCAGGGAGGTTTTCGAGGAGCCCACGATTTCAAAGGGAAGGATGGCTTTGCGTGACCTGTGCGTCACTTCAAGTTGGCATGAGCCGCTGGCAGCAATGGCATTGCCATTAGAATCCAATAGCTGGCAGGCTGATGGAAGGATGGCTGGTTTGACTCAAATGCTTTGGAAGTCATGAGATTGGCGGAGGCACCAGTGTCCAGGCGGAATCGTATTTGGGTCCGGTTGACCGTAAGGGTGGCACACCACTCATCATCCGGATCGATGCTGTATCCCGATAGAGGCTGGATTTTTTGCTTCGGGGGCACCCTGTTTTTTGTAATGATACCGACTCAAAAAAGGCGCCTTCGGGTCCTCGGTGTCAATATCGGGTAGCAGGTCCGAATCGGACTCGGTGACCGTGGGTTGAATGGCCCGGACATTCCTGCGAGGCTGGCTGGAGCGACGAGAGTTGGCAGGCTGAACTGATCTGCATAAAGCAGCATAGTGGCCAAGTTTGCCACATCGCAGGCATCGCCTGGATTTGGCAGGCCATTGCCGCTTTAAGTGGGCGGAGCCACAGTAGCCGCAGTACATTCGCTGCGTCACTGTGCATGCGCGGTGCGGTCGTACATGGTGCGCGCCTGCGCATTACGTTCGACGACGTCGCCCTCCCCTAGTTCGGTGCGCACAAGCGCGGGAGTCCGCGAAATGTCTGCCCTCATTCAGGCTGAGGCCCTGGAGTTGCTCGATTGCTTGGACCCCTTCTGCCTCGTGGGGACCTTGCCGCACCGTTTCAGCCACTTGGATGTGGGAATACCGACTAGTGGCGTGTTCATTTAGCACGCAGGTCTCGATGGCAGTCGTTCGGGTGAGCTGCTTTACCTTGAGGAGCTGCTGGCGTAGGGGGTCCGACTGAACACCGAAAACGATCTGGTCGCGTATCATGGAGTCGGAGGTGGACCCGTAATTACAGGACTGTGCAAGGATGCGGAGGTGGGTGGGAAAGGACTGGAAAGGTTCATCCTTACCCTGCAAACGCTGTTGGAATACATAGCGCTCGAAACTTTCATTCACCTTGATGTCGCAGTGACTGTCAAACTTAAGGAGGACCGTCTTGAATTTTGATTTATCTTCACCATCAGCAAAGGTGAGAGAATTGAAAATGTGGATGGCATGTTCCCCCGCCATGGATAAGAAGAGAGCGATCTTATTGGTGTCTGAAGCAGCTTCCCGGTCTGTGGCTTCAAGGTCGAGCTGGAAGCGTTGTTTGAATATCTTCCAGTTGGCCCCTAGGTTACCGGTGATGTGGAGCGGCGATGGCGGGCGGACGCTGTCCATTTTACAGGATGGCGATATGCTGGTGGAAGGCAGATCACTTGCAGGTAGGTCTAAGAAGTTCTAACATCCCTCAACTACTGGTACCATGATGTGTTGGGTGCTCTGGATCCGTGGAACACATACAGGCCACCAACACTTAAAATAGTTCAACACTATTTTATTAAGTTAGAAACTGTTGAACATACTTTCACTGTGGGTTAACGCGATGTTAGATTAAACTAAAGACCTATGCCTGCCTAATCAGTCTCTGCACTCAGCACATGGTGAAGATCTGTGCTGTAAGCTGTAAGTTCTGTCCTTCTGAGAGGCTGCATCTCGAATGAACGGGAATTGTGATGCCCTCTGTCTATATAGTGAGTGTGATCTAACTGGTGATTGGCTGCGGTGTTGTGTGTGTTGATTGGTCTTGCTGTGTGTCCATCAGTGTGTGTGTCTGCACCATGATATACTGGTGTATATTATGACACCGAGGACACTG
Source organism: Scyliorhinus torazame (assembly GCF_047496885.1). NCBI lineage: Eukaryota > Metazoa > Chordata > Chondrichthyes > Carcharhiniformes > Scyliorhinidae > Scyliorhinus > Scyliorhinus torazame. The sequence continues at coordinate 270,757,212 of NC_092709.1, forward strand.
CTAGCCACCCTCCAAGCCAGGTCCCGCCGGAATGGACCATGTCCATTTTACGCCGGTGGGACTGGCCAGGAATGCGCAACCGCTCGGCCCATCGGGGCCCGGAGAATTTCCGGGGGGGCCGCTGCCAATAGCGCCCGACCAGCGCGGCGTGATCCCCGCCCCCGCCCGAAAACTGGCGCCGGAGAATTCGACAGCTGGCGTCGGTGCGGCGGGGCGCGATTCACGCCACCCACCAGCGATTCTCCGACCCGGCAGGGGGGGTCAGAGACTCCCGCCCCATTAGTCCCTTGTGGCGGGTTAAGACAGGATGACCGCTGCTTTTAAGGCAAGAGCATCGTGGATATCGAGAAAATGAATTAGAACAATCTTTACCATGAATCAGCACAATAAGCTGCCAAAAGAACTGTGCTGTTTCAAGCATCTGATCTCAGGTGGACCACAGAGACGTGCGTAAGCTAGTCGAACTTCTGAGCCTCTCCCACCATTCGGTTGGATCATGGCTGATCAGTTGCTGAACTCCAGTTATCTACCTTGTTCCATAATCCCTTAAGTACAGCTATTCAACAAACATCGATTAATTTTGGCTTTGGACATTTCAATTGGCTTAACATCTGGGGAGAAAGTTCTAAATTTCCATTATTCTTTGCATGAAAAGATGTTTCCTGCTGATTTCACTCCTCAATGGCTGAGCATTAATTTTAAGAATTTGTCATCTAGTTCTGGATTTCCCCACCAGCAGGAACAGTTTATTTGCATCTACCATATGAAATCTTGACCATTTTCAGCTTATCAATTAGCTCACCCACAACCTTATCAACTCAAGGGAATACAAGCTAAATTTATACAAACTGCCCGCACAATATAACTCTTTAACACTTGATATAGTTTTGGCTAATAAAAATAGGTCACATTGGAAATACCCGGCATATCTGGCAGCATCTGTGGAGAGAGAAACAGAGATAATGTTTCAAGTCGAGTATCACTCTTGGTTGATCTGTGCTGTACTACCAAGTCTCTGTACAGCTCATAGAGTCATAGAGGTTTGCAGTATGGAAACAGACCATTTGTCCCAATTTGTCCATGCCACCCAGTTTTTTTGGCCCATATCCCTCTGTACGCATCTTACCCATATATCTGTCTAAATGCTTTTCAAAAGACAAAATTGTACCCGCCTCGACTACTACCTCTGGTAGCTCATTCCAGACACTCACCACCCTCTGTGTGAAAACCCTTGGATATTTCCCCTCTCAGTATTGTCATGATATTCTCCCGAATCAAAAACGCAACCACCCTCCACTCTTATCTCCTGTTCTATCTTTCCTTTAGTATCTGTACCCTGGAACATTGAACTGCCAGTCTTGCCCCTCCCTGAGCTATGTTTCAGTAATAGTTATAATATCCCAGACCCATGTAGCCATCCATGCCCTGGGTTCATCTGCCTTGCCTGTCAGGCCTCTTGCATTGAAATAAATGTAGACTTCCGTTGCTCTCTGCCCTTCTTTCTCAGCCATCTGTCGGGTCATGTTTTGTGCACTCTCTCTCCCCGTGTTTTATTTTGCTTAGCCTTACTGGACCCACTCACTAAGTTCTCCACTGTCTCTGTACTCTGTACTGTGGCCCTTTTTGATTTTTGGCTTTGGTTTCTCTGCCTTTCACTTTTCCCTTGACTGCCTATTGTTACTGTCCCCACTTTACTTCCCTCCGACTTCCTGCATTGGTTCCCATTCCCCTGCCATATCAGGTTAAACCCTCCACAACAGCACTTGCAAAAGCTCCCCCTAGGACATTGCTTCCAGTCCTGCCCAGGTGCAGACCGTCCGGTTTGTACACTTCCCCACCTCCCCCAGAACCGGTTCCAATGCCCCAGGAATTTAAATCCCTCCTTTTGGCACCATTTCCCAAGCCACGTATTCATCTTATCTATCCTGACATTCCTACTCTGAGTAGCATGTGGCACTGGTAACAATCCTGAGATTACTACCTTTGAGGTCCTATTTTTTAGTTTATCTCTTAACTCCCTAAATTCAGCTTGTAGGACCTCATCCCATTTTTTACCTTTTTCATTGGTGCCTATGTTCACCAAGACAGCTGGCTGTTCACCCTCCTCCTCCAGAATGTCCTGCAGCTACTCTGAGACCTCCTTGACCCTTGCACCAGGGAGGCAACATACCATCCTGGAATCTAGGTTGCGTCCGCAGAAACACCTGTCTCTTCCCCTTACCATTGAATCCCCTGTCACCAAAGCTCTCCCATTCTTTTTCCTGCCCTACAGTGCAGCAGAGCCAGTCATGGTGCCATGAACTTGGCTGCTGCCATCTTCCTCTGGTGAGTCATCTCCCCAAACACTATCCAAAACGGTATATCTGTTTTGGAGGGAGATGACCGCAGGGGACCCATGCACTACCTTCCTACTCTTCCTCTGTCTGTTGGTCACCTAATTCCTATCTCCCTCAGTAATTTTAAACTGCGACATGACCAACTCCCTGAATGTGCTATCCACGACTTCCTCAGCATCGTGGATGCACCAAAGTGAATCCATCTGCAGCTCCAAAGACATCAAGTGGTCTAACAGGAGCTGGAGTTGGACACACTTCTTGCCTGTGAAGGACCAAGGGACACCAGAAGGGTCCCTGAATTCCCACATCGCACAAGAGGAGCATGACACAAGTCTACGATCTCCTGCCATGACGTAACCCTAAGAGAAAAAAGAAAAGAAAAACCACTTACCAGTCACCAGTCAATCACCTACCTGCTGGCTGGGATGTCACGGTTCTATTTCTTTCTACCTCTCATTTGCTGTTGAGTCTCCCTCGTAGGTCCGCCTCTCCACTCCTCCCGATAATGAGCACCTCTTTCCCCTCAGCACTGAATTCTCACTCCAAATTCTCTGGCTGAAATCTGACTCCAGCTGACTGGTCATGCGCAAGCTCTCTGGTCATACGCTTGCTTAACCTACTGCCTTATATCCAGCTGCGGTGAGCTGGAATGACTTACACACCAGTTTAAAATTCCAAAATAATACAACTGAAAGGTAATTTCTTCACCTCTGAATTCCCAGCCACTTGAGATAAATAGCAATATTCCATTTGCCTTTTGAAGTACTTCTGTTCCTGAGCACGAACTTTTTGTGTTTCATGTGCCTGGACATCTGTAATTGCTTTGCTTCTCCACAGCTCCTAATCACTTATCATTAAGAATATATTTTGATTTGTCCTTGTACCATGCTCAAGCTGAATGTGGGGATGTCCCGGAGGACTGGAGAATAGCCAATGTTGTTCCTCTGTTTAAGAAGGGTGGCAGGGATAATCCCGGGAACTACAGGCCGGTGAGCCTTACTTCAGTGGTAGGGAAATTACTGGAGAGAATTCTTCGAGACAGGATCTACTCCCATTTGGAAGCAAATGGACGTATTAGTGAGAGGCAGCACGGTTTTGTGAAGGGGAGGTCGTGTCTCACTAACTTGATCGAGTTTTTCGAGGAGGTCACTAAGATGATTGATGCAGGTAGGGCAGTAGATGTTGTCTATATGGACTTCAGTAAGGCCTTTGACAAGGTCCCTCATGGTAGACTAGTACAAAAGGTGAAGTCACACGGGATCAGGGGTGAACTGGCAAGGTGGATACAGAACTGGCTAGGCCATAGAAGGCAGAGGGTAGCAATGGAGGGATGCTTTTCTAATTGGAGGGCTGTGACCAGTGGTGTTCCACAGGGATCAGTGCTGGGACCTTTGCTCTTTGTAGTATATATAAATGATTTGGAGGAAAATGTAACTGGTCTGATTAGTAAGTTTGCAGACGACACAAAGGTTGGTGGAATTGCGGATAGCGATGAGGACTGTCTGAGGATACAGCAGGATTTAGATTGTCTGGAGACTTGGGCGGAGAGATGGCAGATGGAGTTTAACCTGGACAAATGTGAGGTAATGCATTTTGGAAGGGCTAATGCAGGTAGGGAATATACAGTGAATGGTAGAACCCTCAAGAGTATTGAAAGTCAAAGAGATCTAGGAGTACAGGTCCACAGATCACTGAAAGGGGCTACACAGGTGGAGAAGGTAGTCAAGAAGGCATACGGCATGCTTGCCTTCATTGGCCGGGGCATTGAGTATAAGAATTGGCAAGTCATGTTGCAGCTGTATAGAACCTTAGTTAGGCCACACTTGGAGTATAGTGTTCAATTCTGGTCGCCACACTACCAGAAGGATGTGGAGGCTTTAGAGAGGGTGCAGAAGAGATTTACCAGAATGTTGCCTGGTATGGAGGGCATAAGCTATGAGGAGCGATTGAATAAACTCGGTTTGTTCTCACTGGAACGAAGGAGGTTGAGGGGCGACCTGATAGAGGTATACAAAATTATGAGGGGCATAGACAGAGTGGATAGTCAGAGGCTTTTCCCCAGGGTAGAGGGGTCAATTACTAGGGGGCATAGGTTTAAGGTGAGAGGGGCAAAGTTTAGAGTAGATGTACGAGGCAAGTTTTTTACGCAGAGGGTAGTGGGTGCCTGGAACTCACTACCGGAGGAGGTAGTGGAGGCAGGGACGATAGGGACATTTAAGGGGCATCTTGACAAATATATGAATAGGATGGGAATAGAAGGATACGGACCCAGGAAGTGTAGAAGATTGTAGTTTAGTCGGGCAGTATGGTCGGCACGGGCTTGGAGGGCCGAAGGGCCTGTTCCTGTGCTGTACATTTCTTTGTTCTTTGTTCTTTGTGATTGAAATTGTTGGAATATTTAAGTGTAATTTAAATGGTCAAGATATCCAGCACCATTTCCCATGGCAATTTAAATCTAAGAGGAAAATGGAGGCAAGGGGAATTTGAATCTTACCTCCATGTATGAACAAAAGACAATTTGGAAATGCAAACACGGAGAATGCTAAAAATTCAGACCAAGTGGATAGGAGACTCGTTACTAAGACACCGCATACCACAAATTGAATAATGGCGTATTGTTACGGACAGGGGAGAGATGGTGGGATGGCTCTCCTCTTTCTTGCCTCCCGACTGACCGTAGATATATGTCTTTTTTTTTAAAAGGGAAATAGCGTTTTAACCCTTTGAGTGCTGTGACTCTCTGGATTTTGACTCAGCGACAGTAAAGGAACGGTGATATATTTCCAAATCAGAATGATCAGTGACTTGGAGGGGAACCTCCAGGTGGTGGTGTTTCCAGGTATCTGTTTCTCTTGTCCTTCTCGATGGTAGTAGTCGTGGGTTTAGAGGGTGCTGTGTAGCTATCTGGGATGGAAACTTCCAACTAGGTCCAGAGCAACTCGCAAAGACTGATGGGTAAAATGGACAAGCCAAGAATCAGGCAGGCTCAGAGCCTGAAATGCATATTTGTCAGCAAACTCCAGACGGCATCGAAACTCCATCTCATTAGCATGTCATGTTAATCAGGCCAATTAGCAGGTGATGGCCCATCTCCCCCAACACAAAGGACTGGTACTCCAGCAACCGGGACAGTCCCAGACATTTCGGCGCCACTCTCTGTCCAAGGGAAACGCAAACAACGGGGTCAATGACCGCTTGGGACACGCCCAGCCATCCAAATCCCCGCCCACTTATTGGCTAAGGAATCGAACAGAATGATCAGGGATCACCCAATTAGTAAGGCCCAAATCGGAGGACCGCTCAAAAGAGCGCGAAAGCCCCCCGAGTATAAAGGAAGAGTTTGCCATATGTTCGCTCTTTTTGTCCTTGGTACCCCGGTCACGGCCATTGCCAACTGCAGCAACACCAGAAGCAAGTTTGAGTTCAACGCCCACTACCAGACGGATGAGCCCAGCTGAGCAGCAGTTACCACTTTGAACCCAAGAGATGCAGAATTGAACAGCGGCCACTGTTTCCTGACCTAAACCGGGTGCCCGAAGTTAAGTACAGGTTGTCTTAGTAATAGGTGTAGTTGACTAGCAGTGTTTATGTTGCATGACTGGTTGTATGTAAATAAAGTACCCTTGACCTTGAACTAACTAACTGGTGTTTGGCTCTTTGATCAATATCCGGTTGAAACTTGTGGTGGTATCATTCGATACCTGGCGACTCTAAGCATTCGGACATAGACAATATAGAAAGAAGGCAAATCCACTGATTGCCCTAATTGGAACAGAGCCACAGAAAAGACCAAGTAGTAGAGATAAATCAACAACAGCTGCCGAAGAAGCCTTGGTGAGTTCCTGCAGTGCATCTTGTAGGTATAGCACATTTCTGCCGCCATGCGTTGGTGATGGAGGGAATGAATATTTGCAGTTGGGTTATCAATCAAGCGGGCTGCTTTATCCTAGATTGTGTCAAGCCTCCTGAGTGTTGACAATATTCCATTGCACTCCTGGCTTGTGCCTTGTAGATAGGGGAAACTTTGGGGAACCAAGGGTCGAGTTCCTCTCCGCAGAATTTCCAGCCTCTGATCAGCTCTTTTGGCAATTATATTTATATGGCTAGTCTGGTTCAGTTTCTGATCAATGGTAATCCCTAGGATATTGATAGGGAGATATGTTCACGGTTAAGTATCCACTCACTGCTTAAAAAGGCTTTTCCTCCTGTTTCCTTTGGTTCTTTTGTCAATCACCTTAAATCAGTGTTCCCTCATTCACTACCTTACATTGGGAACAGTTATCAACACTGTCTGGACCCATCATGATTTTGAACACTTTTGTCAAATCTATGCAACTCTCTTCTCAAAGGAAAGCAGACCCAGCTTCCCCAATTTTACTGGTAACTAAAGTATTCCCTCACCAGAATCATTCTCTTAATTTTTTCTACATCCTCTCTAATGCCGTCAAATCCTTCCTGAAGTCTGTTGCCCAGAATTAGACACAATAATTCAGTTGAAGCCAAACCTTATTTTTGTACTTAATACTTACATTAATAAAACGCAGGGTCTCATCTGTCTTATTAACCGATTTCTCCATTTGCCCTGCCCTTAATATTGTCTTTCTTAATTTTTCTTCCATTGTTCTTCCTCCCAAAATAGATCACTTCACATTTCTCTGCATTAAATTGCATCTATCATTCCACCAGCCTGTATATGTTCTCTTGTAATCCATCACTATCCTCCTCTCAGTTCACAGCGCTTCCAGTTTTTGTGTGATCTTCCCCACACACTCAGTTTAGGTCTTTAGTATAAATCATGGGGCAGCACGGTGGCACAGTGGGTAGCATTGCTGCCACACGGCGCCAAGGTCCTAGGTTCGATCCCGGCTCTGGGTCACTATCCGTGTGGAGTTTGCACATTCTCCCCGTGTTTGCGTGGGTTTCGCCCCCATAACCCAAAGATATGCAGGGTAGGTGGATTGGCCATGATAAATTCCCCCTTAATTAGAAAAAATGAATTGGGTACTCTAAAATTAAAAAAAAAATAATAATATAAATCATGGAAAGCAGTGGGTTCCTGCTACCAACATCTAAAGAATCGTGACAATATACTGTGTTACGACATCCTGGACGAGTGCACAGTCAATTTCAGCCCACAGAACCCATAGTCCCAATATAAGTGAATTAACCAATAATTTGTGTATTTTCCTGAGATCTTTGACCCGTGACTGCTCCAATGCAAGTTACAGGCACCATATTTGTAAGTGAAACATTTAAAAAATGTTATTATAATAAGAGAAAAGATAAACATCTAATGGAAATAATAAAACAATGCTGTATTAATCTAATTATTCCCCTAACTCCGTCCAACCCGCCACCCAGACACACACAAGACAGCCACACGGGAGAGGGGGTAGGAAAGGTTCAAAAATAACAGGGATTAAAACTGGGGATTAGAGATGGATCCTTGCAGCTGAGGTTGTAAACTGTGTAGTTGGTGATCTTCTAAGGATGCAAAGTGTTGCTATCCCTGGTTGATTTGTATCTTTTAATGTTTGACTTACATTAGAACATGCAGGCTATAGAATTCTCTCTGGGAAATCACTTTCAGTTGTACAGGCCTCCACCAGACTAGCTCTCAGACTCTCTAATATATTAATAGGATTCCCTACCTGAGAATTCAAAGTGGTTTGTCCACCCACTCCACTTATCTGCCGTTTCTGCAGATCAAGATTACCTGTAGTGAGGATAAAGTAAATGGCCCTTTTCCAAACCTCTAGAGATCTCACTGGAGAACTCTCAGCACTGTGCCTTTCCCAGTCTTCCAAACAGAGATGAGGCTTTTAGAGATCTGGCTGGAGACTGTTTACAGCCTTTTGATCAGCAAGTTACTTTCACAGGCTTCAGCCTTTTAAATCACCATGCAGAGAGTTGAAATATCTGCTTTACCTTCCAATGGAACTTCCATAGGCTAGCTGGGAGCCATTTAAATTGCCATGGAGAGGGTAGAATGAGACTCAACCTGCTGTGTGCCGTCTTTAAAGTCCACGCAGAAACTGAACCTGCCTTTCTGTTCCAGGGTGTCTGAAAGGCTCTACCAATCCCAATCGAGAAATGACGATGTCCAGAATTAAAGAAGAAGGGATTGGCTGCTGGGCCAGTCCATCAAAATGACACCACAGGCTGTGCCACAGAGCACATGGTATCAAAGAATGTGCCTGGGTCTGTCCAAAGAGCAGCTTGCAGGGGGGGGTGGGGGGGGGGGGAGAGTTTCAGTTGGGTCTGTCCAAAGAGCAGCTTGCAGTGGGGGCAGTTTCAGTTCAAAACCAAAAGTCAGTAGTTTTAAAAACGACAGCCAGCAAAATAACCAGCTAAAAACAGCCAGAAAGACAGGGATTAAAAAGAACACACAGGTTAGACAAGGAGTTACAAGAGGACCCTTACACCTGGACTTTCCTTCAGTCCTAAAACAAATATTCAACATTTTACTCTATTTATGACACTCAGCCAATTTTGTATCCATGACTCTGCTGTCCGTTTTAGTCCATGGGCTTTAGTTTTGCTGACAAGCCTGTTATATGTCACTTCATCAATCACCATTTACAAGTCCAAGACTATATTATCCTCATCAATTCTCTCCCTCCTACTTTATTATAGAATTCAGTCAAATTAGTTAAACCCAATATGCCTGTAGCAAATCTACATTGGCTTTCCTTAATCAATCCGTATTTACATAGGATGACATAGGATTATGTAATATAAATGACTTGCACCTGCGGGTTAAAGTACCACTTACACAGTGATATAAGAGAGCACATTACCCACGCCTAGGGGTCAGTCTAGTTTGGACAGAGCTGTGTGCACAAGCAAGTGCGGAGATAGCTCCCTGCTTGAATCTTTTACTGTATATACCTGCATAGTTCTTGTAGTTAATAAATAAAAATATTTAACAATTTACCTACTTAAGGCTAAAAAGTCTTTATTAGGATCTACTGAATGGTATCAATCACCCTATAACAGATTATATAGGATGTACTGCACAGAAATGGGCCATTTGGCTCAATCAGTCCATGCCAGTGTTCATGCTCCATTTGAGCCTCTGCCCATCTTTTCTCACCTAAATCTACCATCATAATCATTTATTCCTTCTTCCTCTTTATAAGATTATTACCTGCATTCACAAAGGGTTGCTGACAAAAAAATAATAAAAAGAGGAAGAATGCAGGACAAAAAACAAATACATAACCAAGTAAAACAGGATGAAATATGAGATGATAAAGAATTAGGGATGGTATATTATCAACTACAATCTCTAATACATTCATATTGACTTTCAGACCTTCTTCTGATGTACCAGGCTGGCTTACAAGGCCCGATCTAGTGAATCAAGAGAGGTAACAGAAATATTTTTGGTGTGGCTCAGACTGATCATTTTTGAGAACTGCTGACTTATGATTACATTTTCTGTGAAAAATGCAGTGTGCATATTAGAATTTGAAGGTAAAAAATGGAAATTGCTTTTGACATTCTTTTTTTCGCAGTACAAACACTGGAAGGCTTTAAAACCTAGTTGTGCTGTCAAATAAAGAAGAAAATCCAAAATGACTGAAGGCACCCTGTTTTCAAAACACTAATGACTCAGGAGAAGAGGACGTTCCTAAAGGATCTACAGACATTAAATCAGTTTCATAGACTGGTCGAAAACTCAGTGCTACCATTGATTTTGATTTAACAAGCAGATGCTGTGTGATCATTCCGACGAAGGAAAAGAGAATTTGGAGTATCATGCCTCCAGGAGTAATGTATTGCCAGTGCAGATGCCAGGGAACGTAACCATAGACTCTCTTTGTCATTAGTGTATTTCTAATCTCTACTGATACTACTGCAGGCACCAGACAGTCAGTAATGTCAAATTCTATTGCTCAGATTAGTGCTGCAATGCTCAGCTGAACTTCCACAGAAGCAAATAAAAAATGAAAATAAATCTTTACAGTTGCTGGACTTCATAGTTTATTGGAGCTGCTCAATGTTTACCTCTGTTCAGTTATTGATTGTTTTCTATTTACCATTCTGAGAAAATCTCACTCAATTACACTGTTTGCAGGGACCAGAAAGTGTTTCCAGATGGCATGCAATGACTGGCATACAACAGGAAAGATATTTGCCACCTCACTGGCCCATAGTATAGCTCCTTCACCTCCTCTGAATCATCATTGGGTTGAGGGTTTATGAGTGGGTTTTTGCCTGATGACTCTATTCTTGGCATGTAATAATGTTTGTTGAGGCCTGTGTGTACCAACATACAAACATACAAATTAGGGGCCGGAGGAGGCCATTCGGCTCCTCGAGCCTACTCAGCCATTTGGTAAGATCATGGCTGGGCTGATTGTTGCCTCAACTCTACGACTAAAGAACATAAAAAAACACACTTGAATAAGTTTTTTGACCCATTCTCCCCTGTTGTGTGGGGATGAGCATTCCACAGGCTCAGGACCCTCTGAGAGACAAAGGCCGGGATTCTCTGATCCGAGTTTGCCCCGCCACCACTGCCATTGAGAACAGGGAATTTGGCGCTCAGCCAGAATTTCATTTACTGCAGAGTCCGATAAGCAATTTGAAAAACAGCGGAGTGCAATGTCGGCATGTCTCTGAAAGTCGATCAAGGAGGCCCTGGGACCCATCCGATCAAAATTGGCAAAGACCTCTGAGGCAGTGAAGGAGCATGGCGAGGTGATAGAGGGAGTGAAGAAGATGTTGACGAGGCACAGTGAGCAAATTGCCTCATTGGAAGCTGACATTGCCATGTGGCCAGTGAAAATAAGGTGCTGAGGGCTAGAGTCGAGGGCTAGAGTGGCACGGTAGCACAGTGGTTAGCACCGTTGCTTCACAGTTCCAGGGTCCAGGTTCAATTCCCAGCTTGGGTCACTGTCTTGGGAGAGTGACTCGTGGCCGTGATCAAATTCGACTCCTTGGTGCCGTGAGGCAGCAGTGCTAACCACTGCACTACCGTGCTGCACTTGGTCTTGACTTAAGTTAACTGTATTTTGTGAGGTGTTCGATTGTTGTGAATGGGGAATGGTGTTGAGGCATTTTGTATATAACTGGTGGTGGTTCTTTGTTCATGGGTGGGTTGGTTTTTCGCATGGTGTTTGTTTATGAGGGGTCTCACAATGTAATATTCTTGGAAAAATATCGTCCCCAGTGGGAATTTTTTTTTGTATGGGAAATGTTTCCCTTTTTATCCCCAGATGGGTGGTAGTTTTCGTCTGTATTTACCCTTTTCGTGGGGGGGGGGGGGGGGGGGTTGATGCTCCACTAGCAGTAAAGTTAAAAGCGAATTACTGCGGATGCTGGAATTTGAACAAAAACAGAAAATATTGGACAATCTCAGCAGGTCTGACAGCATCTGTGGAGAGAGAAAGGGCTAATGTTTCAAGTCTGTATTACTCTGTTAGCTAGCTAACGGGAGTGAGGTGGGGGGAGGAGCTGCAGCTCGTCAGAGAGATTAAGGGAAGTACTGCAGATAGCACATGAAATGCCAATGGGAGGGCATGTGGGAGTGAGGAAAACTCATTGGGCAGTAAGTGACTCAAAGAAAGAACCATTGACAGACATATCAAAGGACAGTTGTAGTGAAATGGATTCTGAGAATCCTCAGACCGAAGGTGACCATAGGGAAGAGGAATCCGAGTTTAAGTGTTGTGACAGTGATGAAGAGTCTGACGAGAGTTTTGAATTTGATTTTGGTTCTGATTATGAAGTAATGGTAAACAGCTGTTACCAAATAGACCTGTCACTAACTGACCTTGAACCACTGGCAAGTTGAGCTGCACGATAGCACTGTGGTTAGCATCGTTGCTTCACAGCGCCAGGGTCCCAGGTTCGATTCCCGGCTTGAGTCACTGTCTGTGTGAATTCTGCACATTCTCCCCATGTCTGCTTGGGTTTCCTCCAGGTGGTCTTGTTTCCTCCCATAAGTGCCGAAAGACATGCTGTTAGGTAATTTGGACATTCTAAATTCTCTCTCTGTGTACCCGAACAGCCGCCGCGATGTAGCGACTCGGGGACTTTTCACAGGAACTTCATTGCAGTGTTAATGTAAGCCTATCTGTGACAATAAAGATTATTATTGTTATAAGTAATTCTTCCAAAACCAGTAAAGAAGACAGCAAACCGGAAGAAGAAAGTGACTTGGACTTTCCTAAAAGCAATTTGATACAGCTTCTTGCATTAAACCCATTGCTATACACTGCAGGTGCAAATATTTCCCAGAGCATGTCTGCTTTGAAAAAAAGTACACAAGATAGCATGGCATCAGTTAGTCAGGATGAAGGCAGTAAGGACTGTGAAGTGATACCAAGTGATTGGCTGGTTAGCCCACATTATTGTAAAGGTTCACAGTGCTTCTTCAAGGCAAAGGAAGCAAATAGCAAAGAAGATGAAATAATCAGGAATTAATTCCTTTTAAAACCTAAGAGAAGGGTGGATGGAGGATCATGTGTTGGTTCTGCCACCATATCTATTAAAAACAACCAGAAAGTTCATGATGCCAAAGACGTGCGATCCTCTGATTCTGAAAGTAAAGGACAATTGAAATCCAGAAAGTACAAATTGTTACAGCCGTACTACGAAATAGAGAGGGCTGTAATTACGAAAACTCCGCTGAGGAGGTAAAAGATGTCACACAAAGAATGGTGCATATAAAATCAACCAACTCTAAGAGGGTTGAACACTCAGCTGCACTTGTTGCTGAAGGTGACCTTGTGAAGGGCAAGAGAGAATGCAAAGTTGGAGGGGTTGGAGTGAGTTTATTGATTAATAATGAACCAAATATTTCCCTCAGCATTGACAATACTGCTAGTAATTTGACTGTAGATGATCCTCAAAATTTGGTGAAATATTCATTGGGCAATCAGAAATGATTGACTGCATTACACGAGAGAACAAAGAACAAAGAAAAGTACAGCACAGGAACAGGCCCTTCGGCCCTCCAAGCCTGTGCCGACCATGCTACCCGTCAAAACTAAAATCTTCTACACTTCCTGGGTCCGTATCCCTCTATACCCATCCTATTCAAGTATTTGTCAAGATGCCCCTTAAATGTCACTATCGTCCCTGCTTCCACCACCTCCTCCGACAGCGAGTTCCAGCCACCTCTGTGTAAAAAACTTGCCTCGCACATCTCCTCTAAATCTTGCCCCTCGCACCTTAAACCTATGCCCTCTAGTAATTGACCCCTCTACCCTGGGGAAAAGCCTCTGACTATCCACTCTGTCTATGCCCCTCATAATTTTGTAGACCTCTATCAGGTCACTCCTCAACCTCCGTCGTTCCAGTGAGAACAAACCGAGTTTATTCAACCGCTCCTCATAGCTAATACCCTCCAGACCAGGCAACAACCTGGTAAATCTCTTCTGCACCCTCTCTAATGCCTCCTGAAAGAGTATTGGGATACAGTGGGGGCTACAGCCAGCTACTCAAGATGTGGACATAAGAAACTCTGAACCAACAGAGCCACATCCTTCTCGAATAAAACAATGGAAACTGGCTTAGTTAGAGACTGAAATACAATGCATGTTGGACATGTTGCTGAAACAGGCGAAAGCGCTGTGGTCCACAGAACGCCAAGTAGAGTTTGAAAGATTGACGACCATGTTGGAGGACGAACCGGTGCTGACGTCCCGGAGTTTTTTACACTGTAAACCATTTGCGTTTAAGGAGAGGCTTAAGACCTGTAACGCAAGATTATTTTGTTGGAGTTTATTACTACAACAATTCAATGCTAAAGTTTTATATATTCCTGGAAGAGATGACGTGATTGCAGATGCTTTGTCACACATTTAAAGACTACCTAGTTACCAATTTGGAGATTGAGAAGGGAACTCGTATAATGGGGGCAGAATCATAGAATCCCTACAATGCAGAAGGAGGGCATTCATCAAGTCTGCACAATCCTCTGAAAGAGCACTCCACCCAAATCCACTTCCCACTAACCCCTTAACCTTCACATCCCTGGACACTAAGGAACAATTTAGCATGGCCATTCCACCTGCCCTGCACATCTTCGGACAGTGGGAGCAAACCAGAGTACTTGGAGAAAACCCATGCAGGCACAGGGAGAATGGGCAAACTCCACGCAGTCACCCAAGGCCAAAATTGAACCAGAATCCCTGGCGTTGTGAGGAAGCAGTGCTGACCACTGTGCCACTGTGCCACCCACGGTTTAGATGGGTATGTGTTCGTGATTTATGTCTTGCATATCTCATAATGAAACCTCCGTGCCCTGAAGTTTCATTCTTTTAGTGGGGAGGTAATTAATGTATGTCCAGGGTATCATGACAATGGTGATATCATTCCAAGTTAGGATGGTATGTGGCTTTCAGTCATTTAGGAATGAGATCAGGAAAGAATTCTTCACACAAAGAGTAGTGGAAATTCGGAACCTACCGTCAAAAGGTTTTGAACATAAAGTCAACTGAAATTTGCAAGACTGAGATTGCTGAATTTTTGTCAGTTAAAGGTACTGAGGGATCTGTATCAAATCTAAGTAAATGGAATTATCAGCCAAAATCTATTTGAATAATGGGACAGACACAAATGCTTGAATGGCCTACTCCTGTTCTATGTTCTGTCTTTGGACAGAGAGTGGATCACTATTTCATACTGGTGTAACAAAGGGAATTTAGCTGGTATATTGAACTTGTAACATTGATCAAACAGGAAGTTAGTCCTTCTATGCATTAAATGGGGCAAAACCATGAACTTGTTTTTTTCCAATTCTTTTTATGACTTGGCTATACTCAGTGTATGGAGGAAATGTCAACTCCACCATACCGTGAACAAGTATGCAATGGAGAAAAGTTTGTCAATGTCAGTATCAAAATAAACTTCATAGTTCAATATAACAAAAGGGAATCAAGAGTTAATCTCATTCTTGGATACTTTTTTTATTCATTTACCGGATGTGGGCGTCGCTGGTTAGGCCAGCATTTAGTTCCCATCCCTAGCTGCCCTTCAGGAGGTGGTGGTGAGTTGCCTTCTGAACCTCTGCAGTTCTTGAGGTGCAAGTACACCCACTGTGCTGTGAGGGAGGGAGTTCCAGGATGTTGCCTCAGTGACAGCGAAAGTACGGTGATATATTTCCAAGTCAGGGTGGTGAGCGGTTTGGAGGGGAACCTCCAGGTGGTGGAGTTCCCAGCTATCTGTTGCTCTTGTCCTTCTAGATGGTAATGGTCGTTGGTTTGGAAGGTGCGGTCTGAGGAACCTTGGTGAGTTAGTGCAGTGTATCCAATAATAATAATAATAAGTTACTGTGAAAATCCCCTGGTCGCCACACTCCAGCACCTGTTCAGGTACACTGAGGGAGAATTCAGAATGTCCAATTCACTTAACAAGCACATCTTTCTTGTGGATGGCACACCCACTATTCGGTTGCCACTATTCGGTGGTGGTGAAGGGTTTGAATGTTTGTGCAAGGGGGAGCAATCAAGCGGGCTGTTTTGTCCTGGATGATGTTCAGCTTCATGAATGTTGTTGGAACTGCACTCACACAGGCAAGTGGAGAATATTCCATTACACTCCTGACTTGTGCCTTGTAGATGGTGGACATGCTTTGGGGGGTCAGGATGGGAGTTACTCGCTGGAGGATTCCTAGCCTTTGACCTACCATGATAGCTACAGTATTAATGTGGCTAGTCCAATTCAGTTTCTGATCAATGGTAACCCCCAGGATGTTGATTGTGGAGAATTCAATGATGGTAATGCCATTGAATGTCAAAGGGCGGTGGTTAGATCCTCTGTTGTAGGAGATGGTCATTGCCTGCCACTTGTGTGGTGCAAATGTAACTTTCCACTTGCCAGCTCATGCCTGGATATTGTCCCAGTCTTGCCGCATTTGGACACGGATTGCTTCATTATCTGAGGAGTCACACGAATGATGCTGAACATTGTGCAGTTATCCACAAACATCCCCACTTCTGACCTTATGATGGAAGGGAGGTCATTGATGAAGCAGCTGAAGATGGTTGGGTCTAGGACACTACCCTGAGGAGAAGAATCTTATTTCAAGAATATTATTCTCTTATAATGTTTTACCATATCTCATGAAAAAGTACACAATTTTCCACACTGTAAATAATCATAGAAAAACAGTATCCAGTCTCACCCCTTAAAAATAAGGTTACAACTTTATTTGCGGACTTTTCCTTTGCCTTGGCTAGATCTCAATTCAGAGTGAAATGCTGACAAACAAATTAATGAGTTTCTGGATTATGCTCTGTGCCAGTGGCAGAGGTAAGTCTTCTATGGCAACAGATGAAGTGAAAGTAGAAAAAAACAGGTCTGGCTTGAAGAAATTACCTGTAGAACTAAAAAGTGCTGATAACAACACCATAGTAATGATACAAACTCCCACATATCTCTTTTTATTAAAACAGCAAAAATATATACAAGGCCAAATGGCACAAACACTAATTTTGTGTTGGAGAAACAGGGTACCCTCCCCTCAGTACCAATGTACAGGGAGAAGGGGGTGGATACTCTGATTATTAAAACAGTTCACAACACATTTCTACAAAAAACAAATGGTACAAGCACTAAACTTTGCGCTGGAGCGACCAGATACCCTTGTCTCTGTACCAACAGAAGGGAGTGGTGGGGAGACAGGGGAAAGGAGGGTGGTGGGGATGGAGGGAGTCGGTGTGTTGGTGGAGGGAGGGCCCAAAAGGGCACTGCCAGAACCATCTACGGAGGCAGAAAAAAATAAAAGAACCTTCAATTATGATGTGCCAGGTTCCGGGAGTCCCCCAGAGGGGGTGAGGGGCGACACAGTGTCAGGCACGAGCGAGCCCCGCACACCACTACAGAGCACCTTGTGCACCCTACGCTCCCGACACTGGGCGGCTGACAGCCTTCGGACAGTCACCCTCGGGGCCCGAATCCTCCACCACACTGAGGGCGGCGGGTGACACGGGCCCACCAACCAACCCAGGGGCTGCCTTGATCCCGCTACCGGGATCATCGACAGGCGGGATCTCCTCAGGCTCCTCCCAGGGCCCAGTGTCAGCGGGAGATGGTGTTGCAGATGCCTGCTCTGCCCCCGTCGCCTGGTCACTGGAAGGCCCTGAAAATAACTCCGGAAACAGGTTCGGGATGGTGGCAGAGGTGTCCGAAGGAAGCGGTTGGGACAGAGGGTCTTCCAAACTATAACCTGCTAAGAACTGAAGAAGCAGGGGGTTATCGCTGACCCCCTTCCCTGAGAAATTGAAGAAGTCCGGGGTGCTAAATTGTCCTGGGTGGAACGGGTCCTCTCGGGTCCCGTACCCACATAGAATGTAAACAAATTTATTTTAATCGAAAACGTCTCTACATTACTTTTTCGTCTTTTCAGAATAAGAGTCCTCATTTTAAACTAAAAGTGCAATTCTACATCGAGTTATGCACCAAATCCCACTGACATATCCTCAGAATTATATTGCTCATGATTTATCAGTGCCTCACAACTGAAATTCCTATTGTTGTTGTTAAATACCTCCATGCTCTTCCCTCCTGATCTCCATAATTTGCTCCAGCACTAAAACCCTTCCCAAAATCTTCAATCACCGACTCCATTTGTCCTTCTCTCTGTGCCTGTTCTTCAGACACTTTTCCGAATTCCCTCCTACATATCCGTTTCCTTTCCTTCTTTAAGTGCTTCCTTAAATCACGCTTCTTTGCCCAAGCATTTGCCCACTTTGTAATCTCTCTCTGTAGTTCAGCATCCTTTTTCCACCAGACCTCCATGCAATATTTTGGGATGTTCTGCTGCATTAAATGTGCTATAAAAAAGCAAGTAGTTTGTTGTTGTTATTATAACAGATGGTTAGTAAATTTAGCAATGGAGCTTTGAACTCTTCAATAGAACTCTAGCACTGCCTCCAATTATCCTAAGTAATGTATCTTTCAACCTTGCTGTGTACTTTTAGAGGTTTATGTTGAGACATACTCATCCTCATCAGATCCCTTTCAAGGAAGAAAGAGAAGGCAAAATCCCCGCTGGTGAGGAATAATCCAACCTTTCACTTCTTATTGCCATTATCCTCTACTTAGTCACACGAACGAGGTCACATATTCAAGGACAGCACCTTGTCAACCTCAAATAAGCACTGTTTTAAGGGGTTTTTTGAAAGCAGCATTTCAATATTTCTTTCGCAAAGTACAGGAAATGCCAGAGGTAGACAGCAGATCGATCAGCATATATATCCTTCACTGAATACTAAAAGATGAGTACTCATTTTAGTGAGGTTGGAAAAGATCTGAGAGAGTCAAGGGAGAGGAAGAGACAGTAAGAATTCCAGTCACAGAAAAATTATAGGTCTGAATGACCTGTGGACTGATTAATAGTTAGCTTTTCAAAGTTGTTGAATGATTTAAATAATCACCTTGATGAAGCATTGCAGAGACATTCAAACAACAAAAGAATGCGCAGATAGTTAAGTAGTCATAAGACCATAAGCAAAAGTGCAAGAAAATGGGCTATGTTGGAGACTTTGTTAGTAAAAGCAGATTATTGTCTTCTTGCTGCAAGATAAAATTGTATACCTTTAAGTATTTTTGTGGAAACAGACCTCTGGGCAGTTCTGAGATCAGTGAAAAATCCTCAAAGTGTTCTGAATCCAATCCCTAGGGACCCTTACTGGCAGTCTGCCTTCACCTTCAGATAGGGCTGACAGAGATGATTGTTTTAGAATGAAATAATCATGACTGCTCCCTGGGAAAGGGACATTGACCTGCATAATGTGGCGCTGATCATAGCTGGCCAATTGCACATTGATGGAGTGGAACCCTTTTCAACAGCAGCAACAACTTGCTTTTATATCGCACATTTAACACATAAAAATATTCCAAGGCAGCACACAAAGGCTTAATCAGACAGAAATGGGCATATAGCCAAACAGGAAGTTTTCATTTTTCAGATTATGCAGGAAAAGGGACTGTATGCAGGGGCGAGACCAATAACCCTCTTCATTTTGGAAAATCAAGCAATGTGATTATATTAGGAAATTTGCTTATGCTTGTTGTAGGGTGTTGGAGACCTTAGTGAAGTCTTTGTAGTCTTAAATATGTTAACTATTGTTCGGAAAACAAAAGTAGTTTTAAGGCATTTATATTTGTATTCAGAAACATTAGAAATAAGGTATAGTTTTAAGTGTGTTAACTTTAGTGTTTCTGTGTCCGGAAGGGTAAAGTCTATCGTTAGATTCCTGTTGGTCAAATGTGTTTCTGTGTGTTGGGGTTGGTTAAGTTCCAATTGTGTTTCTATAGTGCTTAATGAGGGCTATGGTATGAAGAATAAATAAACCAGCA
Source organism: Scyliorhinus torazame (assembly GCF_047496885.1). Taxonomy (NCBI): domain Eukaryota; kingdom Metazoa; phylum Chordata; class Chondrichthyes; order Carcharhiniformes; family Scyliorhinidae; genus Scyliorhinus; species Scyliorhinus torazame. The sequence continues at coordinate 270,776,870 of NC_092709.1, forward strand.
GTGGTTGCTTAGCAACTGGGGCCTTGTAAGGTAGAGAAGCTTTTAAGTTTTAGTTTGGCTAATTTGATTGCAGTAGAGGATAGGTAGTGTGAGGGAATGCAGCTCTCACAGCTCTGTTAGAAGCAGTTGGCTTAGAAGGCTAGAACATAGGAACATAGGAAACACAGGAGTAGGCCACAGGAGGGGCAGCATGGTAGCACAAGTGGCTAGCACTGTGGCTTCACAACGCCAGGGCCCAAGATTCAATTCCCCGCTGGAACACTGTCTGTGCGGAGTCTGCATGTTCTCCCCGTCTCTGCGTGAGTTTCCTCCGGGTGCACCGGTTTCCTCCCACAGTCCAAAGATGTGCAGGTTAGGTGGATTGGCCATGCTTAATTGCCCTTAGTGTCTAAAAAGGCTAGGTGGGGTTATTGGGTTCCGGGATAGGGTGGATGTGAGGGCTTAAGTGGGTCGGTGCAGACTTGTTGGGCTGAATGGCGTCCTTCTACACTGTATGTTCTATGCTCTAAGCCCCTCAAACCTGTCCCGCCATTCAATGAGATCATGACTGATCTGTGACCTAACTCCATATACCTACCTTTGACCCACATCCCTTAATATTTTTGCTCAATGGAATTCAATATATCTCAGATTTAATATTAACGACAGACCTAGCTTTAACTGCTGTTGGTGGGTGAGAGTTCCAAACCTCTATCACCCTTTGAGAGATGAAGTTCTTCCCAGCATCTCTCCTGAATGGTCTAGCTGTAACTTTTAGACTATGCCCCGAGTTTTAAAATCTTGAACCAGTGGAAATAGCTTGGGCGGGATTCTCCGACCCCCTGCCGGATCGGAGTATCGCCGGGGGGCGGCGTGAATCCCGCCCCCGCTGGCTGCCGCATTCTCCGGCGCTGGGGTTTTGACGGGGGCGGGAATCGCGGCGCGCTGGTCGGGGGCTGCTGGCAGTGGCTCCCCCGCCGATTTCCGGCCCGCGATGGGCCGAGTGGCCGCCCGTTTTCGGCGGGTCCCGCCGGCGTAAATCACAACAGTTCCTTACCGGCGGGATCTGGCCCCGTGGGGTGCCCCCGTGGTGGCCTGGCCCGCGATCGGGGCCAACCGATCCGTGGGCGGGCCTGTGCCATGGGGGCACTCTGTCCCTCCGCACCGGCCGCTGTCAACCTCCGCCATGGCCGGTGCGGAGAAGAACCCCCCTGCGCATGCGCTGGGATGTCACCAGCACACGCTGGCGCTCTCGCGCATGCGCCAACTCGCGCCGGCCGGCGGAGGCCCTTCGGCGCCGATTGGCGTGGCGCAAGCCCTTCTGCGCCGGCTGGCGTGGCGCCAAACACTCCGGCACCGGCCTGGCCCCTGAAGGTGCAGAGGATTCTGCACCTTCGGGGTGCCCGACGCCGGAATGGTTCACGCCACTCCTCGGCACCGGAGTGGGCCGCCCCGCCGGATCGCGGAGAATCCCGCCCTTATATGTATCTACCCTGTCTTTTTCTGTTACTATCTTAAAGACTTCAATCTGAACTCCCCTTACCCTTCTAAATTTTAGCAAAAATAGTTCTAATTTGAATAATCTGTCCTCGTAACTCAACCCCTTTAATCCAGGTATCATTTTTGTAAACCGACGTTGTACTCTCTCCAAGGCCAACATATCCTTCCTAAACTGTGGTTGAGGAACTGCTCACAGTACTCCAAGTGAGGTCGAACCAGGGTTTTGTATAACTGCAGCATAACCCCTGTGTCTTTATATTTCAGTCCTCGAGATATAAAGGCTAACATTCCATTAGCCTTTTTGATTATTATCTGCACTTGTTCCTGGCATTATAAGGACCTACATACCTTATCCCTCAAGTCTCTCGGCACCCACTATACCTATCCTCTTTCATTTTGAAAGTACTCTGCTCCATCCTTTTTTGGATAAACTCAGACTTGCTTACATTAAATTCCATCTGCCATAATAATCTTTATATTGTCACAAGTAGATTACATTAACACAGCAATGAAGTTACTGTAAAAATCCCCTAGTAGCCACACTGTGGCGCCTGTTCGGGTACATTAAGCGAGAATTCAGGGGCAGCACGGTGGCCTAGTGGTTAACACAGTGGCTCACGACGCTGAGGTCCCAGGTTCGATCCCGGCCCTGGATCAGTGTCCGTGTAGAGTTTGCACATTCTCCCTGTGTCTGCGTGGGTTTCTCCCCCACAACCCAAAAATGTGCGGAGTAGGTGGATTGGCCACGCTAAATTGCCCCTTAATTGGAAAAAATAATTGGGTACTCTAAATTTAAAAAAAAAAGGGAGAATTCAGAATGTCCAATTCCCCTAACAGCACGTCTTTCGCGACTTGTGGGAGGTAACAGGAGCTCCCGGAGGAAACCCACGCTGACACGGAGAGAACATGCAGACTCCGCACAGACAGTGACCCAAGCGAGAATCGAACCTGGGACCCTGGCGCGATGAAGCAACAGTGCTAATCACTGTGCTACCATGCTGCCCAATTTTGCCCATTCATCTAGTCTGTCAATAGCTCCTTGCAATTTGATGCTATCATCTAGGCTGTCTACAATGCCACCTAACTTTGTAGAGGGAACATTTCTCTCAACTTTGTTAGAAGAAAATCAATGTCATGAAATAATGGTTAAGAAAACAAGTGCAGAGATCTGGGGCGAGATTCTCCGACCCGAATCGCCGGGTGCTGGCATGAATCCCGCCCCCGCTGGTTGCCGAATTCGGCTGGGGTGGGAATCACGCCGCGCCGGTTGGCGGCCCCCCCTGGCGATTCTCTGGCCCGTATAGGCCGAAGTCCCGCTGCTAGAATGCCTGTCCCGCCGGCGTGGATTAAACCAGCCCTCTTACCGGCGGGACAAGGCGGCGTGGGCGGGCTCCGGGGTCCTGGGGGGGCGCGGGGCGATCTAGCCCCGGGGTGCCCCCACGGTGGCCTGACCCCCGATCGGGTCCCACCGATCCGCGGGTGGGCCTGTGCCGTGGGGGCACTCTTTTCCTTCCTCCTTTGCCACGGTCTCCACGATAGCGGAGGTGGAAGAGACTCCCTCCACTGCGCATGCGCGGGGATGCTGTGAGCGGCCGCTGATGCTCCCGCGCATGCGCCGCCAACGATGTCATTTCCGCGCCAGCTGGCGGGGCACCAAAGGCCTTTCCCGCCAGCTGGCGGGGCGGAGATCAGTCCGGCGCGGGCCTAACCCCTCAAGTTTAGGGCTCGGCCGGTCAAGATGCGGAGGATTCCGCACCTTTGGGGCGGCGCGATGCCGGACTGATTTGCACCATTTTTGGCGCCGGTCGGCGGACATCGCGCCGATTACGGAGAATTTCGCCCCAGAAGAGCAGCTAGTTGGGGAAACTAGAGAAACAAAGAGAATTTTCCAAGACACCTGAGGTTAAAGGTACTAGAACAGAGCACTGTTCAGTAAAGACAGACCAAGCTGAGAGGAGATCCATCTTCCAGTCTCAGAATGTACCTGGAGATCAAAATTCTTTCTCAGCGTCATAAAGCTCCAAAAGATCTATCATCATTCAGAGGAGGTCCACTGGAATTTTTCAGCAGAGGCACAGGGCCCGTCATCCATAATCCTAATTGAGGTTTTTAAGAGGCCAATTATTGATTGGAAAGAATAAAAGTTTGCACTCAGTTGCATCCCAAGACATTGGAACTTGAGGACCGCTTCCAACCTCGCCTCAAATTTAGATTTATTGTCACATGCACTGAGGTACAGTGAAAAGTATTGTTCTGCATATCATCCAGGCAGATCTTTCCATACATGAAAAATATAAGACATCCGATAGGTAGACAATGTAAATACATAGACATAGACAGAAGGTGTAGCATATGGAGTATAGTGCTAAAACAATAGAGAAGATGTGTAGAGAGAAAAGTTCAGTCCATAAGAGAGTCATTCAGGAGTCTGGTTAAAGCGGGGAAGGAGTTGTTTTTGAATCTGTTAGTGCATGTTCTCAGACTTTTGTATCTTCTGCCCGATGGAAGAGGTTGGAAGAGTGAATAATCCAGGTGGCAGGGGTCTTTAATTATGCTGCCTACTTTCCCAAGGAACTGGGAGGTGTAGACAGAGTCAATAGATGGGAGGCAGGTTTCACATGATGGTCTGGGCGGTGTTCACAACTCTCTATAGTTTCTTACAGTCCTGGGCCGAGCAGTTGCCAGACCATGCTGCGATGCAGCCAGGGAGGATGCTTTCTACGTTACATCTGTAAAAATTGGTAAGAGTCAATGTGGACATGCCGAATTTTCTTAGTTTCCTGAGGAATAGGCGCTGTTGTGCTTTCTTGGTGGTAGCGTTGATGTGGGTGGTCCAGGAAAGATAGTTGGTGATGTGCACACCTAGGAATTTGAAGCTGTCAACTATCTTCACCTCGTGACCTTTGATGCAGACAGGGGTGTGTATGACACTTCGCTTCCTGAAGTCGATGACCAGCTCCCTGGTTTTGATGACATTGAGGGAGAGATTGTTGTCATTGCACCACGCCACTCAGGGCTATATCTCCCTCCTGTACTCTGACTCGCTGTTGTTTGAGATCCGACCCACTACAATCGTGTCATCAGCAAATCTGTAGATGGAGTTGGAGCCGAATTTCATCACACAGTCGTGTGTGTATATGGAGTATAGTAGGGGGCTAAGTACGCATCCTTGCGGGGTGCGGTATTGAGGACTATCGTGGAGGAGGTGTTGTTGTTTATCCTGACTGATTGTGGTCTCTGGGTCAGGAAGTCAAAGATCCAGTTGCAGAGGGAGAAGCCAAGTCCTACGTTTTGGAGTTTGGATATGAACTTAGCTGGGATTATGGGGCGAGATTCTCCACCAACGGCGCAATGTCCGCCGACTGGCGTCAAAACCGGAATGCTCCACATCTTTGGCGGCCTAGCCCCAACATTGAGGGATTTCCGCCGGAGGGATTTCCGCCCCGCCAGCTGGTGGAAATGGCGTTTGTTGCCCCACCAGCTGGCGCGGAAATGCGGCGCATGTGCGGGAGCGTCAGCGGCCGCTGACAGTTTCCCGGCGCATGCGCGGGAGCATCAGCGGGCGCCGACAATTTCCCGCGCATGCGCAGTGGGGAGAGTCTCTTCCACCTCCGCCATGGTGGAGGCCGTAGCGGAGGCGGAAGGGAAAGAGTGCCCCCACGGCACAGGCCCGCCCGCGGATCGGTGGGCCCCGATTGGGGGCCAGGCCACCGTGGGGGCACCCCCCGGGGTCAGATCGCCCCGCGCCCCCCCCCCCCCAGGACCCCGGAGCCCGCCCACGCCGCCTTGTCCCGCCGGTAAATACCAGGTTTGATTTATGCCGGCGGGACAGGCAATTTCTGGGCGGGACTTCGGCCCATCCGGGCCGGAGAATTGAGCGGGGGGGGGTCCCGCCAACCGGCGCGGCCCGATTCCCGCCCCCGCCCAATCTCCGGTACCGGAGACTTCGGCGGGGGCGGGGGTGGGATTCACGGCGGCCAACAGCCATTCTCCGACCCGGCGGGGGGTCAGAGAATGACGCCCATGGTGTTGAGGGCTGAGCTGTAGTCAATGAATAGGAGTTTGATGTAAGAATCCTTGTTCTCAAGATGCTCCAGGGATGAGTGTAGGGCCAGGGTGATAGCATCTGCTGTGGACCGGCTGTGGCAGTATGTGAATTGCAGTGGATCACAGCATTCTTGAAGTATGGAGTTAATGTGTCTCATGAACAATCTCTCGAAGTATTTCATAATGATAGATGTGAAGGCTACCGGACAGTAGTCGTTGAGGCATGTTGCTTGGTTTTCTTTGGAACTGTTATGATTGTGGGCTTCTTGAAGCAGACGGGAACCTTGGAATGGAGTTGGAAGAGGTTAAAGATGTCTGAGAACACACCTGCCAGTTGGTCCGTGCAGGATCTGAGTGCATGACCAGGGACTCTCTCAGGACCCATTGCTTTCCATGGGTTCACTTTCAAGAAGACCAATCTAACTTCTGGGGCTGTGACGGTACGTATGGGTGTGCCTGAGGCTGTTGGGACAATTGACAAAGGTTTGTTGGCTTCCTGCTCGAAACGAACATAGAATGTATTGAGTTTGTTTGGGAGGGGTGCTTTGTTGCTGGAGATTCTACGCGGCTTTGCTTTGTAGCCCTTATTATTGTTTAAGCCTTGCCACAACCACGAGAGTCTGTGCCGTTAGTCTGTGACTCTAGCTTAGTCTAACTTTGAGGATGGCAGGAGGAGTTCAGGGGTGAGGAGGCAAACAGGCAGGTCATCTTGCTTGGACCTTGGACAGCTTGGGGGACACTTCCTACAATATCAGGCCATGGTGTTATTCCCCCCTCCCTGAGTGCTGTCTATCTGCCTGTCCCCCACCCTCTCCATGAAGATTCCTACTGACCTCAGTATGTTAATGGTTGAGGATGCGTTTGAGCACTTTAGTGACCACAGATGAGTCAGAGGCGAGTGGATAAGAGTAATTAGTTTTATTGCAAAGTAATGGTTTGTACAATACTCTTCAGATCCCACCGGATCGGAGGTGTCGGTTCCAAACCTGGTCAACCTTTACATTACAAATTATTTAGCACAGTGGGCTAAACAGCTGGCTTGTAATGCAGAAGAAGTCCAGCAGTGCGGATTCAATTCCCGTACCGGCCTCCCTGAACATGCGACGGAATATGGCGATTAGGGGCTTTTCACAGTAACTTCATTGAAGCCTACTTGTGACAATAAGCTATTATTCTTATTATATTTGAATCCCATGGGCTCCCTACCCCTCAGCAGTGGGGAGGGGGGGAGGAGGGGGGCTCGTACTCAACGTACTTCATGGAAGGCTAATTGCTTCTACCCCATAGGTCTTATGTGGGTTATAACATCCCTCTCCCTAAAGCCCAAAGACTCTTCCGATGATGGTGGAATAGGAGGATGTCTGCGCGTCTTCACTCCTGTACACCTGGTATCCTGCTTCTGGCGTCCTTGTGCTTGAACTCAGTATGATACCGGCCCAGTCTGGCGAAGAGATGTCCCTGAGATCCTCTTGCACCATCTGCGAAGTTCCGAACATAGACTGCGTCACCTGGATCAAATGTTCCTAAATCCTGTGAACTCCTTGCTGGTAAAGGGCATCCCATTGTTGGTGATCAACACCATATGTGCTGAAAGAGCGTAATTTTTCAATGGTCACTCCCGAGGTAGTCAAAATCATTTTGTGGACCTCAAACCATTTTGAGTGGGCATCCACGATAATCAGGAAGATAGATCCGAGGAAAGGACAAGCAAAGTTGGCATGTAGCTGCACCACGCCAGTCACTCCCAGGGGTGAAGTGGTGCAGCGGACGGAAGCTGCTCTTGAGAAACCCTGCATTGTTGGGCCACCTGTCGCTACATCCAGGTCCAGCCATTAAACATATATTTCTATAGATATGGCACTTTGGCCGAAGGGGATCAAAGCTCATGGGGAAAAGCGGGATTAGGCTAATGAGTTGGATGATCAGTCACGATCAAAATGAATGGCAGAGTGGGCTGAAGAGCCGAATGGCCTCCTCCTGCTCTTATTTTTTTCTATGTTTCTATAGCTGCAAGCGAGCATCTTCATTTTTGACACCCCTGGGAGTGGGTTATGCAAGTCCAGCAAGGTGGAGTCCTGACCCTTTCCTGAGAACAATGACAAGCGCTCCCCATAGCAGGATACCGTCTTCAACTCTGAACTTGGTCAGTTTGGTTGAAAATGCCCATCGTTCCTTGCGTAATTGCCAATTCTGGCCCCGTACAAAAATATGTGGCGGACTGTGGACAGTATGGGAATCGTCTGCCTCCATTCCCGTATCTGGGATGCCATAACCGGTGGTGTGTCCATAATGTTTAATGTGGCTACCACTTTATCAGACCAAGGGGTAGACGAAGGGCACGTCAACAATGCCAGTCTGCTTAACGTATTCACGTTTGCGACTTGGGTATCAGGTCGTGCTCGAATGAGCACTCATGTGCTGCCATCAGAAGGACCTATCTTTGTATTTCGAGGAGCCGATGGGCAGGATTGCTTTGTCCAATTTAAAAATGTCCCAATAGCGGCGTGTGGTGCGTGAGGATCGTAAACTGATGGTCATACATGTCCTGGTGAAACGATTTGATGGCAAAAACGATGGCCAACCCTTCATTCTCAATCTGGACAGCTGGCTCACTCATTCCATAGACAGGTCCATAGTCCTGGAATACAAATACAGTCAATCCTCCTGGGTGTCACAGATATTCTACAATGTGGAAACCAAAGGCCCAGTGCTTGGAAGTCTATTTTCACGCCATCACCTCACACTGGTGACAATTTATAGAATTAGTCAGACATCACTGATTCAACCTCAGAAATTACCCATATCACCTAAATTCACGACTAACATCAAAATATCCAGAATGTTTTGACAAAATTGGCTGTTTCAAGGCAGCTTCAACATTAGATCTGGTACCTTTTGCACAACACAAATGCCTGCAGCTACGAGAATAAATGACAAAATTATTTCACAATACAGAAATCACCATTGAAGGATGGCCTGATTCAATTCAACATGTCCACAAACATGTGAGACCAATTTAGCTTGATTGGGACAAGCTCGGCATCTCCCCGAGAGTTATTTCTAAATGCAGACAGGTCATCATACTGGAATTTTTGTAACCTGATATTCTTCAACTTCATCACTCTTGAGAATAGATTGGATGTGAACACTCACCTGACATTGAAGTCATAGTCAGGAATTGCGAGGCATGTCAAAAGCATATGCCAAGTCAGCAGAAAGAACCACAGATTCCACAATAAATTCCTGCCTATCCTTTGACCAACATTGCATTTGATCTCTCTCATGCCACTAACTTCAACATTATCGTCGACTATGTTACCAAGTATCCTATAATACGACAATTGCACAAAATGTCAAGCACAGCTGTTGTGCACTCCAAGTGCTATTTTCAGTTTATTTGGTGTGCCTCAAGAGTTTGCTACAGATAACAGTCAGGATAGGTCAGGGAAATACTTCTTCCCCGACATTTAATGGCCTAGCTGAGTATATGATTCGGCCAGTGAAATCCCTAATTCTCATATGTAGACTGACTAAGCAAGCTTCAAATGTTACATCTGAGAATGACAACTTTAAATGCAATTATCCCACCACTCCAAGAGTGCATGTTTGGAAGACCAGTGCGTCCCAATCTACCTACATTTATCCATTGTTCTCTCAGAAACTAGAGAGCAACTTTTAAAATTGCAAGAAAAGATTATCAAAGTCCACAATTAAAATACAGGGCACACTTTAACGAAAACATTTTTAACTGTCAATATAGGGGCGACTGGCGGGGGTGTTCCTCGACTCACACCTCGGTGGGCGATATTAGTGGACAGGCTTCTGGAGCACAATCTGGTGAGCACCACACAGTTACTGATATACATCAGGTGGAGGCAGAAACATCTGGGAGAGGCAGCATTTGTAGGTCTGCTGGATTCCAGGACTCAGCTGGGTCCCAGTCAGATGCCGAGCCTCTGTATACGTTTCCCCAGAGCTAATACAGATGATAGGACACAGCAGTAACCATCAGGAGGGGATTTCAGCGAGTGCATAGCCAACTGGAGGAATTCCAAAGGTCTGGGCGGAGGAGATGATGCCGAAAATGTATGGAACCCAGGTCAACACTGCTAGTGTGGCGACCACAGCGGAAAGCCTGGAGCATGAACCCCGTGTCTTGAGTGGTGCAGCCCAAGGCATAGTTCAGTCCATGATTACCATAGCTGAGGGCCTCGACATCATGTCCCAGTCATTGAGGGATATGGCCCAAATGCAGGTGGATATTGCCGAGGCTCTCCAGAGTAACTGAGGATCATCACTGAGGGCGTTGACACCATGGTGCAGACAATATGGAGCTGCCAGGAGTTTGCACTTTCTCCCAGTGATTACCGGGGTTTCCTCTGGGTGCTCTGGTTTCCTCCAAAGATGTGCAGGTTAGGAGGATTGGCTGTGCTAAATTGACCATTACCGTCAAAAGTTTATGGGGTTAGGATGGGCCTGCCCCTAGGTAGGCTGGTTTAGCACAGTGTCTAAACAGCTGGCTTGTAATGCAGAACAAGGTAGCAGCGCGTGTTCAATTCCCGTACCGGCCTCCCCGAGCAGGCGCCGGAATGTGGCGACTAGGGGCTTTTCACAGTAACTTCATTGAAGCCTACTTGTGATAACAAGCGATTATTATTATTATTCGGAGACTTAGTGGGATGAATGGCCTCCTTCTACACTTTAGGGATTGTATGATTCTATGACTCAGCGGCCTCTGGAGTTCACTCCGTCTACCCCTCCATCCCATGGACACCTTCATGGCCCTACGGGCACTGTCAGGGAGGAAGAAGCACTGGAGGCCAACCTGGGCCCTGCCACCAAGGAGATGATGGCAGTCTCCAGTTCTTGCGAATCCCCCCCTCCTGAATCTGGCTCACCTCAAAGGCAGCAGGCAAAACAAGGTGGCACAGCGACACCTAAGGTACTGGTAAATCGGCTGGGACCCTCCAGCTCCAGGCCCTCCAGAGGACGTCCGCCAAGGGCATCAAAGGCCACAGGGCACGGAAAGCTGCAGGTTTCCTCCACCTCTGATGTGTACCCTGGGGACACACCTTGACATAGCACTGTACCCCGAAAGATCAAGAAGAGTGAGGAGCACGGAGTTGGCTCTGGGTGGTGGAGGTCACTATTTGTAGCTGCGGGGAATGAAAAGATCAAATTTTCACTATTAGAATACATCTGACACATGTGCAGCCTCTACCACATTAATCTTCTGCGCATCATTTTTAAATGCCGCCCAGATCTCTTGGTCCCCTTGGGGTTCCGAACACAGCCTCTGGACCTCTTACCTCCTCTAGGGTCTTCGCGCTCTGCCTCACCCCAATACTTAAGAGCAGGACAACCCCAGGCCAGATCACTGGCATGGGTACTGCTAGCCTGGTAGTGCCCCTCCCAGCCTGGCAGTGCCATCCAGGCACCGTGGCAGTGCCAGGGTGGCACTGCCCGGTTGTCTGGGTGACAGTGCCAAGGTCCCAGGCTGGCAGTGCCAAGATGCCCAGAGCCTGGCCACCCTGTCCAATGGCCTGGGAGAGCCCCTAGGTACCCTTACACCTCGTGCACATTTGTGTGGACCAGTTCTAAACCATGGCGAGGGCCCCCAGTCACGTGTGTTCATTCCTAGGCCGTGGGAGAATCAGGTGCCGACATATTTCAATGAGCCAAAGGGCTCACTTAAATATGTAAAACCCTCACTGGGCGAGATCCAGATCCAGGCCTCTCGTAAGATTTCACGGCCTTGTCGAGTGACCGAGTCAGGTGCAACGGGGCCGTTTGATTCCACCCGGGCTTTTTGAGAGCGAGGGTGACTAAAAGAATCCTTCAAGCTCACAGACACAATTAGTCTCCCAGTGTCTGGGAGAGTGCTAAATAATGTAACAGCCAAAAGTCTTTATGATTAATTGTTCCGGAATATGGGTGGCTGCTCCTGTTCGGAATGAAAAGATAACTTCTTAATTAGTTAAAACAACATGGGAAGGTTTACCTAGCGCGCACTGGAGGGAGTATCTGCAGTAATACTCTCTCCATAGTGGACAACTCTGGGGTTAGAAGTTACCAGGCTGAGAAAGTAAAAAACAGAAGTAAACCTTTGGGAGCTAAGAATCACTTTGTACCGATTTTTGGAGAATTGAATATTTACTTAAAGGACAGTGTAATGTGCACCTATGAAGTGTGATTGTTTGGCTGTGTTTTTCAGTTAAAATAAGAAGGGAGCGCATTCTGTTCAGTAATTTAAAGTATACATTTCCTACAAAGATGATGTTTAATCAATAGAGCTTATAATATTTTGTTACAGTAAATATCTTCAAATCTGAAATCTTGTTGTGTCATTCTTAAAGCTATTATCTGGAAGTTTAAATTTCTTTTTGAAAGTGATCGGTCTCTTATGGGAATCAGAAGAAAACCTAATCTAGTCAATTACCACTCCCTCAATCTACTCTCTCTTTTGTGCAATGGATGGCAGTCAGAAGATTTGGATACAAGGCCCACCCCGCCACTTGATGACCAGGGAAGGCACATTGAAAATGCAGTCAAACAGGTTGAATATCAATCAGCAAATCCTTCCAATTCTTATCAAGAGCTGGCAGTAGCTGGCAGTACCAGGGGCTGGTTTAGCTCACTGGCTAAATCGCTGGCTTTTAAAGCAGACCAAGGCAGGCCAGCAGCATGGTTCAATTCCCGTACCAGCCTCCCCGAACAGGCGCTGGAATGTGGCGACTAGGGGCTTTTCACAGTAACTTCATTGAAGCCTACTCGTGACAATAAGCGATTTTCATTTCATTCAGTAAAAGCGAGAAAGATTCCTGGTCAGTCATGCAGTGGAAAGGATATCTGAACCTATACCATCACCATCAAGTGCATGCTGCCACAGTGATCTGCCTATGGGCTATATCATAGGTGGATGGTGTGTGACCTCCAACCAGCAGGTGGCGGTGCAGACATACCATGCAGTCGCAAGACCAAGTCATATGATCAGTGACTCCCATATAAAGAGAAAACATCTGGCCATCATCAGAAGACGATTGAGAGGGTAATAAGACGTACAAATGAATGGTCGGTCGGTGCAGTTCCAGAGGTGTAACAAGCAGACTCCATGATAACGTGTTCTGTAACAGTTTGCTATCTTACCACATGAGACTCAATAACGATCCTGGTTTGGACAAGTCTAGGTGTTTGGTGGATTCCTTTGTAAGGTATAGAAGACCAAACACAACAAACTGTAACACATCATACCACCAATCTACTTTCAATTATGCGCAAGAGGATGGGAGGTATCATCAACAGAGCCATGAGGTGATAGCTACTGAGCAACAATTTGCTCAATGCAGTTTGAGTTCTGCCAGGGCCATTCAGCTTCAGACCTCACTACGCACCTGGTGCAAACATGCAAAAAGGAGCTGAACTGAAGAGGTGAGACAAGACGGACTTCCCTTAACATAAAGGTAGCATTTGACCGAGTTCTTGTTATCAAGACGACTCAATAAAATTGAAGTCAATAGGAATTGGGGGAATAGTCGTCACTGGCTGGATTCATATTTGGTACAAAGGAAGATGATTGTGGCTGTTGGATGATCTCAGCCGCTGGGCATTGCTGCAGGAATTCCTTAGGGTAGTGTCTTGGGCCCAAACATCTTCAGCTGCTTTATAAATGACCTTCCCTCCAAAATTAGTGAACCATCTACAAGATTCACTGCTGAAACTCACCAATATTGCTTCAACAGTATTTTTCAAACCTGTGACCTCCATCGCCGAGAGGGACAAGGACAGCAGATGCAAGGGAACATCATCACCTGCACGTTCCTCTCCAAGTCACACGCCATCTAGACTTGGAACTACATCACTGTTCCTTCCCTGTCACTGGATTAGTACCTGGAACTTGTTCCCTCAGAGCACCTTGGCTGTACCTACACCACATGGACCACTGTGGTTTGATAAAGTAGACACAATCACAAAGGAAGTTATGGATGTTCAATAAACACTGGCCTTGCCAATGACACTCACATACCATTAACAAGTTTTTCAATAAATGTGCATGTCCGACTCAAAGTTTAATTATGGTGATCCTCTTAATTATAGATATGAGAAGTGATCGAAGAGAAAGACAAGCGGCGGGATTCTCCAATTCAGAAAGTGTTGACACCAGGGGCGAAATTCTCCGACCCCCCCCGCCGGGTCGGAGAATCGCCGGGTGCTGCCGTGAATCCCGCCCCTGCCGGTTGCCGAAGTCTCCAGCACCGGATATTCGGCGGGGGCGGGAATCGCGCCGCGCCGGTTGGCGGGCCACCCTGCTCGATTCTCCGGCCCGGATGGGCCGTAGTCCCGCCGCTAAAATGCCTGTCCCGCCGGCGTAAATTAAACCAACTACCTTACCGGCGAGACAAGGCGGTGCGGGAGGGCTCTGGGATCCTGGGGGGGGCGCGGGGCGATCTGGCCCCGGGGGATGCCCCCACGGTGGCCTGGCCCGCGATCGGGGCTCACCAATCCGCGGGCGGGCCTGTGCTGTGGGGGCACTCTTTCCCTTCCGCCTCCGCCACGGTCTCGACCATGGCGGAGGCGGAAGAGACTCCCTCCACTGCGCATGCGCGGGAATGATGTCAGCGGTTGCTAACGCTCCTGCGCATGCGCCGCCCGGAGATGTCATTTCCGCGCAAGCTGGCGGGGCACCAAAGGCTTTTTCAGCCAGCTGGCGGGGCGGAAATTCGTCCGGAGCCGGCCTAGCCCCTCAATGTTGGGGCTCGGCCCCCAAAGATGCGGAGCATTCCGCACCTTTGGGGCGGCACGATGCCCGTCTGATTTGCGCTGCTTTGGGCGCCAGTCGGCGGACATCGCGCCGTTTCCAGAGAATTTCTCCCCAGGACTGAATCGGTGGTGTTCTACGACGGGAAAATTGAAGAAGTTCCCAGAGCAATCTACCATTAATCGGCTAGCACCAGCGCTATGTCGAACACAACCAATTCCAATGAAAGATGGTGTCTGATTCGCTGGAGTTGGGATTGACACTTGAGAGGCTGACAAGCTGCAACCGGATATAAGGGGCGTCATTCTCAGACCCCCTAGCGGGTCGGAGAATGGCCGTTGGCCGCCGTGAACCCCGCCCCCGCCGGTTGCCGAAGTCTCCGAAGGGAGAAAAGTCGGCGGGGCATTAATGGCGCCGCAGACGTCGGAGAATGGCACGGGTGTGCACAAGGCAGCCGATTTTGGGCCAGCCGATATTCTCCCGTCCGGATGGGCCGAAGTCCCGTCGACGTGATGACGGGTCACGTCGACGTAAATCAAACCTCCTTTTAATCGGCGTCAACCTGGGCTCCAGGTTCACGCGACCAGCGTGGAGGTGAGTGACGGCCTGGGGGGTTGGCCGCTGGGCAGGCGATGGCATGGCCGCAGTCTGAATGTGTGGGGAGAGGTGTGTCTAGGGTTGTGTGTGTGTGTGTGCGGCGGGGGGTGGGTGGTTAGAGTGGGCTGGGCTCCGGGGGCGTGCCGGGAGGGGGTCAGTGCCGGGGAGGAGGTTGGGGCCCGTGCCGGGGAGGAGGATGGGGGGCCCGTGCCGGGGAGGGGGATGGGGGGGGGTCCGTGCCGGGGAGGAGGATGGGGGGCCCGTGCCGGGGAGGAGGTTGGGGTCCATGCCGGGGAGGAGGTTGGGGTCCATGCTGGGGAGGAGGATGGGGGGCCCGTGACGGGGAGGAGGTTGGGGTCCGTGCCGGGGAGGAGGATGGGGGGCCCGTGCCGGGGAGGGGGATGGGGGGGTCCGTGCCGGGGAGGAGGATGAGGGGGCCCGTGCCGGGGAGGGGGATGGGGGGGGGTCCGTGCCGGGGAGGAGGTTGGGGTCCGTGCCGGGGAGGAGGTTGGGGTCCGTGCCGGGGAGGAGGTTGGGGTCCGTGCCGGGGAGGAGGAGGGGGGCCCGTGCCGGGGAGGAGGTTGGGGTCCGTGCCGGGGAGGAGGATGGGGGGTCCGTGCTGGGGAGGGGGATGGGGGGGGTCCGTGCCGGGGAGGAGGATGGGGGGCCCGTGCCGGGGATGGGGGGGGTCCGTGCCGGGGAGGAGGTTGGGGTCCGTGCCGGGGAGGAGGTTGGGGTCCGTGCTGGGGAGGAGGATGGGGGGCCCCTGCCGGGGAGTGGGGTGGGGGAGGGTCCGTGCCGGGGAGGAGGATGGGGGGCCCGTGCCGGGGAGGGGGATGGGGGGGGTCCGTGCCGGGGAGGAGGTTGGGGTCCGTGCCGGGGAGGAGGTTGGGGTCCGTGCCGGGGAGGAGGTTGGGGTCCGTGCCGGGGAGGAGGATGGGGGGCCCGTGCCGGGGAGGAGGTTGGGGTCCGTGCCGGGGAGGAGGATGGGGGGTCCGTGCCGGGGAGGGGGATGGGGGGGGGGGGGTCCGTGCCGGGGAGGAGGATGGGGGGCCCGTGCCGGGGAGGAGGTTGGGGTCCGTGCCGGGGAGGGGGATGGGGGGGGGGGTTCCGTGCCGGGGAGGAGGATGGGGGGCCCGTGCCGGGGAGGGGGATGGGGAGTGTGGTGTCTGTGCTGGGGAGGAGGATGGGGGGCCCGTGCCAGGGAGGTGGTTGGGGTCCGTGCCGGGGAGGAGGATAGGGGGCCTGTGCCGGGGAGGGTGATGCGAGGGCAAGTGAGTTGGTCCACCAGCCTCCAACAGTTGGACCCATGCAGTCCATGCCACCTGGCTGAGGGGAGGAGGGGATATGGGCAATGATGACAAGTCATCGTTCCCCCCCCCCCCCCACCAGGCCGTCATGTTTTCCGATCATCCAGCGATGTTGGCCGCCGTGGCGGCAGCTGCTAATGTCTATGTTGCCCTGGTTGAGGAGGAGGAGGAGGAGGAGCGTGCCAGAGAGGCGGCGCAGGCTGCCGCAGAGGGGCAGGCGGCAGCCGCCCAGGCTGGAGGGACACCTGACCGACAGGATGAGGAGGGGGAGGAGGACGTCGCGGCCCCACGGCAACGGAAGGCACCCGAGGGCACCCCGTGTGTACCGGCCCCGGCAGTCATACCAGGACCTCACGGACCGGGAATGCAGGAGGAGACTCCGGATGAGGCCGGAAACCGTGGCACACATCTGCCACCTGCTGGCACACCTGTCACCGCGTGGCACTGGCGGGGGACACCCTCTCCCCGTGTCCGTCAAGGTTACGGTGGCCCTGAGCTTTTATGCAACGGGGTCATTCCAGGCACCGAGTGGGGACCTGTCCGGCATCTCGCAGACATCGGTGCATCCGGGCAGTGACAGATGCCCTATATGCCATGGCACACCGCTACATCCGCTTCCCTGTGGACCTGGCCAGCCAAGATGCCCGGGCCGTGGGCTTCTCTGTCGTGGCCGGGTTCCCCATGGTCCAGGGCGCGATTGATGGGATGCACGTCGCCGTGCGGCCACCTGCGGATAACAGGGCCGTGTTCACCAATAGGAAGGGGAACTATTCGATGAACATACAGGTGGTCTGCGACCACCGCATGATGATCCTGCACGTCTGCGCACGTTACCCAGGCAGTGTACACGACTCATACGTGTTGTCGCGGTCATCCATCCCCGGCATGTACGAGGGACGCCATCCCCGGCTGAGGGGCTGGTTGCTGGGCGACAGGGGCTACTCATTGCGATCGTGGCTGATGACGCCTCTACGGAGGCCACGCAATGGGGCGGAGAACCGCTACAATGATGCCCATGTAGCGACAAGGGGAGTGATAGAGAGGTGCTTTGGCGTGCTGAAGATGCGTTTCAGGTGCCTGGACCTCTCTGGGGGCGTGCTGGCTGACGCTGAGCAGGGAGGAGGTGAGCGGACTGTTCCGCAGCTCCTGGAGACCGGGTCAGCTTCCCCGAGAAGGCTGAGGCCAACAGGGGGATGAGGGAGAGTGTGCAGGTGGGAGGGGGGGTGTGGGGTGAGGGAGAGTGTGCAGGTGGGAGGGGGGATGAGGGAGAGTGTGCAGGTGGGGGGGGGGGGTGAGGGAGAGTGTGCAGGCGGGAGGGGGGATGAGGGAGAGTGTGCAGGCGGGAGGGGGGGTGTGGGGTGAGGGAGAGTGTGCAGGTGGGAGGGGGGATGAGGGAGAGTGTGCAGGTGGGGGGGGGGGTGAGGGAGAGTGTGCAGGCGGGAGGGGGGATGAGGGAGAGTGTGCAGGCGGGAGGGGGGATGAGGGAGAGTGTGCAGGCGGGAGGGGGATGAGGGAGAGTGTGCAGGTGGGAGGGGGGGTGAGGGAGAGTGTGCAGGCGGGAGGGGGGTGAGGGAGAATGTGCAGGTGGGAGGGGGGATGAGGGAGAGTGTGCAGGTGGTGGGGGGGATGAGGGAGAGTGTGCGGGTGGGAGGGGGGATGAGGGAGAGTGTGCAGGTGGGAGGGGTGGATGAGGGAGAGTGTGCAGGTGGGAGGGGGATGAGGGAGAGTGTGCAGGTGGGAGGGGGGATGAGGGAGAGTGTGCGGGTGGCGGGGGTATGATGGAGAGTGTGCGGGTGGGAGGGGGGGATGAGGGAGAGTGTGCAGGTGGGAGGGGGATGAGGGAGAGTGTGGATGGTATCGTCCATCCGCGGATGCAACATGTCAGCCGCCCTGACATGGCGGGACGGTGACGAGGACACGGCCGCAGGTTGCGTGTGGCTGATGGGCACAGGCGAGTGGCACACTGGTGAGCAGTACGGTGTGAAGTGACCGTTGGGTGCAGACAGTGACCAGGTGTTAGGTTGGCTGCGTGTCTGCAGCGCGACCAGGCCACCGGGGCACACAGGGATCCCGTGCAACCCGGCTGGCAAGGTGTGGAAGAACCATGGTGAACATGTTGTTTCTCTGCCCCCCACCACCCTCCTGCAGGTCACCATGTATGCCAACCAGACAGCGATGTTCACTGCCGTAGTTGGAGCCGCAGCTCTGGAGTTTGCCATCCGGCTGCGTAGAGTCACACGGCCCACAGTGGCTGCACATGCTGCGGTTGCCGGTGCAGCAGAGGGGATGGCTGCGGAGTGGCCCGTCGTCGCCGCGCAGGCCGCAGGCGCTCAGGACCCGAATGTACAGGGGGATGCCGAGGGGAACACTGACCGCCAGACGGCGAGGAATGCAGAGGAAGTGCTTGGGGGGGGAGCAGGAGGAGGAGGAGCAGGTGGAGCAGGAGGATCCACTGATGGTGGTGCCAGGGCGCCACAGGCGTCCAGCAAGGCCGAGGGTGTACCGTGACAGAATGTCGTTCGAGGCCCTAACGAACATCACATGCAGGAGGAGACTACGGTTCAGCAGGGAGATGGTCGCAAATATATGCCAGCTCGTGGCGCACCTCGCACCACGTGCAATGGGAGGAGGACACGCGATACCAGTCTCCGTCAAGGTGACGGTGGCCCTAAACTTTTATGCGACCGGTTCCTTCCAGGCGCCGAGCGGGGACCTATCCAGGATATCACAGGCATCGGTCCACAGGTGCATCAGGGCCGTCACTGACGCCCTGTACGCCATTGCGGACAGGTACATTCAATTCCCCGAGGACCGAGCACAGCAGCAAGCACGGGCACGAGGATTCACCAAGGTGGCCGGGATACCGATGGTCCAGAGTGTCATCGATGGTGTGCACGTCCCCATGCGCCCACCTGCAGACAGCAGGGATGTGTTCATGAACAGAAAGGGTGTGTACTCCATGAACATTCAGGTGGTGTGCGACCCCCACATGAAGATCATGCACATGTGTGCAAAGTAGCCCGGCATAACGCCTACATTCTGGCACAGTCGTTCATCCCCGCAATGTTCGATGGATGCCCCCCCAGCTGAGGGGCTGGTTGCTGGGCGACAAGGGCTATCCATTGAGGTCATGGCTGCTGACGCCAATACGGAGGCCTCACAGCACCGGGGAGAGCCTATACAACGAGGCACATGCAGCAACCAGCGGTGCTTCGGGCTGCTGAAGATGCGCTTCAGATGCCTGGACCGATCAGGAGGGGCCCTGCAGTACTGGCCCAACAGGGTCGGTCGCATAGTTGTGGTCTGCTGTGCGCTGCACAACATTGCCATGCAGAGGGGAGATGACCTGGTGGAGGAGTCGGAGGGAGGACCCGATGGCACCGGAGCCAACGCAAACGAGGGGGATGGGGAAGATTAGGATGCGGAGGATGAGGATGATGGCGCACATCAGGGTGGGGGGAGGGGCGCAGGACGCATGCACTGCCCGGCTGCTCTTGACGCCCAGGAGGCTGCGCGACAGCACCGCCGCGGACAGCTGGCACGCAACGCGTTGGTGGCCGCACGATTCACGTACTGTGGGGGTGGGATTCGCTGAACACTGCCACTTGCACTGTCACTCCTGTACACGGGCACCACACAGCACCCCCCCCCCCGCGCCCCCGCACCGCGTTCGTGGCAACAATTCCAGCGCCTTGCAGAACCTGACCCATGGCCGAAACCCTTTCACCCATTGCCTCCACCGCGGACGCCACCCGTGCGGTGTCGGCCTGGGCGGCTGCGATGAGCGGCACCACTCCCTGCTCCTGAACGCGGATGGACTCCTCCAACTGTGTGTGCAGGTCCTGGAAGATGGCCCTCATCCCGTTATTCAGTCCCTGGGTGTCCACATGCATCGGTTGTCCGGGTGGGTCAATTACATCCAGGAACCCGGGAACCGTCTGGGTGGCAGCTGGTTGCTGGGCCTGGGCTGCCCTCCGACCGTCCAGCCCCTCGGCTGCTCCAAACTCCACCTGCTGCACCAGCTAGGCTGTGGGGTGCGCACCAGACCGTGACCCGGGAGCCTCATCACGTATATGCCCAACTGAGGTGAGTATCTCTGCGATGGTGAATGGTGTGGGAAACAGCAGTGCCGCAAGCTCGAGGTCATCGCCCGTCAGGAAGTCTGTTGTGTACTGATCCCCCTCATGGCCCGGCGCAAGCTCCATGCGGGTCATGTCGTCTTGACCTCCAGGTGAATCCAGCGGGTGTGTGGCCGTGATGTGCGCTTCGACATGAATGTCCACCCTGTGCCCCTCACTACTGTCTGTCTCGGTGGTCTGCGCGTCCCGTTCCAGCGTCCCAGACTGAGAGGTCTGCCCTCCTGTCCGACCGACTGCCAACCTCTGGCGAGCGTCCCTGGGTGCAGTTGCGGTTGGCGATGTTCCGCTGTTTCCTGGGCGAGACGTCCCTGGATGTTTGGCGGGTGGCCCTGTGGAACATAAAGATTCGGGGTTCGTTTGACACGGTGGGCCGGGTGTATGGTGGTGATGGGTGCACAGTGTGAGGGGGGAGGGGATCGGGGGTGCAATGGCCAGAGTGTGAGGGGGGATGGGATCGGGGGTGCAGTGGCCAGAGTGTGAGGGGTGATGGGATCGGGGGTGCAGTGGCCAGAGTGTGAGGGGGGCGATGACGGGTTTGGGGTGGAGAGGACATGCAGGGTTCTCTCACTTGCTTCTGCGCCTCCGACCTGGCATGGCGCGATCTCCCGGGTGGCGGATCCCCCAGCGAGGTCCAGGGCCCTCTGCTCGTGAACGGTTAGTGGGTGCAGGACCGGAGAACCCCCTCCGGTTCTCATGCACTCAAACTGGTTGTGAGCTGGCTTGTCCTTGGGGGGGGGGGTTGGATAAAGCATCATCATTAGGCGGGTATCATCAGGGCATGCAGATATTGACAACATTGTTGCTGGTTCAGGAGACAGCACGCCATGGCTTCGCTCCAGGGGAGGTCCCGGGGCTCATGTGGGTCGAGTAGATAGTTGGGCACCGTGACCCCCCCCAACACTCCCTGACCCCCCACCACCGCCCCTGATGCCCTAATCCCCCCCAACACTCCCAACCCCCCCTGACCCCCCCCACCACCGCCCCTGATGCCCCAATTCACCCCAACATGCCGGGGGGGGGGGGGGGCCTGGGGGCACCCTCATGGTACTTACCCTGGCAGCCCGGGTGAGGTTGTGCAGCTTCTTGCGACACTGCTCCCCCGTCCGGGGGGTTTGCACCACAGCACTGACTGCGGTGCCAACCTCACGACAACCGCGCCTGACCGCGCTGGATGGCTGGTGATACCCACGTCTTGGGCAAAGGGTGTCCCTTCTCTGCTCGACCTCATCCACCAGGGTGTCCAGATCAGTGTCCCGGAACCTCGGTGCGCTTCTTCGGGGCTCAGCCATCTCCTTTCTTCTCCTCCAGGTCCTCTGTGCGTGGATCGTGCCATTTATGACACAGCGCCCCGTCATTCGGGCGTTGTGCGGTGACAACGCGGCCTTTGCGACACGCCCCCCTGAGTCACTCGCGGCCCCGATCCTCGCCCATTTTCGGGACCTGAATCGGTCGGGATCGGGGCCGTTTCGCGCCGTCGTGAACCTAGGCGGCGTTCACGATGGTGTGGGCACTTCGGAGCGGGAGTGGAGAATCGTGCCCACGATTTCCACCCACCGCCGTGCACCGGGCCTGGGCACAGGAGGCAGATGCCATGATCGCCATGGACCAGATGCCACTGCGAGGACCAGCCAGCAGTGCCGTAAGAAATTGCATGACCTCTTCCAGAATGGGCATCCATAATGAGTAGTGTTATAGGCGAGGCGTTTTCAGAACCCCAAAATGTATCATGGGGTCCAACCAACCCCTCCCCCTCTTTAATTGATTGTTGCTTTTGAAGCACATGGCTTGTTCCCTAGGTGTAGTATTACAATTATGGACACGTGGTTTTTAAAACAAAACAATGTTTATTCCATGAACTCAACTTAACCTTTTAAATAAACATTGGATCTCTTAACCCCCCTTACTTCAAAGATAACCCCGAAAATAATACAAAACTACCCAATCCTGCAAACTGTTCTTTTAAACCTCCAAAAGACTTCAACCCTTCAAAAATAGGAGCACAACAGGTTACATTCAATATATTTACAGTCTTTGGATTTGCAGAAATCACCAGACCAGCTCTTTTCCTTCATGCAACTCTCAGCAAACCAGCCAGGCACTTTTCAGCTGCTCTCTCCGACTGAAACTTCAAAATGGCTGAGCTAAAAACCCAGCTCCACCCACACTCTGACATCACTGCATTTCTTAAATCCATTTCTTAATGGCACGCTCACATGACAGTAGCAAGCACTGTGCCCCTAGCACTAACTCCCAACTCCACACCCTGCATCCCCCCCCCCCCCCACCTCTCCCCCCCTCCTCCCACCCAGAGGGCGACCCAGCCACCAGCCTGCACATCCTGCCAGAGCCCATACTGGTCGCCATGGAATGGTGGTCTGGCCAAAAAGGTTACCAGCTACCCACCCCAGTTCTGCATATGTCCGACTGACTAACACTATGCGTTTTCTGTCTCCCCCCCCTGTCAAGAGAAAGCGGTCCACACCCCCTGTGAGAGGGAAAAGAATGGAGGGGACCACCAGATGTGTGGCACCTCACTGCTAGAGAGGTGGGCACTGGACCTGAAGGCCTGGGGCACTCTGTGCGGTGTGGTGGTATGTATTAGGGGTAATGTGGTACCTGTGAAGCTGAGAGGCTATTGGCTGACAGGTCCCGGGTCCTGGTTGGATCTGCCGACTTCTGGCTCCGCCCTGAAGGCGGAGTATAAGAGCTCGAGCTTCTCCCCGCAGCCTCATTCTGTTGCTGAGCTGCTGGGGACAAGTCTCGCTTAATAAAGCCTAGATAGACTTCATCGCTTCTCGTCTCATGTAAGTCATTGTGCACTACAATTTATTAAGCGAGCTTAAAAGACTATGGAACTCCGGATCGCCCCGGAGTGCCTGCAGATCAGCCCCCATGCAGCGAACTCAGCGGCCGTATTCAAACACTGGCAAGCATGCTTCGAAGGCTACCTCCGAACGGCCCCCGGCCGGATCACGGAAGAGCAGAAAATGCAGGTCCTGCATTCGAGGGTAAGCCCGGAAATTTACTCACTAATAGAAGACGCAGAGGATTTCCCGACGGCGCTCGCATTTCTGAAGGGCATCTACGTTCGGCCCGTAAACCAGGTCTACGCGCGACACCAACTCGCGACGAGACGGCAAATTCCCGGAGAATCGCTCGAGGAATTCTACGGCGCGCTGCTGATTTTGTGACGAGGCTGCAACTGCCCGCCGGTGAACGCGATCGAACACACGGATCTGCTAATTCGTGACGCATTCGTGGCAGGGATGAACTCTCCCCAAATTCGTCAAAGACTTTTAGAAAGAGAGTCGCTAGGACTCTCAGAGGCACGGGCCCTTGCGGCCTCCCTTGATGTGGCCTCCCAAAACGCCCGCGCCAAGGGCCCCGACCGCGCGGCAGCCCCTTGGGCTCCGTGGACCCCCGTCGCGACCAACTCACCCACCCCCCCCTGCAAGCTTGCGCGGTTAAAGCGCCAGACCATCCCGGGGGGCCCCGCTGCTATTTTTGCGGACAGGCGAAACACCCCCGGCAGCGCTGCCCGGCTGCGGCAAAAAGGGCCATTATGTGGCAGTGTGCTGTTCCCGGGGGTCGGCACAATCCCCGGAGAAGAACGAGGACAGCACATCCCAAACACCCCCCAACACCCCCAGCGCCCCATGTGCGACCCGCGGGCGCTGCCATTTTGGGTCCCGGGCACCATGAGAGGAGGATGGGCGCCGCCATCTTGTGACCCCCCAGCCACGTGCGATTCATGGGGGTGGCCATTTTGTCCACCCCCGACCACGTGCGACCCATGGGGGCGGCCATTATGTCCACCCCCGGCCGCGTGCGATTCATGGACGCCACCATCTTGGTTGACAACAAAGGACCCCAGCATCGACGGCTCCACGGGGTCCGAAGAAGACGCCGCGACACTACTACCACGACTGGCTTCGGTGACACTGGATCAATCGCGGCCCCGGACGCTCCAGACGACAACATCAACGGTGCTGGTCAATGGATACGAGACGCCATGCCTGAGCGACTCCTGGAACACTGAAAGTTTTATTCACCCAGACACGGTAAGACGCTGTTTTCTGACCATCCATCCAAGCACGCAAAAGATTTCCCTAGCTGCAGGATCCCACTCAGTGGAGATCAAAGGGTTCTGCATCGCGGTGCAAGGGAGGGAGTTCAAGAACTACAGGCTCTACGTCCTGCCCCAACTCTGCGCGCCCACATTACTGGGATTAGACTTCCAGTGTAACCTTCAGAGCCTAACATTCCAATTCGGCGGCCCAATACCTCCACTCACTATCTGCGGCCTCGCAACCCTCAAGGTTCAACCGCCGTCCTTGTTTGCAAACCTCACCCCGGATTGCAAACCCGTCGCCACTAGGAGCAGACGGTACAGCGCCCAGGACCGGACATCTATCCGGTCTGAAGTCCAGCGGTTGCTGAAGGAAGGCATAATCCAGGCCAGCAATAGTCCCTGGAGAGCCCAGGTGGTAGTCGTAAAGACTGGGGAGAAGCAAAAGATGGTCGTAGACTATAGTCAGACCATCAACAGGTACACACAGCTGGATGCGTACCCTCTCCCCTGCATATCCGACATGGTCAATCGGATTGCTCAGTATAAGGCCTTTTCCACCGTGGACCTCAAGTCCGCCTACCACCAGCTCCCCATCCGCCCAGGTGACCGCAAGTACACCGCCTTCGAGGCAGACGGGCGGCTATACCACTTCCTAAGGGTCCCATTTGGCGTCAAGAACGGGGTCTCGGTCTTCCAGCGGGAGATGGACTGAATGGTTGACCAGCACGGGTTGCAGGCCACGTTCTCGTACCTCGACAACGTAAACATCTGCGACCACGATCAGCAGGACCATGACGCCAACCTCCAAAAGTTCCTTCAGACCGCAAACGCCCTGCACCTCACATATAACGAGGAAAAATGCGTTTTTAGCACAAACCGTTTGGCCATCCTGGGATACGTACCGCCCAATGGAGTAATAGGCCCCGACCCCAAACGCATACACCCCCTTATTGAATTTCCCCTCCCCCACTGCTCCAAAGCCCTGAAACGTTGCCTGGGCTTCTTTTCATATTACGCTCAGTGGTTCCCCCAGTACGCAGACAAGGCCCGCCCGCTAATACAGTCCACTACCTTCCCCCTGTCGACAGAGGCTCGCCAGGCCTTCAGCCGCATCAAAGCGGATATTGCAAAGGCCACGATGCGCGCCATCGACGAGTCCCTCCCCTTCCAGGTCGAGAGCGACGCATCCGAAGTAGCTCTGGCGGCCACCCTTAACCAAGCGGGCAGACCCATGGCCTTTTTCTCCCGGACCCTCCACGCCTCAGAAATCCGCCACTCCTCAGTGGAAAAGGAAGCCCAAGCCATAGTGGAAGCTGTGCGACATTGGAGGCATTACCTGGCCGGCAGGAGATTCACTCTCCTCACCGACCAACGGTCGGTAGCCTTTATGTTCGATAATGCACAGCGGGGCAAAATTAAGAGTGACAAGATCATAAGGTGGAGGATCGAGCTCGCCACCTTTAACTACGAGATCTTGTATCGTCCCGGAAAGCATAACGAGCCGTCCGATGCCCTGTCCCGCGGCACATGCGCCAACGCACAAATAGACCGCCTCCAAGCCCTCCACAAAGACCTCTGCCACTCGGGGGTCACCCGATTCTACCATTTTATAAAGTCCCGCAACTTCCCCTACTCTGTGGAGGAGGTCCGTACAGTCACCAGGAACTGCCACATCTGCGCAGAGTGCAAACCGCACTTTTTCAGGCCGGATAGAGCGCACCTGACCAAGGCTTCCCGCCCCTTTGAACGCCTCAGTTTGGATTTCAAAGGGCCCCTCCCCTCCACCGACCGCAACGCATACTTCCTGAACGTGGTGGACGAGTACTCCCATTTCCCCTTCGCCATCCCCTGCCCCGACATGACAGCGGCCACAGTCATTAAAGCCCTTGATACCATATTCACACTGTTCGGATTCCCCGCGTATATCCATAGTGACAGGGGGTCCTCCTTCATGAGCGACGAGCTGCGCCAGTTCCTGCTCAGCAAGGGCATAGCCTTGAGCAGGACGACCAGCTACAACCCCCGGGGGAACGGGCAAGTAGAGAGGGAGAACGGCACGGTCTGGAAGACCGTCCTATTGGCCCTACGGTCCAGTGATCTCCCAGTTTCCCGGTGGCAGGAGGTCCTCCCGGTCGCTGCTGTGTACGACCACTAACCAAACGCCTCATGAGCGCCTCCTTGTCTTCCCCAGGAAGTCCTCCTCCGGAACGTCGCTGCCGACCTGGCTCGCGGCCCCAGGACCCAACTTGCTCCGGAAACATGTGCGGGCGCACAAATCGGACCCGTTAATCGAGAGGGTCCACCTTCTCCACGTGAACCCGCAGTACGCCTATGTGGCGTACCCCGACGGCCGACAGGACACGGTCTCCCTGCGGGACCTGGCGCCCGCCGGCAACACACACACACCCCCGACACCGATCACCCCCTCCCTGCCACCGGTGCACCCCGCGACCGCCCCCTTCCCGGGGGGATCCGTCCTCCTCCCGTGCCCGCCCAGAAGTAAAACAGGAACAAACAGCGAAACGCTCCCGGAGACGACAACGCCCGAGCAAACACCTGCACCACCACCGGGGCTGAGGCGATCGATGAGGAAGACCAGACCGCCCGCTCGACTCGTGGAATCCGCGTGACACCAAGAAAAAGCAAGAAAGTTGTTGTATCAAAAAAAAAATTTTTTTCCCCGTATTGTAAATAGTTCTCACAAACTTGTACATAGCCCAGTGTAGGGCTAAAGCTGTATTAACACAGTCCGAAATTTGTTCCAGGGCCAGCCTTGTAAACCCCTACCACCATGCGAACCACCACCCCGCCGGGTTCCTTTTTAACAATGGATGAATGTGGTGGTATGTATTAGGGGTAATGTGGTACTTGTGAAGCCGAGAGGCTATTGGCTGACAGGTCTCGGGTCCTGGTTGGATCTGCCGACTTCTGGCTCCGCCCTGAAGGCGGAGTATAAGAGCTCGAGCTTCTCCCCGCAGCCTCATTCTGTTGCTGAGCTGCTGGGGACAAGTCTCGCTTAATAAAGCCTAGATAGACTTCATCGCTTCTCGTCTCGCGTAAGTCATTGTGCGCTACATGCGGGCAGTGACCAAGGCCCAGGACAGGGCTGTCCTATCACAGGGCCACTTGGACATTGCAGTGGCGCTCCATGGCTTGGCCCTGTCACAGCGGGCCATGGCTGAGGGTGTCAGCGGCATTGCCCATGCCGTTGCCGACATGGCACAGACGCAGAGGGAGTGCCGCACTCACTTGCTGATCTTGCACAGACCCAGAATGTGGTGGCACAGTCGTTCCGTGATGTGACACGGTCCCAGAGGAAGGCTGTCCACTCCCTGTGCTCCATGGCCCCGTGTGTCGAGACCCCGGTCAGGATGGGTGTGGGCCCCCAGGTCTGGCAGCACCAGGTGATCAGGGAGCCTCAGGGGGTTAGCTCCGCTTGCACCCTCATCCCACGGAGTAGCCCGGGGACCATTGGGCACCCTGAGGGAGGAGGAGGTGATATGGCCTGTGCCGGTGACCCTATATACATGTTCATTTGCTCACATTAAGCACAAGTTCACAACATTACACCCTGCCTCAGTGCTCTGTCAGACGGGTGTGAGGGTTGGGCTTGTCTGGGATGGCTGCAGAGGGCTGGGGGAGTTGGGAGGGATTGGCGGACTTTGGGGGTGGGATTGGCCCAGGGTCCTTAGTTCAGCCAGCATTCACCGCTCTGGTACCTCCCCCTTTTCCCTCCCTCCCCCCCTCCACACCCCGTCCCCACCTCCGCCACCCCAAGAGTTTGACGGGACCATATGATGGAATGGCCAGCTCGCATGCAGGGATCACTGAGGGAGACAGCAGAAAGTGCTACTGTGGGCAGCAGTCAGACGTTGTCAAATGATACGGAGCACCAGAGCACATCGCAGAGCAGGTTGTCATCATCCTCCACCCGTGGACCAAGCCTGCTGTTACTGCCAACCCAGAGCCCGCACCCGGTAGTGGATAGGTATCACGGTGGGGGTTGTAGGAGGGGGAGGGGATGGTGGTGCAGAGAAGGTGTTGATGGGAGGGGGTGTTTGGTCAGTGGGGGTGGGGCGTGGTGTCCGCGCTGCTGCCCAGGTCTCCTATTTGGTAAACCTGGAGGCGACCAGAGCATCCCCTGCGCTCCGGCCTCCTGTGCCTTCACGGGCCCCATTTCCTGTCAATCCTCGCCCTCCTTCGCATCCTCCTTGTTGGACGAGGCCTGCCGTTAATCTCCCTCCTCCAGCACGTCGTCCTTCTACTGCATGATGTTGTGCAGAAGGCCACCACGATGCAGGAGGCTCTCCTAGCGCCCCTCCAGAACGGTTCAGGCACCTTCCAGATGTCGAAGCACCGCTCGATCACTCCCCTGGTTGCGGCCTGGGCATTATTCTAGCAGGACTCTGCGTCAGTCTGTAGCCTCCAGATAGGCATCAGTAGCCATGATCACAGTGGACAATCCCTGTCACCCAGGAGCCTGCCCCTCAGCTGGGGATGCAGCTCGAAGAGATCAGGATCCATAGCGTATGCCAGGATGAAGGCGTGCACATTGCTTGGGTATCGGGCGCAGACGCGCATAATATGCATCTTATGGTCACACACCAGCTGCACGCTCATCGAGTGGAACCCCTTTCAGTTTGTGAAGACCCGCCTGTCATGTGCTGGTGCTCGTAGGGGAACATGCATCCCGTCGATCACTCCCTGGACCCCGGGCCATCTCGGCGATGACTGCAAATACGGGTGTCCGGGCAAATTGAGTTTGATATACTTTACCAACTGGGCGGATGCACCTATGCACCGAGTTCTATGAGATCCTGGTCAGGTCCCCACTCGACTCCAAGAAGGACTCCATGGCGTAAAGGTTCAGGGTGACCATCACCTTGATGGCCACCGGGTGCCAGTGTCCTCCCCCTTACCCCCGCAGTGCCAGATGCGCCATAATTTGGTAGATATGTCGCACTGCCCCCGCTCAGCTGGAGTCTTCGACGACATGCCGGGTCCGGCAGCTCCTCGAATGACAGGTGCTGTCGGTCCATACGAGGCCTCATGCAGTGCCTCCTTTCCACCTCCTCCTGCTCCTCAGTCGGTTGGATGACCAGCTCCCCATCCTCACTGGCTGCCTCCTGTTCCTCTGGGGCAGGCTCTGTTGTTGCAGGATCCTACTTGAGCAGCTCTAGCTCGTACAGCTTGAGTACATTCCAAGGGTTGTGGCGACTCGGATGAAGGCCACCAACCCTGATTGAATTCCAAAGTTCAATGTCTGCACAGGATGACAGTCAGACATGTCAGCATGCTGCGTACCCCATTGCCGAACCATGTCCACCGGGCTACACGGTGGCAGACCCTGACCCCGCAGGTCCCCCCCCCGCCCCCCCTCATCCCACCCCATACTCATAGCCAGCATTTCACCCAGCACTCTTCCCTCCACACCCCTGGCCTCTGGCCCTGGCGCCCATCACTGCTGCCAATGGTAAAGGTGTCATCCTGCAGCGGCTACTGTGGGCATTGTCCTTGGACCATCCGGCTATGACCCTGTCGTCGGGTGGTGGCTGGTTGGGGACAGGGACAGTTGGTGGGGTGGAGGGTGGGGGCTGGATGGTGTGGGGTGGACTACGGTGGTGGTGGGGTGGAGGGTGGGGGTGAGGTCCAGGGATCGCAGGGTCGGGGCAGGCATGCAGGGGTGCGGAGGTGGTGGGGAGGGGCACCAAGGCCGGTGTCACTCTGTACAACCAACGTCACGGTGGGTGGTTAGTGGGGTGCCTAGCAAGATGGCTACCTTGCAGACCGCAGCAATGTCGGTCCATCCCGACCCCACGGCCCATACCCAGGTCACAATCCATTGCGCCCGGCACCCGCCACAATTTTGGTATCACGACAGATTCTCCATCCAATTGCTTTTCGCGATTTCGGCAACGGAAGACAGAGAACCCTGCCCAGGGGTTACTGTCCTTGGGTTATGGAAGGTTTCTGGAAATGGAAGAGAGGGGAGCAAGAGAGGCAGCTGTATGAATGGTCTCAATCACAATTAATTAGAAGTTAATGAATTCCTCATACTTGTTAGAGGCGAGGGTAGAGAGGGAAGTGGTTAAAGAGATGGTTGGCACTGGATAAGAAAATGTAGATTACATGTGCTCTCCAGGATGATCTAGGTGTTGTGAACAATTTTGTCAAAATAAAGACGTAAATGGGCATTGCGAAAATTTAGATTACATTGGCATGGCAGGTATAATAACTCAGAGGAAAGCTGTCGTAAATGAAGATGGATTTATTTACATATTTACAATAGGCTGCATATCACTCCCAGTGCAATCCTAGCTGGGAGGACATGTTTTCCCAGACCCTGAGTTGAGCCTGCTTTTCTACCGTGCTCATAATGATCCCCAGGTGGTTGACCTCCCCCCCGCTACCTGGGGAGTTCGTACTTCCTGAGTCCCATGGGAAGAACAATGATTGTTTCCCCATGGTCCCCGTGGGGGTTATGTTAGCAGGGATTGTAAAGTGCAGGAGAATAAAGCCAAAAAATAGCAGGAAATTATCACTGGTGATTTTAATGGACTCATATGTAAAGATTTGGACAATTGTTTTCCGTCAGCATGCATGTTTAAATTTAGACATTCGAGGAAAATATAAATCATGCAGGGTGTGCTGGAAAAGGTGGCATGTTGGACAAAACAAGAATTTAAAAATTCTATTGATGTAGGAAATTGCCTGGTATAGTACCATCATCACTTTTCATAGTCACTGCTAAATCCCACAGGATACGTCTACATTCTGAGGTAATATTCTCCCCCTGTCCTTCCTCCACCTAGTCTGTCTCGTGCATGTACCTTCTCTTTTCCAGACAAGCCTTAAAGTTACTATTGCTGATAATAGTGGACTAACACTTAATGTGTTTATCAGGCAGTTTTCATCGAAGAATTTCAAAATGGGCACTAATCCATTTTATCAATGATTACCATCTCCTGTGAAACTGGACAAAAGAATGCCATACAAAAACACGGGACCATCCTGCTTATGATAGTAGCATTGAATAAAAAGTCAATTTGCATGTCTTCAGAAACGCTTTGTACAAAAAAACCCAAATAAAATATGTAAAATGGCATCCGCTTAGAACCTCAGCTTTATTGAAAAATGATGGGATGGAAAAGAAAACGCCTCATGCATAAAGCAGGCTTTGCATTAACTGGTAGCATTCATGCACTTCCAATATAATAATTCTGCTTATGATTTTTATGTCTCAAAAATTACCATGATTATTGAGTTTATATGCATATTCGTGAGAGTTATTTTACATGGTAAGACCCAGGGTAGTTTTCTTATTGCAGTCAAGCAGATGACATTTCATAAACTTTTTTAGCTCTAATGCCAGCAATATATTACTATCTTCCGAGGAAACGTCCTGAAACATTTACATAATAATGTCACTGGCGTGCTGTGACAGATGGAACTCATTGATGTAGAGACACATTGTGTAAGGGTTTGCAATATATTAAAATATCAATATTGTGTTGAATGATATGAATTTATTGCATTACTGTTTCTGACCAAGGTTGAAGCCCACTCAGGAAAAGATTTTATCTGAGATGTAGTGAGTTGGATTTTTTAATCAAATTTATTCATAAATCGCTCTCAAAGGCTCAGTTTGCTACCCGATCTGGAACTGAGCCACGCAGAATAGAACAATCTCAGGACCTTTCCCTATTTCCTTTTTCTGAGTTAGCATATCTTAGACAGGAAGAGGGACGACAGGGGATCTATAAATGTGCTCAGCATCCCTGGTCTGGGACAAAGAGGAAAATAAAAGCCTGGTTTCTGGCTACTCATTGACATTTTGACAAATACTGAGTGCTCACAGATGATGTGTGATACAAAATCTGGCTCACAGTTGTATGATAGCCATTTGGTGAGGTAACAGAGAACAGCTGGCCGCTTTGAAACAATTTGCACCAAAAAATGAAGGGGGTGGAATGGAAATACAAAAGTTCTTACTTTGATAGATTTCATCGAACTTACAGTGCAGAAGGAGGACATTTGGCCCATTGAGTCTGCACCAGCCCTTGGAAAGAGCACCCTACCTAAGCCCGCACCTCCAACCTATCATCATAACTCAGTAATCCCATCTAATCTTTGTTTTTGACATGAAGGGCAATTTAGCATGGTCAATCCACCTAACCTGCACATCTTTGGACTGTGGGGGGAAACTGGAGCACCCGGAGGAAACCTATGCAGACACCGGGAGAACGTGCAGACTCCACACAGACAGTGACCCAAGCCGGGAATCGAACCTGGGACCCTGGAGTCGTAAAGCAACTGTGCTAACCGCTGTGCTACCTTGCCACCCATGAACTTAATCTCAAACTTTGATTGTACCACTGGATGCTGTACAGACATGACCCGATGTTAGTGCACCTACCTCAATGAACAGAAACAGGCACGCAGTCAGTAAGCAGTGCAACAGCACTGGTTGGCTGGCTCTTATATTGTCCATCCTCTCACAATGTCAGCTGAGACCACAACTTTGGGGCCTGCCTAGGTCTAGAGGCTGCAGACCAGCAACAAGGCAATATGACTACCAATTGGGCTTTCAGGAGAGCATATTATTTTGTTTCTCAGATGAAAGGAATGCCCTTAGAATAGGATTCTGTTGCTACTTATAGGCAAAGTGGTTACCAGGACAATGCAATAACTAGCCATTGCATGGGTGCAGCTTGAGCAAAAGAAAAGATAACAATAATAATGGTAAACCTTGTTCCTATAGGCCCTATTTGCAATGAAGGAAGGGGAAATAATGGATTCAGCCGGTATTATTAATATTAATTCCAGATCAATTATTACCATTAACTGATATTCCCCTACCTGCGTGGTGCTCTGGTTTCCTCGCACATTCCAAAGACGTGCAGGCTAGGTAGATTGGCCATGCTAAATTGCCCCTTAGTGAGCAGGGATGTGCAGGTTAGGTTATGGAGTTACATGAATTGGGCAGGGTGGATGGGGGAGTGTACATGGCTAGAGTGCTCATTCAAAGGGTTGGTGAAGACTCAATGGTTTGAACGGCCTTCTTCTGCACTGTAGGGATTCTATGAACTGACCAATGCCTCTGCATTTTTTATGTAAGGACCGAAAGCAGTTGTAACACATAAATGAAGTGTACAGAATTCTCACTAAAATACCAAAAAATATGGTCGAACAGTTTGTTACGCATAATGGTATTGTTGCTGCATACTGGCTGCCAAATAACAAAGAAAAGTACAGCACAGGAACAGGCCCTTCGGCCCTCCAAGCCTTCGCCGACCATGCTGCCCATTTAAACTAAAATCTTCTACACTTCTGGGGTCCGTATCCCTCTATTCCCATCCTAATCATGTATTTGTCAAGATGCCCCTTAAACGTCACTATTGTCCCTACTTCCACCACCTCCTCCGGCAGCGAGTTCTAGGCACCCACTACCTTTTGTGTAAAAACCCTGCCTCGTACATCTCCTCTAAACTTTGCCCCTCGCACCTTAAAAATATGCCCCCTAGTAATTGACCCCTCTATTCTGGGAAAAAACTCTGACTATCCATTCTGTCTATGCCCCTCATAATTTTGTAGAACTCTATCAAGTTGCCCCTCAACCTCCGACGTTCCAGTGAGAACAAACTGAGTTTATTCAACCTCTCCTCATAGCTAATGCCCTCCATACCAGGCAACATCCTGGTAAATCTCCTCTGCACCCTCTCCAAAGCCTCCACATCCTTCTGGTAGTGTAGTATACTGTTGCCAATCGGCACCGGAGTCAATAATGTTGCTCTTTTTAATGAGTGGAATACTATTCCACCAGCGTCACCAATAATGTTGCCAAATTAATTAAATATGGCAGTTATTAATAATAATATTGCTTTTCAGAGTCGCCAGGTATCAAATGATATAACCACAAGGCTTTACCGGATATCGATCAAAGACCAAACAACCAGTTAGTCAGTTCAAGTTCAAAGATAGTTTATTTAGACACAAGGATTACTTCAACATGCAACATAAAACACTACAAGTTAAACTACACCCAACAACTGCAATAACCTATACTTAAGTTCAGGACAACCGGCCCTTTGCAGATGAACAAGGCCGTTGTTCGGATCGTGCGTGGCTGGGTAGAAGAAGTGGCTTTGTTTCTGCTGGGCTCATCCGTCTGGTAGCGATCGTTGGTCTTGAATTTGTCTTCTGGTCGTAATGCGACACTTGGTTTTAGGCATAGGCCGGGGCCAAGAGAGGCTGAACACATGGCTGTGTCTCTTTTTATCCCTCTGGGATTTTGTGCTCTCTGGGGCGGTCCTTAGCTTTGGACCCAATAATGCGACAGGCTTCGATCACTGCCTTTGATTTTGGCCAATAAAGGGGCGGGTGACTTGATGGCTGGGCGTATCCTGAGAGGTTATTGACTTTGGATGTTTGGGCTTTCTTAGCAAAGGGAGTGGCGTCAGTTAGTCTGCATCTTCATCGGTTACCTGAGTACAATCCTTTTGTTCTGGGGAAATGGGCCATTAGAATGCAAACGAGCGGAGGTTTCGATTCCGTCTAGGTATCTGGGTTGCAAATACACACACAAGCTCTGAGTGTGTCTGAATCCTGGGTTGGCCATAATTCCCATGATCCTTTGCAGGTGGCCATCTGAGATGGCTACAAAACAGAATTGAACACTCTACTCCAAGTGTGGTCGAACTAGGGTTCTATACAGCTGCAACATGACTTGCCAATGTTATACTCAATGCCCCGGCCAATGAAGGCAAGCATGCCATATACCTTCTTGACTACCTTCTCCACCTATGTTGCCACTTTCAGTGACTTGTGGACCTGAACACCTAGATCTCTCTGACTGTCAATACTCTTAAGGGTTCTACCATTCACTGTATATTCCCTACCTGTATGAGACCTTTCAAAATGCATTACCTCACATTTGTCCGGATTAAACTCCATCTGCCATCTCTCCGCCCAAGTCTTCAAACAATCTAAATCCTGCTGTATCCTTTGACAGTCCTCATCGCTATCTGCAATTTCCTTAAATGGATAAATATCTGCAAACGGCAAAATCAAAGACTGACTAATCCTATTGATCTCACATATCAATGGTTTGAAAATATAGAACAGTATTGGAGGAGTTGTCCGAACTGCTCGTGAAAGAAAAAGTAAATTATCATTCTGAAATGTTTTCAAAAGAGTGCCTAAAATGAGCCTGGAACAAGGATATAGTTATATTCATATATAATATTTTTACTTTGTCTTTTTATTCAACACAGTTTCAGTGCAGGTTGTTTTCAATGTTGTCAGTAGCCATTCCAAAACACAATAATTTTGGCATAATAGCAGTTTACATGGTTGCTGAAACAGAATAATGTTTCCTTGAATTATGCATACAGAGCCTCTGTGTACTGGGTGGTGTTACAATGATATTACAACAAAAATAGAGTGCTAGAACATCTGGATAATAAAAGAAAAAAAACATTCTAAATATATTAACCTTTCCATTTTCTTTACTTACTCTCCTGCCTCTGGCTCGATGGGGTTCCATGAACGCCTTCCAACAGTTTGGTCATGTGATCAACCTTCACCATTGAACCCTGATACTGCAGGGCATTCAACTTTGACAGGCATCACAGATATTTCTGATCCTGTTCTCAACTCAAACCTTACAGTTAGAATAAAAGCAAGCTTTTAGAATGAGGTCTGATTAAAGATATCTTAACACACAGTCACTGAATCACTTCATTCACGAACATCATGGGCTTCCAATTCAAACCAGGCTGCTTTGTTCACCTAACAGTTTCTCTTGTGTAGCAATTGCTCAAAGAAATGTTTTTACAAGCAAAGACTTTACCATGAAGTTATAAACAGCAACGTCTGAAGTTTCCTCTCAAAGCACAACCCCAAAATTAGACCCCAAATTGTGCCCTTATGAAAATCTCAACTGAAATCACATATCCTTGAATTGTAATTTGAATATTGTCAATGTTTTTTAACTCGGTTCAGCCTTTTTCTATTGTGTTTAAAAAATCATACCCCCATGCTGGTGCAGGAGTAGTGAATAGGATCTGCCATTTGTCATCTCATAATCTCAGATAAATACATTTGTTACCACAATAGCAAACGTTATGAGAACCCTACACAGGATGTAAGAAACCAAATGAGATTGAAGAAGACAGAAAAGTGACTTTCAGCAGAGCAGAGAGAGAAAGAAACAAAAAATTAGACAGATAAGAAACAAAACAGAAGGTAAAAGAATGTACAGGTTTTAATTCCAAAAATAAGTTAGAGTTGCAGAGCATGTGAGGAACAGACAGTTAAAGACTTGGAATGTGATAGATCGATCAGCAGGTACTCAAGAGATTGTTGACATAATTCCATTTGTACAAGGTTGGCAAAATCAGAGCTATGTTTTCCCATGACACAAACCTACCTGCACTAGCAATGGAGAGAACTAGCCTTGCTAAATTTTACACTTTTCATTTGGGCTGATTTAAATGCTCAACTGTGGGCATTCACATAAAATGAGCAAGGCAGTGTATTTTAAACACTTACTTCTTGCTAAGCATGGTGAAGTATACATTACTTCTCAGTACCACCATGAAGACAGACTCCGCTGAGAACCTGCTAGAGAAAGGTGCCTTGAAAGAGGATTGCAAACTCAGTGTGGCCAAAAGTAGTCAACAGCTGTTAAAGGGCAGATAGGCGCAAGTTGTATGGATGGACTGAGTGAAGTGGGTGAATGTAGTCTCCCGGTCTGTCGTAAATTGCAGCAAATTGCCTTTAGAAATATCACCAGTGCAAATGTCATAGAATTTACAATGCAGAAGGAGGCCATTCGGCCCATCGAGTCTGCACCGGCTCTTGGAAAGAGCACCCGACCCAAGGTCAACACCTCCACCCTATCCTCATAATCCAGTAACCCCACCCAACACTAAGGGCAATTTTGGACACTAAGGGCAATTTATCATGGCCAATCCACCTAACCTGCACATCTTTGGACTGTGGGAGGAAACCGGAGCACCCGGAGGAAACCCACGCACACACGGGGAGGATGTGCAGACTCCGCACAGACAATGACCCAAGCCGGAATCGAACCTGGGACCCTGGAGCTGTGAAGCAATTGTGCTATCCACAAGGCTACCGTGCTGCCCAAAACATTTATTCCTTTTCATAGCAATGGAACATCTGACCCACTGAGAGGATGGACCTTGCTAATCTTGTCTGTAGGTCTATGGGGGTGGGGGGTGGGGGTGGGGGGGGGGGGGGTAGGGATTGGAGGAGGGTGTTATGTTCTGGTGCTTGGCCGGTAGCAATGATGTACAGTAGAACATTTAGTTCTTTACAGCTTAAAGTATTTTATTATAAAATAAATGTGTGGTAAAGATAACTATGAGAAATCTTTTACAAACTACTAATACTGATAAATTATCCTAGAGCTACTGCAAGTATGACTAGTCACTAACACGACTATCACCCAACTCCTCGAGGTACAGAGTCACGTGTTGGATTTACACTGCCACCTCCTGGTCGGAGGTTGTTTACATCATTATGTACATGATTGTTATGCATATAATTACAGGGGTGGGGGGGTTGGTGGGTGAGGGAGGTGTTTGTGAGTTAGGGGGTGTTACAAAATGGACCAATACTCAGTATTGGTCCAAGACAACATTTCTGATGGTGAGATCACTGATGACTTCATATTTATCAGATCATTCTCCACGTCCACTTAACCCATGTTGACTTGGGTTTGGATTATGGGATACTGACTGCCTTTTGCTACCTCAACCCAATGACGGTCCTGCATGTGAAGCACCTGGGTCAGGTGTTGAGTTATACAGGTCAGAATTCATTTCATTTTTGGTTCTTTCTTTTTTTTTGGTGTGTTTCATCAGTAAGCTTCGCTGTCGTCATTGACTGAGATTTGATTGATTATGAACTGTTGAATATCAGGAAATAACAGAATGAGATTATATTTCATTATTTAAAATTAAGTACAGCAGAGGTGAAATTGGAATTGAGCAACTAGGTTTGATTAATTACTGCCCTGATAATTAAATAATCAATTAACTCATTACACATTTGAAAATGGATAATGACCTACAGGCAAAGAGAGCACCTTGGAGGAGGTAAATATTCATTATTTTTTATAATTATTCAAAGGAGCAGCATTCCATAATATGCTATAATAGTAATTCGAAATGACACATGAAACACAATTCAGCAGCATCATTCTTATCTTGCCATCTGCTTCAGTTCAGTAAAATTTTAATGAAAATCACACAGATAATCTTGTTACTGCACCAAATTTACCATGTTCCCACTGGGGGCAGTAACTAAGTAGCATCAGCATGGCTAACTTTCTAATATCACTTAAGGGTCTTTTTGCAGCAGCCAACTGTTGACTTTTGCGTTGTCATTTATCTAGTCATCACCAATTTAAAAGATCCAAACATATATATATATATATATAAAAATAAACTTTTTTATCCTTCACACAGAGCTGAATTTTACATTCCCAACTTGAGCGCAATGTCCACCCATATATCACCCCCCAATGCTGGTAAAAATTTAGCCATGATGACTTCATGTCAGCAGTACGACTTCATCACACTGGTCACCTAAATAATAGAAGGCGAACGGCTGCCAAAGTTGATAGCCAGCCTGCCATTTCAAAGTCACTAATTAACAAACTACTAGGCTTGTTAGCAATCCAATTGTTTGAAATTTTGCATTGCCCGGCGTGCTTTACGGGCACCGGACAAGAAAAGATTTGGGTGTCTTTTGCTGTCAGCTATAATGTGGCAAGAGAAAAGCCCTGTCACCAGGACTATGTTGGAACGTGGCAGCAGAATCTGCTGGGGAAAGGTCGTAGCATCTCTGTGTTTTTTAATGACATATTGTATCTTTATTGAGCCTTCAATACAAACTAAAGACTCATTCTGAGAGCAAGGGACCTTGACAACTTTGCTGTGACTGACTTTCTGTTTGTGACATCGCCCCTCGGCCATGTGATGTCCTGTCCCACAGTGCCAATTAGGCCCGAGTTTGCATCTATAGTTGGCCTCCTTCCTGCCGGATGGCCACTAATTGGCCATCCAGTACTTGATTGTACCAGCAGAGATGGCAGTGGCAGGAGCTAGTGGACCACTCAACTTTTGTCCCTTGTCCCTAACCTTGCTGAAAAGTCTAAAATCCAGCCTATACACTGATAACATTTTGTTGCAAGAGTGTACATTCTAAAACAATGATCTAAACCACTGAGAAAGGAAGGTGTTTTTGCTGTACAAAATGCAATTCACAATACTGTCTCTAGTTTGACAGAGAAGACACTCCAGAGAAAGCTGACAGTAGGCAGATTAGGGAAGATTGGCAGGGTCGGGGGAGGCTGGCAGGGGCATTGCAGTGGGTGGGTGGGGGAATGCATTTTGCTGAGACCTCTATCATTGCAGAGTACCTCAATCAGTAATGAAGCAGAATATCACAGAGGAAATGAGAACTGTAATCAAGAAGTCAGCAGACAAAAAAGAGGAAACTTTTAAAGTTCATAATATAATTTGTCAGTGTTGAGTGGAAAGTTTATTCTATGGATCTGTGTATTTTTTCTGCCTTTCTCAGTCCTGCTAGCCTGCCATATATTTGTTCCTCTCTCTACTCCACTCCCTTCATAGAATCTTACCAATTGTACACAAATATTAGAGCATCTCTGCGTGCAGACTCTCTCCTCAACATACACTTTGGTTTTTGGCTTACTCTGATTTGCCCCCAAATTTTTCTGGCAGTGAAACACTCACGTTGCACTCTCTTTGTTCTGTAGGTTACTGTTTTCAAACATCGAATAAGGGTTAATCAATGATAAAATTAGCCGTCATAATTACTTACACTTCATTTCTCAGTTTCCAAATGTCTGTTCACTTAAAACAATGGGATGTATTCAATTGTGGCATTTCCCAGTGAGCAGTTGTTGATGGATGGACAGACAGTCAGATCGACAGATGGGTAATGGCCATAAATATTAAAGTCATGGGAGTAATAGTGAAATAGCAGACATGCAGAGGCAATATAAATTAAACAATGCCATTTTCGAGGCGGTGGAGAAACAGAGAGGTCTGCAGACTCGTGCTCACAAATCTTTGAAGGTGACAAGACAGGCTGATAAAACTGTTAAAAAAGCATACAAGCATATTATAAATAAAGACATAAGAGTACAAAAGCAAGGAAGTTGTGTTAAATATTTATAAGTCACCAGTTAGAGTTCAGCACAAGCATGATGGGATGAATTCTGTTCTATGATTCCAGTGATATACAAGTACCAGGTTCATGAAAATGGGCAAGTTGACTGAAGAAACAGGGGGTTAAAGGAGGAGTGAGGTCTCACACATGAGGCAACACCAGGGCTGTGTCATAAATGGAAAAGGGCGTGTAAAGGATCACAAAGTTGCCGACAAATTAGGTGACAACATCTGAATCACTAAAAATGCAAATACATAAAATTTATGCAAAGTCAGGCCATATAAACATTCAAAAATGCTGTAACTTTTAAAAAATTAATTATGGAAGAAGAGATTTCAGAGGCTATGTAAAAAAATGGGAGCTGACTCTTTTGTGTTCCTGCATACAAAATAAGGAAATGTGGTTCCTATAGAAACTGGACCAATAGTTGGGAATAATATGCACGTAATAATAGTAATCATGTCAGGTTGTTTTTGATTGAGTGGTCACTAAAATGTGTTTTTCAACCTCCCATACATACACAAGCATTGAAGACAATAAAATTGCTCTTTAAAAAAATTTTTTTTTTTTACAGTAACCAATTCATTTTTTTTTCCAATTAAGGGGCAATTTAGTGTGGCCAATCCACCGAGCCTGCACATCTTTGGGTTGTGGGGGCAAAACCCACGCAAACACGGGGATAATGTGCAAACACCACACAGACAGTGAACCAGAGCCGGGATCGAACCTGGGACCTCGGCGCCGTGAGGCAGCAGGGCTAAACCTCTGCACCACCATGCTCCTCATAAAATTGCTCATTTGATGCATGTGGTAGGATGCATTAGGGGTCATGTGGGACTGTGAAGCCATGATGTCATTGGCTGACAGATCCCGGGTCCTGGTTGGACGTTGACCTCTAGCTCTGCCCTGAAGGCGGAGTATAAGTACCTGGAGTCCTCCCCCGCAGGCAGTCTACTACCGAACTGCGGGGGAAACAGTCACGCTTAATAAAGCCTCATCGACTTCACTCTATTCGTCTCTCGGAGTCTTTGTGCGCTACAATGCAGAACTACATAAATCCTTTTGTAATTTTAGAAAACATTTTACCATAATTTTCTCCACTGCTAAAATGTGCTCAAACTGCTCTCCCCTGCCCACTCAATCACCATCGCCAACAAGTGAGAAGAGGCCATGGATCTCTTGATCACTAAGATTGAGATCATCCATTCTGTTGCCTTTCTGCTCCTGCGTTTCTTCCCATGAAGTCAAACAACCACTTACGCTTGATCCCGCACTCTTCTTCAGTTTATGTTCAAACTCCCTTTATGCTTTCTCCAAGTTTATGTTTTCCAACCTTATGAGACCAGCCTTATGTTCCATTGATCTTGACTCCAACTAAACTGCTCAAATGATTCCCTCACTTCAGATACTGCATCCTCCTTGGTGATGCCTCATCCCCAACCCAAAGAGAGCGAGGCTGCCAAAGCCAGGGAGAGAGGGAGGGCGGGACGGAGGTAGGGAGGCTGAAATCTGAAGGAAATGCGGAAGGGTCCGAGACAAGGAAGGAGACAGTGCGAGAAACACACAGAGGCAGGGGAAAAGGCTGTGTGAGACAGGGAGGGAAGAAGATAGGGAAGATGGCTGTCCAAGGCAGGTATGGAGGCAGGGGGATAGGGAGGGGAAGAAATGATGAAGAAATGGTGATAATGGAGGTTTGTTCAAGGATAAAGAGGGCAAGGCTTAGCATCTTGGGTGTGGCGGTCATGTTGTAGCGGGGCTGGGGAGGAGCGTTCCAGGCAGGGCTAGGTGAAGATATATGGTCTTAAAGGGTGGTGTATGTGCTGTCAATGGCTGGGTTCTGAGGGTTGAATGGTGGGTATGGGAAAACGGGTTGGCAGGTTCAGGGTCAGAGTCAGATATTGGATGAGCTCATGAGGGTTCACGGAATTGAACAGAACAGGTGGCAGGATTGAAAGGAGGATTCAAAGTCGGGAGGACATGTCAGCCAATGGAGTTTCCCATTGTGGGCACCCCAATGCCGTTGGGAAATCCGTAGGCATGAGTGCGCTGCCGGCGAAATGGAGGATCCCGCCAATGGAGAATCCGGCAGATTCCGAATGATTGTGGAGAACAAGGGTCACGCAAGGAAGGTTATTTCCAAAGGCCTGAGACTCGAGGATAACTTTGAGAAGTTTAATGATGTTAGAGGAAGTACCAAAGGTGACAGATGGCAGCTTGAGTATTACGATGGGGGATGTAGCACTGTGTGGGGGGGGGGGAAGCTTGATGTTCCGTAAGAGCTGTCAGTGTTGATAGAACTTATCTGAGGGCAAGGCAAGTGTGACGATAGACTGAGGATCAAAGGTGATGGAGGGAAGCTTGATAGTGATTGAGGGAGGGTGGATGATCATAGCTTCCATTTCCAAGTTCACTGCTCTGATGTCCATGCACATGACTATATCAACAAGAAGTGTTTTGGGCAGTGATCCGCCAGGATGGGAGTGATCCTGATGGAGTGGGAGGAGGCCAGGGTTTGCCTGGCGCAGAGCACAGAGCTTCCCATTGGACAAACAGAAGAAGGGCCACAAATAATATTTGACCAGATTGTTCACTGTAATTTGTTCACAGGTCACAGATTTATAGGCTTGTTCATGACAATGGGTCAAGTCAGCCCAGGGTTTGTGCTAGCTCTGGTGTAGCTGTGCAGGAACCAGCGAAAGTGGCCGAAGACTAGGCAGAGCTCTCCTTCCCATTCTGCACTCTTGCCACTCGAAGTGCTTCCTCAAAGTGGTGGTCAACATGGAGGACCACTGATTCATCAGCTGAAGTGGGATGGTGATCACTGATAATCAGTAGGAGGTTTCCATGCCCACGTTTAATTTGATGCCATGAAATTCTCGGGATCCAGAGATAATGATGGGCGGCATAGTAGCACAGTGGTTAGCACTGTTGCTTCACGGCACCAGGGTCCCAAGTTCAATTCCCGGCTTGGGTCACTGTCTATGCGGAGCCTGCATGTTCTCCCTGTGTCTGCGCGAGTTTCCTCCAGGTGCTCCGGTTTCCTCTCACAAGTCCCGAAAGATGTGCTGTTAGGTAATTAGGACATTCTGAATTCTCCCCCTGTGTACCCAAACAGGCGCCGGAAATTGGCGACTAGGGACTTTTCACAGTAACTTCATTGCAGTGTTAATGTAAACCTACTTGTGACAATAAAGATTATTAAATTAAATTAAATTAATTTTGAAGACAGGGCAACATCCTCCCGACTGTATACCACGGTGCTGCCATCTCATGTGGCTCTGTGTTGGGGTGAGACAGGACATTGCCAGGGATGATCATCGTGGTGACTGGGAAATTGTCTGCAGGTTTGATTCTGTGAGTATGACTATTTTTGGCTGTTGCTTGATTAGTCTGTGGGACGGCTCTCCCAATTGTGCCACAATCTGCCAGATGTTAGCAAGGGGGACTTTGCAGAGTCAACAGGCTGAGTTTTCGTTGTCATTTCCAGTCCCTAGGTCAATGCTGAGTGGTCGGTCCAGTTTTATTCCTTTTTGTAGACTTTGTAGCAGTTTGATACAACTGAATGATTTTCTAGGCCACTTCAGAGGGCAGTTAAGACTCAAACACATTGCTGAGGGTCTGGAATGAGACATAGGTCAGGCAAGGCAGATTTTCTTCCCTGAAGGACATTAGTGAACCAGTTGGGTTTTTACAAAAATTGACAATGGTCAATATTACTGCAACGAGGGCTGGGATTTTCTGCACCTAATCAGGACGGGCATGTTCGGTGGCAAGATAGGAAAATCTTGTGAGAAGGCCCTAGTCATGTTTCCCACCGAGGTAAATCCAGGAAGCAATTATCCCCTCCAGCTATCAATGGCGGGCTGTGTGCCATCAATTGCCAGGAACTTAATTTGAATACATTGATCTTATTGTTGTGGCCACACATCCAAATC
This sequence comes from Scyliorhinus torazame, assembly GCF_047496885.1. NCBI lineage: Eukaryota > Metazoa > Chordata > Chondrichthyes > Carcharhiniformes > Scyliorhinidae > Scyliorhinus > Scyliorhinus torazame. The sequence continues at coordinate 270,821,434 of NC_092709.1, forward strand.
ATCTCCCCATGACACATTTAAATCCCACTTTGGCATGATTTTAGAATGGCGTGATTTACAACTCCCTTTAAGAGGTGCGTACAATGTGTCCTGAACTTCAGAGGGAACACGGCAGTGAGTGCAAGAAATTAGTGCAGCGTTCTTGACAATCCCAATGTGAGGAAATGGCTCCATCGATTTGTTTGGTGTGGGGCGGCAGGGGGGGGGGGTCACAGGTAAGTCTCTACTGCGGCTTCTTCATGGCTGGCTTGCGGTGCTGCGGCAAGGGCAATAGTACTGGGGAGAAGGGAGCGAAGGCAACCTCGGGCCTAAGGCAACAGTGTTGGAGAGAAGAGGAACTCAGGAAAAGGGCTGCAGTGCCAGAGAGAGGGGAGAGAAGGCAGCCTCTGATCTAAGGCAACAGTCAAAACAAGAAAGTAAACAGCCAGGCAATTGGAAAAACATGTCAAAGATTGTTACGTTTCTTTGTTTCCAGAAGGAGAAAGGGCCCACACTCTAGATTCTTACAAATACGATGAGAGGTTTTATTATGGGTGTTGCTCATACAATCTAAGATGGAGAACTGCAAAGCTGGCACAAACACAGCTGACGTCACTACACATCACGTGATGCTTCACCACCAGTGCTCTCTAATCCTTAATATGGTGATGTGCATCAATGTAAATGCATGTAGGTTAGCTAGACACTAGAGGAAGCACCAGAAACATCACACACACACACTCAACCAATAGATCAGTTAGATAGGATATGACCAATAGACATTCACGATACACACAGAGGTGACATTACCACAGGAGGGCATTGCACCAACCCATATATAAAGGACACCGCACACATGATCTGCATCTTTCCAGTGGAGACAGTCAGTGAGTAGAGACACCCACCACGTGGATTGCATCAACTGGTTAGTCAGTCTGGGTTGCTATAGTAGGATTAGCAGTAGTGTCGAACCCGAGTAATGTAAGTGTAAATAGTTTAATAAACATGTTGAAGTTATCTCCTTGTCTGAACCTCCCTTTGTCAAGTGCACCACAAGGAAGCCGCTTATGCTACACCGAGAGCATAACAAATCACTTAACACCCCTCCTCCTTTACTTCATCAGTGCAACGACAATGACTTAACATTTACACAACAGATCCACTTATGCATTATCCCTATACATATATGCAATTCAATAAGACAGTTCACAGATGGACATTGCTTTCTTTTTAATTGAATTTGGATTCTGGAACCTGGCTACTTGAGACCTTGGAAGTGTCCTCATTCCCTTCAGTAGGTGGTGCTTCCTGGGGAATTACTCCAGTATCTGTTGTTTAGGTATTGGAAAGTCCTCAGAAACAGAATCTGAACTAGTCTCAGTGTCTGGACTCTATTCCAAACAATCGTTCTCTAGATTTTCCAAGGGAAGAACATCTTGAGAAGTTTGCAAACTCACTTTGTGCAGCAAATAACTGATCAGCAGGAGGTAGCCAAACTCTTTCATCATCCACTTGTACGGTGGGTGATATTGGACCCATCTTTACTCAGATCTCAGCCGGTAGCCATTTCTCATGGATGGTGTAACTTCTAGCCAGCACTCACTCACCCTGGCTGAATACTCGCTTTTTAGAGTTTTGCTCCCTCCTAACAATTTGTGATTGTTGTTATCCATTGACGATCCCTGAAATATCAGGTGGAATTACCAAATCAAACTGTGTTCGTAGTTCCCTTTTAAATAACAGCAGTACGGTGCACTCTCTGTGATTATATGGGTGGTGCTATAAAAGACATCAGAAACATTTTCACTCTTCTTCCCAATGCCCTCTGGTCCTTAGACGCTTTGATGGACTTCTTCAAAGATTGAACAAAATATTTGATTAATCCATTTGTTGCAGGATGTTGAGGAGCTTGTTTAGTATGGTGTATACATTTCCTTTTATTATGGGCCAGGGTTTAGAGAACAACAAAGTATATCATGGAGTTCACCTGACCCACAATTTTTAATAGATTTTGGTTATGTGGAGCACAAGGGCCCACTTTGCAGGTGTGATGCAACAGAGATCTAAAGTATTTTTAAACAAAAACAATGTTTATTCTATGAATCCAGTTAACATTTTATAAACACACAGTAAACATCTTATCAACTACCAACACTGATACCCCCCCCCCCCAAAGATACAATACTCTACAGGTAACCATTAGTAACTTTCCTAACAACATCCATAGGTCAAAGCCCCTTTTTAACAAAGACAGTAGGCTTGCATTCCTTACAGAAACAGGTATTACTTTGAAATCATCAAGTGATTTGGAGATTTTCTTTACCATGCAGAGAGAGACCAAAATACCCTTCCTTGGTTTGAATGCAGCTCTCCAACGGAAAACGGAACTAAAACTCAGAGCCAAAAACAGTTTCCAACTCAAAACGAAAGTAAAAAGCAGAGCCAGAACCCAGATCCACCCACACAATGACATCGCTGCAGCCACTTGAGAAGACAAACATTTCTTAAAGTGACGTTCCCATGACACTTTGAAGTAGCCCTCAAACTCCTTTGAAGTAAACTAAGTACCATTGTCACTTACAATCTGCTCTGGTATTCAAAACATTGTAAATATTTCATCTAGTTTCTCAATGATCTGCTCAGTCATCATTGTCTTCAGGATCACAACATCCAGCCATTTACAGCATTCATCTACAATCATTCAGAACATGTCACCCTCCAGTGGACCAGCATATCTATTTGTATTCTCTGGGATGTGTTGCCCATTCCCATGGTTGTAATGGTGGAGTGTTCCTTAGTTTTGAACAGGATTGATGTTGCCCAACTTTCTCTTCAATATGAGCATCTAATCCTGGCCACTAAAAATAACTGTGTGCAAATTCCTTCATCCTCATGGAGCTGGTCAAGGAATTTACTATGTAAGCTTGGAGGAATAATCACATAGATTCCCCATAATAGGACTTCATTCTGTACTGTCAACTCAAGTCTTTGTGTGATGTAAGGCTTGCCATCTGTGTTTTACCTTTGAACATATGACAACGTTCCTTTTTGGACCATGTCCATCACCTTCTGCATCACTAGATCAATTCTTGTGCATCTTTGAACTCAAGATGAAGTCACAGGTACATTATCCACAAGCAAGACATACAGGATGTTGACAAAATGTTCTCCAGATTCATGCTTGTCTAGTAACTGCAATCATGATGAAGCATCCACATTTGCATGCTGCTCTGACTTGCGATATTGGATATCTTCAGTGTGTGCCAACAATATCAGGGACCATCTTTGTTACCTTCTAGCTGCCAAAGGAGGTATACCTTCATATGGCCTAAAGTTGTTGGCAAGGGTCGATGATCCATCAAAAAAGTGAAAAGATAATGGTGGAACATTTGTACCCAAAAAATGATGCTAAAAACCTCTTTTTCTAGCGAGGAATAATTTGTTCCTGCGCTAGAAAGAGTTTATGAAGCAATTTTTTTCATTTTGTTTTATTTATTCATTTACCGGATGTGGGCATCACTGGTTAGACCAGCATTTATTGCCCATCCATAGTTGCCTTTCAGAAGGTGAGTTGCCTTTTTGACCCATTGCATTCCCTGAGGTTTAGGCTGTTGCTCGTTTTAGCCTTAGTTTAATTGCTCTTATTCTGTCACCTTTGCTCTTGAGTCGCCAGGTATTTTTCTGATACCACCACGTGGTTCAAGTCCGAGTAATGATTAATAGTAGGAGTTAAATCAACGCTCATTTGTTATATACAGCAATTAATACTTATACATTAATTCTACTTCTAACTACTTCCTACAACTAACAGGCCAATACTTAACTTTGGAAATGGCCCACCAGGTCAGGGAAACAAATGGCTTTTCGAATGGGTTCTGAGCCTGCGGGATTCAAAAGCTGGTACAGGTCGATAGCCAGGAGTGCCTATCTCGTAGCGATCGTTGGAGTAAAACTTACGTTCTCTGCAGAAGGGTCTCGAAGGGTGCGGAGAGGAGAAGAAGGGTGCAGCCGGGAGGAGAAGAAGGGTCGATTTAACTTGGCCCCTCTTCTTATAGTCCCCAGGGGCTTCCCGCCTCTCGGGGCGGACCTTGCACAGTTGTTGCATGTATTGATTTACTCCAGCATTCCCCTGCTGAATGTCCAACCTGTGTACAGCGGTGACACGTTTGCAGCCTTGTTCCTTGAAGTATTCCTTTTGTGGATGGATCTTCACTCCAGTCCCTATTTGTGAAGCATCCTTTGTTGATAGCCCCATAGATATGGTAAGTTTCAGAGTTAAATCACTTACAGTAAGCAGCTACCTTTCAATAACTTCACTATGAGTCACAGAATCCCTGCAATGCAGAGCGAGGCCCTTCGGCCCATCGGAGAACAAGCAGTCCCTTGGAAATGATCCAATCACCGCCTGTTACCGGGCAGAATGTGGCCTTTTGGCCACCAGCCAACCAATCAAGCCGAGTCCCAACAATCTCTCAGATGCTGAAAAGTCTAAGTTCTGCTTTCTGGAGATTAGCACAATGTTCTCTTTTGTAACTTTTGAATTCCTCAATTACCCTGCTCAACTTAAGGAAAAATGTCCATTAAGCATCCATGGATCAAAGTGATAAAGCAAAAATAAAGAAAGGGGAAATAAGGGAATCAAATTGGAAAGGCCCTTACTTATTTACTTAAATACACGTAGCATTTGGCACAAAATAAATGAATCAACGACACAAATTGAGGTTTATTGGTGTGATCTTATAGCCATTATAGAGAGGTGGTTATCGTGAGATCAAAACTGTGAACTAAATATTCAGGGGTCTGTGATTTTTCATAAGGACAAGCAGGAAGAAAAGGCTGATGAGGTAGCTTTGTTAATATGAGATGGAATAGCAAGACATGGGGCTGGATTCTCTGACTCTGAGGTTAAGTCCCCACGCTGGTGTGGGAACGGTGGCATTTTACCCTGGCAGCGCATTCCAGGCACTCATCCCCGCTCTGCGTAAAAAACCTGCCTTGCACATCTCCGCTAAACTTTGCCACACGGACCTTAAACCTAATCTCCCTAGTGACTCACTCCTCCACCTGAGAAAGGGTGCCTTCCCATTCACTCTATCCATGCCCTCTATCAGGGCGCACCTCAACCTCCATCGTTCTAATGAAAACAGTCCGAGTCTATTCAGCCTCTCCGCATATACAACACCCGCCAGACCAGGCAACATCCTGGTAAACCTCCTCTGCGCCCTCTCCAAAGTCTCCAGATCATTCTGGTAGTGTGGTGACCAGAAATGTGCGCAATATTCCAAGTGCGGCCTTACCAAGGTTCTATACAACGGTAGCATGACTTGCCAGTTTTTATACTCGATGGCCCATCCAAAGCAGTGGGTGGTATGTTGGTCAACCAATACACATTAAACATTGGAGACCCATGTAGCAGCAGGACTGTCCAGCATGCGTAAAGGGGCCTGAGATGCAGCTGCAGGTGATGACTTGACCGGGAGAGGTCTTTCAGTGACAATTGTCAACCCCACATCTCTCTATTTGATACTGCAGTGAGGAGACCATCAGGAAGAAGGATGAAAGCAAATTACTGTGGATGCTGGAATCTGAAACGAAAGAGAAAATGCTGGAAAATCTCAGCAGGTCTGACAGCATCTGTGGGGAGAGAAAAGAGCCAAGGTTTCGAGACCGATGACTCTTTGTCAAAGCTAACACACAGAGAAAGCGGGAAATATTTGTACTGTGGAGTGAGAATGAAAGATGAGTCATAGCCACAGAAACCCAGGGAAACAGGGTGCTAATGGCCACAGAAACCAAGGGGAAAGAGTGCTAATGGCAGTCCCCAGAGAGAACAAAAAGTGTGAAAGGCCAAACAGCAGAGAAACTAGCATCAGAGGATGAACTGTAGATGTGGCGGGAGGGGAAGGGGGATGCAAAGAGGAGAAAGGTTAAGGAAAGGTGGATAAGATTGCGGGGGGCGGGGGGGGGGGGATTAAATATATATTAAGAAAGAAAGAAATGGTTAAAGACAGTTAAAATGAAATGGAATGAAAACAAATGGGTCGAGGTGGGGTAGAGCTGATCATCTGAAGTTGTTGAATTCGATGTTCAGGCCGGAGGGCTGTAGTGTGGCTCACCAGAAGATGAGATGTTGGACCTCCAGTTTGCGTTGAGCTTCACTGGCAGAGGGAGTGAAAGGAAGATGTGTTTGGTGGTGGCATCACGCTGGAGTTGGCGAAAATGGCGGAGGATTATGCTTTGCATACGGAGGCTGGTGGGATGAAATGTGAGAACGAGGGGGACTCTATCCTTGTCCTGGGAGGGAGGGGAGGGGGCGAGGGTAGTGGTGTGGGAGATAGACCGCACACTGTTGAGGGCCCTGTCCACAACTGTAGATGGGAAATCATGGTTGAGGAAGAAGGAACACATTTTCGAAGCACCATTTTGGAAAGTGGCATCATCGGAACAAATGCGACTGAGGCAAAGGAGTTGAGAGAAAGGGGTGGAATCCTTACAGGGTGTAGGGTGCGAAGAGCTGTAGTCCAGATAGCTGTGGGAATCAGTGGGCTTGTAGTGGATGTTATTGGATAGTCTATTGTCGGAAATGGAGACAGAAAGATCAAGGAAGGGAAGTGAAGTGTCTGAGATGGACCAGATGAAAGTGATGGAGGGGTGGAAACTGGAAGCGAAGTTTATGAATTTTTCCAGGTCCGGGCGAGAGCATGACGCGGCACCAAAATAGTCATCAATGTATCATTAAAGGAGTTGTGGGAGGGGGCCCAGATAGGCATGGAACAAGGAATGTTCCACACACTCCATAAAAAGGCCAACGTAGCAAGGACCCATGCGGGTACCCATTGCTACACCTTTGATTTGGAGAAAGTGAGATGAGTTGAAGGAGAAGTTGTTGAGAGATAGAATGAGTTCAGCCAGGCGGAGGAGACTGGTGGTGAATGGGAATTGTCTAGGCCTCTTTTCGAGAAAGAAGCAGTACTTCTTCAGGGTTGGAATTCCTGGAAGAGAGGTGGCAGTGAGTTAAACACTGGATAAAAGCAAATTACTGCAGATGCTGGAATCTGAAACGAAAAAGAAAATGCTGGAAAATCTCAGCAGGTCTGGCAGCATCTGTAGGGAGAGAAAAGAGCTAACGTTTTGAGTCCGATGACTCTTGGTCAAAGCTAACAGACAGAGAAAGTGGGAAATATTTATTACAGTGTCCAAAGTATGCCATGCATCCTAATGTTTTGCTGCAAGCTACACAACCTTGCAAGGCAAAGGGGCACGGACCTGAATGATGAGAAGATGGAAGAGCTTCATGTCTCCTTCGATGAGGAGGAAGTCAAAGAGGATGCGTGTGATGAGGACTTGGAAGGCAAGGATGCAGACACTGAGGCCATCACACTCTCCAGATGAGGCAGGCGTGCTCATAAGGGCCTCATTGCCACAAGGTTCCAAGAGGATAATGTTGAGATGCAGTGAGAGTTAAGAGTCAACTGCACTGGAATCATGTATCGTCCAGACAAGGTATGAATGGCAGATTTCTTTCCTTAAAGGACATGTGTGAACTAGATGGATTTTTACTATTTTCCATAGTTTCACGTTTACCGTTACTGAGAATAGCTTTATATTCCAGATTTATTAATTACATTTAAATTACACCAGCTACAGTGGTGGCCTTTGAAGCTATGTCCCCAGAGAGTTTGTTACGGCCCCTGGAATACTGGTCCAGTGACATTATCACAAAATCACCCTGGGACCAGAACATCAAGATTATCATACAGTTTTGGTTCCCTAATCTACAGAAAGAAATACAGAAATTGGAAGCAGTCCAAAGAAGGTTCACTGGGCTGATCCTGGATATGGAGAGATTTTCTTTGGAGGAGAGACTGAGTAGGTTGGGCCTGTAAACATTGGAGTTTAGAAAAATGAGAGGCAACCTTATTGGGACATATAATATTCTCAGGGGGCTTGACATGCTGAGAGGTTGTTTCCCCCTGTGGGAAAGTCTAGGACCAGAGGAAGTAATCTCAGAATAAGGGATCGTCCATTTCAAACAAAGATTAGTAAGAATTTTTCTCCCAGAGGGTAGTGAATCTGTGCAATTCCTTACCTCAGAGAGATGTAGAGGCTAGCTCATGACATAAGTTCAAGGCTGAGAGAGACAGATTTTTAATCAGTCAGGGAATCAAGGGTTATGGGGACAAGGCAGATTATTACATGAGATCAGTCGCGATCTTATTAAATAGCGGAGCAGACTTGATGGGCCGAATGACCTACATCTGCTCCTAATCTTATGGTCTTATCATCAAAATATCCAGCTGATATGTTTTCATGAATTCATTTTTGATGTAAAAACAGGTGTCAGGGGTTTCGGTGATGTGCGTGTCACCCTCTGTTTTGTTTAGTTTTTCACCAATTGAATGCAGTCTTCTCTGTGAGCATTGCCCACATCTCATTTGTCCAGTGCAAAGATAAATCTCATGAATAATCTGTCTCATATCATGAATAATACAATACAGTTTGAATAACCTTTCTGCCTGTGCTAGTACGATTTTGAAACATAAATTAATTTCTCAGTAGTTCAAGTGAATAATAGTTTTTACTGTTCCATTCTGGGTGCACCTGCCCACAGATACAACTGTGGTGTGAGAGATGTAGCAGCATATTGGAACAGGCAGCAATCCCTCAATCCTGGCTTGCACAAATATATTTTTTGCAATATAAAGTTCGATACACTCTTATGTCGGGCAGGAGTTTACATGTTTGGGAATTTGGGAGTTTGGGAATTTGAATCGAGGTGGGAATTGAATTGAATTAAATTGAATCAGTAAGGCAGCTCCTTTTAAATTTCAGGAGTTTAAATTAAGTTATATTAAGCTAGTATTGGGCATTGGGCAGTGTAGGTTAACAAGGGCTGTCCCACCCACTCACATAACTGGTTGGCAGTTAAGTGTCAGTCACTTTAATCTACTTTGATCTGAAAGCAGGTGGGGGAGGGGAGTCAATTCAGGACAGTTTAAAAAGAGCAACTTGTAACTCACTCCCAGTGAGTTCTCCCAGTGAGACAGAGAAGACAGCCAGAGTGAGACAGCAAAGAGTGAGACAGCAAAGAGTGAGTTTGGGAATTTGAATCGAGGTGGGAATTCAAAGCTGTGGACCGAAGGTTTAAGACATGGCAGGAGATCTCAGACCCGTGTCATGTTCCTCGTGTGCGATGTGGGAGCTCAGGGACACGTCCACTGTCCCTGGCTCCTTCACCTGCAAGAAGTGTGTCCAGTTGCAGCTCCTGTTAGACCGCTTGACGGCTCTGGAGCTGCGGATGGACTCACTTTGGAGCGTCCGCGATGCTGAGGACGTCGTGGATAGCACGTTTAGCGAGTTGGTCACACCGCAGGTGAAAGGTACTGAGGGAGATAGTAAATGGGTGACCAAAAGACAGAGCAAGAGTAGGAAGGCAGTGCAGGTGTCCTCTGCGGTCATCTCCCTGCAAAACAGATATACCGCTTTGGATACTGTTGAGGGAGATGTCTCACCAGGGGAAGGCGGCAGCAGCCAGGTTCATGGCACCGTGGCTGGCTCTGCTGTGCAGCTGGGCAGGAAGAAGAATGGCAGGGCTATAGTGATAGGGGACTCAATTGTAAGGGGAATAGACAGGCGGTTCTGCGGACGAAATCGAGACTCCAGGATGGTATGTTGCCTCCCTGGTGCAAGGGTCAAGGATGTCTCGGAGCGGCTGCAGGACATTCTGGGGGGGGGGGGGGAGGGTGAACAGCCAGCTGTCGTGGTGCACGTAGGCACCAACGATATAGGTAAAAAATGGGACGAGGTCCTACAAGCTGAAGTTAGGGAGCTAGGAGTTAAACTAAAAAGTAGGACCTCAAAGGTAGTAATCTCAGGATTGCTACCAGTGCCACGAGCTAGTCAGAGTAGGAATGTCAGGATAGAGAGGATGAATACGTGGCTCGAGAGATGGTGCAAGAGGGAGGGATTCAAATTCCTGGGACATTGGAACGATTCTGGGGGAGGTGGGACCAGTACAAACCGGACGGTCTGCACCTGGGCAGGACTGGAACCGATGTCCTAGGGGGGGTGTTTGCCAGAGCTGTTGGGGAGAGTTTAAACTAATGTGGCAGGGGGATGGGAACCGATGCAGGAAGTTGGAAGGTAGTAAAACAGGGACAGAAATAAAAGGCAGTTAGGGGGAAAGTGTAAGGCAGAGAAGCCATAGTCAAAAATCAAAAAGGGCAACAGTACAAGGTACAGTGACTCAGGGATGCTCAGTGAATAGGACCAGGAATACTAAAAGAAATAAAACGGGAAGTGAAAACATTAATGGTAAGCGATGCGGCAGGTTGTTACAGGAAGATGTGGGTTCGACGACAAGGAAAATTAGGAGAAAGGTTAAGAGGAAATATAACTTAGGAGAGGTTACTGATCGAGGTGTTAAGATTAAGAACAGAGGTAAAAAAGCCAACATAAGTGTACTTTACCTGAATGCTCGTAGTATTCAGAATAAGGTAAATGAGTTGATGGTGCAAATCATCGTGAATGACTATGATTTAGTGGCCATTACTGAAACATGGTTAAAGGATGGTCACGACTGGGAGTTAAATATTCGAGGGTATCAAACTTTTCGGAAGGACAGAGTGGATAGTAAGGGAGGTGGTGTAGCTCTGTTATTTAAGGATGACATCCGGACAACAGTAAGGGATGACATCGGTGCTATGGAGGATAAGGTTGAATCCATTTGGGTGGAAATCAGGAATAGTAAGGCGAAAAAGTCACTGATAGGAGTAATCTATAGGCCACCAAATAGTAACATTATGGTGGGGCAGGCAATAAACAAAGAAATAACGGATGCATGTAGAAATGGTACAGCAGTTATCATGGGGGATTTTAATCTACATGTTGATTGGTTTAACCAGGTCGGTCAAGGCAGCCTTGAGGAGGAGTTTATAGAATGTATCCGCGATAGTTTCCTCGAACAGTATGTAATGGAACCTACGAGGGAACAAGCGGTCCTAGATCTGGTCCTGTGTAATGAGACAGGATTGATTCAGGATCTCATAGTTAGGGATCCTCTCGGAAGGAGCGATCACAATATGGTGGAATTTAAAATACAGATGGAGGGTGAGAAGGTAAAATCAAGCACTAGTGTTTTGTGCTTAAACAAAGGAGATTACAATGGGATGAGAGAAGAACTAGCTAAGGTAGACTGGGAGCAAAGACTTTATGGGAAACAGTTGAGGAACAGTGGAGAACCTTCCAAGTGATTTTTCACAGTGCCCAGCAAAGGTTTATATCAACAAAAAGGAAGGACGGTAAAAAGAGGGACAATCGACCGTGGATATCTAAGGAAATAAGGGAGAGTATCAAATTGAAGGAAAAAACATACAAAGTAGCAAAGATCAGTGGGAGACTAGAGGACTGGGAAATCTTTAGGGGGCAACAGAAAGCTACTAAAAAAGCTATAAAGAAGAGTAAGATAGATTATGAGAGTAAACTTGCTCAGAATATAAAAACAGATAGTAAAAGTTTCTACAAATACATAAAACAAAAAAGAGTGGCTAAGGTCAATATTGGTCCTTTAGAGGATGAGAAGGGAGATTTAATAATGGGAGATGAGGAAATGGCTGAGGAACTGAACAGGTTTTTTGAGTCGGTCTTCACAGTGGAAGACACAAATAACATGCCAGTGACTGATGGAAATGAGGCTATGACAGGTGAGGACCTTGAGAGGATTGATATCACCAAGGAGGTAGTGATGGGCAAGCTAATGGGGCTAAAGGTAGACAAGTCTCCTGGCCCTGATGGAATGCATCCCAGAGTGCTAAAAGAGATGGCTAGGGAAATTGCAAATGCACTAGTGATAATTTACCAAAATTCACTAGACTCTGGGGTGGTCCCGGCGGATTGGAAATTAGCAAACGTGACACCACTGTTTAAAAAAGGAGGTAGGCAGAAAGTGGGTAATTATAGGCCAGTGAGCTTAACTTCGGTAGTAGGGAAGATGCTGGAATCTATCATCAAGGAAGAAATAGCGAGGCATCTGGATGGAAATTGTCCCATTGGACAGACGCAGCATGGGTTCATAAAGGGCAGGTCGTACCTAACTAATTTAGTGGAATTTTTTGAGGACATTAACAGTGCGGTAGATAACGGGGAGCCAATGGATGTGGTATATCTGGATTTCCAGAAAGCCTTTGACAAGGTGCCACACAAAAGGTTGTTGCATAAGATAAAGATGCATGGCATTAAGGGGAAAGTAGGAGCATGGATAGAGGATTGGTTAATTAATAGAAAGCAAAGAGTGGGGATTAATGGGTGTTTCTCTCGTTGGCAATCCGTAGCTAGTGGTGTCCCTCAGGGATCAGTGTTGGGCCCACAACTGTTCACAATTTACATAGATGATTTGGAGTTTGGGACCAAGGGCAATGTGTCCAAGTTTGCAGACAACACTAAGATAAGTGGTAAAGCAAAAAGTGCAGAGGATACTGGAAGTCTGCAGAGGGATTTGGACAGGCTAAGTCAATGGGCTAGGGTCTGGCAGATGGAATACAATGTTGACAAATGTGAGGTTATCCATTTTGGTAAGAATAACGGCAAAAGGGATTATTATTTAAATGATAAAATATTAAAACATGCTGCTGTGCAGAGAGACCTGGGTGTGCTCGTGCATGAAACGCAGAAAGTTGGTTTTCAGGTGCAACAGGTGATTAAGAAGGCAAATGGAATTTTGTCCTTCATTGCTAGAGGGATGGAGTTTAAGACTAGGGAGGTTATGCTGCAATTGTATAAGGTGTTAGTGAGGCCACACCTGGAGTATTGTGTTCAGTTTTGGTCTCCTTACTTGAGAAAGGACGGACTGGCACTGGAGGGTGTGCAGAGGAGATTCACTAGGTTAATCCCAGAGCTGAAGGGATTGGAATATGAGGACAGGTTGAGTATACTGGGACTGTACTCATTGGAATTTAGAAGGATGAGGGGGGATCTTATAGAAACATATAAAATTATGAATGGAATCGATAGGATAGATGCGGGCAGGTTGTTTCCACTGGCGGGTGAAAGCAGAACTAGGGGGCATAGCCTCAAAATAAGGGGAAGTAGATTTAGGACTGAGTTTAGGAGGAACTTCTTCACCCAAAGGGTTGTGAATCTATGGAATTCCTTGCCCAGTGAAGCAGTAGAGGCTCCTTCATTAAATGTTTTTAAGATAAAGATAGATAGTTTTTTGAAGAATAAAGGGATTAAGGGTTATGGTGTTTGGGCCGGAAGGTGGAGCTGAGTCCACAAAAGATCAGCCAAGATCTCATTGAATGGCGGAGCAGGCTCGAGGGGCCAGATGGCCTACTCCTGCTCCTAGTTCTTATGTTCTTATGTTCTCAGCTCTTGAGCAGCTACCACATCAGTAGTCATAAAAAGGGGAGACAGAGAATAATACTACAGACGTCACAGGATTAGGCATTCGGCGCACTGCCGACCTCTGAAGCAGAGAAGAGAGTGGCTACTGTTGCATGAAATAGATTTTGCAGAGTCAGGAATTCTGCTGACTCCCTGTGGGAGATAAAGACAGGGAGTCAGAATGAGAGGGAAGCCCAAGATAGAGAGGAACGAGAGAGGTGAGGAAGGGACCATGCAATGGAAGTATGGAGAAAAGAAAGGAGGAAGGAAAGATGGTGCAATGCTGCTCTTCATAAGATGGCAGTGAACCACATTAGGAGCAGTGGAGGATCTTGGTTTGGCGAAGCAGAGGAATCGAATTTGACAACTGGCCAAACTGGCAGGACGACAACACGGCTGGGGCTCTGGAGAGTGCAGGATTTACGAAGTCCAAATGTCGAGCTGGGAACCTCATAGATTTGTGTGACAATTTGAAGAGTAGATAAAGATGGTTAACAGAGGATAGTGGGTCTGATATGAAGGTGCACCTTCCAAAGCCGAATTATGCAGCCCATTTGAAACATGCAACTTCTTTTTGTCAGAAAACAGTTTCTTTCTCTGCTCTTGGCCATGAGCAAGTTGACTACTGCTGGGTTATTTTCAATCCTTTCTGCCTGTGGAAAGTTTGCGTACTCTTGTGATAATACATCATAATAATTCTAACAAAAGTCTCATTTTAAGTCTACATTTTTTACTTTGTTGTCTTTTCAGTAAGGTCAGCACCAACATGGAAAAGTTGCACTGCAAATTTGTTTTGGTAAGCTTGCCTCAGAAGGGATAAAACAGTAAAATATGGAAAATAACTGCTACTGGCCCAAACTAATCTTGTGCAGTTTAGGACGGAACTGCAGTTTGGACACTGTCAGTCATCTCCAATTTTTTCTAGTTTTTCCTTCTGGGAGTTAATTAATGGTAATGAATTGACACCCCAAACATTGTCACCGTATTAGGCTGTTTACTTTGCGGAAGTCAAATTCAAATTCAATTCTGCTTTAGCAGTTTTCTTGAAGTTGGGCAGTTTCTTGAGCACCCTCGTGTTCAGCATGCACACTCTCCTATTTGTACAATTCATTTTTCACCACTTTTATTATAATGTCCAGAGTCTTATCAGTAGATCTATCATTTCAGATTTTTCATATTCTTTGTGGGAAGGTGTATCCATCACCACTGAATTGGCGAACTGTACTTGATTTATAGTACGAAATTTCCAATTCCAAGCCAGCCTTAGGCCTCTTGATTAGGACTCCTGCTGCCTACATAATTGGGCCCAGACCAATTTCCACTGCCAAGTGATCACATTCATTCTCTGAACACATATTGACCTGAAAATTACTATTATACCAAATTTCACTCACTTTTTTTATTGGTGGTGCTAACCCATTCCATTTAAATGGTTATTGGCTGTGCAAAAATAGCACAGAAACGAATTAGACCCAAGTGTGCAAAACACTCATTAGATAAGATTTTTCTTCGTCAATTTTAATTTGTTCAGATTCTTTGCCATCTGCTGGGCCTTCTATAACATCTGCACACCAGCTCATCCACTCATCCCGTTCCTGGAATTGGACAGAACTGACAGCGAGCCGGAGAAGGGGGTCTGTGTATGTATGGCTAAATGCTTGGCATAAAAATATAGGATTTAAGGAGGATTTTAAAGAAGAGAAAGGGATAGGGAGGCAGAGATGGATTTCTGAAGATTAGGGCCCAGTCGTCTGAAAGGATAGGCATCAATGGTGGGCAGATGGAGTAGGACATTTACAAGAAACCAAGGTTGCAGGAATTTTCAGACATTTTGGATGGTTGTCAGGCTGGAGGAGGTTAAGATAGGGACTGGCAAGCCCATGGAGGCATGTGAGAGGTTGAGTAATACTGCTGTGCTTATTCTGTGGAAATGTAAAATTCTGTGCTCTTCACAATCGCAATGAGAAGGCATGTTTGAGAAATCACAAAAAGAACTGAACAGACTGGTGGAAAAAGCTCTTGTGATGCAATGAACGTGTAATACCCATACTATATGTTCTCGAAGCAGGAATATGAAAAGGTGTGAGAAGCAAGCAGAAGAGTGGGATTAATTAAGGTTGCTGACATAGAGAAAAACACCTGTGCAGATATGGGCTTAATAACTTACTTAAACTTTGAATGACTAGTTCTGCCCGAGAAATGACAATCAAGTTACTATGTCGGGCACAGAATCCCAACGTGCATACATTAAAAGGAGCCTCGAACGTGCAGGTCTTTGACCAGCAGGCCCATGTGAATGTGGCAGTGGGTCAATCATCAAGGAGAACAGGGCACCTTTTATGGCCAAATAATTTTACAGTCAATGAAGTATTTTTGAAGCATAGTCACTATTGTAATGTAAGAAATATAGGAGCCAATTTGTGTACACAAAATACCAATACACAGCAATTGGTTAATGACCAGATCATTTGTTTTGGGGATGTTGATTGAGGGATACATATTGGCCAGGACATTGGGGATGACTTTCCTGCACTTTTCAGAAAAGTGCCATGAGATCTTTTACAACCATTTGAAGAGATCAACAGGGTTCCGGTTCAACACCGCATCCAAGAGACTACAGCTCTGACAGTGCCGCACTCTCTCAGATCTGGATTGTCAACTTTGATTTTTGTGCTCAAGTCATGGAGCGATACTTTAACACCCAAACTTTTGGACTCGGAGGCAACAGTGCTACCACTTGGGCCAAGGCTGATACGCCATTCCATTGCTGTCCAGTAATGTGGAATTAGGCAAGTTGCAGTCAAACTCAGGTGAACAGAGATTGAAGTTTGAAACCTCCACTGGGCTCGAACTCACTCTTGTGAACCTGAAACCTGTCAAGCTCCTCATCTTCCTCAGTCTTTCTCTCCTCTTGCTATCCAGGCTTTCAAAACCCAAGCTTCGTGACTGTTAATCTGTTGATGTAGATTCTGGTTGTCCTGGACTTTCCTATGGTTCTGTCCGACAGTACTTTGGACTTGGTCTTTCACCTTGCGTTTTATTTTGTTTTCATAAAACTATTTTTGCAGGAAAAGCATTCTAATATCTCTAATAACAGGAAAAGCATCCTAATATCTCTTAAATATCCCTTAAGGTTTGTTTATTTCAACTGTATGTCCTTTGCTCAAAGTCTAAGTTTTTTTTAAAAAATGCTTGCATCTACATTATTTCGTGCCTCTCAGCATTCTGAATAACTGAGTCATGGTCCCCTTTTAAATAAGCTTAGCTCTGCAAGTTTCTTGTCATAACTACAGTCAGTTCATTTATAAACATTACCTTAAGTAAGGGGGAAAGCCATCATTTCAGGATGGCAATAAACTCTTCAAAAAGCGATTACGCAGCAAATGTGACCTCGGGGGCTGCATGCAACATGTAAAAGATGCGCATTTCACGATTTGGTCAGCTCTTTTACAGGGCAAATCCTCCAAAACCGTGGAATGCTTTGAATGATGCATTACGCTGGGCACAAGATATATTCATGTTCTGAAAGGAGAGGAGGGACCAACTCAGAATGTCCTCGTCCAAGAGATAAATCATGACCTTTGAAACGATAGAACATTAAAAAAAAAAAGTTGTCTCCCTTTATTTTTCTAACCTGATTGTGACACATCTCTGATGTTGGCCTTTTGATTCAGGTGACTGCTTTGACCTTTAATGTTGCGAATGTTTGATTTTGGTGCTTGTCAAATTGAGGGATAACTGCACTGGGGAATTAAATATTTGTGTCCTCTGTGCATCCAGCAAAAGCATCGTACACTTCTAAATCAGGCACAAAATTCTTCCCATTATAATTTTTTGCCTCCCAACTTCGGAAATATTTTCTGGCGTACAATTGTGACCTCTTTGCTGTGACATCCTTTCTTTTGTTGGTGATCAAAAGCATCAAATTAATGTGGGTTTGTGCAGAGATTTGCACACGTGAGTTTGGATTGAGACAACGTGAACAACCTTTGTTTAGGTGACCGGGCAGCTTTATAAAGAGAAAATAGAAACACAGAAAACAGGAGGAGGCCATTCAGCCCTTCAAGCCTGCTCTGCTATTCATTATGATCATGGCTGATTACCGAACTCAGTAACCTGTTCCTGCTTTTTCCCCTCATCCTTTGATCTCTTTAGCCCCAAGTACTGTACCTCAACTGCTTTCTGTGGTAGCCAATTCCACAGCCTCACCACTCTCTTGGTAAAGAATTTCTCTTCATCTGAGTCCAAAATGGTCTCCTCTGTATCCTTAGACTGTGACTTTTCGTTCTGGGCTTCCCCATCATCTGGAAAATCCTTCCAGCGTCTGCTGCGTCTAGTCCTATTAGGATTTTGTGGTTTCTATGAGATGCCCCTCATTCTTCTGAACTCCAGTGATTATAATCCTAAGCGACTCAATCGCTCCTCATATATTGGACCCATCATTCCTGGAGCCAGCCTGGTAAATCTTCACTTCACTCCCTCTATAGAAGAACACCTTGCTCAGATAAAGAGACCAAAACTGCGCACAATATCTCAGGTGTGGTCTCCTGAAAGCCCTGCATAACTGCACCAAGACATGCCTGATTCTCGCCCGAATCCTCTCGCTTTGAAAGCCAACAGACCATTTGGCTTCTTCGCCGCCACGTGCATCTGCATGCTTACTTTCAGCGACTGATGTAAAAGGACACCCAGGTCTCATTGCACATTCCCCTCTCTCAATCTTTAGCTGCTGTTATAACCCCCATGAAGATCACGGGGAAACCATTGTCGATCTCTCCGTTGGTTTAGTGGAGGACAAGCTTCCCAGGTAGGGGGCAGAGGCCACCCAGCTGGAGCTCATTAAAGACAGCACATAAATCCTGGACAAAAAAGGACCCAGTGTGGTTGGTTCTCTCAGCAAGGACTGGGTTGAGGGAGAGCTATTGCCGTGGGCAGAATATTGTACATAGTTCAATAAACCCTCTTCCATTACCGCTGGCTTCCTCAAGTTACTGACGTGGCAACGAGGTTGAAAGGAAACTCTGGACCCATTTGTGGAACTGCCCACCCGTCCAGTCGACTACTATCCCAAAACGTGTGGGCATAAAAGTTCAAGATGCCGCTGTTCGGTAAGCTGGAAGCCTTTGCTGCAGGTTTGGAAGACTGGAGCTAATATGCTGAACACATGAGTCACTTCTTCCAAGCTGTCAGTATTTTGAGGGAAGACCATCAGAAAGTCATTCTCCTGACCGCCTACGGGGCTCCGGCTTTTGGAAACATAAAAATTCTAACTTACCTGGCCGTATTGAATGTGATGATCAGCCACGATCATAATGAGTGGGGGAGCAGGCTCGAAGGGCTGAATAGCCTCCACTTGCTTCTATTTTCTATGTACCAGACTCCAAATTGTTTGATGAGCTGGTCACATTGGTAGCTGGACATTATGACCCCAAACCTTTTGTAATCATGCAGCAGTATAGGTTTAATATGGCAATGCGGTCTCCAGGTAATTCAGTCAGTGACTTCTTGACCCGGCTGAGGCATCTAGCAGCGCATTGTAAATCTGGGCCATCACTCTGCGAAATGTCGAGAGTTAGGCTAGTTTGTGGGATTAACAACATGGCCACTCAGAGGAACCTGTTGGCAGTGTCCACCTTAGATTTGAAACAGGCCATTGAGCTTTCTCTGTCCTGGGATCACACAGGGAAAGGGGTACAGAAACTGCACAGGCCCATGGACTATGACATCCATAGTCTGGCCTGCCCTCCATTTCGAGCTCCCGCAGCATCATGGCGCAATGCCGGTCAGGCCAGATCACCTGCAAAAAGGGCAGCCCCTGAGGCAATTCCACAACCGTGCCAAGCATTTGGGAGCCACCGCTGACCTGTGGGATACCTCACCCCAGGATGAAGAAGATGAGCTGGCCGGAGCTGCCAAGTTTGGCAGAGAGAACGAAGTCCACGCCAAGATCACCATGAACCAGAGCCTTGCACATGGGGCCCCCAGATGAGGAGGACTGTGTGATGCAGCTGAACTGAGTCACAGCCCAGATAGTCGCGTTGATCCGGGTCATTTTACAAGCTAATGGACATCCTGTGGTGATGGAAATGGCCATCTCCATTGTGGACAATCGGACATTTCGATGACTCTGCGCAGGGATCATGCCACTAACACTGTGCGACACCAGATGAGTTCGGCGACCTATATGGCGAGCCTTTGAACATCATGGGGACCACTGTAACTCCAGTAAAACAGACAGCACTCTGTTCATCTTCCCTTGGTTGTGGTAAGGGGATCAGTGCCCGATTTGCTGTGGCGAGACTGGTTGCGTCCTTTGTTTCAACTCGCAATAGATTTTCCCGATGTGCACCGGGAATTCGTACACGTACTGGGCAAATACCCTGAAGTGTTCCAGGAGTGTCTGGGCAGGATAAAAGGGGCCAAGGCCAGTATCTATGTAGATTCTGATGTTCAGCCTAAATAGTTTAGGGTGAGTCTTGTCCCTTATGCATTGCTTGCCAAGGCTGACACGGGGGTTCAGCGCCTGAAAGATCTGTGGATTATGCGCCCTGTACAATTTGCGAAGTGGGCCACACCCAAGGTTCTGATAATGAAGCCCGACACATCCGTCCGAATCTGCAGAGATTTCAAGCTCACAGTAAATAGAGCTTTATACCTGGACTGGTACCCAATGCTGAGAGTGGAAGATTTGTACGCAAAACTAACTGGAGGGTGTTCTTTTACAAAACTTGATATGAGCCATGCCTATTTACAGGTGGAGTTAGACCCAGCATCCAGAAAATTTGTGACCATAAACACCCATAGGGGTTTACTTGAATACACCCACCTCATGTTTTGGGTTTCATCTGCCACGTCGATGTCCCAGGGTGTAATGGAAAGCATCCTGCAGGGTATGCCAAAGATGGCTGTCTATCCAGATGAGTGCTCATCCTGGGCACCATGGAGAAGGAGCATATGGACAACCTGCAACAAGTGCTCAGGCGGTTTTCCCAAGTGGGTGCATGGCTAAAGAGGAGCAAGTATGTGTTCCACACTAGAGTGGTGACTTACTTTAGATACAGAGCGGACAGGGATGGTCTACATCCAATGGAAGATAAGGTTCGGCCATAAAATATGCCCTGACCCCCAAAGAACACGACTGAACACCAGTCATTCCTAGACCCGGTAAATTATTATGGAAGTTCATTGCAAACCTGGCCACCTTATTGACTCTACTGTTCAAGAAGGACCAGAAATGGTTCTGGAGTGCCTCACAAGACAATGCATTTGCCAGGGTAAAAGAGCATCTATCACCCACACAGCTCCTCACTCACTATGATCCAGCTCGGCCGCGAATCCTAATGTGCGATGCCTTCCACAATGGCATTGGGACGGTGCTGGACCACAGATGGGCCGATGGCACGGATCGCCCCATCGCTTTTGTCTTGAGGGCACTGGAGGACGCTGAGTGACGATTCGCTCAAATCGAGAAGGGGGGCTTGGCAGGAATATTTGGAGTCAAGAAATTCCATCAAACGTTTATGGGAGGCACTTCTCTATTGTGACTGACCACAAGCCCCTGCTTGGTCTTTTTAGGGAGGATAAGGGAATTCCACCCATGAAATCAGCTAGAATTCATCATTGGGCACTTCTACTTGCCCCATAAGAATATTTATTTCAACACCACCTGGGTACACAGATTCCCCATTCCAATGCTCTGTCACCTACCATTATCCATATGTCCCCCATCCACGCTAGTGGTGGATGAAGTGGTTGCAACTCTTAATTTTATGGTCACCTTGCTGGTGACAGCTACTCAAGTGTGCGCATGGATGCAGTGAGATCTGAAACTGGCAAAACAAAACCACATGCTTTTGAGCAGCAGAACACAGGGGACCCTTCCTGTGACCCCACAACTCTTTGCCGAGAAGTTCTTGGAGTTCAGTATGGAGGACGGTGGCATATTGTCGGGGGCTTGCATTGTAATCCCGCCACAGGGTCAGGAGACCCTGCTGAAAGATCTACACAGTGGTCACCTGGGTGTCTCTAAGATGAATATGCTGGTCCATAGTTATGCCTGGTGGTCTGGTATCGGTGGGGACGTTGAGAGGGTTGTATGTGGAAGCCGGTCATGCCAGGAGCATGAGAAGATCCTGCCGGCAGCCTCCCTTCATCCATGGGAATGGCTGGGTCGCTCATGGGTGTGACTGCCTGTGGACTTCGCAGGGCCTTACGTAGGGCCCATGTTCCTCGTCATCATATATGCCCACTCAAAGTGGCTTGACATGTACAAGATGGCCTCTATGTCCAGGACCATAATAGAAAAGCTTTGGTACTCGTTCAGTATGGGATCCCTGAGATCCTCCTAATGGGTAATGGGGTGTCCTTCACTAGTAAAGGGTTTGCCACAGGTACAAAATGGAATGGCATCTGACATCAGAAATACTCCGTACCATCTTTCATCCAACGGCATGGCGGAAAGGGTGGCCCAGACTTTCAAAAGGGCATAAAAAACCAGGGGCTGCATGGATACATTACGAGCGCAGTTCCATCAGCAATACCGCTTAGAACCCGGTTGAGTCTCACCTTTTTACCTCGGCAGGAAATTGGAGTTGCAGCAGGAGGTGTAGAAACAACAACATGACTTGAGGACACCAGGGCGGCAATTTCACTCAGGCGGTGCTGGAGACGAGGCACTTTGGTTCCCAAGTGGAGTACTGGAGAGGACTGGATCTGTCTCCTATAAAGTTAGGATTCAGGAGAGAGTTCAGCAGAAGCATTTGGACCACCTTAAGCAGGAGCCCGCACTACACAACACCCAGCCAGCAGCATTGACATCCCCTCTGGGCCAAGAACTGACCCAGCTATCTATACCCCAGTGCCTGGCCCAGCAGGAGGAGGATAACCCCGACTCCGAAATGGGCATGGATATCCGTGTTGATGGATGACATCTTGTCCGGGACAGAGATCCCAGCAATAACACTTCGGAGGTTGGACGGAAAAAGGCCGTTGACGAACCGATATACACTGCCCAACCCAGTGCCCCACTCAAGCTGAAGTACAGCCTCCGGTGAAGCTGTGCAGAAGGTCACCACCGTTGGCGGCTGAAGGTAAACTTTTGGATTTTGCGGGGAGGTTTGTTATAACCCCCATGAGGACCAAGGGGGAACCATTGTCAAAATCCCTGTGGGATTCAGGGAGTATGAACCTCCCAGGTAGGGGGGGGGGGGCAGAGGTCACCCAGCTGGAGCTCGTTAAACACTACACATAAAAGCTAGCCCAAGCAGGGTCCAGTGTGGTTGGTGCGCCCAACAAGGACTGGATTGCGAATTATTTACTGCCGTGGGCAGAATATTGTGCATAGTTCAATAAACTCTCGTTCCACTACTGCTAGCTTCCTCAAGTTATTCAAGCTGCCATCCTGCTTTTGCTACCAAAGTGGATAACCTCACATTTATTCACATTTATACTGCATCTGCCATTTATGTACCCGCTCACTCAACTTGCCCGAACCCCACTGAAGGATCTCTGCCTCCTACTTACAGCTCACCCTCCAACCCAGTTTTGTGTCATCTGCAAATTTGGAGATATTACAATTAGTTCCCTCATCTTAATCTTTAGCATACATTGTGATAGCTGGGGTACTAGCTCTGATACCTGCGGTGCTCCACTAGTCACTGCCTGCCACTTGGAAAATGGCACGTTTATTCCTACATTGTGCTTCCTTTCTGCCAACCAGTTTTCTAGTCTTCTCAATACATTACCCCTCATCCCATGCTCTTTAATTTTACATGGTAGGACCTTGTTGAAAGCCTTCTGAAAGTCTAAATAAACTTCATCTTCTGGCTCCCCTCATCCACTCTACTAGTTACATTCTCGAAGAATTCAGTAGATTTGTCAAGCATGATTTCCCTTTCGTAAATCTATGCTGACTCTGTCCAATCCTGCCACTGTTTTCTGAGTGCTCTGCTATTGAATCTTTTATTATGGACTCTTGCATTTTCCCCACTACTGACGTCAGGTTGACTGGTCCATAATTCTGTTTTCTCTCGACTTCCCTTTGTAATTAGTGGGGCTACATTAGCTACCCTCCAATTTGTAGGAACTGTTCTAGAGTCTATATAATCTTGGAAGGTGATCACCAATGCATCCACTATTTCTCGGGCCACTTCCTTAAGTACTCTGGAATGTATATTATCAGGCCCTCGGGATTTATTGGCCTTCAATCCCATCAAATTCCCCAACACCATTTCCCTACTCATACTGATTTACTTCAGGTCCTCTCTTTCACTAAACCTTGTGCTCCCCAGCACTTCTGATACGTTATTTGCATCCTCATTTGTGAAGACAGAACCAAAGTATGTATTTAGCTTGACCAGCCTTTTCTTTGTTCACGATTATAAATTCACCTGTTTTTGACTGTAAAGGACTTACATTTGTCTTCACCAATCTTTTTCTCTTCTCAAATTCATGATCATGATCCCTTTTATCTGCACTGGAATCTAACAAAATGTTCTGAGGCAAATAAGTATGGAATCTTACACCCTGAAAAAATTATCAAAGGAGAGGGCCTTTTTAGGTCCTGACCCTACATTTGTTCTTAATATGCTTGTCTGGGAGATCTTTCCAGAGCCTGACAATTAACAGAGTTTCAGAGGCTGCACGCCAGAATCAGTGGGCCTGAAGCCTTAATGGCTTAAGCACATTGGCAGAGGTGGCTGCTCTGCTGCAAAATGGGAATCATGAAGCCATACTAATCGTTAGGTGCCCTCCAAAGATTTTTTTAAAAGGTTTACTTGTGATTAGAGCTGCCAGAACCACCTCTGTTGTGTTATGTAATTTGGAATAACACTTGATGCAGTTTTGAGTAAAAGATGCTCCAGACTTTGAAGTGAGTTCAGTGTGTTTTATTGAACTATTATCACAGTTCTCAATGAGTTTGACTCTCTGCTAATCTAAATGTAGTAACTCAGTCCAACTGAACCAGCCTTGCTCTAAGCCACGTGCTGGGGTGTGATGCTAAGGATACACCCTGTCTCACTCTGTAGATGTTGATCTGTGGAAAGAGGTGGGGTGTAAGTGCCTCATCCCTTTTACAGTGAGTTACCACCCCTGAGTGTCCTGACTGCTCATTGGTCTGATCCTATTCTATGTGTTCATTAGCTGCATGTTTGCATATCATGACATCTCCCCTTTTTAAAAATGTTTTGTTGGCGTATGTGAATGTATTTACAGGTGAATGAGTCTGTCTAAAGTGACTGACGGAGGACAACAGAACAGAGCAAACAAAACAAAGGTTAACAAGTCCAGTCTCTGAGGCTTGCGTCTGATCCTGGTCGACCACCGGAGAGGTGGCGGAGGGGACGGCGGTGCCTTGACAAGTGGGATGGAAGCCTGACTGGTGGCCTTGTGGTGCGAGGTATCAGGAGGTGGCAATTCAACATATGAAAAGGAGGAGAAAGTGGTTGCGGGCAGCCAACTTGGCGCAGTGCCCATCAATTCCTTCGCACGATGGACCCACCAGCCATAGGTACAACATAAGAGATGGGCGCGGCCTGTCGAGCAACGACAGCCGGGGCAGACCACCCACCATTCGGTATCTTGATCCTGACAGTGTCTGCTGGGGATAACATGGCCAAATCAATGGCATGGGCATCATAGCCCTGCTTTTGATGGTCTCTGAGCTGCTGCATCTTCTGCAGCACCAGGAGGTGATCAAGGTTGGGCAGGTGTATGGCTGGAAGCGTCATCCGCAGGTCCCTGTTCAACAGGAGTTGAGCCGGCAACATGCCAGTGGACAATGGAGTCGCCTTGTAAGCGAGCAGTCCAAGGTGTATGTCGGAAGCAGAGTCCGCGGCCTTGCAGATGAGCTGTTGCACAATGTGCACCCCTTTCTCGACTTTTCCATTGGACTGCGGATAGTGCGGACTGGAGGTGACATGCTGGAAACAGTATGAGCTGGCAAACGTGGACCATTCTCGACTGTTAAAGCGCGGGCCATTGTCACTCATGACGGTGATTGGGATGCCATACCTTGAGAATGTCTCCTTACAGGCTTTGATGACGGTCCGAGAGGTGAGGTCCGGGAGCTTCAGCACCTCAGGGTAATTCGAGAAATAGTCGCGACCATTCGCATGAAAGTGTTCGATGCCAACCTAGGACCACGGAGAGGTCACTATGTCATGCTGTTGGAGCATCTCCTTGCTCTGCGCTGGCTGGAACCGCTGACAGGTAGCACAGTTCAGGACCATGTTCGTGATGTCCTGGCTGATGCCGGGTCAGTAGACAGCTTGCCGGGCTCTGCGTCTGCACTTCTCGACGCCCAGGTGTCCCTCATGAATCTGGTGCAGCACCAAGCTCTGGAGACTGAGCGGAATGACAATCCTGACCAGTTTGAGGAGGATACCATCAATCACCGTCAGGTCATCCTTCACATTGTAAAATTGTGGGCACTGCCCTTTCTGCCAGCCATTGGTGAGGTTGTGGATGACGCGCTGCAAGAGGGGGTCTTATGTTGTCTCATCACGGATGAGAACTACCTTCTCATCTGTCGCCGGGAGAGTGCTAGCACACAGCTGCACCAGCGATTCGATGTGCTGGATGATCTCCAGCGGCTCACTGGGCGAGCTGATGGAGCGGGACAGTGCATCAGCGATGATGAGCTCCTTGCCAGGTGTGTACACCAAGTTGAAGTCATACATTCAACGTTTTAAGCAGGATTCTCTGCAACCGAGGCGTCATGTTGTTCGGGTCCTTGTGGATGATGTGGACCAGTGGCCTATGATCTGTCTTGACAGTGAATGTTGGCAGGCCATAGACTTAATCATGAAATTTGAGGATGCCAGTGAGAAGACCCAAGCATTCCTTCTCAATCTGAGCATATCTGGTTTCAGTGGGCGTCATCGCTCTTGATGTGTAGGCTACTGGTGCCCAGGATGATGTGTCATCTCGTTGAAGAAACACCGCACCGATGCCATCCTGACTCTCGCATCTGTGGATATCTTTGTCTCCCGGTCCAGGTCGAAGAATGCCAGGACTGGTGCAGTGCTGAGCTTGGCTTTCAGCTCCAGCCACTCTGTCTGGTGTGCCGCCTTCCACTCAAAGACAGTTGACTATGTCACCAGGTTGCGTAAGGCCGTGGTGTGTGTGGCCATGTTTGGAATGAACTTGCCCAGAAAATTGACCATAGGCAAGAAGCGCAGCACCGCCTATTTGTCCTCGGGGACCTTCATCACCTCGATGGCCTTGATTTTGTCTGTCCGGGCGCACACCATGCTGTGAGATCTGGTCGTCTAGGAACT
The DNA here is from genome assembly GCF_047496885.1 of Scyliorhinus torazame. Classification (NCBI taxonomy): domain Eukaryota; kingdom Metazoa; phylum Chordata; class Chondrichthyes; order Carcharhiniformes; family Scyliorhinidae; genus Scyliorhinus; species Scyliorhinus torazame. The sequence continues at coordinate 270,848,073 of NC_092709.1, forward strand.
TGAGCGGCGATGTGCCAAAACAACATTTGGACCTGTTTAACTTCAGGCCGTTGGCATGTACACGGTGGAATACCTTCTGGAGACGGGACACATGTTCTTTAGGGGTCGTGGACCATATGATGTTGTCCACGTACACACGAACACCTTCAATGCCTTCCATCATCTGCTCCATGATGCGATGGAATATCTCCGATGCCAACATGATGCCAAATGGCATGCGATTGTAGCAGTATCTGCCAAAAGGCATGTTGAAGCTGCAGAGCCTTCTGCTGGACTCTTCCAGCTGGATTTGCCAAAATCCCTGTGATGCATCCAATTTGGTGAAGAAGCGCACTTGTGCCATCTCACTCGTGAGTTCCTCCCGCTTCGGGATGGGGTAGTGTTCCCGCATGATATTCTTATTGAGATCCTTGGGATCAATGCAGATGCGCAGGTCCCCCAAAGGCTTCTTTACACACACCATCGAGCTGACCCAGTCAGTCGGTTCGATGACCTTGGATATGATGCCTTTTTGCTGAAGATCCTTGAGCTGTGCCTTCAGGCGCTCTCTCAGTGGAGCAGGGACATGTTGTGGTGCGTGGACCACTGGCTTGGCATCAGGTCGTAGCAGAATCTTGTATCGATACGGCAGCGTGTCGATCCCATTGAACACATCTGGATACTGGGCTAGGATGTCGTCTATGCCGGCCTGAAGATCCACATGGCAGGATGTTGTGGTGTAAACCTTTTGAATGAGGTTCAGCTGCTTGCAGGCGTGCACACCTAGTAGGGATGCCCTGTCCGGCTTAACCATTTCAAAGCGTAACCGTGCTTGTGTGTGTCGGTTGGATACTTGCAGATGGCAGGATCCCAGTACCGTGATGGTATTCCCGTTGTAATCCAGGAGCTTGCAGGCAGCTGGAAGGACCATGGGGGGCTTCTTAATGCGTCTGAAGTCTGCCTGTGAGAGGAGGTTGGCAGAGGCACCTGTGTCCAGCTTGAACTGGATGGGGCAGTGGTTGACCTTCATCACTGCTCGCCGTTCGTCCTCTGAATCCACAGCTAGGATTGATTGGGCTTGTGATGTGTCTGGTGTGGCATATTCATACGTTGTAATAATGCCCACATGATAGGCATTGTCCAGGCATTCATCATCTGATCTGTTGCACTGCCGGGATCAGAATCCTGTAGGCGTTGGTGCGCACTCCGGATGCGCCATCGTCGGAATTGGGAGCGCTGGCCCCTGACTGGTGGTGCAGATCTGCACAGGGCTGCATAGTGGTCTGGCTTCCCGCAGTTTAAACAGTGTCTGCCTCTTGCAGGGCAGTGTTTCTTTAAATGGGCGGTGCCACAGTTCGAACACGTCATGACGTCGGTGTCCTGATGCTCTGTGCATCGTTGCACATGTGCAGAGCTGTTCTCAGACGTCTGCACCTGCGCAATGCGGATTTCGGCCGCTTTGTTATCCCGTTCGCATCGCGCATGCGTCGGGCCCTGGGAAGAGCACACAAAGTGGCCGCTTTCGTTAATGTTGAGGCGCTGCATTCGGGAGATGACCTGCACACTCTCCGCCTCGTGGGAGGCTAGTTTATCATTTTCTGCCGTTTTGTACTGGGCATAGCGATTTTCAGCGTGCTCATGCACTGTGCATGTTTCAATCGCGACTGGCATGGTCATATGCTTGATCTTCAGTAACTGCTCTCTCAGAGGATCAGAGTGAACTCCAAAAATGGTTTGGTCTCTGATCATGGAGTCAATGATATCACCAAAGTTGCAGGATTGCGCTAGCAGTCTAAGGTTAGTTAAATATGAGTTGAAGGATTCGTCTTTACCTTGCAATCGCTGCTTGAATATGTAGCGCTCAAAGATTTTGTTGGTGTCCACCTCACTGGCTGTCAAACTTGTCCAGGATGGTCTGAAACTTTGTCTTGTCCTGGTCTTCGGCGAAGTGAAAGGAGTTGAATATTTCCAAGGCGTGATCACCCACTATGGTGAGGAAAAGAGCCATCTTCTGTGCATCAGACTCACCATTGAGGTCTGATGCTTCGACGTAAAGCTGACATTTCTGCTTGAATGTCCGCCAGTTGGCACTGAGAATGCCGGAGATCCTGAGCTGGTGAGGAGCCGGAATCTTTTCCATTGAGCCGGTATACACTCGCTGGTCGTCACGGATCTTGCCGAGTTGAACTAACTAGATTGAACAAACTCTTGGTATCATGTTGTGTTATGTAATTTGGAATAACACAAGCTGCCACTTGATGCAGTTTTGAGTAAAAGATGCTCCAGACTTTGAAGTGAGTTCAATGTGTTAATTATTTAAGCAAGGAGTCAGGAGGGCTAGAAGGGGTCACGAAAAGTCATTGGCAAATTGGGTTAAGGAAAATCCCAAGGCTTTCTACACGTATATAAAAAGCAAGAGGGTAGCCAAGGAAAGGGTTGGCACACTGAAGGCTAGGCAAGGGAATATATGTATGGAGCCAGAGGAAATGGGCGAGGTACTAAAGGAGTACTTTGCATCAGTGTTCACCAAAGAGAAGGAATTGGTGGATGTTGAGTCTGGAGAAGGGTGTGCAGATAGCCTGGGTCACATTGAGATCCAAAAAGACGAGGCGTTGGGCGTCTTGAAAAATATTAAGGTAGATAAGTCCCCAGGGCCTGATGGGATCTACCCCAGAGTACTGAAGGAGGCTAGAGAGGAAATTGCTGAGTCCTTGACAGAAATCTTTGGATCCTCACTGTCTTCAGGTGATGTCTCGGAGGACTGGAGAATAGCCAATGTTGTTCCTTTGTTTAAGAAGGGTAGCAAGGATAATCCAGGGAACTACAGGCCGGTGAGTCTTACATCAGTGGTAGGGAAATTACTGGAGAAAATTCTTAGAGACAGGATCTACTCCCATTTGGACACAATGGACGTATTAGCGAGATGCAGCATGGTTTTGTGAAGGGGAGGTCGTGTCTCACTAACTTGATAGAGTTTTTCGAGGAGGTCACTAAGATGATTGATGCAGGTAGGGCAGTGGATGTTGTCTATATGGACTTCAATAAGGCCTTTGACAAGGTCCCTCATGGTAGACTGGTACAAAAGGTGAAGTCACACGGGATCAGGGGTGAGCTGGCAAGATGGATACAGAACTGGCTAGGTCATAGAAGGCAGAGAGTAGGAATGGAAGGGTGCTTTTCTAATTGGAGGGCTGTGACTTGTGGTGTTCTGCAGGGATCAGTGCTGGGACCTTTGCTGTTCGCAGAAGATATAAATGATTTGGAGGAAAATGTAACTGGTATGATTAGTATGTTTGCAGACGACACAAAGGTTGGTAGAATTGCGGATAGCGATGAGGACTGTTAGAGGATACACAGGATTTAGATCGTTTGGAGATGTGGGCGGAGAGATGGTAGATGGAGTTTAATCCGGACAAATGTGAGGTAATGCATTTTGGAAGGTCTAATACAGGTAGGGAATATACAGTGAATTGTAGAACCCTTGAGTATTGAAAGTCAGAGAGATCTAGGAGTACAGGTCACTGAAAGGGGCAACACAGGTGGAGAAGGTAGTCAAGAAGGCATACGGCATGCTTGCCTTCATTGGCCGGGGCATTGAGTATTAAAATTGGCAAGTCATGTTGCAGCTGTATAGAACCTTAGTTAGGACACACTTGGAGTATAGTGTTCAATTCTGGTCGCCACACTACCAAAAGGATGTGGAGGCTTTGGAGAGGGTGCAGAAGAGAGTTACCAGGATGTTGCCTGGTATGGAGGGCATTAGTGATGAGGAGCGGTTGAATAACCTCGGTTTGTTCTCACTGGAACGACGGAGGTTGAGGGGGGACCTGATAGAGGTCTACAAAATTATGAGGGGCATAGACAGAGTGGATAGTCAGAGGCTTTTTCCCATGGTAGAGGAGTCAATTACTAAGGGGCATAGGTTTAAGGTGTGAGGGGCAAGATTTAGAGGAGATGTACGAGGCAAGTCTTTTACACAGAGGGTCGTGGGTGCCTGGAACTCGCTGCCGGAGGAGGTGGTGGAAGCAGGGACGATAGTAACATTTAAGGGGCATCTTGACAAATACATGAATAGGATGGGAATAGAGGGATACAAACCCAGGAAGTATAGAAGATTTTAGTTTAGATGGGCAGCATGGTCGGCACAGGCTTGGAGGGCCGAAGGGCCTGTTCCTGTGCTGTACATTTCTTCTTTGTTCTTTGTGTTTTATTGAACTATTAGCACAGTTCTCAATGAGTTCAACTCTCTGCTAATCTAAATGTAGTAACTCAGTCTAACTGAACCAGCCTTGCTCTCAGCCACTTGCTGGGTGTGATGCTGAGGATGTTGATGTTGGTCTGTGGAAAGAGTCGGGGTGTGACTGCCTCATCCATTTTATAGTGAGATACCACCCCTGAGTGTCCTGACTGCTCATTGGTCGTGTCCTATTCTATGTGTTCATTAGCTGCATGTTTGCATATCATGATAACCTCCTCCCTCACCCGACAAGAAAACCCCTTCATGGGATGGCCAGCAGCCACTGATGTGACCCACTGATCAATGCTACTCTGGTAGAGTCAGGAGAGAGGGAGACTTCACCAGCCCCTCAACACCTGGCTAATCGCCAACTGGCTCCTGCCGAACTTCAGATTTTGGCCAGTTTGGGGTAGACTGGGTGTGGGGCTCCTCCTGCCTGGAGGGTCCTAGTGGCATCTTCATTTATCTCAACATTAGCCATTTAATTATTCAAATTTGCTGCCTGTTGGAGGCGGGATCATGTCAATTCACTGACTCAGTTCCTTCATTTCTCAATTTCCTCCGAGTTCTGCCTTCAAGCCCATCTCTGCGGGACATTTGCACCCAAAAGAGTCCTTAACAAATTGATTTTTCTGGAATGTTTTAAACACTTAATTCTTTTCTGTACTAAAAAAGTTCTAAACCATTCTTTGAATAGTTTTCTGAATAAAATTGAAACTGAACATAGGTATTTAACGATCCAACTGATAGAATAGCAGTGGCAGCCTACAGGAACATATTTAGTGTCTGAGGTTCTATGAATCTAACCCAATTACACAGTTCTGAAGTATATGGTAAGTAAAACTGACTGCATTAAAACACACGATAAGCATTTCTTGGTAAAATAGAATGACAATCAGTTTATATGCCTAGAAATATTCACAGTTTTGCTGTTGTCAACTGTTTCAGTGACTTTAATTTTCGCTGGTAAGCACAACTCTCAGATAACATTGTCAAAAATGAAATAAAGTTATGTCATTGAATATTAAAGTGGTAAGTAAATGAATGCCAAAACAAATTCTTTGAATTTCATGCTGCTATTACTAAACAGCCAATTAAATACATCTCATTCTATGAAGCACTGAAGTAATGCTGACCTGAAAATTGCAAAAATTAATAGAGCAGATGATGTTTGGTTTTGCTAAACTACAAAGCGATTTTTTTTTTTACTGCAGAGATGGTGATTAGGTTCTCCTATATGTTTTAGATTTTATCTTTAAAAGCAGTATTTTCTTTAGTTCTTTAATTTTAATTTAAAAAATCATAACCATAAAGCAGGAAATCCCACTTTCAATTATGGAATATAATTAGAAACATTGGAACAACGGTAGGCCGTCTAGACCCTCGAGCCTGTGCAAGCATTCAATGACATTGTGGCTGATATGTGATCTAATTCCACACACCCACCTCTGTCCTTATCCTTTGATTCCCGTATCCTTTGAAAGAATATTTGTTTCTTGGTTCTCACTACAGTAAGAGCTGGTAGTTCTGGGAAGAAATTGTTCTAGTTGCACTTCAAACTATAATGCTACTAACAAGAATTCCCACAAGAATTGTGACATAGCCTACTGGCAGTGCTGACTTCTGCACCTTAATGACACTTCAATGTCAACACAGCTGAGCAGCATTGCTATATCATATTCTCTGTTCACACATCTCGTTGCAGCCTGTTCTCAGCGGGCCAATTTGCTTAACTCTTATTTCAAAAACTTTCCCTTCCTCTCTTGAAAGAACTAACACATGGAGAAGTAGTCACCAAATTTCCTTCTGCGACATCACTCAGTTGGGCATTCTTAATGGCTGAGGCCAAGATGTGGAATCTCATGCCTCAAGCCAATCTGCCTTCTCCAAAGCCCCCATGTTACAATTCGAGCTGTGGGGTGCGGGTCACAGTGCAGCAATCAAGAGCAGGACATGTGGGAGATATTTTACTCTCTGACTTGGAGAATTGTCACACTCTATCCACCACCCTGGTGGAGTTCAGCAAGATCAGCACAGGTTGCCTCTTGACATGGACTCCCAGTCTGTATACTCTCCAGCTGCCAGGGGGCGGTGGGGTGGGAGGGGGGTTGTGGGGAGGCAATTTCATCTTTGTTTCACAATGCATTTTACTTTCACTCATTACATTCCTCACTGTTGCCTCATTTCCTCTTTCAGTCAAGCAGGATCAATTGATTCAAAAGGACTGGCAGAAAAGTGAAATTTATTTGGAATGCAGTCCTTGTGTGTTGCTCCCATGTTGCAGTTGCATTGCAGATATCGCATATTCATAAAAGTATTCTGAAGGTGAAATATTTCAGGATGGTTTACTTTTTCCCCATTGATGCGAATTGAACACTGCTTCAGCTTCTTGATGGTTCTTCTTTAATATGGTGACATGATGGAAGATAAATGTCCAAATTTCAACTTACCTAAGCTGCCTGATAGAAGTGGGTTTATCCCAATATTAATCTGCTTGTTTGAGCAGGATGTCTGAGGAATGGAGCAAAGTCCTACTTTAAATAGGTAGATTACATTCATTGATGGTGTCTGGACCATATGCAAAATTTCAAATTGAGTCCAAAGTGAGAGAGCAGTGGCAACTTCCCAGGGGACAAACCAGTCATGAGCAGGATCTTGGGCCAGGAGGGACACAGAAGGCAAATTTTAAAACTTTGTTTTTGGTTTCCTTCTGGCCAAGAAGTTACCACCCTCCTAAACAACATCAAGTTCATTCGAGGCATTCAAAAGAGCATTAGATGATTATTCAAATAGGAACAACGTACAGGGAAAGGTCAGGAGAATAGCTCTAAGTCATAATGCTGATTTGGAAAACTGGTGCAGACACGATGGGCCGAATGGCCTCCTTCTGCACCGTAACAATTCTGTGATGCTGAGGTGCTTCTTTCTTCTCCTGATCCCTGATGACATCCTTCCGTCTGCCAATATTTCCACACCCCTGCCCCACTCATTCGTTCCTGGCTATGGCCTTCTGCCACCAGGCATCCCCTCCTACCGGCCAGAGAGCCAGTCTGATCTGGCGTATGGCAACATTTATTAAAAGAGATCTTGCCTGGCTCATTGGACTCACCTGCACCCTTTTCAACCTACCCCAAGCTCCTTGGGAAAATAAAAGCTAATGGGATGGGGTTCTCCGTTGCCCAATGCCGAAATCGTATTCGGCGATCGTGTGGAGAATCCCTTTTGACGCCGAAATCGGGGGTGCCTGTTCTCGGATGCTCTGCCCCGTCCAAAACAACGTCATCGGGGAGTACAAAGCACACCATTGGGACAACTTCAGGACGTCACCTGAAGGCCCTTCCCCGATGCACCGCCCCCGATGGGCCGGCTTCCCGACAGTGCGGGACACATGTGCTCTGAGTTTTCATCAATCTCGTGTGGCGGCTGTGAACTGCATCCAACGGCACCACATTGGTGGGGGGGGGGGGGGGGGGGAGGAAGAGAAGAGCCGGTCCGCTGGCCGGGGGGGGGGGGGGGGGGGGGGAGGAGGAAGAGAAGAGCCGGTCCGCTGGCCGGGGGGGGTGGGGGGGGGGGGGGAGGAAGAGAAGAGCCGGTCCGCTGGCCGGGGGGGGGGGGGGGGGGGGAGGAGGAAGAGAAGAGCCGGTCCGCTGGCCAGGGGGGCTTCAGCGGGGGCTGGAGGAATTGGTGAGGGTTGGTCCAGGGGTGGCGACGAGGGGTACAGGTGGGTACTACCTGGCAGGCTCGATCCGCGTGCAGCCGGTGCCATGTTGTACATTGCGAGTGCTGCAGGTCATCGCCGTGCGCATGCGCGACCACAGACCTAGCAATTCTCCGGCCATTTTGTCAGGAACGCCGGAAGTTTTATGTGGCGCAGCTGCTAGCCCCCCACCGGGCGGAGCATCGGTGCAGGGGCGGTGCCGGCTTTTTCATCATTAAGCTAGACACCTCCTCCAGACATTGCCTCAAAATCAGAGAACCCAGCCCTATGTGTCAGAGCCTTCAATGTGCAGGTTGTGAAGTTCAATTAAAAAAAGTGAAAGAATTCTCCGCCAAAAGAACAGTTTGCTTCTGTTAATGTATAACCAAGGCACATTGAAAGGTTAATGCCACATGATTGAATTATCCTGCTGCACTTCACGATTTTAAAACGTCAATGTATCTTGTTTAGACTGTACTGTTACTTCCAAGAAAAACACATTGGTGGAAATAACCAAGTTATGCAAATAGCCTGAATGAGAACAAAAAAGTTCAAGTATCAGTCAAATGTTCAGAATCAAACTTGTCGCCCCTGTCTTGAGGGTACAATCGTTATTTTTATTCATTTACGGTATGTGGTGTTGTTAGCTAAGTCAGCATTTATTGCCCATCCCTGATTGCCCTTAATGTGGTGGTGAGCTGCCTTCTTCAACTTTTGTGAAGAGAAGGTCATGCCTCACTAACTTGATCAAATGTTTTGAGGAGGTGACAAAGACGATTGAGGGGAGAGCGGTGGATGTTGTTTACATGGACATCAGTAAATCCTTTGACAAGGTGCCTCATGGCAGACTGGTACAAAAGGTTAAGTCACACGGGATCAGAAGTGAGATGGTAAGACAGATATGGAACTGGCTTGGTCACAGAAGGCAAAGGGTAGTAGTACATAGAACATAGAATATACAGTGCAGAAGGAGGCCATTCAGCCCATAGAGTCTGCACCGACCCACTTAAGCCCTCACTTCCACACTATCCCCGTAACCCAATAACCCCATCTAACCTTTGTGGTCACTAAGAGTAATTTATCATGGCCAATCCACCTATCCTGTATGTCTGCACACGGCTGGTTTAGCACAAGGCTAAATAGCTGGCTTTTAAAGCAGACCAAGGCAGGCCATCAGCGCGGGTTCAATTCCCGTACCAGCCTCCCCAAACAGGCGCCGGAATGTGGCAACTAGGGGCTCTTCACAGTAACTTCATTTGAAGCCTACTTGAGACAATAAGCGATTTTCATTTTATTTTTTCTTTGGACTGTGGCAGCACCCGGAGAAAACCCACGTAGAAGCAGGGAGAACGTGCAGACTCCGTACAGACGGTGACCCAGCGGGGAATCAAACCTGGTGCTGTGAAGCCACAGTTCTAACCACTTGTGCTACCATGCTGCCCCATGGTGACTGGCCCCTCCAGAAGGGTATTTTTCTGAATGGAAGGTTGTGACTCGTGGTGTTCCACAGGGATCGGTGCTGGGGCCTCTCTTGTTTGTAGTATACATAAATGATTTGGAGGAAAATGTAGCTGGTCTGGTTAGTAAGATCGCAGATGACACCAAAGTTGCTAAAGTGGCAGATAGTGTTGAGAATTGTCAGAGGATAAAGCAGGACATAGATACGTTGGACATTTGGGCAGAGAAATGGTAAATGGAGTTTAATCCGGACAAGTGTGAGGTAATGCATTTTGGTAGGTCTAACATAGAGGGGAAAGAGACTGTAAATGGCAAAACCCTGAGGAATATAGAAAGTCAAAGATCTGGGCATACATGTCCACAGATCTTTGAAGGTGGCAACACAAATGATCAAGGTAGTCAAGAAAGGATATGGAATGCTTGCCTCCACTGGACGAGGCACTGGGTATAAAAACTGGCAAGTCATACTACAGTTGTATAGAACTTTGGTAAAGCCGCACTTGGAATATTGCACACAATTCTGATTGCCACACTACCAAAAGGATGTGGAGGCTGATGCACGATCAATTACACAAAGACGAGAGTTGAATGCAACTGAGGCTTTATTACACTAAGATGTGTGACCTCCTACAGCAGCTGGCGAAATGGCTGCTGTATGGGGAGCACACATATTTATACTCCGCCTACTGGGCGGAGCCAGCAGGCAGGGAACTACCCCCGTACCTGCAGTACAGGGCCTTACCAAAAATCACCTAATATATACATCAGGGGTGACTACCATATTCACCTCCTGTTAAAACTGAGTCCAGCAAGGGTGGTGGAGAACTATATACAAGTACATGTTTTATCTACAGAGCAAAAATGGAGATCCGATCAAGTTACAGGTTCAGTCGGTCCGGAGCCTTGATCTGCCGTTGGGAGCGCTGCAGTGGAGGCGGCGATTCCGGTGTCGGTCTGGTCTTCGGTGACTCTGGGAGCGTGCTGAAATCCTTGTCATTCTCGGGCCTGGGCACGGGGAGGACGGATTATCCTGGGGCGGGGCCTGCAGTGGGGTGCTCCGGGGAAGGGGGAGGGTGGCGCTGGGTCGGAGGGGTGTGTGTGTGTGGAACCAGCTGGTGCCAGGTCCCTGAGGGAGACTGTATCTTGGCGGCCGTCGGGGTACGCTACGTAGGCGTACTGCGGGTTGGCGTGGAATAGCTGTACCCTTTCAACCAACGGGTCCGCCTTGTGGAGTCATACGTGCTTACAGAGGAGTATGGGTCCTGGAGCTGCAAGCCACGTCGGGAGCGACACCCCGGAGGTGGACTTCCTGGGGAAGGCAAAGAGGCGTTCATGGGGTGTGTCATTAGTCGCAGTGCATAGGAGCGACCGAATGAGTGCAGTGCGTCGGGGAGGACCTCTTGCCAGCGGGAGGCTGGGAGATTTCTGGACCGTAGGGTCAGCTGGATGGCCCTCCAGACTGTCCCATTCTCCCTCTCCACCTGCCCATTTCCCCGGGGGTTATAGCTGGTCATCCTGCTTGAGGTGATACCCTTGTTGAGCAGGAACTGACGCAGCTCATCGCTCATGAATGAGGATCCCCTGTCGCTGTGGATGTAGGCGGGGAAGCCGAACAGAGCGAAGATGGTGTTGAGGGCTTTGATGACGGTGACAGACATCATATCAGGCCATGGGATGGCGAAGGGGAATCTGGAGTACTCATCAACCACACTGAGGAAGTACGTGTCACGGTCGCTGGAGGGGATGGGCCCTTTAAAATCCATGCTGAGGCGTTCAAAGGGGCAGGAAGCCTTCATGGTCTGGCTGGTAGAAGTGCGGTTATCACTCCGCACAGACCTGGCAGTCTCTGGTGATTGCCCTGATTTCCTCGACGGAGTAGGGCAGATTGCGGGCCTTGATGAAGTGGTACAAAAGTGTGATTCCCGGGTGACAAAGGTTGTCGTGCAGAGTACGGAGTCGGTCCACCTGTGCGCTGGCACATGTACCTCGGGATAGGGCATCGGGGGGTTCGTTGAGCTTACCAGGGCGATACAAAATCTCGTAGTTGTAGGTGGAGAGCTCAATCCTCCACCAAGATTTTATCGTTTTTGATCTTGCCCCGCTGTGTGTTGTTAAACATGAAAGCTACTGACCGTTGGTCAGTGAGGAGAGTGAATCTCCTGCCGGCCAGGTAATGCCTCCAATGCCGCACAGCTTCAACGATGGCTTGGGCCTCTTTTTCGATGGAGGAGTGTCGAATTTCGGAGGCATGAAGGGTTCGTGAAAAGAATGCCACGGACCTGCCTACCTGGTTGAGGGTGGCGGCCAGAGTGACGTCTGATGCATCGCTCTCGACTTGGAAGGGGAGCATCTCGTCGACTGCTTGCATGGTGGCCTTGCCGATGTCGGCCTAATACGGTTGAAGGCCTGGTGATCCTCGGTCGTTAGGGGGAAAAGAGTGGATTGGATGAGTGGGCGGGCCTTGTCCGCATAGTTTGTGACCCACTGTGCATAGTAAGAAAAGAACCCGGTCATGTTGGGTGTTCTGGTCTACAAACAGGTCAACACGGCTGGAGATGGTGTGACTCTATTTTATTAACAACTCAACTATAATAACATATTGTAAACTTGGGTACGTGCATTACCAGCTTATCTGTGGACCCTGTCCTATCACTATCTCGGTGAGGCACTCGGCACATGGTGAATGTCTGAGAGGCAGGATGTGAGCTCTGTGCACTGAGCTGGCTGCTGCTAGAAGCCGGCTGGAACTCTGGTGTCCCCTGTCTTTATAAAGCGTGTGCTCTCACTGGTGATTGGCTGCGATGTTGTGTATGCTGGTTGGTCCTACTGTACGTCCATCAGTGTGTCAGTGTGTGTATGATTGCACCATGATATGCTGATGTATATCATGACATCCCCCCCTTTTCGCAAAGAATATGTGCCGATATGAGAATAAATCAAGTGTAGTGAGTGTGTCTGATCATGTGTGTGCATTATTTACATCAATATGTACATGTGGCTATACTATATACACGGGAAGGTGCCAGGTGCAGAGGAAAATTATGTTACACCAAGAACAAAACAAATGCTTTTAACAAACAATGAAAAGCTCTTAAACAGTATGGCAGAACATGTCAGTGAGTCCAATAGTGCAAGGTTTATAAATCAAGTCTTTGGGGTGGGTGACTAATTCGGGTTGACCGCCTCAAGGGTGGTTCAGGATCCACCGGCTGAGGAATGGGCCGGGCCACGGTCGAGTGAGGAGCAGGCAGGGTATCTGGAAGCTCAACAAGTCCATGTCAGGGACAACAGGAGGGCATGGCACCGGGGCAGAATTTCGTAGCGAGCATGGAATGAAGGGCACGACGATTGCGGCGGCGAATAGAGCCATCAGGCAAACGACCCAGAAACGAGCGGGGAGCCACCTGTCTAAGAACCTCAGCCGTGAATGGACGGCACAGTGGTCCTGAAGGTGCGACCCATAAGCAATTGGGCCGGCGATAGGCCCGTGGACAGTGGGGCCGAGCGATAGGCCAGCAATGCGAGGTAGAATTCAGATCCTGCATCAGCAGCCTTACAGGGGAGCCTTTTTACAATGTGGACGTCCTTCTCTGCTTTGCCATTTGACTGAGGGTGCACGGGACTGGACGCCACGTGTGCAAAGTTGTATGCACTAGCGAAGGAAGACCATTCCCGACTCGCAAAGCAGGGGCCATTGTCTGACATCACGGTGAGCAGAATGCTGTGGCGAGCAAAGGTCTCCTTACAGGCCCGGATAACAGCCGGTGACGTGGTGTCGTGCAGGCGTATGACCTCAGGATAGCTGGAAAAGTAGTCGATGATAATGTAGTCCCTGCCGAGCGCATGGAACAGGTCCACGCCCACCTTCGACCAGGGGGACGTGACCAACTCATGGGGCTGAAGGGTCTCACGTGGTTGTGCTGGCTGGAACCACTGACAAGTGGGGCAATTGAGCACAGTGTTGGCAATGTCCTCATTTATTCCCGGCCAGTATAGAGCCTCTCGGGCCCTCCATTGGCACTTCTCAACGCTGAGATGGTATTCGTGCAGCTGCTCTAAGACAAGCCGGTGCATGCTGTGTGGGATCACAATGCGATCCAGCTTCAGGAGGACACCATCCACGTGGACACCATCCACGACTGGAATTTAAAATACAGATGGAGGGTGAGAAGGTAAAATCAAACACTAGTGTTTTATGCTTAAACAAAGGAGATTACAATGGGAGGAGAGAAGAACTAGCTAAGGTAGACTGGGAGCAAAGACTTTATGGGGAAACAGTTGAGGAACAGTGGAGAACCTTCCAAGCGATTTTTCACAGTGCTCAGCAAAGGTTTATACCAACAAAAAGGAAGGACGGTAGAAGGAGGGAAAATCGACCGTGGATATCCAAGGAAATAAGGGAGAATATCAAATTGAAGGAAAAAGCATACAAAGTAGCAAAGATTAGTGGGAGACTAGAGGACTGGGAAATCTTTAGGGGGCAACGGAAAGCTACTAAAAAAGCTATAAAGAAGAGTAAGATAGATTATGAGAGTAAACTTATTCAGAATATAAAAACAGATAGGAAAAGTTTCTACAAATATATAAAACAAAAAAGAGTGGCTAAGGTAAATATTGGTCCTTTAGAGGATGAGAAGGGAGATTTAAGAATGGGAGATGAGGAAATGGCTGAGGAACTGAACAGGTTTTTTGGGTCGGTCTTCACAGTGGAAGACACAAATAACATGCCAGTGACTGATGGAAATGGGGCTATGACAGGTGAGGACCTTGAGAGGATTGTTATCACCAAGGAGGTAGTGATGGGCAAGCTAATGGGGCTAAAGGTAGACAAGTCTCCTGGCCCTGATGGAATGCATCCCAGCGTGCTAAAAGAGATGGCTAGGGAAATTGCATATGCACTAGTGATAATTTACCAAAATTCACTAGACTCTGGGGTGGTCCCGGCGGATTGGAAATTAGCAAACATGACACCACTGTTTAAAAAAGGAGGTAGGCAGAAAGCGGGTAATTATAGGCCAGTGAGCTTAACTTCGGTAGTAGGGAAGATGCTGGAATCTATCATCAAGGAAGAAATAGCGAGGCATCTGGATGGAAATTGTCCCATTGGGCAGACGCAGCATGGGTTCATAAAGGGCAGGTCATGCCTAACTAATTTAGTGGACTTTTTTGAGGATATTACCAGTGCGGTAGATAACGGGGAGCCAATGAATGTGGTATATCTGGATTTCCAGAAAGCCTTTGACAAGGTGCCACACAAGGTTGCTGCATAAGATAAAGATGCATGGCATTAAGGGGAAAGTAGGAGCATGGATAGAGGATTGGTTAATTAATAGAAAGCAAAGAGTGGGGATTAATGGGTGTTTCTCTGGTTGGCAATCAGTAGCTAGTGGTGTCCCTCAGGGATAGAGTTGGGCCCACAATTGTTCACAATTTACATAGATGACTGAGAGTTGGGGACCAAGTGCAATGTGTTCAAGTTTGCAGACGACACTAAGTTGAGTGGCAAAGCAAAAAGTGCAGAGGATACTGGAAGTCTGCAGAGGGATTTGGATAGGCTAAGTCAATGGGCTAGGGTCTGGCAGCTGGAATACAATGTTGACAAATGTGAGGTTATCCATTTTGGTAGGAATAACAGCAAAAGAGGTTATTATTTAAATGATAAAATATCAAAACATGCCGCTGTGCAGAGACCTGGGTGTGCTAGTGCATGAGTCACAAAAAGTTGGTTTACAGGTGCAACAGGTGATTTAAGAAGACCAATGGAATGTTGTCCTTCATTTCTAGAGGGATGGAGTTTAGGACTAGGGAGGTTATGCTGCAATTGTATAAGGTGTTAGTGAGGCCACGCCTGGAGTATTGTGTTCAGTTTTGGTCTCCTTACTTGAGAAAGGACGGACTGGCACTGGAGGGTGTGCAGAGGAGATTCACTAGGTTAATCCCAGAGCTGAAGGGATTGGAATATGAGGACAGGTTGAGTATACTGGGACTGTACTCATTGGAATTTAGAAGGATGAGGGGGGATCTTATAGAAACATATAAAATTATGAAGGGAATAGATAGGATAGATGCGGGCAGGTTGTTTCCACTGGCGGGTGAAAGCAGAACTAGGGGGCATAGCCTCAAAATAAGGGGACGTAGATTTAGGACTGAGTTTAGGAGGAACTTCTTCACCCAAAGGGTTGCGAATCTATGGAATTGCTTGCCCAGTGAAGCAGGAGAGGCTCATTCATTAAATGTTTTTAAGATAAAGATAGATAGTTTTTTGAAGAATAAAGGGATTAAGGGTTATGGTGTTCGGGCCGGAAAGTGGAGCTGAGTCCACAAAAGATCAGCCATGATATAATTGAATGGTGGAGCAGGCTCGAGGGGCCAGATGGCCTACTCCTGCTCCTAGTTCTTATGTTCTTATGTTCTAAGCCGGTGCATGCTGTGTGGGATCACAATGCGGTCCAGCTTCAGGAGGACACCATCCACGACTGCCAAGTCGTCCCGAATGTTGTAAAACTGTGGGCATTGTCCCTTGAGCCACCCGCCCGTCATGTGGCTCATCACATGTTGCAGAAGGGGGTCAGCCGCAGTCTCACGGCGAATGTGGGCAAGGCGTTCGTCAGTGGCCGGCAGGTTGGCAGAAGTGAAGGCTACATGTGCGTTGACTTGGCAAACGAACCCCTCTGGGTCGGACAGAGTGTCGACTGCCCAGGACAGAGCATCTGCTATGATCAGGTCCTTACCCGGGGTGTATACAAGTTGGAAGTCGTACCTCTGGAGTTTGAGCAGAATGCGCTGGAGGCAAGGGGTCATGTCATTCAGGTCCTTTTCGATGATGTCAACCAGCGGGCGATGGTCGGTCTCCACAGTGAACTGGGGAAGGCCATACACATAGTCATGGAACTTGTCAACGCTAGTCAACACGCCTAGGCACTCCTTCTCAATTTGCGCATAGCGCTGCTCTGTGGGGGTCATGGCACATGAGGCATAGGCGATAGGGGCCCATGATGAGGCGTCATCTCGTTGCAGGAGGACCGCCCCAATGCCAGATTGGCTGGCGTCAGTCGAGATCTTCGTCTTCCTTGCAGGATCGAAGAACGGCAGTACCGGGGCGGTGGTAAGCTTGACCTTGAGCTCCTCCCATTCACGCTGCTGGGTGGGAAGCCACTGGAATTCAGTTGTCTTCCTGACAAGGTGCCGGAGAGCTGTGGTGTGGGAAGCGAGGTTAGGGATGAATTTTCCCAGGAAGTGGACCATTCCTAGGAAGCGTAGCACCGCCTTCTTGTCTGTCGGCTTCTGCATAGCCGTGATGGCTGCCACCTTGTCGGCATCCGGCTGCACACCCAACCGGGAGATGTGGTCCCCCAGGAACTTGAGCTCGGTTTGGCCAAAAGAACATTTGGCTCTGTTAAGGCGCTGGCCCTGGTCCCGTATCCGTTGAAAGACGCGTTGGAGGCGACTGATATGCTCCTGCGGTGTGGTAGACCAAATAATGATGTCGTCTACATAGACGCGCACGCTTTCGATGCCCTCCATCATCTGTTCCATGATGCGATGGAAAACGTCAGAGGCCGATATGATTCCAAATGCCATCCTATGGTAGCAGTATCTGCCAACTGGAGTGTTGAAGGTACACAGCTTCCTGCTGGGCTGAGCCAATTGAATCTGCCAGAAGACCTCTGACGCATCAAGCTTGGTGAATATTTTTGCCCGAGCCATCTCGCACGAGGTCTCCTCACGTTTGGGTATAGGGTAATGTTCCCTCATTATATTGCGATTTCAGTCTTTCGGGTCAATACAGATGCGGAGCTTGCCAGAAGGCTTCTTGACGCACACCATGGAGCTGACCCATGCAGTTGGCTCCGTCACCCGGGTAAGCACTCCTTGGTCCTGAAGGTCCTGCAGCTGCTGCTTGAGGCGGTCCTTGAGAGGTGCTGGGATTCTGTGAGGTGCATGAACTACCGGGGTGGCATCCTGTTTGAGCAGGATTTTGTATGTGTAAGGCAGTGTACCCATGCCTTCGAAAGCATCCTGGTTGTGAGAGGATTGAGTTTAGTTGCGCCCTGAATTCCGCATCTTGGCAGTCAGACGTGCCTTCTGGAGAGAGAGAGTGTACTCGCTGAACGAGGTGGAGGAGTTTGCAAGTTTGCACGCCTGTGCGCCTAGCAGAGTCCTTTGAAGAGCCCACGATCTCGAAGGGTAGGATGGCTTTTCGCGAGTTGTGCGTCACTTCGAGTTGGCACGACCCCGTGGTGGGGATGACGTTGCCATTATAATCGACCAGTTGACAGATGGATGGTAGAATTGCTGGTTTGACTCTCGGGGTTTGAAATGCTGACCATGCGGGGAGATTTGCGGAAGCACCAGTGTCCAGGCGAAATGTGATCAGGGATTGGTTGACCGTCAGGGTGGCACACCACTCGTCGTCCGGATCAATGATGTGCACCGGCAGTGGCTGGTGCGTTCGACTCGGTGACAGCTTGTTATTGTTGATGACAGCAATGCGGAAAGGCTCCCTGTCCTCAGTGTCACTGGTCTGTATGATGTCAGGATCGGACTCGGTGAACGTGGGTAGAATTGTCCGAACCTTTCTGCGAGGCTGGTTACACTGTTGCGAGTTGGCAGGCTGAGGTGCTCGACAGCAGACAGCATAGTGGCCAAGCCTGCCACAGCGTTGGCATTGTCGCGCTTTGGCCGGACATTGCCGCTTTAAATGGGAGGAACCACAGTTGCCGCACGTCATGACGTCAGTGCGTTCGTTGCGCCACCGCGCATGCGCGGTGCGGTCTTGCGTAGTGCACATCCAAGCGCGGGAGGCCTTGGAAAGCGTGCAAGATTGCCGCCCTCCTCCGGGCCGCGGGCTGGGAGGTACTCGATTGTCTGGACCCGCTCCGCCTCCTGGGGCCTCTGCCGCGCTGTTTCAGCCGCCTGGATGTGTGAGTACCGGCTGGTGGCGTTCTCATGCAGGACGCAGGTCTCGATGGCCGTCGTTAGCGTGAGTTGCGTGATTTTTAGGAGCTGCTGGCGCAGGGTGTCTGACATGACCCCGAAAACTATCTGGTCGCGTATCATGGAGTCAGAGGTGGACCCATAGCCGCAGGACTGCGCGAGGATGCGGAGGTGCGTTAAATAAGACTGGAAAGGCTCGTCCTTACCCTGCAGGCGCTGCTGGAACAAGTTGTTCTCCATGCTGCAGGATAGCGGATTGCTGATAAGTTGCAGGTAGGTCTCACGGGCTAGTATGCTTCCACTCCTGGAACCATGTCGTGTTGGGTGTTCTGGTCTACAAACAGGTCAACACGGCTGGAGATGGTGTGACTCTATTTTATTAACAACTCAACTGTAATAACATTGTAAACTTGGGTATGTGCATTACCAGCCTATCTGTGGACCCTGTCCTATCACTATCTAGGCAGGCTGTGAGCTCTATGCTCTGAGCTGGCTGCTGCTAGAAGCCAGCTGGAACTCTGGTGTCCCCTGTCTTTATAGTGCATGTGCTCTCACTGGTAATTGGTTGCGATGTTGTGTATGCTGGTTGGTCCTACTGTACGTCCGTCAGTGTGTGTGTGATTGCACCATGATATGCTGATGTATATCATGACAAACCCCAGGCAACGCTTGAGGGCCTTGGGGCAGTGGGGGAGGGGGAGTTCCATGAGGGGGCGCATGCGGTCGGGATCGGGCCCCACAACTCCATTCTGGACCACACAACCCCGTTCTGGACCACATAGCCGAGGATAGCTAAGCAGTTCGTGCTGAACACACACTTCTCATTGTTGTCCGTGCGGTTGAGGAGAGTGGCGGTGTGGAGAAATTTTACAAGGTTCGCATCATGGTCCTGCTGATCGTGGCTGCAGATGGTGACATTGTCAAGGTACGGGGAAAGTGGCCCGTAGCCCGTACCGGTCGACCATTCGGTCCATTTCCCGTTGGAAAACCGAGACCTCGTTGATGACGCCGAAAGGAACCCTGAGAAAATGGTAAAGGCGGCCATCTGTCTCGAAGGCAGTGTATGGGCGGTCCACCTTATGGATGGGGAGCTGGTGGTAGGCGGATTTAAGGCCCAGAGTTGAGAAGACCCAGTACTGTGCAATCTGATTGACCATATCAGATATGCATGGGAGGGGCTACGCGTCGAGCTGCGTGTACCTATTGATGGTCTGGCTGCAGTCCACGACCATCCTGTGTTTCTCCCCAGTTTTCACAACTACCACTTGGGCTCTCCAGGGGCTGTTGCTGGCCTCGATGATGCCTCCCGAAGCAGTCGCTGGACTTCGGGCCTGATGAAAGTCCTGTCCTGGGCGCTGTACTGTCTGCTCCTGGTGGCGACGGGTTTGCAATCTGGGGTTAAGTTTGCAAATAGGGAAGGTGGGTTGACCTTTAGGGTCGCGAGGCCGCACACAGTAAGGGGTGGTAGGGGCCCGCCGAATTTCAATGTTAGGCTCTGGAGGTTGCACTGGAAGTTCAGGCCAAGTAGTAAGGCAGCGCAGAGATTGGGGAGGAAGCTGGTAAACTCCACGACCTGGACAGTGAGAGTGGCGATGCAGTACCCCCGAATCACCACGGAGTGGGACCCGGAGGCCAGCGAGATTCTCTGGTTAGCGGGGTGTACCGAGAGGGATCAGCGCCTTACCGTATCGGATGAATGAAGCTCTCGGTGCTCCCGGAGTCCAGTAGGCAGGAGATCCCGTGCCCATCGATTTTCACGTTTGTAGAGGCGGTTGCTAGGTTGTGTGGGCGAGACTGGTCAATCGTGACCGAGGCGAGACGCGGTTGATCGTCAATGGTGGCAGACGATGGGGTGCCCGCGGGGCATGGGTCCTGGTAAGATGGTGGCACCCACGGGCCGCACGTGCCGTGGGGGAGACAGGGTGGCGGTGCTTGATGTTCCTGGGGAGGAAAAGATGGCGGCACCCACGGGCCGTACGTGGTGGGGGTTGAACAAGATGGCGGGACCCACGAGCCGCACGTTGTCCGAGGAGGGGAAGATGGCGGCGCCCACTGGCCGTACGGGGGGGGGGGGTCGGAACAATAGCGGCGAATGAACGGGCCTGGCACACTGCCACAAAGTGCCCCTTCTTGCCGCAGGTCTTGCAAAGGGCGCTCCGGGCCAGGCAGCGTTGTCGGGGGTGTTTTGTCTGCCCACGGAAATAACATTTGGTGCCCCCGGGGTTGGTTGGCTGCCGCATGGCACAGGGGTGGGGTTGGCTGAGTGGGGTCCCCAATGGGGCGGCCATCTCTGGAGTCCATGATGCGGAGGAGGGGTGGGCCGCGTGGCCAGGGGTGTAGGCCTGGATGTAGCGCGAGGCGACCGTCAGCGTGAGCGCAAGCTTTTTGGTTGCCGCGAGGTCGAGCGTGGCCCCTTCTAAAAGGCGTTGACGGATGTAATCTGACCCTATCCCCGTAACAAAAGCGTCCCTCATAAGTAAGTTTGAATGTTCTGTGGCCGTGACGGCCTGACAGTCACAGTCTCTGACTAGGGGAATTAGAGCACGCCATAAAGTCTTCTACTGACTCACCAGGGAGTTGACTGCGCGTGGAGAGGATGTATCTGGCGTAAAGCGCGTTAGTCCGCTGAGCGTAGTTTCCTTTCAGTAGCGCCGTGACTTTGTCGTAGTTCGGCGCGTCCTGGATAAGCGGAAAGACGTTGGAGCTCAGCCACGTGTAGAGGATCTGAATCTTCTGAGCTTCCGGAATTGGGTCTGGTGCAGACCTGATGTAAGCTTCGCAACAGGCTAGCCAATGTTCAAAGTCCTTTTTGGCGTTGCCTGATTGCGGATCCAACTGCAAGAGATCCGGCTTGATGCTGATGTCCATCTTCTGAATTTTAGAGTAATAAATTGATGCACGATCAATTACACAAAGATGAGAGTTGAATGCAACTGAGGCTTAATGACACTGAGATGTCTGGCCTCCTCCAGCAGCTGGCGAAATGGCTGCTGTATGGGGAGCACAGATATTTGTACTCCACCTACTGGGCGGTGCCAGCAGGCAGGGAACTACCCCCATACCTGTAGTACAGGGCCTTACCACAAATCACCTAATATATACATCAGCGGTGACTACCACAGAGGCTTTGGAGAGGGTGCAGGGACGTTTACCAGGATGCTGCCTGGTCTGGAAGGTGTTAGCTTTGTGAAGAGGCTGAATAGACTCAATGTTTTCATTAGAAAGATGGAGGTTGAGGGGTGTACTTAGAGGTCTACAAGTTTGAGGGCATGGATAAAGTGGACGGGCAGGCACTCTTTCCCAGGTTGGAGGGGTCAGTCACCAATGGTCATAAGTTTAAGGTCCATGGGGCAAAGTTTAGAGGAGATGTGCAAGGCAGTTTCTTTATGCAGAGGGTGCCTGGAACGCGTTGCCAGAGGAGGTTGTGGAAGCAGATACATTGAAAATGAAAATCGTTTATTGTCACAAGTAGGCTTCAAATGAAGTTACTGTGAAAAGCCCCGAGTCGCCACATTCCGGCGCCTGTTTGGGGAGGCTGGTACGGTAATTGAACCATGCTGCTGGCCTGCATTGGTCTGCTTTAAAAGCCAGCTCTTTAGCCCTGTGCTAAACCAGCCCCTATTAACGGCGTTCAAAAGGCATCTTGACAAACATATGGATAGGATGGGCCTCGAAGGATACTGCACAAGGAAGTGCTGGCAAAGGTTGGTATCATGACCGGCACAGGTTTAGAGGGCTGAAGGGCCTGTTCCTGTGCTGTATTGTCCTTTGCTCTTTGTTATTTGTTCACTGCAGTCCCTGAAGTGTAGGTACACCCTCAGAACTGTTAGGGAGGGAATTTAAAGATTTTGAAGTTGCGTCAGTGAAGCAATGGGGATATACTTCCAAGTCAGGGAGGTGACTTGGAGGGGAATCGCCTGGTGGTGGGGTTCCCAGATATCTGCTGCTCTTGTCCTTCGAGATGGTAATAATCATGGGTTTGAAAGATGCTGCCTCAGGAACCTTGGTGAGCTCTGCAGTGCATCTTGTAGCGGATACACACAGGTGGAGGGACTGATTGTTTGTGGAACAGGGAGCAATCAAGTGGGCTGCCTTGTCCAGAATGGTGTCCATCTTCTTGAGTGTTGTTGGAGTTGCACTCATCCAGGCAAGTGGAGAGTATTCCATCACACTCCTGTCTTGTGCTTTGTAGATGGTGGACACGATTTGGGGGTTGGGGGGGGGGGGGGGGGCACAGAGGTGAATTACTCTCTGCAAAATTTCTAGCCTTTGACCTGCTCTGGTAGCAGTGTTTAGATGGCTCATCCAGTTAAGTTTCTGGCAAATGTTAATCCCCCAGGATGTTGATAGTGGGGCATTCAGCAATGATAATGCCTTTCAATGTCAAGGGGTGATGGTTAGATCTTCTCTTGTAGGAGATGATCATTATCTGACACTTATGTGACATGAATGTTCCTTGCTACTTGTCAGCTCACGCTTGGATATTGTTCAGGTCGTGCTGCATTTGGACATGAACTGCTTCAGTATCTGAGGAATCGCACAGCACGGTGGCACAGTGGGTTGGCCCTGCTGCCTCACGGCGTCGAGATCCTAGGTTCGATCCTGGCTCTGGATCACTGTCTGTGTGGAGTTTGCACATTCTCCCCGTGTTTGCGTGGGTTTCACCCCCACAACCCAAAGATGTGCATGGTAGGCGGATTGGTCACGCTAAATTGCCCCTTAATTGGAAAAAATGAATTGGGTACTCAAATTCATAAGAATAAAAAGTATCTGAGGAATCACGAATGGTGCTAAACATAGTGCAATCATTTGCAAAGATCCATCTGCAAACATCTCCATTTCTGTACTTCTGCTGGAAGGAAGCTGATTGATGAAGCAGATGAAGATGGTTGGGCCTTGGTCACTGAGGCACGATCAATTTGACTAAAGACGAAAGTTGAATCCAAACTGAGGCTCTACTGGTATCAGATGTGTGGCCTCCACAGCAGCTGGCGAAATGGCTGCGAACTGGAGGACACGCATATTTATACCCCACCTCCTGGGTGGAGCCAGCGGGCAGGGGCCACAGGCGAACCTGTAGGGCAGGTTCTACCTTACACCCTCAAATATAAGTGCAACAGTGGTTTACCACATTCACCCCCTGTTAAAATTGAGTCTGGCGGGGGTGGTGGATAACTATATACAATCATGATTTTAATATTTACAGAGCAAAACCAATGTCTCTTTGCGTCCGGTGGACCGGTCAGAGGTTCAGCCGGTCCGGGGCCTTGATGGTCCTTTGAGAGCGACAAAGTGGTGATGGCGATGTTGGTGCTGACCTGGTCGAAGGTGACTCCATGAGCGTGCCGAAATCCTCTTCATCGACGGGCGTGGGCAGGGGGAGCACGGACGGTCTTGGGGGGGGGGGGAGGTGGTGTTGTGAGCGACGGGGAGGGGAGGGTGGCGCCGGGGGCGACGGGGGTGGTGTGGGGATGGAACATGCTGGTGCCAAGTCCCTGAGGGAGACAGTATCCTGGCGGCCGCCGGGGAACACCACATAGGCGTACTGGGGGTTTGCGTGGAGCAAATCTACCCTTTCCACCAACGGGTCTGCCTTGTGGAGTCGCACATGTTTACGGAGAAGCACGGTTCCCGGAGCTGTGAGCCACGTCGGGAGCGACACCCCAGATGTGGACTTCCCGGGGAAGGCAAAAAGACATTCATGCGGTGTATTGTTAGTGGCAGTGCAGAGTAACGAGCGAATGAAATGTAGTGCATCAGGGAGGACCTCTTGCCAACGGGAGGCCGGGAGATGTCTGGACTGAATGGACAGCTGGATGGCCCTCCATACCGTCCCATTCTCCCTTTCTACCTGTCAGTTTCCCCGGGGTTTGTAGCTTGTTGTTCTGCTGGAGACGATATCCCTGCTGAGCAGGAACTGACGCAGCTCATCACTCATGAATGAGGATCCCCTGTCACTGTGGATGTAGGCGGGGAAACCGAACAGAGTGAAGATCGAATTGAGGGCTTTAATATCGGTGGTAGACATCATGTCGGGGCAAGGGATGGCAAAGAGGAACCGGGAGTATTCGTCAATCACACTGGGGAAATATGTGTGACGATCGGTGGAGGGAGGGGGCCTTTGAAGTCCATGCTGAGGCGTTCAAAGGGGCGGTCCAGTCAGTAGAAGTGTGGCTTGCACTCCGCACAGACCTGGCAACCCCTGGTGATTGTCCTTACTTCCTCGACGGAGTAGGGCAAATTTTGTGCCTTAATAAAGTAGTACAACCGTGTGACCCCTGGGTGACAAAGGCTGTCGTGCTGGGTCTGGAGTCGGTCTACCTGTGCGCTGGCACATGTACCTCGGGATAGGGCATCTGGGGGCTCATTGAGTTTGCCACGGCGATACCTAATCTCGTAATTATAGGTGGAGAGCTCGATTTTCCACCGCAAGATTTTATCATTTTTGATCTTGCCCCGCTGTGTGTTGTTGAACATAAAGGCTACCGACCGTTGGTCAGTGAGGAGAGTGAATCTCCTGCTGGCCAGGTAATGCCTCCAATGCCACACAGCTTCAAATATAGCTTGGGCCTCTGTTTCGACGGATGAGTGCCGAATTTCAGAGGCATTAAGGGTGCGGGAGAAGAATGTCACGGGGCTGCCTACCTGATTGAGTGTGACAGCAATGGCGACGTCTGATGCGTTGCTTTCTACTTGGAAGGGCAGTGCTTCATCTACAGCGTGCATTGTGGCCTTGGCAATATCAGCTCTGATCCGGGCGAAGGCCTGTTGGGCCTCGGCCGTCAGGGGAAACTGGATGGACTGTAGGAGTGGGCGGGCCTTGTCGGCATAGTTTGGGACCCACTGCGCGTAATATGAAACGAACCCTAGGCAGTGTTTGAGGGCCTTGGGGCAGTGGGGGAGGGGGAGCTACATGAGAGGGCGCATGCGGTCGGGATCGGGCCCCAGAACTCTGTTCTGGACCACATACACGAGGATGGCTAAGCGGTGTGTGCTGAACACACACTTCTCCTTGTTGTAAGTGAGGCTTAGGAGAGTAGCGGTGTGGAGAAATTTATCAAGGTTGGCATCGTGGTCCTGCTGATCATGGCTGCAGATGATGACATGGTCTAGGTATGGAAATGTGGCGCGCAAACCGTACCAGTCGACCATTCGGTCCATCTCCCTTTGGAAGACCGAGACCCCGTTAGTGACGCCGAAGGGGACCCTAAGGAAGTGATATAGGTGGCCGTCTGCCTCGAAGGCGGTGTATGGACGGTCCGATTTGCGGATGGGAAGCTGGTGGTAGGCGGATTTCAGGTCTACCGTTGAGACGACGCGGTACTGTGCAATCTGGTTAACCATGTCAGATATGCGTGGGAGGGGGTATGCGTCGAGCTGCGTGTACCTGTTGATGGTCTGACTTTAGTCCACGACCATTCTGTGCTTCTCCCCAGTTTTAACCACTACCACTTGAGCTCTCCAGGGGCTGCTACTGGCCTTGATGATGCCTTCCCGAAGCAACCGCTGGACTTCGGACCTGATGAAGGTCTTATCCTGGGTGCTGTACCGTCTGCTCCTGGTGGCGACGGGTTTGCAATCTGAAGTTAGATTAGCAAAGAGGGAAGCTGGGTCGACCTTTATGGTTGCGAGAACGCACACAGTAAGGGGTGGTAAGGGACCGCCGAATTTAAGGGTTAGGCTCTGGAGGTTGCACTGGAAATCCAGGCCGAGGATAAGTGCCGCGCAGATGTTAGGGAGAACGTAGAGGCGGAAGCCGTGGAATTCTACGCCCTGGACCGGGAGTGTGACCGTACAGTACCCCCGGATTGCTAGGCAATGGGATCCGGAGGCCAGGGAGATTTTTTGATTGGTGGGGTGTATCGTGAGGGAGCAGCGCCTTACTGTATCCGGGTGTATAAAGCTCTCTGTGCTCCCGGAGTCGAGCAGGCAAGAGGTCACATGGCCGTCGACTTTCACGCTGGTGGAGGCATTGGACAGGTTATGCGGGCGAGACTGGTCGAGTGACATGGAGGCGAGCCTAGGTTGGTCGTCGGGTAATGGGGCGGCCGTTGAGTTCAGATCTTGGAACGCTGGTGGTGTCCATGTGCTGAGGGGTAGACAATATGGCGGTGCCAGGAGATCTTGGGGGTTACAAAATGGTGGTGCCCATGGAACGCACAAGCGGGGGTGGAGCAAGATGGCGGTGTCCATGAAACGCACGTGTTGCGCAGAGGGGAAGATGGTGGCAGCCACTGATCTCACACGTTCTGGGGGGAGGAGAAGATGGCAGCGCCCATTGTCCGTGACTGGGGGTGGGGTGGGGGCGATCGTGGCCACTGAGCGGGCCTGGCACACCGCGGCAAAGTGGCCCTTCTTCCCGCAGGCTTTACAAAGGGCAGCGTGGGCCGGGCAGCATTGGCGGGGGTGATTTTGCTGGCCGCAAAAGTAGCATTGGGGCCTCCTGGGGTTTGCCGACTGGCGTATAGCGCAGGCGTATTGGGTGGGCAGTGCCCCTGCTGGGGCGGCTGCCTGTGAGGTCCATGAAGCATAGGAGGGGTGGGCCGCGAAGTTTGGGGCGTAGGACTGGACGTTGCGCAGGGTGACCGTCATGGAGAGCGCTAGCATTTCAGTCTCCGCGACGTCGCGCATCTAGGAGCTGCTGACATATGATATCTGACCCAATTCCAGTCACAAAGGCGTCCCTCATAAGGAGGTCTGAATGTTCCTTAGCTGTAACGTCCTGGCAATCACAGTCCCGAACTAGTGGGATTAGGGCCCTCCAGAAGTCTTTTATGGGCTCTCCCGGTAGTTGAGAACGAGTTGCGAGCGCGTGCCTGGCGAAGAGCGTGTTTGTCTTTTGCTCGTAATTGTCCTTGAGTCGAGTCATGGCTTTGGCGTAGTTTGGCGCATCCTGGATCAGCGGGAAGACTTTGGAGCTCAGCCTGGAATATAAGATCTGGATCTTCTGAGCCTCCGGAACAGGGGTCGGTGCCGCGTTGATATACGCTTCAAAGCAAGCTAGCCAGTGCTGGAAGTCCTTTCTGGCGTTGCTTGAGTGCGTATCCAGCTGCAGGCGACCTGGTTTAATATGGAGGTCCATCCTTAGAAACTGATACCAATAAATTGAGGCACGATCAATTTGACTAAAGACGAAAGTTGAATCAAACTGAGGCTCTATTGGTATCAGATGTGTGGCCTCCCACAGCAGCTGGCGAAATGGCTGCGAGCTGGAGGAGCCCATTCGGCCCTTCAAGCCTTCTCTACTATTCACTATGATCATGGCTGATCATCCAACTCAATAGCCAAATCCCACTTTCCCCCCCATATCCTTTGACTCCCCTTCGGCCTAAGTGCCATATCTGACTGCTTCTTAAAAACAAAGTTTTGGCCTCAACTACTTCCTGTTGTAACGAATTCCACAGGTCGACCACTCTCTGGGTGAAGAAATTTCTCCTCATCTCTGTCTTAAATGGTCTTCCCCGTATCCTCAGACTGTAACGTTTAGCTCTGGACACACCCACCATTGGGAACATCCTTCCTGCATCTACCCTGTCTAGTCCTGTGAGAATTTTAGAGATTTCTATGAGATTTCCCCTTATTCTTCTGAACTCCAGCGAATACAATCCTGACCGATTCAATCTCTCCTCATACGTCAGTCCCGCCATCCCAGGAATCAGACTGGTAAACCTTCGCTGCACTCAGATACGGAGAACAAAACTACATACAATATTCCAGATGTGGCCTCACCAAGGCCTTGTATAATTGCAGGAAGACATCTAAGCTCCTGTACTCAAAATCTCTTGCACTGAAGGCCAACACAAATTTGCCTTCTTTATCGCCTGCTGTACCTGCATGCTTGCACCAAGGTCTTGTTGCACATTCCCTTCTCCTAATTTATGGCCATTCAGATAATGCACTCTTGTTGTCACCTCTGAAGTTCAGTTCTTTTGCCCATGTTTGAACCAAGGCTTTAATGAGGTTAAGCGCTGACTGACCCTAGCAGATCCAAACTGAGTGTTCGCATGATTATAGAATTTACAGTGCAGAAGGAGGCCATTTGGCCCATCGAGTCTACACAGGCCCTTGGAAAGATCACCCTATCTAAGCCCATACCTCCACCTGATCCCCATAAAGCAGTAAACCCATCTAACCTGTTGGGACACTAAGGGCAATTTAGCAAGGCCAATCCATCTACCTGCACATCTTTGGACTGTGGGAGGAAACCGGAGCACCCGGAGGAAACCCATGCAGACACAGGGAGAATGTGAAGACGCCGCATAGACAGTGACCCAAGCCGGGAATCGAACCTGGGACCCTGGAGCTGTGAAGCAACTGTGCTAACCGCTGTGCTACCGTGCCGCCTGATCGAGAGTAGACTGTTGAGGCAGTAAATAGCTGGGTTTGATTTGTCCTGTTTCTTGTGCACAGGACATACCTTTGCAATTTTCCACATTACTGGGTAAATGCTAGTGTTGTAGCTGTACTGGAACAGCGTGGCAAGTTCTGGAGCACAATTCAGGACTATTGCCGGTTAATTGTCAGCATCCATAGTCCCTTTTCAATATCCAGTGCATTCAGCTGTTTCCTGATACAACGTGGAGTGAATCGAATTGACTGAAGACTGATACCTCTGATGCTTGGGACCTCTGGAGGAGACCAAGATGTATCCCTCACTCGGCACCTCTGGCTGAAGACTGTTGTGAATGCTTCGGCCTTGTCTTTTGCATGGGTGTGCTGGGTTCCTCCATCATTGAGGATGGTGTTATTTGTGGAGCCTCCTCCTTCGGTGAGTTGTTCAATCGTCTAGCGCCATACACGACTGGATGTGGCAGGTCTACAGGGCTTAGATCTGGTGGTTGTGGGCTCGCTCAGTTCTGTCCATCACAGTAGTGGATTGGTGACCTTTAAACAACAAATGAAAGTGCCTCATTCGACACAATTATACGTGTCCCAGTAAAAATGTTGATTCACCTTCAACCATTTGTATTCTATAACGACAATCAGGAAAAGTAAATTCTAATCTCTATGAATTTGGTTGAAAGCGAAGGTCTCTGGGATGTCAGTGTCATGGCTTAACTCTTTGTGCGCAGTTTCATTCTCTTCAGAAAATAAGAGTCGTCACACCAACTCCAGCTTTAACCCATTTTTCCTCAAACAGGAACAATGGTGGAACTTTTAAACTGCCTCTGTCTTCACCGAAGATAGTAATTTATGGTGGTGCAGTGGTTAACACTGCTGCCTCACGGCGGTGAGCTCAATGCCGGCCCCGGGTCACTGTCTGTGTGGAGTTTGCACGTTCTCCCCGTGTCTGTGTGTGTCGCACCCCCCACAACCCAAAGATGTGCAGGGTAGGTGGATTGGCCACTCTAAATTGCCCCTTAATTGAAAAAAAATAATTGGATACTCTAAAAACTTTTTAAAAAAGATAGTAATTTATCCCTTTCTCCAGATAGCTTGACGTCGATATCTTATTGAATTTATTAAAAACTCAGCAACATAAGGCTTAACTATCAGACAGATATGGCTTCAACACCAGGTCTAATGGATTACAAAGTTTCACAATATTTTCTGAAGAAACAAGTGAAAAAGGAGTTTAACTTACATTACATTTAGTCCTGTTATTTTGCAGCAGTAATAGAGAGAAATCAATGCCGGAAAGATCTGTATTAAAAATGTATGCTGAATTAGCATTGTTCAGCAGAGTAGTAACTAATCACATATGACCACTTAAAGGCAGTTGTGTGTCCTGGCTTATGTTGGATTGCAATTTTGGCAAAGAAAATGATTTTTTTACTCTATTGAAATTGGATTTGAAGTTTTATTGACAACTGAGGCTTATGTCACCCAACGTGGTTCTCTTTTTATAATTGTTTTTTTCTGTCAACTCTTAAATATGACTGCTCACACTCAATGTTAATTATCCCATTCAGAAAGCAGGGAGAGTGAACTGAAACGTCTTTTGCAGCACTTGAGATCTCTGCTTGCTTATGTTTTGGTCAGATTAAAGAATGGAGATGTTTTCAATTTTTACAATTAAAGAACCAAGCTCAATTTTTCCAAATAAGGGACCTAGCTGAAAAGCCAATGTCCACATCATGGGCGAGATTCTACGACCCCCCGCCGGGTCGGAGAATCGCCGGGGGCCTGCGTAAATCCCGCCCCCGCTGGCTGCCGAATTTTCCGGCACCGGAGATTCGGCGGGGGCGGGAATCGCGCCGCGCCGGTTGGCGCCCCCCCCCCCCCCCCACCCCCGCGGTTCTCCGGCCCGGATGGGCCGAAGTTCCGCTGCTAGAATGCCTGTCCTGCCGGCGTGGATTAAACCACCTCTCTTACCGGCGGGACAAGGCGGCGCGGGCGGGCTCCGGGGTCCTGGGGGGGGGGGGGGGGGCGCGGGGCGATCTGGCCCCGGGGGGTGCCCCCACGGTGGCCTGGCCCGCGATCGGGGCTCACCGATCCGCGGGCGGGCCTGTGACGTGGGGGCACTCTTTTCCTTCCGCTTTCGCCACGGTCTTCACCATGGCGGAGGCGGAAGAGACTCCCTCCACAGCGCATGCGCGGGGATGACATGAGCGGCCGCGCATGCGCCGCCCGGCAATGTCATTTCCACGCCAGCTGGTGGGGCAACAAAGGCGTTTTCCGCCAGCTGGCGGGGCGGAAATCAGTCCGGCTCAGGCCTAGCCCCGCAAGGTTAGGGCCCGGCCCCCCAAGATGCGGAGGATTCCGCACCTTTGGGGCGGCGCGATGCCGGACTGATTAGCGCCGTTTTTCGCACCGGTCGACGGACATCACGCTGATACTGGCGAATTTCGCCCCATGTACGAAACAAAGATTGCAAACAGAGACGATATAGTGGGTCTGGAAGCACTGAGTGGGTGTCACAAAGTTGATATTACCTTGAATGCTGGTTGAGAGGGAGATAGTTAGCAAGGCAAGGATGTCCACAGCACAGGAATATTGGGGGCAGCACGGTAGCACAGTGGTTAGCATTGATGCGTCACAGCGCCAGGGTCCCAGGTTCGATTCCCGGCTTGGGTCACTGTCTGTGCAGAGTCTGCACGTTCTCCCTGTATCTGCGTGGGTTGCCTCTGGGTGCTCTGGTTTCCTCCCACAAGTCGCGAAAGATGTGGGGCAGTATTCTCCCATACCCGGCGGGGCGGGGGGTCCCGGCGGGACGGAGTGGCGTGAATCACTCCGGTGTCGGTCCGCCCCGAAGGTGCAGAATCCTCCGCCCCGACCACCGCCCACTCCGGTGTCGGTCCGCCCCGAAGTCATTGCCGCCCCATTGGCCGGCGGGATAGGGGCCTGGCGCCACGCCAACGAGCGCCGAAGGAGTCACTTCCGCACCGGGAATGGCGGATGACCACGGCTTCCGGTGCAGAAGGAATAGAGTGCCCCCACTGCACAGGCCCGCCCGTGGATCGGTGGTTTCCGACCGCGGGCCAGGCCACCATGGGCGCACCTCCCGGAGCAAGATCCCCCCACGATACCCCAAGAACCCCGGAGCCTTTGGGTTGATTAAAGTCAAGTTTGACTGAACTTAGGATGCTTTTCAACTTGGCTGGTTCAGCAATACTGGCCCCTTCTATTGTGTTGCTCTGGGCATGTGCCTGTGCTGCAGACTAAGTCCACAGGATTTGGGATGTGGTCAACGGAAGGGTACAGCAACAGGCATTAATCCACTCATTGACAAAACAGCAGAATTCCCTTCTTGCGCTCTCTATTAAAATTATTGACTTACAGCTATGTCTCCACTTAAAGTAGGCAAGACAAAAATTTAGTTCTAGCTTGTTGCTTCATTGTTAAAATGTGCATTTATCAATTTGGTAGATCCTGCCAGGATAATTGTCATATTTCATCTTGGATTGATTGCTGCAGCAAGGACAACAATTTACACACATTTTCTGCATCGTTAAGGTAAGAAAATGACCCAAGGTCATTTTCTTCAAAAGGTGCGGGGAAAACACCTATGGAGCCAAAAAAACAAGAACTAAGAATCGTGCAAAGAGTTAGTTTTTAACGAAGACTTGAAGGAGCTGCAGGAAGCTGGAATGGATATAAATATCAGGACGGAATTCCCACATGTGGGACTTAAGAAATTGAAGCCTTGACCATCAATAGTGGAGCATGGAAAGAAAGGATGCAGAAATGGCTGGATTCAGAGAAAAGACAAAATTGGGAAGTGTAGTGCTGAAGAAGATAGAGAGCAGCATGGCAATGGAGACATTGAAAGACCAGTCTGGGCTACTGCTGAGGACCTCTGTGACCAAGTCTGCCCCAGCTAGTGAGGTAAAGGGGAAGTCCTCTTCATGTTGCAGAGACCAACATCATCAGGGGTGCATATAGGGTACCTACCCACTGAAGAAGCCAGGAAATCTATCAGAGCAGGATGGCAGATGGATGTCAGGGAACCACAGAAACAAACCCTTTTATTAAGAGGTGGTTAAAGTATGGGAATCTGTGGGTGTTCTTTATATAGACTTCGAGAAGGCATTTATTGAAGTCCCTCGTAAAAGATTGTAAGATAATGTTAAAGCCCATGAGATTGAATAAAATTATTGAAATACTCGTTTGATAGCACAGAACTTGAGTATTGCTGAAAAAAATCTTTTATATAAGTAAATGGATTAACTGACACATTCTATATGGCAAGCCTCCACTCTCCAACCATTCAGCACTTTCATCTCATGCAGTATAAAGTTGTTGGATGCGATCGAACAGCCTCGTCGCGCCCGACGTGGTGACACGGCGAGGTGGTTGCGTTTTGCAAGAGGCCTCTCGCAAGATTTTCAATGCTCTGAATGCCTCTCGAGGTCCAACAAGATCTTGCAAGATGTCATGATCTGGACTCATTTATGCTTCCATACATATTACTTACAATGCCACATTTCTTTTTCTATCAAAAATTTGGATATCTGGCTTTCTGTCTCATCATTTTAGTTGTTAATAAATAGGGGTGAATAGTTGAAGACCCAACACAAGTCATTATGAGGCATCCCGTAACAGCCTCCCCGAACAGGCGCCGGAATGTGGCGACGAGGGACTTTTCACAGTAACTTCATTGAAGCCTACTTGTGACAATAAGCGATTTTCATTTTCATTTAAATATGTTAGCATTCAAACCTCGAGGCCCGGGAACAAATGCCCGCGCCTGGGAGACCTCGCTATGGGGCCATTGAGCACTGGTCCACACAAACATGGAGCTGGGGGCTTCAACCTGGCCCGTGGTTGGGCTCCTGGCACTCGTGCTGCCATCCTGGCATCGTGGCAGTGTCACTCTGGCACCCTGGCAGTGTCACTCTCACTCTACCAGGGTGCCTGGGTGCCACTGCCTGGCTGGCAGCGTGGCACTGTCAGGGTGCCAAGTGGTCAGGTGCCAGGTTGCCCATGTCAGATTGCCCATGCCAGGGATCAAGACCAGGGGTACCCTTCCCTTAAGAGGTGGGGTGAGGGGTGCACTCGAGGATCCCTTAAAAGGTAAGTTGGGGCGTTGGGGAGGTCCAGAGGCAATCGGCTGAATGGAAGAAGACAGAGTGGGGATAATGAGCAGCTTTTCCAATTGGCAGTGTATGACTAGTGATGTCCCATAATGACTTGTGTTGGGTCTTCAACTATTCACCCCTATTTATTAACAACTAAAATGATGAGACAAAGCCAGATATCCAAATTTTTGATGGATAAAGAAATGTAGCATTGTAAGTAATATGGATGGAAGCATAATTGCAAAGAAATGTTGGGCAAGATTCTCTGGCCTCCCCACGACCTGCTTCTCGGCTTCAGGAGGCAGTCCACCCGCCATTGGCCGGCGGCGGGATCTTCTGGCCGCTGTCAGAGGTTTTCCATTGAATCCATACCATGTTGCCGGGAAACCCATGTTAGGGGTGCGCCGCTGGCGGAACCAGAAGATCCCACCAGCATGAACAACTAGGAGATCTCACCCATTGGTCGATTATGTGAATGGGCAGATCTGTGGCAAATGAATTTTAATGTAGGCAAATGTGAGATCATCCATTTTGGACTTGACATGGATACAACATGGTATTTTCTAAATGGCGTGACTCTAGAAACAGTGGATATCCAAAGAGACTTGGGGGTCCAGGAACATTGTCATGAATGGGTACAGAAAATAATCAATAGGGCTAATGGAATGCTGGCCTTCCTATCCTGAGGACTAGAAAAGGAGACAGATGTTATGCTACAACCATATAAAATCTTGATTGGAGCACATTTTAAGTAATGTGAGCATTTCTGGGTGCCACACCTTCGGAAGGATATATTGACCATGGAGAGAGTGTGGTGTAGATTTACCAGAATGTCACGTGGCTTTAAAGGGCTAAATTAAGAGGAAAGATTATACATATTAGGCTTGGATGCTCCAGAATTTTGAAGATTAAGGAGTGGTTTCTCAAGGTTTATAAAATATTCAGGGGAATGGATAGGGCAAGTACCTCTGATGATTGGAGCACCTAGAATGAGGGGGGTGGATAGTCAAAGACCTAGTGTTGGGCCTTTCAGGACCGAAATTAGGAAAGACGTTTACATATAAAGAGTAATAGAAATTTGGAAATAGCTTCCACAAATGGCAATTGATACTAGATCAATTTTTAACTGTAAATCTGAAATTGATGGATTGTTGTTAACCAAAGCAAATATGGGTTTGAGGCAAAGATGTGCATATGGAGTTCGGCCACATATCAGCCATATATGCCGCATAACACACCCGTCCTGATCCAAATCTTACTGAGGACCGACAATATGGGATGTCCGGGCAGAGGGCATCTTTACTCTCTCTCATGGATGATTAGGTTTTGGATGAGAGGAGAGTGAGAATATTTGCATCCTGGACAAATTTGCAGTCTCTTTCGGGGAATATCACTACAATATTGTTTGAGTACGCTGGAAGAGCAGCATATTTTCAGGACCAAGAGCAAAAGTAAATATTAAGATGTTTCTGGAAAATTTTTAAAGGAATGAGGCCCATAATGGTTAGAAGGGGGGATTCCCTTCCCCAGGGTTGGCTTTGTTTGTTACTGGGGCCTTTATCTCCATGTGGTTCTATTATTGGGGGATTAATGGGAGACTCCAGTTGCTCCATGACCTGCCTCTGGTTCGGGGTTCCTGAAAATGGCCTTGAAGTGAGGTCTTAATTCGTCTTATTGACTATCTTCTTCAATGGAGCAGTTCACTCCTAAGAAACACATTCAAATCAGGATCAGATCAGAACTCTGGGCATATCCTCCAGTCAATGGGAATTCATACTAATCACAACCTGTTCACATGGTTATACAAAAGCACTTATCTGTAAAAACCATGGCCTGGTTCACCAGAGGGCCACACAGAAGTGAGATTGATGACTCGGGTGGGGGATGGGAGGGGGTGTTGTTGGTTGCTGGAAGGCACAGGGGAAGGTTCTGGAAATCACAGGGAGGGTTTCACAAGACAATGTGGTGGGGGAGTGAAAGACAAAGTGGGTGGAGAAACCAGGGAGACTTGAAGAGGGAGGGGTGAATATTCAAAGGAAAGAGTATGATGTTGATACTGGAAACTTGGAGGCAGGGGTTTGGTTACTGGTGGTGGGAGTGCCCTGTAACTCTGAGAAGGGGGCATGGGGTGTTGTAGGGTGGCAAAGTGAGGGTCCATCTGTGGTGGGCATAGGTCTCGTCTGGGCCACTGGAGGGGAAAATAAGTTAAATACGGACCTTGGAAGTGGCATGAACAGGGTGATCATGTGGACTGTGATAGATTTGGGCTCATCGGGTAGGGAGGTGGTGTGGCTGGGGGATAAGGAGGGGCGGTGGGGGAGTGTGGACAGGTAATAACACAAGCAGCATCAAGAAAAACCCAGTAGACCTCTGTGAAGTGAAATGTTTATTTTATTTACAATGGTGCAATAATTATTTTCAATGATTGGACACCTATGCCACCAGTGTGAACTTAATACTTCTTAACTTCTTAACTTTTCTTGCCCTATCACTACGTCTAGGTTCTTTCCTGACATTTGCAGCACCGATAGAGGCAGCCTGCTAACTATCAATCCCTCTTATCTCTGATGGCTTTCGTGGGTGTCCTCTGGTGGGCTGAGGCCAAGAGCGACCCTGTCGTCTTTAGGTTTCCTCCTATGGAGAAAGTGCACCCTTAGTGGTCTCAGAGGCCGGAGCTGATGGGGTCACAGGCAAAGTTAAAATGAATGGACATCCATGAGGAGTCCTGGGTGGAAGCCCTAGTGCTGTCAGTCTGACGCTGATCCTCTCTATAGGTGCTCAGGGGCCCCTCCCTGGCTCTTTGAGGAGAATGGGTGTCTGGAAAGAGGTTGAGATGCCCATTTTACCTCATGTAGCCACTGTAAAAGCTCACTCATGACTGCAGGGATGGAGTGCCAAACCGATTACATCTCCAGCAGAAATTGGGCCAGAATCTGCATGGCAACCTCCAGTCTGCCCAAGAAGACTTCTATGCACTCACAGGTCAGAGCCATTGCATCAGAGAGCATGGGGATGTAATCCTCCACCACATGTGCCACTTTGTTTTGGGCGTCTAACAACTCTGTCTGATGTTCCCCTGCAACTCAATGATGCCCAGCAACTTTGCCATGACCGCTCCCGGAGGCTTAGCATCTGGCTCAGACTTTGCAGGGGCCTCTTCTACAGTTGTCCTCCATGTGCCAGACATCTTGGGTGTCCTCTGGAGGGCTGAGACCAAGAGTGACCCTGTCATCTTGTAGGACTCCTCCTACAAGGAAGGTGCTTCTTCCTGCTATGGGCATGTGTCTGTGAGGTGAACACCAGAGTCTATGAGCTTCTGAGGTGTATATCTCTGGGCTATTGGAGGGCAGGTGAATCATGTAATTCCTCTACAGTTGGAAAGTTGACCTAATTTTCTTTTGAGACCTCCTACATTCTGGGGCTGGATTTAGGTGTACAGGCTGGCATCATCCTCTTCCTGCTGGTAGCTAAAGTGAAACGAGGCGAGAAAGTGTGACCGTCTGGGCTGCCTCCTATATTGCACAGAGCTGCCGATTTGTCAAAATTATGCATGCTCCCTTGCTGGATGCTTTGGGAAGGCCAACCTTGCCATCGGCACATGCATGGTCATGGTGCTCCCCTGCCAGCTTGGCAATCTGCCACTCATATTGGGTGAGGGGCCGGATGTTGGGCACGCCCGCACTCGTCCTCTCCCTCTTATGCCTGTTTTGTGCTATCTTCTCCTGCATAAAGATGGATCAATAAATTGTGAGCACTTCTGATGCAGGAGCAGGTCGCATGCTCCTAATTCTGTAGCTGAAAAGTGACCTCATGATTCCCCAAAACCTGTCCATCATGCACAAGGCAC
This sequence comes from Scyliorhinus torazame, assembly GCF_047496885.1. NCBI lineage: Eukaryota > Metazoa > Chordata > Chondrichthyes > Carcharhiniformes > Scyliorhinidae > Scyliorhinus > Scyliorhinus torazame. The sequence goes on from NC_092709.1 coordinate 270,885,689, forward strand.
AAAGATCGGTTTGAGGGAATTTTGGCTATTTTCCTGGATCGGTGTATCTCCCACAGCACTCAGGAAACTGGACACCATCCAGGATTGTGCATACCCCTTGATTGACACCCCATCTAACACCCTCAACATTCAGTTCCTCCACCATCGACCCATTGGCAGCTGTATGCGGCAGTGAATGCTGCACTGCTGCAAGTCCCCAGGGCTACTTGGGCAGCCTCCTCCTCCATACCCAAGAGCTCTAGCAGCTAGAAAGACAAGGGCAGCAGAGGCATGGACTCAGCACCATCTGCATGTTGCCCTCTACTCCAGCTTCCACACCCCATTCCGCCAAATAGCTGTGCCCACAGTATGACTGGTTCAGTAACCCACTGTTGCCTCCCTTTAAGCAGACCATGCAGACTGCAGTGGGGCAACAAGCAACACACCAGCACCCCCTGAAGGGCTTTTAAGGATGGGCAACCCAGATGTTGGCTTTGCCGTTGACATCCATGTGCCATGACAGATTGAGAAAAACGGTGAGGTGGGTATAGAGTCTGGAGTGTTCACTTACCCTGGCGACGGGGTTTAAACCATTCATTAATTTCCTGAACTGCATGTCACTCCTCCTCTGCAACCCTCTAGTGCTGACCATCATGGCGACAATCTCCCAGGTCAGTGTGGTGAATCGGGCGGGCTTCCGACTCCAAATCTCTGGGAAAGAGGACATCATTCCTGTCCTTTAAGCCTAGAAGAGGGTCTCCATGGAGGCATGGTTGAACATGGGGCCAGTGCTTGCTGCTTTCTGGAAGCTGTCGCGTGGCACGCTACTTCTTGCCTGCCTCATCACATGATGATGCAATCCTCCCACCTTCATAGTTAATTAGTGAGCAACTCATGATTCAATATGCTCACCTGCCCTGCTCTCCAGTGGAAGTCCCTCTTACTTCCTGCTCCAGGCACTGGAACTAAGCCCGGAGTGAGAAATATCGACTGAAGTTTGTGATGGGCATCAAAGATACAGGCTTTGATCTACTCAGTGTTTAGCTCGAGGATTTCAAGTCATATCGAAAACTGGATGCCAGACAAGCAGTCTGACAGTACGGAGTTAGTGAATGAAGGGGTAAGGAAATGTAATCATAGAACATCATTTTCTACTTTAATTTTACATTCCACAACCAAATGAACAACAGTTTCAATATTTATACCAGGAAATAGTTCATTAGCTGCTTGAGAAGTGTTAAAGAATAAATACTGTGGCGGAAGTATGACTGGTTGAAATTTTGCCAATACTGCTCGTGGAAAAGTCACTTTCTCAGAAATCAAGCCTTCAAATTTAATGCCTTCCCATGAGTCCACTAACAGTTCTTTATTTTTGAACAAAAGCAGCAATTTCTCCCATATTTGGGGGGACAGCCACTGGGGCTGGAACCTTGTTAACTTTAAAGGTTTTCAGGTGCAGGGTCAATTGTGCATTGTGCCCTCCAGCAAAATCTTCCATGAGCTGACCAATTAAGAACACCCCCATGTTCACTGTTCAGCTCATGACAGCATTGGATGTCTTGTCGCCCTTTAGAAGCGGTAGGTGCTGCTGAGACAGGTAGAGAATTCAGAAAGCACCTCAAAATCGAGGCACTCTGGGAAGCCTCTTGACAAATTAAAAATAAATGAGGCCCACAGCTGTGAGAAGAAACAATCCCTCCACAGGATCGGTTGTGGCTGTTGCTGTGGCCTTTTCGTCCGTGTGGTTCTATTATTGGTGGTTTGAGAGTAGAATTTGATGGCTCCATGGCCTGCCATTGGGAGGTCCCCTCCAGGTAACTGCCTAGCTATGCACTTTACGTGGAGGCCTGTTGGGAAAATGCCTGGGGTTTCTGAAAATGACTTCCAAGTGGAGCCTAAATTATATTTATTGGCCACTGCTTCAATGGAACCCAATGGTGACTGTTCACCTAGAGAAACTCACATGGAGGTAGGACAGCATCCAGGAGCCAACCCAAAACTCTAAATCTCCCTGCAGCCCTGGTCAAAGCTGTCTGCACGGGGCTTATAAACTCTATTATTAACTTGGTGGTGCAATGGGAATCGGAGTGGGCAGGGCTGCAGAGCTGGTTATGGGTCCAATATCATGTAGAAAATCCCAAAGAAATTTTGGTGTTGATGTTTTAAAAAAACTCAGCTAGCTCATTATTTATTTGAGACTCTTGTTTAGCTCTTCCTGCAGATCCTAACCATACTGCTGCACATTGTCATGCAGGGTGTAGCACACGACTACCATCTACACATTGTGGCTGGTGCATATTTAAGGATGCCTCCAGATCTGTCCCGGCACCTGATCTACATCTTCAGCATGTCAAAGGTTACTTCAGCTAGGTATCTGGAGTTTCCATGCCTTGCTTTCTAACATTCCTGTGTCTCACTTCCATCGGCTGTGTTTGAAGTGGGTGCCCTTCTCTCCTGGCAATCTGATTCCAGGTCTGAAAATATCAGGGAGCTTGGGTTCTGCAAAATGAAAGCATCATGGCAGATGCTCAGGAATCTTGTCCGCACCTATGTAACTATGGGCATATACATATACTAAATGGGAAGAAAGTCCCACAGCGAGTGCGTTTAGAACATAGAACATACAGTGCAGAAGGAGGCCATTCAGCCCATCGAGTCTGCACCCACCTACTGAGCCCTCACTTCCACCCTATCCCCAAAACCCAATAACCCATCCTAACCTTTTTTAAGGGCAATTTATCATAGCCAATCCACCTAACCTGCACGTCTTTGGACTGTGGGAGGAATCCGGAGCACCTAGAGGAAACCCACGGAGACACGGGGAGAACATGCAAATTCTGCACAGACAGTGACCCAGCGGGGAATTGAACCTGGGACCCTGGCGCTGTGAAGCCACAATGCTATCCACTTGTGCTACCGTGCTGCCCAAAGCTCTCAGCGCCGAGAAACAAGGCTATAAAATGCCACTTGCGTTTAATAAGGGGCCTCAGTGGGGAATGCACAACCAAGGCTGCACATAGTCCCGTTTTGTGCAATGAGGAGCTCCGCTCACCGGTGAGACTAGCTGTTTTGCCTTAATATGCAGATTTGCAGGGCGGTGTCGCAGTGGCCAGCACTTCTGCCTCATGGTGCTGAGGACCTGGGTTTGATCTCAACCCCGGGTCACTATCCCTGTGGAGTTTGCACATTCTCCCAGTGTCTGGCTGGGTCTCACCCCAACAACCCAAAAATGTGGCTGGTAGGTGGATTGGCCATGCTAAATTGCCCCTTAATTTGAATTTCTTTTTAAAAAAAAATGAAGATTTGCAAAAATGTGATCCCACCCACAATGGGGGGGATTTACATCACAACATCTCGCGATGTATTAGATCTCACAAGGCATTGCGAGCCGGGTAGATCCCAGGAATGGGGTTCCCCAGCTTCTATCGGCCACACTACGCCACGGCGAGTTGCTTTTCAGGCGCAGCATGGCCGCAAAATCACGCCCCATATTTTTGCCATCATACACCTGCTGCACATTAGACAAACCTTGTTGGTGAAGGATACTCCATTGGGTGTCCAAATTGCCACCTGCAGATAGTTAATGACATCCTGCACCTAAAGGAAGCCAACTAGATCTGCAAACACAAACGTTCTGAGTGCCAACATATGAGGAAATGCTCACACAATTATTTAAAAAAAAAAAAATTAGAGTACCCAATTATTTTTTTCCAATTAAGAGGCAATTTAGCGTGGCCAATCCACCTACCCTGCACATCTTTGGGTTGTGGGGGCAAAACCCACGCAAACACGGGGAGAATGTGGAAACTCCACATGGACAGTGACCCAGAGCCGGGAGCGAACCTGGGACCTCGGCACCATGAGGCAGCAGGGCTAACCCACTGTGCCACCATGCTGCCCCACACAATTATTGACCTTGGAAAACACCCCTGAGCATCGGTTGGGCTATTTCTGATGAGACATTTCTGGAGCATTGATTGGTAAATCCTGGATATCCCTCTGGAAGAGCACTGGAATAATCTGGAAGCAAAATGGTTGAGGGTTATGGTGGCTTTGCAAGCTACTAGTAACCAGTCCAACAGAGAGCAACTCTTTTAAGAGGTTGCTGGTCACTACTATCATTTAGCATGATACCCAGAGCCTCCTGAGACACTACTGTACTGATATGTCAAGAAAACACTATCTATATAACCTCTGTCCTGTGAGAAACATTTTTCTGTTACCACTTTCTCTGCTCTCCTCTCTCCTGCTGTCTTCTCTGCTGCTGCCCTTCTCTCTGTCACTCTCCTCTCTTCGGCTCTCCTCTCTGCTGTTCTCTTCTCTGCGCCTTCCTTGCTGATGCTGCCCTCTCTGCTGCTGCCCTCTCTGCTGCTGCCCTCTCTGCTGCTGCCCTCTCTGCTGCTGCCCTCTCTGCTGCTGCCCTCTCTGCTGCTCTCCTTTCTGCTGCTCCCCTCCCTGCCGGTCACCTCTCTGCTGTTGCTCATTCTTCTCCTGCCCTCTCTGCTGCTGCCACCCTCTCTGCTGCCACCCTCTCTGCTGCCGCCCTCTCTGCTGCCGCCCTCTCTGCTGCCGCCCTCTCTGTTGCCGCCCTCTCTGTTGCCGCCCTCTCTGTTGCCGCCCTCTCTGTTGCTGCCCTCTCTGTTGCTGCCCTCTCTGTTGCTGCCCTCTCTGTTGCTGCCCTCTCTGTTGCTGCCCTCTCTTTGCTGCCCTCTCTGTTGCTGCCCTCTCTGTTGCTGCCCTCTCTGTTGCTGCCCTCTCTGTTGCTGCCCTCTCTGCTGCTGCCCTCTCTGCTGCTGCCCTCTCTGCTGCTGCCCTCTCTGCTGCTGCCCTCTGCTGCTGCCGCCCTCTGCTGCTGCCGCCCTCTGCTGCTGCCGCCCTCTCTGCTGCTGCCGCCCTCTCTGCTGCTGCCGCCCTCTCTGCTGCTGCCGCCCTCTCTGCTGCTGCCGCCCTCTCTGCTGCTGCCGCCCTCTCTGCTGCTGCCGCCCTCTCTGCAGCTGCCGCCCTCTCTGCTGCTGCCCTCTCTGCTGCTGCCCTCTCTGCTGCTGCCCTCTCTGCTGCTGCCCTCTCTGCTGCTGCTGCCCTCTCTGCTGCTGCTGCCCTCTCTGCTGCTGCCGCCCTCTCTGCTGCTGCCGCCCTCTCTGCTGCTGCCGCCCTCTCTGCTGCTGCCGCCCTCTCTGCTGCTGCCGCCCTCTCTGCTGCTGCCGCCCTCTCTGCTGCTGCCGCCCTCTCTGCTGCTGCCGCCCTATCTGCTGCTGCCGCCCTCTCTGCTGCTGCGCCGCCGCCCTCTCTCTCTGCGCCGCCGCCCTCTCTCTCTGCGCCGCCGCCCTCTCTCTCTGCGCCGCCGCCCTCTCTCTCTGCGCCGCGGCGCTCTCTCTCTGCGCCGCGGCGCCCTCCTCTCTGCGCCGCGGCGCCCTCCTCTCTGCGCCGCGGCGCCCTCCTCTCTGCGCCGCGGCGCTCTCCTCTCTGCGCCGCGGCGCTCTCCTCTCTGCGCCGCGGCGCTCTCCTCTCTGCGCCGCGGCGCTCTCCTCTCTGCGCCGCGGCGCTCTCCTCTCTGCGCCGCGGCGCTCTCCTCTCTGCATTGCGGCGCTCTCCTCTCTGCGCCGCGGCGCTCTCCTCTCTGCGCCGCGGCGCTCTCCTCTCTGCGCCGCGGCGCTCTCCTCTCTGCGCCGCGGCGCTCTCCTCTCTGCGCCGCGGCGCTCTCCTTTCTGCTGCTCTCCTTTCTGCTGCTCTCCTTTCTGCTGCTCTCCTTTCTGCTGCTCTCCTTTCTGCTGCTCTCCTTTCTGCTGCTCTCCTTTCTGCCGGTCACCTCTCTGCTGTTGCTCATTCTTCTCCTGCCCTCTCTGCTGCTGCCGCCCTCTCTGCTGCCGCCCTCTCTGCTGCCGCCCTCTCTGCTGCCGCCCTCTCTGCTGCCGCCCTCTCTGCTGCCGCCCTCTCTGCTGCCGCCCTCTCTGCTGCCGCCCTCTCTGCTGCCGCCCTCTCTGCTGCCGCCCTCTCTGCTGCCGCCCTCTCTGCTGCCGCCCTCTCTCTGCTGCCGCCCTCTCTGCTGCCGCCCTCTCTGCTGCCGCCCTCTCTGCTGCCGCCCTCTCTGCTGCCGCCCTCTCTGCTGCCGCCCTCTCTGCTGCCGCCCTCTCTGCTGCCGCCCTCTCTGCTGCCGCCCTCTCTGCTGCCGCCCTCTCTGCTGCCGCCCTCTCTGCTGCCGCCCTCTCTGCTGCCGCCCTCTCTGCTGCCGCCCTCTCTGCTGCCGCCCTCTCTGCTGCCGCCCTCTCTGCTGCTGCCCTCTCTGCTGCTGCCCTCTCTGCTGCGGCTCTCCTGTCTGCGGCTCTCCTGTCTGCGGCTCTCCTGTCTGCGGCTCTCCTGTCTGCGGCTCTCCTGTCTGCGGCTCCCCTCCCTGCCGGTCACCTCTCTGCTGTTGCTCATTCTTCTCCTGCCCTCTCTGCTGCTGCCACCCTCTCTGTTGCTGCCTTCTCTGTTGCTGCCTTCTCTGTTGCTGCCTTCTCTGTTGCTGCCTTCTCTGTTGCTGCCTTCTCTGTTGCTGCCTTCTCTGTTGCTGCCTTCTCTGTTGCTGCCTTCTCTGTTGCTGCCCTCTCTGCTGCTGCTGCCCTCTCTGCTGCTGCTGCCCTCTCTGCTGCTGCTGCCCTCTCTGCTGCTGCTGCCCTCTCTGCTGCTGCTGCCCTCTCTGCTGCTGCTGCCCTCTCTGCTGCTGCTGCCCTCTCTGCTGCTGCTGCCCTCTCTGCTGCTGCTGCCCTCTCTGCTGCTGCTGCCCTCTCTGCTGCTGCTGCCCTCTCTGCTGCTGCTGCCCTCGCTGCTGCTGCTGCCCTCGCTGCTGCTGCTGCCCTCGCTGCTGCTGCCCTCTCTGCTGCTGCTGCTGCCCTCTCTGCTGCTGCTGCTGCCCTCTCTGCTGCTGCTGCTGCCCTCTCTGCTGCTGCTGCTGCCCTCTCTGCTGCTGCTGCTGCCCTCTCTGCTGCTGCTGCCCTCTCTGCTGCTGCTGCTGCCCTCTCTGCTGCTGCTGCTGCCCTCTCTGCTGCTGCTGCTGCCCTCTCTGCTGCTGCTGCTGCCCTCTCTGCTGCTGCTGCTGCCCTCTCTGCTGCTGCTGCTGCCCTCTCTGCTGCTGCTGCTGCCCTCTCTGCTGCTGCTGCTGCCCTCTCTGCTGCTGCTGCTGCCCTCTCTGCTGCTGCTGCTGCCCTCTCTGCTGCTGCTGGTGCCCTCTCTGCTGCTGCTGCTGCCCTCTCTGCTGCTGCTGCTGCCCTCTCTGCTGCTGCTGCTGCCCTCTCTGCTGCTGCTGCTGCCCTCTCTGCTGCTGCTGCTGCCCTCTCTGCTGCTGCTGCTGCCCTCTCTGCTGCTGCTGCTGCCCTCTCTGCTGCTGCTGCTGCCCTCTCTGCTGCTGCTGCTGCCCTCTCTGCTGCTGCTGCTGCCCTCTCTGCTGCAGCTGCTGCCCTCTCTGCTGCTGCTGCTGCCCTCTCTGCTGCTGCTGCTGCCCTCTCTGCTGCTGCTGCTGCCCTCTCTGCTGCTGCTGCCCTCGCTGCTGCTGCTGCCCTCGCTGCTGCTGCTGCCCTCGCTGCTGCTGCTGCTGCCCTCGCTGCTGCTGCTGCCCTCTCTGCTGCTGCTGCTGCCCTCTCTGCTGCTGCTGCTGCCCTCTCTGCTGCTGCTGCTGCCCTCTCTGCTGCTGCCCTCTCTGCTGCTGCTGCTGCCCTCTCTGCTGCTGCTGCTGCCCTCTCTGCTGCTGCTGCCCTCTCTGCTGCTGCTGCTGCCCTCTCTGCTGCTGCTGCTGCCCTCTCTGCTGCTGCTGCTGCCCTCTCTGCTGCTGCTGCTGCCCTCTCTGCTGCTGCTGCCCTCTCTGCTGCTGCTGCTGCCCTCTCTGCTGCTGCTGCTGCCCTCTCTGCTGCTGCTGCTGCCCTCTCTGCTGCTGCTGCTGCCCTCTCTGCTGCTGCTGCTGCCCTCTCTGCTGCTGCTGCTGCCCTCTCTGCTGCTCTCTTTGGATTTCGGCGGCAGCGGTGCGCAGGGGCCTTCTTGGAGGTGAGTAGTGAGTTTAAAAGCACTTACCTTTACAGGAGCAGCCCTTTGGATTTCGGCGGCAGCGGTGCGCAGGGGCCTTCTGGGAGGTGAGTAGTTAGTTTAAAAGCTCTTACCTTTACAGGAGCAGCCCTTTGGATTTCGGCGGCAGCGGTGCGCAGGGGCCTTCTTGGAGGTGAGTAGTGAGTTTAAAAGCACTTACCTTTACAGGAGCAGCCCTTTGGATTTCGGCGGCAGCGGTGCGCAGGGGCCTTCTTGGAGGTGAGTAGTGAGTTTAAAAGCACTTACCTTTACAGGAGCAGCCTTTGGATTTCGGCGGCAGCGGTGCGCAGGGGCCTTCTGGGAGGTGAGTAGTTAGTTTAAAAGCTCTTACCTTTACAGGAGCAGCCCTTTGGATTTCGGCGGGAACCGGAAGTTCGACCTCTGGCAAGTCCCCCCCCCCCCCAATAAATTCTGGTGGAGAGGAAGCCCGAGACACTACACGTGTAGTGTCTCCCACCCACCCTCCTCCTCTAACCTAATAATAAGACCCATTGGTGGAAGGTAAGTGCCATATTATATTATATATTATTAGCATTGTGCAGGCCAAGGATTGGAGGTGGAGGAGCAGTCTCTGTCAGCGAGAGAACCTGAGAACATCTCAGAAGGTAAGCAAGTGATTTTTACTTTTATACCTTTTTTCAAATTGTGTGTGTCGGGGGGGACAGAAAAGCTGTGACCTGAGTGGCTGGTTGGGATTCTAACCTAAATTTTTTTGACTATTTGGGAACTAATTAAACATAATAACTTAATTATAATTTAGAGGATATCTAAGCCAGAGATCGGAGGATATTATAGTTAGCTATCGCATTTCTATTAGAAATCTAGTGCTAGGAAACAGATAGTTGACAGTAACTTTGTAATTTAAAAAAAAAAGTATTTATTAAAAAAAAGACAAATTTTAATTTTAATTAATTGACGCAATGTCAGTTAGAGGGGTGCTGTGCTCTGACTGTGAGATGTGGCAGGTCCGGGAGGCTTCCAGCGTCCTGGATGGCTTCATCTGCAGAAAGTGCACCCAACTGCAGCTCCTCACAGACCGCATGGTTCGGTTGGAGCAGCAATTGGATGCACTTAGGAGCATGCAGGTGGCGGAAAGCGTCATAGATCGCAGTTATGTAAGTGTGGTCACACCCAAGGTGCAGGCAGAGAAATGGGTGACCACCAGAAAGGGCAGGCAGTCAGTGCAGGAATCCCCTGTGGTTGTCCCCCTCTCGAACAGGTATACCCCTTTGGATACTGTCGGGGGGGATAGCCTATCAGGGGAAAACAGCAGCAGCCAGAGCAGTGGCACCACGGCTGGCTCTGATGTTCAGAAGGGAGGGTCAAAGCGCAGAAGAGTAATAGTTATAGGGGACTCTATAGTCAGGGGAACAGATAGGCGCTTCTGTGGACGTGAAAGAGACTCCAGGATGGTATGTTGCCTCCCTGGTGCCAGGGTCCAGGATGTCTCCGAACGGGTAGAGGGAATCCTGAAGGGGGAGGGCAAACAGGTAGAGGTCGTTGTACATATTGGTACTAACGACATAGGCAGGAAGAGGCATGAGGTCCTGCAGCAGGAGTTCAGGGAGCTAGGCAGAAAGTTAAAAGACAGGACCTCGAGGGTTGTAATCTCGGGATTACTCCCTGTGCCACGTGCCAGTGAGGCTAGAAATAGGAAGATAGAGCAGACAAACACGTGGCTAAACAGCTGGTGTAGGAGGGAGGGTTTCGGTTATCTGGACCACTGGGAGCTCTTCCGGGGCAGGTGTGACCTGTATAAGATGGACGGGTTGCATCTAAACCGGAGAGGCATAAATATCCTGGCCGCGAGATTTGCTAGTGTCACACGGGAGGGTTTAAACTAGTATGGCAGGGGGGTGGGCACGGGAGCAATAGGTCAGAAGGTGAGAGCGTTGAGGGAGAACTAGGGAATATGGACAGTGTGGCTCTGAGGCAGAGCAGACGGGGAGAAGTTGCTGAACACAGCGGGTCTGGTGGCCTGAAGTGCATATGTTTTAATGCAAGGAGCATTACGGGTAAGGCAGATGAACTTAGAGCTTGGATTAGTACTTGGAACTATGATGTTGTTGCCATTACAGAGACCTGGTTGAGGGAAGGGCAGGATTGGCAGCTAAACGTTCCAGGATTTAGATGTTTCAGGCGGGATAGAGGGGGATGTAAAAGGGGAGGCGGAGTTGCGCTACTTGTTCAGGAGAGTATCACAGCTATACAGCGAGAGGACACCTCAGAGGGCAGTGAGGCTATATGGGTAGAGATCAGGAATAAGAAGGGTGCAGTCACAATGTTGGGGGTATACTACAGGCCTCCCAACAGCCAGCGGGAGATAGAGGAGCAGATAGGTAGACAGATTTTGGAAAAGAGTAAAAACAACAGGGTTGTGGTGATGGGAGACTTCAACTTCCCCAATATTGACTGGGACTCACTTAGTGCCAGGGGCTTAGACGGGGCAGAGTTTGTAAGGAGCATCCAGGAGGGCTTCTTAAAACAATATGTAAACAGTCCAACTAGGGAAGGGGCGGTACTGGACCTGGTATTGGGGAATGAGCCCGGCCAGGTGGTAGATGTTTCAGTAGGGGAGCATTTCGGTAACAGTGACCACAATTCAGTAAGTTTTAAAGTACTGGTGGACAAGGATAAGAGTGGTCCGAGGATGAATGTGCTAAATTGGGGGAAGGCTAATTATAACAATATTAGGCGGGACCTGAAGAACATAGATTGGGGGCGGATGTTTGAGGGCAAATCAACATCTGACATGTGGGAGGCTTTCAAGTGTCAGTTGAAAGGAATACAGGACAGGCATGTTCCTGTGAGGAAGAAAGATAAATACGGCAATTTTCGGGAACCTTGGATGACGAATGATATTGTAGGCCTCGTCAAAAAGAAAAAGGAGGCATTTGTCAGGGCTAAAAGGCTGGGAACAGACGAAGCCTGTGTGGCATATAAGGAAAGTAGGAAGGAACTTAAGCAAGGAGTCAGGAGGGCTAGAAGGGGTCATGAAAAGTCATTGGCAAATAGGGTTAAGGAAAATCCCAAGGCTTTTTACACTTACATAAAAAGCAAGAGGGTAGCCAGGGAAAGGGTTGGCCCACTGAAGGATAGGCAAGGGAATCTATGTGTGGAGCCAGAGGAAATGGGCGAGGTACTAAATGAATACTTTGCATCGGTATTCACCAAAGAGAAGGAATTGGTAGATGTTGAGTCTGGAGAAGGGGGTGTAGATAGCCTGGGTCACATTGTGATCCAAAAAGACGAGGTGTTGGGTGTCTTAAAAAATATTAAGGTAGATAAGTCCCCAGGGCCGGATGGGATCTACCCCAGAATACTGAAGGAGGCTGGAGAGGAAATTGCTGAGGCCTTGACAGAAATCTTTGGATCCTCGCTGTCTTCAGGGGATGTCCCGGAGGACTGGAGAATAGCCAATGTTGTTCCTCTGTTTAAGAAGGGTGGCAGGGATAATCCCGGGAACTACAGGCCGGTGAGCCTTACTTCAGTGGTAGGGAAATTACTGGAGAGAATTCTTCGAGACAGGATCTACTCCCATTTGGAAGCAAATGGACGTATTAGTGAGAGGCAGCACGGTTTTGTGAAGGGGAGGTCGTGTCTCACTAACTTGATCGAGTTTTTCGAGGAGGTCACTAAGATGATTGATGCAGGTAGGGCAGTAGATGTTGTCTATATGGACTTCAGTAAGGCCTTTGACAAGGTCCCTCATGGTAGACTAGTACAAAAGGTGAAGTCACACGGGATCAGGGGTGAACTGGCAAGGTGGATACAGAACTGGCTAGGCCATAGAAGGCAGAGGGTAGCAATGGAGGGATGCTTTTCTAATTGGAGGGCTGTGACCAGTGGTGTTCCACAGGGATCAGTGCTGGGACCTTTGCTCTTTGTAGTATATATAAATGATTTGGAGGAAAATGTAACTGGTCTGATTAGTAAGTTTGCAGACGACACAAAGGTTGGTGGAATTGCGGATAGCGATGAGGACTGTCTGAGGATACAGCAGGATTTAGATTGTCTGGAGACTTGGGCGGAGAGATGGCAGATGGAGTTTAACCTGGACAAATGTGAGGTAATGCATTTTGGAAGGGCTAATGCAGGTAGGGAATATACAGTGAATGGTAGAACCCTCAGGAGTATTGAAAGTCAAAGAGATCTAGGAGTACAGGTCCACAGATCACTGAAAGGGGCTACACAGGTGGAGAAGGTAGTCAAGAAGGCATACGGCATGCTTGCCTTCATTGGCCGGGGCATTGAGTATAAGAATTGGCAAGTCATGTTGCAGCTGTATAGAACCTTAGTTAGGCCACACTTGGAGTATAGTGTTCAATTCTGGTCGCCACACTACCAGAAGGATGTGGAGGCTTTAGAGAGGGTGCAGAAGAGATTTACCAGAATGTTGCCTGGTATGGAGGGCATAAGCTATGAGGAGCGATTGAATAAACTCGGTTTGTTCTCACTGGAACGAAGGAGGTTGAGGGGCGACCTGATAGAGGTATACAAAATTATGAGGGGCATAGACAGAGTGGATAGTCAGAGGCTTTTCCCCAGGGTAGAGGGGTCAATTACTAGGGGGCATTGGTTTAAGGTGAGAGGGGCAAAGTTTAGAGTAGATGTACGAGGCAAGTTTTTTACGCAGAGGGTAGTGGGTGCCTGGAACTCACTACCGGAGGAGGTAGTGGAGGCAGGGACGATAGGGACATTTAAGGGGCATCTTGACAAATATATGAATAGGATGGGAATAGAAGGATACGGACCCAGGAAGTGTAGAAGATTGTAGTTTAGTCGGGCAGTATGGTCGGCACGGGCTTGGAGGGCCGAAGGGCCTGTTCCTGTGCTGTACATTTCTTTGTTCTTTGTTCTTTGTTTTGCTGCTGCTGCCCTCTCTGCTGCTGCCCTCTCTGCTGCTGCTGCTGCCCTCTCTGCTGCTGCCCTCTCTGCTGCTGCCCTCTCTGCTGCTGCCCTCTCTGCTGCTGCCCTCTCTGCTGCTGCCCTCTCTGCTGCTGCCCTCTCTGCTGCTGCCCTCTCTGCTGCTGCCCTCTCTGCTGCTGCCCTCTCTGCTGCTGCCCTCTCTGCAGCTGCCCTCTCTGCAGCTGACCTCTCTGCAGCTGACCTCTCTGCTGCTCTCCTCTCTGTTGCTGCCCTTTCTGCAGCTGCCCTCTCTGCTGCAATCTTCACGATTGTCCAGCTACAGTTATCTCACTGGATGGCTGCTGTTGCTGCGAGTGTGGGTTCTAGTCAATTTCATAGCTGTCCAAGATCCAGTCTAAGGCAGCCAAAGTGTAAACAATGCTGCTGTGATTGGGTGGTTCCAAAGTATGGTGTCATACACTTGTGTGCCATTGCAATGTGGTTGGCAGAGCAAAGCTTAATCTGGGAGTGAAGAAAAGCACCATTGGTATGTGGTACAGAGTCACATGGTAATAGACTCTGAGAAAACAGTTCTGAGCATTCTCTGGGCTGGATTCTCCGGTCCCCGAGCCATGTGTTTCTCTGAGACGCGCCATTCACTGGCGACGGGATTCTCTCTTCCCGTCACTTGTCAATGGGATTTCCCATTGAAGTTACCGAATCCTGTGGGAAAACACACGGGCGGGATTGCGCTGCCAGCAGGAAAGAAACTCCCAAAGGCCAGCCTCTGAAATCAGCCTGCATGGAGACAACAACTCCATGCATGATCATACCTGTGATCTGTAAACAGTTAAAGGTTAACAATAAACTGTTCATGTTCAAATCTACAAGTCTGAAGCTCTCCTCATTGAGGCATCTCATTAACCCATAATGCAACATACAGTGGCAACGAACATCACCATAAAAACAGGACAAAGGGGAGAAAGTAAACCTTTGGTGAAAGCACTGTGAACAAACGTTTCCCAGAAGCAGGCAAGAACATAACTGTAAGTATTGGGCATTGCAGTATTTCTGTGCATTTGATTCAGCTTCTCAATCGCTGCTTTGGTCTTGCCTTGCTGTGACGAGCAAGTTTCAGAAAGCCCCAGAAACCCATGGATGCACCATTAAATTTGAAAGTGGGTGAAAACCTCTTCCTATTGATATATTGATATATAATGAGTGACATGCAGGTAGCCCAACATGGTCCAGTTAAATGCTGAAGTTGCAGTGGTGGAGCTGGCTTCATAAAGCACTCATACTTTTGCTGTACTCTACCCACCCCCCAGCTGAATCCATGCACTCTTCTCGGTGAAAATTGTTCTGCATGACACAGTTTACAGGTGAGTGACAGTGTTTAGTGAACTAATACAGTGTGACAATCTTTTTTAAAATAGAATCCTGACAGAAAATGCTGACTTCTGCATTAAATCATGCATTAAGTTGTGCGTTAAAGTTATTTGAAGTGACATTTATTTCTATATACAGAGTATTAATTCCGCACAACTATCCTCATGACTAGAGTATTCTTTCTTTTAGTTGAATACCACCATCATTGAATAGCATATAAGTACCAGCCTCCCCGAACAGGCGCCGGAATGTGGCGACTAGGGACTTTTCACAGTAACTTCATTTGAAGCCTACTTGTGGCAATAAGCGATTTTCATTTCATTTATATAGGTGTGCTACAGGGCTCACCTCCAGGACAACGTTGTCAGTGCAGGCCTCAACTCCTCAACTTACAATCAAGCTTGAACAGATTGCTGCATATAATTGGATTAAAGAAAGTGATCTACTGAGATCAGAATAGGGGGCGGGATTCTGTGATCCTGAGGCTAAGTGCTGACGCCGTCGGAAATGCCGTCACGTTTCTCGATGGCGTCAACGCGGCCTCAGGTTCAGCAATTCTGGCCCCTACAGGGGGCCAGCAGGGCGCTGGGGCGGTTCACGCCATTCCAGATGCTGACCCCGGCATCAATTGGGGGCCGCGGGATCCGCGCATGCGCAGTGGCACATGCGCCAATGCACACATGCGCAGTGGCTTCCTTCACCACGCCGGCCCCGACGCAACATGGCGCAGGGTTACAGGGGCCGGTCCGGAAGAAAGGAGGCCCCCAGCCAAAGAGGCCGGCCCGTCGATTGGTGGGCCCCGAACCAGGCCACATTGGAGCCTCCCCCCGGGGTCGGACGCCCCCTCCCCCTCCCCCTCCCCCACAGGCCACGCCGACCCTTCAACGCCGAGTTCCCGCCGGCTGAGAGCAGGTGTGGATGACGCCAGCGGGACTCGGCTTTTTTACATCCCGGGCCAAGAATCAGCGGGCTGGCCTCGTAGAGCGGCCTCCGAATGGCACGGCGCCAACCACCTCGGCGCCAATGGCACCGATTCTCCGCTCTGCAGAGAATCGCGTGCCGATGTCGGGTGGCGTGGCCCGATTCGCGCCGGTCGCAGGGATTCTCCGTCCCGTCCCGGGCTGAGAGAATCCCGCCCAGGTTATCTAGACCTAGACATTACAGTGCAGAAGGAGGCCATTCGGCCCATCGAGTCTGCACTGACCCTTGGAAAGAACATCCACACCTCCACCCTATCCCTGTAACCCCGCCTAATCTTTTTTTGACACTATGTGCAATTTAGCATAGCCAATCTACCTAACCTGCACATCTATGGACTGTGGGAGGAAGCCAGAGCCCCCGGAGGAAACCCACGCAGACATGGGAGAACATCCAGACTCCGGACAGACAGTGCCTCGAGTGGGGAATCGAACTTGGGAGCCTGGAGCTGTGAAGCAAATGTGCTAACCACTATGCTACCATGCCACCCATGAACTTAATCGCCAACTTCGATTATGCCACTGGATGCTATATAGACATGCAATAGTTCACAAGTCATGTTGATAACAAATGTAATTGCTGTGGATTAGAATTGCAGGCCAGGATTCTCTGTTCCAGAGACTTAAGTGTTCCCGCCATCCTGTTCGTGATGTCAAATTGTGGGATCTCTTATTTTCTAATCAGGGTCGCGGTGCGGTGGGTTTGAGATTGAGTTTATTGTAAAACTTGGTTAGTACACTTTCAAATAGGAATAAAAGGAACAAAAGGCCCAATAGGGCAAAATAAAGCGAAAAATGGAGAGAGAGCAAAGGAGAGGGCACCAAGTCCTTTGTACCTACACCTTTGGTACCACCCCCTCCTCTCTGCCCCCTATTGGCTTACAAGTTTTGATTTACGACTTCTGAATGGTGCTCCATACCAGCACTTACATTGATATCTAACTTACTAGCTGTGCTTACATTGTTACATTGTCACATTTGTAGTCTAGATTGTGAAATTCTGATGTGATCCCACAGTATACTTTCCCACAGTTACAATATTTTCAAACCTTGGTTTTAATACTTCCCCACAATTTAAAACAGCAGCAGTTACACATATCAGAGTCTCGTTTGAAAGCCCACAACACATGGGATGGCTTCAAATTCCGACATCCTTTGAAGTTCAAAACCTCCATTCAATTTCACACAGGAATACTAGTTTGTGATTGACAGCTTAATAGTTCAGACACAGCTGTGTGGTGGATTGTTAATTCATCTTTCCCTTTGTGCTTGAATACATTTTAAGCACCCTGCTTTGATGCTAACTACAATGTTTATCAACAGTCATGCTATGCCTGAGCTTTTGTCTGAGGGAACAGGTGTTAGGAAAGAGAAAGAATTCCTGCATTGATTCTTCACCGGACTACCTTATCTGCTCTCCAGCTGTCAGACAGAATAGTTCAGGCTGTGGAGGCATGGGGTTAACTCCTCACCCACAGCTCGAGCCCACACAACCCCAAGGACCCTTGGTGGACCCCCGGCTGCAGCCTAGCATAAGTAGAGAGGCACATTATCAGTACCCTGGCCACCTGGACCCCCCTTTCCGCTCCACTGTGCCATGACTGCAGTTCGCCAACCTCGCTCCAAAACCTGCCCTGTGGATTTCCTACTGTGGGGGTCAGAGAATCACTGTGGTGGGTGGAACTGGACTTCCAGCACATTAATCGCATGCTTACCATGAATTTGCATGTTCCCGCTGGCATGGAGCGGGTAGCATTTTACAGCCAGTGGCGGGGGAGTGGAGACTGACAACGGGTCTGGCGCCATTCACTGATCCCGTTTTTTGGCCAGAGCTCCATTCTCTGCCTGATCGTGATTCCCGATCACTTCGGTGAGAAATGGAGGATTCTGGCTGCAGATTCTTAATTTAAACATGGGTTTCCAAATTTGTTGGGGGAAATGTTTCCCACCATTTGGTCACCAGCTAGACACAACACTCTGCAGAGCAATGTTATATCTTTTTGGATATCTTGTGCCTTTGGATTGATTCACTGCATTTCCTGAAAATGAACCTTGCCCCGCTGTCCCTATAATCCTGAAACTGTATATTTATGGAGAATCTGCCATCTGGATAGAACCAATTGCCTCGCTCACAGTGATTTCCTTATGAACATATGAATTAGAAACAGGAGCAGGCCACTTGGGCCCCTCAAACCGACTCCACCACTCAATAAGATCATTGCCAATCTGATTGTAATTTCAACCCCATGTTCCTACTGACCCCGTAACCTTTCACCTTCTTGTTAATCAAGAATCTATTTAGCCTTGCCTGAAAATTCAAAGACTCTTCTTCCACTGCCTTTTGAGGAAGAGAGTTCCAGGGGAGGCAGTGTCTTAGTAGTAATAATAATCCAGAGACCCAGGGTAATGCTCTGGGGACCTGGGTTCGAATCCCACCAAGGCAGGTGGTGACATTTGAATTCAATAAAGAAATCTGGAATTAAAGTCTAATGATGAGCATGAAACCATTGTCGATTGTTGTAAAAACCCATCTGGTTCACTAATGTCCTTTCGGGAAGGAAATCTGTCGTCCTTGCCTGGTCTGGCCTACATGTGACTCCAGACCCACAGCAATGTGGTTGATTCTTAAATGCCCCAGGGATGGGCAAATGCTGGCCTGGCCAGCGACGCCCACATCCCATGAACGAATAAAGAAAAAAAACCTCACCATCCTCTGAGAGAAAAGGGTTTCTCCTCATCTCTGTCTGAAATGATTGACCCTTTATTTTTAAACAGTGATCCTTGTCTGATCATCTTCTAATGTGTTGAATATGAAATACAGAACAGAGGAATTACTGGCAAAATGCAAGTAAAACTGTTTATTTAGAATTAATGAAAAATATGAAGTGCTGAACAATTCATACAAATATCGAAACATAAATGCGCTGAAAAAGTCCAGAATTCAAGAAAGGTTCCTGGCAAATAATGGAACAATCTTACGGTTTTCAATGTTTTTGGTCCTTTCATTCTCAGAGTTGATTATCCTTTAACTGCGAAGTTCATAACGCAAACCTATGTCTGATCAAATCTCAGAATTCAGAACTCCGAAATGAATTGCTGAACTGAAAAACCTTGCAGTTTTTAACCTAGTGGGACATCAGGGATATCTGTCTTGGGAAATCTCGAACATTTTCTTTATCCTGCAAAAGAAAATAATGATTCATTAGCATAGGAGATTGCTTTAGAATCCACAGATTCACCCTTTTAGAACCTAGCATTTAGACAGCTTTCAACTAAATAATAAACAATGCTTCATTCTATTTTCTAATAAGGAAACACCATCGTTTATTTATGTCACTGTTATTTTGTGTAGTCAGTAGAACAATAATCTTTAAATTGCTTTCCACAATCAGATTTACCCTACACTTAGAGAATTAATGTGACTTGACTTTTACGTGGTAAGCACGATTGGCACATACTTCAAGCCTCTTGCCAGGTTTTCAAAGAACAAGCTAAAATGCAGTGACTAACTTGTCAATTGAATGGAATGGTTCTGTACATAGAAATGATGTCTCCCTCATAGACTGTCTGCCTTAGAAATATTGGGCTGAATTTTTATAAGCAGGAGCTCTTGGGTTTGTGAACAGCTGTGGGAGGGGGGGGTATAAGACAACGGAAATTGGCTGCGCATAGGTAAACTGGCTCTAACCCAACAACTTCTGCATTTAACTGCAGTGCATTGGGATGCGTATGAACAACCCGATTGGGAGAGGTAGCTTGTCAATTTCAATATGTTAATGGTTCAAGTTTGCGATTTTACACTCTGACTGTGGATCTAGAGATTTCACAAGTTTGCTGGAACTTGCCAGTGAAAGCAAGGCAATGGAGCTAGAGAAATGGCAGGGGCGTATTCACTTGAGTACAGAGCTTCTGTCTTGCCAGCTTATTTGAAAGGTGTTTTATTGCATTGTTACTTTGACAACTTTGGAGGTTTTTACATTTGACTTGTGCTTTGGCATATTGGTTATCAGACCAGTTTTACTTTGGATCTCGGATGAGGATCAGCAGCACCGTCAGCAGCAAGAGCAGCATTAGCGTGTTTCTCACAGGCCTGCAGCTCCACAAGTGAGAAGTAACCAGTAGAGACATGCGGCTCTCAGGAGTCCACATCCGTCATCCAGGGTGTCCCACATTCATGATAAACTTCCTCAGCATGTCAAAACGGCAGTGTCTCAGAAGGCTCAGGGTCTCACATGAGGTAATGGCAAGTTGTTGCAGCCTGCTGCCTGCTGCCAAGTGGACCTGGTGGCCATTGTAATATCCCACAAGACCTACAGGGTAGGAATGCTTATTTTCCATGTGCTCCTGGTGGAGTATGTGCTCCCCGTAAGGGGCGGGGTATGGAAATTAACCAATGCAGAAAAGGTCAGCCAGTAAGTCACCGGCAGTGCAGGAACCCAGTAGAGATCTACCGGTTAATGAACAAATCCTTTGTGTAAATTAAACTTTGCTTCTTATGTTACTCGGTGTAGGCTCCCTCCTGTGTCCTTATTAAACTGGTGATGAGGAGTAAACCGGTTTGCTGTTGAAGCTGTGACCTGCTCAGCTGAACTCCTCCCTGATTTTCTGGACCCAGGTTTGGATTTTCTTTGATCCGCCATGCCTCTGTTTGGGCGGTTAGATGCTGGCGTTGAAGACTGGAGTCGGTATGTTGAACAAATGTGTTCATTCTTCCAGGCCAACAATATTGCGGAGAACGATCACAAGACAGTCATACCGTTGACGTCCTGTGGATCGCATACGTACAGGATGATCTGGAGTCTCACCTACCTAGCGACGCCAGATACGCAATCAGTCGACCAGGTCGTGACACTTGTGGCGCAACACTTGTACCCAACCCCGTTGATTAGCTTTCGAAGATGTCGGTTGAACACAGCAGAAAGGCCCATCGGTGAGTCTGTCACTGAGTTCTTCTCAGCTATGGATGATAGCTGGGTTCCGTGACTATGGAACTGTTTCGTCCGATATACTCCGCGACCGTTTGGTCTGTGGTATTAATTAAATGGAAACTCATAAAAAGGCTTTTAGGTGAAGTTTCCCTTACTTTTCAGCAGATGCTACAGATCTCCCTGTCCCATGAAAGCGCAGAACCTAACATCCAAGAAATACAATGGGTAGAGATGAATGTTTTGGGCATCACCCCTCATGTGGTACCAGGCTCGTGGCCTGGACCGAGTGCCGCAGCGAAGAGCCAGCCGCCGAGACATGCAATGTCCCTGGACTTGGCTGAAGGCGATTTCTGCCCGTATGCAATGTGTGGGCACGGGTTAAGGCGTACCCGCAGGCAGCAGGAGGGCATGCATTTGGGGTGCCCCGGTCAAGGTAGGTGTCAGCACCAGGGCCGGACTTTGCATCTGGATGATCCAGAAGAGATAGAGGATGAGGCTGAACTGTTTGGCAGTGCTCCGTGTGGCCCCTATTTGTGTTCCGATACAAGTGAATGGTTATAAGCTCCAAATCGAGTTGGATATGGAAGCGGCCATTTCTGTGGTTGCACAGAGCACTTTTGATCTTATTAAACGAGGAGTACATACTTTGTCTTTGGCTGACGCTGTGGCTCATTTGTGCCACTTATACAGGGGAACGACTAAATATCGTGGGGTCCACACTCATTCCAGTGGTTTATGAACACTAATCAGTGTGTCTTTCCCTCATTTATGTGCAAGGATATGACCCCAGCCTGTTGGGCTGCGATTGGCTACACCAGCTGCAGTTGGATTGGCAGGGTATCCTCCAAGTAGGGTCTGGCTGTCTGTGTACGGTATCGCGCAAATTCCCCGAGTTTTTCCAGCCTGGCTTGGGTGCCATTAAAGGGGCTGTGGCCAAAACCCAAGTGGATCCAAAAGCCCAGTCCCTATATTTTCGTGCCCAGCCAGTTCCCTACGCTATGGTGGAGAACTGTGGAGACCGAACTTTGGCGTTTGGGCATCATTCAGCTTGTATGCTTTGCTGAATGGGCGACACTGGTGGTCCCTGTAACTCAGCTGGATAAGACAATTCTTCTCTATGGAGACTATAAATTGACAGTGAACATGGCTTCAAGAATGGGCTGTAACCTATTACTGCGCATGGAGGATTGGTATGCAACATTGACCAGTGGCTGTACGTTCCTGAAATTGCAGTGGCCAGGGCACTGCTGTGCACGCTGATTTTGCCACTTCCTTCTTGGGTTCGATGTTTCTCATTCTGGTGGGTGCCCACTCAAAGTGGCTAGAGGTCCACAAGATGGTGTCAATCACATCCCGAGCAACCGTCAAGCAATTACACATTTCCTTTTCCACCCACAGAACCCCTGAGTTACTCGTGGCCGATAATGGAGCCTCTTTCACGAGTGAAGAATTTGCCACTTTTATGAAAAGCAACGGGATTCGCCATGTCCACACGGCCCCCAAAACTCTCACATCTAATGGTTTCGCAGAGAGGGCTGTGCAGATGGCTAAACGGGGGCTCAAGTAACAGACATCTGGCTCGAAGAACACAAGACTGGCAAGATTTTTATTCTCGTACAGGACCATGACACATTAACTGGAGCAGTCCCCACTGAGATGTTAATAGATCACCGAGATCACATTCGCTCACGGAGGTTGCTCCCTCATGAAGTGCCTCAAAAGAAGCCTGCCCTGGATCCTCTAGCTCCATTGCCGAATTAGCCTACTGTTGTCTCTCTCCGGTCTCTCTCGACACTGATATGCCTCACATTGTGGCTTCCAACTTCGAAATGGAGACGCAGACTTCTGAGGTCTCGGATGCTGTTTCCGTAGTTCAGCTGCCTCCTGACGATCGTTCGCCATGAAATTCCTGCAACAGACTCGTTCACTCGTGAGGTATACGCCAAATGATCTGACACATTAGCTCCATGATGACTTGCTGGAGCCAAAAAGACTCCGACGTATTCCGCCTGCTCCTTCTTCTCCACCTCATCGCTCATCAAGTGGGTTTTCAGACATTGGGGGTGGGGGGGAGGAATGTAATGTCCGCACGGGACCTACAGGGTGGCAATGCTTATCTTCCCTGTGCTCATTGCGGAGTACGAGCTCCCCCGCAAAGGGCAGGGTATCTCAATTAACCAATGTACAAAACATCGGCCTGTAAGACACCGACCAGAACAGGAGCCAAGTAGGGATCTATCGGGTAGTGTAAATATCATTGTGTAAATAAACTTATGTTTCTTATTTTACTCAGTGTGGACTCCCTGTGTCCTTATTAAAGCCTCAATGTACCAATGGCTGTCAAAGTCAACTTCCTTGCCTCTGCATTATTCCAGGGCTCTCCCAGAAACACTTACAAATTTTTGCACTGCCAATTGCAAGACGTGTGATTGATGTTTATGCATTATGTTTGCAAGATGGCTGGAAGCAACTTTACTATTTTGGTCAATCCACCTTCTGTGATCTTTTTGCACCTTGAAACAGATTTACTAGCTGAAGTCAAGGGGTGACCACTTAAGACCTGGCTAATCCGAACAAATGAGGCAGTGATACAATGTTGAGCCATTTGATATGTTACTGAACAAGCCATTGGCATGCTGAAGATGTGCTTCAGGTGCCTGGACAGATCTGGAGGTGCGTTTCAATACATAGGACATAGCAACATATGAACTAGAAGCAGAAGTAGGCAATTCAGCCCTTCGTGCCTGCTCTGCTATTCAATCAGATCATAGCTGTCCTCTTCCTGGTCGCAAATCCACCTCCCCACCTGTTTTCCATATCCCTTCAACTCATTTTTTTACATCAGAAATATGTCGATCTCCTTCTTGAAACCATTTAATGACTCTGATTCCACCACATTATGGTGCCGCTATCCTCCCCAGGCCATGTGCGAGCAATGGGCGCCGCCATCTTCTCCCCCGCACAACACGTGCGTTTCATGGGCGCCGCCATCTTGCTCCACCCCCGCAACGTGCGTTCCATGACCGCCGGCCGCCATTTTGTGACCCCCAGGACCTCCGGGCGCGCCATCTTGTCCACCCCGCAGCACATGGAGACCAACGGCGTTTCAGGACCCCGACTTAGCGGCCGCCTCACTACCCGACGATCAACCATGACTCGCATCCATGGCAATCGACCAGTCCAGACCACGCGCACTGACCAACGCATCCACCAGCGTGAAAGTCAATGGCCACATGACCTCCTGCCTACTACTCCGGGAGCACCGAGAGCTTTGTACATCCAAATAAGGTAAGGCGCTGCTCCCTTAAGGTACACCCTACCAATCAAAGTATCTCCCTGGCCTCCGGATCCCATCACATAGCATTCCGGGGGTACTGCACGGTCACGCTCACAGTCCAAGGCATACATTTCACGGTTTTCGCCTCTACGTCCTCCCTGTGGTGGTATGTATTAGGGGTAATACGGTACACCATGAATGCCGAGGAGCTATTGGAGGACAGATGCTGGGTCCCGATTGGATCTGTCGCCTACTGGGCTCCTCCCAGATAGGCGGGGTATAAGAACCCGGTTTACTCCCCGCAGCTGCATTCTGTGACTGAGCTGCTGGGGAACAAGTCTGAACAAGTCTGCTCAATAAAGCCTTGATTGAAGTTCTTTACGTCTCGCCTCATGTGTGATCGATGGTGCTACAATTTATTGAGCAGACTTAAAAAAGGAATATGGAGCTCCGGATCGCCCCGGAGTGCCTGCTAATCGGCCCCCAAGCAGCTAACGCAACATCGGCGTTTAAGCACTGGCTGGCGTGCTTTGAGGGATACCTCCGAACAGCCCCCGGCAGACCAACAGAAGACCAGAAGATGCGGGTCCTGCATTCCAGGGTGAGTCCCGAAAGCTACTCACTCATCGAGGGCGCGGAAGAATTCCCAGCGGCGATCAACTTGCTGAAGGAGATCTACATTAGGCCCGTCAACCAAGCCTACGCAAGCTACCAGCTCGCGACGAGATGACAAAAACCCGGGGAATCGCTAGACGAATTCTTCAATGCTCTAACGATCCTGGGACGAAACTGCAACTGCCCAGCGGTTACGGCGAACGAACATGCGGACCTCCTGATCAGAGACGCTTACGTAGCAGGTTTGGCATCGTCGCAAATTCGCCAGAGACTTTTAGAGAAAGACTCTCTCGGACTCACCGAGGTACGGGCCCTTGCAGCCTCCCTCGACGTGGCCTCCCAAAACGCCCGCGCCTATGCCCCCGACTGCGCTGCAGCCCCTTGGGCTCCGTGGACCCCCGCCGCGACCGACCCCCCCCCGGCACCCCCCACCCCTCCGAAAGCGTGCGCAGCCAGAATCCCAGACCACCCGGGGGTTACCCGCTGCTATTTTTGCGGGCAGCCAAAACAACCCCGCCAGCGCTGCCTGGCCCGCTCGGCCACCTGCAAAAGCTGCGGTAAAAAGGGGCACTACACAGCGGTGTGCCAGTCCCGTGGGGTCGCCGCTATCTCCGGGGAACAAACGGGACCACGGACTCAACCCCCCCCCCCCCAGCGACTCATTTTGGGCCCTGGAGGACCCATGGGAGCGGCCATTTTGTCCACCCCCGACCACGTGCGATCCATGGACGCCGCCATCTTGGCTGACAGGCAAGGACCCCAGCGTGGACGGCTCCACACTGCCTGAAGACAACGATCTGATGCACCAACCACGTTTGGCAACGGTGACCCTCGACCAGTCGCGGCCCCGGACGCTCCAGACGACAACGACAAAGGTGCTGGTGAACGGGCACGAGACGCCGTGTTTGATCGACTCAGGGAGCACGGAGAGTTTTATTCACCCGGACACGGTTAGACGCTGTTCCCTTGTAATTCGGCCAAGCACCCAAAAAATTTTCCTGGCGGCGGGGTCCCACTCCGTTGCAATCAAAGGGTTCTGCATCGCAAACCTAACAGTGCAGGGGAGAGAGTTCAAAAATTACCGGCTCTATGTCCTTCCCCACCTTGGCGCTCCCACCCTCCTGGGGTTGGACTTCTAATGCAACCTCCAGAGCTTAACATTCAAGTTTGGCGGCCCTATACCCCCACTGACTATCTGCGGCCTCGCGACACTCATGGTCGAACCGCCCTCCTTGTTTGCGAACCTCATCCCGGATTGCAAGCCCGTCGCCACTAGGAGCAGACGGTACAGCACCCGGGACGGGACGTTTATCAGGTCCAAAGTCCAGCGGCTGCTGAAGGAAGGCATAATCCAGGCTAGCAATAGTCCCTGGAGAGCCCAGGTGGTAGTAGTGAAGACAGGGGAGAAGCAAAGGATGGTCGTAGACTACAGTCAGACCATCAACAAGTACACGCAGCTAGATGCATACCCTCTTCCCCGCATATCCAACATGGTCAATCGGATTGCACAGTACAAGGTCTTCTCCACCGTGGACCTTAAGTCCGCCTACCACCAGCTCCCCATTCGTCCCGGTGACCGCAAGTACACTGACTTCGAAGCAGACAGGCGGCTATACCACTTCTTAAGGGTTCCATTCGGCGTCACGAACGGAGTCTCGGTCTTCCAACGGGAGATGGACCGAATGGTCGACCAGCATGGTTTACGGGCCCGTACCTCGACAACGTCACCATCTGCGGCTACGACCAGCAGGACCACGACGCCAACCTCCGCAAATTCCTCCAGACCGCTAACGCCCTCAACCTCAGTTACAACGAGGAAAAATGCATGTTTAGCACCGACCGTCTAGCCATCCTTGGCTACGTAGTGCGTAATGGAGTGATAGGCCCCGACCCCGAACGCATGCGCCCCCTCATGGAGTTCCCTCTCCCCCACTGTGCCAAAGCCCTGAAACGCTGCCTGGGCTTCTTTTCTTATTACGCCCAGTGGGTTCCTCAATACGCAGACAAGGCCCGCCCACAAATCCAGTCCACTACTTTTACCCTGTCGACAGAGGCCCGCCAGCCCTTCAGCCGCATCAAAGCGGATATCGCAAAGGCCACAATGCACGCCATCGACGAGTCCCTCCCCTTCTAAGTCGAGAGCGGCGTGTCCGACGTAGCCCTAGCGGCCACGCTCAACCAAACGGGCAGACCCATGGTTTTTTCTCCCGGACCCTCCGCGCTTCAGAAATTCGCCACTCCTCAGTAGAAAAGGAGGACCAAGCCATAGTGGAAGCTGTGCGACACTGGAGGCATTACCTGGCCGGTAGGAGATTCACTCTCCTCACTGACCAACGGTCGGTAGCCTTCATGTTCGATAATGCACAGCGGGGCAAGATAAAAAACGACAAGATCCTGCGGTGGAGTATTGAACTCTCCACCTACAATTATGAGATCTTGTATCGTCCCGGAAAGCTGAACGAGCCATCCGATGCCCTATCTCGCGGCACTTGTGCCAACGCACATGTGGACCGTCTCCAAGCCCTCCACGAGGACCTCTGCCACGCGGGGGTCACTCGTTTCTACCAATTCATAAAGGCCCGCAACCTCCCGTACTCCGTCGAGGAGGTCCGTACAGTCACCAGGAACTGCCAAATCTGCGCAGAATGCAAACCACATTTTTTCAGGCCAGATAGAACGCACCTGATAAAGGCTTCCCGTCCCTTTGAACGCCTCAGTTTGGACTTCAAAGGCCCCCTCCCCTCCACCGATCGCAACACGTACTTTCTTAACATCGTTGATGAATACTCCCGTTTCCCCTTCGCCATCCCCTGCCCCGACATGACCGCGGCCATGGTCATTAAAGCCCTATGCACCATCTTTACACTGTTCGGTTTCCCCGCCTACATCCATAGCAATAGGAGGTCCTCCCTCCTGAGTGACGAGCTGCGTCAATTCCTGCTCAGTAAGGGCATAGCCTCGAGCAGGACGACCAGCTACAGCCCCCGGGGGAATGGGCAGGTAGAGAGGGAGAATGGAACGGTCTGGAAGACCGTCCTACTGGCCTTACGGTCTAGGAGTCTCCCAACTTCCCGCTGGCAGGAAGTACTCCCGGATGCCCTTCATTCTATCCGGTCCCTGCTGTGCACCACCACAAGCCAAACGCCGCACGAGCGCCTCCTTGTCTTCCCTAGGAGGTCCGCTTCTGGAACGTCACTTCCGACCTGGCTGGCAGCCCCGGGACCCATTCTGCTCCGGAAACATGTGTGGGTGCACAAATCAGACCCACAGGTGGAGAAGGTACATCTACTCCACGCAAACCCGCAGTACGCCTACGTGGCGTACCCAGACGGCCGACAGGACACGGTCTCTCTGCGGGACCTAGCGCCCGCCGGAGCTTCCCACACCCCCCCAACACCAATCACCTCCCCCTCACTCCCGCCGGTGCACCCCACATCCACCCCCTTCCCGGGGGATCGGTTCTCCTCCCAGGCCCGTCCAGGAGTAAGGCAACAGAAGGGGACAGCGCGATGCTCCCAGAGTCGACCGGACCCGAGCCAGCACCACCACCACCACCCGGGCTGAGACGATCGGAAAGGGCGACCAGAGCACCATCTCGACTCATCGAATCGACTTAAGATGTATATAATTCAGTGGCCCAGTAAAGCGGCATTGTTGTAAATAGTTAACGCTGCTAATCGGGTAAAATGTGAATAATTCAGTGGCCCAGTAAAAGCGGCATGATTGTATATAGTTCAATGGTTAAGGCACCGACCCTGTAAACCCCTACCACCATACCACCCACCACCCCGCCGGGTTCTTTTTTAACAAGGGGAGAATGTGGTGGTATGTGTTAGGGGTAATACGGTACACCATGAATGCCGAGGAACTATTGGAGGACAGATGCTGGGTCCCGATTGGATCTGCCGCCTCCTGGGCTCCACCCAGATAGGCGGGGTATAAGAACCCGGTTTACTCCCCGCAGCTGCATTCTGTGACTGAGCTGCTGGGGAACAAGTCTGAACAGGTCTGCTCATTAAAGCCTCAATTGAAGTTCTTTACGTCTCGCCTTGTGTGTGATCGATGGTGCCACACTCCCGAACCTCTGCGCTGCACTTATCCTTGGCCTGGATTTTCAGTGCAACCTCCAGAGCCTGACCCTTAAATTCAGCCGACCTTTACCACCCCTCACTGTGTGCAGCCTCGCGACCCTAAAGGTCGATCCTCCTTCCCTCTTTGCCAATCTAACTCCAGATAGCAAACCCGTCGCCAACAGGAGCAGACCCAGGATAAGGCCTTCATCAGGTCCGAGGTCCAGCGGTTGCTTCAGGAGGGAGTCATCGAGGCCAGCAACAGCCCCTGCAGTGGTAGTGGTTAAGTCTGGGGAGAAAAATTGAATGGTTGTGGACTACAGCCAGACCATCAACAGGTACACGCAGCTCGACTTGTACCCCCTCCCACGCATATCTGACATGGTTAACAAGATTGCACAGCACCGGGTCTTCTCTACGGTGGACCTGAAATCCGCTTACCACCAGCTCCCCATCCGTAAATCGGACCGGCCATACACCGCCTTCGAGGCAGACGGCTGGCTATATCACTTCCTTCGGGTCCCCTTTGGCGTCACCAATGGGGTTTCGGTCTTCCAAAGGGTGATGGACCGAATGGTCGACCAGTACGGCTTGCGGGCCATGTTTCTGTACCTAGACAAAGTGACCATCTGCGGCCATGATCAGCAGGACCACGACGCCAACCTCGCTAAATTTCTCCGCACCGCCACTCTCCTCAACCTCACGGAGAACAAGGAGAAGTGTGAGTTCCATACAAACCGCTTAGCCATCCTCGGCTACGTGTTCCAGAACGGTGTTCTGGGGCCCGATCCCGACCGCATGAGCCCCCTCATGGAGCTTCCCCTCCCCCACTGCCCTCAGGCCCTCAAACGCTGCCTGGGGTTCTTCTCGTATTACGCTCAGTGGGTCCCAAACTATGCGGACAAGGCCCGCCCACTCATACAGTCCACGCATTTCCCCCTGACGGCAGAGGCACAACAGGCCTTCGTCCGGATCAGAGCTGATATTGCCAAAGCTGGAACGCACGCTGTAGATGAAACACTTCCTTTCCAAGTAGAAAGCGACGCATCGGATGTCACCCTTGCCGCCACCCTCAACCAGGCAGGCAGGCCCGTGGCATTCTTTTCCCGCACCCTCCATGCCTCTGAAATTCGGCACTCATCCATCGAAAAGGAGGCCCAGGCTATCGTTGAGGCTGAGCGACATTGGAGGCATTACCTGGCCGGCAGGAGATTCACTCTCCTCACTGACCAACGGTCGGTAGCCTTCATGTTCAACAACACACAGCGGGGCAAGATCAAAAATGACAAAATCTTGCGGTGGAGAATCAAGCTCTCCACCTATAACTACGAGATTAAGTATCGCCCTGGCAAACTCAACGAGTCCCCAGACGCCCTATCCCGAGTTACATGTGCCAGCTCACAGGTAGACCGACTCCGGACCCTGCATGACTGCCTTTGTCACCCAGGGGTCACTCGGTTATACCACTTCATTAAGGCACAAAATTTGCCCTACTCCATTGAGGAAGTAAGGACGATCACCAAGGACTGCCAGGTCTGTGCGGAGTGCAAACCGCACTTCTACTGGCCGGACCACGCGCACCTGGTGAAGGCCTCCCGACCCTTTGAACGCCTCAGCGTTGATTTCAAAGGACCCCTCCCCTCCTCCAACCGACACATGTATTTCCTCAGTGTGATCGATGAATACTCCCGTTTTCCCTTCGCCATCCCATGCCCCGACATGACGTCTGCCACCGTCATTAAAGCCCTTAATTCTATCTTCACTCTGTTCGGCTTCCCCGCCTACATCCGCAGTGACGGGGATCCTCATTCATGAGTGATGAGCTACGCCAGTTCCTGCTCAGCAGGGGTATCGCCTCCAGCAGAACGACGAGTTACAACCCCCGGGGAAACGGACAGGTAGAAAGGGAGAATGGGACGGTATGGAGGGCCGTCCAGCTGGCCCTACGGTCCAGAAATCCCCTGGCCTCCCGCTGACAACAGGTCCTCCCTGATGCACTACATTCTATTCGCTCATTACTTTGCACTGCTACTAACAGTACACCGCATGAACGCCTTTTTGCCTTGCCCAGAATGTCCACATCCGGGGTATTAGAACATAAGAACTAGAAGCAGGAGTAGGCCATCTGGCCCCTCGAGCCTGCTCAACCATTCAATGAGATCATGGCTGATCTTTTGTGGACTCAGCTCCACTTTCCGGCCCGAACACCATAACCCTTAATCCCTTTATTCTCCAAAAAACTATCTATCTTTATCTTAAAACAATTACACCCAACTTGGCTCACAGCCCCGGGAACCGTGCTTCTCCGTAAACATGTGCGGCTCCACAAGGCGGACCCGTTGGTGGAAAGGGTGCACCTGCTCCACGCAAACCCACAGTATGCCTACGTGGCGTTCCCCGATGGTCGCCAGGATACTGTCTCCCTCAGGGACATGGCAGCAGCAGGTTCCACCCCCGCACCACCCCCGTTGCTCCCGGTGCCACCGTCCCCTCCCCCGCCACCCCCATCACCCCCCCCTAGGGCTGTCCGTCCTCCCCCTGCCCACCCCCATTGATGAAGAGGATTTTGGCATGCTCCCGGAGTCAACTTCGACCACGACAGCACCAACATCGCCGGCTCCACTTCGTCGATCCCAGAGGACGATCAAGGCGCCGGACCGGCTGAACCTCTGACCGGCCCACCGGATGACCAGAGACATTTTTTTTCCCCACTGTTCTGTAAATATTAAAGATTGCGAATTGTATATAGTTATCCACCACCCCCACCGGACTCAATTTTAACAGGGGGTGAATGTGGTAAACCACTGTGTTCCTATATTAAGGGTTGTACGGTAGAACCTGCACTACAGGTTCACCTGGGCCCCTGCATGCTAGCTCCGCCCAGGAGCCAGGTTATAAATATGCGTGGCCTTCAGCTCGCAGCTATTTCGTCAGCTGCTGTAGGAGGCCACACTTCAGATACTAATAAAGCCTCAGTTTGAATTCAACTTTGTCTCCAGCCAAATTGCTCATGCCTCAATGAACTCCAGGGAGTATAAGCTCAAACTGTTTAATTGCTCCTCTTACGTCAACCCTTTCATCCCCGGAATCAGTCTGGTGAATACACACTCACCAAAATCTCTGGCATGTTGTACTCTACATAAACATCACACAGCTCTGATGTTCGGAACCTGCAGGAGGAACATAACACAGAACACAAAGCCTGTTCTTCCTTTTCTCCTTCGCCTTCGTCTTCACTTGAAGTGGCCAAAGCATCAGCAGTGGTGCACAATGCTGACTGGGTTGCCCCCATGATTGCAAAGGTTCCATCAGTCCACATATTTGACTGCCACAGCACTTCTGTCCCACCCTCCTTCACCAAAAACAAAACAGTCCTGCAAACAACCAAGCATCTTCACCACCCGCCCCCACCCCCCCCCCCCCATTCCCCGCTCTATTGCTCAACTTCAATGTCTTTGCATTCATCACTACTGTCAAGGCCAAGTAGTCACCTAAAATGGACCAGATGAGAAAATGGTGAAAAAATATATATTTATGTTGCGCGATAATAAAGCAGAAACATTGGACAGATAAGAGGGCGTAAAGGAATATGGTATAATAATCCAACTTTTCATGTTTAATTAAAGATTTTTTCCTTGTTGTTAAAACTAATCGTCAGTCCTGTGACCCTATTCCTCCACGTTTTATTAAAATAATTTCTTAAAATGCTTTTATTTGTGCCAGGATTTCATACTGGTGTCGTCCTGTCCAGTTATAACATTAACTGGGATCATAACATTAGCTTTAGTCTATTTGCTCTGTTTAGGTCACCTTTGCTCATGAGTCGCCAGGTGGTTCAAGTTATGATTAATAACACAGCACACCGCTTAGTAAGGATTAAAACAACGGTCATTTATTATATACAACAAGCAATATTAATACCCTAATACTACTTTCTATATAACAAACCTATCACTACTGGCCAATACTTAACTTAGGAAGAGCCCACCAGGTCAGGGAAACGAATGGCTTGTCCAATCAAATCTGGCCCGCGGGATTCAAAAGGCTGCTACAGGTCGGTGGCTAGGTGTCTCTACCGGATAGCGATCATTGGATTCAAACTTACGATACACGGTGGCTGGTCTTGCGAAGGTCTCGAGCAGGCGAAGATGAGAGAGAGAGAGATCTGAACTTGGACCTTTACTTTTATAGGGCCCACGAGCTTCCCGCCTCCCGGGGCGGCCCTTGACCCTGAGTCCCAATTGATTGGATTCTGTCCCCAGTCACTGGGGTCGATGTGTCCAATGCTGAGGCGATTCCTCGATCGGGGGGTGGTCGCTCACCTGTCTTTGTTTCGGCTACTGCAGGCGCCAACAGGTCTGGACCGGTATTCAATTGCTTATATGTTGCAATTGTTCCCGGGGATAGCCGATTTAGCTGTGGATGTCTGAGTAGATTAGGTGTAAACAGTCCTGAATGAAACTGCGGATACCTGGGTTGATGGGCTGTTGATAGCCCTGAGTATCGATCTGGGCTACGTTCCCCGAGCTGAAGCTGCAAACCTGTCTGCAGCTGCCTGCTTGTGTCTTTTTGGCTGCTTTTCCCAACAGTCTTTCGGGTTAGCTGTTTTAAACTGGGTTTTGGCCAGATTAATCAGAACGCAGCCATTTTACATGGTTACACCCTCGTCACCTCCCATTCCCCACCACACCAACTTACCCCCACCCGAGCACTCCATAACACCCCCCCCCCTTCCCCCACCCCCTCCATCCACTCCTGACAACTCCTGCACTATGCAGTTTCTTGTCATATCATAGAAAATGGCTGGATCTTTATTGCGTGTCAATTTGGAGTTTTGAGAGTGTGAAAAAGTGCCCCCGGATATCTGGAACTGTGAAACTGGTATGCTTTTATGTCAAGGAGCTCGAGGAACAGCACCTCGTCTTTCATTTCAGCACTTTACAGCCTTCCAGATGTAACATTAAATTCAACAATTTCAGAACATAACTCCTGCCCCACTGTTTCGGACAGCAGCTGGTAATGGTTCTGTTGTTGTCATTGACAGCTTCCCAAGTATCAGCTTTTATTTACTTTTACCTTTATCATTCTCTTTTGCCTTGCACTATCACCCCTTCTATCTTCCACCCATCCTCCGACAAGGGAGAGCAGCACTTAAACTTATCCTGTCGAGCAAATCCCACACAGCTCGCAACCATGCACCGAGGAATCCAGCTCCATGATTCGGGGGATGCCGACCTGGCCAGATTGTCGCGTGCTCGAGTGCAGACGGGATGTCCTGTTCCCCGAGTTGCTCAGAGGGTCAGCTACAAGGGCAGCTAGTGCCGCCTGGGAGGAAGTGGCGGCAGCCGTCAGCAGGAAACCAGCGCCCATTGCTGTAAGAAGATCAAGGTCCTCCACCGGGCCGTACAGGTAGGTTGGCACCAGCCCCCTGGCACACGCATTAGCAGTATGACTGGAGGTGTCCAAGGCATGGCTCAGTCAGTGACGGCCATGGCTGAGTGGCTCGACGGCATATCCGACTTGCTGGAGGACGTGTCCCAGTCCCAGGTAGACTTCTATGAGGCACTAGGGAGCATGTCCCAGTCTCAGGTGGGCATTGCTGAGGCACTCCAGAGCTGGTCTCAGTCACTGAGGAGCATTGCCGAGGATGTCGACACCATGCTGCAGACATTGGGGGGCCACCAGTGCTGGTAGAGCCAGTTGATGCAGGGGCAGCCCAGGCTCAATCCAGCTGCCCATCCATCCCAAGGTGACCCACAGGGCCCTATGAGCACCGACCAGGAGGATGGCGCGCTGGGTGCCAAACTGGTGCCACCCTATGGAGTGGCCACCGGCTCCCCCAAGTTCCAAGTTCCACCCCTCTGACAATGGCGCATCTCGGGGTCAACACCCAGAACATGGTGGCACGGCAGTGAGCACCCAGAGGACACTTGCCAGGGGCATTGAAGTCCAAGCGACATGTAAAGCAGCAGGCTTGGCCACCTGTAATATGCATCCTGGGGACAGACCTAGGCACAGCGGTAGAGCACGGAAGGCTAAGCAGTTTGACGATCACTGAGTAGGCACTGGGGAGAAGGGGGGTAGGGGGGATCAGGGGGTCGGGTGGGGTGAGGAAGTTGCGGAGGCACCATCGGGGGCTAGGGGCTGTTGTGGACACATATGTGCAGCATTAAAAAACATTGCACCCTTGAAATTGAATGCCTCTGGCACTTTCTTCAGCAATGTGGGTCGACCACCAATCCCCTGCCTCAACTCAGCCCAAGCCCCAGTTTTCCGGTCATGGTAGTCCTGGATTCTGCCCCCATCCCCTTGCAGGGCGCACCACATGCAGGTGATGTGCGTAAGCGAGAACTCAGCAGACAGGCAGGAGTCAGTTTGAGGAGCACTCAGCTCTCAGCAGCTTGTCATCACCCCCTGGCCTTCAACAGTGACCTACTGACAGTGCCTACACAGTCCTATAACTCTGGAGTTAATTTAATCAGACCCTGGGAGAGGGGGAACAGGACGATGGGGGGAGGGGAAGGGGGGAGAGGGAAGGTGAGGGGGGGAGAGGGAGGGTGAGAGGGATGGAGAGGGTGAGATGAAGGACGAAGCTATGTCCTCTGTGAAGCGAGTGAGGATGACCCTCCCTGGCCCTCCGTGCTTGTCGCTGTGACTTGTCCTCCATGCTCCGGCTGGTCCTGTGGGTCCGCCCAGGGTGCATCATCCAGCCCCTCCCGGTCCCGCACCACCTTGTCCTCATCCTCGGAGATCACCGCGTGTTCCTCCCCCTCAACCTCCAGCACATCTCCACGCTTCTATGCCAGGTTGTGGAGGGCACAGCAGACCACCACAAAGCGGGTGACCATCTGGGAAGTGTACTGCAGTCCACCAGCAGAGCGGTTAAGGCATCGGAACCGCGTTTTGAGCAGTCCGATGCACCGCTCAATGACAGCCCGGGTGGCCGCATGGGCCTCTGTGTGTTGCACCTCCACAAAGGTCTCCGTATTGGGATCATTAGCTCGGAAAACATCCGGTACTCCTTATCCCCCAAGAGCCAACTGGGGTGGTCCTTGAAGAGGCCGCGGATGTCTGACTGCCCCAGGATGTAGCTGTCGTGAATACTCCCTGATGGCCCGGTGTGTGCAATGCGACATGCATGCCATCTATTACCCTGGACCTGTGGCATCCCAATGACGGCGGGGAATACTGCGGCATGGACATCTGTTGGGCCTCGTCCATGTCAAACTTTATATCGTTCGCTGCCCAGGTAAACACTTGTGGACTGTATTTTTTGAGATGCCGCACAAGTTCCCGTTCGAGCCCTTGAATGATCCTGATGGGTAAAGTTCATGGCTGCGGTGATGGGTATCTGGGAGTTGTATTCTCCTCTTCCACATGGTGTCAATTCCACGAGGACATGGCACAGGTGTCACACTGTCCCCTTGTTGAAGAACGGTCTCCTGCGACATGCGCTGTCCATCATCTGTTTGAGAGACTGGGTCCCCACCTCTGGGTCCTTCTCTGGCCTGATGGGCAGCGAGGTCCTCAGATGTGGGACAGTGTGATGAATGATAACTGTATCTTTAATGTCATGATCCCTTTAAGACCGGGTTTGGAACCGAGGGGGACTCCGCCTCCGGCTCCGCCTCCGGCTCCGCCCCCTCAGGGAGCCATATATAAGGTAATGTTCAGTGGGCAGTGTGCAGTGAGCACACTTCTCAGCAGCTGTCTGGGTCTCTGCTAATTAAAGCCTTTGTATTACCAATAATCTCTCTCGAGTTGTAATTGAGGGTATCTCAGGCAGGTCCTGCACACGGGCCACCGCTTCAAATCCCTGTCGACACTGCTGCTGTCGCCTTATCTATGTCTGGCGTCCTGGCCTGCCAGCAGCACCGTGAAGGCAACCTCTGTGGAGTCTAAGATATCATCCATTAAGTGTAATATCAGTAAGGAATTGGAGAGGGTGAGAAGCTGACAAGCAGTGGTATCTTCCACCTGGGACCCCCCATTCCCCCATTTCTCCCCAATCCCTCCCCCACCATCCCCACAACCCCCCCCCCCCCCCACCCCAGATACCCTCCCATCCAACATGCCCTGACCACGCACCACTCGCTGCAGCGGATGCCCCGTTCTCCGGGCCCACACCCTGAAATCCAGACATCCGTGGAATTGATAGAATGGAGTCCAGGTTGTTTAAGAGCTTCACCCCCTTTTAGTGATGACTTGTTGCATGTGATGGTGGAAGCTGTAAGAACCCAGTGGTAGATTACCTTCCTTACTTACAAGAGGATGGACCTATTGATTAAACCAGAAACATGTGGCTAGAGGTTGTAGAGCAGGTCAGGAGCAGGAGTGTGGTGCCACTCTTCCAAATTCAATTACAAAAGTGGTTTAGTAATCTAAGCAGGGCAGTCAAGGTGAGTACAGTGGTGCATTGTCCTACATTCTGATATGCAACACCCCAAGTCCTTACTTTGCCTTCCCAAATCAACTCCGGCAGATTGCTTGACTGTCTGTGGACGTCTTTGCTTTCCCATCTGACCATCCTTCACAGATATTACCCTTATTGTTCTGTAAAATTCTATTTTTCCTTCATAAGCACGCTCAACAAATGATCTCCACCCAGCCTTTCCCCATATACCATTACCCTCATTCATAGATTTCTTCTTTCCCTCCTTGCAAAAGAGTGTACAGAACAATAGGGAGAATGAAAAACCAAATTTGACCCTACACTAATTTCTCAATAAATAAATGCAAAGGAGGACACAGTAAGAAGCGTTACAACACCAAGTTAAAGTCCAACAGGCTTGTTTCGAAGCGCTAGCTTTTGGAGCGCAGCTCCTTCATCAGGTGACTCACCTGATAAGAACATAAGAACTAGGAGCAGGAGAAGGCCATCTGGCCCCTCGAGCCTGCTCCGCCATTCAATGAGATCATGGCTGATCTTTTGTGGACTCAGCTCCACTTTCCGGCCCGAACACCATAACTCTTAATCCCTTTATACTTCAAAAAACTATCTATCTTTATCTTAAAAACATTTAATGAAGGAGCCTCAACTGCTTCACTGGGCAAGGAATTCCATAGATTCACAACCCTTTGGGTGAAGAAGTTCCTCCTAAACTCAGTCTTAAATCTACTTCCACTTATTTTGAGGCTATGCCCCCTAGTTCTGCTATCACCCGCCAGTGGAAACAACCTGCCCGCATCTATCCTATCTATTTATTCCCTTCATAATTTTATATGTTTCTATAAGATCCCCCCTCATCCTTCTAAATTCCAACGAGTACAGTCCCAGTCTACTCAACCTCTCCTCATAATCCAACCCCTTCAGCTCTGGGATTAACCTAGTGAATCTCCTCTGAACACCCTCCAGCGCCAGTACGTCCTTTCTCAAGTAAGGAGACCAAAACTGAACACAATACTCCGGATGTGGCCTCACTAACACCTTATCCAATTGCAGCATAACCTCCCTAGTCTTAAACTCCATCCCTCTAGCAATGAAGGACAACGTTCCATTTGCCTTCTTAATCACCTGTTGCACCTGAAAACCAATTTTTTCACCTCATGCACTAGAACACCCAGGTCTCTCTGCACAGCAGCATGTTTTAATATTTTATCATTTAAATAATAATTCCTTTTGCTGTTATTCCTACCAAAATGGATAACCTCACATTTGTCAACATTGTATTCCATCTGCCAGACCCTAGCCCACTTAACCTATCCAAATCCCTCTGCAGACTTGCAGTATCCTCTGCACTTTTTGCTTTACCACTCATCTTAGTGTTGTCTGCAAATTTGGACACATTGCCCTTGGTCCCCAACTCCAAATCATTTATGTAAATTGTGAACAATTGTGGGCCCAACACTGATCCCTGAGGGATACCACTAGCTACTGATTGCCAACCAGAGAAACACCCATTAATCCCCACTCTTTGCTTCCTATTAATTAACCAATCCTCTATCCATGCTACCAACTGATGAAGGAGCTGCGCTCCGAAAGCTAGTGATTCGAAACAAACCTGTTGGACTTTAACCTGGTGTTGTAAGACTTCTTACTGTGCCCCAACCCCCCCCTCCCAGTCCAACGCTGGCATCTCCACATCTTAAAAGGAGGAGGCAGTGGACATCACAGAATTCACAGCATGCATTGCCATCAAGAGGTGGAAAGATGGGGGCCTCCCAGATACCAGGTGGAAGAATTAAATATCAGATAGCCACATGGCATAAAATACTAGGTCATGTTAGCAAGATCATAAGATCTCAATAAATAAGAGCAGTTGTAGGCCATTCGGCCCATTAAGTTTGCTTCACCATTTAATAAGATCATAGTTGAGCAGATTATAGTCTGATCTCCAATTTCTTGCCTGTCCTCCACCACTTCCCCCCCTCCCCCCCACATAACCTTAGGCTCCCTTGTTAATCAGAATTCATTGCTGACTCCAGCCTGGAAGGTTCCTAATGTAAGGACTTTAAAAGGTCCGAAGCTTAGATTTGGATCCTTACTCTAGGTATCAATGAATCAGACAAACAAAACTATTCTTGTGAAATACAGTAACTCAGCAAATCAGCAATTTTCTTACCCAAGACTTTTGAATTTGCCTTTTAGTGGGATTGAACTCCGTTGGTTAGTCATTCTGTGTCTTC
Organism: Scyliorhinus torazame; assembly: GCF_047496885.1. Taxonomy (NCBI): domain Eukaryota; kingdom Metazoa; phylum Chordata; class Chondrichthyes; order Carcharhiniformes; family Scyliorhinidae; genus Scyliorhinus; species Scyliorhinus torazame. Next base: position 270,924,450 of record NC_092709.1, read on the forward strand.
CAATAGTTGGATAGATCACCAGTTCCCGACTGCAGTCCCAATCTCCAGGGTATCCGCCTTTTATGTCGCAGGCCCCTCTGGCGGCTGCTTGTCTGGTGAGATAATTTCGCTTTTCTAACTTGATTTGATTGTTCGATTGATAATAATAATCTTTATTATTGTCACACGTTGGCCTACATTAACAATGCAATGAGGTTAATGTGAAAATCCCTTGGTCGCCACACTCTGGCGCCTGTTCGGGTACGCTGAGGGAGAATTCAGAATATCCAATTCACCTGACAAGCATGTCTTTCAGGACTTTTCTCTCATGGATAGGTCATGCTGTGCACTGATGGTCAGATTCGCAGGATAACCCCCTTCCTTTGTTCCAGTAGGGCGCAGTTTGCTGCAATAATTAATGTCTAGCAAAGCACTCATTATGTTAGATAAAAATAGAAAATGCTGGTCTGCATTTAGTCTCCCCAATCTAGAGAGGACTGGGTGACCGCATTGCGAACACCTTCGCTCAGGCCGCAAGCATGACCCCAACCTTCCAGTCGCTTGCCATTTTAACTCACCGTCTTTCACAGAATGCTGGCCCTTGTTCTGCCATTGACGCATTCTGCTGTCTTACCTTTATGCCATTATTAGCACCTTCTTTAGTTTCTACCACTACCATTAACGCTCACTTTGTCTTGTTGTCCATGACATATTTGCCAATCCTGAGCTCCCACCTCTCCCTAATCACCTATTCTGCCCCACCTTCTCCACCCTTCCCTCCCCTCTCCAACCATATTATCCATCACATTTTGGCCCCTCTTCAGCTCTGAAGAAGACTCATACAAACTCGAAAGATCAACTCTGTGTCTCTCTCTCCATGGATACTGCCAGACCTGCTGAGCCCTTGCAGTATTTTCAGTTTTTGTTTCAAATTTCCAGCATCAGCAGTATTTTGCTTTTAGTTACTCCTTATCTTGTTCTCCGTTGCCCTGGTCTATGGCTTGTAGTTGACTGTTCCTGACTCAGGATGGCCCGTTAGGTTGCATTGTTACAAATAAACAAGACAGAGTTTCTGTGATCACATTTTTATGATCACTCAGTAACAACAGAAAAATTTTAACAAATTTAACATTCAATCCTTTCCAATTGGCCCCAAATACTTGTAGAATTGCAGTCCTTCTAAAATCTAATCAATTACGATTAGGCCATTAACTTATACTATGAACAAGTATATAATAGTAACAAGTAAAATATAAGGCATAGAAATTGAGGGCCACTGTGGATCTTAATAGCCACTGACAATGTGGTCCTCTACCTACTCTGCAACTGCAAGACCAATTGCAGGAGGTGGCACAGTTCAGAAGCCACCTCATTGACAAATGACGGGCACCTTAAACACTGCTCCGAGCTGAGACAGGGGTAGAGTCAGAGGCAGCCAATCAGCTTTGATGGATTAATAGAAGTGACTGAGGGAAAACAAAACAAATCTCTCCAGATGTTGAATATTGTTTCTGACAGAAACAATTGTTCAGAGATTCTTTTAGTTGCATCCTTTACTACCTCTGGCAGATCCTTCACAGGGCTAGATACACAATTTAATTTTCCTGAAGTTTGTTTTCCTTGTGCAGCACACTGCTCAAATTCATTAAATTCTACTCACATTCAGAAAATAAAAACAAAAGCCGATGGTTTTGAATTTTCCTTAATACTGTGCAATTCAGTAATCAATACTGACTGCTTCAATGGGCGGGATTCTCCACAATCGGCACGATGCCCGCCGACTGGCGCCAAAAACGTTGCGAATCAGTCCCGCATCGCGCCGCACCAAAGGTGCGGAATTCTCCGCACCTTGGGGGGCCGAGCCCTCACCTTGAGGGGCTAGGCCCGCGCCGGACTGATTTCCACCCCGCCAGCTGGCGGGAAAGGCCTTTGGTGCCCCGCCAGCTGGTGCGGAAATGACTTTGCCGTGCGGCGCATGCGCGGGGGTGTCAGCGGCCACTCACGGCATCCCCGCGCATGCGCAGTGGAGGGGGTCTCTTCCGCCTCTGCCATAGTGGAGACCATGCGAAGGCGGAAGGAAAAGAGTGCCCCCTCGGTACAGGCCTGCCTGCGGATTGGTGGGCCCCGATCGTGGGCCAGGCCACCGTGGGGGCAACCCGGTGGGGGTCGGAGAATCGCGCCCAATATCTCTGACCAGACCCTATTTGGATTTTGCCTGTTGCGTAACATACATATTGCTTTCTGTTTGATTGTTCAATTGTTGCAGGTGGTTTAATAATAATGTTTTGCCGAGGTTCTTTCGACAGCATCTTCCTAACCTGCACTTTCTACCGCCTCGAAGATCATGGGCAGCAGGTGTTCTCGAACACCACTACCTATACTTTCCCCTTCCAAGTTGCACACCATCCTGATTTATCGACATTCCAATGAGGTAGAGAACCACATTGTTGTTGGGTCCTGGAACTTTCTCCTTAATGACAGCCTGGCTGTATGTAGAGTGCATGAAGTCAACCTTCCCAAGAAGAATCATTTATAGGCAATAAATGCTGGTCTCACCGGCAATGGACACATCCTGGGAGCTAATGAAAAATAAATGTTTGCACTGTGTTTATTCTCCCCATTACCATCTCTCTTTTCTGTTTCTCAACCATGATATTCAACTTAAGGCCTGTATATAAACAGCACACATCAGTGACAATGGAGGGCAAACTGTCTTCTTCTTTGTCAGTCCCGCAAGTTCAAGGGTGACTTCTTTCCACTCTATGGGGGTGGGTTCTGTGATGGCTGAATAGACCAATCCTAGAGCCAGGGATTCTGCCACAGGTGGGGCAGGTGGTGATCGATGAGGCAGGTGGGTGGGGCGCTCTGGATTCATCGCGCTCTTCCCGCTGCACACACTTGACCTCCAGGTACTCTACTCAGTGACGGTTGAGGTGGTTGGCACCTTCATAAATGTTTCTTCTTGGGCAGCACGGTGGCACAGTGAGTTAGCCCTGCTGCCTCACGGTGCCAAGGTCCCAGATTCAATCCCGGCTCTGGGTCACTGTCCGTGTGGAGTTTGCATATTCTCCCCGTGTTTGCGTGGGTTTCACCCACACAATCCAAAGATGTGCAGGGTAGGTGGATTGGCCACGCTAAATTGCCCCTTAATTGGAAAAAATGAATTGGGTACTCTAAATTTATAAAAGAACAAAACATTTTTTTAGAAATGTTTCTTCTTCAGTTTGTGTGCTCCAGGGCAAGCAATTCCCACATGTTGGTGGGGATGTTGCATGTATTTCGGGAGGCTATTAGACTATCCTTGTAGCATTTCCTCTGCCTTCTCAGAGATCACTTGCCATTGCAGAGAACAGATTAGAGCACTTGTTTAGAGAGTCTTTTGTCGGGTCGGCGGACAATGTGGCCTGCCCATTGCAGCTGGCCGTTCATGACCAATAGCTCAATACCAGAAATTTGGCCTGAGAGAGGAAGCTCCACATTGGTGACATTGGAGAATGGTGACAAAATTTGGCAGCCGAATTTGAATAGTATGTTCCACAATCCATCACAGTTGACAGAGTCAAAGACCTTTGCAAGATTAAAGAAGGCCTTGTATAAGGGCTGGTGCTGCTCCCTGCACTTTTCTTGGATTTGCCGCATGCTGAAGATCATGTCTATTGTGCCTCTTGACAGGCGGAAGCCGCACTGAGACTCAGCGAGGAGCTCTTCAGCCACTAGAGGGAAGCGTTTTAGGAGGATTGTCATGATGACCTTTCCTGTGGCGGACAGTTGGGAAATCTCTCTGTAGTTTCCGCAGTCAGGCCAGTGTCCTTTTTTTGAAATTACGACATCTCTGAGATCTCCAGACAAATGTGATGAGGTCATGATTTTGTGTCAGGAGTGCCTCTCCATCATATTTTAATACTTCAGTGGAGATTCCATCTGTGCCAGAGGCCTTGTTTTTTCGTTGTTGGATGGTTTTTCGACCATATGGTGGGCTGGGATTGGGCTGAGATCATGGCGGGTGGTGTGTTATATGATGGCATCGAGGGCACATGCATCAAGAGCTGAGTCCTGGTTGAGGAGGTCCTCAAAGTACTCTCTCCAGTGGCATTGACTGCCTCTCTGTCTTTGAGGAGCACCTCTCCGTTTTTGTCTGTCAGTTGGTAGCTCCCTGGGTGCTCAGACCATGAATGGCTTTAGTTGCGTTGAAGAAGCCGCACATAGTCACGCTTTTCGGCGGGTTGCTGAGTCCCCTGCGCTCTTTCCACATACCATCTGTTGTTCAGACCATGAATTCTTTGTTGCAACTCGCTTTCAGTTGCCTGTCGGCTTGTTTCCTCTCGCTCGAGTTTTGGTGGAGCTGCCAGTTCAGGAACGTATTATGTTTGCCATCTAGATGATCCTGGATCTCCGGATCATTCTCGCCAAATCAGTCTTGTTGTTTCCTGGTTGAGAGACCGAGTATCTCCTCACACGTGCTGACTATGTTGGCTTCTAGGGTGGACCAGGTGCTGTGGGCACTCTGCGGCTCTGGCTCATTGCTCATCACTAGTTTGGCTGTGAGGCGCTCACTATGTAGGCCTTTCATCTCAGTGTCTTTGAGACCAACGACGTTGAGTCTCCTGCAGCAGAGGTTCTCTGGCTTTGTCGGTTTGGGGCCAGGATAATGGTGATGGTAGAGCGAGTTACTCAGTGGTCAGTCCAGCAGTCGTTGTCTCTGGCCATGGCATGTGTGATGCGTACATCTTTGCGGTCCCTCATTCAGACAATGACGTAGTCTATTAGGTGCCAGTGCTTGGCGTGGGGTTTTGCCATGAGGTCTTGTGCTTGTTTCTCTGGCCTAACAGGGCTCATTATGACAAGATCATGTTCTAGGTATTTTGTCAGGATTTGTTTTCCCTACGCTTGCCTCCCTTTTTGGTAGGGGACAGCATTTGTTCTAGGCTGGAGTAGAATGCCTTCTTTGTCTCATCTGTTAAGTCTAGATTCAGAGCATAGACACTGATAGCTGTGATGTGCTGCTTCTGGACCAGGATGAGCCATCGGCTCACTTACCCCGCAGAGGGATTCGTTGAGATATCTACCAATTTGTTTTTTACAGCAAAGCCGACCCCATAGAGATTACATTCTTCTTCTGGTTTACCTTTCCAGAAGAAGGTGTATTCGTCACGTTGTTCTTTAAAATGCCTTCTCCATCCAGCCACGTCTCGCTCAGGGCAGCGATGGCAATGCTGCAGTGCCGGAGGTCCCAACTATGATGGCAGTGTGATGTTCAGGTCTGTCACTGTTGGGGTTGTCCATAAGGGTGCTGATGTTCCAGGTCCTGAAATTAATTTGGGTGGGTATGATGGGGTTGGGGTGAAAGGTTCCTGTGCGTGGATTCTTTTAACGTGGGGTGGCCATTGTACACCAATCGGTCCCAGTGAAGTGAGGTCTTGGCACAATGGCAGAGAAATCCGAGCCAAATGGAGACCAGGTTCTGCTGTAGGATGGGGACGAACAAACATTCATCGTCTGCCAGTCATCCACCTGCCTGTCAGTGACATTGTTTTTGAAGTATCATTCTCTGGGCACAACCGGCATTTGTGATCACCTCCAGCCTCGTCGCTCCCTCAACGTTCCTACTCCTCTCGCTGCTTCTTCTGGGGACTTTTTATGGGCACTGCGCTGTCTGGCCTTGCCCAGGGTCTGGTCCCTGGAGCCCTTGCTGCTCCCTTGGTGCCCCCGCACCCCTCACTGCTCCTTCTGGGCATTTTACAGGCTTTGCGCTTCCTGGCCGTGCCAGGTTGCGTCCTTGGCGCTCCCGTTTCTCTCGCTGCTCCTACTTGGCCTTTTGTAGGCTCCACGTTGTTTAACCTCACACAGGTTGTGTCCTTAATGCTCTCACCGCTCCCTTGGCTCTCCCCACACATGGCGCGGCTGAGTGACCTCTTAAGCTAATGAGTACAGCGAATGTCAAGCTCCTGTTGTTCTTCAGCACTGTAGTTTGATATCAAAATGACAACCAAAATGGTAATTTGTTGCATTCAAATTAATTACTCATTGGCTAATTTGAGTCACCAGATTATCACAATGTACAAACAGATCTGAAGGCATATGGTGTGGATGAAGCACTGACAGGGCTTTGAACAGATGGCTGAATGATTTGTGATATTCTCACAATCCACACCTGAAACAATTCCAGGAATGAGTCAGTTGCTTTCAGAAATGAAAATAAGTTTAAGGTTCACTTCATTAGTTGCCGCAACATTATTGTCCTCAGCAATATGCATTTAAGACCATTATTTAAATGTGTTCAGAGAGGGTACAATTTACTGTCACGTGGGTTGGACCATTATTTTTCACTCTAAATGTGACTTAAGTGAAAATGAAAGCAAATTCAAATACAGTAAATTGGCGATCGCCATCGATTGCAATGGTGGGTTGAACAATAAAAATGAAATGAAAGTTAGTATTACTCCAACTGGCATTCAGCAAGGCCACCCCATAGCAATTAAGCGCTGCTGGTGGAATGAACAAGGTGAGGGGGACTTCCTCCCCTCAAGATCTGCTGGGCCATCTGATTGGCCAGCAGATCTCACTGTCCCTCCAGCGCTGGTACTCAATAGCGGGCACTGCTAGGACTCCAAGGACACCCCAGCAAGGACACAACATGGATCCTGCAGTGAACTAAGTCAGGGCTATTGGACAGGGAAGGATTGGGGAGCTTAGGAATGGGGGTCAAGGGCAGTGTGGGGGCAGGTTTTAGAGACCACGCAGGCATGAATAAAGGATGGGGGATAACATCTTGGGGGTGCCTCTGGTGGACACAGGGCATCTCCCCACCCCAAAGGATATACCCCATTTTCTTGCCTTTTAAGTAATTTTCTTTAAAAAAAACTTCCCTACCCACTCCAGCCAACCTGCCCATGTCAACCATGGGCAGCATAAAATTCAGGTCAGTTAGTTTGGTAACAAGCTCAGTTGCTCAGTACTTATTCATTTTAAAATGGCAGATTGGCTGCTGATTTCTGCACCTGCACTGTATCATTAGGGCCAGATTGGGGGTGGGGAGAAAGGCGATGGGCGGACTGTAGCGCACAAAGACTCCGTGAGACGAATAGAGTGAAGTCGATGAGGCTTTATTAAGCGTGCCTGTTCCCCCGCAGCTCGATAGTAGAATGGCCTGCGGGGGAGGACTCCGGCTTCTTATACTCCGCCTTCAGGGCGGAGCTAGAGGTCAACGGCCAACCAGGACCCGGGATCTGTCAGCCAATGACATTAGGGCTTCCAGTCCCACATGACCCCTAATACATACTACCACATTCACCCCTTGTCAAAAATGAACCCGGCGGGGTGATGCTTCGCATGGTGGTAAGGGTTTACAGGGCTTGTCCTGGGAGGAAAACATTCATATGGCAATACAGTATGTACAATTTTGTCCTGTTTCAACTATTTACAGAAGGTATCGGGAGAAAGGCAAAATGTTCTTGTGAAAAGTCCATATATCGATTTAGATCGACGCCACGAGTCGGTCGGGCGGTCTGGTCGTCCGTATCGATTGCCTCGTACCTGGTGGTGGTGGTGGTGCTTGTACCGGTGTTGTCGTCTCCGGGAGCATTACGGTTTCAGCTTGGGCTTTATTCTTGGTTGGGCCCGAGGGGAGGGGAACCGATCCTCCTGGGAAGGGGGCGGTCGCGGGGTGCGGCGGTGGCAGGAAGGGGGGGGTTGGGTGAATGGTGTCGGGGGGGTGTGTGTGTTGCCGGCGGGCGCCAGATCCCGCAGGGAGACCGTGTCCTGTCGGCCGTCGGGGTACTCCACGTAAGCGTCCTGCGGGTTCGCGTGGAGGAGGTGAACCCTTTCGACCAACGGGTCCGCCTTGTGTGCCCGCACATGCTTTCGGAGCAAGATGGGTCCTGGGGCCGCCAGCCAGGTCGGCAGCGACGTTCCAGAGGAGGACCTCCTAGGGAAGACAAGGAGACGCTCATGGGGCGTTTGATTAGTGCTCGTACATAATAGCGACCGAATGGAGTGGAGAGCGTCCGGGAGGACCTCCTGCCACCGTGAAACTGGGAGGTCCCTGGACCGTAGGGCCAGTAGGACGGTCTTCCAGACCGTGCCGTTCTCCCTCTCTACTTGCCCGTTCTCCCGGGGGTTGTAGCTGGTCGTCCTGCTTGAGGCTATGCCCTTGCTGAGCAGGAACTGACGCAGCTCGTCACTCATGAAAGAGGACCCCCTGTCGCTGTGGACGTATGCGGGGCAACCGAACAGTGTGAAGATGGTGTTCAGGGCTTTAATGACTGTGGCCGCGATCATGTCAGAGCAGGGAATGGCGAATGGGAAGCGGGAGTATTCGTCCACCACTTTAAGAAAGTATGTGTTGCGGTCGGTGGAGGGGAGGGGCCCTTTGAAATCGAGACTAAGGCGTTCAAAGGGGCGGGAAGCCTTAATCAGGTGCGCACCATCCGGCCTGAAAAAATGCGGTTTGCACTCTGCGCAGATGTGGCAGTCCCTTGTGACTGTACGGACCTCCTCTAAAGAGTATGGGAGATTGCGGGACTTGATAAAGTGGAAAAACCGAGTGACCCCCGGGTGGCAGAGGTCCTCGTGGAGGGTTTGGAGGCGGTTAATTTGTGCGTTGGCACATGTGCCGCGGGATAGGGCATCGGACGGCTCGTTCAGCTTTCTGGGACGATACAAAATCTCGTAGTTGAAGGTGGAGAGCTCGATCCTCCACCTTAAGATCTTGTCGTTTTTGATTTTGCCCCGCAGTGCATTATCGAACATGAAGGCTACCGACCGTTGGTCAGTGAGGAGAGTGAATCTCCTGCCGGCCAGGTAATGCCTCCAATGTCGCACAGCATCCACTATGGCTTGGGCTTCCTTTTCCACTGAGGAGTGGCGGATTTCTGAGGCGTGGAGGGTCCGGGAGAAAAAGGCCACGGGTCTGCCCGCTTGGTTAAGGGTGGCCGCTAGAGCTACGTCGGAGGCGTCGCTCTCGACCTGGAAGGGGAGGGACTCGTCGATGGCGCGCATCGTGGCCTTTGCGATATCCGCTTTGATGCGGCTGAAGGCCTGGCAAGCCTCTGTCGACAGGGGGAAGGTCGTGGTCTGTATTAGGGGGCGGGCCTTGTCTGCGTACTGGGGGACCCACTGGGCGTAGTATGAAAAAAACCCCAGGCAGCGTTTCAGGGCTTTTGGGCAGTGCGGGAGGGGGAATTCCATGAGGGCGCGCATACGTTCGGGGTCGGGGCCTATTATCCCATTGCGCACTACGTAGCCCAGAATGGCTAGCCGATTGGTGCTAAAAACACACTTGTCCTCGTTGTACGTGAGGTTCAAGGCTTTGGCGGTCTGGAGGAATTTTTGGAGGTTGGCGTCGTGGTCCTGCTGGTCGTGGCCTCAGAAGGTTACATTGTCGAGATACGGGAACGTGGCCCGCAACCCATGTTGATCAACCATTCGGTCCATCTCCCGTTGGAAGACCGAGACCCCGTTTGTGACGCCAAATGGGACCCTTAGGAAATGGTATAATCGCCCGTCTGCCTCGAAGGCTGTGTACTTGCGGTCACTTGGGCGGATGGGGAGCTGATGGTAGGCGGACTTGAGGTCCACGGTGGAGAAGACTTTATATTGGGCAATCCGATTGACCATGTCGGATATGCGGGGGAGAGGGTACGCGTCTAGTTGTGTGTACCTGTTGATGGTCTGGCTCTAGTCAATGACCATCCTTTGTTTCTCCCCTGTCTTCACTACTACCACCTGCGCTCTCCAGGGACTATTGCTGGCCTGGATTATGCCTTCCTTTAGTAGCCGCTGGACTTCGGACCGAATGAAGGTCCGGTCCTGGGCGCTGTACTGTCTGCTCCTAGTGGCGACGGGTTTGCAATCCGGGGTGAGGTTCGCAAACAAGGACGGGGGTTGCACCTTGAGGGTTGCGAGGCCGCAGATAGTGAGTGGGGGTATTGGGCCGCCGAATTTGAACGTAAGGCTCTGTAGATTGCATTGGAAATCTAATCCCAGTAAGGTGGGGGCGCAGAGTTGGGGAAGGACGTTTAGTTTGTAGTTTTTGAACTCCCTCCCCTGCACCGTTAGGGTAACTATGCAGAATCCTCGGATCTGTACGGAGTGGGATCCTGCAGCTAGGGAAATCTTTTGTGCGCTGGGATAGGTGGTCAAGGAACAGCGTCTTACCGTGTCGGGGTGGATAAAGCTCTCCCTGCTCCCGGAGTCGACTAGGCATGGTGTCTCATGGCCATTTATTAGCACCGTTGTCGTCGTCGCTGGAGTGTCCGGGGCCGAGCTTGATCGAGCGTAATTGAAGCGAGACGTGGTTGTAGTAGTGGAGTGGGGTCCGTTGTTGCCATCCAAGATGGCGTCGGGGATGAACAAAATGGCTGCCCCATACATCGCACATGGCTGGGGGGTCACAAGATGGCGGCGGGGTGGACAAAATGGCCACCCCCACGCGTCGTACAGGTCTGGGGTGGTCCAAGATGGCGGCGCCCTTCTTCCCCTCGTGGTGGCCGGGACCCAAAATGGCGGCGTCTGCGGGTCGCACATGGGGCGCTGGGGGGGTTGGGGAGCGTTAGGACCGCGCGGGGCTCCCTCATCTCTGGGGACAGCGGTGGTCGGGACCCAAGTTGGTAGCGCCGGCGGGTCAGACGTGGGGCGCGGGGGGGGGGGGGTTTGGGGGGCGTTGGAGACGCGCAGAACTCCCTCTTCTCCGGGGAGAGTGGTGGTCGGGACCCAAAGTGGAAGCGCCGGCGGGTCATACGTGGGGACGGGGGGGGGGGGTGGTTGGGGAGCGTAAGCGGCGTGTAGGGCTCCCTGTTCTCCCGGGACCGCGGTGGTCGGAACCCAGAGTGGCTGCGCCTGCAGGTCGTACATGGGGCGCTGGGGGGGTTGGGGAGCGTAAGCGGCGTGCAGGGCTCCCTGTTCTCCCGGGACAGCGGCGACCTCGCGGGACCGGCACACAACCGCGAAATGGCCCTTTTTCCCGCAGCTCTTGCAGATTGCTGCGCGAGCCGGGCAGCGCTACCGGGGGTGTTTCGCCTGGCCGCAGAAATAGCAGCGGGCGCCCCCGGTGCGACTTGGCGTTTGGACCGCGCAAGCCTGTGGGGTGTCCGGGGGGGGGGGGGTGGGTTTGTTGCGACGGGTACGTACGGAGCCCAATGGGCTGCCGCGCGGTCGGGGCCGTAGGCGCGGGAATTACGCGCGGCCACGTCTAGGGAGGCTGCTAGGGCCCGTGCCTCTGAGAGTCCTAGCGACTCTTTTTCTAGAAGTCTTTGGCGGATTTGGGAGGAATTCATACCTGCCACAAAAGCATCGCGCATTAACATGTCCGTGTGTTCATTTGCGTTCACCGAAGGGCAGCTGCAGGCTCGTCCCAAAATCAGCAGCGCGGCGTAGAATTCGTCCATCGAATCTCCGGGACTTTGCCATCTCGTTGCGAGCTGGTAGCGAGCGTAGATTTGGTTAACTGGGCGGACATAGAGACTTTTCAGTGCTGCGAACGCCGTCTGGAAATCCTCCGCGTCTTCGATGAGGGAGAAAATCTCCGTGCTTAACCTCGAGTGCAGGATCTGTAGTTTTTGGTCTTCTGTGACCCGGCCGGTGGCCGTTCTGAGGTAGGCCTCGAAACAAGTCTGCCAGTGCTTGAAGGCTGCTGCCGCGTTCACTGCGTGGGGGCTGATCCTCAGGCATTCCGGGATGATCCTGAGCTCCATAGTCCTTTTTAGGCACGCTTAATAAATTGTAGCGCACAAAGACTCTGTGAGACGAATAGAGTGAAGTCGATGAGGTTTTATTAAGCGTGTCTGTTCCTCCGCAGCTCAATAGTAGAATGGCCTGCGGGGGAGGACTCCGGCTTCTTATACTCCGCCTTCAGGGCGGAGCTAGAGGTCAACGGCCAACCAGGACCCGGGATCTGTCAGCCAATGACATTAGGGCTTCCAGTCCCACATGACCCCTAATACATACTACCACACGGACCACCTTTCATATTTACATGCCCCCCATCTCTGCCATAAGCATGTCCAGCTGGTGGGGGGGTGGGGGGGGGGTGTAAAATCCAGTGCATATAATCATAGACTTATAAAATGTTACAGCATAGAGGAGACCTTCGGACCATCATGTGTGTCCTGCCTCTCTGAAAGAACTAACCAGTTAGTTCCACTTCCCTGGCTCTTTCCCATAAGCTCTGCAAATTTTTCCTCCACAAATATTTATCTGATTCACTTCTGAACATTATTATTGAGTCTGCTTCTTCCACCCATTCAGGCTGTGCATTCCAGGTGGTAATGATTTACTGTATAAAATGTGCCCTTTTCTGCTCCTTTTGGCAATTATCCTATGTCTGCCTCTTCTGGTCACTGACCATTCTGCAGCTAGAAACATTATTTTCTCCTTATTTACTCTATCAAAACCTTACATGATTTTGAACACCTCAAACAAATCTCCTCTTGGCATTCTCTACTAAAATGAGATTGACGTTGTTACTTTCTGGAGCTGTCATTTTAATGCATTATTGCTATGGTTGGGGGGGGCGGTCAGTTCGCTCAGGAGGCAAGTTCACTGCCTGAACTGGTTGTGGTTGTTCATAGAGGCCCTGCCTCCTTGGCTTGTCCCACACTTATGTAGTGGCATCCCTCAAGCTACAAATAGCCAAAATGTGTCTCTCATTGATGGAAAGAGATCCCTATGTTCCTCTGAGACTGGTTGAGTGACTAAGGTTGAATGACTATGGTACAGGTTTATAACAATTCCAGGCCTTTAGTTTCTGTTGAACAGACAACACAAAAATGGGCAGATCATCGAGATACATTCTTGATGACCGAGGGGGGGTGAAAGGTTATTGATGACAGGTAGGAATGTGGGGTTGAAGATACTATCAGATAAGCCATGATCTTATTGGATGGCAGAGCAGGCTCAAGGGGCTGAGTGGCTTACTCCTGCCCTTAATTTGTCTGTTTGTATCTTACTTTAAAACATCTGATATAGGAGCAGAAGTAGGCCATTCAGCCCCTCAAGCCTGCTCCACCATTCAATAAGATCATGGCTGATCTGCTTGTATTTCAAATTCCACATTCCCATCTACCCCGATAATGAGTTCCTTATCTAATAAGAATCTGTCTACCTCCACCTTGAAAATATTCAATGACCCTACTTCCGTTGTCTTTTGAGGCAGAGAATTCCAAAGTCACACAGCCCTCTGGGAGAAAATATTTCTCCTCATCTCTGTCATAAATAGACGACCCATTATTTTTTATACAGTGCTCTCTAGTTCTGGACTCACCCACAAGAGGAAACATCCTTTCCACGTCCACTTTGTTCAGACTATTCAGGATCGTATCTACTTCAGTCAAGTCATCCCTCACTCTTCTAAAGTCTGAATTCAGCCATGGGCTCCTAATGAAAATGAAAATCGCTTATTGTCACAAATAGGCTTCAAATGAAGTTACTGTGAAAAGCCCCTAGTCGCCACATTCCGGCGCCTGTTCGGGGAGGCTGATACGGGAATCGAACCGTGCTGCTGGCCTGCCTTGGTCTGCTTTCAAAGCCAGCGATTCAGCCCTGTGCTAAACAGCCCCTCCCCACTCAGTTTATCATCCGCAATCAACAAACAATAAGATTCCCATTTTCTGGATCAAAGTAACCCAAGGTTTATAGAAGAGATGGTAACAGACAGAATGGATGCATAGGTTTTGATCTTCCATTCATTCCTGGGATGAAAGACTTTTCTTAAGAAGGAAGGTTGGGTCGATTCCCATTGCAGTGTAGAAGATTGAGAGGTAATCTTACTGATTATCCTGTTGGGACTCCCGGAGGAAACCAACGCAGATACGGGGAGAGTCTGCAACCTCCACACAGACACCCAAGGCTGGAATCGAACCCGGGTCCCTGGCATGGTGAGGCAGCAGGAGCACTGCAAGGGTGCCCAGATGGCACTGCCAGGAAGTGAGGCAGGCAGTGCCAGGGCGCTTGGGTGTCATCGCAGAGGCCAGGATATCATCCTTCCCAGAGCCCAGCCACCCAGGGGCCCGTGATCCCCTGGGAGACACCCCCAAGTGCCGATATGCCTGATTCCCATTCGTGGAGATCAGTGCTAACTGGCACTCAATCGGGGTCTACGAGGCATGGGGATTAGATACTGTGCCTTGGGTAACTCCGGTGAGTGCATATCTAAGTGCTGCTTACTGCAGCACTTACATCAGCAAATTAGCCAGATCTGTACACTGCCCATTGTGGGCCGGATCCAGTTCACACTGTCTTGCGAGATCCTATTAGGTCTTTTGAGGCATGGTGAGCTGGGTAAATCCCACGAGAGGCGTCGATATTTACCGGCCATGCTACGCCCTGGTTCGGGCATGGCACAACCATTAGATTTTACCCTAGATTTTTGATAGACAAGGGATTCAAGGGTTATGGGGGGCAGACAGGAAAGTGGAGTTCAGACCATAATCAGATGAGCCACGATGTTCCTCCATGGCAGAGCAGGCTCGAAGGGCCGAATGACCTAACCCTGCTCCTAAGTCCTATGTTCCTGCATTCCCTAGGTTCTACAACAGTACAGGCAGATGGGAAAAAATTAAATATAATTCATTGGTCAAAATAGGAGGGAAGAAGAAAACAGGGAATGATTTTCCAGAAAGCCTGTCATCAGTGGTAGGAAAATGCTATAAACTAAGGTCATGCTAAGAGGAAAATGATACTATGATTGGGTGATGCCAAGAAATAAGCTACCACAGGTTCATGGATCAAAATGCCAGAACACCAAAACCATCAGTGTGCCTGTGAAATCAAATTCACTGTTTTAGAACTGAGTATATTTGATCCAAATGTTTTTCATCTGTGCGCTATCCTGAAAAATTCCAGCAATTTATCTCAGGAAGATGTGACTGAAAACAAATAAAATGTAGTCTAAAATTACCATATAAGCATTCTTTTTTACATCCAATCTCATTCTTGACTAAAGACTTTAACCATATATGACAAAAGACTGACAGTAGTAATATCTTACTGTGAAATGTCAGCCAGTCCAAGAACAATGCATAAAAAGGCCTCATTTCTTGCCTTCTCAGGGGACTTTGGCACTTCTCATGAAAATCTGATGCCTGAATTCTTTTAGGTGCTTTGCTCCTAGTGTAGAAGAGATTATCAGAGAGACACTTAATAATCGTGCCAGCAGGTCTGACTATGCCTGTCAATAAAGAATACAATGTAAAGCTATCTTCCAATTGGTTATTTTTAAATTTCATTATTTTGAATTTGTTCCTCTCTGTAGCCTGTAGGCTAAGAAAGACCCTAAAACATGAGCGCATTATTTTGTTATGAATTGGTTCATGCCTTTGCATGAAATTCCTCTGTTTACTGTTTTAATGAAGTTGTTTATAACATCGAGCTCATCGAATAGTTCCACCTCCAAGTCATGCACCAAAACAATTTGAACATGGAGAGCATTATGGGAGTGTCTTTCTCGCATGGACTACTGCACTTCAAGAATGTTTACATTCTCGAGGGCAGCTGAGGGGAATCGCAAAAAATATCCGCAACACATACATCCTAAGAATGAATTTTTTAACCGAGCAAACACAGGAATTTTAATACATTTTGACGATACCATAAAATAAGGGTTTCTACCCGCTTAATCGTTCTTTTATTACCATAAAACACATGTTCTGACTGTACACCACAGGATAATAGTCAGCCAACACCTCAAACAGATAACGACCTGTAACTTCCTGTCCGTTATCGGACTTAAGTTGATTGTCCACTGCACATGTGTGGCTCGACCAGCTGAAAGTGTAGACACACGAACATGCACGCTGGAAGCGCGCCATGTTTAAATTCCCGGTGCAGATTTTTGTCACCTGCTTTCCTTCCACAGCTGCGCTGAAGAGACAGATGAAAAATCACTAATTTGGCAGGAGTTTCCAAAAGATGGGATCGGTTATTGGATACTCGGTCATGGGTATTCCTTTTCTGGGCCTCCTCTTGCAGTCGGGTGCTCTCAAAGAATTGTGTCCCTTCAATCAGGAGGTTCAACCTTACAAGCCTCAGTGATACTTCAAATACTTTGACAAAATTGAAGCTTTAGTTGACGTATGCAAGTTTCTTGAAACTAATGTGAACTACCTATTTGACAGGTACTGCAGAATCCAATGTAGATTCAAAATCTGTATCCATGCTTCACCTCCGCTGGGGCATCACACTTACAGCTTGGCTGCATGGGTCTTACCCCCACAACCCAAAGATGTGCAGGGTAGGTGGATTGGCCACGCTAAATTGGCCCTTAATTGGAAAAATAAAAATAAATCCTTGAATTTATTTTGAGACTTTACGTGGGAACAGGGATCTTGAGAGAAGAGTCAGGTGACATCTCCGCCTGGCGAGGAAGCGAATCAATTATCCACCCCTAAGTGTGTACAGGGAAAGGATATCCCGAAATGATGTCAGAGGAGATGTATGCCAGGATACTATGATTCAGCTGTAGGAGTTTAAGCTTGTAAAATTAACAATTGATATGTCTAGCTGCTTTCTCCCTCCTCAATTCATTCCCTCCCTCTCTCCCCTTCCATCCTCTCTTTCCTTCCCCCCTCTTCACCCCCTCCCTCCCTCCCCTTCCACTCCTTCTGTCCCCTCCCCTTAACAAATAGGCAGAATCATATGTTTATGTAGAAAAATATATCTTATTGACTGTTGTGTTTAAATGAGAAAATATATTTTATTGAAAGAAATTTGTAAAAGTTGAGGTTGTTATTACACAAAATGTCATTGTTCAGCTGATAAAGCCAAATGTTAAGTTAGGTGTTAGTTAGTTTCAAAGATTTGTATTTATAAAATTATATTTTGTTAATAAATGTTTTCCATTAAACTCAACAAGCTTCGACAAATGTCTTACTGAAACATCAGAATGCAACATTTAATTATGAGATAATTATAAATGAATAAGATAATTAAAGTAAACAAGGCAGAAACATAATAACATGGGTAACACAGTGGCAAATTGGTTAGCAACACCAGGAACCCGTGTTCAATTCGGACCTTGGGTGAGTGTGTGGTGTTTGTACATTCTTTTAATAATCTTTATTGTCACAAGTAGGCTTACACAGTAACACTGCAATGAAGTTACTGTGAAAAACCCCTAGTCGCCACATTCCGGTGCCTGTTTGGGTGCACAGAGGGAGAATTCAGAGTGTCCAATTCACCTAACAGCACGTCTTTCAGGACTTGTGGGAGGAAACCACAGCACCCGGAGGAAACCCACGCTGACACGGGGAGAACGTGCAGACTCCGCACAGACAGTGACCCAAGCCGGGAATCGAACTTGGGACCCTGGCGCTGTGAAGCAACAGTGCTAACCACTGTGCTACCGTGCCGCCCAATCCGGGTGCTTCGGTTTCCTTCCACAATCCAAAGATGT
This sequence comes from Scyliorhinus torazame, assembly GCF_047496885.1. Lineage (NCBI taxonomy): Eukaryota > Metazoa > Chordata > Chondrichthyes > Carcharhiniformes > Scyliorhinidae > Scyliorhinus > Scyliorhinus torazame. The sequence continues at coordinate 270,941,815 of NC_092709.1, forward strand.
GCAGGTTTAGTGGATCGGCCTTGCTAAATTTCCCCTTAGTGTCCAAAGGTTAGGTGGGGTTACAGGGATAGGGCGGGGACATAGGCCTGGGTAGGGCGCTCTTTTGGAGAATCGGTGCAGACTCGATGGGCCGAGTGGTTTTCTTCTGCCCTGCAGTGATTCTATGATTCCATCAACTCAAATTTTTTAAAAACCCATGTTATAAGGACAGTGACAACAAAAGGCCCTGGGGCACTTTTAAAATCTTATGATTGTAATCTAAATTAAATGTACAAACACTTTTAAGCATGTCACATGTAAAGTTATAGAACAATATAGTGCAGATTTAAATAGTTTCACAGATTTAAAACAAAAAACAAAACTTATATTCACTTATAAATAATCACCTTTAATCAGAAAAAAAGTAATTAAAGTTACTTTATAAGAACCAATAACAATGACAATGCCTTTATAAAAGAAAGAGCAAAAAAAAACTTTTTAATAACTTGTACTTACTTTTAAGACATGTGTTAAACATGTTGCCTGTTGGCTTAAATATAAACTTGTAGTTTAAATGTCTGCCCTCAACGGACATTCCCGTAGCTGCTGGGTAACAAGGGGGGGCTTGCTACATCGAAACTGCTCCGCACTAAAACCTGCTGGAGCCTGCACAGTCTGCCTTGGGGAGGCCCAGGGCTGCTACTGGAACAGGAAGGTTTGCCACGATTTCTGCATGCAGGTAAGTGCACAGTTTTCTCTTCCCGTATCGGCATGCTATGGCTTTTCTCCGATACTCGGAAGTTGCGGGCCAATGAAAAACAAACAACAGGCAAAGTTTCCTTGTCAATACATAATCGCTCAATTGCTGAGGAATCATTTAGTTAATCTGAGCACAAGCAAACTACATGGTGGTGGGCGAACTAGATGGTCACCCAGGGGTGTGAGATTTGGGAGGTGGCTGTGGTAAACCACGTTATTGTGTTTATTGTATTATATTCACTGTGCTGTGTTGTAAATGCCTGGGCTTTTCCAGGCTGGCTCCGCCTGTGTCTCCTCCCCTCGGGGCTTCTGTATAAAAGTGGCAAGTCTCCGTCTACGGACCCAGTTCGGGTCCAGAGGCAGGAGGCTTGCTGTTTAGTGTATTAAAGCCTCAGTTACGTTTATCACTCGTCATCTATTATTGATGGTGTGTCAATTTAATACACTAAACTTCTAAAGATGGATCCTTCACTCAAGATGAACTCCTCACTCAAGCCTGACGCTACAGAGACTTTTGAACACGGGCTAAGCTGCTTCGAGGCCTACCTCGCATCTTTCAGCGAAGACTTTACGGACCTCCAGAAGAAGCAGGTCCTCAACGCACGGGTGAGCCCAAGAGTCTTTAACCTCATCAGGGACTCCTCCTTGTACGCGGAGGCGATAACGCTGCTAAAAGGACATTATGTGAAACCCATCAACCAGGTATATGCTGGCACCTCCTCGCCATGAGACGCCAACGCCCTGGGGAATCACTATCGGAATTTGTGTGCGCCTTGCGCATCCTCTGTCGAAACTGTGACTGCCAGGCGACATCGGCTACCCAGCACGCGGAGCTGCTGATCAGGGACGCCTATGTAACAGGCATGCACTCGAACTATATCCGCCAGCGTTTATTAGAAGGGGGGACATTCGGCCTCCCAGAGACAGTCCAGCACTCCAACTCACTGGAGGTGGCCTCCCAGAACATGGGGGCCTAAACCTCTGACCACGCGGCACCCTCGTGGGCGCAGCCATCAACCGACCTGGGCGCGACGCAAGCCTGCGCCGCACAGCGGCCTGCCAATGACGGAGGCCCGAAGTACTTTTTCTGCTGCCAGGGAACTCACCCCCGACAACGCTGCCCGGCAGGGAACGCTACTTGTAACGGCTGTAGGAAGAAGGGCCACTTCGCAGAAGCCTGCCAGGCCCGACTCCCTCTAAATCTTCTAGGCCCAGCAGCGCTGCCTGCTGCCGGTTGGGGCTATCCCCAGCTGCCACGCCACCCGGCATGTGCGACCCTTGGGCGCCGCCATCTTTAATCTCAGCCAACACGTGCGACCCACGAGGGCCGCAATCTTGGACGCCATCTTGTACCTCGCCCGCCACGTGCGACCCAAGGGGGCCACCATCTTGAATGCCATCTTGCACCTCGCCCGCCACATGCAACTCATGGGGACCGCCATCTTGGGACCCCTCCTCTGCCTCCCGGGAACCAAGGTCGCCCGACCGTACGCTGGCCTGGCTGCTGCTACCGCCGACTGGTCCGCCGACCATCTTCCAACACTCGCCTCCGTCACACTGGACCAGTCCCAGCCGCACCACCTCGCGAAGTCTACAATGACCGTCCGTGTCAACGGGCTCGAGATGGCCTGCCTTTTGGACTCCAGGAGCACGGACAGCTTCATACACCCAGATATGGTAAGGCGCTGTTCCCTCCCCATCCTACCCGCGACCCAGAAAATCTCCCTGGCTTCCAGATCTCACGCACTGGAGATCCGGGGGTACTGTTTCGCGACCCTCACTGTGCAAGGCGTAGAGTACACCAACTTTAGGCTCTACGTCCTCACCCATCTCTGCGCTGCCCTATTACTGGGGCTTGACTTCCAGTGCCACCTCCAGAGCCTTACCCTAAAGTTCAATGGACCCCTGCCCCCCTCACCGTCTGTAACTTTGCGACCCTTAAGGTCGCCCCACCCTCCCTCTTCGCAAACCTCGCCCCGGACTGTAAGCCCATTGCTACCAGAAGCAGACGCTACAGTGCCCAGGACAGGGCCTTCATCAGGTCAAAGGTCCAGTGACTCCTTTGACAAGGTCCTTCATGGTAGACTAGTACAAAAGGTGAAGTCACACGGGATCAGGGGTGAACTGGCAAGGTGGATACAGAACTGGCTAGGCCATAGAAGGCAGAGAGTAGCAATGGAAGGATGCTTTTCTAATTGGAGGGCTGTGACCAGTGGTGTTCCACAGGGATCAGTGCTGGGACCTTTGCTCTTTGTAGTATATATAAATGATTTGGAGGAAAATGTAACTGGTCTGATTAGTAAGTTTGCAGACGACACAAAGGTTGGTGGAATTGCGGATAGCGATGAGGACTGTCTGAGGATACAGCAGGATTTAGATTGTCTGGAGACTTGGGCGGAGAGATGGCAGATGGAGTTTAATCCGGACAAATGTGAGGTAATGCATTTTGGAAGGTCTAATGCAGGTAGGGAATATACAGTGAATGGTAGAACCCTCAAGAGTATTGAAAGTCAAAGAGATCTACGAGTACAGGTCCACAGGTCATTGAAAGGGGCAACACAGGTGGAGAAGGTAGTCAAGAAGGCATACGGCATGCTTGCCTTCATTGGCCGGGGCATTGAGTATAAGAATTGGCAAGTCATGTTGCAGCTGTATAGAACCTTAGTTAGGCCACACTTGGAGTATAGTGTTCAATTCTGGTCGCCACACTACCAGAAGGATGTGGAGGCTTTAGAGAGGGTGCAGAAGAGATTTACCAGAATGTTGCCTGGTATGGAGGGCATTAGCTATGAGGAGCGGTTGAATAAACTCGGTTTGTTCTCACTGGAACGAAGGAGGTTGAGGGGCGACCTGATAGAGGTATACAAAATTATGAGGGGCATAGACAGAGTGGATAGTCAGAGGCTTTTCCCCAGGGTAGAGGGGTCAATTACTAGGGGGCATAGGTTTAAGGTGAGAGGGGCAAGGTTTAGAGTAGATGTACGAGGCAAGTTTTTTACGCAGAGGGTAGTGGGTGCCTGGAACTCGCTGCCGGAGGAGGTAGTGGAAGCAGGGACAACAGGGACATTTAAGGGGCATCTTGACAAATATATGAATAGGATGGGAATAGAAGGATACGGACCCAGGAAGTGTAGAAGATTGTAGTTTGGTCGGGCAGTATGGTCGGCACGGGCTTGGAGGGCCGAAGGGCCTGTTCCTGTGCTGTACATTTCTTTGTTCCTGCGAGAGGTGATCATTGAGGCTAGTAACAGCCCCTGGAGAGCCCAAGTGGTGGTCGTCAAGACTGGGGAGAAGCACCGGATGGTCATCGATTATAGCTAGATCATCAACTGGTACACGCAGCTCGATGCGTACCCCCTCCCCCGCATATCTGACATGGTCAATCAGATTACGCAGTATCGAGTCTTCTCTACAGTCGACTTGAAGTCTGCGTACCACCAGCTCCCTATCCGCCCGGAGGAACGATAATACACTGCCTTCAAGGCAGACGGTCGCCTCTATCACTTCTTCAGGATTCCCTTCGGCGTCACCAACGGGGTCTCGGTCTTCCAAAGGGAAATGAACCGAATGGTTGACAAGTACGGGCTGCGGGCCACGTTTCCGTACCTAGACAACGTCACCATCTGCGGCCGTGACCAGCAGGACCATGACGAGAACCTCTGGCGTTTCCTCCACACCGCGAAACACCTGAACCTATAATAGAGAGAAATGCGTTTTTGCCACAACCCGCCTGGCCATCCTCGGCTACGTCGTGGAACACGGAGTCCTAGGGCCCAGGCCCGACCCCGACCGCATGTGCCCCCTCCTGGAACTCCCCCTTCCCAACTGCCCCAAGGCCCTGAAGAGATGCCTGGGGTTCTTCTCTTACTATGCCTAGTGGGTCCCCAACTACGCGGACAAGGCCCGCCCACTGATCAAGTCCACCACATTTCCCCTGGCGACTGAGGCCCGATGCGTCGGAATTTTCTGTGGCTGCTACACTCAACAAGGCAGGCAGTCCCATGGATTTCTTCTCCCGTACTCTCCATGAGTGGTAGGTCTGTGGAATTCATTGCCACAGAGGGTGGTGGAGGCCAGGACGTTGAGTGTCTTTGAGACAGAAGTTGATAAATTCTTGATTTCTCGAGGAATTAAGGGCTATGGAGAGAGAGCGGGTAAATGGAGTTGAAATCAGCCATGATTGAATGGTGGAGTGGACTCGATGGGCCGAATGGCCTTACTTCCGCTCCTATGTCTTATGGTCCTATGCCTCAGAAATTCGACACTCCTCCATCGAAAAAGTGTCCCAAGCCAGAGTAGAAGCTGGGCGACATTGGCGGCATTACCTGGCCGGCAGGTGATTTATTCTCCTCACTGACCAACAGTCGGTTGCCTTCATGTTTAACAATACACAGCGGGGCAAAATCAAGAACGACAAGATCCTGAGGTGGAGGATCGAGCTCTCCACCTACAGCTATGATATCAGCCCGGGAAGCTCAATGAGCCCCCAGATGCCCTCTCCCGTGGTACATGTGCCAGCACACAAGCAAGTAGACCGACTCAGGGCCCTCCACAACGACCCCTATCCCCTGGGGGTCACCCGCTTTTTCCACATTATCAAGGGTCGCAACCTGCCCTACTCCATTGAGGAGGTCAGGTCCGTGACCAGTGATTGCCAGGTCTGCACGGAGTGCAAACCACACTTCTGTTGGCCAGACAGAGCACATCTGGAAGGCCACCCGCCCTTTTGAGCGCCTCAGCATGGACTTCAAAGGGCCCCTCCCCTACACTGGCCGTAACACGTACTTCTTCAACGTCGTGATGAGTACTCCAGATTCCCCTTCGCCATCCCCTATTTACAGTGCAGAAGGAGGTCATTCGACCAATTGAGTCTGCACCGGCTCTTGGAAAGAGCACAATACCTAAGGTCAACACCTCCACCCAACACCAAGGGCAATTTTGGACACTAAGGGCAATTTATCATGGCCAATCCACCTTACCTGCACATCTTTGGACTGTGGGAGGAAACCGGATCACCCGGAGGAAACCCACGCAGACACGGGGAGGATGTGCAGACTCTGCACAGACAGTGACCCAAGCCAGAATCGAACCTGAGACCCTGGAGCTGTGAAGCAATTGTGCTGTCCACAATGCTACCGTGCTGCCCTTAAGAACAAATTAATCTAAACTATATCATTCTACCGTAATCCATGGACCTATCCAATAGCTGCTTGAAGGTCCCTAATGTTTCCGACTCAACTACTTCCACAGGCAGTGCATTCCATGCCCCCACTACTCTCTGGGTAAAGAACCTACCTCTGACATCCCCCCATATCTTCCACCATTCATCTTAAATTTATGTCCCCTTATAATGGTTTGTTCCACCCTGGGAAAAAGTCTCTGACTGTCTACTCTATCTATTCCCCTGATCATCTTATAAACCTCTATCAAGTCGCCACTCATCCTTCTCCATTCTAATGAGAAAAGGCCTAGCACCCTCAACCTTTCCTCGTAAGATCGACTCTCCATTCCAGGCAACATCCTGGTAAATCTCCTTTGCACCGTTTCCAAAGCTTCCACATCCTTCCTAAAATGAGGCGACCAGAACTGTACACAGTACTCCAAATGTGGCCTTACTAAAGTTTTGTACAGCTGCATCATCACCTCACGGCTCTTAAATTCAATCCCTCTGTTAATGAACGCAAGCACAGCATAGGCCTTCTTCACAGCTCTATCCACTTGAGTGGCAACTTTCAAAGATGTATGAACATAGACCCCAAGATCTCTCTGCTTCTCCACATTGCCAAGAACTCTACCGTTAACCCTGTGTTCCGCATTCATATTTGTCCTTCCAGAATGGACAACCTCACACTTTTCAGGGTTAAACTCCATCTGCCACTTCTCAGCCTCGCTCTGCATCCTATCTATGTCTCTTTGCAGCCGACAACAGCCCTCCTCACTATCCACAACTCCACCAATCTTCGTATCGTCTGCAAATCTACTGACCTACCCTTCAACTCCCTCATCCAAGTCATTAATAAAAATCACAAACAGCAGAGGACCCAGAACTGATCCCTGCGGTACACCACTGGTAACTGGGATCCAGGCTGAATATTTGCCATCCACCATCACTCTCTGACTTCTATCGGTTAGCCGGTTCGTTATCCAACTGGCCAAATTTCCCACTATCCCATGCCTCCTTACTTTCTGCATAAGTCTACCATGGGGAACCTTATGAAATGCCTTACTAAAATCCATGTACACTACATCCACTGCTTTACCTTCATCCACATGCTTGATCACCACCTCAAAGAATTCAATAAAACTTGTAAGGCAAGACCTACCCCTCACAAATCCGTGCTGACTATTCGTAATCAAGCAGTGTCTTTCCAGATGCTCAGAAATCCTATCCTTCAGTACCCTTTCCATTTCTTTGCCTACCACCGAAATAAGACTAACTGGCCTGTAATTCCCAGGGTTATCCCTAGTCCCTTTTTTGAACAGGGGCACAACATTTGCCACTCTCCAATCCCCTGGTACCACCCCTGTTGATAGTGAGGACGAAAAAGATCATTGCTAACGGCTCTGCAATTTCATCTCTTGTTTCCCATAGAATCCTTGGATATATCCCGTCAGGCCCGGGGTCTTGTCTATCCTCAAGTTTTTCAAAATGCCCAACACATCTTCCTCGGGTTTACCAGTCTATTTCACACTGGCCTCTCCAACAATCTGGCCCCTCTCATTTGTAAATACAGAAGAAAAGTACTCGTTCAAGACCTCTCCTATCTCTTCAGACTCAATACACAATCTCCCGCTCCTGCCCTTGTTCGGACCTTCCCTCGCTCTAGTCATTCTCATATTTCTCACAAATGTGCAAAAGGCCTTGGGGTTTTCCTTAATCTTACCCGCCAAAGATTGTTCATGCCCTCTCTTAGCTCTCCTAATCCCTTTCTTCAGTTCCCTCCTGGCTATCTTGTATCCCTCCAGCGCCCTGTCTGAACATTGTTTCCTCAGCCTTACATAAGTCTCCTTTTTCCTCTTAACAAGGCATTCAACCTCTCTTGTCAACCATGATTCCCTCACTCGACCATCTCTTCCCTGCTTGACAGGGACATACATATCAAGGACAAGTTCCACATTTCACTTGTGTCCTTCCCTGACAGCCTATGCTCCCAACTTATGCACTTCAATTCTTGTCTGACAACATCGTATTTACCCTTCCCCCAATTGTAAACCTTGCCCTGTAGCACGCACCTATCCCTCTCCATTACTAAAGTGAAAGTCACAGAATTGTGGTCACTATCTCCAAAATGCTCCCCCGCTAACAAATCTATCACTTGCCCTGGTTCATTACAAAGTACCAAATCCAATATGGCCTCCCCTCTGGTCGGACAATGGTTTTACTCTGCTCCGGGATCAGATTGGGATCAGATTCCTGGAATATGTTTACTCTGTTCCGGGATCAGATTGGGATCAGATACCGGGAAAGGTTTTACTCTGCTCCGGGACCAGATTTTTTTTTTTTTTTCCAAATAATTTTTATTCAAAATTCTACACAGATTATCACAACAAAAAAATAGAACCCCCCCCCCTTTACAAAATAATAAAACAACAAGAACAAAAGTGCATAAATAAACAGTAAACAATACTGCATCCCCTACCAGACAAAAACGTACCCCCCCCCCCCCCTCCCCCCTCCCGGGTTGCTGCTGCTGCTGACCATCTCCTATCACTCCGCCAGGAAGTCTAAGAACGGCTGCCACTGCCTGAAGAACCCTTGCACAGATCCCCTGACGGCAAATTTCACCTTCTCCAATTTAATAAACCCTGCCATGTCGTTAATCCAGGATTCCACGCTTGGGGGCCTCGCATCCTTCCACTGAAGCAGAATCCTTCGTCGGGCTACCAGGGACGCAAAGGCCAGAATACCGGCCTCTTTCGCCTCCTGCACTCCCGGCTCGTCCGACACCCCAAATATTACGAGCCCCAAGCTAGGCCTAACCCTGGAATTCGCTACCCTTGACACCGTCCTCGCTACGTCCCTCCAGAACTCCTCCAACGCTGGACATGCCCAGAATATGCGGGTGTGGTTTGCTGGGCTCCCTGAACGCCTCGCACATCTGTCCTCACTCCCAAAAACTGGCTTAGACTTGTCCGGGTCATGTGCGCCCTGTGCAGCACCTTAAATTGTATCAGGCTGAGCCTTGCGCAAGAGGAGGAAGAGTTAACCCTTCCCACATCCACCCACATACCCTCGTCGATCTCCTCCCCCAGCTCCTCCTCCCACTTACCTTTTAACTCCTCCGCCGAGGCCTCCTCCTCCTCCTGCATCACCTGATAAGTTGCCGAGATCTTACCCTCTCCAACCCACACCCCCGAAAGCATCCTGTCCTGGACCTTGCATGGCAGCAGCAGCGGAAACTCCACCATCTGTCGCCTAACGAACGCCCTTACCTGCATATATCTGAAAGCATTTCCAGGGGGGGAGCCCGAATTTCTCCTCCAGCTCCCCAAGGCTCGCAAACTTCCCGTCGATGAACAAGTCCCCCATCCTCCTAATACCTGCCCTGTGCCAACTCAAGAAACCCCATCCATTTTCCCCGGGACAAACCGATGGTTCTCCCATATCGGGGACCACACCGAAGCCCCTACCTCCCCCTTGTGGCGTCGCCATTGCTCCCAGATTTTGAGGGTCGCCGCTACCATCGGGCTCGTGGCGTACCTCATCGGAGAAAGCGGCAGCGGTGCGTCACCAGCGCCCCCAGGCTCGTGCCCACACAGGACGCCATCTCCAGCCTCTTCCACGCCGCCCCCTCCCCCTCCATTACCCACTTACGTATCATCGCCACGTTGGCAACCCAATAGTACCCACATAGGTTTGGCAACACTAATCCCCAGTCCCCGCTCTGCTCCAAGAACACCCTTCCCACCCTCGGGGTCTTCTTCGCCCATACGAACCCCATAATACTCCTGTTAACCCGCTTAAAGAAGGCCTTAGGGATCAGGATGGGGAGGCACTGAAACAAAAACAAAAACCTCGGGGGCATCGTCATTTTAACCGACTGCACCCTACCCGCCAGGGAGAGCGGCAGCATATCCCACCTTTTGAACTCCTCCTCCATTTGCTCCACCAGCCTCGTTAAGTTGAGCTTATGCAGGGCCCCCCAGCTCCTAGCTACCTGAACCTCCAGGTATCTAAAACTTCTTTCTGCCCTTTTTAGCGGAAGCTCACCAATCACCCTTTCCTGGTCTCCCGGATGCACCACGAACAGCTCACTCTTCCCCATGTTGAGCTTATACCCGGAGAAATCCTCAAACTCCTTAAGGATCCGCATCACCTCCGGCATTCCCCCCACCGGGTCCGCCACATACAATAGCAGATCGTCCGCATTCAATGATACCCAATGTGTTCCAGGATCAGATTGGGATCAGATTCCGGGAATGGTTTTACTCTGCTCCGAGATCTGGGGCGTCATTCTCCGCCGGCGGGAGTCTCCGTTCTGCCGGCGCCCGGGGGTTTCCCGACGGCGTGGGGGTGCCCCACAATGGGAAACCCCAATGACCGGCCGGTGTTACGGAGACTCCCGCCGGCCGGTCGGGGCAGAAATGTGGCGGGGCGGGTAGGAGAATTTCGCCCCAGATTCGGATCAGACTCCAGGAATGGTTTTACACTGCTCCGGGATCAGATTCGAATCAGCCGCCAGGAATGTTTTTAGTCTATCCAGATCAGGTTGGGATCAGACGGCAAGGACGTTTTTAATCTGTCTGCTCCGGGATCAGATTGGGCGTCATTCTCCGACACCCCGCTGGGTTGGAGAATCGCCGGGGGCTGCCGTGAATCCCGCCCCCGCTGGTTGCCGAAGTCTCCGGCACCGGATATTCGGCGGGGGCGGGAATCGGGCCGCGCCGCTTGGTGGGCCTCCCCGCTCGATTCTCCGGCCCGGATGGGCCGAAGTCCCGCCGATAAATTGCCTGTCCCGCCGGCGTGGATTAAACCACCTTTTGAATGGCGGGACAAGGTGGCGTGGGCGGGCTCCGGGGTCCCGGGGGGGGGCGCGGGGCGAACTGGCCACGGGGGGTGCCCCCACGGTGGCCTGGCCCGGGATCGGGGCCCACCAATCCCCAGGCGGGCCTGTGCCGTGGGGGCACTCTTTCCCTTCCGCCTCCGCCACGGTCTCCACCATGGCGGAGGCGGAAGAGACTCCCTCCACTGCGCATGCGTGGGAAACTGTCAGCGGCCGCTGACGCTCCCGCGCATGCGCCGTCCGGGGATGTCATTTCCGCGCCAGCTGGCGGGGCAACAAAGGCCGTTTCTGCCAGCTGGCGGGGCGGAAATTCCTCCGACGCCAGCCTAGCCCCTCAATGTTGGGGCTCGGCCCCCAAAGATGCGGAGCATTCCGCACATTTGGGGCGGCGCGATGCCCGTCTGATTGGCGCCGTTTTGGGCGCCAGTCGGCGGACATCGCGCCGTTTCGGGAGAATTTCGCCCCAGATTCCAGATATGTTTTTACTCTGGCCCGGGATCAGATTGGTGTCAGATTCCAGGAATGTTTTTACTCTGCTCCAGGATCAGATTGGGATCAGATTCCAGGAATGTTTTTACTAACTCGAGAGTGAAAAAGTGAAAGGCAACAGTTGAGATTAAATCCTCAGACTCTCAGCAAATTATCACCAATTATTCAACTAAGAACATGTTTCACTTATTTATTTTTAACCTTAACTGCTTACAACTGCCATGGGAATGATGAATAAATTAAAAATGGCTGAAATCTAAAGTTGGAACATCGCTGTAAAAGCACTGCAAATTGATCAGCATACAAGAGCAATCAGCAGGATGGAAGTTTACATTGAAAATCTTTGAGACACTGTTTGTTATGCATTTCCAGTACTTTCTGCCATTAGTAGTTGCAGGTTGAAGTAAAAATCTCACCACTTTTCTTAGAATTCCCCTGATACCAAAAAGGGTCAATAAGACATACCAAATGGTGAACAGGGATTCTCACTCCATGACTCCTATGCAGACTTAGGTTGGTGCTATTCAGGTCAAACTATATTTTCAAATGATCTCCCAGTATAACCCATATCTTCATAGAAGAATATTATCTACTTACCACTTAGTAGCATCAATCCTGGGTCCCGCGTTGCTAAGTAAGTAAAGTAGACTTTGTAATAACCACTGTTTCAGGTTAAAACTTTTAAGTTGTTTTATTATTCTATTTTTTCTTTTAAAAGATGCAATCACTGTCTTCACAGAAAAGTAAAAAGATCTTGGGTGGGATTCTCCCCTACCCGGCGGGGCAGGGGTCCCGGCGTGATGGAGTGGTGGGAACCACTCCAGCGTCGGGCCTCCCCAAAGGTGCAGAAGCCTCTGCACCTTTAGAGGCCAAATCCTTACCTTGAGGGGCTAGGCCCGTGCCTGAGCGGTTTCCGCTCCACTGGCTGGCGAGAAAGGCCTTTGGTGCCACGCCAGCAGGGGACTAAAGGTCTTCGCCGGGCGACACGGGTCCATGCAGGCGCGGCGCATCAGTGGCAGCTGACGTTATTCCCGCGCATGCGCAGGGGAGGGGGTCTCTTCCGCCTCCACCATCGTGAATACCATGGCAAAGGCGGAAGAAAAAGAGTGCACCCACGGCACAGGCCCGCCCGCGGATCGGTGTGCCCGAATCGCGAGCCAGGCCACCATGGGGGCACCCCCCGGGGCCAGATCGGCCCACGCCCCCCCCCCAGGACGCCGGAGCCCACCGCGCTGCCTTGTCCCGCCGTTCAAAAGGTGGTTTAATCCACTCCGACCCGGCGGGTGGTCGGAGAATCCCACCCCTTGCTTCTGGATTCTCCTGGTTGGTTGAAAAGACCTTCAGGTCCACCTTGACAATCTCTCTTCTTTACCTTTTGGTCTTCCTCAGATGGATTCACTGTTCTGCTCGGTTGCTATGTTCTATTCTTCCCATGACTGAGCTATGGGAGCTGACTCTCTCTTCTTTAGCTTTTGGTCTTCCTCAGATGGATTCGCTGTTCCGCTCGGTTTCTGTGCTCTATCCTTCCCATGACCGAGGGCAGCTATGAGAGCTGATTCTGCTGGCTGTTCCCTTTTTTAGGGTTTATATACCCCTTCTAGCAGTTATTAAGTTTATATGACATTACCGTAAAGTAACTTTATTTACTTTTGATTGTACCAGGTACCTTTAATCTGAATTATTTCTAACACAACTATGTATTCATTTTGAGCATGACTTCAGCTCATCGAGCTCTGATTACATTGTTTCCTTTGTGATGTTCAAAAGTGTTTTGACCCCAGAGGGGTGTTACATCTGGTTTCTGTCATTTCTAAAGTTGCTTTATTATCAAATAGTGCCCCCAGCTCAGAACCCTGACTCTGATTTGGGTCTCACGTCTGTTCCCGTGGACACGTTGTCTCCAGCTTCCCATATTCACCTGGTGTCAGCAGAATCTTGCACCTAACATTTGTCACCCAATTCAACAGAAAATCCGAGCCATTCTTTTCTTGCTGCTTACTAAAATAATTAACTTCAAAGAAGGTGCGAAATATTGCTTTTTTTCCATTCACCTAAAAGTTCAATCTGCTGTGACTTAAAAGATATACATCAGTTTTACAGCTTGAATAGTCACAAGCTGTTTTCTTAATGCCTGTTTGCTAAAGGCTGTCTGCATTTCAAAACCTTCATTTGCAGCTGCTGTTAACCCTTCATGGGACTTTTCCCTACATTCTCTCAATGTAGCCTTAGGTCAGGTATTTCCAGACTTCCATGTATCAAATGACATATTTTCCCATTTTTTCTTTTACAAGGCTCAGTGCAAACCTTTCCCAGCTAACCATCAGTTGGAGTAATTTTGAAATATGAAAGAAAGGAATAGGAACTGTAAATTGGAGGGAGAGGAACGGTTTTAAACAAAATATTCATTTATGCGATGTGGGCGTCGCTGGTTGGGCCAGCATTTATTGTCCATCCCTAGTTGCCCTTCAGAAGGTGGTGATGAGTTGCTTTCTTGAACCGCTGCAGTCCCTGAGGTGTAAGTACACCCACAGTGTGGTTAGGGACGGAGTTCCAGGATTTTGACCCAGCCACAGTGAAGGAACGGCGATATATGTCCAAATTGAGATGGTGAGTGACTTGGAGGGCAACCTCCAGGTTGTGGGGTTCCTAGGTATCTGTTGCTCTTGTCATAGATGGTAGTGGTCATGGTTTTGGAAACTGTTGCCGAAGGAACCTTGGCGAGTTCCTGCAGTGCATCTTGTAGATGGTATACATCAAGGAAGGGGTAGCAATCAAGCGGGCTGCTTTGCTCTGGATGGGAATTAGGAATTAGATAATAGTTAACCCATTGTATTTGCTTCTTGCGTGTTGTTGGAGCAGCATTCGTCCAGGCAAGTGTAGAGTATTCCGTTACACTCTTGACTTGTGGCATGTAGACGGTGGACAGGTTTTGAGGGTCAGGAGGTGAGTTACTCACAATAGAATTCCTAGCCTCTGACCTGCCCTGGTAGCCTCAGTATTACTATGGAGAGTCCAGTTCAGTTTCTCATCAATGGTAAACCCCAGGATGTTGATTGTGGGGGATTCAGTCGTAGTAACGCCAATGAATGTCATGGAATGATGGTTAGATCCCCTCTTGTAGGACATGGTCATGCCTGACATTCATGGCGTGATTATAACTTGACAATTGTCAGCCCACCCTGGATATTGTGAAGCTCTTGCTGCATTTGGACATGGACTGCTTCAATATTTGAGGAGCCGCAAATGGTGCTGAACATTGTGCAGTCTTCCGCAAACATCCCCACTTCTGACCTTGTGATGGAAGGGAGGTCATTGATGAAGCAGCTGAAGATGGTTGAGCCTAGAACACTACCCTGAGGAACTCCTGCAGTGATGTCCTGGAGCTGAGATGATTGACCTCCAACCACCACAACCATCTTCCTTTGTGCCAGGTATGACTCCAACCAATGGAGTTTTCCCCTTGATTCCCATTGACTCCAGTTTTGCTGGGTCTCCTTGATGCCATACCCGGTCAAATGCTGTCTGATGTCAAAGGCAGTCACTCTCACCTCACCACTGGCATTCAGCACTTCTGTCCATGTCTGAACCAAGGTTGTAATGAGGTCAGGAGCTGAATGGCCCTGACAGAAACCAAACTGAGCGTCTGTGAGAAGGTTACTGCTGAGTAAGTGCCACTTGCCAGCACTATTGATGACTGCTGTCATCGCTTTGCTGATGATGGAGAGTAGACTGATAGGGCGGCAATTAGCTGGGTGGATTTGTCCTGTTCCCCGTGTACAGGACACACATGGGGAATTCTCCACATTGTTGGGTAGATGTCAGTGTTCTAGCTGTACTGGAACAGCTTGGCTAGAGATGTGGCAGTGGGAAATCAATGGGGAGCGGGATTCTCTCAGCAAAGTTGGGCCGGAGAATCGCCGGGACAGGCGCGAATCGCGCCATGCCGCCCTGACGCCGGTCTGCCGATTCTCCGGAGAGCGGAGAATCGGCGCCATTGGCGCCAGCGTGCCGCTGGAGCGGCCCCCCGGCGATTCTCCACCCGGAATGGGCCGAGTGGCCACACAAAACAGCCGAGACCAGCCGTCGCCATTCACACCTGCTCTTACCTGGCGGGACTTCGGCGTGCATGCATCCGGGGGTGGCCAGGTGGGGGGAGAAGGGGGTCCGACACCGTGGGGGGGGGGGCTCCGCTGTGGCCTGGCACACGATCGGGGCCTACCGATCGGCAGAACGACTTCTCGGGCTGGGGGCCTCTTTTGTTCTGCGCCGGCCCCTGTAGCCCTACTCCATGTTGCGTCGGGGCCAGCACAGAGAAGGGAGCCACTGTGCATGCGCATCATTGGCGACGGTCCCACTGTGCGTGCACAGACCCACGGTGCCCATCTGTCACCGGGGATCGGCAGCTGGAGCGGTGTGGGTCGCTCCAGTGCCATGCTGGCCCCTGTAGGAGTCAGAATCGCTGCTCCCGAGGCCATGTTGACGACGGCGAGAAACGCGATGGCGTTTACGACGGCATCAACGCTTAGCCTCAGGATCAGAGAATCCCACCCGGGATATCCCATTGAGAAGCGGCAGGAAGAGAGTATCCCACCTCCAGCAAACTGCGTGTGCTGCTGAGAGACACGCAGCAATGGGACAGGAGATTCCTGCCCATGGTTTCCGTTCGCAGTGTCTAATTGGGGCTTTGAAAATCCTGGACACCAAGAGCTGAAACCAGTGATCCCAGGGAGACCAGGTTCAAGACCAATACAGCAAGAGTAATTCTCAATGGGGGCTGCCACCGGTTAAACAAAAATATTGGTTACCTCAGAGTTTTGCATTTTCAACCAACCAGAAAGCTCCAGGGTGATCTTGTGGTGATGCCGGTGTTGAGATCTGGTGAGAGGTGCGGGATTGCACAAATCTAGTGAGCAATGCCGAGGGAACATGGTACTGCAGAATCATGGGAGGCTGAGGCTTGAGCAAGGCCAGGCTGCCTTGACAATCATAAGGTCAGAGTGGGACCATTTTACTGTTTTAATTTTTGAGACACTCTTGCACAGGCCCTGGCTGCGCAAGTGCTGCCATTCCCTTCAAGTGGAGACAATACTGTGAGGACACCCTGGGCTAGTACATGGTCAATTCCAGCCCCACTTGACCTGGTGTCACAACATAAATTATTGAATCAATAATTATTGGAAAAATACCCGCGAATGGATTCTCTGTCAGTGGTATGCTCCACTTTGCCGGCAGCTCGGGGGTTATCCGACGGCGTGTGGCTGCCCCACAATGGAAAACCCCATTGAACAGCTGGCGATACGGAGTATCCTGCCGGTGAGGTGAAACAGAAATGTTATGCGACGGGACGGAGACTCCAGCCCCTGGTGTATTTGGCCCTTGGCTGCCGAATAATTACAGTCACCGGGTTTGTAAATGTAAACACAATTACTGTTTGTTTATAACAAAAGCTGCAATGAAATATGCAGCAAATACAACAGGTTAAATATTACCTCATTCCTAATTCCCATTTTAACTTGTCCCCACTGTCATAATATACACCAGTATATCATGGTGCAGACACACACTGATGGACACACAGTGGGACCAATCAACACACACAACACCACAGCCAATCACCAGTTAGAGCACATGCACTATAAAGACAGGGGGCATCAGAGTTCCCACTCATTCGAGTTGCAGCTAGCTAGGAGGACAGCGCTCACAGCCTGTAACACAGACATTCACCATGTGCTGAGTGCATCGACTGGTTAGGACAAGGCAAAGGTCTTTAGTTAAAGCTAGTATCGTGTTTACCCACAGTCTGAGTATGTTAAATAGTTAATGATTCAATAAAATAGTGTTGCACTATTTCAAGTGTTAGTGACCTGTATGTGTTCCACGGATCCAGAACACCCAACACATCATGATACCAGGAGTTGAGGGATATTAGCACATCTTAGACCTACCTGCAAGTGATCTGCCTTCCGCCAGCATTCCGTCATCCTGCAACATGGACAACATCAGCCTGCTGCCGCCGCTCCGCATCGCTGGCAATCTAGAGGCCAACTGGAAGATTTTCAAACAGCGCTTCCAGTTCTTCCTCGAAGCCACAGACAGGGAGGGCACCTCGGATACCAGAAAGATTGCTCTCCTCCTCTCCATGGCCGGGGACCATGCCATCCACATTTTCAATTCTCTCACCTTTGCGGATGACGAAGTTAAAACAAAGTTCAAGACGGTCCTCCCCAAGTTTGACACTCACTGCAGCGTAGAGGTGAATGAAAGTTTTGAGCGCTACGTGTTCCAACAGCGTTTGCAGGGTAAGGATGAACCTTTCCAATCCTTTCTCACGCACCTCCCCATCCTTGCGCAGTCTTGCAGCTACGGGCCCACCTCCGACTCCATGATACGCGACCAGATCTTTTTCGGTGTTCAGTCGGATCCCCTACGACAGCAGCTCCTCAAAGTAAAGCAGCTCACCCTAGCGACCGCCATCGAGACCTGTGTCTTACACAAAAACACCACAAGTCGGTATTCCCACATCCAAGCAGCTGAAACGGCGCGACAAGGTCCCCACGAGGCGGAACGGGTCCAAGTGATTGAGCACCTCCAGGGCCTCAGCCTGGATGAGGGTGGCCATTTTGCGCGCTTTTCGTGGACTCCCGCGCTTGTGTGCACCTAACAAGGGGACGTCGAAGAACGCAATGCGCAGGCGCGCACTACGCACGATCGCACTGCGCATGCGCGGTGGCGCAGCGAACGGGCTGACGCTACGATGTGCGGCAACTGTGGCTCTGCCCATTTAAAATGGCAATGCCCTGCCAAATCTCGACAATGCCTGCGATGTGGCAGACTTGGCCACTATGCTGCCTTCTGCCGAGCAGCTCAGCCTGCCACTTCATATCGCTTCGGCCAGCCTCGCAGGAATGTCCGGGCAATTCAACCCACGGTCACCGAGTCCGATGCAGACCTCCCACACAGCACTGACACCGAGGACCCAAAGGCACCTTTTCGAGTTGGTGTCGTGACAAAAAACAGTCTGTCCCCGAAGCAAAGACACCAGCCGCTGACGGTACAGCATCGATCCAGACGATGAGTGGTGTGCCACCCTGACCATCAACCAGAATTCGTTGCCCACCTCAGAGACTTAATTTGTGAACTTTGCGGACTTATGGACTTTCTGATCTGTTCTGTTCTTCCGTTTAATCGTTCACGTAGTTTGTATACAGTGTTCATCTCGTTATTCTTGTGACATACTGTTTTTCTGCACCAGGCACCTTCCCATGTAAATAGCTTAGTTCGCATGTACATAGTCCTGTAAATATTTGGCACACACGTAGTCAGGGACATTCTCATCATACACTATTTATTGCCACACAGGTACATTTTTTATAAAATGGGGGATGTCATAATATACACCAGTGTATCATGGTGCAGACACACACACTGATGGACACACAGTGGGACCAATCAACGCACACAACACCGCAGCCAATCACCAGTTAGAGCGCACGCACTATAAAGACAGGGGGCATCAGAGTTCCCGCTCATTCGAGTTGCAGCTAGCTAGTAGGATAGAGCTCACAGCCTGTAACACAGGCATTCACCATGTGCTGAGTGCATCGACTGGTTAGGACAAGGCAAAGGTCTTTAGTTAAAGCTAGTATTGTGTTAACCCACAGTCTGAGTATGTTAAATAGTTAATGATTCAATAAAATAGTGTTGCACTATTTCGAGTGTTGGTGACCTGTATGTGTTCCACGGATCCAGAACAACCAACACATCACCCACTCTCTATACATGAACACAAGACAGACAAATACAGGGGGGGGGAAAGGGCTAAAAAAACATCAGAAGGGAAAAAGAGTCTTTGCTTCAGATAGTGGTTTTCTTGCATATTACTCCGCTTCAACCTTTGCTGTCATTTCAAAGTCTTTAATGTAGATTCATTCAGACCTCTGTAATTTCAGAAATACAGCACTCACCATTTTTCTGGAGTGAGATAGTAGGTTCTGCTCTTTGTTTGCAGCCTGTAATGGTCTTCCTGTAGATAGATTAATTTAGTTTCACTGCAAGTTTAGTAATACAACAGTCACTGCCTTTCTGGAGAAAACATAGAGGTGAGAGAGTAGCAGGACCTTGTCTTTATGCTGCCAGGATCAAACTGGAACTCCTTGGGATTCTGAAAATCATTCCACTGGGATAGAATCCAATCACCGCCTATTACTGGGCAGAGTACATCCTTTTGGGCCAATTACTTGGGCACCAGCCAATCAATCAAACAGAGTCCCACCCCATCTCGTTCTTTGGTGCCGGCCAGTATGGAGCTCTTGTTTATATCAGCAGAGTGTTCTCTTCTGTAACTTCTGAATTCTGCTGCTTGCCTTCAAGATGCATGATCATTAATCATCTCTGGGTCAAAAATAAGAATGACAAAATAAAAGAATGGGGAAATAAGGGAATAAACAGGCTGGACCCTAACAATACTGTGAGTCTCAACCGTCTAATATTGTTTCAACAATACTGTATTGCACATGCAGTATAAAAAGTTTGAAATCACTGAATATTACATTAATCCTAATGAATTTGCTAATCACAGTGTGTAAAGCAATTAATTAACATGAATAAAGCCATGTGTCACTATTTATCATCTGCTTTTGGACTGCATAAATTATCTGTGCCTCTCTGACATCTACAATGCTCCTTAGACCAAAGCTATTAATGGAACAATGTGCTTCATGTTTTCATAAATGAGTTACCCTTCGGCATACATCCCCGAGGTTAGAGTCAGTTTCAGTGGAGGACAATGACAAGGCATAGGTGAACGTTATGTCTTCAGATGAGGGGAACCAAGAGTAATCATCAACGATAAGACCATACTAAGCACCAGAGAGGCACCTTCTTCTTCTCAGGATTTCACAGTGACCTCTCTGGGTGCATCAATTTAAAGAAAATAATAGACGAAAATGAATTAGCAAATTGTCCTGCAGAAGTTTACTATTTTCATTACATTGTGTGAGAGTTAAGAAAAAGGAATGATTGAATCATAGTGGTTGTAATGAGTCAACATCAGCAACATAAAATGGACTCATTGCGAGTTGGCAGTTTGTTATATTCATGTGCCAGTTTTTATTTTCCATTCAATGAGGAAATATTTATTAGACTTTTCATTTCAAACCAAATAAATGTGACAGTGAGACTGGAAACAACTCTCCAAAGAGAAGTTGAATTAGTGTTCTGTAAATGTCGATGGAAGGAAGATCGGCCATGGTGAAAATTCAGCTGCTGCTTTGCTCTGTGTGTTTTGCACTGCTTTCACAGACCAATTTCACCCCCAGTGGCTCTTCCAGTGCAGAATGAGGTGATTGTCTTGTGTAAGCCCATTGAAAGAAGTATCCAATTTAAACCCACACCCCAGCTTTGTCCCCATCACCCTGAAAATGAGTCCTCTTCAAGCACATGTATATTTACTATAGGAAAGTTCCTAATGGATTGGATCTCACCATTACTCCAGATAGGGCATTCCAAATCTGTATGAAAAAGAATCTCCGAATATCCCCTCTTGTTCTTTTGCTGATTATGTTAAATAATTATAATCTTTGTCAGTGTGACAAGTAGGCTTACATTAACACTGCAATTAAGTTACTGTGAATATCCCCTAGTCGCCACACTCCGGCACCTGTTCGAGGGAGAATTCAGAATGTCCATTTCACCTAACAAGCACGTTTTTCGGGACTTGTGGGAGGAAACTGGGACGTCCGGAGGAAACGCACGCAGACACGGGGAGAACATACAGACTCCACACAGACAGCGACCCAAGCCGGGAAGCGAACCCAGATCCCTGGCGCTGTGAGGCAACAGGGCTAACCACTGTGCTACCGTGCTGCCCAAATCTGTAACATGTAAAAAAAAACTCATTTCTCCTCTAGTTATTTCCCCAATTATTTTAAATCCATAGATCTTTGCTCATCTTCGCCAGGAGTAACAATTTCACTCTACTTACTCTCTCAAATTTTGTGCACCTCAATTAGATCTCCCCTTACCTTCTCCAAGTGAACAATCCCATTTTCTCCAATCTCTCCATGTAACTGTCTATCTCTCTTTCCTGGTATCACCCTGGTAAATCTCATCTGTATCCATTCCAAGGCATTGACTTTGTTCCGAAATTCTGGTGTGCAAAATTGTACATAATATTCCAGCTGAGGCCGAAGCAGTGATTGTAAATAAATTAGCCTGACTTCCCAGCTTGTGTATCCAATGGTTCTATTTATAAAAAAGTAAGTATTCCATACGCCCTGGGGACCCAAGTTCAAATCACACCACGGCAGATGGTAAAATCTGAATTCACTAAAAATCTGGAATTAAAAGTCTAATGATGACCATAGATTATCATAGAATTTACAGTGCAGAAGGAGGCCATTCGGCCCATCGAGTCCGCACCAGCTCTTGGAAAGAGCACCCGACACAAGGTCAACACCTTCACCCTATCCCCACAACCCAGCAACCCCACCCAACACTAAGGGCAATTTTGGACACTAAGGGCAATTTATTACAGCCAATCCACCTAACCTGCACATCTTTGGACATGATGTGGAGATGCCGGCGTTGGACTGGGGTGAGCACAGTACGAAGTCTTACAACACCAGGTTAAAGTCCAACAGGTTTGTTTTGATGTCACTAGCTTTCGGAGCGCTGCTCCTTCCTCAGGTGAATGAAGAGGTCTGTTCCAGAAACATATATATAGACAAATTCAAAGATGCCAAACAATGCTTGGGACACAACCGACAGAATACCCTTCGTCGTCCAGTACTTCCCCGGAGCGGAGAAACTACGTCATCTTCTTCACAGCCTTTAACACGTCATCGATGACGATGAACATCTTGCCAAGGTCATCCCCACACCCCCACTACTTGCCTTCAAACAACCGCGCAACCTCAAACAAACCATTGTTTGCAGCAAACTACCCAGTCTTCAGAACAGTGACCACGACACCACACAACCCTGCCATGGCAATCTCTGCAAGACGTGCCAGATCATCGATATGGATACCACTATTACACGTGAGAACACCACCCACCAGGTACGCGGTACATACTCGTGCGACTCGGCCAACGTTGTCTACCTCATACGCTGCAGGAAAAGATGTCCCAAAGCGTGGTACATTGGCGAGACCATGCAGACGCTGCGACAACGAATGAACGGTCATCGCGTGACAATCACCAGGCAGGAATGTTCCCTTCCAGTCGGGGAACACTTCGCACTCAAGGGCATTCAGCCTCTGATCTCCGGGTAAGCGTTCTCCAAGGCGGCCTTCAGGACGCGCAACAACGCAGAATCGCCGAGCAGAAGCTTATAGCCAAGTTCCGCACACATGAGTGTGGCCTCAACCGGGACCTGGGATTCATGTCGCATTACATTCATCCCCCACCATCTGGCCTGCGAAATCCTACCAACTGTCCTGGCTTGACACAATTCACACCTCTTTAACCTGGGGTTACCCCATCTCTGGATCTGTAAAGATTTAATCACCTGCTAATGGTCGCATTCCAAGTATTGTTTGGCATCTTTGAATTTGTCTACATATATGTTTCTGGAACAGACCTCTTCATTCACCTGAGGGAGGAGCAGCGCTCCGAAAGCTAGTGACATCAAAACAAACCTGTTGGACTTTAACCTGGTGTTGTAAGACTTCATCTTTGGACTGTGGGAGGAAACCGGAGCACCCGGAGGAAACCGACGCACACACGGGGAGGACATGCAGACTCCGCACAGACAGTGACCCAAGCCGGAATCGAACTTGGGACCCTGGAGCTGTGAAGCAATTGTGCTATCCACAATGCTACCGTGCTGCCCCTGCCATGCTGACCACAAAACCATTGTCAATGGTTTGCCAAATGGTAAATTATGTTTGACTAACCTGACTGAGATTATTTGTTCACAGGATGTGGGCATCACTGGCCATGCTAGCATTTTATTGAACATCCCTGGGGATAGGCTACAAAATGCTGGTCTTGCCAATAATGCCCACGTGAATAAAAGAAACCCAATCAGGCAAGTCAGACATGATTTGCCATTTCTCAAATACGTGCTGGCTATCCCTTATTAACTGATGTTTTTCCAAGTGGGAATTAATTTTGTTCTTGACATGCTTGAATGGAATCATAATTGTCCGTTTTTTTTATTTCTCATTTATATTTTAAAAAGTCTGGCACCATTATAATATTCCACAGATGGTATTCTAATTTGAAAGAAATGGGACTGCAGTCACTGAAGAATCGTATGCCAGATTTCCACAGACCTTTAAAGGGTCAGGACATTCTGAATGGCAAAATTGAGTTTTCTATCCCTCCACTCACAAAACCACACCTCCACCTTCTCCAGCCAACACCACCAGATGGGAATGGTCGCATTGTGGTTATAAGTGTCCTGCAGTTTGGGGCTCAAATCCCACCATGGCAGTTGGGAAATTCAAATAACAATGAACTGAATAAATATGGAATGAAATAAAAAATCGAGCATCAATTAGGACGACTCAGTAAAAATTGGTTTGTCATTAGAAAAAACCTGCCTATGTTGTTAACACCCTGGAGGAAGTAATTTTACTTTTCTGTCATTTCTTCTAAAGTTGGGGGGTCAAAAACCTGCAGCTCTCGGCCTTTCGGTGAACTGCAGCAGTTCAAGAAGGTGGTCCACCGCCATCATTTGATGCACAATTAGGGGCAGGCAATAAATGTTGCCCATTGCCATTCATGCTCACAGCTCATGAACAAATAAAATAAAATATGATCTGGTCGACATGTGACCCATTGCAATGTGGTTGACTCCCTCCAAAATGGCCCAGAATGCCACTTAGCTTTTAAAAAGGCACTTTCAGAGGGCAGTTAGGGTGTGCAATTAAATGAAATTTACATGCTGTAAATGAATAAAATACAATCCTTCAAATGCAAGTCACATGGAGATAACAAACTCCCTCTTCACAGTCCTGAGTGCAAATGTAATTCTGGAATGGGAGAACATCCGTGACATGGTTTACACTGTCAATAAGGCAGTAAAATAGTAGCAGAAGGCTAATATTGACAGCGAGCTTAAGTTAACACAACAGATACTTCAGCCAGGTAGGAGAGAATTGGAAGGTGCTAATCCATCTTAACTGAGATTCTCCATTCCGGATTCGAAGTGCTCCTGCCAGTGGAGAGTCGGGGCTAGTTCCCGCTGATGCTAGGAATGCCCCTGATATGCCATGACATTTGAAGGTTTTTATGGGAAATCACTGTTTTCCGTGCTATTCTATGGCACACCAGGATCCACACAGCACCTGAGAGGTGCAGGACCTAATCTAGTGAGTATGTCCCACACTTCTGAGATCAGGGCCAGGATTCTCCTCTACCCGGCGGGGAGGGGGGGAGTCCTGGCGGAATGGAGTGGCGTGAACCACTCCGCCGTCGGGCCGCCCCAAAGGTGTGGAATTCTCCGCATCTTTAGGGGCCAAGCCCTCACCTTGAGGGGCTAGCCCCGCGCCGGAGAGGTTGGCGCACCGCCAGCCGGCGGGAAAGGCCTTTAGCGCCACGCCAGCCGTGGCCAAAAGGACTTTGCCGGGCGGCGGGAGTCGCGCATGCGCGCGAGTGTCAACTGCTGCTGATGCCATCCCCGCGCATGCGCAGAGGGGTCTCCTGCGTCGGCCATGGTGAAGACTGTGGCTGAGGCGGTGGGAAAAGAGTGCCCCCATGGCACAAGCCCGCCCGCGAATCGGTGGGCCCTGATCACGGGCCAGGCCACCGTGGGGTCACCCCCCGGGGCCAGATCGCACCGCCCCCCCCCCCCCGCCCCAGGACCCTGGAGCCCGCCCGCGCTGCCTAGTCCCGCCGGGAAGACAGGTGGTTTGATCTTCGCCGGCGGGACAGGTATACCAGCAGCGGGACTTCGGCTCATCGCGGGCCGGAGAATCGCCGGGGGGAGGGGGGGCGGGGCGGCTCGACGACCAGCGCGATTCCCGCCCGCGCCAAATATCCGGTGCCGGAGAATTCGGCAACCGGCGGGGGCGGGATTTACGCCAGCTCCCGGCGATTCGCCGACCCGGCAGGGGGTCGGAGAATCCCTCCCCAGTTCTTTGTTCTCAAGGAATGAACAGCTGTGTGGACTGCCCCTTCACTTTCTATGAAGCATTCGAGAACCATGGACAGCACAGTGTGCCCCAAGTCTTGGATGCCCTGACACATGGCTCTGGCATCTTGCCCCAGGTCTTCCACCACGACTGCCACCCTTTCAGGGCTGTCGTGGGTGCCACGCATTCTCGGCAACAACTCTTGCACTTGAAGGTGAGTGGACTCCTCCCACTGTACTTACCGGCACTGGATTGTTACTGAGGCCCCCTCCTGTAAATCCTAGCTCTGTGTCTGCACCAGTGATGATATCATACTTTCCAGAAGCACTATGTCTGTGTTGGCGACAGATGTTTCCTGGGATTGGGCAGCTCCCCGACCGTCCGCTCCCTCGGGAATCCCTGCCTCATCTTGATGTACTGCCACATGTGTGTGGTGCCCACCAGACGGTGACCCAGTAGCTTGATCACTAGCATTATCCACTGAGGTGATAGTCGCTGCAATGGTGTATGTTGCAGATGGAAGCAGTGCTGAGATGTTGGTGTCTTCCCCGGACTTGTTTTCTGGATGTTCTGAGGGTCTGGATGGATGGCAGTGATATCAGATGGCCCGGCCTCGTCTGGTTGGGAGTCTGCAAGACAAAGACAAAGGGTCAGTGCCGAGGACCGGGTTCGATCCCGGCCCCGGGTTGCTGTTCGTGTGGAGTTTGCAGATTATCCCCTTGTCTGCGTGGGTTTCACCCCTACAACCCAAAAAGATGTGCAGTGTAGGTGGATTGGTCATGCTAAATTGCCCCTTAATTGGAAAAAAAGAATTGGGCACTCTAAATTTATTTTTAAAAAAGACAAGACATAGGGTGGCATGGTGGCACAGAGGTTAGCACTGCTGCCTCACAGCTCCAGGGACCTGGGTTCAATTCCAGCCTCGGGTGACTGTCTGTGTGGAGTTTTCACTTTTTTCCTTGTATCTGCGTGGGTTTCCTCTGGGTGCTCCGACATCCTCCCACAATCCAAAGATGTGCAGGTTAGGTGGATTGGCCATGATCAATTGCCCCTTAGTTGGTTAGGGAGTTTGGGTGGAAGTGTGGACCTAGGTAGGATGCTCTTTCCAAAGTTCGGCGCAGACTCAATGGGGCGAATGGCCTCCTTCTGCACTAAAGGGATTATATGATTCTATGAAAAGACGGGGTGAGATCTTGGGAAGAACTGGTCTGTGGGAGAGGGGTGACTCACTTGCTATAGGGACATCTGCTTTGCATTGGACTCTCATTTGTTTGGTGCATGGTGAACTCTATTATAGCAACTGCCCTTTCCTTGATCTCTCAAAGCGAATTTCATGGTCCTTTCCTCAGAGGGGATGTGGACTTGAATATCAGGGATGCCCCCCGGCATCTTCTGGTGCTCCCAGTTTATCATTGGGGACACAGAAAGGACTTAGTGAGATGTTGCGACACCAGTTTTAAGGGTGGCTTGTAACTGGTGGTATGTTTGTGGATGGCTCATGGCAATACATTTGTGGGGGTTTTGTGGAGGGTGGGTTGTAAGGGAGGTGCAGGCCGGTAGGGTTGGCCTCTAGGGGACTGAGGCAGATGTGAGGAGTGAGGGACGGGAATGATGCCATGGGCACAGAGGTTACTCACCCGAGCTGCTCGAATTAGGTCGTTCATCTTCTTACGTCATTGAATGCTGGTCCTCTTGGTGAGGCTATCAGCACTCATAGCGTCTGGCACCTTAACCCAAGCCTCATTCAGGATTGTGGGCTTGAATCACCATCCCATTCTGGGGATTTGTGTGTCCCTCCTCTCCTCAATGGCATCCAGCATGTGTTTAATGTCAGCACCCAGGTACTTTTGGGCAAGTCTTTTAGCAGCCACCTTCTTGTGAATTTGTGGTAAATAAATACTGGGTTTTGGAGATTGTTATAACTTCCAAGTGAAAATGGCAGTTCATACGATTACCCATGTTTGTTTAATAGAGTCAGAATAGAAGAGATGGAGCAATAAAACAGCAGGTTACTTGTCGAAGACATGGACTCCATGGGCCGAATGGCCACCTTCTATGTTTTAAATTTCTATGATTTTTTGTGTTACAATACAGACAGGTTTTTTGTTTTATAATGAATTTTACTCTACTGCAAAGCTCATATTTATCATTAGGATATGAAGATGTAAATTTACAAACCATTTGGAGGAACAGGTCACCTCCTCCAACTTGGACATCATCCTGAACACCCCGATCCCCCACCTCCACCACACACGCAGCCACCCACCGCCCCTCCTCCCACACAATGGATTCATGCCCTATGCTCTTGGGTATAACATCCTCAAATTGGTTATGGACATTTTACTGTCAGTGTATTTGCCCAGTGTGCCGCCTCCAGTTGAGCGCTACGGTTTTTCTGCAAGAAAAATAATATGTGTCAAATGAATGGACGTTCATAGTAATCAGTTTAATCTTCAACACATTGTGTAGGTCTTATGTGTGGCCTCAATGAATCTAAATGACTTCAATGAGCATAAATGACCTTGACATCTGAAATTCTAATCGTTGCCTGGAGTGGGTTGCTATTGTCATTTGTCTGTTTGAAAAATGATTATCTTTTCCACCTGCATCTTGTAGCTTTCCTTCATGTGACCGGCTCTAATACCGCCCAACAACTTTCATTAGTTCCCTTTGCGTTATAGTTCCTGCAGATGACTGGATAACTCTCGGCTAACTATACATTTGCAATGTTAATCAAGCAAACATGCCTGTTGTCAACACCTAATCAAAGGCTATAATGTTCCAGTCTTACCTGTGACGGGAACTGTCATGAGCGGAACAAAAGGTATGGAGCCAAATGTCCATTTGACTTTCAGCAGGGATTTCCAGTCCCGCCGCTGGACGGGACTGTTGAACCCTGGCCTAAGTGTTAGACCAGTACTAAAGGAATGCTTCTTTGTTAAAGGTTCTGTCTGTCAGATGAGGTATCAAACTAAATATTATAGTGAATATTAATGATCCCAAGGAATTACTCGAAGGAGAGAAAGTATTGTCCCTGACCAACATCCCTCCTTTGAACACCACTGCCAAAGGAGCCCCTTTAAGAAGGGTTGTAACTACTAGCCTGCCTGACTTATGTCTCATATTCCAGATCTTTATTCCATAAATACTGCATTTTTCCTTCAAAAAATTAGACTGTCCAACCCTTCAGTCTGGAGATGATAAATGATTGGTTAAAGTTTCAGCTAACGGGTTAGTGAAGGGCAGGCAGGAATGGGTGATGTTGCAGAGAATGAAATAAGAAAGCTTGGTGACCAACAGAATAACAATGACTGTATTTTAAGCGTCACTTACGCAATGTGAAATGGTTTGGGATATCCTGAAAAAGATTATGTGACAAAAGAATGCACGTTCTCTTTTCCCTTAAATAAGTTTAAAAGCAAAGAGAATGCAATGAAATGTTGAGGACTGAAGTTGACGATGTTTAAAATGAATTTTTTTAAAAGACATGTTAATAACCCTGCACAGGAGCATAGAAATAACAAGATTCAAGCTTATGTGCCTCACTCTCTCCAAGTGATCCTGAGCCCGTGGTTCTGTGATGGAGCAGCACCTAAAGGGGAGTGCGAGAGGTAATTGAAAAGATTGCAAGAGTGGAGGGAGAAATCTGAGCGCCAGCTTGGAGTTTGAAGTCAGGATTCAAAAGTAGGGCAGCACGGTGGCGTAGTGGTAGCACTGCAATCTCACGGCGCCGAGGTCCCAGGTTCAATCCCGGCTCTGGGTCACTGTCCATGTGGAGTTTGCACATTCTTCCCGTGTTTGCGTGGGTTTCACCTCCACAACCCAAAGATGTGCAAGGTAGGTGGATTGAACACGCTAAATTGCCCCTTAATCGGAAAAAATTAATTGGGTACTCTAAATTTATTTTTTTAAAAGGATTCAAAAGTAATGCAGGGCAAATGGTAGCAGCCGATTAGGTAAATCCAGTCAGGTAAGTATTAACCACATTTATCGCTTGTAGTGTGTAAAGTTTCTATGTTGTGGTTTATATTTTGTAAGGGCTATATTCTGTAGTAACAAGGACCAGGGAAGAAGGGCATTATAGTAATTGATATTATTTGATTTTAAGTATCTTCCAAAAGGTTTAGTTAAAGGGTTAAGTCATGGCAGGAGAGCTCAAAGCAATAGTGTTCTCCTCCTGCACTATGTGGGGAGTCAGGAACATTTCTAGTGCCCAGGACCAACATGTGTGCAGGATGTGTCTCAAGCTGCAGCTCCTGAAAGTCTAGGTTTTGGAACTGGAATGGTGGCTGGGAACACTGTGTAGCATCCACAAGGTGGAGAATATCATGGATAGCAGATATAGAGAAGTGGTCACACAACAGGCTTAGACTCCACAGGCAGGAAGTCAATGGGTGACCACCAGGCAGAGCAAGAGGACTAGGCAGGCAGTGCTAAAAGCTCCTTTGGCCATTACTCTGCAAAACAGATATGCCGCTTTGGAGTCAGAGGAGGGGGAAACAAGGAAAAGAACAGAAAACAAAAAGGGGAATAACAAAAGTGATAGGCAAAAAATCCGAGGGCCAGAATCAAACAGGGCCACATTGAAAAATAGTGGGAATGGGACAAAGAATGTTAAAAAGACAAGCCTTAAGACTATTTTCTAAACGGTGACAAACTTCATAATGCTGACGTGCAAAGGGACTTGGGAGTCCTAGTCCAGGATTCTCTAAAGGTAAACTTGCAGGTTGAGTCCGTAATTAAGAAAGCAAATGCAATGTTGTCATTTATCTCAAGAGGCTTGGAATATAAAAGCAGGGATGTACTTCTGAAGCTTTAAAAAGCATTAGTTAGGCCCCATTTAGAATACTGTGAGTAATTTTGGGCCCCACACCTCAGGAAGGACATACTGGCACTGGAGCGGGTCCGGCGGAGATTCACACGGATGATCCCAGGAATGGTAGGCCTAACATACGATGAACGTCTGAGGATCCTGGGATTATATTCATTGGAGTTTAGGAGGTTGAGGGGAGATCTAATAGAAACTTACAAGATAATGAATGGCTTAGATAGGGTGGACGTAGGGAAGTTGTTTCCATTAGCAGGGGAGACTAGGACCCAGGGGCACAGCCTTAGAATAAAAGGGAATCACTTTAGAACAGAGATGAGGAGACATTTCTTCAGCCAGAGAGTGGTGGGTCTGTGGAATTCATTGCCACAGAGGGCGGTGGAGGCCGGGACGTTGAGTGTCTTTAAGACAGAAGTTGATAAATTCTTGATTTCTCGAGGAATTAAGGGCTATGGAGAGAGATGGTCTTAATACACAGATTATTCACAATAAAGAGGATGAATTAATTGCGCAAATAGATGTAAACAGGTGTGATATAGTTGGGATTACAGAGACATGGCTCCAGAGGTATCAGGGATGAGAAGTGAACATCCATGGGTACTCAGTATTTAGGAAGGACTGACAAAAAGGAAAAGGCGGTAGAGTTGAATTGCTGGCTAAAGAGAAAATTAATGCAATAGTGAGGAAGGATATTGGCTCCGATGGCACAGAATAGGGTATTTTGCCCCCAAGGGACAAAAGATGCTCATGGGCATTGTACATAGACCCCTAAACTGTAGTGATGATATTGGGAATGGAATTTAACAGGAAATTGGAGATAATTGTGATCAAGGAACATCTCTAATGATGGATGAATTTAGTCTATATATAGATTGGGCAAATCAAATTAGTAACAAACCATAAAGGAGGAATTCCTGGAGTGTACATGGGATGGTTTCTGGACCAATACATTGAGGAGCCAACTGCTGAACAGGCCACCCCAGATTGGGTATTGTGCAATGAGAAAGGAATAATTGACAATCTAGTTGTGCGAGGTGACTTGGAGGTGAGCAACCACAAGACCAATATATACTAAAATATCGGATCAAGCCCCAACATTTGTTCAGAGAAGAACTCCAAACACTTTTTTTGAATTTGTAAAGCTGTGAGGAAAGGAGACTTCATTCCAGGAGTGATGTCTCTGGCCAATAGATATGTTTTATGTTGAAACAAACCTTAAACAGAACAAGTTAACTCGCTTATTTGTGCAGACATTTGGAGAAAGAAACCCTTTCAGGAACAACCTGAACATTCTGTCTTGTCAGACTCTTCTGCTCAGTCTGACAACATTTGGCAAAGGTGCTGTTCAACTTAAAAACTTCTAGCAGACAGCAAAATGAAATGAAATGAAAAATGAAAATCGCTTATTGTCACAAGTAGGCTTCAAATGAAGTTACTGTGAAAGGCCCCTAGTCACCACATTCTGGCGCCTGTGCGGGGAGGCTGGTACGGGAATTGAACCATGCTGCTGGCCTGCCTTGGTCTGCTTTAAAAGCCAGTGATTTAGCCCTCTGCTAAACCAGTACTACAGACAGACCTGGCTCCTCCCATTAATTACATAATCTGTATCCCACTCTGATGCCCCACCACCTGCTTAGCAAGGACTACATGCAATCCCTCAGAAATTATCTACTCTCCAGGGAATTTCAAGCAATCATTACAATCATTCATTAGGCATCTCTCTCTGAAGGTAGTTAAATGGTTGAAATTAATAATTACCTCACATTTTTTGACCTGTTAATAGTAGCTTTATCAGACAAACAGTCTAGATACCTTAACCTAATTTCTTTAATAATATTACTGCAACAAAATATACATCTTAACTCGGGCTTTTAAAAAAACCTTACTGAAACAGATAGAAAATACAAATATACGCCAATTTCTTACATTCACCACAAATATTATAGAATTTGTCATTAGGATAGATTCTGAGATGAGAGTCCTGAATCTAAATAAAGGAAACTATGATAGTATCAAGCACGAGTTGGCTATGATGGGTTGGGGAATGTTAAATAGATGACAGTGGATTGGCAATGGAAAACATTCAAAGGATGAATGGATGAATTGCAACAATTGTTCATTCCTGTCTGGCACAAAAATAAAATGGGAAAGATGGCCAAACCTTGGATAATAAGGGGAATTATAGATAGCATTAGATTCAAGAAGGGGCATACAAATTGGCCAGAAAAAACAGCAGACCTGAGGATTGGGAGCAGTTTCTAATGCAGCACAGGAGGACAACAGGATTGATCTCAGAATGGGAAAATAAAGTGCGCCAAAATCGCGATTGGGCGGAGAATGGGCTCCGACGCCAAAATCGCGGTAGACGCAGGATTGATGCCAAATCGGGCTGCTCTGACACCCCGAAAATGTCATAAATGCGTCACTCACCGCGCGGCGGTAAAGTAAGTAGGCATATCATTTGCGGGTCCTATTCTCCGGGGCCTGCGAGATTCACTGCCTCCGAAGGGCCATGTTCTCGAAGTGGTTCACTTGTGGTTTTTAGAAATCGTGAACCTGGCGCCATGGCTGCTGAGTGAGAGAGAGAGAGGAGGTAGGACACGGAGTGGAGTGACTGCGGGCTGCCGGCCTAGACACTGGCCTTGCTGGCTGGGGTGGGGGGGGGGGTCCCCTTCCACGAACAGGGAAGGGGAGGGGGGAGACAGGCCGAGCAGCTGGGGTGCTCCCTCCCGCAGGAATACGGCGGTGCTCAGACACCGACCGCCATTATGGTGGCATCTTTCTGCGCACCCACTGACCACCCACCTCGCGCTCACTCCTGCATTCCATTCCCCGCCACAGTGTGCCCCCCCCCACTTTCCCCAAACACCCCCTCCAACCGGCCGTCACCCACCGGGGGACCGCCTAGGGCCACACCCAAGGCAACCCCAAGTGAGGGCAGTGCCAGCCAATGGTATCCCTGGCAACAGGGATGGGCACCAGGACCTGGGGCACCGACAGTGGCGAATACCGATGGGGCAGGGGTGCAGGGGAGGGGGAGGAACACCAAGGGGCAATCGACGGGATGCATGTCGCACTACTGGCACCTGCGAATAACAGGCCACTCTAAACTAATCTGAAGGTGTTCCACACAATGAACATCCAGCTGGTCTGTGACCATCAGCCGCGCATCCATCCGGAGGCCACAGACCGAAGCGGAGACCCGTTCCAACGACGCACATACAGCAACCAGGAGTGTGATCGAGCGGTGCTTCGGCCTCCTGAAGATGCGCTTCAGGTGCCTGGACCGCTCTGCAGGGGCCCTCCAGAATGATGCTGAGAGGTTCGCCTGCATCGTGGTGGCCTCCACTGTGCAGCAGAGGGGCGATGTGCTGGTGGAGGAGGATGAGGAGGAAAGGGCAGGACTCATCCGATGAGGAGGATGCGTGGGAGGGGGGTGATGAGCAGGACATCGGGCCCAGGCAGGCAGGGTAGGCCACACAATGTCATCGTCAGGGTCAGCATACATGGGATGCTCTGATCACCTCCAGTTTCACCGACTAGGAAGGAGGGGATGATGGGGGGGCGGGGGAGGGGTGCTGCTGGCCAGGGACATGGACACCACATCCCAGACCCAAACCCCCTCACTTCCCACACCGCCAAACTGCCTGCTTGCACACCTCTCCGTTATACATACCTGCGCCGCTACTGGCTGGGGGCCCTGGGTTGGCAGTGATAGCGGGTCTGGTCTGTAGGATGGAGGATGATGACAACTCGTTTTGCTTTGAGCTCCACATCGTATGACAAAGTCTGCCTCATGCTCACAGTAGCACCTTCCATCTGGGTGATCCCTGCATGCGACCTGGCCAGGTCCATCACATGGCCCTGTCGATTTCCTGGGGTGGGGGCGCTGTGGACAGTAGAGGCACGGGGGGGAAGGAGGTTGGGGAGCATGATACTCCCACAGGGTCTGCGCTGGTTCCCCTGCCCCGGCCGCTGCTCGGGTGTCCCGAGTGGCGTGGTGCCGCCCGGTTATGCCTGCTGCCCACTAGATGCACCAGGGATAGGAGGAGGGGGGGGTGTCCAAGGTGTTGCGGTGTTCTGGCACCTCCTCTGTGGGAGTCACCGGCACGGGCTCCATTACTTCCTCCTCCCTCGGGGTGCCTGATGGACCTGGGCTACTACATTAGATGGGGGTGCAAGTGGAGCCATTCCCTGAGGCCCCACCCGGCACCTCGCGCTGCCAGTCCTGGAGGCCCGCTCTGGTCTCGATCAGGGTCTGCACACTTGCGGCTATGGAGCACAAGGAGTGGACTATCTCGCTTTGGGACTGCACTACATCACACTGCGACAGTGCCACCACACTGTGGGTCTGTGCCATATCAGCCAGTGACTGGGCCACCCCCCTGATCTGCCACCACCTTCTCCATCTGGAAGCGTACTCTTTTGCTGACCATTACTGCTACCCCTTGAGCCCTTCCGTCAAGTCCAGAGTGAAACACCTGACTAACCCAGCCCTTTTTAAGTCTCACCTGGTCTTTCACCCTCAAGTGAGTCTCCTGCAGCATTGCTACAACGGCTTTCAAACTTATAAGATGCGCAAGCACCCTTGACCTCTTGACCGGACCTCCTAACCCCCTCGCGTTCCATGTGACTATCCTAACTGGGGGTCTCTCAACACCCCCCCACCCTTCTTATCCACCATCATCATACCATCGTGCCCTGCCCCATGAGCCTGACCTGCCCCTATCCACTATTAACATCGAAACCCTTCCCCCCCTCCCAAAACCCCCTCCCCCTACATTTCCTCTCGAAAAAACATCTCCCAGCATCAATCCCTTCCTCCCCCCTCACTCACATCGTAGGCCCATCGAAACCTGCTAACCAGGCTCCAGTGTCCGCAGCCTTCCTCTCACCTCACCTCCGTTCGCTAGCCGACTTTAGTTAGCTCGCGCGGGTGGCTTCCCCCGCCAAGACATACCGTCCCCTCCCACCCAGTCCCAGAGAAAGAAAAAACAAAAACAATAATCAAACCATACAATTCACTAAAATAAGATCTAACCATCGCAACACAGAATGCCAATCAACCCAACCAATAACCTGAACTCTGTAACAATGTGAAGAGAAGTAAATTACAATACACGTCAGTAAAAAGAAAGTTATGACATTTATACATTTTCCAGCTCCCCAATCACAGTCCACAGTCTCTCTTCCAGCTCCGCTCCTCATGTCTGTCCCAAGCCTTCCGCCCTCACGAACGTCTCAGCCGCCTCCACTGTCTCGAAATAAAAGATTTTGGCATCATACATCACCCTCAGCTTCGCCGGGTATACCATACCAAATCGCACTCCCTTTTTGTCCAGTGCCACCTTCAGTCACCCGAACGCCGCTCGTCTTTTTGCCAACTCCACCGTCAAGTCTTGATAAATCCGAACTCCAGCACCATCCCACTGCACCTCACGCTTCTGCTTCGCCCAGTTTAACACCTTCTCCTTCATGCAGTTCTTATGGAAGCAGATAATTACTGCTCTTGCCGGCTCATTCACCTTGGGCTTTGGCGAGGGTTCTCACCCTCCCCCATCAGCTCCGCCAACTTCTTAGCGAAGTACTCTGTTGTCCTTGGGCCCTCTGTCCCTTCAGGCAAGCCCACAATTCTCAGATTGTGCCGTCTCGAGCGGTTCTCCAAGCCCTCGAGCCCTCTGTTGACCTCCACCACTCACCACAGCTCATCCCCCATCGAGGCGAGCTGGTCGCTGTGCTGCAACATGGCCTCCTCCACTTCCTTCATCTTCTCGCCCTGCTCTCTCACCTCGGCCGATGTCTTTGACACAGCTACCCTCACCGGGGCAATTGCCTTCTCCAACAATGATTTCAATGCGACCGTCGTCTCCTTCCTGAAAGCCTCCATGTGCCTCTCAAACAGCTTTTCCAGCTCCACCGCCATCACCTCGGTCATCTTTCCCACTGTAGGTAGTGCGGCCCCACCATGCGGTCCGGCATCCGCCATCTTGTCAGCGCTTTTGCTGGCCTTCTCATTCAATGGCGAATCCGGGTTTTCTTCCTTCTTCCTAGCTGCTTTTTGCATCCTCTAACAACTTATTATTTTTTCTTTCTTTCTTCAATCCGAAAATAAATAAATAATTATTTTCAAAAATGTTTTTCCAAAAATTCCAAAATCAAAAAATCTCTTCACCCAGGACCGATCTTCATACTCGGGACCGGACTAATTTATGATTATGCTGCCCAGACACTCATGGCATAATCTTAACATCAATATTTATTTTTCACAGGTCAGCAGCTCCCTGAAACAGTTTAAAAAAAAATTAATTTACAGGATGTGGGCGTCGCTGGTTAGCCAGCATTTATTGCCCATCCCTCGTTGCCCTTCAGAAGGTGGTAGTGAGCTGCCTTCTTGAACTTCTGCAGTCCATGAGGTGTATGTACACCCACTGTGCTGTTAGAGAGGGAGTTCCAGGATTTTGACCTAGAGACAGTGCAGGAATGGTGATATATTTTCAAGTCAGGGTGGTGTGTAACTTGGAGGGGAACCTCCAGGTGGTGGGGTTCTCAGGTATCTGCTGCTCCTGTCCTTCTAGATGGTAGTGGTCATGGGTTTGGAAGGTGCTGAATCTTGGCGAGTTACTGCAGTGCTTCTTGCATATGGTACAAACAGCTGCCACTGTTCATTGGTGGTGGAGGGTTTGAATGTTTATGAAATGGGTGCCAATCAAGTGTACTGCTTTGTCTTGGATGGTGTCGAGCTTCTTCAGTGTTGTTGGAGCTGCACTCATCCAGGCAAGTGGCGAATATTCCATGACACTCTGAACATGGACCTTATAGATGGTGGACAAGCTTTGGGAGGTTCAGGAGGTGACTTACTCAGTATTAATATGGCTAATCCAGTTCATTTTCTGACCAATGGTAACCCCCAGGATGTCCCTCTGAGGGAGAACATTGGAAGCGCCAGCCCGCATCTTCCCTTTTCTCGGCACGTGGCTTCTTCCCTCCCTCCCAGCAGCATTCAGCCTTTCACAGGACCCATTTTGTGTTGGATAGCTGTTAATCCCCACCCAGTGTGAAATTGCATTCCGGGGCTGACAGCAGCCAGGAATGTGTTCTGTGCCCGCTTCCAAGGGCCTGCCCCGATGGGTAGAAAATTCAGCCTTTGAGGCACGAGACAAATTTAAGTCCGGTATACTACTTACAATTAAACTGAGACAATCGAAGAGGCTAAATAGTAGCTTGAACTATCAAAAGACAAATTTAGGACTGATACCAAAAAAATCTTCTCTACAAACTGTAATCAATGCATGAAATGACATTTTGGTTGAGTGCTGTGAAGTAAAACAAAAACTAGATTTCTTTGAGAACAAATTAGGTTTTATGATAGGGGACAAAATGTTGTTTTTATTGAACTTCTGAATGGATCAAATGGTCTTTCATATTTGTGCTTATCTAGTAATTTTATAAATCTGTTCTCCAGTATCGCTTTGATAGATACTTATATTTCCCCTTTACATTAGGAATTACTGTGCTCCGTGAGCCTTTTCAGTGTCCTCCTCTGAAATGGTGATAGACTTAGTATTAAATTGAACCAGCACTCATTCTCTTCTTTGTTGATATACTGCCTCAAGCCAACAAGCAATTACTTCTATATGAAGTTGATGATATATGGTTCTGTGCTGCACCACCACTGCAATTGTTTCAACTATCTCTGTGCTGGTGCTGCGACATCTGGTCTTGTATGAGGGTCCATTTCACCAGAGCCATTGGCTGTGATATAGGGCTTGGGAGGCCTGTCGTTTGGATTCTGAAGGTCTTGTCTGGAAATCAAAATTTTTCTGATATATATGTGCATATGGTTGCTGCAAATCCCATTTTAATGAGGGTGTGAACAGAAATGGAGCTAAAGTCTGTTGGTAGTATGCAGAGCAGCCATAACATAATACATATTTTAAATTTTTCCAATTAAGTGGCAATTTAACGTGGCCAATCCACCTACTCTGCACATCTTTGGGTTGTGGGGGTGAGACCCACGCAGACATGGGGAGAACGTGCAAACTCCACACGGACAGTGACCCAGGGCTGGGATTGAACTACCAGTGCTAACCACTCTGCCACCGTGCCGCCCAGCCATAACGTAATATTAATCAATCCACAGTGTTAATTTAATTTAAGTGGTGTCACTTTGGACCTCAACAGTCTGGGTTACAGACTCTCTCAACCTTGCATAGATAGACACCACAGCAGGAAGAACACCACAGCAGTGGTAATAAAAGAAATCATCAGCTACTGGCAGGTTAGTTGTTGCTAGATTTCTTCTGAACTGTTGCTACGGTTCCAAAGATGTGCAGGTAGGTTGAATGGCCATTTTAAGTTGCCCCTTAGAGTGGGGTTGCGGGAATAGTGGGGGGGGGGGGGGGGGGGGGGGTTGGGCCGAGTTAAGGTGGTCATTTGAAGGGTCGGTGCAGACTTGATGGGCCGAATGGCCTCCTGTGCACTGTAGGGATTCTATGATTCCACAAGTTTTTGCTGATTTTTACAGTTCTTTTTTTTTGTTTTATGTTTTTGTTTTTTTCTGATTTTTACAGTTCTTTGAAGTTTGCCTAGATCTACAGGGAGTGATGTGGCAGGTGCTGAAGTTGTTGACTTCAAGGCTTCTGCACAAACCAGTTGCCCCTAGACTTAGGTGCATTTAATTGGGCATTCTCCTTGGACCATTGTATGAGGCAAAGGATGAACATAGGCCACATTGAACAGAACAAGCTACAGGCGGAGGAAAGAAGGGCAGAAGGTCATATCCACCCAGGGTCTTCAGGGGACAATTCGCTGACGTGAACTTCAGTGATGAACACTGCGTGCAATATCTGAGCTTCATTAAGGATGCCGTCTGATGAAATCTATCACCTGCTGCAACTACAATTGTAAGCTCAGAGCAGGACGAGGACTGCATTGAGAGGGGCTGTTATTACGATCCCAGACTGAACCCCAACAGTGGCTAGGGTACTGGACCAAAACCCCAATATTTTTCACATGCAGTTCGTTCAATCTTGTCTGTGGCATTTGCTGCTCCCAGTGGGGTCTACTCTACATTGGAGAGACTAAATGCAGACTAAGTGACAGCTTTGCAGAACATCTTCTGTCCGTCTGCAAGCAAGGACCCAGACATTCCTGTAGCTTGCCATTTCCACTCACCATCCTGCTCACACATCCACATGCCCATCCTTGGCCTGCTGTAATGTTCCAGTGAAGCCCAGCGCAAACTGGAGGAACAGTATCTCAACTTCAGACTGTGAACTCTCTCCTCCACTTTTACTTTTATTTCGATCAATTTATTTTCATTTCTTCCATTGATCTGTTTTTCCCTCACCAGTGTCCCCCTCCCTCCACCCCACCCCACATGGGACATCTGTTCCTGTTCCTAGTTGCCCTTTGACACACTTCTCACCTCTGTTCTGCCACGGACACACTCAAATCTCTTTATGTGTCACTATCAGCACCCTTCTTAGTCTTAATCACCCCCATTTACATTTCTTTTGTCTTTCTGACAACAACATCTTTGTGAATCTTCACCCATCGCTGTCCTCTACCCAGCCCCACTGCTCAATGCAGCCTCCACAACAGTAGAAATCTAACCCTATTTCCAGTCCTCTCCGACTCTATACATTAGCTCCCTTCTCTCTCCATGGATGCTGTCAGACCTACTGACATTGTCCAGCATTTTCTGTTTTTGTTTCAGATTCCTGCATCCAAAGTAATTTACCTTTAATCCCAATATTTTAGTTTATTTTAAGACTGTGGGGGAAGAATGTTTTAAACCATTCTACTAGAAAAGAAAACTGCCTTTACTTGTGGACTCTATGGTAGCCAGGTGAGACCTCAGCTCCACTCTCTCCCAAAACTTCTCCAAACTCACTGCTTCTCTGCTTTTCTGAGCTCCACTCGGCAATGATCTCATCTCTCCAATCTAAAAGACAAATTATCCCTTCAGGCTGAAAAAGAACATTATCTTTTCAGAGATCTCCCCGGTCAATCCACATGATTTTGGTCAATTTCACTTGCTTTTTCTTCGAAGCAAAAGACAATCCTTTTTAAAAACATGACCAATGCAGTTAAACACACTGCACCCTGGATTCTAACTCTTAACTTATTCAACATTATGTCATGGGAATGTCACTTTGAGAAATGTTTGTCCGCTCAAGTGGCTGCAGTGGTGTCAGAGTGTGGATGGAGCTGAGCTCTGGCTCTTCTTTTTAGTTTCGCTTTGAGGAAAAGCTTGGGTGTGTCTGTGTTTTTTAGTTTTGATTTAGTGTTGGAGCTGCAGCCAGCCAAAGAAGGTGTAATTTTGATCTCTCTGCAATCTAATGACTATCTATAGATCATTGGGTGAATTCAGAGTAATAACTGCTCTCAGTAGAGAACTCAAACCTGATATGCTTCTGTAAAAAGCCTTTTTTTCTTATGGATGTTAAAATGAAAGTTTAAGGATTACTTAGAATGTTGTATTCTCTGGGGGTTGTATTTGAATTGATGGTTGCTAAGATGTTCACTGTATGTTTTAAAAAGGTTAACTGAGTTCATAGAATAAACATTGTTTTGTTTTTTAAAAATACTTTTCGATTTCTGCTGCACCAAACGTGTAGAGTGGGCTGTGTACTCCCCATACCACAATCTAGTAAAAGTCGTGGGTCACGCGATCTCCATGATATACTTTGGAGTTCTCTAAACCCTGGCCCATAACAAATATTTAACAATATTTAGAAGCCAATATTCCTTAAATCCTCCAATCGTCACATTGACTGGCCGGCCATCCAGGCTGGAGCTTGCAATATCTCACTGTTTGCTGTCCACTTTTTAATGAGGGAAATCACTGAGACTCTCTTTTCAAAACAAACACAACTTTGCTAGATTTGCAGGCTTTCCTATGGTATGGGTGCCATTGGCTGCATGCACAGCAGGTCTACTCAGTCCTAAATTCTCACGCCACTTTCAGCATTCCTCTTTCCCCCCTCCCCTCCTCGCATGAGTTCATTACACTCTGCTCTCACTTCCTGGATCACACCATGCCCAACTCTAAACTGTCTCCTCTAAACCAATCCCTGCGGTCATTTATTAAAGCTTGACAGGTCAGAACTGATTTCCTGCACACACCCCAGTTATTTTGAAAAGTCCTCTCTAATTGCAGTGTACAAATCTTTCTCTTCAGGTTATTTTGCAGACCCCTGGCAAGTCTTTCTGGACATGGAGTGTTCACAGACCCCAATTTGAGATACTGCTCGCAATTAGTTTCAGTT
Organism: Scyliorhinus torazame; assembly: GCF_047496885.1. NCBI lineage: Eukaryota > Metazoa > Chordata > Chondrichthyes > Carcharhiniformes > Scyliorhinidae > Scyliorhinus > Scyliorhinus torazame. Next base: position 270,983,227 of record NC_092709.1, read on the forward strand.
TCAAATCACCCCATATTTAGATCGCCTGAATCCATTTTAAGAAAGGACTCCAGTGTAATATTAATCAATTTATTTATTTATTCATTCAACACGTTGCCATCAAATTCTCTCTATTGTCATGGGAATGTACCTTTAAGAAATATATTGTCTTCTCAAATGGCTTCAGTGATGTCGTTGTGTGGGTGGAGCTGGGCTGTGGCTCTGGGTTTGACTTTCGATTTGAGCTGGGAGCTGGGCTGTGGCACTGAGTTTTACTTTCGGTTTACACAGTTGGAAGCTGGATTCAGACAAAGAAGGTTTCTTTTGTCTCTCTCTCTCTCTGCATGTTAAAAGATGTCCAGATCACTTGGTAAAAGGGTTTTTCTGGTATTGGATGTTGAAAGGGAAGTTATTAAGGGTTATATACAGAGAGAACTGTAGCTGTGTGGGGTATTTATGTTTGTAGTTGATAAAAATGTTCACTGTGTGTGTTTATAGAAATGTTAACTGAATTTGTAGAATAAACTTGTTTTTTGATTAAAGGTGCTTCAGGCCTCTGTTGAGTAACACCAGAAAAGTAGGCCCTTGTGCTCCTCGTTACCAAAATTAATAAACAGTTGTAGGTCAGGAGAACTCCATCATATAATTTGGAGTTTTCTAAACCCTGGCTTATAACACTATTTTAAAATATATGTATACTGGAGTCATTCAAGTCTCTGTTGGATTCGTAACACAAACTCCCATATTATTTACAAGATGTTATAACTTGCCTGATTACTACTGGCTGGGGACTAATGGCAATCCCACAATCTTCAGTGAGTATGAGCTTCCCCAATGAGGTGGGTGGAGAAATCATGAGCAGAATCACCTGCATAAATAGAGCTGGCCAGTGTGGAACCAGCTAGAGAGGAGTGAGCAGTGGTGGAACACTGCTGCTGTCGTAATTGTAATTGTAAATAAAGTTATTTCTTTCAATGTAATTGTAAATAAAGTTATTTCTTTCGATTCTAGAAACTCGTGCTGGATTCTTCGTGGCCCTCACAAAACTGGCGACGAGGATGGAGAATGGAGCTGAGCAGCCGATAGCTTTCACCTCCCGCACATTGACTGCACCAGAAAAGAAGTACGCGCAGATCAAGAAAGAGGGACTGGCAGTGGTCTTTGCGGTGAAACGCTTCCACCAGTATGTTTATGGCCGCCACTTCATTATTGTGACTGATCGTAAGCCTCTGCTTGGACTTTCCGAGAGGATAAGCCAATTCCGCCCATTGCCTCCACACGGATCCAGAGCTGGCTTTTTTTCTCGCTGCCTACGGGTTTTCTCTGGAGCATAAACCACGGACCCAGATAGCGAATGCCGATGCACTGAGCCGATTGCCTTTGTTGACCGACCCCATGTAGACCCTCATGACCGGTGAGGTGGTTGCAACCCTAAACTTAATGGACTCCTTGCCTGTCATGGCATCACAGATCCGTGAGTGGACCCAGACGGAGCCAGCCCTGTCAAAGGTTCGGCACATAGTCCTGTATGATGGGCAGCATAGACCGCTCCCATGCGAGTTGCGGGCATTTTCCCCCAAACTGTCAGAATTTAGCGTGGAAGACGGTATCCTCTTATGGGGAACGTATGTGGTCATCTCGGAAAAAGGACAGGAGCTGATACCAAAGGACTTGCACAATGGGCATCTGGGTATGACCAAAATGAAAATGTTGGCCCGGAGTTATGTCTGGTGGTTGGTCAGGCCTTGACGCCGACATTGAGAAGGTGGCCCAAAACTGCTCCATTTACCAGGAGCATCAGAAGCTTCCGCTGGCCGCACCCCCATGTCACTGGGAATGGCCAGTGCGGCGTTGGGCGCGCTTGCATGCGGATTTCGCCGGCCCTTTTCAAGGATCCATGTTCCTTTTATTAATCGATGCCTAATTTAAATGGCTAGAGGTGCATAAGATGGCAGGCACAACATCCTGCGCAACGATCAAGAAGATACGTTTGTCTTTCAGTACACATGGCCTCCCCGAGGTGCTCGTCACGGACAATGGCACTTCTTTCACAAATGAGGAGTTTGTAAGGTTCATGAAGATGAATGGCATACACCATATCTGCACTGTTCCATACCATCCGACTTCCAATGGGTTGGTGGAGCGCACAGTGCAGACATTCAAACGGGGCCTAAAGAAACAGTCTTCCAGGTCAATAGACACTGGACTGTTTTTGTATAGGACCACTCTACATGCAGTGATTGGGCTAGCTCCTGTGGAACTCCTGATGGGTCGGAGTCTTCGCACCCGCCTTAGCATGATTTTCCCGGACATTGGCGCAAAAGTACACCGCATTCAAGAACGGTAGCGGCATGGTCTTTCTCAGCATTGGCCGATTCGGCAGTTTGCCCCCGGTAACCCAGTGTTCGTTCAAAATTTTGCTGGTGGTGCCCAGTGGGTCCCTGGCATTATCTTTCGACGAACGGGCCCTATCTCTTACCCAAGGTCGTCTCCAGCGCAGGTGCGTAAATCACGTTCGGTCCTGAAGGCCGCCTCTTCCAAAGATTCCCTGCCGCCGCAGCTCACTTCTACAGCCACAGAGACCAGACATAGTGGAGGATCATCCTCACGATCTTCCTCTGGCGCCACACTCAAAGCCTGCGCAGATCATTGCAGAACCGCATGGAGATAGGGATGCCGAGATGACGGAGGCAGTGGACTCCAATTCCGAGATGGAGACACTGGACACCTCTGAGGTACAGTCCTCGGTCCCACGGCCCTTTGATGTACAACCGTTACGTCGTTCATTGCGGAAGCACTGTTCTCCTTCTCGTTACACGCCGCTCAATCCAGCGCCTCTTGAAAATGGTGTCCGGCCTGTGGCAAAACAAGTGCGACGCCCTCCTTCGCCATGGTCTTCGGTGGATTACTCGGACTTTGGGGGGAGGGATGTTATAACCTGCCTGATTACTACACGCTGGGGACTAATGGCAATCCCACAATCCTTAGTGAGTATGAGCTTCCCCAATGAGGGGGGCGGAGAAATCATTAGCAGAGTCACCTGCATAAATAGAGCTGGCCAGTGTGGAACCAGCTAGAGAGGAATGAGCCATGGTGGATGTCATAATATCATGCACATCATAAGGTAAAACTAGGCAGTGACAGACACCCAGGTGAGCCAATCAACATACAGAACAGAACACAGCCAATCACTAGAGGGGGGATTCCAACTATAAAACACATGAGGCATCAGCACTCTGCCTCTTTCCACTGGTGACAACTGTAGTGACAGTCAGGGTGTACAAATCATTCAACACCTCCGACACATGGATCAGAGCTAGCCTGGTGTAGATAGTTAGAATTAGTTTACTTAGAGTTGTAGAGAGTCAACCCACAGGCAACTGTGTGCTTCGTTACTGAAGTTCAATAAATCTTATTGAACCAACGCCTACGTTTGGTGTATGCTTTATCGTTTATCTGCATTGTGTTGCAGTCCGTGTTACCCCAGGGTGAATAACACGACATGATACCAGGAGTGGCTACTGCTTCTAAGTAATTTACTTTCGCAAATTATCTGACGACCAGCAACTGCCTTCCAGCGTCATGGAAAAGATCCAGGCACCTCCACAGCTCCAGATCTCCAGAAATCTTGGCGCCAACTGCGGGTCTTCAAGCAGAAATTCAGTCTATACATTGAGGCCTCTGGCCTCGAAAGTGCGTCCGATGCCCAAAAAATCGTGCTGCTACTATCGACTGCGGGGGACCAGGCCATCCAAATCTTCAATTCGCTCACTTTTGCCGATGGTGAGGACAAGACCAAGTTCCAGACCGTCTTAGCCAAATTCGACAGTCACTGTGAAATCGAAACGAATGAAAGCTTTGAGCGTTATGTCTTCCAGCAGCGCCTTCAGGGTAAGGATGAGCCTTTCCAGTCTGTTCTCACTCATCTGCGCAATCCTGCATCTACGGTGACACCGCTGACTCCCTCATCAGGGATCAGAACGTGTTTGGCGCCCACTCCGACGCCCTGCGGGAGCAGCTCCTAAAATTAAAAACTATGACCCTGCCAGTAGCCATCGTGACGTGCAAAGTCTATGAACAGGCAAAAAGTCCCTATTCCCGCCTTAAGTCGGCAGAGCAGGACCAACTTGCCTCCCACGAGGCTGAGAGCGTACAGGCCATCGCCCGAATGCGGCGCCTGAGCGTCGACGAAGGTGGCCATTTTGCTCGCTTTTCCAGGGGTCCCACGCATTGGCACCACAGTCAGGAGAACGAAGCGGCGGAAGACTACACACGCATGTGCGACGATGCATGGAGCATCACGACGTCGACGTGATGACATGCCCCAACTGTGGCACCGCCCATTTAAAGCGGCAATGCCCTGCAAGAGGCAGGCGATGTCTCAACTGCAAGAAGCCTGGCCATTATACGGCCTTGTGCAGGTCTGCACCTCCGATAGAGGGCCAGCGATCCCAGTTCCAACGCAGACGCATTCAAAGTGTGCAGCAAGGACTGCTGGATTTGGAACCTGATCCCGCCACGGATCCAGACGACGACTGCCCGGAGTCCCCATATCGAGTGGGCATCATCACCATGCATGACAAGGCCTCCTCGCATTCAGAAACACACACTCATCCTCAATGTGGATTCTGTGGACTCAGCTTCAGACTTTAATCTTGCTCTGCTGATGTACAGGGCAACCCCTCTGTCCAGCAGTATGTCTCCGGCACAGCTCCTTATGAATCGTAACCTGCGAACGACTGTTCCGGCCATTCATTTACCTGACCTGGATCATTTTCCAGTGCTGCAAAAGATGCAGCAAATCAGAACCCGGCAAAAGCTGACATATGATGCTCATGCTACTGATCTGTCCGTGCTCTCTCCGAAGGACATGTTCGCATCAAGTTGCCTGGTGGAGGCTGGTCAGCTCCAGCTGTTGTTGTTTGAAAGGCTGCTCCCAGGTCGTTAGTGGTTCGCATGGCTGATGGATCCATTATCAGGCGCAACAGAAGGGCACTACGCAAACTTGCCTGCCAACCACCGGATCTCACGTTCCCGGATGCCGTTATGCCTTATCCGGACAGCTCGCTCCACGAGGCCACCAGTCTGGCTGCATGCCAGCCTGTCAAGATGCCATCATCCCCACCTCCACCTCTCAAGCGGTCCACAAGAATCCGACGACAGCCCCAATAACTGCACTTATAAATAGTTCATTTGTATATATACTGTTATGTTTCTGCATGCTAGACACTTTACATGTACATATGCATTCACTCATCAATTGCTGTAAATAGTTACTTCTGTAAATATGTCGTATATGGTATAAGCAACCGACAATTTTTTTTTTAAAAAGGGGGATGTCATAATATGCACCCAGGTACATCATGAGGTAAAAGCAGGCAGTGACAGACACCCAGGTGAGCCAATCAACATACAGAACAGAACACAACCAATCACCAGTCAGAACACAACCAATCACCAGAGGGGGGCTTCCAATTATAAAACACACGAGGCATCAGCACTCTGCCTCTTTCCACTGGTGACAACTGTAATGACAGTCAGGGTGTACAAATCATTCAACATCTTCTACACGTGGATCAGAGCTAGCCTGATCTAGATTGTTAGAATTAGTTGACTTAGAGTAGTAGAGAGTCAACCCACAGGCAAATGTGTGCTTCTTTAGTGAAGTTCAATAAAACATATTGAACCAATGCCTACGTTTGGTGTATGCTTTATCGTTTATCTGCATCGTGTTGCAGTCCGTGTTACCCCAGGGTGAATAACACGACAGTGGAGTCCTGCTGCTGTTGTATATATGTAATTGCAAATAAAGTTATTTCTTCCGATTCTACAAACTCATGCTGGATTCTTCATTGCCCTCACAAAACAAAATATGGTTTGTTTCTTGAGGCTGCTCGTCTATCATCTCCTTTGGCAACCCCGTATCAGTATTCCTAATTATATAGTTAAAGCACTCTAACTTCATCCTGTGAAAGAAGATGTAGATTAATTTATATCATGTTTTGTGCTTGACATTTGCATTGATAACTCTGACATTCTACTTAATCCAATACATTGTCTTGACATTGACAGTCGAAGAAAAGCTTTACAGTGTCCTGCAAATGATTGCTTGTTTAAGCACTCTACCATGATAGGTAAGATAAATGTTACAATATCTTAGCTTGGAAATGACTTTGTATTTTTTTTAAGCTTGCCATTTTTTACCTCACTGGAAAAAAACCTGACTATTCACATTCAATCACCTTGGAACAGGAGTCCTGTCTGAATGTGGCAGCATTAAGTGCAACACCATGCCCTGCATTGGAGATGCAAAGGTCAGCTGAAAAGTTAGCTAAGGGTGACAATGCTAATAACTGAGTCTGGGATGAATAATAACTGACACAATGTTTAGGTGGGATTTTCCAGTGCCGCCACCAGTAGTCATTGCCATGGGCAGCATGGGAAACTTTGGAGAGCCATTGTCTTTTAACAGCTGTCTAAATTCTCCTGTGCCGCCTGCAACAATGCCGTCCGGTATTGGGGGGGAAAAATCCCATCCTTCATTTCTGATCACCACTAAGGTTAAGGTCGCAGGCCAATAATCCAAAACAAGTACAAAGAAATGTTCAGGTTGGGCCACCTGCCATTGGACTGGGTGCCTATTGAAATGGTTGATGATCATGTCATTCTGTTAAACTTGGGACAGTGTTTGGCTCTCAGCTCTGTGTCAGAAGGTTGCAGACTCAAACTCAACCCCTCGGACTTCAGCATATAATCTCAGCTGATACGTCAATGCTGCACTGAAGGAGGGCTGCATTGTCAATGATTCTGCTTTTCAGGTAAGATGTTATACTGAGTCTATGGCTGTCCACTCAGATGTCCATTTTCCCTTAAGTCCCAGTCAAAATGTATCCCTCAACAAACAGTATTTAGAATAGATTAATTGGTCATTCATCACATTAGATTTTATGGAACCTTGATCCATGTAAATGGGCTGCCATTGTATCTACACTTCAAAAGTAATTCATTGGCAGTAAAGCACTTCGGGACATCTTGAGGACATCAAAAATGCTATATAAATGCAAATTCTTTCCTGCTGTATGATAGTTGGAACTGAATGCTCAGTCATGATTGATATCATTTGACGTGGTAGTTTCTTTGTACTTGATCCTTCAGTTTTGCATCAGATAATGCAAAAAACTGCATATGCATAAATCATAAATAATAAATCAAGTTTTTCTGTTGTATGTTTTGATCATTTCACAATTGAAATGGCTGTGTTCAATATCACCTGACATTGAATATTCATATCCGCTGCTTATGAAGCTGAGATCTTCATCTGTTTTCCTATGCTCAACAGGAATGTATCAAACAGTTGAAGGGCATGACTTTCAGACACATTTTCAAATAATTTGTACTTGTGACATGCTTGCACAAAATGATTGACATTTCTGAGTTTATTAAAACAAAATATTGTGGCTGCTATTGGAATCAACTAAAGTTGAGCCTCTGCAATGTTAGTTTGAACTGTAAAGAAGTTAGAGAGGATTTCAATCCTTTTACCATGATGGCCAAAGATGTAAAGGAATTCACCCTTTGATCTCAACCTGAACTGGGAACAGATTAAATTAACAGGGTTTTCAGCTTTGCTTGCAAGGGGCACGTGCTCAGGTAGAAATGACATTGACTTTGATACCTGCTTCACTCCCCAATAAAGACATATGCTTGACAAAATGAAATATCTGGTATCTTACATGGAGATGAGGTGCTGAAGGACCCCCATGAAATTGTTTACCACCCTGAGTTGCTGGCGGAAATTACGTAATGTTAACATTGAGGGTAATGGTAATGATACTCGGCTAGTATTTCTGATGTCCATGTTAATGGTCCTGGGCCATTGGTTCAAATCCCACAATAACAGCTGGTGAAATTTGATTCATTAATAAATTCAATTAATTAATAAAAAGCTGAAATTTGAAGCTAGTCCATGGGTAATCATGAAGCTATCATCAATTGCTATAAATCCCTTCTAGCATTTTAAGGAAGAAAATCTGTCATCCTTACCTTGTCTGGCCTATACAGCAATGTGGCTGGCTCTCAGCTGTTGTCCTCTGAAATGGACTCGCAAGCCACTCAGTTGTATCAAACCACTACAGAAAGAATGTAGTGGTTCACAAACATGGCTCCCTACCACCTGTGTATCAGAGAAGCAACGTTTATCATATATAACGTGCAACTGTAGCAACTTTGCCAGCCTCCATTGACAGCAGCTTCCAAACCTGACAACTTTACACCACCTGCAACTTTTCCTCCTGGTTATGTGGAAACATTATCAGCTGCAACATCTCCAGGTCACACACCATCCTGACTGAGAAGTATTTCGATGTTCTTTCACTGTCACTGGGTCAAAAACCTGGAACTCTCGCCCTCCCTGGAACTGACTGAATATTAATTTCCCACCTGCCAGAGACAGTAGGAGGTCACAACAATATACCCACCGGACCTCAATTAAATGTCTGTGGTAGTATGCATTAGGGGTTATGTGGGACTGTGAAGCCGTGATGTCATTGGCTGACAGATCCCGGGTCCTGGTTGGCTGTTGACCTCTCGCACCGCCCTGAAGGCGGAGTATAAGAACCAGGAGTTCTCCCCCGCAGGCAAGTCTGCTACTGAACTGCGGGGAACAAGTCACGCTTAATAAAGCCTCATCGACTTCATCTCTATTCATCTCTCATGAGTCTTTGTGCGCTACAATTTATTAAGCGTGCTTAAAGGACTATGGAGCTCAGGATCATCCCGGAATGCCTGAGGATCAGCCCCAACGCAGTGAACTCAGCAGCAGTTTTCAAACACTGGCAGACTTGTTTCGAGGCCTACCTCAGAACGGCCCCCGGCCGGGTCACAGAAGACCAGAAACTACAGGTCCTGCATTCGAGGGTAAGCCCGGAAATTTTCCCTCTCATCGAAGATGCAGAGGATTTCCAGACGGCGTTCGCAGCACTAAAGAGCATCTATGTTCGCCCAGTGAACCAGATCTACGCACGCTACCAACTCGCAACGAGACGGCAAAGTCCCGGAGAATCGATAGATGAATTCTACGCCGTGCTACTAATTTTGGGACGGGCCTGCAGCTGCCCGCCGGTAAACGCGATGGAACACACGGACATGTTAATGCGTGATGCTTTTGTGGCTGGTATGAACTCTTCCCAAATCCGCCAAAGACTTTTAGAAAAAGAGTCGCTAGGACTCTCAGAGGCACGGGCCCTTGCAGCCTCCCTGGATGTGGCCGCGCAAAACTCCCGCGCCTACGGCCCCGACCGCGCGGCAGCCCCTTGGGCTCCGTGGACCCCCGTCGCGACAAACCCACCCCCCCGCCCCCCCCACCCCACAGGCTTGCGCGGTTCAGACGCCAAGTCGTCCCGGGGGAGCCCGCTGCTATTTCTGCGGCCAGGCGAAACACCCCCGGCAGCGCTGCCCGGCCCGCGCAGCGATCTGCAAGAGCTGCGGGAAAAAGGGCCATTTCGCGGCTGTGTGCCATTCCCGGGAGGTCGCCGCTGTCCCCGGAGAACAAGGAGCCCTGCGCGCTTCTAACGCTCCCCAACCCCCCCAGCGCCCCATGTACGACCCGCAGGCGCAACCAGTTTGGGTCCCGGCCACCGCTGTCCAGCGCCCCATGTACGACCCGCAGGCGCAACCAGTTTGGGTCCCGGCCACCGCTGTCCCCGGAGAACAAGGTGACCTGCGCATTTCTGACGCTCCCCAACCCCCCCAGCGCCCCATGTGCGACCCGCAGGCGCCGCCATTTTGGGTCCCGGCCACCACGAGGGGAGGAGGGGATCCGCCATCTTGGGACCCCCCAGACCTGTGCGACGCATGGGGGCGACCATTTTGTTCACCCCCGCCGCCATCTTGGACGGCAACAACGGACCCCAGTGTCGACGGCTCCACGGGGTTCGAGGAAGACGCTCAAGCACTACGATCACGTCTGGCCTCAATGACGCTGGACCAAGCACGGCCCCGGACGCTCCAGACGACGACAACAACGGTGCTGATAAACGGGCACGAGACACCATGCCTGGTCGACTCCGGGAGCACGGAAAGCTTCATCCACCCCGACACGGTAAGACGCTGTTTTTTGACCATCCGTCCCAGTGCGCAAAAGATTTCCCTAGCTGCAGGATCCCACTCCGTACAGGTTAAAGGCTTCTGCATGGTGACCCTAACAGTGCAAGGGAGGGAGTTTAAAAACTACAGGCTCTACGTCCTTCCCCAACTCTGCGCGCCCACATTACTGGGATTAGATTTCCAGTGCAACCTGCAGAGCCTAACGTTTCAATTCGGCGGCCCAATACCCCCACTCTCTATCTGCGGCCTCGCAACCCTCAAGGTTGAGCCCCCATCCTTGTTTGCAAACCTCACCCCGGATTGCAAACCCGTCGCCACTAGGAGCAGACGGTACAGCGCCCAGGACCGGACATTCATTCGGTCCGAAGTCCAGCGGCTACTGAAGGAACGCATAATCCAGGCCAGCAACAGTCCCTGGAGAGCACAGGTGGTAGTAGTAAAGACAGGGGAGAAGCAAAGGATGGTCATAGACTATAACCAGACCATCAACAGGTACACACAACTAGATGCATACCCTCTCCCCCGCATATCCAACATGGTCAATCGGATTGCCCAATATAAGGTCTTCTCCACCGTGGACCTCAAGTCCGCCTGCCATCAGCTCCCCATCCGCCCAAGTGACCGCAAGTACACAGCCTTCGAGGCAGACGGGCAATTATACCACTTCCTAAGGGTCCCATTTGGCGTCACAAACGGGGTCTCGGTCTTCCAACGAGAGATGGACCGAATGGTTGATCAACACGGGTTGCAGGCCACGTTCCCGTACCTCGACAACGTAACCATCTGCGGCCACGATCAGCAGGACCACGACGCCAATCTCCAAAAATTCCTCCAGACCGCTAAAGCCTTGAACCTCACATACAACGAGGACAAGTGCGTTTTTAGCACAAACCGGCTAGCCATCTTGGGATATGTAGTGCGCAATGGGATAATAGGCCCCGACCCCGAACGCATGCGCCCCCTCATGGAATTTCCCCTCCCGCATTGCTCAAAAGCCCTAAAACGCTGCCTGGGGTTCTTTTCATATTACGCCCAATGGGTCCCCCAGTACGCAGACAAGGCCCGCCCTCTAATACAGACCACGACCTTCCCTCTGTCGACAGAGGCTTGCCAGGCCTTCAGCCGCATCAAAGCGGATATCGCAAAGGCCACGATGCGTGCCATCGACGAGTCCCTCCCCTTCCAGGTCGAGAGCGACGCCTCCGATGTAGCTCTAGCGGCCACCCTTAACCAAGCGGGCAGGCCCGTGCCCTTTTTCTCCTGAACGCTCCACGCTTCAGAAATCCGCCACTCCTCAGTGGAAAAGGAAGCCCAAGCCATAGTGGAAGCTGTGCGACATTGGAGGCATTACCTGGCCGGCAGGAGATTCACTCTCCTCACGGACCAACGGTCGGTAGCCTTCATGTTCGATAATGCACAGCGGGGCAAAATTAAAAACGACAAGATCTTAAGGTGGAGGATCGAGCTCTCCACCTTCAACTATGAGATCCTGTACCGTCCCAGAAAGCTGAACGAGCCGTCCGATGCCCTATCCCACGGCACATGTGCCAACGCACAAATTAACCGCCTCCAAACCCTCCACGAGGACCTCTGCCACCCGGGGGTCACTCGGTTCTACCACTTTATAAAGTCCCGCAACCTCCCCTACTCTGTGGATGAGGTCCGTACAGTCACAAGGAACTGCCACATCTGCGCAGAGTGCAAACCGCACTTTTTCAGGCCGGATCGTGCGCACCTGAGCAAGGCTTCCCGTACCTTTGAACGCCTTAGTCTGGATTTCAAAGGGCCCCTCCCCTCCACCGGCCGCAACACATACTTCCTGAATGTGGTGGACGAGTACTCCCGTTTCCCCTTCGCCATCCCCTGCCCTGACACGACAGCAGCCACAGTCATTAAAGCCCTTAACACCATATTCACACTGTTCGGTTGCCCCGCATACGTCCACAGCGACAGGGGGTCCTCCTTCATGAGTGACGAGCTGCGCCAGTTCCTGCTCAGCAACGGTATAGCCTCGAGCAGGACGACCAGCTACAACCCCCGGGGGAACGGGCAAGTAGAGAGGGAGAACGGCACGGTCTGGAAGACCGTCCTACTGGCCCTACGGTCCAGGGACCTCCCAGTTTCACGGTGGCAGGAGGTCCTCCCGGACGCCCTCCACTCCGTCCGGTCGCTACTGTGTACCACCACTAACCAAACGCCTCATGAGCGCCTCCTTGTCTTCCCCAGGAAGTCCTCCTCTGGAACGTTGCTGCCGACCTGGCTGGCGGTCCCAGGACCCATCTTGCTCTGAAAACATGTGCGGGCGCACAAGTCGGACCCGTTGGTCGAGAGGGTTCGCCTCCTCCACGCAAACCCGCAGTACGCTTACGTGGAGTACCCCGACGGCCGACAGGACATGGTCTCCCTGCGAGATCTGGCGCCCGCCGGCAACACGCACACCCCCCCGACACCAATCACCCCCTCCCTGCCACCGGCGCACCCCGCGAGCGCCCCCTTCCCGGGAGGATCGGTCCTCCTCCAAGGTCCGACCAGAAGTGAAGCTGAAGCAGAAACCGTAAGGCTCCCGGAGACGACAACACTGGAACAAGCACCACCACCAGGGCCGAGGCGATCGACGAGGATGACCAGATCGCCCGACCGACTCGTGGCATCGATGTAACACTACAAATGTTGTGGACTTTAACGAGAACTCTTTCTTTTTCCCCCTTTTACTGTAAATAGTTCAAAACAAAAAAAACCTCTGTACATACTGTGATGACATGCAAAAGCTTTCCTCCCAGGACCAGCCTTGTAAACCCTTACCACCATACGAAGCACCACCCCGCCGGGTTCATTTTAACAAGGGGTGAATGTGGTAGTATGCATTAGGGGTCATGTGGGACTGTGAAGCCGTGATGTCATTGGCTGACTGATCCCGGGTCCTGGTTGGCTGTTGACCTCTCGCTCCGGCCTGAAGGCGGAGTATAAGAACCAGGAGTTCTCCCCCGCAGGCCAGTCTGCTACTGAACTGCGGGGAACAAGTCACGCTTAGTAAAGCCTCATCGACTTCATCTCTATTCGTCTCTCGTGAGTCTTTGTGCGCTACAATGTCATTGTTCCTTTTGCCACTCATCTTAAATGGAAAGAGGCCATACAGTTTATTGCATTATCGGGCAACCAGTGATCTCCTGCAGACATCCAGGTAAGTGCGGGAAGGGCTTTTTGGGAAGGTCTCATGGATACACAGGGAAGTAGACTAGTTAGTGGATTCCGCATCTGGCTTCTGCCCACCATTTTTAAATGTTTGCAAGTCTTCCTATCTCTGCAAAACTCCAACCCAAAATATTACAACAATAGCTATTAGTATTATCATCACAACTGAGTACCTTGGAGCTAGAAACTGTTCTTTCACAAATCAGCTGACATTAATTGACTATTTAAAGAGATGCACTTTAGCGGGGCTGCATTAGAACCTTCTTCCCTCAGACCCCGGTTACTTGTGATCTGACATCATTTAATATTACTGATGATGCACTCTAGCTATTAGCATAAAGCTTTTCACCCTTTATATTATACTCCTCCTTTCTTTCATTCCAGTCTTTCATTCAACTCATTATCATTAACTATTTACAACTCCTACTTCAACCCCCTTGCAGTCTCTTGTGCCAGTGGTATCAATCTCTGACTGTGTTCTCAGCTATTTTGGAGGATGTGTAGGACTTATGCTCGCCATAGTCTTCTCCTTGGGAAGCACTGACCTCCATAGACAGAGGTTTCCATTTCTGGTATTCAGCAATGAACAGATGTTTCTTTTCTTCTCTTTTTTTCTTTCCTTTCCTCCAGGTAATTCAGGGAAAGGTTGGATTGCTGGCTTCTCTTACTTGCAAGAATGAAGCTCATTCAGCTCCTGTGAAGTTTTGTGTAGCTGTAGAAGGGTTACAGACGTCTACTACTGCGAAGAACAAAGTACTATGTAATGCCTCAACCATAAATAAATCAATGAACAAAGAAAAGGATGAAGAAGATTCTGAACAACAAAATGATGGTTGTCCTGCTTCTCCTGTCGGGATTTCCTTTTCTAAAGGTGATGGTTCAATTTGCACATGCTCTTTGGTATGAGTCTGCTCCTCAACGGGCCTGAGCACCTCTGGGACTTTATCAGAATGTATGCTGTCACCAGCCTCAGCAGTGATAAAAGCACTGAGCAACAGAGAAATTATAGTTTCTTGTACCCCTATGTTGTCAGTAAGGTCCATAGTATGTAGCTCTGTGTTTTCCTGCTCTCCATATTTAACATCAGATTCAATGATAGGGGTTTGGTCGACAAGGTAATAGTGAGAAATTCTGACCTTGGTTCTTCATTGTAAAAGAGTTGCTGCATCAGTTTGTTTCTGCATGTCATTGAGGTCTTCAGAAGGATTAACAGACAGATCTTTATAACGGTCTTGAATAATGTGCTGATCCCCTTCAGCAGAGGTATCTGGGCTTCATGGGGAGGCTGTGGTGTAATGGTAATCCTAGAACCCCTGTGGTGCAGAAGATGGTCATTCAGCCCATCAAGTATGCACCGACCTTACTCGGGTTCATGCCCTATTCCCGTAACCCCACCTAACCTTTGGACACTCAGGGCAATTTACCATGGCCAATCCACCTGACCTGCACATCTTTGGACTGTTGGAGGAAACTGGAGCACCCGGAGGAAACCCACGCAGACATGGGGAGAAAGTGCAAACTCCACACAGTCACCTAAGGTCAGTATCGAACCCGGGTCCCTGGCGCTGTGAGGCAGCAGTGCTAACCACTGTGCCACCGTGTCACCCACAGATTAATGTCCCCGGTTAACTAATCCAGAGACACAAGCTAATGCTCTGGGGATGTGGGTTTGAATTTCTACCACAGCAGGTGGTGGAATTTAAATTCAATTAATATCACAGAATCACAGAAAATAAAGTGCAAAAGAGGCCCTTCAACCCATCGGGTCTGCACCAACACATGAAACACAACAGATCTGCCGACCTAATCCCATTTGCCAGCACTTGGCCCATTGCTTTGAATGTTATAATGTGCCAAGAGTTCATCCAGGCACTTTTTAAAGGATGTGAGGCAACCCGTCTCTACCACCTTCCAAGGCAGTGGATTCCTGACTGCCATCACCCTCTGAATAAAAAGGTTTCTCTCACTTCCCCCTAAAACCCCTGCCCCTTACCTTCAACTTGTGTCCTCTCACAACTGGCCCTTCAATTAAGGGCAACAGCTGCTTCCTATCCACCCTGCCCATGTCTCTTATAATCTTATACACCTCAATCAGGTCGCCCCTCAGTCTTCTCTGCTCCAACAAAAACAACCCAACCCTATCCAAACTCTCTTCATAACTGCAATGTTCCATCCCTGGCAACATCCTGGTGAATCTCCTCTGTACCCACTCCAGTGCAATCACATCCTTCTTATAACGTGGTGACCAGAATTACACACAGTACTCCAGCTGTGGCCTCACCAACGTTTTATACAACTCCAACATGACCTCCCTGCTTTTATAATCTATGCCTCGATTGACAAACATATGTGGTAATGCCGATGTTGGACTGGGGTGGGCACAGTAAGTAGTTTTACAATACCAGATTAAAGTCCAACAGGTTTGTTTGGAATCACTAGCTTTCGGAGCACAGCTCCTTCATCAGGTGAGTGAAGAGGTGGGTTCCTCAAACGCATATATAGACAAAGTCAATGATTCAAGATGATACTGCGAATATGAGCCCTTGCAGTTAATTAAGTCCAGAGTGGGGAATTTGAAACTCGGTAATTTGGTGCAGTGAGGTAATTCGGCACAGAGTGGGAGAAGGTGCTTTTTCCCTACTGTTTTGTTCTCTCTCTTTCTTCGGGCCTAGTTTCAGGAGCCGTTCAGAGGAGGAGGAGCAGTCTCTGTGTGAGTATAAAAACCTAATGGTATCTTCCTGTTTTCCACTTTTTTTTTCAAAAGTGACGTCAGAGGGAAGCTGTGATCTGATTGGTTGATAGAAAATCAGCCCCAAATGTAAAAAAAAAACAGCTAAACTCGTAAACTTAAATTAAACTAATTAATTAATGAGAGATGGCTGGTCAGGTGATGTGCTTGAGCTGCTTGATGTGGGAGCTGGCAGATCCCATTGCGAGCTGCAGCGACCACATCTGCAGTAAGTGTTGGCTGCTCGAAGAGCTCAACTCAGAGTTGATGAGCTGGAGTCTGAGCTTCAAACACTGAGGCACATCCAGGAGGGGGAGTCTTACCTGGACACTGTGTTTCAGGAGGCAGTCACACCTGTCAGAGTAAGTAGTTTAAATCCTGCCAGTGGCCAGGGACAGCAGGACTGCAAGTCAGGCAGGTAAAGGGAACCAGCAGTCAGCAACTCAGGAGCCTCAGCCCTTGACCCTGTCCAGCAGGTACGAGGCACTTGCTCCCTGTGTGGATGGCGAACAGGGCAGCAGGAAGGATGAGTCAGCTGACCAAGGCACCATGGTTCAGCAGGCCATTCAAGGGGAGGGAGTAAATAGGCAAGTTGTAGTTGTAGGGGATTCTATTATCAGGGGGATAGATAGTATCCTTTGTGAGCAGGATAAAGAGTCCCGCATGGTATGTTGCCTGCCCGGTGCTAGGGAGCGGGACATCTCTGACCGGCTTGAAAGGATACTGGAGAGGGAGGGGGAGAATCCAGTTGTTGTGGTCCATGTCGGTACCAACAACATAGGCAAGTCTAGGAAAGAGGACCTGTTTAGAGCTTATAAAGAGCGAGGATTCAAATTAAAAAACAGGTCCTCAAGGGTCATAATCTCCGGATTACTGCCCGAGGCACTTTCAAATTGGCATAGGGAGGCAAGAATAAGGGAAGTTAACACGTGGCTGAAAGAGTGGAGTGGGAAAGAGGGGTTCCTTTTCATGGGACACTGGCATCAGTTTTGGGACAGGGGGGACCTATACCGTTGGGATGGTCCCCACCTGAACCGAGCTGGGACCAGTGTTCTGGCGAAAAGAGTAAATAGGGTGGTCAATAGGACTTTAAACTAGAGATTGGGGGGGAAGGGAAAGTCAGGGAACCAAGAGGTGAACTAATCAGTGGGAAGCGTAGCTGCTTAGAAATACAAAAAAGCACGAAAAGACAGAGCTCAGGAGAGGTTACGATAGTCCCCATCTCACAGAATATGACACAGTGTATGGAAAGGCTCAGTAAACCAAGGTCCATCACACTAAGAAAACAAAAAGGGACGGTCAATAGAGAATTAAAGGTGCTATGTTTAAATGCGCGCAGTGTACGGAACAAGGTAGATGAGCTTGTGGCCCAGATTGTGACTGGCAGGTATGATGTGGTAGGCATCACAGAGACGTGGTTGCAGGGGGTTCGGGACTGGCATTTAAACATCCAGGGATTCACAACCTATCGAAAAGACAGAGAGGTGGGCAGAGAGGGTGGGGTTGCCTTTAATTTAAATCAATAGCACTAAACAACATAGGGTCAGATGATGTGGAATCTGTGTGGGTAGAGTTGAGGAACCACAAAGGCAAAAAAAACAAAATGGGAGGTATGTACAGGCCTCCTAACAGTGGTCAGGACCAGGGGCACAAAATGCACCACAAAATAGAAAGGGCATGTCAGAAAGGCAAGGTCACAGTGATCATGGGGGACTTCAATATGCAGGTGGACTGGGTAATTAATGTTTCCAGTGGATCCAAGGAAAGGGAATTCATTGCATTTTTACAGGAGGGCTTTTTGGAACAGCTTGTGATGGAGCCCACGAGGGAACAGGCCATTCTGGACTTAGTGTTATGTAATGAGCCAGACTTGATAAAAGATCTTAAAGTAAGGGAACACTTAGGAGGCAGTGATCATAATATGGTAGAATTCAGTCTGCAATTTGAAAGAAAAAAGGTAGAATCAGATGTAAAAGTGTTACAGTTAAATAAAGGTAACTACAGGGGCATGAGGGAGGAACTGATGAAAATCGACTGGGAGCAGAGCCTAGTGGAAAAGACAGTAGAACAGCAATGGCAGGAGTTTCTGGGAGTAATTGAGGACACAGTACAGAGGTTCATCCCAAAGAAAAGAAAGGTAATCAGAGGGGGGATTAGGCAGCCATGGCTGACAAAGGAAGTCAGGGAATGCATCAAAGCAAAAGAGAAAGCCGATAATGTGGCAAAGAGTAGTGGGAAGTCAGAAGATTGGGAAGGCTACAAAAACAAACAGAGGATAACAAAGAGAGAAATAAGGAAAGAGAGGATCAAATATGAAGGTAGGCTAGCCAGTAACATTAGGAATGATAGTAAAAGTTTCTTAAAATACATTAAAAACAAACGGGAGGCAAAAGTAGACATTGGGCCGCTCCAAAATGACGCTGGTAATCTCGTGATGGGAGACAAGGAAATAGCTGAGGAACTAAGTAAGTACTTAGCGTCAGTCTTCACAATAGAAGACATGAGTAATATCCCAACAATTCAGGAGAGTCAGGGGGCAGAGTTGAATATGGTAGCCATCACAAAGGAGAAAGTGCTAGAGAAACTAAGAGGTCTAAAAATTGATAAATCTCCGGGCCCAGATGGGCTACATCTGAGAGTTCTAAAGGAGATAGCTGAAGAAATAGTGGAGGCGTTAGTTATGATCTTTCAAAAGCCACTGGAGTCAGGGAATGTCCCAGAGGATTGGAAAATCGCTGTTGTAACCCCCCTGTTCAAGAAGGGAACAAGAAAAAAGATGGAAAATTATAGGTCAATTAGCCTAACCTCGGTTGTTGGCAAGATTCTAGAATCCATCGTTAAGGATGAGATTCCTAAATTCTTGGAAGTGCAGGGTCGGATTAGGACAAGTCAGCATAGATTTAGTAAGGGGAGGTCGTGTCTGACAAACCTGTTAGAGTTCTTTGAAGAGATAACAAATAGGTTAGACCAAGGAGAGCCAATGGATGTTATCTATCTTGACTTCCAAAAGGCCTTTGATAAGGTGCCTCACGGGAGACTGCTGAGTAAAATAAGGGCCCATGGTAGTCGAGGCAAGGTACTAACATGGATTGACGATTGGCTGTCAGGCAGAAGGCAGAGAGTTGGGATAAAAGATTCTTCTTCGGAATGGCAACCGGTGACGAGTGGTGTCCCGAAGGGTTCAGTGTTGGGGCCACAGCTGTTCTCTTTATATATTAACGATCTAGATGAAGGGACTGGGGGCATTCTGGCTAAGTTTGCCGATGATACAAAGATAGGTGGAGGGGCAGGTAGTATTGAGGAGGTGGGGAGGTTGCAGAAAGATTTAGACAGTTTAGGAGAGTGGTCCAAGAAATGGCTGATGAAATTCAACGTGGGCAAGTGCAAGGTCTTGCACTTTGGAAAAAAGAATAGAGGCATGGACTATTTTCTAAACCGTGACAAAATTCATAATGCTGAAGTGCAAAGGGACTTGGGAGTCCTAGTCCAGAATTCTCTAAAGGTAAACTTGCAGGTTGAGTCCGTAATTAAGAAAGCAAATGCAATGTTGTACTTTATCTCAAGAGGCTTAGAATATAAAAGCAGGGATGTACTAGTTAGGCCCCATTTAGAATCCTGTGAGCAATTTTGGGCCCCACACCTCAGGAAGGACATACTGGCACTGGAGCGGGTCCAGCGGAGATTCACACGGATGATCCCAGGAATGGTAGGCCTGGTGGAGTGGAGTCGATGGGCCGAATGACCTTACTTCCGCTCCTATGTCTTATGGTCTTAGGATTGTGAGGACCTTGAGCACTTTGACTTAGGAAGTGATGAGGTATTGGAGGCTTGGACAGTCTTCAAAATAGACAAATCCTCAGGCCTGGATGAATTGAATCCCAGGCTGCTTTGGGATGCGACTCAGGGAAGTCCACAGGAGAAGTGCCAGAAGACTGGAGAACATTGTGTTCCATCTGCCAAATGTTTGCCCACTTACTTAGCCTGTCCAAAACTTCTTTGAGCGCCTTCTCCACGACTCACACTTCCATCTAGTTTTGTGTCATCTGAAAACTTGGAAATATTATCTTTAATCCCCACACCCAAATCATTAATATAGATTCTGTATAGCTGGGGCCCAAGCATTGATCCTTGCGATACTTCATTAGTCACTGCCTGCCAAACTGAAAATGACCCATTTATTCCTACTCTCTGTTTTCTGTCTATTAACCAGTTTTCAATTCATGCTATATGTTACGTCCAGTCCTACGTGCTCTAACTCTGCTTACTAACCTCTTGTGTGGGAACTTATCAAAAGCTTTCTGAAAATCTAAATATACCACATGCACCCGTTCTTTGTAGCTTAATCTGTTAGTTATACACTCAAAAAACTCCTACAGGGTTTTGAAACATGATGTCGCTTTCATAAATCCATGTTGACTCTGCCCATTCCGACCATTATTTCTTAAGTGTTTAATTTAGATTCTAGCATTTTCCGTACTACTGCTGTTGAGCTAAAAGCTCTGCAGTTCCCTTTTTTGTCTCTCCTTTCCTTCTTTATTTAAATTTTTTTAGTGTATCCAATTTTTTTTTTTCAATAAGGACAATTTAGTGTGGCCAATCCACCTAACCTGCACATCTTTGCGTTGTGGGGGCGAAACTCACGCAAACACGGGGAGAACGCGCAAACTCCAGACGGACATCGACCAGAGTCGGGATCGAACCTAGGACCTCGGCGCCGTGAGGCAGCAATGCTAATCACTGTGCCACCGTGCCGCACTTCTCCCTTCCTTCTTCAGTAGTGGGGCTACAACTGTCACCTTCCAATCTGCAGGACCCATTTGAATCTAAAGAAATTTGAAAGATGATCACCAATGCATCTACCATCTCTACAGCTAACTCTTTCGACACTCTGAGATGGAGATTGTCAGGTCCAGGGGATTAAATTATTTTATGTCCCTATCATTTCTTTAGCACTTTATTTTCTAATATTAATATTTTGCTGTTCCTTGATTCTTAACTACTTCTGGGGTGCTGTTAGTATTTCCTTCTATAAAGGCAGACACAAAGTATTTGTTTAATTACTCTGCCGTTTCCTTATTCCTCATTATAAATTCTCCTGACACTCAGTGTAATGGACCTTTATTTATTTATTGCAGATCTTTTCCTTTTTACACACCTATAGAAGCTTTTAGAGTCTGCTTTCTGTTTCTCACTAGTTTTCTCTCACATTCTATTTTCATTTTCGAACTCGTTTTCTTGGCCCTCCTTTGTCCAATTCTCAGGATTACCAATTTTTGGGCAACTATATACACCTCGACCTTTGATCGAACACAATGCTTGATTTTGGAGGAACCTTGTAGTGTGGCATTATAGGTGGAGCTCAGGAATAAGAAAGGTAAAATCACAACGTTGGGAGTGTGCAATAGAACTCCAACAGGAGACAGAGTAGAAGTTGTGTAGTCAGATACTGAAGAGGGGGTGAAAAAAGCATGGTAGTTGTGATGGGTGACTTTAACTTCCCCCATATTGACTGGGAATCCCTTACAACCAGGAACTCGAATGGACTCGAATAGGGCAGCATGGTAGCACAAGTGGATAGCATTGTGGCTTCACAGCGCCAGGGCCCCAGGTTCGATTCCCCGCTGGGTCACTGTCTGTGCGGAGTCTGCAAGCTCTCCCCATGTCTGCATGGGTTTCCTCCAGGTGCTCCGGTTTCCTCCCACAGTCCAAAGACGTGCAGGTTTGGTGGATTGGCCATGATAAATTCCCCTTAGTGACCAAAAAGGTTAAGGGGGGGTTATTGGGTTACGGGGATAGGGTGGAAGTGAGGGCTTAAGTGGGTCATTACAAACTCGATGGGCCGAATGGCCTCCTTCTGCGCTGTATGTTCTATGTTCTATGAGAGCTATTTGTTAGATGTGTCTAGGAGAGCTTTTTGACAGTATGTTGACAATCCAACCAGGGAGGGGTCCAAACTAAACTTGATATTGGGGAATCACCAGACCAGGTGATTGATGTTTCAGTGGGGGAGCATTTTGGGTTTAGCGATCATAATTACATAAGATTTTGGGTAGTCATGGATCAGGACAAGAGTGGCCCGTGAAATAGAGGGATGCGGACTGAGTAAGGGAAGAATTGTTACTCAATTGTTAGCCTCAGTTAAAAGTGTTGTCACGGAAGTTTGAAATGGCTATAGCTCTGTGGAAGCAGAGGCACCAACAGTAACAAAAAATATAGGTCACTCTGATTTTTCTGATGAGAAGTGTACAAGACAAAGGAGTTTATCCTTCAATGAAACTAGAGACAATGAAATCAATTTAAAAGTGAAAGAGAAGTTCATCATTGAGTCAGTCACTGTTATTCGTGACACAATAATGGTGCAATTGCAGAGTAGAAGTGAATCTCTGAAGAAAACCGTTGATTTATTTTACGTGCTTTTTGATAGAGGTATTGTTGAAAATGCTAAAAGCCACTGCAGTAAGAAATTAAGTGAAGTCTACCAGGAAGACATTGTCACAAATCTTTTTGAAGGTGAATTGAAACAATTCATTGACTTAATCGATAATGACGAGCTCTGTGCTTCGAGGTCACCAGCTGATTTGTACAGGCTTGTGCGTGGTGGTTTGCAGGAAACCTTTCCAAATGTGGAAACTATTCTGAAAATATTTTTAATAATACCTGATAGTTCTTTTTCTGCACTGAAAAGAGTTAAACATTATTTGCGAAGTAATATTGACAATTGAAAGCATGGCTTTACACAACGTTACCTATGATAGTGTCATTGATGATTTTGTAAAGAAAAAGTGCAGGAAAAAAGCTATCTAAATTATCAGGCCAACAAGGGTTGATGCAAGAAAATCTTGAAAATCTGTCCTTCGTTCATATTCTGTTGTTTAACTTTTGTTTTTCAAAATGGACCATTGTTGATCTGATATTATGGCTGCAGATGGTCACATTTTGGTAGTTCAGACCACCATCACCCACAAGACTGGCCTTCAGAAAGTCTCCAAGACAAAGAATGGAATCCTACCAGACAAAGCCACTGGTATTGGACTTGGACTCACTGGACACTCCACTCATGTGATTTTATGACAATAACCCCTTTGATTTTGTGAAGGAAGTAAGGGAGTTAACTTTTATTTTTGAAATTGAATGAGACTCTGAAATATACTGAATGGTAGCGTATGCATCTTGTTGATTGGAGTATTTGCTCCTGCACTGGACTGGCTCATTGTGCCCTGCACTGGCCTTTGCCATCTTTTTTTATTATATATAATCTTTATTGTCACAAGTAGGCTTGCATTAACACTGCAATTAAGTTACTATGAAAAGCCCCTAGTTGTCACATTCCGGCGCCTGTTCGGGTACACAGAGGGAGAATTTAGAATGTCCAATTCACCTAACAGCACTTCTTTCGGGACTTGTGGGAGGAAACCGGAGCACTGGGAGGAAACCCACGCAGACATGGGGAGAACGTGCAGACTCCGCACAGACAGTGATCCAAGCCGGGAATCGAACCTGGAACCCGGGTGCTGTGAAGCAACAGTGCTACCCACTGTGCTACCGTGCTGCCCCATTGCTCATCAGCAATCTCGTTGCTCATCAGCAATATCCATGTTTGCTTGCCTCAAATTCACACGTCACAATATTGACCATAGGCTAAACAGCTGGCTTCTAATGCCGAATAAAGCAACAGCACGGGTTTAATTCCCGTACCAGCCTCCCCGAACAGGCGGCAGAATGTGGCGACTAGGGGCTTTTCACTGTTACTTCATTGAAACCTACTTGTGAGAATAAGTGGTTATTATTATTATCTTTACTGTAATTCTGACAAGAGATATGCTTGGATTTCCGCAGTTCAGCAGTTATTCATGCAGCCGTGTTTTTACAAGTTAAAAAGTAGTGATCAATTTGTGTATTTTTGTGGCTTCAGTCTTGGCGTTCTGTAGGGTGAGGGTAGGTTGGGAGGGAAGTGAGGTGGGGACAGAAAGTAAGGTGAGCGCAGGGTCCCTCGAAATGTAAATTCGCTTCTGTTCCCATCCTAGGTGCCAGTAGAGTTAACTTCCAAATTGTCCTACCCTGAAAGATCTGCGTTGCCACTTTAAGAATGGCCCCTCTAAAACTAATTGCTGCATTGCTAATTTACATTTGGACCCAATATTTGATAGAGATATTCAAACTCGTGAGGGGTCTGGGCGAAGTAGATAGGGAGAAATTGTTTCCATTGGTGGGAAGATCAGGAACCAGAAGAAATAGATTTAAGGGCCGTCATTCTCTGAACCCATGCCGGGTCGGAGAATTGCTGGGGGGGGGGGGGGCCCGAGAATCGCGCCACGCCGCTTGACGCCGGCCCGATGACTCTCCGGCGCCGATTCTTAGGCGCCCACGGGATCGCCGCCGCGCCAGTCGGTGGCCGTTGAAAGCGCCCCCCACTAGTGATTCTCTGCACCTCGACGGGCCGTAATCCCACTGGCATGGGTTATGCATGGTCCTACCCGGCGGAGCCTTGGAGTTCTGGCTGGGGCCATCCTGTTGAGGGGGCAGGGGGACCCGACTCCGGGGGAGGCTCCACAGTGGCCTGACCCGCATTCGGGGCCTACCGATTGGCGGGCGGGCTAGTTCCATGGGGGGCCTATATTCCTCCGCGCCGGGCCCCTGTAGGGCTCCGCCATATTGCCCGGGGGCCGGCGTGGAGACGGGAACCCACGTGCATGCACAGACTCGTACAGGCCGTGGCGCGCCGGCTTTCGAGCGCCGGAGCAGCGGACACCACTCTGGCGGCGTACTAGCCCCCTAGGAAGGGGTGAATACCTCGGCCTGGAGGCCCGTTGACACCGGAGTGCCTCGCGCCACTTTTGACGCCGGCGTCAGAACTTTAAACATTTTTTTTTAAAAAAATTTAGAGTACCCAATTCATTTTTTCCAATTAAAGGGCAATTTAGCATGTCCAATCCACCTAGCCTGCACATCGTTGGGTTGTGGGGGCGAAACCCACGCAGACAGGGGGAGAATGTGCAAACTCCACACGGACAGTGACCCAGAGCTGGGATCGAACCTGGGACCTCGGCGCCATAAGGCCACAGTGCTAACCCACTGCGCCACCGTGCTGCCCTCCGGTGTTAGAACTTGGCCGCGGGATGGGAGAACCCCGGCCAAGGCCATTGGTAAAGGAAGCAATGCCGACATGAAGAAAAATGTTTTTGAGTGGTTGGCATTTGTAATGCAATGCCTGAAAGTATGGTGAAAGCAGATGCAACTGAGGCTTTCCAAAGGGAATTGAATGATTCTTTGCAAAACGGAAGAAAAACGATCAGTGTTATACAGGGAAAAAGCAGTGGAGTGGCACTTGTTGAATTGTTCCTTCAAAGGGCCATAGACATGACAATCGGAAGGGCCTCCTGCTGTGCTGTAACCATTCTATGTTTCAGTACTTCTGGGTTCTGAATTTGTTGCCAGAGGTTTCGCTTCTGATAGTGTCAGCTCAACAGGATTTTACACCGAGGAAATGTCTCCAAGACTAGAAATAGGAAGATAGAGCAGCTAAACACGTGGCTAAACAGCTGGTGTAGGAGGGAGGGTTTCCATTATCTGGACCACTGGGAGCTCTTCCGGGGCAGGTGTGACCTGTATAAGAAGGACGGGTTGCATCTAAACCGGAGAGGCATAAATATCCTGGCCGCGAGGTTTGCTAGTGTCACACGGGAGGGTTTAAACTAGTATGGCAGGGGGGTGGGCACGGGAGCAATAGGTCAGAAGGTGAGAGCATTGAGGGAGAACTAGGGAATAGGGACAGTGTGGCTCTGAGGCAGAGCAGACAGGGAGAAGTTGCTGAACACAGCGGGTCTGGTGGCCTGAAGTGCATATGTTTTAATGCAAGGAGCATGACGGGTAAGGCAGATGAACTTAGAGCTTGGATTAGTACTTGGAACTATGATGTTGTTGCCATTACAGAGACCTGGTTGAGGGAAGGGCAGGATTGGCAGCTAAACGTTCCAGGATTTAGATGTTTCAGGCGGGATAGAGGGGGATGCAAAAGGGGAGGTGGAGTTGCGCTACTTGTTCGGGAGAATATCACAGCTGTACTGCGAGAGGACACCTCAGAGGGCAGTGAGGCTATATGGGTAGAGATCAGGAATAAGAAGGGTGCAGTCACAATGTTGGGGGTATACTACAGGCCTCCCAACAGCCAGCGGGAGATAGAGGAGCAGATAGGTAGACAGATTTTGGAAAAGAGTAAAAACAACAGGGTTGTGGTGATGGGAGACTTCAACTTCCCCAATATTGACTGGGACTCACTTAGTGCCAGGGGCTTAGATGGGGCGGAGTTTGTAAGGAGCATCCAGGAGGGCTTCTTAAAACAATATGTAGACAGTCCAACTAGGGAAGGGGCGGTACTGGATCTGGTATTGGGGAATGAGCCCGGCCAGGTGGTAGATGTTTCAGTAGGGGAGCATTTCGGTAACAGTGACCATAATTCAGTAAGTTTTAAAGTACTGGTGGACAAGGATAAGAGTGGTCCGAGGATGAATGTGCTAAATTGGGGGAAGGCTAATTATAACAATATTAGGCGGGAACTGAAGAACATAGATTGGGGGCGGATGTTTGAGGGCAAATCAACATCTGACATGTGGGAGGCTTTCAAGTGGCAGTTGAAAGGAATACAGGACCGGCATGTTCCTGTGAGGAAGAAAGATAAATACGGCAATTTTTGGGAACCTTGGATGACGAGTGATATTGTAGGCCTCGTCAAAAAGAAATAGGAGGCATTTGTCAGGGCTAAAAGGCTGGGAACAGACGAAGCCTGCGTGGAATATAAGGAAAGTAGGAAGGAACTTAAGCAAGGAGTCAGGAGGGCTAGAAGGGGTCACGAAAAGTCATTGGCAAATAGGGTTAAGGAAAATCCCAAGGCTTTTTACACGTACATAAAAAGCAAGAGGGTAGCCAGGGAAAGGGTTGGCCCACTGAAGGATAGGCAAGGGAATCTATGTGTGGAGCCAGAGGAAATGGGCGAGGTACTAAATGAATACTTTGCATCAGTATTCACCAAAGAGAAGGAATTGGTAGATGTTGAGTCTGGAGAAGGGGGTGTAGATAGCCTGGGTCACATTGTGATCCAAAAAGACGAGGTGTTGGGTGTCTTAAAAAATATTAAGGTAGATAAGTCCCCAGGGCCTGATGGGATCTACCCCAGAATACTGAAGGAGGCTGGAGAGGAAATTGCTGAGGCCTTGACAGAAATCTTTGGATCCTCGCTGTCTTCAGGTGATGTCCCTGAGGACTGGAGAATAGCCAATGTTGTTCCTCTGTTTAAGAAGGGTAGCAAGGATAATCCCGGGAACTACAGGCCGGTGAGCCTTACTTCAGTGGTAGGGAAATTACTGGAGAGAATTCTTCGAGACAGGATCTACTCCCATTTGGAAGCAAATGGACGTATTAGTGAGAGGCAGCACGGTTTTGTGAAGGGGAGGTCGTGTCTCACTAACTTGATAGAGTTTTTCGAGGAGGTCACTAAGATGATTGATGCAGGTAGGGCAGTAGATGTTGTCTATATGGACTTCAGTAAGGCCTTTGACAAGGTCCCTCATGGTAGACTAGTACAAAAGGTGAAGTCACACGGGATCAGGGGTGAGCTGGCAAGCTGGATACAGAACTGGCTAGGCCATAGAAGGCAGAGAGTAGCAATGGAGGGATGCTTTTCTAATTGGAGGGCTGTGACCAGTGGTGTTCCACAGGGATCAGTGCTGGGGCCTTTGCTCTTTGTAGTATATATAAATGATTTGGAGGAAAATGTAACTGGTCTGATTAGTAAGTTTGCAGACGACACAAAGGTTGGTGGAATTGCGGATAGCGATGAGGACTGTCGGAGGATACAGCAGGATTTAGATTGTCTGGAGACTTGGGCGGAGAGATGGCAGATGGAGTTTAATCCGGACAAATGTGAGGTAATGCATTTTGGAAGGTCTAATGCAGGTAGGGAATATACAGTGAATGGTAGAACCCTCAAGAGTATTGAAAGTCAAAGAGATCTAGGAGTACAGGTCCACAGGCCATTGAAAGGGGCAACACAGGTGGAGAAGGTAGTCAAGAAGGCATACGGCATGCTTGCCTTCATTGGCCGGGGCATTGAGTATAAGAATTGGCAAGTCATGTTGCAGCTGTATAGAACCTTAGTTAGGCCACACTTGGAGTATAGTGTTCAATTCTGGTCGCCACACTACCAGAAGGATGTGGAGGCTTTAGAGAGGGTGCAGAAGAGATTTACCAGAATGTTGCCTGGTATGGAGGGCATTAGCTATGAGGAGCGGTTGAATAAACTCGGTTTGTTCTCACTGGAACGAAGGAGGTTGAGGGGAGACCTGATAGAGGTATACAAAATTATAAGGGGCATAGACAGAGTGGATAGTCAGAGGCTTTTCCCCAGGGTAGAGTGGTCAATTACTAGGGGGCATAGGTTTAAGGTGAGAGGGGCAAGGTTTAGAGTAGATGTACGAGGCAAGTATTTTACGCAGAGGGTAGTGGGTGCCTGGAACTCGCTACCGGAGGAGGTAGTGGAAGCAGGGACGATAGGGACATTTAAGGGGCATCTTGACAAATATATGAATAGGATGGGAATAGAAGGATACGGACCCAGGAAGTGTAGAAGATTGTAGTTTAGTCGGGCAACATGGTCGGCACGGGCTTGGAGGGCCGAAGGGCCTGTTCCTGTGCTGTACATTTCTTTGTTCTTTGTTTGTTCTTTGACCAGTGTCCTGTGACACAGCCTCCTCCAAATCCCAAAGACTCGCACAGTAAACCAAGGAAGTTGTATTTCAGTCATCAGCTGTCACTGGACATGTTGCTGGAGGCAAGAGAGACACACGTGAGTATCACTAAATTAAGACGACAGGAATGAATCGCATTGAATTATACGTAAGTGGGCAAGTAAGCAAATCAATGAGCTACCCGCTGCTAATGAATGAGTTTCCCAACTTGTTATTTTCCTACCGTTGACTTATTGCTTTGTTTTCCTGCCACCGGGATGGGTAGGGTCTCCCACAATTCTCTGTGCCTGCCCACCATCTCGCCCACTCAAGTGGGCCAAGCAGAATCCAGCCTATTGTGTCTTATTGATTAATATTTCCACTGCTGAGGCAATAGGTGTCGTACTGGCACCCTACTTCAAGCAGAGCTGGACAGTGGAAGTACCAGCTCTCAAACTAAATTCTGGGTTGATATCTAGTTGGGTATTTCCATCTGGTGGGTATGGGTGGCTGTTCACTATTTTGCAAAAAATAAAGTGCTTCCTGACTTTACCCCTCAAAGACTAAACTCCAATTATAAGATTATGTCCTCTTGTTCGGGATTCTTACACAGAAGAAATAACTCCAGTGCATACTTTTATCATTGTGAAAACCTTAATTTGCCTTCCAACCATTGAAACTGAAGAATTACTGAACCTTTACCATGCAGAAGGAGGCCATTCAGCCCATCAAGTCTGCACAGCTCTCTCAAACAGCATTCTACCGAGTCCCACTCCTCTACCTATTCTCTGCAATGAAGAAATTACAGGTCAAATAAATGTAAACTGTCCTCTTACTTTAACACTTCAAGTTCTGCTATTTTTTCACTAAAATTGTTTTGGTAGATGGAATATTCTAGAACCAAGGTTTTTCGAGTTCTTAAGTAAGCAACTGTTGTTGCATAAATAGAACTGGTTGCAGTTAAAATAGGAAAATAATTGCTTTGGTCACTATATAGAGTAATATTGCAAATGTGCTCAAAAATGTTTGACTACACAAAGCCAATAACTATTATTGCTTTGTAATTACAGGATTGTTATGCAATAGGGACCTAATGAGCTGTAACAGATGCACTTTTTGCATCCTACATTTGAACAAATGACTAGTTTGGTTTTCAAAAAACTATGATCACTTACATTTACACTGTGGGCGGGACGTCCACCCCAATGGCACAAAGAGTGGGTGTGAAGAATGGCATTCTACTCACCGGGCTTTCATTCCCTTCCATCCATTGCCCACATTATTAATTGTGCACACACGCAAAACATGCCAGCTTGCTGGTAGGCAGCCTCTCTTCGCCCATCCCACCGTCAGTTCGCCATTTCCTCACTTTGGATGCCATATTCAAAGTGCAGCCACATGCTCAACCTTCTTAATGTCGGCAGCACACAACAGGTCCACTGAAGACATGGCCGAAAACCCAAGAAGATGACAGCCCCAAATTCAGCGATGCCTCACTGGAGCACATGCTGGATGTGGTCGAGGCCCACCGACCTGCCCTCGACTCCGGCTCTGGCCACAGGAGGTCCAACAAGACACCGATCTGGTCTGGGAGGTGGCGGCAGCAGTGGTCAGTGCCAATGCAATACAGAGAAGGGCAGTCATCCAGTGCAGGAAAAAGATGAATGATCTCATCCGTGCCACCAGGGAAAGTCAAATATCTCAACACTCTCAACTCACAACAGGTGGAGGTAGCAATGGAATAGGAGCGAGGGTGTACTGAAGCTAAAGTGTGCTCTTTATTATCAATGACACGTGCCTTTGTTGGCTTCATGTGTTTGCTCTTTGGATTTTGCAAGGGCCAGGTTGGTCATAAGGACATGCCTGTGTTAAAGAGGAGGATTTTCATGTCTGGCAGGTGAAGTGTTTGAATGTCATCATGCACAGGTTGCCTCCATCCATATTGCGCTCAAGGTATTTACAGCCCAGGATGGATAACTGAGAGTGCCGGATGTCAATGCGATTTGGAAGAAAGGACCACACAATATTGAGTCATCTCAAAATCGCTAAATTAAAAACCACTTCCTTATCAGAGGTCCCACAGCCCACCCTCCCAGTTTCACCCTGCCACACTAACATTGGGCACTCCTCAGCCATTTCCGCACTGGCCAAGGTCTTTGTGCAGCAAGCCGGCACAAGCTAGGAACTCAGACTGCAGCAGTGGCCAGCAACAATCAATGACTCACATCATTGAAGACTGCCCCCGACAAAATTCAGCGGAGGGCTCAGAGAGCTCCATTTACCATTGGGGAAGCTTTTGCCTGTCCTAGTGATTACTGCACAGTCTAAAAAATATTCACAGCAGCAGAATGTCATTGGCTGCCTTGCCCAAGTGTGAATTATCCAATTCACCATCAATGTTGCACAGAGTGTGTCGTTCTGCTGCTTCAGATGGATCTACTTGAGGAGCCTTGTCAGATTGAAGGTATACAGCTCCACGTCCATTGAGGGTACTGCAACAGCTCCTGGCTCTTGTAGGGTGCCATTGCAACTGGGAAGCTGAAGAGGCACCTGAAGTGACAGTACCTTCTGACGTCTGATACTGGGACACCCTCCTTCAGTTAACATCTCAGCAAGGTCACATTTTGCTGAGGATTCATCACCTTCAGAGGATCAGAACAATGTGAGTCTGACATATAACTATTCACTCTCATTTTGAAGTGCATGTTTGAATTGAGAGGAATAGCAACTCTGGTGTTCATGTTATCCCATGATGGAGGACACTTGTCCAAATGGGTACTGACTACAACTCATCTTCCTTCACATGGAATTCTGTGGCTATCAGGGATTCATGCACTTGCCTGCTTCATCTGGTCCGTACTTTGGCCTTTCCATGGCCTTCATCGATTTGAACAAGGCTTTCGGCTCAGTCAATCGGGAAAGGCTATGAAAGACTCTGTCAAAGGCTGGCCATGACAAAATGTCGGTGACAACCCTCACCAATGGAAGTAAGACAGAACCCTTTGAAGTCCCGACTGGAGCCAAGCTGGGCTTCGTCTTCGCCCCACCCTTTTCTCCACGTTCATCGCCATCGTCCTTCACCTTGTACAGAATAAGCTTCCCAGTGGAGTGGACATCATCTACAAGATGGACAGAAAGGTTTTCAACATCTGGTAGAAATCCAAAAAGAAAACGACACTGGCATTGCTCGTGGAACTTCAGTATGTAGATGACAGTGCCATTTCCACTCTCTCAGGAGAGAATATCCAAACCGTCATACATGCATATTGAATAATTGGTTCCATCCTCAACCTCAAGAAGAGTCAAATCCTTTACCCCAGGTGTAGCCATGTAAATGGCCACCTGCAAAGGACCATGGGAATTGTGGTCAATTTGGGACACAGACAAGTGCACAGCCTCTGTGTATTGTGCAAAAAAACCAGGCTTGACTGAAACTTGCATCCATTAAGAATCAATTGCCATTTTCCCCAACACAATAGCATTTACATTAAGGACCATCAACGATAGCAGACTAACCGGTGCCACCCCCCCCCCTTATTTTGAAAGGCCTACGTGCTGGGACAATGATAGCTAGGACTTGCCCAGCCATCGAGGTATCTGCCCCCTAATTGGCGAAGATCGATGAGGGTGATTGAAACCCTATCGATCCATTAGACCTGGAGTAAGGACCGCCCAAAAGGGCGTGAGAGAGACGAAGGATAAAAAGCCCTGCGCACTCGAGATCTGCCTCTTTTGGGACCAGCCTGTGTGCGACCAGCTGTAGCAGAACAACCAAGTTCAAGGACCCGCGACCATTCCTGAAGGACGAGCCCAGCTGAGACGAACCCAACAACTTCCAATCGACCATGTGGACCTAAAGGCCTTCTCTCGCACAGTGCCGGTCACTTGAGGTTAAGTAAAGGTCACCTTAGTTGTTCGGTGTAGTATAGTACAGAGCCGTATGTATTATAGCATAGAGATACAAGTCTTGTTTTATTAATAAACTGTTTTTGAGATAATATGCTGGTTGTGTGGTCATTTGGTCAATATAAGAAACAGCTTGTGGTTCATATAAAGGGTAAAAAGGCAACATTTATTGGTGACTCTGATGGGGCCATGATTAGAATTGACTCTGCTACTCCGAGGGATCCCACAACTTTGATTTAAATTGGGGAAAGAGAACGAACCACAAGAGTAAGTTTCATATCGACCAAATAACCGAATTTCGGAAATGTGCACTAACCGCATGCGTAAATAACAGGGAAGGGTGAGGTGAACTCATCAGACTTGCATGCAAAACTAAAGGGATTGTGAACCGGAATATAGCCATAAGCCATACCTGTTGTTCGATCGAATCCTTATTCCCCTCCTGTTCCAAATTTTACGTAGAGAAGAGATGGCAGCGCAGATGATAGAGAGAATGATGAATCCACAGCAGCAACCCGAGGTCGCAGTAGCCGACAAATCAGAGCAGTGTCCCATATGGGAGGATGTGTTGAGAAAGGATTTAAAGGGGAAAGGATGGCCCCTTTAGTCGAATTTTTGTGCATATATCGAGTCAGGTCCAGGAAATATAGAACAAACTTGGTGGGAGGATTTATGTAAGGTAGAGAAGAAAAATGCAGTTATGTTCAGCAAGCCAATGGCAATAGTGTTCTGCTTGGCACAGTTGTGAGGCACCGAGGAGGTCGTCGAGATGCTTCGCAGACAGTTAGTAGAGAAGGAGGAAGAGAACGAGGGAAACAGTAAAGAAAGTGACAACATTGTTGAGGAACTCTGGGAGAAGATAGCTGCTAAAGACAGGGAAATCGCCAATGTTAAACAGGCCCACCAGTCTTGCATAGTACACCTTAGCAGCTTCGAAACCCAATATGACAAGGCTTATCACGACACACAGCGTGCAGTCTTGGTAAGAGAGGAGACTGAACACCAGGTCACCCAATTAACAAAGAAATGCGTCGATTTACAGGCAGCTTTAAGAGCGCAATACCAGTCCACTAAAGATCAAAGGCAGAGCACCGTTGACCGCAGAAAATCGTTACGTTCAGTTCAAAATGGTTTTCTGTGTGCCTTCGGGACAGACGAGACAGATGAGGAAGGGATGACAGATTGGGAAGAGTTAACCAAAAGCGCGCAAATGTATGTTAAAGGAACGGAAAGTCAAAAGCAGCCGTCACACATACCAAAAAGAAAGGCACTGGCAGCACCGCTTGCACAGGTCGCACCAACCCCCACAGCTGCCCCGACACCCATGATTCCGATAACCACAGAGAAAAGGATTAGAGACCAAGCAGGTCCAGATAACTCCTCCACCACCCCACTTTCGGTAACCCAGTTAAGCGACGCTTGCGGTAAAATCACTCCATTTCAGCATAGCTTCTTCGAGGAGGTGCGCCAGCAAAAGGTCATGTACGGATTAGATGAAAGGGAGGAAGTAAAATTGATTGTAATTACTCTCAGCCACTCGATACGATCAGCTTTCCCAGAATCCCAAAACATAGGAGGAGGCACCATAGAGGAAATGAAGGCCGCAATATTAGATGCTATCGGATAAAACAATGGGGAACCGGTAGAGGGTTTGAACAAATGCAGGCAAAAGAAAGGGGAACATCTGACCACCTTTGCCGGTCGCCTCTGGAAACATTTCAAGGCAGTATACGGAAATTTAAACCGTACTCACCTACATGAGGAAGAAACCACTAAATGGTCCCGTACCTTAGTTTTGCATGCCATGGAAGCAGGTAAAAGGGCTTGCGCAATTTATGACCTGGCAGATGCCACACATAATGAGATTTGGGTACTTAGATGCCTATCCAGGGCATGGGAACAATGACTTCAGGATCAGATGGACCAGAACGGATTAGAAGCCACAATATACCCAGTCAGAACTAGTCAGGAACTCGCATGGATAAATGAGGGCAGAATAGAGGAACATTACCCCAGAAAACAATACCCGAAAGCACAAGCCCCAGCTCATGCACCATGAGGTTCATGTTACAATTGCGGACAAGTAGGACATTTCGCCCGCGATTGCAGACAAAAACCACCAACGACCCCAACAGCCCAACTCCTCACCCAGAAACAATAGGCCAGACCACGATCGCCAGCCACAACAGCTAGAAGGCAATGCTCGTCCCATGCATGACATAAACGTCCAATCAGATAACCTCGCTTATGACTCCCTAGATTGACAGTGCCAGAGTCTCCAACATGGGTCTGTGACATGCGCTCGAATAACTTCGGAAGACCAGTAGTCACGGGCACAGTCCGTGGACAAGCAGTTGATTTTCTTTGGGACACAGGAGGATCTCGAACCACACTAAACTCTGGAAACCTATTCCAAAAAACACCCTGGTCCACCACAGATGCCATCACACTCAATGGATTCACAGGTCAGATACAAGAGGGATACATCTCAGCCCCTATGTCCATCCAAATAGGAAACGTAGCCACTACCCACCCCGTTGTTCTAGTAGACCTTCCCCCGACTGCAGAACGCATCCTAGGCATAGACTTTATGAACTCCCATAACCTCTCCTTCGACCCCGTAAACAAATGTGTCTGGCGAATATCCAAGACAGCTAGAGCCCCCGCCACGCTCTCAGTAGGAGATTATGAAAACAGGATTTGCTCAGAAGGGGACTATTGGTTTAACCCTTCGGCAATTAGCACAGACGGCACCATTAGATGGGTATTAGCCACACACAAAGATGCGTTTGCCCAACACAAGCATAACTGCGGGCACATTCCAGGTACGATTATGATCTCAGGTCCCGACCCCAAACCACAGAAACAGTATGGATTTCCACAGCAGGCTGAGGGCGAAAATTTAAAGATAATTAACAGTCTGTTAAAACAAGGAGTGATTCAACCCATAGCTTCCACTAATAATTCCCCGATTTGGCCCGTAAAGAAACCAGATGGTTCATGGCGACTCACTATTGACTACTGCGAACTAAACAAAGTTATCCCTTTAACAGACCCCACCATTATCACGAGTCCCGCGACCATGCTTAAACAGGGAGTGCAAGCAAAGTATTTCACCGTGCTGGATAGCAGCAATGGTTTTTGGTCCACTCCCCTAGATCGGGCTTGCCAGTATAAATTCGCATTCACTTTTCAAGGACAGCAGTACACGCGGACGTGTCTCCCCCAAGGCTTCCATAATTCCCCCTCCATTTTCCACAGACAGTTAGCTGCTGGCCTTTCCAAATTCTCCCGCCCAGAATGCCTAATTCAGTATGTAGACGACCTGCTCCTGCAAACCGATACCAGGGAACAGCACGTGGCTCTATTGGCCGAATTACTAACCCTGCTCCAGTCCATCGGGTGTAAGGTAAACCCCAAAAAGGCACAGATATTGAGGGAAAAGATACTTTATTTAGGCACCACTATTACCCACGGCAAACGTGAAATTGAACAAAAATGCATTGACTCCATTGTGAAAATGTCCTTTCCCCGTAATGTAAGTTCACTCTGCTCATTTCTAGGATTAGTGGGGTACTGCAGAAATTATATTGATAGATTTGCCACCAAGGCCGCCCCGCTCTCAGAGCTTCTGAAAAAGAACACCCCATGGAATTGGCTTCCCCAGCACACAGACACCACAGATGATTTAAAACGCGCCCTAGGTACAGCTCCCGCTTTACAAGTCCCCGACCCCGACTTGCCCTATGCCATAGAGGTAGCAACCACTGACCGAACCCTCTCAGCAATGCTCCTACAGGAACGCCATGACCGATTAGGACTGGTAGCCTATGCCTCTAGAGTTTTAGACCCCGTAGAACAAGAATTTTCTGCCTGTGAACTACACTTGCTTGCAGTCTTCTGGGCAGTCCAGTACTTTGCATACATTACAGGCCTCAGCCCAGTCACGATATTAACCGAGCACCCCCCCACCCAACTGTTGTTAAATGGCAAACTAAAGGATGGTTCAGTTAGCCAGATTAGAGAAGCTCGCTAGACACTCTTATTACAAGGCAGGGATATTTCTGTGAAACGCACCAAGACCACACGTGCTTAGCAGACAATTTACAATATGCTGGGACTAGGGTAGCTGATGGTGGGGAGGTCGCTAGGAATGATAGTCAAATCTGGGAGGCTCTCATCAGAGTTCGAGGTTGAAACCTGTGATTATGGGACCCCACACGAATGTCAGATCATTGCAGCCACACACCGCACAGGACCCTTTGTTCCCAAATCCCTACAACCACGTATAAACGGTGAGACACAAAGTTCCCAAGACACAGAGGACACAGTAAAGATCTATGTAGATGGCTCCTCCACTGTTGAGGATGGAGTAAGAATCACAGGATGCGGGATTTACATGGAGGACTCACAGGGACCCGGCCACTTGGGATCGCAGGCAGCCAAACTGGCAGCCATAGCTTATGTAATTGATCACCCAGACTCCTTTCCAATGCCTGCGGACATACACTCAGACAGCTTGTATGTTTGCAACAGTCTAACAGAATTCCTTCCCCTATGGGAATCTCGAGGTTTTGTATCCGCCGACAGAAAACCCCTCCCCTCCGCCCCTCTCCTGAAACATATTCTTAAAAAAGCCACCGGCCGCACATACGGCATCATTAAAGTAAAGAGCCATCACTGCACCTCCCCCCCCGGAATTCGCAAGCTGGATCACGCACTGGTCAATTCTGGCAAACCCCTGAGTGCGAACAGATACATTCAATCCAGGTCTCCCAAACCAATATTGAGGAATTATCGCAGGCACAGAAAGCAGACAACTCCCCTGAACAGGTACTGAATGGCACCTACCCAGTCCCCTATGATAAATGGAGGAACACACTCATCATACAGGGCGGAATAGTGTTAAAGGACGGAATTTATGTGGTCCCCACCCAAGACAGAAACCAGTTAATCTACCAATTCCATGACGGACATGGACATCAGGGAATAGACACAACCATGCCCATTTAAGACCCTTGTGCTGGTGGCCCGAATTAAAAAGCAATGTCACACATTATGTCGACAATTGCCTCATTTGCGCCCAGAACAACCCAGAACATTATGCAAAGAAGAGACAATTAAGACACACCTGACCTGTAGAAGGCCCCTGGACAAATCTGCAAATTGATTACATTGGTCCCCTCCCCCCCTGCAGAAATGGTTTCAAGTACGTGCTGGTCATCATAGATACATTTACAAAATGGGTCGAAGCATTCCCCACACGTTCAAACACAGCAAAGGCCACCGCTAAAATTTTGACCCATCAGATATTTACGCGCTGGGATCTTCCATGCAGCATTGAGTCAGATCAAGGTTCCCACTTCACTGGCAGAGTAATGCAAAATGTTATGACCATTTTCGGTATCAAACAGGAATTCCACATAGCCTACCACCCCCAGTCCAGCGGCATAGTAGAGCGCATGAACCGCACTTTAAAAACGACCATTAGGAAAACGGTACA
The DNA here is from genome assembly GCF_047496885.1 of Scyliorhinus torazame. Taxonomy (NCBI): domain Eukaryota; kingdom Metazoa; phylum Chordata; class Chondrichthyes; order Carcharhiniformes; family Scyliorhinidae; genus Scyliorhinus; species Scyliorhinus torazame. The sequence continues at coordinate 271,021,358 of NC_092709.1, forward strand.
GCAAAATAATTCCACTTGGGACACGGTACTAGCCTTTGCTCTCATGATTATCAGGAACACAGTTTCCAGTTCCACAGGTTTCACCCCCCCATACACCCTTATGACAGGGAGATCCATGAAAGGCATTGAATATTTATTAGGGCTCGATTTGGCAAATCCCGCAGTAACCGTGCTCACCCACGAAAAAGCAGTCCAACAGGTCACAGAAAACATTAAAGCGGCACAACTAGCTGTTGCTGTCTGACTAGGCGCTAGAAAAAAGCAGAGTAAAGCCAGCTTTGACAAAAAGGTTCACCCCATAGAGTATACAGTCGGCCAACAAGTTATGATCTCATTGTAAAACCCCAGCTTCTTCCTAGCCCCTAAATTCGCAGCCCCCTACTCCATCTCTGACAAAGTAAGCCCCTCTGTGTACAAGATAGCGTACCCCAACGGTAAGATTGGTTGGTTCCACATCAACCAACTCAAACCCTACGGATCACAACGTAGCCATGCCCGCCACTTCGCCTTGGTAATGGGAGAGGATGACGTTCTGCCCACTGACAACTCAGCCCAACGCCCACTCCAACCCTTCCCCACTCCGGACGACACTCTCCCCTCGACTCCACCCATAATCACAGGTTTCAACCTCGAACTCTGATGAGAGCCTCCCAGGTTTGACTATCATTCTTAGCGACCTCCCCACCATCAGCTACCCTAGCCCCCGGAATGACGCCTTGGATTTTTCCAACCCCTTGTACGACCGTCCCCGCCCAACGACTTTTCCTACGCCCACTCCGAGCAACATTGCTTCCACTTCCAATACGCCAGTTCTCGACTACACTCCATCACACGACAACCCCGATACTCCTTTTTGGCACCGTGACAATTCCTACAGGTTGGTAAGACATGACAAATCACCCACAGGCCTACGCGGCTACCACCCAGAATCTGCAGCCACGTTTTGGCAACCAGGATAAGGTGATGATTTAAGCGATGAGCCCCTTCTGGGAAATGATTTAACAGAACTGATGCACCCAAATATTTGAGGTGTCCAGATGATGAGAAACGGACACTACCTAAGAAGTAAGGTGTCCAAATTTCTGATGGAGCTTGCCCGTCTTCTTGTTTTTAACCTCCTCTTCTCACCAAAACATGGTTTTAATCTATGTCGGCCCGACACTCGGTTATACAGTCAGAACGACTCTTCTGATTGAACTGTCAGACATGGTCTACTGACCAATGGCAGTTGAATGCACTACAATACGACTACAAATTCTTCCTGTTCACCCCGATCACTCAGGTAGGGAGTCACGGCACTGATCCCCGCCCTACCTGAGGGCCCCAAAATTATCCAGTCAATCACGCTCGGATAGTGGAGTAACGGCACTAATCCCCTTCCTACCCGGGGATCCTACCCATTCTTCTCCCGTAACGTTCACACGCACCCCACGTATCTCATCATGCTCTCTGGCATGATTCACTATACCCTTTGCTGCTTTGGGCAGGTCTTGAATCTTCCTTTCAGCTCCAAATTTGAACCCTTGTTTCTTCCACTATTCTTTCAGACCCCTTCGGGTCACTTCCAAATGCTATTTACACTTAAAACACAATGTTTGCTGATCACTGCTGCTACCTCTGAGCCCCTGGAACAAAACTCTATAAAACTGTCCACCCTGAAATTTGGCTGGTTAAGCAAAGCCTCAACCTCCCGCGGGTGGTTGCTAGTAAAGATGGAGAATGGTCGAAGGAAGCATCTGCCCACTCCTCGCATTGGCCACACAAGCTGTGAGACACTTGAATACTTGAATTGAGATTAGTACCTCTCCAAATTTTTGTTTTAAAACAAAATGGGGGAGTCACACATGGTGACAATCATAAAGGGAAATTGGAACTAAGAGAGAGAGACTAACACACACAGATATTAACCAGCGAAACTGACATGATACTATGCTTGATTCCCTAGGATTACCCGGAAACCAGACACCGCAGGATGAACCCAGCCCCGATGATCGGCATCTGGATAATTGCCGCACTTACCGGACTCCGAACACAAGATACCCAAGACTTTCCACAGCCTGGCGGTCTGTGGTACCGTCCCCCAGATGCAGGGGAATGTGAGAGTGGCACCCTATGGATGCGTAAGAACACAAGCGTCATATTTGGGTGCAATAACCAACGGACAATTGACAGAAAGCCCAACGGGTCCACATCAGAATGTTACATTAGCACAACCAGAACAGAAGATTGGTGGGAACTTACTAATGAAGGGTGCCCCTAAATTGGATGTTTAAATAAAATTGCAGGGAACACAATAAGAATCGGACAAAATTGCCCCGGGACACCCACTAAAGGTAATTTGGCAATGCACATAATTAGAGTAGGACCTAAGTCAGCCCCGAACGACACCACCCCACAGACCACCTCCAGTCAGGATACTGCACAACAACTGTTAGAGATAGAGACCGAAACCCCCACCTGCTGGGAAGGCATTGCAAAATGGAACCCACTCTCACACATAATAGAGACCCTCCTCCTGATTGCAGTAATTTACAGTGTAGTCCTCACATTCAAACTCCCTGAATGGAAGGCAAAAGCCTCCCGGCCCCCTATATACACAGTTCGAGCACTCTCTTTGGAATCCAATAGAGCTCTACCAAGAATGTACAACTTATTTTTAAAAAACTGTGATAACCGCCGCTAAATGGACCCTTTGTGCTTCTGTACTGATGAAATGTGATAAGAAGGAAGAATGTGGTGCTGCTGTTTAAGTTTTGTAGATTTTGTGTTGTAGATAAGTTCTTTATGTAAAAACAGCAGCATGAGTGTAGCATAGAAAGTTCAGTTAGCAACCAACTGTTTAGTATGAATTTAAATTTAATTAATTTATATGAATTTAATTTAGATATAAAATAGCCAGTTGTAGTGAATTGTTTTAATGAATGTATGTGATAAGGTATTAGGTAAAATTGCACAATGAAGTCTAGGACAGAGTAGAGTAGGACCTGAACTGACTGACCAGTGGCCGTCTTGATAAGGTAGACTACGGGATGAAGACTGTGATCCACCACGCTTCGCGTTCAGGATCAAAAGGACAGAATGTAGCCATGTAAAATGTCCACCTGCGAAGGACCATGGGAATTGTGGTCAATTTTGGACACAGACAGGTACACAGCCTCTGTGTATTGTGCAAAGAAACCAGACTTGACTGAAACTTGCATCTATTAAGAATCAATTACTATTTTCCCCAAGGCAATAGCATTCACATTAAGGACCATCAACGATAGCAGACTAACCGGCACCATTTGGAAAGGCCCACGTGCCTGGGACAATGATAGCTAGGACCCGCCCAGCCATCGAGGTATCCGCACCCTAATTGACTAAGATCGATCAGGGTGATCAAAACCCTATCGATCCATTAGACCTGGAGTAAGGACCGCCCAAAAGGGCGCGAAAGAGACGAAGGATAAAAAGCCCTGCGCACTCGAGATCTGCCTCTTTTGGGACCAGCTTGTGTGCGACCAGCTGTAGCAGAACAACCAAGCTCAAGGACCCGCGACCATTCCCGAAGGATGAGCCCAGCTGAGACGAACCCAACAACTTCCAACCGACCACGTGGACCCGGATAAAAGCCTTATCTCGTACAGTGCCGGTCACTCGGAGTTAAATAAAGGACATCTTAGTTGTAGTTTAGTACGGAGCCTCGTGTATTATTGCATAGACATACAAGTCTTGTGTTATTAATAAACTGTGTTTTTGAGCGAACATACTGGTTGTGTGGTCACTTGGTCAATATAAGAAACAGCTTGTGGTTCACATAAAGGGAAAAAGGCAACACAGGACAAGACATGGGGCGGGATTCTCCCCTACCTGGTGGGGCAGGGGGTCCCGGCGTGTAGGAGTGGCGGGAATCACTCCGGCGTCGGGCCGCCCCGAAGGTGCGGAAGTCTCCGCACTTTTAGGGGCCAGGCCCTCAGTTTGAGGGGCTAGGCCCGCGCCGGAGCGGTTTCCGCTCCACCGGCTGGCGGGAAAGGCCTTTGGCGCCATGCCAGCCGGGGCCGAAAGGTCTTCTCCGGGCGACGCGGGTCCGCGCATGCACAGGAGCATCAGCGGCTGCTGACGTCATCCCCGCACATGCGCAGTGGAGGGGGTCTCTTCCGCCTCTGCCATAGCGAAGACCATGGTGAACGCGGAGGAAAAAGAGTGCCCCACGGCACAGGCACTCCCGCGGATCGGTGGGCCCCGATCCTGGGCCAGACCACCATGGGGGCACCCCCCGGGGCCAGATCGCTCCGCGCCCCCTCCCAGACCCCGGAACCCGCCCGCGGCGCCTTGTCCCGCCGTTCAAAAGGTGGTTTAATCCACGCTGGCGGAGAATCGGCGGGGGTGGGCCCGCCGACTGGCGCGGCACGATTCCCGCCCCCGCCGAATCTCTGGTGGCGGAGACTTCGGGACACGGCAGGAGCGGGATTCACGCCAGCCCCCGGCGATTCTCCGACGGGGTGTCGGAGAATCCCGCCATGGTCTTTCCCTCCATCAAGAGCAATGGATAAACTTTCCCAAATATGGACTATTTCCACCATCTGCGAGCCACTTCTCATCTAAGGCTGACAATGATGTGGCGATCGAACATCGGGGTCGGGATTCTCGGTCGCCGACGCTGAAATCACGTTCGGCGATCGGTATGTAGAATCACAGTTCCCAAATTGGGGTCAGCGATGCTCCGCCCCCTCCAAAGCAACGTACTCGCGCTGAGCCCCGCCCCCTGATGCTCTGCCCCCGGCCCGCCAAGTTCCCAGTGGCGTCGATCGAGTGTGGTTTTATCTGTCGGGAACTCGGCGTGGCGACTGCGGACTCAGTCCAGCGCTGCCACAGTCGGGGGAGCGCCGATCCACGGACAGAGGGGGACTTTATCAGGGGCTGGGGGCACTGTTGGGGGGTGATCCGGGGGCACGAGCTGGCCAAAGGGGGGCACTATTTTGTGGGCCGGCGCGGAGCTCCCGCTGTGCGCATGCGCAGCCACGGAGCCGACAATTCTCCGGGCCATATCGGCAGCTAGAGCGGGTGCTCTACGCTACCAGCATGCTAGTCCCTAACAAAACAGGGAATCTGTGGCTGTTTTACGCCATTTTTTCTAAAACGCCACTGTTCCCATGCCGGCGTAGGGACATAGCCCCAGAATCGGCGAATCCAGCCCCATATCTAATCAACGAGGGCTGCCTTTGGACACCTAAGAGTGACAGTCTTTGACGACTATGACATACGTGCTGATACCAGCCTTGTGTACAAGGCAGTTCTATATGGCTCTGAAACCTGGACTATGTACAGACGCCAGCTCAAGGCTCTGAACATGTACCATGAATGCTGTGAGATGGATTCTCTGCCTCAGCTGGGAAGAGATGTAAGCTAGCATCCGTGTCCTTGAAGAACCCAAGAGCACCGACTGCGAGGACATGATCATTCAAAACCAACTCCTCTAGGCCGGCCATTGCTTAGGATACCAACGTCCCGACTGCCACAGTAAATCTTCTCCAGTTTCAGGAATGCTTCCGAACTAGAGAAAGACAAAGGAAATGCTTCAAAGGCACCCTGAAGGCTTACCTCAAGAAATTCTATTTAAATGTACAAGAAGACATTTAAAATTCCCACTATTCCTCTACCACAACAATATCTCTGCAGACACATAACCAGACTTATCGCTTGCTTGACACAGGGGCTTCTCACATTGGACAAGCACAGTGGAAAATTATTTTCTGCTGGTGAATTTCTGAGCGTTCACTCAATGCGTTTCACTGAACTCACATGAGGAAGCAATGCCACAATGGTATTGTCACTGGACTAGCAATCCAGAGACCCAGTGCATCGAATCCTGCCAAGGCAGATGGTGAAATTTGAATTCAATAAAAATCTTCGTATCGATTCTCCGTCAACGGAATACTCTGCTTTGCCAGCAGCGTACTTACGTCTGCGGATTTCCCAATGGCGTGGGGGTGCCCATAATGAGAAACTTCATTAGCTGGCTGGCGGGGCGGTGGAGCCCGCTGCTGGGGGCAGTGCGCTACACTAGGAAACGAGTGTGGCGGGACGGAGAATCCGGCCCGTTGAATTTAAAATCTATTGATGACCATTAAAACATTGCCGATTGTTGCAAAAACCCCATCTAGTTCATGGAATTCCTGCAGTGTGGAAAGAGCCATTCGGCCCATCAAGTCTGCACAAAACCATTGAAAGAGCACCCCATCCAGGCCTATTCCCGTATACATCTATGGACACTAAGGGGCAATTTAGCATGGCCAATGCACCTAACCTGCACATCTTTGGACTGTGGGGTGAAACCGGAGCACCCGGAGGAAACCCACGCAGACACAGGGAGAAAGTACAAACTCCTCACAGAACTAACATCCTTTAGGGAAGGAAATTTGCTGTTAATGTGACTTCAGATCTACCGCAAAGTGGTTGACTCTTGTGGTGAATGTATAATTACTGATAATTCACCAGTGCACTGTGGCTCTACCTGTGGGCCATTGTGTGGCTTCACCCACAGGGGATATGTTGGGGCATGTACGGGCTCCGCCCATGGCTCCACCCTCTTTACAGGAAGTATAAGAGCTGCTGACCTGCGGGGCCGCCTTCAGTGTTGTACACCAGTCACAGGCAGGCTCAGTTCTAAGCTGATTAAAACCACGGTTTACTTCTCCACGTGTCTTCGAACGAATTGATGGTCGCATCTGTAGCCACTTAAAATGGCTAGCGACCGATTTAAAATGGTGAACGGCAAAGGCTGATGGGAAAGTCAGCCAACAGGACAAAAATGAGCAGCTGCAGGTTGACTGTGTATTTACCTCTGGAAAGGCCAGACAAGATCGATACCAGCAACCATCAGCATAACAAAACACCAGCCATCTGCATACTAATGAGCAATCCCCGGGAACAACAAGCAACATTTAGACACATGAAGCAAAATCAGACTCTTCGGCGCCAGCAGAAGCCTACACAAAAGGAGGTGAACGACCACCTCAAGACCGCACATCGATCAGCGAACCCAGCATTGGAGAAAATCGAACCAAGTGATTGGGACAAAGTCCAATCATTTGGAACCAGGTACAGGGTCCGCCCCGAAAGGCGGGAAGCCCCTGGGGACTATAAGAATTGAGCCCCAAGTTCAAGGTGCTCTCTCTTCCAGCTCTTCCTCAGCTCCAGCTCTTCACCACCGCTTCGCCAGCTCTTCAGCAGCTGGTCAAAAATTGTAAGTCTTACTTCAACGCTCGCTACGTGATAGCCGCTCCTAGCTACCAATCTGTACCAACTTCAAATCCCGCAGGCTCAGAACCCGAACGAAAGGCCATTCGTTTCCCTGACCTGGTGGGCCAGTTCCAAGTTAAGTATTGGCCTTTTAGCTGTAAAAGTAGTTTAGACGTAGAATTTGTGCATGAGTAGCGATTACTGCGTATAATAAATGTGCTTTGATTTAAATCTTACTAAGCGGTGTATTGGATTATTGATCATTACTCGGACTTGAACCACGTTGCAGTATTATAAAAATACCTGGCGACTCAAGAGCAAAGGTGATAAAACAGAGTAATTAAACGAAGGCAAAGTTAGCAACATTATTTGGCGACATCCTGACGGGACCCGATCTAGAAGTGGAAAACCACTCCGGGAGAACCCAGAATTTGAATTAGAGATCCAATTGGAAACAGAAAACCACAAGTGTTCAAGGAGTTCTGATCAATACTCATAATTCGGAAGTGTGTGTATGCATGCGTAACTAACAGGGCGATAAGGTAAAACTGGTAGACTTTTTGTTGCGACAAAACTGTCGGAAGTTTGTATATCGGAAAGCAGCGAAAGCCGAACCCGTATTTACAGCACCACCTTAATACCCCTGTCCCAAATTTGAAGAGCAGCATTCGGATAGGAAAGATTGCAATGCAGGCAATGCAGCGCCTCATGAACCCCGAGGAATTTGCGGTCGCAGCGACCAGCAGCAGTAGAGTGAGACAATGTCCCATTTGGGAGGAAGAGATCAGGAAATATCTCAAAGGGAAAGGATGGCCCCTTTGGAATGAATTCTGTGATAACGAGGAATCAGGTCCCGGGAGTATAGGACATACTTGGTGGGAGACCCTGAGCGAGATCCACAAAAAGAGCTTAGGGAAAGCTCGCAAGCCGATGGCAATCGTGTCCTGCTTGGTACAATTGCGAGGCACAGAGGAGGTCGTTAGGACGCTCCGGAAAGAAGTTGAGGGCATCCATCGAATGAGTAAGGTCGATGTAAGCGAGGTAGAAAAGGAGAATTTAGAATTGAGAAAGAAGTTGGCAGCAAAAGATGTAGAGGTGGATGACGCCAAAAGGGCTCACCAGTCTTGTCTGGCGCACTTAAGCAGCTTCCAGTCTCAATACGAAAAGGCCTATCAGGACATACAACGTGCAGTCGTGGTATGAGAAGAAACGGAAAAACAGGTAGCGGCATTACAGAAACAGTGTAGTGACCTCAAGGCAGCATTAAGAGCACTCCAGGCTGCCACCACAGAACAAACACAAAGCACGTTAGATCACGCAAAGTGCCGGATGCAGATTGCAGAGCTGCCATCGCTGCTTTCAGTTCAGAAAGGTTTTCAGGAAACCTTTGGAGAAAGATTAGATCAGGAAGACGGCCCTGATTGGGAAGAATTGAACGAAACAGCGCAGAGATATGTTCAGGGAACATGCGCGCAGGGAAAGCCACAAAAGAGAAAAGCGCCCTAACCCCCCCACACAGCAGATAGTTCAAGCTCCAATGAACCCAGTAACCACCCACCGCACAGCCACATCGGACGATAAGGAATTTCTATATTCCACCCCCTTAACAGTGACCCAATTATGGGACGCGTGTGATAAGATAACACCGTTCCTCAACACCTCAGACCCCCATCATTTCTTTGCCACAATCAAGCATCAGGCGAACATGTACGGCCTGGATGAGCGAGAGCATGTAAAGCTCACCGTTTTAAGTTTAGACCCTTCAGTAGCAGCAGTCCTTCCCGACCCACAGAATATTGGATGAGGCACCCTTGCAGAAATGCATACCGCGATCGTGGATGCGATCGGGTATAACCGGGGTGACCCCGTAGATGGCCTCAACAAATGTAGGCAAAAGAAATCCGAGCACCCCCCAACGTTTGCTGGACGCCTGTGGATTCACTTTGCAGCAGTCTTTGGAGACTTAGACCATGCCCATTTGTCCCCAGACAACATGGCCAAATGGACCCGCACCCTTATCTCCCATGCCACAGAAACAGGACAGAAAGCCTGCGCGAGTTCTGATCCCTCAGAGGAGGCCCATAACGAGAAGTGGGTAGTGAAAAGATTGTCCCGCGCTTGGGAGCAATCTATACAAAGCAAACCCGCAGTTAAGAATACCGAGGAAAAGCAGACCGCCGCAGATATGCAGGCAGTAAAAACCCACCATAACCCCGCATGGGTGAATGAGGGAAAGAACAGCCCCCCACCCAAGTCACAGGAGTGTTACAACTGCGGACAGTTGGGACACTTCGCAAGAGAGTGCAATGCCCCTAAAAAGCCACAGAGAGCCCAGCAGACGGGCACTCTGAGTAAGAAAAAGACAGAGCCCATTCATAATGTTAGCGCCCGTTCAGATCAGAGGGACTTGACCGGAACGGACTGACGGTGTACGGGCTCCCCCAGTTGGGTCTGCGACACACTTTGGGATAGGTCCGGACGACCGGTCGATTCCGCGAAAATTCGGGGACAGCCCATCGAATGTCTCTGGGACACAGGGGGGTCCCGCACCACAATAAATTCCTCCACCATGTTTCAAAAGGACACATGGCCCACTACAGCCACTATCACCCTCAGCGGCTTTACAGGCCACTCACAGCAGGGACACATCACAGCCCCTGTACCCATTCAAATCGGTACCATCACTACCAAGCACCCCGTAGTTTTAGTTGACCTGCTCCACACAGCAGAACACATTCTGGGAACCGATTTCATGAATTCCCACAATCTTTCATTCGATCCAGTCAACCAGTGTATCTGGAAGATGGCAAAATCTGCAAGAGCCCCCGCAACGCTCAACATAGGAGAGTACATGAACAAAATTAGCGCCGTAGGCGAATTTTGGTTCAACCCGACCACACTTAGCATGGACAAGCAGGTTAGGGCAGTTCTGCAAAAGAACAGGGCAGCATTCGCGACCCACAAGCACGACTGTGGAGGGATGACTGACTCCGTACAAATAACAGGACCTGACCCTAGACCCCCAAAACAGTATGGATTTCCCCAAGAGGCAGAGGGAGAAATCTCCACGGTAATGGAAAGCTGATTAGAGCAGGGCGTACTCAGATCAGTAGCCTCCACTAATAATGCCCCGATTTGGGTAGTGAGAAAGCCCGATGGATCATGGTGACTGACCATCGATTACCGGGAACTCAACAAAGTCACCCCCGCAGCAGTCCCCACGGTAGCAACAAGTCCCGAGACCATGCTCAAACAGGGACTCAATTCCCGATTCTTTACGGTTTTGGACATCAGTAATGGATTCTGGTCCATTCCATTGGCAAAGGCGTGCCAGTACAAATTTGCCTTCACCTTTAAAGCACAGCAGTACACGTGGACATGCCTGCCACAAGGATTCTACAACTACCCCTCCATTTTCCACCGACAGCTGGCAAATGGATGAGCCAAATTCTCTCGCCCCGAATGTCTGGTTCAGTACGTAGACGACCTACTACTGCAGACAGACACCAAGGAAGAGCACATTGAGCTTCTGTCCGAACTCCTGGAACTATTACATTCAATTGGTTGTAAAGTCAACCCCAAAAAGGCCCAGATTTTGGAAGAAAAAGTTATACATTTGGGAACAATTATCACACATGGTAAACGCGAGATCGAGCATAAAAGGATTGACTCGATTGCTAAATTGCCCCTTCCCCAGAACGTTGCAGCGCTGCGGTCGGTTTTAGGACTGGTTGACTACTGCCGAAACCACATTGATGGTTTCGACAGCAAGACAGCACCCCTCTCAGACCTCCTAAAGAAGGGAGCCCCCTGGAAATGGCTTCCGCAGCATACGGATGCTGTAGACTCTTTAAAACAGGCACTCATAGCAGCCCCCGCACGAGAAGTTCCAGACACGCTTTCCCCTTACGCCATAGAGGTGGCGACCACAGACCGCATCCTTTCAGCCGTGCTCCTCCAGGAACGGCACGACCAGTTAAGGCCTGTAGCTTGCGCCTCCAGAATTTTAGATGCTGTGGAGCAGGGATTTTCAGCCTGAGAGAGGCACCTGCTCGCAGTATTTTGGGCAGTCCAGTATTTTTCGTACATTACCGGACTGAACCCCATCACAATTCTCACCGAACACACCCCCACCCAACTTTTACTGGACGGACGACTCAAGGACGGTACAGTCAGCCAGATTAGAGCAGCGAGATGGACCCTTCTCTTGCAGGAACGGGACATCACTGTTAAACGGACAAAGATACACACCTATTTAGCCGACAACTTACAGTATCCCGGAACCCCCCAAGAATGCAAAATTATCTCTCCACACCACAACACAGGCCCCTTTATCGCTAAAACACTCCCCAGAAAGATAGGTAGTTCAACCCAGAGCCCCCAGCACACGGACACGTGTGAGCTCATAAAGATCTATGTGGATGGATCTTCCACAGTCTTGGATGGGAAGCGCATAACAGGTTGCGGTATATATGTCGGGGACGCGCCTTTGAGGAAATATCGTTAAAACTTCCAGGCCACTTAGGCGCGCAGACAGCAGAGCTCGCGGCCATCGCATATATAGTGGAACACCCAGATTCCTTCCCCAGCCCAGCAGACATATACTCGGACAGCCTCTGTGTCTGCAACAGCCTCACGGAATTCCTGCCCCTGTGGTAAGCAAGAGGATTTGTTTCCGCAGACGGGAAACCCCTCCCCTCAGCCCCATTGCTCCGTCATATTTTAGAAAGAGCCCAGAACAGGACTTTTGGGATAACCAAAGTCCGCAGTCACCATCGTTCCTCCCCCCCTGGAAATGTGAAAGCCGACGCACTGGCTAAAGCAGGTTCCAGACGTGGACATTTTTGGACACCCCCCGAAAGCGCACCAGTGAGTGCAGTTCAGGTCTCACAGACAAAGATCGAGGATCTAGTGGAGGCCCAGAAGCAGGACAGCAATCTCAGAGAGATTGTAAAAGGAAAATATCCGGCTCCCTATGAGAGGTTCAAAAATGCACTGACCACACATGACGGTGTGGTGTTAAAAGACACCCTTTATGTGGTTTCTGAACAGGACAGGAATCAACTGATTTGTTTGTTCCATGACGGTCATGGACATCAGGGAATCGATCCCACTGCAGCCCATCTCAAGCAGCTTTGTTGGTGGCCGAATTTAAAGGAAGATGTAAACCATTACATCGAGAATTGTCTTATCTGTGCCCAGAATAATCCGGACAGATATGCCAAAAAAGGCTCAACTCAGCCACACCCGACCCGTTAACGGCCCCTGGACTAACCTCCAGATAGATTTTATAGGACCATTGCCCCCTTGCAGGAATGGCTATAAATATGTACTTGTGGTAATTGACACATTTACGAAATGGGTGGTAGCATTCCCAGCCCGCACAAACACTGCAAAAACCACAGCCAAGATTTTGACCCACCACATCTTTATAAGATGGGGACTCCCCCGCAGCATTGAATCCGACCAAGGCTCCCATTTTACAGGACGTGTCATGCAGAACGTCCTCACGATATTTGGCATCACCCAAAAATTCCACATAGCATACCACCCACAGTCAAGTGGTATCGTGGAGCGCATGAATCGGACCCTCAAATCCACCCTCAGAAAAATGGTCCAGCAGAACAACACCACTTGAGACTCAGTTCTCCCATTTGCGCTGATGTTTATACATAACACAATTTCTACTTCCACAGGTTACACCCCACACACTCTCATGACCGGATGCCCCATGAAAGGCACAGAATATTTATTAGGTTTAGACTTGACCAGCCCCGAAGTGACGGCCCTCACACATGAGAAAGCAAACGAACAATTAGTGGAAAATGTTAAAACGGCTCAGCTAGCAGCCGCAGTAAAATTGGGCACCAGAAAGAAACAGAGCAAGGCTTGTTTCGACAAGACAGTGCATGTGACTGAGTACAGTATAGGACAGCAAGTTATGCTCTCTGTATATAACCCCAGCACATTCCTGTCACCAAAATACTCGGATCCGTACTCCATTGCGGATAAAGTAAGCCCTTCCGTGTGTAAAATAAAGTACCCCAACGGTAAGACTGCGTGGTTCCATATAAACCAGCTGAAGGCATATGGAACACAGTCGAACCACGCACACCACGTCATGCTCGACGCAGCACACCACGCCCCGCCCACAGCCAACGTACCCCTACCATCCCCCAACACGTCCAGCCCAGCCACGGACTCGATCTCAACTCCACCCCCGAAATATACACTCCGCCCTGGAACGCCCACAGACTGCAGCAGCAGAGACAGCAACTGTGACTCTGACGATAGCCACAGCACGCCTCCCTACTACTCACATGCAACAGGCCCCACACCCAGCGATTCCGACTACGATCCGCGTGATCCCTTCATGATCACTTTCCTGAACAAACCCCACCACCGACCACCGAACCACACTGACGACCCCGATTTTGTCACCACACAGCTAGACGCCAATTATTGGCACCGAGATAACTTGTTCAGACTCCTCCGCAACGACGAGAGCGACCCCACCTCACACCATGCAGCCCTTTCAGCACTGATACACTCAAGAGTTTGGCACCCGGGAGAAGATGACGACCTTGGGTCTGACTCCCAAACCGAGAACCCCTTTGCGACACTGTTCGCAACCGAGAACTGAGGTGTCCAGATGATGTTTTAAGAGGGACCGCTTGGGAGAAGTGTTGTCCTTTCTGATGGAACCTGCAGAATGTTTTATGTTGTTTGTAAGTTTGTTAAATGTTGTATGTCTGACAGGAGAATCTTTTCTCACTGCCCCGCGCCTATTCGGCCGAGACCTTTGAGGACCTGCCTACAGAGACTCACCATTGCCAGACACTAGTTCAGCAGAAACCTCTGAGGACTTGTCTGCAGAGACTGGTTAAGGAACCAGACGCCCGTTCGTAACTGCCCTTCTGGTTTGAAGGTGGAAGGTAGAAGGTAGAAGGTGAGTGTAGTGTATTAAGAATAATTAGAGGTTCCCAGTTTATTGTTTTGTAATACATGTCCCTGTTTGACATAGCACCCTTAGAATTGTTAGTTAAAAAATGTTTGCATAGCTATGGTCAGTGCAGAGGCCATGAAGGAAGTGCCCCCCCCAGGTCAGGGAATGGAAAGCAACATAGTTATGTGATCCTTCACGCTTCGTGTTAGGATCACAAGAAGGGAAAATAGCCACTTAAAATGGCCAACTCCCGATTTAGAATGGCTAACTCCCGATTTAAAATGGCGAACGGCAAAGGCTGATTGGAAAGTCAGCCAACAGGACAAAAACAAGCAGCTGCAGGTTGACTGTGTGTTTACCTCTGGAAAGGCCAGACAAGATCGATACCAGCAACCATCAGCAGAACAAAACACCAGCCATCTGCATACTAATGAGCAATCCCCGGGAACAATGAGCAACATTTAGACACATAAAGCAAAACCAGACTCTTCGGCGCCAGCAGAAGCCTACACAAAAGGAGGTGATCGACCACCTCAAGACCGCACATCGATCAGGGAACCGTTCCAGCATTGGAGAAAATCGAACCAAGTGATTGGGACAAAGTCCAATCACTTCGAACCAGGTACAGGGTCTGCCCCGAAAGGCGGGAAGCCCCTGGGGACTATAAGAATTGAGCCCCAAGTTCAAGGCGCTCTCTCTTCCAGCTCTTCCTCAGCTCCAGCTCTTCACCACCGCTTCGACAGCTCTTCAGCAGCTGGTCGAAAATTGTAAGTCTTACTTCAACGCTCGCTACGAGATAGGCGCTTCTAGCTATCAATCTGTACCAACTTCGAATCCCGCAGGCTCAGAACCCGAACGAAAGACCATTTGTTTCCCTGACCTGGTGTGCCAGTTCCAAGTTAAGTATTGGCCTATTACCTGTAGAAGTAGCTTAGATGTAGAATTTGTGCATGAGTAGTGATTACTGTGTATAATAAATGTGCTTTGATTTAAATCTTACTAAGTGGTGTATTGGATTATTGATCATTACTCGGACTTGAACCACGTGACGGTTTCATAAAGATACCTGGCGACTCAAGAGCAAAGGTGATAAAACAGAGCAAATAAACTAAGGCAAAGTTAGCAACACGTCAATTTAATCAGCTTAAAATACTACCATGGAATCAGCCTTCAAACCTGACAGACTGGAACTCGATCCACAGGCCGCGGAGGCGAAATAAATTTTTTCACATTGGCTTCGATGCTTCAAGGCCTATCACGCCGCGTCGTCTACGCCATCCGTCACTGACGAACAGAAGCTGAGCCTCCTCCACGTACGGATGAGCCATCGCATTTCAGTCCAGCTCGACGAAGCCGCTTCCTATACAGAGGTCCTCGCACTACTCGAATGCCTCTATGTGCGGCCTGTGAAGGAGGTATACACGCGACACGCGCAAACACAGTTTGCAGATGACACAAAGGTTGGTGGAATTGCGGATAGCGATGAGGACTGTCAGAGGATACAGCAGGATTTAGATTGTTTGGAGACTTGGGCGGAGAGATGGCAGATGGAGTTTAATCCGGACAAATGTGAGGTAATGCATTTTGGAAGGTCTAATGCAGGTAGGGAATATACAGTGAATGGTAGAACCCTCAAGAGTATTGAAAGTCAAAGAGATCTAGGAGTACAGGTCCACAGGTCACTGAAAGGGGCAACACAGGTGGAGAAGGAAGTCAAGAAGGCATACGGCATGCTTGCCTTCATTGGCCGGGGCATTGAGTACAAGAATTGGCAAGTCATGTTGCAGCTGTATAGAACCTTAGTTAGGCCACACTTGGAGTATAGTGTTCAATTCTGGTCGCCACACTACCAGAAGGATGTGGAGGCTTTAGAGAGGGTGCAGAAGAGATTTACCAGAATGTTGCCTGGTATGGAGGGCATTAGCTATGAGGAGCGGTTGAATAAACTCGGTTTCTTCTCACTGGAACAAAGGAGGTTGAGGGGCGACCTGATAGAGGTCTACAAAATTATGAGGGGCATAGACAGAGTGGATAGTCAGAGGCTTTTCCCCGGGGTAGAGGGGTCAATTACTAGGGTGCATAGGTTTAAGGTGAGAGGGGCAAGGTTTAGAGTAGATGTACGAGGCAAGGTTTTACGCAGAGGGTAGTGGGTGCCTGGAACTCGCTACCGGAGGAGGTGGTGGAAGCAGGGACGATAGTGACATTTAAGGGGCATCTTGACAAATACATGAATAGGATGGGAATAGAGGGATACGGACCCAGGAAGTGTAGAAGATTGTAGTTTAGTCGGGCAGCATGGTCGGCACGGGCTTGGAGGGCCGAAGGGCCTGTTCCTGTGCTGTACATTTATTTGTTCTTTGTTCTTTGTTTATTCACCACTCGCCGCCAGCGCCCCGGGGAGTCGCTAGATGATTACCTATGCGACCTGAAAGCCCTCGCGCGCAACTGTAACTACCAGGCCGTTACGGCCACTCAGAACATGGAGCTCAACCTCCGAGACGTTTACGTGGCAGGGGTCCGATCGAACTATGTGAGACAGCGCCTTCTCGAAAAAGGGGTCCAGGACCTGGACGACACCGTAAAACTGGTTACCTCTCTGGAGGCCACGTTTCAGAGCCTTACTGCGTTCCCGACCGATCACGCGACACCCTCGTGGGCCTCCGACCCGAGACTACCCCAGGCCTGTGCCGTGCGACCGCCCGCCCTGCATGGGGGGCTACCCTGCTACTTTTGCGGCCAGTCCCAACACCCCCGACTGCACTGCCCGGCCCGCAACGCGAACTGCAGCAACTGCGGGCGAAAAGGACACTTCGCCAAGGTCTGCCTGGCCAGGTCTATGAACCCAAACTCACAGACCCGATCCACAGACTCACAGGCCCGCAGACTCCGCAAGGTGGCAGCGTGTCTGCCGGCTCCGACTCATGGGGGCCGCCATCTTGGCCATCCACCCCCACGCGGCCGGCCACATGCGATCCTTGGGGTCGCCATCTTGGACGCCATCTTCCTCACCGCCTGCCACGCTCGACTAACGGGGGCCGCCATCTTGGTTGCCATCTGCTACGCCGCTCGCCGCGTACGACCTACACGGACAGCCATCGCGGGGCCGCCCCAGCACCTCCGATCACGCCGCCGGCTACCCACACCTCAGCGTAGTTACCCTGGACCAGTCGCGACCTAAGCACCTCCGGAGCTCCATGATGGCCGTCCGGGTTAACGGGTACGAGACACCTTGCCTTTTCGACTCCGGGAGCACAGAGAACTTCATTCACCCGGACATGGTAAGACGCTGCTCGCTCCCAATATTCCCGATGCAACAAACCATATCCCTCGCCTCTGGGTCGCACTCGGTGCAAATCCAAGGTTGCACTACTGCAACCCTAGCGATACAGTGCGCTGAGTATGCTAATTTTCAACGAAATGTGCTCCCAGACCTCGACGCTCCTCTCCTTTTGGGATTCGACTTCCAGTGCAACCTCAGGAGCCTAACTCTTAAGTTCGGGGGGCCCCTGCCCCCGCTCATCATATGCAGCCTCGCGACCCTAAAAATCGAACCCCCCCCCCCTTCGCAAACCTCACTGCCGATTGCAAGCCAGTAGCCACCAGAAGCAGGCGGTATAGTATGCAGGGCAGGACGTTCATTAGGTCCGAGGTCCAGCGTCTCTTGCGGGAAGGGGTCATAGAAGCCAGCAATAGCCCCTGGAGAGCTCAGGTGGTGGTCGTCAAGACCGGGGAAAAGTTCCGGATGGTGGTTGATTACAGCCAGACCATTAACCGGTTTATGCAACTCGATGCGTACCCCCTTCCCCGGATTGTAGACATGGTAAATCAGATCGTGCACTACCGCGTGTTCTCCACGGTGGATCTGTAGTCTGCATATCACCAGCTCCCAATCCGCCTGGAGGACCGCCACTACACAGCGTTTGAGGCAGACGGCCGCCTTTTCCATTTCCTCCGGGTCCCCTTTGGCGTCACGAACGGGGGTTCGGTGTTCCAACGAGCGATGGGCCAAATGGTGGACCTGTACGGGCTGCGGGCCACGTTTCCGTACTTGGACAATGTCACCATCTGCGGCCATGATCAGCAGGACCACGATGCCAACCTCCACCGATTTCTCCAAACCGCCCAAAAACTCAACCTCACCTACAATAAGGAGAAATGCGTTTTCCGCACAACCAGGCTAGCCATCCTCGGCTACGTCGTGGAAAACGGGGTCCTACTGCCCGACCCTTACCGTATGCACCCCCTCCTACAACTGCCTCTCCCTCACTGTCCTAAGGCCATGAAGAGGTGCCTTGGATTTTTCTCCTATTACGCCTAGTGGGTCCCCCAGTATACAGACAAAGCCCGCCCACTATTTAAGGCCACCCTCTTTCCACTGGCAGCCGAGGCTCACCAGGCCTTCAACTGCATCAAGGCTGACATTGCCAAAGCTGTGAAGCGCGAGGTGGACGAGTCCGTCTCCTTCCAGGTGGAGAGCGACGCCTCAGAGGTCGCTCTCGCCGCCACCCTCAACCAAGCAGGCAGACTGGTAGCGTCTTTTTCACGCACCCTCACCACCTCCGAAATTCGACACTCCTCAGTCGAAAAAGAAGCCCAAGCCATTGTGGAAGCCGTGCGGCACTGGAGGCACTACCTCGCTGGTAGGAGGTTTACCCTCGTCACCGACCAACGATCGGTTGCCTTCATGTTTGACAATACGCAGCGGGGCAAGATCAAGAATGATAAGATCTTGAGGTGGAGAATCGAACTCTCCACCTATAACTACGATATAGTATATTGTCCTGGGAAGCTCAACGAGCCCCCAGATGCCCTGTCCCGCGGCACATGCGCCAGCGCGCAAGATGACCGACTACGGGCTATCCACGATGACATCTGCCACCCGGGAGTCACCCGGCTCGCCCATTACATCAAGGCCCGCAACCTGCCCTACTCCACCGAGGAGGTCAGAGCTATAACCAGAGACTACCAAATCTGTGCTTAGAACTGAGCCTGCCTGTGACCAGTACAACACTGAAGGCGGCTCCGCAGGTCAGCAGTTCTTCTAAACCGTTGTTCTATTGACCAGATAAGGCCCACCTGGTAAAGGCATCCCGGCCTTTTGAACGCCTCAGTATCGATTTCAAAGGGCCCCTCCCCTCCAATAACCGCAACATGTACTCCCTTAACCTCATAGATGAGTTCTTCCACTTTCCGTTTGCCATCCCCTGCCCTGATATGACCACCCCCACTGTCATTAAAGCCCTGCGTAGTGTCTTCACCCTGTTTGGTCTCCCCAGTTATGTCCACAGCGACAGGGGCTCGTCGTTCATGAGCAACGAACTGCATCTGTACCTGCTCAATAAGGGCATCACCTCGAGCAGGACTACCAGTTATAACCCCAGGGGAAACGGGCAGATGGAGAGGGAGAACGCGACGGTCTTGAAGACCGTCCTACTGACCCTGCGGTCCAGGAATCTCCCAGTTTCTCACTGGCAGGAAGTCCTCCCCGATGCTCCACTCTATTAGGTCCCTCCATTGCACGGCCACAAACCAGACTCCTCATGACCATTTGTTTGTTTCCCCGAGGGGCGCTACCTCAGGAGCCTCGCTTCCGCCCTGGCTGATGACACCGGGTCCAGTCCTCCTCCGAAAACATGTTCGGAGCCATAAGACCGACCCCCTGGTAGAGAGGGTCCAGCTCCTGCACTCCAACTCACACTATGCGTACTTCGAACACCCCGATGGCCGGCAAGATACCGTGTCCCAGAGTGCATCCCCCACACTATGTCCCGTCCAACCTCCCATGTTCAGCGCCCCCAGCCCTGTATGGTTCCCGCGCTCTCTCCCACCCGCCGCACCGGTCCACAGGAATGCAGCTCCGGAAGAGCCGCTCCCGGAGTCCACGCCTGTGCCTGCTCCGGACCCACTTCCACAGCCACCCGAAGCGACTGCAACACCAGTGCTTCGGCGGTCGCAACGTACGATCCGGGCACCGGACCGACTGAATCTATGAGCCCGTCACCCCCGCCGGACTTTATTTCTAAACAGGGGGTAAATGTGGTGAATGTATAATTACTGATAATTCACCAGTGCACTGTGTTATGTTATTAACCCTGTGGGCTCTACCTATGGGCCATCGTGTGGCTACACCCACAGGGGATATGTTGGGGCATGTACGGGCTCCGCCCATGGCTCCACCCCCTTTTCAGGAAGTATAAGAGCTGCTGACCTGCGGGGCAGCCTTCAGTGTTGTACCAGTCACAGGCAGGCTCAGTTCTAAGTTGATTAAAACCAAGGTTTACTTCTCCACGTGTCTTCGAGTGAATTGATGGTCACATCAACTCTCAACTGTCTTCTGAAATAGAGGGCAGTTAGGGACAGGTCATAAATGCTGGTCCAACCAGCGACGGTCATGACCTGTAAATGAATTTTTTTAATCTCTCGCTGACACACTGAAACTCATTCTTTCTTCAATAGCTGGACCAACAAATGAAGCCTCTGAACTCAGTCTTCCAGTAGTATCTTTGCTAATCTGATAACTTCACTGGGTTCAATGACAGATTACTGTCTCCAGTAGTCTTGTATTCTTTATTTATCAGAGAGTTTAAGATTCTTGTCCTTTCTCTCTCTGAACTTTTGTCTTTTAACTGTGTCACTTGTAAAGTAAAGTTTCTTTCAGTTTTAGTCAGGGATAAAGAAGCTGCCTGCTGGAGAGTCAGCTACAGTTATTTAATTAGATAGCTAGTTCAAATTAATTTCTCTACCCAGCAGCGCCTAACTGGGCTTTGTAGAATTTCTACGAATGTACATAGAATATATCACACAAGTAATATAAACATGAAAAAATGTTTGTGAATGATTTAAGTTCAAGTCAGAGTGTTAACTTGAGAATTTGGTAAGTGAGGGAGTTTGGCTCAATGAGGGAGGACATATTGTTCTGACGTTTTACAAAAAAGAAGTGAACTGAGAGATGTAACCGGAGACCAGCAATGGGATGTGAGGGCTAAAACCTGGAAGCATTACTTGTTGGACAAGTGCATAAATGGTTGGTGAGTTTTAAGTTATTTTTAGTTTAAATTGGTACAGGGAAAAAAATCAGTATTATATTAAATTTATAACTTTATTAGTTAAAGCCTGGGGCACCCTCTGGGGAGCTCCATATTGAGGATTCACAGTATATGGGAGGAAGAGGGATGCATCCCTGTGGGGAGAGTAGCCCGTGTGCATGGAGGAGATTCCTCTTTTTTTTAAACTGGAGATCGGGGTGACCTGTAAAAATAGGCATCCCGATCTCTTTAAACCTGTTGCTGGCTTTTTCAGGCCCGACCCTGCCAATGTGATGGTGTTGGGCAAGCTTCCAGGATTCTTTTCTTTTAAATTCTGGACAATATGGTAAGAAATGCCAGCTGTACAACCAGCAACCTGCATGCCACTTTTCTCACCTGGCCCACCACTTAGAAAAAAAGATTCCACCCAAGGAATCTGCAAAGGGACATAGATAATTTAACTGAGTGGGTAGGAATATGGTAGACGGAGCATAATGTGGGAAAATGTGGCCTGCTCTACTTTCGCAGGAAGAAGAGAAAAACTATTATTTAAATAGAGAGCGACTGCAGAATGCTGTAGTGCAGAGGGATTTGGATTTCCTGGTAAATGAAGCAGAAAAGGTCAGCATGCAGGTACAGTAAGTAATAAGTAACCAATCTCCAGCTGAAAAAAAAGGGGCCATTCCATGCGCACAGAGACCACCCACATGCACACGGGCAACCCTCCACCACAGGTACGCACCCCCCTCCCCTCCCACCCTTTATGT
Organism: Scyliorhinus torazame; assembly: GCF_047496885.1. NCBI lineage: Eukaryota > Metazoa > Chordata > Chondrichthyes > Carcharhiniformes > Scyliorhinidae > Scyliorhinus > Scyliorhinus torazame. Next base: position 271,043,317 of record NC_092709.1, read on the forward strand.
ACACTGGGAATCCTCTCACATGGGATTATTACAGTAGAGATGGAATACAAAAGTAGGGAAGTCTTACTGCAACTGCACAAGGCATTGGCAAGATCATACATAGAATACAGTGTACAGGTTTGGTCTTACGGGGAGACAGATTTGCATTGGAAGCAGTTCAAAGATGTTTCACAAGGTTGATTCATGGGATGAGGGGTTTATCTTATGTCTTGATTATTTTGCCTCTCTCAAGAGTCCCTTATGATCATACTGACCATCCAGAGGAAGGTCTTCAGATTTGCTCCTATCAATTTCGTAACCAATGGTCAAAATCCTCTCGTCAATAAATACTAATAAAATGAGGTGACAGAGGAGAGTAAAAATGACACAAGCATTTTGATATATTTTGTACTCTTTATCTATTAGAGTAGGATGGGCAGGAAACATTCACTTGAAACACTATTTTGAATATTTTCTCTTGTATTCTCTACGTTAAAGGAAACTCATGTGACTGCCCATTGTATCTCACTCTGGTTTAAAGGAGAACAAAACAGTTTTATTTGATACAGTTATGATAAGAAGAACTGAATATAAAGATCATTTTTCAACTAGCGTACATGAGAAAATTACAGGCCAATTTGCTAGTATATTGTATGAGATTTTGCCAACACCTGAGAGTACTGGATGGATCTGGAGTGAATCAAAATTTTTCAAGAGTCAGAAAGAGATGATGCCACTCAAAGGTTTCAAATCCAGGAGCTTTTCAGTCTCTTAACCCATTCCCTCCCTCGTCACTGTCCTAGGTTAGAGCATTTTGTTCGCAACCAGGCCATCTTGTTTGCTATCAAGCTGAGGTTCTGGCTTCATGTCTTCTGCACCTACTTCCACCTCCGCAATATTACCCATATCTCTACCTACCACACTCCTGCTGAAGTTTCATCAATGTTTCTTTTTCATCTTCAGTTTCCAATACTTCAACATTAAAAGCACTGTATTAATCTAAGCTTTTGTTGTTATCTAGTCCCACAATTATATACACCTTGCCAAATTTGGAGAGGTGCAATTTCTTCCTGACTGAGGGTACACTTTAAATCAACATGCCTGTATTCCTGCTTCTCAATGTGTTTGACAGGGTTGAGATTCACCCTGTCTTGCAAAGAGATTAATGTTTTCATTCTTTTCTTTTCTATGTAAGGCAAAAAAGCAAGTTAAGTGACCCTTCAGCGCAGCTATAAAGACGTCCCATAAAATTACTCCGAAACTTCCTGGTTTGACATTTCTGAAGAGAGTACTTGATGGTTCTCATAGATTATCATAGAATTTGCAGTGCCGAAGGAGGCCATTCGGTCCATCAAGTCTGCACCGGCTCTTGGAAAGAGCACCCTACCCAAGGTCAACACCACACCCTATCCCCATAACCCAGTAACCCCACCCAACACTAAGGGCAATTTTGGACACTAAGGGCAATTTATCATGGTCAATCCACCTAACCTGCACATCTTTGGACTGTGGGAGGAAGCTGGAGCACCCGGAGTAAACCCACGCACACACGGGGAGGATGTGCAGACTCCGCACAGACAGTGACCCAAGCCGGAATCGAACCTGGGACCCTGGAGCTGTGAAGCAATTGTGCTATCCACAATGCTACCGTGCTGCCCGCAATTCCACTTCTGTTGAGAAGAGCATGATTCATTCTTCATCTCCAGGTTGTTTTAACATGTGCTGTCAGAGCTATCGCAACCAGAAAGCTCGTTAAAAAAAGGAGCAAAGGTTGACCATTTGGACTCTTGAACCTGCTCTACCATTCAATAAGATCATGTCTGATCCGATTGTAGTCTTAATTCCACTTTCCTGCCGCCTTTCCACTAACCCCACTCAAATCCTTGACTCTCTTGTTGATCAACAATCTGTTGAACTTACTCTTGAATATATTCAATGATTTTGCCATCACTGTTCTCTGTGGTGGAGAATTCCAAAGACTCGCACCTCTTGGAATGAAGCAATTTCTCCTCATCTCTGTCTTAAATGGGAAACCTCAGCCGGCATTCTCTGGTCGCTGACACCAAAATCGCGTTCGACGATAGGCTGGAGAATCCCCGTTTCTGATTAAATCGGGGGTGGCGCCACTTTCGAGATACCCCGCCACCTCCAAAGCAGTGTGCTCTAGGATTATGCCAAATCGACGGCCTCAAGACATTACCTGAGGCCCACCCCCGATGCTCCGCCCTCGACCAGCTGAGTTCCCAACGGCGTGGGTCTCTCATGGTCTGACCAGCCGGGATCTCAACTTGGCGGCTCGGACTCAGTCCAGCGCTGCCACAGTCGGGGGAGAGCAGGGGAGACTTTGGCAGTGGCTGGGGGCACTGTTGGGGATGGTCCAGGGGTCACAAGCCGGCCAAAGGTGGGGCACTATTTTACAGGTTGGGTCCCATGCCGGCCGGCGCCATGTTGCACAGTGCGACCGATGCAGACCGCCACCGTGCGTGTGCGCGGCCACGGACCCAGCAATTCTCCGGGCCATATCGACAGCTAGAGCGGGTGTTGTATGCTGTCTTGCTGCTAGCCCCCAGCTAAACAGAGGATCGGTGGCTATTTTCCACCACATTTTTGTTCATAAAAGGCCACCGTTCCTATGCCGGCATCAGGACACAGCCTGAGATTCAGAGAATCTAGCCCCTCTTATTTTAAAATTGTGCCCTGATTTTGGAATACCCTAGCATTAATGCTCTGATGCTCTTGAAGAATCTTAAATGTTTCATTAGGATCACCTCTCATTCTTCTAAACTCCAATTGGAATAGGCCCAACCTTTCCTCAGAAGGCGAACCCCTGATCCTAGGAATTAGCCCATTGAACCTTCTCTGTACTGCTTCCAATGCAATTATGTCCCTTCTTAAGCAAAGTGACCAAAACAGTACTCCGGGTGTAGTCTAAGTACTTGGTTTATACCCAATGGACTTTGTTATACAGCTTAAAACTCCATTTCCTTTTTAAAAAAATTTAGATTACCAAATTAAGTTTTTCCAATTAAGGGTCAATTTAGCGTGGCCAATCCACCTACCCTGCTCATCTTTGGACTGTGGGAGGAAACCCACGCAGACAGGGGAGAATGTACAAACTCCAGGCGGACAGTGACCCAGGGCTGGGATTTGAATCTGTGTCCTCAGCGACGTCCACTGCACCACCGTGCCGCCCTGTGAAACTCCATTTCCTTTCACTGTGGTCACTTCACACTCTGCATGTTCTTTTAGGATTCACCAATTACCTTTTTCTTGGCACTTTGCAATTATGGGCCACCCTCACAATATAATCGTGCTTGAAGTTCCTCAACATCAAATGCACTTATCTAAATCATTAATGAAAATGATGGCCATCAATGATGCCCAACCTAAACAATTGTTGATGATCAGTTTCCTTTCAGATAAACTTCCATGAATGATAACTCACTGCCAATAATATTTCAATTCAGCCTAATATCTGAGCAACAATGGCTTCTGATATGGTTTCTTTCAAATGTCTTCTATATTGTTGAACACTTTCACGAAATCAAGGTACACAACATCAACAGCTCAACCATTATCCAAGCTGATCAGAGAATTCAATAAGCTGAATCAAACATGCCTAAGCACAAGAAGTCTTTAGGGTGTGATTTTCTGGTCACATCCACCCCAAAGCCAAAAATTCCCACCCGAGGTCAATGGACCTTTGAATGGTCTGTCAAATTTTCTGTTCCACCCGCGACGATACCCACAGTGGGCAGCTCTGGAACATTTACCCCTTTGTCTCTTACAGCAATCAATCCTTTGTACTTAGCATAGTCTTCAGGATACTGCTCCAACTCTGGAAATTCCACCTGTCACCCTTGTAATACTACCCAGTCTATGTTTTAGAGTTCCCTCAGACAGATCCTGGAACCTTAAGTACATCTTTACATTCCAACTGTATGCTCTATGATGGCTGGGGTGGAAAGTGTCATTCGCTCTGTTTGTAGAAAGTACATTTACTGCCCATTAATCTCTCAGAGATTTGCATTTCAGGATCAAGGCATCACTGAAATTGCTGTAATTTTACAGGGCCTTGGTGAGGCCACACCTAGAATAATGTGTACCGTTTTGATCTCCTTACTGACATTTGAATTGTCATAAAATAATGGTCACATGACGCATGGTATGGAGGTCTTGGTTAGAAATGGGCTAATCATTGACAGCATGAAAAGTTTCTGATTATTGTAATATGAAGGAAACACATATTGCCACTAACACTCATAAAAATATAGAAATTAGGAGCAGGAGTAGGCTATTTGGCCCTTCAAGCCCACTCCGCCATTCAATTTGATCATGGCTGATCATCCAATTTAGTAACCTGTTCCAGCTTTCCCCCCATATCCTTTAACCCTTTATCCACAAGAGCTATATCTAACTCTTCCTTGAAAACATACAATATTGTAACTTCAAATGCTTTCTGTGGTAGCAAATTCCACAGGCTCAACTTTCTCTGGATGAAGAAACTTCTCCTCAGTCCTAAATGTTTTACCCTGTTTCCTTGGACTATGATGCCTAGTTCTGGACTCCCTCATCATCGGGAACATCCTTCTTGCATCCACCCTGTCTAGTGCTGTTAGAATTTTACAGGTTTTTGTGAGATCCACCCCTCAGTCTTTGAAGCTCCAGTGAATATAATCTTAACTGACTCAAGCTCTCCTCATACGTCAGTCTGGCCATCCCAGGAATCAGTCCGTAAACATGCGCGGCCCTCCCTCTAAAGCAAGAACACCCTTCCTCAGAAAAGGAGATCAAAACTGCACATATTATTTCAGGTGTGGCCTCACCAAGGCCCTGTAAAATTACAGCAAGACATCCCTGCTCCTGTACTCAAATCCTCTTGCTTTGAAGACCAATATACTATTTGCCTTATACACCACCTGCTGCACCTGCATGCTTACTTCAGCAACTGGTGTATGAGGACACCCGGGTCTCGTTGCACATTCTCCTCAATGTATAGCTATTCAGATAATAATATGCCTTCCCGTTTTTGCTACCAACGTGGATAACCTCATATTTATCCACATTATACTGCATCTGTCATGCATTTTCACACTCACAGAACATCTCCAAATCACACTGAAGCATCTCTGCATCCTCCTCACAGCTCACCCTCTCACATAGCTCTGTGTCATCTGCATATTTTGAGATATTAAATTTAGTTCCCTCATCTATATTGTGAATAGCTGAGGGCCCAGCACCGATCCTTTGCAGTACTGCCTGCCATTGAGGAAAAGACACATTTATTCCTACATTTTGTTTTGTGCCTGCCAATCAGTTTTCCATCCATTTCAATACACTCCCCCAGTCCCATACTCTTTCATTTTACACACTAATCTCTTATGTGGGACTTTATAAAACTCCTTCTTAAAGTCCAAATAAGCCACATTCACTGGCTCACCATCATCAACTCTAATGGTCATATTCTTGAAAAATTCCAGTAGATTGTCAAGTAAGAATTCCAGTACGATTGTCAAGTATGATTTCCAAAATATGTATTTAGCTGGTCAGCCATTTCTTTGTTCCCATTTATGAAATCCCCTGTTTCCGTCCCTTGTTTCTGACTGTAAGGGAACTACATTAGTCTTCACCAATATTTTGCTCTTCATGCTCCTATAGAAGCTTTTGCTGTCAGTTTTTATGTTCCCCACTGGCTTACTCTCGTCCTCTATTTTCTCCTTCTTAATCAATCCCTTTGTCCTCCTTTAATGAATTAATAATTGCTTCCAATCCTCAGCTCTGCTGTTTTTTCTGGCCAGTTTGTATCCCTCTTCCTCGGATCTAGCACATACCTTGTGGCACCACACTAACCACTGCCTGCCATTTGGAAAAAGACCCATTTATTCTTATTCTTTGTTAGTAATGACAAAGAATCATCCAGTCTCAAAACATTATCTCCCTTCTCTCTCCACAGATGCTGCCAGACCTGCTGAGATTGCCCAGTATTTTCTGTTTTTGTACCTATTCTTTGTTTCCTGTCTGTCGGCCAATTTTCCATGCATCTCAAAATTTAACCCAAATCCCATACACTTTAATTTTACAACCTAATATCCTAAGTGGGATTTAGTCGAAAGCCTTCTGAAAGTTCAAACAAATCACATCCACTGGCTTCCCTTCATTAACTCTACTGGTTATATTCTCGAAGAATTCCAGTAGATTTGTCAAATATATTTTACCTTTCATAATCCATGCTGACTCGGTCCCACTGTTTTCCAAGTGTTCTGCTATAAAATCTTTTATAATGACTGGTTATAATTCCCTGCTTTCTCTCCACCTCCCCTTTTAAATAGTGGGATTACATGAGTTACCCTTCAATGTGTAGGAATTGTTTGAGCGTCTATAGAATCTTGGAAGGTGACCACCAATGCATTGGCTAATTTTAAGGCCACTTCCTTAAATACTCTGGGATGTAGATTATCAGGCCCTGGGGATTGATCGGCCTTCAAATGCTGCCACTGCCAGTGACCCTGTCATCCCATGAGAAAAAAGAGTTGGCATATTCACCAGAATTTTCTCTCTGTCATTGTGTATCAGATTTAAATTGTGAAGTGATTAAAAAAAAGCATGGGATGACAACATATTGAGATGTTATCACATGCTTGCACACAGACTGTAACAGGCTGAAAGAAAATCTTCCTCACCCACTCGCTTTTTCAGGTCCCACGTACATTTACACATTCTGTCACCTCAACCCACGCTTCTAGGTGTACACCTTATTGCTGAGTAAGGCTTGCCTCAAAATAAGGTGATACATTGATGCAGGCTCTTCAATCACAGGACCTCTGACATCCCAATGTTGAATGAAGCCCAAGCATTTTTTCAGTTAAAATCTGAAATGCAGCTTTCATGGCAGGCAGCTCATCCATTTAAAAGGTGCCAGCACTGAAAATCACCCTCTTTAAAATCTTAGCACGCTCCCCACATCTCAGGAACGACTTGCTTGGACGGTTGGTAGCATTTGGTAATGACTTGACCTCATCCTTTCAGTCGAGGTCAGCTCACCTTTGCTTGGGTGAATGATGGTTCCTGATGATCAGCAGACCCATCAGTGCTGCATGAGAGTAACATTATTGGCCTTTTAGCATTCTTGTCATAATTGGTCATCTGTGTCTGCGTTCATCCCAATAACCTTCTCAGTGGAAAAATGTTGTCGAGCTTTCCTTGAAGCTGTCTAGTTTGTGATCTTGTCGGTCAGCAGAAGCTGAATGGATAGCTACACATGGGAGAGCAAACTCAGGTTAGCTTGTCATTGCGAGCAGTGATGTGTCTGGGTCCATGAAGAGTAATATTGTTCAGTCCATGTAGGTATGTCAATATAGCTCATCCATAGAAGTAACTGCATATCACTTCATAATTCATTAACTTGAAATGAATAAGGCCCATGTTAAACAGTAAAATTGCACTGGATAAATCTTTATATTTACCAACCTCTAAACATCTACCAATTTAAAACAAAATCACACAATTAGGGTGTAATGGGCATATCTGAAACACTAATCAGCTGAAAGCTGATTACCTGACAAGACAACAGACCAAAACATTTAATCAAAGCAAGGGAAGCTCTTACAGCTGAGAATGCTTGAGGTATCTCCATTTTCGTGTCATTTACGAAAATATCAAATATACTTTGGAACATTTAGAATGACTCCTTTGGATTCAAACAGCTAAGCAACAATTACCTGAGCTGTGGAGATGAGGAAACCTCAGGAGTCAGTCCTCAGTCTGCGTCATATTAGGCATAAGAGTGGCAGCGACTGAGTGACATTTGCCTGAGTGTCATTTTACTGGGAGAGAAAAGTTGTCCAGGGTTCCCTTTGCTGAACTCAATCCAGAAGCCACAATTGCAAATGTGTTCATGTGAGAGAACATGACCATACTCATATTTCCACAATGCTCACAACTGAAATCGTCAGTTTTCAGAAATGTACTGAAATAACGTGTGTAGTGATTGTGGTACTAGACAATTAACTGGGCAGTGTTTGGTCGAACATCCATGTGCTTTTATTAATCATTCAACATCACTATGCTGGAAGGGCAGTGGAAACCGAGAAGAAGCAGTAATAAACAGATTGTGTATGTCTCTGTGCCAGAATTGCCACTAATCATCGACTGAAGTGTTAGTACAATGATCAGGAGAATCAAGGTGGACATTCCAGACATTTAAGTTTAAAAACTACCATGGCAAATTATAATTTCTGGATGGACAACAGAACATGAGAATGCCTCTGGATTGGCTCACTAATGCTTTTCATGGAAGGAACATTCCCAGACCCACCCAATTTGAGTTACACCTGAAGAGAATTAATCATATGTAAAACAATTTGGAACAGGTATTGAATGAAATAATTTATTTACAATATTATGCCCTTTCTTTGAAGTTGTCTTGGAGACATACAAGAAACAAACTACAATGCAGGTCATGCTCGGCTGCAAAATGCTATTTTTGTGTAAGTGCATATTCAAATTTGAATTGAAAGCTATTAATCCATCCATATTACATAGCTTTGCAAGGTAGTCCAATTTTTTGTATGAGAACAAAGCGGAATGTGAATCCCCATATTCTCCATCCTCTATTTTCCAGTACGGAAATGCATTGTTAAAATTGTAGTACAAACACTCAGTGCTGACATGTGTATAATTTAGTAAAACAGGTAGTTATGTAAAAGAGTATTGAAAAATGTTGAGGTCACCAGGGAAACAGAATTAAATGATGACAGATGAGTTGATACTCAAAATGATCAGATATTAATAATATAGACAGCTTTGAACACATTTGGCTAGAAGATTGTTCAGGCAGGTTTGTGCTAAATGGGTGGTATACCATGAAAAACACTTTCAATTGCCTGACAGGTATTCTGCTCCATTGATGTCAATGGGCGGAACCTTTTAGTGCATTTGAAAGCAGGAAGGGCATGTACTTAGGCTGAATGGTAACTTACTCAAACCCTGCCATCTTCAGAATTGAATTCTGGGCAGGAAGGTCCATGGTCCATCTACTGCCCTGCCACCAATTGAGACCCATAAGTGGCCAATTAACAACCACTTAAGGGCCTCATCCTGCTGGGCAAGGCTTAACCTAGAAGCTGACAAGTCTGTCACCATACAGGGTGCATGGCAGCTATTGCCCTATGAGAAACTTGCCACCTCCAGGGGCGCATGCCTGATCAAGAGAGTGGGCATTGGGTAGGTTGGAACCACAGGGAGTCACCCTCCCTGCCCTTACTTGTGAACCCCTTGTCTCACTTGCCCCATAACTCCTGCCCTGCAAAGCCACCCCCCTCCCTCAAATCATTTACCTTTGACCTGGATCACATGGCGACCCTGAGATTCTAAGGGCTGAGCTTCCAACAGCTGCCACAACCTGCTGAACACCAGAGCTGCCAGCCTCTGATTAGCCTGCAATTCTCACTAAGCAGGACTTATGTCCCTTGCGGGGACCTGATTCCAGATGAAGGCCCTCCTCTGGCCTTGCCATTGACTGATTGGCATATGGTTCGATGGGCCTTCAAGAAAAGAGGCAGGAGGTAGGTGCTGGACCTCTACCCATTCTTCTCAAATTATAACATCCCACTGCCATGATCATGACACTGAATTTAATATACGGAATAGGTAAAAAGCCAGAGAAAATAGAAAAAATAAATTGAAATGCCAAAGTAATTTGGAAGGTAATGTCTGGATTTCAGGAAATGAATACATAGTCAGAGAAAAAGGGCTTTCTTTTATTAGTTAATCTCACTTCGTAGCATTTCACTTGAAAATGAGAAGGTTGTTCTTCAAGCTCCAGTGTACACTTGTACTCAACTTGCATCAGCAATGCAATGTGGCACTTGATAAATGTTGCAAAGTCTGAGAAACCATCTTTTTAATAAGGAATTAAACCAAAGCCCTGCCTATCTCTTGCTATGGAACATTCAAGAGAACCAGGAAGTTCTCCCAATGTCCTGATCAACACTCTATTGTCAATGCCACCAAAAGCAGATTGGGCATGATCTATTATACCCAAAAGGCTGTGGGGCATGGCCGATAGGTATCAGGAGATCCCTCTTCGATCTCGCAAGACGTCGCGATGTGAATCTTGACCATTGTGGACGGAATCACTTTTTAGAAAATCTGCATATTTCACTGTAACATGCACTCCCATGGTCTACCTAAGGGGTGGGATCTAACCCCCCTTGTCTTGCAGATCCAGCGTGAGTGCCGTTCAGTGACGGTCTCCACAAACGGAGACCAGATGGAACGGCACTTGTGGGGGTCTCGCAGGGGATAAGAGACCCCAAGTGCTTGCACTCTGGGCAGGGTGGCACCCTGGCACTGCTGATGTCACCTATGCACCTTGGCACTGGCACTTGGGTGCCAGCCTGACATGTCAAGGTGTCCAGGTGGCACTGCCAGTTTCACTACCTTCTCAAGGGCAATTAGCAATGTACAGTAATATCGCTGGCCTTGCTAGTGATGTCCACATCTTATGAATGAATGAAAATGTCTGTCCACATCAAAACATACTTTCTAAAATAACCAAATTTAATCAAAGCAAATTGTTAATGCATAATATGTTGCTGTTTTTCTCAGGATGCTGCATATGCTTAAACATTTGTCCATGTCGGAATCATTCATACATTGGCCTATCACTTGTTAGATAGTGGTGGTCCACTACATTATATCATACATTATAATGCCCTATTTAGATACAAACATCCAGAAGAGGATAGGTTTGTGAAAAATATTTCAAAAGTAGCATATCTTTAACTATAGTTGCCTCTCACCTACAGTCATGAAGTACAAATAGGATTGTTGTGAATAAAACTAGTGTTTATCCATACTTCTTAAATGACCTATTATTTTCCATTGTTTCTATTGCTCCCATGCCTCCATTCACTGGGCATTTTTTTTAACTCAGGCATTTGCTCATTCTGAGGCATAAAAAACAAAGTCAAAACCTAAACAAGCCCCTTTGCTTATCCCAAACGTCTATTTTTTATGAGACTGATTAATGGAAGTGGGGCAGCAACATATATTGGTAATAATTTGTTTAGCCTCCTTTCCTTTGGGAGTCAAAATATAGTATAGAAATGGGTAAAGGTGAATCTGAGTGCTTGCAATTTATGTGAGGAACGAATGTCTTTGGTAAGAAAAATAAGTTTTCATGATTTTGAGGGGAAAAGGCAAATAATTCACTCCATCAAAAGGTGCAAATACAAATCAGGTATGGCCACAGTGCTGATCCCTTGGGCATCTCACTCAGCAGTTCCACTCCACTGAGGCTCAACTCTTCCAGCAAACGCCCATTGATTTCTGCCCTTCATTCAATTTTTAAAATTCTAATCTGAAGATTTATCCCGAATCCCCACTATTTTGAGCTTCACTAGTATCTTCTGTGCGGAACGTTGTCAGATGTCTTCTGCAAAGGTTTAACACAGAGCAATTACATGAAATAATTCACATGAATCTTTTCATCGCCAAGAGATGATGGGACTGCAGCCTCAGAACTTTGGTGAGGTCAGATGAGATCATCTGCTGCACTTCCTTTGACGGCTGGACAAGTTGATTCTTGAAAGACAATGGGCTGAGTTCTCCGTTAGCTGACGCCAAAATCGGGAAACGCGATCGTGCAGAGAGTAGCTTCTGACGCCGAAATCGAGCCAGGTGCCTGTTTCACACCAAATCGGGATTCTCCGGCCTCCCAAGAACGACGAAATCGTGCCGCCCGCAGCGCGGCCTGAAAGTACAGTAGGCATATCATTAGTAATCCTGGCGACCGATTTTCCGGGGCCTCAGCGATTCAGCGCCTCAGATGAGCCGATTTCCCGACGGCGTGTTTCTAATGTGCTAGAAAAAATCGTGAACATGGCGCGCTGGCTGTGGCGGCAGAGAGAGGGAGGTAGGATGTGTGTGGGGTGACTGCGGGCTTTCGGCTCAGATACCGGCCCTGCTGGCTGCGGGAGGGGGCCATGCCAGGACCGGGGGAGGGGAGCGGAAGGGGGGGGGGGGGCAGGCGGAGCAGCCGGGAAACACCCCAACAGGACAGGGGCGGTGCCCAGTCAAAGACCGCCATTACAGTGCCCATCTTGCTGGCACCCACCCCAGCCCCTGGGTGTACGCAGTGACAATGGCCGGATGGAATGCCCCCACCCCGACCACCCCACCCAACCGGCAGCCACCCACCGGAGTACCATCCAGGGCTAGACTGAGGCACCCAATGAGGGCAGTGCCATCCAACGGTGTCCCTGGCAGCAGGGACAGGCACCAGGACCGGGGGCACCGACGGGGCCGGGGTGCGAGGGTGGGGACATGCGTGGTTGGTACTTGCGGTGCCAACCGGGGCCACCGTGTATCCCATGGTACCTGGTTGGGCACGGGTGTATGCGCCATGATAACATGTTTACCTTTCACTCCCTGATGGGTTTTGGTCATCAACCTGTGATGCTGGCCGCCATGGCAATGGCCGCTGTCCTGCAGGAGGCACTGTGGCAGCATGAGCGGGGGCTGCTCAGAGAGGAGACGAAGGCTGTTGCAGAGGGACAGGTGGCAACCGCTCAAGCTGGAGGACCAGCCTCTCAACAGGATGAGGAGGAGGAGGTGTCAAGGAGGCACCGGATGAGGCCATGCATATACCTCAACAGTATGTCCTTTGAGAACTTTCCGGACAGGGCATGCAGACGGAGACTGCGGTTGAGCTGGGAGACAGTGTGACATATCTGCCAGATGATGGCACACCTGGCACCACAGGGGTATGGGTGAGGACACCCTGTCCCGGTGGCCATCAAGGTGATGGTCGTGCTGAACCTTTACACAACGGGGTCGTTCCTGTTGCCGAGTGGGGACCTGTGCAGCATCTCCCAGGCATCAGCACACAAGTCCATCCACGCCATCACGGACGTCCTGTATGCCCTGGCGGAGCGGTACATCGAGTACCCTCTGGACCTTGCCCAACAGGATGCCCGAGCAGCGGGGTTCGCTGCCATCACCGGGATGCCCCGGGTCCAGGGGGTTATCGATGGGATGAATGTCGCTCTACGGCCACCGGCGGATAACAGGCCACTGTTCACCGACTGGAAGGAGAACCATTCGATGAACATACAGGTGGTGGGTGATCATCAGATGTGCAATCACAGTATTGATTTGTTTTTGTTCATAAGCAAGGCATTTTTGTATAGCAGTTTCTAGAGTTAGATGCTTATTTTATGATAGTTCTTCCCTCAAATTTTTATCAGATAGTCCAGAAATTAATTGATTCATTATCACAGTGTCTCTGAAATGAGCCTAATCAAAGCCTTGTGGTATTAACTTGAGATTTGTAATAAAATCAGTGATGGGCCTTCCGTTTCTCTGGCATTCATGACAATTGTTAAATCTTTCCAGCATCTCACTAGACTGACTCTTACAGTGCTCATCAAACTTTTTGAGTATTACTTCTATTTTGGTGTCGTCTTCACCTTCTAAGAAATTAAAGCAATTATAGATTTCTCTATAGAGCTTCATGCCCTCCTATTGACAGTAGGAGTGCTATTTTTGTTGCAATAGAGACTATGCTTAAACCAATAGCTGTGATTAATATTTGGAATATCTGTTTAAATCTTTTCCAGTTGTAACTTAAATTAACGGTTGTTTCCAGCTGCCCTAGAGGTCCAATGAGTCCCATAGTTAGTTGTCGAGGATCCATTTGCTGCAAAGTCTTCCACAGTCGAATGTCCAGTCTTCCCTTTTCCTTCTCTTTTTGTCTAACCTTATCTAACTAATTTGGTTAAAGCCACTCGACTGGTACTATGTTTTGTTCTGTGTGGTAGGTAACATGTGCCACTCAATCCTTGGTTAGAGATGAGGTATTCTGAATCCCGATGAAGAAGATTCAAACTCTTCCAGTTGTAACAAAAAGTTTATTGAGTAACTACAACAATATTTACATGAGTTCTTTACTTTAACTTTGATACTAGTGATAAGGTTAACAAGATCTAACTATGGTAACTATACTTAACTCCACTGGCCATCTAAACTAGTCTGCTGTTGCTTTGATCACAGTGCACCCAAGAGAGAGAGAGAGAGATCCAATGTGGCTGCCTTTTATACCCCTATTGGTCCTGCCCTCTAGTGATCATGTGGTGTTACTGATTGCACATTAACCCCTTGTGTACATGCACACATAGAGATCATGACAGTGGGGTTACACGGTCCACCCACTTGGCCTCACTCATCCCCCACCTCCGACTCCCACTGGCCAGCATTGACTGCCCCACCTCCACACCCATCAGACAGAGCACAGAGGCAGGTTTCAACGGTGTTAATTGGTGTTTAATGCGGAGGTATATACAGTCTGTGCTCTAGCCCCTATAACTAAACTATGCCCTGCATCCGTGCCAACTTAACTGGTGTCTAGCTTTCTGGCTTTACGGGCCGAAGTGGTTCCCCAGACGGTACAGCAGGAGTCGAGGCGGACTGCTGTGACTCCTGCCCTGCGATGAAGGTCCCCGTTAGCGCACGTCTCCGGGGGCAGCCCGGCCTGGATGGGCACGGCTGCTCCTCGAGCGACCTGGGTGGCGCCGTGCCACCCTGTTCTGCTCGCTGCCCACCAGATGCACCAGGAACAGGCGGGGGGGGGGAGTCCGAGGTGCTGCGCTGTTCCAGCACTTCTCCTGTGGGAGCCACCGGCACGGGCCCCAGAACCTCCTCCTCCCTCGGGGTGCCCGATGGCCTCCAGGCTACTCAATGGGAAGGGCGGGGCAATAAGAGCCATCCCCTGAGGCCCCCCTGACACATGGTGCTGCCAGTCCTGGAGGCCCGCTCTGCACATTTGTGGTCACGGAGTCTCTGTGTGGAACTGCACCACATCACTCTGTGACTGTGCCACCACCCTGAGGGTCTGTGCCACATCAGCCACTGAGTGGGCCATATCACTCAGGGAGTGGACCACATCCTTCAGGGTGTGGGCCACATCAGACAGTGAGTGAACCATGTCCCTCTGGGATTGGGTAACCTCCCTCTGTGTCTGCGCCATGCCGGCCTGCACCTGGGCAATGCCACCGATACTCTCAGCAGTGGCCTGCTGTGACTGGGCCACACTGTGAGGGGGTGAGGGGGATGAGTGGGGTGGGAGGGGTGGGTGTGGTGAGGAGGATGGGGGGGGGGTGAAGGGGGCATACATGTGTCATGAGGATCCACAGCTAGGTGGGGTATCGCTTCCTCGCCCGCTGCCGAACTCCGACTCGCGACCTCCCTCTCCTCAGGGTCGCCGACCACCTCCAGTGCCCTCTGCTCGGGCAAGGTGAGGGGCCGCAGGTCTGGTGGTCCCCGTCCGGTCTTCTCCAGCTCCCGGCGGTTGTGCGTGGCTTAGTCCTGGGGCGGGGCAAACACAAATAACGACACTTTTAGACAGTCCAGCGATTGCAGCCCAGGGGTTGGGTAACTGATGGCGTCAGTGTCCATGGCACCCGGCCATTGCGGCTCGCATGGGTGCTGGCATGTGGGACAGGGTGGGGGTCCGGCTGTCCCTGGGATGGGAGGGGGGCGTCTGGGTCACATGTGTGCAGGGGATGGGGGGTTGGTGCCATGGGTATAGCGCTGCCTCCTCACCCTGGCCGCCCTGAGGAGGTTGTGCAGTTACTTTCTGCACTGGATGGTAGTCTGGGCGACTTCGCCAACGGCGCTGGCAGCGACTGCCACCTGTGCTCAGGCATGGCAGATGGCGGTGCCTGACGATCTTCCTCCTGGGCCGGGTACAGGACCATCCGCCTCTCCTCCTCGGCATCTAGGAGGGTCTCCAGCTCTGTGTTGCGGAACCCCGGCGCTGCTCTCTTTCCGGCCATATTGGCTGCGATGAGGTATGTGGTGGGGGTGGGGTGGAATGAATCACTTAAGTGCGGCTGCAGCTATGCGGCAAACACTGTGGCGTTTCATGTGACGCCTGAGCTAGTCCCTTTGGAGTTGCTGAACAGTTGCACCTTTCGCGCCGTTTTTGCCGTCGTAAAAGTCCGCACTTTTCACGACGACGTTATTACTTAGTCTCAGATACGGAGAATCCGGGGCAGCACGGCGACGCAGTGGGTTAGGCCTGCAGCCTCACGGCGCCGAGGTCCCAGGTTCGATCCCAGCTCTGGGTCACTGTCCGTGTGGAGTTTGCACATTCTCCCCGTGTTTGCATGGATTTCGCCCCCACAACCCAAAAGATGTGCAGGGTAGGTGGATTGAACACGCTAAATTGCCCCTTAATTGGAACAAAATGAATTGGGTACACTAAATTTATTTTTTTAAAAGGAACGGAGAATCCAGCCCAAAGTGTCACACAGGTGCCACACTTGAAGTTGTCACTTGCCAGTAGGGTGCAAGGTGCTCTCCGCTGATGCCTTGTTTGCTCTGAATATATGAGCATAACAAATAGGATCAGAAGTAGGCCTTTCAGCTCCTCGAGACTGCTTCATCCTTCAATAAGGTGTGGCCTTAACTCCACTTTCCTTCCTGTGCCCCACAACCCCTTACTCCCAGGGAGATTAAAAATCAGTCTAACTCAACAAAGAACAAAGAACAAAGAACAAAGAAATGTACAGCACAGGAACAGGCCCTTCGGCCCTCCAAGCCCGTGCCGACCATACTGCCCGACTAAACTACAATCTTCTACACTTCCTGGGTCCGTATCCTTCTATTCCCATCCTATTCATATATTTGTCAAGATGCCCCTTAAATGTAGCTATCGTCCCTGCCTCCACTACCTCCTCCGGTAGTGAGTTCCAGGCACCCACTACCCTCTGCGTAAAAAACTTGCCTCGTACATCTACTCTAAACTTTGCCCCTCTCACCTTAAACCTATGCCCCCTAGTAATTGACCCCTCTACCCTGGGGAAAAGCCTCTGACTATCCACTCTGTCTATGCCCCTCATAATTTTGTATACCTCTATCAGGTCGCCCCTCAACCTCCTTCGTTCCAGTGAGAACAAACCGAGTTTATTCAATCGCTCCTCATAGCTTATGCCCTCCATACCAGGCAACATTCTGGTAAATCTCTTCTGCACCCTCTCTAAAGCCTCCACATCCTTCTGGTAGTGTGGCGACCAGAATTGAACACTATACTCCAAGTGTGGCCTAACTAAGGTTCTATACAGCTGCAACATGACTTGCCAATTCTTATACTCAATGCCCCGGCCAATGAAGGCAAGCATGCCGTATGCCTTCTTGACTACCTTCTCCACCTGTGTAGCCCCTTTCAGTGATCTGTGGACCTGTACTCCTAGATCTCTTTGACTTTCAATACTCTTGAGGGTTCTACCATTCACTGTATATTCCCTACCTGCATTAGCCCTTCCAAAATGCATTACCTCACATTTGTCCAGGTTAAACTCCATCTGCCATCTCTCCGCCCAAGTCTCCAGACAATCTAAATCCTGCTGTATCCTCAGACAGTCCTCATCGCTATCCGCAATTCCACCAACCTTTGTGTCGTCTGCAAACTTACTAATCAGACCAGTTACATTTTCCTCCAAATCATTTATATATACTACAAAGAGCAAAGGTCCCAGCACTGATCCCTGTGGAACACCACTGGTCACAGCCCTCCAATTAGAAAAGCATCCCTCCATTGCTACCCTCTGCCTTCTATGGCCTAGCCAGTTCTGTATCCACCTTGCCAGTTCACCCCTGATCCCGTGTGACTTCACCTTTTGTACTAGTCTACCATGAGGGACCTTGTCAAAGGGCTTACTGAAGTCCATATAGACAACATCTACTGCCCTACCTGCATCAATCATCTTAGTGACCTCCTCGAAAAACTCTATCAAGTTAGTGAGACACGACCTCCCCTTCACAAAACCGTGCTGCCTCTCACTAATACGTCCATTTGCTTCCAAATGGGAGTAGATCCTGTCTCGAAGAATTCTCTCCAGTGATTTCCCTACCACTGAAGTAAGGCTCACCGGCCTGTAGTTCCCTGGATTATCCTTGCTACCCTTCTTAAACAGAGGAACAACATTGGCTATTCTCCAGACCTCAGGGACATCACCTGAAGACAGCGAGGATCCAAAGATTTCTGTCAAGGCCTCAGCAATTTCCTCTCCAGCCTCCTTCAGTATTCTGGGGTAGATCCCATCCGGCCCTGGGGACTTATCTACCTTAATATTTTTTAAGACACCCAACACCTCGTCTTTTTGGATCACAATGTGACCCAGGCTATCTACACCCCCTTCTCCAGACTCAACATCTACCAATTCCTTCTCTTTGGTGAATACTGATGCAAAGTATTCATTTAGTACCTCGCCCATTTCCTCTGGCTCCACACATAGATTCCCTTGCCTATCCTTCAGTGGGCCAACCCTTTCCCTGGCTACCCTCTTACTTTTTATGTAAGTGTAAAAAGCCTTGGGATTTTCCTTAACCCTATTTGCCAATGCCTTTTCATGACCCCTTCTAGCCCTCCTGACTCCTTGCTTAAGTTCCTTCCTACTTTCCTTATATGCCACACAGGCTTCGTCTGTTCCCAGCCTTTTAGCCCTGACAAATGCCTCCTTTTTCTTTTTGACGAGGCCTACAATATCACTCGTCATCCAAGGTTCCCGAAAATTGCCGTATTTATCTTTCTTCCTCACAGGAACATGCCTGTCCTGTATTCCTTTCAACTGACACTTGAAAGCCTCCCACATGTCAGATGTTGATTTGCCCTCAAACATCCGCCCCCAATCTATGTTCTTCAGTTCCCGCCTAATATTGTTATAATTAGCCTTCCCCCAATTTAGCACATTCATCCTCGGACCACTCTTATCCTTGTCCACCAGTACTTTAAAACTTACTGAATTGTGGTCACTGTTACCGAAATGCTCCCCTACTGAAACATCTACCACCTGGCCGGGCTCATTCCCCAATACCAGGTCCAGTACCGCCCCTTCCCTAGTTGGACTGTTTACATATTGTTTTAAGAAGCCCTCCTGGATGCTCCTTACAAACTCTGCCCCGTCTAAGCCCCTGGCACTAAGTGAGTCCCAGTCAATATTGGGGAAGTTGAAGTCTCCCATCACCACAACCCTGTTGTTTTTACTCTTTTCCAAAATCTGTCTACCTATCTGCTCCTCTATCTCCCGCTGGCTGTTGGGAGGCCTGTAGTATACCCCCAACATTGTGACTGCACCCTTCTTATTCCTGATCTCTACCCATATAGCCTCACTGCCCTCTGAGGTGTCCTCTCGCTGTATAGCTGTGATACTCTCCTGAACAAGTAGCGCAACTCCGCCTCCCCTTTTACATCCCCCTCTATCCCGCCTGAAACATCTAAATCCTGGAACGTTTAGCTGCCAATCCTGCCCTTCCCTCAACCAGGTCTCTGTAATGGCAACAACATCATAGTTCCAAGTAGTAATCCAAGCTCTAAGTTCATCTGCCTTACCCGTAATGCTCCTTGCATTAAAACATATGCACTTCAGGCCACCAGACCCGCTGTGTTCAGCAACTTCTCCCCGTCTGCGCTGCCTCAGAGCCACACTGTCCCTATTCCCTAGTTCTCCCTCAATGCTCTCACCTTCTGACCTATTGCTCCCGTGCCCACCCCCCTGCCATACTAGTTTAAACCCTCCCGTGTGACACTAGCAAACCTCGCGGCCAGGATATTTATGCCTCTCCGGTTTAGATGCAACCCGTCCATCTTATACAGGTCACACCTGCCCCGGAAGAGCTCCCAGTGGTCCAGATAACAGAAACCCTCCCTCCTACACCAGCTGTTTAGCCACGTGTTTGTCTGCTCTATCTTCCTATTTCTAGCCTCACTGGCACGTGGCACAGGGAGTAATCCCGAGATTACAACCCTCGAGGTCCTGTCTTTTAACTTTCTGCCTAGCTCCCTGAACTCCTGCTGCAGGACCTCATGCCCCTTCCTGCCTATGTCGTTAGTACCAATATGTACAACGACCTCTGCCTGTTTGCCCTCCCCCTTCAGGATTCCCTCTACCCGTTCGGAGACATCCTGGACCCTGGCACCAGGGAGGCAACATACCATCCTGGCGTCTCTTTCACGTCCACAGAAGCGCCTATCTGTGCCCCTGACTATAGAGTCCCCTATAACTATTACTCTTCTGCGCTTTGACCCTCCCTTCTGAACATCAGAGCCAGCCGTGGTGCCACTGCTCTGGCTGCTGCTGTTTTCCCCTGATAGGCTATCCCCCCCGACAGTATCCAAAGGGGTATATCTGTTCGAGAGGGGGACAACCACAGGGGATTCCTGCACTGACTGCCTGCCCTTTCTGGTGGTCACCCATTTCTCTGCCTGCACCTTGGGTGTGACCACACTTACATAACTGCGATCTATGACGCTTTCCGCCACCTGCATGCTCCTAAGTGCATCCAATTGCTGCTCCAACCGAACCATGCGGTCTGTGAGGAGCTGCAGTTGGGTGCACTTTCTGCAGATGAAGCCATCCGGGACACTGGAAGCCTCCCGGACCTGCCACATCTCACAGTCAGAGCACAGCACCCCTCTAACTGACATTGCGTCAATTAATTAAAATTAAAATTTGTCTTTTTTTTTTTTTAAATACTTTTTTAAATTTCAAAGTTACTGTCAACTATCTGTTTCCTAGCACTAGATTTCTAATAGAAATGCAATAGCTAACTATAATATTCTCCGATCTCTGGCTTAGATATCCTCTAAATTATAATTAAGTTATTATGTTTAATTAGATCCCAAATACTCAAAAAAATTTAGGTTAGAATCCCAACCAGCCACTCAGGTCACAGCTTTTCTGTGATGTCACTTCAGTTTCCCCCCGACACACACAATTTGAAAAACAGGTATAAAAGTAAAAATCACTTGCTTACCTTCTGAGATGTTCTCAGGTTCCCTCGCTGACAGAGACTGCTCCTCCACCTCCAATCCTTGACCTGCACAATGCTAATAATATAATATGGCACTTACCTTACACCAATGGGTCTTATTATTAGGTTAGAGGAGGAGGGCGGGTGGGAGACACTACACGTGTAGTGTCTCGGGTTTCCTCTCCACCAGAATTTATTGGGGGGGGGGGGGGGGGGCACTTGCCAGAGGTCGAACTTCCGGTTCCCGCCGAAATCCAAAGGGCTGCTCCTGTAAAGGTAAGTGCTTTTAAACTAACTACTCACCTCCCAGAAGGCCCCTGCGCACCGCTGCCGCCGAAATCCAAAGGGCTGCTCCTGTAAAGGTAAGAGCTTTTAACTAACTACTCACCTCCCAGAAGGCCCCTGCGCACCGCTGCCGCCGAAATCCAAAGGGCTGCTCCTGTAAAGGTAAGGTTTTTAAATTCACTACTCACCTCCCAGAAGGCCCCTGCGCACCGCTGCCGCCGAAATCCAAAGGGCTGCTCCTGTAAAGGTAAGTGGTTTTAAACTCGCTACTCACCTCCAAGAAGGCCCCTGCGCACCGCTGCCGCCGAAATCCAAAGGGCTGCTCCTGCAAAGGTAAGTGCTTTTAAACTAACTACTCACCTCCCAGAAGGCCCCTGCGCACCGCTGCCGCCGAAATCCAAATACATTTCAATGACTCAAACTCCACTGCTCTCTGGGGAAGAGAATTCCAAGTGGAAACATTCTTGTTCACCTGATCAAACTATTCCATAATTATAAAGATCTCTATGGGACAGAACAGTGGTGCAGTGGTTAGCACTGCTGCCTCACGGCGCCGAGGTCCCAGGTTCGATCCAGGCTCTGGGTCACTGTCCATGTGAAGTTTGCACATTCTCCCCGTGTTTGCGTGGGTTTCGCCCCCACAACCCAAAGATGTTCAGGGTTGGTGGATTGGCCACACTAAATTGCTCCTTAATTAGAAAAAATGAATTGGGTACTCCAAATTTATACGAAAAAAAATAAAGATCTCTATGAAGTCATCTCTCTGCTTTCTCTTTGCAAGAAAAAGAGGCCCAATCTGTTCATCCTTTCTTGAAAGGTATGACCTTGTTTCTGTTATCAATCTTTTTTGCTGCCTCTCCAGTGCCTCTGTCCTTTTGTTAATATGGTTACCAGAACTGTACAAATGTATTTGAAGTGTGGTCGAACCAAGATTCAATACAAGTTCAGGACAACTTCTCTTCGCAATTCTCTCTTCTGAGAATAAACTCTGGAACTTTGTTTGTTTTGTTTCATGACCTTCGCAAGCCGTATCGCTCCTTTTGGTGTATTTGTCCTTTGAGAGCCCATCGTTCCTCTGCTTTGTTTAGTTTCCTTTTTTTCTAAATGATATGTAACCTCTTTATTTTTCCAACCACAATGGACTATCTCACAAGTAATCACATTGAAATTAATTCACCAACTGTAACCCCAGTGAGCAAGTTTGCTGTCTCATGTCAATTTGTTGCAGTCCTTCTCAGCATTGATGACCCATCCACCTGTCCCCAAATTTAGCATCACCCACAGATTTGGAAATTGTGTTTTTGATTTCAAAGTCTGAATCATTAATACAGAGTGGGATTTTCCGTGCCTCCTTTCTCGGGTTGCACAGCAGCTGAAACAGTCTGCCATTGGCTGGTGCCAGGATCTTAAGGTTCTGCCGCTGTCAACGTTGTTTCCTGGATTATGCCCCGCCCCCAACACCGGGATACTCACGGCTGCGGTTCGCTATCATTGGAACACAAAGATCCCACCAGCAGGAATGGCTGGAAAATTCCAACCATAAACTGTGGACAACTTTTCATAGAATTTACAGCGCAGAAGGAGGCCATTCAGCCCATCGAGTCTGCACCGGCTCTTGGAAAGAGCACCCTACCCAAGCCCACACCTCCACCCTATCCCCATTACCCAGCAACCCCACCCAACACTAAGGGCAATTTTGGACACTAAGGACAATTTAGCATGGTCAATCAACCTAACCCGCACATCTTTGGACTGTGGGAGGAAACCGGAGCACCCGGAGGAAACCCACGCACACACGGGGAAAACGTGCAGACTCCGCACAGACAGTGACCCAAGCCGGGAATCGAACCTGGGACCCTGGAGCTGTGAAGCAATTGTGCTAACCACAATGCTACCGTGCTGCCCTGAACTTGTAGTCTCAGCACTCTTCCTTCTGGCAATCCATTCTTTATCTTCTACCACTCAGTTTTCCCCTACTCTCCGCTTTCTTTCTTGAGGCCAGCTAAAAATCAATTCTGTCACTTGACCCCAAAATGCATGCTTGAACTTATTTATTAGTTCATTATGTGGCATGTTATTGAAAGGCTTTATGAAATCCAGATAAATTATATCTACTCCATTACCTGTGTCAGCCTTCTGTATTACTTTTTTAAGGAATTCAATGAAGTTGGAAAAATAAAACTTTTCCTTTTGAAATCTATGCTATTTAATATTACAATTTCTGGTTTATAGATTTTTCTAGAGTCATGCCTTAGTAGTCCAAACCATAACTGCTTCCTCGCAACATATTATCGTCTTCAGTTCCCCTATTTTATTACAGACACAGTGCATGTTAGTGCATTGGTAATAATTCATTTATAATAGCAGTTCCTCTTGCTTGATTTTTAACCACCATTTTACACTCCTACCCTTGTGCATGAATCTCAAAAGATTAGGATGCAGGTACATCAAGTAATTAGGAAAGCTAATCAAATGTTATTGTTTATTGTGAAGAGAATTTAATACAGAAGTAGAGAGGCTGGGCTTCATTCATACAGGACACTGCTCAGAGCACATCTGGGATACTGTGTAGAGCACTGTTTCTCATACTGGGTTTATCAGAACCTTGGGATTCTGTAGGACTTATCGTGGGGTTTCGAGAGCAGAACCAGGAGGATAAAAGAGAGAACGAAGGAGCGGGACTTGGACCAAAGCCATGAGATAAAAGACCGTGAGATAGCAAGGCTGAGAGAGAGCCAGGAGGAAAAAGGATTGCATGAAAAAGCGAGACAGAGCAGAGCTGGGAAACAAAAGAGCATTAGAAAGAGCGAGATTGAGAATGGAGCCAGGAGGATAAAAAAGCGAGAGAAAGAGCAAGACTGAGAATGGAGCCAGGGAGATAAAAGAGTGTGAGAAAAAGCGAGACTGAGCGGGAGCTGGGGGGATAAAAGAGCAGGAGAAAGAGTGAGACTGAGAGTGGAGCGTGGAGGATAGAAGAGCATGAGAAAGAGTGAGACCGTGAGTAGAGTGCTAGCTTGGCATTGCTGTTCCTGACATGACATAAAGATTCAAAAGTGACATGGGCAATTGCAAGCAGATGATTGGCTGAGTAAAGTCGTATCTATATTCACTATTTTTAATGCTTATAGTTTGTAAGGTCAATATTTTGTGATCTATAAGGGCAATATTCTGTAGTAATGAGGATCGGGGAAGAAGGGCCCTGGGATAATTGATATTGTGTGATTTTAAGTATTTTCCAAAAAGTTTAATTTAAAGGGGTAAGTCATGGGAGGAGAGCTCAAAGGTGTGGTGTGCTCTTGTTGTTCCATATGGGAAGCTGAGAACACTTCCAATGCCCAGGGCCAGCATGGGTGCAGGGAGTATCTGCAGCTCCAGCTCCTGGTTTCTGGATCAGGAAAGGATATTTTCCAGACTTGACCATCCACACTGTATTGTATGGTAATTTTAAACTGGTTTTGACTTGACTTTAAATAGATTTACCTAAATTTGAAAGTTGTTTGGGAAAGAGAATGCCTTAAGGAGTTCAGGGATCATAGAAAAAGTTTGGAATAAGGGGTAGGTTCTACATAAACTCTGTATGTGTCTTTAGTGATTCATATACTTAATTGTTCTAGAGTATCGTAGTCCTGTTTGTGTATATTTATATTTTCTTTAATTCAATAAATAGTTGTTATTCAGTGTTAAATAAAGGTTACAAGAGTTGGTCAGATGTTGGATCTTCTGTGGCATGTGACTCACCTCCTGACTCCCCAAAGCCTGTCCACCGTCTACAAATCACAAGCCGGAGTTTGATGGAAAACATCCCACTTGCCTGGATGGGTGCAGTTCCAATAACACTCAAGCAGGTTAATACCATCCAGGATAATTGATTGGTGCTCCATCCACCACCACCCCAACTGTCACTCCATCAAATTTGCATTGTGTACCTCGTTAAGTTTCAAATTGCACCTATTAACTCAAAGCCACTACCACCTAGAAGGGAAAGGGCATCATAAGACCATAAGACCATAAGACATAGGAGAAGAGTTAGGCCACTCGGCCCGTCGAGTCTGCCCCGCCATTCAACCATTGCTGATATTTTCTCATCCCCATTCTCCTGCCTTCTCCACATAACCCTTGATCCCCTTATTAATCAAGGACCTATCTATCTCTGTCTTAAAGACACTCAGTGATTCGGCCTCCACAGCAAAGAGTTCCACAGATTCACCACCCACTAGCTGAAGAAATTCCTCCTCATCTCTGTTATAAAGGATCGCCCCTTTAGTCTGAGATGGAGTCCTCTGGCTCGAGTTTTTCCTTCAAGTGGAAACATCCTCTCCACGTCCACTCTATCCAGGCCTCGCAGTATGCTGTAAGGTTCAATAAGATCCCCCCTCATCCTTCTAAACTCCAACGAGTACAGACCCAGAATCTTCAACTGTTCCTCATACGACAAGCTGTTCATTCCAGGGATCATTCTTGTGAACCTCCTCCTTTCCAAGGCCAGCACATCGTTCCTTAGATACGGGGCCCAAAACTGCTCACAATACTGCAACTGAGGTCTGACCAGAGCCTTATACAACCTCAGAAATACATCCCTTGTCTTGTATTCTATCCCTCTTGACATGAATGCTAACATTGCATTTGCCTTCTTAACTGCCGACTGAACCTGCACGTTAACCTTAAGTGAATCATGAACAAGGACTCCCAAGTCCCTTTGCGCTTCTGATTTCCTAAGCATTTCCCCATTTAGAAAATAGTCAATGAC
The DNA here is from genome assembly GCF_047496885.1 of Scyliorhinus torazame. Taxonomy (NCBI): domain Eukaryota; kingdom Metazoa; phylum Chordata; class Chondrichthyes; order Carcharhiniformes; family Scyliorhinidae; genus Scyliorhinus; species Scyliorhinus torazame. The sequence continues at coordinate 271,069,142 of NC_092709.1, forward strand.
TAAATTTCTCCTTCCAAAGTGCAGAACCTCACAATTTTCCACATTGTATTTCATTTGCCACTTCATTGCCCACTCTCCTAGCTTGTCCAAATCCTTCTGCAGTCCCCTTGCTTCCTCAATACTACCTGTCCCTCTACAGATCTTTGTATCATCTGCAAACGTAGTAACAGTGCCTTCAGTTCCTTCTTTCAGATCATTAATGTATATTGTACTTTCATGATATAGACTGCAGTAGGTGGCTCACCGTCACCTTCCCATGGGATATTAGGGATGAATAATAAATGCTGTTCTTGTCAGCAGTGGCCCGATCTCATAAAATAGCAAAAACAAATTCTTTTTCTCAACATCTTTCATGTCCTTGCTACCTTACTGTCTGACAACCAAATTCTCTCCTTCTTGTACCGATGCTTGAATCTGGGGTGTGACTGTGTTCTGGATAAAACCATCAACAATTCCCACCCGCCACCCCTCTCTCCAGCCCCACTCTTAGATTGCACAGTATTTTGATACCCTGCACTCAATCTCAATGACTCTTAGCCAGAGTGAACCAAGGCAGTGACACTGCTTGCAGATATGAGGATCTCGAACAATTTCGAACACCCACAAACATCCACCTATTGTAATCTGGCCACACAGCCTGTCCTGTCATATCTAGTCCTTTACTTGCTTGTTTATTGATAGTCATCATCATCTTTGTTATTGATAATCTGAATGAATAAATTGTTTCCTACTTATTGCATTTTTACTTACCTAATTCGCTCAAATATGTCCTTCCACGTGCTTGCTGTGCAACACTTAGTTTTCATAGGCTTATCCACATAGTTAACTATAATTTCACATTTACACATTCATATTCATTTGTTTCCCCTTGTCTCCCAATGCTCTGCTGATGAATTGCCACACTACTTTTCAAATGCTTGAGGTTGCTTAAGGTCAGGGTGACAGCAAGCAATTAGGAAAGCAAATTATATGTGTGCCTTTATTGCAAAGGGGATTGATGTATAAGAATAAGGAAATCTTGTTGTATATATAGCTTTGGTGAGGCCAAGGACAGGATTTATCTGTCCTCCAGCCGCCTGTTTCTCGGTGGCGTGCTGCTTGCTGGCGGTGGAATTCTCTACTCACGCAGCTTGTCAATGGGATTTCCCATTGAAGTCATCCCATGCCGCCAGGAAACCCATGGGCGGGGTGGGGGGGGGGGCTGATGGTGATAACAGGGAATCCCAGTGGTCAGAGAATTCTGGCCCATACCTGCAGTACGGTGTACAGTTTCTTTCTCCTTATCCAAGGCAGGCCATATTTGAGGTTTGGTACAATGAAGGTTGACTCGATTGATTCTTAAGGTGATCATAGAATTTACAGTGCAGAAGGAGGCCATTCAGCCCATCAGGACTGCACCAGCCCTTGGAAACAGCACCCTACTTAAGCCCACACCTGCACCCTATCCCCATAACCCTGTAACCACACCTAATCTTTTGGACACGAAGGACAATTTATCATGGCCAATCCAACCTAACCTGCACATCTTTGGATTTTGGGAGGAAACTGGAGCACCTGGAGGAAACCCACGCAGACACAGGGAGAACGTGCGGACTCCGCACAGACAGTGACCCAAGCCGGGAATCGAACCTGGGACCCTGGAGCTGTGAAGCAATTGTGCTAGCCACTGTGCTACAATGCTGCCCACAATATAATGATCGGGCTTCCTTATGAGGAAAAATTGAGAATGGGTATTCTCTGAAGGTTAGATGAATGAGGAGTGAATTCACCCAAATGTATAAAATTCTTAGAGGGCTTGACAGAATAATTGCACAAAAGTTGTTTCTCCTGCCTGGAGAATCTGTGGATGGTTAGTTGATAAGTACATTCAAGACTGAGGTTGACAGGTTTTTGGAAAATCATTTTTAAAAATAAATTTAGAGTACCCAAGGGGCACTTACCATGGCCGATTCACCTACCCTACACATCTTTGGGCCGTGGGGGTGAGTCCCACGCAGACACGGGGAGAATGTGCAAACTCCACACGGACAGTGACCCGGAGCAAGGGGTGAACCCAGGTCCTCGGTGCCATGATACAGCAATGCTAACTTATTTCTGGGCAATCAGAGGGTGTTGTGATATGTGAAAAAGTGAAGTTGCTGGAGAAGCTCAGACATGATCTTATTGAATGGCAGAGTGTTGAGGAAAAATACCAACACTTCGAGTTTTCGCAAAGGTCCTTTATTTAACACGAAATTCGTGGAGGGAGTTAGAGTGACCATAGTCCTTCTAATTGTCCCCCCCCTTACAAAAAGTACAGTAGTACTTTATATAGTACAATAAGCAATATTTAGAAAAACGAGGCATTCCTTTGATAAGCCCAGAGACAGAAAAACGAGCAAAGTTAAACAACAGGCCTTGAATTCTTAGCCCAAGAACAATAATAATTGTCTGCTGTCAGCAACAATGTGCAGCTGTGCACTTGTTTACATAGTCTGACCTTCTGCCTATTACATACAGAACGTCTTGACTGAAATAAAGCTAATATACCCATCATGCTTTGCCAAGTGCCTATTGCCATGAAATATAGTCAAGCAGCCGGTTAAGAAAGAATACAGGGTATTAAGGCAACTAATCCGCCAACTAAAGTCCCTTCTACACAGAGCAGGTTCAATCATATGCATGGCCGAGTACAGCTCCTGGGCTGGATTCTCCGATTCTCCATGCCGGCCTGGGAAAGATGATGTTTTACGCTAGAAAAACTGGCGCAAAACCGCCACCGATTCCCCGTTTTGCTGGGGGCTAGCAGGATGGCAGCATAGACCACCCGGCTGTAGCTGCCGATACACCCTGGAGAATTGCCGGGTCCGTGGCCGCGCATGCGTAAGGCGGCGGCCTGCAGCCGGCGTGGCGTGCTACATGGCGGTGGCCACTCGCGGGCCCAGCCTTCGGCCGGCTCGCGCGCCTCAGACCACCCCTCCCCACAGTGCCCCAGCCCGAATAAAGCCCCCACTGCCTGCGGATCGGCCCTCCCCGACTGTGGCGGCACTGGACTGAGTCCGCTCCAATCACGCCAAGTTCCCGACGGGTGAGACCATGAGAGACTCAAGCCGTCAGGAACTTGGCCGGTCAGGGGCGGAGCATTGGGGGGTGTGCCTCAGGCAATGTCCTGAGGCCGTCGATACATGGCGCGACGTACTACCGGAGTACGCCATTTCGGAGGAGGCGGAGTATCGCGGAAGCGCCGCCGCCCACAATTTTGTCGTAAACTTGGATTCTCCGGCCGGTCGCCGACTGCGATTTCGGCATCGGCAACTGGAGTATCCTGCCATTTTCAAAATATTGCATAGTTTGGTTCGAGAGGGTCTTTGCCTTCTGAATTTTCATTAACTGTTATTAACTAGGCTATGATGGTGCAAATGATCCTCATGTTTTCTCCTGACAATTAATGCCATTGTTTTACATTGCATTGAAGTAAAACTAATGAGTCTGGAGTGGCTCACATCTGCTTTGTCATCCTTTGTGAATATGGATGCCACATCAGCCTGCTTACAGCATTTTGATGTTGCTGTTATTGACTTCTTCATAATGGCAGCTCATGCGCACAAATCTCCTCTTTAGTCTCTCTTAGCATTCTGGAATAAATATCATCTATCCCTCGGGATGTATCTGTTTTGAGTCCTATTGGCTTGTTAGGGACAATGGTACATAATGATCACACTCAAAAACAACATCAATGACTTCCAGGATTGCAGGCAGTGAAATTATATAAAATGGACCTGTGTTGATAAGTAGCTGGACATTTTAATTGGGCTTTAAAGAACAATGTATTTCCTCTATAACAATTGAACATGGAAAGTAAAATGCTTCCCACAATGTATTCAATCCCAGAATTGAAAAAAAAAAATTAGACTAAACTGTTCTGACTTTGTGTGGATTCCCAGAGGGGACTTGTATTTACCAATTTCTAGAAGTTAAGCAGTTTTAAAACTGTATAATTAAGCTCTATTGTCTCTTTATCTGGTGTGTATGAGGCATTAAGCAGTCCCCATGCTGATTAACTGCCAAGACAGCAAGGGAAAGTGTTCAATCAAAGTGTGGGAGTCATTTAATATTGAGAGCACTTTAACTAAACAGAAATGTTTGCAATTGTCTTATGTATCAAAAACTTTAAAACAATAACATTCCAATTTTATTGTGACAGTTTCCACTTATTGATTATCACTTTTGTCAGCCAGTCATATTTGAAAGACCAAATTTATCAGTGGTAGCTTCTGTGAAATGTTTAAATACTGGAGCTTAATCTTCCTCCAGCATATGTATGAAAACAAACTGACTCCAAACGAGGGATGTTTGCTGCTTTATTTAAACCATAGTGAACAATTTGTTGCAGGGGCATACACTGTACTGCAGGTCCTTTTTATTCAGTTGATAAAATCCTCTCGTCTACCAGGATTCTATTGCATTCTGTTACCAACAAAGAAAATTAAATTGGCGAGCCATAATTATTTGATGCAAACTTGATCACACAATGCAAAAATTCCCAATGCCGGGATTGAACCTGGGACCTCGGTGCCGTGAGGCAACAGGGCTAACCCACTGCACCACCATGCTGCCCCTTTGATAGCACTGATGATGAACCCTTCAATCACTTTACTGATGATCAGTAGTAGACAGATGGGGTGATAATTGGTCAGGTTGGATTTGTCCTGCCATTTGTGTACAGGACTTACCTGACAATGTTCCACATAACTGGGGAAATGCCAGTGTTGTAGCTGCTCTTGTCATCTCAATATTTGCATGGTAGCTCCAGGTCAGTTTCTGGTTGTTCCCACAATGTTTAGAGTGTGGGATTCAGCGATATGAATGGCAAGAGTCCAAATGCAGAAAGACCTTAACAATATCTAAGTTTGGACTGATAAGTGGTACGTTACGTTCGCACCACACAAGTGCTGGGCAATGGCCATCTCCAACAAGGGAGAATCTAACCATCAGCTCTTGAAATTTAATGGCATTACCATCACGGAATCCCCACTGCCAAAAACTGAACTGGACTAATCATATAAATACTGTGGCTACAAGAGCAAGTCAAAGGCTAGGAATCCTGCGACAAGTAACTCACCTGCTGACTCCCCAAAGCCTGTCAACAATCTACAAGGCACAAGTCAGGAGTGTAATGGAATACTCTCCATTTGCCTGGATGTGTGAAGTTCCAATAGCACTAAAGAAGCTCCACACCATTGAAGACAAAGCAGCCCGCTTGATTGACACAACATCCACAAACTTTCAATCCCACCACCATGGACACAGAGTGGCAGCAGTGTGTGCAATCTACAAGATGCACTGCAGGAACTCATCAAGGCTCCCTAAACAGCACCTCCTAAACCTGCAATCACTACTAAGTAGAAGAACAAGGGCAACATATACGTGGGAACACCACCACCTGGAAGTACCCCTCCAAGATACTTACCATCCTTACTTGGAAATTTATTGCCGCTCCTTCACTGTTGCTGGGTCAAAATTCTGCAACTCCCTCCCTAACAGCTCTGTGGGGTGTACCCATACCTCAGGGACTGCAGCAGTTCAAGAAGGTAACTCACTACCATCTTCTCAAGGGCAATTAGGGATGTGCAATAAATGTTGGCATGACCAGCAATGCCCACATCCCATGAATGAATAGTGATTAAAAATTATGTCAGAGGCTGGGAATTCTGAATAATTCACCCCCTGACTTGCTAAAGCCTATCCACCATCTACAAAGGACAAGTCAGGAGTGTGATGGAATTCTATCCATTTGACTGGATGAGTGCAGCCCCAACAACATTCAAGACGCTCCACACTATTCAGGGCAATGCAACAGGCTTGACGACACCCCATCCACCACTTGTACATCGATTCCCTTCACCATTGACACACAGTGGGACTAGTGTGTATCATTCACAGAATGCACAGCAGCAGCTCAGCAAGACTCCTCTTCCAGCATCTTCCAAACTCACAATGCATGGGAGCACCACCACCTGCAAGTTCCCTTCCAAGCCTCACACCATCCTAACTTGGAACTATAATTGTCATTCCTTCCCTGTATCTGGGTCAAAACCCTAGAACTGGGCAGCAGGTGGCACAGTGGGTTAGCCCTGCAGCCTCATGGCGCCGAGGTCCCAGGTTCGATCCTGGCTCTGGGTCACTGTCTGTGTGGAGTTTCCACATTCTCCCCTTGTTTGCGTGGGTTTCGCCCCCACAACCCAAGGATGTGCAGACTAGGTGGACTGGCTACGCTAAATTGCCCCTTAATTGGAAAAAATGAATTGGGTACTCTAAATTTTTTTTTTAAAACCTTCCGAACAGCACTGTGGGTGCACCTACATCACATGGGCTTCAACGGTTAAGGAAAGTGACACCAGCACCTTCTCAAGGGCAATTAAGTGTGGACTGCAATAAAGGCTGGCCTATAACCAGAGATTCTCACACCCCATGAAAAAATATATTTAAAAAAGAACTCTTGCACAGTGCCAGGACTACAGGAGTTGAATTTCTATCCTTGAAATGTCTTAAAATATCTATTCTCACGTAAGGGTTTCCAACAGGTAATGTCACCTGGCAGAAGCATATCATGGAAAATTACAGATTGACAACCTATGATTTTCGTCTCTAATTAATGGAAAGGAATTTATGAGCAAAGCACCTGAGAATTGGCAGCGTGAACTCAGAAAATTACCCGCTACATCTGTGACAAATGTTCGCGAAAGGCAGTTACTTTATAATGGATGTAACAGAATGTGAATTGTAAAAATGAGCTAACATTTTTTCTGTAGTAGCAATCACAGCTGCAGTTTTGCAATGTTTTGCTCAATGGCACACAATTTTCTGACTGCAATGCTGAATAGGTGGCAAATCACTAGGTCCAAGGACTGAGTTGGCAGGTCCCAGTGTATTTCTTTGGCTGCACATGTATAAATGTCACTTCACTGTCATCATTTAAAAATGCAAAACATTAAGAAGAGGGAGAAAGACTGACAGACAATTGGATGTGAGGGGGTTGGAATTCCAGAGATTCTGTTGGTCTCCTTTCGGATTTATCGTAAGCTACTGCAAAAATTTCAGCATTTCGGCCCTAACGTGCCTTTACATTGCAACACTGGTTTCATGAGCCAACCACTGTGGCAACCGCCTAATACAAGTCTCTCTTCTTCAACTGCCTTGGCTCAAAATCCTGGTGAAAGGCTACTGACTTTCACTGGGGGGAACTGTAGATGGTCTTGGAGGAAGACCTCGAGCATCTTTGGGTCTCGATACGCCAACTATTATCTCGGCATGGTTCCGGTGGAGTGGCAGTGGTGGTGGGGAAATTGTTATTTTCCGAAGAGGGCACTGCAGATTAGGGAATTCCCTGGACCTCTTGACCTCGCTACTTCTCTGACTTCATTTACGACGTTGCTTAAAACCTATCCATCCTTTGGTCACCTATCCTAATATGCCCTCATAAAGCTCAGTGCCAAACTTTGTTTGCTCACACTCCTGTTAAACAGCCTCAAGGACTGCGCAAAAAAAAAGTGTGTTTTTCTTCATTTCAGCTCCTAGCCAAATCCTATTCTCTGCATACCCTTTATTATTGCCATAATTCAAGCATCTGCCTAACTGATTTTTTATCAGTGGCAGTGACAGAGGCTAGAGTTAGATAATCTAGAATCCGGCACTAATAGAGACCTTTTCCTAACCATCCCTGGAAAGTATTGTATTTTCGAGACTCCCACATCAGTTCTGTGGGTCAATACATTTCTCATGTGATACTGGGCCACACCGACTCCAGGCTCAGCCTCGCTTGTGTTCACAATCTCAGGCAAGGTGGCACTGGGAGTATTAGTTACCGCATTCCAAGGTTTAAGAATGAAATCGAATAAAAACAGCCAGCTTTTCCATTACGACTCAGTGACTCTCATTGGCTTTTGGTACATGTGCTATTGGATGAGGAAAGAATCAGACCACCTACGAACCTATGGCATCTTCTACAGACTCACTATGAATAACTGTTCCTTCTGCGAGGGTGCCACAGGAATCCAGCAATCTGTCCTCCAATAGGTTAGCAAGATTGCTGAGTTACTGGTTCGGGGACATATGGTGGCTCCATGGAGTGCAAACATGATGTGCTCTCTCACTAAGACAGCATTTATCCTCCCACCAGTGCCATATTCTGTCTTTGCCCCTCTATTGCTTATCAGTGGCTAGTCCAGACTGTTGCAGCCCATGTTAAGATGGTGCAGTCCTCAGCTGAGCCTTCTTGCCCCAGCTTGGGGTCTCCCTCCGAGGCCATCCGCAGTCTCTTCTGCTGAAAATCAGCAGCCTTCCACCAGTTGTGCTGCAGCCACTGGGGTAGCACAGTAAAGGAGCACTGCACTAGGACAGACAAAAGCACACAGAAGGCATGCAAAAGTGTATGCACCAGGGTAATGACTGACTTTTGTATGTAATGTGGCGGGATTCCATTTATAAATTAGATTTTGAATATGCATTTTGTGGTGGCTTTAATCTCAACATTGTGGTTAAATGGACATTTAAGTGGTGAACGGGAAATTGGGGATATGTTTACTGGTATAGGACTCAGACAATTTCTTCACAATTCTTTCTCTCCTCTCCACACAAGGTGTTATGAGCAGTCACACCTCTTTGCTTTCTCTCATTGCAGGACAAGAGAGTTTAAACTGGGAGAGAGGCAGAGACCCAGATGATGGTCATCCAATGATGGGCACCTTGTCAGCCATTGGCAACACATGGTCCACTAGAAAGGAGGTCTTATTCCATAAAGCTGCAGACGTCATCAAGATCCTGTCAAATGGGCCTTCTGATACTCTAATGCTAAGCCATGTAGAGGTAGCTGATCCTCTGCTGTGGGCCCTGTGATGGCAGTCTTGCTTTCTTCCAGCTTGATCTCAGTGCCATCCCCTCGGCCTTGTGGATGGGCATGCAACTGAGGAGAAGACAACTGGTGCTGCTGCTGGTGTTGCTTCTGTTGCTGTTGTTGAACAGTTGACCATGGTGTGGCCTCTGCTGCTGCCCCTTACCAGAGGTGGTAGCTGGAGCTGTGAAAGCTCCTTTGCATGTTATGGTGAATGCTGGCAGCAGTGAAGTACAGCTTAAGGTGAGTGCAGTGCGAGATGAAGTGCCTTCTCAGAAGTTGGACTTCGCCTGTCAAGCAGTGAAAATACTCTCTGAGAAAGGGAATGCTTTGAACAGCACAAAAGCAAAATATTGCAGATGCTGGAAATCTGAAATAAAAACAGAAAAAGATGGAAATATTCAGCAGATCTGACAGCATCTGTGTTTCTCTCTCCACCAATGGTGCTGGTACTGTGAATATTCTTTTAGCATTTTCTGTTACTTTGAACATAAATCTCACCCTGATTATGGCTGCAGATCTTCAGTGTAACCGATCAAAGCCGTAAGCTTCTTGTTTCACTGGTGAAGCTCTTCCCACTGTGCACTCACCTCGATGACCTTCGCAAGTCACTGACAGGTTGGGAAGTACTTTATCTGGCTGGAAATCCAACATACAGGGTTAAAATGGCTCACATTTGCCTCCTTGACAACGTCAACAAACATTTAATTGTTTACCTAACAGATTCAAAGTGATTTCCTGATTATCTCCAGTATAACCGCAGTGTTATGAATTGGTAAAAAGTAAGATTAAAAATTGAAATTGGGATAAAATGAAATGAAAAAGGAAGTTGATAAGGGCAGCTGTCCAATAGGACTTTGCTATGCAAATTAACATATCACTGAGAAAAGCAAGTGTTAACCTATCTGACAAGGACAAAGCAATGAGGTATAAAAGAGGTAACTTCAAAGTGGAGAGACAAGGAAATTGACATGTATATGCTCAAAGCCGATCCACAGGGTGGGTAACATCAAAGGGAAAGAATGATATATCTTGAGCACAATAACTGGAGTAAGACACAGAAGCAGTTGCTATCATAGCCACACCCAGCTGCAGAAACAATCTCTTGAAAACAAGTTACTGCTCAACGGGCAATCAGTTAAGATGCAAAACTTGAACCAAGAAGATTTCGCCTTCACTGAAATTGAAGTTAGTTTTCCCAAATGTGGTCAAATAACTGGTGTGATGTAATTATCTTCAGGATTTAGCTCATAAAGTTATATAATATTCAATATTGTTTGGGAACAAAGGGGCATCTCAGAGTTGAGGAAACGTAGGTAGTTGGGAAACAAGGGGCAAAATTCTTCCCCAACGGCGCGATGTCCGCCGACTGGCGCCAAAAACGGCGTCAATCAGATGGGCATCGCGCCGGCCCAAAGGTGCGGAATGCTCCGCATCTTTGGGGGCCGAGCCCCAACATTGAGGTGCTAGGCCGACGTCGGAGGGATTTCCGCCCCGCCAGCTGGCGGAAATGGTGTTTGTTGCCCCGCCAGCTGGCGGAAATGGCGTTTGTTGCCCCGCCAGCTGGCACAGAAATGCGGCGCATGCGCGGGAACGTCAGCGGCTGCCGACAGTTTCCCGCGCATGCGCAGTGGGGAGAGTCTCTTCCGCCTCCGCCATGGTGGAGACCGTGGCGGAGGCGGAAGGGAAAGAGTGCCCCCACAGCACAGGCCCGCCCGCGGATCGGTGGGCCCCGATCGTGGGCCAGGCCACCGTGGGGGCAACCCCCGGGGCCAGATCGCCCCGCGCCCCCCCCAGGACCCCGGAGCCCGCCCACGCCGCCTGGTCCCGCCGGTAAATACCAGCTTTGATTTATGCCGGTGGGACAGGCAATTTCTGGGCGGGACTTCGGCCCATCCGGGCCGGAGAATTGAGCGGGGGGTCCCGCCAACCGGCGCGGCCCGATTCCCGCCCCCGCCCAATCTCCGGTACCGGAGACTTCGGCGGGGGCGGGATTCACGGCGGCCAACGACCATTCTCCGACCCGGCGGGGGGTCGGAGAATGACGCCCAAGGGGTAACTTCATATAATACTGTGTGTGCATGTAGATAACAGTATAATTAAGTGTTGGAGTATGTTATGGTCCTTCGTGTCATGTGATTTTTTCTTTTAAGTTAATAAATATTCTTTATTAATTGAGCACAAATGACTGAACTACTCCTCCGTGGTTTGCATACCTTTTCCCACAGTATACCAAATTGAAAATATGCACCACTAAGTATCCAGGATCAAGTTACCCTTTTAAGTTTTGGGATACCTTCACACTTAACATCAGTGGGATTCTTAACATTAGGAAAACCATAAGAGGGCAGATTCATTTTGGATACCTAATCTGGCATCACTCTCTGAGGCTTTAATCCCCGCTCACCCTTGAAACCTTTTTCCAATAGCCTGGAAAAATTCTGTCCATTGTCTCTCGCTAAGGTTCAGGTAGGAGAGCTTCCCCTTGAGTATCCTGGGTAGATACAATTGCCTGCTGAGGACCCATTTCCCCTCACCCTCTTCCTCCTCCATTTTTCAGTTAAATTGGAAGATTGGAGAAGTTGTTACTATTTTCCTTGGAGAAAAGGCGGTTGAGAGGCGATTGTGATAGAGACATTCAAAATCATGAGGGGACTGGACAGATTAGATTCGGAGAAACTATTTCCATTGGTGGAAGGTTTAGAACCCGAGGGCGCAGATTTAAGGTAATGGCAAAAGAAGCAGAAGCAACATTAGGAAAAACCTTTTTACACGATGAGTGGTTAGGATCTGGAATACATTGCCTGAGAGTGTGGTGAAATCCAGAGGAAATTAGATCATTATCTGAAAAGGAAGAATGTGCAAGGTTACAGTGAAAAAGCAGGGGTGGGTGACGCTAACAGAATTGCTCTTCCAGCGAGTGAGCACAGACATGATGGGCTGAATGGCCTTCTTCAGTGCAGTAATGATTCCTCCAACAGCTTGGCCTGCTCTATATGACCTCGATTCATTCTTCAAGTTATGTTGTGTTCCAAGAGGAATTCCTACATTCTGGGAGCAATTGGTTTGTGCAGAAAACTTGAAGCCAGGAAGAAGCCCTTTAGAACCTGCCACGCCACTTTCTGCAGACCTTTGAGACTTCAATCAAGTATAGAAAGCACCATACACTTGTAGACTCAACACAACAGATTGAAAAAAAATCAACCAGTAACTGATCTGTATGCAGTTGATGAACATTTTAAATAGCACTGGTGGGGGTGGAACTTTGGGAAATTTGCTGAGTAATTGACAAGTCTGAACTAAAAGTGAAATGATACACAGAGGAAAAGTTGACAGGTAAGTTAAAGCCATTAGAGAAGCTCTATTTGTCTAGAAGGCACAGAGGGTAAGAGGCAACTTCACCTTCAGGCGCTCAATAAATGAGTTTACACTCGATAATGTAGTCCACCTGCCTTTCATGGCTTAGACCCATTTTGCAAAAAAACACATTCTGAATATGGCTTTGAGAGCCACATATGAGAAGTTGGCTGAGCTCATGACATTTAGAGAGCTGAATATATGCGAGAAGTCAGGTTTGACCTTCTGTTGATGCAGAACTACCTGGAAAATCAGTCATCAGAATATGATATTTCTCACCTTGCTTTCATATCGGTATTAAGGAGCAGCGTGATGCTCATGCTGTTTGTGGGTAAATGACAGAAGCTTGAAGCTCCTGTAATTAGATTCCTCACAAAGTGACAATTTGCAGATCAGCAAAGTTTAGTGAATAGCAGAGGAATACTAATTTGTAGAGACATATCTCCATTTGAATACTTATCAGTATTCAGCAAAACCTGTGCAGCTGTGTGTTATTTCCATAATTTTCAGTTGATGATTAGCATCCACATGCAAAAGATAAACAGAAAGAAGGACTAAATTTTACACATCTCAACAAATATTTGTGAACAGAAGCATCCTTCAATCAAAACCGCTGTCCCAGTTATTAATCATGAAGTAAGCATGAGGTAGATGATATCCCATAATTTCACTTTTCCAGGTGAAAAATACAAGCAAAGTCTGAACAATACAAGCTTGAATAATTATCCAGTGAACTGTGAAAAGGATTTGAAAGGTTGGTCTTAATGTTCCTGTCATTCTAACCTTCTATTGTAAGTAAAACATGTAGAATGACATCACCGGATTCAAGCTAGTTAGGTCTTATACTTACACAAAAATGGCATCTCGAGCTTTCCCCATTAGTGTAAAGCAAAACATCAGAAACACAGCAGGCACACACCATGGTCTACATTTACAATGCAACTGGAATCCTACAGAATTAGTGAGGGTTTTGCATCTCTGAACCCTGAACCCAGCAGGTTGATGCAACCAAAAGGTGAACTAGATGCACAGTAGCACGGTGGTTGGCACTGTGGCTTCAAAGTGCCAGGGACCCGGGTTTGATTCCCGGATTGAGTCACTGTCTGTACAGCGTCTGCACATTCTCCCCGTGTTTGCGTGGGTTTCCTCCGGGTGCTCCGGTTTCCTCCCACAAGTCCCAAAAGACATACTTGTTAGGTGAATTGGACATTCTGAATTCTCCCCCAGTGTACCCGAACCGGCGCCATAGTGTGGTGACTAGGGGATTTTCATAGTAACTTCATTGCAGTGTTAATGTAAGCCTACTTGTGACAATAATAAAGATTATTATTATTAATGTGGTCCCGCTATTAAGAAAGACAAGCCAGGGAACTACAGACCAGTGAATCTCACATCAGTAATAGGGAAACTACTGGAGAAGATTCTGAAGGAGAGAATTTATCTCCACTTGGAGAGACAAGGTTTGATCAGGGACAGTCATCATGGCTTTATCAGAGGGAGGTCATGCCTAACAAATTTGATTGAATTTTTGATCATGTAACCAAGTGTACAGATGAAAGTAGAGCATAGAGAACATAGAACATAGAGCATTACAGCGCAGTACAGGCCCTTCGGCCCTCGATGTTGTGCCGATCTGTGAAACCACTCTAAAGCCCATCTACACTATTCCCTGATCTTCCATATGTCTATCCAATGACCATTTGAATGCCCTTTGAGTTGGTGAGTCCACTACTGTTGCAGGCAGGGCATGCCACGCCCTTACTACTCTCTGGGTAAAGAACCTACCTCTGACATCTGTCCTATATCTATCTCCCCTCAATTTAAAGCTATGTCCCCTCGTGCTAGACGTCACCATCCGAGGAAAAAGACTCTCACTGTCCACCCTATCCAATCCTCTGATCATCTTGTATGCCTCAATTAAGTCACCTCTTAACCTTCTTCTCTCTAATGAAAACAGCCTCAAGTCTCTCAGTCTTCCCTCAAAAGATCTTCCCTCCATACCAGGCAACATTCTGGTAAATCTCCTCTGCACCCTTTCCAATGCTTCCACATCCTTCCTATAATGCGGCGACCAGAATTGCATGCAATACTCCAAATGCGGCCGCACCAGAGTTTTGTACAGCTGCAACATGACCTCATGGCTCCGAAACTCAATCCCTCTACCAATAAAAGCTAACACACCGTACCCCTTCTTAACAACCCTCTCAACCTGGGTGGCAACTTTCAGGGATCTATGTACATGGACACCGAGATCTCTCTGCTCATCCACACTGCAAAGAATTTTACCATTAGCCCAGTACTCTGTCTTCCTGTTATTCCTTCTAAAATGAATCACCTCACACTTTTCTGCATTAAACTCCATTTGCCACCTCTCAGCCCAGCGCTGCAGCTTATCTATGTCCCTCTGTAACTTGTAACATCCTTCCGCACTGTCCGCAACTCCACCGACTTTAGTGTCATCTGCAAATGTACTCACCCATCCTTCTACGCCCTCCTCCAGGTCATTTATAAAAATGACAAACAGCAGTGGCCCCAAAACAGATCCTTGTGGTACACCACTAGTAACTGAACTCCAGTCTTAACATTTACCATCAACCACCACCCTTTGTCTTCTTTCAGCTAGCCAATTTCTGATCCAAACTACTAAATCACCCTGAATCCCATGCCTCCGTATTTTCTGCAGTAGCCTACCATGGGGAACCTTATCAAACGCTTTACTGAAATCCATATACACCACATCAACTACTTTACCCTATCCACCTGCTTGGTCACCTTCTCAAAGAACTCAATAAGGTTTGTGAGGCACGACCTACCCTTCACAAAACCGTGTTGACTATCTGTAATCAAATTATTCCTTTCCAGATGATTATACATCCTTTCTCTTATAAACCTTTCCATGACTTTGCCCACAACAAAAGTAAGGCTCACTGGTCTATAGTTACCGGGGTTGTCTCTACTCCCCTTCTTGAACAAGGGGACAACATTTGCTATCCTCCAGTAGTGAATTGATGTAGTTTACATGGATTTCAGCAAAGTCTTTGACAAGGTCCCAGATGGGAGACTTATTAAGAAGGCAAATTCACGTAGGATACAGGCTGATTTATAAAGTAGATTCATAATTGGCTTAGTGGTAGGAGACAGAGGGTGATAATAGATGGCTACTTTTGATGTCTGGAAGCCAGTGACTAGTGGTGTACCACAGGGATCTGTGCTGGGCCCTGTATTGTTTGTCATTTATATAAATGACATAGATGACTATGTGGGTGTAGGATCAGCAAGTTTTGCGAATGACACAAATATTGGTCAGGTGGTTAACAGTTAGGTTGAGTGTCTTGGATTACAGGAGATATAGATGGGATGGTCAAATGGGAGGATAAGTGGCAGATAGAACTTAACCCTGAAAAGTGTGAGGTGATACACTTTGAAAGGAATAATTTAACAAGGAACTATACTATGAAAGGTTTGACACTGGGAAGTTCCGAAGAACAAAGGGACCTTGGTGTGTTTGCCTTAGACCTCTGAAGGCAGAAGGGCAGGTTAATAGGGTAGTGAAAAAGGCATTTGGGACACTCGCTTTAATCAATCAAGGCATAGATTACAAAAGCAGGGAGGTCATGATGAAGCTGTACAGAACTTTGGTGAGGCCACAGCTGGAGTACTGTGTGCAATTCTGGTCACCACATTGTAGGAAGGATGTGATTGCACTGGAGTGGGTGCAGAGAAGATTCACCAGAACGTTGCCTGGGATGGAACATTTAAATTACAAAGAGAGGTTGGATAGGCTTGGGTTGCTTTGTCTGGAGCAGAGGAGACTGAGCGGTGACCTGATTGAAGTGTACAAGATTATGAAGGGTATGGACAGGGTGGATAGGGAACAGCTGTTCCCCTTAGTTGCAGGGTCAGTTACAAGGGGACACAAGTTCAAAGTGAGGGGTGGGAGGTTTAGGGGGGATTTGAGAAAAAAACGTTTTATCCAGAGAGTGGTGAAGGTCTGGAATGCACTGCCTGGTAGGGTGGGACAGGCAGGATGCCTCACACCTATTAAAAAGTACCTGGATAAGTACTTGGTACTCCATAACATTCAAGACTATGGGCCAAGTGCTGGCAAGTGGGATTAGGTGGGCAGGTAAGTGTCTTTCATGCGTCAGTGCCGACTCGATGGGCCAAAGGGCCTCTTCTGCACTGTAGCATTCTTTGATCCTGTGATTCTGTGGTGTGTAGGGCATGTACTTCTGGACCGAGTTGGATGAGCCCCAGTGTGACTGAAGACCTAGCCTTACATTCTGGTTGACTTTGTGAAACTTGAAGCTGCCCTTTCTGCAATGGAGGGTGACCACACTTTCTGTGCGGATGGCTTGTCTGCAATTGGCCACAAGGTCCAGTTGGATGTTAGGGTCAAGTTTTGCATATAGGTCCAGTTCCCATAGCATTTGACTGGGCTATACAATACAATTTGATCCAGTGTCAATCTTTCCCTTCCGTTTTGCACTGCTGCAAATCATGTTCAGGATGGCGAAGATCTCAGCCTTCTCTATGATGGTGGTAACACTCTCACATTTGAGAGTTGTTAGAGGCTTAGCAGTTTGGTTACTCTGGCTGAGCTCCAGTTCGTTCACGCTTAACCTTGGAGGACTGACTGGTTGTAATTGTCATGATATTCAAACACACACATCATGATGGACACACCAACAGGCAAATCAGAGCACACAACACCACAACCAATCACAGACAAGAACACCAACCACATAAAAAGCACGAGCACGACACCTGGTGGTCAGTAGGTCTGGGGATAAAGAAACAGAGAAGAGCTGTTACAACATCACAAGCAGGGAACCCCCACGTGCAGAGTGCAAAGACAAAACTGTACATAGTAAGTTTGAATAAAATAGCGTTGTACCATATACAACCGTGTTGGCTCATCTGTGTGTCAGAACACCCAACACCACAGTAATGTGGTTGGTGGCAAAGGAAGGTTGTAGTGTCCAACTGCAGCATTTTGCAAAATGGTACCATTTGCCAGTTGTTGGCCACCACAGATGGGGGAGGGTGTGCCCAGTCCGGCAAAAACTTTTGTTTCCTGCCTAAACACCTTGCTGCTTTTTTCAGATTGTTTGTTTAGCATGCAGGTGCTGAAGGCTTATGCAGTGACAAATCCTTCTGTTGCAGCAGTTGTTTGTGGACAAGATCACTGTGGACCCCACAGACTATGCGATTCCCGACTAAACCATCAGTAAGCGTGCCAACCGTACATTTCTTTGCTAAGGTTTTTTGGGGTTTTTAAAATATTTTTTGTTCTACTCCTTTTTCACATTTTCTCCCAAATTTACACCCACCAACAATAAACAATAATTAGTAACAAATATGTCAATCCCCATATCAATAACAACGATCCCATCCTCCCACCAAACCCCAAACATTAGCCCGCATGTTCACACAAACAAATGACAAAAAGGTATTAGGGATCACCCATAGTCGCTATTAACACACACAGCCCCCCATCCCCGAACCCTCCAACCCACACGCCCCAACTAATGTTCGATGTTATCCTGTTCTTGAAAGTGCATAATGAAAAATGCCCATGAATTGTAGAACCCCTCCATACTTCCCCTCAGTTCAAACTTAACCATCTCAAGAGTCAAGAGTTTCAACAGATCCCCCCGCCACGCCAGGGCACAGGGTGGGGAGGCTGCTCTCCAACCTATCAGGCTCAGCCTTCGGGCGATCAACGGGGCGAAGGCTACGACATCTGCCTCCGCACCCGTTTCCAACCCTGGCTGGTCCGAATATGGCCTCCCGGGGGCCTGGGTCCAGTTTCAAGTGCATCACTTTAGAAATTACCCTAAAAACCTCCTTCCAGTTATCCTCCAGCTTTGGCCAGGACCAAAACATATGAACATGGGGTGGGATTCTCCGTCCCCCCACCGGGACGGAGAATCGGCGGGGGGGTGGGGGGGCGGCGTGAATCCCACCCCCGCCGGCCGCCGAATTCTCTGGCATCGAAAATTCGGCGGGGGCGGGAATCGCGACGCGCCAGTCGGCGGGCCACCCGGCGATTCTCCGGCCCGTGAGGGGCCGAAGTCGCGCTGCTGTCATGCCAGTCCTGCCGACGCGAATCAAACCACCTACCTTATCGGTGGGACTGGCGGTGATCTGGCCCCGGGGGGTGCCCCCGCAGTGGCCTGGCCCACAATCGGGGCCCACCGATCCATGGGAGGGCCTGTGCCGTGGGGGCATTCTTTTCCTTCCGCCCCGGCCACAGCCTCCGCGATGGCCGACGCGTAAGAGACACCCCCCTTGCACATGCGCGGGGATGACGTCGGCAGCCGCTGACCCTCCCGCGCATGCGCGGATTTCCGCCGACCGGCGAAGTCCTTTCGGCCCCGACTGACGTGGCGCCAAAGGCCTTTCTCGTCGGTCAGCGACGGGCAAACCACTCCGGCGCGGGGCTAGCCCCTCAAGGTGAGGGCTTGGTCCCGAAAGGTGCGGAGAAATCCGCACCTTTGGGGCGGCCCGATGCCAGAGTGGTTCACGCCACTCCATCCCGCCGGGACCCCCCACCCCGCCGGGTAGGGGAGAATCCCGCCCATGATTCATGGGCCCACCCCCCAGCAACGCTCACACACATCTTCTACTCCTTCAAAGAATCGGCTCATCCTCGCCCTCGTGAGGTGTGCTCTGTATACCACGTTCTGCTGTATCAGCCCCAACCTCGCGCACGTGGTGGAGGCATTCACTCTCCGGAGCACCTCAAACCAGACCCCCTCCTCCATATCCTCTCCCAACTCTTCCTCCCACTTTGCTTTGATCACTTCCATTGGTGCCTTCTCCTCTTCCAAAATAGCTCCGTAAACCGCTGACACTACCCCCTTCTCCAGTCGCCCTGTCGTCAGCACCTCCTCAAGCAATGTAGAGGCCGGCTCCACCGGGAAGCTCTGTCTCTCCTTTCTGGCAAAATCCCGAACCTGCATGTATTTAAACAATTCCCCCTGCTCCAGCCCATACTTCGCCTCCAGCTCCTTCAATCCTGCAAACCGACCCCTAAGAAACAAATCTTTTAGTGTCTCAATCCCCTTCTCCTCCCATTTCTGAAAATTTCCAGCCCACCTCCCTGGCTCAAATCTGTGGTTCCCCCGAATCGGCATTTCTCTTGACCCTGCCCCCAACCCGAAGTGTTGACGAAACTGCCTCCAAATTCTCAATGAAGCTATTATTACCGGACTCCCTAAGTATTTCCCCAGGGCCATCAGGAGCGGCGCTGTTGCTAGTGCTTTCAATCCCGACCCCCTGCACAAACTCCTCCATTCTGACCCACTGGGAATCAACCCCTCTGACCCAGTTCCGCACCTTCTCCACATTCACCGCCCAGTAGTAATACACCAGGTTCGGAAGACCCAAACCCCCTGCCTTCCTTCCCCTCTGTAGCAGCACCTTTCTAACTCTGACCACGTTCCCTCCCCATATGAACAAAGTAATCCTTCCCTCAATCTCTCTGAAAAAAGCCTTTGGCAGGAAAAACCGCAGGGATTGGAAAATAAACAGAAATCGCGGCAACACGTTCATTTTAACCGCCTGTACCCGACCCACCAGTGACAGAGGGAGACCATCCCACCTTGCCAGATCAGCTTTCACTCTCCCCACCAAACTAGAAATGTTGTACCCCGAGAAAGACCCAAACATTCAAAGCAGCTCCAATATTCCTCCTATCAACGCACTCGGTTCCGACACGTATAACAGCAAGTCATCGGTATATAAGGACACTCTATGCGCTATCCTTCCCCGCACTATTCCTTTCTATACCCACGAACGTCTTAATGCGAAGGCCAACGGCTCAATCGCGAGTGCAAACAGCAGGGGGGACGTAGGACATCCCTGCCTAGTCCGAAGGTGGGGAGAAAAATATCTCGAGCTGATGTTGTTTGTGTGGACACTCGCCCTCGGCTCCTTATATAGTAGCTTTACCCAGTTCACAAATCTTAGTCCAATCCCAAACCGCTCCTGAACTGCCATCAAGTACCCCCATTCTACCCAGTCAAACGCCTTCTCAGCGTCCAATGCCACAACCACCTCTGTTTCCTTCCCCTCTGCCGGTGCCATAAAGACGTTCAATACCCTTATAACATTTGAAAAGAGCTGCCTCCTTCTCAAGAACCCCGTCTGACCTTCACCTATCACCTTCGGGAGACACTCCTCCAGCCTACCCGCCAGTACCTCCGCCAATACTTTTGCGTCCACATTCAGAAGTGATATGGGCCCATACGACACACACTCCGTCAGATCCTCATCTTTTTTTAGCAACAGGGAAATCGATGCCTGCCCCAAGGTTTGTGGCAACACCCCCTTCCCTAGCCCCTCTTCAAACATCCCCACCATCATCCATCATGGTGCCAGCTTATCCTTGAATTTTTTATAATATTCCACCGGAAACCCATTCGGCCCTGCAACCTTCCTGGACTACATCCTCCCAATCGCATCCTTTATCTGCTGCTCCACTATTGCACCTTCTAATGTAGCCCTGTCCCCCTCCCCTAACCTCGGGTACTCCAACCCATCTAGAAATTCCTGCATCTCACAGGTGGCTCTGACCTGTACAACCTCTCATAAAATTCCTCAAAAACCTTGTTAATCAGATCCGGAGCCACCACCAACTTCCCTGCCCTATCCTTCACCTGAAGAATTTCCCTTGCAGCTGCCTCCCTCCGGAGCTGACCTGCTAACATACGCCTTATCTCTATGTTCATAAACTGCACCCCTTGCTCGTCTCAGTTGGCGCACCGCCTTCCTGGTAGATAATCGGTCAAAACTCGCCTGTAGTTCCTTCCTGTTTTCCAGCTTCTCTGGGTCCCCATCTTCTGCTTAACTCCTATTTACCTCCAACATCTCATCTATTACCCTCTGCCGCTCCAGCCTCTCCTCTTTGTCCACCCTGGCCTTAAACAAAATCACCTCACCCCTCACCACCGCGTTTAGAGCCTCCCAGACAACTGCCTTCGACATCTCACCCGTACAGTTGAAACCTCCATATTCCTCAATTACCTTTTCAATTTTGTCACAGAACCCTTGGCCCACCAAAAGTCCAACATCCAGTTTCCACCCCGGCCTCTGCGCTACCCCCTTCTCCAGTACCAAATCCCCCCAATGCGGAGCATGATCTGACACTGCAATTGCCGAGTATTCTGACCCCTTAACCCCAGCCAGCAAAGCCTTCCCCACCACGAAAAAGACGATCCGGACTGCTCAGAAAAACAAGTACTCCCGTTACCTCGGGTGCAGAAACCTCCAAGGGTCCACTCCTCCCATTTCCACCATTAGCCCAGCCAACACCTTCACCCCGCCCTGATGGGACCAGCGAGCGCGGCCGTGACCTGTCCAACCTTGGCTCCTGCACCAAGTTCCAGTCCCCCCACACTATCAGTTCGTGTGTGTCCAAGTCGGGGATGGCCCCTAACACCTTCTTTGCGAATCCCGCATCGTCCCAATTGGGACCGTATACATTGAACAGCGCCACTAATCTCCCATCCAGCATGCCTGTCACAATCACATATCTACCCCCCCTGAGCTGCCACCACCTTCTCCATCTGGAAGCGTACACTTTTGCTGACCATTACCGCTACCCCTCGAGCCCTCCCGTCAAATCCAGAGTGAAACACTTGACTAACCCAGCCCTTTTTAAGCCTTGCCTGGTCCTTCACCCTCAAGTGAGTCTCCTGCAGCATTGCTACAATGGCTTTCAAACTTTTAAGATGCGCAAGCACCCTTGACCGGACCTCCTAACCCCCTCACGTTCCACGTGACTATCCTAACTGGGGGTCTCTCACCCCCCCCACCCTTCTTATCCACCATCATCATACCACCAGGCCCTGCCCCATGAGCCTGACCCTACATTTCCTCTCGAAAAAACATCTCCCAACATCAATCCCTTCCCCCCCCCCCTCGCTCGCCTCGTAGGCCCATCGAAACCCGCTAACCAGGCTCCAATGTCCACAGCCTTCCTCTCACCTCACTTCCGTTCACCAGCCGACTTTAGTTAGCTAGCGCGGGTGGCTCCCCCCGCCAAGGTATACCGTCCACTCCCACCCAGTCCCAGAGAAAGAAAAAACAAAAACAACAATCCAACCCAGACGATTCACTAAAATAAGATATAACCGTCGCAACACAGAATGCCAATCAACCCAACCAATAACTTGAACTCTGTAACAATGTAAAGAGAAGTAAATTACAATACACGTCAGTAAAAAGAAAGTTATATCATTTATACATTTTCCAGCTCCCCAATTACAGTCCACAGTATCTCGTCCAGCTAAGCTCCTCACGTCTGTCCCAAGCTTTCTGCCCTCACGAACGCCTCAGCCGCCTCCGCTGTCCTGAAATAAAAGTCTTTGGCATCATACGTCACCCTCAGCTTCGCTAGGTATACCTTACCAAATCGCACCCCCTTTTTGTACAGTGCCGCCTTCACTCGCCCGAACGCCGCTTGTCTTTTGCCAACTCCACCGTCAAGTCCTGGTAGATCCGAACTCCAGCACCATCCCACAGCACTTCGCGCTTCTGCTTCGCCAGCTTAACACCTCCTTCATGCAGTACTTATGGAAGCAGATGATTATTGCTCTTGGTGGCTCATTCACTTTGGGCTTCGGCCTTAATGACCGATGAGCTCGGTCCAGCTCGTACCGGGAGGGATTCTCACCCTCCCCCATCAACTCCACCAACTTCTTAGCAAAGTACTCTGTTGGCCTTGGGCCCTCTGTCCCTTCGGGCAAGCCCACAATTCTCAGATTGTGCTGCCTCGAGCGGTTCTCCAAGTCCTCGAGCTTTGCTCGGAATCCTCTGTTGACCTCCACCACCCTCCACAACTCGTCTCCCATCGAAGTGAACTAGTCGCTGTGCTGCGACACGACCTCCTCCACTTTCTTCATCTTCTTGCCCTGCTCTCTCACCTCGGCCAATGTCTTTGCCACAGCTACCCTCACCGGGACGATTGCCTCCTCCACCATTGACTTCAATGCGACAGCCATCTCTTTCCTCAAAGCCTCCATGTGCCTCGCAAACTGCTTTTCCAGCTCCACCGCCATCACCTCGGTCATCTTCTCCACCGTAAGTAGTGCGGCCCCACCTCCATCACCTCGGTCATCTTCTCCACCGTAAGTAGTGCGGTCCGGCATCCGCCATCTTGTCGGCACTTTTCCTGATCTTTTCATTCAGCGGTGAGCCCACGTTTCCTCGACGCTGCTTTTCGCATCCTTTAACAACTTATTTTTCCTTTTTTTTCACCCTTCCTTCCTTCTTCAATCTTTTTTTTATTTTATAGAAAAACAAAAAAAATTTCCTTCAAAAAAAAAGAAAAAAAAACTTTCACCAAGTTTCATTAACACTTCTTTCTCTTCTTTTTTGTCTTCCTCCAGAATTCCCCTGGGACCGAACTTCAGTCTTCTTACCACATTCTAGGCGGGAGCCACCCGATGTGGGACATCTCACCTACATCGGGCCTGCCGCATCGACCTCTGTTTGGCTCCGCCCCCGCTGCTCTGACCTCCACGCGCGCTGGGCCCCACGCCTCAGCACCAGCCGCCCGATACCCGTGTGGGGTTCCTCGCCGGTTTTCAAACCGGCCCCGCTTGATGCCTGAGACGGCCCCAAAGGCCGACAATAATCGGGGGGGAGAGCGAAGAATCGGGGAAACCCCCGAAAGCGCTGCAAATAGTGGCCACCGGCGGGAGCTCCACTCGATGCGGCCGAGCTGCTCGCAAACGCCACCGGAAGTCCCCTTTGCTAAGATTTTTAAGGTTGCTGGAGATGACTGTATCAATTTGTCACATCTTTGGTCTGTAGTGTCAAGCACATACCTGTCGAGTATTATGTTCTTCACTGCTGGAGTAGCATCCACCTGAGATCCAGGCATAAGAAAATGCTGCAGTATGTGTCACACACCATAGAATAACATTTCACATAATCATAGAATCTGTACAGTATAGAAGGAAGACAATCGGCCCATTGAGTTTACACCGATCCTCTGAAAGAGCGCCCAAACTGGGCTCCTCCCCCATCCTTTCCCTGAACCCCATCACCCCACATAAACTTTGGAAACTATGGACAATTTAGCTTGACAAATCCACCTAACCCTCACATCATTGGGCTGTGGGAGGAAACAGGAGCACCCGGAGGAAACCCACTGAGTGAAAGTACAAACTCCACACAGTCATCCGAGGCCGGAATTGAACCCATGTCCCTGGTGCTGAGAGGCAGCAGTGCTAACCATGCCCATATGTGCTATTTAAAAGTTTGTTTTTGGCTCGCCGACTTATTTTATTCAACTGGATGTCTGTGGCTGCACATTCCCACTTGCAATGGTTCAAGGAGACGATAATGTTTCTTAAGGTGCATTTAATATTTTCAAGTTTATCAGGATCAATTTTAAAAATTGATTCAGTCTGGCAACCTTTTGTTTGTTCATAGATTATCATAGAATTTACAGTGCAGAAGGAGGCCATTCGGCCCATCGAGTCTGCACCGGCTCTTGTTATTTTGACAATCTTTCTTTCTCTTCCACGAATTGAATAATTCTATCTATTCCTTTTCCTTTTTTCTTGCCGTTCCATTTTTATTCTAACTTTTTCTCAGTCTGCATTTTATTCTGGAGCATTTTGTTAAACCAATAAATAAAGCATAGAATTTTTTTTTTAAATTTACCAAATGCAATAAATTCCTCTGCAATATGGTCCATTAAATTTCAACTTTATTCTGTCTCCTTTGTAACACTGGATTATCAATGCTCAATTCCAAAAATCCAGTGGCATTCCCATCAACCGGTAGTGCTAAAGTGTTAAAAGATGGGAAATATGGAGAACAGTGTCTCGTCCAACTATCTGAATATGAATGGAAGTATCCAAAGTAATCCGTTGGTGAAAGTGGCAGTGGTGGTTAAGATGCTTGCAAGACGCTTGCCTACTGTGTTCCACACTTCCAACTGTCTAATAACTGCCTGAAAACAAATAACATGTACGTTAAAGCTATGAGCCCTTGTGTTTTCGTTATGCATGTACCGTATCTTCGCCGTGGATTTTTTTTTGCAATTAATACTCGCCTATACATTCTGAGATCTTCCATCCTTTACATGGTGTAAACAGCAGCACTAACATCATTGCGATATATACCAGTTTGGACCGGGAATTATCATGATGTCATTCGTCCATGAAATTCTGGAGCTTGACATTATTTGCTGCCCTCCCCTTGTTCCCACCCGACCATCGGAGCTCAACTCGCATCACCTGGCAGTCAAAGAAATGCAATGGCGGCCCCAAGAATGCTGAGGAACATTCTCTGGAAGGTTGAAGTTGTCAGACGATGGACTATTGCAAGAACTGCCAAAGGGCACAGCCAAGACAAAGTTATAGGAACAGGCATGATGCGTGCTGTTCAGGATCTAAACCAAGGCCAGTACTGGCCTGCACCATGCAAACACACCCATTTCCAGAATTAGGGACAGTACAACCTAACAGCATCATTACAACTAGGTCACCTCAATAATGGTGGAACTGCTGGTAAATGGTCATCCCTTGAAAATGTACATGTGTTTACATTTTCCAAAAATCTGTCCTGGTCCACCCACATTGACGCTACCACCAAGAAAGCACGACCGCACCAATATTTCCTCAGGAAACTAAGGAAATTCGGTATGTCCACATTAACCCTGACCAACTTGTATAGATGCACCACAGAAAGCATTCTATCTGGCTGCATCACAGCCTTGTATGGCAACTGCTCGGCCCAGGACCGCAAGAAACTTCAGAGAGTCGTGAACACAGCCCAGTCCATCACACGAACATGCCTCCCATCCATTGACTCCATCTACACCTCCCGCTCCCTGGGGAAAGCAGGCAGCATAATCAAAGACCCCTCCCACCTGGCTTACTCACTCTTCCAACTTCTTCCATCGGGCAGGAGATACAGAAGTCTGAGAACACGCACGAACAGACTCAAAAACAGCTTCTTCCCCGCTGTTACCAGACTCCTAAATGACCCTCTTATGGACTGACCTCTTTAACACTACACCCTGTATGCTTCATCCGATACCGGTGCTTATGTAGTTAAATTGTGTAGCGCATAAAGACTCACGAGAGACGAATAGAGATGAAGTCGATGAGGCTTTATTAAGCGTGACTTGTTCCCCGCAGTTCAGTAGCAGACTGGCCTGCGGGGGAGAACACCTGGTTCTTATACTCCACCTTCAGGGCGGAGCTAGAGGTCAACAGCTAACCAGGACCCGGGATCTGTCAGCCAATGACATCACGGCTTCACAGTCCCACATGACCCCTAATGCATACTACCACATTCACCCCTTGTTAAAAATGAACCCGGCGGGGTGGTGCTTCGCATGGTGGTAAGGGTTTACAAGGCTGGTCCTGGGAGGAAAACTTTTGCATGTCATCACAGTATGTACAGAGGTTTTTTTTTTTTTTTTTGAACTATTTACAGTAAAAAGGGGGAAAAAGAAAGAGTTCTCGTTAAAGTCCACAACATTGTAGTGTTACATCGATGCCACAAGTCGGTCGGGCGGTCTGGTCGTCCTCGTCGATCGCCTCGGCCCCGGTGGTGGTGCTTGGCCCAGTGTTGTCGTCTCCGGGAGTATAACGGTTTCTGCTTCAGCTTCACTTCTGGTCGGACCTGGGAGGAGGACCGATCCTCCCGGGAAGGGGGCGCTCGCGGGGTGCGCCGGTGGCAGGGAGGGGGTGATTGGTGTTGGGGGGGTGTGCGTGTTGCCGGCGGTCGCCAGATCTCGCAGGGAGACCGTGTCCTGTCGGCCGTCGGGGTACTCCACGTAAGCGTACTGCGGGTTCGCGTGGAGGAGGCGAACCCTCTCGACCAACGGGTCCGACTTGTGCGCCCGCACATGTTTTCGGAGCAAGATGGGTCCTGGGACCGCCAGCCAGGTCGGCAGCGACGTTCCAGAGGAGGACTTCCTGGGGAAGACGAGGAGGCGCTCATGAGGCGTTTTGTTAGTGCTAGTACACAGTAGCGACCGGATGGAGTAGAGAGCGTCCGGGAGGACCTCCTGCCACCGTGAAACTGGGAGGTCCCTGGACTGTAGGGCCAGTAAGACGGTCTTCCAGACCGTGCCGTTCTCCCTCTCTACTTGCCCGTTCCCCCGGTGGTTGTAGCTGGTCGTCCTGCTCGAGGCTATACCGTTGCTGAGCAGGAACTGGCGCAGCTCGTCACTCATGGAGGAGGACCCCCTGTCGCTGTGGACGTATGCGGGGCAACCGAACAGTGTGAATATGGTGTTAAGGGCTTTAATGACTGTGGCCGCTGTCATGTCAGGGCAGGGGATGGCGAAGGGGAAACGGGAGTACTCGTCCACCACATTCAGGAAGTATGTGTTGCGGTCGGTGGAGGGGAGGGGCCCTTTGAAATCCAGACTAAGGCGTTCAAAGGGACGGGAAGCCTTGATCAGGTGCGCACCATCCGGCCTGAAAAAGTGCGGTTTGCACTCTGCGCAGATGTGGCAGTTCCTTGTGACTGTACGGACCTCCTCCACAGAGTAGGGGAGGTTGCGGGACTTTATAAAGTGGTAGAACCGAGTGACCCCCGGGTGGCAGAGGTCCTCGTGGAGGGTTTGGAGGCGGTTAATTTGTGCGTTGGCACATGTGCCGCGGGATAGGGCATCGGACGGCTCGTTCAGCTTTCCGGGACGGTACAGGATCTCATAGTTGAATGTGGAGAGCTCGATCCTCCACCTTAAGATCTTGTCGTTTTTAATTTTGCCCCGCTGTGCATTATCGAACATGAAGGCTACCGACCGTTGGTCCGTGAGGAGAGTGAATCTCCTGCCGGCCAGGTAATGCCTCCAATGTCGCACAGCTTCCACTATGGCTTGGGCTTCCTTTTCCACTGAGGAGTGGCGGATTTCTGAAGCGTGGAGGGTTCGGGAGAAAAAGGCCACGGGCCTGCCCGCTTGCTTAAGGGTGGCCGCTAGAGCTACATCGGAGGCGTCGCTCTCGACCTGGAAGGGGAGGGACTCGTCGATGGCGCACATCGTGGCCTTTGCGATACCCGCTTTGATGCGGCTGAAGGCCTGGCAAGCCTCTGTCGACAGAGGGAAGGTCGTGGTCTGTATTACGGGGCGGGCCTTGTCTGCGTACTGGGGGACCCACTGGGCGTAATATGAAAAGAACCCCAGGCAGCGTTTTAGGGCTTTTGAGCAGTGCGGGAGGGGAAATTCCATGAGGGGGCGCATGCGTTCGGGGTCGGGGCCTATTATCCCATTGCGCACTACATATCCCAAGATGGCTAGCCGGTTTGTGCTAAAAACGCACTTGTCCTCGTTGTATGTGAGGTTCAAGGCTTTAGCGGTCTGGAGGAATTTTTGGAGGTTGGCGTCGTGGTCCTGCTGATCGTGGCCGCAGATGGTTACGTTGTCGAGGTACGGGAACGTGGCCTGCAACCCGTGTTGATCAACCATTCGGTCCATCTCTCGTTGGAAGACCGAGACCCCGTTTGTGACGCCAAATGGGACCCTTAGGGAGTGGTATAATCGCCCGTCTGCCTCGAAGGCTGTGTACTTGCGGTCACTTGGGCGGATGGGGAGCTGATGGTAGGCGGACTTGAGGTCCACGGTGGAGAAGACCTTATATTGGGCAATCCGATTGACCATGTCGGATATGCGGGGGAGAGGGTACGCATCTAGTTGTGTGTACCTGTTGATGGTCTGGCTATAGTCTATGACCATCCTTTGCTTCTCCCCTGTCTTTACTACTACCACCTGTGCTCTCCAGGGACTGTTGCTGGCCTGGATTATGCCTTCCTTCAGTAGCCGCTGGACTTCGGACCGAATGAATGTCCGGTCCTGGGCGCTGTACCGTCTGCTCCTAGTGGCGACGGGTTTGCAATCCGGGGTGAGGTTTGCAAACAAGGATGGGGGCTCAACCTTGAGGGTTGCGAGGCCGCAGATAGTGAGTGGGGGTATTAGGCCACCGAATTGGAAGGTCAGGCTCTGCAGATTGCACTGGAAGTCTAATCCCAGTAATGTGGGCGCGCAGAGTTGGGGAAGGACGTAGAGCCTGTAGTTTTTAAACTCCCTCCCTTGCACCGTTAGGGTCACTATGCAGAAGCCTTTAATCTGTACGGAGTGGGATCCTGCAGCTAGGGAAATCTTTTGCGCACTGGGACGGATGGTCAAAAAACAGCGTCTTACCGTGTCGGGGTGGATGAAGCTTTCCGTGCTCCCGGAGTCGACCAGGCATGGTGTCTCGTGCCCGTTTATCAGCACCATTGTTGTCGTCGTCTGGAGCGTCCGGGGCCGTGCTTGGTCCAGCGTCATTGAGGCCAGACGTGATTGTAGTGCTTGAGCGTCTTCCTCGAACCCCGTGGAGCCGTCGACACTGGGGTCCGTTGTTGCCGTCCAAGATGGCGGCGGGGGTGAACAAAATGGCCGCCCCCATGCATCGCACATGGCTGGGGGATCACAAGATGGCGGCGGGGTGGACAAAATGGCCATCCCCATGCGT
This sequence comes from Scyliorhinus torazame, assembly GCF_047496885.1. NCBI lineage: Eukaryota > Metazoa > Chordata > Chondrichthyes > Carcharhiniformes > Scyliorhinidae > Scyliorhinus > Scyliorhinus torazame. Next base: position 271,098,866 of record NC_092709.1, read on the forward strand.
CGCACAGGTCTGGGGGGGTCCCAAGATGGCGGCGCCCCTCCTCCCCTCGTGGTGGCCGGGACCCAAAATGGCGGCGCCTGCGGGTCGCACATGGGGCGCTGGGGGGGTTGGGGAGCGTTAGAAGCGCGCAGGACTCCTTGTTCTCCGGGGACAGCGGCGACCTCCTGGGACCGGCACACAGCCGCGAAATGGCCCTTTTTCCCGCAGCTCTTACAAATCGCTGCGCGGGCCGGGCAGCGCTGCCGGGGGTGTTTCGCCTGGCCGCAGAAATAGCAGCGGGCTCCCCCGGGACGACTTGGCGTCTGAACCGCGCAAGCCTGTGGGGTGGGGGGGAGGGGGGGGGTTTGTCGCGACGGGGGTCCACGGAGCCTGAGGGGCTGCCGTGCGGTCGGGGCCGTAGGCGCGGGCGTTTCGCGCGGCCACATCCAGGGAGGCTGCAAGGGCCCGTGCCTCTGAGAGTCCTAGGGACTCTTTTTCTAAAAGTCTTTGGCGGATTTGGGAAGAGTTCATACCAGCCACAAAAGCATCACGCATTAACATGTCCGTGTGTTCCATCGCGTTTACCGGGGGGCAGCTGCAGGCCCGTCCCAAAATTAGTAGCGCAGCGTAGAATTCATCTATCGATTCTCCGGGACTTTGCCGTCTCGTTGCGAGTTGGTAGCGTGCGTAGATCTGGTTCACTGGGCGAACATAGATGCTCTTTAGTGCTGCGAACGCTGTCTGGAAATCCTCTGCGTCTTCGATGAGAGGGAAAATTTCCGGGCTTACCCTCGAGTGCAGGACCTGTAGTTTCTGGTCTTCTGTGACCCGGCCGGGGGCCGTTCTGAGGTAGGCCTCGAAACAAGTCTGCCAGTGTTTGAAAACTGCTGCTGAGTTCACTACGTTGGGGCTGATCCTCAGGCATTCCGGGATGATCCTGAGCTCCATTGTCCTTTAAGCACGCTTAATAAATTGTAGCGCACAAAGACTCACGAGAGACGAATAGAGATGAAGTCTATGAGGCTTTATTAAGCGTGAATTGTTCCCCGCAGTTCAGTAGCAGACTGGCCTGCGGGGGAGAACTCCTGGTTCTTATACTCCGCCTTCAGGGCGGAGCTAGAGGTCAACAGCCAACCAGGACCCGGGATCTGTCAGCCAATGACATCACGGCTTCACAGTCCCACATGACCCCTAATGCATACTACCACACATTGTATACCTTGTGTTGCCCTATTATGTATTTTCTTTTCTGCCCTTTTCTTCCCATGTACTTAATGATCTGTTGAGCTGCTCGCAGAAAAATACTTTTCACTGTACCTGGGTACACGTGACAAACAAACCCAATCCAATCCAATCCAATTATGTATTTATAATACGTTCTGTGTTTACATGTATGGAATGAGCTGCCTGGACTGTACGCAGAACAATAATTGTCACTGTACCACAGTACACGTAACAATAAATCCAAATCTAATCTAAAATGGAGCTGTGGTCTCCATTATCGGGGAGCAAACATATGAATACCTCCAAACTGGTATTCAACTCTTGAGCTTAGAAGACATGAAGAACAAAGTAACCACCTACATGAGGTAACCATTATGAATGCAGGCGCCACAGTGACTAACAGGCAGCAATCAGCTCGACACCCACTCATCATTCTGTAGGGGTAAGGACCAAGCCTAATGAGAGAGATTATCCCCAGTGGATCAGGCTGAACTGGTGGGAGATCTTCAGGCTGGGCTTTGGAGGAGTGCATGAATTCATCAGCAAATACCTGAAGTTTTCCCGGAAGGATTTGGGAAAATAAGAGGAGCCAAAGCCAAGATTTATGTCGACACTGATGCTATGCCTAAATATTTTAGAGCAAGATCAGTTCCCTACTCCATAATAAGTCCCATACAGTTTGCAGGGTCCCTGCCCTTAAACTGGACAAATCAGTCCGCTTACTTGTGACAATAAGCGATTATTATTATTATTCTGTGGAGATTATAAGAAAGGGGTCAATCAGGTTTCCAAGCTAGATAGATAGCTCACACCTTAAATTGAAGACCCATACATCAAGTTAGCAGGTGACCAGACATCCACAAAGTTGGGTATAAGCTATGCCTACCTTGAACTTGAATTAGACAAGCCTTCCCAGAGATATGATACAATCAACCTGCACAAGGGCCGATATGAGTACACTCGTTTGCCCTTCGGAGTCTCATCAGCATGCACAATATTCCAAAGGGTCATGGAGAACATAGTCCAAAGTGGCGGTGTACTTGGATGACATCCTGGTCATGGGGACTTCAGAACGAGAACACCTGACAATCTAGAAGACATCTTACAGAGGTTCCCAAGTACACCTGAAAAGGAAAAAATGTGTTTTTCAAGCAACTGAACTTGGTCTATTAAGTGGATAAAAAAGGGTTATATCTGGTAGAGGAGGCCATCAAGGAAGCACAATGGAGTTAAATTCCTTCCTGGGATTAGTAAATTATTACAGGAAATGTATCCTGAATTTGGCCTCCTTAATGATCCCCTTCCATTCCCTACTGTACAAGTGCGAAAGATGATCTTGGAAGGCACCACAGGTGGAGACTTTCACTAAAGTTAAACAATTTGCTGTCATCCAATGTATTGGCCCAAATTGACCCTAAGAAGGAACACACTTTGACATAATGTGGGCAGCACAGTAGCATAGTGGTTGGCACTATGGCTTCACAGTGCCAGGGTCCCAGGTTCGCTTCCGGCTTGGGTCACTGTCTGTGCGGAGTCTGCACGTTCTCCCTGTTTCTGCGTGGGTTTCCTCCGGGTGCTCCGGTTTCCTCCCACAAGTCCCGAAAGACGTGCTGTTAGGTGAATTGGACATTCTGAATTCTCCCTCTGTTTACCCGAACAGGAGCCAGAATGTGGCGACTAGGGGCTTTTCACAGTAATTTCATTGCAGTGTTAATGTAAGCCTACTTGTGACAATAAATATTATTATTATGATGCTTCCCTTCGTGGTGTTGGGGGCAGTACTTTCACACCACTGGAAAGATGGAATGGAAAGACCTATTGGATACGCATCCAGGACCCTGTCGGATGCCGAGCGGAGGTATTCTCAAATTGAGAAAGAGGGCTTGGTGGTCGTGTTTTTGGTGTAAAAACGTTACACTAATACATTTAAGGTTGAATTTTCATAATATTAACTAAACACGCGCCTTTACTGAGACTTTTTATTGAGGATAGGGCAATTCTTGCTATTGCCTTGTTACTTACAGCTTATGAATACCTTTTAGAGAACCTCACTGGAACCCAGTAGCTAACGGCGATGGGTTGAGTACCCTCCCACTGTCCAAAAGCTGCTCCTTTAACAGCATTGGAAGAGATTGCGACGTCCCTGCATTCTTTGGAGACTTTGCCGGTGTCCGCAAGGTAAATTAAGACCTGAACACAAAAAGACCCAGCTGTCTAAGCTAAAGGACATAATCCTGAATGGTGGATTCCGAGGACAACTCTCACAAGAAATGAAACCTTATCTGACTAAGAAAGACGAGCTCAGTGTTGAGGATGGTATCATTCTCTGGCGTTCCGAGTACTTGACCCTCACCCAGGGTGGCGTCCGATATTTATGGAACTACAGAATGGCCAACCTGGTGTATCGAAAACAAAAATGCTCGCCAGCAGCTACGTCTGGTGGCCTGGCTTCGACTCAGACATCACTGACTTGGTGAGATAGTGCGATCTATGCCAGGAGAATCAAAACCTCCTTCCCTCAGCCTCCCCACATGCATGGGAGTGGCCTGGCAGACCATGGGTGCGCGTGCACATTAACTTTGTCAGGCCGAGGGCAGCACGGTGGCACAGTGGCACACTGCTGCCTCACGGCGCCGAGGTCCCAGGTTCAATCCCAGTTCTGGGTCACTGTCCGTGTGGAGTTTGCATTTTTTCCAATTAAGGAGCAATTTAACGTGGCCAATCCACCTACCATGCACATCTTTGGGTGTGGGGGCAAAACCCATGCAAACACAGGGAGAATTGGGTACTCTAAATTTATTTTAAAAAATACTTTGTCAGACCTTTTATGGATTCCATGTTTTTGATCCCGGTAGATGCACGCTCCAAATGGTTGAAGATACATCACATGAGCTCCACTACCTCCCAAGCAGATTTTCTCCATGCACGGAATACCAGAAGTCCTGGTATCCAATAATGGCAATGCCTTCACCTGTAGTGAGTTCCAAAATCTCATGCTATCCACTGGCATCAGACCAGCACATTATCACCTGTTGTCAAATGCGCTGGCAGAATGGACGATGCAGACTTTCAAAACTGGCATGAAGAAACCACCTGCGACATCTATAGAGACCAAATTGGCACAATTTTTGTTTGACTATAGGACCACTCATCACACAACAACAGGAATTGCCCCAGCGTAACTGGTAATGGGATGACGGCTTTGTATGAGACTGAGCCTGGTCTTCCCAAACCTGACGGGTAGGGTGGAGACCCAGCAAGAGAACCAGAAAAAAAATTACAACTCTGCAAGAACAGAAAGAGCAGAAAGAACAGGCGATCAGGTTTAAGTGAGGAACTTCAGAAATCGTCCCAGCTGGGTCCCTGGGAACATATTGGAGAAAACAGGGCCAGTGTCACACCAAGTGAAGGTCCAGAGTAAGGTTATTAAGAAATGCATGGACCACTTCAGCAGGAGGGAGTCTACCCCCGAACATGCCTCGTTACTGCCCATGGAGGGGCTGGTTTAGCACAGGGCTAAATCGCTGGCTTTTAAAGCAGACCAAGGCAGGCCAGCAGCACGGTTCAATTCCCATACCAGCCTCCCCGAACAGGCACCAGAATGTGGCGACTAGGGGCTTTTCACAGTAACTTAATTTGAAGCCTACTTGTGACAATAAGCAATTTTCATTTCATTCATGGAGGTGGCCGCCACCAGAACCGGGCAACAGTTCGAAGCCAACCCAGTGCCCAACCCTCCGGATAACAGGGACATGGACTCTCAGATGGAAGCTGGTGCCCTGACTGAAGCGGACCCCGAAGAGGAACCCAGGGCAATTACTCTTCGGCGTTCCCTCTGGAAACGAAGATCCCCAATTCGGTTCACACCAGCACATCCCATCTCACCCTCAACTGATCTCGGACCGATTGCCAAGTGATGGAAGGGACTGAGGGAAAAACAGATTTAAGGGGAATGGATGTTATAGTGGCCACAAAGAACATTGAGGATCATTAATTGATCCCCGGGCTTGGGCGCGTGCAAAATAAGCTGCAGCTGCGGCCTTTTTCATTATATAAATAAAAGGGTATGGTGTCAGATGACTGGCCTTGATAAGATTATTACAGATAATTTGGGCCAAACACAAACACGCAGTTCGCTTATTCTTATTTGAATTCATAGTTTTCCCGAAGGGAGATTCCTTGTTGTTTTTGTGTACGGCAGCCACTCAGCAAACATGATTACATTCCTTTTACCTACACACCAGCTAAAAGGAGTTAAAATGAACAATTCTTAACGAGGGCTGCAATATTGGACTTTTTCATATCCAACGTGCTTCCTACTCAGTGTAGTAATGAGAAATGAAAGCTAAAAAATTGAATTCATTTGGCACCTTTCATGTCTCAAAGCTCCTGCAACCAATTAATGACTTTTGAAGTGTAGTCATTGTTGTTGTTCAGGCAAATGTGACAGCCAATTTGCACATACCAAGGACCCACAAACAATGAGATGAATGGCCAGTTAATCTCTTTTTTTCTGTTGTTGATAAAGGGCTATACTTGGCCGAAACACCAAAAGAACATCAAATAGTCGTATGGGATCTTTTATGTCTGCTGGACTAGACATACCTTGCCTGAAAGACTGCATATCAGAAAGTGTAGTACTCCCTGAAGTGTCAGCCTAAATTCTGTGCTTATGTCTAGTAATGGGCCTTGAGCTCACAGGCTTGTAACTGAGGTGAGAGAACTACCACTAAACCAATTAAATAATTACGTGATATGACTTTCGAGTTGACTGTATTTTTCAAATGTGCAGGTATATAATACGCGCCCATTTAAAAAGTTTTTGTGTATGGTAACAGCTCAGGTTTAGGCTATATAGGCACTGTGCCAAAAAGCAGCCTCATGAGAACAAAGGGTGGCTTCAAGCTAATTAGTTGTCAAGTCTTCTCGTCTACATAATGTTGTGCCAACTGAAATTTATCAAACAAGCTGAAATGAGTGAGGCTTGAGCATATCAGGAGAAGTGATCACCAGCTTCTGGTTCTCTAAATCAAGATACTAAAAATTCTGACAATTCACAATCCTACAGAATTACTGTTCACCTTACTGGCTAATGTGACATTTTTGAATTTATGTTCCTTTGGTAATGTATTATTTAAGTAGACCACCTACTCTGAGTGAAGGAAGTCTTTAACCTAGTGCTAGCATTCCTGCTTCTGAGTCAGACGGTGTAGTTTTTGAATTCACTTCAATTAGTCCAGATGAGTGGAGGCTGAAGGTCCAACTCTGAACTTTCGTTTGATATCCACTGAGATACCCGTTTCAGGTGGGTATGAATGACCACCCTCATTTAATGGGCGGGTGGAGCCCATAAGTCCCTTCTACAGTGTAGGACTAATCCAGGTATAGGTATATGTGGACATTGACCACAACTATAGTGAACCCCATGGAAATCTGGAAATTGCAGACACTAAGAGGCCATTCAGCCCATCAGTGCGGTACAGTTGCTAAAACTTCAACTGGAGCTATCTTCTCTAATCTTGCTTTCATAATTTATTTGTCTTTTGAAGTACTAATCAAATTCTCATTCAAATGATGTTGTGGTGTCTGCCTCTATGACCACTTCTACCAAGCCATTCCATGTTCTAATATTGTACCATTGATATTCTTGAATCAATGGCCAGGATGTTTAGGACGGTGGAGTTTGCCTTCACCCCCATCTGAAAAGACAATGGCAAAATCATCCCCATCGATACTGGCTGTCCCACAGCCATTTATAACTCCAAGGAGAGTTAACTTAACCAAATTGGGGAACTTCTCCCCTTCGCTCAAGCAGATGTCCCGCCTGCTGGTGGTTGGGTACAGTTCGATAGGTCTGAAGAAGTCTTTGGAGTCATATGTAGGTTAACTGTAAGTCTTTATTGACTCTGGGTCAAAGGGTGAAAGCTGGGAGCTATCTCCATGTTTGCTGGTACACATGGCACTGTCCAATGCTCAGCTGACTCTGGATGTGGGTCATATGCTCATCTGGGTAGTATTGTACTTAATCCCACATTAACCCTGTAAGTACCAAACTCTTAGACCACATCGGCCCCCAAGTCTTTATCAAATGTATTTTAGTGATTATGGTTTACCTTATGTCTTACATTGTTATCACTTTCATACATTTACATTGCCATTATTACATTATCACTATCCCATCTCCCCATCCTTGAATTCAAAATTTCAGGCAGTCTGAAGGTGTTATACCCTCCCTTATCTCATTTGCACTGCTGTCAGAGATGTGATGGGCAGTGGCGTAATGGTACTGTCGCAGAACGAGTAATCCAGAGACCCAGGGTAATGGTCTGGGGACCCAGGTTCGACTTCCACTATGTTGAAATTTGAACTCAATAAAATTCTGGAACCAAAAGTCTAACGATGACCATGAAACCCTTCTCATAAAAACCCATCTGGCTCACTCTAATGTCCTTTAGGGAAGGAAATCTGTTGTCCTCAACTGTCTGACATGTGACTGCTGATCCACAGCAATATTATTGACTCTTACGGACAATAAATACTGGCCCAGCCAATGATGCCCACATCCCATGGCTGAATTTTAGAAAAGGCATTGTTGTTGCTGGTTCTTTCTGTAAGTTTGAAGTTTGTTCTGGAATTGGGGTCTGTTTTTATCCTTTTCTTCCATTCCTACACGTTGGTTTGGTCAGCTGTTGCATGGTCGGCCGTTGCTACCCTAACTCATTTCTTGTGGGGGGGACGAACATGTCCTTGAATCTTTGTCACTTTATGCACTTCTTCTGATGTGGTATGGGTCATTGCGATATGTGACAGTTTGTGTTTTAAAATTGGAATTCTCATTCCCACCTGTTTTACAATTCTACCTAGATTTTTTCAGTATTTTCTTCTTTTCCAGTTATTTTTCAGGTGGACGCATCTTTTCATTCAGCTCAGCAATTACTCTGGCAAGTTGAGTTTCCTTTTTTCAGAGATATCTGTGGTACTCAGTTTGACAACTTCATCTGGGCGTTCAGTTCTGTTCGGAATCTCCCTTCCATTGTCACTGACTGCTCCTTGGACTCTTTCAATTCCCTCGTTAGGTCTACTATCTGTTTCGTAGAATTGCTTTTATCTTCTTTCGAAGTTTAAATTTGCTCTTCAATATGGTGCATCTCAACTTTTATACTGTTCAGATTGGATTAAAGTTCAAGAAAAGGAATTTGTCAATTTTAGTTGTTAATTCTGCTTTCAAGCAACTGTTCTTGTTAAGTAATGGGTTAAGAGATATTCCAATTAGTTGTCTCATTTATGTTAAGTATCCAATAATTGACACTGATATGTAAAGGGGCTTCAGGTGGCCTTTGTGTCAGGTGATGTGATGTTAGAGTTTTGTGCAGAGTCTGTTAAAGTGAAATAAAGGTGTTGGTGAAAAGGAGCAGAACTTTTGACTCTTTATACAACAGCAGCTAAACGTTTAACAGTTCTGGTGCACAGACAATTTTTTCTCCAGTTCCAGATGATAAGCACAATTCCCACTGGAGGCTTCTGATGCTTGATGCTTGGTGGTGCAGACACAATGGGCCAAATGGCCTCCGTCTGCACTGTAACAATTCTATGATTCTGGAAAATTAATCAAGTATTAACTGAAGATCTAGCTTTGTTGAATTTGCCTCGACAAGTTAATCATTTAAGCATTTCAAGTCTTCCTTGAAGAGTTCTACTTCCTGAGAGCAACATTTCAGTATTCTCTTCACTTCTCATTATTCCTTTGCCATTCCTTCACTGTCGCTAGGTCAAAATCCTGGAACTTCCTCCCTACCAGGACTGTGGATGTACCTACACCTCAGGACTGCAGCGGTTCAAGAAGGCAGCGCACCACCACCTTCTGAAGGGCAACTAGGGATGGACCATAAATGCTGAACTAACCAGTGGCACCTACATCCCCAAAACACATTTGAAAAAACCTGCATAGCCACCAGCAGGAGGAGGTAAAATTCTGCTCCAAGTTCATTATCAACTCAAAAACCAGAGAGAACCATCTTTCTCCATTTTTCCTGCTGTCCTTCATTAATTTGAGCATTTCTGTTCTTCTCCTCCTTAATCTTCCACTTTAGTAATAAATACTCAAAATTTCAAGTCTTTCCTCAGAACTACAACCTCTCATTCCTGGCATCATTCACACGAATCTTCACAATTCTCTTTCCATGGCTATAATATCTTCCTTGCAAAACATTTGATTACTCAAATGTCTGGAAATAGACTGTGGAACACTTTGTTATCAATGAGGAGTCCTGAAAAGGTGAGTCAAAAGTAGCTTATTTCCTGCTCACAGCGCGGAAATACAGCAATTAAGCGATAGTCCAAGTGCCAGCTGGGATCATCCTGAGATGCCGGTTTCTTCCAGGGCCAGCTTTTATCTCAGGGAATTAACTAGCTTGCTGTTGGGCCTTTGCCCCTCAGCATGGGAGCTCATACTCCATGTGCCCCACAGGGAAATCAGTCGGGTCATCCCCATGGGTCTCGTGGGGGTTGTAGCATGCCTCCCGAAGTCTGCAAGTCCATCTGTTGTAGAGAGTGAAGGAGGTTGTCTTCTCCGCTTCACTCATGGTTGCACCTCCGTTTATTGTGGAGCTGAGTCAGGGGGCATGTTGTGTGTTGGGGAATGTTGTTTTTGGGACGATTGTCTGGGGGGCGCCATTGGTGCCGATTCCCTGATGAGGTCATCATCCGAAAACCCGGACGTCTGAGTCTCCATGTCGGATCCAGAATCCTCCACTTCACGCATCTCCATGTTGGGGTCTGTTGGGGGCGATGTCTCCTGGGCTTATTGTGCCGGGCCGGCGGGTCTGGAAGATATTTCCTTCAGTAGGATTTGTCCTGATGCTGGCTCTGCTGCTCCAGAGGTAGTCTATGTACTTCCACACCATTCATTCTCATGTTTTTATCGATTAAAATACCAGTCCAGTCTGTTTCACCATGGTCTCTGGAATCCACCAAGACTGACTCCGAAGTTTCGGACGTGTAATGCGCCCCCAATTTAGAACTTTTACTCCTGTTCTATCTTTGTTGTTGTTTTCCATAATGACATTAAAGATAAATATATTATGGTCACTGTGGTGAATGATATCTGTATACATATGTACCCTTAATGCGTAGGCCCCTTTAAGACCGGGTTTGGAACACTGTGGGACTCAGGAAGCTGTATATAAGGTTATGTTCAGTAGGCAGCGTGCAGTGAGCACACTTCTCGGCAGCTGACTGGTTTTCTGGTTATTAAAGCCTTTGTATCATCGAACTCCTCTCCTGAGTCGTATTTGAGGGTATCTCAATTTAATAACCAGACTACATCATGATGGACAGCGGTCTAATGCCGGAGAAGCTCAATTTGGATGCTCGGTCGGCGGAAGCCACTGAAATTTTTAAATACTGGCTCCGGTGCTTTGAGGCCTATCTGAATTCCTCAGAGACTGAAGTTGACGGACCTCGCAAGCTGAGCTTACTACATGTCCGGGTGGGCCACCGACTATCCTCCGTGATTGAGAAAGCTACGACATACGAAACGGCGGTCAAAATCCTACAGAAGCGCTTCGTAAAGCCGATAAACGAGGTACACGCCAGACATTTGCTCTCGACCTGCCACCAGCGCTCCGGGGAAACGCTAGATGAATACTTGGAGAGACTCACCGCGCTCGCCAGGAACTGCGACCATAAAGAGGTGACGGCAGAAGTCCACATGAACTTACATATTCGTGATGCTTTCGTGTCCAGTATCCGATCCACGTACATCCGGCAGTGGCTCCTAGAAGACGGAGCGAAGGACCTCCAAGGCACGGTAACGCTCGCCTCTTCCCTGGAAGCGGCCCACCATAATCTCCGCACGTATTCCGCGGACCTTGCGAACCCCTCTCGATCCCCTCCAGACTTGGCCACGCTTCAGGCCTGCGCCGCGCGGCGACCCGCTCACACCGGGGGCCCCCAATGCTTTTTCTGTGGGCAAGGCCAGCACTCACACCAGCGTTGCCCGGCCAACTCCACTATCTGCGGCGAATGCAGAAAGAAGGGGCACTTCGCGAAGGTCTGCCTGGCTGGGCCCAAAGGCCAGAAACAAAAGTCTCATCGGGCCCAGAAATCGAACTCCCGGGACCACAGGCCCCGCAACGTGGCCGCCCGGCGGCCAGACACGCCTACTTCCGACACGTCATCGGCCTCGTGCGAGTCATGGGGGCGGCCATCTTGGCGGCGGCCATCTTCAAAATCCGACACGTGCAACCGAAGGTGGCAGCCATTTTGTGACTCGGGTTGGCCATTTCGTGAGTCCGACTCAACCGAGGACTCTGACTGCCTGCAACGATGAGCGATCACGCTCGATCAATCTCGGCCGAAGCACCAGCGAAACTGAATGATGCAAGTTCAAATCAATGGCCGTGACACCCCCTGCCTTTTTGACTCCGGGAGCACGGAGTGTTTTATCCATCCAGACACGGTAAGACGCTGCTCCCTGCGCACCTATCCCGCCTCCCAAACTATCGCCCTCGCATCCGGATCTCATTCGGTCCAAATCACGGGGTATTGTGTCGCGAACCTCGCTATCCAAGGCTCCAAATACGCCCGTTTTAAACTTTATGTCCTCTCTCACCTCTGCGTCCCCCTGCTGCTCAGTCTGGACTTTCAGTGCAGCCACCGAAGCCTGACCCTGAAGTTCGGCGGACCCCTGCCCCCGCTCACGGTATATAGCCTGGCGACACTCAAAGTTGCACCACCCCCCCTCTTCGCGAACCTCTCCCCCGACTGTAAGCCCGTCACCACCAGGAGTCCATAAGACCATAAGACCTAGGAGCGGAAGTAAGGCCGTTCGGCCCATCGAGTCCACTCCACCATTCAATCATGGCTGATTTCAACTCCATTTACCCGCTCTCTCTCCATAGCCCTTAATTCCTCGAGAAATCAAGTCGGCGGTACAGTGCCCAAGACATGACTTTCATCAAGTCAGAGGTTAAGTAGCTACTAAAAGAAGGGGTCATAGAGGCTAGCAACAGCCCTTGGAGGGCCCAAGTACTGGTAGTCCACTCCGGAGAAAAACAATGTATGGTGGTGGACTATAGCCAAACCATAAACCGCTTTACGCAACTCGATGCGTACCCACTTCCCCGCATAGCAGAAATGGTGAACCAAATCGCCCAGTATCGAGTATTCTCCATGGTCGACGTAAAATCGGCCTATTATCAACTCCCTAGCCGCCCAGAGGACCGCCCCTATACAGCCTTCGAAGCAACCAGTCGGCTCTTCCACTTCCTCAGGGTCCCTTTTGGTGTCACAAAAGGAGTCTCCGTTTTCCAAAGGGCAATGGATCAAATGGGGGACCAGTATGGCTTACGGGCTACACACCGACAGGCAGCACACCATTTCCCTGCGAGGCCTGGCACCCGCTGGCTCGCCCACCGACGCTCCCCTCCCCGCACCGGCGGTCGACTCCGACAGCACTCCCCCCCAAAGCGCACCCCTCCCCCCAGCCGGCGCCGGCACCAATCACCCTAGTCACCCCGGATACCCCCCTGCTTCAACGCGGGCAAAGGCTCAGACAACCGTGCTCCCGGATATACCACCACCGAGGACGACCATATCCGCCGCACCACCGCCGGAGCTGAGAAGGCCGACACAGGCAATCAGACCACCCAAAAGACCGAACTTGTAATTCCACTTCACCCCCGACGGACTATGCGTTTTTTTTTAAACAGGGGGTGAATGTGGTGAATGATATCTGTATACATATGTACCCTTAATGCGTAGGCCCCTTTAAGACCGGGTTTGGAACCCTGGGGGACTCCGCCCCCAGGAAGCTGCATATAAGGTTACGTTCAGTAGGCAGCGTGCAGTGAGCACACTTCTCGGCAGCTGTCTGGTTTTCTGGTTATTAAAGCCTTTGTATTATCAAACTCCTCTCCTGAGTCGTAATTGAGGGTATCTCAGCCACTATCTCCAGAAAGGTCCCCCATTGCTACTTCATTCACTTGCCCAGCTTCATTTCCAAAGACTAAATCTAGAATTGCGCCCCACTTGTTGGGCCAGCTAAGTACTGGCTGAAAAAGCCATCTTGAATGCAGTTAAAGAATTTTGCGCCTTTCACACCATTCATATATGTTATAATCCCCACAAGACCAAATGGGGGGCTACCTGATTAATCTCCCTGTGATCCTCGTGGAGTACGAGCTCCCCCACTGAGGGGCAGAGGCCCATCAGCGAGCTTGGTAATTCAGATCGCGATTGGAGTGGTTGTGCTATGACCTGACGAGGGATCATGGATTCAGTACTGGAAAATGTTCAGTGGCTTTCTGCGTTCTGCAAGCTGAGGATTTTTGCTCATCCACACAGAGATCAAAGGGAAGGGTCATATCTGTATGCTGCAGCTAAGGTGCAAGAACTGGCACATTACTCTGCTTCAGCTTTAAGGCTTGTATCTGTAGACTGCTCATGTTGATGCACGCAGAACATATTGAGCCCACAGACACAGTGATGAGAAATATCCCTGCATGCAGTATATATATCAGGCTGAGAGGAAATCATGTTATTATTGCAGCTGAAAAGGGCGAAGAACACCAAGGTGATGGCCCAGACTGGGGGTGGGTCAGTCTGACTGAGTACAATTAATTTGTTTCAATTAATGGCTACGGAAATAGCCGGAGTGCCGGAGCAGCTGTCTGTTAGTGATGGTGAATCACCAGTAGTAGGTGGTTAAAGCCGTTGTTAAAATCACCTTGGAACATGGTGTAATTGGTGATGGTCGCTGAGCACAAGGGGACAAGGGAAGGGTTGTGGAGCCTCAGGAGTCACCTTTAGTCACAGTATTTAGATGTTCAGCAGCAGCTGTGTGGACATCAGCCAGAGTTCCCTGAGGCAGTGGGAGCTCCAGGACTCCAAATGAAGGAGTCCTTCACCGTCATGAGATCTAAATTGTTCTGGGGGCACAACCGCATGAGCTCTGACATGTGAGATTGCCCAATGCTGCAACACTCCGAGTGGGTGCAAGAGCAGTGTCTTGGCCAGGAAAGGGTGCAAGCCTCCCCTGAGGCCCACCCCGTGCTGCTCCATCCCCTGAGGATCGCCGCACGATATTCCATGCTCTGAGGCCCGCCCCGCGATGCTCCATCCCCTGAGGCCCGCCCCGCGATGCTCCATCCCCTGAGGCCCGCCCCGCGATGCTCCATCCCCTGAGGCCCACCCCGCGATGCTCCATCCCCTGAGGCCCACCCCGCGATGCTCCATCCCCTGAGGCCCGCCCCGTGATGCTCCATCCCCTGAGGCCCACCCCGCGATGCTCCATCCCCTGAGGCCCGCCCCGTGATGCTCCATCCCCTGAGGCCCGCCCAGCGATGGTCCATCCCCTGAGGCCGGCCTAGCGATGGTCCGTCCCCTAAGGCCTGCCCCGCGATGCTCCATCCTCTGAGGCCCGCCCCGCAGTGCTCCGTCCCATGCCCGCCTCGCGATGCTCCATCCCCTGAGGCCCGCCTCGCGATGCTCCATCCCCTGTGGCCCACCCCCGATGCTCCACCCCCTGAGGCCCGCCCCGTGATGCTCCATCCCCTGAGGCCCGCCGCGCGATGATCCATTCCCTGAGGCCCGCCCTGCGATGCTCCGTCCCATGCCGGCCTCGCGATGCTCCATCCCCTGAGGCCCACCCCGCGATGCTCCATCCCCTGAGGCCCGCCCCGCGATGCTCCGTCCCCTGAGGCCCGCCCCGCGATGCTCCATCCCCTGATGCCCGCCCCGCGATGCTCCGTCCCCTGAGGCCTGCCCTGCGATGCTCCATCCCCTGAGGCCGGCGCAGCGATTCTCCACCCCCTGAGGTCCGCCCCGCGATGCTCCACCCCCTGAAGCCCACCCTACGATTCTCCAGCCCCTGAGGTCCGCCCCGCGATGCTCCATCCCCTGAGGCCCACCCCGCGATGCTCCATCCCCTGATGCCCGCCCCGCGATGCTCCGTCCCCTGAGGCCTGCCCTGCGATGCTCCATCCCCTGAGGCCCGCGATGCTCCATCCCCTGATGCCCGCCCCGCGATGCTCCGTCCCCTGAGGCCTGCCCTGCGATGCTCCATCCCCTGAGGCCCGCGATGCTCCATCCCCTGAGGCCGGCCCCGCGATGCTCCGTCCCCTGAGGCCTGCCCCGCGATGCTCCGTCCCCTGAGGCCTGCCCCACGATGTTCCACCCCCTGAGGCCCACCCCGCGATGCTCCGACACCTGACGTGCGCCCCGCGATGCTCTGTCCCATGCCCGCCTCGCGATGCTCCATCCCCTGTGGCCCGCCCCGTGTTGCTCCAGCCGCTGAGGCCCACCACACGATGTTCCATCCCCTGAGGCCCGCTCCGCGATGCTCCGTCCCGAGGCGCACCCCACGATGTTCCATCCCCTGAGGCCCACCCCGCGATGCTCCATCCCCTGAGGACCGTGATGCTCCATCCCCTGAGGCCCGCCCCGCGATGCTCAATCCCCTGAGGCCCGCCCCGCGATGCTCCTTCCCCTGAGGCCCGCCTCGCGATGCTCCATCCCCTGAGGCCCACCCCGCGATGCTCCATCCCCTGTGGCCCGCCCCGCGATGCTCCATCCCCTGTGGCCCGCCCCGCGATGCTCCATCCCCTGAAGCCCACCCTGCGATGTGCATCCCGAGGCCCGCCCCGCGATGCTCCATCCCCTGAGGCCCGCCCAGCGATGCTCCATCCCCTGAGGCCCACCCCGCGATGCTCCATCCCATGAGGCCCGCCCCATGATGCTCCATCCCCTGAGGCCCGCCCCGCGATGCCCATCCCCTGAGGCCCGCCCCGCGATGCTCCATCCCCTGAAGCCCAGCCTGCGATGCTCCATCCCCTGAGGATGCCCCTGCGATGCTCCATCCCCTGAGGCGAACCCCGCGATGCTCCATCCCCTGAGGCCTGCCCCGCGATTCTCCATCCCCTGAGGCCCGCCGCGCGATGCTCCATTCCCTGAGGCCCGCCCCGTGTTGCTCCACCCCCTGAAGCCCACCCCATGATGCTCCATCCCCTGAGGCCCGCGATGCTCCATCCCCTGAGGCCCGCGATGCTCCATCCCCTGTGGCCCATGATGCTCCATTCCCTGAGGCCCGCGATGCTCCATTCCCTGAGGCCGGCCCAGCGATGCTCCATCCCCTAAGGCCCGCCCCGTGTTGCTCCACACCCTGAGGCCCACCACAAGATGTTCCATCCCCTGAGGCCCGCTCCGCGATGCTCCATCCCCTGAGGCCCACCCCGCGATGCTCCATCCCCTGAGGCCCACCCGCGATGCTCCATCCCCTGAGGCCCGCCCGGCGATGCTCCATCCCCTGAGGCCCACCCCGCGATGCTCCATCCCCTGAGGCCCACCCTGCGATGCTCCATCCCCTGAGGCCCGCCCGGCGATGCTCCATCCCCTGAGGCTGGCCCTGCGATGCTCCATCCCCTGAGGCCTGCCTCGCGATGCTCCATCCACTGAGGCCCGCCCCGCGATGCTCCATCCCCTGAGGCCTGCCTCGCGATGCTCCATCCACTGAGGCCCGCCCCGCGATGCTCCATCCCCTGAGGCCTGCCTCGCGATGCTCCATCCACTGAGGCCCGCCTCGCGATGCTCCATCCACTGAGGCCCGCCCCGCGATGCTCCATCCCCTGAGGCCCGCCTCGCGATGCTCCATCCCCTGAGGCCCGCCCCGCGATGCTCCATCCCCTGAGGCCCGCCTCGCGATGCTCCATCGCCTGAGGCCCGCCTCGCGATGCTCCATCCCCTGAGGCCCACCCCGCGATGCTCCATCCCCTGTGGCCCGCCCCGCGATGCTCCATCCCCTGAAGCCCACCCTGCGATGTGCATCCCGAGGCCCGCCCCGCGATGCTCCATCCCCTGAAGCCTGCCCCGCGATGCTCCATCCCCTGAAGCCTGCCCCGAGATGCTCCATCCCCTGAGGCCGGCCCAGCGATGCTCCATCCCCTGAGGCCCGCCCCGTGATGCTCCATCCCCTGAGGCCGGCCCTGCGATGCTCCATCCCCTGAGGCCCGCCCCGCGATGCCCATCCCCTGAGGCCCGCCCCGCGATGCTCCATCCCCTGAAGCCCAGCCTGCGATGCTCCATCCCCTGAGGCGAACCCCGCGATGCTCCATCCCCTGAGGCCCGCCCCGTGATGCTCCATCCGCTGAGGCCCGCCCCGCGATGCTCCATCCCCTGAGGCCCGCCCCGCGATTCTCCATCCCCTGAGGCCCGCCGCGCGATGCTCCATCCCCTGAGGCTCGCCGCGCGATGCTCCATCCCCTGAGGCCTGCCCCGCGATGCTCCATTCCCTGAGGCCCGCCCTGCGATGCTCCACTCCCTGAGGCCCGCCCTGCGATGCTCTATCCCCTGAAGCCCACCCTGCGATGTTCCATCCCCTGAGGCCCGCGATGCTCCATCCCCTGAGGCCTGCCCTGCGATGCTCTATCCCCTGAAGCCCACCCTGCGATGTTCCATCCCCTGAGGCCCGCGATGCTCCATCCCCTGAGGCCCGCCCAGCGATGGTCCATCCCCATATGCCTGCCCCGCGATGGTCCGTCCCCTGAGGCCTGCCCCGCGATGCTCCATCCCCTGAGGCCCGCCCAGCGATGGTCCATCCCCATATGCCTGCCCCGCGATGTTCCGTCCCCTGAGGCCCGCCCCGCGATGCTCCATCCCCTGAGGCCCGCCCGGCGATGCTCCACCCCCTGAGGCCCGCCCCACGATGCTCCATCCCCTGAGGCCTGCCCCACGATGCTCCGACCCCTGAAGTCCGCCCCGTGATGCTCTGTCCCCTGTGGCCCGCCCCGTGATGCTCTGTCCCCTGAGGCCCACCACACGATGTTCCATCCCCTGAGGCCCGTGATGCTCCATCCCCTGAGGCCCGCCCAGCGATGCTCCGTCCCCTGAGGCCCACCACACGATGTTCCATCCCCTGAGGCCCGCCCAGCGATTCTCCATCCCCTGAGGCCTGCCCCGCGATGCTCCACTCCCTGAGGCCCGCCCCGCGATGCTCCATCCCCTGAGGCCCGCCCCGCGATGCTCCATCCCCTGAGGCCCGCCCCGCGATGCTCCATCCCCGTGGCCCGCCCCGCGATGCTCCATCCCCTGAGGCCTGCCCCGTGATGCTCCACTCCCTGAGGCCCGCCCCGCGATGCTCCACTCCCTGAGGCCCGCCCCATGATGCTCCATTCCCTGAGGCCTGCCCCGCGATTCTCCATTCCCTGAGGCCCGCCGCGCGATGCTCCATCCCCTGAGGCCTGCCCTGCGATGCTCTATCCCCTGAAGCCCACCCTGCGATGTTCCATCCCCTGAGGCCCGCGATGCTCCGTCCCCTGAGGCCCGCCCAGCGATGGTCCATCCCCATATGCCTGCCCCGCGATGGTCCGTCCCCTGAGGCCTGCCCCGCGATGCTCCATCCTCTGAGGCCCGCCCCGCAATGTTCCGTCCCCTGAGGCCCACCCCGCGATGCTCCATCCCCTGAGGCCCGCCCCGCCATGCTCCATCCCCTGAGGCCCGCCCAGCGATGGTCCATCCCCTGAGGCCCGCCCCGCGATGCTCCATCCCCTGAGGCCCGCCCCGCCATGCTCCATCCCCTGAGGCCGGCCCAGCGATGCTCCATCCCTAAGGCCCGCCCCGCGATGCTCCATCCCCTGAGGCCTGCCCCGCGATGCTCCACTCCCTGAGGCCCGCCCCGCGATGCTCCACTCCCTGAGGCCCGCCCCATGATGCTCCATCCCCTGAGGCCCGCCCCGCGATGCCCATCCCCTGAGGCCCGCCCCGCGATGCTCCATCCCCTGAAGCCCAGCCTGCGATGCTCCATCCCCTGAGGCGAACCCCGCGATGCTCCATCCCCTGAGGCCTGACCCGCGATTCTCCATCCCCCGAGGCCCGCCGCGCGATGCTCCATTCCCTGAGGCCCGCCCCGTGTTGCTCCACCCCCTGAAGCCCACCCCATGATGCTCCATCCCCTGAGGCCCGCGATGCTCCATCCCCTGAGGCCCGCGATGCTCCATCCCCTGTGGCCCATGATGCTCCATCCCCTGAGGCCCGCGATGCTCCATTCCCTGAGGCCGGCCCAGCGATGCTCCATCCCCTAAGGCCCGCCCCGTGTTGCTCCACACCCTGAGGCCCACCACAAGATGTTCCATCCCCTGAGGCCCGCTCCGCGATGCTCCATCCCCTGAGGCCCACCCCGCGATGCTCCATCCCCTGAGGCCCGCCCGGCGATGCTCCATCCCCTGAGGCCCACCCCGCGATGCTCCATCCCCTGAGGCCCACCCCGCGATGCTCCATCCCCTGAGGCCCGCCCGGCGATGCTCCATCCCCTGAGGCTGGCCCTGCGATGCTCCATCCCCTGAGGCCTGCCTCGCGATGCTTCATCCACTGAGGCCCGCCCCGCGATGCTCCATCCCCTGAGGCCTGCCTCGCGATGCTCCATCCACTGAGGCCCGCCCCGCGATGCTCCATCCCCTGAGGCCTACCTCTCGATGCTCCATCCACTGAGGCCCGCCTCGCGATGCTCCATCCACTGAGGCCCGCCCCGCGATGCTCCATCGACTGAGGCCCGCCTCGCGATGCTCCATCCACTGAGGCCCGCCCCGCGATGCTCCATCCCCTGAGACCCGCCTCGCGATGCTCCATCCCCTGAGGCCCGCCTCGCGATGCTCCATCCCCTGAGGCCCACCCCGCGATGCTCCATCCCCTGTGGCCCGCCCCGCGATGCTCCATCCCCTGAAGCCCACCCTGCGATGTGCATCCCGAGGCCCGCCCCGCGATGCTCCATCCCCTGAAGCCTGCCCCGCGATGCTCCATCCCCTGAAGCCTGCCCCGCGATGCTCCATCCCCTGAGGCCGGCCCAGCGATGCTCCATCCCCTGAGGCCCGCCCCGTGATGCTCCATCCCCTGAGGCCGGCCCTGCGATGCTCCATCCCCTGAGGCCCGCTCCGCGATGCCCATCCCCTGAGGCCCGCCCCGCGATGCTCCATCCCCTGAAGCCCAGCCTGCGATGCTCCATCCCCTGAGGCGAACCCCGCGATGCTCCATCCCCTGAGGCCTGCCCCGCGATTCTCCATCCCCTGAGGCCCGCCGCGCGATGCTCCATCCCCTGAGGCTCGCCGCGCGATGCTCCATCCCCTGAGGCCTGCCCCGCGATGCTCCATTCCCTGAGGCCTGCCCTGCGATGCTCTATCCCCTGAAGCCCACCCTGCGATGTTCCATCCCCTGAGGCCCGCGATGCTCCATCCCCTGAGGCCCGCCCAGCGATGGTCCATCCCCATATGCCTGCCCCGCGATGGTCCGTCCCCTGAGGCCTGCCCCGCGATGCTCCATCCCCTGAGGCCCGCCCGGCGATGCTCCACCCCCTGAGGCCCGCCCCACGATGCTCCATCCCCTGAGGCCTGCCCCACGATGCTCCGACCCCTGAAGTCCGCCCCGTGACGCTCTGTCCCCTGTGGCCCGCCCCGTGATGCTCCATCCCCTGAGGCCCGCCCGGCGATGCTCCACCCCCTGAGGCCCACCACACGATGTTCCATCCCCTGAGGCCCGTGATGCTCCATCCCCTGAGGCCCGCCCAGCGATGCTCCATCCCCTGAGGCCTGCCCCGCGATGCTCCACTCCCTGAGGCCCGCCCCGCGATGCTCCATCCCCTGAGGCCCGCCCGGCGATGCTCCATCCCCTGAGGCCCGCCCCGCGATGCTCCATCCCCTGAGGCCTGCCCCGTGATGCTCCACTCCCTGAGGCCCGCCCCGCGATGCTCCACTCCCTGAGGCCCGCCCCATGATGCTCCATTCCCTGAGGCCTGCCCCGCAATTCTCCATCCCCTGAGGCCCGCCGCGCGATGCTCCATCCCCTGAGGCCTGCCCTGCGATGCTCTATCCCCTGAAGCCCACCCTGCGATGTTCCATCCCCTGAGGCCCGCGATGCTCCGTCCCCTGAGGCCCGCCCAGCGATGGTCCATCCCCATATGCCTGCCCCGCGATGGTCCGTCCCCTGAGGCCTGCCCCGCGATGCTCCATCCTCTGAGGCCCGCCCCGTAATGTTCCGTCCCCTGAGGCCCACCCCGCGATGCTCCATCCCCTGAGGCCCGCCCCGCCATGCTCCATCCCCTGAGGCCCACCCCGCGATGCTCCATCCCCTGAGGCCCGCCCAGCGATGGTCCATCCCCTGAGGCCCGCCCCGCGATGCTCCAGCCCCTGAGGCCCGCCCCGCCATGCTCCATCCCCTGAGGCCGGCCCAGCGATGCTCCATCCCTAAGGCCCGCCCCGCGATGCTCCATCCCCTGAGGCCTGCCTCGCGATGCTCCACTCCCTGAGGCCCGCCCCGCGATGCTTCACTCCCTGAGGCCCGCCCCATGATGCTCCATCCCCTGGTGCCCACCCCGCGGTGCTCTGTCCCATGCCCGCCCCACGATGCTCCATCCCCTGAGGCCCGCCCCGCGATGCTCCACCCCTGAGGCCCGCCCCGCGATGCTCCATCCCCTGAGGCCCACCCCGCGATGCTCCATCCCCTGAGGCCCGCCCGGCGATGCTCCATCCCCTGAGGCTGGCCCTGCGATGCTCCATCCCCTGAGGCCTGCCTCGCGATGCTCCATCCACTGAGGCCCGCCCCGCGATGCTCCATCCCCTGAGGCCTGCCTCGCGATGCTCCATCCACTGAGGCCCGCCCCGCGATGCTCCATCCCCTGAGGCCTGCCTCGCGATGCTCCATCCACTGAGGCCCGCCTCGCGATGCTCCATCCACTGAGGCCCGCCCCGCGATGCTCCATCGACTGAGGCCCGCCTCGCGATGCTCCATCCACTGAGGCCCGCCCCGCGATGCTCCATCCCCTGAGACCCGCCTCGCGATGCTCCATCCCCTGAGGCCCGCCTCGCGATGCTCCATCCCCTGAGGCCCACCCCGCGATGCTCCATCCCCTGTGGCCCGCCCCGCGATGCTCCATCCCCTGAAGCCCACCCTGCAATGTGCATCCCGAGGCCCGCCCCGCGATGCTCCATCCCCTGAAGCCTGCCCCGCGATGCTCCATCCCCTGAAGCCTGCCCCGCGATGCTCCATCCCCTGAGGCCGGCCCAGCGATGCTCCATCCCCTGAGGCCCGCCCCGTGATGCTCCATCCCCTGAGGCCGGCCCTGCGATGCTCCATCCCCTGAGGCCCGCCCCGCGATGCCCATCCCCTGAGGCCCGCCCCGCGATGCTCCATCCCCTGAAGCCCAGCCTGCGATGCTCCATCCCCTGAGGCGAACCCCGCGATGCTCCATCCCCTGAGGCCTGCCCCGCGATTCTCCATCCCCTGAGGCCCGCCGCGCGATGCTCCATCCCCTGAGGCTCGCCGCGCGATGCTCCATCCCCTGAGGCCTGCCCCGCGATGCTCCATTCCCTGAGGCCTGCCCTGCGATGCTCTATCCCCTGAAGCCCACCCTGCGATGTTCCATCCCCTGAGGCCCGCGATGCTCCATCCCCTGAGGCCCGCCCAGCGATGGTCCATCCCCATATGCCTGCCCCGCGATGGTCCGTCCCCTGAGGCCTGCCCCGCGATGCTCCATCCCCTGAGGCCAGCTCGGCGATGCTCCACCCCCTGAGGCCCGCCCCACGATGCTCCATCCCCTGAGGCCTGCCCCACGATGCTCCGACCCCTGAAGTCCGCCCCGTGACGCTCTGTCCCCTGTGGCCCGCCCCGTGATGCTCCATCCCCTGAGGCCCGCCCGGCGATGCTCCACCCCCTGAGGCCCACCACACGATGTTCCATCCCCTGAGGCCCGTGATGCTCCATCCCCTGAGGCCCGCCCAGCGATGCTCCATCCCCTGAGGCCTGCCCCGCGATGCTCCACTCCCTGAGGCCCGCCCCGCGATGCTCCATCCCCTGAGGCCCGCCCCGCGATGCTCCATCCCCTGAGGCCCGCCCCGCGATGCTCCATCCCCTGAGGCCTGCCCCGTGATGCTCCACTCCCTGAGGCCCGCCCCGCGATGCTCCACTCCCTGAGGCCCGCCCCATGATGCTCCATTCCCTGAGGCCTGCCCCGCAATTCTCCATCCCCTGAGGCCCGCCGCGCGATGCTCCATCCCCTGAGGCCTGCCCTGCGATGCTCTATCCCCTGAAGCCCACCCTGCGATGTTCCATCCCCTGAGGCCCGCGATGCTCCGTCCCCTGAGGCCCGCCCAGCGATGGTCCATCCCCATATGCCTGCCCCGCGATGGTCCGTCCCCTGAGGCCTGCCCCGCGATGCTCCATCCTCTGAGGCCCGCCCCGTAATGTTCCGTCCCCTGAGGCCCACCCCGCGATGCTCCATCCCCTGAGGCCCGCCCCGCCATGCTCCATCCCCTGAGGCCCACCCCGCGATGCTCCATTCCCTGAGGCCCGCCCAGCGATGGTCCATCCCCTGAGGCCCGCCCCGCGATGCTCCATCCCCTGAGGCCCGCCCCGCCATGCTCCATCCCCTGAGGCTGGCCCAGCGATGCTCCATCCCTAAGGCCCGCCCCGCGATGCTCCATCCCCTGAGGCCTGCCCCGCGATGCTCCACTCCCTGAGGCCCGCCCCGCGATGCTTCACTCCCTGAGGCCTGCCCCATGATGCTCCATCCCCATATGCCTGCCCACCCTGCGATGTTCCATCCCCTGAGGCCCGCGATGCTCCATCCCCTGAGGCCCGCCCAGCGATGGTCCATCCCCATATGCCTGCCCCGCGATGGTCCGTCCCCTGAGGCCTGCCCCGCGATGCTCCATCCCCTGAGGCCCGCCCAGCGATGGTCCATCCCCATATGCCTGCCCCGCGATGTTCCGTCCCCTGAGGCCCGCCCCGCGATGCTCCATCCCCCGAGGCCCGCCCCGCGATGCTCCATCCCCTGAAGCCTGCCCCGCGATGCTCCATCCCCTGAAGCCTGCCCCGAGATGCTCCATCCCCTGAGGCCGGCCCAGCGATGCTCCATCCCCTGAGGCCCGCCCCGTGATGCTCCATCCCCTGAGGCCGGCCCTGCGATGCTCCATCCCCTGAGGCCCGCCCCGCGATGCCCATCCCCTGAGGCCCGCCCCGCGATGCTCCATCCCCTGAAGCCCAGCCTGCGATGCTCCATCCCCTGAGGCGAACCCCGCGATGCTCCATCCCCTGAGGCCCGCCCCGTGATGCTCCATCCGCTGAGGCCCGCCCTGCGATGCTCCATCCCCTGAGGCCCGCCCCGCGATTCTCCATCCCCTGAGGCCCGCCGCGCGATGCTCCATCCCCTGAGGCTCGCCGCGCGATGCTCCATCCCCTGAGGCCTGCCCCGCGATGCTCCATTCCCTGAGGCCCGCCCTGCGATGCTCCACTCCCTGAGGCCCGCCCTGCGATGCTCTATCCCCTGAAGCCCACCCTGCGATGTTCCATCCCTTAAGGCCCGCGATGCTCCATCCCCTGAGGCCTGCCCTGCGATGCTCTATCCCCTGAAGCCCACCCTGCGATGTTCCATCCCCTGAGGCCCGCGATGCTCCATCCCCTGAGGCCCGCCCAGCGATGGTCCATCCCCATATGCCTGCCCCGCGATGGTCCGTCCCCTGAGGCCTGCCCCGCGATGCTCCATCCCCTGAGGCCCGCCCAGCGATGGTCCATCCCCATATGCCTGCCCCGCGATGTTCCGTCCCCTGAGGCCCGCCCCGCGATGCTCCATCCCCTGAGGCCCGCCCGGCGATGCTCCACCCCCTGAGGCCCGCCCCACGATGCTCCATCCCCTGAGGCCTGCCCCACGATGCTCCGACCCCTGAAGTCCGCCCCGTGATGCTCTGTCCCCTGTGGCCCGCCCCGTGATGCTCTGTCCCCTGAGGCCCACCACACGATGTTCCATCCCCTGAGGCCCGTGATGCTCCATCCCCTGAGGCCCGCCCCGCGATGCTCCATCCCCTGAGGCCCGCCCCGCGATGCTCCATCCCCTGTGGCCCGCCCCGCGATGCTCCATCCCCTGAGGCCTGCCCCGTGATGCTCCACTCCCTGAGGCCCGCCCCGCGATGCTCCACTCCCTGAGGCCCGCCCCATGATGCTCCATTCCCTGAGGCCTGCCCCGCGATTCTCCATCCCCTGAGGCCCGCCGCGCGATGCTCCATCCCCTGAGGCCTGCCCTGCGATGCTCTATCCCCTGAAGCCCACCCTGCGATGTTCCATCCCCTGAGGCCCGCGATGCTCCATCCCCTGAGGCCCGCGATGCTCCATCCCCTGTGGCCCATGATGCTCCATCCCCTGAGGCCCGCGATGCTCCATTCCCTGAGGCCGGCCCAGCGATGCTCCATCCCCTAAGGCCCGCCCCGTGTTGCTCCACACCCTGAGGCCCACCACAAGATGTTCCATCCCCTGAGGCCCGCTCCGCGATGCTCCATCCCCTGAGGCCCACCCCGCGATGCTCCATCCCCTGAGGCCCGCCCGGCGATGCTCCATCCCCTGAGGCCCACCCCGCGATGCTCCATCCCCTGAGGCCCACCACGCGATGCTCCATCCCCTGAGGCCCGCCCGGCGATGCTCCATCCCCTGAGGCTGGCCCTGCGATGCTCCATCCCCTGAGGCCTGCCTCGCGATGCTCCATCCACTGAGGCCCGCCCCGCGATGCTCCATCCCCTGAGGCCTGCCTCGCGATGCTCCATCCACTGAGGCCCGCCCCGCGATGCTCCATCCCCTGAGGCCTGCCTCGCGATGCTCCATCCACTGAGGCCCGCCTCGCGATGCTCCATCCACTGAGGCCCGCCCCGCGATGCTCCATCGACTGAGGCCCGCCTCGCGATGCTCCATCCACTGAGGCCCGCCCCGCGATGCTCCATCCCCTGAGGCCCGCCTCGCGATGCTCCATCCCCTGAGGCCCGCCTCGCGATGCTCCATCCCCTGAGGCCCGCCCCACGATGCTCCATCCCCTGAGGCCTGCCCCACGATGCTCCGACCCCTGAAGTCCGCCCCGTGATGCTCTGTCCCCTGTGGCCCGCCCCGTGATGCTCTGTCCCCTGAGGCCCACCACACGATGTTCCATCCCCTGAGGCCCGTGATGCTCCATCCCCTGAGGCCCGCCCCGCGATGCTCCATCCCCTGAGGCCCGCCCCGCGATGCTCCATCCCCTGTGGCCCGCCCCGCGATGCTCCATCCCCTGAGGCCTGCCCCGTGATGCTCCACTCCCTGAGGCCCGCCCCGCGATGCTCCACTCCCTGAGGCCCGCCCCATGATGCTCCATTCCCTGAGGCCTGCCCCGCGATTCTCCATCCCCTGAGGCCCGCCGCGCGATGCTCCATCCCCTGAGGCCTGCCCTGCGATGCTCTATCCCCTGAAGCCCACCCTGCGATGTTCCATCCCCTGAGGCCCGCGATGCTCCATCCCCTGAGGCCCGCGATGCTCCATCCCCTGTGGCCCATGATGCTCCATCCCCTGAGGCCCGCGATGCTCCATTCCCTGAGGCCGGCCCAGCGATGCTCCATCCCCTAAGGCCCGCCCCGTGTTGCTCCACACCCTGAGGCCCACCACAAGATGTTCCATCCCCTGAGGCCCGCTCCGCGATGCTCCATCCCCTGAGGCCCACCCCGCGATGCTCCATCCCCTGAGGCCCGCCCGGCGATGCTCCATCCCCTGAGGCCCACCCCGCGATGCTCCATCCCCTGAGGCCCACCCCGCGATGCTCCATCCCCTGAGGCCCGCCCGGCGATGCTCCATCCCCTGAGGCTGGCCCTGCGATGCTCCATCCCCTGAGGCCTGCCTCGCGATGCTCCATCCACTGAGGCCCGCCCCGCGATGCTCCATCCCCTGAGGCCTGCCTCGCGATGCTCCATCCACTGAGGCCCGCCCCGCGATGCTCCATCCCCTGAGGCCTGCCTCGCGATGCTCCATCCACTGAGGCCCGCCTCGCGATGCTCCATCCACTGAGGCCCGCCCCGCGATGCTCCATCGACTGAGGCCCGCCTCGCGATGCTCCATCCACTGAGGCCCGCCCCGCGATGCTCCATCCCCTGAGGCCCGCCTCGCGATGCTCCATCCCCTGAGGCCCGCCTCGCGATGCTCCATCCCCTGAGGCCCACCCCGCGATGCTCCATCCCCTGTGGCCCGCCCCGCGATGCT
The DNA here is from genome assembly GCF_047496885.1 of Scyliorhinus torazame. Classification (NCBI taxonomy): domain Eukaryota; kingdom Metazoa; phylum Chordata; class Chondrichthyes; order Carcharhiniformes; family Scyliorhinidae; genus Scyliorhinus; species Scyliorhinus torazame. Next base: position 271,126,088 of record NC_092709.1, read on the forward strand.
CCATCCCCTGAAGCCCACCCTGCGATGTGCATCCCGAGGCCCGCCCCGCGATGCTCCATCCCCTGAAGCCTGCCCCGCGATGCTCCATCCCCTGAAGCCTGCCCCGCGATGCTCCATCCCCTGAGGCCGGCCCAGCGATGCTCCATCCCCTGAGGCCCGCCCCGTGATGCTCCATCCCCTGAGGCCGGCCCTGCGATGCTCCATCCCCTGAGGCCCGCCCCGCGATGCCCATCCCCTGAGGCCCGCCCCGCGATGCTCCATCCCCTGAAGCCCAGCCTGCGATGCTCCATCCCCTGAGGCGAACCCCGCGATGCTCCATCCCCTGAGGCCTGCCCCGCGATTCTCCATCCCCTGAGGCCCGCCGCGCGATGCTCCATCCCCTGAGGCTCTCCGCGCGATGCTCCATCCCCTGAGGCCTGCCCCGCGATGCTCCATTCCCTGAGGCCTGCCCTGCGATGCTCTATCCCCTGAAGCCCACCCTGCGATGTTCCATCCCCTGAGGCCCGCGATGCTCCATCCCCTGAGGCCCGCCCAGCGATGGTCCATCCCCATATGCCTGCCCCGCGATGGTCCGTCCCCTGAGGCCTGCCCCGCGATGCTCCATCCCCTGAGGCCCTCCCGGCGATGCTCCACCCCCTGAGGCCCGCCCCACGATGCTCCATCCCCTGAGGCCTGCCCCACGATGCTCCGACCCCTGAAGTCCGCCCCGTGATGCTCTGTCCCCTGTGGCCCGCCCCGTGATGCTCCATCCCCTGAGGCCCGCCCGGCGATGCTCCACCCCCTGAGGCCCACCACACGATGTTCCATCCCCTGAGGCCCGTGATGCTCCATCCCCTGAGGCCCGCCCAGCGATGCTCCATCCCCTGAGGCCTGCCCCGCGATGCTCCACTCCCTGAGGCCCGCCCCGCGATGCTCCATCCCCTGAGGCCCGCCCCGCGATGCTCCATCCCCTGAGGCCCGCCCCGCGATGCTCCATCCCCTGAGGCCTGCCCCGTGATGCTCCACTCCCTGAGGCCCGCCCCGCGATGCTCCACTCCCTGAGGCCCGCCCCATGATGCTCCATTCCCTGAGGCCTGCCCCGCAATTCTCCATCCCCTGAGGCCCGCCGCGCGATGCTCCATCCCCTGAGGCCTGCCCTGCGATGCTCTATCCCCTGAAGCCCACCCTGCGATGCTCCATCCCCTGAGGCCTGCCCCGCGATTCTCCATCCCCCGAGGCCCGCCGCGCGATGCTCCATTCCCTGAGGCCCGCCCCGTGTTGCTCCACCCCCTGAAGCCCACCCCATGATGCTCCATCCCCTGAGGCCCGCGATGCTCCATCCCCTGAGGCCCGCGATGCTCCATCCCCTGTGGCCCATGATGCTCCATCCCCTGAGGCCCGCGATGCTCCATTCCCTGAGGCCGGCCCAGCGATGCTCCATCCCCTAAGGCCCGCCCCGTGTTGCTCCACACCCTGAGGCCCACCACAAGATGTTCCATCCCCTGAGGCCCGCTCCGCGATGCTCCATCCCCTGAGGCCCACCCCGCGATGCTCCATCCCCTGAGGCCCGCCCGGCGATGCTCCATCCCCTGAGGCCCACCCCGCGATGCTCCATCCCCTGAGGCCCACCCCGCGATGCTCCATCCCCTGAGGCCCGCCCGGCGATGCTCCATCCCCTGAGGCTGGCCCTGCGATGCTCCATCCCCTGAGGCCTGCCTCGCGATGCTCCATCCACTGAGGCCCGCCCCGCGATGCTCCATCCCCTGAGGCCTGCCTCGCGATGCTCCATCCACTGAGGCCCGCCCCGCGATGCTCCATCCCCTGAGGCCTGCCTCGCGATGCTCCATCCACTGAGGCCCGCCTCGCGATGCTCCATCCACTGAGGCCCGCCCCGCGATGCTCCATCGACTGAGGCCCGCCTCGCGATGCTCCATCCACTGAGGCCCGCCCCGCGATGCTCCATCCCCTGAGACCCGCCTCGCGATGCTCCATCCCCTGAGGCCCGCCTCGCGATGCTCCATCCCCTGAGGCCCACCCCGCGATGCTCCATCCCCTGTGGCCCGCCCCGCGATGTTCCATCCCCTGAAGCCCACCCTGCGATGTGCATCCCGAGGCCCGCCCCGCGATGCTCCATCCCCTGAAGCCTGCCCCGCGATGCTCCATCCCCTGAAGCCTGCCCCGCGATGCTCCATCCCCTGAGGCCGGCCCAGCGATGCTCCATCCCCTGAGGCCCGCCCCGTGATGCTCCATCCCCTGAGGCCGGCCCTGCGATGCTCCATCCCCTGAGGCCCGCTCCGCGATGCCCATCCCCTGAGGCCCGCCCCGCGATGCTCCATCCCCTGAAGCCCAGCCTGCGATGCTCCATCCCCTGAGGCGAACCCCGCGATGCTCCATCCCCTGAGGCCTGCCCCGCGATTCTCCATCCCCTGAGGCCCGCCGCGCGATGCTCCATCCCCTGAGGCTCGCCGCGCGATGCTCCATCCCCTGAGGCCTGCCCCGCGATGCTCCATTCCCTGAGGCCTGCCCTGCGATGCTCTATCCCCTGAAGCCCACCCTGCGATGTTCCATCCCCTGAGGCCCGCGATGCTCCATCCCCTGAGGCCCGCCCAGCGATGGTCCATCCCCATATGCCTGCCCCGCGATGGTCCGTCCCCTGAGGCCTGCCCCGCGATGCTCCATCCCCTGAGGCCCGCCCGGCGATGCTCCACCCCCTGAGGCCCGCCCCACGATGCTCCATCCCCTGAGGCCTGCCCCACGATGCTCCGACCCCTGAAGTCCGCCCCGTGACGCTCTGTCCCCTGTGGCCCGCCCCGTGATGCTCCATCCCCTGAGGCCCGCCCGGCGATGCTCCACCCCCTGAGGCCCACCACACGATGTTCCATCCCCTGAGGCCCGTGATGCTCCATCCCCTGAGGCCCGCCCAGCGATGCTCCATCCCCTGAGGCCTGCCCCGCGATGCTCCACTCCCTGAGGCCCGCCCCGCGATGCTCCATCCCCTGAGGCCCGCCCCGCGATGCTCCATCCCCTGAGGCCCGCCCCGCGATGCTCCATCCCCTGAGGCCTGCCCCGTGATGCTCCACTCCCTGAGGCCCGCCCCGCGATGCTCCACTCCCTGAGGCCCGCCCCATGATGCTCCATTCCCTGAGGCCTGCCCCGCAATTCTCCATCCCCTGAGGCCCGCCGCGCGATGCTCCATCCCCTGAGGCCTGCCCTGCGATGCTCTATCCCCTGAAGCCCACCCTGCGATGTTCCATCCCCTGAGGCCCGCGATGCTCCGTCCCCTGAGGCCCGCCCAGCGATGGTCCATCCCCATATGCCTGCCCCGCGATGGTCCGTCCCCTGAGGCCTGCCCCGCGATGCTCCATCCTCTGAGGCCCGCCCCGTAATGTTCCGTCCCCTGAGGCCCACCCCGCGATGCTCCATCCCCTGAGGCCCGCCCCGCCATGCTCCATCCCCTGAGGCCCACCCCGCGATGCTCCATCCCCTGAGGCCCGCCCAGCGATGCTCCATCCCCTGAGGCCCGCCCCGCGATGCTCCATCCCCTGAGGCCCGCCCCGCCATGCTCCATCCCCTGAGGCCGGCCCAGCGATGCTCCATCCCTAAGGCCCGCCCCGCGATGCTCCATCCCCTGAGGCCTGCCCCGCGATGCTCCACTCCCTGAGGCCCGCCCCGCGATGCTTCACTCCCTGAGGCCCGCCCCATGATGCTCCATCCCCTGGGGCCCACCCCGCGGTGCTCTGTCCCATGCCCGCCCCACGATGCTCCATCCCCTGAGGCCCGCCCCGCGATGCTCCACCCCTGAGGCCCGCCCCGCGATGCTCCATCCCCTGAGGCCCACCCCGCGATGCTCCATCCCCTGAGGCCCGCCCGGCGATGCTCCATCCCCTGAGGCTGGCCCTGCGATGCTCCATCCCCTGAGGCCTGCCTCGCGATGCTCCATCCACTGAGGCCCGCCCCGCGATGCTCCATCCCCTGAGGCCTGCCTCGCGATGCTCCATCCACTGAGGCCCGCCCCGCGATGCTCCATCCCCTGAGGCCTGCCTCGCGATGCTCCATCCACTGAGGCCCGCCTCGCGATGCTCCATCCACTGAGGCCCGCCCCGCGATGCTCCATCGACTGAGGCCCGCCTCGCGATGCTCCATCCACTGAGGCCCGCCCCGCGATGCTCCATCCCCTGAGACCCGCCTCGCGATGCTCCATCCCCTGAGGCCCGCCTCGCGATGCTCCATCCCCTGAGGCCCACCCCGCGATGCTCCATCCCCTGTGGCCCGCCCCGCGATGCTCCATCCCCTGAAGCCCACCCTGCGATGTGCATCCCGAGGCCCGCCCCGCGATGCTCCATCCCCTGAAGCCTGCCCCGCGATGCTCCATCCCCTGAAGCCTGCCCCGCGATGCTCCATCCCCTGAGGCCGGCCCAGCGATGCTCCATCCCCTGAGGCCCGCCCCGTGATGCTCCATCCCCTGAGGCCGGCCCTGCGATGCTCCATCCCCTGAGGCCCGCCCCGCGATGCCCATCCCCTGAGGCCCGCCCCGCGATGCTCCATCCCCTGAAGCCCAGCCTGCGATGCTCCATCCCCTGAGGCGAACCCCGCGATGCTCCATCCCCTGAGGCCTGCCCCGCGATTCTCCATCCCCTGAGGCCCGCCGCGCGATGCTCCATCCCCTGAGGCTCGCCGCGCGATGCTCCATCCCCTGAGGCCTGCCCCGCGATGCTCCATTCCCTGAGGCCTGCCCTGCGATGCTCTATCCCCTGAAGCCCACCCTGCGATGTTCCATCCCCTGAGGCCCGCGATGCTCCATCCCCTGAGGCCCGCCCAGCGATGGTCCATCCCCATATGCCTGCCCCGCGATGGTCCGTCCCCTGAGGCCTGCCCCGCGATGCTCCATCCCCTGAGGCCCGCCCGGCGATGCTCCACCCCCTGAGGCCCGCCCCACGATGCTCCATCCCCTGAGGCCTGCCCCACGATGCTCCGACCCCTGAAGTCCGCCCCGTGACGCTCTGTCCCCTGTGGCCCGCCCCGTGATGCTCCATCCCCTGAGGCCCGCCCGGCGATGCTCCACCCCCTGAGGCCCACCACACGATGTTCCATCCCCTGAGGCCCGTGATGCTCCATCCCCTGAGGCCCGCCCAGCGATGCTCCATCCCCTGAGGCCTGCCCCGCGATGCTCCACTCCCTGAGGCCCGCCCCGCGATGCTCCATCCCCTGAGGCCCGCCCCGCGATGCTCCATCCCCTGAGGCCCGCCCCGCGATGCTCCATCCCCTGAGGCCTGCCCCGTGATGCTCCACTCCCTGAGGCCCGCCCCGCGATGCTCCACTCCCTGAGGCCCGCCCCATGATGCTCCATTCCCTGAGGCCAGCCCCGCAATTCTCCATCCCCTGAGGCCCGCCGCGCGATGCTCCATCCCCTGAGGCCTGCCCTGCGATGCTCTATCCCCTGAAGCCCACCCTGCGATGTTCCATCCCCTGAGGCCCGCGATGCTCCGTCCCCTGAGGCCCGCCCAGCGATGGTCCATCCCCATATGCCTGCCCCGCGATGGTCCGTCCCCTGAGGCCTGCCCCGCGATGCTCCATCCTCTGAGGCCCGCCCCGTAATGTTCCGTCCCCTGAGGCCCACCCCGCGATGCTCCATCCCCTGAGGCCCGCCCCGCCATGCTCCATCCCCTGAGGCCCACCCCGCGATGCTCCATCCCCTGAGGCCCGCCCAGCGATGGTCCATCCCCTGAGGCCCGCCCCGCGATGCTCCATCCCCTGAGGCCCGCCCCGCCATGCTCCATCCCCTGAGGCCGGCCCAGCGATGCTCCATCCCTAAGGCCCGCCCCGCGATGCTCCATCCCCTGAGGCCTGCCCCGCGATGCTCCACTCCCTGAGGCCCGCCCCGCGATGCTTCACTCCCTGAGGCCTGCCCCATGATGCTCCATCCCCATATGCCTGCCCACCCTGCGATGTTCCATCCCCTGAGGCCCGCGATGCTCCATCCCCTGAGGCCCGCCCAGCGATGGTCCATCCCCATATGCCTGCCCCGCGATGGTCCGTCCCCTGAGGCCTGCCCCGCGATGCTACATCCCCTGAGGCCCGCCCAGCGATGGTCCATCCCCATATGCCTGCACCGCGATGTTCCGTCCCCTGAGGCCCGCCCCGCGATGCTCCATCCCCCGAGGCCCGCCCCGCGATGCTCCATCCCCTGAAGCCTGCCCCGCGATGCTCCATCCCCTGAAGCCTGCCCCGAGATGCTCCATCCCCTGAGGCCGGCCCAGCGATGCTCCATCCCCTGAGGCCCGCCCCGTGATGCTCCATCCCCTGAGGCCGGCCCTGCGATGCTCCATCCCCTGAGGCCCGCCCCGCGATGCCCATCCCCTGAGGCCCGCCCCGCGATGCTCCATCCCCTGAAGCCCAGCCTGCGATGCTCCATCCCCTGAGGCGAACCCCGCGATGCTCCATCCCCTGAGGCCCGCATCGTGATGCTCCATCCGCTGAGGCCCGCCCTGCGATGCTCCATCCCCTGAGGCCCGCCCCGCGATTCTCCATCCCCTGAGGCACGCCGCGCGATGCTCCATCCCCTGAGGCTCGCCGCGCGATGCTCCATCCCCTGAGGCCTGCCCCGCGATGCTCCATTCCCTGAGGCCCGCCCTGCGATGCTCCACTCCCTGAGGCCCGCCCTGCGATGCTCTATCCCCTGAAGCCCACCCTGCGATGTTCCATCCCCTGAGGCCCGCGATGCTCCATCCCCTGAGGCCTGCCCTGCGATGCTCTATCCCCTGAAGCCCACCCTGCGATGTTCCATCCCCTGAGGCCCGCGATGCTCCATCCCCTGAGGCCCGCCCAGCGATGGTCCATCCCCATATGCCTGCCCCGCGATGGTCCGTCCCCTGAGGCCTGCCCCGCGATGCTCCATCCCCTGAGGCCCGCCCAGCGATGGTCCATCCCCATATGCCTGCCCCGCGATGTTCCGTCCCCTGAGGCCCGCCCCGCGATGCTCCATCCCCTGAGGCCCGCCCGGCGATGCTCCACCCCCTGAGGCCCGCCCCACGATGCTCCATCCCCTGAGGCCTGCCCCACGATGCTCCGACCCCTGAAGTCCGCCCCGTGATGCTCTGTCCCCTGTGGCCCGCCCCGTGATGCTCTGTCCCCTGAGGCCCACCACACGATGTTCCATCCCCTGAGGCCCGTGATGCTCCATCCCCTGAGGCCCGCCCCGCGATGCTCCATCCCCTGAGGCCCGCCCCGCGATGCTCCATCCCCTGAGGCCTGCCCCGTGATGCTCCACTCCCTGAGGCCCGCCCCGCGATGCTCCACTCCCTGAGGCCCGCCCCATGATGCTCCATTCCCTGAGGCCTGCCCCGCGATTCTCCATCCCCTGAGGCCCGCCGCGCGATGCTCCATCCCCTGAGGCCTGCCCTGCGATGCTCTATCCCCTGAAGCCCACCCTGCGATGTTCCATCCCCTGAGGCCCGCGATGCTCCGTCCCCTGAGGCCCGCCCAGCGATGGTCCATCCCCATATGCCTGCCCCGCGATGGTCCGTCCCCTGAGGCCTGCCCCGCGATGCTCCATCCTCTGAGGCCCGCCCCGCAATGTTCCGTCCCCTGAGGCCCACCCCGCGATGCTCCATCCCCTGAGGCCCGCCCCGCCATGCTCCATCCCCTGAGGCCCGCCCAGCGATGGTCCATCCCCTGAGGCCCGCCCCGCGATGCTCCATCCCCTGAGGCCCGCCCCGCCATGCTCCATCCCCTGAGGCCGGCCCAGCGATGCTCCATCCCTAAGGCCCGCCCCGCGATGCTCCATCCCCTGAGGCCTGCCCCGCGATGCTCCACTCCTTGAGGCCCGCCCCGCGATGCTCCACTCCCTGAGGCCCGCCCCATGATGCTCCATCCCCTGAGGCCCGCCCCGCGATGCCCATCCCCTGAGGCCCGCCCCGCGATGCTCCATCCCCTGAAGCCCAGCCTGCGATGCTCCATCCCCTGAGGCGAACCCCGCGATGCTCCATCCCCTGAGGCCTGCCCCGCGATTCTCCATCCCCCGAGGCCCGCCGCGCGATGCTCCATTCCCTGAGGCCCGATCCGTGTTGCTCCACCCCCTGAAGCCCACCCCATGATGCTCCATCCCCTGAGGCCCGCGATGCTCCATCCCCTGAGGCCCGCGATGCTCCATCCCCTGTGGCCCATGATGCTCCATCCCCTGAGGCCCGCGATGCTCCATTCCCTGAGGCCGGCCCAGCGATGCTCCATCCCCTAAGGCCCGCCCCGTGTTGCTCCACACCCTGAGGCCCACCACAAGATGTTCCATCCCCTGAGGCCCGCTCCGCGATGCTCCATCCCCTGAGGCCCACCCCGCGATGCTCCATCCCCTGAGGCCCACCCCGCGATGCTCCATCCCCTGAGGCCCGCCCGGCGATGCTCCATCCCCTGAGGCTGGCCCTGCGATGCTCCATCCCCTGAGGCCTGCCTCGCGATGCTCCATCCACTGAGGCCCGCCCCGCGATGCTCCATCCCCTGAGGCCTGCCTCGCGATGCTCCATCCACTGAGGCCCGCCCCGCGATGCTCCATCCCCTGAGGCCTGCCTCGCGATGCTCCATCCACTGAGGCCCGCCTCGCGATGCTCCATCCACTGAGGCCCGCCCCGCGATGCTCCATCGACTGAGGCCCGCCTCGCGATGCTCCATCCACTGAGGCCCGCCCCGCGATGCTCCATCCCCTGAGGCCCGCCTCGCGATGCTCCATCCCCTGAGGCCCGCCTCGCGATGCTCCATCCCCTGAGGCCCACCCCGCGATGCTCCATCCCCTGTGGCCCGCCCCGCGATGCTCCATCCCCTGAAGCCCACCCTGCGATGTGCATCCCGAGGCCCGCCCCGCGATGCTCCATCCCCTGAAGCCTGCCCCGCGATGCTCCATCCCCTGAAGCCTGCCCCGCGATGCTCCATCCCCTGAGGCCGGCCCAGCGATGCTCCATCCCCTGAGGCCCGCCCCGTGATGCTCCATCCCCTGAGGCCGGCCCTGCGATGCTCCATCCCCTGAGGCCCGCCCCGCGATGCCCATCCCCTGAGGCCCGCCCCGCGATGCTCCATCCCCTGAAGCCCAGCCTGCGATGCTCCATCCCCTGAGGCGAACCCCGCGATGCTCCATCCCCTGAGGCCTGCCCCGCGATTCTCCATCCCCTGAGGCCCGCCGCGCGATGCTCCATCCCCTGAGGCTCTCCGCGCGATGCTCCATCCCCTGAGGCCTGCCCCGCGATGCTCCATTCCCTGAGGCCTGCCCTGCGATGCTCTATCCCCTGAAGCCCACCCTGCGATGTTCCATCCCCTGAGGCCCGCGATGCTCCATCCCCTGAGGCCCGCCCAGCGATGGTCCATCCCCATATGCCTGCCCCGCGATGGTCCGTCCCCTGAGGCCTGCCCCGCGATGCTCCATCCCCTGAGGCCCGCCCGGCGATGCTCCACCCCCTGAGGCCCGCCCCACGATGCTCCATCCCCTGAGGCCTGCCCCACGATGCTCCGACCCCTGAAGTCCGCCCCGTGATGCTCTGTCCCCTGTGGCCCGCCCCGTGATGCTCCATCCCCTGAGGCCCGCCCGGCGATGCTCCACCCCCTGAGGCCCACCACTCGATGTTCCATCCCCTGAGGCCCGTGATGCTCCATCCCCTGAGGCCCGCCCAGCGATGCTCCATCCCCTGAGGCCTGCCCCGCGATGCTCCACTCCCTGAGGCCCGCCCCGCGATGCTCCATCCCCTGAGGCCCGCCCCGCGATGCTCCATCCCCTGAGGCCCGCCCCGCGATGCTCCATCCCCTGAGGCCTGCCCCGTGATGCTCCACTCCCTGAGGCCCGCCCCGCGATGCTCCACTCCCTGAGGCCCGCCCCATGATGCTCCATTCCCTGAGGCCTGCCCCGCAATTCTCCATCCCCTGAGGCCCGCCGCGCGATGCTCCATCCCCTGAGGCCTGCCCTGCGATGCTCTATCCCCTGAAGCCCACCCTGCGATGTTCCATCCCCTGAGGCCCGCGATGCTCCGTCCCCTGAGGCCCGCCCAGCGATGGTCCATCCCCATATGCCCGCCCAGCGATGGTCCATCCCCTGAGGCCCGCCCCGCGATGCTCCATCCCCTGAGGCCCGCCCCGCCATGCTCCATCCCCTGAGGCCGGCCCAGCGATGCTCCATCCCTAAGGCCCGCCCCGCGATGCTCCATCCCCTGAGGCCTGCCCCGCGATGCTCCACTCCCTGAGGCCCGCCCTGCGATGCTTCACTCCCTGAGGCCCGCCCCATGATGCTCCATCCCCTGAGGCCCACCCCGCGGTGCTCTGTCCCATGCCCGCCCCACGATGCTCCATCCCCTGAGGCCCGCCCCGCGATGCTCCACCCCTGAGGCCCGCCCCGCGATGCTCCATCCCCTGAGGCCCACCCCGCGATGCTCCGACACCTGAGGCCTGCCCCGCGATGCTCTGTCCCATGCCCGCCTCGCGATGCTCCATCCCCTGTGGCCCGCCCCGTGTTGCTCCACCCCTGAGGCCCACCCCACGATGTTCCATCCCCTGAGGCCCGCGATGCTCCATCCCCTGAGGCCCACCATGCTCCATCCCCTGAGGCCCGCCCCGCGATGCTCCACCCCCTGAGGCCCGCCCCGCGATGCTCCATCCCCTGACGTCCGCCCCACGATGCTCCACCTCCTGAGGCCCGCCCCGCGATGCTCCACCCCCTGAGGCCCGCCCCGCGATGCTCCACCCCCTGAGGCCCACCCCGCGATGCTCCATCCCCTGAGGCCCGCCCCGCGATGCTCCACCCCCTGAGGCCCACCCCGCGATGCTCCATCCCCTGAGGCCCGCCCCACGATGCTCCACCCCCTGAGGCCCGCCATGCTCCATCCCCTGAGGCCCGCCCCGCGATGCTCCATCCCCTGAGGCCCGCCCCGCGATGCTCCATCCCCTGACGCCCGCCCCGCGATGCTCCACCTCCTGAGGCCCGCCATGCTCCATCCCCTGAGGCCCGCCCCACGATGCTCCATCTCCTGAGGCCGGCCCCGCGATGCTCCGTCCCCTGAGGCCGGCCCCGCGATGCTCCACCCCCTGAGGCCCGCCCCGCGATGCCACATCCCCTGAGGCCCCCCCCGCGATGCTCCATCCCCTGAGGCCCGCCCCGCAATGTTCCATCCCCTGAGGCCCGCCCCGCGATGCTCCACCCCTGAGACCCGCCCCGCGATGCTCCACCCCTGAGACCCGCCCCGCGATGCTCCATCCCCTGAGGCCCGCCCCGCGATGCTCCACCCCTGAGACCCGCCCCGCGATGCTCCACCCCTGAGACCCGCCCCGCGATGCTCCATCCCCGACCGGACTCACCCGCCGTGAACTCGGCATGGCGGCTGCGGACTCATTCCGCCGCCGCCACAGTCGGGGGGAGGGCCGATCCGTGGGCAGAGCGGGCTTCATTCGGGGCTGGGGGCACGTTAGCGGCTGAAGTGTCGTACTATTTTTGCAGACTAAGTCCCTCATGAAGCACCAGACTGACTCTGGGTGCAGATTGGGGGCTGGATTCTCCATTTGGGAGACTTAAGTCCCCATGACGGCGTGTAAACTGGCGCAAAATGACCACCGTTTCCCTGCTCCAGTGGGGTGCGAGCAGGGAGGCAGCGTAAAGCTCCCAGCTCTAGCTGCCGATACGGCCCAAAGCATTGCTGGGTCCGTGGCCGCTCATGTGCACGGCAGCCGCTTTTAGAGGGGGAGGGGGGAGGGGGGGGAGGGGGGGAGGGGAGGGAGGGGGGAGGGAGTCATGGCGGGAGCTCCAGACTTCAGGACGCCATTTCTCGTTCCGGCAAGAGCGTTCCCCGCTGGTGCCCCCTATCTACCCCAAGTGCCGTTCAATAGCTGCGAGATCCGGGAAACATGCAGCTAAATGCGCTCACTATGGGGCTTTGTTCCCATTTAGTTAAATCGCGCCCAAAGTTTCACGTCTTTTTGGCTCTTCGTCAAAACTGGAGAGCGAGAGAATGTATTAGATTTTTTAAATTTAGCTGTGAGGCATTGCAACAAAATATGGCAATCGCAACTTTAAGAACAAAAGTGGCAGGGAGGGGGATGTGGGTTCGCATTGAGCCAGTACATTAATGGGATATTAAAAAAGAGGCGATAAGATAGACAAGAAAGATCACAATCTAAAGCAGCGAAACTCATTGTTGTGTCCCAAAGGCTATGGGGATGTGAAAGACTCCAGGATGATATGTTGCCTCCCTGGTGCCAGGGTGCAGGATGTCTCAGAACGGGTAGAGGGCAACCTGAAGGGGGAGGGCAAACAGGCAGAGGTCGTGGTACATATTGGTAGTAACGACATAGGCAGGAAGGGGGATGAGGTCCTGCAGCAGGAATTCAGGGAGCTAGGCAGAAAGTTAAAAGGCAGGACCTCAAGGGGTTGTAATCTCGGGATTACTCCCTTTGCCACGTGCCAGTGAGGCTAGAAATAGGAAGATAGAGCAGCTAAACACGTGGCTAAACAGCTGGTGTAGGAGGGAGAGTTTCAGTTATCTGGACCACTGGGAGATCTTCCGGGGCAGGTGTGACCTATATAAGGACAGGTTGTGTCTAAACTGGAGAGGCATAAATATCCTGGCCACGAGGTTTGCTAGTGTCACACAGGAGGGTTTAAACTAGTATGCCAGGGGTCTAGACAGAATGAATAGTCAGAGACTTTTTCCCAGGGTAGAGGGGTCAATTACTAGGGGGCATAGGTTTAAGGTGTGAGGGGCAAGGTTTAGAGGAAATGTACGAGGTAAGTTTTTTACACAGAGGGTAGTGGGTGCCTGTAACTCGCTGTTGGAGGAGGTGGTGGAAGCAGGGTCGTTTAAAGGACATCTTGACAAATACGTGAATAGGGTGGGAATAGAGGGATATGGACCCCGGAAGTGTAGACGATTTTAGTTTAGACGGGCAGCATGGTCGGCTCAGGCTTGGAGGGCCGAAGGGCCTGTTCCTGTGCTGTACGTTCCTTTGTCCTTTCTTTGTTCTTTGCTATAACAGCTGAACCGGAAGATGGGGTGCTGCTCTTTCAGCTTGCACTGGGCTTCACTGGAGCATTGCAGCAGGCTAATAGCGGAGAGCAAGTTAAAAAAGCATGCAACAGCAAGGTTGGGTCCCATATACTTGTGGACTGAGTGAAGATGTTCTGCAAAATGACCACCCAGTCTGCGTTTAGTCTTCCCTATGTAGAGGTGTCCAGCAGTGAATACAATAAACCAAATTGAAGGGGTTGCAGGTGAAACACTGCTTAACCTGAAATGAGTGTTTGGGGTTTTGAATGATGAGAAGGGAAGAGGTACAGGGGCAGGTGCTATACCTTCTGTGATGGTAAGGGCAGGCACTGTGGGAAGGGGATGGGGAGCTGGGCTGCACATTTAGTCTGGTTTGATTGTTGAAATGTACCTGAAGATAGTAGAATGACATTGGTTCAATTACTGATGGGCTGCAGAATGAAATAACACTTCACCTCTCAATACAACTGCGCAAAGCAAAAACTATCAAGTGTTTCACAACAGTCTGAATATATTAAAAGTGAGCAAACGGTGTACTAGAACCATGGTTTGTGCCATTGACCATAAGACCATAAGACATAGGAGCAGAATTAGGCCACTCGGCCCATCGAGGCTGCTCCGCCATTCAAACATGGCTGATATTTTTCTCATCCCCATTCTCCTGCCTTCTCCCCATAACCCCTGATCCCCTTATTAATCAAGAACCTATCTATCTCTGTCTTAAAAAAGACACTCAGTGATTTGGCCTCCACAGCCTTCTTCGGCAAATAGTTCCACAGATTCACCACCCTCTGGCTGAAGAAATTCCTCCTCATCTCTGTTTTAAAGGATCATCCCTTTAGTCTGAGATGGTGTCCTCTGATTCTAGTTTTTCCTACAAGTGGAAACATCCTCTCCACGCCCACCCTATCCAGACCTCGCAGTATCCAGTCAGTTTCAATAAGATCCCACCTCATCCTTCTAAACTCCAATGAGTACAGACCCAGAGTCCTCAACCGTTCCTCATACGACAAGTTGTTCATTCAAGGGATGATTCTTGTGAACCTCCTCTGGACCCTTTCCAAGGCCAGCACATCCACCCTTAGATACATGGCCCAAAACTGCTCACAATACTCCAAATGGGGTCTGACCAGAGCCTTATACAGCCTCAGAAGTACCTCCTTGGTCTTGTATACTAGCCTTCTTGACGTGAATGCTAACATTGCATTTACCTTCTTAACTGCCGACTGAACCTGCACATTAACCTTAAGAGAATCGTGAACAAGGACTCCCAAGTCACTTTGTGCTTCTGATTTCCTAAGCATTTCCCCATTTAGAAATTAGTCTATGCCTAAATTCCTCTTTCCAAAGTGCATAACCTCACACCTTTCCACATTGGATTTCATTTGCCACTTCATTGCCCACTCTCTAAGCTTGTCCAAATCCTTCTGCAGTCCCCTTGCTTCCTCAATATTTCCTGTCCCTCTACAGATCATTATATCATCTGCAAACTTAGCAGCAGTTCCTTCAGTTCCTTCTTCCAGATCATTTATATCTATTTTAAAAAGTTGTGGTCCCAGCACAGACCCCTGAGGCACACCACTAGTCACCGGCTGCCATCCTGAAAAAGATCCCTTTATCCCCACTCTCTGCCTTCTGTCAGTCAGCCAATCCTCTATCCAGCCAGGATCTTATCGTTAACACCATGGGCTCTTAACTTATTTAACAGTCTCCTATGCGGCACCTTGTCAAAGGCCTTGACAATTACTAGCATGAAGAGATACAGCGAGAGTGCATGGAAACCAGCATTTCTTATCCATAAGAATGATGAGCTCAAATCAGATCTAGAATAATTAGTCAAAAGTTAAGAAAAAACAAAACATAAGCTTCTCGATTTGCCTGAAGGTTAGCTGCAATATAAATGTAATTGTTAAAAAAAACAAAAGCACCGGGACCACAATCCTGAGTTAATAAGAGGTAACTGAATGGGAACCTGCCAAATGGAAATCAAAGAAACTTTATAAATTAGATTACAAGCAAAGTACTCTGGATGCTGGAAATCTGAAAACAGAATGCAGAAAAGCAAGAAATACTCAGCAAATCAGGCATCATCTGTGCGGCTAGAAACATAGGCCCATAACCTCAGAGCTCCAGGGCAGCATACCTGGGGGTACCCCAAAGATGCACTCTGGAAGCCCCACCCAAAATTCCCAGGTAAGAATTGCATGATAATTACCCGGGAAGTGTAAATTTCAGATGGGCAATTGTCCTGCACTGGGACCCATCTGAAAATGTGATTTAAATTGCAAATTTGGGTGATTCCAAACACGTGACAGCAATAGATACGCAGAAAAAAAGGAAGAATTAAAACCACTTCTAACTTCTGGGTAACTATAGTACTAACCTCCCCCAGCCCGTCACTACATCCCCAACTCCCCCATATGACTAACCAGAACACCCCCACCCCAATCTCAATCATCCAGGTGTCTCAACCCACCCACATGCCCTCCTCAAGCTGTATGGGACCCCCACAAAATGCCCCCTTATGCCCAACTTGCGCAGTACTCCCTGACTACACCCCTCCAACTGCAACACTCCTCAAGTACATCCCCTCCCAACAGTATCCCCAGACTGCACTCAATCTTCGACTGGACTGCATTCCACCCCAGACTGCAGCAACCTCGCTCCACTACGTTCCCCTCTGTCTGCAATCCTCCAACTGTTGCTCTCTACCTGCCTGCACCCACCCGCACAAGTACACCCCTTGCCCGACTGCAGCCCTAACCAACTGTCATGAAAATGGAGTCTTGCTTACTGACCTTCGACTAAGCTAGCCCTGACTGTTACCTTTGGGAATCTGTTGGACTAGACTGATCTCCGCTGACTTGAGTCGGAAGGTCCAGTGAGATAGGTGCGGATCTATTCCAAAATAAGTCATAATAAGCAGAATGGCAATCACACTCCACTTCTCCAGAAGTTACGTCCCAAAGATAACATTCCATATCAATGGGCTTTCATCAGAATGTTTATTTTGTTTCTCCACAGATGCTGCTGCATTTTCTGATAAGTTAGGTTCATAGTTTACCTGCACAGAAAAAAATGACCATATAATAATAATTTGCACATACAAGTTTGTATTTATTTCAATTTTTAATTCAGAGACAAAAGCGGTTTTCATGAAAGAAAGGGGAACCCTCCCCCCCCCCCCCCGGGCTGCTGCTGGCTATCTATTTTCCCCCTAACGTTCCGCTAGATAGTCAAGGAACGGTTGCCACCGCCTGGTGAACCCTTGAGCCGATCCTCTCAGCGCAAACTTCATCCGCTCCAGTTTTATGAACCCTGCCACATCGTTTATCCAGGCCTTCACGCCGGGGGGTTTCGCTTCCTTCCACATGAGTAAAATCCTACGCCAGGCTACTAGGGACGCAAAGGCCCAATATCGGCCTCTTTCACCTCCTGCACTCCCGGCTCATCCACTACCCCAAATATAGGCTTGACCTGGACCTTCAACACCTTCGAGATCACTCCCGCCACTCCCCTCCAATACCCCTCCAGTGCCGGACACGACCAAAACATGTGTGTGTGGTTCGCCGGGCTTCCCCCACACCTCCCGCATTTGTCCTCCACTCCGAAGAACCTGCTCAACGTCGCTCCCGTTATGTGTGCTCTATGTAGCACCTTAAATTGGACCAGGCTAAGCCTGGCACACAAGGAAGAGGAATTTACCTTACTTAGGGCATCAGCCCACAAACCCTCCTCAATCTCCTCCCCGAGCTCTTCTTCCCATTTTCCCTTCAGTTCTTCTACCAGCTCCTCCCCCTCTTCTCTCATCTCCCGGTATATTTCGGACACTTTGCCCTTCCCGACCCACCCCCCCCGAAAGCACCCTGTCCTGGATCCCTTGTGTCGGGAGCAGCGGAAATTCTCTCACCTGTTGTCTCGTGAACGCTCTCACTTGCATATACCTAAAGATATTCCCCGGGGGAAGCTCATACTTTTCCTCTAGCGCTCCCAAGCTCACAAACGTCCCATCTATAAATAAGTCTCCCACTCTCTTAATTCCTGCCTGGTGCCAGCTCTGGAACCCTCCGTCCAACCTCCCTGGGGCAAACCTATGGTTGTTCCTGATCGGGGACCAGACCGAGGCTCCCAACACACCCCTCTGTCGCCTCCATTGCCCCCAGATACTTAATGTTGCCGCCACCACTGGGTTTGTGGTAAACTTTTTCGGGGAGAGCGGTAGTGGCGCCGTCACCAGCGCTTTTAAGCTCGTTCCTTTGCAGGACGCCATCTCCAGCCTTTTCCACGCCGCCCCCTCTCCCTCTATCATGCACTTACGGATCATCGCCACGTTGGCGGCCCAGTAGTAGTCGCCCAAATTCGGCAACACCAGTCCACCTCTGTCCCTGCTACGTTGCAGGAACCCCCTCCTTACCCTCGGGGCCTTCCCTGCCCACACGAAGCTCATGATGCTCCTATCTATTTTTTTGAAAAAGGCCTTAGTGATCAATATAGGGAGACATTGAAACACAAATAGGAACCTCAGGAGGACCATCATCTTAATCGCCTGCACTCTGCCCGCCAGTGACAGCGGCTGCATATCCCACCTTTTGAAAGCCTCTTCCATTTGCTCCACCAGCCGAGTCAGATTGAGTCTGTGTAAGGTTCCCCAGCTCCTGGCTATCTGAATCCTCAGGTACGGGAAGTTTCTTTCCACTCTCCTTAGCGGTAGGCTATCTATCCCTCTACTCTGGTCCCCAGGGTGTATCACGAAAAGCTCACTCTTTCCCATGTTAAGCCTATATCCCGAGAAATCTCCAAACTCCCTCACTATCTGCATGACCTCTGTCATCCCCCCCACTGGATCCGCCACATACAGCAGTAGGTCATCCACATAGAGTGACACTCGGTGTTCCTCTCCCCCTCTAACCACCCCTCTCCATTTCCTGGAGTCTCTCACCGCTATGGCCAGTGGTTCAATAGCCAGCGCGAACAGTAATGGGGACAACGGGCATCCCTGTCTTGTTCCCCTGTTTAGTCGAAAATACTCCGATCTTTGCCGATTTGTGACTATACTTGCCATTGGGGCCCCATAGAGGAGTTTAACCCAGCTGACAAACCCCTCCCCGAACCCAAACCTCCTCAGCACCTCCCATAAATACTCCCACTCTACCCTATTAAATGCCTTCTCTGCATCCATTGCCACCACTATCTCTGCCTCCCCCTCTGCTGGGGGCATCATTATCACCCCCAACAGCCGTCGCACGTTGACATTCAATTGTCTCCCCTTTACAAACCCTGTCTGATCTTCGTGCACCACCCCCGGGACACAATCCTCTATCCTCACTGTCAGCACTTTTGCCAGCAACTTGGCGTCCACATTTAGGAGTGAGATAGGCCTATAAGACTCGCATTGCAGCGGATCTTTATCTCGCTTCGGGATTAGTGATATCGTCGCCTCCGACATTGTCAGGGGTAGACTCCCCCCTTCTCTGGCCTCGTTAAAGGTTCTTACCAGCAGCGGGGCCAACAAGTCCACATATTTCCTATAAAATTCCACCGGGAACCCGTCAGGTCCCGGGGCCTTCCCTGCCTGCATGTTCCCCAGCCCTTTGGTCACCTCGTCCACCCCAATTGGCGCCCCCAGGCCTGCCACCTCCTGCTCCTCCACCCTCGGGAACCTTAGTTGGTCCAGAAACCGCTGCATCCCCTCTTTTCCCTCCGGGGGTTGGGACCTATATAACCTCTCATAAAAGGTCTTGAACACCTCATTTACCTTCCCTGCTCTCCGCACCGTGGTTTCCGTTTCATCCCTATCTCCCCCTATTTCCCTCGCCGCTGTCCTCTTACGAAGCTGGTGGGCCAACAGGCGACTCGCCTTTTCCCCATATTCATATCTCATCCCCTGTGCCTTCCTCCACTGTGCCTCTGCCCTCCCTGTGGTCAGCAGGTCGAACTCCGTCTGGAGTCATCGCCTGGTCCTGTATAGTCCTTCGTCCGGGGCCTCCGCATATTTTTTATCCACACTCAAAATCTCCCCCAGTAATCTTTCCCTTTCTTTGGCCTCTGTTTTCTCCTTGTGAGCCCTGATGGAGATCAACTCCCCCCTGACCACCGCCTTCAGCGCTTCCCATACTACCCCCACTCGGACCTCCCCATCATCGTTGGCCTCCAGGTACCTTTCGATACATCCCCGCACTCTTCCGCAGACTCCCTCATCCGCCAATAATCCCACATCCAGTCGCCAGAGTGGACGCTGCTCCCTCTCCTCTCCTAGTTCTAGATCCACCCAATGTGGGGCATGGTCTGAAACAGCTATGGCCGAGTACTCCGTTCCTTCCACCCTCAAAATCAGTGACCTTCCCAAAACGAAGAAATCTATCCGGGAGTATACCTTATGGATGTGGGAGAAAAAGGAGAACTCTTTGGCCAGCGGCCTAGCAAATCTCCACGGATCTACTCCCCCCATTTGGTCCATAAACCCCCTAAGCACCTTGGCCGCTGCCAGCCATCTTCCGGTCCTGGATCTAGATCTATCTAACCCTGGGTCTAGCATGGTGTTGAAGTCCCCCCCCATTACCAGGTTTCCTACCTCCAGGTCCGGGATGCGTCCCAGCATCCGCTTCATAAATGCCGCATCATCCCAGTTCGGGGCATATACGTTGACCAGCACGACCTCCATTCCCTGCAGTCTGCCACTGACCATCACATATCTGCCCCCCGCTGTCCGCGACAATGTTCCTAGCCTCGAACGACACCCGTTTCCCCACCAATATGACCACCCCCCTATTCTTTGCATCCAGCCCTGAGTGGAACACCTGTCCCACCCATCCTTTCCTTAACCTAACCTGGTCCGCCACCTTCAGATGAGTCTCTTGAAGCATGGCCACATCTGCCTTCAGCCCCTTTAAGTGTGCGAACACTCGACCCTCTTAATCGGCCTCTCACGTTCCACGTGATCAGCCGGACTGGGGGGCTGCCCGCCCCCCTCCCCTGTGGACTAGCCATCACCCTCTCTTGGCCAGTCCCACGTCCCCGTTCCGCGCACCCACCCGTCCCTCAGGTGGCGCATTCCCGCCTCGACCACCTTTTCTCTTACCAGCTCCCTTTCGATCTCCGCAGCAGCAACCCAGTTGTCCCCCCCTCCCTCCCATCTAGCATGGTTACTCCCCCCATATTGCTTCCGAAAGTCAGCTGACTTCAACTGACCCCGGCTTCTCCCGCTCTCTCCTTGACCCCCCCGTGTGAGGAACTCCCATCCTCCTTGCGCCTATCTTCCCGCAATCATGTCTCTGGCATGGGAAAAGAAAAAGAAACCCCGCGCTTTCTAGTGCCATCCCGCCCCCCATGGCGCAGCCCCCCCTACCACCCCGCTCCCATTCCCCAACCCCCGCCTGTGTCTCTTCTTCCCCCCCCACCGGCGCCCACATTTCTCAGTGTCCCCCCCTCCCCAATTTACACCTCTATACATCAGCATTTTTGTTTCCCCTCCAACATCAGTCCCTCAGTTCTGGTCCAGTTTCTCTTTTTGAATGAAGGTCCATGCTTCTTCCGACGTTTCAAAATAGTAATGTCTATCCTGGTGCGTGACCCACAATCGTGCCGGCTGCAACATCCCAAACTTCACTTTCTTCTTATGCAGCACCTCCTTGGCTCTATTGAAACTCGCCCTCCTTCTCGCCACCTCCGCACTCCAATCCTGATACACTCGTATCACCGCATTCTCCCATCTGCTACTTCGTACCTTCCTGGCCCATCTCAGAACCACCTCTCTATCATTGAAACGGTGAAATCGCACGATCATCGCCCTAGGTGGTTCTCCAGCCTTTGGTCTCCTCGCAGGGACCCGGTGGGCCCCTTCCATTTCCAAGGGGCCCGAGGGGGCTTCAGCTCCCATTAGTGAGCGTAGCATCGTGCTCGCGTAAGCCCCGCCGTCAGCTCCTTCCACTCCCTCGGGGAGACCCAGGATCCGGAGGTTCTTTCTCCTTGATCTGTTTTCCAGGACTTCAATCCTTTCGATGTACTTCTTATGGAGCGCCTCGTGTGTCTGCATTTTGACTGCTGGGCCCAGGATCTCGTCCTCGTTGTCCGTTACCTTCTGCTCCACCACACGGAGCTCTATCTCCTGGGCCTTTTGTGTCTCTTTAAGCCCCTCGATTGCCTGTAGCATCGGGGCCAGCACCTCCTTCTTAAGCAGCTCCACACAACATCTTAAAAATTTGTCCTGTTCCGGTCCCCATGTCGCCTGGGCTCCCTCCGACACCATCTTGCTCCTTTCTTTCTTCTGCCGCTGCCCTCGAGGATTCTCCAAGATCTGGCCGCCGCCGCCGATATTTTTCTCTTTCGCTGGGGGGGACTCCCTGTTGCCTCGCCCCACACCAGGTTTCGTCACAAAAGAATTTCCCGTTGGGGCTCTTAAAAGAGCCCGAAGGTCCGTTTGAGCTGGAGCCGCCGAAACGTGTGGCTTAGCTGGTCATCGCCGCAACCGGAAGTCCAATTCCAATTATTTTTAATAGCTAATCAGACTCTGGAGGAACTAAAGGTCGCAACATTTCTCAACTCAGTTGGCCGCAAAATGTTATGTTGCTGCAGAATCTTGTTCACCCATCAAAACCAGGAGACAAGTCCTTCAGTGAATTAATGAAAATCTTAGAGGGACATTGATCTCTTAAACTGTTTTTGATTGCAGAAATGTTCTGATTCCATCGCCATACTCAGGAAGGAGGTGGAAGTATTTTACAGTTAACAGTGTCTTTATCAAGATTAGCTAGATATTGTAA
This sequence comes from Scyliorhinus torazame, assembly GCF_047496885.1. Lineage (NCBI taxonomy): Eukaryota > Metazoa > Chordata > Chondrichthyes > Carcharhiniformes > Scyliorhinidae > Scyliorhinus > Scyliorhinus torazame. The sequence continues at coordinate 271,147,830 of NC_092709.1, forward strand.
ATTTGGTACAACACTTGATGATACTCCTTGAGACAGGCTAGTTTGTGGGTTATGCAGTGAAGCAATGCGGAGAAAGCTGCTTAATGTCAGTGATTTAACTCTCAACGCTGCTATGGAAGTTGGTACAACTATGGAGTTTGCAATGAGAGATGCTTCACAGAGTGGGACTGGAGTGAAGATCCACAAAATAGATACCTCAAGGAACAGGGCTGCAAAGGTGCTACCGTATCATGGTTGTACAGGTTGGACACTTAACAGGGGAATGCTGGAGCAAATCAAATACATGCAAGAACTGTGGTAAGAGGAGCCACATTGCCAAGGTGCGTTGGGCTCAAAAAACCTCTACATTAAGAAGGTGAAAGAAGATTAACAACATTTCTGAACAGATCCAAAACTTGAAGGTCATGAAATTAAAATGTGATCCAAAGGACGTACCATTAAAAGGATACATTATGGTGAAAGTCATGACGTGGAGATGCTGGCGTTGGACTGCGGTGAGCACAGTAAGAAGTCTTACAACACCAGGTTAAAGTCCAACAGGTTTGTTTCGAATCACTAGCTTTCAGAGCACAGCACCCTCCTCAGGTGAGGAAGGAGCTGTCTCCGAAAGCTAGTGATTCGAAACAAACCTGTTGGACTTTAACTTGGTGTTGTAAGACTGCTTACTATGGTGAAAGTAGAAGCAAATGGGCAGGTGGCGAAGTTGCCCCTTCAATTTGTCCATGGAAATTTTCCGACTCTATTTGACAGAGCACGGTTGACAAAGATTAGGCTTAACTGGGAAACAGTCAATCAATTAATGGACTCAAAGAGCAACTTGCAGCAACTTGCAACAAGTATGAGAAAGTGTTCAAAGATTGACTACGCTCTGTGACTAAAGTTGAGTTGCACCTAAAAATCAAACCAGACAGTACACTCGAATATCTCAGAGCTAAAACTGTTGAAGAAGAATTATCTACAGATGAATGTGACTGCCAAATCACAGCCACAAGTCACCATAGTGATGCACAAAGGTCTGGTTCATTACAGAAGATTTCCTTTTGGAATAACATCTGCTCCTGCTCTTTTTCAAAGATCCATGGACCAATTTCTAAGTGGATTCAATGGAGTGCAATGTTCTTTAGATGACATACTTACCACCGGTTCGAGTGAACAGGAACAACTGGAGAATATGGAAACTACCTTGAAGCAATTACAGAGCCACAGCCTGTGAGTTAAGAAGGAAAAGTGTGACTTTTTCAAGTCATTATAAATTACCTAGGTCATATCATCAGCAAAGACAGTTTACAAAAAGAACTGAAGAAAATGTCAGCAATCTTAGAAGCACCACATCCTCAAAATGTTACACAATTAGATCGATTTTAGGATTGATCAATTATTATGGTAAAGTCATGCCGAATTTAGCAACACAACAGAAGCCTTTGCACATGCAGTTATGTGTCAAACAGGCATGGCACTGGTCAGAGAAATGTGAAAACACACACAATGAAGTGAAAGAAGCTAGACTGAAGTCAGATCAGTTGTTTCATTATAATCCAAAAATGATGTTGCAATTAGTTTGCAATGCCTCACCCTATAGGGTTGATGCAGTTGCCTCACACGTGAAGCCTTCAGGAGAGGAACGACGATAGCATTTGCCTCACTCACTTTAACGAGCACAGAAATGAATTACGCTCAGCTAGAAAAAGAAGCTTTGTGGATCATTTTCAGTGTAAGATGGTTCCACCATTTCGTTTGTAGGCGTCGGCGTCACTTTAGCCTTTTGACAGATCACCAACCCTTGACTACAATCTTTGGGCAGTCTAAATTTCTGCCTTCTTTGGCACTGAGTAAATTGCCAAGATGTTCATTGCTATTGTCGGCACACTTACGATCCAATATCATAAGTCAGAGCAGCATGCAATTGTTAATGATGTATCACGATTCCTGTAACAAGTCAAGCATGACCCAGAAGAACATTCTGTCAGTATTTTGTATTTCTCACTCATGGATAGTGCAGCTGTGACTTTATCTTAAGTTCAAAGATGTATAAGAACCGGTCCAATGATGGGGAAGGTGATGGACTTAGTTCAAAAAGGAATGGTGTCAGGCATTAATGAGAGAAATCCAAACATCAAGCCCGAACTCACACAAAGACTTTTGATGACAGTACAGAATATGGTTCTATTATGGGGAGTCCATTTGATTATTCCTCCGTGCTTATGTAGTAGAGTCCTTGACCAACTAAATAAGGGACATCCTTGTGTGGTGAGGATGAAGGAATTGGCATGCAGTTATTTTTGGTGGCCAGAATTCGACACTCAAATTGAAGAGAAAGGAGGACAATGCCAATGTTGTGCAAAACTAACGAACACTCTACCTTTACAACCATTACATCTGTGGGAATGGCCAACTCAGCCATGACAGAGAATACACATCAATTATGCTGGTCAACTGGAGGGACACATGTTCTTAGTGATTGCGGACATGCACTCGAAATGGCCAGATGTTGTGATAAAGAAGTCAACTATGACGGAGCAGACCATTGAAAACTTGAACAAAATATTTGCAAGATTTGGAACACTGGAACAGATTGTCAGTGATAATGGTACACAATTTCCTTGGAATAAGTTTGAGGACTCCTTGAAAGGGAAAGGTATACACAATATTAAGTCAGCTCCATAACATCCAGCAACAAATGGATTGGCTGAACATTTTGTGTAAACATTAAAGCATTCTATCGAAGCATCAAAGGACCAGGGAACATTATCAAGAAGGGTAAACAAACTTCTAATATCTTATCGGAACATTGTACATGCTATCACCATAAAGTTCACCGGCAGTGCTGTTGTTTAAGAGGAAATGTGAAGACAGTTTGATTTGTTAACTCCACTTCATACATCAGAGATTGTCAAATGACAACAAATTTCTGGGAGGGAGACAATATGTAAAAGTTGAGTATTCAACCAGGGAGAGAGAATGCTAGTTAGGATTTTCACCACAGAAAGGAAATGTGTACCAGCTATGATCCTGGCAAGGACAGGCCCGATATCATACACTGTACAGACGAATGATGAAAGAGTTTGGCGACGTCATGCTGATCAGTTACTTGCTGTACAAAATGAGTTTGCAGAAATTTCTTAAAGAGTTTCCACCTTTAGAAGATCTGGAGCATTACACGTTGGACCAGAGGCCCGAGTCAGTGACGATTCTGATTCTGTTTCTGAGAACTTTCCAATGCCTGAGTGCCTGGTTGGGATTCTACACTAAATTTAAATAATTGAGCATTGGTAACTAATTAAACATAATTACTTAATTATAATTTAGAGGGACATCTAAGCCAGAGATCGGAGAGTACTATATTTAGCTTTCGCATTTCTATTAGAAATCTAGTGCTAGGAAACAGATAGTTAACAGTAACTTTGAAATTTAAAAAAATATATATTAAAAAAAAAAATTAAATTTTAATTTTAATTAATTGACGCAATGTCAGTTAGAGGGGTGCTGTGCTCTGACTGTGAGATGTGGCAGGTCCGGGAGGCTTCCAGCATCCCGGATGGCTTCATCTGCAGAAGGTGCACCCAACTGGAGCTCCTCACAGACCGCATGGTTCGGTTGGAGCGGCAATTGGATGCACTTAGGAGCATGCAGGTGGCGGAAAGTGTCATAGATCGCAGTTATGTAGATATGGTCACACCCAAGGTGCAGGCAGAGAAATGGGTGACCACCAGAAAGGGCAGGCAGTCAGTGCAGGAATCCCCTGTGGTTGTCCCCCTCTCGAACAGATATATCCCTTTGGATACTGTCGGGGGGGATAGCCTATCAGGGGAAAACAGCAGCAGCCAGAGCAGTGGCACCACGGCTGGCTCTGATGTTCAGGAGGGAGGGTCAAAGCGCAGAAGAGTAATAGTAATAGGGGACTCTATAGTCAGGGGCACAGATAGGCGCTTCTGTGGACGTGAAAGAGACTCCAGGATGGTATGTTGCCTCCCTGGTGCCAGGGTCCAGGATGTCTCCGAACGGGTAGAGGGCATCATGAAGGGGGAGGGCAAACAGGCAGAGGTCGTTGTACATATTGGTACTAATGACATAGGCAGGAAGGGGCATGAGGTCCTGCAGCAGGAGTTCAGGGAGCTAGGCAGAAAGTTAAAAGACAGGACCTCGAGGGTTGTAATCTCGGGATTACTCCCTGTGCCACGTGCCAGTGAGGCTAGAAATAGGAAGATAGAGCAACTAAACACGTGGCTAAACAGCTGGTGTAGGAGGGAGGGTTTCCATTATCTGGACCACTGGGAGCTCTTCCGGGGCAGGTGTGACCTGTATAAGAAGGACGGGTTGCATCTAAACCGGAGAGGCATAAATATCCTGGCCGCGAAGTTTGCTAGTGTCACACGGGAGGGTTTAAACTAGTATGGCAGGGGGGTGGGCACGGGAGCAATAGGTCAGAAGGTGAGAGCATTGAGGGAGAACTAGGGAATAGGGACAGTGTGGCTCTGAGGCAGAGCAGACAGGGAGAGGTTGCTGAACACAGCGGGTCTGGTGGCCTGAAGTGCGTATGTTTTAATGCAAGAAGTATTACGGGTAAGGCAGATGAACTTAGAGCTTGGATTAGTACTTGGAACTATGATGTTGTTGCCATTACAGAGACCTGGTTGAGGGAAGGGCAGGATTGGCAGCTAAACGTTCCAGGATTTAGATGTTTCAGGCGGGATAGAGGGGGATGTAAAAGAGGAGGCGGAGTTGCGCTACTGGTTCGGGAGAATATCACAGCTGTACTGCGAGAGGACACCTCAGAGGGCAGTGAGGCTATATGGGTAGAGATCAGGAATAAGAAGGGTGCAGTCACAATGTTGGGGGTTTACTACAGGCCTCCCAACAGCCAGCGGGAGATAGAGGAGCAGATAGGTAGACAGATTTTGGAAAAGAGTAAAAACAACAGGGTTGTGGTGATGGGAGACTTCAACTTCCCCAATATTGACTGGGACTCACTTAGTGCCAGGGGCTTAGACGGGGCGGAGTTTGTAAGGAGCATCCAGGAGGGCTTCTTAAAACAATATGTAGACAGTCCAACTAGGGAAGGGGCGGTACTGGACCTGGTATTGGGGAATGAGCCCGGCCAGGTGGTAGATGTTTCAGTAGGGGAGCATTTCGGTAACAGTGACCACAATTCAGTAAGTTTTAAAGTACTGGTGGACAAGGATAAGAGTAGTCCTAGGATGAATGTGCTAAATTGGGGGAAGGCTAATTATAACAATATGAGGCGGGAACTGAAGAGCATAGATTGGGGGCGGATGTTTGAGGGCAAATCAACATCTGACATGTGGGAGGCTTTCAAGTGGCAGTTGAAAGGAATTCAGGACCGGCATGTTCCTGTGAGGAAGAAGGATAAATACGGCAATTTTCGGGAACCTTGGATGACGCGAGATATTGTAGGCCTCGTCAAAAAGAAAAAGGAGGCATTTGTCAGGGCTAAAAGGCTGGGAACAGACGAAGCCTGCGTGGAATGTAAGGAAAGTAGGAAGGAACTTAAGCAAGGAGTCAGGAGGGCTAGAAGGGGTCACGAAAAGTCATTGGCAAATAGGGTTAAGGAAAATCCCAAAGCTTTTTACACGTACATAAAAAGCAAAAGGGTAGCCAGGGAAAGGGTTGGCCCACTGAAGGATAGGCAAGGGAATCTATGTGTGGAGCCAGAGGAAATGGGCGAGGTACTAAATGAATACTTTGCATCAGTATTCACCAAAGAGAAAAAATTGGTAGATGTTGAGTCTGGAGAAGGGTGTGTAGATAGCCTGGGTCACATTGAGATCCAAAAAGGTGTTGGGTGTCTTAAAAAATATTAAGGTAGATAAGTCCCCAGGGCCTGATGGGATCTACCCCAGAATACTGAAGGAGGCTAGAGAGGAAATTGCTGAAGCCTTGACAGAAATCTTTGGATCCTCGCTGTCTTCAGGGGATGTCCCGGAGGACTGGAGAATAGCCAATGTTGTTCCTCTGTTTAAGAAGGGTAGCAAGGATAATCCCGGGAACTACAGGCCGGTGAGCCTTACTTCAGTGGTAGGGAAATTACTGGAGAGAATTCTTCGAGACAGGATCTACTCCCATTTGGAAGCAAATGGACGTATTGGTGAGAGGCAGCACGGTTTTGTGAAGGGGAAGTCGTGTCTCACTAACTTGATAGAGTTTTTCGAGGAGGTCACTAAGATGATTGATGCAGGTAGGGCAGTGGATGTTGTCTATATGGACTTCAGTAAGGCCTTTGACAAGTCCCTCATGGTAGACTAGTACAAAAGGTGAAGTCACACGGGATCAGGAGTGAGCTGGCAAGGTGGATACAGAACTGGCTAGGCCATAGAAGGCAGAGAGTAGCAATGGAAGGATGCTTTTCTAATTGGAGGGCTGTGATGAGTGGTGTTCCACAGGGATCAGTGCTGGGACCTTTGCTCTTTGTAGTATATATAAATGATTTGGAGGAAAATGTAACTGGTCTGATTAGTAAGTTTGCAGACGACACAAAGGTTGGTGGAATTGCAGATAGCGATGAGGACTGTTGGAGGATACAGCAGGATTTAGATTGTTTGGAGACTTGGGCGGAGAGATGGCAGATGGAGTTTAATCTGGACAAATGTAAGGTAATGCATTTTGTGAGGTCTAATGCAGGTAGGGACTATACGGTGAATGGTAGAACCCTCAAGAGTATTGAAAGTCAAAGAGATCTAGGAGTACAGGTCCACAGGTCATTGAAAGGGGCAACACACTGGAGAAGATAGTCAAGAAGGCATACAGCATGCTTGCCTTCATTGGCCGGGGCATTGAATATAAGAATTGGCAAGTCATGTTGCAGCTGTATAGAACCTTAGTTAGGCCACACTTGGAGTATAGTGTTCAATTCTGGTCGCCACACTACCAGAAGGATGCGGAGGCTTTAGAGAGGGTGCAGAAGAGATTTACCAGAATGTTGCCTGGTATGGAGGGCATTAGCTATGAGGAGCGGTTGAATAAACTTGGTTTGTTCTCACTGGAACGAAGGAGGTTGAGGGGAGACCTGATAGAGGTATACAAAATTATGAGGGGCATAGACAGAGTGGATAGTCAGAGGCTTTTCCCCAGGGTAGAGGGGTCAATTACTAGGGGGCATAGGTTTAAGGTGAGAGGGGCAAGGTTTAGAGTAGATGTACGAGGCAAGTTTTTTACGCAGAGGGTAGTGGGTGCCTGGAACTCGCTACCGGAGGAGGTGGTGGAAGCAGGGACGATAGTGACATTTAAGGGGCATCTTGACAAATACATGAATAGGATGGGAATAGAGGGATACGGACCCAGGAAGTGTAGAAGATTGTAGTTTAGTCGGGCAGCATGGTCGGCACGGGCTTGGAGGGCCGAAGGGCCTGTTCCTGTGCTGTACATTTCTTTGTTCTTTGTTCTAGTGACAGAAACTGAAATGGCCACTCAAGAGGTAGCATCTACAGAAAGGAATGAGAACACTTCTGAGGTCACAAATAGTCGAGCTAAAGAAAGCTGAACATCACCAAAAAGGGACTGTCATATTGAATTGTCTATACATATAGAAATAACATCAGGGGATTTGTTGTATAAATATTAATTATTGTCGTTGCACTAATGAAGTAAAGAGGGGGGGATGTTATGTATCTGGGAATACATTCTTGCTGGTTTAGCATCATGTGATGTGTAGTGACGTCAACAGAGTGTATGCATGGGCTTTGGGCAGATCATCATCTTTGATTGTATGAGCAAAACCTCTTAATAAACCTCTCGCCGTGTTTTACAAGAATCCAGAGTGTGGGCACCGCCATACCTTTTTTCTTGGTGAAAACAAAGAAATATCAGTGTGCTATGCTATAAAAGAGTGAGGCTGGTTAAGAATTGAATTTGGATTTTTTTTCACATAAAAGGTTCCCCTAAATGTTTAATTGATTCTGTAACAATTTAAATTTTCAAGACTGAGATTGATAGATTTTAGTTGGATGAAAGTATCAAGAGATAAGACACTAGTTAGATCTCTGCTGAAGTACAGTGGATAAATGTGAGGTTATCCACTTCGGTAGCAAAATAGGAAGGCAGATTATCATTTGAATGGTGTAAATTGAGAGAGGTGGATACTCAGCGAGACCTTGCTGTCCTCGTGCATCAGTCACTGAAAGTAAGCACACAGGTACAGCAGGCAGTAAAGAAGGCAAATGGTATGTTGGCCTTCAGAGCAAGAGGATTTGAGTATAGGGATAGGGATGACTTATTACAATGTATAGGGTATTGGTGAGGCCACATCTGGAGTATTGTGTGCAGTTTTTGTGTCCTTTTCTGAGGAAGGATGTTCTTGTGATAGAGGGAGTGCAGCGAAGGTTTGCCAGGTTGATTCCTGGGATGGCGGGACTATCAAATGAGGAGAGATTAGTTTAGAAATAGAAATAGAACATACAGTGCAGAAGGAGGCCATTCGGCCCATCGAGTCTGCACCACTTAAGCCCTCACTTCCACCCTATCCCCGTAACCCAATAATCCCTCCTAACCTTTTTGTACACTAAGGGCAATTTAGCATGGCCAATCCACCTAACCTGCACGTCTTTGGACTGTGGGAGGAAACCGGAGCACCCGGAGGAAACCCACGCAGACACGGGGAGAACGTGCAGACTCCACACAGCCAGTGACCCAGCAGGGAATTGAACCTGGGACCTTGGCGCTGTGAAGCCACAGTGCTAGTCACTTGTGCTACCGTGCTGCCCAGGTTTGTTAGGATTATATTCATTGGAATTTAGAAGAGAGAGAGGGGATCTCCATGAAATTCGAATGACCTCCTCCTGCTCCTATTTTCCATGTGTGTTTCTATGTACAGTTCTGAATGCCACATTCAAGGAAGGGCCTGAAGGCATTGGCGAGAGTGCAGAAGAGGATTTTGAGAATTGATCCAGGGGTGAGAAACTTCAGTTATGAAGTAAGATTGGAGTTGGGATTAACTGAGAAACAACACAAATGAGTGAAAGTCAGGGTTATTATAACATAATTTAAGTAAATAAAGTTATTTTTATATAAGTGTACTTTTTGTTAAAAAAAGAGAGTAAATAAGGGACTTAAAGGTAGTCATGTCAGGAGAGCTTGCACACATGATAAACTTCTCCTATGCTATGTGGCAAATCGTGGAAGCTTCAGTTGTCCCGTGTGACCACTTGCGCAAGAAGTGGGTCCAACTGCAGCGACTGACTAACCTCATTTCAGAACTGGAACTGAGGGTGGTTTCACTGTGGAGCATCCATGATGCTGAGGAAGTCATGGATAGCATATTCCTTGGGTTGTTTTCCTTGGGGAGAGGAGACTGAGGATGGACATGATTGAGGTTATATAAAATTATGAGGGGCATGGATGAGTAGACAGGAAGAAACCATTCCCCTTGATGGACGGTTCAATGACAAGCGGTCATAGATTTAAGGTAAGAGGCTGGAGGTTTAGAGGGGTTGTGAGGGTGATGAGAGTCTCAAACTCACTGCCTGAAAGGGTGGCGGAGGCAGAGACGCTCATAACATTTAAGAAGTATTTGGATGTGCACTTGCGATGCCAAGGCATACTAGGCTATGGTCCAAGTACTGGAAAATTGAATTAGAACACTTTGGGGGATTTTGACTGGCGCAGACTAAATGGGTTGAAGGGCCTTTTCTGTTCTGTAGATCTTTATGACTCTATGACTAAGTTGAGACTCTTTTCAAAATCATGAGGGGTCTGAACAGAGTAGAAAGAGATAAACTTCCCCCACTCATAAAAGGATTGAGAACGAGAAGGTAGAGATTTAAAGGAATTGACAAAAGAAGCAAAAACAACACGAGGAAAGACTTTTTCACACAGCGAGTGATTAAGGTTTGGAATCCACTGCGTGAGAGTACGGTGGGGACAAGTTCAATCTAAGCATTCAAGAGGTAATGACATAATGATCTGAATGGAAACAATCTGCAGGGTTACTTAAGGTCACCATTACCTGAAAAAATTGAAGAGTACCTAAATGTATCAAGCTGAATTGAGGATGAAGAAAGACTTCATTTTTACTTTGAAGTAACTGAAAATGGTCAAGAGCGAGCAGTTATCAACAGGCCTAGAAGGGAAAAATCCAATTTTACTCCTCAACCCAAAGATGAGGTTTATGTGAAATTGGGGTTTTATTCGCTCAGTTGGCTCGAGTGTGATGTGGAATGATGTCAATGATGTGCGTTCTATCCCTGTACCCAGCGGTGGTAGTTCATGGGTGCCTGGCCCCTTACCTTACCTCACTTACAGAGCCCTCAAGTTATATAACCAATTTTCTACCTCACTCTATCGATTGGAGAGAGACGCTCATGGTCCTTTGTGCACTATGACTCTTTACCATGTGCAGTTAGCCCTTGTGCTCATTCATTTTTCGCAGTGCCTTTTCCGCAATGTTTCTTTCTTTATCATCGACATGGATAGAAGATTAGCTAGCCAACAGGAAACATAGTAGGAGTATATGCGTCAGTTTCTGGTTGACAAGATGTAATTAGCAGTATCACAGGGATCAACGCAGAAAATAGGTCGGAAAGTAAGTTGTGAAGAGGACATAAGGAGGCTACAAAGATTTATAGATAAGTTAAGGGAGTGGGCAAAGACATTTCAAATGGAATATAATGTGGGCAAATGTGAAATGTGTCCATTTTGACAAGAAGAATAAAAAAAGGAGCATATTATCTAAGAAAAAAACTTTGTTGTGACCAGGTGCAGGAGTTGAATAAAGGTCCTACCACCTGGTCGTAACATAATTTATGTAAAATGGTTTGAAAACTTTATTAACATTGCAAGCAGAGAAATGTCACATGCTCATTGGAAAATCTGTACAAACATACACGCTAGGAGTAGGTCACTTGACCCTTTGAGCCTGCTCTACCATTCAAAAAGATCATAATTAATCTTACTGTAACCTCCTGCCTACCCCGGTAAGATTTCACCCCTTATTTATCAATAATCTATCACCCTCTGCCTTGAAAATATTCAAAGTCTCTGCTTGCACTACACTTTTAAAAAGAGAATTCCATAGACTCATGACCCCTAGAGAAAATAACTTCTCCTACTCTCTGTCTTAAATGAGCGACACCTTAATTTTAAAGAGTGACCCCTCTCCACATCAACCCTATCAAGGCCCCTCAGGATCTTCTAAACTTCTAAACTTCACCAGGTACAAACCTAATCTAATGGAGTTTATTGAATCCCTACAGTACAGGAGGAGGCCATTCGGCCTCCAAGCACTCCAGTTTCCTTCCACAGCCCAAAGATGTGCAGGTTAGTAGCATTATGGGGCTAGGGAGTGGGCCTAGGTAGATCTATGTCCCCTTATGTTCTATTTACAATTTACTTTCCTACCTATCTTTGTGTCATCTGTAAATTTAGTAACCATCAGTGCCTTTATCCAAGTTATTGATAGAAATTGGAGAAAACTGAGGGCCTAGCCCTGACCCCTGTGACACACCACTAGTTGCATTCCACCTGCCAGAAAAATACCCATTCATGTCTTCTCTCTGTTTCCTGTGAATGACCCATCTATTCATAAAATGAAGAGTCATTTTTGCACAATAATTTCCAATGACATAGATCAAAGTTTTTCAACTGGGCAGGTGTCGGAAGGGACGCGGAGCAATCAGTCACACAGTTCCTGTGACAGTCTTGATCACAGGAGTAGCACCCAATGGCCGCTACCACCTTTTACATTGAGACTGACGGTGGCCATTTTCCAGCTGCTGGCAAGAAGACTATGAAGATAGATCATTGTCTTAAAAGTAAGAGTCGGCCAGTGACCCCAATAGTCAGTGTACCTTCTGGGCAGGTTCTCACAACAGAATCTCCTGGAGAGAGTGAATCAAGAGAGTCCAGGGCAGGAGAGAACAGTGGTAATGTAATTTCTGTACAGAGCTTCAGGGCCTTGGTTAGCAACCTACGAAGAATAAACTTAACTCAGGAACAATGCTGTACAAAGATGATTTCTTGAGGTATGGTTTTGTCAATTGTGCCAATGCAAATAAGGATGCAAAGTCCACGTGTGTTATATGCAGGGAAGTACTGGGAAATGAGAGGAAATGTTTAAGATTTTGAAAGTGAAGTGATGGGTGAAAAATTCCTTTTTAGGTTGAGACCCCAGAGTCAGTTATTAACTTAGAGCTGACTCTAAATTAAAAGACTACATGCTGTAGCTGACCTGCGATACCACATTAAAAATATGCCAAAAGCCCATGAGGCTGTCAGCATTCTGGAGTAGCACCTCCCAGTAGTATCCGCTGCTGAGTAAAACAAGCATTTTGTTGTTATTACCCTTCACCACGACGAACATGTGCGAGGTTGAATTTTCCATTTCACATAGATGAAGACGGCACAATGGAACTAGCTGAAGTCTGCACATGATTGTGCATTGCCATCTCCTCCTTTGAACCTGGTCATGAGGACTAAGCAGGCTCCCCTTTAGAATTAAAGGTAAGTGAACGTGGCATGGGTCGTGAAGGCCAGCCGACATGGGTCGCGAGCGTCGTCCGGCATGGCTCACGAGGTTCGGTCAGTTGGCAAAAGTGGTCCTGGGAAAAAACGTTTGAAAAACGCTAGCATAGATAATATATCTGTGTGTAAATATTTACATATCATAGCCTTGCTAACAGGCAGAATTGGCAATTTCTGCCATAACAATTTTAAACTCATTCCTTAATCCAACATTAAAAAAAGTTTATTTCATGGGATGTGGGCATCACTCACAAGGTCAGCTTTTATTGCCCTCATTGCCATTGAGCACATGGTGGAGAGCCGCCTTTCTGATCTTCTGCAGACTTTACTTATGTTACTGTGAAAAAATGGATGTATTCCAACAGTTTCCAGAATCTTATGTAATCAAAATCATATTTTCCAGTTTCTCGATGAGATTGCCTTTTCGTTTTCCAGAATAAATTCACGCCTGACAGAGAAGTATTTTGTCTTTTGATCGTCAATGTTTTTTTAGGGAGTATTTTGTTGAATCTATCAGGGTCAAGATTAGAATCTTGGATGCTCGAGAACAACCCCAGCCTTGTTTAGATGAATGAAGGGTCACTCAATAATATTCTAGGTTTGAAAGATGTATCTGGCATGTTTAGTCACAGATTACATAATTTTACCAGAAGACCAGATGCATTCGTAAATTTGCAACTAGCTAGACCTCAGCTGGAGTATTGTGTACAGTTCTGGGCCCCACAATATATATGGAGGATGTGAACAGTTGGAGAGAGTGAAGAAGATGTTAACAAGAATGGTTCCAGGGATGAGAAACTTCAGTAATGTGGATACATTGGAGAGGTTGCAACTATTCCCCTTAGAAAGAAGAAGGCTAAGAGGAGATTTGATTGAGATGTTCACAATCATGAAGTGGCGGGGGAGGTGGACACAGTAGATAGGGAGAAACTGTTCCTACTCATAAAAGGATCATAAAACAGAGGAAACAGATTTAAAGTGATTTGCAAGAGAAACAAATGCGATAAAGATAAAACTTTTTCACGTAATGAGTGGTTCAGGCCTGGAATGCACTGCCTGGAAGTGTGGTGGCGGCAGGTTCAATTGAGGCATTTAATAGGGCATTAGAAGATTATTTGAATAGAAACAATGTGCAGGGATAAAAGGAAAAGGCAGGAAAATGGCAAAAAGCTATGATGCTTATTCTCGAGGAATTAAGGGCTATAGAGAGAGAACGGGTAAATGGAGTTGAAATCAGCCATGATTGAATGGTGGAGTGGACTCGATGGGCCGAATAGCCTTACTTCCGCTCCTATGTCTTATGGTCTTATGGTCTTATGCTTGTTTGGAGAGCCAGTGCACACACAAGAGGCCAAATGGCCTCCTTCTGCACCATGACAATCCTGTGTTGTTGCTTCATATTTTTATTGTGAACACACTTTGGAATAGCTGGTTAAATCGTGCAGGTATACGAGCAAACTCACAAAATTTAACAGTTTACATTTCAGATTTAAATTTAAAAGTACAACTTAAGAATTAGATCCAGCATCAAATATGTTTTACAGATTTTGAATTTGGCACATTTATAATTACTGCATCCTTCTCCAACTGTGAAAAGTTGGAGTCTGAAATATTAATGGCTGCATGATAAAGTCAAGACTGAATAGAGAGTAGCAATATTTAAATAATGCCAGCACAGAACTGGGCCGACTGAAATAAAAAAAATAGTGGTCTGCTTCTACATATTTATAATATTGCGTCAGTTTTACTGTGTGCTGAAATAGTAGAATAACAGCTACACAATCTCCCTTCAATGACCTATTGGATTTTGTCATGTATATGTCTACCTGTTACACTGATAGATTGCATGCTGTCTAGAAACTCTTGACCTAGGGGCTTTAGGTCCAACATAAGTCGCCTACATTTATAACAATCAATCATTATTCCATTCTGCACATCACCACTAAGGGTAAGGGTCATTATTGGCCCAAGTGATTAGAAAGTACAGTGTTTTATTTATTACAAACTGATGATTTATTATCCCCATTGTTAAGGGCGATAGCTATTGTTTCACATTTACCTCTATTGGACTATAACAGTGAAGCAACTGCTGACAATCCATTGCCCACATGCTGTTACTTCTAAGATCTCCATCCCAGCTCATGTCATATCCTCAACACCACATACTTGCAAAATTCACATTGATCCCGGGAGAGCTGCAATTAAGTATGTTACGGTCACCAAAGAGACTAGAACATTTTGAAAGAAATTCAAACTTCCAGTTAATAGTTGAACGGATGAAACATCAAGATTTCACATTTTAAGACTTGTACTGTAACAAATAAACAAAGAGCAACATTGACTAAACACCATTTGTGTACGCAACTTATACTTTAAACTACCGAACAGAACTTTCACCTTTTGCTTTGAACAGAATCAAAAAGTCCACTTCATGGGCGAGATTCTCCGACCCCCGCCTGGTTGGAGAATCGCCGGGGGCTGGCGTGAATCCCACCCCCGCCGGTTGCCGAATTCTCCACCACCGGATATTCGGCAGGGGCGGGAATCGTGCCGCGCCGGTTGGCGGGCCCCGCCCCCGCGATTCTCCGGCCCGGATGGGCCGAAGACCCGCCGCTAAAATGCCTGTCCCGCCGACGTAGATTAAACCACCTACCTTACCAGCGGGACAAGGTTGCGCTGGCGGGCACCGGAGTCCTGGGGGGGGCGTGCGGGGTGATCTGGCCCAGGGGGCTGCCCCCACGGTGGCCTGGCCCGCGATTGGGGCCCACCGATCCGCGGGCGGGCCTGTGCCGTGGGGGCACTCTTTCCCTTCCGCCTTCACCACGGTCTCCACCATGGCGGAGGCGGAAGAGACTCCCTCCACTGCGCATGCACGGAAATGCCGTCAGCGGCCGCTGACGCTTCCGCGCATGCACCGCCCAGAGATGTCATTTCCGCACCAGCAGGCGGGGCACCAAAGGCCTTTTCCGCCAGCTGTCGGGGCGGAAACTCATCCGGCGCGGGCCTAGCCCCTCAAGATTGGGGCTTGGCCCCCAAAGATGCGGAGCCCGACTGATTTGCGCCGTTTTGGGCGCCAGTCGGCAGACATCGCGCCGTTTCCGGAGAATTTCGCCTCATATGTATACTTTATACTGTCCATTCAGTAAACTTTCAATTCTCTGAACCCAGTCTAAAGTAATTGTTAGCTCCCAAGGGCTTACTACTGTTCTCTTCCTTTTCGAGCCTAATGACTTTTTAACTCAGAGCTATCTTTCACTGTGAGGGTTTTTCTGGAGATCTCCCCTCTCGTGCAAGTTAGAAAAATCTTCCAACCTTATTTCAAATCCTCACGAATTCGATCTTTTCAATCCATACACAATCTCTCACCCATATTCCCACAAGCTGAACCATAAAGACTTTGAACGGGATTCTCCATTCCCACAGCTGGCCAACGGGGTTTCCCGTTGTGGTCACCCCACACCGTCGGGTGTGGGTGTGCTGCCGGCGAAGTAGAGGATCCCGCCAACGGAGAATCTCGCAGCTTGGGCGGGATTCTCCACTCCCACGCCGAAGTGGCCGCGCCGTCGTGAAGGCCGTCGAGGTTCACGACAGCGCGGAACGGCCTCGGTCCCGACCGATTCAGGCCCTGACAATGGGCCAGTATCGGGGCCGCGTCATCTACCCGCGCCAGGCCTTGTCACACGCGTAAACGCGGCGCCGCATAGATGACGCGGCCGGCGCCGCATAACGGACGTCATCCGCGCATGCGTGGTTGCCATCCTGTCCAAATCCGCCCGCAAGAATATGGGGGACAGATCTTGCGGGGCTGCGGAAGGAAGGAGGTCCTCCTTCAGAGAGGACGGCCCGACGATCAGTGGGCACCGGGCCACCCCACATCTGAGGTACGCCCCGGTGCAAGATCCCCCCTCGCCCCCCCACAGGCCGCCCCCCCCCAGCGATCACGCACCGCCCACGACTGCAGTGACCAGGTGTGGACGGCGCCGGGGGGAACCCGCTGTTTTGGTCTGGCCGCTCGGCCCATCCGGGCCTCAGAATAGTGGGGGTGCCGGATAATCGCCATTTTGGGTGTCTCCGGCGATTCTCCGGCCTGCGGCCCGCGAAACTCGACGGGGCCGTTCCCGCCGCTTGGGAGAATCGCGTGAGGGCGTCGGACCGGCGTCCCTGGAAATTTTGTCGGCCCAGGCGATTCTCCCAACCAGCGTGGGAGTGGAGAATCGCGCCCAATGTCTTTTAGCTGCTCCCTCGCTCCTGGATCCCAGTGGACTGTGTATGTCTGTGAACTTTCAAAGATATCTGAGAAACCCTTCCCCTTTCAAAGTCGATTTCTATGGCAATACCAATCACACAGTTCTTGTATCCAGGTAGAAATACTGACTACCTATTCTTGAGACCTCAAATCTCTTTATATTGCAATTAAATGGACAGTGTAAAGCACAACCATTTATAATTCAAAGTTCCCATCATCTCCCTGGGATTTTGGAGGTCAGTAGTCTAGCTATTGTAAATACATTGTTGATTTTGTTTGCAAGAATTAACGCTTTACACCTTCTTTCCAACAAAACAACCCTAGCCTCCCTTTCATTTTTACTGCCACATCACCAGGATGTCTTGTGGTGCAGAGGGTAATGCCCCTGCTTCTGAGCCAGAAGCTCTGGGCTTGGGTTCCATCCTAGGGCTTGATGGCCACGAAAGATGCATTCGTAACGTAGCCAACATGTTGAGGATCACCTGCAAAACCCTTCCAATACACAGCTGGTGGTAATGTGCGAGAAAGACTCCTAGTCAGCCATGCTGCTGAGTGGCGGCACGGTGGTTAACACTGCTGCCTCATAGTGCCAGGGACCCGGGTTAAATTCTGGCTTCCTTGTGTACTGTAGGGAGTCTATAAATTTTATGGATATGGATAAGCCTTTTGCGACCTGTTCCAGGAAAAAAAAGCTTTGCAGTCAGATGAAAATCTGCCTTGCGCACCACTAGGTGAGAGAAGAACAAGATCACCTAGGCCTGTTGTTAGACAGATTTCAGAAGAGGTCACATGACCCTCTTTATTTTATCCTAAATTAAAGACACAGTCCCGAAACATAATCATCTTATACACTTCATATTTGTTACAAGTAACATTCAGCACATAAGAAATTGCTTTATCTGACCTGGAAAGTTAAGTTTGTGTGTGTGAGAACCAGATGTCTTCATGATACAGACCAACCAAAACAATAGCTTGAGAAATAAGGAGGCACCTGTAGTGATCTCTATATGTAGTAATACATAATAAGACTATGTTAAGCTAGTACAGGCAACTGAACACTAGATGGCCACACTATCAGGACCTATATAAAGTTTTCCCCGCTGTTTCCTAGTGGAGAGTGTGTCTGGAGTGCAGAGAGTACAGAGCTAGAGAGAAGAACTTAATAGATATCAGTATTTAGCATTATCTTATTTAAGTTTCATCTACAGTTATTTGTTTGTTTACTAGTTTAGTGTTTAGTAAAAAGAAATCACAAGATTATTTTATATTACTCTTTCAATTACTTTATCATCACTGGAAGACTACGTCTATATTTCAATAACTCGGCTAGACAAAAAGAGTAATATATATATTACAATATCGTAATATAACATGGTACCAGGTCAGAATAAGCTTTAAGAAAGACTAGTAAGTAAAATCAAACAAAGAAGATAGTTCCGATACCAACTATTCGAGTGGTGAAGTCATCGCAGAAGCTGAATCCTTGACTACAGATCGAATTTCGATGGATCAAGTGCAGGCTCCCAGTCATCTGAAGACAACCTTAATCTTAATTAGAGAGTGTTTACGCAACAATTCCAGTTTTATCTGGAAGCTAGTGATCTGAATATTGCTTCAGAGGCTAGACGAATCGCTTTGCTTCTGCCCTAGCAGGACAGCAGGCAATTGAAATCTAAAATTTATTTTTGCTGCGAACGAAGATAAAACTTAATTTCAACATATAATCGCTAAATTCAATGATCACTGCAGAATGTAAACTAACAAAATTATAGAGCGATTCCGATTTCATAAGCGAGTGCAAAAAGTTGGAGAATCTGTTAACAACTTCATAACTGATCTAAAACTACTAGCTCAGACACGTAATTATGCTGATCTGCATGACTCTCTAGTGAGAGATCAAATCGTCTATGGTATAACGGATGAATCTTTAAGAGAAGCCTTATTACGTCAAAATGATCTTACGTTAAATATTGCTATTGAAAAATGCATCTCCAGTGAACAAAGTAAAAGTCAATACTTAGAGTTTTATCTGAAAGAAAACCGCCCAAAAGTCCACCATGAGGCTGAGAAAATAAAAATGGTGACGCAGGCAGCACAGAAGTACGTTTGAGACGGCAGCTATCTTGTGCACATATTTTCCAACTCGGGATATGCGCACTTTGCACAGAAATGCGAGACGCCACAAAAGAGGTCTGTGCATACGCGACTGTCAATGATGCGTCACGGCAACAGCTCGATGACGTGACACAGGTGTGTGGCAATGCCCATTTAAAGGGAAACTGCCCAGCTTTTGGAAAACGCTGTTTGAGATGGTCAAAGATGTTAAAAAATGAATCATTATGCTTCTCAATGCCGGTCTTCAGCAAAGTATCTCCCTCCTACACACAGAAAGAATTACAACATGAGAATAGTTGAAACAGATGAAAAGGTCAATCACCGCAAGAACTTTCCCAAGGTGATGAAATTTTCTCCTTGGAAAATACCTCTTTGTCACAGTGATTGAAGCATCTACGAAGACAGATCTTCAAGAAAAAAGACAGATCTTCAAGCAACACAGATAACTCTTCATGCAACTAAAAAAACTCTTCAAGCAACAGACAATCAACAAGTCAACATGTTAGCAACGAGTGGTTGACAACAGTATGTATCAACAATTGTCCTATAACATTTGAATTAGGTACAGGCGCTTCAGCAAATCTTCTCAACTCCAAAGACTTGTCTATTATCACAGATGACTACGACACAGTACCTGCGGAATGTTCATTGAAAGATGACAATGGAAATCAAATCTTTTCGCATGGCTCGTGTTATCTAAATGCCAGCAACAGGGACATTCACGAAAAGTTAAGGTTTGAAATAGTGGATGATCACCGATCTTCACTATTGGGTGCTCAGGCATGTAAATATTTACAACTGTTTCAGAGAATCTTCCTGAATACTTCTGAGATATCTACAATAAAATATGACATCCAACAATTATTAAAAGAATGCCTGATGATTTTCATGGCATGGGCACGCTGCCATATCAATATAAAATTCTTCTAAAAAATAGATGCCAAGCTAGTAATATATTCGCCGAGACGAGTACCAGCACCTCGCAGAGAACGATTGAAAGCTCGAGACTGCAAACTCAAGGAATAATATCAAAGGTGACACAACCAACAGATCGGGTGAGTTTCCTAGTCTGTGTTAAAAAACCATCGGGTGACATGAGGATATGCATGGATACTAAACAGAAATATTCGTCAAGAGCAATCCCCAATACCTAAAAGAGAGGAAATCACCTCAGAAATGGCCAATGTCAAAATATTCACCAAATTGGATGCATCTCAAGGATTTTGGCACATGCAGCTTGATGACTCCAGCAAGCTCCTTTGCACGTTCAATACACCTTTGGGAAAGTATTGTTTCAATAGAATGCCCTTCGGTATTATTTCTGCATCAGAAATATTTCATCGTATAATGGAGCAAATGACAGAGAACATTGAAGGTGTCCGTGTTTATGTTAACGCAATAATCATCTGGTCTGCGACAGCAAAGAACACATGATTCGACTCAGAAAAGTCTTCGAAAGGATACATATGTTTGGTTTAAAGCTCAACCAATCGAAGTGCGTGGTTGCAACCTCGTCTCTAAAATTTCTTGGTGACAACATATCAGCTCATGGTATCACACCTGACGATTACAAAATTGAAGCCATTAAAACAATGCAGCAACCAAAAGATAAGAAGGCTGTTTTGCACTTTCTAGGATTTGTGAAATTCCTTGGGAGAAATTTATATAAAATCTTTCTACCGGAACTACTGCATTATGTCAGCTTATCAAGAAAAACATTGGGCGAGATTCTCCACTCACGCGCCGGTTGGGAGAATCGCCTGGGCCGCCAAAATTTCCCAGAACGCCGGTCCAACACCCTCCCGCGATTCTCTCAAGCGACGGGAACGGCCCGGTCGAGGTCCGCGGGCCGCAGGCCAGAGAATCGCCGGAGACACCCAAAATGGCGATTCTCTGGCACCCCGCTATTCTCAGGCCCGGATGGGCCGAGCGGCCAGGCCAAAGCGGCGGGTTCCGCCCGGCGGCGTCAACACCTGGTCGCTGCCGTCGGGAACAGGGCGGGAACGCTGGGGGGGGGGGCGGCCTGCGGGGGGGGGGGATCCTGCACCGGGGTGTACCTCAAATGTGGGATGGCCCGCGATCGGTGCCCACCGATCGTCGGGCCGTCCTCTCTGAAGGAGGACCTTCTTCCTTCCGCGGCCCTGCAAGATCCGTCCGCCATCTTCTTGCGGGGCGGACTCGGAGAGGACGGCAACCACGCATGCATGGGTTGGCACCGGCCAACCCGCGCATGCGCGGGTGATGCCAGTTATGCGGCGCCGGCCGCGTCATGTATGCGGCGCCGCCTTTACGCGGCGACAAGGCCTGGCACATGTAGATGACGACGTAGATCCTAGCCCATTATCGGGCCCTGAATCGGTCGAGATAGGGGCCGTTTTGCGCCCTCGTGAACCTCGACGGCGTTCACGACGGCGTGGGCACTTCGGCGCGGGAGTGGAGAATCCCACCCACTGACTTCAAAATGAAGAATGGTGAGATCTGAAACAACAGCTGATCCAGGCTCCAAGCTTGACATTTTTTGACCTGACTAAACCCACTAAAATTTCGCCTGATGCCAGTCAGAATGGCATTGGTGTCATTTTGTTACTGCAGGGCGTAAACAACAACTCGGTTCCCATAGCCTACTCATCCAGATCAATGACCTAAACTGAGTGTAGGTATGCTCAGATCGAGAAGGAGTGTCTTGGACTTGTTTCTGAAATTACTAAATTTCATGATTATGTATACGGCTTACCAAAATTTACTGTGGAGACAGACAATTGTCCGCTTGTTAACATTATTGACAAGAATCTTAATGATATGACACCTAGACTACAACGACTTACGATGAAACTGTGTCGATATGATTTTAATCTTATCTATACTCCAGGTAAAGAGTTAATCATAGCTGACACTCTGTCTAGATCACTTGACATAGAGATCACACTAGCAGAATCAATAAATGATATTGATGCTCATCTCCAATTGTTCAAAGGATTACTTCCTGCATCCGATCACAAACTTCAACAGATATGTGATGAGATACAAAAGGATGCCTCTTTGACCAGAGTAATCCATCACTTGCAGAATGGATGGCCTAAAGGGCACTGTTCGCAATACCAGGGTATACAGTCTGAACTGACGAAATTAGATGGTATTCCACTGCGACATGACAGAATCGTCATTCCAGAGAGTATGAAGTCAGAAATGCTAACTAGACTTCCTGAAGGTCATCTCGGCATAAACAAATGTAAACGCAGAGTGAGGCAATCGATTTATTGGCCAAGTATTAATCAAAACATCACAGACATGATTACTTCCTGTTCTATTTGCCAAAAACACCAAAGTCAACAGTGCAAAGAAAGGCATTCATATAATTAAGCAGTTATTAAGTAAAAACTCACAATCTGACTTCTAGTTAGCCTTGTTAACTTACAGATCATCACCTTTTACCACAGGATTATCTCCAGTGCAGATGTTGTTTAATAGGAACATTAGAACAACATTACCTCAACTGCATATTACTGATCCTGATCAACATGATGTCATACAAAAACTTCATTACCAACGTCAAAAACAGAAACAGTGCTATGACCAACATGCCAAGAATCTGAAACCTCTTAAAGTAGATGATACAGTTCGATCAGACTTCCTGAAGGAGGTTGGTCAAGCACTGCTCGAGTTATTAGATAGGTTTCACCTAGATCATGCCTGGTAAAAACATCAGATGATGTGTTAATCAGAAGAAATCATCGTGATCTTCTTCAAGTCAAGGTTCACACACGAGTTGTTCCTGATCTTGATTTACATCAATCTGTTTCGAGACATGTTGAACAACAACAACATTCGATTTCATCACTGGGCAAGAACACTAAAACTCGTTGAAATTAAGAAAATCTACGAGAAGTGGAAGAAAGCCAAATAGACACAATCTCTGAACTTTAACATGATTCTAGTGTTTGCTGTACTATGTAAACCACTGCATTTCTCATGTAAATTTTCTTATGTGTACACAAGAGAATGTTAAAAAAGGGGGATGTAGTGATCTATGTATATAGTAATACATGATCAGACTATGTTAAGCTAGTACAGGCAACTGAACACTAGATGGCCACACTATCAGGACGTAGAGAATGTTTCCCCACTCTTCCCAAGTGGAGAATGTGTCTGGAGTGCAGAGAGTACAGAGCTAAAGAGGAGAAGTTAATAGTATTTAGCATTATCTTATTTAATAGTTTAATCTACAGTTATTTGTTTGTTTACTAGTTTAGTATTAAGTAAAAAGAACTCACAAGATTATTTTATCTTACTCATTAAATTACTTTATCATCACTGGAAGACTGTATCTATATTTCAACAACTCGGCAAGACAAAAAGAGTAATCTATATAATACAATATCATAATATAACAGGACCTGAGGAAAAAGACAAAGCTATTGTAGGTTGGATCTAATAAGAGTTAGAAAAGTCAACCTTTAGCTATTGAAGAAATTGAAGAGATTTACCAGAATGGCACCACAGATGAGAGTTCTCAGCTATGTAGAGACGAGAAAAAATCTGGTTAAATGGAGATTTCAAAGCAGCATTCAAAGTTCAGAGAATCATCGATAGAATCTCTACAGTGCAAGGAGGTCGTCGGCCCATCAAGTCTTCACCGGCCCTCTGAAAGAGTACCCTCGCTAGACACCCCCCCCCCCCACTCTATCCCCATATCTCAATAAACTCATCCATCCTTTTTGACACCAAGGGACAATTTAACATGGCCAATCCTCCTAACCTGTACATCTTTGGACTGTGGGAGGAAACCGGAGCACCCGGAGGAAACTCACGCAGGCACGGGGGAACATACAAACTCCACACAGTCACCCAAGGCTAAAATCGAACCCGGGGCCCTGGCACTGTGAGACAGCAGTGCTAATTACTCTACCAATGTGCCGCCCCAGTTAAGACATGAGATGTTTTGAAAAAATAATGAAATGCTGTTTCCACTGGCAGGAGGGCTATACTTGTTAGATTAAGATTTCATTAACAAGGAGCTAGTGGCTGTCGGCAAGCACAGTTCAACACCTGCAGAGCCATTGGATCTGGGCCACTACAATATTAAGTGGTTGAGTAGCCTCTGAAGCTGAAGGTAGGTTGAGGGCTTGATCTCAGGCAGTGAGCGGGATGGGGGGGGGGGGGGGGGGAGTAGGTATCCAGTGTATTAGTATCTCTGGTTGTCCTGAAAATTCAAAAATTCACTTTTGCTCCTCCATCCCACACAAAGTTAAGTAACAATTTACCTCGGGACTCCTCTTTGGCTGGACTGCCGGCTGAAGCTGTGTTATCAGGTCATGTGCGGTGTCCACCCAATTGAGTCCTAAAATGACAAACAAAGTATTTCACTGGGACACTGATTGGAATAAGAACAGAGCCTGCCAGTTATAACTCAGGCACATGATGGAATACTCTCCACTTGCCTGGATGAGTGCAGCTCCATCAACACTCAAGAAGATCGACACCATCCAAGACAAAGCCATGCATCAACTCAGACTGTTAATTTGTCTTCTATCCCATGCCTGAACTTTGCGAATTGTGTGATTGTGTCAAATGCCTTTCTTAAATCCAACTAGCTAACTTCCACTGTTGTACTCCTATCCATCATATCTGTAACCTACTTAAAGAAATTCAATAAACTGGCAAGACACAAATTGACCCTTCACAAGGCAAGTTGGTTCTCTCCAATCAACCCTCTCCTTGCAGACGATCTCCATGCAATCTCTCAACAAAGTTTGAAACACTTTGCCCACAGTTGAGGTTAAAGTCTCAAATTTGTAATTTGAGGGCACATCCTATTCCCTTTTATTAAATATGGAGGTCAATTTATGCCAACAAGCTTTACATTATATGGTGAGAGGAACTTCAATCTCCTCATCCAACTCTATGAATAAATGTGGGTGGAAATTGTCCATAACCATAACCCACCTCAAACCTTCCATTATACTTTCACTTATGATATTACCAGTCTTCAGATTATTTAATCCTTTACCTTCCCCTTCTGACTGAAGACATCTGCCCCCCCAACCAGAAAAAGTCCCAAACCAATGGTTAATAATTCTGCCACTTTCCTTTCCTTAGGAACCGCCTTCCCTCCATCACATGTAAATGACATTAAGCCTCTCTGCACTCTTCAGCTTCACCTGATTGACTTAAATATTGCTTATTGTCCTTTCCATTGAATGTCACTCTTTCTTTGACACTCCCTCATGACTTTGCTTGATTCTACAATTTCTTTGGCTGTTTCTTTTCAGAATGTCACCTACTCTTTCTTTCTCCATAATACTTTCCACGTCGTCCCATTAATCTTACTCGCCTGCATGGATCTTGATCAATTTCTGGAATAATCTTCTTTCACAATGTAAAAATATCTGCACTCCAACTTCCATACACACCTGTTCCTTTGCATAGTTCTTTTAATTTGTTTCAAGAAACATTTCGTCCCAGAAAAAGTATGTCTTTATGAAATCCAAGTTTTTCATTTTTGATTCTGTTAACTGTTCTATCCTCAATTCCACCTTAAAATTGGCTACTTTAATCACTAGACCCAAGATTTTCCTTATTATTATATTGTTTATTACTACTTTCTTATTAGTTGCGAGAAAATTCAATATTATTGTTTCCCTTGTGGGCTCCATTATCTACTGCTTAAGAAAATGCTCTTGAGGTACGTCAATAAATCATTTTGAACATACAGGTTGTCTCTTTTGTATCTGCCAATCTACACCAATAAAATTAAAATTCCCTCAATGATTCCAGCTGTAACCTTTGCACAATTTTCTTATGGGCTGGAGTTCTCCAGTTGTTCGCTGGTGGCGGGATTCTCTGGTCCCACCGGCATCGCACCCCTGCCCCTGGATTGCCCGGCCACCTGGGGTGGCCTCAATAGGAATTCCCATCGAAAGTAGTGGGAGCAGGGGATCCTGTCACAATTGAATGGTGCACCGCCTGCTGCTGTCAGGAAGCGTGCAGCTGGGAGGCCGGAAAATCCCGCCCATGATCTCCAAAAGCTAGATTCATTTTTTCATTGTTTGATGGCTCGTAAAACACTCCGACAAATAGTTTTTTACCATTCCATCTTCCAGATCCATCATTCGAGCCTTTGAATCAATTCCCAGTTTTGTTTTCTCAGCAGTTTGTGAACATTCCCTGCAAACAGTGGGACCTTTCTTTCCTTCTCTTAACCAATACAAAATGAATAATGTCAGCTATGGCTCACTTGCCTCTGAGCGAGGGGATTGTGGGTTCAATTGCCACTCAAGAGACACAAGACCAAAAATATAGGCCAACAGTTCAGTGCACGACTGAAGGACAGTTAGATAGTTGGTGGTGCACTTTTTGATGTCAACAGATGTGAAAGATGCAAAAAAAAGATTCAAAGAAGGGCAGGGTGTGAGCCCTGTGACCTAGCCAATATTTATTCCTCAATTAGCATGACTAAAGCAGATTATCTGATATTGTCACATTGTTGTTTATGAGATCTTGGCTGCTGCTCTTCCGACATTACAACACTGATTATGGGCACGATTCAAACAACGTCTTGTGCCGGCGTGGATCTGGGCTCACCAAGTAAATACTGGGAAAGGCTAAAATCGAGTTTCGTTCCGGGCGCAAACCAGTTTGCAATTCACCCCGCCCACTCCCGATGGTGAGTTCCAGATCTCGCCCGAAAATGGCAACCATGTCATTAAGCCTCATTTGCATTCATTTCAATCTAATTCACAAGATTGAAGTTCAATGCAGAAGCCTCACAGAAATTACCGATTCTCCAGTGAAAAATCACATGGACGTCATTTAGTACTCAATTTTAAAACCGTGAAGCTGGTGCAATGGCTGCTGAGGGCAAGTGAGGAAGTGAGTAGCAATTTCCATTTTCCAGTACGCAGCTCAAGGGCACCGGAGCTGCAGCCCCAGTGTTTGGCGGTGGGGGGGGGGGATGGAGGGAAGCATTCCAGGTGGGGGTCACCCCTGCGCTGGAGGGCTAGGCTATCTACAGTGCTTAGTTCTTTGTGCCTGTCGTACACTTTCTTATTCTGTTTGATCTTCCCCTGTATTCCTCTAGACAACCAGGCAATTCTAGATTTTTGTAGTAACACTCTTATTTTTGGAGGGGACATGTCTACTTTGTACATTAGGATCTCACTTTTTAATGCTTCTGGTCAACATAGATGTATGAAAGGAAGATTATGCTTGACAAATCTCCGAGAATTTTTTGAAGATGTGACAAGTACCATTGACCAGGGAAAACCAGTGGATGTGGTTTATATAGATTTTCAGAAGGCTTTTGGCAAGGTCTCACATAGATGAATATGTAAAGTTAAAGCGCATGGGATTGTGTGTAATGTCTTGAGATGGAGAGAAAGTTGGTTAGCAGACAGGAAAAACCAAGGTGGGAGGGGTCTTTGATTACGTTGCCCACTTTCCCAAGGCAGCGGGAGGTGTAGACAGAGTCAATGGATGGGAAGCGGCTTTGCGTGATGGACTGGACTGTGTTCACAACTCTCTGTAGTTTCATAAGGTCTTGTGCTGAGCAGTTGCCATCACAGGGTTTGATGCAGCCAGGCAGGATGCTTTCTATGGTGCATCTGTAAAAATTGGTAAAAGTCAATGTTGCCAAAATGTTTCCATGCAATTGTATAGGGCATTGGTGAGGCCACACCTGGAATATTGTGCGCAATTTTGGTGTCCTTATCTGAGGAAGTATGTTCTTGCTATGGAGGGAGTGCAGTAAAGGTTTACCAGGCTTATTCCTGGGATGGCGGAACAGTCATATCAGGAGAGATTAAGTCGGTTAGGATTATATTAATTGGAGTTTAGAAGAGGGAGAGGGGATGTCAATGAAACTTACAAAATTCTAACAGGATTAAACAGGGTAGAATCAGAAAGAATGTTCCCGATGGTGGGGAATTCCAGAACTTGGGTTCATAGTTTGAGGGTAAGGGGTAAACCTTTTAGGACTGAGGTGAGGAGAAATTTCTTCACCCAGAGAGTGAATCTGGAATTCACTACCACTGAAAGTAGTTGAGGCCAAAACATTGTGCAATTTCAAAATGGAGTTAGATATAGCTCTGGGGGCCAAAGGGATTAAGGGATCTGGGGGAAGGCGGGATCAGGGTATTGAACTTGATGATCAGCCATGACCATAATGAATGGCAGAGCAGCATCTCCTGCTTCTATTTTCTATGTTTAACTTT
This sequence comes from Scyliorhinus torazame, assembly GCF_047496885.1. Classification (NCBI taxonomy): domain Eukaryota; kingdom Metazoa; phylum Chordata; class Chondrichthyes; order Carcharhiniformes; family Scyliorhinidae; genus Scyliorhinus; species Scyliorhinus torazame. Next base: position 271,175,868 of record NC_092709.1, read on the forward strand.
TTCACTGATTGATTCTCGAGCAGTGCTGGCCCTTCTCATTCCTGCAAAATTTGCCTTACCACAGTTCATAACATTTAATCCTGCTTTACCTCTGTCCTTTTCCATGGTAATACTGAATCTAACTGAATTGTGATCACTATCCTCGATATAGTCGCCAACTGTCACTTCACCCACTTGTCCCTTTTTGTTTCCCAAAACTAGGTCTAGAATTGCAACTCCTCTCATTGGGTTTCTCACTAATTAGTTGAAACAAATTTCCTGGACACACTGCATGAATCTTTCTCCCTCGGTGACCCTTATATTTTTTGAATCCCAGCTGATATTGGGACAGTTAAAATCTCCTATTATTATTGCCCTTTTGTTCTTACAGGCGGAAATTTGTCGACATATTTGTTCTTATATCTCTCTTCAATTATTTGGGGGTCATTAGTATACTCCTAATAGAGTGACTGCCCCTTTTTTTATTTTTAAGATCAACCCATGAAGCCTCATTTGATGACCCGTTTAGTGTATCATCCCTTCTCACAACTGGAATTGATCCTTCAACCATTAGTACTACTCCCCTTCTATTTTATCTCCCACTCTATCCTGTCTGAGGACTCTATAACGAGGGACATTGATTTGCCAATTTTGCCCCTCCTTTAACCAGGTTTCCATGACAGCAATGACTTTCTGCTGCTTTGTATCGACCTGTGCCCCTAGCTCATCTACCTTGTTTGTAATACTCCTTGCTTTGAAGTATAAACGGTTTAATCCCATCAATTTCCCTTGCTGGACACTTTTTAAACTTTGTTTCTCCTGTAATTCCAAGACTATCAGTACATCTTCAACATCACTAGCTAAAGTTCTGCCTCCATTTTCCTGATCTGAATCTGACCTATCTGATACAACGCTTGGTATCCCATTCCCCTGCCACACTAGTTTAAATACTCCCCAACAAAACTAGCAAAAGCCCCCACAAAGACATTGCCCAGTTCTGCCTGGGTACAATCCATCTGGTCTGTACAGGTACCATCTTCCCCAGAACCATTGCCAGTGCCTCAAGAATCTGAATCCCTCCCGGCTACACCATCTCTGAATGGAGCTTTACACTTATGGGAGAAGAGAAGTTATAATAATGCTGAGCACTCAGCAAACGATGGTAGGGTGGCCAACCTTGGAATACTCAACAGATATGTGATATAGAATACAAGATCAGGGATGTACTTCTGAGGCTGTACAAGGCTCTGGTCAGACCTCATTTGGAGTATTGTGAGCAGTTTTGGGCCCCGTATCTAAGGAAGGATGTGCTGGCCTTGGAAAGGGCAGATATGTCTGCTCCTAAGACAAAAGAGCAGAATTAGGCCACTCTATCATCGAGTCTGCTACGTCAATCAATCAGGACTGGATTAGATTTGTTTATTGTCACGTGTACCGAGGTACAGTGAAAAGTATTTTTCTGCGAGCAGCTCAACAGATCATTAAGTACATGGGAAGAAAAAGGAATAAAAGAAAATACATAAATAGGGCAACACAAGATATACAATGTAACTACATAAGCACCGGCATCGGATGAAGCATACAGGGTGTAGTGTTAATGAGGTCAGTCCATAAGAAGGTCATTTAGGAGTCTGGTAACAGCGGGGAAGAAGCTGTTTTTGAGTCTGTTTGTGCGTGTTCTCAGACTTCTGTATCTCCTGCCCGATGGAGGAAGTTGGAAGAGTGAGTAAGCCGAGTGGGAGGGGTCTTTGATTATGCTGCCCGCTTTCCCCAGGCAGCAGGAGGTGTAAATGGAGTCAATGGATGGGAGGCAGGTTTGTGTGATGGACTGGGTGGTGTTCACGACTCTCTGAAGTTTCTTGCGGTCCTGGGCCGAGCAGTTGCCATACCAGGCTGTGATGCAGCCAGATAAGATGCTTTCTATGGTGCATCCGTAAAAGTTGGTAAGGGTTAACGTGAACATGCCGAATTTCCTTAGTTTCCTGAGGAAGTATAGGTGCTGTTGTGCTTTCTTGGTGGTAGCGTCGACGTGGGTGGACCAGGACAGATTTTTGGAGATGTGCACCCCTAGGAATTTGAAACTGCTAACCACCTCCACCTCGGCCCCTTTGATGCTGACAGGGGTGTGTACAGTACCTTGCTTCCTGAAGTCAATGACCAGCTCTTTAGTTTTGCTGGCATTGAGGGAGAGATTGTTGTTGCTGCACCACTCCACTAGGTTCTCTATCTCCCTCCTGTATTCTAACTCGTCGTTATTCGAGATCCGGCCCACTATGGTCGTATCGTCAGCAAACTTGTAGATGGAGTTGGAATCAAATTTTGCCAGGCAGTCATGTGTGTACAGGGAGTATAGTAGGTGGTTAAGTACGCAGCCTTGCGGGGCCCCGGTATTGAGGACTATTGTGGAGGAGGTGTTGTTGTTCATTCTTACTGATTGTGGTCTGTTGGTCAGAAAGTCGAGGATCCAGTTGCAGAGTGAGGAGCCAAGTCCTAGGTTTTGGAGCTTTGATATGAGCTTGGCTGGGGTTATGGTGTTGAAGGCGGAGCTGTAGTCAATAAATAGGAGTCTGAAGTAAGAGTCCTTGTTGTCGAGATGCTCTAGGCATGAGTGTAGGGCCAATGAAATGACGTCTGCTGTGGACCGGTTGCGACGGTATGCAGATTGCAGTGGATCAAGGCATTCTGGGAATGTGGAGGTGATGCAATTCATGACCAACCTCTCGAAGCACTTCATTATGACTGAAATCAGGGCCACCGGATGGTAGTCATTGAGGCACGTTGCCTGGTTCTTCTTTGGTACCGGTATAATGGTGGTCTTCTTGAAGCAGGTGGGGACCTCGGAGTGGAGTCGGGACAGGTTAAAGATGTCCGCGAATACCCCTGTCAGCTGGTACGCGCAGGCATTGAGTGCATGACCAGGGATCCCGTCCGGGCCCGTCACCTTCCGAGGGTTCACTTTCATGAAGGCCAATCTGACTTCGGAAGCTGTGATGGTGGGTATGGGTGAGTTATGGGCTGCTGGGGCACTCGACAGCAGATTGTTGGTTACCTGCTCGAACCGAGCATAGAATGCATTGAGTTCATCGGGGAGTGGTGCGCTGCTGCCAGAGATACTGTTCGGCTTCGCTTTGTAGCCCGTTATGTTGTTTAGTCCTTGCCACAATCGCCGAGAGTCTGTCTGTGACTCTAGCTTGGTTTGATATTCTCTCTTGGCATCTCGGGTGGCTTTGCGGAGGTCGTACCTGGATTTCTTGTATCGGTCAGGATCGTCTGACGTGAACGCCTCATGCAGTCGTTCACACATTTGCTGATGAAATCTGTGATGGTGGTGGCATACTCATTTAAGTTGGTCGCTGAGTTCTTATATATGGACCAGTCCACTGTCTCTCAGCAGTCACGTAAGAGCTCTTCTGTTTCCTCGGACCAGCACTGCACAACCTTCTTAGCTGGATTCTCCCGCTTGAGTTTCTGCTTGAATGCCAGGAGGTCTTATGGACTGATTTCCCAAAGTGCGGTCAGGGAATGGAACGGTAGGCGCCTTGATTTTTGAGTAGCAGTGGTCAAGAGTGTTGTCGCCCCTGGTGGGACAGGAGATGTGCTGGTGGAATTTTGGCAGTACACTCTTGAGGTTGGCCTTGTTGAAGTTTCCGGCCACGATGAACAAGACCTCCGGATGTTCTGTTTCGTAGTTGTTTATAACTGTGTAGAGTTCGTCCAGGGCCTTCCTTACTTCTGCCTGGGGTGGGATGCAGACCGCTGTGATAATGGCTGAAGTGAACTCATGTGGAACATAGTATGGGCGGCACTTCACGGTCAGGTATTTCAGGTCCGGGGAGCAGTAGGTCGCCAGGGTTGGCCCATCCAAGCACCAGGCGGAGTTGATGAGGAGGCAAACCCCTCCACCCTTCGCTTTGCCTGATGATGCCGTGCGGTCCGCCCGGTGATTTGAGAAGCCTTCAGGTTGTATGGCACAGTCCGGTGAGGAGGGGGTGAGCCATGTCTCTGTGAAACAGAGTACACAGCAGTCTCTTACTTCCCTCTGAGAGGTAAGTCTGGCGTTAAGTTCATCCAGTTTGTTTTCGATCGCTTGGACGTTTGCCAGGAGTATGCTGGGGAGAGGGGGTCTTGAAGCAGCGTTGCTTCAGTCTAACCTGCAGACCGCTGCGTTTCCCTCATTTCCTCGGTCGGCAGCTGCGGCTGGATGATCCTGGGATCCGATGGGAGAAGTATGGGACTGATACTTTTCTCATCCCAATTCTTCTGCCTTCTTCCCATAACCTCTGATCCCTTTATTAATCAAGAACCTCTCTATCTCTGTCTTAAAGAGGCTCAGTGATTTGGCCTCAACAGCCTTCTGCGGCAAAGAGTTCCACAGATTCATTACGCTCTGGCTGAAGAAATTCCTCCTCATCGCTGTTTTGAAGAATCATCCCTTTAGTGTGAGTTTGTGTCCTCTGCTTCTAGCTTTTCCTACAAGTGGAAACATCCCCTTCATGTCCACTCTATCCAGCCCTCGCAGAATCCTGTAAGTTTCAATAAGATTCGCCCCCGAATACTTCTTAGCTCCAATGGGTACAGACCCAGAATCCTCAACTGTTCCGCATACATCAAGCTCTCCATTCCAGGGATCATTCTTGTGAACCTCCTCTGGACCCTTTCCAAGGCCAACACATCCTTCCTTAGATACGGGGCCCAAAACTGCTCACAGTACTCCAAATGAGGTCTGACCAGAGCCTTATACAGCCTCAAAAGTACATCCCTGATCTTGTATTCTAGCCCTCTCGACGTGAATGCTAACATTGCATTTGTCTTCTTCACTGCCGACTGAACCTGCATGTTAACCTTAAGAAATCTTGAACAAGGGGCGGGATTCTCCCCTACCCGGCGGGGCGGGGGGTTCAGGCGTAATGGAGTGGCGGGAACCACCCAAGCGTTGGGCCGCCCCAAAGGTGAGGAATTCTCTGCACCTTTAGGGGCCAAGCCCTCACCTTGAGGGGTTAGGCCCGCGCTGGAGTGGTTTCCGCTCCGCTGCTGCCGGGAAAGGCCTTTGGCGCCACGCCAGCTGGCGCCGAAAGGTCTTCGCCGGGCGACGCATGCGCGGGAGCGTCAGCGGCTGCTCACGGCATCCCCGCGCAAGCGCAGGCGAGGGGGTCTCTTCCGCCTCCGCCATAGTGAAGACCATGGCGAAAGTGGAAGAAAAGGTGTGCCCCTACGGCACAGGCCCGCCCGCGGATCGGTGGGCCCCGATCGCGGGCCAGGCCACCATGGGGACATTCCCGGGGCCAGATCGCGCCCCCCCCCCCCAGGACCCCGGAGCCTGCCCGCGCCACGTTGTCGCGCCGTTCAAAAGGAGGTTTAATCCACTCCGGTGGGCGAGGGTCGACAGCGGTGGGACTTCAGCCCATCGCGGGCCGGGAATCGCTGGTGGTGGGCCCGCTGACCGGCGCGATTCCCACCAACCTGTGCGGCGCGATTCCCGCCCCCGCCGAATCTCTGGTGGCGGAGAATTCGGGACACGGCGGGGGCGGGATTCACGCCAGCCCCCGGCGATTCTCCGACCCGGTGTGGTTCGGAGATCGCGCCCAAGGACTCCCAAGTCCCTTTGTGCTTCTGATTTCCGAAGCATTTCCCCATTTAGAAAATAGTCAATGCCTCCATTCCTCCTTCCAAAGTGTATAACCTCACATTGTATTCCATCTGCCACTTCTTTGCCCACTCTTCTAGGCTGTCCAAGTCCTTCTGCAGCCCCCTGCTACCTCAATATTACCTGTCCCTCTACAGGGGCGAAATTCTCCCCAAACGGCGCGATGTCCGCCGACTGGCGCCCAAAACGGCGCCAATCAGACGGGCATCGCGCCGCCCCAAAGGTGCGGAATGCTCCGCATCTTTGGGGGCCGAGCCCCAACATTGAGGGGCTAGGCCGGCGCCGGAGGGATTTCCACCCCGCCAGCTGGCGGAAACGGCCTTTGTTGCCCCGCCAGCTGGCGCGGAAATGACATGTCGGGGCGGCGCATGCGCGGGAGCGTCAGCGGCCGCTGACAGTTTCCCATGCATGCGCAGTGGGGAGAGTCTCTTCTGCCTCCGCCATGGTGGAGACCGTGGCGGAGGCGGAAGGGAAAGAGTGCCCCCACGGCACAGGCCCGCCCGCGGATCGGTGGGCCCCGATCCAGGGCCAGGCACCGTGGGGCACCCCCCGGGGTCAGATCGCCTCGCGCCCCCCCCCAGGACCCCGGACCCGCCCACGCCGCCTTGTCCCGCCGGTAAATAGGTACTCTAATTTACGCCGGCGGGACAGTCAATTTATCGGCGGGGCTTCGGCCCATCCGGGCCGGAGAATCGAGCGGGGGGGCCTGCCAACAGGCGTGGCGCGATTCCCGCCCCCGCCGAATATCCGGTACCGGAGACTTCGGCAACCAGCGGGGGCGGGATTCACAGCGGCCAACGGCCATTCTACGACCCGCTGGGGGGTCGGAGAATGATGCCCCAGATCTTTGTATCATCTGAAAACTTAGCAACAGTGCCTTCAGTTCCTTCTTCCAGATCATTGATGTATATTGTGAAAAGTTGTGGGCCCAGCACAGACCCCTGAGGCACACCACTAGTCACCAGCTGCCATCCTGAACAAGACCCCTTAATCCCCCTCTCTTCCTTCTGCCAGCCAGCCAATCCTCTATCCATTCCAGGATCTTATCCTTAACACGATGGGCTCTTAACTTATTTAACAGTCTCCAATGCGGCACCTTGTCAAAAGCCTTTTGGAAATCTAAATAAATTACATCCACTGGTTCTCCTTTGTCTAACTTTCTTGTTACCTCCTCAAAGAACACTAACAGATATGTCAGACATGACCTCCCCTTGATGAAGCTAACCCAGTCCTATTTTAATCACGTACTTCCAAGTACTCCGCGATGTTATCTTTAATAATGGACTCTGAAATTTTACCAATGACCGAAGTCAGGCTAACCATAATTTCCCCATTTCTTCCTCCCTCCCTTCTTATACAGCTTTGTTACATTAGCCACTTTCCAATCATCTAGGACCCTCCTTGCCTCTTGTGATTCCTGAATGATCATCACCAATGCCTCCACACTCCTCAGCTATCTCGTTTAGAACCTTGGGGTGTAGTCCATCCGGTCCAGGTGATTTATCCACTGTTAGACTTTGTTTCCCCAGAACCTTCTCCTTAGTAATGGCCACTACACTCACCTCTGCCCCCTGATTCTCCTGGAGCTCTGGCATCCCACTGGTTTCTTCCACCGTGAAGACTGCTGCAAAGTAACTATTCAGTTAATCTGCCATTTCTTTGTTTCCTATTATTACTTCTCCAGCCACATTTTCCAGTGGTCCAATGTCTATTTTTGCCTCTTTCTTACCTTTTATATATTACAAAGAACAAAAAAGAAAGAAAAGTCCAGCACAGGAACAAGCCCTTCAGCCCTCCAAGCCTGCGCCGACCATGCTTCTACAATCTAAAATCTTCTACATTTCCAGGGTCCATATCCCTCTACTCCCATCGCATTCATGTATTTGTCAAGTTGCCCCTTAAACGTCACTATCGTCCCTGCTTCCACCACCTCCTCCGTCAGCGAGTTCCACGCACCCACTATCCTCTGTCTAAAAAACTTACATCTCCTCTAAACCTTGCTCCTCGCACCTTAAACCTATGCCCTCTAGTAATTGACCCCTCTATCCTGGGAAAAAGCCTCTGACTATCCACTCTGTCTATGCCCCTCATAATTTTGTAGACCTCTATCAGGTCACCCCTCAACCTCCTTCGTTCCAGTGAGAACAAAGCAAGTTTATTCAACTTCTCCTCGTAGCTAATGCCCTCCATACCAGGCAACATCCTGGTAAATCTCTTCTGCACCCTCTCTAAAGCCTCCACATCCTTCTGGTAGTGTGGAGACCAGAATTGAACACTATACTCAAGTGTGGCCTAACTAAGGTTCGATACAGCTGCAATATGATTTGCCAATTTTTATACTCAATGCCCCGGCCAATGAAGGCAAGCATGCCGTATGCCTTCTTGACTACCTTAGGGCAGCACGGTAGCACAAGTGGATAGCACTGTGACTTCACAGCGCCAGGGTCCCAGGTTCGATTCCCCGCTGGGTCACTGTCTGTGCGGAGTCTGCACATTCTCCCCGTGTCTGTGTGGGTTTCCTCCGGGTGCTCCGGTTTCCTCCCACAGTCCAAAGACGTGCAGGTTAGGTAGATTGGCCATGATAAATTGCCTTTAGTGACTAAAAAAGGTTAGGAGGGGTTATTGGGTTACGGGGATAGGGTGGAAGTGAGGGCTTAAGTGGGTCGGTGCAGACTCGATGGGCCGAATGGCCTCCTTATGCACTGTATGTTCTACGTTCCACCTGTGTTGCCCCTTTCAGTGACCTGTGGACTTGTACACCAAGATCTCTCTGACTGTCAATACTCTTGAGGGTTCTACCATTCACTGTATATTCCCTACCTGTATTAGACCTTCCAAAATGCATTACCTCACATTTGTCTGGATTAAACTCCATCTGCCATCTCACCGCCCAAGTCTCCAAACAATCTAAATCCTGCTGTATTCTCTGACAGTCCTCATCGCTATCCGCAATTCCACCAACCTTTGTGTCGTCCGCAAACTTACTAATCAGACCAGTTACATTTTCCTCCAAATCATTTATATATACTACGAACAGCAAAGGTCCCTGCACTGATCCTTGCAGAACACCACTATTGAAAAGCACTCTTCCTATTTCCCTTTATATTACTAGCTAGCTTGCACTCATATTTCATCTTCTCCCCTTTTTGCATTTTTTGTTGTCCTCTGCTCGCTTTTGAAGGCTTCCCAATCCTCTGGTTTCCCACTAATACTCGCCACTTTGTATGCTTTTTCTTTTGCTTTTATGCTGTCCTTGACTTTCCTCATCAGCCATGGATGCCTTGTCCTCCCCTTAGCATGCTTCCTCCTCCTTGGTATTAATTTCTGTTGTGCCTTCTGAATAACTCCCCAAAACTCCTGCCATTGCTGTTCCACTGCCTTCCCTGCTGGGCTCCTTTTCCACTTAACTCTGGCCAGATCCTCCCTCATGTCTTTGTAGTTACCTTATTTAATACCATTATATCTGATTTCAGCTTCTCCCTCTGAATCTGCAGGTTAGATTCGAACATATTATAGTCACTGGTCCCTAAGGGGTCCTTCACCTTAAGTTCACGAATCAAGTCTGCCTCATTACTCATCACCAATTCCAGAATTGCCTGTTCCCTAGTAGGTTCTGCCACAAGCTGCTCCAAAAAAACAATTCTTAGACATTCCACAAATTTGTTTTCTTGGGATCCACTACCAACTTGATTTTCCCAGTCCAACTGCATATTGAAGTCCGCCATGATTATTGTAATATTTCCTTTTTTATATGCCTTTTCTATCTCCTGATTTATTTTTTGCCCCACATCCTGACTACTGCTCGGGGCCTATATCATAACTCCCATCTGGGTCTTTTTACCTTTGTGATTCCTCAACTCTACCCACAGAGATTCTATGCCTTCTGATCCTATATTGTTCCTTGCTATCGATTTAACTTCATTCCTTACAAACAATGCAATCCCGCCCCCTTTGTCCCTCCAGTTCAGATGCAACCCATCCTTCTTGTACAGGTCCCACCTGACCCGGAAAAGATCCCAATGGTCCAGAAATCTAAAACCCGCCTTCCTACACCACCAGTGTAGCCATATGTTTAGCTGCACTCTCCTCCTATATCTAGCCTCACTGGCACGTGACACAGGGAGTAATCCTGAGATTACAACCTTAATCTTGCTTTTTAGCTCACTGCCTCATCACGCTTCCTGCCTATGTCTTTAGTACATATAGATGCCCTGGAGTTCAAGTGTGAGCATGGGTGGGGGCACAGTGGTGCAGTGGTTAGCACTGCTGCCTCATGGCACTGAGGACCAGGTTCGATCCCGGCCCCATGTCACTGTCCGTGTGGAGTTTGCACATTTTCCCACTATCTGCATGGGTCTCATCCCCCCCAACCCAAACATGTGTGGGTAGCTGGATTGACACCTGATTAAAAAAACATTTTTAAAAAAGTGTGAGCATGGAGGAACATCCTCAGATGAGGAGGCAATGGCGTAGTGGTATTGCTACTGAACCAATAATCCAGAGACCCAGAGTAATGCTTTGGTGACCTGGGTTCAAATCAGACTGTGGCAGAGGATGAAATTCAATAAAATCTGGAATTAAAAGTCTAATGCTAATTGTGCAACCATTTTTGTCTGTTGATTGTTGTCAAAAAAAAATCTGCCCGCCTTATCTTGGGTGGGCTTACATGTGACTCCAGATCCACAGCAATGTGATTTACTCTTAACTGTCCACTGAAATAACCTAGCAAGCCACTTTGGTCAAGGACAATTAGGGATGGGCAATGCATGTTGACCCAACCAGTGGCATCTAGATTACATGAATGATTTGCAAAAAGGTCACAGAGGAACAGGCATCTGTCTGCCAGAGAAAGGAAAGAGTCCAGTTGAGGGATAGAAGAGGGACAGGCGGAGAGTGAAAAGCTTGTAGGGTTGTTTTATTCAAAAAAAGAGTCGCGAGTTATTTAGCAATCACAAACCACGATGAAGTGGTTGATATTTGTCTATCTCGGCTGTTTATCACGTTAATATAGGAGCAGAATTAGGGCAATAGGCCCATCGAGTCTGCTCCGCCAGTCAATCGTGGCTGATATGTTTTGGATCCCCATTCTCCTGCCTTCTCCCCATAATCCCTGATCCACTTATTAATCGGGAACCTATTTATCTCAGACTTGGCCTCCACAGCCTTCTGCGGCAAAAAGTTCCACAGATTCACCACTCTCTGGCTGAAGAAATTCCTCCTCATCTCATTTTAAATGATCGCCCCTTCAGTCTGAAGCTGTGCCCTCAGGTTGTAGTCTCTCCTCCCAATGGAAATATCTTCTCTGCGGCCATTCTCTCAAGGCCTCTCAGTATTGTGTAAGTTTCAATGCGATTCCCCCTCATACTTCTAAACTACATCGAGTACAGATCCAAAGTCCTCAACTGCTCCTCACATGACAAGCCCTTCATTCCCGGGATCATTCTTGTGAACCTCTTCTGGACCTTTTCTATGACCAACACATCCTTCCTTAAATAGAGGCCCAAAACCGCTCACAATATTCCAAATGGGGTCTTATAGAGCCACAGCTGCTCTTGTATTCTAAGCACCCCCGAAATGAATACTAACATTGCATTTGTCTTCCGAACTGCCAACTAAACCTGCATGTTAACTGGAGGATCCAACAAAGAGAAACATAGGAATGCATGGTAGGATGTAAAATGAATGCAGGCTATCGGTAGGCAGGGTCACCCTCCCTGACCTGCACCCAGGTCAGGGTTTTTACACAATGAGATTCCCCCTTGTTAAAGGGAAGTCCCGCCCCTTTTTACCGGGGATGTCCATACTCCATGGTGGTCATAGGGAAACTGATGGTGCATAATCCGTGACCTCTGAAGGGGGTCATAACATTAACCTTACGAGAATCCTGAACAAGGACTCCTAAGTCCTTTTCTGCCTCAGATTTCAGAAGCCTTTCCCAATATCGAAACTTGTCTCTGCCTCCATTCTTCCTACCCAAAATGCGAAATCTCACACTTTTCCATGTTGTATTCTATCTGGCACTTACTTGCCCACTGTCCGAGCCTGTCCAAGCCCTTTTGCAGCCTCTCTGCTTCCTCAACACTACCTGTCCCACAACACATCTTTGTAACATTTGCAAACCTAGCAACAATGCCCTCAGTTCCTTCTTCCAGAATGTATAGTGTGAATAATTGTGTCCCAACACTGACCCCTGTGGAGCACCACTAGACACCGGCTGCCAGCTGAAAAAAACACCTTTATCCTCACTCTCCGTCTTCTGCCAGTCAGCCAACCCTCTATCCATGCTGGCACCTTGTCCTTAACACCATGGGCTCTTATCTTATTTAGCAGCCTCCAGCCTTCTGGAAATTCAAATAGATCATGTCCACTGGCTCTCCTTTGTCTAACTCCCTCCTTACCTCCTACCAGTGGAAACATCTTCTCCACGGTCATTCTCTCAGTATTCTGAAGTTTCAATGCGTTCAACTGCTCCTCATATGACACGCCCTTCATTCCCAGGATCATTCTTGTGTGCCTTTTCTATCTCATGATTTATTTTCTGCCCCACATCCTGACTCCTGCTCGGGGGCCTGTACATAAGTCCCATCAGGTTCTTTTTTCCTTTGTGATTCCTCAACTTTACCCACTCAGATTCTATTGTTATTATTATTTTATTATTTTAAAATTTAAAGTACCAAATTCTTTTTTTTTCAATTAAGGAGAAATTTAGCGTGGCTAATTCACCTACCCTGCACGTCTTTGGGGGTGACAACCATGCAGACACAGGGAGAATGTGCAAACTCCACACAGACAGTGACCCAGAGCCGGGATCGAACCCGGGTCCTCAGCACCGTGAGAACCCATACGGGTTCTACACCTTCCGACCCTGTATTGCTTCTTGCTACCAATTTAATTTCATTCCCTATTAACAAGGCAACCCGCCCCTCTGCCCATCTGCCTGTCCTTTTGGTCGGACAGATATCCTTGGATATTTAGATCCCAGCTCTAACCCCCTTGCAGCCATGCCTCCGTGATCCCACAACATTGTATTCGCCAATTTCAATGTGCGCTATGAACTCCTTTACCTTGGTTCGTATACTTCTCATTGATTGCACTTTTAATGGCCTGAACAAGTTTCTAAATTGTTGGTGGGTGCACTTCCAACTCACACTTGAACTACCAACCAAAATATTGTGGAAGTATACGATGAAGTCAGGACACACGCCCAACGTCTTCTTGTGCAATTCTATGCTCTTCTCGGTCCAAAGCGTGCCTGAAAATGTTGTGAAAAATTCAGGCCATTGGGTTCTAAGATGGCTGAAAAGATCAATGCGTAATCTGCAGACTCTGTCTCATGTGGCGTAGGTTATGCTTGGAGGGTCAGGCAGATGAGTTGTTTGGATGGTTATATGAACACACGAATAAGGAGCAGAAGTAGGCCACTCGGCCCCTCGAGCCTGCTCCACTATTTAATAAGATCATGGCTGATCTAATTGTAACCTCAACTCCATATTCGTGTCGACGCCTTCTAAACTTTCAACCTTTTTTAAAATCAGGAATCTATCTATCCCTGCCTTAAAACTATCCAAAGACTTTTAGTTCTACTTCCTTTTGAGGAAAAGTGTTTCAAAAACTCTTGGCCCTTTGAGAGAAACCAATTCTCCTCATCTTTGTCTTAAATGAGTGACCCCTTATTTTTAAACAGTGACCCCTAGTTTCTAGATTCTCCAACAAGAGGAAACATCCTCTCCACATCCACTCTGTCAATACCCCTCAGAATCTTAAAGTTTTTAATCGAGTCAGATCTTATTCTTCTCAACTCCAATGGATACAAGCCTAGGCTGTCCAACCTTTCCCCAAGAGAAAACCCGCCTATTCCAAATAAACCTTCTTTGAACTGCCTATAATGCATTTACAATCTTCTTTAAATAAGGTGATTAATAATGTGCACAGTACTCCAGACACAACCTCACCAGTGCTTTTTACAACTGAAGCATAACCTCCCTACTTTTCAATTCCCCTCACAATAAATGATAACATTCTCTTAGCTTTCCTAATTACTTGCTGTACCTGTATACTAGTCTTTTGGGATTCACACAGAAGAACATAGATTCCTCTGAATTTCAGTCTTTGCAATCTCTCACCATTTAAATAGTAGGCTCCTTTTTTATTCTTCCTGCCAAAATGGACAATTTCACATTTTCCCACTTTATATTCCATTTGCCACATTCTGGCCTACTCACTTAGCCTATCTGTGTCCCTTTGTAGCCTCCTTACATCTTATTCACAACTTACTTTTTTACTCAACTTTGTATCATCAGCAAATTTAGTAACCATACCATCAGTTCCTTCATCAAGTCATTTATATCAATTGTAAAAAGTTGAGGCCCCAACACTGATACCTCTGGCACACCATCTGGTTACACCTGTCAACCAAAGAAAGACCCATTTTTCCAGCTCAGTTCCTGTTAGCTAGATCTCTCCAATGTCATGATTTTGCTTCTGCGAGTTCTTGATGAAGTCTCAAGATTTTCAAAGAGCCGGTGGTCAGGAGGGAATTGGAAACTTGGAAGCTGCCAATTAACAGTTCATTAAAGTATCTGAAGGAGCTCATTAACTGTCTTGTCCGTTTGGCATTGGAATTTTGAATGCTCAATTTGTTGAACCTGAACAAACTGGTGCACACTATTGCACAGTCCACAGCAGGGTCATCAGAGCTCCTGGATCTCCAAGTGCTGGTTCCATCATTGTTCCATAATTCATGCCCCATGATGCAGGCGATGCTGCTGGCTCCAGGAAAAGCTGCCTGCTCTCTTCAGCAAGGCAGCAGCAGCCCCCAACATAAGTAAGGCAGGCAGCTCCTTTCCCCTGGAGCTGCACAACATTTTTAATTTGGCGGCATGGTAGCACAGTAGTTAGCACTGTTGCTTCACAGCTCCAGGGTCCCGGGTTCGATTCCCGGCTTGGGTCACTGTCTGTGCGGAGTCTGCACGTTCATCCCATGTCTGTGTGGGTTTCCTCCCACAGTCCAAATATGTGCAGGTTAGGTGGATTGGCCATGCTAAATTGCCAATGGAGTTACTGGGATGGGGTGAAGGTGTGGTCTTAACTGGGGTTCTCTTTCCAAGGGCCGGTGCAGACTCGATGGGCTGAATGGCCTCCTTCTACACTGTAAATTCTATGAATCTATGATTCTATGATGAGTTTGTCACCTGGCCAATTAGGCCATTATATTTTAAAATAAGGTCGCAAGCAATACAGACTTCAGGCACAAGATCAGGGCAGCACGGTAGGATTGTGGATAGCACAATTGCTTCACAGCTCCAGGGTCCCAGGTTCGATTTCGGCTTGGGTCACTGTCTGTGTGGAGTCTGCACATCCTCCCCGTGTGTGCGTGGGTTTCCTCCAGGTGCTCCGGTTTCCTCCCAGTCCAAAGATGTGCAGGTTAGGTGGATTGGCCATGATAAATTGCCCTTAGTGTCCAAAATTGCCCTTAGTGTTGGGTAAGGTTACTGGGTTGTGGGGATAGAATGGAGGTGTTGACCTTGGGTAGGGTGCTCTTTCCAAGAGCCGGTGCACACTCGATGGGCCGAATAGCCTCCTTCTGCACTGTAAATTCTATGATAATCGGGCCTATTCCAGCAATTTTTTTTATTCGTTCATGGAATGTGAGCCTCACAGGCTACGCCAGCATTTATTGCCCATCACTAATTGCTCTTGAGGGGGAAATTAAGAGTCAACCACATTGCTGTGGGTCTGGAGTCACATGTAGGCCAGACCAGGTAAGGATGGCAGATTTCCTTCCCTAAAGGACTTTAGTGAACCAGATGGGTTTTCCCGACAATCGACAATGGTTTCACGGTCATCATTAGACTTTTAATTCCAGATTTTTATTGAATTCAAATTTCACCATCTGTAGTGCCAGGATTTGAACCTGGGTCTCCAGAGCATTACTCTAAGTCTCTGGTTTACTAGTCCAGTGACAATACCACGATGCCACCGCCTCCCCGGTTGGAGGTGACTATTTAGGTGTTGCCCATGACAACAGCTGATGCAGACATGTGTTCTGACGCCATATTTAATGGGCTGACAGCACCGGAATGCATCTGAAGCATGCAGTGAAGTCATCCTTCATTGAAGGTCCAGCCACTTGTGCAATCCACCAGTGGAAGAAGTCAAGAGTCAGTGAAGCTGGTACTGTGAAGGCTAATTGGAAGAGGTACTTGTTGGTATAGCAGAAGGAAGATTCTGCATGGCCCCATGGTTCAGTGACCACTCCCTGCCCATGTTCTCCTCCAGGCTACTCAGGAACGGAGGGAGGTCCTTTTCCCCAGTGAAAGAAGGAGGAGACATACTCACTTGACCAAGTAAGCCTGAATGGAGAGTGCGGAGGAGGTCAGCAGCCATGGGTTCATCCGGATAAACTGGCTGAATTTCATCAAGCACCTAAATGACTTTTCTATTCCACTAAGGTGAATACCCCATGTTACGGTTCCCTTAGGGGGCAGCAAATGGATAAGTGTGGAGTTGTGGCTGCTGGGGAGGGAAAGCCCACCTTGTGAAATGGGGTAAGGTTGTAGCATCTCCCATAACAGGAGTGGATGTCACGAGGCACAAGTCTGTTAGTGACAATCCTTGCATGTTCACTACAGAGTGACCCAATGCCAGATGCATTCATGTGGCCCCAAAGTGAACAGTTAAGGTGCCAACTGCCTATTCTTGTCAGGTGTCTAACATTCCTGTCCCAGATATCGCGGCGCAACTGACAATCCTCTCCCTTGCTCCTACAGGAAGAGAATCCATGATATAAAAGAGATGCCTCAGGCCATTGTTGGGGCCCCCTTTCTCACTATCCTATGCCAATGAAAAAGAATTCTCTTGAACTAGCAGGGTAGCATGGTGGCTGCTCCATCGTAGACGATGAAACAGGAGTGTGGATGCTCTTCAGTTGGCAACATGCCGGTGATGCAAGATGATAATGTCAAGGTGAGGAAAATAGGACGTCGGGGTCTATGTAAATCTTCTTAAAAAATTAACTTTAAGGCTTGAGAAAAATACAAAGGA
Organism: Scyliorhinus torazame; assembly: GCF_047496885.1. Classification (NCBI taxonomy): domain Eukaryota; kingdom Metazoa; phylum Chordata; class Chondrichthyes; order Carcharhiniformes; family Scyliorhinidae; genus Scyliorhinus; species Scyliorhinus torazame. The sequence continues at coordinate 271,192,534 of NC_092709.1, forward strand.
ACAACAGTGACGAAGTTGCATGAATAAGAGTGAAATGAGGTACAGAACAAGAAATAGAGAGATTGAAATAAGAGACAGTGAAAAAGAGGCAGAAAAGAAAATGAGGAAAAAAATATAATAACTTAAAATTTGCTGTTGTGAAATTTTCTTACAATTCGCTGCATGTTTAAGTCATTCAATTTCAAGCCAGCTGTTTAAATTGTTTTTATGTTGTTAGTTATCAGCCTTAACTGTAAGTTGCCTGGTTAATGGACAATTATTGTAAAAATCCAACAAGTTATTAAATATGGCGTGCAGGCTAAAGGTGAGATTCCATTTGTGCAAAACAAGTGGCAGAGTGGGAGAAGTAAAACATAAAGTTCTCGAGATTCAGAACTCACAGTGTATCTCTCAATTCCCCTATTTGCACATTAATAATGGTGCGCAGCATTAAAATGCAGCATTATCTTTTCAACAGAATGTAACACGTTAATCTCGAGTTTGATCTGCATTCTGGTACAAAATTGACATCGCAAATGCAGTCTGAATTTAAACACGTGGATGCTAAAATTGGTCCCTGTGCTTCATTAATAGTGAATAGATAACCTATCAGCTGTACTCATGCTGCTCACTGAGAGCTCACCTCCCCAAGGCCCTGAAAATGATGAGGCCACGATATTATTTAAAGGCAGCCTGCACTGCTTACAGGAGAGGTGTATTTTGCCTAATGGACAGTGATATCTTGCACAGACATTTTGGATCTGCCTTAAAACAGCAGCTTTCAGCCCAGGTTCCAAATGATGCAAAGAGTGTATTCGCTGACATCTTCAACACCTCACTCCTCTGCTCCGAGGTCCCCACCTTCTTCAAGAGGACCACCATAATACCAGTACCAAAGAAAAACAAAGTAGCATGCCTCAACGACGACCAACCGGTGGCCCTGACGTCTGTTATCATGAAATGCTTCGAGCGGCTAGTCATGAGACGGATCAACACCAGCCTGCTAGTCGGTCTCGATCCATTGAGTTCACCTATTACCGCAACCGGTCCACAGCAGATACTATGTTCCTGGCTCTACGATCAACATTCGAACACCTCGACAACAAGGACACCTATGTGAGACTGCTGTTCATAAACTACAGCTCCGCCTTCAACACCATTATCCCGACAAGACTTATAACCAAACTCTGTAATCTTGGACTTGACCCCTCCCTGTGCAGCTGGATCCGAGACTTCCTCACCAACAGACCACAATCTGTCAGGATAGGCAACAACACCTCCTCCACAATAGTTCTCAACACCGGGGTCCGCAAGAATGTGTGCTCAGTTCTCTACTGTACTCCCCATACACACATGACTGTGTGTCAAGATTTAACTCCAACTCAATCTATAAGTTTGCGGATGATATGACTGTGGTAGGTTGTATCTCAAACAACGACGAATCAGACTACAGAAGGGAGGTAAATCAGCTGGTTGCATGGTGTACCGAAAACAACCTCTCTCTAAATGTTGGAAAGACCAAGGAACTGGTCATCTACTTCAGGAAGCACAGCACAACACCCCCCCCCCCCACCTCCCACCTGCACCAATGGCTCCGAAGTGGAGATGGTCGATAGCTTTAAGTTCCTGGGGGTCACCATCACCAACAGTCTGTCCTGGTCCACTCACCTTGACGCAACAGTCAAGAAAGCCCAACACATCTCTACTTCCTATGGAAGCTAAATAAATTTGGCATGTCTGCATCGACTCTCACAAACTTCTCCAGATGTGCCATAGAGAGCATCCTATTCGGCTGCATCACAGCCTGGTATGGCAACTGCTCGGTCATAATCACAAGATACTGCAGAGTGTGGTGAACTCAGCCCAACGTATCACACAAGCTTGCCACCCGCACATTGATTCTGACTACACCTCCCGCTGCCTCAGGAAGGCAGACAGCATTATCCGAGACCCCTCCCACCCAGGCTTTGCCTTCTTCCGGACCCTTCCATCAGGCAGAAGATACAGAAGTGTCTGAGGACCCGCACATCCAGACATAGGAACAGCTTCTTCCCGACAGCTACTGGACTCCTCAACGACTCCCCCTCGGACTGATCTGTTCCCTGTAAGAACACTATTCACGACGCCCTATGCTGCTCTTGCTCATGTATTTGCTTTGTTTGCTCCCTTGTTCCGCACTGGAACCAATCACTGTTTGTCACTGAACCATTTGTCAATGTCGATTCTTCTTTTTTTGTCTACTATGTACGTACTGTGTACGTTCCCTTGGCCACAGAAAAATACTTTTCACTGTACTTCGGTACATGTGACAATAAATCAAATCAAATCAAATCAAATGAGGGAGGTGGAAGGGGTGGCTGTTGGAGTTGGCCCACTGAGTATTTGTGGAATCAAGGGGGCAGTATGGCAGCATATCTGCTACCCTGCCAGCCAAGGGTTGGATTGCCTCATACTCTGGCAAGATGCAGCAGTGTGGAAAGGAGATCTCCATGTCCAGAGCTTTTCGAGCTCCCCCCCAGCCCCCAGCCTGCAGTCAAAGTTCAGCAACTTTTTTATTTTGTGAGTTTACAGCAGTTTTTATAACTCTCAAAATTTGTTGCTGTTAATGAATGTTTTGCTGGATCTGCAACTGGGGCTGTTGGATGACGAGCAGCAGCACCAAAAAAGGATAGTGAATTTTAAGGGGAGTCTTGACAAATACATGAATGGGATGGGAATAATAATAATCTTTATTATTGTCACAAGTAGGCGTACATTAACACTGCAATGAAGTTACTGTGAAAATCCCCTAGTCGCCATATTCCGGCACCTGTTCGGGTACACAAAGGAAGAATTCAGAATGTCCAATTCAGCTAACAAGCACGTCTTTCGGGACTAGAGGGAATAGAGGGATATGGTCCCTGGAAGGGTAGGGGATTTTAATTCAGACGGGCAGCAGGGACGAAGGGCCTGTTCCTGCTCTGTAATTTTCTTTGTTCTTCTTTGTTCTTTGAGGCCGTCAATATGTGGCGCGGCATATCCGGAGCATCGCAAAAGCGGCGCCGCACCCGATGCTGTTGGGAATTTTGATTCTCCGGCCGATCACCAAACGCGATTTTGGCGTCGGCATCCGGAAAATCCAGCCCCATATTTGTTTGCCCGTTGTCAAGGCAGCAGGCAAAAACAAACATTAGGTTTTATGACTCGATAATAGGGGGTGCTGTAGCTCTTTTGCGACTCAAACTTGATTGCTCGGTTTACATGTGGTCTACAAAGATGTCCTGAAAGGGGTTCCTGGAGACTTCTGGTGGCATTTGTGAGCGGGTCGGCCGCATCGAGAGGAGCTCCCGCCAGTGTCTGCTGTTTACGGCACCTTCGGGGGTTTCCCCGTTTTATAGATCCCCCCCATTTTTCGTTGGCCTTTGGGGCCATCCCAGGCACCAAGCCGGGCCGGTTTGAGAACTGCCAAGGAACCCTGCGAGAGTGTCAGGTGGCCGGAGCTGAGGCATCGGGCCCGGGCCACGCGGCATTTGGAGCAGCGGGGGCGGAGCCGAACTGAAGAGGAGGCAGCAGGCCCGAAGCCAGGGTGCAATGTAGTGGAGATGTTCCACATCGGGTAGCTCCCGCTTAAAATGCATTTTTAAGAAACCTGAAGTACGGACCGGTCCCGGGGGAATTTTCTCTTTTGAAAGACATTTTTTTTTTGAAAGAAAATGTTATTTTTTGAAAGATTTTTTTTAAAAAAAGTTTGAAGAAAGAAAAAGAAAAATAATAAGTTGTTAAAGTATGCGATAAACAGCTGTGAAGAAGGGAGGAATTGCGAGTTTGCCATCGAATGAGAGGACCAGCAAAAGTGCTGACAAGATGGCGGATGCCGGACCAGAAGTCTCCAGGAACCTCTTTCAGGACATCTTTGTAGACCACATGTAAACCGAGCAATCAAGTTTGAGTCGTGTGGTGGTATGTATTAGGGGTAATACGGTACACCACGTGTCGACAGGCTATTGGTGGAGGGATGCCAGGTCCTGATAGGATCTGCCACCTACTGGACTCCACCCAGAAATGCCGCTATAAGAACCCAGTTTTCCCCTCCATTTCCCTCAGCAGTTGCATTCTGTAACCACGCTGCTGGGGATAAAGTTCTGCTTAATAAAGCCTTCAATTGACATTACCTCAACCTGCCTCGCGTCATATTGACGGTGCTACAATTTATTAAGCAGAATTTAAATTGAAGAAAACGACATGGGAACATTGAGCTCCGAATCACCCCGGAGTGCCTGCGCATCGCAACCCAAGCAGCTAACTCGGCCTCTATCTTTAAACACTGGATGGCATGCTTTGAGGGCTACCTCCGAACGGCCCCTGGCACACCGACTGACGAACAAAAGATGCAGGTCCTCTATTCCAGGGTGAGTCCTGACGTCTACTCCCTTATCGAGGACGAGGACGGTTTCACCGGTGCCATCGCCGCGCTGAAGGATATCTACATCCGGCCCGCCAACCAGGTTTTTGCTCGCTACCAGCTCGCCACACGACGGCAATTTCCGGGGGAATCGCTGGACGAGTTTTATAACGCCCTGCAGATCCTGGGTCGAAACTGCAACTGCCCGGCGGTAACAGCGAGTGAACACACAGAGCTCCTGGTCCGCGATGCGTATGTGGCAGGTTTGGCCTCTTCCCAGATCCGCCAGAGGCTTCTGGAGAAAGAATCTCTGGGACTTACAGAAGCTCGGGCCCTGGCGGCATCCCTCGATGTGGCCTCGCGTAACGCCCGCGCCTACACCCCCGACCGCACTACAGCCCCTTGGACCCCCGCTGCAGTCGACTCTCCGACACCCCCCCCACCCCCGCAAACCTGCGTGGCCAAAACACCAGACCAACCGGGGGGGCCCCGCTGCTATTTTTGCGGCCAGCCGAAACACCCTCGGCAGCGATGCCCGGCCCGCACGGCTACCTGCAAAAGCTGTGGGAAGAAAGGCCACTACGCGACGGTGTGCAAGTCCCGCGGGGTCGCCGCTCTCTCCGGGGAAGAAACGGGACCACAGACCCAGCCCCCACAGTGATCCACGTGTGACCAACGGACGCCGCCATTTTGGACCCCGGACGCCACGAGGGAGAGATGGGTGCCACCATTTTGTCCACCCCCGACCGCGCTCGATCCGTGGACGCCGCCATCTTGGCTGAAGGACCCCGACACAGACGGCCACATACTGCCTGATTACGATGCTCAACTTCAACAACCACGTCTGTCTTCGACGACCCTCGACCAGTCGCGACCCCGGACGCTCCAGACTGCAACCACTACAGTCCTAGTGAATGGCTACGAGACGCCGTGTCTTATCGACTCTGGGAGCACGGAGAGCTTCATTCATCCGGACACGGTAAGGCGCTGTTCCCTCATAATTCGGCCAAGCACCCAGAAGATTTTCCTGGCGGCGGGATCCCACTCCGTTCAGATCACGGGGTTCTGCATCGCTAACCTAACGGTGCAGGGGAGGGAGTTCCGAAATTACCGGCTGTGTGTCCTCCCCCATCTCTGTGCGCCCACACTCCTAGGGTTGGACTTCCAATGAAACCTCCAGAGTTTAACATTTAAATTTGGCGGCCCTATACCCCCACTGACTGTCTGTGGCCTCGCGACCCTCAAGGTTGAACCGCCTTCCTTGTTTGCGAATCTCACACCGGATTGCAAACCCGTCGCCACAAGGAGCAGACGGTACAGCGCCCAGGACCGAGCATTTATCCGGTCCGAAGTCCAGAGGCTGCTGAAGGAAGGCATCATCCAGGCTAGCAACAGTCCCTGGAGAGCCCAGGTGGTAGTTGTTAAGACCGGGGAGAAACAGAGGATGGTCATCGACTATAATCAGACCATCAACAGGTACACTCAGCTAGATGCGTACCCTCTCACCCGCATATCCGACATGGTCAATCGGATTGCACAGTACAAGGTCTTTTCCACTGTGGACCTCAAGTCCGCCTACCACCAACTCCCCATCCGTCCCGGTGGCCGCAACTATACTGCCTTCGAAGCAGACGGGCGGTTATACCACTTTTTAAGGGTTCCATTCGGCGTCACGAACGGAGTCTCGGTCTTCCAACGAGAGATGGACCGAATGGTTGACCAGCACGGTTTACAGGCCACGTTCCCGTATCTCGACAACGTCACCATCTGCGGCCACGACCAGCAGGACCACGACGCCAACCTCCAAAAATTCCTCCAGACCGCTCACACCCTGAACCTCACTTACAACAAAGAAAAATGCGTGTTCCGCACCGATCGTCTAGCCATCCTGGGCTACGTAGTGCGTAATGGAGTGATAGGCCCCGACCCTGAACGCATGCGCCCCCTCATGGAGTTCCCTCTCCCCCACTGTGCCAAAGCCCTGAAACGTTGCCTGGGCTTCTTTTCTTATTACGCCCAGTGGGTCCACCAGTACGCAGACAAGGCCCGTGCACTAATCCAGTCCACTACTTTTCCCCTGACGACAGAGGCATGCCAGACCTTTAGCCGCATCAAAACGAATATCGCGAAGTCCACGATGCGTGCCATTGACGAGTCCCTCCCCTTCCAGTTCGAGAGCGACGCATCGGATGTAGCTCTGGCGGCCACCCTCAACCAAGCAGGCAGACCCGTGGCCTTCTTCTCCCGAACCCTCCACGCTTCAGAAATCCGCCACTCCTCAGTGGAAAAGGAGGCACAAGCAATAGTGGAAGCTGTGCGACACTGGAGGCATTACCTGGCCGGTAGGAGATTCACTCTCCTCACTGACAAACGGTTGGTTGCCTTCATGTTCGATAATGCACAGCGGGGCAAGATCAAGAACGACAAGATCTTGCGGTGGAGGATCGAACTCTCCACCTTCAATTATGAGATCTTGTATCGTCCCGGAAAGCTGAACGAGCCATCCGATGCCCTATCTCGCGGCACATGTGCCAATGTACAAGTGGACCGTCTACAAGCCCTCCACGAGGACCTCTGCCACCCGGGGGTCACTCGTTTCTACCACTTCCTTAAGGCCCGCAACCTCCCTTACTCCGTCGAGGACGTCCGAACAGTCACCAGAAACTGCCAGATCTGCGCTGAGTGCAAACCACACTTTTTCAGGCCAGATAGAGCGCACCTGGTTAAGGCCTCTTGACCCTTTGAACGCCTCAGTTTGGATTTCAAAGGCCCCCTCCCCTCCACCGATCGCAACGCGTACTTCCTGAACGTCGTTGACGAATACTCCCGTTTCCCTTTCGCCATCCCCTGCCCCGACATGACAGCGTCCACGGTCATTAAAGCCCTCGGTACCATTTTTACACTGTTCGGTTTCCCCGACTATATCCATAGCGACAGGGGGTCCTCCTTTATGAGTGACGAACTGCGTCAATTCCTGCTCAGCAGGGGCATAGCCTCGAGCAGGACGACCAGTTACAACCCCCGGGGGAACGGGCAGGTAGAAAGGGAGAATGGAACGGTCTGGAAGGCCGTCCTGCTGGCCCTCCGGTCTAGGAGCCTCCCAATTTCCCGCTGGCAGGAAGTCCTCCCGGATGCCCTTCACTCTATCCGGTCCCTGCTGTGCACCACCATGAATCAAACGCCTCACGAGCGCCTCCTCCTCTTTCCTAGGAAGTCCTCCTCTGGAACGCCACTTCCAACCTTGCTAGCAGCTCCGGGACCCATTCTGCTCCGGAAACATGTGCGGGCGAACAAGTCAGATCCGTTGGTGGAACGGATGCATCTCCTTCACGCCAACCCGCAATACGCCTATGTGGAGTACCCCGATGGGCAACAGGACACAGTCTCCCTGTGAGATCTGGCGCCCACCGGAGCTACCCACACTCCCCCCAACGCCAATCACCACCTCCTCACTCCCGCCGGTTCATCCCACAGCCACCCCCTTCCCGAGGGGTTCGGTTCTCCTCCCAGACCAACCCAGGAGTAAGGACACAGGGGACAGCGCTACGCTCCCAGAGTTGACGGGACTCGTGCCAGCGCCATCACCAACATGCCCGAGACGATCGGAAAGGACGACCAGGGCACCCATCCGGCTCATCGAATCACTTTAACTCTCAACGTTTTCAGTTATTGTGTCTTGTTATAGTTATGGCATCATGCCGACCCTGTTTGGCCCGTTGGCCCAGTTTTCAGTTATTGTGTCTTGTTATAGTTATGGCATCATGCCGAACCTGTTTGGCCCGTTGGCCCAGTTGAAGCGATAATTTTGTGTTTTGTTCAAAGTTACGGCACACTACCGACTCTGTAAACCCCTACCACCATGCGAACCACCATCCCGCCGGGTTTTTTTTCAACAAGGGATGAATGTGGTGGTATGTATTAGGGGTAATACGGTACACCACGTGTCGACAGGCTATTGGTGGAGGGATGCCAGGTCCTGATAGGATCTGCCACCTACTGGACTCCACCCAGAAATGCCGGTATAAGAACCCAGTTTTTCCCTCCATTTCCCTCAGCAGTTGCATTCTGCAACCACGCTGCTGGGGATAAAGTTCTGCTTAATAAAGCCTTCAATTGACATTACCTCAACCTGCCTCGCGTCATATTGACGGTGCTACAAGTCGCAAAAGAGCTACAGCACCCCCTATTATCGAGTCGTAAAACCTAATGTTTGTTTTTGCCTGCTGCCTTGACAACGGGCAAACAAATATAGGGCTGGATTCGCTGGATGCCGAGGCCAAAATCGCGTTTGGTGATCGGCCGGAGAATCAAAATTCCCATATTGGGGCCGCACTGCTTATGGTGGAGAAGATGACCGAGGTAATGGCTGTGGAGCTGGAAAAGCAGTTTGCAAGGCACATGGAAGCGTTGAGGAAGGAGATGGCGGTCGCACTGAAGTCATTGGTGGAGGAGGCAATCGACCTGGTGAAGGTGAATGTGGCAAAGACATCAGCCGAGGTGAGAGAGCAGGGCGAGAAGATGAAGGAAGTGGAGGAGGCCGTGTCGCAGCACAGCGACCAACTCACCTCGATGGGGGACAAGCGGCGGAGGGTGGTGGAGGTCAACAGAGGACTCCGAGCAAAGTTTGACGACATGGAGAACCGCTCAAAGGGGCACAATCTGAGAATTGTGGGCTTGCCCGAAGGAACAGAGGACTCAAGGCCAACAGAGTACTTCGCTAAGATGCTGACGGAGTTGATAGGGGAGAGTGAGAACCCCTCCTGATATGAGCTGGACCGAGCTCATCGATCGTTAAGGCCGAAGCCCAAAGTAAATGAACCACCAAGAGCAGTAAGTTTCTGCTTCCATAAATACCAAATGAAGGAGAAGGTGTTAAGCTGGCGAAGCAGAAACGCGACGTGCAGTGGGATAGTGCTAGAGTTTGGATTTACCAGGACTTGAGGGTGGAGTTGGCAAAGAGACGAGCGGCGTTCAACCGAGTGAAGGCGGCACTGTACAACAAGGCGGTGCGATTTGGTAAGGTATACCCGGCGAAGTTGAGGGTGACGTACAACGCCAAAGATTTTTAGTTCAAACAGTGGAGGCGGCTGAGGCGTTCGTGAGGGCAGAAGGCTTGGGACAGACGTGAGGAGCGGAGCTGGAAGAGAGACTGTGGATTGTGATTGGGGAGCTGGAAAATGTGCAACTGCTGTAACTTTCTATTCATTGACTTGCATTGTAATTTACTTCACTTCACATTGTTATAGAGTTTAAGTTTTTGTTTGAGTTGATTGGCATTCTTTGTTGCGACGGTTATGTTATTTTAGTGAATTGTATGGGTTGGACTGTTTTTTTTTACGGGGGGGGTTTATTCTGGGACTGGTTGGGAGGGGACGGTATGCCTTGGGGGTGGGGGGGCACCCGTGCTAGCTAACTAAAGTCGGCTAGTGAACGGAGGTAAGGTGAGAGGAGGGCTGCGGACATTGGAGCTCGCGGACTGGTTAGCAGGTATCGATGGGCCTATGGGGCGAGCAAGGGGGGGGGAAAACGTATCGATACTGGGGGGCGTTTCTTCAAGAGGAAGTTCAGGAGGGATTCTGGGAGGGGGAAGGGGTTCGATGTTAATAATGGATAGGGGCGGGGAAGGTTCACAGGGCAGGGCCTGGTGGTATGATGATGGCGGATTGTCATGTTGGGTGTTCTGGTCTACAAACAGGTCAACACGGCTGGAGATGGTGTAACTCTATTTTATTAACAACTCAACTGTAATAACATACTGTAATCTTGGGTACTTGCATTACCAGCTTATCTGTGGGCCCTGTCCTATCACTATCTAGGTGAGGCACTCAGCATATGGTGAATGTCTGAGAGGCAGGCTGTGAGCTCTGTGCTCTGAGCTGGCTGCTGCTCTATGCTCTGAGCTGGCTCTGGCATCCCCTGTCTTTATAGTGCGTGTGCTCTCACTGGTGATTGGCTGCGATGTTGTGTATGCTGGTTGGTCCTAGTGTATGTCCATCAGTGTGTCAGTGTGTGTGTGATTGCACCATGATATGCTGATGTATATCATGACATCCCCCCTTTTCGCAAAGAATATGTGCCTGCATGAGAATAAATAAAGTGTAGTTAGTGTGTCTGATCATGTGCGTGCATTATTTAAATCAATATGTACATGTGGCTATACTATATACACGGGAAGGTGCCAGGTGCAGAGGAAAACTATGTTACACCAAGAACGAAACAAATGCTATTAACAAACGATGAAAAACGCTTAAACAGTACGGCAGAACAAGTCAGTGAGTCCAATAGTGCAAGGTTTATAAATCAAGTCTTTGGGGTGGGTGACGAATTCGGGTTGACCGCCTCAAGGGTGGTTCAGGATCCAGCGGCTGAGGAATGGGCCGGGCCACGGTCGAGTGAGGAGGAGGCAGGGTATCCGGAAGCTCAACAAAGTCCATGTCAGGGACAACAGGAGGGCGTGGCACCAGTGCAGAATTTCGTAGCGAGCGTGGAACCAGACGAAGGGCACGCCAATTGCGGCGGCGAATGGAGCCATCAGGCAAACGAACCAGAAACGAGCAGGGAGCCACCTGTCTAAGAACCTCAGCGGTTGCCGACCAGCCACCCTCAGGAAGATGTATGCGGACATGATCTCCAGGCACCAGAGCAGGAAGCTCAGTCGCCCGAGCCTCACGAGCCGTCTTGTGTTGCTCATGCTCTTGTTGCATCCGCCGAAGTACCGGAGCATGATCGAGGTCTGGGACGTGAATGGACGGCACAGTGGTCCTGAGGGTGTGACCCATAAGCAGTTGGGCCGGCGATAGGCCCGTGGACAGTGGGGCCGAGCGATAGGCCAGCAAGGCGAGGCAGAATTCAGCAGCATTACAGAGGAGCCTTTTTACAATGTGGACGCCCTTCTCTGCTTTGCCATTTGACGAAGGGTGCAGGGGACTGGACGTCACGTGTGCAAAGTTGTATGCACTAGCGAAAGAAGACCATTCCTGACTCGCGAAGCAGGGGCCATTGTCTGACATCACGCTGAGCGGAATGCCGTGGCGAGCTAAAGTCTCCTTACAGGCCCGGATAACAGCCGATGACATGGTGTCGTGCAGGCTTATGACCTCAGGATAGCTGGAAAAGTAGTCGATGATGATGATGTAGTCCCTGCCGAGCGCATGGAACAGGTCCACGCCCACCTTCGACCAGGGGGACGTGACCAACTCATGGGGCTGAAGGGTCTCACGTGGTTGTGCCGGCTGAAACCGCTGACAGGTGGGGCAATTGAGCACAGTGTTGGCAATGTCCTCATTTATTCCCGGCCAGTACACAGCCTCTCGGGCCCTCCGCCGGCACTTCTCAACGCCGAGATGGCCTTCGTGCAGCTGTTCTAAGACAAGCTGGTGCATGCTGTGTGGGATCACAATGCGGTCCAGCTTCAGGAGGACACCATCCACGACTGCCAAGTCGTCCTGAATGTTGTAAAACTGTGGGCATTGTCCCTTGAGCCACCCGTCCGTCATGTGGCGCATCACATGTTGCAGAAGGGGGTCAGCCGCAGTCTCACACGAATGTGGGCAAAGCATTCGTCAGTGGCCGGCAGACTGGCAGAAGTGAAGGCTACATGTGCGTCAACTTGACCAACGAACCTCTCTGGGTCAGATGGAGTGTCGACTGCCCTGGACAGAGCATCTGCTATGATCAGGTCCTGACCCGGGGTGTGTACAAGTTGGAAGTCGTACTTCCGGAGTTTGAGCAGAATGCGCTGGAGGCAAGGGGTCATGTCATTAAGGTCCTTCTGGATCATGCCAACCAGCGGGCGATGGTCGGTCTCCACAGTGAACTGGGGAAGGCCATACACACAGTCGTGGAACTTGTCAACGCCAGTCAAGAGGCCTAGGCACTCCTTCTCAATTTGCGCATAGCGCTGCTCTGTGGGGGTCATGGCACATGAGGCATAGGCGACAGGGGCCCATGATGAGGCATCATTTCATTGCAGGAGGACCACCCCAATGCCGGATTGGCTGGCATCAGTCGAGATCTTTGTCTCCCTTGCAGGATCGAAGAACGGCAGTACCGGGGCGGTGGTAAGCTTGACCTTGAGCTCCTCCCATTCACGCTGGTGGGTGGGAAGCCACTGGAATTCAGTTGTCTTCCTGACAAGGTGCCGGAGAGCTGTGGTGTGGGAAGTGAGGTTCGGGATGAATTTTCCCAGGAAGTTGGCCACTCCTCGGAAGCGTAGCACCGCCTTCTTGTCTGTCGGCTTCTGCATAGCCGTGATGGCTGCCACCTTGTCAGCATCCGGAAGCACACCCAACCGGGAGATGTTGTCCCCCAAGAACTTGAGCTCGGTTTGGCCAAAAGAACATTTGGCTCTGTTAAAGCGCAGGCCCTGGTCCCGTATCCGTTGAAAGACGCGTTGGAGGCGACTGATATGCTCCTGCGGTGTGGTAGACCAAATAATGATATCGTCCACATAGGCGCGCACACCTTCGATGCCCTCCATCATCTGTTCCATGATGTGATGGAAAACTTCAGAGGCCGATATGATTCCAAATGGCATCCTATTGTAGCAGGATCTGCCAAATGGAGTGTTGAAGGTACACAGCTTCCTGCTGGACTGATGCAATTGAATCTGCCAGAAGCCCTTTGAGGCATCAAGCTTGGTGAATATTTTTGCCCGAGCCATCTTGCACGTGATCGCCTCACGTTTGGGTATAGGGTACTGTTCCCTCATTATATTGCGATTTAAGTCTTTCGGGTCAATACAGATCTGGAGCTTGCCGGAAGGCTTCTTGACGCACACCATGGAGCTGACTCATGCAGTTGGCTCCGTCTCCCGGGAAAGCACTCCTTGGTCCTGAAGGTCCTGCAGCTGCTGCTTGAGGCAGTCGTTGAGGGGTGCTGGGACTCTGCGAGGTGCATGAACTACCGGGGTGGCATCCTGTTTGAGCAGGATTTTGTCTGTGTAGGGGAGTGTACCCATGCCCTCGAAACCATCCTGGTTGTGAGAGAGGATTAAGTTCAGTTGCGCCCTGAATTCCGCATCTTGGAAGTCAGACGTGCCTTCTGGAGAGAGAGAGTGTACTCGCTGAATGAGGTGGAGGAGTTTGCACGCCTGTGCGCCTAGCAGAGAGTCCTTTGAAGAGCCCACGATCTCGAAGGGTAGGATGACTTTACGCGAGTTGTGCGTCACTTCGATTTGGCACGACCCGTGGCGGGTATGACGTTGCCATTATAGTCAACCAGTTGACAGATGGATGGAAGAATTGCTGGATTGACCCTCAGGGTTTGAAGTGCAGACCATGCGAGGAGATTTGCGGAAGCACCCGTGTCCAGGCGGAATGTGATCTGGGATCGGTTGACCATCAGGGTGGCACACCACTCGTCGTCCGGATCAATGCTGTGCACCGGCAGTGGCTGGTGCATTCGACTCGGGGACAGCTTGTTATTGTTGATGACAGCAATGCGGAAAGGCTCCTTGTCCTCAGTGTCACTGGTCTGTATGATGTCAGGATCGGACTCGGTGAACGTGGGTAGAATTGCCCGAACATTTCTGCGAGGCTGGTTAAACTGTTGCGAGTTGGCAGGCTGTGGTGCTCAACAGCAGGCAGCATAGTGGCCAAGCCTGCCACAGCGTAGGTATTGTCGCGCTTTGGCCGGACATTGCTGCTTTAAATGGGTGGAGCCACAGTTGCCGCACGTCATGACGTCAGTGCGTTCGTTGCGCCACCGTGCATGCGCGGTGCGGTCTTGCGTAGTGCGTGCCTGCGCATCGCGTTCCTCCGCGTCAACGTCCCCTCTTTTGGCGGGTAGAAGCGCGGGAGGCCTCGGAAACCGCGCGAAACGGCCGCCCTCCTCCGGGCCGCGGGCCGGGAGGTACTCGATCGTCTGGACCCGCTCCACCTCGTGGGGCCCCTGCCATGCCGTTTCAGCTGCCTGGGTGTGTGAGTACCGGCTGGTGGCGTTCTCATGCAGGACGCAGGTCTCGATGGCCGTCGCCAGGGTGAGTTGCTTGATTTTAAGGAGCTGCTGGCGCAGGGTGTCCGACATGACCCCGAAAACTATCTGGTCGCGTACCATGGAGTCAGAGGTGGGCCCATAGCTGCAGGACTGTGCGAGGATGCGGAGATGCGTTAAATAAGACTGGAAAGGCTCGTCCTTACCCTGCAGGCGCTGATGGAACAGGTACATTTCGAAGCTTTCGTTAACTTCAACGCTGAAGTGTTCAGCAAATTTTAGGAGCACCGTCTTGTGTTTGGTTTTGTCCTCGCCGTCGGCGAATGTAAGGGAGTTAAAGATGTGACTGGCGTGTTGCCCTGCCGTGGAGAGAAGAAGGGCAATCTTCCTGGTGTCCGATGCATTCTCCCTGTCTGTGGCCTCTAGGAAGAGCTGGAAGCGCTGTTTAAAAAGCTTCCAATTCACCCCAAGATTGCCAGCGATGCGTAGCGGCGGCGGGTTTATGTTCTCCACGCTGCAGGATGGCGGATTGATGATAAGTTGCAGGTAGGTCTCACAGGGGCTAGTATGCGTCCACTCCTGGAACCATGTCGTGTTGGGTGTTCTGGTCTACAAACAGGTCAACACGGCTGGAGATGGTGTTACTCTATTTTAGTAACTCAACTGTAATAACATACTGTAAGCTTGGGTACATGCATTACCAGCTTATCTGTGGGCCCTATCCTATCACTATCTAGGTGAGGCACTCAGCACATGGTGAATGTCTGAGAGGCAGGCTGTGAGCTCTATGCTCTGAGCTGGCTGCTGCTAGAATGAGCGGGAACTCTGGTATCCCCTGTCTTTATAGTGCGTGTGCTCTCACTGGTGATTGGCTGCGATGTTGTGTATGCTGGTTGGTCCTACTGTAGGTCCATCAGTGTGTCAGTGTGTGTGTGATTGCACCATGATATGCTGATGTATATCATGACAGATAAGAGGGGGGGGGGGTTGTGAGAGACCCCCAGTTAGGATAGTCACGTGGAACTTGAGGGGTTTAGGAGGTCCAGTCAAGAGGTCAAGGGTGCTTGCGCATCTTAAAAGTTTAAAAGCCGATGTAGTAATGCTGCAATCACTTGAGGGTGAAGGGCCAGGTGAGACTCAAAAAGGGCTGGGTTAGTCAGGTGTTTCACTCTGGATTTGACGGAAGTGCTCGAGGGATAGTGGTAATGGTCAGCAAAAGGGTACGGTTCCAGATGGAGAATGGGGTTGCAGATCAGGACGGTAGATATGTGATTGTGACAGGGGCACTGGCGGGGAGGTTAGTGGCGCTGCTAAGTGTATATGGTGCCAATTGGGACAATGTGGGATTCGCAAAGATGGTGTTTGGGGCCATCTCTTACTTGGACACACACGAACTGATAGTGGGGGGGTACTGGAACTTGGTGCAGGAGCCAAGGTTGGACAGGTCACGGCCGGTCTCATTGGTCCCATCCGGGGGCGGGGGGGGGTGGGGGGGCGGGGAGGCGTTGGCTGGGCTCATGGTGGAAATGGGAGGGGTGGCCTCTTTGAGGTTTCTGCACCCGACGGAGCGGGAGTACTCGTTTTTCTCGGCAGTCCATAAGGTATACTCGCGGATCGACTTTTTCGTGGTTGGGAAGGCTTTGCTAGCTGGGGTTAAGGGGTCGGAGTACTCGGCAATTGCAGGGTCAGATCATGCTCCGCATTGGGTGGATATGGTACTGGAGAAGGGGGAAATACAGAGGCCGAGGTGGAAATTAGATGTGGAACTGTTGGGGGACCGAGGGCTCTGTGACAAAATTGAAAAGTAATTGAGGAATATGTAGGTTTCAGCTGTACAGGTGAGGAGTCGAAGGCAGTTGTCTGGGAGGCTCTAAATCCGGTGGTGAGGGATGAGGTGATCTCGTTTAAGGCTAGGGTGGACAAAGAAGAGAGGTTGGAGCATCAGAGGGTTATAGATAAAATGCTGGAGGTAGATAGGAGTAATGCAGAAGATGGGGACCCAGCGAAGTTGGAAAAGAGGAAGGAACTACAGGCGAGCTTTGATGACTAACTATCAGGAAGGGGGTGCGCCAACTGAGGCGAGCAAGGGTTGCAGTTTACGAGCATGAAGAGAAGGTGGGGTGTATGTTAGTGCGTCAGCTTCAGAAAGAGGCGGCAGCAAGGGGAATTGTTCAGGTGCGGGACAGGGCAGGGATGTTGGCGGTGGCTCTGGATCTGATTAACAAGGTTTTTGAGGAATTCTATGAGAGGTTGTACAGATTAGAACCTCCTGGGGGACACCGGGAGATGTAGGAATTACTAGATGGGCTGGAGTACCCGAGGTTAGGGGAGAGGGACAGGGCTACATTAGAAGGAGCTATAGTGGAGCAGGAGGTAAAGGATGCGATTGGGAGGATGCAGTCGGGAAAGGTGGCAGGGCCGGATGGGTTTCCGGTGGAATATTATAAAAAATTGAAGGATAAGCTGGCACCTCTGATGGTGGGGATGTTTGAGGAGGCAATAGGGAAGGGGTGCTACCACAAACTTTGAGGCAGGCATTGATTTCCCTGTTGCTTAAAAAAGATAAGGATCCGACCGAGTGTGGGTGTATAGGCCCATTTCACTTTTAAACGTGGACGCAAAAGTATTGGCGAAGGTACTGGCAGGTAGGCTGGAGGAGTGCCTCCCAAAGGTGATAGATGAAGATCAGACGGGGTTCGTGAGAGGGAGGATGCTCTTTTCGAACGTTAGAAGGGTATTGAATGTAGTTATGGTACCGGCGGAGGGGAAGGAAACAGAGGTGGTTGTGGCATTGGACGCTGAGACCGGGTAGAATTGGGGTACTTGATGGCAGGTCTGGAGCGGTTTGGGATTGGAACAAGATTTGTGGACTGGGTAAAGCTACTATCTCAGGAGCCGAGGGCGAGTGTCCACACAAACAACATCAGCTCTAGATACTTTTCTCTCCACCGTGGGACTAGGTAGGGATGTCCTATGTCCCCCCTACTGTTTGCACTCACGATTGAGCAGTTGGCCATCGCATTAAGAAGTTTGGAGGGTATGGAAAGGGACAGTGCGGGGGGGGATAGAGCATAGGGTGTCCTTATATGCCGATGACTTGTTATTATACATGTTGGAACCGAGTGTGTCAATAGGGGGAATATTGGAGCTGCTTTGGGTGTTTCTCGGGGTACAAATTAAATCTGGACAAGAGTGAGTATTTTGTGGTGTCTCGGCCGGGGGTGGGGGCAGGGGTTGTGGGGGCTGCCATTTCGTAGGGCCGGGATCACTTTCGATACCAGGGGGGTGCAGGTTGCTCAGTAGTGGGGGGGGCTCCGTAGGTATAGGTACAACATTTCTAATTTGGTGGGGAGAGTGAAAGCTGATCTGGCAAGGTAGGATGGTCTCCCTCTGTCACTGGTGGGTCGGGTACAGGCGGTTAAAATGACCGTGTTGCCGCGATTTCTGTTTATTTTCCAATGCCTGCCGTTTTCCTGCCAATGGCATTTTTTAGAGAGATTGAAGGAATGATTACCTCGTTCATATGGGGAGGGAAGGTGGCCAGAGATAGAAAGGTGCTGCTACAGAGAGGAAGGAAGGCAGGGCGTTTGGGTCTTCCGAACTTGATGTATTATTACTGGAGAAGGTGCGGAGCTGGGTCAGATGGGTTGATTCCCAGTGGGTCAGAAAGGAGGCGAGTTTGTGTAGGGGGTTGGGATTGAAGGCGCTAGCAACAGCGCAGCTCCCGATAGCCCCGGAGAAATGCTCAGCGAGTCCAGTAATAATCGCTTCATTGAGAATTTGGAGGCAGTTTCGCCAACACTTTGGGTTGGGGGCAAGGGTCAAGGGAAATGCCGATTTGGGGGAACCACAGATTTGCGCTAGGGGAGTGGGACAGAAATTTTCGGAAATAAGAGGAGAAGGGGATTAAAGATTTGTTTCTGGGGGGTCAGTTTGCAGGATTGAAGGAGCTAGGAGCGAAGTATGGGCTGGAGCAGGGGGAAATGTTTAGATACATGCAGGTTCGAGATTTTGCCAAAAAGGAGATTCAGAGCTTCCCGGTGGAGCCGGCCTCTACATTGCTGGAGGAGGTGCTGACGATAGGGGCACTGGAAAAAGGGGTAGTGTCGGTGGTTTACGGCTATTTTGGAAGAGGACAAGGCACCATTGGAAGGGATCAAAGCAAAGTGGGAGGAAGAGTTGGGAGCGGGTATGAGGGAGGGGTTCTGGTGTGAGGTGCTCCAGAGGGTAAACGTCTCTACCTCATGTGCGAGGTTGGGGCTGATACAGCTGAAGGTGGTACATAGAGCGCACCTCACGAGGGCGAGGATGAGCCGGCTCTTTGAAGAGGTAGAAGATGTGTGTGGTTGGGGGCGGGGGGGGGGGGGGGGGGGGGGGGGTGGCAAGTCACGTTCATATGTTTTAGTCTTGTCCAAAGCTGGAGGATTACTGGAAGGAGATTTATAGGGTCATCTCGAAAGTGGTGTTCGTGAAACTGGACCCGGGCCCTCTGGAGGCCATATTTGGGGTGTCAGACCAGCTGGAGTTGGAAACGGGTGCGGTGGCAGACGTTGTAGCCTTCGTCTCATTGATCGCCCAAAGGCAGATCCTGTTGGGATGGAGAGCAGCCTCTCCACCCTGTGCTCTGGTGTGGCGGGGGACCTGTTGGAATTCTTGACTCTTGAGAAGGTTAAATTTGAACTGAGGGGCAAGATGGAGGGGTTCTACAATTCATGGGTGTTATTCATTATGCACTTTCAAGACTTAGGTATCATCGAACATTAGTGAGGGGGGGTTATTGGGAAGGTTGCGAGGAGGGGGACTGTATGTGTTAATGGGACTATGGGTGATTCCTGATTCCGTTTTATTATTTGTTTATGTTAACATGCGGGCAGTTGTTTGGGGGTTGGTGGGAGGATGGGATTGTTGTTGTTGATATGAGGATTGACATTATATTCGTTACTGCTTATTTATTGTTTGTGGGTGCAAATTTGGGAGGAAATGTTAAAAGTGAGAGTTAAAATATTTTTTTAAACAAAGGGGTTCCTGGAGTCTACCATGATTAAGGAAAGTCATAAAAACAACTTACCTTAATTTGTGGGCTCCACAGTAAAACTGTGGGCTGCTCCGGGCAACTGCTTGCCCCACTCCCTCCTATTGGCTAATGGCATCTCCCAATCCCCCGGACTCACCTCTAATTCATGATCGTATTCCAGCCAGACAATCCTGCTGTTGTCCTCATGTCAGGTGAGCTGTTTCCCATGGCCGTGACTGATGCTCACAGCACAGTAAACAAATGAGGCCGGTGGACCAATTTGTCACCATGGCAGGCAGTGGCGTGGTGATATTATCGCTGCACCAGTAATCCAGTGACCCAGGATGATGCTCTGGGGACCCGATTTGAATCTCACCAGGGCAGATGGTGAAATTTGAATTTAATAAAAATCTGGAATTAAAAGTCTAATGATGACCATGAAACTATTGCTGATTGTCATTAAAAACCCTTTTGGTTCACTGACGTCATTTAGGGAAGGAAATCTTCCATCCTTACCTGGTCTGGCCAACGGCAATGAAGTTGGCTCTTTCAACGCCCTTTGAAATGGTCTAGAAAGGCACCCAGTTCAAGGGTACTTAAGCATGGGCAATAAAGGCTGGCACAGCCAGCAATGCCACATCCCCTGAATGAATAAAACAAAATTGCATTAAGCACAGGCAATATGTACTGCACCCAATCCAGGCATGATCCAGTTTTAGGCCTACAACTTTAAGATTACTGATCGATCTGAAATGCACATGTATGTATTTTTCATAGCAAGTAATTAATATTAAAGATGCTATGTTATGAAATAAGTGCCTATTTCAACGGTATTCATTAATTCTCTTCAGAGTCTAATTAAAAGATCCATAAACAACTGATTGTGCATCTTTTTCCTCCCAATGTAATTTATTTAATATGAGCAATTAATTGGGGATTTAGGAAGGAGGCAGCTAGAATTAAAATAATGTCTTAGTAGCAAAACATTAATGTTGTGTCTGTTGGGATTGAAAGTTTATCTGGTTATTATAACTGCGCCAGAAATGCAATAATATAAGAGTAAGCGAGTGGCTAATAAGTAGAGTTTTAGATTATTATGACTTGTCATTCGCTGCTGGTTTGTAGACTTAACATCACTTTGTCAATTTGTTTAAGTAATGTGATGGTGTTTTATTTTGAAGTCACTATCCATCCTCTCCATCAGTGTGGATCTTTCTGACTGCACCTGAATCAAAACGGAAACATATGGCCCTGGATTCTGTATTAAACTGAGTTAGATAATGCACAGATTGAAAAAAGGAACAACTCTGGACGCTGTAAATCTGAAACAAACACATAAAGGGTTGAAAATGCAAAGAATCTGAAAGAGAAGAAGGGGGAATGGGTCATGAGAACTCATAATTCTTTTGAAGTGCTTCACCAAAGTATGGCTTTGTCTCTTCCTCTTTTTATTTGCAGCTCTTGAATAACTTGTTAAGCTTAAGTTTGAGCACACGTTTTATGAACTACCATTGGAAAACGTTGATCCATTCAAGAGGAAAGAGGAAGGTAATGAGTTTGCTGCACCTTTTAGTCCATTTTCAAGGATGACGCTATACAGAGCCAGCAAACTGCCCAGGTCAGTATTACAAATGCAATAAAAGCTATAAGTATCACTCTGTCTTATTTTGTTTATAATGAATCTGATGAAAATGCAAATAATATACTTGTGCTTATATAGTGCTTTTTCAAAGGTTCAACGATCCAGATTATGGTTCAACACTCCTCTGACATCCATGAACCATGAGTCACGGAGAAGCGGGCCCAGTTCCATGAAAATTACGAGAGGCTAGGAGATGCCTTCTCCCTCAATAGAGTCAGCCAGGCTGGGATGCTGGGTATGAACTCACTATCCTGACCCTGATCCTACACTTGTAAAAATTGTGGGCATCAGGAGTGGGGGAGAGTGGGAATCCCGGAATCAGGTCCCACCCATCATGTTTAAATGGCTGCCTCATTCTTCCGACTTCATGATCTTCCAGGCCTAGATTTATTTTCAATGCTCAGTCTTTGGGAATTACATTTTACATAAGAACATAAGAACTAGGAGCAGGAGTAGGCCATCTGGCCCCTCGAGCCTGCTCCGCCATTCAATGAGATCATGCTGATCTTTTGTGGACTCAGCTCCACTTTCCCGCCCAAACACCATAATCCTTTATCCCTTTAAATTTAAATTTTAATTCTGACAGCAGGAATGTGCGATTTTAAAAGTCTCTGACTCTACCTAAAAGCCAGAGACATTTGTGTAGGATCTCTGTGAGCAAGGAATTGCCCATCGGAGCTTGAAACTTCTTGGGAAATTCCCATGTGGGTCCGCATATCAGGACTTCCACAGGGTCCCAACACATCCGGCCTTCGATGATCCAAAAGCTGAAATGTTTTGGCCAAAATGTGAGACCTTGAAGATAGCCCTTATCTGATGGGAGGTCAGGGGAGCCATGTACTCATAGCTTTGGAATGACTTCCACCCATCCCAACTGTACAAGATGATAAAGATGCACTGTTTAAATATACGCTTTGTCGAGCATTCCTCATTACTCCTGAAACAATACTTTGGACATTTCAGTTTTGCGACATGCAGTTTGTTGAATATATACTAGACAGGAAGGGATACATAAAAATGGGTAACACTTTATTATATTATACTATGCGATAAATTTGCTTCCAGCAAAGGAAGTTTCCTGCCTAGAATCTACTAACAGTCAGAAAATGGGGGCTGCCCTGCTGCCTCATGGCGCCAAGGTCCCAGGTTTGATCCCGGCTCTGGGTCTCTGTGTGGAGTTTGCACATTCTCCCCGTGTTTGCGTGGGTTTCACCCCCACAACCCAAAGATGTGCATGATAGGTGGATTGAACACACTAAATTGCCCATTAATTGGAAAAAAACGAATTGGGTACACTAAATTTATTTTTAAAAAAGAAAATGGGGGCTAACCTTTTACTTCCCAATTTGAAGAACCAACCCAGATCTTCACTAATGAGGCTCCGCTGCACCTTGACAAGAATGGAGCCAGAAACCTGCTGCTGTGAGGTGTTGAGAAATAAACTTTCCCTTTTCCTTTTTTTAAACTTACGAGAAAATCTGTCGTTATGTCTGTCCTTGAGAGGCATTGCACTCAAGGGATTATAACATTTTTTAAGCACATCTGGTGGTGGTCAATTGAAAGGTGGAGCAAGGAGGAAAACTGCCCTACTATCCCTCCACTATCTGTTTCAACCCAGAATGAGAGACATTCTGGATGCATAGTGGATCCATATGACAGTGCAAAAGATCCAGACAATTCTATTGAACTTGAGTCTCTTTCTTGATATATTATCAGCCTCGGGGCAAGGTAGAGGAGACAATACAAGCTTAAATAATTTCAAAACCTATTACCTGAACACTTGCATGGCATGTGGCTATAAGGCAAATGATACCTGACTTGAAACTTTCCTCACTTGCCAATTCCGAAAGGTTTGGCAAACATTTTGTCAGGGATTGGGCAGAATTAGAATTGGTTCATTGAAAGGCTTTGAATAACATCTGCTTTGACTTTTGGTATGAGAAGTCATTAGAGAGAAGTCCAACACCAACAGTTAGATGACAGATGTGCTGATCTCTGCAAGCAAACACTTTCATGTAGATATTAACATTGCTAGCTGTTGAAAATCATGAGTCACATTTCCTTACTTATCAACAAAAATTAATTAGTCTATTTTTAACTATATCAAGAACAGTTGTCTGTAGACAGACATGTTACTGTGGTAGTTCTGCATTTTGCCACTGTTTTTACCTTTTAATTACAAAAGGGACATGATTCAACATAAAAGTTCAGAGTCCGGTTTGGGGCACGTTTAGCGGGGTGTTTCAGAGTGCCTTCAGCTCCGAGAAAGACCCCGCCACTCATCGGCATTTTCCATTTTGTTTTGGCCTCGGTGAGGAAGGCCCCGTCGAGGCTGCACTTTAATCATTTTATGCACTGAAGAACTCAGCTTTCCAGTGAAGGAAGACTGCTCGTGAATTGGAGCGCCATAATCAAAGGCAACCCTGTACTTTCGACCACCCCCTCAGCAACTTGACCGCGTCCACCGGACCCACCTACTTCACCCAACTTACCTCCTCTGGGGTCCTCTAGCTCACCCTCACACCACCTCTTATAGGCAAAGCACCCCCATGACCGATCCATGGCATGGGAAACTTGCCATTCGCACACCCATGATGTCCACTTGGTTATTAGCATCGCGGCCCTGTGCCTGTATTCGCTATGAGGCGGGCCACGTTTTCGCCAACACGACGCCCAGGATCCAAACTGCTCCATTGCCGAAGTCCCTGACGTGTGCCGCGTCTCCTGGGGCAACTCACGCAGCGGCTTGCTGCGGCCTGTGACCCCCTCAGTTTGGTCCTGGGCGCAGCAGATTTTCCCACAAATATCCAGAAAGACAAGACTTAACCGGGCGTGTGAGTTCCAGGACATATTCATATGTTACTGGAAGTAGTGCCCAGCACTGGATGCGGGTGGAAGGAGTGGGGGGAAATCACCCAATCTGGATATGACAGACTGGGAAATATTACTGAAAGGAAAGACAGTGGACAGGCAACGACAGGCTATCTCTACCGTGCGTTCCAGGTCTAAGTGGGCTTCAGCTAGTAATTTCTTTCGCGTGGCCGCATCGCAGCGTCCAGGCACTAAGCAGTCCCAGAGCATCTCATTTAATGTTGCTACGAATTCACATGACTCCGCCAGTTTTCAGAGGCAGGCCAGACTTGGGCCTGAGTAGCCATGAGGAACCGGAAGCGGTGTACAATGAACGGCGGAGTCAGGTCAAAATGCTCTCCCATTACGGCCCCCAGGGCAACGAGCAACCGGGTATCTTGGAAGTCCGGGTGAATCAGGCTCTTTATCACACTGTAGGTAGGTCCTCCACAAGCCGTTAGCAATACCACAGCTTATCTCTCATCACCGATAATCGTATTGATCTTAAAAAAATACTGCACACGGTCGACATATTGTCCCCACTCGTCTGCACCTGCATTAAATGGCACCAACTTCCCTATGTGCAGCATTTCGGCGGTCAGTACAGGGGCCTCCCAAGGCCTAGACTAGGTGGACTGGGTGCATAGCAAATGGTTTAGATGGCAGTTCCACTGAATCCTTGTTGCCAGTATTGAATCCGCAGTAAGCAGGGCACATAGATGATAAGTAAAAGTTAATGATCAAGTTTATTATGATAAAAAAACAAAATCCTCCACTCCCCTAAGGGTCTCCTTCTCTGACTTGCACCCAGGCTGCGGTGTTCATGTAAGTTGGGGCTCCCTACTTAAGAGGAACCTCTCCCTCTTAAAATGGCAGTTCATATTCTGGGAAATGGGAAGTCATATGGTCTTGATCCTGGGACCTCCAGTGGGGTTATAAGAAGGGTAATGTTGAAGCTCATTCTGTACATGACCTGATTTCAGGGGTGATTATTTGCCTGTACTATTACCAAGCCATTTATCCACCAGTAACTCTTGACATCTTGAGAAGAAATAGGACATTTGGAACCTCATGCTGACTCATGTCTTTCTCCAATGTATATTTCAGAGAGAAGATCATTTGGAAGATGGTGTTGCATTGATTGCAACAACTATTATTGAAATGAAAATCGCTTATTGTCACAAGTAGACTTCAAGGAAGTTACTGTGAAAAGCCCCTAGTCGCCACATTCCGGTGCCTATTCGGGGAAGCTGGTACGGGAATTGAACCATGCTGCTGGCCTGCTTTAAAAGCCAGCGATTTAGCCCAGTGTGCCAAACCAGCCCCTATATAATAATAATATCCTTTTATTGTCACAAATATGAAGTTACTGTGAAATGCCCCTCGTCGCCACATTCCGGCTTCTGTTCGGGTAAGCTGGTTCGGGAATTGAATCTGCGCTGCTGGCCTTGTTCTGCATCACAAACCAGCTGTCTACCCCACTGAGCTAAACCAGCATGCTGTCAGGGGAAAAGGAGGTGAAGATGTGCCAGTTCCAGGTGCGCCAAGGACAGGAAATTCACCCTCAGAAACAAATGGCAGCAGAGAACCATCCAGACACCGAGTTGAGTCTCCCAGAAATGGTGTTTTCTCTTTATTCTTTAATGAGATATGGGTATTGCTGACAGGGTCAGTATTTGTTGCCCATCCCTCATTGCCCTTGAGAAGGTGATGATGAGGCGTCTTCTTGAATACAACTGAGTGCTTTGCTAATTCATTTAGAAGGCAGTTAAATTCAACCACATTATAGGGGATTTCATTGTAAGGAGAATAGACAGGCGTTTCTGTGGCCGCAAACGAGACTCCAGGATGGTATGTTGCCTCCCTGGTACTGGGGTCAAGGATGTCTCGGAGCGTGTACAGGACAGTCTGGAGGGGGAGGGTGGACAGCCAGTGGTCTTGGTACACATCGGTACAAACGACATAGGTAAAAAAAGGGATGAGGTCCTAAAAGCAGAATACAGGTAGCTCGGAAGGAAGTTAAGAAATCGGACCTCGAAGGTAGTGATCTCAGGATTACTACCGGTGCTACGTGCCAGTCAGAGTAGAAATGACAGGATATATAGGATGAATACGTGGCTGAAGGGATGGTGTCAGGGGGAGGGTTTCAGATTCCTGGGGTATTGGGACCGGTTCTGGGGGAGGTGGGTCCTGTACAAATTGGACAGGTTACACCTGGGCAGGACTGGAACTGATGTCCTAGGGGGGCTAGTTGCTAGAGCGGTTGGGGAGTATTTAAACTAATGTGGCAGGGGGATGGGAACCGATGCAGGAAGTCGGAAGGTAGTAAAACAGGGACAGGAACAAAAGGCAGTAAGGGGGAAAAGTGTAAGGCAGAGAGGCCATAGTCAAAAATCAAAAAGGGCGACAGTACAAGGTACAGTGACTGAGGGGAGCTCAGTGAATAGGTCCAGTAATACTAAAAGGAATAAAACGGGAAGTAAAAACATAAATGGAAAGCGACGCGGCAGGTTGTTATATGAAGATATGGGTTCAACGACAAGGAACATTAGGAGAAAAGTTAAGAGGAAAAATAACTTACGAGAGGTTACTGATCAAGGTGTTAAGATTCAAAACAGAGGTATAAAAGCCAACATAAGTGTACGTTACCTGAATGCTCGGAGTAAGGTAAATGAGTTGATGGCGCAAATCATCGTGAATGACAATGATTTAGTGGCCATTACTGAAACATGATTAAAGGATGGTCATGACTGGGAGTTAAATATCCAAGGGTATCAAACTATACGGGAGGACAGAGTGGATGGTAAGGGAGCTCTGTTATTTAAGGATGACATCTTGGATTGGATTGGATTGGATTTGTTTATTGTCACGTGTACCGAGGTACAGTGAAAAGTATTTTTCTACAAGCAGCTCAACAGATCTTTAAGTACATGAGAAGAAAAGGGAATAAAAGAAAATACATAATAGGGCAACACAACATATACAATGTAACTACATAAGCACTGGCATTGGATGAAGCATACAGGGTGTAGTGTTGATGAGGTCAGTCCATAAAAGGGTCATTTAGGAGTCTGGTGACAGTGGGGAAGAAGCTGTTTTTAAGTCTGTTCATGCGTGTTCTCAGACTACTGTGTCTCCTGCCCGATGGAAGAAGTTGGAAGAGTGAGTAAGCCGGGTGGGAGGGATCTTTGATTCTGCTGCCCACTTTCCCCAGGCAGCGGGAGGTGTAGATGGAGTCAATGGATAGGAGGCAGTTTTGTTTGATGGACTGGGCGGTGTTCACGACTCTCTGATGTTTCTTGCGGTCCTGGGCCGAGCAGTTGCCATACCAGGCTGTGATGCAGCTCGATAGGATGTTTTCTATGGTGCATCTGTAAAAGTTGGTAAGGGTTAATGTGGACATGCTGAATTTCCTTAGTTTCCTGAGGAAGTATAGGCGCTGTTGTGCTTTCTTGGTGGTAGCATCGACGTGGGTGGGCCAGGACAGATTTTTGGATATGTGCACCCCTAGGAATTTGAAACTGCTAACCATCTCCACCTCGCCCCGTTGATGCTGACAGGGGTGTGTACAGTACTTTGCTTCCTGAAGTCAATTACCAGCTCTTTAGTTTTGCTGGCATTGAGGGAGAGATTGTTGTTGCTACACCACTCCACTGGATTCTCTATCTCCCTCCTGTATTCGGACTCGTTGTTATTCGAGATCCGGCCCACTATGGTTGTATCGTCAGCAAACGTGTAGGTGGAGTTGGAACCAAGTTTTGCCACGCAGTCGTGTGTGTACAGGGAGTAGAGTAGGGGGCTAAGTACGCAGCCTTGCAGTGTTGAGGACTATTGTGGAGGAGGTGTTGTTGTTCATTCTTACTGATTGTGGTCTGTTGGTCAGAAAATCGAGGATCCAGTTGCAGAGTGGGGAGCCAAGTCCTAGGTTTTGGAGCTTTGATATGAGCTTGGCTGGGATTATGTTGTTGAAGGCAGAGCTGTAGTCAATAAATAGGAGTCTGATGTAGGAGTCCTTGTTTTCGAGATGCTCTAGGGATGAGTGTAGGGCCAGGGAAATGGTGTCTGATGTGGACCGGTTGCAGCGGTATGCGAATTGCAGTGGATCAAGGCTTTCTGGGAGTATGGAGGTGATGCGCTTCATGATGAATCTCTCGAAGCACTTCATTACGACTGATGTCAGGGCCACTGGTCGGTAGTCATTGAGGCACGTTGCCTGGTTCTTCTTTGGCACCGGTATGATGGTGGTCTTCTTAAAGCAGCTGGGGAACTCGGAGTAGAGTAGGGACAGGTTAAAGATGTCCGTGAATACCTCAGCCAGCTGGTCTGCGCAGGCTCTGAGTCACGACCAGGGATCCCGTCCGGGCACGTTGCCCTCCGTGGGTTCACTTTCAGGAAGGCCAATCTGACTTTGGAAGCTGTGATGGTGGGTATGTGTGAATTATGGGCTGCTGGGGCACTCGACAGCGGATTGTTGGTTACCTACTCGAACCGAGCATAGAATGCATTGAGTTCATCGGGGAGGGGTGCGCTGCTGCCAGAGATACTGTTCGGCTTCGCTTTGTAGCCCGTTATGTTGTTTAGTCCTTGCCACAACCGCCGAGAGTCTGTCTGTGACTCCAGCTTGGTTTGATATTCTCTCTTGGCATCTCGGATCGCTTTGCGGAGGTCGTACCTGGATTTCTTGTATAGGTCAGGGTCGTCTGCATTGAATGCCTCAGATCTGTCCTTCAGTAGGGAGTCAATCTCGCGATTGAGCCATGGTTTCCGGTTGGGGAATGCACGTACTGCTTTCTTTGGCACGCAGTCGTCCACACATTTGCTGATGAAATCTGTGACAGTGGTGGCATACTCATTTAAGTTGGTCGCTAAGTTCTTAAATATGGACCAGTCCACTGTCTCTAAGCAGTCACGTAAGAGGTCTTCTGTCTCCTCGGACCAGCACTGCACAACCTTCTTAGCTGGATTCTCCCGCTTGAGTTTCTGCTTGTATGCCGGGAGAAGGAGCACCGTCTTATGGTCTGATTTCCCAAAGTGCGGTCGGAGGATGGAACGGTAGGCGCCCTTGATTTTTGAGTAGCAGTGGTCAAGAGTGTTGTCGCCCCTGGTAGGGCAGGAGATGTGCTGGTGGAATTTTGGCAGTACACTCTTGAGGTTGGCCTTGTTGAAGTCTCCGGCCACGAGACTGGTTTAGCACAGGGCTAAATAGCTGGCTTTTAAAGCAGACCAAGGCAGGCCAGCAGCGTGGGTTCAATTCCCGTACTTGCCTCCCCGAACAGGCGCCGGAATGTGGTGAAAGGGGCTTTTCACAGTAACTTCATTTGAAGCCTACTTGTGACAATAAGCGATTTTCATTCACAACTCTGTTTCGTAGTTGTTTATTACTGTGTATAGTTCGTCCAGCGCCTTCCTCACTTCTGCCTGGGGTGGGATGTAGACCGCTTTGATAATGGCTGAAGTGAACTCACGTGGAAGATAATATGGACGGCACTTCATGGTCAGGTATTCCAGGTCTGGGGAGCAGTAGGTCGCCAGAGTCGCCACATCCAAGCACCAGGAGGAGTTGATGAGGAGACAAACCCCTCCACCCTTCGCTTTGCCCGATGATGCCGTGCGGTCCGCCCGGTGAATTGAGAAGCCTTCAGGTTGTATGGCACAGTCCGGTGAGGCGGGGGTGAGCCATGTCTCTGTGAAACAGAGCACGCAGCAGTCTCTTACTTCCCTCTGAGAGGTAAGTCTGGCGTTACGTTCATCCAGCTTGTTTTCGGTCGCTTGGACGTTTGCCAGGAGTATGCTGGGGAGAGGGGTCTTGAAACCGCATTGCTTCAGTCTAACCCACAGACCGCCGCGTTTCCCTCACTTCCTCGGTTGACGGCTGCTGCTGGATGATCCTGGGATCCGAAGGCAGATGTCAGCTCTTGTGGAAGGTAGGTGGTTGCGTCTGGCGGGGTCCAGGGCGCTGGCAGAGACCAGGGCGCTGTTTACATATCTGGGGTCTCGTCTGGCAGGGTCTCGGGCGCTTGTTGAGGTAGAGGGGTTGCTAGTGGGGCATGTTTGCGATCCGGATGGGTCCCGGCGTTCTGCGGGCGCGGGAATACCTTGCAGCACGTCTGGGTCCTCACGCGGGATCTCCGCTTTTCCCGGGGTCCTGGGTTGTGGGCAGGGGCTTCCTGAGGCAGGTTGGGCTGGATCTCATGGTCTGTTCCCTCCCTGGGCGCTCCTGGGGTCGGATCTTAAAGTAGGCCCCTCCATGTGGATTTTTCTTTCTTCCATTTCCAGGTAGGTCAGGTTGTTGGGCGGGCCTCTCCGGGTTGAGTCGCTGGGCGGGTCTCTGGGGGTCGCGTTGTGCCGGGTCTTGCCGTCGGGGGTTGGGTCGGGAACACCGGGAACTGGGCAAGGCGATCCGGGGGCTGGCGTTGTAGTTAGGCCGTGTTTGGAGCTCCGAGGTCCGGGTCGGCTCCAAATCGAGGTCGGGGCTTCACTTCCGGTTTGGGCCCGATCTTCTTCCAGGTCGCGGAGGTCAGGTCTGGTTGGGTCAAAAGGTCTCCAAGGGCCGCGGAGGATGTTCAATCCTGCAAGAGAAGATAAAAGTGAGAGGTTAGTAATAATGTTAGTGTTAGAATTAATTTTTAAAAGATTAGAGCGAGTATAAGTTAAGTAAAAAGTGGATCTGTTTGGGAGAGCTCGCAGAGAGTCACCTCGCTCCGGCGCCATCTTGAGATGCCTTCTTCTGGGCAACAGTAAGGGATGACATCGGTGCTGTGGAGGATAAGGTTGAATCGATTTGGGTGGAAATCAGGAATAATAACGTGAAAAAGTCACTGATAGGAGTAGTCTATAGGCCACCAAATAGTAACATTATGGTGGGGCAGGCAATAAACAAAGAAATAACGGATGCATGTAGAAATGGTACAGCAGTTATCATGGGGGATTTTAATCTACATGTCGATTGGTTTATCCAGGTCGGTCAAGGCAGCCTTGAGGAGGAGTTTATAGAACGTATCCACGATAATTTCCCAGAACAGTATATAATGGAACCTACGAGGGAACAAGCGGTCCTAGATCTGGTCCTGTGTAATGAGACAGGATTGATTAATGATCTCATAGTTAGGGATCCTATCGGAAGCAGCGATCACAATATGGTGGAATTTAAAATGCAGATGGAGGGCGGGAACGTAAAATCAAACACTAGTGTTTTGTGCTTAGGGAAAGGAGATTACAATGGGATGAGAGAAGATATTGCTAAGGAGCAAAGACTTTATGGTGAAACAGTTGAGGAACAGTGGAGAACCTTCCAAGCGATTTTTCACAGTGCTCAGCAAAGGTTTATACTAACAAAAAGGAAGGACGGTAGAAAGAGGGAAAATCGACCGTGGATATCGAAGGAAATAAGGGAGAGTATCAAATTGAAGGAAAAAGCATACAAAGTGGCAAAGATTAGTGGGAGACTAGAGGACTGGGAAATCTTTATGGGGCAACAGAAAGCTATTAAAAAAGCTATAAAGAAGAGTAAGATAGATTAGGAGAGTAAACTTGCTCAGAATATAAAAACAGATAGTAAACGTTTCTACATGTGGCTAAGGTAAATATTGGTCCTTTGGAGGATGCGAAGGGAGATTTAATAATGGGAGATGAGGAAATAGCTGAGGAACTGAACAGGTTTTTTGGGTCAATCTTCACAGTGGAAGACACAAATAACATGCCAGTGACTGATGGAAATGAGGCTATGACAGGTGAGGATCTTGAGATGATTGTTGTCACTCAGGAGGTAGTGATGGGCAAGCTAATGGGGCAAAAGGTAGACAAGTCTCCTGGCCCTGATGGAATGCATCCCAGAGTGCTAAAAGAGATGGCTAGGGAAATTGCAAAGGCACTAGTGATAATTTACCAAAATTCACTCGACTTTGGGGTGGTCCAGGCGGATTGGAAATTAGCAAATGTGACACCACCGTTTTAAAAAGTAGGTAGGCAGAAAGCGTAATTATAGGCCAGTTAGCTTAACTTCGGTAGTAGGGAAGATGCTGGAATCTATCATCAAGGAAGAAATAGCGAGGCATCTGGATGGAAATTGTCCCATTGGGCAGACGCAGCATGGGTTCATAAAGGGCATGTCATGCCTAACTAATTTAGTGGAATTTTTTGAGGACATTACCAGTGCGGTAGATAACGGGGAGCCAATGGATGTGGTATATCGGGATTTCCAGAAAGCTTTTGACAAGGTGCCACACAAAAGGTTGCTGCATAAGATAAAGATGCATGGTATTAAGGGTACAGTAATAGCATGGATAGAGGATTGGTTAATTAATAGAAAGCAAAGAGTGGGGATTAATGGGCGTTTCTCTGGTTGGCAATCAGTAGCTAGTGGTGTCCGTCAGGGATCAATGTTGGGCCCACAATTGTTCACAATTTACATTGATGATTTGGAGTTGGTGACCAAGTGCAATGAGTCCAAGTTTGCAGACGACACTAAGATGAGTGGTGAAGCAAAAAGTGCAGAGGATACCGGAAGTCTGCAGAGGGATTTGGATGGGTCAAGTGAATGGGCTAAGGTCTGGCAGATGGAATACAATGTTGACAAATGTGAGGTTATCCATTTTGGTAGGAATAACAGCAAAATAGATTATTATTTAAATGATAAAATATTAAAACATGCTGCTGTGCAGAGAGACCTGGTTGTGCTAGTGCATGAGTCGCAAAAAGTTGGTTTACAGGTGCAACAGGTGATTATGAAGGCAAATGGAGTGTTGTCCTTCACTGCTAGAGGTATGGAGTTTAAGACTAGGGAGGTTATGCTGCAATTGTATAAGGTGTTAGTGAAGCCACACCTGGAGTATTGTGTTCAGTTTTGGTCTCCTTACCTGAGAAAGGACGTACTGGCGCTGGAGGGTGTGCAGAGGAGATTCACTAGGTCAATCCCAGGGTTGAGGGGATTGGATTACAAGGAGAGGTTGAGTAGACTGGGACTATACTCGTTGGAATTTAGAAGGATGCGGTGGGGGGGGGGGATCTTATAGAAACATATAAAATTATGAAGGGAATAGATAGGATAGATGCGGGCAGGTTGTTTCCACTGGCGGGTGAAAGCAGAACTAGGGGGCATAGCCTCAAAATAAGGCAAAGTAGATTTAGGACTGAGTTTAGGAGGAACTTCTTCACCCAAAGGGTTGTGAATCTAGGGAATTCCTTGCCCAGTGAAGCAGTTGAGGCTCCTTCATTCAATGTTTTTAAGATAAAGATAGATAGTGTTTTGAAGAAAAAATGGATTAAGGGTTATGGTGTCCTGGCCAGAAAGTGGAGCTGAGTCCACAAAAAAACAGCCATGATCTCATTGAATGGCAGAGCAGGCTCGAGGGGCCAGATGGCCTACTCCTGCTCCTAGTTCTTATGTTCTTAATTTGCTCAAGTCCTACAACCCTCTGAGAATAAAGAAAACAAAGAGAAAAAGAACTGTTAGATGTGGTCTAACTAGTGCCTTGTATAGTTTTAGCAAAACGTCTCTATTTTATACTCTATTCCCTTTGAAATAAAGGGCAATATTCCATTTGCCTTCCCAATTACATGCTGAACTTGCGCATTAGCTTTTTATGATCTATGCACAAATGGACTCCCAAATGTCTGTGCTGCAGTTTTCTGCAGTCTTTCTCAATTTAAATAATATTCAGCTCCTTTATTCTTCCTACTAAAGTGCATAACTTTACATTTTTCTACATTATCTTCCATCTGTCAAGTTTTTGCCCACTCACCTAACCAGTCTATATCCCTCTGTAGACTCTTTGTATCATTCTCACCATTTGCCTTCTTCTCACCTATTTTTGTATCATCTGCAAACTTGGCAATTGTACATTCACTTCCTTCATCCAAGTCATTGACCAATATATATTGTAAATAATTGTGACCTCAGCATGGATCTCTGTGGCACTCCATTAGTTACAGGTTGCCATCCTAAAAATGCCCATCTTATCCCAACTCTCTGTCATCTACCAGTTAGCCAATCCTCTATCCAGGCTCATATTCTACCTCCAACATGATGGGTTCTTAACTTATTAGGTAATGGTTTGTGTGGTACTTTATCAAACGCTTTTTGGAAATCCAAGTATATTACATCTACTGGTTCCCCTTCATCTATCCTGCTTATTACCACCTCAAATAACTCTAATAAATTTGTCAGGCATGAATTCACTTCATGAAGCTATGCTGACTGCTTGATTGTGTTAGGCATTTCTGAATGCTCTGCTATTACACAATTTTTCACGGACTCTAACAATTTCCCATCTCCCTGGACATCTCCCTGGACTGCCTGTTGGACGTGGTTGAAGTCCGCTATGATGTCCTCTGCCCCCTCTCTGGTCACAGGTCCACAAGCCTCAACACTGCACTTCTCCAGTCCTGGCCTCTTCCACATCTCTGTTTTTCATTGCTCCACCATCGACAGCCGTGCCTTCAAATGCTGCGGTATCAAACTTCAGAATGCTCTCCCTAATTCTCTCTACCTCTCACTCCTTTCAAATGCCCTGAAGTCCTTTTTGACCAAGCTTTTAATTATTTCTCCCAATATTTCCTGATATGGTTCAGAGTCCAATTACTTTTGATAATCACGAGGCCGAGTTTTCTGCAGAGTGGCTTTTACCATCAGACTGCAACTCTGCTCCTATTTACTTAATCTGCACTGGATATCCACATTCTCACCTAGTCTTCTGAACTGGGCCTCCTGAATAATGTGGAACATACCTGCTCCTGTAGTGCTTACCTCGTAGTGTTGGAGCATTGGGGGAAGCCAAGACATGCTCCATTTTTACCGCACTAACTGTTGTATTGCAGTCAGTTTTGATGTCCCAAAGTCACCTTCGCACGATAGGGAGAGAATATAAGTGTGTATGCTAAGTGTGTATGGTCAGTGGGTGAAGGAAAAAAGTGTATTTGGGAGTTGGTAGTCTAGTTGGGGGGCAGTTGTTTGGGGAGATGAGGGGGTATGCAAGGGGATGCATTCAGTTGGGTGGGGCCGTTGGTTGGTCGGTGATCAGGTGGTTAAGACATTGTCAAGCGGTCAGGAGGATAGTCAGGAGTGGAGGTTAGGGGTAGTTGTCGCAGGTAGGTTATATTTGGGAGACCCTTGGGTTGGCTGGGGGGGAATGGGGGTTAGTCGGGGTGTGAAGTTCCGGTGGCACGGAAGCGTGCAGATGTGGAGTCAGTACTATAATCAGCCAGGGGTTGGAACTGGATTTAATCTTTCCAACATTTCCTGGGTAACTATTCTGCTAAGTACGTTAGGACCATCCAAAGTCTCTGACATTAGCTCAGAGCGGGATTCTGATGCCGGGTAATTGTCCAATGGAATTTGAAACTTCCTGGGAAATGTCATGTAGTTCTTGTGCCAGGACCTCCGAGGGGCCCCCCAGTGAATCTCCTGGGGTAGCTCCTGGACACAATTATACAGGTGCCAGTAGATCTGGGTCAACCACTCCTATGATGAATTGCCTTAATTTTGTTATTCCAGTTAATCCACTTTAGGTGCTGCGAAAATGTAAATTTTCTTAGCACTCAATTAGTAATCAAGGCCTCAAATATTTAACTGTCGATTCAATGGAAATGTTTTGTTTGAAGAAATACTGCCTTGCCACTGCACATTTCATTGATGTTCGCAGCAGAAACAAAAATTCTTACAAGAGAATTATATGTTAGGCAACACTTTTTAACTCAGTGCCCAACAAGAACAGAATCTATTGTCCTGCATTTAATTGCCGTAAAGCTAAAGCAACTTCCATTGAACGCTTAAACATGTGGGTGTGCAAACAAATTATCACTTGTTGCTTTTTCTGACCTTTCATGATTCATCTTTCTTCAATCATGTTTTCTGTATTTATTTTTAATCATGCTTTTGTTTGCTGATATCATTTAATTTTAATAGAAGCAAGGAAAGCATTAGAATGATTAGTGTTTCTCCCAGAAAATAAATGAAAGGTCTTTCGCAGTAATCTGGTGCACATAGAATAATTTTAAGTTTACTCTTCACCAGAAACCAGATGAGATTCTACCTTTCAGAATCAGAAATAACACATTTGCATTGAGTGTCGCAATTTTCCTTCAAATTAATTTTTGTAAAGATGTGAAAGCTTGCGCTTGAAACATTCGGGCTTTGACAATAATCCCAGGGGCATTAAAGGCATTCATATGAGGTTCCTTTGTCTGCTATTCTAGCAGAGATGTTATCCTGTTTAAAACAAATTAGTTTACGCCACCACTAAAAATAGCAGAAAGAAGAATGAAGGAGCCGGAGGCCTTAATCAAATGATTCAAATAAATTGAAATTAAAAAATAAATAGACATGTTCAAAATGATCAAAATGTATTGCTGCCAAAATTGTGAATTACAAACTTTATTAAAATCTTCCCCTTTGAAACCAGTATGTAACTGTTCCGGCATTCCATGAATCTTTGATAAGGAGAATGGCAATAATTTTTCAATGCTTCTGAGTTTACAATAATGAAGCTTGACTATAGATTAATTCTGGAAAATGAGATATATATTATTACCTTTGCAAATTAGTTAAACAAACCAAAATTTATTAATTATTGAGTATTCAGTATTATTGATAGTGGCTTTTCCAATCAATGTCAAGCTCTGCATATATAATGACACCGTAGCATGATCAGACTCAAAACAATTTTTTTTCTAATGTTGCAAGCATTAGCAGGTATCCAAAGATTATACACAACCTTCAATAGATAGCAAAGGACAAAGGTTATGCTTGATTGAAATTTGGATACCATTTAGCGCCTTGTGTTTGGTCATATGAAAGCTTTCAAACTATTGTCTCTCATCAAAACAAGATTGCGACCTCTAAAGTAACCCTTGCATCAAGTCTGAGCTACTGTTACATTTCAACTTTTTACAAGAAAAATAATTCAACGTTGAAAGGATTTTGATTTGACAGTTCAAAGCCTATACTCAAAATTTTGACAAATCCCATCTTCTGCTATGAAGAAAAACAAATATTGATCCTAAATACACCTAATTCATCTCTGCACATGTAATCCCGAAAGAAAATGCCTGAGATGACCAGAGGGCGTTCAATATTTTTCCCATCTTGTAAAATCAACAGCAGTTATTTTGTATATCTCCACATGCTATAAGTCATCCAGCAAAATAAGATTTGTTTTTTGCAATGTGATAGATACTAGCTGCTTGATAGGGTTAATTAAACAATGTCATAAACAAACTGATGGATGAGGGACCCACAGAGTGTTGCAAAATGTTTGCACATTGTTCGGAAAGGTCTCCAAACTTCTGACTGCATTAGTCCAGTCCCTGAGATGACAGAATGATATTTTTTTAAAATTGGTTTAGAGTAATTTAATAACAGTTGAAGGATCTCAACTATAGAACATGAAATTGACACTACTTTGTTGTTAAATGTAAAAATACAAAGTCAAACGATGATTTCAGTATCCCTTGATTTATTGTTGAGCAAGGCAGCAAAATAGCAATGGGTATTATTGGTATAAACCCCCTAGAAGTTCAAAGTCACATATCTGTACTATATCAATTCTCATGACAGAAAATTGCAGGTATAAAAGGTTTTATGTTCAAACCATGACCTCATGTTGATTGTCTTAATTTCAGATATATGAATAAAAAATTACCTGGTCGCAGAAGGAACTGTGAGCAAAAAGAAAACTGAACTGTGACGCGATAGGTCAGAAAGTATCCTCCAGAGCTCCCGAACACCATGCTGAATGCCTTGGTTCGAGAGGTAAACAGGAGTGAGAGGTCCACTCTGCCAGAAGGTCCACCAGGCAAACTGGGAAAGCAGTGAGAGCATGGAGGCCACTAACAGTGGCGGGAATATTGTCATAGAGGTGGAAAACAGGAGCCTCTGATGGACAACTGACTAAAGTTTGGATTTTCCTGGGGGTAAGGTCGTCATTGATATAGAAATGGGTTTAATTTCCAATTAAAGTTAGTGGAGTAGGATTGGAGGCAGATTTCAGACCCCGTGGACAGCCATCATTGTGCCTATTGGTTGGTCCATGCAGAAAGTTTGTGTTAAAGCCTGCGACTGCACCACAGGGACTTGTATATTTAAAAGAGACTTCAGTTCCTGGAGCAGGCCACAGGCTGCTGGGTTGCTGGGAGAGGTGAGTGCATATTTAAAAGAGACTTCAGTTCCTGGAGCAGGCCACAGGCTGCAGGGTTGCTGGGAGAGGTGAGTGCATATTTAAAAGTGCTTAGTTTACAGGTCGAGTGGCAGTTGGAGACTTCACTTCCTGGAGCGGGCCTATTGGTTCATTGGAAATCAGGCAGTGTACAAAAGGTGTGGCAGGAGTGCCCTTAGACACGGAGTGCAGATTGGAACAGAGTGCATCTGAGTTTAGGTGAGTGACTGAGTTCGGGTGAGTGGCGAGAGAGGGCTGTGTTTTTGTTAGTGTTCGGGTTTAACCTTGAGGTTCTATAAAAAAAAAAATTTAACTTAATTTACTAGTTGAATATGGCTGGACAGGTGATGTGCTGTTGCTGTATGATGATGGAACTGGTGGATCCCATTGAGACCGTCAGTGACCACATCTGCAGCAAGTGTTGGCTGCTCGAGGAACTTCGGCTCAGAATTGATGAGCTGGAGACCGAGCTGCACACACTGCGGCACATCAGGGAGGGGGAAAATTACCTGGACGCTTTGTTTCAGGAGGCAGTCGCACCCGGTAGAATAAGTACTGTTAATTCGGTCAGTGGTCACGGACAGAGTGGTGTTACTGCAAGGGAGGCAGGTAGAGGGATCCTGAGTTTAGGAGTTGAGGAGCCTTAGCCCTTGACCTTGTCCAACAGGTATGAGGTACTTGCTCCCTCTGTGGATGAGGAAGAGGGCTGTAGGTAGGATGCGTTGACTGACCACTGCACCGTGGTACAGGAAGCCATTCAAGAGGGGGGAGCAAAAAGACAAGTGGTAGTTGTAGGGGATTCTATAATTAGGGGGATTGATGGCATCCTTTGTAAGCCAGATCGTGAGTCCCGCATGGTATGTTGCCTGCCCGGTGCCAGGGTGAGGGACATCTCTGTTCGGTTTGAAAGGATTTTGGAGAGGGAGGGGGAGGATCCTTGTTGTGGTCCACGTTGGGACTAACAACATAGGTAAGACTAGGAAAGAGGACCTGTTTGGGGATTATCAAACACTAGGGACTAAATTAAAGAACAGGTCCTCCAGGGTTATAATCTCTGGATTACTACCCGAGCCACGTGCCAATTGGCATAGGGTTGAGAAAATTAGGGAAGTTAACACGTGGCTAAAAGAGTGGTGCGGGAAAGAGGGATTCCATTTCATGGGGCATTGGCATCAGTACTGGGGCAGGAGGGACCTGTACCGTTGGGACGGTCTTCACCTGAACCATTCTGGGACAAGTATTCTAACGAATAGGATAAATAGGTTGGTCACAAGGACTTTAAACTAGCAAGTTGGGGGGGAAGGGAAGGGTAAAGCTATGGACAGTATAATGGTTAATGGAGATCAAGGCAGCAGGTTACGTGACAGGTTATTGTGTAGAGATATGGGTTCAAAGACAAGGAAAATTAGGAGAAAGGGAAAAAGGAAAAATAATTTGCGAAAAGTTACTGATCAAGGTGTTAGGATTCATAACAAAGACATAAAAAACAGCATAAGTGTACTTTACCTGAATGCTAGTAGTATACGGAATAAGGTGAATGAGTTGATGGCGCAAATCATCGTGAATGACTATGATTTAGTGGCCATTACTGAAACATGGTTAAAAGATGGTCACGACTGGGAGTTAAATATCCAAGGGTATCAGACTATACAAAAGGATAGAATGGACGGTAAGGGCGGTGGTGTAGCTTTATTGTTTAAGGATGGCATCCGGGCAATAATAAGGGATGATATTGGTGCTACGGAGAACAAGGTTCAATCAATTTGGGTGGAAATCAAGAATAGTAAGGCGAAAAGGTCACTGATAGGAGTAGTCTATAGGCCACCAAATAGTAACAGGATGGTAGGGCAGGCAATAAGCAAAGAAATAACGGATGCATGTAGAAATGGTACAGCGGTTATCATGGGAGATTTTAATCTGCATGTTGATTGGTTTAACCAGGTTGGTAAAGGCAGCCTTGAGGAGGAGTTTATAGTATGTGTCTGAGATAATTTCCTGGAACAGTATGTAATGGAACCTACAAGGGAACAAGCGGTCCTAGATCTGGTCCTGTGTAATGAGGCAGGATTGATTCATGATCTCATAGTTCGGGATCCTCTTGGAAGGAGCGACCACAATATGGTGGAATTTAAAATACAGTTGGAGGATGACAAGGTAAAATCAAACACTAGTGTTTTGTGCTTAAACAAAGGCGATTACAATGGGATGAGAGAAGAACTAGCTAAGGTAGACTGGGAGCACAGACTTCATGGTGAAGCAGTTGAGGAACAGTGGAGAACCTTCCGAGCGATCTTTCACAGTGTTCAGGAAAGGTTCATACCGACAAAAAAGAAAGACGGTAGAAAGGGGAAAAATCGACCGTGGATATCTAAGGAGGTGAGGGAGAGTATCAAATTGAAGGAAAAAACATACAAAGTGGCAAAAAATTAGTGGGAGACTAGAGGACTGGGAAGTCTTTGGGGGCAACAGAAAGCTACTAAAAAAGCTATAAAGAAGAGTAAGGTAGACTATGAAAGTAAACTTGCTCAGAACATAAAAGCAGATAGTAAAAGCTTCTACAAATATATAAGACAAAAAAGAGTGGCTAAGGTAAATATTGGTCCTTTGGAAGATGAGAAGGGAGATTTAATAGTAGGAGACGGGGAAATGGCTGAGGAGCTGAACAGGTTTTTTGGGTCAGTCTTCACAGTGGGAGACACAAATATCATGCCAGTGACTGATGAAAATAAAGATATGATAGGTGAGGACCTTGAGATGATTGTAATCACTAAGGAGGCAGTATTGGGCAAGCTAATGGGGCGAAAGGTAGACAAGTCTCCTGGCCCTGATGGGATGCATCCCAGAGTGTTAAAAGAGATGGCTAGGGAAATTGTAAACGCAC
Source organism: Scyliorhinus torazame (assembly GCF_047496885.1). Taxonomy (NCBI): domain Eukaryota; kingdom Metazoa; phylum Chordata; class Chondrichthyes; order Carcharhiniformes; family Scyliorhinidae; genus Scyliorhinus; species Scyliorhinus torazame. Next base: position 271,233,364 of record NC_092709.1, read on the forward strand.
TAGTGATAATTTATCAAAATTCACAAGACTCTGGGGTGGTCCCAGAGGATTGGAAAGTAGCAAACGTGACACCACTGTTTAAAAAAGGAGGTCGGCAGAAAGCGGGTAATTATAGGCCGGTAAGCTTAACTTCGGTTGTAGGGAAAATGCTGGAATCTATCATTAAGGAGGAAATAGCGGGGCACCTGGAGGGAAATTGTCCCATTGGACAGACGCAGCATGGGTTCATAAAGGGTAGGTCGTGTCTGACTAATTTGGTAGAATTTTATGAGGACGTTACCAGTGCAGTAGATAACTGGGCGCCAATGGATGTGGTATATCTGGATTTCCAGAAAGCTTTTGACAAGGTGCCACACAAAAGGTTGCTGCATAAACTAAAGATGCATGGCATTGAGGGTAAAGTGGTAGCGTGGGTGGAGGATTGGTTAACTAACAGAAAGCAGAGAGTGGGGATAAATGGGTGTTTCTCTGGTTGGCAACCTGTAACTAGTGGGGTCCCTCAAGGATCAGTGTTGGGCCCGCAGTTGTTCACAATTTACATAGATGATTTGGTGTTGGGGACCAAGTGCAATATGGCAAAGTTTGCAGACGACACTAAGATGAGTGGTAAAGCAAAAAGTGCAGAGGATACCGGAAGTCTGCAGAAGGATTTGGATAGGTTAGGTGAATGGGCTAGGGTCTGGCAGATGGAATTCAATGTTGCCAAGTGTGAGGCTATCCATTTTGGGAGGAATAACAGCAGGATGGATTATTATTTAAACGGTAAGATGTTAAAACATGCTGCTGTGCAGAGGGACCTGGGTGTGCTGGTGCACGAGTCGCAAAAAGTTGGTGTGCAGGTGCAGCAGGTGATTAAGAAGGCTAATCGAGTTTTGTCTTTCATTGCTAGAGGGATGGAGTTCAAGACTAAGGAGGTTATGCTGCAATTGTATAAGGTGTTAGTGAAGCCACACCTGGAGTATTGTGTTCAGTTTTGGTCTCCTTACCTGAGAAAGGACATATTGGCACTGGAGGGAGTGCAGAGGAGATCCACTAGGTTGATCCCAGAGTTGAGGGGATTAGATTATGACGAGAGGTTGAGTAGACTGGGACTGTACTCATTGGAGTTTAGAAGGATGCGGGGGGGGGATCTTATTGAAACATATAAAATTATGAAGGGAATAGATAGGATCGATGCGGGCAGGTTGTTTCCACTGGTCGGGGAAAGCAGAACTAGGGGGCATAGCCTCAAAATAAGGGGAAGTAGATTTAGGACCGAGTTTAGAAGGAACTTCTTCACCCAAAGGGTTGTGAATCTCTGGAATTCCTTGCCCAGTGAAGCAGTTGAGGCTCCTTCTTTAAACGTTTTTAAGAAAAAGATAGATACCTTTCTAAAGAATAAAGGGATTCGGGCATATGGTGTACGGGCCGGAGAGTGGAGCTGAGTCCACAAGGATCAGCCATGATTTCATTGAATGGCGAAGCAAGCTCGAGGGGCCAGATGGCCTACTCCTGTTCCTAGTTCTTATGTTCTTGTGACTTGAGATGTCACAGGAGAGCCAGAGGCCTGGCACTCTCGAGGGAGAGGAGGGAAATCTTCTTCATGGAGGGAGGCAGCAGGGTATTTCTGTTCACTCATCCACTTTTACCTCCTGCTCCTCTCACGATTATCTGACCACTTTGAGGATCTCACCATCCTCAAGGTCACACATCGCTCTCTCTCAGGGGCCACATTATGGTGAGCACAGCAGGCCACACAATGACCAACACCCTTGTCGGGTTTTTTTTGAGGGTACCACCGAACCGATCCAGGCACCGGACCCTGTGCCCTCTCAGCCTGCGATGCCTCCTCAGTTGTCGATCAGATGTGCAAACTCATGTTGGTAAAGATGGAATCTGTCACCTTGGTGATGCACTAGTGTGCAGCCACCTGTGAGATACCAGAGGTCCACATTGATCTGGGGACAGATGTCTGTGACCATCTGCATGGAGAGTCGCAGTCTCATTTGGGACTGGTTTTCAGCAGTATCTGCATATCTTTGCTCTGCCTGTAGATCCTGAGCTCAGGTTAGCTTTTCCATCTTCCCATACCCCTTGATTCTCTCCTCTGAATTCCTGATGCCTCTGCCTCTCCTGTGCTGTTAAAATTCTGGTTGTATTCGGAGGACAAATGGGCAAAGTAAAGTGCAGCAGAAAGAGGGGTCAAGCTAGGTGTAGATGGATGATTGATGCCACAGACTGGTTGCAGATGAGCTACGGTGGATATGTGAGGATGGCACAAGACAGAGGAGCGTGACTTACCATGACAGCAGATCTCCTGGTAAAAGTTGCTACAAACAGGACAGGGGAGATTTAGCAGGCCTGCCAGAAATCCTGATGTAAATTTCAAGGAGCATATAGCAGTCCAGCACCAACTTGAGACAGGAGCTTGGAATCCATGCTATTCATCGTGGAAGGGATGATCAACTTCATGGAGACATCTATGGACCAATGAATGACTGGTGGTTAAAATGTCAACTTCGATTGCAGCACAAACAGAACCAACCAATTGTCTGGCCCTGCTCGGGAAGCTGCGACTGCAATCATGGTACCACAGTTTCTGCCTCAGTTTGCTGTCAGACAGCTCCTTGAAGGAGCCAGATGCATGGAAGCTCATGGTCATCAGAGCTGCAGATACCAGCATTCAAAGGACGCTACAGCAGCACAGTTATCTGTTATCCACTAGAATTGCTGAGGTATTCCCCGTGAGAAATGGAAGTGGCACCGTGGAACACAAACCTGCTGTCGGCTCTCAGGATGACATCATTCACCATCCCACAGCCACCATTCTACTCATATCCTAGCTGTTCCTGTGTTTCCAGATGCCTGTTGCCCATGCCAACATGGAGCAGTCTGAACAAAGAACAAACAAAGAACAAAGAAACCAACAGCACAGGAACAGGCCCTTCGGCCCTCCAAGCCTGTGCCGACCATGCTGCCCGTCTAAACTAAAATCTTCTGCACTTCCGGGGTCCGTACCCCTCTATTCCCATCCTATTCATGTATTTGTCAAGATGCCCCTTAAACGTCACTATCGTCTCTGCTTCCACTACCTCCTCCGGGAGCGAGTTCCAGGCCCCCACTACCCTCTGTGTAAAAATCTTGCCTCGAACATCACCTCTAAACCTTGCCCCTCTCACCTTAAACCTATGCCCCCTAGTAATTGACCCCTCTACCCTGGGAAAAAGTCTCTGACTATCGATTCTGTCTATGCCCCTCATAATTTTGTAGACCTCTATCAGGTCGCCCCAACCTCCTTCGTTCCAGTGGGAACAAACCAAATTTATTCAACCTCTCCTCATGGCTAATGCCCTCCATACCAGGAAACATCCTGGTAAATCTCTTCTGCACCCTCTCTAAAGCCTCCACATCCTTCTGTGGCGACCAGAATTGAACACTATACTCCAAGTGTGGCCTAACTAAGGTTCTATACAGCTGCAACATGACTTGCCAATTTTTATACTCAATGCCCCGGCCAATGAAGGCAAGCATGCCGTATGCCTTCTTGACTACCTTCTCCATCTGTGTTGCCCCTTTCAGTGACCTGTGGACCTGTACACCTAGATATCTATGACTGACAATACCCTTGAGGGTTCTACCATTCACTGTATATTCCCTACCTGCATTAGACCTTCCAGAATGCATTACCTCACATTTATCCGGATTAAACTCCATCTGCCATCTCTCTGCCCAAGTCTCCAAACAATCTGAATCTGCTGTATCCTCTGACAATCCTCATCGCTATCCGCAATTCCACCAACCTTTGTGTCGTCCGCAAACTTACTAATCAGACTAGTTACATTTTCCTCCAAATCATTTGTATATACTGCGAACAGAAAAGGTCCCAGCACTGATCCCTGCGGAACACCACGAGTCACAGCCCTCCAATCAGAAAAGCATCCTTCTATTGCTACTCTCTGCCTTCTATGACCTCGCCAGTTCTGTATCCATCTTGCCAGCTCACCCCTGATCCGTGTGACTTCACCTTTGTACCAGTCTGCCATGAGGGTCCTTATCAAAGGCCTTACTGAAGTCCATATAGACAATATCCACTGCCCTACCTGCATCAATCTTCTTTGTGACCTCTTCGAAAAACTCTGTCAAGTTAGTGAGACATGACCTCTCCTTCACAAAACCATGCTGCCTCTCGCTAATACGTCCATTTGCTTCCAAATGGGAGTAGATTGTGTCTCGAAGAATTCTCTCCAGTAATTTCCCTACCACTGACATAAAGCTCACCAGCCTGTAGTTCCCTGGATTATCCTTGTTACCCTTCTTAAACAAAGGAACAACATTGGCTATTCTCCAGCCATCTGAGACATCACCTGAAGACAGTGAGGATCCAAAGATTTCTGTCAAGGCCTCAGCAATTTCCTCTCTAGTCTCCTTCAGTATTCTGGGGAACATCCCATCAGGCCCTGGGGACTTATCCACCTTAATATTTTTCAAGACGCCCAACACCTCGTCTTTTTGGATCTCAATGTGACCCAGGCTATCTACACACCTTTCTCCAGACTCAACATCCACCAATTCCTTCTCTTTGGTGAATACTGATGCAAAGTATTCATTTAGTACCTCACCCATTTCCTCTGACTCCACACATAGATTCCCTCCCCTGTCCTTCAGTCGCCAACCGTTTCCCTGGCTACCCTCTTGCTTTTTATGTACGTGTAAAAAGACTTGGGATTTTCCTTAACCCTATTTGCCAATGACTTTCCGTGACCCCTTTTAGCCCTCCTGACTCCTTGCTTAAGTTCCTTCCAACTTTCCTTATATTCCACAAAGGCTTCGTCTGTTCCCAGCCTTCTAGCCCTGACAAATGCCTCCTTTTTCTTTTTGACGAGGCCTACAATATCTCTCGTTATCCAAGGTGCCCGAAATTTGCCGTATTTATCCTTCTTCCTCACTGGAGCATGCCAGTCCTGAATTCCTTTCAACTGACATTTGAAAGCCTCCCACATGTCAGATGTTGATTTACCCTCAAACATCCGCCCCCAATCTAGGTTCTTCAGTTCCTGCCTAACATTATAATTCCCCAATATCAGGTCCAGTATAGCCCCTTCCCTAGTTGGACTATCTACATATTGTTTTAAGAAGCCCTCCTGGATGCTCCTCACAAACTCTGCCCTGTCCAAGCTCCTAGCACTAAGTGAGTTCCAGTCAATATTGGGGAAGTTAAAGTCTCCCATCACAATAATCCTGTTGCTCATACTCCTTTCCAAAATCTGTCTACCTATCTGCTCCTCTATGTCCCGCTGGCTGTTGGGTGGCAGTAGTAAACCCCCAACATTGTGACTGCACCCTTCTGATTCCTGCTCTCTTCCCATATAGCCTCGCTGCCCTCTGAGGTGTTCTCCCGCAGTACAGCTGTGATATTCTCCCTCACCAGTAGCGCAACTCCTCCACCCCTTTTACATCTCCCTCTCTCCCACCTGAAACATCTAAATCCTGGAATGTTTAGCTGCCAATCCTGTCCTTCCCTCAACCAGGTCTCTGTAATGGCAACAACATCATAGTTCCAAGTACTAATCCAAGCTCTAAATTCATCTGCCTTACCTGTTACACTTCTTGCATTAAAACATATGCACTTCAGGCCACCAGTCCCGCTGTTTTCAACAACATCTCCCTGTCTGCTCTTCCTCAGAGCCATACTGGCCCTATTCCCTAGTCCTTCCTCAATTTTTTTACCTCCTGACCTATTTTTCCGGTCCCCACGCTCCTGCCATACTAGTTTAACCCTCCCGTGTGACACTAACAACCTCGCGGCCAAGATATTTATGCCTCTCCAGTTTAGATGCAACCCGTCCTTCTTATACAGGTCACACCTGCCCCGGAAGATCTCCCAGTAGTCCAGATAATGGGAATCCTCCGTCCTACACCAGCTGTTTAGCCACGTGTTTAGTTGCTCTATCTTCCTATTTCTAGCCTCACTGGCACGTGGCACAGGGAGTAATCCCGAGATTACAACCCTCGAGGTCCTGTCCTTTAACTTTCTGCCTAGCTCCCTGAACTCCTGCTGCAGGACCTCATGCCCCTTCCTGCCTATGTCGTTAGTACCAATATGTACAATGACCTCTGCCTGTTTGCCCTCCCCCTTCAGGATGCCCGCTACCCATTCAGAGACATCCTGGACCCTGGCACCAGGGAGGCAACATACCATCCTGGAGTCTCTTTCACGTCCACAGAAACGCCTGTCTGTGCCCCTTACTATAGAGTCCCCTGTGACTACTGCTGGGCCTTCTTGGCCCACAGCTGCTCGATGTTAACCTGCAAGGCCATCTGTAGTCTCCCCCACTGAAAGTCAGCAGTCTTCTACCTGCCATGCTGCTGCTACTGGTGAGGGTCACTACGATGGGAAAAGGAACTTGGAAGACAGGCATCAAGGGAATGCACAGGGATGAAAGGCTGATCTTTTATGTTCTTTGTATGGAATATAGCATATGATTTATACATTTAGATTGGAATAGTTGTTTTGTGGTGGCATTTATTTCAGTCTCGTGGCCAGGTGAACACTGTGATGGTTAGTAACAGAGAGAAGATGAGGTTGGGATTGTTGTCAAAAGAGAAATTGAGGTTGCGTTTACTGGAACCTCAGGTGGATTAGTCGATGACAGACTCAGCCAGAAAGGTACTGTACTCGGCAGATCTTACTTACTCCTTACTTCCCCTCCTCCCCTCAGCCGGTCACTATGTGTCTTGTGATAAGGGCTGTATCTCATCATGGTGAGAGTGCACAGCATGGAGAAGACTATCACATATCCTGTTACACACTCCACCAAGAGCTGCAGGTGTTCTGTGGAGTAGCCCAGTCAGCAGAAGTGTTTTTAAGCACCTCGATGGTTTGCTCAATCATGGTTCATGTGGCAGCATAATTTTCATTATATGTACACTGTCCACTTGTGCATGGATTGCATCGCACAGCCATAGACAATGTCATTGGTTAGTTCTTGTCACCTATCCTTTAGTTTGTTGTGGTAGCTCCAATGCAGCCAGCACAATGCGCTCCTGCAGAATTGAAAGCATCATGACTACTATCAAGAAAATGGGCATTGACCTGTGTGAAACACTGTGAATTGTTGCCAATCCGCTGCATGCTGAGCAAGTGAAATTCCCTTTGGTTGTGGTACATCTCAAAGTTACTGCGCAGCAGGCGAAATTCTCCGTTTGGGAGTCTAAGGGCTGAATTCTCCGCTGTTGAAATTCTCCGTTTTGCCACAATGCGAAACGCCACTGACCAGCCGGCAAAACCGGCGTGCTGAACCAGAAATCTGGCGCGGTGGGACAGAGAAATCTGCCCTAAGTGTTGACGCCGGGACTGAATTGTGTGCGGATCGTGTTCCTGTTTGGGGCTCTATTTGTGGAGCAATTCACGACATGCTGATAGGTCAGCACTCTGCTGCCACAAATTCCAAGTAATTCTAACCCCTGGGGCTGGAGTTAGCATCAAAAAGCCTGGCAGCTGGAGCTGTTTTTCAAGCGCTCCACTCACCACACACCCAATGTAGACAGCAAGGTGGCTCTAGAGAAGACCTCCACACACACCCCCCCCCCCCCCACCCCCGCTCCCCCGACGTCGGGAGTCCGACGTGGACCCACAGCTCGATGCTAGTGAGGAGCAGTGGGACACCCTCTTCTCTAAGGTTGGCTGCAAACTCAAGCCTGCCCTCTTGATCACTGCCTGCGAGGTGATGGCAGAGGCAGTCAGCGCTGCCAGTCTCACGAGGAGGAGACGACTGGTGTTCCAGAGGGGTGAGGGGTCACTGGTGAGTCCTCGATCCTGTGAGGGGCAGAGAACCAGAAAGGATTCCAACGGCTGCGGTGCAGGTGTCCTCTGGTTGGGTGGTCTCTGCTGATCCCCTACTTTCCCTGCAGTGGGGCAGCGCTTCTGAGGAGTGCCAACACCTGATGCGCTCCTGATTGAGCTTGACCCTTGATGATAGAGCTGGGGTGTGAGGGTGTCCAGAGGAGCGACCTGGGTGGTCCCCCTGATGATCAGAGGCCTTCTGAGCATTTAAAGGACACAGGCAGCACTCAGCAGTGTAAACAGCCAGGATGCTGTAAACAGCACCAAGTAGTTAATTTAAAAGACAGACTGCAGCAATGGCAGTCTGAGAAAGGCCACTCTGATCCTGAGGGGTACACCCAGAGTCCCTGGACTTGGCAACACGTCACCACCCACTACTGCTCCCAGCCCGGGCAGCCATTCCCCAGCAAGCCCAATGGTATTCAATGCTTTTTCAGTGTTTTTTTATCCCCACCCCCCTCCCCTCCCGCTCCATAGCCATGGTGCCTAGTTCACGTTTGTAAATACTTGTAGTAATTCTCTGCCTTGAGACTTCCGCCTGAGAGAAGCGGAACATCGCGGAAGGGTGAGTACGCTGTGTCCAACGGTAAGTACATTGAAATGAATGCAAGTGCCTGTTTTGCATGCTATCGCTGGCGTGGGGCACAAACATTGTCATTACCGCCATTGAGAGACTGGAGCATGGCGCCCAAATCGGCGGCGGGAACGTTTTGTGCCCCGATTCTCTGCCTGATCGTGGCTCGCGTTTGTGGCATTGTGAGGCGGAGAATTTCACTCAGAATCTGCAAAGCCAAGTGTCACCCTGGACTGTGGGAAAGGTTGCAATCCTGCTGAGGTGGCATGCTCACTCCATTGCATCTTTCCAGTAAGAGGGAATAAACTATATACCGCCGTTCAGGGCCTCAAGTGATCTCCCTCATGCAACAGAGGACTTCAAACATGGAGATGTTGCAAATATTGCCTATTCCAACCTGGTAGGAGCCAGACACATGAGGTTTTATGGTCATGGTCACTTTCACAGCCACTAGCAATGTTATCCCTTCTCTGCTCTGAGGTTGCAGTTGCAGCAACCTGCAAATTTCAATGAGGACATCTTTAATGAAGTGCTGATAACTGTCACACGATTCATTGCTATGGTTCCGGTCGGAGGATTGCTCACTGAATACTCTTTGATATGGTCTCCTGCTGAGAACCTTTCTTTCTCCTCACCTCCTTTTCCCTCTTACTGCAGCTTGATCTGCTCTGTGCCACCTCTGCTCTGGGGAATGCCTACAACTGTAGCTATTCCTGGGAGCAAATGGTTTGTGTAGAATCTTTGAAATTAGGACTGATTCATGTATTGGTTGTGTGACTTATCTTCTCTCCAGTAACTGTGGTCTGACTCCAGAGAGTTACTTCAAACTGCTTTATTACCATTACAGGCAGTCCTCAGTTCCTGAAAACTGGATTGAAAATCAAAACATCACAAGTCAGAACCAATTTTCCCATTGGAACAAAGTTATAATTGGAGAACTGGGGCGCAATTCTCTGGTATCGGCGCGATGTCTGCCGACCGGCGCCCAAAACGGCGCAAATCAGTCGGGCATCGCGCCGCCCCAAAGGTGCGGAATCCTCCGCATCTTGGGGGGCTGAGAGCCCCAACCTTAAGGGGCTAGGCCCGCGCCGGACTAATTTCCGCCCTGCCAGGGAGCGGAAAAGGCCTTTGGTGCCCCGCCAGCTGGCGCGGAAATGACATCTCCGGGCGGCGCAAGCGCAGGAGTGGTAGCGGCCGCTCAGGGCATCCCCGCGCATGTGCTGTGGAGGGAGTCTCTTCCGCCTCCGCCATGGTGGAGACGGTGGCGAAGGCGGAAGGAAAAGAGTGCCCCCACGGCACAGGCCCGCCCGCGGATCGGTGGGCCCCGATCGCGGGCCAGGCCACCGTGGGGGCACCCCCTGGGGCCAGATCACCCCGCCCCCCCCCCAGACCCTGGAGCCCGCCCGCGCCGCCTTGTCCCGGCGGTAAGGTAGGTGGTTTAATCTACGCCGGCGGGACAGGCATTCTTGCAGCGGGACTTCAGCCCATCTGGGCCGGAGAATCGCGCGGGGGGGGGGGGGGGGGGGGACGACTCGCCAACCGGCCGGCGCAATTCCCGCCCCCGCCGAATATCCGGTGGTGGGGAATTCGGCAACCGGTGGGGGCGGGAGTCACGCCAGCCCCCTGCGATTCTCCGACCCGGCGGGGGGTCGGAGAATCTCGCCCCAGGTTCCTGTAAAAGTGTACTTTCACAGACTTCATTAGCGAACACAAAAGGTATTTATTAGTAAGAATTGTACAGGAGCCATGGCTGTAGCTGGCTTCCAAAATGTCTCTGCCTTCTTATCATGGGGTGATTCCATATTCTGAGTCCCAATTGGTTACCCTGGCCAGGTGACTCTTACTCTGCTACGTTGCCTTTAAAGGATTAATCGCTACAGTTCCTAAACCCTATTTTCACTGAAAGGCAATGTTCCCTTTCAATGAATGTGTGGCCGTGACACCATGAAAAGAGGTATATGATCATCCCTCATTTGATGCTTTGTAGTTTTGAAGAGAAAGCCAGCTTACAATGTATGTTTAATAAACCTTTTGTAAAACAGGCATCCACCTCACCAATTTCTGCTGAGTCAGTGAATTATAAACTGGGGCTTTTCCGCTGATAAATTTTCTGAGATCATCTGCATCTCAGAAGCAGTTTGCTCTTCCTGAGCTTGTGAAAGGTGGAACAAAAAGGAACATAACAGTTGGTAAAGACCAACTGTTTGTTGGCTTGGCATCATAAAGTTGAAACCATTATTGCAAAGCTGAAACAGGTGCCATAAGGGCCATTCATCGTAATTTGTATATTGTAAAGTTGAGGACTGCCTATATATATGTACACAGGATAGAGACATACAAAAATACTTTGTGGCATAGATTTAAGGAAATGGGCAGGAGGTTTAGGGGGGATGTGATGAAAATTTGTTTACCCAGAGGGTGGTGGGAGTCTGGAATTTGCTGCCTGAAAGGGGAGTGGAGGCAGAGACCCTCATAACATTTAAGAAGTATTTAGATATGCACTTACAATCCCAAGACATACAAAGTTATGGACCAAGTCCTGGAAGGTGGGATTAGAATAGTTAAGTGGTTGTTCTTGACCGCTGTAGACTCGATGGGTCGAAGAGACCTTTCTGTGCTGTATGACTCTATGACTTGTGTATACTTGCACAGAGAACACAGCAAGTTAGCATGCAAGTGTAGCAAGCAATTAGGGAGACAAATGGCATGTTGGCTTTTATTTCAAGGCAAATGGGGTACAAGAATAAAGAAATCTTGCTCCAGTTGTACAGGGTTTTGATGGGACCACATCTGGAATACTGGGCGTGATCTATCCGAATGGGAACAGTCCCATAATGAGCATGTTTAGCCGGGTGTTTCCTGGTGCTTGGAATGCAAGGAAACCATGCTATCAAACAGGACTCTGTTCCCATTTTGGTAGATTCAGGGCCTCAGTGGGGGTCACGCTGACGAGGCTGCACTTTTCCCATTTTCTGCATTGAAGAGCTCCGATCGCCGGAACTCCTCAGTGCAGAAGGAAATCGGGGCGTCATTTAACGATAGCTCCCCATCTCTTGAAATCCGGCGTGACTCCTGAACCTCCCTAAAGACGTAACTTACCTATAAGGGGGTCTTCAGCCCCCCCCCCCCCCACTTCCCCTACACCCGTGCAAGACACCCCTAGGTGCCATCCCCGTCGTGGGAAAAATGCTAGTTTGGCACCTTGACACTGCCAGCCTGGCACCCTGTCGGTGCCCCTGCCAACTGGAATTGCCACCTTGGCAGTGCCACCTGGGCACCTTCGCAGTGCCAGGCTGCCCCCCAGGTTGCACTGCCAGGATGCCATGCTGGCAGTACCAGGGTACCCATGTGGCACCAGCAATGCCAGGATCCCACTATGCCCAGACGGCAAGCACTTGGGGACCTCTGATCCCCTGGGAAATCCCCACGAGTGCTTTTCCATCTGGTCCCCATTTGTGGAGACCATCGCTGAACGGCGCTAGCCTGAGGTCTCCAAGGTGAAGGGGTTTGAGCCTATGCATTGGTTAGAATCATGAGTGTGTATATTAGAGTGAGACGAGCTGTCTCGTACGAATATGCAGATTTGTTAAAAAGTGATCCACCCACAATGTTCGGGATGATGTGATCTCGCAAGTTGGGTAGACCCGCTGCCTTTCAGGTGTAACACAGCCGTTAGATTGTGCCCACTATGTGCAGTTTTGATCTCCACATTTACAAAAGGATATTCTTGCATTGGAGGAGCTACAGCAAAAGTTCATTAAATTGGTCCCTGGGATGAAGGGGTTGACCTATGATTAGCGGCTGATTAAATCAGACTTTTAATCTCTCGAGTTCAAAAAAAATGAGAAATGATTCTTTTGAAACCTACAAAATTCTGAAGGGGCTTCAGAGAGTGGATACTGAGAAATTGTTTCTGCAGGAGTTTTAAACACCAGGGCACAGTTTCAGGATAAGGGGCCGATCATTTAGGACTGAGATGAGGAGAAATTACTTCACTCAAAAGGCTGTGAATCTTTGGAATTATTTACCCCAGAGGTTTGTGGATGCTCCAACGTTGAATACAATGAAAGTTGTAATAGACAGATTTTGTGTCTCACGGGGAATTAAGGGATATGGCGGGGGGGGGGGGGGGGGGGGGGGGGGTTGTGGGAATGGAGCTGAATCCCGAAGATCAGCCATGATCATATTGAACAGCAGAGCAGGCTCAATTGGCTCTGTGGTGTACTCCTGCTCCTATTTCTTATGTGCTCATGGGTTATAGAGCAGGCATATCTCTCATGAATACAGACTGTTCCGCCTACTGGGTCTCAAGCACACGACTGTTGATGTCACTGTTACATCATGATATACATCACTTATTGTGGTGAACCACTGTAATTGGAGATGTAAGGTAGGACCTGCACTACAGGTTCGCTGGTAGCTCCTGCCGGCTGGCTCCGCCCACGGAGAACTGTATAAATATGCATGACCTCCAGTGCCCTGCCATTTCGCCAGCTGCAGCAGGAAGCCACACATCTGACTGTAATAAAGCCACAGTTGTACCCAACTTTAGTCTTTGTGCAATTGATCGTGCATCAATTTATTACAGTCAGATTTTCCACAGAATGGATATCCGAATTAAGCCCGATCGTCTGCAGCTGGATCCGCACTCGCCCGACGCCAGGAAAGACTTTACTCACTGGCTAGCATGTTTTGAGGCTTACATCAACGCAGCGGACCCCACGCCAACGGAGGCTCAGAAGATAAACGTCCTGTACTCCAGACTGAGCTCCAGCGTGTTCCTGTTGATCCAAGACGCCACGAATTACACAAAAGCAATGGAACTCCTCAAAGAACACTACGCGCAGAAGGCGAACACGCTCTTCGCCAGGCATGTACTTGCCACCCGGTCGCAACTACCTGGTGAGTCCATCGAAGACTTCTGGCGGGCCCTAATTCCACTCGTCCGGGACTGTGACTGTCAGGCCTTCGTGACGGGGATTGCATCGGACCACATCCGAGAACGACTGCTGGAAGGGGCCACGCTTGAACTGGCAAAAACCTTGGCGCTCTCCATGATGGTCACATCCCGTAACGTACAATCGTACCTCTCTCGCCGCGCTGCCCACCCTTCTACTCCTTCCTACCCCTCCCATACCCCGCCGCCGACCTCCTCAGCCGGGGCCCTGCCTTCGCAATACGCCTGCGCCGCACGCCGATCCACGAACCCCGGGGTTCCCCGCTGCTACATCTGTGGTCAGCAGTAGCACCCCTGCCAACACTGCCCGGCCCGCACTGCCGTTTGTAAAGCCTGCAGTAAAAAGGGCCACTTCGCAGCTGTGTGCCAGGCCCTCGCAGTCGCTGCGATCACACCCGCTATCGTCCCCTCCCCCACGCCAGATGCACAATGGGAGCCGCCATCTTCTCCTCCCGGGTCCATGTGCGACCAAGGGGCGCCGCCATCTTGTCCTGACCCCGCAAAGTGCGCACCATGGGCGCCGCCATCTTGTCCCGACCTCGCAATGTGCGCACCATGGGGTCTCCAGACATCCCGACATCGGAACCGCACACGCTCGCCATCCGAAGCATCCGATGGCTACCCGCAGCTCGCTTCGATGTCACTGGACCAATCTCGCCCGCACAAGCTGGCCACCGCGTCGACGATGGTTAAAATTAACGGCCACGCGGCCTCATGCCTGCTGGACTCCGGGAGCACCAAAAGCTTTGTTCACCCAGACACGTTAAGGCGCTGCTCCCTCGCGGTCCACCCTGCCAATCAAAGGATCTCCCTAGCCTCCGGATCCCACTCCGTTCCGATCCGACGTTTTTGTACAGTCACCCTCACGGTCCAGGGCGTAGAATTTAGTAACTTCCGCCGCCATGTTCTTCCTCATCTCTGCGCTGTTCTCCTGTTGGGCCTGGACTTCCAGTGCAACCTCCAGAGCCTCACCCTCAAATTTGGCGGGCCCTTACCCCCCTTACCATTTGCAGCCTCACGACCCTCAAGGTCGATTCCCCCTCCCTTTTTGCCAATCTAACTGTGGATTGCAAGCCCGTTGCCACTAGGAGCAGACGGAACAGTACCCAGGACAAGACCTTCATCAGGTCCGAAGTCCAGCGGCTGCTTAAGGAGGGTATTATCGAGGCCAGCAACAGCCCCTGGAGAGCCCAAGAGGTAGTGGTTAAAACTGGGGAGAAACACAGGATGGTCGTGGACTACAGCCAGACCATCAATCGGTACATGCAGCTCGACGCGTATCCCCTCCCATGCATATCTGATATGGTCAATCAGATTGCGCAGTACCGGGTCTTCTCAACAATTGACCTGAAATCCGCCTACCAACAGCTCCCGATCCGGAAGTCGGACCGGCCATACACTGCCTTCGAGGCGGACGGTCGCCTCTACCGCTTCCTTGGGGACCCTTTCGGTGTCACAAATGAGGTCTCGGTCTTCCAAAGAGAGATAGACCGAATGGTCGACCAGTACGGTTTGCGGGCCACCTTTCCGTACTTAGATAATGTCACCATCTGCGGCCATGACCAGCAGGACCACGATGCAACCTCGGTAAATTCCTCCGCACTGCCACTCTTCTCAACCTGACCTACAACCAAGAGAAGTGTGTGTTCAGCACGACCCGATCAGCCATTCTCGGCTATGTAGTCCAAAACGGACTTCTCGGGCCCGACCCCGACCGCATGCGCCCCCTCATGGAACTTCCTCTCCCCCACTGCCCCAAAGCCCTCAAACGCTGCCTGGGGTTCTTTTCCTACTACGCTCAGTGGGTCCCAAACTATGCGGACAAGGCCCACCCACTCATTCAGTCCACACAATTCCCCCTTGCGGCCGAGGCACAACATGCTTTCGCCCGCATCAGAGCAGACATCGCCAAGGCTGGGATACGCGCAGTGGACGAGTCACTGCCTTTCCAATAAGAAAGCGATGCTTCAGACGTCGCCCTTGCCGCCACCCTAAACCAGGCAGGCAGACCCGTGGCATTCTTTTCCCGCACGCTTCATGCCTCTGAAATTCGACACTCATCCGTCAAGAAGGAGGCCCAAGCTATCTTTGAAACTGTGCAGCATTGGAGGCATTACCTGGCCGGTAAGAGATTCACTCCCCTCACAGACCAACGGTCAGTAGCCTTCATGTTCAATAACACACAGCGGGGCAAGATCAAAAATGATAAAATCTTGCGGTGGAGAATCGAGCTCTCCACCTATAATTACGAGATCTTGTATTGCCCCGGTAAACTCAACGAGCCCTCAGACGCCCTCTCCCGAGGTACATGTGCCAGCGCATAAGTGGACCAACTCCGGGCCCTATACGACAGCCTTTGTCACCCGGGAGTCACTCGATTGTACCATCTGGTCAAAGCTCGCAATCTGCCCTACTCCGTCGAGGAAGTAAGGACAGTCACCAGGGACTGCCAGGTCTGTGCGGAGTGCAAGCCGCACTTCTACCGGCCAGATGTGCGCACCTGGTGAAGGCTTCCCGCCCCTCTGAACGCCCCAGCGTGCAGTTCAAAGGGCCCCTCCCCTCCACTGACTGTAACACGTACATTCTCAGTGTGGTCGATGAGTACTCCAGATTCCCCTTTGCCATCCCATGCCCCGATATGACGTCTGCCACTGTCATCAAGGCCCTCAGCACTATCTTCGCTCTGTTCGGTTTCCCCGCCTACATCCACAGTGACAGGGGATCCTCATTCATGAGCGATGAGCTGTGTCAGTTCCTGCTCAGCAGGGGTATAGCCTCTAGCAGGACGACTAGCTACAACCCCCGGGGAAACGGGCAAGTAAAACGGGAGAATGGGACGGTTTGGAGGGTCGTCCTGCTGGCCCTACGGTCCAGGAACCTCCCAGCCTCTCGCTGGCAGGAGGTCCTCCCTGATGTTCTGCACTCCATCGGGTCACTATTGTGCACCGCCACTAATAACACACCCCACAAACGTGTTTTTACCTTCCCCAATAAGTCCACATCCGGGGTGTCGCTCCCGACTTGGAGGTCATATGTATGACATCCAGTGCCCTGCCATTTCGCCAGCTGCAGCAGGAGGCCACACATCTGACTAATAAAGCCACAGTTGTACCCAACTTTAGTCTTTGTGCAATTGATCGTGCATCACTTATTACCATAACTATTATATTTCCCTGTTAGAATATAAGGCCCATGTCTTTCAGCATGTGTTACCTCACACCCTGTAGACTTTAGTAAATTGAAACTGTTGTAGAAATCCCAGACAATTGCACCAAGAGCCACTGTAAGCAATCAGTGACTAAAATAAATGTTGATGATCCTTTTAAACACAATAGTCAGGGTGCTACTTGCTGCTGAATGCACTTTTAGCTACAAAGAGTTAAGTGAGAGAACGAGCTGGAGCTTAAGAGCTGCAAAATGGGAGTGCTGCCCTCAAATCACATGCTGACTGATGTCACAATCTGCCTTCCCATTAGCCTCTTCATGGATGCTCCCAGCGCAGATGCCATTCCCTCCACCGCAATGATGGTCGACGCAGCTAGCACCAGAAATGGGCTTGCCCGTGCGCACCCAATGCCGTTTTGGTGACAGAACGCTAACTGAATGCAATGGAACTGAATTTTGTGGTCTGCATGTCCAACAATGCAGAACTCTCTCAATATTACACCAAAATGCCAGCCTACATGCTGTTAACTCCTGAAATAGGGTTTGAAAGAACAAACTTTATATTTGTGAAGATTTAGAGCAGCACGGTGATGCAGTGGTTAGCACTGCTGCCTCACAGCAACAGGGACCCCGGTTCAATTCCCAGCTTGGGTCACTGTCTGTGCGGAGTCTGCATTTTCTCCCCGTGTCTGTGTTCAGTTTCCTCCCACAAGTCCCGAAAGATGTTTTTGTTGGGTGAATTGGACATTCTGAATTCTCCCTCAGTGTACCCGAACAGGCGATGGAGTCTGGCGACTGAGAGATTTTCACAGTAACTTAATAGCGATGTTAATGTAATAATAATCTTTATTGTCACAAGTAGGCTTACATTGCAATGAAGTTACTGTGAGAAGCCCCTAGTCGCCACATTCCGGCGCCTATTCGAGCACACAAAGGGAGAATTTAGAATGTCCAAATTACCTAACACCACGTCATTCAGGACTAGTGGGAAGAAACTGGAGCACCCAGGGAGAATGTGCAGCCTCCGCACAGACAGTGACCCAGCCGGGAATTGAACCTGGGACCCTGGCTCTGTGACGTCACAGTACTAACCACTGTGCTACCGGTTCTGGTGACACTAATAAAGATTATTATTATCATTATTAGAAGCAAGAGTTCATTTATTAAACCAAGAATGCCCAGTCCATTCCAGCAGCATCAGTGTATGGTCTTATCAATAATAGGTTCATCACTAATATGTTTAAACAATGCATAATAAGTTAATTTAATCATCTTTATTGTCACAAGTAGGCTTGCATTAACACTGAAAGAAGTTACTGTGAAAATCCCCTAGTCGCTACAATCCACCGCCTGCTCGGGTACACTGAGGGAGAATTCAGAATGTCCAATTCACCTCACAGCACGTCTTTCGGGACTTGTGGGAGGAAACAGGAGAACCCGGAGGAAACTTACGCAGACACGGGGAGAATGTGCAGACTCCGCACAGACAGTGACCCAGCCAGGAATCGAACGTGGGACTCTGGCTCCGTGAAGCCACAGTGCTAACCACTGTGCTCCCGATACTTGTGACACTAGTAAAGATTATTATTATTAGAAGCAAGAATGCATTTATCAAACCAAGAATGCCCAGTCCATACCAGCAGCATCAGTGTATATGGTCTTATCAACAATAGATTCACCACTAATATGTTTCATCAATGCATAATAAATACATTTAATAATCTTTACTGTCACAAGTAGGCTTGCATTAACACTGCAATGAAGTTACTGTGAAAATCCCCTAGTCGCCTGTTCGGGTACACGGAGGAGAATTCAGAACGTGCAATTCACCTCACAGCACGTTTTTCGGGACTTGTGGGAGGAAACCGGAGCACCCGGAGGAAACCCACGCAGACACAGGGAGAACGTGCAGACTCTGCACAGAAAGTGACCCAAGCCAGAAATCAAACCCAGGGGCGAAATTCTCCATAATCGGTGCGATGTCCGCCGACCGGCGCCGAAAACGGCGCAAATCAGTCCGGCATCGCGCTGCCCCACAGGTGCGAAATCCTCCGCATCTTGACCGGCCGAGCCCTAACCTTGAGAGGTTAGGCCCGCGGCGGACTGATTTCCGCCCCGCCAGCTGGCGGGAAAGGCCTTTGGTGCCCCGCCAGCTGGCGCGGAAATGACATTGCCGGGCGGCGCATGCGCGGGAGTGTCAGCAGCCGCTCACGGCATCCACATGCATGCACAGTGGAGGGGGTCTCTTCCGCCTCCGCCATGGAAGGAAAAGTGTGCCCCCACGGTACAGGCCTGCCCGCGGATCGGTGGGCCCCGATCGCGGGCCAGGCCACCGTGGGGGCACCCCCCCGGCGCCAGATCGCCCCGCGCCCCCCCCAGGACCCCGGAGCCCGCCCGCGCCACCGTGTCCCGCCGGTAAGAGAGGTGGTTTAATCCACGCCGGCGGGACAGGTATTCTAGCAGCGGGACTTCGGTCCATCCGGGCCGGAGAATCGCCGGGGGGGGGGCCGCCAACTGGCACGGCGCGATTC
The DNA here is from genome assembly GCF_047496885.1 of Scyliorhinus torazame. NCBI lineage: Eukaryota > Metazoa > Chordata > Chondrichthyes > Carcharhiniformes > Scyliorhinidae > Scyliorhinus > Scyliorhinus torazame. Next base: position 271,252,413 of record NC_092709.1, read on the forward strand.
CCGCCCCCGCCAAATCTCCGGTGCCAGAGAATTCGGCAACCAGTGGGGGCAGGATTCACGCCAGCCCCCGGCGATTCTCCGACCCGGCGGGGGGTCGGAGAATCTCGCCCCAGGTACCTGATGCTGTGAAGCAACAGTGCTAACCACTGTGCTACCGTGCCGCCAGAATTGAAGGGCAAGGAGAAGAAGCAGAGAGGAAAAAAGCAAGGCAGTGGGATTAGTTTGGATTACTCTTGCAAGAAGCACAAAAAATGGGTTCATTGGACTCTTGCACTATAAACTTACATGTTTTACTGATCCAAAATTACTTAATGAACGGATTCTTCTTAGTGCTCATTCTCTGCAATAAATAAGATTGTCCCCTCTCTTTTAACCTCGGTCTCCTTTTTCAAAGCTTGGATCTGTTAGAATGCATTAAATTTGCTTCAAAATCGAGTAGCCAGTTGGAAGATCTTGCAATAATTTCTGCTCAACAGGCTGAATAGCCATTTGATCGGTCCAATTAGCATGTAGCAGGTCAATTCAGCTTGGAATGAGGAGAAAGTGGAAGGACAGAAAAAGAAGCACAAAATCTAATTTAATGAAGGAACATAGATAAGCTGCAGCGCTGGGCTGAGAGGGGGCAAATGGAGTTTAATGCAGAAAAGTGTGAGGTGATTCATTTTGGAAGGAATAACAGGAAGACAGAGTACGGGTCTAATGGTAAGATTCTTGGCAGTGTGGATGAGCAGAGAGATCTCGGTGTCCATGTACATAGATCCCTGAAAGTTGCCAGCCAGGTTGAGAGGGTTGTTACGAAGGCGTATGGTGTGTTAGCTTTTATTGGTAGAGGGATTGAGTTTCGGAGCCATGAGGTCATGTTGCAGCTGTACAAAACTCTGGTGCGGCCGCATTTGGAGTATTGTGTGCAATTATGGTCGCCGCATTATAGAAAGGATGTGGAAGCATTGGAAAGGCTGCAGAGGAGATTTACCAGAATGTTGCCTGGTATGGAGGGAAGATCTTATGAGGAAAGGCTGAGGGACTTGAGGCTGTTTTTGTTAGAGAGAAGAAGGTTAAGAGGTGGCTTAATTGTGGCACACAAGATGATCAGAGGATTGGATAGGGTGGACAGTGAGAGCCTTTTTCCTCGGATGGTGATGTCTAGCATGAGGGGACATAGCTTTAAATTGAGGGGAGATAGATATAAGACAGATGTCAGAGGTAGGTTCTTTACTCAGAGAGTAGTAAGGGCGTGGAATGCCCTGCCTGCAACAGTAGTGGACTCGCCAACACTAAGGGCATTCAAATGGTCATTGAATAGACATATGGACGAGAAGGGAATAGTGTAGATGGGCTTTCGAGTGGTTTCACAGGTCGGCGCAACAACGAGGGCCGAAGGGCCTGTACTGCGCTGTAATGTTCTATGTTCTATGTGTCTATTGCAGGTGGCACTTGATCACTTGATGACATGAGGGCATAGAACAAACAGTGTGGAAAGACAACCTACCAACAAGTGGAAAATACAACAGGCATGAGAGGGAGTGGTTGAGGCAATGAATACAGTATCACAAGACTGTTAAACCTGAAGGGACATTGGAAAGTACCTGACCTGAGTGAAAGTTCAAAGGTGAAAAAGAAGGATGAAAACGTAAACATCTGATCAAAAATGTATTTGTCCGTGGGATGCGGGTGAGACTGGCTGGACCAGAATTGTTTGTCCATCCCTTATTGCCATTGAGAAGGTAGTAGTGAGCTGCCTTCTTGAAATGATGCAGTCCACCATGTGGATGCCATGTATACAATCACATTATTCAAGTAGCAAAGATATGGATCCAGTAATCTGCTTTATGTCTGCATAATTTTACATAATTAATAATCATTGTTGTTAATTAGTGGGTCAATCAAATATGGAAAATAAGGATATGATCATAATTCTTCATAAGAATGACAGTTCCCAACCATTCACTCAGCTCCTGGATTTGCAGAAAGGTACGTTACATCGGGTTCTTAAAATTCGTTGTTCAAAATTTCCACTAAATCGATGAATATTTTTCAATTCCTTGCAGAAAATAGGTTGCTTTCAATGTTAACAGCAGGATGTAGTGCATCAAACCCTTTATAAACTTTGAGCAAACAATCATGGAATTCAAAGTGTGAAAGATCATATACATAAAATGTATTCAGCTGTCTTGGAATATAGCACAGTAACCTCCCTTGTGCAATAGTGGGTGACAAACCGCAAGACGTTGCAAATATCTAATGCTTCAGCCTGGGAGCAGCCAGTTACATGAAAGTTCATAGTCAATGTCACTTTCACAGCCACTGGCAATGCCATCCTCGTTCTGCTGTAAGATTGGGATTGTGGTTTGCAGCAGATGTTCGATTTCAGTGAGGACATTCTTAGCAAAGCAGTGATGACTGCCACGCTGTTCCTTGGTGAAGTTCAGGTTGGAAAATTGCTTTGTGCTAGCTTCTTCCATGAAGTCCAAACTAAATGCACTGTGTTGCTTTTGTCCAATCACTCTGACACTTCTTCTGGTGACAGAAGCTGGAAGAGATGTTTACTTTTCTATTCTGTGCAATTGACTGAAAATATGTTTCATCAAGTGTAAAGCACTAACTATGGTGCCCAGGGCAATGTGAAGGTTCTTATGTGTACCACACCAATGCACATTACTCTGGAGATATGACCAATGTGTACATTTTTCTTCATTTTACAGATGTGGCTGAATTCCAGGAACAGCAAATTGGTTGCGCTCACCAACCAGCTTTGCTAAGCATTCGACTCACAACATGAAAGTATTACAACTGCAGCTGCAGGCCTAGAAACTAGATTTTGTCCAAAATGGGGCGCAATCCTCATGGCATGGTAGCACAGTGATTAGCACTGTTGCTTCACAGCTCCAGGGTCCCATGTGCGATTCCAGGCTTGGGTCACTGTCTGAGCAGAGTCTGAACATTTTCCCTGTGTCTGCGTGGGTTTCCTCCGGATGTTCTGGTTTCCTCCCACAGTCCAAAGATGTACAGGTTAGGTGGATTGGCCATGATAGATTTCCCTTAGTGTCCAAAAAGGTTGGGTGGTGTTGCTTGGTTGCGGTGATAGGGTGGAGGTATGGGCTTAGGTAGGGTGCTCTTACCAAGGGTCGGTGCAAGCTCGATGGGCCAAATGGCCCTTGCTACACTATAAATTCTATGATTCTATGCAGGCAGCAGCAGGATCATGATGAATTAGTCCGCCAACCTTATCTTTATACAGCCAGTAATCTGTGGACATCTTGGGCGAGATTCTCCGACCCCCCGCCGGGTCGGAGAATCGCCGGGGGCTGGCGTGAAGTCTCCGGCACCGGAGATTTGGCGGGGGCGGGAATCGCGCCGCGCTGGTTGGCGGGCCCCCCGCGCGATTCTCCGGCCCGGATGGGCCGAAGTCCCGCCGCTAAAATGCCTGTCCCGCCGGCGTAAATTAAACCACCTACCTTACCGGCGGGACAAGGCGGCGCGAGCGGGCTCCGGGGTCCTGGGGGGGTGCGCGGGGCGATCTGGCCCCGGGGGGTGCCCCCACGGTGGCCTGGCCCGCGATCGGGGCCCACCGATCCGCGGGCGGGCCTCTGCCATGGGGGCACTCTTTCCCTTCCGCCTCCGCCACGGTCTCCACCATGGCGGAAAGGAAGAGACTCCCTCCACTGCGCATGCGTGGGAAACTGTCAGTTTTGGGCGCCAGTCGGTGGACATCGCGCCGTTTCGGGAGAATTTCGCCCCAGGTCTTCAACTGAACAGGAAGTCCAACCACTGCATATTTATTTTATATGCCAATTTTATATTTTCGTACAAGAGCCAACAAGTCAAGCAACCTGGCACAAAACCACTCTGTTGAGGTGATAACAATCTGTTACCAGGGCAACAAGGTACAATACCGTTACAGCACTCAGGCAGCAATTACTGTAATGAGAGTCAATGACAATGTTTGCTTCTCAGGGCTAGTTTCCTTTATGGTCAGGGGTGATGGCAAATGTTTGCGAGCGTTTCCTGCTCATTCACCGTAACTTTGGCGAAAGAGCCATATACGTCAGGCAAATGGCATAAATGCCGTTTACACAAAGTTTAATGGTGTTTGCAACATTTTTCCATGGCTTTTTCTCTCAGGTTAGCACATTCCAGTTCAATCCCACCATATCCAGAAGGAGTGCAACTGAATGTCGATGAGTTGGCCTGTAGTTTAAAGATAGTGGCCTCAGCCTGTCGTAAGACTTTTCATGCAGCCTTGTTTGGACGGTACCTTCATCCGCCTCAAATGTGGTTCTCCGGATCTGAGATGGCTGAGGTGGGAAGGATCGACCCAGACAGAGTGCTTACGTGGCAGGTGAGAGGAAGAATGCTCGTCTCCTATCTGTCAGAAGTCAGACCCATCTGGGAGTCTTAGCCTAGTGTGTGGACTAGGCCCCGAAAAATAACAAGTTGCAATTTATATCATCTTTAACATTGTAAAACATCCTAAGATGCTTCACAGGCAGATCAAACAGAATTTGACACCAAAGATATTGTTAGGGCCAAAAGCATGGTCAAAGAGATAGGTTTTTCTGAACATCTTCCGGGGCACCGGGGCAGCACGGTAGCCTTGTGGATAGCACAATTGCTTCACAGCTCCAGGGTCCCAGGTTCGATTCCGGCTTGGGACACTGTCTGTGCGGAGTCTGCACATCCTCCCCGTGTGTGCGTGGGTTTCCTCCGGGTGCTCCGGTTTCCTCCCACAGTCCAAAGATGTGCAGGTTAGGTGGATTGGCCATGATAAATTGCCCTTAGTGTCCAAAATTGCCCTTAGTGTTGGGTGGGGTTACTGGGTTATGGGGATAGGGGGGTGGGGTTAACCTTGGGTAGGGTGCTCTTTCCAAGAGCCGGTGCAGACTCGATGGGCCGAATGGCCTCCTTCTGCACTGTAAATTCTATGATTCTATGATTCTATGATCTTAAAGAAGGAAAGAAGGATCAAGAAAGGTTTAGCAAGAGAATTCCAAAGTGGAAAGCTAAGGCAGATGAAGGCACAGTCACCAATGTTGAAGCAATCAAAACTGGGAGCGTGCTAGAGGCCAGAATTAAATGATTGCAAGCTGAACATGAACCTATCATCGATTGTTGTAAAAACATACCTGGTTCACTAATGTCCTTTTGGGAAGGAAATCTGCTGTCATTACCTGGTCTGGCCTACATGTGACTCCAGATCCACAATAAAGTGGTTGACTCCGACCTGCCCTCTGAAATAGCCTGGCGGGTTTCTCAGTTCAAGAGCAAATAGCGACGGGTAATAAATGTTGGAATTGCCAGCAACATTCAGATCCCATGAAAAAAATAAAAATATATATCTTGGTGGGTTGTAGAGTTTGTGGTGATTACAGTGAGAGGGTGAGATGCGACCATAGCGGGTTTTGAAAAAAAGAAAGATAATTTTAAAATCCAGGTGACTCAATGTAGGTCAGCAAGCACAAAAATTAAGAATAATAGGCCTCAACTAAATAGTTCTGGATCTGGACCTGGAACTGTTGGAGCAGTATTCAGTGGAGGGCCTCTGTCACAATGCAACCCATGGCTGGTACCTGCACTGCATCGATAAAGGTAGAGCTTCTAGAAATATTTAGACCATGCACCCTCTCTGACCTCAAATACTCTAGTGGACAGAAGTTCTCCATCTTCATATTTTTGGTGAGTACACATACCTCTGTGAACCAAATTTTGGAACATAAATATTAGATCAGCCAATATCATGCCACTTTTTCTTCAGGATCCCAGCGCAGCACCCAGATCTGGACCTCCATGTGGGCTCTCACTCTGCCAGGTAGGATTCCAGTTTGTTTTCCTTCTTTTGATACATCCAAAAGAAAATCCAATGCTAGAGTCACAAAGCCTAGGTTCCCCTATAATTGGTGACATGGCCTCTGATGGAAAGGACAATATTTGTGCAAGATGCTCGCACTGTGTATACAAGGCCTTGCAGTAATATGCAGCACAGGATGAGACCTAGTGCTTCTATATTCCAGCCTAATTTGCACACCTTCCACTCCATTTCCATCCAGTAAGAAAGCACCAGAAGGCATCCAGCCAAGAACAATATGTTGAGAATTTGAGTCTGGATTTGTCAAAACCCATATATTGTTGAGATCCATCTATCAGGAGCCTATTGATCTGGTAACAATATAGAGAAGCATGGTTGTTTTTTCTTTTAAATGTCTGACCTGCTGCTTCTGTTGCTTAGCATGCTGTGTTTTAGCTTCACTATTTTAGTACTGCATTTTTAGATCCACTTGGTATTGCTCCTGGCAACCTCTTCTGCACTCCTTATTGAACCAGTATTGGTTAACTGGCTTGATAGTGATCTAAGTGTGAGGGATATACGACCATAAGACATAGGAGCAAAATTAAGCCTTTTGGCCTATCGAGTTCTGCCATTCAATCACGGCTGATATTTTTCTCATCCCCATTCTCCTGCCTTCTCCCCATAACCGCGGCAGCACGGTAGCATTGTGGATAGCACAATTTCTTCACAGCTCCAGGGTCCCAGGTTCGATTCCGGCTTGGGTCACTGTCTGTGCGGAGTCTGCACATCCTCCCCGTGTGTGCGTGGGTTTCCTCTGGGTGCTCCGGTTTCCTCCCACAGTCCAAAGATGTGCAGGTTAGGTGGATTGGTCATTATAAAATTGACCTTAGTGTCCAACATTACCCTTAGTGTTGGGTGGGGTTACTGGGTTATGGGGTTAGGGTGGAGGTGTTGACCTTGGATAGGGTGCTCTTTCCAAGAGCCGGTGCAGACTTGATGGGCCGAATGGCCTCCTTCTGCACTGTAAATTCTATGATAACTCCTGATCCCCTTATTGATCAAGAACCTAGCTATCTGTCTTATGTCAGTTCTTGAAGTCAAAAATTGTGGTTGAGTACAATTCTGATGCTGCTGTTGGTCCATGATACTTCATGAATGGCCAGTTTGAGTTTTTTGATCTGTTCTGAATCTATCCCACTTATTGCAATGCTAGTGCCACACGATATGATGGAGGATGTTCTCAGTGTGAAGATAGGTCTTCAGCTCCACAAGGATTGTGCAGTGGTCCTTCCAGCCAATATTACCATGGACAGATGCATTTATAACAGACAGATGAGTGAGGATGAGGTCAAATATTTGATTTCCTCATGCTAGTTCTCTCATTTCCTGTCCCAAACCCAGTCCAGCAGCCATATTCTTCAGCATTTGGTCAGTTTGGACAGTTGTGGTACACTGAACCTTTCTTGGTGACAGATATGGAAGCTCCTAATGCAGAGAATAGTCTCTGTCAATGTTATTCTCAGTACTTTCTCCAAGTGGTATTCAATATGTAAGAGTATGGTTTCATCAGTTGAGGGAGGGCAGTAAGCATTAATCAGCAATAAATTTCCTTGCCCATGTTTGACCTGAAGTCGTGACCCTTCACAGAGTATGGAGACAATGTTGACGACTGCCAGGGCCCTTTCTACCCAGCTGCATACCAATAGACTCCCATGCCTGTTAGGCTTTGCCTGCTGGTGGGTAAGGATGTATCCCGGAATGGTGCAGAATCAAACCTAAATTGTTGCACATTTCATTTCGATTTGTCTGTTATATTGCTAACACTTGCAATTTTTGGAAGTTTTCATTTTGCTGTGTATTATATGAGAAATATTCAGAAGTAGAATGTTATGCTTATGTTTTCTCACTGAAGTATGGGCAATTGAAAGAAAATTTGCAAATCATGCACCTTGATAGGTATATAGTTATGATATAGATTTTTTTAAAATATAAATTTAGAGTACCCAATTCATTTTTTCCAATTAAGGGGCAATTTAGCATGACCAATCTACCTACCCTGGGTTGTGGGGCAAAACCCACGCAAACACGGGGAGAATGTGCAAACTCCACACGGACAGTGACCCAGAGCCGGGATCGAACCTGGGACCTCGGCGGCATGAGGTGGCAGTGCTAGACACTGCGCAGCCATGCTGCCCTATGATATAGATTTTTGAGGACAACTGTTCAAAAAGTTGCTAAAGGTTAATTTCAAAAAAACTTTTGTTTGAAAAAGGGGTGTGCAGACAGACAACGTGGCACCTTTCTGTGTTGCTTCCAAAACCTTATCAAACTGTTTATCTCAGGAAGGATCACAAAAGACATCATTGAATGAGTGTTCCACAAGTTAAGTGAGATCCTTCCACTTGCCAGTCTTTTTCCAGAACAAGGGCAATTAACTGATAAGGAACTTAATGAAAACTTAAAAAAGAACCTTGGTAGGAGAAAGATAGCTTGAATGGCCAATAACTAATATGGAAACTTGATTCATCAGTTTGGGAGCAACCATCCTTGCGTTTCCTTCTATGAGAAAAAGCTGGAAGCTGTCGAAAGACAAAACCATCTTGAACATAATAAAACACGAAACAGAAACTGCTTCTCAACAGGGAGAGACTGAGGAACGTATCCAGAGAAAGCCAATGGACTGCTGCACGAAATTAGGCTACTATGGGCCGCCAGCTGCAGTCATGTAAAAGGGAAAAGGGGAGCCTTCATTCACTCCCCGGACCTGTTCTGCTTGAGTCCACCTGCAGAGGCAAACTCCAACTGTTCAACTACAGAAGCCATTGCAGCAGCTGAGCAGAACCTCAAATTGAAACCCTTTGGCTTCTGGCTGCATGGTGGTACGTAGTTAGCATGCTTCCTCACAGCGTCAGGGACCCGGATTCGATTCCCGACTTGGATCACTGTTTATGCAAAGTTTGTACATTTTCCTCGTGTCTGCGTGGGTTTCCTCCAGGAGCTCCGGTTTCCTCCCACAAGTCCTGAAAGATGTGCTTGTTAGGTGAATTGAACATTCTGAATTCTCCCTCAATGTACCTGAACAGCGCTCTGCAGTGTGGCGACTAGGGGCTTTTCACAGTAACCTCATTGCAGTGTTAATGTAAGCCTAATTGTTGTGGTGATATGACTGTAGATAATATTACATGTACTTAACAGTGTGACCTCTCACCAGCAGGTGGTCATGTACTCAGCAATGTGACCTCACACCAGCAGGTGTAGTCAGATATAAGTCACGTGACTTCCGGCTACCAGTAGAAGGTTGTAAGGCGTACATGAGGACAGTCGAACATAAGGGTAGTTCCAGGAGAGTCTAATGTAACTCAATGATAACTTGGTCTGTATCTGGTCGTTATTTTACCACGTGTACATTAATAAATCCTAGTTCTGGCTAAGTCACCAGCAATTCTATAGATTCATTGCAAGACAAGAACACGGAACACAACACTTGCGACAATAATAAAGATTATTATTAGATTATTATTACAAAAGGAATTCAAGCAATGGGCTCACATTCTTTTGAAATATCATCTTCACGTGTCTCTATTTTCGTTATCTGCATTCTAATCTTTCTAAGTTCATTTTAGTTAATAACTTTATCACTTTTACCTAAATAACCTTTGTAGTTTACAGGTGTTAAAAACAGAGCAAGGATTAATATGGAACTGGAGAACAGTACCGCCAATGGTATGATATAAAGAGTAACGTGATGTTAGACAGTGTATTCTGGGAGGAGCCAGAATGGAGGCAGCACCCATGCAGGACTGTACCTTGGATATATATATATATGTATATGGATTACCAATAAATGGTTTATGTTCAACCATACAAGCCTCCAGACCTCTTAGTGAGACACCCAAAAAAACCTGACAACTTTCAAATGTAGTTTCATAATAAACTAAACTTTATCTTGTTTCAGATAAAAGCTTGTCTGCTGCTTTTTTTTTTACATTGAAACACTCTTAAATTAAAAGGGGACGAATGACACGCACACAAACTCTTAGTTCGCGGACCACAACCTCGTAGATAGGCAGTGATGAGAATGCTGCAATTCCTATTAGGCTTCTTTGTTATTTCACTGGGTAGAACAAAATAACCAGGGGGGGAAATGTGTTTAGACTGCGTTGATTTCCTGGGGTGAGCGAACACCACAATCCACGAGCATAGCTGTATGGCATTCTTCAATAATAACAGTGGGGAGCATTGCATGGGCTGCAGAGCTGGCAGCCCACTGCGCTATCTGTCCTCAGGGAATCGACGTACGCATGCTGAATGGTGCTTGAATTTTTGCCCTCAAAAGTGGTAGTTTTTCTGTCATTTGGAGTAGGAACATACCAGTACATCTTCATATGTCCATACCTGTTACTTATTACTTTACATGGGAAAAATCTTACATCACATGAAGAATTAGACACAGATTAAACAGTTAAGCTGTCATACGAAAAAACAATTACATTCAGATGAGTCACTTAATGGAGCAATTACACTGTCATATGGAGTAACAGAACCCAGAGGTATGATTAACTGTGATATTATCAGGATATTGCCATAACATTTTACCACATTTTATAGATTATACGACCTTCTATAACTGAAGTAAATAACTAAGCAGCTTTTCCCCAAACAGTCATAGCATTTAGTTCATTCCATTAAGATTTTTTTCAAGCCGGGAGTCTCATTAAGCCATTTGATTAATTTTAAAGTGGAGAATTACAATATCATTGAGGTTGATTTTCTGAACAGGCAGATTTCTAGTTAGTATTGGTAGGGTGATTGGACACTCCTCCCAGTAGCATGGGAAATGGGTCCATTGCCACAGCAAATTCAATGACCTGACCAGGACAGCAATGCTGAGAATGAGGTGCCCCTACCACTATTCAATTTATTAAACTCCGGCATATCTCCCAGCATTCTCAAAGCACTTTAACCACCCAATCAATATCATTCTCCTGCAATTATGAGGTGATACTGCATCAACTCTCCTTCATTTGCTGCAACTCCACGTTTCTCTTACCGGGCAGAAGCAGGAAAATATTTTACTCCAATGCTGAGTGAATCCAGGACACAGTTGACCATTACTCCACACTTCTCTCAACTTGCTACCTCTCTCACTCAGTGTGAACACGTACAGCTGGCTCACACATCTGGATAACCCTTCACTGGAACCACATCCTGACTCATTCACACTTGTTTTGGAGGAACCCTGGAGCACAACAACTGGAGGAGGAGCTGGTCCAGGGAGCATCAGCTTCCATTAAGGCCCTCACACAGTTGGAAGAGGAAGCCAATGTACATTATTTGAGCAATCATCTTGGGAAGCATCGGGAATGGTGAGGTTGGATGGCATATGTGGTGATATGCATCACTGTAAATACACAAGGGGTTAATGTAAATGCACTATGACTAAGTAAACACTAGAGAGTACACCAGAGACGTCATGACATGCAGACATACAGCTAATGAACACATAGAATAGGACACGACCAATGAGCAGTCAAGACACCCAGAGGTCACACTACCCAGAGGTGGCACTACCACAAGGGGGCATTACACAACCCATATATAAGGACAGGGCACACATGCTTTGTCTCTTTCCATAGGCGATACTTAAGAGAGTAGGACAATGGCAGATCAGAAGCATCACACCCACCATGTGGCTTAGAGTAGACTGGTTAGTTAGACTGAGTTACTATAGCAAGATTAGCAGGAGAGTCAAACTCATAGAGAACTGAAGGAGGCTGGAGAGGAAATTGCTGATGCCTTGACAGAAATCTTTGGATCCTCGCTGTCTTCAGGGGATGTCCCGGAGGACTGGAGAATAGCCAATGTTGTTCCTATGTTTAAGAAGGGTAGCAAGGATAATCCCGGGAACTACAGGCCGGTGAGCCTTACTTCAGTGGTAGGGAAATTACTGGAGAGAATTCTTAGAGACAGGATCTACTCCCATTTGGAAGCAAATGGACGTATTAGTGAGAGGCAGCACGGTTTTGTGAAGGGGAGGTCGTGTCTCACTAACTTGATAGAGTTTTTCGAGGAGGTCACTAAGATGATTGATGCAGGTAGGGCAGTAGATGTTGTCTGTATGGACTTCAGTAAGGCCTTTGACAAGGTCACTCATGGTAGACTAGTACAAAAGGGGAAGTCACACGGGATCAGGGGTGAACTGGCAAGGTGGATACAGAACTGGCTAGGCCATAGAAGGCAGAGGGTAGCAATGGAGGGATGCTTTTCTAATTGGAGGGCTGTGACCAGTGGTGTTCCACAGGGATCAGTGCTGGGACCTTTGCTCTTTGTAGTATATATAAATGATTTGGAGGAAAATGTAACTGGTCTGATTAGTAAGTTTGCAGACGACACAAAGGTTGGTGGAATTGCGGATAGCGATGAGGACTGTCTGAGGATACAGCAGGATTTAGATTGTCTGGAGTCTTGGGCGGAGAGATGGCAGATGGAGTTTAATCCGGACAAATGTGAGGTAATGCATTTTGGAAGGTCTAATGCAGGTAGGGAATATACAGTGAATGGTAGAACCCTCAAGAGTATTGAAAGTCAAAGAGATCTAGGAGTACAGGTCCACAGGTCATTGAAAGGGGCAACACAGGTGGAGAAGGTAGTCAAGAAGGCATACGGCATGCTTGCCTTCATTGGCTGGGGCATTGAGTATAAGAATTGGCAAGTCATGTTGCAGCTGTATAGAACCTTAGTTAGGCCACACTTGGAGTATAGTGTTCAATTCTGGTCGCCACACTGCCAGAAGGATGTGGAGGCTTTAGAGAGGGTGCAGAAGAGATTTACCAGAATGTTGCCTGGTATGGAGGGCATAAGCTATGAGGAGCGATTGAATAAACTCGGTTTGTTCTCACTGGAACGAAGGAGGTTGAGGGGCGACCTGATAGAGGTATACAAAATTATGAGGGGCATAGACAGAGTGGATAGTCAGAGGCTTTTCCCCAGGGTAGAGGGGTCAATTACTAGAGGGCATAGGTTTAAGGTGAGAGGGGCAAGGTTTAGAGTAGATGTACGAGGCAAGTTTTTTACGCAGAGGGTAGTGGGTACCTGGAACTCGCTATCGGAGGAGGTAGTGGAAGCAGGGACGATAGGGACATTTAAGGGGCATCTTGACAAATATATGAATAGGATGGGAATAGAAGGATACGGACCCAGGAAATGTAGAAGATTGTAGTTTAGTCGGGCAGTATGGTCGGCTCGGGCTTGGAGGGCCGAAGGGCCTGTTCCTGTGCTGTACATTTCTTTGTTCTTTGTTCTTTGTTTAGAACTGTGCTAATGGTCCAATAAATCACATTGAACTTACTTCAAAGTCTGGAGTACCTTTTGGTCAACGCTGCATCGAGTTGCAGCCTGTGGTATCCCAGAGTACATAACACATCAGCACATTCAGCAAAATAGCTGCCTCATGAAGCTGCTTTCTCTTGTCGTCTGGGGGTAATAGCACCTAGAGGGGGTATGGTAACCTGCTGCTGCATAGGACTACCACTCAGCTGCCACTGATTAGTGTAAGCACTCATCCAGTTACAGAAAGAAATACTTTGCTCAGGAACAATATGGTATGCAATATAATGGCAACTTCCCTTTTTGACAAGCCAATTTCTTTTGCTACCATTTTTTCACGAGCTTTTTGGATGAGACGCCAAACCTGAGAGGCACACAAAAACTTCATATTTCACAGTAGTTTTCTCACACATTTCATCTGAATCAGGCACCAATGCAGAAAGAAAGACCTGATGGGGCTTAGATGCGATTTTGTAGAGGTGAACCACTACTAATGGAGGAAGAGCAAACAAAACTAGTTTTGGAGAAATACAATGCAACTGGCCAATGCTGTTCAGGTGCTCCAAATCTGAATAGGCTGGTACATCACTATGCTCTCTTCAGAAGTGTGAGGACATGTGTGCAACATTTTCTGAGCCTGCGCTGAACACCCTGCAAGGGTTGTTGGTGAATTATCAACAGTGCAACTCTGACATGTATACAGCACCTACAACCTTGAACATCATGGTCACCTGCAGGTGAGCTATTGTGGACTGAGGGAGAAGCTCAGATACAATGGCATTTTCAGAGCTTTTATATATGCGCAATGTGCGAAATGGCACAGGGTGCTATTCCATTGGTTCCCCAAGCCTCCAGCATCACTTCTAGGATTTTCTGCCAGAGGTCATTGAATGTTGTCACCCATATTTAAATGGTCCTATTGAGACCTTCAGCTACCAGTGCTGGATTTGACAACCTGGGGAACTAGTTTGAAGAAAAATATTAATATGTGGATTCCTAATGCTCAGACTATGGTACTGCAGACCTTGAGATCCAATCTACAGCAGCCTGTGTTGTCTGAATATAGCATATGAGGATTTAGTTGGAGGCAGCCTCCAACAACCTTCACAGCTGTCCTATTATGATCCCAGCTAATGTTAATACTGGACAAGTCTGATCCCAGAGCGAAACCTAGCTTGATAAGACCTGAACTTTTTTTGTTAGAAACTGTGGTGGGAAGTTACTGAACAAATACTTAGGAGTCTGTGAATGTACTTTCAACAAAAAATAAAATATTTGTTAATTGAAAAAAATGAACTATAGTGCACCAGACAAAAAGGTTAGAATGAACTCGTTGCCAACACAAGAAAATGATTCAAATTGCTCTATTCTTTAACCCCAGCAACATCTTTACAGACACATATAAATTTAGAGAATTAAACAATTTAAGCAATGTGTTGCATCCGGCACGGATCGGGGTGCGCTCGATGAATAGCGGGAAAGGCCAAAATCAAAAGACGTACCAGGCGCGAACCACTTTGCAATTCACCCAGCCCACTCCCGATGACAGATCTTACCCACAGACAGTGTGAATGTCATTAACCCTCATTTGCATTCATTTCAATCTCATTAGGGAGATTGAGGTTGAATGCAGTAGCTCCCCAGGAATTACCCGACTCACCAGCGAGGAATCCCTCAGGGGGCTTGGGCCTGGTCAGAGGGCTGCAGCGTTCTAGGTCGGGTGTCACCCCTGGGCAGGGGGGTGAAGGGCTTTGCATCTGTGTGGCCTTCAGGCCATCTTTAAATATTGTGGAGATCCGAAACAGGGGCAACCACAGCTACAGCCAGTCTGTCCTACCAAACACTTCCAGGACAGAGCCCTGCTGTGGCTTTTATCCTGAAAGTCAATTTCACTCCCTTTGACTGTGAGCAGCCTCCAGCATCACAGCTGAATTCTATTTTTAGTCTTGTTAGTTGTAACAACACTTCTAACGAAATCAACTTCAAGCTGGGCAGACCCACCAAGATTCACTGTCTTCATGATCTTCTGCCATCTCCGGGATGCTCCAGGTCCAGGGAGCTATTGATTGCACACATGTTGCCCTGCACGCACCAGGGCATCAGGGAGTGTCCTATATTAACAGGAAGGAGATCCACTCCATGAATGTTCAGACCATGTGCGACCACCTCCTCCGTATAATGCACGTGTGTGCCCACCACCCAGGGAGTATGCATGACAGCTGCTTCCTGGGGCACTCAGAGATCCCTGATGACTTAGAGTGTCACCTCATGATGCCGGGTTGGCTCTTGGGGGACAAGGGATACTCGCTTAGACCATGGCTGATGATGCCAGGATGGAGGCCTGAGACCGAGGCGGAGACCCAATATAATGAGGCCCCGGCCGCCACCTGTGCTGTTATTGAACGATGCAAAAGTGTGCTGAAAATGCAGTTCCGATGCCTGGACGACTCTGGTGGTGCCCTGGTACACCCCCAGAGGATCTCTCACTTTATGATGATCTGCTGTGCCCTCCACAACCTAGCACAGCAGCGGGGCAACATTTCTTTTTAAAATTTAGAGTACCCAATTATTATTTTTTCCAATTAAGGGGCAATTTAGCGTGGCCAATCCACCTAACCTACACATCTTTGGGTTGTGGGGGTGGAACCCACGCAGACGTGGGGAGAATGTGCAGCAGTGGGGCAACATGCTGGAGGAGGAAGAGGAGGGACCGGCGGCCTCATCTGACAAGGAGGAGGTGAACCAGGAGGGGCTGAAGGACGAACCCATGGAGGAGCCGGAGGATGGAGGGCAGATGGGGTGGCACAAATTTGACATGAAGGCCCTCATTGTCTCCAGGCACTCATGGGACGAGGCTGCATCCATCAGCTCAAACACTTCCCAATCTCACCCCCCCATTTCCCTCCCGATTCCCCAATCCCCGTTCCCCCCATTTCCCCCTCCCACTCACCATTTCCATCCTTCCCACGAATCCATCAATCCATTTCCTTCCTTCCCTCCTTCCACTCAGTAGCCTCCCAATCCCCCTCCATAGTCACCCCTCCCCCGTAATCCCCCTCACAATTGTGGAGGAAGACCCACTGTGAAGATTAACGTGACAGAGGCTTCACATGTATGAGGTATGACATGTTTTAATAGTGAACATTTTACTGTGACACATTTTGATTTTTCTTAGCTACAGATAGTGGCCTCACAAGTGCCCACTCAGTGCTCCACACTCTTCTTGGTCTATTGTGGCCTACTATTTTGCCTAGATGTGTCCCCAGGATGCACATCAGAGTTGGAGGCGCGCTACTGCCAGTCACGCCCCGTGGCCTTTGCTACCCTTGGCGGAAGTTCTCTGGAGGGCCTGCTAACTTACCAGTGACACTGGCATCGTCGTGTCACCCTGTTATGCGCACTGCCCTTGAAAAGTGCCGGTGTCCAAAGGGGGGGATTCAGAAGAACTGGAGACTGCCGTTGCCTCCTTGTTGGCAGGCCTGGGTTGGCCACCAGCACTTCCCCTGCCCTGACGGTGCCCGTAGGGCCTTGTGGGACATCATGGGATGGAAAGGCAGCTCGACTGCACTCCAAATGCCTCTGAATCATCTGACGCTGCCAGTACTGGAGCCTCCCCATTGACTGCACCTTGGTGTTGTCACCCTCGATGATGCTCTTCAGTGATTGGCCATGATCTGGAGTGCCTCGGTAATGTCCACCTACATTTGGGAAATGTTGCTCACCTACTGGCACATAACGTTGAGGCTCTCAGCCATGGTCGTCACAGACTGAGCCATGCCGTGGACACCACCACTCAAGACGCGGACATTGTGCTCCACGTTTTCCACCAAGGTGGGCACTCTAGCTGTGTTGGCCTGGGTGCCACCCATTGCTGGCATTATCTACTGTGCCCAAAGACTTTGGAACTCCTCCAATCGGCTTTCCAGTCGTTGGAATGTCATTGACACCTTGTGCTGAGGGTCATGGCTCTGGCCTCTCATCTGCACCAGCTCTACAATAATCTTGATGGGAGGCTCAGCATCAGACTGTAACCCAGCTGAGTCCTGGGATCCAGCAATCCTCCGACTGCTGTCTCGCTAGGATGTTCCTCCCTCTATGTGATGTGCATGAAGAACTATGTGGTGCTCACCAGATTGTGCCCAGAAGCCTGTCCAATAATGCTCCCCACCGAGGTGCGTGTCTCTGCTGGTGGAAGATGGGGTTGATACTGTGATGCCTCGATGGTGGTCTCCTCGGAACCCTCCTTGGGTGGCAGGGGGTGAACGGCTCCTGGTGGCCCAACCTCATCAGATGGAGATCCTGCGAGAGAAAGGACATGTGGTCAGTGAGAGGGAAGGATCATTTTGTCTGACATGAACAACTCACTTGAGACAGGTGTCCTCTCTGGCGCAGGCCAACCTTGCTGTTGGTGACTGCTCTCTCCTCGGACCACCCCGTGATTTCCAGGACCCGTTGTTAATAGAGCGTGAGGACTTGGATCTCTGCCATCCCACCCCCTTTCTTGGCCCTTTCCCTCATGTTACATAGAAACATAAGTGCAGGAGTAGGCCATTCGGCCCTTCGCCTGCACCACAATTCAATATGATCATGGCTGATCATGCAAATTCAGTATCCCACTCCCACTTTCTCTCCATACCCCTTGATCCCTTTAGCCCCCAAGGGCCACATCCAGCTCCCTCTTGAATATATGCATTAAAGATACGATATTGTGGCCATTACAGAGACATGGATTTCACAGGGGCAGGAATGGTTGTTAGATGTCCCGGGGTTTAGATGTTTTAAGAAGAATAAGGAGTGAGGTAAAAGAGGAGGGGGTGTGGCACTGTTAATTAGGGAGTGCATCACAGCTGCAGAAAAGGAGGTAGTCGGGGAGGGTCTGTCCACTGAGTCAGTATGGGTGGATGTCAGAAACAAGAAAGGAGCAGTCACTTTATTAGGAGTTTTCCAAGGACCCCCCGATAGCAGCAGAGAGATGGAGGAACAGATTTGGCGGCAGATCTTGGAAAGGTGCGGAAGTACCAGAGTTGTTGTCATGGGTGACTTCAACTTCCCTAATATTGACTGGAACCTCCTTACTACAAATGGTTTGGATGGAGCAGATTTTGTCAGGTGTGGACAGGAAGGATTCCTGACTTAATATGTAGATAGGCCGACTAGGCAGGAGGCCATATTGGATTTGGTGCTTGGCACCGAACCAGGCCAGGTGTCAGATGTCTCAGTTGGAGAGCATTTTGGTGACAGTGACCACAACTCCTTGACCTTTACCATTGGCATGGAGAGGGATAGGAACAGACAGTATGGGAAGGTATTTAATTGGGGGAGGGGAAATTATACTGCTATTAGACAGGAGCTGAGGAGCATAAAGTGGGAACAGTTGTTCTTGGGGAAATGCACAACAGTAATGTGGGGGTTGTTTAAGGTGCACTTGCTGCGAGTTCTGGATAGTTTTGTCCCACTGAGACGAGGAAGGAATGGTAAGGTGAAGGAGCCTTGGATGACAAGAGAAGTGGTGCTACTAGTGGACTTAAGAGAGTTGAAGGGGGCATGAAAAAGCCCTGGCGGAAGGGTTGGGGAAAACTCCAAGGCGTTCTACACTTAAGAGGATGATCAGAGTGAGAGTAGGACCAATCAGGGATAGTGGAGGGAACTTGTTGCTCATAAGAACAGCGTGAGCCAGGTTAATAGACTCAAACAGGTTGATATTAAGAAGGAGGAGGATATGCTGGAAATTTTGAAAAGCATCAGGATAGATAAGTCCCCTGGGCCTGATGGGATATACTTAAGGTTACCACGGGAAGTGAGGGAGGAGATTGCTGCGCCGTTGGCGATGATCTTTGCGTCCTCACTCTCCACTGGAGTAGTACCGGATGATTGGAGGGAGGCGAATGTTGTTCCCCTGTTCAAGAAAGAGAATAGGGAAATCCCTGGGAATTACAGACCAGTTTGGCTTATGTCTGTGGTGAGCAAAATATTGGAAAGGATTCTGAGAGATAAGATTTATGATTATTTAGAAAAACATAGTTTGATTGAAGATAGTCAGCATGGCTTTGTGAGGGACAGGTCATGCCTCACAAGCCTCATTGAATTCGTTGAGGATGTGACAAGACACATTGATGAAGGTCGAGCAGTGGATGTGGTGTATATGGATTTAAGTAAGGCATTTCATAAGGTTCCCCATGGTAGCCTCATTCAGAAAGTTAGAGGGCATGTGATGCAGGGAAATTTGGCTGTCTGGATACAGAATTGGCTGGCCGAAAGAAGACAAAGAGTGGTAGTGGATGGAAAGGACAGCGAGTGGTA
Organism: Scyliorhinus torazame; assembly: GCF_047496885.1. Taxonomy (NCBI): domain Eukaryota; kingdom Metazoa; phylum Chordata; class Chondrichthyes; order Carcharhiniformes; family Scyliorhinidae; genus Scyliorhinus; species Scyliorhinus torazame. The sequence continues at coordinate 271,271,824 of NC_092709.1, forward strand.
GTGGATGGAAAGTATTCCGCCTGGAGGTCGGTGACCAGTGGTGTCCCGCAGGGATCTGTTCTGGGACCTCTGCTCTTTGTGGTTTTTATACATGACTTGGATGAGGAAGTCGAAGGGTGGGTTAGTAAGTTTGCCAATGATACGAAGGTTGGGGGAGTTGTAGATAGTGTCGAGGGCTGTTGCAGGTTACAACAGGACATTGGATGGATGCAGAGCTGGGCTGAGAAGTGGTAGATGGAGTTCAACCTAGATAAATGTGAAGTGATTCATTTTGGAAGGTCGAATTTGAATGCTGAATACAAGGTTAAAGGCAAGATTCTTGGAAGTGTGGAGGAACAGAGGGATCTTAGGGTCCATGTACATAGATCTCTCAATGTTGCAACCTAGGTTGACAGGGTTGTTAAGAAGGCGTATGGTGTGTTGGCTTTCATTAACAGGGGGATTGAGTTTAAGAGCCGCGAGGTTTTGCTGCAGCTTTAGTAAACCCTGGTTAGACCACACTTGGAATATTGTGTCCAGTTCTGGTCGCCTCATTATAGGAAGGATGTGGATGCTTTGGAGAGGGTGCAGAGGAGATTTACCAGGATGCTGCCTGGACTGGAGGGCATGTCTTATGAAGAAAGGTTGAGGGAGCTCGGACTTTTCTCATTGGAGCGAAGAAGGAAGAGAGGTGACTTGATAGAGGTGTACAAGGTGATGAGAGGCATGGATAGAGTGGATAGCCAGAGACTTTTCCCCAGAGCGGAAATGGCTGCCACGAGGAGACATAATTTTATGGTGATTGGAGGAAGGCATAGGGGAGATGTCAGAGGTAGATTCTTTACACAGAGAGTGACCCAGTGGGTGCGTGGAATGCACTGCCAGCAGAGGTGGTGGAGTCAGAGTCATTAGGGACACTAAGCGACTCTTGGACAGGCACATGGACAGCAGTAAAGTGAAGGAGTGTAGGTTCGGTTGATCTTAGATTAGGATAATTGGTCGGCACAATATCGTGGGCCAAAGGGCCTATTCAGTGCTGTACTGTTCTATGTTCTATATATGTCCATGTTATGGGCTATATGTTATGGGCTATCTTCTGCTGCCGGAACAAAGAGAGGGAATTGTGAGCCGTACGCTTAATGGGTCGGGGGTCATGTGTGGGCACTGCACCTGCACATGAAGGGTTGTGCTGGTGGGTGTCAGGGGCTGCTTAGGAACAAGCACGAAGATCAGATGTGGGATGGGTGCGAGGTGTCAGCCAACGAACTAAGGGGGAGGGAGCAGTTGGAGAATTGAGGAGTGACAGGCGCAACTGTTGCCAGGAGAGTGGTGGTAACCCTGCAGCTCGGTGGAGGTCATTGGTTTTCTTCCAACATTGAACACTGGACCTCCTGGTCATGCTGCCCGAACTGACAGTGACTGTCACTGCCTCCCAGGTGGCATTGCTGACCCTGCTGCTGATCCTCCGTTCCCTCTCACAGGAACAGCGTGGCCCACCTCTCATGCACAGCATCGTGAAGCCTGGCCAGGTCGGCATCGTAAAACGAAGAACATGTCTGGGCGCTGCCATACTTGTGTGTCGACTGGGAGTGAGTGGTGAAAGAGCATTTAAAAGCAGCTCTCCCTTGTGGGAAATTGAGCTGCAAGTCAGGCGAATCAGATGGCGAGGGAGCCAGTAATGGTGAGAGTCTCATGGGGGCTCATTTTTGGCACTAAGTGCTGTTGAAAAAGAGTCGCAATCTCAGTGCTGCCGCCAAACGTGCACAAAATGATACTTTGACATTTTTCATTAAATTGCGCCCAATGTCTATCTCATACCCCAGCATTCAGGGTAATTAAGGGGTACATGCGAAATAACAGGTAAACTCTCGTCAGACATATCACACTCCAAAGTAAATGCCAGCTGTGATCAAAGCAGATTGCATGGATTTCCGAACAACCCACAAGACGGTTGTCACATAGTGAATAAAACAGACTCATGGAAATGTTGATGTTTGCATGAACGTTTCCAATATCCACATTTGAAGAACTTGCCTTGGAATTCTCTTCAAATGTCACTCTCGCCTGTTGCTGGCCTAAAAATAGTAAAAGACGCCAAGTATGCATGGCGGCTACTTCGCAGTCAGCTCTCGCGCAGGAGATCCAAGTTCCTGACCTCCGACTGCCAACTTAAAATTAAGGTAAATATTAACCTCGCAATACTGCAGATATGCCAAAAGATGCATGTGGAGATAAGCTTCCCTTCGCAATACAGATTAGATTATAAATCTTCTCTGGATGTACATGTTTCTGTTGACAATAGAAGATTTTTGGGTAATACGAAAAGGGCACACTAGTTAAAACACAAATCCACTTTGTAAGAAAGCAGCTTACTGCAGCTCTACATGCTTTATCGAGAAGACCATGAGCCCATAAGACATAGGAGCATAAGTAGACCATTCAGCCCATCATATCTGATTTTGTGTGATCATCCTCAGCTCCACTTTCCCATCTTAGCCTCTTAATCTTTGATTCCCTTGTTGGTTAAAAATGTATCTACATCAACCATGAACATACTGAACGACCCTGCCTCAACAGCTCTCTGCGATAAAGAATTCACAGTTTCACCATCTTCTGAGAGAAGAAATTCCTCCTCACCTCTGTCTTAAATGGGCAACCCCTTACTCTGAGATTCTGTCCTCTGGTCCCAGATTTTTCCACAAGAGGAAACATCCTCTCAAGCTCCCGAAATAATCCTATATACCTCAATATGGTCACCTCTTAGTCTTCTAAATTCTAATGAGTACAGGCTCAACCTACTTAACCTCTCCTCTGAAGGAAATCTCTCCTTTCCCGGGATCAATTTTATGAACCTTCTGTTGACTGCCTGTATATCATTCCTTGGATAAGAAGACCAAACTGTTCACAGTATTCCAGGTGCGGTCTAACTAGTGCCTTGTGTAGTTTAAGTCAGGCTTCCCTATTTTTATGCTCCATTCCCTTTGAAATAAAGGCCAATATTGCTTTGCCTTCTCTATTACCTGCAGAATTTGCATGCTAGCTTTTTGTGATCTGTGCACGAGGATCCCTTCTGTGCTGCAGCTTTCTGCAGTCTTTCTCCATTTAAGTAATATTCAGCTCCTTTAATCTTCCTACCAGAGTGCATAACACTACATTTTCTTACACTATATTCCATCTGCCAAGTTTTTGCCCACTCACAACCTGTAGACTCTTCATGTCATCCATACCACTTGACTTCCCACCTAATTTTGTGTCATCCACACTGTCATGATTTCCCCTTCATGAAGCCATGCTGACTCTGCTTGATTATATGATATATTTCTAAATTCTCTGCTATTACATCCTTCATATTGGACTCTAACATTTTCCCAATGCCAGATACCAAGCTAACTAGGCTATTATTACCTGTTTTTTGGTCTCCCTCCCTTTTTGAATAAAGGTCTTACATTGGCAGTTTTGCAATCCCCTGGGACTTTTCCAGAATTTAAAGATTCTTGCAAGATTATTACCAGTGCATCCACTATCTCTATAGCTGCTTCCTTCAATATCCTGGGATGCAACCCATCAGGTCCAGGGGACTTATCGGGCTTTAGCCCCATTAGTTTCCCTCATACTTTTTTCGGTGAAAGTTATCCTGGGATATCACCCATCAGGTCCAGGGGACTTATCAGACTTTAGCCCCATTAGTTTCCCTCGTAATATTTTCAGTGAAAGTTGTATTTATTTACTCCCTCCCTTTGCCCCTTGATTATTTAGTACTTTTGGAATGCTATTAGTGCCTGTATTGTGAAGACTGACGCAAAGTATTTATTTAACTCCTCTGCCATTTGCTGGTTCTCCATTACTGGGATAACTGGGTTATGGGAACCCAGTTTTTATTTTTTGGTCAGCTTTTGCTGGTTCTTGAAACTTTCCCAATCTTCTGCCTCACCACTAATAGTTGCCACATTATATAGTTTTTCTTTCAGTTTAAAACTATCCTTAACTTCCTTGGTTAACCATTGTTGATTTATCCCCTTTCTAGAATCCTTCTTCATCATTGGGATATATTTTCAGAAACATCTGCCATTGCTGATCAACTGTCTTTCTTACTAAACTCCTTTCTCAGTCCATTCCAGCCAGCTCTGCTCTCATTCCTTTGTAATTACCCTTTTAAAAAATTTAGCAGTGTAGTTTCTGTCCCAGGTTTTTGATTCTCGAAGGAACTGCCAAATTCTACCATGTTATGGTAACTGTTTCCCAGGAGATGTTTTACTCTGAGATTGTTTATTCAACCTGCCTCATTACACATTACCAGATTAAAAACAGCCTGATCCCTGGGTTGGGTCCGCAACATATTGTTCTAGAAAACCCTCCTTAATGCACTCTATGAATTCTTCCTCATGCCTACCTCTGCCAATTCGATTTTCTCAATCTACATGAAGGTTAAGGTCATGCAGGGTAAAGTACTACCTTTTTACTTGTCCTCATTATCTCCTGATTTATTCTCCATCCAACAGTAGAGCAACTGTTAGGGGGCCAATAGATTACTCCCAACAGTGTCTTCTTCCCCTTGTTATATCTTACCTCCAGCCAGATGGATTATACATTCCAATTCAAGATGATTTTTTGCTATTGTCCTTATTCCACCTCTGACTAACAAAACATCCCTTCCTTCACACTCTGGGTATCATCACCTAAATCCTGCCTTGCAATGTTGCCATATCCTTTTGCTTTTTAAACCTACGTATCCCCACTCCAGAACCAATCCCCCCCGCCCACTCTCATCCAAAGAAGCTGAAAGAACCTCAGAAATGTTGGACAATGGCAGAGGCTGACATACTTTATCTCTGGGTCCCCTTACCTGCCTCAACTGCAGTCAGACCCCACTGACCCTGACCATTTTCCAAACCAGAAGACCCTATCCTAAGATGTGTGATTGCTTCCTGAAACAAAGCACACAGGCAACTCTCTCCGTCCCTGATGGAGCATTGCTCCATCCCAGCCTCCGGGTCAATGACTCTGAGCCGAAGCTCCTCAAGTCACAAACACTTACTATTAAGAAAAGCAATACATATTTCCATTTCTGTGAGTTCTTAAACTTGATATTTTTTCAACTTCAGAGTGTTTGGTCACTTCCATAAATAAACTTCCAGAAATAAACTTCATGAACCCTAAAATCTGGAGAGCATATTTTCCTGTCCAAATGATAATGAAACCAAAAGATGAGAGCAGAGAACTTCTCCGTACAATAGCTGATGGAATGTATTACCATTTGATTTCTCGTCTTCAAAATACAGTACATTTTCCTGCACAATAATGATTTTATTCACATATGAAATAGGACCGAACTGCAAGCAGTCTAAAACAACAAATGATATATTTAACTATTTCCCTCAACACATAAAATAATAAATATATCATTCACTGTCTCTCAAATATTCACTTTAAAACATAAGACCACCTCATGCACTCTGGAGCATATCACAGCCTCAGAACCGACCCAAATCATCTGCAAATTGGCAATAAATTTAACCACAAAGATCCTTAACTGTTAGCATAAGACTGAAACCAGTAGAAGAAAAGATCGGCTGTGGAATGCTTTTTCTTGCAAGCTTACTCACAGAAATATGATCTAAAGGTTTTTGAAGTTAGATGGAAAGAAAATTGTTTGTTTTATTATTACACCAGATATACAGCAAGCCACCAATGCTTAATGGCCAGCCAAGAACCACGTCATTGAATTTAATGGCTCTGGTCCAGTAACCAATTAAGATCTTTGATTTCCTATTATGCTTTCTTCTAAGACATTGCAACTTCTGAAACCCTTGCAGGAAACCTATCTGCTCTGAGCAGATTACTTTTCTGTTGAGAAATACTCTGCGTGATGTAAACGATTAACAAGCAGCATGCTGTTTCTAATTATGCAAAATTCAACAAGGGCATAAAGTACAATTTTACCACATAACTCACTCTCCTGATAGAAATAAGCCTCCCATGTGACACAACACCGTGGGCCAGATATTTACTGAGTTTAGGTGACTCTGGACACCTTTAAAAATAGTGGATGGGACCCGATTTCAGGATTTCTGCCCGCATTCCTGGTGCCAGTGCAGGATAAGGGTATGGGCAGCCTGACCACAACCTGCACTCCCGACCTGACCAGTTCCATTGGTATCTCCAGTCCCTCAGAGGAGCTGTGAACGAATGTCTATTTTTGGGAACCTTTTGAAAAGCATGTTTAAAAGGTCTTTACCATGGCCTCTCCATGCCCACTCGCCAAGATTATATTGGGTTAGATTCTCCGGTTCCCCAGCTGCCTGTATCCTGGCAGCGCGCCGTTTGCTGGCAGTGGAATTCACGAGTCCCACTGCTTTTAATGGATTTCCCCATGGTGCTAGGAAACCTGTGGGTGGGGGTAAACTGCTGACGGGAACAGAGAATCTCAACAGCTGGACAATTCCGGCCATTACGCACAGAATCAATGAGCCATATAATAACAATGGAAATCTTGAAATGCCCATGAAAACAAACAGTCAGTGAGGCCTGTTGCTGGTGAAGCTACATACCGTTACGAGGCCAGGACCTGCTGCCAGAGAGTCAGTGTTGTTTCAGAAAAGTCAAAGAATGATCATTGTGGTGTTTGCAATTAGACAGCTCCAGAAGAAAAGGCAAGAACAGAACATGGACCTCGACACGATATTTGTTGACCTGGCCATGATCTTTGATACATGGTTAGCCATGAGGGCCTTTGGAAGGTCCTGCAGAACTTTTGCTGCCCTGAGAAATTCCTCACAATGGTTCAACAGTTCCACAATGACATTCTTATGCACGTCATGGTTGATGGTAAGGTTTCTGACCCGCTCCCTGTCAATAATGGAGTTGAACATAACTACCTGCTGGCAACAATGCTCTTTAACATATTTCTCCCCGCAATATTATCTGATTCCTTCCATGATGGAGACCTGGCATTGCACTCAGATATTGTGTGGAAAGGAAGCTGATGAATCTGAGACGATGCTAGAAAAAGACAAAGGTCTCCTTGGACACACCTCACAATTTCCTGTTGGCTGATGACTGTGCACCAGTTGCTGGTTCAGAGCTGGGACATGCAATGTAGCATGGACTTATTTTCCAATGTTTGTGACAACTTCAGACTTACGATCAGCATTAAAAGCTCTGAATGAATGTATCAGTCTGCTCTGGGAAACCCCCATCTCAAACCCAAGTTTTCCGACCACTTGAAGCTACCTTGAGGTCAGTCTTCAGCTCAGCAGTAGGTTTTATTGTGATTTTAAATCATTTTAAATACTTTTAAAAAAACTTGTATCAATTTTTAAATATCTTCAACACATAAATTTATAAAAACTTATGAACATTTAAATACTGAGACAGAGAGAGGGAGATGTAGAGAGGGAAAAATTCAGACATAGAACAAAGAATAAAAACAGAAAGTGCTGAAAAAATTCAGCAGGTCCGGTGATATCTGTGGCGAGAGAAACAACGTGCAGTAGTCCAATGTGACTCTTAGGAATCAAGAGAATTGCTGGAAAAGACATTGGGCAGGATTCTCCATCGGCGGGATCCTCCGTTTCACTGGCAGCGCATTCACGCCCACGGATTTCCCGACGGTGTGGGGGTGTCCATAATTGGAAATCCCATTGGCCGGTTGACGAGACAGAGACTCCCTCTACCGGCCGGGGGTGGGGGGGCACACCAGAGAATCCCGCCCATTCACTTTTCTCCCCAGACTCCTATAAACATAGAGCTGGGAACGGCAGAAGTAATTTCAGGCACCAAGATTCTCTTCTGTTAACTCCTCAGACTCCGCATCAGCTCTGAGTCCTTGACACTTCCAACATCTCCAACAGTTGAAATATCAGCGAAAATATTTTGGATAAAGTCACAAGAATTCAGCCTCTTTTGTGCTCAGACAATCTCCCAATTTAACTCTTAATTAGCCTTCAAGTGATCAGGAGGCAGTTGTACAAAATGCATACCCAGAATATTTAATTGACTTTAAAGATACTTTGACATCAGTTACATCCCAAACTGATTCCAACATCTCTCTACCGATAATGTCTTTTTATAGCAGAGAGTTTGTTAAATTGAAAAAAGCTCCTTGCACAGTATTTTTTAAAAAAAGTATTAAACTTTTAAAAAGTCCCACAAATCGGGAGTTTGTAATACAAAAGATCTTGCTGTTTACAAATATTTTGCGCACTTAGATGTATTTGTGGAACGCTGATTTGGGTTAAGGGGCTTGTTCATTCATATACTGTTGTGCTGAATCTCCCGAGTAGGCTTTGCGACTGCCTGCTTTAAAAAGATATAGGTGCGAAAATCAGCGTCACTTTTGGGCAATCAGCTCAAATTGACATTTTACAAGTACCTGCTGTTTTACAGAGTGACTCGGCAAGACTGGTAAGTGCCTTTGAAACCCATAAAGGCTCACCGCAACTTTTGCTTTTGATGTATGTGCCCCAGTCGTGGCAAAGCTTTCAGTTTTCGCTGTTATTGGGGCCACAAAATCCAGGTCAATGTTATCAATTAACAATTCTTCAATGAAGCAACTTTTAACACATCCTCCAGGTGACATTTAGGGCTCACACTGAGACGAATGTGCAGGCATTAAAGCGTTGAAGGTGATTTGTTGATGAAGACCATATTCAAGGCCCCAAACACTCCTTTCAGATTAAGCCGTGTTTCACTTGTGCTCCCTTTAATTTGGATTATTGCATTCGCTGCTCCAATGCAGTCTCCTCCACAATGAGAGTGCGTGACCACTTTACAGAACACCTTTGCTCAGTCCGCAAGCATGACCCAAACCTTCCCGTTACATGTTATTTTATCTCAGCACCTTGCTCTCAGGCCAACATGTCCTTCCTTGGTCTGCTGCAATGTTCCAGTGAAGCCTGGCGTAAGCTGGAGGAGCAGCGCCTCATCTTCCAGCTGGACACATTGCCGCCCTCGGGACTCAGTGTTGAGCCTGGCAACTTTACCTTGTGACCTTTCTCCTCGATCTTAAAACCCCCTTTTTAAAATATCCCATATATATATTGCCTCAAAGCAAACCTCCACCCCCTCCTCCCAATCAGGCCACCTGTCTTTTGTTTTTAAAATTATTACTTTTTGTTGTAATCTCTCACACCTCTAACACATTCTCTCTCCCTTCAGTTCTGATGAAAAGCCCAAGGGCTCGAAAAATTAACTCTGCTTTTTCTCCTTACAGATGTTGCCAGACCTGCTGGGTTTTCCAGCATCTTCTGTTCATGTTTCCAGCATCTGCAGTACTTAACTTATTTTAAAATGGGAAGTATTGGTGATGAGTGTGGAGCAGTAGTACAGAAAATGTTGCAACAAGTCAGAGAGACAGTCTGGGGCACATACCGGGCAGCACGGTAGCATTGTGGATAGCACAATTGCTTCACAGCTCCAGGGTCCCAGGTTCGATTCCCGGCTTGGGTCACTGCCTGTGTGGAGTCTGCACATTCTCCCCGTGTGTGCGTGGGTTTCCTCGGGTGCTCCGGTTTCCTCCCACAGTCCAAACATGTGCGGGTTAGGTGGATTGGCCATGATAAATTGCCCACAGTGTCCAAAATTGCCCGTAGTGTTGGGTGGGGTTACTGGGTTATGGGGATAGGGTGGAGGTGTGGACCTTGGGTAGGGTGCTCTTCCCAAGAGCCGGTGCAGACTCGATGGGCCAAATGGCCTCCTTCTGCACTGTAAATTCTATGAAACCCCCAGCTTCTATGAAACCTGAAGTGGAGATTAACAATCAGCCGAGATTTCAAATAACCAGAGAAAGTGAATAGAGGGCGATCTTGACCTCTTTAAAACTCTAACTGGACTCGACGACAGGATAAATGCAGGGAAGATGTTCCCGATGGTGGGTGTGTCCAGAACCAGGGGTCACAGTCTGAGGATTTAGGGGAAACCATTTCGCACAGAGATGAGGAGATATTTCTTCACTCAAAGAGTGGTTAACCCGGGGCAGCACGGTGGTGCAGTGGGTTAGCCTGCAGCCTCACGGCGCCGAGGTCCCAGGTTCGATCCCGGCTCTGGGTCACTGTCCGTGTGGAGTTTGCACATTCTCCCTGTGTTTGCGTGGGTTTCGCCCCCACAACCCAAAGATGTGCAGGGCAGGTGGATTGGCCACGCTAAATTGCCCCTTAATTGGAAAAAATTAATTGGGTACACTAAATTTTTTTTTTTTTAAAGAGTGGTTAACCCGTGGAATTCATTCCTACAGGAGGTAGTTGATTTTAAAACATTGAATATATGCAAGAAGCAGCTAGATACAGCACTTGGGGTGAATGGGACCAAAGGTTAAGGTGAGAAAGCAGGATTAGGCTATTGAGTTGGATGATCAGCCATGATCGCAATAAATGGCGGAGCAGGCTCGAAGGGCCAAAAGGCCTCCCCCTGCTTCTTTCTTCTATGTATCTATGTATCTCTCTCACCATCCTTGAGAAACTTGGCATGGGCTCAAAATCCAGAGAGAATCGAAAAACGGGATTCTCTCTGACGTGATTGGCTTTTGGAATCTTCTCGCCAGTAAAGTAGTGTGAATTGTGTTGGACAAGCGGCACAAGTGGTGCAGTGGTTAGCACCAAGGACCAGCGTTCAATTCCCACCTTGGGTGACTGTCTGTGCAGAGTTTGCAATTTCTCCTCGTGTCTGCATGGGTTTCCTCCGGATGCTGCGGTTTCCTCCCAAAGCCCAAAGATGTGCAGGTTAGGTGAATTAGTGGTATGGTCCGTGATCGGGGCCCACCGCTCGGCGGGCCGGCCTCTCTGTCGGGGGGGCCTCCTTTCCTCCGCTCCGGATTCTGGATCCTTGCGCCATTTGGCGTCGGGGCTGGCGCGGGAAGAAGGCCACTGCGCATGTGCTCGTTGGCGCCAGCCAACTGCGCATGCGCAGACCCCGCGGGGCTGGGTCGACACCGGGACCAGCAGCTGGAGCGGCATGGGCCACTCCAGTGCTATGCTGGCCCCCCAGGACCCAAGAATCGGGTCTCTGAACCGGCGCCGATGCCGGAGTAAAGTACTCCCGTTTTGGCACCGGCGCCGGCACTCTGGCACCAGACCAGAGAATCGTGGCCCTGATTTTAATTTATTAGCATGTCATCAGTGAGCACTCTCTCTAGACCGTCACCACTTACGGAATATTCATCGGGTCACGCCGCCATCATTTACAACAGGTCTACAAAAGTGTGAACCTGGTGGCTTCACCTCTGACAGGGACATCAGAGGTGAATCCTCAGGTAGCCATGATTCTCCAAGATCGTCACAGCTCATGGTGTACTGGAGAGGATGTGAGGGACACAGACAAGTTTAACTCAGGGCAAGGACTTGGGGATCAGTCACTAATTTTCTGGGCTGGGGGTGGGGGGAGGAAGGGTCATGACCAGGCCTTACCTGCCATTCACTTTGGAGCACCCCTTGCTTTAAGGCGGTCTGGAGGCTGGCATACAGGCAATGGTTCCTGTGCCCTCCTTGCTGGGTTGTGGCCAAATCGCCGCTGATGGAGTGCCCATCCTTACTGGGAGTTGGAAAGTGGGTGGCAGGCGGTGGATATTGAGGGTCAGCACTCGGGATGACAATGAGGTAACTGGGCAGGGTCTTATGAGAAGCAGGCTGCAAGGACAGAGTGGACATCCCTGCTTCATGAGTTATGAAGACCATTTCACTTGGGGAAGTACAACTGAACTGTACGTAGAACTCCACACTCAGGCAGCACTCTGAGCTCCAAAGGGTTGAGCTCTATTAAATAGCAATTGCACTTGTCTAAGATGTTTGTCTCTCAGGATATGTGTTTAGGGCTGCAAAATGCGAGAATGAGGGTGCCCTCGAGACGTGCGCTTGTCATGTTCATTGTAGGCTTTACTCTAATCAGCTGCTTCATCTGTCACAGGAGATATTCAATTGATTGAAATGGAATTTCACATTTCATTGGCAACTCAACAGTGCCAATAAGATAAGCTGAAGAGAATTGCCACTGCTTTGAGTCCCTGGCATCAGTTGTAATTTGTTTTTGATTAATGTAGTATCCCTTTAAGGGGCTGCCCCTTTTACTTTAGCCCTCAGTTTGTTTGACTTAGTTTTATTAGTTTGCACAAAATAGTTGAGTCCCAAGCACTGAACCCCAATGCTCAATCAAGAGTTCACATCACACAGGATACACTGATATGACTCCCCAAGCCATGCTTCGTGGTTAAGTCTATAATCACTCGGGCAGCACGGTGGTGTAGTGGTTAGCACTGCTGCCTCACGATGCCGAGGTCCCAGGTTCGATCCCAACTCTGGGTCACTGTCCGTGTGGAGTTTGAACATTGTCCCTGTGTTTGCGTGGGTTTCGCCCCCACAACCCAAAAGATGTGCAGAGTAGGTGGATTGGCCACACTAAATTGCCCCTTAATTGGAAAAAATGAATTGGATACTCTAAATTTATTAAAAATAAATTTTGTTTACACAAAAGCCTATAATCACTCACCCCATCACATGTCAGGATGGGGGCTTCTTTGAAGTGCCCTTTGAGGAGGCAGATTTGGGTCCCATGTATCCATTCAATAACCCTGTCACCTAACACAACGATTTGGGGGGATTGCCATGAGAAATGTGCCAGTGAGACACTTGAGTGTCCAGGTGCATAATCCTGGTGGATTTGAGAGGGGGTGTGTGGGAATATACCAGTGTAAGAGGTGAGGGTGTGAGACTTAGTAGAGAGACACTCACTAAGGGGGAAGCGCATGGTGGAGGTCTCAGATGAGTAAAGGGCTGAGGCCAGGCCTACCTCAGGAACCTTCACCACTCACTTTAGTTTCCTTGCATGATTTTTCAATGCATGATTCTGGAGAAACATTGAATCTGTGGCCTCCTTCTGCACTGTAAATTCAATGATAATCTATGATTAATCTAGGACAAAGGTTCGGCACAACATCGTGGGCCGAAGGGCCTGTTCTGTGCTGTATTTTCTATGTTCTATGTTCTATGTTCTACTCATAGCGATAGAGCAGCAGCAGAGACAGAGACATGCGCTGCACGTGGCCAGGATCAGCATCCTGCTGAAGAGGAGGGGCTTAGAACCTTAGCTGCTCAGGCAACAACACCAGAGGGAGGACAGCCTTGTTTGTGGCTGGACTGACCAAGGTCTTCTGATGTCAGTCTTCCTATCTACAGACATGGAGCCACAGTGCTGGAGAAGACTGCATCTGTCCCAGGGGACAGCCTTTGCCATGTCCTGCAAGAGCTGGCACCACATGAGATTGGAGGCACCCGCTATCCATGACCCTTAATGTTACTGCCACTCTGAACTTCTATGCGAGTGGCCCATTTCAGGGCAGCACCGGTGATCTATGTGCCATCTCCAGCCAGCCGCACAAAAATGCATTTGCGGCAGAGGGTGATAGATATCCTTTATGCAAGAGCACACATGTATATCAACTAAAGGTACTAAAAGAGATGGCGGGTGAAATAGCAAAAGCGCTTCTGGTAATTTACCAAAATTCGCTGGACTCTGGAATGGTTCCGGCAGATTGGCAAAGAGCAAATGTGATGCTACTCTTTTAAAAATGTTGTAGACAAAAGGCAGGTAACTATAGGCTGGTTAGTTTAACTTCTGTAGTGAGGAAAATGCTTGAATTTATCATCAAGGAAAAATATAGCATAACATATGGATAGAAATTGTCCCATTGGGCAGACGCAGCATAGGTTCATGAAAAGCAAGTCACGTTTAACTAGGTTACTGGAATTCTTTCAGGACATTACGAGCGAGGTGAACAACGGGGAACTGGTGGATGTGGTGTATCTAGATTTCCGGAAGGTATTCAACAAGGTGCTGCACAAAAGTCTGCTGCATAAGATAAAGGTGCATTGCATTACGGTTAAAGTATTAGCAAGAATAGAGGATTGGTTAACTAACAGAAAGTAAAGAGTGGAGATAAATGGGTGTTTTTCTGGTTGGGGATCAGTGATGAGTGGTGTGCCTCAGGGATCAGTGTTGGAGTTGGGGAGCAAGTGTAATGTGTCAAAGTTTGCAGATGACACTAAGATGAGTGGTAGAGCAAAGTGTGCAGAGGACACTGAAAGTCTGCAGAGGGATATAGATAGTTTAAGTGAGTGGGCAAAGGTGTGGCAGGTGGAGTACAATGTTGGTAAATACTGTCATGAGAATGTCGCTTTAAGAAATGTTTGGCTGCTTATGTTATTGCAGCGATGTCAGAGTGTGGGTGGAGCTGAGCTCTGGTTCTGCTTTTTAGTTTCACTTTGAGAAAAGCTTGGGTGTGTCTGTCTTTTTGGTTTTGTTTTTCAGTGTGTTGTAGCCTAAGTCAGGAAAAGTAGCTGTACTGGTGATCTCTCTGCCATGAAGGACTATTTCTTAGACATTTGGTGAATTCAGAATTATAAATGTTTTCAGTATTGAATGTAAACCCTGATGTGCTTCTGCTTAGAGGTTTGTTAAGTCTTTTGGGTGTAAAAGGACAGCATACAGGTTACATAGTGTTGTATTCTTTGGGGGTTATCTTTGAATTAATGGTTGCTAAGATATTCACTGTTTGTTTTAAAAAGGTTAACTTGAGTTCATAGAGTAAACATTGTTTTGTTTTAAAAAATACTGGTCCATTTCTGTTGTACCATACCTGGAGAGTGAGCCGTGTGCTCCCCATACCACAATCTATTAAAAGTTGTGGGTCAGGTGATCTCCATGATACACTTTGGGATTCTCTAAACCCTGACCCATAACAATATGAGGTCGTCCATTTTGGTAGGAATAACATCAAAATGGGCTATTATTTAAATGTTTTAAAAATTTGCAGCATGCTGCTGTGCAGAGGGACCTGGGTGTCCTTGTGCATGAATCACAAAAAGTTGGTTTGCAGGTGCAGCAGGTAATTAAGAAGGCAAATGGGATTTTGTCTTTCATTGCTAGAGGGATTGAGTTTAAAAATACAGAGATTATGTTACAGCTGAATAGGGTGCTGGTGAGGCCACACCAGCAATTGTGCTATCCACAAGGCTACCGTGCTGCCCCACTACTCCTGCTCCTAGTTCTTATGTTCTTAACTTGGACTGGGACACGAAGAGCCAAGATGCCAGGGCAATAGGCTTCACCCATTTAGCAGGCATGCCCAAGTGCATGGTTCGACAGACAGAACCCTCGTGGCTCTGTCGTCTCCATGGCACCATGCGGCACCATTTATGAACCACTGGGGTTTCCATTCCATCAACGTGCAGATCGTCTCTGACCACACAATCTGAATTATACAGCACCAGGGTTCCAGGTTCGATTCCCGGCTTGGGTCACTGTCTGTGCGGAGCCTGCACACGTTCTCCCCGTGTCTGCGTGGGTTTCCTCCGGGTGCTCCGGATTCCTCCAACAAGTCTCGGAATTCGTGCTGTTAGGTAATTTGGACATTCTAAATTCTTCCTCTGTGTACCTGAACAGGTTCCGGAATGTGGCAACTAGGGGCTTTTCACAGTCACTTCATTGCAGTGTAAGCCTATTTGTAACACTAATAAAAATTATTATTATGATGATTATTATGTAAGGAGCAGAGTTAAAACTGGGGGTGAAGCATTGCGGGTGCGGGGGTGTTTACTCTATGAACTCATCACCACTTTGTAGGACACTGAGGGAGAATTCAGAATGTCCAAATCACCCAACAACATGTTTTTCGAGACTTGTGGGAGGAAACCGGACCACCCGGAAGAAACCCATGCAGACACGGAGAGAATGTGCAGACTCAGTACAGAGAGTGAACCATGCCAGGAATAGAACCCGGTTCCCAGGCGCTGTGAAGCAACAGTGCCAAATTAGGGTTAGGGTTATTCTTCCCTTTGAGTTTGTTCTGCCATTCATTGAGATCCTGGCTAATATGTATTTTGACTCTATCTACTTGCTTTGGTACCATGTCCGTTTACAACCTCCTCAGGTTTAACTTTCAATTCACCTCAATTGAACTTGTCCATTTTCACACAGCAAAAATTGCCTGCACTGCGTTTGAATATTGAAAGAAAAGCAGTAAAAAAATTGATTTGAAATTACTTGAAAGTCAGGCAGTCAGGCAGTTTCTTTGGAAGAGAATAGTGAAGAAAACAGAAAGGTAACCCGAGTAACAGCGTGAAAGAAGGGCCAGCTGATCTTGCAGTCAGTCCTGTTAAGCTGCTAGGCCAGCATTTTCAGGCTAGTGCAATATGGGGGTACTTCCCTGACACTGGCAATAACATACATTATGAGATGACAGCGAGTTTTACTGCACAACTGACCTTTGCTATTCCAGGCTGGGAGTGCTTGATGCTGAGTGGCCAAAGTGGGCTGACGTCCATCATCTTGATAAGCACAAACATTTAAGGGGAAATTCACGCTAAAGTAGAAAGAAAATGTACCTAAACTATTCATGAAAAGCAGATCCAGTGAGAATTTCAAGTCGTGGTTCTTTCAACAAAATAACAAATTGTGTGCTGCAGCCTGAGGCAATGATTTATTCAAGATGCAATCTCCTATTTAGAGTTGTACACTCAGAGAACACTGCAAGGAAACATTGGATTGCACAGATTAGGTTTGCTGAGTGCTTTCTGCAAAGTTACATAAGCTTGTCTCTACACAGATCTTTTAAGCAACTTTTGCTATCTATCCATCCATCTATCTCTCCAGTTAAAAATGTACCTGTTTTGAACACTACAAATTTCTTCCTTGAACGGCCATTGATTTTCTTCTTCCTCATTTGATCAATTCTTTTAGCCTTTTCCTGTATTCTGATCAGTTATTTTCAACTTGTTTTCCATATCAATCACTTCACACAAAATCCCTTGCATGGCACCTGACACGGAGAAAATTACTATCCTAAAGAAGGACACTGTGAATCATCTTGATGCGTGTAAAGTCATCAGGGAAACCCCTTCAGGGCTTATTGGGGGACAAATCGTGCTCAACAGACCAAGTAAACTTTTTTCAGCAGGTAATGAGTACAAAAATAAAGGGAACTTCATGGACATTGTTTACCTAGACCAGTGCAACTTCTGGTTAAGTTGTGTATAGCTGGTTGACCACGAAATAGAAGAGCAAACAACTGAAATCTTTACCTTTTCTTGATGGGTTTTGAAGCCTGTCCAAAGGCCACACTGGACCCATGCTAATTCTCAGCTACAATAGGCTCTTTAGAGGTCATATAACAATCCAATTGGGTTAGGGCAGCATGGTGGCACAATGGTTAGCATTGCTGCCTCACGGCGCCGAAGTCCCGGGTTCAAATGGCCCTGGGACATTGTCCATGTGGAGTTTGCACATTCTCCCCATATCTCCGTGGGTCTCACCCCCACAACCCAAAGATATGCAGGGTAGGTGGATTGCCCACGCTAAATTGCTCCATTATTTGAAAAAAAATTTAAAAGAACAATCCGTCTGGGTGGAATATTCCACGGGAATCTGAGAAAACCTCAGGACACAGCCTTTTGATATAGGGGGTGCGGGCAGAAGATCCCAAATAGCAATTTAAAGGGACAATTTAAATGGAGCTGATTTCCAGACCACAGGATTCTGCCCGAAACCTTTCTTGTCGTAACTGGAAATCTTTTTTCTCCCATCCTCCCAGAGGTTTAGAAGCGTTAAATATAACAGGGGTCACAGATCAGCCATGATCTCATTGAATGACGGGACAGACTCGAGGGGCTGAATGGTCTACTCCTATTCCTATGTTCCAATGCTCCTAAAGGATGCAGAGGTGGTTTAAGGGTGTGTGGTTGGTGGAAATGGCTATGCAGTGAGTAGCAGCCAGAAAAAAGGCAAGTCGACTGAACTTTTTAGAAACACATGGAATATTAGGTATCCATATGGGGCATTCCACTTTGGAATACCATGCGCAGTTCTGATCACCACATTACAGGGAACATGTCCAGGCACTGAGAAAAGTGAGTGAATATCTGATATCATGGGCGGAATTCGCCGACCTCCCGCCTGGTCGGAGAATCGACGCGGCGCCACGTGAATTGCGCCACGCTGCCCCGACGCCGGGACGCAATTCTCCGCAGTGCGGAGAATCGGCGCCATTGGCGCCAGCGTGGTCGGCGCAGCGCCGGTCGGGGTATGTGGCAACTCTCTAGCATGGGCTGGCGCGCCGATTTACCGGCCTGAATGGGCCGAGTGGCCATCAACAAAAAGCCGAGTCCCGCCGACGTCATTCTAACATCCTCTGAGCTGGCGGGACCTCGGCGTTGAAGGGTCCGGGGGCGACCTGTGGGGGGGGAGGGGGGTCCGACCCCGGGGGGGGTCCTCTGTAGTGGCCTGGCCCGCGATCGGGGCCCACCGATCGGCGGGCCGGCCTCTCTGCCCCCCAGCCTCATTTCCTCCGCGGCAGCTCCTGTAGCCCTGTGCCATTTGGAGTTGGGGCTGGCATGGGGAAAAAGGCCACTGCGCATGCGCTGGTTGACGCCGGGCCAACTCCGCATGTGCGGACCCCATGGCGCTGGGTTCAGTGCTGAGATCGGCAGCCCCACTCCAGCGCCGTCCTAGCCCTCTGTGGGCCGTAGAATGGGGTCCCAGAACGGGTGCCGACGCCGGAGTAAAACACTCCCGTTTTTACTCCGGCGTCGGCACTTCGACGCCCGTTGGGAAAATCCCGCCCCATAGACCTGACTGCAGAAGCTGAATTTGTTAATATTAAAGAACAGAAGACAGAAAGGAGATCTTACTGAGATTTGAAATAAAATATAATAAAGTCTTTGAAAATGTAGGGAATACTAGTGCACAAATGTTTTCTTCTGAAATTCCACTCTCTGGTATTTCAAAGAGCAATTTAACCATTTCTATTGAATGGGCTTATAAACAGAGAAATTTCAGAGAATTATGTTAATCTTTGTTCCCACTAAAATCCCACAGTTTAATTTTAGGGTCAAAGTTGATAAGATATAAAGAAAAAAAATGTAATCTTATTCCCTCATCATTTAAACATTTCTCAACATGTGACCTGAGGCACTCGCCTGGGCTCCTGATTAAACTTCTCTTGATACATTATGACCAGTTGATTCTGGTAGGAACTAACATTCTGAGGCTCGGTTCAAAAAATCCACCCACAAACAATCCATGTACTCATGCTGCGTGATTCAACATGTTTCTGCATTTTTTTCCCAGTCTCAGCCCCAGGATCTTGCCCCATCCCATAATGTTTTTGTCTTCACGGTTCAGACTTCCTTCTCACCTCAGCCCAGATAGGAGTCACAGATCGATGAGCACTACTAATGAAACAAAGCTACCTTCAAGAAAAATTGTCAGCAGAAACAGCTGAACTGCCAGTTGTGAATACAGTAAGCAAACAGTACTACAGCCTTTCATAGATTAAACACCTCCACCCTAACCCCATAACCCAGTAACCATCCCAATACTAAGGGCAATTTTGGCCACTAAGGGCAATTTAGCATGGCCAATGCACCTAACCTGCACATCTTTGGACTGTGGGAGGAAACCGGAGCACCCGGAGGAAACCCACGCACACACGGGGAGGACGTGCAGACTCCGCACAGACAGTGACCCAAGCCGGGAATCAAACCTGGGACCCTGGAGCTGTGAAGCAATTGTGCTATCCACAATGCTACCGTGCTGCCCACACTGAGAGTGCGAATGTCTGACACACACTGAGCTGCAAAGTATTAATTATTTGAACATAGAAACTAGGAGCAGGAGTAGGCCATTCGGCCCTTCAAGCTCGTTACGCCATTCAATACGATCATGGCTGATCCTCTATCTCAATGCCATATTCCTGCTTCTTCCCGATACCCTTTGCTGTTGTTAAAATCTGAAGAAGTTTCTATCTCTTTTTTGAAAACATTCAGTGACTTAGCCTTCACAGCTTACTCTGGTAGAGAATTCCACTGGTTCACTGCCCTTTGAGTGAAGAAATGTTTACTCATCTCAGTCCTAAATGGTCTCCCACAGAGCCTGAGACTGTGGGCGCGATTCTCCGATATGGAGGCCAAGTGTTCACGACGGCGCGAACATGGCCCGGGCACGACCTATTCTGGTCCCCACAGGGGGCCAGACCAGCGCTGGAGCAGTTCACGCCGCTCCAGCATCCTTACGCGGCGCCCATTTGGCGCTGCGCCAATCTGCGCAGTTGGGCCGCGCCATCCTGCGCATGCACGGGAAACATCT
Source organism: Scyliorhinus torazame (assembly GCF_047496885.1). Classification (NCBI taxonomy): domain Eukaryota; kingdom Metazoa; phylum Chordata; class Chondrichthyes; order Carcharhiniformes; family Scyliorhinidae; genus Scyliorhinus; species Scyliorhinus torazame. Next base: position 271,291,927 of record NC_092709.1, read on the forward strand.
TACGCACGCCGGCCCCTCACCAACATGGGGCCGGTGTTCTGGGGCCGCGTGCGAAAGGAGGTAGGCCTGGGGGGAGAGAGGCCAGCCCGCAGATCGGTGGGCCCCGATCGCGGGCCAGACCCCATCGGAGGCCACCCCGGTGAAGGAGCCCCCCCTCACTCCCCCACAGGCCGCACCCCCCCTCCCCCCCCCCCCCCCCCCAGCGTTCCCCTGGAATTCCCGCCGATAGCGACCAGGGGTGGACGGCACCTGCGGGAACCTGTCTTGTCGTAGCAGCCGCTCAGCCCATCCGGGCCGGGAATCGCCGCTCGCCGGTTCTCCGAGCGGCCCGGTGCGAATCGCACGCCGCTGGTTTCCGGGGGGTGGGAGAATCGCATGCAGGGGTCGGGGCGGTGTGGCACGATCCGTGCGGCGCCCTGGCGATTCTCCCACCCAGCGTGGGGGGGGAAAATAGTGCCCTGTGTTCCCTGACTTTAGATTCCCCATCCTGGGAAAACATCATCCCTGAACGTAGGCTATCCTGCTCCGTTAGAATTTTATATGCTGTAATCAGGGGCGAAATTCTCCCCCAACGGCGCGATGTCCGCCGACTGGCGCCAATCAGACAGGCATCGCGCCGGCCCAAAGGTGCGGAATGCTCCGCATCTTTGGCGGCCTAGCCCCAACATTGAGGGGCTAGGCCGACGCCGGAGGGATTTCCGCCCCGCCAGCTGGCGGAAATTGCGTTTGTTGCCCAGCCAGCTGGCGCGGAAATGCGGCGCATGCGCGGGAGCATCAGCGGCCGCTGCCAGTTTCCCGGCGCATGCGCGGGAGCGTCAGCGGCCGCTGTTAGTTTCCCGCGCATGCGCAGTGGGGAGAGTCTCTTCCGCCTCCGCCATGGTGGAGGCCGTAGCGGAGGCGGAAGGGAAAGAGTGCCCCCACGGCACAGGCCCGCCCGCGGATCGGTGGGCCCTGATCGCGGGCCAGACCACCATGGGGGCACCCCCCCGGGGTCATATCGCCCCGCGCCCCCCCCAGGACCCCGGAGCCTGCCCACGCCGCCTGGTCCCGCCGGTAAATACCAGCTTTGATTTACGCCGGCGGGACAGGCAATTTCTGGGCGGGACTTCGGCCCATCCGGGCCGGAGTATCCAGTGGGGGGTCTCACCAACCGGCGCGGCCCGATTCCCGCCCCCGCCCAATCTCCGGTACCGGAGACTTCGCCGGGGGCGGGGGCGGGATTCACGGCGGCCTACGGCCATTCTCCGACCCGGCGGGGGGTCGGAGAATGATGCCCCAGATCTCCACTCATCCTTCTAAACTCGAGTGAATAAAGGCTCACTTCAACCAATCTCTCCTCAAAGGACAGCCTATCAACCCCAGTATCATCCCAGTGAACCTCCGCTACACTCGATGAGAAGTATATCCTTTCTTAGGTACACCTGGTGAAGGAGCTGCGCTCCGAAAACTATTGATTTCAAACAAACCTGTTGGACATAACCTAGTGTTGTAAGACGTCTTACTGTGCCCACCCCAGTCCAACGGCGGTATCTCCACATCATGGCTTTCTTAGGTAGGGAGACCAAAACCAAAGATAGTACTCCAGGCGTGATCTCAACAAGGCCTTGTGTAACTGCAGTAGACATCCCTAGTTCTGAACTCAAATCCTCTTGCAATGAAGGCCACTGTACCATTTTCTTTCCTAATTGCTTGCTGGCCTTTCCACTTTCATTGCCTGATGTACATTTCCCAATATATCACCATTTAAATAATACTATTCCTTTATGTTTTTCACACCACAGTGCACAACTTCACATTTAGCCATGTTGTATTGCACCTTTCATGTGTTTATCCACTGACTCAGCCTGCCTAAGTCACATGTGAGACCTCCTCCCAACTCACAATTCCACCCAGTTTTGTGTTGTCAGCAAACTTGGAAATGTTACATTTGGTTTCCTCATCTAGGAATTGAGGCCCAAGCACTGATCCTTGCATTACCCCACCAGACACTGTCTACCACTTGGAAAAAGACCCATTTATTCCCACTCCTTGTTTCCTGTCTGTCAAACATTACTTACTTCATTAGTAAGTGTGTAGAAGTCTGTGTGCCAAAGAAGCAAATCCGCGTGTTTCCCAACAGGAAACCCTGGATGAACAGGGATATCCACTGCTTGCTGAAGTCTAGGTCTGAGGCGTTCAAGTCAGGCGACCCTGACCTCTACAAGAAAGCCAGATGTGATCTAAAGAAATCCATCAAAGATGCCAAAAGATAGTACCGGACCAAGCTCGAGTCCCAGGCTAGCCACATGGATCCCGCCGTCGCTGGCAAGGTCTGCAAGACATAACGGGCTACAAGATGAAGGCATGTAAAATCGCTGGCTCCAACGCACCCCTCCCTGATGAGCGCAACGCATTCTATGCCCGCTTTGAGTAAGAGGTCAGCGAGAGTGAGCCCCCCACCCCAGAAGCCGTGGATGAACTTGTATCTGAGATCACCACTGCAGATGTCAGAGCAGCCTTCTCGCAGGTCAACCCACGGAAAGCCACTGGCCCGGATGGGGTACCTGGACGGGCACTCAGGTCTTGCGTGGATCAGCTGGCGGGGGTATTCGCAGACGTCTTCAACCTCTCTTTACAACTGAGGTCCCTATCTGCTTCAACAAGACGACCATCATCCCAGTACCAAAACAAAGCCAAGCAGCATGCCTTAATGACTATTGTCCAGTGGCTCTGACATCCATCATCATGAAGTGCTTCGAAAGGTTAGTCATGACACAAATCAACTCCTGCCTCCCGGATTGCCTTGATTCACTAAAGTTCGCCTACCGCTGCAACAGGTCCACGGCAGATGCTATCTTCACGGCCCTGTACTCTACACTGGAACACCTAGATAACAAAGGCACCTATGTCAGACTATGACACCTATGTCAGCCTTCAACACCATCATTCCGACAAAACTATTCTCCAAACTCCGTGGTCTTGGCCTCGGCTTCTCCCTCTGCGACTGGATCCTGAACTTTCTACAGGCCACAATCAGTAAAGATAGGCAACAACACCTCCTCCATGATCATCCTCAACACCGGTGCCCCACAAGGCTGTTTCCTCAGCCCCCTACTATACTCCTTATACACCTATAACTGTGTGGCCAAATTGCCCCTTCAACTCGATTTTCAAATTTGCTGATGACACCACCATAGTGGGTCGGATTTCAAACAATGATGAGACAGAATACAGGAATGAGATAGAGAATCTGGTGAACTGGTGCGATGGCAATAATCTCTCCCTCAATGTCAACAAAACAAAGGAGATTGTCATTGACTTCAGGAAGCGTAGTGGAGAACATGTCCCTGTCTACATCAATGGGAACGAAGTAGAAAAGGTCAAGAGCTTCAAGTGTTTAGGTGTCCAGATCACCAACAACCTGTCCTGGTCCCCCATGCTGACACTATAGTTAGGAAAGCCCACCAATGACTCTACTTTCTCAGAAGACTAAGGAAATTTGGCATGTCAGCTACGACCGTCACCAACTTCTACAAATGCACCATAGAAAGCATTCTTTCTGGTTGTGTCACAGCTTGGTATGCAGCCTGCTCTGCCCAAGACCGCAGGAAACTGCAAAAGGTCGTGAATATAGCCCAGTCCATCACGCAAACCAGCCTCCAATCCATTGACTCTATCTATAATTCCCGCTGCCTCAGAAAGGCAGCCAGCATAATTAAGGACCCCACGCACCCCGGACATACTCTCTTCCACCTTCTTCCATCAGGAAAAAGATACCAAAGTTTGAGGTCACTTACCAAACGACTCAAGAACAGCTTCTTCCCTACTGCCATCAGACTTTCGAATGGACCTACCTACTGTATACTAATACCTGTGACAATAATAAATCAAATCAAATCAAACCAATTCTCGATCCATGCAAATACATATGCTTTACTTTTGCCCACTAACCTCGGGCGTCATTCTCCGACCCCCCGCCGGGTCGGAGAATGGCCGTAGGCCGCCGTGAATCCCGCCCCCGCCCCCGCCGAAGTCTCCGGTACCGGAGATTGGGCGGGGGCGGGAATCGGGCCGCGCCGGTTGGCGGGACCCCCTGCTGGATTCTCCGGCCCGGATGGGCCGAAGTCCCGCCCAGAAATTGCCTGTCCCGCCGGCGTAAATCAAACCTGGTATTTACCGGCGGGACCAGGCGGCGCGGGCGGGCTCCGGGGTCCTGGGGGGGGGGCGCGTGGCGATCTGACCCCGGGGGGTGCCCCCACGGTGTCCTGGCCCGCGATCGGGGCCCACCGATCTGCGGGCGGGCCTGTGCCGTGGGGGCACTCTTTCCCTTCCGCCTCCGCTACGGCCTCCACCATGGCGGAGGCGGAAGAGACTCTCCCCACTGCGCATGCGCGGGAAACTGACAGTGGCCGCTGACGCTCCCGCGCATGTGCCGGGAAACTGTCAGCAGCCGCTGACGCTCCCTCGCATGCGCCACATTTCCGCGCCAGCTGGCGGGGCAACAAACGCCATTTCCGCCAGCTGGCGGGGCGGAAATCCCTCCGGCGTCGGCCTAGCCCCTCAATGTTGGGGCTAGGCCGCCAAAGATGCGGAGCATTCATCACCTTTGGGCCGGCGCGATGCCCGTCTGATTGGCGCCGTGTTTGGCGCCAGTCGGCGGACATCGCGCCGTTGGGGGAGAATTTTGCCCCTCTTATGTGAGCCTTATCAAAAGCCTTCTGATAGCCCAAATATACCACATATACTGGTTCTCCCTTATCTATTCTACTTGTTCTATTCTCAAAAAACTCTTGTAGATTTGTTAAGCATGATTGCCTTTCATAAACCAATGCTGGTTTTGTCCAATCCTCCGAAGGCTTTCAAAATGTTTTGATATCACAGGCGAGATTCTCCTCCCCCCCGCCGAGTCGGAGAATCGCCGGGGGCTGGAGTGAATCCCGCCCCCGCCAGTTGCCGAATTCCCCGGCACCGTATATTTGGCAGGGGCGGGAATCGCGCCGCGCCGTTTGGCGGGCAACCCCCCCCCCCCCGCGATTCTCCGGCCCGGATGGGCCGAAGTCCCGCTGCTAGAATGCCTGTCCCACCGGCGTGGATTAAACCACCTCTCTTACCGGCGGGACAAGACGGCGTGGGCGGGCTCAGGGGTCCTAGGGGGGGCGTGGGGCGATCTGGCCCCTGGGGGTGCCTCCATGGTGTCCTGGCCCGCGATCGGGACCCACCGATCCGTGGGCGGGCCTGTGCTGTGGGGGCCCTCCACTGCACATGCGCAGGGTGCCGTGAGCGGCCGCTAGCGCTCCCGCGCATGCGCCGCACGGCAATGTCATTTCCGCGCCAGCTGGCGGGGCGGAAATCAGTCCGGCGTGGGCCTAGCCCCTCAAAGTTAGGGCTCAGCCCCCAAGATGCGGAGGAGTCCGCACCTTTGGGGCGGCGCGATGCCCGACTGATTTGCGCCGTTTTTGGCGCCGGTCGGTGGACATCGCGCCGATACCGGAGAATTTCGCCCCACGTCTTTCGTAACAGATTCTAACATCTTTCCCACAACTGATATCTGGCTAATTGGTATGCAATTCCACATTTTTTATCTCCTTCCCTTTTTAAATAGTGGGGTTAAATTTGCCACCCTCCAATCTGTAGGAACTGCTCCAAAGACGAGAGAATTTTTGAAGATGACCACCAAAGCATCCAATGATTCCAGGGCAACTTCCTTTAATACTCTGGGGTGTAGATTATCAGGCTCTGGTGAATGTGTGGATGCCTAATAGTCAATTTGCTGTTTGGATGTGCAGCCCAAGTTCAGCTACCAAAATATTCCCTTAACCTGAGCTCCCTGCTTCCTCCCTACCCAGATCCGTGTGCCAGATCCTGCCCCAGATCAGCCACAGATCCCAGCAGTCTGAATATTTCCTATCACAGCCAACTGCTCCCTTCCAAATCCAGTTCCTGTCTCTGTGCAGTGTGATGCAGGCACAGCAATCCAAGCCAAGGTCACGCCTTCAGCTTGGGTGAAAGAAGCCTTTGCACTTTGCCTTCTCTTATTCCTGTCCCGAGACCAGGAGGCAAGAAGAAACAAAGGGAATAGAAAACTTAGAAAAAGAATTAAGTGCAAAAGGCAGGTAGACATATAAAAAGAGATGTGCATGTATTTGTAAAAAAGCCATTCAGAGACAGGTAAACTTATAAAAGGAAGGGAAAAGGGTAAGATAAATGGAAAATGACTTGCATGAAGTGTGTGTCTGATGCTTATAACGCCGGGTAGGGACGATTTTGAACCTGCGTTAGCCATTAGTGAGAATGGCGATACGGATGGAAAATTCGGTGAGAATCAGAAAACACGATTCTCTCCGGGGAGATCCTGATTTCCGATTTTCCAGCCATCTCAACAGTGGCATCATAAGAAATCTGCTGTGGAAGGTCAGGAACATCATTTTAGTACATTATAATATCATTAGCGTGCCCTTCCTTCGGGACATCGCAGTGGATATCGGAGGTGAAAACTCAGGTCACCATTACCATCCAGGATGCTTGTCACAGAAGGGGCAGAGGAATTATGGACCCAGCTGAGTTGGCAAGTCTAGTGATTGCGATCGACCAGCAGCAGTGACTTCAGTGTGCCATTGCACGCAGTCAGGAACAGTGTCCTGCAGAGGAGGGGGAAGATGGGCCTTTTCTTCTTCTGCGAGCAGGACCACAGATATCGAAGCCTTGGAGGAGAGATTGCCGGCCAAGGGTAGTCGGACATCAAACTTCCTACCCAGGAATGTCAGAGCTCCAGTGTTGGAGAAGACTACGTCTGTCCTGGAGGACAGTGAGACACCTGCTCCAGGTAATGCAAGACTTGCACCACATGGACTGGGAGGTCACCCATTGCTTGTGGCCCTAAAAGGTACTGGGCGAGATTCTCCATTGGCTGACACCGAAAGCGGGTGGAGAATAGGTTCCGATACCAAAATCGCGGTGGGCACCGACTTTATGCCAAATCGCAATTCTCAGTCACCTCGACAGCACGTCAATGGGTCCAGAACGCATGTACAGTAAACACCGTGTGAATCTCATTAGAGTGCCTGACCCGGTAGTCTCCAGTGCATCCGCGATTCTCTGCCTCCGATGGGCGGAGTTCCCGATGGTGCGGTTCACTTCTGCTTTTAAAAATCGTGAAACCAGCGTCATGGCTGATGAGGGAGAGAGTGAGGAGGTCTGGCACAAAGAGATGCGACTGTGGGCTGCCGGGCCAGACACTGGCCAGGCTGGCTGGCTGGGGTGGTGCGGGCCCTGCCAGGGCGGGGGAGGGGGGGGGGGCAGGGGGCGGTGATAGGGTAACGGACCGAGTGGCAAGGGTGACCCCCCCCCCCCCCCCCCCCCCCCATGGGACTGGAGTGGTGTTCAGGCACAGACCGCAATTGCTGCCGCCTGCAAGGCAGCCATCTTGCTGCACACCCTACTGACCACCCACCTTGGCCCCTAGTTCCGCAGACTGACCCCGGCCAAATGCGTTCCCCCCCACCCTGGCACCCCACCCTCCACCATCCATCTCCACCCTGGCACCACCCACTGGTGGGGCATCAGACAACCCACCCAGGGCAACGTCCACTGTAGCCCCACGGGGGCACAGGACGGGGACTGCGGAGCACCCGCAATGCCAGCCGACGGTACCCCTGGCATCAGGGAGGGCACCAGGGCCAGAGGCTCCCATGGGACCAGTGATGCGGGGATGGGGGAACATGCGGGGGCATAGCCTGCAGTGCCAACCGGGGCCACCATGTAGCCCGCTGGACCTGGTTAGAATTTCATAGAATTTACAGTGCAGAAGGAGGCCATTTGGCCCATCGAGTCTGCACCAGCACTTGGAAAGAGCACCCTACCCAAGGTCCACACCTCCACCCTGTCCCCATAACCCAGTAACCTCACCCAACACTAAGGGCAATTTTGGACACTAAGGGCAATTTAGCATGGCCAATTCACCTAACCTGCACATCTTTGGACTGTGGGAGGAAACCGGAGCACCCGGAGGAAACCCACGCACACACGGGGAGAATGTGCAGACTCCGCACAGACAGTGACCCAAGCCGGGAATCGAACCTGGGACCCTGGAGCTGTGAAGCAATTGTGCTATCCACAATGCTACCATGCTGCTCACATGGTTGGGCACGGGGGACGCCCCACGCTTACATGTTGGCCTTTCAACTCCTGCAGACAATGGATATTGGAATTCAACCAGCAATGGTGGCCTTCCTGCTCGTCGTCGCAGCCCTGTATGAGCTGGAGCTGCTCGAGGATTGGACATTACAGCAATGAAGCGTGCTGTAGTGGAGTGTGCAGGAAGTAGTCGCCCAGGTTGGAGAGCTGGCCACCCAGCAGGCTGAGGAGGAGGAGATACTACGGAGATGCTGCTTGAGGCCTCGTGTGTATCGGCAGTACCTGTCATTCGAGTACCTGCCAGATCGAACATGTGGTTGAAGTCTCCGGCTGAGCAGGGAGACAGTGTGAGAGATCTGCCAGATAATGGCACACCTGGCACCGAGGAGGTATGGGGGAGGATACCCGCTCCCAGTGGCCGTCAAAGTCGCCATGAACGGTTACGACCACGGGGTCCTTCCAGGCGCTGAGGGGGGACCTGTCCGGGATTTCACAGACCTCGGTGCACAGGTGCATCCGCGCCATCATAGAAGCCTTATATGCCGAGTCGGCTCAATACATCCATTTCAATGTGGACCGAGCCCACCAGAATGCCCGGGCAGCCGGGTTCGCCACTATCGCACACATGCCCTGGGTCCAGAGGGTGATCGACGGGATGCATGTCCCCTACAAGCACCTGAAGATGATAGGGCGCTCTACACAAACTGAAAGGGATACCACTCGATGACCGGGTAGCAGATATGTGACCATCAGCTCTGCATCATGCACTTCTGCGCCCAATACCGGGGCTTCATCCTAGCACACTCGACGATTCCTGACAAGTTCGAGACACCCCCCCCGCCATCCCCCAACCCCACCCCCGGTTGGGGAGTTGGTTCCTGCGCGACAGGAGTTATCCACTACGGTCGTGGCTGACGACACCTATTTGGAGGACACAGACCGACGGCGAGACCCTCTACATGAAGCTCATGCAGCAACCAAGAGCGTGATCGAGCAGTGTTTAGGCCACTTGAACATGCGGCTCAGGTATCTGGAGCACTCTGGAGGGGCCCTCCAGTATGATGTTGAGAGGGTCGCCCAGCTGTGGGGGATGTGCTGGAAGAGGAGGATAAACAACAGGCCTCATCTGAAGAGGAAGATGCGGAGGACGGGGAGAATTAACAGTTCATGGGACCCAGGCATGAATGGGAGGTTGCACCTCCCCTGCAGGAGTTATCAGCATGGGCCCCATCACCTCCTCCTCCCTCGGGGTGCCCGATGGCCCCCAGGTTACTCCATGATCAGGACCAGGCGAGCCAGGACGCGAGGATCATGGGCTTCGTCTGCATCGCATGCATGTCCCAGGTGCAGGTTTCATCAACTGCACCCATTGGCTCTGCAGTCTCCTGTTGGCATGTGGTGCTGTTTGTGAACTGCAAGGGATACCACTCCCTCAGTGTCCAGTTCACTTGTGACCACGTAATGAGCATCATGCAGGTGTGTGCCCATTTCCCAGGGAGCGTTCTTGATCTTTGCATTTTGCAGCGCTTGCAGATCTCAGCCATTTTTTGAGGGAGAGCAGTGGCTGGAGGGATGGCTCCTCAGGGACAAAGGGTATCCACGCATGAGGTGGCTGATGATGCCAGAGCAGAGGCCACAAACACCCGCTCAGACTCAATACAATGAGGCTCTTGCATTAACACGTGTGCTGGTCAAACAGGCAACAGAACTGTTCAAGATGCACTTCCGCATCTGAACATGGACCTGTCTGATAAGGATCCCCTCTCGCACATAATTACCCATTGATGCATGTCCTTGCCTCCCTGCTGCTCTGTGGCATGGTGGCACTGCTGCCTCACAGCTCCAGGGACCCGGGTTCAATTCCAGCATCGGGTGACTGCCTGTGTGGAGTTTGCACTTCCTCCCCGTGTGTGCGTGGGTTTCCTCCGGGTGCTTGGGTTTCCTCCCACAGTCCAAAGATGTGCAGGTTAGGTGGTTTGGCCAAATTACCCCTTTGTCCAATAGATTAGGCAGGGTTACTGGGTTACGGGGATAGGGTGGAGGCGTGGGTGTAAGTAGGGTGTTCTTTCCAAGGGCCGGTGCAGACTCAATTGTATGATTCTATTGTTGGGTACTTCATCCTCATCTATTTTGGAATGCTTTGAATGTCCATGGGTTTCCTTCCCTTCCTCATAAATCTTCCTCCTCAGAGGTTGAAGTTCTGCCCATGGTCTCCTCATCATCAAGATGTCAGCTCCATCACTGTGTAATGCTATGCTGGGTGCATCATATAATAACTATTCTTGAAACACTTGCTGGGACATATTGGAGAAGTCCACCTGAGCAATTGCACATCAGAATCTCTGGCGAAATTCTCCCCAAACGGCGCGATGTCCGCCGACTGGCGCCCAAAATGGCGCGAATCAGACGGGCATCGCGCCTCCCCAAAGGTGCGGAATGCTCCGCATCTTTGGGGGCCGAGCCCCAACATTGAGGGGCTAGGCCGGCGCCGGAGGGATTTCCGCCCCGCCAGCTGGCGGAAACGGCCTTTGTTGCCCCGCCAGCTGGCACGGAAATGACATGTCATGGCGGCGCATGCGCGGGAGCGTCAGCGGCCACTGACAGTTTCCCGTGCATGTGCAGTGGGGAGAGTCTCTTCCGCCTCAGCCATGGTGGAGACCGTTGCGGAGGCGGAAGGGAAAGAGTGCCCCCACGGCACAGGCCCGCCCGCGGATCAGTGGGCCCCGATCGCGGGCCAGGCCACCATGGGGCACCCCCCGGGGTCAGATCGCCCCGCGCCCCCCCAGGACCCCGTAGCCACAATCCATCTGCACAATGATGAAGGGAAATTACTTGTGGTTTGACCTTTATTTGACCTGAGTTGGGACCTATATTACAACATATGAGCAGCAAGTGATGCCCTGCAATTTGGACAAAGGCTGTGTCTCTTTGAGTCTGCCACCCAAAAAATAAGGGGAAACTAAAGTACTCGTCCCATATGAGCAGCAGGTCATTAGTCACTTTCCTAATGGATCTGTGTGCTGCTGACTGGGAAATGGCAACCAGGTCTCCTGGTGAACCCTGGAAAGAGCTTGAAGCATAGAAGTTCAGTGTGATGGTGATCTTCACAACCACTGACTGAGCATTGGAAAGTGGGTGGCGGTGGAGTAGTTGATGAATTGTGGCTTCAGTTGCTGCTGCACCATGTGACAAATGTCTATCATAATATCATGCCTCAACCTGAGTCTTCTCTGGCCCTGCTTTTCTGTCATCGTCAGGTATGATGACTTAAGTCTGTGCAACCTCCCGACAGAGTAGAATCTGGTTGTTCTCCCTCTCCCCCTGGTGCTCACGTCACTGCATCTTCCTCCTGAACTTCAGTCCTTCCTCAGGGCTAAATCGCTGGCTTTTAAAGCAGACCAAGGCAGGCCAGCAGCACGGTTAATTCTCGTACCAGCCTCCCCGAACAGGCGCCGGAATGTGGCGACTAGGGGCTTTTCACATTAACTTAATTTGAAGCCTACTTGTGACAATAAGCGATTTTCATTTCATTTCATTTTCTCTAAAGCAAATGCACAGAAAAGGGATCTCCCCTGACCTGGTCTGCTTGCGCACTTTGGAACCAAAAAATTGGGGTGCAAAAGTCAGAAACCAGTGGAGGAAGCTGGCGATTTAAAAAAAGAAATTTAGAGTGCCCAACTCAATTTTTTTCCTAATCAATTAAGGGCCAATTTAGTATGACCAATCTACCTATGCTGCACATCTTTGACCCCAGTGGAAATGATACAGAAAACTTGGAAAATCAACATATCCATCACATATCCCATTTTTCCAAGACTTCCATGGATCTTCTACTGAAGTTGTGGTTGATGAACAGGAGTGGAAGAACCACATAGAAATTCAACCCAACAGAAACACAATCGGAGATCAACTAGAGGATCTTAACAAAATTAATTAAAATTCAGCAGGATGGACAACCTATACTGTTTCAAACTCTAATCTGATGAAAAGATTGATTTTGAGAGATTACTTACTGCAAAGTGCATATATGCTGAAAGAAATAAACACCACAGGTCCCCAGGTCAAATCAGACAAGTACTCGCCGATGATAATTTTCCCCCTTGGAAGTCTTTTGCTCGTTAGGCCAGTACCATCAATATTACGATATCCATAAGTACATTCATTAATCAATAAATATATCATGCAGAACTTTGACTGACATCGTTTACATAGGTCATTGATTCATAAATAAAATCCTCTCTTTGAAAGCAAGATTAAATAACCATCTGGTCTTTTGGGGCACAAGGTTACACAAGGACATTTTTCCACCTGTTCAATATTTTGAATCTTGCGGCCTTTAATTTTGACATGCTGGATGACTTTTTTTTCAGGAAACATTTTATTGAGGCATTTATAATTTTAACATTGAAATTTTTTTTTTACAGTACGCAATTATTTTTTTTCATTTAAGGGGTAATTTAGCGTGGCCAGTCCAGTGACCCTGCACATCTTTGGGTTGTGGGGGTGAAACCCACGCAGACACGGGGAGAATGTGCAAACTCCACATGGACAGTGACCCAGGGCTGGGATTCGAACCCGGGTCCTCAGCGCGTAGGCAGCATAATTTTAACATTTTAACATATTAACATTCTAAATAACAGAACGGGGTTAATATCTGTTATGAAATTTCTCTGATGGTTTCTATCAAACACAATTTTTTTTTCTCAATGTTTATCCTCGGTGTACTGCTAAACACTTCTGTTTAAATTTACAAGATTTCCTGATTGGCATTGTCTGAATGCAAGTTGTAATAATGTAAATTTATAAATCTAAACTATCCTGTGGAAAGTGGAATACATTTTCTTTTTTCCAAAGAGCTCAATAATGACATAAAACTTAGTCTAAAATATTTGGCATATTTTAACAGACTCGTTATTTCTTGTCCTGAAGCAAATTCTAGTAGAAATATCCAGAAGGGCTCCCTCATTCACAACCTTATTTTATATTAACTCGTAGTGATCAGGAAGATCTTATGGGAGTGCTACAATTAGCACTTGTAGACTGTTAAAAGAAAAGAAAATGAGCCAGTATGCTCACTCTTGATCTTTATTCCATAATTTGGAATACCTGCTGTCCTCTGACCACCAAACAGAGGTCAATGTGGACAGCCCAAAGTCGGTCATCTTGCGCGCTGGCGTCTGGACAGGGCATCTGGGGGCTCGTTGAGCTTCCCAGGACGATACTTGACATCGTAATTGTAGGTGCAGAGTTCGATTCTCCACCTCAAGATTTTGACATTTTTTATTTTGTCCCGTTGTGCGTTGTCAAACATGAAGGTGACCGACCGCTGGTCGGTGACGAGGCTAAACGGCTAGGTAGTGCCTCCAGTGCTGCACAGCTTCCACTATGGCTTGTGCTTCCTTCTCGACCAAGGGGTGTCGAATTTCGAAGCGTGGAGGGTCCTAGAGAAGAATGCTACTGGCCTGCCCGTCTGGTTGAGTGTAGTGGCCAGTGCGACGCCTGACACATCGCTCTCTACCTGAAAGGGGATGGACTCGTCCACATCGTGCATTGCGGCCTTGGTGATGTCGGCCTTGATGCGGCTGAAGGTCGAGCGGGCCTCATCCGTCAGGGGAAAACTGATGGTTTGAATAAGTGGGCGGGCTTTGTCTACGTAGTTGGGGACCCACTGGGCGTAGTATGAGAACAGCCCCAGGCATCATTTTAGGGCCTTGAGGCTGTGGAGAGGGGGGAGTTCTGTGAGGGGGCGCATACAGTCGGGGCCGGGCTCTCGGACTCCGTTCTCCACGGCGTAGCCGAGGATGGCTAGTCGGGTAGTACGGAAGACGCACTTTTCTTTGTTGTATGTGAGATTGAGGGATTGGGCGGCCTAGAGGAACCTCTGAAGGTTGGCATCATGGTCCTGCTGATCATGGCCGCAGCTGGTCACATTGTCCAAGTACGAGTATGTAGCCCGCAAACCGTACTGGTCCACCATTTGGTCCATCGTTTTCTGAAAGACCGAGACTCCGTTAGTGACGCCGAAGGGGACTCTGAGGAAGTGGAAGAGTCGGCCGGCTGCTTCAAAGGCAGTGTAGTGGCGTTCTTGTGGTAGTACCAAGTATTGTGGTACCTGAGAGGCGGATGACCATTGGTTAGACCCAGGAGTCTACCATTGGCTGTATTACGTAGCTCCGCCCTGAAGGCGGAGTATAACAGATGGTGCCATCCCAGCAGCCTTCACCTTCTGTACCGAAGCTGCTGGGGAACATGTTCTAGTAGATTAAAGCCTTCAGTTATGAAATCACTTCGTCTTGAGTGTAATTGATCGCGCATCAGCTCTTCCGGGCGGATTGTGACCTGGTGGTAGGCCGACTTCAGATCGACCGTTGAGAACACACCGTACTGCACGATATGGTTGACCATCTCCACTATGTGAGGGAGTGGGTACGCATCCAGTTGCGTGAACCGGTTAATTGTCTGGCTGTCGTCCACAACCATCCGATTCCTTTTCTCGGTCCGGACGGCCACCAGTTGCGCTCTTCAAGGGATGTTGCTGGCCTTGATGTTCCCTTCACTCAACAGTCGCTGGACCTCCGACTTGATAAATGTCATGTCTAGCGAACTGTACCGCCTGCTCCTGGTGGCGATGGGCTTACAGTCGGCAATGAGGTTCGCAAAGAGTGAAGGGGGGGGGAGACCTTGAGGGTCGCGACGCTGCATACCTTGAGGGGGAGCAAGGGTCCGCTGAACTGTAAGGTCAGGCTTCGGTGATTATATTGAAAGTCCAATCCGAGCAGTAGGGGGGTGCAGAGGTGGGGGAGGACATAGAGCTTAAAACGAGCGTACTCTGCACCCTGCAACATGAGATTGGCGATACAGTACCTCCGGATCTGAACCGAATGGGACCCGGAGGCAAGGGAGATTGTTTGTGATCCTGGGTAGGTGTGCAGGGAGCAGCGCCTTACCGTGTTGGGGTGGACAAAGCTCTCCGTGCTTCCGGACTCGAAAAGACAGGGGGTCTCGTGCCCGTTGACCCGGACGATCATCATGGACTTCTTCAGCTGTTTCGGCTGCGACTGGTCGAGAATGACAGCACCCAGCTGAGCGTAGCCTGTGTGGTTGGTGGAATCACAAGATGGCGGCCCCCATGAATCACACGTGTAGGGCTGGGGCGAAGATGGCAACCAAGATGGCCACCCGCATCCGTCGCACGTGTTGGTCGGTGCCGGAGCCGGTGGCCAAGATGGCGGCCCCCATGAGTCGCACGTGTCGGTCGTGTTGGGGCCGGTGACCAAGATGGCGGCCCCCACGTGTCGCACGATGATGATGACGCATCTGTCGGGAGCGTTCCGGGCAGGCACGCAGCCACATTGCGGGGTCTGGGGGGCTGCAAGTCCATGGGTCGGGCCTGGTGCATTTTCGGTTTCTGAGACAGACTCTAGCGAAGTGCCTCTTTTTCCCACAGTCGCTGCACATCACTGTGCAGGCTGGGCTCGCTGCCGGAGGTGTTGGCCCTGGCCGCAGAAGTAACACTGCGGTTCCCCGGGATGGGCTGGCAGGCGCACGGCACGCAGGCCTGCGACGTAGTCGGGTCCGACAGGGGCTGTGACGAGAGTGTCCACGAGGGGTTCGCCAGGCCCGCGGGGAACGCACTGAGGTTCTGGTAGGCCACCTCTAGTGAGGTAGCTAGCTTTACCATGTCCCGCAGGTCAGAGGTCCCGTTTTCCAGCAGGCACTGCCTGATGTAGTTCGAGCGGACCCCCGCCACGTGTCCTGGATCTGTGAGTTCATGTGTTCCTCCGCCATCACATCCCGGTAGCTGCAGTTCCTTGCGAGTAGAGTCAGGGTTTCCAGGTACTCGTCCAGCGACTCTCTGGCACGTTGACGGCGAGTAGTGAGGAGGTGTCTGGCAAACACCTCATTTACGGGCTTAATGAAGTGTGCTTTGAGGGCTGCGACCGCCGCCTCGTACGTGGCTGCTTTCTCGATCGTTACTGAGATTCGATGGCTGACCCGAGCGTGGAGGAGTCGCAGCTTGAGGGTCTCCGTGGGAGGCATTGTGGAGGAGTTGAGGTTGGCCTCGAAGCCAATGTTCGAATATCTTCTTGGCTTCGGACGCGCGGGCGGCGAGTTCGAGCCTGTCTGGCTTGAGAGCAGCTTCCATAGTGCTGTCTATGATTAATAAATGATTATACCTTCAATTCACCGAGAGGCAGTGAGAGCGAGTGAACATTAGGCTTTATTAATCATGAACTCGCCTGCCAGAGTCGGTTGTACAGATGAATGCCGCCCACAGGCAGCCGATCTATATATGGCCCCGGTGAGGGTGGAGCCAGAGGCGGAGTTACAGTACAGTACCTGGAAGCTGCTCGTATCACCACTTCCAGGTCATAGGTCATAGGTTACAGTATCATACATGCATTAGGTGAATACATTCACCACATTCACCCCCTGTTAAAAAAATCAAGTCCAGCCGGGGTGACGTGGGGTCATTACATATGAAAATGAAATGAAAATGAAAATCGCTTATTGTCACAAGTAGGCTTCAAATGAAGTTACTATGAAAAGCCCCTAGTCGCCACATTCCGGCGCCTGTTCGGGGAGGCTGGTACGGGAATTGAACCATGTTGCTGGCCTGCCTTGGTCTGCTTTCAAAGCCAGCGATTTAGCCCTGTGCTAAACCAGCCTGGAGGCCGGATCGTTCTCTTCGACCTCCTCAGCTCAGGCGGTGCGGCGGGCACGGTTGTTGCAGGTGGTGACTCCAGGGGCGTTGTGTCTGGAGCTTGAGCCTCAGTCCGGCGTGTCGGAGACAGTTGGAGTGTCGGGGTAGGCAGGGGGGTGATGGGTGGCGGCAGTGTGGCGGGGGAAAATACAGGAGACCCAGGGGAGCGTACGGGGAGCTGAGGGTGGCGCCGATCAGCGGGGAGGGGGGCGTGTTGGCAGGGGAACCAGCTGGCGCCAGGTCCCGTAGGGAGACCATACCTTGCGGCCGTCCTGGTGCGCCATGTAGGCGTGCTGGGGGTTGGCGTGGTGCAGCTGGACCCACTCGACCAGGGGTCAGTCTTATGGCTCCTCATGTGCCTCCGGAGAAGGACTGGTCCCGGAGGTGTCAGCCAAGATGGAAGCGAGACCCCGGAGATGGACTTCCTGGGAAAGATAAACAAACTATCGTGAGGGGTCTTATTCGTGGCTGTGCAGAGTAGTGATCTGATGGAGTGGAGGGCGTCGGGGAGGACCTCCTGCCAGCGAGGGATCGGGAGACTTCTAGACCTGAGGGCCAGAAGAACGGCCTTCCATACCGTCGCGTTCTCCCTCTCCACCTGCCCGTTTCCCTGCGGGTTATAGCTCGTAGTCCTGCTTGAGGCGATGCCTTTGCTGAGCAGGTACTGACATAGCTCATCGCTCATGAACGATGTGCCCCAGTCGCAGTAGACGTAGGCAGGGAAACCGAACAGTGTGAAGATGCTGTGCAGTGCCTTTATTACAGTGGCCGAGGTCATGTCGGGGCAGGGGCAGCGAAGGGGAAGCGGGAGTACTCTTTGATGACGATGAGGAAGTATATATTATGGTTGGTGGAGGGGAGGGGCCCTTTGAAGTCAATGCTTAGGCGCTCAAAGGGCCAGGAAGCCTTTACCAGGCGGGCCTTGGCTGGCGGGTAGAAGTGCGGTTTGCAATCCGCGCAGACCCGGCAGTCCCTGGTCATTGCCTTGACCTCCTCGGTGGAGAAGGGCAGATTACGGGCCTTAATGAAGTGGGTAAGCCGGGTGACAGAGGTCAATGTAGATAGCCCGAAGTCGGTCATCTTGCGCGCTGGTCTATGTGGCGCGGGACAGGGCATCTGGGGGCTCGTTGAGCGTCCCAGGACGATAATTGATACCGTAATTGTAGGTGGAGAGTTCGATCCTCCACCTCAAGATTTTGTCATTTTTTATTTTACCCCGTTGTGCGATGTCGGACATGAAGGTGACCGACCGCTGGTCGGTGACGAGGGTGAACCTCCTACCGGCTAGGTAGTGCCTCCAGTGCCGCATGGATTCCACTATGGCTTGTGCTTCCTTCTCAACCGAGGGATGTCGAATTTCAGAAGCATGAAGTGTCCTAGAGAAGAATCCTACTGGCCTGCCCGCCTGGTTGAGTGTGGCGGCCAGTGCGATGTCTGACGCATCGCTCTCTACCTGAAAGGGGATGGACTTGTCCACATCGTGCATTGCAGCCTTGGTGATGTGCATCGTTTTAGGGCCTTGAGGCTGTGGGGAGTGGGGGTTTCTGTGAGGGGGTGCATATGGTCGGGGTCGGGCCCTAGGACTCCCTTCTCCACGACGTAGCCGAGGATGGCTAGTCGGGGAGTACGGAAGACGCACTTTTCTTTATTGTATGTGAGATTGAGGAATTGGGCGGCCTAGAGGAACCTCTGAAGGTTGGCATCATGGTCCTGCTGATCATCACCGCAGATGGTCACATTGCCCAAGTACGGGTATGTAGTCCGCAAGCCGTACTGGTCAACATTCGGTGCATCGTTCTCTGAAAGACCGAGACCCCGTTAGTCACGCCGAAGGGGACTTTGAGGAAGTGGAAGAGTCGGCCGGCTGCTTCAAAGGCAGTGTAGTGGCGCTGTTCTGGGCTGGTGGTAGGCCGACTTCAGATCGACCGTTGAGAACACACCGTATTGCGCGGTCTGGTTGACCATCTCCGCTATGCGGGGGAGTGGGTATGCATCCAGTTGCGTGAACCGGTTAATTGTCTGGCTGTAGTCCACAACCATCCGATTCTTTTCCCCGGTCCGGACGACCACCAGTTGCGCTCTCCAGGGGCTGTTGCTGGCCTCGATGTTCCCTTCACTCAACAGTCGTTGGACCTCCGACTTGATAAATGTCATGACTAGCAAACTGTACCGTCTGCTCCTGGTGGCGATGGGCTTACAGTCAGGAGTGAGGTTCGCAAAGAGTGAAAGGGGGAAGACCTTGAGGGTCATGAGGCTGCATAGCGTGAGGGGGAGCAAGGGTCCGCCGAACTGTAAGGTCAGGCTTCGGTGACCTTCCCTCGTCCAGCGACTCTCCGGCGCGTTGACGGCGAGTAGTGAGGAGATGTCTGGCGAACACCTCATTTACAGGCTCATTGAAGTGTGCCTTGAGGGTTGCGACCGCCGCCTCGTACGTGGCCGCTTTCTCGATCATTACTGACATTCGATGGCTCACCCGAGCGTGGAGGAGTCACAGCTTGAGGGTCTCCGTGGGAGGCGTTGTGGAGGAGTCGCGGTAGGCCTTGAAGCCAATGTTCGAATATCTTCCTGGCTTCGGACGCGCGGGCGGCGAGTTTGAGCCTGTCTGGCTTTAGAGCGGCTTCCAGAGTGCTGTCTATGATTAATAAATTGAGAAACCTTCAATTCACCGAGAGGCAGAGAGAGCGAGTGAACATTAGGCTTTATTAATCATGAACTTGCCTAGCCAGAGTTGGTTGAACAGATGAATGCTGCCCACAGGCAGCCGGTCTATATATGGCCCAGGTGAGGGCGGAGCCAGAGGCAGAGCCCACCGGGGTTACAGTACAGTACCTGGAAGCAGCTCGTATCACCACTTCCAGGTATCATACATGCATTAGGTGAATACATTCACCACAGTAGTGTTTACAAAGAACATCAAGTTATGTATTTAAAACAAAGCTAGTTTATTTTACAGTACTTTAAATGATTCGCACACTCTACTCAGTAATGGCTAACAAAACAACAGTTTTAAATCTATGCCAGTAATCTATAATGTCTTTCTAATACAACTAACACTCTGGGCTGGATTCTCCAAAAATGGGGCTATATCTCCACACCAACGTAAATCGCTGGCGTTTCACTCTGGACTTTCCTTAAGAAAGTACTGAGCGATTTTCCCACCTGCAGGGAGCTAGTAGGGCGCCGGCTGCTTCTCGCAGCTCTGGCTGCGGATATGGGGCCCCGTACTTCCGGTCGGGAGTCTGCGTATGTGCACGGTGGCGGCCTGTGGTGGCCGCCCTGTGCGATATGGTGGACTCGCACCGTGGAGCAATGTAGGCCGCCCCCCGGGAACACGTGCGCCCGCGGGTCCGTGCCACCCGATTGCTCCCCTGGCTGTCCATGAGCCCCCCTGGCTGATCGATAGCCTCGCCCCCTACCAGGGCAGCCGCGGACTGAGTCCGCAGCCGCCACCCAAGGTTCCCGACGGCCGATGTGGTTAGAACCACACCATCGGGAACTCGTCCAGTTTTGCGCGGGGGAGTGGGGCCTCTGTCAATGGGACCGGAGAATCACTTCAGCGGCGCCGGTCATGATTTCTGGGTAAACGGCCATTCTCCGCCCCTGCGCCGAACGCGATTTCGGTGCGGAGGCTCGGAGAATCCAGCCCTCTATCTAAACCTCTCACTATCCTTCTCCATAAGCTTCTCCCAGAATGCTTACAGACACAGCCTTTTATAAGACTACTCAGCGTTGCCATCTAGTGTTGAGATACATGAACATCAACTTGTTAACCCTTTACTCTCCTTAGATTATAAATGAGGTTTTCTTGGGAAAGGTGGGGTTGTTCTCCTTGGAACAAAGGAGATTTAAGGGAGATTTGATTGCATTGTGCATGATTCTGAGAGGTTTGGATAAGGGAGACAATGAAAAACTATTCCCATTAGCTGACGGTACAGGGCTCGGGGATGCAGGTTTAAGTTTTGGGGCAAGAGATGCAGGTGGAATGTGAGAAAGAGTGGCAATGACCTGGAACTGACTGCCCATGAGGTAGGTGGGAGCAGAGACGATCAGTGATTTCAACATGAAATTGGATGGCCTGTTGAAGAAATTAAATGTGCAGAGCTGCTGATATAGAGAGGGGGAATGGGACCTGCTGCATAGCTCCAAAGAGATCCAGCAGAATCATAGTGGGCTGAAAGGCCTCCTACTGTGCCATAAATTACTCTATTGGCTGGATTCAACGGTGAGCTGTGCAATCCCGATGGCGAAAGTTGAAATGCGCTGCCCAACATTCCGATGAACATTCTGTTCACTGAATGGAAATTTAATCGGACCACTTAAAATATGGGTCCATTGCCTTTTTAATTGGCTCAGTCAGGTGATAATTAATTAACCTCAAACTGTGGGCGGCTTCTGACTTCGGGGTCCGTTTGCCTCCCGTAATATGGTCGACCGACGTCAGGATGTTAGGTTTGTGCTCTGATGACATGACGTCGCATTTTATGGATATCTTGGAGGGACACCCACCCGATCTAGAAGTGTTAAATTCAGACTCCAAATTTTCACAAATAGCAGTCATTTCCACAGCAGCTATACTCCCGAAGCAGGTGTACACTTAAGTGGAATAAGCTGTACGTGCAGTTTTTAATTTGAAGCATTCAAGCAATACAGTATCACATCATTTATCTTCACTGTGGAAGCAACACTCTATTTGTTTTTCTGTGACTAATACACTATTGCGTTTTGACAATGAAAGGAGAACACACGCATAGAGCTATTTGTGACGTAAATACTATTCCACGCATAATAAATTTACTTCAAGACTCCATTATGATGGTAGCACATCTGTTGGTGATACTATTAATAGCAATCATTACAAGAGAAGTGCACATAAGAGAAATGTGGCCACAATTACATTAACACAATTTTATAAACTGATCTTACCATGTGGCAATCTGTGATAACATATTTACACTTGGGCACCATGAACAATTTACATGCAAATTACCACTCAAAATTGCACTAGTTTTAATAAGATCATAAGAAACAGGAGCAGGGATAGGTTAATTGGCCTATCAAGGTTGCTGTGCCAAACTTCTTGGATGATCTGATTGTTGCATGTCCCCCATAACCCTGAACTCCCTTGTTGATCAACAATCTAACTCAGCCTTGAATATATCAATGAGCCAGCCTCCATTGCTCTCTGTGGAAGAGAATTCCAGAGGCTAACAACCCCTAAGAAAAGAGATTTCTCCTCATCCCAGTATCAAATAGTAGATTTCTTAGTTTTAAACTATTCTGGCTAGTTCTAGATTCCCCCCCACGAGGGGAAACAACCATGGAGCATCTACCTCATTGAGTCCCCTCAAAATCTTATACATTTCAATTAGATCATCTTTCAATGTTTGAAACTGCATTGCATATAGACTCAACATGCACAACTTTTCATCATAATACAACTCTCGCATAAAACAACTCTCAGCATAAGGGGCCAACAATAATAATAATCTTTTTTGGTGTCACAAGTAGACTTACATTTACACTGCAGTGAAGTTACTTTGAAAAGCCCCTAGTCGACACATTCCTGCACCTGTTTGGCTACACTGAGGGAGAATTCAGAATGTCCAATTCACCTAACACGCACGTCTTTCGGTACTTGTGGGAGAAAACCGGAGCGCCCAGAGGAAACTCATCAGACACGGGGAGAACGTGCAGTCTCCGGACAGACAGTGACCCAAGGCGGGAATCAAAGAAGGGCCCCTGGCAGTGCAAAGCAACAGTGCTAACCACTGTGCTACCATGCTGCCCCAGAGAGTTGTAGTTGCTCCATCATTAAGTACATTTAAAGCTGAGATAGACAGATTTTTCGTCTCTCAGGGAATGAAGGATACGGGCAGCGGCAGGAAAATGGAGTTGAAGCCCAATATCAGCCATGATGGTATTGAATGGCAGAGCAAACTCGATGGACCATATGGCCTACTCCTGCTCCTAATCCTTGTGTTCATCCCAGGAATCAGTTTAGTAATCCTTCCCTAAACTGTTTTCAATGCAAATATATTCTGATTTCCATAAGGAGACCAAAACTATATGCACTACTGCTAGTGCTGGTCCACAAATGCCCTGTAGAGCTGTATCAAGACATGCCTAATTTTATACTGAATCCCCATTACAATTAAGGCCAATGTTTCATTTGTCTTCCGAATTACCTGCTGTATCTGCACACTAATGCTTGTGATTCATGTAATGGACACCCAAATCCCTCATACCACACAATTCTGCAGTCTCACTTCTTTTAAATAACATTCTATTTTTCTATTCTTTCTGCCAAAGTGGGAAATCTCACATTTCCCACATTATACTCAGCCTGACAATTTTTGCCCATTCATTTAACCTATCTCTATGCCTTTTCAGACTTTTACTATTCTCCTCACAGCTCAACTTGCTTTCATACCTACATTTGTATTATCAGAAAATTGGCTACAGTACAGTCGAATCCTTCATCCAGGTTGTTCACATAGATCATAAGTATTTGAGGCCACAGCACTGATCCCTGCGGCACGCCATTAGTTACATTTTGTCAACCCAGAAACGACCCGTTTATCCTGATTCTGGTTCCTGTTAGTTTCCTATTTTTTTGTCCATATTAATATATTCCCCTAATATCTCAATCTCTTAACTTTGTTATAAACCCCATTGATGTTCAATGTGAGGGCATCCCAAATCCCAGACGGAAAACTTGGGATGCCAGTTATTAATTATTTATTTATCTGATTTACATAGATACATAGAAGATGGGAGCAGGAGGAGGCCTTTTCGCCCTTCGAGCCTGCTCCACCATTCATCACAATTACGGCTGATCATCCAACTCAATAGCCTAATCCTGCTTTGTCACCTGAGGCTTTGATCCCATTCTCCCCAAGTGCTATATCTAGCTGCCTCTTGAATACATTCAATGGTTTAGCATCAACTATTTCCTGTGAAAATGAATTCCATTGGCTCACCATTCTTTGAGTGAAGAAATGTCTCCTCATCTCTGTCCAAAATGGTTTACCCTGAAACCTCAGACTGTGACCCCTGGTTCTGGACACACCCATCATTGGGAACATCTTCCCTGCATCTACCCTGTCTAGTCGTGTTAAAATTTTAATAAGTCTCTATGGAAAAGAATATGAGCAAAGAGAACCTGATGAGGAAAGGGGTCAGTCTTCTTGTAAATTATTCAAATAACAAAATATTTATTAAACTTTAAATCACACAACAAGAAAGACAACAGTAAAGAACAATATTTATAATTAACTACAATAATGGTTACCCAGACAGTATGCTTAAATGACCCAATTCAAATCTCTCTACTTTCCTATTGTCCGGGAATAGATCGCATCCAAAACAACATCTGATAGGTTTTAACCCTATGAACCAAATCCAACAAATAATTACCACAAATGACCTATAGCTTTCTTTTGGAAACCTTTCTTCTAATTTAGGATAGAACCTAATAGATCCCACATAGACAGACTTCTGCATTTTCTTCTTCACCACAGGTTGATTCTGTGAGAGAGCTCTGCTTTGGAACTGGGCATGGCTGTGATCTAGGTCCCTAGACTGCTGATCCATATTTTGCTCAGCAAAATATCTGTTTTACTTTGCTATGAGAGATCATTACGATACCGTCCACAATTTATAGGTAAGCCATTTCAATATATGTGCAGGAAGTGGAATATTGATCATACTACTTCTTCTCCCCACTAACCTAGATTCTGTGGCCTTGCTGAGAGAACAATTTGGATAGCAAAAGCACTCACGCTCACGTTCAGGCAGGTCAAGCAAGATCTACACATTGCAATGTTATATCTGAGAGCGGCACCTTTAAAGTGCAAATACTCCCGCAATGGCAGCACTCATGTTTGGCAGATCAATATGTAGCGTTTTACCTACTCTTACCCATTCTCTTTCTTTATTTGTTCATGGGATGTGGCCATCACTGGCTGCGCCAACATTCATTACCCATCCCTGAGGGCACTTAAGAGTCAACCACATTGCTGTGGGTTTGGAGTCACATGTACGCCAGACCAAGTAAAGATGACAGATTTCCTTCCCTAAAGGACATTAGTGAACCAGATGGGTTTTTACTTCAGTAGTCAACGGTTTCGCGGGTATTATTTGACTTTTATTCCAGGTTTTTATTTAATTCAAATTTCATCATCTGCCATGGTGGGATTCGAACCCAGGATATAGAGTATGACTTTGGATCTCAGAATTACTGGTCCAGTGACAGTACCACTACGCCAATGCCTCAGAAACCAGAGAGCAACATTTGAAACTGCAAGAGAGCAATGTACACAATGAAAATGCGGATACAGAATGGACAAGCTTTTGGTCGGGGCAGGTTCACATCCAGGATCCCACAAAAGGTACATGGCCACCAACCAAGGTGACAAGGATTTTTGCACACCCAAGGTCCTATAAAACCATTGCACACAAAGATGCAAAAATGATGTATAACTGATGATAAATCAGATTACTTCCTCAACAACTGTACCGTCCCACAGATAATTATGAGCAATTAAAGGCAGACCCAGATAAGTTTACTATTACAAGATCTAGGTGTCCTTGCAGATTACCTCTGAGCTTTCGAAATTAATAGATTCAACAGTCCGGTGCCCTTATGTAACGGTAACTAAACCTGAACATGTATTGTAAATGGTTATGCTTCTTTTTTTAAATAAAGTTAGAGTGCCCAATTCATTTTTTCCAATTAAGGGGCAATTTAGCATGGCCAATTCACCTACCCTGCAAAATTTTGGGTTGTGCGGGCGAAACCCACGCAGACACGGCAAGAATTTGCAAACTCCACACGGACAGTAACTCAGTGCCGGGATCGAACCTGGGACCTCGGGGCCATGAGGCAGCAGTGTTATAAATGGTTATGCTTCTTTCAAAGGGGGGAACGTTTTTTTTAAAAAGAAAGGGGTGTGTTGTAATTATGCCTTTAAGGAATAGGAGAATTACATCACAAGAAAGGATGTGATCCACTTTAGTTTCACATTTGCTTTTCAGCAGAATACCCACTCAAATCTGTGCAGCTCTGATGTCTTCAAGCTTTCTACCTCTGTATACATGCTCACATGTGCCTCAGGCTCATTAAATGAACCTATGACATGCTTACATAATCTTGTCGAAAGAAAATTCCAATTAATGGGCAATTTAGCATGTCCAATCCACCAACTTCACATCTTTGGGTTGTGGGAGTGAGACCCACGCTGACACGGGGAGAATGTGCAAACTCCACATGGACAGTGATCCGGTTCCTCTGCGTTGTGATGCAGCAGTGCTAACCACTACGCCATCGTGTCGCCAGTTACATAATCCTTTATGATCAATTTGTGCTTTTCATATTATCATAGAAACATAACGGGCGTTTTTCTCCGCTATCCGGCGGGGCGGGCCGTACCAGTGCCGAGGAGTGGCATGAACCACTCCGGTGTTGGGCCGCCTGGAAGTTGTGGAATCCTCCGCACCTTCAGGGGCTAGGCCGGGGCTGGCGGGATTTACGTCGCGCCAACCAGCGCCGAAGGGCCTCCACCGGCCGGCGCGAGTTGGCGCATGCGCGGGAGCAGCAGCGTGTGCTGGCGTCATCCCAGTGCATGCACAGGAAGTGTTCTTCTCCGCGCCGGCCATGGTGGACTGTTACACCGGCCGGCGCGGAGGGAAAGAGTGCCCCCATGGCATAGGCCCGCCCGCGGTACATTGGGCCCTGATCACGGGCCAGGCCACCGTGGGGGCCCGCCCCGGGGCCAGATCCCCCCGCGCCTCCCCGAGTACTCTGGAGGCCGCCCGCAGAACCAGGTCCCGCCGGTACGGACCTGGTGTATTTCACGCCAGCGGGACCCGCCGAAAACGGGCGGCCACTCGGCCCATTGTGGGCCGGAGAATCGTCCGGGGGCTGCTGCCAACGGCCCCCGACCGGCGCAACGTGATTCCAGCCCCCGCCGAAAAACCGCCGCCGGAGAATTCTGCAGCCGGCGTCGGGGCGGGATTCGCGCTGCCCTCCGGCGATTCTCCGGCCCGGCGGGGGGTCGAGAATCCCACCCTACAAATAGCAGCACCTTCTTTCCCCTTTGGAACAAATTCCCATCTGCCCCGAATTCCCAAGTTAACCTGTTGCATTCAAGCCTTTGTTACACTCTCCCCTTGAGAAATGTTTTACGCAGCATAGGACAGTTTTAGTAAATGTTGCTTAAAATATTCTTGATATATTTATGAATGGTAACTAGGTGTCTTTTGGTTAATACTGCAGAAAAGGAGTTATCTCTGAACACAGAAATTTTTAATCAGAGTGTCTGGTCTACCATCAGTGAGCAACCTAATTTTAAATAGCTGAAAATTACATTGGAAAATGAGATAGAACTATTACCTGGTTACATTGGTGTGCAGTCATTGTTTTGTGCTTTTTAGAAGGTCTCTGTTCTTGTGCACGTGCCTAAAAAAAAGTTACATTTTAAGATCATTTGAATAAACGTCTTTCTTATGAACTCTTTGGACCCTTCCTTTGCCGTTTACTTCAGAGCTCCTGTTTGTTCTCACTTCTGCCCCTTGGTGGGCCAGTATGCCATATAAAGTCCTTGAGAATGTCGATAAAGCAGCATTCCTGTGATACTGTGAATGTATCTTGTGACATCAGTTGATACTACATTAAGCAATCATTTTCCAGGCTCTCAAAACTACGGAACCATCCTTTCCTCTGACAATCATTTGGATTCCAAGGTCCATGCGTGGCATTAGCTAATCACTCCCATTAAATTATTTTGTTTTCTCTCCTACTACTTCCTACCTTGGTGTCCTGCGTTCTGAACATTGGTCACTCATCCTATCTTTTTTAAATCAATATTATTGGAAAAAAGTAGCGCAAGGCTGCTGTTGATCAGAAAGCATTTGAGCGAGCAACATCTGTGGAACTGGGTACAATATAATCTATATTATCCAAACATTAAACAAAAATTACCAATAGTAAGCCACCAAATCTTCTTTCTGATTGATCAACCGTAACACAGAAAAGCAATATTAATGGTCACTCCCCCAATGAATAATTACTTCACATTCATAAACATAGTTCCTATTGAATAGAATTATATCAATTCTATTCTTTAATATAATTTATAGTAAGCAGGAACTAGTGTTGCCATGAAGTCTAAATATCACTATTAAAGAAGGGGCAAATAATTTCAAACAAAGTAAGGAAAGTTGGACAGATACTTAGTTCTTGCTGCTTCAACACAAGAGTAAATAGATGAGCCCTGGAATCTCCTAATCTGAAGATGTGAAAAATCATGTTTTCTAGGTGACTGCTTCTTTTTCATTTCAAGGGCTAATTTGAGTTGTCCCTGCAAGGCGGGAGATGGGTGGGAATGGGTTCCTGCCTATTTTGCATCCTGCCTGATTTTGCTTCCCAATGACTTCAATAGAAAAATAAATTGGCCAGAGTGCCAAATGGATAACTGACCAACTATGCCGCCTGTCTCTTGCTCAACCTCCATGTTTCCTGGAGTTTTATACAGTCAAGAAACCTGCTAGAAATAAGGGATAGAAAAATTACCCACTCCCTCCTCCATGCAGATATCAGAAATGATGGAACAACATTTAGAGTACTGCGTGCAATTTTGGTTACCAGAGTACCGTGTGCCGTTTTGATCACCTTGCCGAAAGAGAAAAATACTTACACTGGAACCAGTTCAGAGATGATTGTGGGGGTGTTACTTATGAGGAAAGGTTTTGTAGTTTGGGCCTACTCTCATTGGAGATTTGGAAAATGAGAGGTGGACTTACTGAAACATGTATGATTATGAGGGGGCCTGACAGGGTATATGCTGAGAAGATGTTTCTCCTTCTGGGGGAATCTAGAACGTTGTGGCAAAATTTTAGAATAAAGGCAGTGGGATTCTTCGTCAGTGGGATCCTCAACTTTGCCAGCAGCTCACCCATGCCCGCGGATTTCCCGACAATGTGGGGTGGCCACAGCGGGAAAGCCCATTGGCCGGCTGGAGGGACGGAGAATCCCACTGTCGGAAAACGGGGCTGGCGGGGTGGAGAATCCCATCCAGGATCTCCCATTTAGGCCAGAGATGAGGAGGAATTCTTCTCTGAGAGAGTTTGGAATTCTCTCACCCCAGAGTTGACAAAATGGAGGAGGAGAGAACAAGGGAGATGTGGGCTGATGAATCCGCTTTGGTGCCGGGGGAACCTCCGAAGATCGGGGTGGTGGCACCCCCGGCGGAGTGTACCGCGCCGGAGAACGTATCTTATGATTGGAACACCGTGGCTGGTCAGTGGCGGGTGGAGCCTGTACCTCCGGCTCCCCCCCCCCCACAAATGCCCCAGAGGGTTCGGACTCCACCTCTGAATCTTTATGGTGGGTGGACGACTGTTCAAGGGAATGAAGATGTGAACGTGAGGGAAGAAATAGAAGAATATTTTTCCGAGGGCAAGGAAAAATCCAGCACGTGTTTGTAGAGTCAAACAGGAAGTAACTTTATTTACAATAATATGTACACTGTACCAAAAGTTCACTACTGGTTACCTCTCTAGGCAGTACGACACTGGCCAGCTCTATTTTTACAGCTGTACTGCGAATGATTACCCCCCACCTCTCATTGGGGAACTCATATTCCCCAAGGAACATGCGGTAACCAATTGTCCCCAGCCTATAGGACCCAGCCAGGTTATAACAGATATGTTGATGTAGTCAGGTGAAGTAACAGGGAAGGAGATTTGTTTTAGCCGATTTGTTTGGCGTTCATCAGTTTGACTGAATTGTATTGTACATTTTATGTAATAAGTACATCAGGGAGAAGGAATATAAGGATGTGCTGAGAAGGTTCATTGAAATCTGGTAGGAAGAAGCTCACATGAAACATAAACACCATCATCTACCAATTGGGCTGAATGCCCTGATAAGCTGGTTTAGTACACTGGGCTGAATATCTGGCTTTGAAAGCAGACCAAGGCAGGCTAGCAGCACGGTTCAATTCCCGTACCAGCCTCCCTGAACAGGCACTGGAATGTGGCGACAACGGGCTTTTCACAGTAACTTCATTTGAAGCCTACTTGTGACAATAAGCGATTTTCATTTCATTTCATTTCATAAGTTCGACACATTTCTAATTTCAGCCTCCAACAAAGAGAAGGCCTGTGTGAAATTATGTTCTTCTCAGGACCAGTAGACTGCGGCAAATGTGACTACTTCAGCTGAGAACCTCAGCATATGAACTTTTAAAAATGATCTTACTCATTTCTTATCTGATCTCCACATGCTCCGTGCTCTATCATGATCAAGCGAGCCTTCCGTCTTTGAGTCTTAGTTGTCAATCTCTTCCTGCTCCTTTTAGACCCTTCTTCAGATCCACCTCTTTGACCAAGTTGTTGTTCTTGGCATGGGGAGCAAGGAATAGACCTTTCAAACACACCTTTCAAAAGGTTCCTCCATCCAGACTAAGGTTCATGATATCTCTGAGGTGCCGTGAACCACAAATTGTTTGAAAGCAGGTCCATGAAATTTGTAGAGGACAAAGGAGTACTTATCTCTGCAATGTACCCGACCAGGTAGACAGTGCAAGGTGCAGGTTCGCGATTCAAACCAGCTTTCATCCTTAAACGGCACTAGTCAAAATAAAACAGTGGGGTGGAGAATCCTGGAATTGGGTCCGGGTCACTATTTTTACACCTCCGCAGAGTTTCCCTGACTCTTCGAAAATACAGCCTGCTGATTGATTGAGGCACTAATAAAGTTTTACTTGTATTACCGGTATGCTTTTGCATCACACCATTAAAATTCAAACGAAATTAATACATTTAAACAAATTTCTCTTTTCAAAAATATTCCAAAAGGCTACCAGAGAAGTTGCAAGCACAAAATTGTGTCTGTGTTCATTCTTTGCAGGAGCAATTTAAAACTAATCTCACCGCTCGGCTCCCTTCACAAAGCCCAACACTGTCCCCTGCTTCAACCAATTATGCACTTTTCTTTAAAAGATGTGATAGTCTGTGCATCAAACACTCCCTGTGGCAAAGCATTCCATGCTCCAACAACCCTCCGCATAAAGAATTTCTCCTCAGCTGTCAACATAGGATGGGGAAATGTGAAGAATACACTGAACTGACCTTAAAGTAGCAGTTTACATGTACTTCAATTACGAGTTAATCGATGAATTTACTGTCTTTTACTTCATGCAGGTGCATACTGCCCCGTGAAAATAAATAACACTTCCTAAAATGGTGTAAAGGATCAGTGGGCTGTTGGTAATAGCTGCAATAGAGGATCATAATGTTCCTTTCAGGAGAATCAGGGGCTATTTTCCCAGACACCGTGGGAGTTATTTTGGAAAAGAAGAGAAAATAGACATTAAATGGGTGCTGTGCTAATGTTTAAAAGTCTTGTTTCAACACACTACTTTGATCCTAATTGCTGATAACCATACTTTGAATTTGCCAAGAGATGCAACAAAAATAGGTTTGATGCTCAAGCGCTGATTGGGCACAATCTTTATCAAGCAGAATATGTGTGTTCCCTTGCATCCACTTCCACTGAAAGTGTGTGATGTCCTAGCTGTGTTCCAGTCTGGCTCAACGACCAAGTGAGGGCCTCACAGCTTCTTGGACATGGCACTAAGGTCTTTATGGAGGAGATCTACTGGAAGGAGATCGATATCTTACATTGATAGGGGGGAAGTGGTCTAACCTATTCATTCTCACTTGCAGCAGTTGGTGTTGTTCTGTGTAGCCTCATGTCCACCTTCTAATTATCTGAGCAACGCGGAAATGACGGGCGGAATCTTGTTATATTTTTTCAAAGCGTCAGGCTGAGACTGAAAATCAGCATGTTGCTCTCCAGTTGTACAGGCCAGTTTACACTCCAGAGCTCGAGCTTCTTTAATGGAAAAAAATGAGTGCATGGTTTGCACTGTCACTCTTCTGGAGTGGGGCCTGATAAAGCCAGCAGATTCACAGAAATAGGGACGCCATCTTTAAAGGGCACTCCGATCAGAACAGAAGTTTTACAACCTCCCCCCCTCCCGGACAATCATCGGGGGCTCATCGCCCTTTGGAAAATCATTGGGGGTTCCCTGACCAGGATAAGCACCGGGGACTCCCTCCCACACCACCACGGAATTATCGCCGGCATTCCCCCGCCTCAGTGGATGCTCCACGCTGTGCCTGCAAGTCGTCCCCCCCCCCCCCCCCGTCCCCCCCCGCCCCCGCACTGCCTGTTCACCAACCTACCCAAAACCACACATAACTGCAGACTGCTCTCCAATCGCCAAATGGGTCTACCACGAGCACCCACCACAGCCCTGGTCAAGGCACTGGTTGGCACTGCCAGGTTGGCTGTGCCAGGGGGCAGTGCCTGCTGTCAGTGCCACAGCATGGCCTGGGCATATCCCTCTCCCTGAGGGTGCTATATGTACCTTTCCTCCCCTGGAAGGATCCGCTCGAGTGAATCATATATTTAAAAAGCTGTTGCCACAACGATGAGATATGAACATTGAGATAGGAGGGGAATCATGTGGTGGGGGGAATGGCTAACGATATTCAAATTTATTGAGATCCATTAAAATTAGATTCTCGCCTTTCGTGGGCGTCGGTGAGGGACGGGGAATATCGGGAAATGCGAGGTCTTCAGAGAGAATCGCATTTCCCGATTCTCCTGATTCTATCGGGGTTTTCCGATCACGTCGCCTGGATGGGCCTGGCTGCTACTTGGGTATCCTGGGTGATGTGGTACCGCCCCGTTCTGCCTGCTGCCCACCAGGTGAATCAGGGACAGTGGGGGGGGGGGGGGGATGTCCGAGGTGCTGTGGTGTTCTTACACCCCCCCAGCGGGAGTCACCGACACGGGCCCATCACCTCCTCCACCCTCTGGATGCCCGATGGTCCCAGGGCTACTCCATTCGACGGGGTGCAAGAGGAGCTATTCCCTGAGGCTCCCCTCTGCCACCGGGGACTGCCAGTCCTGGAGGCCCGCTCTGATCTCGACCAGGGTCTGCATGCTCACGCCGATGGAGCGCAGGGGGTGGACCATCTCAGTCTGGGGTTGCACCACATCACACTGCGACTGTGCCACCACCTTCTGGTTTTGTATCACATCAGCCAGTGGCTGCGCTATCACCCTCTGAGTCTGCGCCATGTCGGCTAGCGCCTGGACAATGCCGCCGACGTTCCCAGCCATGGCCTACTGTGACTGGGTCAAGGGTGCTGCTGCGACCTCCTGATGGCTCTATGGCATGGTCACCTCTGAGGTGGCAACCCTGTCCTGGGCCTTGGCCAGAGTCTGCACAGAATGCCCCAGGCCTTGGACATGCTGATCCATAGTGGAAACCATCGCCCCCAATGCCTCCACCGTGGTCGCCATCCGTGCAGTGTTGGCCTGGGTGGCATGCATTGTCAGCACCACCTCCTGCTCCTGCATGTAGTTGGACTCCTCCAACTGCTTCTGCAGGTGCTGGATGCTTGCTGACAATCCCTCATGTAGTCCCTAGCTCTGCAACTGCATCCCCACTATGTTTGTTCCAAAAGCTCGAAACCCACCTGGACGGCAGCTAGTCCCTAGTGTCGGCCTGCCCTCCGACTGCCTGCACTGTTGGGTGCTCCTACCTCCATCTGCTGTATCGGGTCAACTGTGTGTTGTGCACCAGATTGTGTTCCAGGAGCCTCGTCACTAACATGCCCAACTGAGATGAATGTCTCTGGGATGGTGGAGGGTGTTGGAGACAGCTGTGACAGGAAATCTGTGTCATCCTCCTTCCCAAGTTCCGAGGTCTCCTGCGTCTCAGGCAGAGGGCTGGTGTCCAAGCTGCTCTCAGCGTCACAGCTTGATTCATTGCAGGGGCCCCGACTGTGGTACAGGCTGAGGTGGGGAGGCGCCAGTTGGACCTGCAAGACACAAGACAAGACTTGATTAGACCGTGGACCGGGGAATTTGGGATGGGTGTGTGGGTGAGGGTGGGGGATGGTGGTGTTGGTGTAAGTGACAGTGTAGGAGTGAGGGTGCTGGGGGAGTTTGGGTGGGGGGTGGTTGGCACACATGACACAAGGAACCACAACCAAGCGGGGTCTCACTTCCTTGCCCAGGCTGAGCTCCACCTCAGGGATGACCCGTTCTCACAGGCCACAAACCACGTCCACGGCTCTCTGCTTGGCCATGGTGAGGGGCCGGAGGACCGGCAGTCCCCCTCCTGTCTTCTATGCTCCCAGCAGTTGTGTGCGGCCTTCTCCTGGGCGGGGGGGGGGGGGGGGGGGGGGAGGACAGAAAATGACAGTGTTAGACAGTCCAATGCATGCAGCCCAGAGGGTGGGTAGCTGGTGGCCTCGGTGGATAGAAACCTGGCTGTGGCGGCAGGTATGGATACCGTCATGTGGGGCAGTTTGGGGGTTCGGACGTCCTCCTGGCTGGGGTGAGGGGGGGAGTGTTATGGGTGTGTGGGACACGGGTTACTGACAATGCTGCCTATTCACCCTGTCCGCCCTGAGGAAGTTGTTCTGTTTTTCCGGCATTGCTGGCCTGTCCAGACAGTGCTGCCCATGGTGCTCATGGCGTCTGCCACCTGCGCCTTGGCACAGAGAATGGAAGCAGGTAGCAGCCTCCTTCCCAGTGGGGGTACAAGGTCATCCGCCACTCTTCCAACGCATCCAAGAGTGTCTCCAGCTCGGCATCGGTAAACCTAGGGGCTGCTCTCCTCCCTGCCATCTTGTTGGCTGGGATGGTGTGTTTGGGGAGTGAAGTGTGTATATGAGGGTGCTGCCTTTGAAGTGTGAATCGCCAAACCGGCGAATCTGGTACCGTTTCTCATTAGAAACGATTGTCTTCCACGTGGTGCTGGTGCTAGCCCCTTAACCGTAGCGGAATCGGTCCAGGTGTGACACCAGTTTTTCTGTCGTGGAAGTCCACGAATTCGGCATTGGCGTCAACACTTAGTCTCAGAAACAAAGAATCCTGCCTGACATCCTTTAAAGGAACACTCTACATTGACGTATTTACTTCCAATTAATTGATTTCTGTTCGGATGGGCTGTCAAGTCACGTACTGGCTACCAAATTGTCACATTAATGAGCACCGGCAGGCAATTTAAGTGGCAATCAGCCCCTTGAAGATCCTCTGGATGCCATTCCGGGAACAAGCTTCAATCCCTTTACCAATATGGTGTCGTGCGCCAATTGGGAGATAAACCAGGTTTCAGATTAAGGCCCCATCAGGGTCAGCTCAGAAAATTATCAGTGGCTGAAGTATCTGATAAAATTTGCCCAATGCCTTTTTTGGATACATGTCATGATCATGCCTTACCAGAAAGCATCTAATGGGTCCGCCCGATGAAAAAAAGTTCATCACCCTTAACATTCTACATCAAAAATGATGATTCTGATACAGCAGAGCACCTGAAATTCTAATCTTTCTCTTCAGATCCTGCCTTTCTAACATTTTCTGTTATGTCAATATTTGATATATTTCTGGCTGTCCTAGCTTGTTCCTCTTTCATACAATCTTTTGTTCATTTTTTAGAAAGAATACATTTAAGAAACATTTTTCAAACTTATTGGAATAAAATTGCTTTCACTTTTGTTATTGTCTTCTTATCTACGATTCTGGTTCTCAGAACACATGGATCTATTCTTTCTTAGTCATACTTTATTGTTAACCTTTACATAGTGAGTCAATTTCAGCTCCATGTACACATTCCTCTAGCTTTCTTGTGTCTGTAACTGTCCCAGTCTACTTTCGAATTCATAGATTTTCATAGAATTTACAGTGGGCTATTTGGCCCATCGAGTCTCACCGGCCCTTGGAAAAAGCACCCTCCCCATAACCCAGTAACCCCACCTAACCGTTTTGGACACTGAGGGCAATTTAGCATGGCCAATCCACCTAACCTGCATATCATTGGACTCTGAGAAGAAACCAGAGCACCCGGAGGAAGCTCACGCAGACATGGGGAGAACTTGCAGACTCCACACAGACAGTGACCCAAGCCGGGAATCGAACCCAGGTCCCTGCCGCTGTGAAGAAGCAGCGCTAACCACTGTGCTACGGTGCCGCCCATAATTATCATTTGCACTTTTCTACAGTGGAAAATCACATGACACCATTCACGCTGCACTCTGACCGTGAAAAAAACATTTTTTCAAAGTTGAGAAACCTTGGCCAAGGTCCACAACGCAAGGTTGGAAAATGGCACAGAAAATGGGGAATAGTAGTAAGGAATACCACTTTGTTTTAAAGTACAAGAATGAACAAGTTGGAGTGGAAAACACTGCAATAAGTATTCAGTTCAACACAAGGAAAGCAGCCCTCAGCAACCCGGATAGGTCGGGTTGGGAACAGCAGGAAGCAAACCGGCCGACCCAGGTTATAGTTGAAGGGGGAACAGTTGCTGATCACGGATCATACCCTTGCTGGCAGGATGGCCATTGCCGCTGTGTGGTCTGTCTGTTGGCTATGGAGTGCCCAGAATGAAGGCACCATCCCCCCTCCAGGAGACCAATGGGAGACCTCTTTACTTTTCCAACAGTCTTCTTACGCAACACCAGCACCGCCCCACCTTGGCTAAATGTCTGAGGAGGCAGAATGTGGCCCTTAATTCGCCTCTTTAAGGGGTTCAAGGCAGACAGCTGAACTGCCAACATTCCCACTGGTGTCAAAATGGCATGGTGGCTGGAACATATCGGGCACCTCCCGCAATATTTTCCTGCGTCATTTTGGCAGCCTTCCCATCTCCCAGCCCATTCTCAAAGCACTCGGAAAATTCTTGCCAACGTTCCAGACCTGTGAGCTTTTATCAGAATATTGGATGTTAGGATACTTGGTGCCTATGATTTTTCGCAAGGTGCTTTTAGCAACCTTAAACATTCATTAAAATAGTGGGTAGAAAATTTATATAAAGGGTTATCCATTTGTATGTTAATATTCAACAGTGTAATTTAAATATTTAGCATGGCACATATGCATTCAGTACTGTGATGGACATGAGGCAAATTATTAAATTTAGCTTGGAGAATGAGATTCACAGTGAAATTAGATGAAAATGATACAACTATACTTGTGTATAGTTGAGGGGATCAGTTAGCTCAGTTGGCTGTACTAGTGGTTTGTGATGCAAAATGATGCAAACAGCGCAGGTTCAATTCTGCCACAGGCTGAGGTTATTCATAAGGCCTGCCTTCTCAACCTTGCCTCTCAACTGAGATGTGGTAGTTACCACCAGTCAGCACTGAAAGGGGTGAGCATCCTCTGGGACTGAACAAGAACAAAGAAATGTACAGCACAGGAACAGGCCCTTCGGCCCTCCAAGCCCGTGCCGACCATGCTGCCCGACCAAACTACAATCTTCTACACTTCCTGGGTCCGTATCCCTCTATTCCCATCCTATTCATATATTTGTCAAGATGCCCCTTAAACATCACTATCGTCCCTGCTTCCACCACCTCCTCTGGTAGCAAGTTCCAGGCACCCACTACCCTCTGTGTAAAACACTTGCCTCGTACATCTACTCTAAACCTTGCCCCTCTCACCTTAAACCTATGCCCCCTAGTAATTGACCCCTCTACCCCGGGGAAAAGCCTCTGACTATCCACTCTGTCTATGCCCCTCATAATTTTGTAGACCTCTATCAGGTCGCCCCTCAACCTTCTTCGTTCCAGTGAGAACAAACCGAGTTTATTCAACCGCTCCTCATAGCTAATGCCCTCCATACCAGGCAACATTCTGGTAAATCTCTTCTGAACCCTCTCTAAAGCCCCCACATCCTTCTGGTAGTGTGGCGACCAGAATTGAACACTATACTCCGAGTGTGGCGTAACTAAGGTTCGATACAGCTGCAACATGACTTGCCAATTCTTATACTCAATGCCTCGGCCAATGAAGGCAAGCATGCCATATGCCTTCTTGACTACCTTCTCCACCTGTGTTGCCCCTTTCAATGACCTGTGGACCTGTACTCCTAGATCTCTTTGACTTTCAATACTCTTGAGGGTTCTACCATTCACTGTATATTCCCTACCTGCATTAGACCTTCCAAAATGCATTACCTCACATTTGTCCGGATTAAACTCCATCTGCCATCTCTCCGCCCAAGTCTCCAAACAATCTAAATCCTGCTGTATGCTCTGACAGTCCTCATCGCTATCCGCAATTCCACCAATCTTTGTGTCGTCTGCAAACTTACTAATCAGACCAGTTACATTTTCCTCCAAATCATTTATATATACTACAAAGAGCAAAGGTCCCAGCACTGATCCCTGTGGAACACCAAAGGTCACAGCCCTCCAATTAGAAAAGCACCCTTCCATTGCTACTCTCTGCCTCCTATGACCTAGCCAGTTCTGTATCCACCTTGCCAGCTCACCCCTGATCCTGTGTGACTTCACCTTTTGTACTAGTCTACCATGAGGGACCTTGTCAAAGGCCTTACTGAAGTCCATATAGACAACATCCACTGCCCTACCTGCATCAATCATCTTAGTGACCTCCTCGAAAAACTCTATCAAGTTAGTGAGACACGACCTCCCCTTCACAAAACCGTGCTGCCTCTCACTAATACGTCCATTTGCTTCCAAATGGGAGTAGATCCTGTCTCGAAGAATTCTCTCCAGTGATTTCCCTACCACTGAAGTAAGGCTCACCGGCCTGTAGTTCCCTGGATTATCCTTGGCAACATTTACATTTTTATTTCACTTTTTTAGCTTCAGTTTTTCCAAATCAAAATCATGAATGCGTATGCATAATGCCGCTTCTCCAAACTCATGTCCAAACATAATAATACTGGAGCTCACATTGTGGTTTATTTGATTTAACTGAGTAACAGTCATATTAATTTACAAACAAATCACTCATTCACACACATATTCTGCTTTTGCTCAATGCTAAATAGCAATATTAAAAATGTATGAAGTTTATGCATAGTAGAAATCTATTCACTGTAAATGGTAATTTAGTGAATTGTCTTTGAAATGTAGCTCTTATATTTGTTTAATTTATCTATCAATTTGATATTATGGTAGATATTGATTATAATATTAGACCTCAAAATATTACACTATAATCAATGAGGTAAGGGTTCCTTTGTTCTTTGCAAATAGGTGCACAAGCATCTTATGAAATATATGACTGCTTTATTTGTCAGTACTTTGAGGCAGTGCTATTTTTTTTTCTTGTTTTCCCTACTACCAGCCCCAGACATGGCAATTTTCAACTCACTACCCATGAAGATACTGAGTCATCTGAATCATATTGACGTAAAGTTTCACTCCCTGGTGCCACACTAAAGAGCTATTTCTCAAGTATAAACCTGGATAATGAGTTCAGGAAGTTATTCAGCTAAAGGAAAGTTATGTCCTGTCGCCATCTGATGTTAACAAATGCAAATATGGACAATGATCAGGATATGGATCTCGAGGTGATGTTTTCATTTTGAAAGGGCACTTGAAGCCAATTCCTGCACCCTGAATGCTGCCACTGTTAGGATCAACTCAGCATAGACTGGTGATCAAAGTTGGATCCTTTCTGGTCTGTCCAGATCAGTTCCACACTGGCTGATGCTATTTAAGGAGCGTGATGTAAGATTCTGATATGAATCATTTCTGACATTGCACACATGGCATATATGAGAATCAGAATTCTATAAAATATTTGAACAACAGATATGTTATCTAAGTTCATTCCATGTACATGTCGAAGATTGCTAAGTGTGTTGATAGCCAGACCATAAGGAAGTTGGGTTTTTCCTATTTCACATTATTGAGAACTCCATTGTGAGTTCCACTTTGAAAACAACACACACACAGGTATACACACACAACATACACATACACACAACAGTCATTTCACAGAGCTAGCTGATATTTTTTACAGCAACAGTTAATTCTTCGACAAATTTAACAAAACAAAAGGTGCGATTGTTGCTACTTGAAGCTACAAGGTCAAATTTTGATCAGGTTGTGTAGCTGGTGCACTTGAAGTTGAATGGGAATCCTGAAATCTATTGTTGTTGGTTGGGCTTTAAGACCAATGGCATGTGAAAGGAATAGGCCACTGGCATCATGTGGGCTCTGGCATAAGCAATCACAAAGTTATTATGCATAAAGATTAATATAATATGTGCAAACAATGAAGCATGTTTTACATGCAGTGGGTATTTCCACTGTCAACTGCAGTCCCTAGTGTAACCACTTAGTCCTCAGGGTATTAATACATAATTCTGATCCAGGTAGTGAGGTGAATCTCAACAGGGAGAATAGCTTGTGTTAATTAATCAATTCATTAATTATATAAATATAATTCATAAATGCCAGACTGTGGACAGCACCTAAGGCTGTCCTAATTGCATATTAAGAACAAAATTGTGGAAACCAAGTCAACGACTCCATGGGGCTGGATTCTCCGTCCCCCGACGTCGGAATCACATTTGGCGAGGGGGTGGAGAATCCCCGATGATGCCAAAATCAGGGGCGGTGCCGCTTTTACGATGCTCTGCCCCCTGAAAATCGGCGTGCTCTAGGAGTACACAGCGCCACGTATCCATGGCCTCAGGCCATTGCCTGAGGCCTGCCTTGTGATGCTCCATTCCCGACCGTCCGAGTTCCTGACTGCGTGAGACACGTGTGGTCTCACCCGTCGTGGATTTAGCGTGGTAGCTGCGGACTTAGTCCGCCGCCGCCACAGTCAGGGGAGGGCCGATCCGTGGGCAGGGGGGGCATCATTCGGGGCTGGGGGCACAGTGGGGGAGCAGTCCGGGGCACGCGAGTGGGCAAAGGGGGGTGTACTATTTTTGCGGTCCGGGTCCGCGAGCTGCGGCCGTCATGAAGCACGGTTCGGCTGCCGCAGGCCGCCGCCATGCGCATGCGTGGCCACGCATCCGGCAATGGGTGCTCTACGCTGTCTCCCTGCGAGACCCCAGCAAAACGGCGAATACGGTGGTCATTTTGTGCCAGTTTTCCTGGCGTAAAGCACCACCATTTTCACGCCGGCGTGGGGACTTAGTCTCCTAAACGGCGAATCCAGCTCCATAGGTTTAAACATCAGTTCTAATTTGCACTGCAGGTCAGCTGGAATTCTCATGTCCCAAGAAAAAGTTTGAAACCTCAGGACTTCCTCAGTCACAATTAGATTCAATTGTATCGTTGGAGTTGTTTTCATTGGAACCATTCGGCTCTTGACCTCATCACAGCATTGGTGCAAAGATGGATAAAAGAGCTGCACCCAAGAAGGGAGATGATTGTGACTGCCCTTTCCATTCATGTAGTATTTGACCATGAGTGACATCAAGGAACCCTGGCAAAATTGAAGTCAATGGGAAACAGGGCAAAAAGCTCTCCAGTAGTTGAATCATACCTAGCACAAAGGAAGATGGCTGTGGTTGTTTGAGGTCAGTCACCATAACCCAGTGACATCCCTGTAGATTCCTCTTCTGTGTATGCTTTCTGATACATCCGGTTTAGTTCTACACCTTTCTGTTGTAACTCCACCAATTTTCCTGCACTAAAAATATCCGCCTCATCCTCCACCTGTTCTTGGTCTTTTTCAACCATCTGATCAAAAATCGTTTCTGATAATTGCACTTCAACGTCATCTTCACTCTTTGATTTCTCCTCTTGTCCTAACCTGTAGGCCTCGTCAAAAAGAAAAAGGAGGCATTTGTCAGGGCTAAAAGGCTGGGAACAGACGAAGCCTGCGTGGAATATAAGGAAAGTAGGAAGGAACTTAAGCAAGGAGTCAGGAGGGCTAGAAGGGGTCACGAAAAGTCATTGGCAAATAGGGTTAAGGAAAATCCCAAGGCTTTTTACACGTACATAAAAAGCAAGAGGGTAGCCAGGGAAAGGGTTGGCCCACTGAAGGATAGGCAAGGGAATCTATGTGTGGAGCCAGAGGAAATGGGCGAGGTACTAAATGAATACTTTGCATCAGTATTCACCAAAGAGAAGGAATTGGTAGATGTTGAGTCTGGAGAAGGGGGTGTAGATAGCCTGGGTCACATTGTGATCCAAAAAGACGAGGTGTTGGGTGTCTTAAAAAATATTAAGGTAGATAAGTCCCCA
Organism: Scyliorhinus torazame; assembly: GCF_047496885.1. NCBI lineage: Eukaryota > Metazoa > Chordata > Chondrichthyes > Carcharhiniformes > Scyliorhinidae > Scyliorhinus > Scyliorhinus torazame. The sequence goes on from NC_092709.1 coordinate 271,333,796, forward strand.
GGGCCTGATGGGATCTACCCCAGAATACTGAAGGAGGCTGGAGAGGAAATTGCTGAGGCCTTGACAGAAATCTTTGGATCCTCGCTGTCTTCAGGTGATGTCCCTGAGGTCTGGAGAATAGCCAATGTTGTTCCTCTGTTTAAGAAGGGTAGCAAGGATAATCCAGGGAACTACAGGCCGGTGAGCCTTACTTCAGTGGTAGGGAAATCACTGGAGAGAATTCTTCGAGACAGGATCTACTCCCATTTGGAAGCAAATGGACGTATTAGTGAGAGGCAGCACGGTTTTGTGAAGGGGAGGTCGTGTCTCACTAACTTGATAGAGTTTTTCGAGGAGGTCACTAAGATGATTGATGCAGGTAGGGCAGTAGATGTTGTCTATATGGACTTCAGTAAGCCCTTTGACAAGGTCCCTCATGGTAGACTAGTACAAAAGGTGAAGTCACACGGGATCAGGGGTGAACTGGCAAGGTGGATACAGAACTGGCTAGGCCATAGAAGGCAGAGGGTAGCAATGGAGGGATGCTTTTCTAATTGGAGGGCTGTGACCAGTGGTGTTCCCCAGGGATCAGTGCTGGGACCTTTGCTCTTTGTAGTATATATAAATGATTTGGAGGAAAATGTAACTGGTCTGATTAGTAAGTTTGCAGACGACACAAAGGTTGGTGGAATTGCGGATAGCGATGAGGACTGTCGGAGGATACAGCAGGATTTAGATTGTCTGGAGACTTGGGCGGAGAGATGGCAGATGGAGTTTAATCCGGACAAATGTGAGGTAATGCATTTTGGAAGGTCTAATGCAGGTAGGGAATATACAGTGAATGGTAGAACCCTCAAGAGTATTGAAAGTCAAAGAGATCTAGGAGTACAGGTCCACAGGTCATTGAAAGGGGCAACACAGGTGGAGAAGGTAGTCAAGAAGGCATACGGCATGCTTGCCTTCATTGGCCGGGGCATTGAGTATAAGAATTGGCAAGTCATGTTGCAGCTGCATAGAACCTTAGTTAGGCCACACTTGGAGTATAGTGTTCAATTCTGGTCGCCACACTACCAGAAGGCTTTAGAGAGGGTGCAGAAGAGATTTACCAGAATGTTGAATGGTATGGAGGGCATTAGCTATGAGGAGCGGTTGAATAAACTCGGTTTGTTCTCACTGGAACGAAGGAGGTTGAGGGGAGACCTGATAGAGGTATACAAAATTATGAGGGGCATAGACAGAGTGGATAGTCAGAGGCTTTTCCCCAGGGTAGAGGGGTCAATTACTAGGGGGCATTGGTTTAAGGTGAGAGGGGCAAGGTTTAGAGTAGATGTACGAGGCAAGTTTTTTACGCAGAGGGTAGTGGGTGCCTGGAACTCGCTACCGGAGGAGGTAGTGGAAGCAGGGACGATAGGGACATTTAAGGGGCACCTTGACAAATATATGAATAGGATGGGAATAGAAGGATACGGACCCAGGAAGTGTAGAAGATTGTAGTTTAGTCGGGCAGCATGGTCGGCATGGGATTGGAGGGCCGAAGGGCCTGTTCCTGTGCTGCACATTTCTTTGTTCTTTGTTTGTTCTTTGTGACTTTGCGACCTTGTTACTACACAATCCGGAAAAATCCCAGGATCTTCAGCACTTCAGTTGTCTGATTTTCCACTGGCTTATCAACCACAGTCGGCATCACTCCCACCTGCGATCCAGCTATATCATTTCCCAAGATAAACTGTATTCCTGGACAGGATAGTTTCTCTATTACTCCTACTACCACTTCACCACTCTTCACTGGACTTTCCAACCTTACCTTATATAATGTAACACTACTCCTTTCACCCTGAATTCCACATATTACCACCTTTTCTGGCAATATGCTTCACAAACTACATAACTCCTCATCTCTTACCATTAAAGATTGACTAGCTCCCGTATCTCTTAAAATTATGACTTCTTTACCTGCTCCTCCTGATACACATGAGTAAACTTTACCCACACAAGTAAATTCTTTAAAGAGATCAGACACCTTCTTATCAATCACCTCTTGATCAGGCTGCACAATCTTTTGCACCTTCTTTGCTTCACTTGGGCTTTCCTTTACCACTTTAACAACCCCACTGTCTTATCCTGTTTTACCACATCAGCCTTCCCAGTGCCTTTTTTCAACCACCAACACTGTGACTTTACATGGCCTAGTTTATTGCAGTGAAAACATTTGAAACTTTTAATTTCTCTTCCACCCTCCTGGATTTCTTTTTTAATCTGAGGTACACTCTCCTTATTATCTCCCATCAGATCACCTTTACCTTTACCCCTTGAGTATTTCTCATGTCCCCAGTTTCTATCCCTCACAGGCTGAAATTGATGTTGGAAACCAAGCTTTGATTTATGAACTAATTCATAATCATCTGCCATTTCTGCTGCTAACCTCACAGTTTTAACCCTCTGCTCTTCCACATGAGTTCTCACTACAACAGGAAATGAATTTTTAAACTCCTCCAAAAGTATAATTTCTCTGAGAGCTTCATACATTTTGTCTATTTTCAAAGCCCTTATCCACTTATCAAAATTACTCTGTTTGAGCCTTTCAAACTCCATGTATGTTTGACCAAAATCTTTCCTTAAATTTCTAAACCTTTGTCTGTAGGCTTCAGGCACTAGTTCATATGCACCTGAGATGGATTTTTTCACCACCTCATACATCCCAGATGCCTCCTCTGGTAGTGATGCAAACACTTCACTAGCCCTACCTACCAGCTTTGTTTGAATCAGTAATACCCACATGTCCTGTGGCTATTTCATTTGTTTAGCTACCTTCTCAAATGAAATGAAAAAGGCTTCTACCTCTTTCTCCTCAAACCTTGGCAATGCTTGGACATATTTAAATTTTTTCCATTTCTAATGAGTCAAAGTGTATCTCAGGCAACTTTAAATGCTTAGCCTCTGCCATAATTACCTCATCTTTTCGCATTTTGTCAGGTAATGTTAAACCTAAAAGTCTGTTTTTAGTCTCTGTCCATAAGGTACTGCGTATGACCGTCTCCAACCCCCAAAACTTCAGAGCCTCTGAAAGAGCCATTGTCCACAACACACTTCCCACTTAAACTAAAATATTACACCTGAAAAGCACCCACAATATGTTCACCCCTCACTGTCTTTAAGTTCACTAAGCCAACCCAATAGGTAGACTTTTATCCCCCTCGAGCCCCCAATTTGTTATTGGCCAGGGTTTAGAGAACACCAAAGTGTATCATGGAGTTCACCTGACCCACAACGTTTAATAGATTGTGGTATGGGGAGCACACGGCCCACTCTCCAGGTGTGGTACATCAGAAATGGAAAAGTATTTTTTAAAGCAAAACAAGGTTTATTCTATGAACTCAAGTTAACCTTTTTAAAACATACAGTGGACATCTTACCAACCATCAATTCAAATATCACCCCCAAAGAAAAGAACACTAAGTAATCCTTAAGCTGTCCTTTTAACATCCATAAGACTTTTTAAAAAACTTTCAACAGAAGCACATCAGGTTAAAGTCACTACTGAGAGCAGTTATTAGTTTTAAATCACCAAAGGATCTATTTACAGTTTTTAGATTACAGAGAGAGAGACTAATACCTCTTCTGGCTGTTACTGCAGCTATCCGGCTCTGAAAACGAAACTAAAACACACCCTGCAACAAACAGCCTAAAACGAAAGTAAAAAGCTGACAGACAGCCCAGCTCCACCCACCCTCTGACATCACTGACAAACACCCATTTCTTAAAGGTACATTTCTTAAACACCCATTTCTTTTTTTTTAATTGAGAGTACCCATTTCATTTTTTGTCCAATTAAGGGGCAATTTAGTGTGTCCAATCCACCTACACTGCACATCTTTGGGTTGTGGGGGCGAAACCCACACAAACACGGGGAGAATGTGCAAATTCCACACGGACAGTGACCTAGAACCGCGATCGAACCTGGGACCTCGGCGCCGTGAGGCAGCAGGGCTAACCCACTGCGCCACGGACTCTATTATTTCCACTCCAACTCTCTTGAGTGTGAACCAGATTGGGGTCACAACTTTGGTTCCATATACAACTTCTCCAAACTATGAATGGACAAATCCCAAATCTGAAACTTAAATTTGATTTAATAATTTTTAGCAAGTTATATATATCACATAACTATGTGTATGTTTTCTATGGAATCACAGCAACCTAGTGGGAGAGCAGTATTTAAATAAACAAACAGTTGCTTCCAGTAGTAGTGAGAGCGGAAAGGGAAGGTTGTCTTTTCTATTGGTATTCCGGTTTGAATGATTACTCAGATATACAATTTGCAATCAGATAATGTTGTGCATTGTCAAGTAATGGTATATGTTTTACTGGTGACATGTGTGTTGACCCTTTCACATACATCTCATTCCACTTTGCTGAGACCAATTCAGATTACAATAACAAGACTACGCCGTCAACGATCAAATAGGTCTTGTTAAGCTGACAGAATCCTATTTTGCAGAGAAATTTAAATAGAATTTAATGGAATGCAGTTGTCAGTAGGATGACAGGCAATGCAATTTTCATACAGCATTAAGTCAAAAATGGATATAACATTATACAAGAGCAATTACCTCTTTGTACAGTTATCCTTCCCAGATACAACCATTCACAGATAATGGTGGCATGTCAGGCAATCAAGTACTTGCATGGTCCCATTTGATTTGAGATTACAGCCAATGTTGTAGATAGAACCAGAATAAGAGATGCTGATTTTCACAAAATATGTGAACTGCTTACCTGTCGAGAGGATGTTGGACCAACTGTAGATCTATTTGTATGTGACATTCAAGCACACAGACAGCTGAAAGGTTATAAAACAGGGATCCTTTATTCCACTGCCAACAAATATTTATCAACGTTAATGGAAAAGCTGAACTCTTACAATGGACATTCATGACTGACACGCCAGGTCCACCTGGATACGTCCAGAGCTTAACTCCCAATCTTTAATCAGCTGCGTAGCAGTGTTAAGTTGGGGCGTCTATTACTAACTTTCCGTGACAGGGTGAACCCGGTTATCTTGTCTCCCAAACACAAAAGGGACTTTCCTCTTTTGTGGCTTCTCTGACTCAGGGGTGCAACGTGGGTGGTCTGATTAGATCTCCAGTATCTCTATGCCCATGTCAATTCCACTTCCTTGTACTTACTGGCCACTGTCAGAGGCTTCGAACTGCCCTATTCTTAGCCTTGGCTCTTACGACATTGCAACTCACCAGTCCTGGGCTTCTGCTCCTGCTTGTTGCTGCCACCCTCATTCTCAGGGCATCGGGCTCTATCTCCCAAGCCTGCTAAAGACACTAATCCCTGCATGGACGGGCCCACAGCGGCTGATCAATTCCCCTGCTCAGTCTCCCCCACTTTCTGCTTGCAGATATCCCTGCTACAGATCAATTGAAAGGATAACAATGTATTTTCCTTTATATTGAACATTCGTAAATCTTATGGGGTGTTGCTCACAGTGAGTTGTGGGTTCATAAAAATAGGAATATTACGAAAAGCTGTATTACCAAGGATGCTGATATCAGTATGAGATATGACCCTGAGGGCTGGCAGTACTAGAGGATGGGCTATCAGGACACAACAATACTGGAAGGCAAGGTAGTGCTGGTCATTGGGAAAGGCGTTCCAATCCATATGACTGCCCTTTTCCAATAACCCTATGTATTATTTCATTCTATCGCTCATCAAATTAAAGTTGTGCCCTTTTACAGCTTCGCAAACACACTCCCAAGTCAGGGCTACATTTCTCGTGCCATGGTAATGTATAATGTGCCTTTTGCGAGTCACAATGCATATTAACACGCAAACAAAGAGTATGTCTGCACCGTGCCTACTCCCGGTAACCTGTCACCCCTTTGCTTACCAAGAATGCAGTGCGCGAATAGTGTAGTTCTCGAGGTAGGCCAGTTGAAAGGGCTGCCTCAGTTCTTGGGACAACAGCCCAGCAACCAACCTCATTCCTATGGTCACTAAACCTCACCACTCACACCCTAACAAAATCCCATTCCCCCTCCATATCTGTTCACACACCCCATACTCCCTCCATGCCCTCTCACACCCGCTATGCCACACCATTCCCCCTCTATGCCCCATTCTACAATCTATGGCCTACCATTGTTATGATTATCAGGCTTTATAAATGGTTATACTTCAGGCTACCCGTTTACTTTCAAGGTAGAATGGAGTTAGGCATCTAGAATATAGCTAAACTGTACCCATGTGATTCACAGTGCCATGCAAATGGAATTAGTAGGGGAAACTCCATAGAAAACTATTATACTATTAAGTTACAGGATTTTTAAGATACCACTGAATCTCACAGATACAAGTCAGTCTGAAGCCATCTCAGGAAGAGAGGAAATAGCGGAGTGGTATTGTCACTTTACTAGTAATCCAGAGACCCAGGGTAATGCTCTGGGGAGCCAGATTTGAATCGCACATGGCAGATGGTGAAATTTGAATTCAATAAAAATCTGGGATCAAAAGTCTAATGATGACCATTAAACCATTGTCAATTGCCGTAAAAACCCATCTGGTTCACTAATGCCCTTCAGGGAAGAAAATCTGTTCTCAGGGATGTGCAATAAATTTTGACGCAGCTAATGATGCCCACATCCCATGAACAAATTAATCAAAGATACCAAGGGTGAGAGTTCTCTCGGAATTTTGAGCCTCTTTGCTGTCACAATCGTGGGGTGGGGCATCTTAGATCCAGGAGCTGACTCCAAACAGATAGGGGTGCATCATTAAAGGGTGCCCTGAGCAGCGCTGCAGACTAACAGTCACCAGCAACAGAGCATGGAGGTATCGGGCATGTGTTAAATTCCTGTACCTGCTGATATTATTCATGAAGGCCTTCTCAACCTTGCCCCTCACCTGATGTGTGGTGATCCTTAGGTTAAATCACCTCAGTCAGCTCTCCCCCTCAAAGGGGAAAGCAGCCGATGGTCATCTGGGACTATGGCAACTTTACCTTTACTTTTACTAGCATTTTTCAACCTAAATTCACTATTTCGAATTTACAGGTACTGAAATCTCTGAAACCTTTTTGCCTATTCTTTTTAAAATGTTTTTCTTTTTCTTTCAATTAAGGGACAATTATAATGGCCAATCCACCTACCTTGCACATCTTTGGGTTATGCAGATGAGACCCACGCAGACATGGGGAGAATGTGCAAACTTCACATGGACAGTGACCTGGGGCCAGGATCGAACCTGGGTCTTCGACACAGTGAGGCAGCAATGCTACCACTGCTCCACCGTGCCGCCTTTTGACTATTCTACAATCATATCCATAATCCCCTTGCATTTATATTTCCTTCCTCAGAGTCATTTACCATGCCTATTCTATTGTCGATGGGAAATTTGGATACCACTCCCTTCAGATCTAATTCCAAATCATATTTTTTCAATTCATTATTAACCTGACATACAAACTTTCTGAATTCAATCTCCTTTTTCTTTCAAAATCTTCCAGAAAAAGCAAAGCAACTCTTAAATCCTCAGCAAATGAGTACATGTACCCTTCAGCTCTTATTGATGCTCAAATTGCATGAAAGCAAAGTCCAGAAACTGCATGTACCGACAAAGCATAGAAGTGGTGAAAACTATTATTAAGTGCAGTGATGCCCCAAGCTTTTGTACTAAGCCTGCATGAGACCATCAACTGAAACTTTGAATGAAGAAATCACAACAAATGATTCATCAGATAAATTTGATTGCGCTATTGGCAAATATGCAATTTTAATTTGCTTTATTTTGTCTATATGCTCATTTTAAATGAATAGTTACTGAGGAAAAGCTGGTGGTAAAAAGAATTCTGGTGAAGATTGAAAAGCATAAGGTAAAGTGCAGGGGAGCCATCACCAGAAACGGGCATATCCAAAGCTACTATTGGTATAAGGCATGCAAAGGTCATCGGACATCTTTGCGATAACCATTACCCCAAAACGATATCACCCTGAAATCATACATCGTGCAAAACCAATTCATGCTAGGAATTAGATGGCTTGATCAAGTAAACGTTTTTTTTCATCTCTGGGGTTTGTTTCCAGATTCTATCATTAATTTACTAATGTGCCATACTGACAATCTGATCCAAAAAGAGTACAAAAATTGCCCTAGTGAGGAGTGGAAGAATTGGATTATTAATAGGCTCCTTCTAAATTGGCATGAAAGGTACATGGAGGACTACCTCCTCTGTGTACTATGCAATAAAATGTTAAGTTGGCCGACAAAGAATCGGTTTGTGATCTGACGCATGTACCATGTAGAGTGACTTCCATTTTTGTGAAAATGTAAAGGGATCTTTATCCTTTTTTCAAATTCATTTTTACAGGAGGTGGCCTTTGCTGGCTAGGCCAGCATTTTCTGCCCATCCCTAATTTCCCTTGAGAAGATGGTGGTGAGCTGCCTTCTTGAACTGCTGCAGTCCATGTGATGTAGCTATGCCCACTGTGCTATTAGAGAGGGAGTTCCAGGATTTTGCCCCAGCGACAGTGAAGGAATGATGATACATTTCCAAGTCGGGAGGGTGAGTGACTGGGAGAGGAACTTCAAGTGTTTGTGTTCCCATACATCTGCTGCCCTTGTCCTTCCAGATGGTAGTGGTCATGAGTTTGGAAGATGCTGCCAAAGGAGCCTTTGTGAGTTCCTGCAGTGCATCTTGTAGATAGTACACATGGCTGTTACTGTGTGTCGGTGCTGGAGGGAGTGAATGTTTGCGGATGGGGTGTCAATCAAATGGGTTGCTTTGTCCTGGATGGTGTTGAGCCTCTTGAATGCTGTTGGAGCTGCACTCTTCCAGGCAAGTGGGGAATATTCCATCACACCCCTGATTTGTGCCTTGTAGGTGGTGGACAGGCTTTGGGGAATCAGGAGGTGAGTTACTCAACGTAGGATTTCTCACCTCTGACCTGCTCTTGTAGGCACAATATTTATATGGTTGGTCCAGTTCAGTTTCTGGTCAATAATAACCCCCAGGATGTTGATAGTGGGGGATTCAGTGATGGTAATGACATTGAATGCCAAGAGGTGATGGTTTGATTCTTTCTTATTAAGACCATAAGACCATAAGACATAGGAGCGGAAGTAAGGCCATTCGGCCCATCAAGTCCACTCCACCATTCAATCATGGCTGATTTCAACTCCATTTACCCGCTCTCTCTCCATAGCCCTTAATTCCTCGAGAAATCAAGAATTTATCAACTTCTGTCTTAAAGACACTCAACGTCCCGGCCTCCACCGCCCTCTGTGGCAATGTTCATCTCTGTTCTAAAGTGACTCCCTTTTATTCTAAGGCTGTGCCCCCGGGTCCTAGTCTCCCCTGCTAATGGAAACAACTTCCCTATCTAACTGTCCACCCTATCTAAGCCATTCATTATCTTGTAAGTTTATATTAGATCTCCCCTCCACCTCCTAAACTCCAATGAATATAATCCCAAGATCCTCAGACGTTCATCATATGTTAGGCCTACCATTCCTGGGATCATCTGTGTGAATCTCCGCTGGACCCGCTCCAGTGCCAGCATGTCCTTCCTGAGGTGTGGGGCCCAAAATTGCTCACAGTATTCTAAATGGCGCCTAACTAATGCTTTATAAAGCTTCAGAAGTACATTCCTGCTTTTATATTCCAAGCCTCTTGAGATAAATGACAACATTGCATTTGCTTTCTTAATTACAGACTCAACCTGCACGTTTACCTTTAGAGAATCCTGGACTAGGACTCCCAAGTCCCTTTGCACTTCAGCATTATGAATTTTGTCACCGTTTAGAAAATAGTCCATGCCTCTATTCTTTTTTCCAAAGTGCAAGACCTCACATTATTGGAGATAGTCATTGTCTGGCACTTCTGTGGTGCGAATGTTACTGGCCACTTTTCAGCCCAAGCCTGTATATTGTCCATGTCTTACTGCTTTTGCACATGGAATGCTTCAGTGTCTGAAGAATCGTAAATGGTGCTGAACATTGTGTAATCACCAGCAACATCCCCACATCTGATCTTATGTTGGAAGGAAGGTCATTGATGAATTGATGAAGCGGCTGAAAATGGTTGGGCCAAGGACACTCCTGCAGAGATATTCAGGGACTGAGATGACGGACCTCCAACAACCACAACCATCTTCCTTTATGCTACGTACACTCCAACCAGTGGAGGCTTTCCCCCTGATTCCCATTGGCTCTAGTTTTGCCAGGGCTCTTTGGTGCCATACTTGATCAAATGCTGCCTTGATATCAAGGGCAGTTACTCTCACCTCACCTCTGGAGTTCAGCACTTTTGTCTATGTTTGAAAGATTATTGGCTTCTCCCCCGAACTAAGACCAGGTCCTTACCTGGTCTTGCCTTTATGTGACTCCAGGCCGTCGGCAATGTGGTTGACTCTTTACTGCTCCCTCAAGGGAAATTAGGGATGGGCAATAAATGCTGGCCCATTCGGAAATGCCCACATCCCAAGAACAAATTTTAAAAAAACGAAGGACCCGCCTTCTCAACCTTCCCCTCATCTGAAGATCAGATTAAATCACCACTAGTCCGCTCTCCCCCTCAAAAGGGAAAGCAGCCGATGGTTCTCTGGGACTATGGCGACTTTACCTTTACATTCTCTAGCATAAGTAAAATGGCCTTATAATCTAAGACAGCAGGCTTACTTTCATTCAGTAAGAATCATTGCCAGATCTACTTTAAACAAATATTGCAACCTGTACGCTTTTTGTAAAATGGACAACTTTGTCAAGAACTATAATTGATTTAATGATCATTTTGCATTTTTCTCTTCTCACGAAGTTCATCTGAACCCTTCCTGTATCCATTGTGAAATCAAGCTCTTGGTTACAACAGAAATCATTTTTTTACTGTGCAATACATTCAAAAATTTGAAGTCTCCTGTTCAATGAAGAAATTAGAGTTGAGAGAGTGAGAAATGTTGCTTGGTATATTTATTGGAGTAATTTTAACTGTTGGAGATGGTATATAATTGCAAATTGACTGCCATTTGTACCCCAACGTCATCTTTCTATCCAGGTTAAGGGAATGAAACATTTGGCAAGGAGCAAAACGGTAGCTGATTCGATTGTACCCATTTTGCAGTAAAAGACAGTAGGTGGGATTTAACTAAATGGGAATAAAGTCCTGCAGCGAGCACGTTTAGCCCTGTGTTTCCCAGCGCTCAGAGCCGCCTCTTCCCCCTATCTAATCGGGTTGCCGCTTTAGAAAATAGCAACCCAATTAGATAGGGGGAAGAGGACGCATATAGCCCCATTTTGTGCACTGAGGAGCTCCGCTCACCAGAACTCCTCAGTGTAACGAGAGATCGGGAACCCATTTTTAAATGGCATCCTGATCTCTACAACCCCCAAAGTGATCCCTGACCCCCCAAGTCCCAATGCACTATAGATCCCAATGCCTCAGATACCTCAGGAAACTGCACATTCATGTGAGACTAGCTGTCTCGCTCTAATATTCAATTCCCGCTTGGGTCACTTTCTGTGCAGAGTCTGCACGTTCCCCCTGTGTGTGCGTGGGTTTCCTCTGGGTGCTCCGGTTTCCTCCCACAGTCCAAAGATGTGCAGGTGAGGTGGGTTGGCCATGCTAAATTGCCCTTAGTGTCCAAAATTGCCCTTAGTGTTGGGTGGGGTTACTGGGTTATGGGGATAGGGTGGAGGTGTGCGGTTGGGTAGGGTGCACTTTCAGAGAGCCGGTGCAGACTCAATGGGCTGAATGGCCTCCTTCTGCACTGTATAATCTATGATAAAAAATATGCAGATTTGCCTAAAAATGATTCTGCCCACAATTTACGTCTCATAAGATTGCATGAGATCTCGCAAGGCTTTGCAAGCCGGATAGATCCCTGCTTCAATCGGCCATGCTGAGCCGTGGTGAGCTGCTTTTCGGGCACTGCATGGCTGTTCAATCGTGCCCAGCATCTTTGGAGAGAGAAAGTGAAAGAGTTTGGAGAGATATTTAAGTGAGGGGACTGAAGATGCTGTCATGTCTGTTGTCAGTCTGGCACTTCTCCAAGAAAAGGTAAGTGACACGAATCTTGACTTAAGTGGAACAGGGATTCTGAAGAGTCCGTTTTGCAGGGGTATCTGCTGGCCACAAAGTGAATCTGGCCAAAGATAGCCAAAGAAGAGATCAGCATTATGTTCAAAAGCATTGAAGTTATGGCATATGGGGATGAAACGGAGACCTTTGCTGAGGGCGAGTCCTTCAGGGTGAGATAAAGAAAGACCAGAACAGAGGTCTGCTGAGTGGTTTCATCGTTTCTGTTCTCATTTCGTATTTCCAGCATTTGACCTGCAGTATTTTGCTTTCTGTTTTTTAAATTGAGTCTGAATGTGTCATTAGCTGTGACACATTTGTAATGGGTTTAATGGGTCAATGTCTAATTAATAGGTGCATGAGCTTGCATTGTGACTATTCCAAGGAGGGTTTTATAGGCCAATGTCTAATTGAATGTTATATGGAGTTGCTTGTGGCCAATATTTATACAATACATAAAGTAAGCTAATATTTTCTTCACTTAGCCTCGCCCAAGGGTATTTAAAGCCTTACTATTTTTGCAACTGAATTAAAAATATAACTGACCAATATCATTCAAAATTTATGGTATATTCTTATATGGTCAAAAATGGCAATGGCATGCACATCACAAAAACTAAATAATGGAGTGCCATAGTGATGGCTCATACATATAATGGGATAACAAAGAACTTGATTAGCATGCCATGTGCACATCAGTCTGACTCAGTAGTCACGTCAAGTAGCACTCCGCCTTTGTAGAAATAAATATACGCACTGACATGTTAATCGGCAAACAACATGCCAAAGAGGAGAAATACGTCCCGACAACAGAACAAATGCACAACTGCATTGGCTTGCATTTACTCAACTAATGATTATTATATCTCCCATTTGCTACAAAAATATAACCTCTGTCCTTGAAGGAGCTAGAATATTGAAAAACCTGGCACGTCAGTGTTTATGTAGCAATGGGAGAAAAAGAAACTCAGAAGTAACTAAAAGGGTGATTTTGATATGACTGGCTGGAGATTAAAAGATTTGTTTTAATTTGAATCCACAAAGTACCTTGTATTTGCCCTTCGTTTTGCAGGTTTTCAGTTCTAGGAGAAAGACTTTTGTGTCTCCAATCAGCGGCTCCAAGGACATCTGTTTGAAATACATTGATGCAAAAAATAATCTCGTCAATATGTCTGTATTTGCTATACAGAGGCTGAACCATCTCACAGCTGGGATGACAGCAACACTAAGGTGAATGACCAATTAGCCTTCCCTCAAACTAATCCTGTATAGATCAACTAATTATTTTTCAAGTTCTGACATTGCTCCCAACATCTTTTCTTGATCAATATGATGTAGTTAGAGCTTAGGGTTTCACTCCTACACAGTGCAATGCATTACATTAGAGTTGATTAGACCTGCAGTAGTAGTGCTTACATGGGCTGCCAACAGTCATTCCATCAGCTTGAGCTAGTAAAAGTTGACACGCTGGGTACGCACACTCATTGGGCCCAATATAACCTTTGTTTGAGCTGTCGTAAACAAATGTATGGACTGATTACTACTTTTGTATAGGGGGAAATATGTCTCCCTTAATATTAAATCACTACTGTGTCACAGGTCTGTCTAAGTTTTAGTGTGTACAAAACAAAGACATTGATTACAGAATCACAGAACTATTACAACACAGAAGAAGGCCATTCTGCCCATCATGTCTGCGTTGCCTCCCCGGAGCAGAAATTTACCCAGTGCTTCTCCCCATCTTCTTCCCATAGCCCTGCACATTCTTCCTTTTCAGATAATTAACCAATTCTCTCCAGAAAGCCTTGATTGAACCTGCTTCCACCACACGCTTTGGCAGTACATTCCAGATCCGAACAACACATTGCGTGAAAAGTTTTTCCTCATATCAATATTGTTTCTTTTTCCAATTATTTAATCTTGAGACCTCGTATTCTCACTCCTTCTACTAATAAGAACATATTTTCCATATCTACTCTGCCCAGGGCCCTCATGACCTTGATTACCTCTATTAAATCTCCTCTCAATCGTATCTCCTCCAGGAAATCAGTCCCAATTTAACCAATCTAGCGATATAACTGAAGTTCCTCATCCTAGGAACCATTCTTGTGAATCTTTTCTGCACTTCAAGAAGCCTTCACATCTTGCTTAAAGTGTGGTGGCCAGAACTGGACGTAATGCTTCAGTGAAGACCAGTATTCTATACAGGTTTAACACAACTTCCTCCATTAATAAAGCCTAGGTTGGATACTGTATTCCTTATTAGCCGCTCTCTCAATCTATCCTGCTACCTTCAATTATTTATGCACATAAATACCCAGGTCCCCCTGCCTCTGCACCGTCTTTATAATTATACTCTTTTTTCTATTGTCTCTCCATGTTCTTCCTACCAAAATTAATCACTTCACACTGCTTTACATTAAATTTCATATGGCATTTGTCTGCCCATTCCTCCTACTTGTCTATGTCCCTTTGAAGCTTGATACTATCATCCTCACAGTTCGCAATGCTTCGAAGTTTCATACCATCTGCAAATTTAAAAAAAAGGTCGAGCAAGGGTCCCAATATCAACCCCTGGGGAACGCCAATACTAACATTCCTTCAGTATGAAAAACATCCATTAACAATTACACTGTTTCCTGTTACTAGGCCAGTTTATTTTCCATGTTACCACTGTCCCTTTTATTCCATGAGCTATTCCCACACGTCTATTGTGCAGCACTTCATCAAATACCTTCTGGAAGTCCATGTACACCACAGCAATAGCATTCCCCTATCAATCTTCTCTGTTACTTCATCAAGAATTTCAAACAAGTTAACTAAGAGTGATTGGTCCTGAAAAAAATCCATGTTGGCTTTCTTAATGAACCCACATTTTTGCAAGTGATTATTCATTTTGTCCTGAATTATTGGTTACAAAAGCTTCCCCACCACTGAGGTTATGGATTAGCCTATAGTTGCTGGGCTTATTATTTACACACTTTATTGAACAAGTGTATAATATTTGCAATTTTCCAATCCCCCAAACTATCCCTAAGTCTAAGGAAGACAACGAAAGTACAGGCTGTGCCTCCATGCTTTCCACTCTGACTTTCTTCAATATTCTTGGATACATCCCATCCAGTCCTGGTGGCTTATCTACTCCAAACAGATAGCCAATCCAATAACTCCTCCTTATCAATCTTAAACCCTTCAAGTGCCTGAACTACCTCTTATTTTACCATAACCTGAACAACACCCTCTTTCTTCGTGAAGACCGGTGTTTATTTAATACCTCAGCCATGCCCCTAGCCTCTGTGTATGAATTCCCTTTTTGGTCTCTAATCAATCCCACTTCTCCTTTTATCACTCTTTTACTTTCTATATGCCAGTCAAAGACTTTGTGATTCCATTTTGTATGAACTGCCAGTACCTTTTCATACTCCCTCTTCACTTCTCTTATTTGCTTTTTCACTTCCCCTCTGAACACTCAGTCTGGATCTTTGGTTTAAGGGCTGTACGGTAGCACAAGTGGATAGCACTATGGCCTCACAGTGCCAGGGTCCCAGGTTCGATTCCCCGCTGGGCCACTGTCTGTGCGGAGTCTGCACGTTCTCCCTGTGTCTGCGTGGGTTTCCTCCGGGTGCTCCGGTTTCCTCCCACAGTCCAAAGACGTGCAGGTGAGGTGGGTTGGCCATGCTAAATTGCCCCTAGTGTCCAAAAAGGTCAGGAGGGGTTATTGAGTTACGGGGATAGGGTGGAAGTGAGAGCTTAAGTGGGTTGGTGCAGACTTGATAGGCCAAATAGCCTCCTTCTGCACTGTATGTTCAATGTTCTATGTTTCATTGTCTGCCTGACATCTGCCATAACCACATTTTTTCTTCTTTACCTTAATCTCTATCTCTTTGGTTTTGGTGGAATTCATCTGGAGTACTGTGTGCACTTCTTATTGAGAAAATGTATGTTTGCTTTGGAGGCGCTACAGCGAAAGTTGATGAAATTGGTCCCTGGGATGAGGGAGTAGTCCTATGATGAGAGACTGTAAATTGGGCTTTTATGCTTTGAAATTTGGAAGAATGAGAGCTGATTTCATTGAGACCCAGAAAATTATAAAGAGGCTTGATAGGGCGTACATTGGGAGATTTCTTCCGCGGGCTAGGAAATCATAGACACAGGACATTGTCTCAGGATAAGCGGTTGATCATTTAGGACTGAGATGTGGAGAAATTACTTCAATCAGAGGGTTGTGAATCTTTGGAATTCTCTATCCCAGAGGGTTGTGGCTGCTCCATTGTTGAATACATTTAAAGTTGGGATAGACAGACTTTTGGTCTGTCTGGGAATTAATGGATATGGGGAGAAGGTGGGAAAATTGAGTTGAAATCCAAGGTCAGCCATGATCGTATTGGATGGTGAAGCAGGCTTGATGGGCCATGTGGTCTACTCCTGTTCCTATTTCTTAAGTTCTTAATTCTTTATGCTGTCATCCATGGAGCTCTTGATTTGTTTGTCCAGCTTTTCCCTTGGCGGAAATAAACTTTGTCTGCATGAACTGTCTATTTTCTAACAGTAGCCTAATGTTCAGATGCTATGTTGTCTGCCATTTGATTCTGAAACTGATCTATTCTCATTCCATCGAAGTTGACTTTCCTCCAAATTCATTATTCTGACTCTGGATTCTTCCTTGTTCTTTTCCATAACCAACCTATGATACAATAATTACTTTCCCCTAAATGTTCCCCGACTTAACCCATTTAATTCCCAAGAACTAGATCCAGCAGTGCCTCCTGTCTCATTGGACTGAAAGCGTATTGTGTCATGTTTTTATAAAGATATAAATGCACCAATCACTCATAAGGAATTATGTAAACATGTTTGTTTGTACATTATTGAAACTAGGCACATGAGAACAGCTATAGAGGTAGGAAGCTTGAAGACATAAGCATCACAGCTGTGTGTGTGTTGTGTTGTTGTGTTGTGTTCACAGACCAAAGTGAGGCTGGATCATGTGACACACTTCCCTTCTAGTGATGACATGCTGCTATCCCTTAAAGGCATATTACTGTGAAATATTTTCCTGAACACACTCCAGGAACTATGTCATTTATACCACAACTATCCCAGTCTGCATTCAGATAATCAAGGTCTCCAATTGTAACTGCTCTATAATTTCCTGGAAAATTTGTTCCTCTAGATATTTCCAACTAAGTGGTGATCTACAGGCTAGACCAAGCAATATAATTGCAAATCTTTTGTTCCTTAGCTCCAGCCGAAGGGATTCTGTCCCTGCTCGCTGGAACATCCTCTCTGTACAGCACTGCAATGATATCCCTATTCAGATCTGCCACCTCTTACCACTCACTTGATAAAGGAGCTACACTCCAAAAGCTAGTGATCCCAAACAAACCGGTTGCACTTTAACCTGGCGTTATGAGACTTCTTACTGTGCTCACACCAGTCTAACGCTGGCATCTCCACATCATCTTACAATTTCATTCCATTTCTATCTTTTCAAAAAAAAAAATCCCTAGAAATATTAAATACACAGGCCTGCCCTCTTTGAGCATCATATTTCCACATGGCAATTTGCACCTGCAATGCACCAATCTTATTAGCGCTCAGTGCATTTACGCACATGCTCAGTAACCTCAATTTAGACATGATTATTTTCTCCATGATGTCCCTTACCTTGCACCAGGAAGGCAACACATCATGTAGGACTCAAGATGATGGTTACAGAAATGCGTATGTGCATCCCCCCCCCCCACCCCCTCCCCCCTGCCAAATCCCCTTGACGATGGAATCTCCTACAACAACCACCACAGTTATACACTTTGCTCTTCCAATCCTTAAAGTCCCTGGGCTGTTGCTGCTATGGCCTGGACTGCATCCCTTCAGAGTACTCCCAGCAAGCTCCAATGCTGGGTGTCTGCTTAAGAGTGACACATACCCTGAAGACATCTGTACTTAAGTCCTTCTTATTCCACTTATTCCTACTCTTCCTGATGGCCACCAGTATACAACCCTGAACTTTTCATGTTGTTAGGAACAGCTTTAAATTTAATTGTTATTTTGTATTTGTATGCTAAGAAAGGTGAAACCTGGACTTCCGGGTGCGGCTATGCAGAGATAAGTCGCATGTTCGGTAGCTCCCGCTTGGAACGGACTTTTGGGCTCTTTACAGGGCCCCCACGGCATTTGTTTGACATTTCCCGGTGTGGGAAGAAGACTGCAACATTCCCCCGACAGTGTCCCCCAGGAATGGTATGTCTCTTGGTTACCAGACCCGGCAGAAACAGTAAAAGATTTGGCTGTAACTGCAGGATAAACAGAGCCTCGTCCAGCATGCAGGCGGGGGAAGGGCAAGCTTAAAGCTGCAAGCTGACTTGAGGGCCTTTATTAAAGGTGAATTCTAGTAGCAGAGGGAACAACTGTGAAAAGATCTTCCAAGGCCACTGAAGAAGCGGGGACGAGGCTTCCGGTGGCGGCCATGGAGGAGTAGATCATGCATTCGGCAGCTCCCGTCTGGAACGGACTCTCAGACCTTTTTCAGGAGTTTCCACAGACTTTTTGGGTAAGATTGGTGAAGCGAACACTGCCAAAAGGATTCCCTCGCGAGACTTCCTGTTGCGGCTGTGCGGTGCTAAGTTGCACATTCGGCGGCTCCCACAAAAACGGACTTTTGAGCTCTTTTCAGGGCCCCCAAGGGCACTTTTTTGACGTTTCCCGGTGTGGGAAGGAGTTAATAATAGCTCCCCGTCAGTATATGGCTTTAACTAGGAGCGGGGCGACAAAAAAGGTGGTGGTGGACCACAAGAAGGGAGGGAAGAAGGACAAAATGGCGGCGGGCGGAGACCAGGCAGCGTGGAGGCAGTGGGCGGAGGAGCAACAGGAGGGTATCCAGCGCTGCCTCAGAGAAATTAAAACGGAACTGCTAGAGCCGATGAAGGCTTCTTTTCATAAGCTGCTGGAGACACAGACGGCCCAGGGGGTGGCGATCCAAGAGGATCGACAAAAGATCTCTGACAATGAGGACGAGATCTTAGGCCTGGCGGTAAAGGTGGAGGTGCACGAGGCGCTCCACAAGAAATGGCAGGAGCGGTTCGAGGAGATGGAGAATCGGTCGAGGCGGAAGAATCTGCGGATTCTGGGCCTCCCGGAGGGGCTGGAGGGGCCGGACGTGGGGGCCTATGTGGTCACCATGTTGAACTCGCTGATGGGAGCGGGTTTCTTCCAGGCGCCCCTGGAGCTGGAAGGGGCCCATAGAGTGCTGGCGAGGAGGCCCAAGGCTAACGAGCCTCCGCGGGCGGTGCTGGTGAGGTTCCATCGGTTCGGCGACCGGGAGTGTGTGCTCAGGTGGGCCAAGAAGGAGAGGAGCAGCAGGTGGGAGAACGCGGAGGTTCGGATATATCAGGACTGGAGTGGAGAGGTGGCGAAGAGGAGGGCCGGGTACAATCGAGCGAAGTCGGTGCTGCACAGGAAGGCGGTGAAGTTTGGCATGTTGCAGCCGGCGCGACTGTGGGTTACCTACAAGGACTGGCACCATTATTTTGAGTCTCCGGAGGAGGCGTGGGCCTTTGTTCAGGCCGAGAAGCTGGGCACAGACTGACGGTCGGGATGGGCGTTTGGGGACTGCAGTGGATATGTTTTGCCTATTTTTGGTTCGGGGGGGCCTTTGCATTGTTTTGGGCTTCTTTTTCTCTGTGTTTTTCTCTTTCGGGTTGGGGAGGGTGGATGGGGCGGGTTGGGCACTGTTTTGGTTGGTGGCGGGGCATGGCGGGTGGAGAGCGCGGGCTTTTTTCCTGCGCCCAAGACTGTGGGGGGGGGGGGAAGCAAGGATTGTTTCCCGCGCTTAGAACGGAGGGGGGAGGGGGTGAGCCTGTGGATGGGGAGTGGAAGAGGAGGGTGTGCCACACAATGGGAGGAGTCGAAGGGGAGGCGGGAGTAACCGGGGTCAGCAGGAGTCAGCTGACTTGCGGAAGTGCAATGGGGGGAGTAAACCAGCTAGGATGTGTCCTAGCCGGGGGGAGTTGGGCGGTGGGGGGGAATCGAGTTGCTGCTGCTAAGATCAAGGAGGAGCTGGAGCGAGTGGGGTGGGTCAAGACGGGGGTATGTCGCTGTGGGGAACGGGCCGGGTGTGGGCTGCGGGCGCGTGGCTGGCCGAGGCGGGGTAATGGCTAGTCGGCGGGGGAAGGGAGCGGGTAGCCCCCTGATCCGGCTGATAACCTGGAATGTAAGGGGACTGAATGGGCCGGTTAAGCGGGCCCACGTGTTCGCGCACCTGAAGGGGCTCAAGGTGGATGTGGTTATGCTCCAGGAGACGCACCTGAAGGTGGCAGACCAGGTAAGACTGAGGAAAGGGTGGGTAGGTCAGGTGTTTCATTCGGGACTCGATGCCAAAAATCGAGTGGTGGCGATCTTGGTGGGAAAGAAGGTGTCATTCGAGGCATCGAGCATTTTGGCAGATAATGGCGGTAGGTACATAATGGTAAGTGTTAAGTTGCAGGGAGAGAGGGTGGTACTGGTCAATGTGTATGCTCCGTACTGGGACGATGCGGGTTTTATGCGGCGTATGTTGGGTCGGATCCCAGACTTGGAAGTGGGGGGGCTGATAATGGGGGGTGACTTTAACACGGTGTTGGATCCTGCACTGGATCGCTCCAGGTCTAGGACGGGTAGGAAGCCGGCGGTGGCTAGATTGCTGAGGCGATTTATGGACCAAATGGGAGGGGTGGGCCCTTGGAGATTTGCAAGGCCGGGGGCTAGTGAATTTTCATTCTTTTCACATGTCCAAAAGGCTTATTCTCGAATCGACTTTTTCATTTTGAGTCGGGCGCTGATAGCATGAGTAGAGGATACCGAGTATTCGGCAATAGCCATTTCGGACTACGCCCCGCATTGGGTCGACTTGGAGATGGGGGAGGAGAGGGACCAGCGCCCGCTGTGGAGCTTGGAGGTGGGGCTGTTGGCGGACGAGGAAGTGAGCGAGCGGGTCCGAGGAAGTATAGAGAGGTACTTGGAGACCAACGACAACGGGGAGGTCAGAGTGGGGATGGTATGGGAGGCACTGAAGGCGGTGGTGAAGGGAGAGCTGATCTCCATTAGGGCCCACAAGGAGCGGAGGGAGCGGGGGGAGAGGGAGAGGCTGGTGGGGGAGATTGTGAGGGTAGACAGGAGGTATGCGGAAGAGCCTGAGGAAGGATTGTTGAGGAAGAGGCGCAGCCTCCAGGCCGAATTTGACCTGGTGACCACCAGGAAGGCGGAGGTGCAGTGGAGGAAGGCCCGGGGGGGCGGTCTACGAGTATGGGGAAAAGGCAAGCCGGATGCTGGCGCATCATCTTCGGAAGCGGGTCGCAGCTAGGGAGATCGGGGGAGTTAAGGACAGGGGAGGGAGCGTGGTGCGGAGTTGGGTTGGCATCAATGGGGTCTTCAGGGACTTCTACGAGGAATTTTACCGATCTGAGCCCCCACGGGAGGAGGGAGGGATGGGCCGTTTCCTGGACCAATTGAGGTTTCCAAAGGTGGAAGAGGGACTGGTGGCGGGACTGGGGGCCCCAATTGTGCTGGAGGAGCTGATCAAAGGGATAGGAAGCATGAAGGCGGGGAAGGCACCGGGGCCGGACGGTTTCCCGGTCGAGTTCTATAAAAAATATATGGACCTGTTGGGCCCGCTGTTAGTTAGGACCTTTAATGTGGCAAGGGAGTGGGGGGGCTTTACCCCCGACGATGTCCCATCACTGATCTGCTTGATCCTGACGCAGGACAAGGATCCCCTGCAATGTGGGTCTTACAGACTGATTTCCTTGCTAAATGTAGATGCCAAGGTGCTGGCGAAGGTCTTAGCCACGAGGATTGAGGATTGTGTGCTGCAGATCATCCATGAAGACCAGACGGGGTTTGTGAAGGGGAAACAGTTGAACGCGAATGTGCGGAGGCTTTTGAACGTTATCATAATGCCGGCGAGGGAGGGGGAGGCGGAGATAGTGGTGGCGATGGACGCTGAGAAAGCCTTCGATAGGGTAGAGTGGGGGTACCTGTGGGAGGTGCTGAAGAGGTTCGGGTTTGGGGAGGGGTTTGTCAGGTGGGTTAGGCTGTTGTATGAGGTCCCGATGGCGAGTGTGGCCACAAATAGGAGGAGGTCCGAGTACTTTCGGTTGAACCGAGGGACGAGACAGGGGTGTCCCCTGTCCCCCCTGCTCTTCGCACTGGCGATTGAACCCCTGGCTATGGCACTGAGAGAGTCGAGGAACTGGAGGGGGTTGGTGCGGGGTGGGGAGGAGCATAGAGTGTCGCTTTATGCGGACAACCTGCTGCTGTATGTGGCGGACCCGGTGGGAGGAATGCCAGAGGTAATGAGGATCCTTAGAGAATTCGGGGACTTTTCGGGGTACAAGCTCAATATGGGGAAGAACGAGCTGTTCGTAGTTCAGCTAGGGGACCAGGAGAGGGGGATTGGTGAGCTCCACTAAAAAGGGCGGAGAGGAGCTTCAGATATTTGGGGGTCCAGGTGCCCAGGAGGTGGGGGGCCCTGCATAGGCTTAACTTTACAAGGCTGCTGGAGCAAATGGAGGAGCAGTTCAAGAGGTGGGACGTGTTGTCGCTGTCCTTGGCAGGTAGGGTGCAGTCAATCAAAATTACAGTGCTCCCAAGGTTTTTGTTCCTGTTCCAGTGCCTCCCCGTGTTTATCCCGAAGGCTTTTTTCAGGCGGGTTAACCGGAGTATAATGGGGCTTGTGTGGGTGCGAGGGACTCCGAGGGTGAGAAGGTTGTTCCTGGAGCGGAGTAGAGATGGGGGGGGGGGGGGGCTGGCGCTTCCCAACCTCTGTGGGTACTACTGGGCCGCCAATGCGACAATAGTGCGCAAGTGGGTGATGGAGGGGGAGTGGGCTGCATGGAAGAGGCTGGAGACGGCGTCCTGTGTGGGTGTGAGTCTGGGGGCGCTGGCAACGGCGCCGCTGCCGCTCCCTCCAAGGAGGTATACCATGAGCCCAGTGGTGGTGGCGGCCCTCAAAATTTGGGGGCAGTGGAGGCGGCATAGGGGGGAAGTTGGGGCTTCGGCGTGTACCCCATTACGGGGGAACCACCGGTTCACCCCAGGAAGAACAGGTGGAGAGTTTTCGGGGTGGCACAGGGTGGCACAGGGCAGGGATACGAAAGTTGGGGGACATGTTTGTGGACGGGAAGTTCGCGAGCTTGGGTGAGCTAGAGGAGAAGTACGGCTCCCCCCGGGGAACACCTTCAGGTACTTACAGGTAAGGGCGTTTGCCAGAGGGCAGGTGGTGGAATTCCCACGGCTACTGCCACACACAGTACAGGACAGGGTGCTCTTGGGGGGGTGGGTGGGAGTGGGGAATATCTCGGAAACTTACCAGGTGATGCAGGAGGAGGAGGAGGCCTCGGTGGTGGAGTTGAAAGGTAAGTGGGAGGAGGAGTTGGGAGAGGAGATTGAAGAGAGGACGTGGGCAGATTCCCTAGGGAGGGTGAATTCTTCCTCTTCGTGCGCGACGCTCAGCCTCATACAGTTTAAGGTGCTGCACAGGGCACACATGACCGGGACAAGGATGAGCCGGTTCTTTGGGGGTGAGGACAGGTGTGTTAGGTGCTCAGGGAGCCCAGCAAATCACACCCATATGTTCTGGGCATGCCCAGCGCTGGAGGAATTTTGGAAGGGCGTAACGAGGACGGTGTCGAGGGTGGTAGGATCCAGGGTCAGACCGGGCTGGGGGCTCGCAATATTTGGGGTGGCAGAAGAGCCGGGAGTGCAGGAGGCGAAAGAGGCCGGAATTCTGGCCTTTGTGTCCCTGGTAGCCCGGCGAAGTAGTCTCCTTCAGTGGAAAGATACGAGGCCCCCAAGCGTGGAATCCTGGATCAGCGATATGGCAGGGTTCATTAAATTGGAGAGGGTGAAATTCGCCTTGAGAGGGTCGGTACAAGGGTTCTTTAGGCGGTGGCAACCGTTCTTAGACTTCCTGGCAGAACGATAGACATTGGTCAATGGCAGCAGCAGCTCGGTCGGGGGGGGGTTTACTTTATTTTTGTTTATGTTATTTACACTGGAGGGTCTGAGGGTGTGTGTACACCTGTTGTGTTAAGTCGGGGTGTTAATGTTAATTTATTATTTATGTACAGGGGGGGAGGGGTTTGGGGGGTTGCTTTTTTAGATTGTGTTTTGTACTTAACCCTGTTGGGTTCTTTTTTCTTTCTCATTTTGTTATTGATATTTTATGAAAACCTTGAATAAAAATTTTTTTTTTTTTTAAAAGAAAGGTGAAATCTGGGTGTAGTTTTGTTTTGTGTTTTTCTGTCTGGGACCCTGTTTATATACATGCATTTCCAATGTGCTTTTACAATTCTTGAAGAGAGGAGATTGGCTGCCAAGGGGGTAGTAGTTTAGTGAAGTTACAACAAAAATATCACATAGAAAAAAACTACTGTTGCATTGGGGACCAAAGAGAAAGAGTCGCGAGAAAAGAGAGACGGTTGTTCAATCTGTTCATGTGCGGATATAAGAGGGTACAGGAAGAAAGTCTAAAACTCACTTGGAAGAAATTCTACAGACAGCTGGGAACTGAGTTTAGGGAACTCATGTATTTGCTCTGAAATTAAAGTAATAGTGGGCTGGATTCTCTGATCCCCAGCCCCGTATTTCTTGGCAACACGACATTCGCTGGCGGTGGGATTCTCCATTCCCACCGATTGTCACTGGGATTTCCCATTGAAGTCACTCCATGCCATTGGGAAACCCATGGTCGGGAGTGCACTGCCGGCGGGAGCAGAGATCCCCAACCAGAGAATTCTGGCCAGTGAAGTTAGATTGTGGATTTTGGGTGTCTTGAGAGGAGATATCAATTGAGGATGAGTATTTAGTGAATGTCTCAGTCTGCTGGAAGAAAACTATTTGAAACTGAGCCAGCCTTGGTGTGAGGAAGTGGTAAATCTTCAGTGGCTTTTTTGTGCCGGAAGGGTAAATCTTTCCAAACCTTTGTCAAATGTAATATGGTTCATTCTCCTTGTTTAATAAATGTTTTATTCTTTGTGTTAGATGTACAGTGGCAGATTGCGAATGTGTTCAGTGATTGACCTCCAGGGTTTATAAAAAGGCAAAGTTAGGAGCTACCGAGCCAAGTTTCACACTGGGATCTGACTTGGCCAGTACTAACATAAACTGGGATCATAATAAACTGGGATCTCTTGCGGGATTAAAATCCTTGGCCTAAATTTTACGCTGCCCCACCCTCAAGTGAGTTCTGGGGTGGGGGATTGCGTGAAATTAGACGGGCAGATTTCCTGTGTGTTCTGACCTCGCAGCGATTTCAATATTGAAATCACTGAAGATTTACCACTTCCTCACACCAAGGCTGGCTCAGTTTCAAATATTTTTCTTCCAGCAGACTGAGACATTCACTAAATACTCATCCTCAATTGATATTGATTAAAAAGAGTGGCTAAGGTTAATATTGGTCCTTTAGAGGATGAGAAGGGAGATTTAATAATGGGAGATGAGGCAATGGCTGAGGAACTGAACAGGTTTTTTGGGTCGGTCTTCATAGTGGAAGACACAAATAACATGCCAGTGACTGATGGAAATGAGGCTATGACAGGTGAGGACCTTGAGAGGATTGTTATCACCAAGGAGGTAGTGATGAGCAAGCTAATGGGGCTAAAGGTAGACAAGTCTCCTGGACCTGATGGAATGCATCCCAGAGTGCTAAAAGAGATGGCTAGGGAAATTGCAAATGCACTAGTGATAATTTACCAAAATTCACTAGACTCTGGGGTGGTCCCGGCGGATTGGAAATTAGCAAACGTGACACCACTGTTTAAAAAAGGAGGTAGGCAGAAAGCGGGAAATTATAGGCCAGTGAGCTTAACTTCGGTCGTAGGGAAGATGCTGGAATCTATCATCAAGGAAGAAATAGCGAAGCATCTGGATGGAAATTGTCCCATTTTTCAGACGCAGCATGGGTTCATAAAGAGCAGGTCGTGCCTAACTAATTTAGTGGAATTTTTTGAGGACATTAACAGTGCGGTAGATAACGGGGAGCCAATGGATGTGGTATATCTGGATTTCCAGAAAGCCTTTGACAAGGTGCCACACAAAAGGTTGTTGCATAAGATAAAGATGCATGGCAGTAAGGGGAAAGTAGTAGCATGGATAGAGGATTGGTTAATTAATAGAAAGCAAAGAATGGGGATTAATGGGTGTTTCTCTGGTTGGCAATCAGTAGCTAGTGGTGTCCCTCAGGGATCAGTGTTGGGCCCACAACTGTTCACAATTTACATAGATGATTTGGAGTTGGGGACCAAGGGCAATGTGTCCAAGTTTGCAGACGACACTAAGATAAGGGGTAAAGCAAAAAGTGCAGAGGATACGGGAAGTCTGCAGAGGGATTTGGATAGGCTAAGTGAATGGGCTAGGGTCTGGCAGATGGAATACAATGTTGACAAATGTGAGGTTATCCATTTTGGTAGGAATAACAGCAAAAGGGATTATTATTTAAATGATAAAATATTAAAACATGCTGCTGTGCAGAGAGACCTGGGTGTGCTAGTGCATGAGTCGCAAAAAGTTGGTTTTCAGGTGCAACCGGTGATTAAGAAGGCAAATGGAATTTTGTCCTTCATTGCTAGAGGGATGGAGTTTAAGACCAGGGAGGTTCTGCTGCAATTGTATAAGGTGTGAGTGAGGCCACACCTGGAGTATTGTGTTCAGTTTTGGTCTCCTTACTTGAGAAAGGACGTACTGGCACTGGAGGGTGTGCAGAGGAGATTCACTAGGTTAATCCCAGAGCTGAAGGGGTTGGATTACGAGGAGAGGTTGAGTAGACTGGGACTGTACTCGTTGGAATTTAGAAGGATGAGGGGGGATCTTATAGAAACATATAAGATTATGAAGGGAATAGATAGGATAGATGCGGGCAGGTTGTTTCCACTGGCGGGTGAAAGTAGAACTAGCCTCAAAATAAGGGGAAGTAGATTTAGGACTGAGTTTAGGAGGAACTTCTTCACCCAAAGGGTTGTGAATCTATGGAATTCCTTGCCCAGTGAAGCAGTGGAGGCTCCTGCATTAAATGTTTTTAAGATAAAGATAGATAGTTTTTTGAAGAATAAAGGGATTAAGGGTTATGGTGTTCGGGCCGGAAAGTGGAGCTGAGCCCACAAAAGATCAGCCCTGAACTCATTGAATGGTGGAGCAGGCTCGAGGGGCCAGATGGCATACTCCTGCTCCTAGTTCTTATGATTTTAGAGCCCAGTGAGAAGAGCCTCAGATCGGAAGCCTGCCCCAGTTAAGGCCCCTTAAAGGTCAACTTATGGCCACTTATCAGGGCCAATTCCTGCCTAGCCTCAATATTTATGTTTGTGGGTGGATGACAGCTCAGGGAGGAAACCAAAAAATGAACCTCTTTAAATCTCAGGCAGGGATGGGGCGGTGGTGCCTCCATCAGAATCATAGAATTTACAGTGCAGAAGGAGGCCATTCAGCCCATCGAGTCTGCACCGGCTCTTGGAAAGAGCACCCTACCGAGGCCCACACCACCCTATCCCCATAACCCAGTAACCCCACTCAACCAACCCTAAGGCCAATTTTGGACAGTAAGGGCAATTTAGCATGGCCAATCCACCTAACCTGCACGTCTTTGGACTGTGGGAGGAAACCGGAGCACCCAGAGGAAACCCACGCACACACGGGGAGAACGTGCAGACTCCGCACAGACAGTGACCCAAGCCGGGAATCGAACCTGGGACCCTGGAGCTGTGAAGCAATTATGCTAACCACTATGCTACCGTGCTGCCCCTTCTGACTGGGGGCAACATTCTCTTAAGGTCCGATGGCCAGCAGACATCCCTCTCCCTCGGCCTATCCCCTGAGACCTTGATCGCCCCCTTGGTGACCCAAAAGTCATTCCTACCCTCCCCACCAGGATGCCTGACACTTACCACTGGTTTCCAGGACTTCGGCTCTGGCAGTTTCATGCAGTGCCTCTTTGGGCCACTGCAGCACTGTTGCTGGAGGGATTGCAGAGCAGCTGCCCCCTTTGATGGACTGGAAGCTCTCCAAGGCAGGATTTTATTCCAAGTGAGGAGCAGAAGTCCTGCTTTCTGACAATTAATGGTCATTAGAGGATTTGCTGTGCAGCACAGAATTCAAAAATGGCTTTGACTGTTGCTAAGAATTTTACGGGAGTGGAAGATATAACAGTAGATTATTTGAAATCCTTGATTAAGACTACACTGGGAGAGTTAGCAGATGAATTGAATGTAGAAATAAAGGCAGGATTCCGTAAAGATGATGTGATTAAAGTAATAATCCAGCATTTAGAATTAAAAGAGGAGAAATCGGAAATTAATAAATCGCAGCGAGAGTTAGCAAAGTTTCAGCTGCAAATGAAAAATCTTGAACTGCTTGAAAAATAAAGAGAAAGGTATGTACAGAAAATAATCGAAAGAAAGGAGAAAGAAAAAGAGAGCAACATGACTGGAAATGAAAAAACTGAACTGGCAAAAGAGGAGAAAAATAAAGAAAGAGAATTGAAAATGTGAAAGCTTGAACTCCAGAGAGGTAAGTTAGCGAGGGAGGAATGCAATAAGGGGCTGATTTCTCCGATTTTGAGGCTATGTCTGGAGCATGTGTCTCATCTTACGACCAAAAGGTTGGCGCTGCCCCCACACTGATGCTCCGCCCGGTGGGGGGGGCTAGCAGCCGTGCCATGTAAAGCCACGGCTTTACCTGCAGATACGAACGGAGAATTGTCGGGTTAGTGGCCGCGTATGCGCATGGCGGTGACCTGCGCCGGTTGCGCCGTACAACATGGCGCTGGCCATGCATGGACCCTGCTTGCCAGATAGTGATCCCCTGTAAACCCCTCATCACCCCTAGACCATCTCCCACCAGTCCCCCAGCCTCCGCTGAAGCCTCCGTGGCCAGCAGAATGCCCCCCCCCCCCCTGCCCCCGACTGTGGTGGCGCTGGACACAGTCTGCCATGCAAGGTTGGTCAATAGGACTTTAAACTAAAGATTGGGGGGGGAAGGGAACCAAGAGGTGAAGTAATCAGTGGGAAGCGTAGCTGCTTAGGAATACAAAAAAGCACGAAAAGACAAAACTCAGGAGAGGTTACGATAGTCCCCATCCCACAAAATATGACACAGTGTATGGAAAGGCTCAGTAAACCAAGGTCCAGCACACTAAGAAAACAAAAAGGGACGGTCAGTAGAGAATTAAAGGTGCTATATTTAAATGCGCGCAGTGTACGGAACAAGGTAGATGAGCTTGTGGCCCAGATTGTGACTGGCAGGTATGATGTGGTAGGCATCACAGAGACATGGTTGCAGGGGGTTCAGGACTGACATTTAAACATCCAGGGATTCACAACCTATCGAAAAGACAGGGAGGTGGGCAGAGGGGGCGGGGTTGCCTTCCTAATTAGGAATGAAATTAAATCAATAGCACTAAATGACATAGGGTCAGATGATGTGGAGTCTGTGTGGGTAGAGTTGAGGAACCACAAAGGCAAAAAAACCATAATGGGAGTTATGTACAGGCCTCCTAACAGTGGTCAGGACCGGGGGCACAAAATGCACCACAAAATAGAAAGTGCATGTCAGAAAGGCAAGGTCACAGTGATCATGGGGGACTTCAATATGCAGGTGGACTGGGTAAATAATGCTGCCAGTGGACCCAAGGAAAGGGAATTCATTGAATGTTTACAGGAGGGCTTTTTGGAACAGCTTGTGATGGAGCCCACGAGGGAACGGGCCATTCTGGACTTAATGTTATGTAATGAGCCAGACTTGATTAAAGATCTTAAAGTAAGGGAGCACTTAGGAGGCAGTGATCATAAAATGGTAGAATTCAATCTCCAATTTGAAAGAAAGAAGGTAGAATCAGATGTAAAGGTGTTACAGTTAAATAAAGGTAACTACAGGGGCATGAGGGAGGAACTGACGAAAATCGACTGGGAGCAGACCCCAGTGGGAAAGACAGTAGAACAGCAATGGCAGGAGTTTCTGGGAGTAATTGAGGACACAGTACAGAGGTTCATCCCAAAGAAAAGAAAGGTTATCAGAGGGGGGATTAGGCAGCCATGGCTGACAAAGGAAGTTAGGGAATGCATCAAAGCAAAAGAGAAAGCCGATAATGTGGCAAAGAGTAGTGGGAAGTCAGAAGATTGGGAAGGCTACAAAAACAAACAGAGGATACCAAAGAGAGAAATAAGGAAAGAGAGGATCAAATATGAAGGTAGGCTAGCCAGTAACATTAGGAATGATAGTAAAAGTTTCTTTAAATACATTAAAAACAAACGGGAGGCAAAAGTTGACATTGGGCCGCTCCAAAATGATGCTGGTAAATTTGTGATGGGAGACAAGGAAATAGCTGAGGAACTAAATAAGTACTTTGCGTCAGTCTTCACAGTAGAAGACATGAGTAATATCCCAACAATTCCGGAGAGTCAGGGGGCAGAGTTGAGTATGGTAGCCATCACAAAGGAGAAAGTGCTAGAGAAACTAAGAGGTCTAAAAATTGATAAATCTCCAGGCCCAGATGGACTACATCCTAGAGTTCTAAAGGAGATAGCTGAAGAAATAGTGGAGACGTTAGTTATGATCTTTCAAAAGTCACTGGAGTCAGGGAAAGTCCCAGAGGATTGGAAAATCGCTGTTGTAACCCCCCTGTTCGAGAAGGTAACAAGGAAAAAGATGGAAAATTATAGGCCAATTAGCCTAACCTCGGTTGTTGGCAAGATTCTAGAATCCATTGTTAAGGATGAAATTTCTAAATTCTTGGAAGTGCAGGGTCGGATTAGGACAAGTCAGCATGGATTTAGTAAGGGGAGGTCGTGCCTGACAAACCTGTTAGAGTTCTTTGAAGAGATAACAAATAGGTTAGACCAAGGAGAGCCAATGGATGTTATCTATCTTGAATTCCAAAAGGCCTTTGATAAGGTGCCTCACGGGAGACTGCTGAGTAAAATAAGGGCCCATGGTATTCGAGGCAAGGTACTAACATGGATTGACGATTGGCTGTCAGGCAGAAGGCAGAGAGTTGGGATAAAAGGTTCTTCTTCGGAATGGCAACCGGTGACGAGTGGTGTCCCGCAGGGTTCAGTGTTGGGGCCACAGCTGTTCTCTTTATATATTAACGATCTAGATG
This sequence comes from Scyliorhinus torazame, assembly GCF_047496885.1. Taxonomy (NCBI): domain Eukaryota; kingdom Metazoa; phylum Chordata; class Chondrichthyes; order Carcharhiniformes; family Scyliorhinidae; genus Scyliorhinus; species Scyliorhinus torazame. The sequence continues at coordinate 271,364,983 of NC_092709.1, forward strand.
ACGGGACTGAGGGCATTCTGGCTAAGTTTGCCGATGATACAAAGATAGGTGGAGGGGCAGGTAGTATGGAGGAGGTGGGGAGTCTGCAGAAAGATTTAGACAGTTTAGGAGAGTGGTCGAAGAAATGGCTGATGAAATTCAACGTGGGCAAGTGCGAGGTCTTGCACTTTGGAAAAAAGAATAGAGGCATGGACTATTTTCTAAACGGTGACAAAATTCATAATGCTGAAGTGCAAAGGGACTTGGGAGTCCTAGTCCAGGATTCTCTAAAGGTAAACTTGCAGGTTGAGTCCGTAATTAAGAAAGCAAATGCAATGTTGTCATTCATCTCAAGAGGCTTGGAATATAAAAGCAGGGATGTACTTCTGAAGCTTTATAAAGCATTAGTTAGGCCCCATTTAGAATACTGAGAGCAATTTTGGGCCCCACACCTCAGGAAGGACATACTGGCACTGGAGCGGGTCCAGCGGAGATTCACAAGGATGATCCCAGGAATGGTAGGCCTAACATACGATGAACGTCTGAGGATCCTGGGATTATATTCATTGGAGTTTAGGAGGTTGAGGGGAGATCTAATAGAAACTTACAAGATAATGAATGGCTTAGATAGGGTGGATGTAGGGAAGTTGTTTCCATTAGCAGGGGAGACTAGGACCCGGGGGCACAGCCTTAGAATAAAAGGGAATCACTTTAGAACAGAGATGAGGAGAAATTTCTTCAGCCAGAGAGTGGTGGGTCTGTGGAATTCATTGCCACAGAGAGCGGTGGACGCCGGGACGTTGAGTGTCTTTAAGACAGAAGTTGATAAATTCTTGATTTCTCGAGGAATTAAGGGCTATGGAGAGAGAGCGGGTAAATGGAGTTGAAATCAGCCATGATTGAATGGTGGAGTGGACTTGATGGGCCGAATGGCCTTACTTCCGCTCCTATGTCTTATGGTCTTATGGTTGACAAAACCGCAGAGCACACGTGCCCCAAGCTGTTGGAAGTCTGCCTATCGGGGGCGGATCATGGGGGAGGGCCTTCAGGTGACGTCCTGGGGCCTTCCCAACGGTGGGTGGCGTACTCACCGATGAGGTGTTTTGGAGGGGGCGGAGCATCTGAAAAATGGCGCCGCCCCCGATTTCGGTGTTCAAACGGATTCTCTGGCCAATCGCCGAATGCGATTTTGCCGTCGGAAACCAGAGAATCCAGTCCACGGAAACAAGACGGAGGGCGGGATTCTCCATTCCTGAGACTAAGGGCGGGATTCTCCGACACCCAAAACTTCTAATCAGGGAGGCAAACCAATAAAGTTACTGAGAGGCACTGGAGCGAGTCAGTCACTGATATCGGCTGATGTTAGAATTTGTCTTCCAGGGGGTTTATACGGAGGTTATGAACTCATTTCAACATATAGAGTCAGGTTAAAGATGGACTTAATAAATTGAGAAGTTGTAATTGGTCAATTTTCATCTTATTTAGGCAAGTAAATAGCCCTGTGCACATGTGCACTTTGTTTCTTTTCTATCTTTAGCCAGGGAACCAGCTCTGCGCACCAATCCAGACGATCTAAAAGTGATACGACACAAAAAGAAGATCATGTGACATGGGAGAGGAGTGCCATTCCAAAAGAAAGTGACCAGTGGGCAGAACATGGGAGAGGGACAGGGAACAGATCCTAAAAAAATGTTCCAAGCCAGTGAATGGGACAGGAAGAGGTCCAAAGAAGATAGTTTAGTTAAGGGGCAAGAACAGGATTCTGAAACAGGTCCTGTTAACTAAACATGAAAGTAATGAGCAGAGGAAAACCCTCCAACCTAAACATACAGAGCTGCAAGGACCAAACATTGAATGAAGTTGGCTTGAGAGAAGCCAATACATCGGAGGAGGAGACAGTCAAAGGTTGGTGACTCCTTACTGCAGCCCTCTGGAGCAGTGATATTCAGGTTGGCATGGCCAAATATCTGAGAATGTGCATGGAAGGTGACACTTGAATGCATGAGGAGATCCAGGGGAAAGGAACAGCAAAAGGAGAGTTTGAAACTCTGGAGCTGGATCCTTGTTGAAGACATCTGAGTAAACGTGTTGTTTGGGAAATAATTCTAAGGCAAGATTTTGAATGTGGAGATTGCAAGCCTTCATAAGAAAGGCAGAGTTTCAGTGTGACCGGTTGGCTTATGGTGGAACTTGGATTTGAGGCGGCTTGTTGAGAAATCCATAGACTCTGCTTTGGTGGCACGTGTCACTTGATTTTAGAATGTGGTATTTCTGACCATAGTTCGCCTATCATGTAATACATACTTATTGAGAGTTTAAGAGCGTAACATGAGTATAGTAAATTGTGTTACCTGTAAAGGTATAGTTGAGATGAAGGAGTGGTATATTCTGACTCATTTGCTGGTGTTTGTATTGACATCTTTCCAATCTTTTTGTCTGTGTAATATAGTTAAATTTTCATGTTTAATAAATGTTTTATTTTGTGAAAAGTTCATCAGCAGATTCCTGTGAATCTGTTCAGTAACTGTTCTCCACAACTAAAATATAAAAGTTAGGATCAATCAAGCCAGACTCCACTGTGGGATCTGATCCATTCAGCATTAGCATCAGCTGGATCTCAACACTGCCTCTGAAATTATCACTTCCTGGATCATATGATATAGTGTTAGACTGACAGATGAGACCCCCAATGATTTTTTTTTAATTTGTAAAACTGTGAAGAAAGAATACTTCACCCCAGGAGTGATGACTCTGACCAATAGCTATCATTTATGTTGGAACAAACTTTAATTTAAATGCAGAATTCGCCACATTAGCATCAAAGAAATACCTTTACTGTTATCAGTTAAACAATTCTTAAGCAGAAAGCAAAAAAAACTGAATTTGCTGCCGACACCTGCCCAGAATTCCAATTAAGCAACCCAATATTGTTCAAATGCCACTTATAAATAATGATGTGGAGATGCCGGTGTTGGACTGGGGTGAGCACAGTAAGAAGTCTTACAACACCAGGTTAAAGTCCAACAGGTTTGTTTCGATGTCACTAGCAGCGCTCAGAAAGCTAGTGACATCGAAACAAACCTGTTGGACTTTAACCTGGTGTTGTAAGACTTCTTACTTATAAATAGAGTTAACAAAACAGGCTACCTGCTTAGCTGTGTAGAGACTTTTGGAAAAAAATACTTGCAAGAGCAGATCCAGTCCACTTCTGTCTTGTCAGACTCAAATCCTATGGCAAACTGATGTTCAACTTAAAATCTTATAGTAGGCTGTAAAGCTACAGACAGACCTGGCTCCTCCCATTAATTATATCACCAGTATCCCACTAAAATTCGATAACTGCTTAGTTCGAAATAAATACACCCCTCACAAATTATCTACACTCCAGGGAACCATTCAAAAATATAAACAATATTTCATGAGCCTTTTATCTGTAACCAAGTAAGTGGTTGGAATGAATGATTACCTCACCTTTTACGACTCTTTGTTTGTAGTTTTAGCAGACATACTGCCTGTGTGTATTTTAATAACATTACTGCCACAAATATAAAATATAACAATGTCCAAATTCAACACAACAGGACACTCTCACCCATCCTGATACTCTGCAGTGATTCCCTCCAGTCATCAAGCTCGGAAATCCTAATCTTGAGCTCAAGCAGCTGGAAACATTTACTTCACATTAAACAAAAAATTATTTGAGAATTGCAACAAAATAATTTAATGATTGCGTTGGGGAGGGGTGGGGGGCGTTAAACTTCATATAGACTGGAAAAATTGAATTGGCAAGAATGATCTAGAGATGAGTTTGTAGAATGTTTTCACAACAATTTATCGGGAGCAATACATAGCGGAACGAACTAGGTATAAAGCTCACTTAGATCTAGTAACAAAGCATGGGTTATTTAGTAATGTTATCGTAAAAGATCCACTGAGAAATAGTGACCATAACACCATTCAATTCCATGTTAAATTTCAAAGTGACATATTCCAATCTCAAACAAAAATCTTAAACTTAAACAAAGCTAATTACATAGGTACAAGAGAGAATTGTCTATGGTTCATTGCATAAATGGACTGAAAGGTATGGAGGCAAATGAACAGTTGGAAAAAAACAATTTAAAATGTTCAGCAAAAATACACTCCATTAAAGAACAAAACTGAGTAAGAACCATCTGTGGTTCATTCAGCAAGCTGAGGATAGTATTAGATTAAAGGAAGAGGCTTATAATATTGCAAAAACAATAGCACGTCTGAGAATTGTGAATGTTTTCAAAAACAGAAAAAGGTTACCAAAAAGTTGTTAAAAATGGGAAAAATAGAAAACTAGCCAGAAATATTCAAAAAAAATTGGAAGAACTTTCACAAGTCTTTAAAAAGGAAAAGAATAGTTGAAGTAAGCTTTAATCTTTCGACGCAGAGACAGGAGAAATTATCAAGAGGAACAAGGAAATGGGTGAGGCATTGAACACATGTTGTGCCTTCAAACTTCCAATTGGTGAAACAACCAGTTAACACAGTCTAACATATATCTATGTTTTTGTCTGGAGAATACTAGCAATGAGCTCACACAATTTCTGCAGAATTAGAGTTGTTTTATTGACCATGCCATTTTCCAGATATTCCAGTTACCAGTTGTCAGCTGAGTGAAGGTTAGGTTCTGCCCTGTGCATTCATAGAATCATAGCATTTACAGTGCAGAAGGAGGTCATTTGACTTATCGAGTCTGCATCGGCCCTTGGAAAAAGCACCCTACCTGAGACCACACCCCCACCCTATCCCCATAACCCAACCCAACCCAACCTTTTTGGATACTAAGGGCAATTTAGCATGGCCAATCCACCTAACTTGCACATCTTTGGCCCGTGGGAGGATACCAGAGCACCCGGAGGAAACCCACGCAGACACGGGGAGAATGTGCAGATTCCACACAGACAGTGACCCAAGCCAGGAATCGAATGTGGGACCCTAGAGCTGTTAAGCAACTGTGCTAACCACTGTACTACTTTGGCCCCTAAGTATTGTCTTATACTTAGTTAGTGATTACACTCCTTGGAAGGGGGGAGTCTGATGTAGAATATGTAGAGTCTCTATGGGATGGAGATGGTTCCAAAACGATATGGCTAACAATGAAGTTCAAAATCAGGTCAACTTTCTGGCTGGTGTGATTTGATACCTGAACTAAGCAGCTAAAAAATATTCTCTGATAATTGAATAGACAACCTGATTCATTTATGAATTCTGGAGGTTTGGATCTGGCACGAGGACTGGGATTCTTGCCACATGGCTGGGCTGACTGCAATTAAGTCAATGCCCTAATGAATGCAGTGTTCCTGGCTCTGCGCTCCTAGGTTATCCAGGTTTAGCTTGTTATGCTTTAGTGTTGATATACTCTGCCAATTTACACCTAAACTCTCTGGGCTTAAGTAATTGGAATGTCTCCCTAAACATAGCGTGCCCATCCAGAGCTTAATTTAGACAGATTCATCGAGCTTTTTACATGCTAAATCCCGATTGTAAGTGCTCTTGTGCAAACATCATAAAACATAGAGCAACAGTGCAGAAGGAGGCCATTCGGCCCATCTAGTCTGCACCGACCCACTTAAGCCCTCACTTCCACCCGATCCCCGTCACCCATTAACCCCTCCAAACCCTTTGGACACTAAGGGCAATTTAGCATGGCTAATACACCTAACCTGCACATCTTTGGACTGTGGGAGGAAACCGGAGCTCCCGGAGGAAACCCACGCAGACACGGGGAAAACGTGCAGACTCCGCACAGACAGTGACCCAGCGGGGAATCGAACCTGTGATCCTGGCGCTGTGAAGCCACAGTGCTAGCTACTTGTGATATCATGCTGCCTCTCATCTTAGACAAGGGGGTAAAATAAATGATGGAAAATATCCATGCTTGGGCTGGCAAGAGGCAAGTGACATTCGTGCAACATAAGTGCCAGGCAATGGCCATCTCCAATAAGAGAGAATCTAACCATCACCCCATGACATTCAGGAGCCATTACCACCACTGAATCCCCACTCTTAATATCCTGGCCAGAAACTGAACTGGACTAGCCATATAAATACTGTGGCTATCAGACCAGGTCAGGACCTAGGAATCCTGCAGTGAGTCTCCTGACTTCCCAAAGCCTGTCCACCATCTACAAGTCACAAGTTAAGAGTGTGATGGAATACTCCCCATTTGCTTGGATAAGTGCAGCTTCAACACTCAAGAAATTTGACACTGTCCAGGTCAAAGAAGCCTACTTGATTGCCACCCCTTCCACAATCATTCACTCCCTCCACCACCGGTGCACAGTCAGAACAGTGCATAACTGTTGTGTTATTCACCCTGGAGTAACATGGACTGCAACACGATGCAGTTAAATGATCAAGCATACACCAAACAGGTGGTTTGAAGTGTGTCTACTTCAATGCCAGGAGTATACGAAATAAGGTAGGGGAACTGGCAGCATGGGTTGGTACCTGGGACTTCGATGTTGTGGCCATTTCGGAGACATGGATAGAGCAGGGACAGGAATGGTTGTTGCAGGTTCCGGGGTTTAGGTGTTTTAGTAAGCTCAGAGAAGGAGGCAAAAGAGGGGGAGGTGTGGCGCTGCTAGTCAAGAACAGTATTACGGTGGTGGAGAGGATGCTAGATGGGGACTCTTCTTCCGAGGTAGTATGAGTTGAGGTTAGAAACAGGAAAGGAGAGGTCACCCTGTTGGGAGTTTTCTATAGGCCTCCTAATAGTTTTAGGGATGTAGAGGATAGGATGGCGAAGATGATTCTGGATAAGAGCGAAAGTAACAAGGTAGTTATTATGGGAGACTTTAACTTTCCAAATATTGACTGCAAAAGATATAGTTCGAGTACATTAGATGGGTCGTTTTTTTGTACAATGTGTGCAGGAGGGTTTCCTGACACAATATGTTAACAGGCCAACAAGAGGCGAGGCCACATTGGATTTGGTTTTGGGTAATGAACCAGGCCAGGTGTTAGATTTGGAGATAGGTGAGCACTTTGGGGACAGTGACCACAATTCGGTGACGTTTACGTTAGTGATGGCAAGGGATAAGTATACCCCGCAGGGCAAGAGTTATAGCTGGGGGAAGGGCAATTATGATGCCATTAGACATGACTTGGGAGGGGTAGGTTGGAGAAGTAGGCTGCAACAGTTGGAGAGTTGCCACAGCCTAAAACAGTACAGTATTACAAATATTCCTTTGCATGGTAAATCAAGTGAGCACGTTCCCAGAAAACCTGGTGGAAATCAACAAGCTTCTGTTGGGAGAAAATCAACAGTGGTGCTGGAACATGGAGAACAAAGTGAGTTGCACAAAATCAAAAATCTCCTAACGGCGTGAGAGGGGCTGCTTTAGTGAAACTCCCACTCACAGTATTGTCGTCACTGTCAGCACAGCCACGGGCCATTTTCCGATAACAGCATTGATAAAATCATGACTTCCCTCACTTCAGTTTCCTCTCATCGAACCATATCGTTCAGTGTCTTTTCCCTTACTGCCACTCTGCCGCTGCCATTCTCTCACAATTGGTTATTCTTGTTGCACACACTAAATGTTTCATCATAGACAGGTTATTCTACTTTTATGACCAGGTGAGCAGAAGTAAATGGGCTATCCTCTATTCAGCCTCCTCGGTTGGTCTCAACAAAGGTTCTTTAAGTTTCTTTTCCCCATTGATACCCTAAATCGAAATGTCCTTTTTTCCTGTCTATGCAGTGAACAATAAGGAGCCAATCACAAGCTTTACCTGAGTGAAAGAAAGAGCAAGTTTTTTAGCTCCTAAGTCTGAGAAAAAAATAATGAAATATATAACATTGCACAATCAGTCGTTAGAAATGTAAGAGTCCAAATAAAAGGCTAAATAATATACAATTAAGTTCTTTGCTTGAGGTACAGATTGTTGCAGCCGTTTTAAGTTAGCTGGTTCCTTTAAAAGCCCAAAGTTGAATTGCCCTGTCGTACCAGGGTCTGGCACATATCGGGTTCATATAGCACTGAGTACAGTACTGCCTACACAGTGATATAAGACTGCACATGACTGGCACCCAGAGTCAGTCTAGTGCTAGACAGAAACGTGTGTACCATCAAATGTGGAGACATATACCAAGCTTGTAAAGAACAAAGAAGAAAGAACAATACAGCACAGGAACAGGTACATCGGCCCTCCAAGCCTGTACCAGTCATGCTACTACCCTTGGCCAAAACCCTCAGCACTTCCTGGTGCTGTATCCCTCTATACACATCCTATCCATGTATTTGTCAAGATGCCTTTTGAACCCATCAATGTATCTGCTTCCGCAACCTCCCTGGCAATGCATTCCAGGCATACACCATCCTCTGCATAAAAGACCAGCCTTGCACATCTCCCCTAAACTTTGGCCCATGGACTTAAACCTATACCACCAGGTTACTGACCCCTCCACCCTGAGAAATAGTGCCTGCCCATCCACTCTATCCATGCCCCTAATAATCTTGTAGACCTCTTATTAGGTCACCTCTAAACCTCTGTCTTCCTAATGAAAACAGTCCAAGTCTATTCAGCCTCTCCACATAGCTAACACTCTCCAGACCAGGCGACATCCTGGTGAACCTCCTCTGCACCCTCTCCAAAGCCTCCACATCCTTTTGGTAGTGTGGCGACCTGAATTGTGCGCAATATTCCAAGTGTGGTTTTAGCAAGGTTCTATACAACTGCAGCATGACTTGCCAGTTTTTATTCTCGATGCCCCATCCAATGAAGGCAAGCATTCTGTATGCTTTCTTGACTACCTTGTCGATTTATGTTGCCATTTTCAAAGATCTGTGGACCTGCACGCCCAGATCTCTCTGACTTTCTATATTCCCAAGAGTTTTTCCATTTACGGTATGTTTCCCCACTATGTTAGACCTACCAAAATGCATTACCTCATATTTGCCTGGATTAAATTCCATGTACCATTTCTCTGCCCAAGTCTCCAACCTATCTATGTCCTGCTGTATCTGATGACAGTCCTCAACACTATTTACCACTCCACCAACCTTGGGGCTGTTTAGCACAGGGCTAAATCGCTGGCTTTGAAAGCAGACCAAGGCAGGCCAGCAGCACGGTTCAATTCCCGTAACAGCCTCCCCGAACAGGCGCCGGAATGTGGCGACTAGGGGCTTTTCACAGTAACTTCATTGAAGCCTACTTGTGACAATAAACGATTTTCTCTTTTCTCTTTCTCTTGGTGTCATCCGCGAACTTATAAATCAGACCGGCTACATTTTCCTCCAAATCGTTTATGTATGCTACAAACAACAGAGGCCCCAGCACAGATTCCTGTGGAATACCACTAGTCAAAAAGTTCCATTTAGAAAAACAGCCCTCTACTGTTACCCTTTGCCTTCTGTGATCGATCCAGTTCTTATCCATCTTACCACCTCACCTTTGATCCTGTGTGACGTCACCTTTTGTACCAGTCTGCCATGAGGTACCATGTCAAAGGCTTTACTGAAGTCCATGTAAACAACATTCACCACCCTCCCCTCATCAATCATCTTTGTCACCTCCTCAAAAAACTCAATCATGTTAGTGAGGCACAACCTCCCCTTCACAAAATCATGCTGTCTATTGTTAATGAGTCCATTTGTTTCCAAATGGTTATAAATCCTGTCCCTGAGAATTCTCTGCAATAATTTACCTACTACCGACGTGAGGCTCACCGGCCTATAGTTTCCAGGATTATTACTGATACCTTTCTTAAACAGGTGTACCACATTAGCTATTCTCCAGTCCTCTGGGATCTCACCTGTAGCCAATGAGGGTAGAAGTATGTCAGTCAAGGCCCAGCAATTTCCTCCTTTGCTTCCCTCAGTACTCTGGGGTAAATCCCATCCGGCCCAGGAGACTTATCGCCCTTAATATCTTTTCAAAAAAAACAATACCTCCTCCTTTTTGATGTTAACATTACCCAGACTGTCCACACACCCGACCCAAGAACAAAGACCTTTTCTTTGGTGAACAGTGATGCAAAGTACTCATTTAGTACCTTGCCCATTTCCTCTGGCTCAATACATAGAATCCCCCACTGTGCTTAAGTGGTCCAACCTTTTCCCTGGGCACCCTTTTGCCTTTTACATATGAATAAAAAGCTTTGTGATTCACCTTAATCCGACATGCCAAGGACGTTTCATGACGTCCTCCTAGCCCTCCTAATTTCCCGCTTAAGTACCTTCCTACTATCTTTATACACGTCAAGGGTTTTGACTGTCCCCATCCTTCTAGACTGTACAAAAGCCTCCTTTTCCTTTTTGACTCCCTAAACTTTCCATACTTATCCTTTATTCTCTCAGGAACATGATTTTCCTGAATCTAAATCAACTGTCGCTTAAAAGACTCCCACATTCCGATATTGATTTACTATCCAATAGCCACACCCAATCCAAATTCTTCAATTCCTGTTTAATATTTGTAAATAGTTCTAAGAGGCAACAAAGACTTATAGTTAACTGACGCAAGGCTACCAAGAATCTTTCAGATCTAACTAACCAACACATTACACCAACCCTCTGAAGATTTCTGAAGTTACTTCCACAAGTGTCAGCTCAAGTAGCTAAACCCACAATACACCCACCCATGAAACAAAAAGGTAAAATTCAACACACTAGCCACAAAAGTTAACTAACCACCGATTACCTGAAGGTGGTTGATGATCTCTTCAAATATCTGTAGAAATGTCATTTTCCAGGCTGGACCCTGCCCAGGATACCTGTGACTGATTTAGAATTAGCTGTTTGAATGCAACACAACCCTAATTACTATGGTTAAAAATAGGCAGATTTGGGCGAGTTTATTAGACAACTAAAATATGACTTGATTCAAAGTTGCAAGGGCACACTGTGCACATAATGGGCATGTTAGATTGCACACTGTCTTTCAGGATCTCTATGCTCAACTTTGGAGGTAAAACAGACTGTTCCCATGTTATACATTCAATTCTAGAATGACAAAATCATTCCAAGGATTATTTTAATGTTATTTTCCTATGTATAAAGTCAGAATGGCTCTCTTTAATATTTGTGCAAAATGATTTATATAAAACTAATTTTCCATTTGTTCTATATGGCAGAGATGATTGATTCTTGTCATCCTGTTTTAGAGTGGTTTCGGTTTTATTAACTTTTCTCAGCTGCCAATGCTCTTCATTTTTGCTTTCAAGGAATTGTGACATATTTGCAGATGCATATTAAAAAGCTGCAACAGCTCTCATCAAAGCAGCCTACTTAAATATTAGAAAGTATCATGCCACAGCTTTTGTGTTCAATTTATGTCAAGTGAATGTCAAGGCACAATTTGGGTTTTTGAAGAAATATCGAGCTGTTTACTCCTGGAAGCCAAACATAGAGCAATCTGTCAAGGGAGCACATTCTGGCCGAGATGTTGGAATATGTCATCTTGCAGTCAAAACTAACAACACTTATAGTTGACCAAAACCCTTTGAATTAAGTGTTTGTTTCTTCATCCCTGATTGAAGACTGTACGCCGTCCCACTGTTTGCAGATTGCCAAATGTTTTAACCTTGTCTACACCTCATGTACTTAATGAACACTTTATGAACGCTTGATTTTACTTACACTTACCACAAAACCCCTTCATCCTAAATGTTTTTGAGAATGGATATAGGTATTCCCCTTTTAAAGTGTGTTGTTATGGTGCATTTTCATTTCAGCTCAGTTTGTGAATTAGGGATGTTCACCTGAAAGTGCTGCCTCCATTATTATTTTCGCACAGTTACTGAGCATGCTCAGTGTTTTTAAAAATCAAACCGCCGCTTTGTCACTTCTCTTTTTGACCCTCCCACTCACCTCTTCCCCTAGCTCTACAGCTCACCACTCCCCTCTCCGACCCTCCCACTCACCTCTTCCCCTAGCCCTACAACTCACCGCTCCCCTCTCCGACCCTCCAACACACCATTTCCCCTCACCCTACAGCTCACCGCTTCCCCCTCTGACTCTCCCATCCACCTTTCCCTCAGCTCTCCGGCTCACCATTACCTCTCGATCCTCCCACTCCCACTCTACCCATACAGATTCCACATCTGACAATGTGGAATCTGTATGGGTAGAGTTGAGAAATACCAAGGGACAAAAACATTAGTGGGTGTCATATATAGACCCCCAAACTGCAGTGGTGAGGTTGGGAATGGCATTAAACAAGAAATTAGAGATGCATGTAACAAGGGAATATCGGTGATCATGGATGATTTCAATCATCACATAGATTGGGCAAATCAAATTAGCCACAATGCCGTTAGAGGAGGAATTCCTGGAGCGTATATGGGATGGTTTTCTTGACCAATATGTGGAGGAACCAACTAGAGAGCAGGCCATCTTAGACAGGGTACTGTGTAATGAGAAGGGATTCATTGCCAATCTGGCTGTACGAAACCCCTTGGGGATTAGCGACCATAACATGATCAAATTTTTTATCAAGGTGGAGAGTGAAGTAGTTGATTCGGAGACTAGGATGCTGAATCTTAATAAAGGGAACAATGAGGATATGAGGCGTGAGTTGACCTTGATAGATTGAGGAAAGTTACTTTAAGGGATGACAGTGGATAGACAATGGCAAACATTCAAGAAACTCATGGAGGAACTACAGCAACTGTTCATTCATGTCTGGCACAAAAGCAAAGGGGGTAAGAGAGCCAATCCATGGCTTACAAAGGAAATTAGAAATAGTATCCGATACATGGAAGAAGAATACAGATTGGCCAAGAAAGATAATAGGTCTGAGGATTGGGAGCAGTTTAGAATTCAGCAAAGAAGGATGAAGGGATTGATTAAGATGGGGAAAGTACAGTATGAAAGGAAGCTTGCAGGGAACATAAAGACTGACACTAAGAGTTTCTATAGATATGTGAAGAGAAAGAGATTGGTAAAGAGAAATGTAGGCCCCCTACAGACAGAAACAGGGGAATGCATAATAAGAGACAAAGAAATTGCTGAGCAATTGAATCCATACTTTGGTTCTGTCTTTTCAAATGAGGACACAAATCAGATCCCAGAAATATTGGAGAATGAAAGGTTTAGTGAGAGGGAAGAACTGAGGGAGATCAACATCAGTAGAGAAATGGTGCTGGAAAACTGATGAGATTGAAGGCGGATAAATCCCCAGGGCCTGAGAATCTGCATCCCAGAGTGCTTAAGGAGGTGGCTCTGGAAATAGTGGATGCATTGATGGTCATTTTCCGGGATTCTATGGACTCTGGAACTGTCCCTGCAGATTGGAAGGTAGCTCATGTCACTCCGATATTCAAAAAGGGAGGTAGAGAGAAAGCAGGGAATCTAGACCAGTAAACCTAACATCGTTTGTGTTGAATATGCTTGAATCCATTGTCAAGGGCTTTGTAGTGGAACATTTAGAAAGCAGTGGCAGGATTAGTCAGAGTCAGCATGGTTATGAAGGGAAAATCATGCTTGATAAATCTGTTGGAATTCTTTGAAGAGGTAACTAGTACAGTCGACAAGAGGGAGCCAGTCGATGTGGTATATTTGGACTTTCAGAAGGCATTTGACAAAGTCCCGCATAAGAGATTATAGTGCAAAATTAAAGCGCATGGGATTGGGGGAAATGTATTGAGGTGGTTAGAAAACTGGTTGGCAGAGAGGAAACAAAGAGTAGGGATTAATGGGCCCTTTCCAAATTGGCAGGCAGTAACTCGTGAGGTACCACAGGGATCAGTGCTGGGACCCCAGCTATTCACAACATATATTAATGATTTGGATGAGGGAACAAAATGTAACATCTCAACATTTGCAGATGATACCAAATTAGGTGGGAGGGTGAATTGTGACGAGGATGCAGGGATCCTACAGCAAGACCTGGACAGGTTGGGCAAGTGGGAAAACCAATGGCAGATGCAGTATAATTTGTATAAGTGTGAGGTTATTCATTTTGGAAGCAAAAACAGGAATGCAGATTACTACCTGAATGGTTGTAAATTGGGAGAGGGGAGTGTGCACCATTCGCTGAAGGTAAGCATGCAGGTGCAGCAGATGGTAAAGAAGGCTAATGGTATGTTGACCTTCATTGCAAGAGGTTTCGAGTATAGAAGCAGGGATGTGTTGCAATTGTCCAGGGCCGTGGTGATGCCACACTTGCAGTATTGTGTGTAGTTTTGGTCTCCTTCTCTGAGGAAGGATGTTCTTGCTCTCGAGGGAGTGCAGCGAAGGTTTACTAGACTGATTCCAGGGATGGCGGGACTGTCATATGCAGAGAGTTTGACTAGGTTGGGATTGTTCTCGCTGGAGTTTAGAAGAATGAGGGGGATCTCATAGAGACTTATTAAATTCTAACAAGACTAGACAGGGTAGATGCAGGGAAGATGTTACCAATGATGGGTGTGTCCAGAACCGGGGTCACAGCCTGAGGATTCAGGGTAAACCATTTCGGACAGAGATAAGGAGACATTTCTTCACGCAAAGAGTGGTGAGTCTCTGGAATTCATTACGACAGGAAGTTGTTGATGATAAAACTTTGAATATATTCAAGAGGCAGCTGGATATAACACTTGGGGAGAATGGGATCAAAGGCTATGGGGAGAAAGCAGGATTAGGCTATTGAGTTGGATGATCAGCCATGATCGTGATGAATGGCGGAGCAGGCTCGAAGGGCCAAAAGGCCTCCTCCTGCGCCTACCTTCTATGCATCTATATATCTATGTATCCCTTCTCCCAGCTCTCCGGCTCACTGCTCCCTTCTCTGACCCTCCCACTCACCCCTTCCCTCAGCCCTCCAGACCACCGCTCCCCTCTCCGACCCTCCCACTCACCCCCCCCCCTCCCCCCCCCCCCCCAACCCTCCGGCTCACCGCTGCCCTCTCCAACCCTCCTGCTCAAAGACACCCTCCCCAACCCTCCCACTCATCACTTCCCCCAGTTCCCCGGTTCACTGCTCCGCTCTCTGACCCTCCTGCTTAATGCCTCCCTTTGCAATCCTCCCTCTCATTGCCTCCCCTGCTCCTCCAGCTCACTGCTTTGCTCTGTGGCCCACCTGCTTACTGCCTCCCCTGACCTTTCCACATATCTCTTCCCCCCTCACCTCGCCCACTTGCCACCTCCCTACTTCTTGCTTCTTCGCAACCACCTGCCCTGCTCCCTCCCTCCCAGCACAAACCCCTCAGCTCCCTTCTTCCTTCTCGCCATACCACTCCTGAGCCCTCACTCAAAGTGAGGGAGATGCAAGCAGGGAGCGAGCAAGAAATGGTGAGCGATAGGAGTCAGACAGGCAGTGAGCGGGAGGGAGCACAAGTGGGGTGGCAGGTGGGAGAGTCACAAAGGAAGCGGTGAGCAGGCAAGGTGGTGAGTGGAAAGGTCAGTGAGGGAAGCAGTAAGCAAGAGGGACCTGGATGGTGGAGGAGGGAAATGGTCAGGAAGAAAAGTGGCAAGCTGGAGGTAGCAGGACTGGGAGGGGCTACCTCGTACACATATGCATTCATGTGCAGAGAACCAATTTCTACAAATCAAAGGAGCGAGTTCAAACTTTGCTCCTTCTTTGAATTTTCCAGGAGGTTCTCGAGCCTAGAGTACCCCATTTATTTCTATATGGAAACGCCTTGGCGAATCAGAGTCAACTTGCAAACAATCAGCACCTTTTCTCCTGCAGTGTCTGAGAACACGCACAGACTCAAAAAAAAAATTAATCCCCGCTGTTACCAGACTCCTAAACTCCTTTTATGGGCTGACCTCATTAACACTACACCACTGTATGCTTCACCTGATGCCGGTGTTATCTGGTTACATTGTGTACCTTGTGTTGCCCTATTATGTATATACTTTTATTTCCTTTTCATAGATTATCATAGAATTTACAGTGCAGAAGGAGGCCATTCGGCCCATCGAGTCTGCACCGGCTCTTGGAAAGAGCATCCTTCCCAAGGTCAACACCTCCACCCTATCCCCATAACCCAGTAACCCCACCCAACACTAACGGCAATTTTGGACACTAAGGGCAATTTACCATGGCCAATCCACCTAACCTGCACATCTTTGGACTGTGGGAGGAAACCGGAGCACCCGGAGGAAACCCACGCACACACGGGGAGGATGTGCAGACTCCGCACAGACAGTGACCCAAGCCGGAATCGAACCTGGGACCCTGGAGCTGTGAAGCAATTGTGCTATCCACAATGCTACCGTGCTGCCTTTTCTTTTCATGTACTTAATGACCTGTTGTGCTGCTCGCAGAAAAATACTTTTCACTGTACCTTGGTACACGTGACAATAAACAAATCCAATCCAATCTGAAATTTGGCATTCTTGCATTTGTCCTGATGAGTGCAAGACAAATAGCTTCAGCAACATGTCTCTTTTCGGCAATGTAATTAATATCTCTGTTGAATCATTTCCTGTTCAGGGAAAACAATCTTTCGTGGCAACCCATAACTCAGATTTCTTCAACGAGCTGTCAGCTAGTTTGTTTTGTGTTCGCTGCTGGGAAACCTGGATATCCTTGCTGTAGTATAACTGACAGAACTGTACATCCTGCTCCAAGCGTGTCCTTGTGTCCTTCACTCTGCCTTGAAAAAACGTATTCCCAACTGCTTATTCAGGATGGGCTGCCAGGTCACCTGATGCACTCGCAGTTAGTTTGTTCTCCCTGTGACATTCTGCCACAC
The DNA here is from genome assembly GCF_047496885.1 of Scyliorhinus torazame. NCBI lineage: Eukaryota > Metazoa > Chordata > Chondrichthyes > Carcharhiniformes > Scyliorhinidae > Scyliorhinus > Scyliorhinus torazame. The sequence continues at coordinate 271,381,625 of NC_092709.1, forward strand.
AGATTGCCTCCTTTTCATATACACAGCCCCTTCTTCCTTCCCAAGAATCTACCTGAAGTCTCCACTAGGCTAATTATGTCATTGGCCTGATTTGATAATTGATTGTCTCCCTCATTTTGCCTAGCGTTTGTTAATACATTTTGCATCCCCTGCAGCTTTACCCACCAAAGGTTTGACACCCTTTTGTACCATCTACGACCGTGATGGTTCGTTTGTATATCCGAACACCCAACACGACATGGTACCAGGATTAGTAACTCACCAGCAACTGTGAGACAAACCTGCATCTCTTCAGAGATCCGCCATCCTGCGCCATGGACACCATCAGCCCACCGCAGCCGCTCCGAATCGCTGGAAATCGCGGCATCAACTGGAAGCTGTTTAAACAGTGCTTCCAGCTCTTCCTAGAAGCCACAGACAGGGAGAATGCATCGGACACCAGGAAGATCGCCCTCCTCCTCTCCACGGCGGGGCAACACGCCATCCACATCTACAACTCCCTGACATTCACGGAAGGTGAGGACAAGATGAAGTACAAGACGGTCCTTCTAAAACTTGAGCAACACTTCAGCGTCAAAGTGAATGAGAGCTTCGAGAGGTACCTCTTCCAGCAGCGCCTGCACGGTAAGGATGAGACTTTTCAATCTTTTTTGGCACACCTCCGTATCCTCGCGTAGTCCTGCGGCTATGAGGCCACCTCCGATTCCATGATTCGGGACCAGATAGCTTTTGGGGTCACCCCGGACACACTACGCCAGCAGCTGCTCAAAATAAAGAGCCTCACCCTAGCCACCGCCATCGAGACCTGCGTCCTCCACGAAAACGCGACCAGCCGGTACTCCCAATTCCAGGCGGCCGAATCGGCACGGCAGGGGTCCTATGAGGCCGAGTGGGTCCAGTCGATCGAGTTCCTCCCGGCCCGCAGCCCAGACGAGGGCAGCCATTTCGCGCGCTTTCCGAGGCCTCCCGCGCTTGTACGCGCCAAAAGAGGGGACGTCGACGCAGAGGGACATGACGCGCAGGCGCGCTCTACGCAGGACCGAACTGCGCATGCGCGGTGGCGCAACGAACGGCATGACGTCACGACGTGCGGCAACTGTGGATCCGCACACTTAAAACGGCAATGTCCAGCCAAAACTCGACAATGCCTCCGCTGTGGCAAGATGGGCCACTACGCTGCCTGCTGTCGAGCAGCTCAAACTGCCAACGCTCCGCAATTCCGCCAGCGTCGCAGGGATGTGCGGGCCATTCAGCCTCCATACACCAAGTCATACCCTGACGACGTACAGACCGGTGCTACCGATGACCGGGAACCCTTCCGCGTTGCGATAATTGACAGAAATCGGATGTCCCCAAGTAGGACCCACCAGCCGATGCCAGTGCACAGCGTTAATCCGGGCGATGAATTGTGTGCCACCCTAACGGTCAACCGATCACCAATCACATTCCGCTTAGACACTGGTGCCTCCGCCAATCTCATTGCTTGGTCAGCCTTCCACACCTTGAAGGTCAAACCACCGATTCGGCCATCCCACTGTCAGCTGGTCATTTACAACGGGAACGTTATCCCGGCCATGGGGTCCTGCCAGCTCGACGTTGCACACAATTCATACACAGCCACACTGTCTTTTGAGATAGTTGGATCCTCGAAGGACTCTCTGTTAGGCGCACAGGGATGCAAGTTCCTCCACCTCGTTCAGCGGGTACACACTCTGTCTCCAGAAGGCACGTCCAATTTCCTGGATGCAGACTTTAGGGCACAGCTTCACTCGCTCCTCGCCCACAACCAGGAGGTTTTCGAGGGCATGGGCACACTGCCCTACACTTACAGAATACGGCTCAAACCGGATGCCACCCCGGTCATTCACGCACCTCGTAGAGTCCCAGCACCACTCAAGGACCACCTCAAGCAGCAGCTGCAGGATCTCCAGGACCAAGGAGTGCTTTCCCGGGTCACGGAGCCTACGCCATGGGTCAGCTCCACGGTGTGCGTAAAAAAGCCTTCTGGCGAACTCCGGATCTGCATCGACCCGAAAGACCTGAACAATAACATCATGAGGGAACACTACCCCATACCCAAACGGGAAGAAATCACGAGCGAAATGGCCCGGGCTAAAATTTTTACCAAGCTTGATGCCTCAAAGGGTTTTTGGCAGATTCAGCTGGATCAGTCCAGCAGGAAGCTGTGCACTTTCAACACTCCCTTTGGCAGATAATGCTACAATAGGATGCCGTTTGGCATCATCTCGGCATCCGAGGTGTTTCATCGAATCATGGAACAGATGATGGAGGGCATCGAAGGGGTGCCCTATGTTGACGACGTCAACATCTGGTCCACCACACCACAGGAGCACATCAGTTGTCTCCAGCGCGTCTTTGCTCGGATACGAGAGCACGGCCTGCGCCTCAACCGAGCCAAGTGTTCTTTTGGCCAAACTGAGCTAAAGTTTCTGGGGGACCACATATCCCGGTCAGGGGTGTATCCGGATGCCGACAAAGTGACAGCTATCGCAGCCATGCCGCTGCCGGCAGACAAGACAGTGCTACGCTTTCTCGGGATGGTCAACTTCCTGCGGAAGTTTATTCCCAACCTTGCCTCCCACACAACGGCTCTTCGCCACCTGGTGAAGAAGACTACAGAGTTCCAGTGGCTGCCCGCACACCAGAAGGAATGGGAGGAGCTCAAGATCAAGCTCACCACCGTCCCGGTATTGGCGTTCTTCGACACTAATCGAGACACAAAGATCTCGACTGATGCCAGCCAGTCCGGCAGTGGGGCGGTACTCCTGCAACGGGACGTAGCTGCATCATGGGCCCCGGTCGCCTATGCCTCGCGGGCCATGACCCCCACAGAACAGCGCTATGCGCAGATTGAGAAGGAGTGCCTGGGTTTGTTAACCGGCATCGATAAATTCCACGACTATGTGTATGGTCTTCCGCAGTTCAACGTGGAGACCGACCATCGCCCCCTGATCGGCATCATACAAAAGGACCTCAATGAGATGACCCCTTGCCTCCAGCGCATTCTGCTCAAGCTCCGGAGGTATGACTTCCAACTTGTCTACACCCCGGGAAAGGACCTCATCATCGCGGATGCCCTGTCCAGAGCAGTGAGCACACCGCCCGAATCGGGGGGGTTCGTCTGTCAGTTCGATGCACATGTAGCCTTCACATCGGCCAATCTGCCAGCGACTGATGCAAGTCTGGCCCACATTCACCGTGAGACTGCAGCTGACGCCCTTCTACAACGTGTGATGCGCCACATGACGGAAGGGTGGCTCAAGGGGCAGTGCCCACAATTCTACAATGGCCGGGACGACTTGGTCGTCATTGACAGTGTCCTCCTAAAGTTGGACCGGGTTGTGATCCCACACGGCATGCACAGGCTTGTCCTCGAACAATTGCACGAAGGCCATCTCGGGGTTGAAAAGTGCAGGCGGAGGGCCCGAGAAGCTGTGTACTGGCCGGGCATCAGCGACGACATTGCCAACATGGTGCTCAACTGCCCCACCTGCCAAAGGTTTCAGCCAGCACAACCCCCTGAGACACTTCAGCCCCATGAGTTGGAAACGTCCCCCTGGGCAAAGGTGGGTGTGCGCCATTTTCATGCGCTCGGCAGGGACTACGTCATCATAATTGACTATTTTTCCAATTATCCGGAGGTCATACGCCTGCACGACTTGACATCATCAGCTGTAATCAGAGCATGTAACGAAACCTTCGCTCGCCGTGGCATTCCGCTTACCGTCATGTCGGACAATGGGCCCTGTTTTGCGAGCCAAGAATGGTCTTCTTTTGCCGCTTCATATGGCTTCACACATGTGACGTCCAGCCCTTTGCATCCCCAGTCGAATGACAAGGCGGAAAAGGGCATCCATATCATGAAGCGGCTCCTCTGCAAGGCTGCTGATGCCGGATCTGACTTCTGTTTAGCCCTGCTGGCCTATTGCTCGGCCCCACTGTCCACAGGCCTCTCACCAGCCCAGCTGTTGATGGGTCGTGCCCTCAGGACCACTGTGCCGTCCATTCCTGTTCCTAAACCCGACCATACTCCAGTACTGCAAAGGATGCGACAGCAGCGTGCTCAGCAGCAGGTGTCACATGACACTCGGGAAACTGATCTTCCTGCCCTGGCGCCTGGAGACAACGTCCGCCTATACCTACCAGAGGGTGGCTGATCGGCAACTGCCGAGGTTCTCCGCCGCGTGGCTCCCCGCTCGTTCCTGGTTCGCATGCCTGATGGCTCCATTTGCCGGCGTAATCGGCAGGCCCTTCGGCTGCTTCCGCGCTCGCTACGTGATCATGCACCGGTGCCACGCCCTCCTATTGTCCCTGATGTCGACTTCGTGGAGCTTTCTGCCACTCTGCCTATTCCTCTAGCACCCGTGGCCAGGCCCATTCCTCAGCCGGTGGATCCTGACCTACCCTTGAGGCGGTCAACCCGAATTCGTCGCCCACCTACTAGACTGGACTTATGAGCCTGTTTGCACATTGGACTCACTGAATTGTTGTGCAACAATGTTGATGTGTTTCTCTTTTTGTCGTTCCAGGAGTTCTCTTTCGATATTTGATGATTGCACTTGTTTTGTTTGTGGTACAACCTCGTTGCTCTGTTGCACCTGACACCTTCCTATGTATATAGTTTAGTGTCATGTACATGTTGTAAATATTGCACACACATACTCATCCGCACTCAGTACACACCAATATTTATTGCCATGGAGGCACATATTCTTGTGAAAAGGAGGGATGTCATGATAACCATATTAACATATCATGGTGCAATCACACACACACACTGATGGACAGGTAGATGGACCAATCAACACACACATAACATCACAGCCAATCACCAGTGAGAGCCCACGCACTATAAAACAGAGAACGCCACAGTTCCCGCTGATTCTACCAGGAGATAGCTCAGAGCACAGAGCTCACAGCGTGCCACTCAGGCATACACCATGTGCTGAGTGCCTCACTAAGATAGTGCTAGGGCTGGGTCCACAGGTTAACTGGTGAAGTACGAACCACAGCCAGAAGTTAACAGTTGTTATTATACAGAATAATAAAACAGAGTTGTACCATCTACAACCGTGTTGGTTCGTTTGTGTATCGGAACACCCAACACGACACCTTTGGCATTTCAGTAGGTGGCAATTGCTTGAGAAATCTTCAATGATCAGCATTGCAGGTGCACTGTGATTGGCCACTTTTTATAAAAATCCTGAACTAGAACAGATTCTTTGCACTACCACAACTCCCCATGATTTAATTACCAAGTCATAAATGACGAAGCACAGAAAGATTTATTTTACTTTGCTTGAAAAGAAAAATAATGTGCATTTTCTGACTTAACTTCTCCTTTGCTGAAATGCTTCTGCAGACCAGTCGTAAATTTTCCATCGTTCATAAAGGTAATATTTTGGAAACAATCATGCTTTATTTATGTGTTTATTTCTAAACACAGACAGCAACAGGATATTTTTCAGTATTTTTGTTGTAGCTATTTCAACTCTTTTATTTCTTCTCTTGGAAGCAGTTTAAAGTGCTGGTGTTTTGTTATCTTGTGAACATTCTTTAATTTTTGTCACTCTCGTGACAGTGATCTGTTTGACCATTATTCGATTCAGGAAGCTTTACAAGTTGTCAGGTTTGTGGAAAAGACAGCAAACAGTCTTGTATTTACCACATCTAGGGGAGGTGGTGGCATGGTAGTATTGTCACTGGCATTAGTAATCCAGAGATCCAGGGCAAGATCTGAGGACCTGGGTGCAAATCCCACCATGGAAAAATTTGAATTCAATAACAATCTGGAATTAAAAGTCTAATGATGACCATGAAACTATTGCTTTTGATTGTTGTAAAAACCCATCTGTTTCACTCATGTCCTTGAGAGAAGGAAATTGTCTGGCCTACATGTGACTCCAAACCCACAGCAATATGTTTGATTCTGAAATGAAGGGCAGTTAGGGATAGGCAGTATATGCTGGCCCAAACAGTTCTGTTTAAAAAAAATCTGTTCATTAGCAAGGTCAGTATTCAGGGAATTGATAATTGCTGATTGTGTTGCATCTGAATTGGATAGAACATTTTGCAATCATTTCATCTCCAAACATATCAAGTGTTGACAGATGAAGCTTCACGTTGAAGCTGCAGGAAGAAGAATGAAAGAAAACTGTTTATACATTAAACAAAATGGCAGCAGTTCAAAGGGATTCTGGTTGGACAGGAGTGGGCAGGAGCTACAGTAGCCATGGTGATGGGAAATGGGTGAGACCAGTATAGGCATGAGCAGATGAGCCTTGCAGAAGGGAGGGGTTGAAGTGCAGAAGGAGAAAGTGGGCAGGGTGGGAGGGGGAAGGTTTGGAGGAAGATGTCAGGTGTTTGGAAGGGAGTGGGGAAAGCGTTTACGGGGTTGGGTGGGTGAGGGGGGCTCTTCCCTCTTGGAAGAGATGAGACAGGCAGGGACAAGTGGAGTAGGAGGGTGGGAGAGGTTATGGTGGGTGAGAGGGGGTGGGGCAGGTGGGTGGGCTGGAGGAGGTGTGCCATGGTGGGTATGATGGGCTGAGGAAAGTGGGTAGGAGGGGTGATATGTGCAGGTGGAAGGGGATATGATTGATGGGAGACAATGGAATGGGTTGGGAAACTAGTGGTGGGATGGGCAGGAGAGAGGGCATGGAGTCATGGGAGAGGCTGAGGTAGGATGGGTGAGAGGATGCAGGTAAGAGGAAGGTAGGGTATGGATTGGTGTGGGCAATGCGGAGAATGGGAGGAGATGAAGCAGGGCAGATATGTAGTGCCTCTTCTAACAATATTCATGAGAGGCTTGCTTGTTTTGACTGCAGGATCTCATCAGCCTGAGATTTGCGGATCATTCTTCCTCATGGTCTGATCAGTAAGTTCACGGATGACACCAAGGTTGGTGGACTGGCAAATAGTGTTAAGGATTGTCAGAGGATGCGGCAGGACATAGATAGGTTGGAGACTTAGGCAGAGAAATGGCAAATGGAGTTTAATCCGGACAAATATGAGGTAATACATTTTGGTAGGTCTAAGATAGAGGTGAAATATACAGTAAATGGCAAAATTCTTTGGAATATAGAAAATCAGAGAGATCTGGGCGTGCCTGTTCCTGTGCGGTATTGTTCTTTGTTCTTTATTCTATTACCTCTTTGGATAATGAGATTTCACAATATGAAGCACACAACTGCGATATATGAGCATCTTTGGGATTGTGTCCATTCACCTTCTCCTCCAGCCCTCAACATCATAGAACATCAAGGCATCTAACCTTTGGTTCAGAATCAGAATTGTATGCTGAGTGATAATCCTTGTGGCCCCGTGACTTTAACTGTACCTTGGGCACGCCACCGACCATGTGTTGTGGGGGATAGATACATCTAGTCTCCTGGGAACTAACCTCTGACATACCTTACAAGTGGAACAGTTGCTGAATGGTTGGCAGGCACAAGATTAAGGCGACATGACAGCTGCCTAGACACTTGGCACAGATTATTCTAATTATTTGTCCTGTAAATCAGTTAGTAACCATTATTCTGTAGCAGTGATCATTGACCAGTTGCATATTCATTGAATAAAATTCTTTCCTTAAATGAGTGATCTTCGCTGTTCTTCTATTGCCTTATTATTATTGGTTTTGACTCGCTGGTGTGGATAATTTTCTGCCACGAGCCTGAAGGTGGCTGATGAGGCCAATTTGGATCTGTGGACTTAATGTCAAGCGGTATGTTCGGTCGCCTGTTTTCAGTTCGAATCATGGCGTGTTCTTTTCACCTCTCTCGCTTTTCATCTTTTGTCACTTGTAAATCTCCCAATTCCCCATCAAAGATGATCTTGGACTCCCACAAAGCATAGAAGAAGTCAAAGCCACCATTAAACACATGAAGAATGGAATAGCCACAGGATTAGACAGGACTCTAGGGGAGATTTTCAAACTTGACGGAGAAGAGTTCACCTGTCACCTCTATCAGGTGATCCTGAAACAGAGAAGAAATTCCTGCCGACCGTAGGGATACTGTCATCATCACCATCTTCCAGAAAGGAAGCAAAGTGGACTGTGGGAACTATCGACGAATCTCCCTACTATCCACCACAGGAAGATCATCGCCCAAATCCTCAATCAGTGCAGCTTCTGACAAAACCACGGAACAGCGGACATAATTGGTTTTCTCTGCTCAGTGACTTCTCCATCTTCATCACCACCATCCTTCACCTTGTCACCTCTCATCTAAGGCTGAGATTTTTTAAAAATTCATTTTGGGATGTGGGCATCGCTGGTTAGGTCAGCATTTATTGACCATCCCTAAATGCCCTTCAGAAGGTGGTGGTGAGCTGCCTACTTGAACCTCTGCAGTCCTTGAGGTGTCGATACACTGTGAGGGAGGGAATTCCAGGATGTTGCCCCCAGCAACAGTGAAGGAACAACAATACATTTCCAAGTCAGGCTGGTGAGTGACTTGGAGGGGAACCTCCAGGAGGTGGGGTTCCCAGGTCTCTGCTGCTCTTGTCCTTCTAGATGGCAGTGGCCATGGGTTTGGAAGGTGCTGTCCAAGGAATTTTGGTGAGTTCCTGCAGTGCATCTTGTAAATGGTACACACGGCTGCCACTGCTCGTCGGTGGTGGAGGGTTTGAATGTTTGTGGAAGGAGGAGCAATCAAGCGGCTGCTTTGTCCTGGATGTGTTGAGCTTCTTGAGTGTTGTTGGAGCTGCACTCATCCAGGCAATTGGGAGTATTCCATTACACACCTGACTTGTGCCTTGTAGATGGTGGACAGGCTTTGAGGTGTCAGGAGATGAGTTACTCGCCGTAGGATTCCTAGCTTTTGACCAGCCCTGGTAGACTCAGTATTTATATGGCTAGTCCAGTTCAGTTTCTGATCAATGGTAACCCCCAGGATGTTGATTGTGGGAGATTCAGCGATGATAATGTCATTGAATGTCAAGGGGCGATGGTTAGATCATCTCTTGTAGGAGACGGTCATTGCCCAGCACTTGTGTGACATGAATGTAACTTACCACTTGTCGGCCCAAGCCTGGATATTGTCCAGGTCTTGCTGCATTTAGGCATGGGCTGCTTTATTATCTGAGGAGTCGCGAATGGTGCTGAACATTGTGCAGTCATCTGCAAACATTCCCACTTCTGACGTTATGATGGAAGGGAGGTCTTTGATGAAGCAGCTGAAGATGGTTGAGCTTTGGACACTACCCTGAGGAACTCTTGTAGTGGTGTCCTGGAGCTGAGATGATTGACCTCCAACCACCATAACCAACTTCCTTGGTAAGAAGTCTCACAACACCAGGTTAAAGTCCAAAAGGTTTGTTTCAAACACTAGCTTTCGGAGCACTGCTCCTTCCTCAGGTGGATGAAGAGGTATGTTCCAGAAACATATATATCGACAAAGTCAAAGATGCAAAACAATGCTTAGAATGCGAGCATTTGCAGGTAATTAAGTCTTTACAGATCCAGAGATAGGGATAACCCCAGATTAAAGAGGTGTGAATTGTCTCAAGTCAGGAACGTTGGTAGGATTTCGCAAGCCCAGGCCAGATGGTGGGGGATGAATGTAATGCGACGTGAATCCAAGGTCCCGGTTGAGGCCGTACTCATGTGTGCGGAACGTGGCTAGAAGTTTCGGCTCGGCGATTTTGCGTTGTCGCGTGTCCTGAAGGTAGTCTTGGAGAACCTTGGCGCTGATCCGGCGAGGCCATCGCCGGTATTTAACATTAGTCAGAGCAGTGTTTTTCAAACATTTTTTCCAGGCACCCATTTTTACCAACCGGCCAACCTTCGGGACCCACGGCGGCCGACTATCACCACCCGCTCCGGCCGACCTTCATGGCCCACGCCGGCCGACCTTCGCGACCCACACTGGCCGACCTTCGCGACCCACATCGGCCGACCTTCGCGACCCACTTTTTCCTCTTGCCTTTAATGCGAGAGGTGATCCTGCTTGGTCTTCACAATCTCACACCAGGCTCACAGGAGGAGAGGTAAGACACAGTTAGCATCCAAGTTTCATCAGCAAACGAATCAGCCAGAGAGAACAATTTCTCGAGGAGGAAGGTGTTGATTTCATACCTCAATTCGTAAACTCTGAGTAGCTCCCCTTTTGACTGATCATTAAAGTAACTCTTCAAACTGATGAAGCCCACCGTCATTGAGATTGACTGGTCACTGTTTCGATTCAATGCTTTAATCTAAAAGGGTCAGCAAAAAACATATAGCCTCCCTTCAGTACACAGAGGGCGACGATGTGATGATAATTACCCATGGCTTTAATTACATCACTTGCCAAATGTTCAGTTCTGTCCATGATTAAACCATGGAGAGTATATACTCTCTCCAGATCATTTGAGTAACGTTTAGGGATGCAAAACAGATCGAGGTCATAGCTGTTGCTCTTTGACCCCGGGTCCAGGGCCCAACAGTCCCGGGCCGCATGCTCACTGACGAGCGGGCACGCATGCGCAGTGCGGCTGCATTTTTTTAGCTGGTCGCGGCTGCCATTTTTAAAGCCGCTCGCAGCCGGCAATGCTAGAAGCCAGCTGCTGCTGCGGTTGCGCGTGAATTCCCGCGATCGGGAACGCCTAGATGGCTGGCTCAATGACCCTCCAGATACCCACCCGCGGGTCGGGACCCCCACTTTAAAACTGTCTGAATTAGAGTACTTAATGATGTCCCACGGGCTTTACATCAAAAATGAGAGTCCCAGCGGCTGTTCGCTAGGACCGCACCCAGCAGCACCCTGCTAATGAGGGTGAGCAGCACTTAAATCAATCCTACAGAGTAAACACCAGCATACAGCCATGCCACCATGCAGGCCAGCTACACAATTCGGAGATGTTGACCAGGCCAGAGATGGACGCTGTCGAATCCAGACCAGCTACCCTGTTACCCCGGGCAGGTTGGACGGTCAGCCAGTGGCACCTGGGAGGCAGTGGCCATCAGCTCGGGGTGTGTCACCAGAAGGACCGCTACCCAGTGCCGCAAGAAGCTCGACGACCTCCACCCAGTCACACGGGTGAGTTGGCATCGGTCCCGTGGCACCGATCCTGCCGACCAACCCCCACAGCCCTGAGCCTTGCACCGCATAACCCCCCCCCCCCCCCCCCCAGCACAATACCGTGATGTGCGCACTCACCAGCACACCCAACCCATGTTCAGCAATGGTGCACCCACCTGTCCCCCGCCATGCCCCCCGATGCCTGAGGCATGCAGCTCACACTACTCCTTCTGTGTTCCCACAGGAGAAGTTGGCCCACAATAGATGGGAAAGGGCCCAGACAGGAGCGGGGGGGGGGGGGGGGGGGTGGAACCTCAGGGCCCTCACCCACTACAAGGAACCTGTAGGGGTGGCTATACTTACATGGTTCTTCTCCACAATGAACACAGATGCAAAAAACTCATTCAAAACCTTACCTACATCTTCAGGCTCCACACACAGTCTGCCACTTTGGACCCAAATGGATCCTACTTTTTCCCTGATTATCCTCTTGCCTGTAATATACATATAAAACACCTTGAGATTTTCCTTTATTTTGCCCACCAGAGTTATTTCACATGCCCTCTTTGCTCTCCGAGTTTCTTTTTTAAGTTTCCCTCTTCCACTTTCTATATTACTCTTGGGCTTCTATGGTTTTGATCCCTCTGTATCTGCCATAAGCCTCCCTCTTCTTCCTTATCCAACTCTGTATATCTCTTGACATCCAGAGTTTGCTGGACTTGTTGGTCTCACCCTTTACCTTTATGGGGATATGTTGGCCCTGCACTCTATATTTCTATATTTCCCTGTTGAACGACTCTCAATGTTCAGATGTGGACTTTCCTGCAAGCAGCTACTTCCAGTCACTTTGGCCAGATCCTGTCTTATCACATTAAAATCGGTCTTCCCTCAATTCAGAATCTTTATTTCCGGTCCAACTGTGTTCTTTTCCATAACTACCTTAAATCTTGCCAAGTTATGGTCACTCTCACCAAAATGCTTCCCCATTAAGACTTGTACCACGTGCCTGGCTTCATTCCCTAAAATTAGGTCCAATACTGGCCGCTCCCTTATAGGATTTTCTAGATGTTAGCCCAAAATGAATTCCTGGGCGCACCTGAAGAATTACACGCCCTCTACACATTTCACACTTTGACTATTCCAATTAATATTGGGAAATGGAAAACTCTAACTGTTATTAACCTATTATTTTTGCACTTCTCTGAGGTGCCCACAGGCTGCTTCAACAGAGGCCAAGGCAGGGGAACCACTGCGGACAATGGTAGTGAGGTTCTATAGGATCCAGAACAAAGACCAGATCCTGAGATGGGCAAAAAACATGAGGGCATGCAAGTGGGAAGGACACTCCATCCGCTTGTACCAGACATTGGAGCAGAACTGCCAAAGGCAGAGCAGAATTTAATGGCGCCACCTTAAATTCCCCACTGTTCAAGAGTAAGGTGCGGTTTAACCCGCCACATTATGGGTCGCTTACCGGGGCAAGGAGTATTACTTCGACTCGCTAGAGGAGGCCAACAAGTGCGTCCGGAAGAACAAACTTAAGAAGCATTAGTAAAGGATGACGGTCTAAACACGGACAATAACGCCCAGAAGGAACAGAGGCAATTATACATGAGGTTGTGAAGGAAGGCCAGAGGGGGGAATCAGAGGGGGTAGTAAAAATGAGAATTCAATCATTGGGGGGAACTGCTACATGAGCGAATAAGATGACGCACGCAAGTAAATAGAAGGAGGAGGCCACGGTGCACCTTTCGGGAAGGAGGAAGTGCCTGGCAGGAGATGGGGGGGTGGGAAATAACAATCTAGGGGGCAAGGGATGATAGGCGAGGGAATGGGGGGAGCAGGAAAGGAGAAGGAGTCAAAGGAGGAACGGGGAAAAGGGAGGGGTCATCACACAGGTAGAGGGGTTCGGAGGAGAGATGGGGGATTGATGGGGGAGGGGAGGGTAGAGTGCTGGTTACAACAGATTGCATGTTGAGATGGTGGAAAAGTGGAAGGAAGTGGTGGCCTCTTTAAATGGCCCAAGAACAAGGGCGTGCCCGGATAAGCAGAACCATGCCCACAGGGTGAGCATGGCTGATCCCATAAGAGGCGGGGTAGAGAACACCCCCTTCAGGATAGTCACCTGGAACATAAGGGGCCTCAATGGGCCAGTGAAAAGATCCAGAATCTTTGCCCATCTCAAGAGCCTGGGATGGACGTAGCCTTCCTACAAGAAACACACCTGAGAGGGAAGGACCTACTGAGGGTATGGAAAAGCTGGGTGGGACAAACATTTCTGGCATTCTTCGACACAAGGCCAAGGTGGGGAAGGCCATACTATTTAACAAAAAATGAGCGTTCACAGCGACAAACACGGAGATAGACACAGGGGGATGATTCGTAATAGTCAGCTGGATCCTGGAAGGGGCCCTGGTAGTTCTGGTAAACATATATGTTCCAAACTGGGATGGGGGTTGGGGGGAGACTTCAACTGTGCTCAGGAACTGAAGATAGCCAGATCCAATCCCAGGATGGGAGCCATTTCAGGACTGACACAAGAGCTAAACGGCTTTATGGAGCAGATAGGGAGGTAGGCCAATGTAGATTCAACCACCCGAGGGAGAAGGAGTTCTCCTTCTTCATCCACGTGCACAAAGCCTATTCACGCCTAAACCTCTTCATAGTAGGGAAATCGGTGCTTCCAGGGGTAGTAGGGATGGAATACTCCGTGATAGTGATCTCAGACCACACTCCACACTACATGGACGTAAGGTTGGAGGTGGGCCATGCCCAACACGCTCCCACAAAGAGACAGGACATGCCCCTCCTCGCTGACAAAGTATTCTCCGAAAGCTATCGCGTTTGTGTCTGCAACCAGAAAGGGGAGGTCTCACGCTCCACGTTCTGGGAGGCACTGAAGGCGATGATCAGGGGGAAATAATAGTCTATAGGGCCCTCAGGGACAGGAAGGAAAGGGCGGCCAGGCAGCGACTGATTGACTCCATAATGGAAGTGGATCAGTGGCACTCCACGGCCCTGACCGTGGAGCAACTGGCAGAGAGGAATAAACTACAAATGGAATTTGATCTGCTCTCCACTGGGAAAGCAGCCCACCTGCTCCGCCAGTCATGGGGTGCCTTCTACGAGCATGGAGACAAGGCCAGCCACCTCCTGGCACATCAGCAAAGGAAAAAGGGTGCCTCAAGAGAAGGTAACACAGGTAAAGGACGGGAATGGGAAGATGGTCATGGCCCAAATCGAGATCACTGAGACCTTTGCAAACTTCCCAGAGGGGGACTCGGAGATGAAACAGTTCCTCGGTGGACTGAATATACCAGTTATGGGAGAAGACAAGAAACAGAGGCTGGAAGCACTGCGAGGGCTGCATGAGATCATGGAATGCAGTAATTCCATGCAGTCAGGTAAGGCACTGGGGCCCGACAGACCTTTACAAAAGGTTTTTGGCTAGACTGGCCCCGCACATACGGGAGATGTTCGCCGACTCGCTGTCGAAGGGATCCCTGCTGTCTGTGCTGGCACAGGCCTCAATCTCACTGATCTCCAAAAAAGGCAAGGACCTGACAGAATGTGGGTCATATAGACCCATCTCACCCTTGAACACTGCCGCCAAGGTCCTGGTGAAAGCTCTGGCGAGGTGACTTGAGAGTTGCTTGCCAGAAGTGATTGCGGAAGATCAGACCGGGTTTGTCAAGGGAAGACAGCTAACAGGGAAGATCAGACTCCCGCTGAATTATGACCCCAACGGGGAGAAAATACCAGAAGTCATCATCTCCCTGGACGCTGAGAAATCCTTTGATCGAGTAGAATGGAGGTGCCTCATGGAGGTACTTGAACAGTTTGGATTTGGACCATGGTTCACCTTGTGGATTAAATGACTGTACAGCGCTCCAATGGTGAGCATGTGGATGAATGCCACAAACTCTGAATATCTTTGACTGCACAGAGGAACGAGGCAGGGGTGGCTGTTGTCCCCACTGCTGATCGCATTGGCAATTGAACCACTGGCCATTGCTCTTAGATCAGTGGAGGGGTGGACGGGCATTCGGAGAGAGGGCAGGGACCACAGAGCTTCACTCTATGTGGATGCTGTGCTCCCCTTAGCTAGCATGGGCAAGATAATGGAACTCCTGAGGGTGTCCAGAGCATTCTCAGGTTACACACTCAACCTGAGAAAGAGCAAAGTCTTCCCAGTGACCCGTCAAGGGTGGAGGGGGTGGGGGGGGGGGGGGGGGGGGCAGAGCCTGAGGCGCCACTGTTCAAGCTGACCCAGGCCAAATTCAAGGACCTGGGGGTATAGATAACTCACACTGGACGCAGCTCCACAAGTGGAATCTGTCCTACCTGATGGAGGAGGTGAAGAGGGACCTGCAAAGGTGGGACTCACTCCCACTATCCCTAGCGGGAAGGGTACAGATTCTAATAATGAACGTACTGCAAAGGTTCCTCTTCTTATTAAGGACACGCCAAATGTTTGTCCCCCAAATCCTTCTTGACCAGGGTTGACAAGTTAATCACAGCCTTTGTCTGGGTGGGAAAGTATCCAAGGGTACGAAAGCTATCCTGCAAAGAGACCAACACAAGGGAGGGCTGGCCCTGCCGAACCTCCTATTGTACCACTGAGCGGCAAATGTAGAGAGAGTATGGGGGCGAGGTTGGGTTTCCTGTATGGGGATGTTTCTCTGGGCGCTAGCCACCACCTCGCTCCCAGCCCCCCCACACACATTCGAGGAGCCCGGTGGTAGTAGCCACATTAAAGACCGGGAACCAGTTCAGGCACCACTTAAACTCGGAGTATGTCAGTTGAGGCCCCCATCTGAAAGAACCAGAAATTCACACCGACAAGAATAGACACCACGTTCAAGACATGGAACGAGAATGTAGGGGTACTGATGGTGAGGGACATGTACATGGATGGTAGAATAGCGACTTTGGGGAACTATCAGAGAAGCTTCAACTCACAAAAGGGAATAAGCTTCAGGAATTACAGCTGCGAGATTTTTTTCTGCCAGCAGACCAAGACTTCCCCGAGCTATCCAGCCAAACCTTTATGGTTAGGGGGAGACAAATGTGGCGACACATATGGATGACTTTTGGAAGAGGTCAGGACCCCACTGGACAAAACGTGACAGAAATTGGGGAGGAGCTGGGCATGGAAATAAGGGGAGAACTCTGGATCAAAGCGGTGCACAGGATCAACTCCACCTCCTCATGTGCAGGGCTGAGCCTAATGTAACTAAAGGTTGTCCACAGAGCACACCTAACCAAAACACGGATGAGCGGATTCTCCCCGAAGGTAGAGGATAAATGTGAGTAGTTTCGGGGGGGGGGGGGGGGGTCCAGCCAACCACCATGTTCTGATCGTGCACTAGACTCGATCTTCTTAAAGGCTATGTCCAGAGTGGTTGGGGTGAAACTGGAACTGTGCTCATTTGTCGCGGTCTTGGGGTATCGGAGCATCCATAGTTCTCATGGGGAGAGGGGTCACGCACTGGCCTTCGCTTCCCGGATCGCCCGACGGAGGCTTCTGCTCAGATGGAGGTCGGCTGCACCAACCAGAGCCTCAGACTAGCTCCCCGAACGAGCCGAGTTCCTAAAGTTGTATAAAATAAAATACTCAATTAAGGGATCGGATGAAAGATTCTACCATGTGTGGAAAAAATTCACCAGCCTCTTTGAAGACCTGTTTGTAACCAATGACTAGAGGGCAGAGTGGAGGGACAGGTAGAGAGGGAAGGTGGAGAAAGTAATGGTGGAGGGAACAGAGGGGAGGTGAAGGAGGAACAATCAGAGGGGGTGGGGGAAGGGACATACACACACACCATCAAGGAGAAGAGGGGAAGTATACCTTACACTCTGAGGGGTGAAAGTCCCCGCACACGAAAGACCGGGGCAACATGGAAATAGCTGGTTGGCCCAAGAAACACTGAGAAATGAAAGGAGACTCAGAGAATAAGGCCATCTACCTAGTCCTGCACCACAACCGATTGAGGCAATGTAAATATACCACAGGCTATTCGTGGCTGTAGTAGCTATATCAAAATTTGCATATTAACTTACTTGGTTATTCCATGTGATTTTTTTTACCCTTCTGATATTTATGGTTAGTTTATTGATATATTTATCTCTGTTATTGTACACCATGGGCTGGATTCACCGCTCCCCAATGCGGTATTCATGGGCGTCATTCTCCGACCCCCCAGAGGGTCGGAGAATGGCCGTTGGCCGCCGTGAATCCCGCCCCCGCCGGTTGCCGAAGTCTCCGAAGGGAGAAAAGTCGGCGGGGCGTTAATGGCGCCGCTGCCGTGGAGAATGTCACGGGTCTGCGCAAGGCAGCCGATTTTCGGCCTGCCGATATTCTCTCTTCCGGATGGGCCGAAGTCCCGTCGACGTGATGACCGTTCACGTCGACGTAAATTAAACCTCCTTTTCATTGGCGTGACCCGGTGCTCCAGGTTCACGCCGAGCAACGTGGAGGTGAGTCACGGCCTGGGGGGTTGGCTCTGGGCAGGCGATGGCGTGGCCGCAGTCTGAATGCGTGAGGAGAGGTGTGTCTCGGGTTGTGTGTGTGTGTGTGCGGCGGGGGGGAGGTGGGTGGTTAGAGTAGGCTGGGCTCCGGGGGAGTGCCGGGAGGGGTCCGTGCCGGGGAGGGGGATGGGGGTGTCCGTGCCGGGGTGGAAGTTGGGGGGGGGTCCGTGCCGGGGAGGGGGATGGGGGTGTCCGTGCCGGGGTGGAGGTTGGGGGGGGGTCCGTGACGGGGAGGGGGATGGCGTGTCCGTGCCGGGGTGGAGGTTGGGGGGGGGGGTCCGTGCCGGGGTGGAGGTTGGGGGGGGTGTCCGTGCCGGGGTGGAGGTTGTGGGGGGTCCGTGCCGGGGAGGGGGATGGGGGTGTCCGTGCCGGGGTGGAGGTTGTGGGGGGTCCGTGCCGGGGAGGGGGATGGGGGTGTCCGTGCCTGGGTGGAGGTTGGGGGGGGTCCGTGCCGGGGAGGGGGATGGGGGTGTCCGTGCCGGGGTGGAGGTTGGGGGGGGTCCGTGCCGGGGAGGGGGATGGGGTGACCGTGCCGGGGTGGAGGTTGGGGGGGGGAGGGTCCGTGCCGGGGTGGAGGTTGGGGGGGGGGTCCGTGCCGGGGTGGAGGTTGGGGGGGGGTCCGTGCCGGGGTGGAGGTTGGGGGGGGGTCCGTGCCGGGGTGGAGGTTGGGGTGGGTCCGTGCCGGGGTGGAGGTTGGGGGGGGGTCCGTGCCGGGGTGGAGGGTGAGGGGGGTGTCCGTGCCGGGGTGGAGGTTGGGGGGGGGGTCCGTGCCGGGGTGGTGGTTGGGGGGGGTGTCCGTGCCGGGGTGGAGGTTGTGGGGGGTCCGTGCCGGGGAGGGGGATGGTGGTGCCCGTGCCGGGGTGGAGGTTGGGGGGGGTCCGTGCCGGGGAGGGGGATGGGGGTGTCCGTGCCGGGGTGGAGGTTGGGGGGGGGGGGTCCGTGCCGGGGAGGGGGATGGGGGTGTCCGTGCCGGGGTGGAGGTTGGGGGGGGGTCCGTGCCGGTGAGGGGGATGGGAGGGCAAGTGAGTTGGTCCACCTGGCCAGGTGCCAGCCTCCAACAGTTGGACCCATGCGGTCCATGCCACCTGGAGGAGGGGATATGGGCAATGATGACATGTCGTCGTTCCCCTCCCCCCACCAGGCCGTCATGTTTTCAGATCATCCAGCGATGTTGGCCGCCGTGGCGGCAGCCGCTCATGTCTATGTTGCCCTGGATGAGGAGGAGGAGGAGGAGCGTGCCAGAGAGGCGGCGCAGGCTGCTGCAGAGGGGCAGGCGGCAGCCGCCCAGGCTGGAGGGACACCCGACCGACAGGACGAGGAGGGGGAGGAGGACGTCGCGGCCCCACGGCAACGGAGGCACCCGAGGGCGCCCCGTGTGTACCGGCCCAGGCAGTCATACCAGGACCTCACGGACCGGGAATGCAGGAGGAGACTCCGGATGAGCCGGGAAACCGTGGCACACATCTGCCACCTACTGGCACACCTGTCACCGCGTGGCACTGGCGGGGGACACCCTCTCCCCGTGTCCGTCAAGGTTACGGTGGCCCTGAACTTTTATGCAACGGGGTCATTCCAGGCACCGAGTGGGGACCTGTCCGGCATATCGCAGACATCGGTGCACCGGTGCATCCGGGCAGTGACAGATGCCCTATCTGCCATGGCGCACCGCTACATCCGCTTCCCCGTGGACCGGGCCAGCCAAGATGCCCGGGCAATGGGCTTCTCTGCCGTGGCCGGGTTCCCCATGGTCCAGGGCGCGATCGATGGGATGCACGTCGCCGTGCGACCATCTGCAGATAACAGGGCCGTGTTCACTAATAGGAAGGGGACCTATTCGATGAACGTACAGGTGGTCTGCGACCACCGCATGATGATCCTGCACGTCTGCGCCCGTCACCCAGGCAGTGTACACGACTCATTCGTGTTGTCGCGGTCATCCATCCCCGGCATGTATGACGACGCCATCCCCGGCTGAGGGGCTGGTTGCTGGGCGACAGGGGCTACCCATTGCGATCGTGGCTGATGATGCCTGTACAGAGGCCACGCAATGAGGTGGAGAACCGCTACAATGATGCCCATGTAGCGATAAGGGGAGTGATAGAGAGGTGCTTTGGCGTGCTGAAAATGCGTTTCAGGTGCCTGGACCTCTCTGGGGGTGCCCTCCAGTATCGGTCAGATAGGGTCGGCCGCATCATTGTGGTGTGCTGCGTCCTGCACAACATAGCCCAGCAGAGGGGCGATGTGCCGCAGGCAGAGGAGGGCGGAGTGGAGGAGCAGCAGGAAGAGGCGCAGTCCTCCCCAGATGAGGGGGATGGGGGTAATGGTCAGGGCAGACGGGGTAGACACAGGCGGGTGGCTGTCCACCGTTACCGGCTGGCCCAGCGGGCACGGGACAGACTGATAGACGCCCGCTTCACTGACTAGATGGGCGTGGGAATCGGGTAGTATGGCCACAGACCGCACACCATGGCAACAGCCGACCACCCACACACCCCCACCCATCCACCCACCCAGCACCCTCACCCCCCTCCCCAACCCACCCCACCCGCATGCACACCACCCCCCCCCCCCCCCCCCCCCCACTTGCCGATCCACCTGCGGCACAACGGGCCGGGCTCACACAGTTGCGGGTGGACGCGTGTCTATCGCAGGCCATGGAGGATGATGACAACCCGCCCTGCGGTGAGCTCCTGGCTCTACATCGTTGGACTATGTCTGACCCATGGCCACAGTACCACCATCCACCCGGACCATCCCTGCATGCGGCTGTGACACAGCAGCGCACGGTCCCGTCCTCTGCCCGGGGGATGTTGATGGCGGCCCAGGGGGAAGGGGGCAGACTCACCTGGGGCTGAGGTAAGACCACCCCTCACACACACACTTCCGCTCAACGTACATGACACCCCCGCACACTTTGGACAGAGCACAAAGGCAGCTTCTGTAGGTGTAACATTGACTTCAATAACCAAAGGCGTTCATGCATGTGCCCTAGCCCCTAAAACTCATCTGTGCCCTGCAACCATGCCAACTTACTCAGTGTCTAATTGTTTGGCCTTACGGGCCCTTTGACTACGTCTACGTTGTTCCCCAGACGGTACAGCAGAACTGGAGGTGGACTCCTGTGATTCCTGCCCTCTGACACTGGATCCCTTTGGCGGCCGTTTCCTGGGGCGTCCTGGCCTAGATGGGCCAGGCTGCGGCCCGGGCGACTGGGATGGCGAGCTGCCAGCCTGTCCTGCCCGTTGCCCACCCGATGCACCTGGGACGGAAGGGGGGGGAGTCCGAGGTGTCGCGGAGTACCGGGACCTCCCCTACAGAGGGAGCCGGGACGGACCACACCACCTCCTCCTCCCTCGGGGTGCCCGATGGCCCCCAGGCCTCTACATGGGTGGGGGATGCGAACGGACTGGCCATCCGACGCCCCCCCGACATCTGGCGCTGCCAGTCCTGGAGGCCCGTGCTGGTATCGACAGGGGTCTGCAGGTTTGCAGCCATGGAGCCCAGGGGGTTGGCAAACCCTGTCTGTGACAGTGCGACACCGGCTCGCACATGGCCATTGGCGCCGATGCCCTCAGCGATGGCCTGCAGAGACTGGGCCATGGCCTGCTGAGACTGGGCCATGGCCTGCTGAGACTGGGCTATGGCGTTGAGCGCCTCTGCCATCTGGCGCTGGCACTGGCTCATGGCCTCCTGTGAGAGGGCAGCCATTTCCTGGGCCACAGATGCCGCCTGCAAACCGTTCCCCATGTCTGACACCGTCGCACCCATTGTCTCCACCGCGGACGCCACCCGTGCAGTGTCGGCCTGGGTGGCACGCATGACCGGCACCACTTCCAGCTCCTGGACGCGGGTGGACTCCTCCACCTGCGACCGCAGCCGCCGCAAGCCGCCCGTCACCCTCTTCGCTCGTCTCCGGGTCGGTGGTTGCATCGGATCTATGTGTGGGTGTGGAAACTCCAGGAACCCGGGATCCATCTGGGCGGCAGATGTTCGCTTGGGCTGGGCTGCCCTCCGACCGCCCGGCCCCTCTGCTGCTCCTACCTCCACCTGCTGTACCGGGACGGCTGTGTTGTGCGCACCAGTGAGTGTACCAGACGCCTCATCACTAAAGTGCCCAACCGAGGTGAGTGTTTCTGCGATGGTGGAGGATGTTGGTGACAGCAGTGGCGTTGTGTCATGTTCTTCGTCCCACTCTGAGTCCATGGCACTTTGGGGTGGGGGTTCGTCTCCACCCATCCACTCTGAGTCACTGTCCGGTATTTCGTCTTCCTGGGTAGTGGTGTCCCGGGTACTGCTGTCCCGGGTAGTGGTGTCCCGGGTAGTGGTGACCTGGGTAGTGGTGTCCTGGGTAGTGGTGTCCTGGGTAGTGGTGTCCTGGGTAGTGGTGTCCTGGGTAGTGGTGTCCTGGCTCGGATGTGACAGGGGCCTGTGGCTGCCCCCCTCATCGCTGGGTGGTCGCTCCCGCACGTGACGGGGGTGTCGTCTCCCTGTTGCTCCAGGTCTCTCCGTCTCCCGTGGTCTCCGAGGGGCATCCTGCGGGCGTCGCATGCCGGAGGGTGCGGGTCTCTCCGTCTCCCGTGGCCTCCGAGGGGCATCCTGCGGGCGGTCTGCATCTGCGGGGATGGGTGCCTGGACGTTTGGTCCTGCGATACACAATGAAGCATGCATGGTTAGACATCAGGGAGTGATCAGGTGATACGGGGGAGGGGATATAGGGGAGGGGGGATATGGGGACGGGCTGTCGGTGGCTCACTTGCTACTACGCCCCCGACCTCTGCATCAGCAACCTCCTGGTCCTCAGGTCCACCAGCCAGTTCCAGGGCCCTTTCCTGGTGTTCGGTCAGTGGCATCTCATCAGCGGGGCCTCCTCCAGTCCTCACATGCTCCCTATTGTTGTGTGCGCGCTTCTCCTGTGGGGGGGGGGGGCGGGGTGGCAGGGGTAAAAGGCAACACTGTTAGGCAGGTATATGAATGCACGCCATCGGTTGCGCGTGCATTGCAGAGGTTAAGGTTAGGGCTGGATTCACTTGGGGATATGGGGGAGGGGGGGATATGGGGGAAGGGGGGATATGGGGAGGGGGGATATGGGGGAGGGGGGGATATGGGGAGGGGGGATATGGGGGAGGGGGGATATGGGGGAGGGGGGATATGGGGGAGGGGGGGATAGGGGGAGGGGGGATATGGGGAGGGGGGATATGGGAGGGGGAATATGGGGGAGGGGGGATATGGGGAGGGGGGATATGGGGGAGGGGGGATATGGGGGAGGGGGGATATGGGGAGGGGGATATGGGGGAGGGGGGATATGGGGGAGGGGGGATATGGGGGAGGGGGATATGGGGGAGGGGGGATATGGGGAGGGGAGATATGGGGGAGGGGGGATATGGGGGAGGGGGGATATAGGGGAGGGGGGATATGGGGGAGGGGGATCTGGGGGAGAGGGGGATATGGGGAGGGGGGATATGGGGGAGGGGGGATATGGGGGAGGGGGTATATGGGGGAGGGAGGGATATGGGGGAGGGGGGGATATGGGGGAGGGGGTATATGGGGGAGGGAGGGATATGGGGGAGGGGGGGATATGGGGGAGGGGGGATATGGGGAGGCTCACCCTGCCTGCTCTGACGAGGTCATTCACCTTCTTGTGGCACTGGGTGCCTGTCCGTGGTGTTAGGGCCACAGCGGTGACGGCCTCTGCCACCTCCCTCCACAGACGCCGGCTGTGGCGTGGGGCAACTCTGCGGCCGTGCCCGGGATACAGGGCGTCCCTCCTCTGCTCCACCGCGTCCAGGAGCGCCTCCACATCCCGTGACTCGAACCTCGGGGCTGAGCGGCGGCCAGCCATCCAGTCGGGTGTTGCGGTCGGGTGTTCCAGTCGGGTGGGGGGGAGCAACGCGGCCTTATGAGCCGTCACGCCGTGCGGCGCGTATGACGCTGCACGGCGTGAACCACTCGCAAGCGCGGATCCCGTTACGTCGCTGCTAGCCCATTTCGGGCCGGAGACTATCGACCCATTTTTCCGACGTGACTCAAGTCGGATTTGCGCCGTTTTTTGCGCCGATCGGCGGACTTTCCGCCGATAACGGAGAATTTCGCCCCATGTTCGGCGACGGGGCAGAGAATCCGTTTTGACGCCAATATCGGAGGCGGCGCCGATTTTCGTACTCTGCGCCCGCTGAAAAGCGGCGTACTTGAGGAGTACACGAGCCAAGTATCCACAGCCTCAGCCCATTGCCTGAGGCCTGCCCTGCGATGCTCTATCCCCGACCGGCCGAGTTCCCAACAGCATGGAACTCTCATGGCCTCACCCGTCGTGAACTTAGCATGGCAGCTGCGGACTCAGTCCGGCCCCACCACAGTCGGGGGAGGGCCAATTCGTGAGCAGGGGGAGCTTTATTTGAGGCTGGGGGCACTGTGGGCGGGCAAACGGGGGCACTACTTTTGTGGTCCGGGTCCACGGGCTGAGTCCGCCATGAAGCACGGCACGGCCGCTGCAGGCCGCCGCTGTGTCCATGCGCGGCCATGGAACCGGAAATGCTCAGGGCCGTATCGGCAGTTAGAGCTGCGAGCTCTACACTGCCCCCCTACTAACCCCCAGCAAAACGGGGAATCGGTGATCGTTTTGTGCCAGTTTTCCTGGGGTAAAACACCACCGTTTTCACGCCGGCATGGGGACTTAATCTCCCAAACGGAGAATCCAGCCGCATGTTTTTTCCCGGTATGTTCCGTATACACTAATGTAAATCATGAAAAGCCAATAAAGTTACTTAAAAAAAAGACTGATCCGATGTAATAATCCATAACTCCACTTGCTTGCATTTTCCCCTAACTCTTGATTCCTGTACTGATTAAAAATCTGTCTATCTTGCACACATTTAATGACCTAACGCCCATAGCTCTCTGTTGTAAAGAATTCCAAAGATTCACTACTCTCTGAGAGAAGAAATTCCTCTTTATCTCTATCTTAAATGGGTGACCCCTTACTCTGTGGCTGTGCCCTCTGGTCCTAGATTCTCCCACAAGGGGTAACAACCTCTCAGCATCTACCATGTCAAGCACCCTAAATAATCCTGTATGTCTCAATAAGGTCACCTCTCGTTATTTTAAACTCCAGTGAGTCCAGGCCTAATCTACTCAACCGCTCTTCATAAGAAAATCCCCCCATACTCAGGATCAACCTCATGAACCTTCTCTGGACTGCCTCCAATGCCAGTATATCTTTCCTTAGATAAGAGAACCAAAACTGGTCACAGAATTCTAGGTAGGGTGTAACTGTGTCTTGTATAGTTTAGCAAGACGTCCCTATTTTTATACTCCATTCTCTTTGAAATAAAGGCCACCATTTAATTTGCCTTCCCAATTACCTGCTGAACTTTCATCCCAATGTTTTGCGATTTATGCACAAGGTCCCACAAATCCTTCTGGGCTTCAATGTTCTGAAGCTTTTCTCCATTTAAGTAATATTCATCTCCTTTTTTATTTCACCCAAAATGTAATAACTTCTAATTTTCCTACATTATATTCCATCTACAAAGTTTTTGCCCACTCACTTAACTTGTCTATATCCCTCCATAGACTATTTTTGCCATCATCACCACTTGCCTTCACACCTATTTCTGTGTCATCCGCAAACTTGGGAACAGTACATTCATTCCCTTGTGCAAGCCACTAATATACATTGTAAATAATTGTGGCTCCAACACTGATCCCTGTGGCATTCCAATAGTTACAGGGTGCCATCCTGCAAATGCCCCTCTTATGCCAACTATCTTACTTCTTTAGGTGGACAATCCTTATCCATGCTAATGTAATACCCCTAACACCAAGGGCTCTCACTTTATTAAGTGGCCTTTTGTGCGGTACCTTCGCGAATGCTTTTTTGGAAATCCAAGTATATTACATCTACTGGTTCCCCTTTATCTATTTTGTTCATTACCACCTCAAAGAATTCTTTAAAAATTATGGTTTCCTCTTCATGAAGTGATGCTGATTCTGCTGGATTATATCATGTATTTCTAAATGTTCTGCTATTACATCCTTTATAATGGACGCTATCATTTTTTCTAATGACAGATGGTAAGCTATAGTTACCTGTTTCCTGTGTCTGTCGGTTTTTGAATAAGGATGTTACATTGGCAGCTTTCCAATCCTCTGGGACTTTTCCAGAATTTAAAGACTCTTGAAAGATTACTACTAGTGCATCCACTATCTCTGTAACTACTTCCTTTAAAGTCCTCAGATGTACTGGGCAGCACAGTAGCACAGTAGTGGTTAGTACAGTTGCTTCACAACTCCAGGGTCCCAGGTTCGATTCCCGGCTTGGGTCACAGTCTGTGTGGAGTCTGCTTGTTCTCCCCGTGTCTGCAAGGGTTTCCTCTGGGTGCTCCGGTTTCCTCCCACAGTCCAAAGATGTGCAGGTTAGGTGGATTGGCCATGCTAAATTGCCCTTAGTGCCCAAAAGGTTGGGTGGGTTACTGGGTTATGGGAATAAAGTGCTCTTTCCAAGAGGCCGGTGCAGATTCAATGGGCTGAATGGACTTCTTCTGCTTTGTAAATTCTATGGTCTACTACTAATCATGTCCAGGTGATTTTTCTGCCCTTAACCCCATTCGTTTCCCCGGTACCTTTTCTCTAGTGATAGTTACTACATTAATTTCCTTCAGCAGCCTCTGTCACCCACTCCCTGTACATCTGGCAGACAATTCAGGAGCCATTAATCGAGTCAAGATCATTGACCAAGAAGCCACACAGCCCTTCTTCCTTGGTGACATCAAAATAGACAGCTCCCCCTACTGGAATGTGAACACTCAGTAAGTGGTCATCTACCAATTTCAAATTAGGTTCTGGCATCAGAGTAATCATCTTATTGGACAAAGAACCATGGCTCCAAGGCTGTTGGGTCTGAACCAAGGACACTCCACTCTATGTTGCAGGGGGAGTCCAAATCACATTCATTGGAAAGATTAAAGAATTATCAAGGAGTAACGATAAACAGATCACAGAAGTTACATATGTTGTGCAAAATCAGCCTTCTTCACTCCTCAGTGGGGACACCTGCAGAGCTTTCAACTTGCAAAAGTTGGGAAGACAGCCACAGTCCTCTTGCAGCCAGAAATCCATCCTCCTGAAAGCCCAATCACATAACAAAAACCCAAGACGCTGTTGGCAGAGCAGATCTATCCTTCTCCTTTTCTCGTCCCTAAATTGAACCAAGTGCCAGACCAACCAACAGCATAGGTTACCACACCCTTCCCAGTTGAAGTGATGCCAGAGCCAGAAATATATCCAGAAGAGCCACTTCCTCTACCACTGACCATGGTGCAGTCAGTTGAGGTGACAACCTGCACACGTTCCCAGCAACAACCAGCCAATGTGATGAAAACACAGGGTTCACTGGAACTATGTAACAGATTGACATGCTCTCCCAATTTTGCTACAACCCCCCAAATGTTAGGAAGGACCACATTGTTGAGTTTGCTCTTATTGTTTTCAGTGGTTATGTCGATGCCGATGGTCTGCCTAGGTTCATTTCTTATTGATTTGTTTTAGTGGTTTGATAGAACTAAATGACTTTCTAGGCCAAAGCAAATACATGAGTGTTCTTACAGGGAATAGTGTTCTTACAGGGAATAGATCAGTCTGAGGGAGAGTCGTTGAGGAGTCTTGTAGCTGTGGGGAAGAAGCTGTCCTATGTCTGGATGTGCGGGTCTTCAGACTTCTGTACCTTCTGCTTGATGGAAGGGTCTGGAAGAAGGCAATACCTGGGTGGGAGGGGTCTCTGATAATGTTGTCTGCCTTCCTGAGGTAGCGGGAGGTGCATACAGAATCAATGTGGGGGTGGCAAGCTTGTGTGATCCGCTGGGCTGAGTTCACCACACTGTGCATTTTCCAGTTGAGGTGTTTGAGTATTGATTGTGGAGCCAGGGAGATAGCATCTGCTGTGACCGGTTGCGGTGATAGGCAAACTGCAGTGGATCGAAACCATCTGGGAGGCTGGCAGTGATCTGTCTGATGACTAGCCGCTCGAAGAATTTCATAAGGACCACCGGTTGGTAGTCGTTGAGCCAGGCATTCTGAAAATTCTTCTCCTCTTGTCTCCATCTCCTAAATTTTTCAAATTGTATCTTTGTATTGGTCCTTTAAATATAATAGAGGTGAGTTGCAGCATGTAGGTTCACACAATCAAACTGATAATCAACATAAAACCGGAAGTAAAATGCTGACTGTATTGAAATGCCACAGATAAATTATTCATGTGCATCTTATGTACAATGTCAAAACTGTTCCTCCGCCCTCTTGAAATCAATATCGAGATCAGTGCTTCCAGGCGATAGGGTCTCTTTTGGATGTTAAGTGAAATATTCATAATTTTTCATAGATTAATTGTTCTTGTTAGCAATAACAGTGTGGGCCATCGACTCATGATCCATTTCAAGGCCGTAAGTGGGCAAATAATGTCCACATAAGAACCTCATCCCAACACCACTCAGATTTCACAGGTGGTGGCAGAGGCCTGCACCCTCACCGAAACCCCACAGGTTTGATCCTCCAAGCTGCTGACCTGTGGAAATGGGGTAGGCCTACGTTCCGCAGCATCTATGGTTGCTCGTCCTCCTTGGCTTCCTGCAGTACCGGCAGTGGCCACTACTCTCAGTAACCTGCCAGTACTGCAGAGGTTCTGGTCTTCTCTTGAGCAGCAGCTCCACGAGACAAAACGTCCTCCTGAAGAACAAAGGAAAAGCCTTGCCTCATAATTATTAAAAGCCTGTCGGTTGTGTGCTCTGAGGTACAGATGAACCAACACGGTTGCGATTGGTACAACGCAGTTTTATTCCAACTTGTGGTTTACAGATCTGTCTTGGTACTCAGCACGTGGTGACTGTGTGAGTGTCTTGTTAATGAGGTCCTGGCCTTGTCCTGTCTCCAGATCGACTGACCACCAGGTGTCATGTTTCTTGTCTTATACTGTCTCTGTCCTTGTCTGTGATTGGCTGTCGGGTTATGTGTGCTAATTGGTCTGTTGGTCTGTCTATCATGATGTGTGTGTTTGAATATCATGACAGGTTGAAAAGTTAAAACAGGGCGAGCTGGCAGAGTAGAGGCGGGCTCACCCACAACGTTTTCATTGTGGTGCGAGGAGCCCGCCTTCAGTCCAAATTTTCTCAGCCATTGATTTAAATTGCTCAGCAGCAAGCCGCCATTGTCTCAAATCTTACGCTGCTCACAGGTGGCTGCTGTTGACTCCCAAGAGAAGGTTGACAGAATGAACCCTTCATCTTCTAATATCATTGTGGCAAGTCAGATGATACACTGGGATAAAGATTTGTTTTGAACAGTGTCACACTTGGGTGTCAGCAAATCGGCAACCCAATTTCCCATCTGCCCCTTTCTGTTTACATCGGAGAAAAAAATTGGAATTTTTTGAAGTGTAAAGATGAAAAAGAGCTAATTAATCTGAACAAAGAATTGGCAAAATAGTGCAGTTCTTCATTGTACGACTAAATACATTGATTTGGATTGTGAACATAATTGAAAAGACTGAAGGATATGTCAATAAGTATCAACTTCATTGTTTCTAACTGTTTTTCAATTCAATAGCTAGAGTAAATGATTACTGTTGCCTTTCTTTTTGTTTTTTGTTGGGGTGATGTTCCTGAACATGACACCTTTGAACAAGAGTGTGGCACTTGTAATGCACCAGTCCTCTGGCACCATCCC
This sequence comes from Scyliorhinus torazame, assembly GCF_047496885.1. Taxonomy (NCBI): domain Eukaryota; kingdom Metazoa; phylum Chordata; class Chondrichthyes; order Carcharhiniformes; family Scyliorhinidae; genus Scyliorhinus; species Scyliorhinus torazame. The sequence goes on from NC_092709.1 coordinate 271,410,889, forward strand.
TGCTTCAAAGAATGAAAGGAAGATAATGGTGAATACCTCCACAATTTCAATGATTGCTTTCCTTAGCAACTTTGGATGCATCCCATCAGCTCGTGGTGACCAAGAAAAAATCTGTAACAACTTTATTTAGCACCCCTTCTCTTATTACACTCAAAGCCAAACTATTCCCGCTAAGTGCTTGTCTTATGGGTGTGTTCTACTGAGCTGGTGCTCCGAACAGAGTGTGCAAATCCAACATTGGACATTTTAGTCACCTCAGGACCCAGGGCCCTGGAATGAAAGGAACTCATCCTCGCTCCTGAGGTACTGACTAAGAATCTCAGTAACTGCAGCTTGGCTGGTGAAGGTTTTTTTCACAGAGTAAGACGACAGATCGTCTTGTGGGCCTGGATATCCTGCACAAATTAATTTATTTCCTCGCTCCCTAGAAGTTGCCGATCAGATGTTTTCCCTCTTTCTATCTATGTTATTGGTAAATATATGGAACGGGATTCTACGTCCCGCCGCACCCATTTTCTAGGGCGTCTCTGCCGACAGCAGGATCCTCCGTCCTGGCACCCAACCAATGGGGCTCCCATTGTGGGCAACCCCACACCGTCGGGAAATTAGTGGGCAAAGTGGAGGATCCCGCGACAGAGAATGCAGTCTCTGGACTATCATCTAATGCTATTCATCTTGTCCCTCGGCATGTTCATAGTTTCATAGAATTTACAGTGCAGAAGGAGGCCATTCGGCCCATCGAGTCTGCACCGGCTCTTGGAAAGAGCACCCCACCCAAGGTCGACACCTCCACCCTATCCCCATAACCCAGTAACCCCACCCAACACTAAGGGCAATTTTGGACACTAAGGGCAATTTATCATGCCCAATCCACCTAACCTGCACATCTTTGGACTATGGGAGGAAACCGGAGCACCCGGAGGAAACCCACGCACACACGGGGAGGATGTGCAGACTCCGCACAGACAGTGACCCAAGCCGGAATAGAACCTGGGACCCTGGAGCTGTGAAGCAATTGTGCTATCCACAATGCTACCGTGCTGCCCATAATGTTATGTGACTGCTCAGTGACATCCCTGACCCTGACATCCGAAAGACACCATAACATCCTGGAAGCATGTCTGAAGCATTAAAGTTGTCATGTAAAAGGACAGCTGGTACTTCCCCAGGAAGGCACTACTGCAGTTCTAAAGATCTGTCGGGAAATAACATTGGCATCTGTAACGATGGCCGCCAAAGTCTGAGCCTGCAAGGCAACAAGCATGCATCTCATTACCTCAGGGTGAACCTCTGACCGTTTTACGGTGGTTTTGCTGAAGGGTGACACAGTGATGCAATGATGGGCATGGCTGCCTCACATCCCCAGAGACCTGGGTTCAATCCCGGCCTTGGGTGACTGTCTGTGGAGTTTGCACATTCTCCAAGTGTCTGCATGGGTTTCCTTCGGGTGCTCCGGTTTCCTCCCACAATCGAAAGATGTGCAGATTAGGTAAGGTTACGGGGGATAGGGCAGGTAAGTGGGCCTAGGTAGGGTGCTCTTTCAGAAGATCAGTGCAGACTCGATGGGCCACATGGCCTCCTTCTGCACTGTATGAATTCTGTGGATAGGTATATCGGCCACCACACTCTGCAGCTCAAATGTTGTCATGGAGTTAACCACCGCTTCCATGCTGAAGAGGATGGGCTCCAACCTCAGTGGGAAAACCTGTGTCAAGCTGGAGCTAGACTCCTCCATGTTCCTTGACAGTGGCACACTTGCCAATGCACTTAGAATCTCAGTGTGCATAACAATCAACATTTTACCATATGCCACCCCAATGCATTCCTCATCTGAGCCCTTTGCAGCAGAAATTACCTGTGACTTTGCTCCCTTGTGAGCTGGTCCAGGAACTATGCATTTCCCCTGGCCTGGCTGCATTCCACTCTTGCCATTGCCTCATCATGTAATGATTCCAACTCTATGCTGCCCTCTAAAGTTTGTGCAGTGCCAGTATCTGAGCTGACAGCTGCAAGTATCAGACCAAGTGACAATGCTTATTTACCAGTGGCCAGGCGTTGTTCTCACCCTTCATAGTGTGGCTGCATTGGTAGCTGGGCAGGCAGCAGCCCTTGAGTCACCTCATGGGTGGGATAATAACCCAAGGACACAGTTTTAAGGAAATCAGCAAAAGAACCAAATTGCAACACAAGCAGTTTTATTTAATTAAGCAAGTATATATTAGACATTGGGCTGTACTGTCTGAAAAGGGTAGTAAAAGAAGAGTCATAAGCAACTTTCACATGGGATTTGGATGTATGCTTGGAAAGGGAAAATTTTCAGAAGTATGGGAAAAAAATTGATAGGGCTCTATGAATCTATGGGCCGGGATTCTCCGATCCCGCGGCCAAGTTCTGACGTCAGCGTCAAAAGCGGCGCGAGCCACTCTGGCATCAACCCGCCTCCTGACCCAGGTATCCACCCCTTCCTAGGGTGCTAGTACGGCGGCGGAGTGGTGTCCGCTGCTCCCGCACTCGAAAGCCGGCGCCCCACGGCAGGCGCAAGTCCGCACATGCGCGCCACGGCCGGCGCGAGTCCACGCAAGCTCTGCTCCAGCCTCCGGGCAATATGGCGGAGCCCTACAGGGCCCGGCGCGGAGGAACATAGGCCCCCCATGGAATTAGCCCGCGCGCCGATCGGGAGGCCCCGCTCGTGGGCTAGGCCATCTTGGAGGCACCCCCCGGAGTTGGATCCCCCGGCGCCCCCCCCCCCCACCAGGACAGCCCCCACAGCCAGAACTCCGAGGTCCCGCCGGATGAGACCATACGTAACCCACGCCGGCGGGACTCGGCTGAACTCGGCAGGCACTAGACCCGTCGAAGCGCAGAGAATCGCCGGGGGAGGGGCGCTTTCAGCGGCCCCCGACCGGCAAAGTGGTGACCCCGCGGGCGCCGGAGAATCGACGCCGGAAAATCGGCAGCCCGGCGTCGGAGCGGCGTGGCGTGATTGTCGCACCCCTCCCAGTGATTCTCCAACCCGACGCGGGATCGGAGAATCCCAGCCATGATCCTTTCTGTGTAACATTGGTCAAAAAATCTAGAAACCTGACATTTAGGTAGTGAACTGTTGTTTTGTTCCAAATATTGCACAATGCACTGCGTATTTTATTGTCAAATGCTCAGGTGCCGATTTGTACATTTTGTTTTTGAATGCTGAAAGACAGAATTGTGCACTTCAGTTGCTCAGCTATCACAGTGTGAATAACTGGATGCTTGCACATGCTGGTTAGTTGATTTAAAAATAATGCTGAAATGAAGAGTTTCTTAATTTCAAGCTGACCCAGCTCGCATCAAAAAAGTCCTCAATCTGGTCTGTTGAACAGCATATAGACAATAACCAACACAGTTGATGACACGTGAGGGATGAACATAGAAGTAAAGCACATTCAAGACATATATCACTAATACTGCAAGATTTCAACAAATTTGTTCTATTTTTAATACATTTTGCAGTCTGTTCTTTCATTGTTGGCGAATGTCAAATGTCCAAAATGGCAAGAAATGAAGTGGATATACCATTTTGGTGTCCTTATGACATTAAGGTTGAGGCAACAGCCATAATCCATTCATTTTCTGTCTTGTTTGATCTACTTTAAAGAAGTGACATATCATGTCACCCTCAGTAAACCTGAGATTCCAGCTTGAGTATCATTGCAAAGTAATTTCTGCTTGGATTATTATCAAAGACTCACAGCAAGCATCGCACTTTGCTCAGGACTAAGTGATCCCACAATAGATCTCATCAAAGTTCTGCAGTTGTGAATAGCGGCGGGCAATTAAACAAATAGTGGGAGGAGGAGACCCCATGAACATCTCCATTCTCAAGAATGGCGGAGCCTGGCATGTCAGTGCAAAAGACAAGGCAGAAGCCTTTGGAATCATCCTCAGCCAAAAGTGTCAACTGGATGATCCTACTTGGCCTATTCTTGAGGTCTCCAGCACAATGAAAGTTTGTATTTAATTTATTTGTTTCACTCACTTGGCATCAAGAAATGGCTGAGCATATCTGATACAGGAAAGACTATAGGCCCCAACATCATCTTGGCTACAGTGCCAAAACCTTGCAGCACTGCCATCTATCCAACAAAATGTAAAATTGTACAAATACCTCTTGACATTATTAATAGCTTAAAGTGTGGACTTGCACTTGACCTGCGTGGAAAGTTTTGGGTGGAGCACACTTGCACAGCTCATAGGGCACCTTTATGTATACAATTCCCAGGAAGCATGGCAGCAATTCATCGGAGTTACTTTAACAGAACCTCCCAAAACCTTGAGCTCTCGAAGAAAAAGGGCAGCATGCTCTCATCTAACTCATCCTGACTTGGATATATATTAATGTTTCTTCACTGATGCTGGGCCAAAATCTTGAAACTCCCTTCCCAACAGCACTTTGGGAGTATCTTTACCACATGGACTGCAGTGATTCAGGATAGTAGCTCACCACCACATCCTCAAGGGAAATTAGGGACGACAATGAATTCTGGCCCTGACAGCAATATCCACGTTCCAGTGAATAAAATAAATTTTAAAAATCTCCAAAACAGCACAACATAATTTTTCTCTTCACCCCAGAGCCTGACCTTAGTGGGAAAAGTATCACAAAACTGTGCGACAAGTTCATAGAATCATAGAAATTTACAGTGCAGAAGGTGGCCTTTCAGCCCATCGAGTCTACACCAGCCCTTGGAAAGAGCACCCTCTCTCCACCCAATCCCCTTAATCCTTTAACCCCACCTAACCTTTTGAACACTAAGGGTAATTTAGCATGGCCAATCCACCAAACCTGCACATCTTTGGACTGTGGGAGGAAACCGGAGCACCTGGAGGAAACCCACGCAGACACGGGGGAACGTGCAGACTCCACACAGACAGTCACCCAAGCCGGTAATGGAACCTGGGACCCTGGAGCTGTGAAGCAACCGTGCTAACCACTATGCTACCGTGCCGCATTGTTCACAATTTTCTTTCATTTCTTTAATGAACCAAGGAAAGGAGGAAAGAGAAATTGAATTTGGTCACCTCGCCCAATCAAATTTACTACCAAAATCCTGTTTGATTTCAATGGATATTTCACAACCTGCATTAAAATATTAGGATGCAAATGTTAGTAATAGGTCCTCAGCACAGTAGCATGGATCACTCTAGATAAGAAATCTCTGACATATGCGCAAAATCTCAATTATCATCACATTATAATTACGTTGTAAACGTATGATGAGAAAAAGCTATCCGGCCCATTTGAGCTTGCAACAAGTTTTCTCCAGGCCACATATTCATCCACATACCCACCCTTCCTCTCTTCGCCTCCTGGGCAAGAGAGAAAGTTGGAAACCTATCACCAATTCAGGAATACCCTGTCAAAACAAGAAAAAAAATCCCCAATCTCTCAGAAAGGAACCAGGAAGTCTCGAACCTATTATATATTTCTTGGAATTTTAACTTGCTTCTGGAATGATTATGTGTCTGTTCAAAAACAAACATACTACTTCTTGAAAGACTGCAAAGAGTCAGTCCTCATGACCACTTTCAATATCCTGTTCCACAGATTGATCACCCTCTCAGAAAAGTAAAACTTCCAATATCTAATCTCACTCCCTGTATTCTCAATTTAAATGTCTTGGGCTCTCCTACTTCAACTAATCTATCTTCTTCTGTGTTATTGAGGCCCTTAATAACTCTAGGTATTCACCGTTACTAACAACATTGATCACAAATTATATTCAAATGCATAATCCCCTTTGCTTCTCTTTTGAGATGACTTTCATGCAATGAGTACTGTAAATTAATCACTTATTGGTACGTTTTATATTAATTTTTTTAATGTAAATTAAAGGCTAGAAAATTTAGCCTTAATTTCACCTAAATAGAATTTTAAGCATTTTTGGACACATTAAGAAGTAGCTTCAGGCAGTGGTAATTCTTGTTAATATTTTATAACAGTGAAATGTTTATTGTTGTGCTAGTTGCAGTTGTGTAATGAATGATTAAACAAGCTGAAGTACCAATATTGGAAATTGGTCCTCAGAGAGTCCTGAAAGAAGTTGCACTCACCAGTGCTATAAGAACGTGTCCATTTGTCTCTGTGCATCTCTGTAATTATGTCTGATAATGGATGAATTACTTCACTTGAATTAATGAAAATAGTTCCCTGTTGGACTAATGCAACAAAAAAGTTTAAAGGATGATTTCGGAGCAATCTGACATCAGAAAATGCCTGGATATTTAAAAAAAATATTTTATTGCCACTTTACAATGATGTACAGTTCATTGCAACCTAATCAATTTGTAGGGCCAAATTTCATTCTCTAGAAATCTTAGGATATATCTAATTTTCACAAACTGTTCTGGAAAGCAGGTGTGTGTGGACACAGCTATTATATTAAGGGCAGCACGGTAGCATGGTGGTTAGCACTAGTGCTTCACAGCTCCAGGGTCCCAGGTTCGATTCACGGCTTGGGCCATTGTCCGTGCGGAGTCTGCACGTTCTCCCTGTGTGTGCGTGGGTTTCCTCCGGGTGCTCCGGTTTCCTCCCACAGTCCAAAGATGTGCAGGTTAGGTGGATTGGCCATGCTAAATTGCCCTTAGTGTCCAAAATTGCCCTTAGTGTTGGGTGGGGTTACGGGGATAGGTTGGACGTGTGGGCTTGGATAGGGTGCTCTTTCAAAGAACCGGTGCAGAATCAAAGGGCCGAATGGCCTCCTTCTGCACTGTAAATTCTATGAAATATTGAGTATTCAGATCTGAACCATTCATCAACTTAGGCAAACCCAAAATTCTATTTATCATTCAGTCAGTGCATCTCTAAATGAATTACTCGTATGCAGAGTTGCTATGAATGTTTTTGTTCACACACTATTTTAGATGTAAAAGTGATTAATACCACCACAAAGGGTCTAGAAATGATGAATACCTCAACAATGGACCTGAAACTCAACCTCTACTTTCCAGGATAGAATGCAAGCATCATATTGTAAAAGAGCAATTGAATAGTTTAAAACACAAAGATGTGGGTGGATAGAATTTGCAAGCAGCCTAATACACACATGGACTCACTACTTACTATAAATCAACAGTGCTCTGTAATGCGATAGTTTTATCAAGAGAACGACCTTCAGCTCTACACTATATATTCAACTCATCCTTTCAATGTGAATGGCAATTGCAGTTTAGAACAAGCAAGAAAATGGCAGTGACCAGTCTCTTATCAACTCACTGGAGGAAAATAGTTAGACTTGAACATAGAACATAGAAAAATACAGCACAGAACAGGCTCTTTGGCCCACGATGTTGTGCCGAACCTTTGTCCTAGATTAATCATAGATTATCATTGAATTTACAGTGCAAAAGGAGGCCATTCGGCCCATTGAGTCTGCATCGGCTCTTGGAAAGAGCACCCTATCCAAAGTCAACACCTCCACCCAACACTAAGGGCAATTTTGGACACTAAGGGCAATTTATCATGGCCAATCCACCTAACCTGCACATCTTTGGACTGTGGGAGGAAACCGTAGCCTGAACTAATGCATGAATAGTGAACAGGGAACTCCATGGAAGTTGAAATAGGCCACAAAAAAGTTTGGAATCATCACTCCATCTTATTGCTAAGTAATTATATGAAAGCCCAAGACAATATGCTGGAACCAAGAAAGTAAATATGACATTCCTATTGTAAGCTGGCAGAAATACAGAGAAACTGTCATTATCTTTACTGAAAAACCAAAAGATTTAACGACATCCAGAATGCAGGACAACGGCATTTTAAAAAAAGGAGAGACGATGGCGTGAATCAAGAAATAATGAGAGATGCCAAGGTTGGCTTTTTTTTTAGAAATGTGTAGATGGTAAGGTAAAAGGAAAGTGAAATAACCTTAATCACGAGGATGCTTCGTACAAATGTTAAATCACTTTGACAACAGGTAACAATCTCAAAATGAATGTGTCCAATCTTGGTTCACTTCTTTCAAAAGGGCAATCATGTGATGGCAAAGGGTTCGCTGGAGGGCAACAAGATTAATACCAAACTTAATGAACTGAGTTATGAAGCAATTTGATACTGTTTTTTTCTCTTCTCAGAAGAAAAGGTTAAGGGAGACATTTCAAGTCCATTCCCTTTTATTATATATCATCTTGTCATACAAGCAGTGAAGTAGCCTTGATATCTTGAAAGTTGAGTGAACGCTTACAAATTGACAGACATATGCTCAACCTTTATTCTATCCTGTGCATCAGTGTGTTGCTGTGCATCAGTGTGTTTCTATGCATCCAATCTCTAAGCTGTGTTACAATAATTTTATGCGTAAAGCACATTTCAAGATGTTGATGTGTCAAAACATTCTGTTGTAAGTTGGAGCTTGTACGTGTTCTGAGCTGTAGTATGGAATTTGCAATGTAATCAATGAGACAATGAAAAGTCTGGGAATGGTGTCTTGCAGCCAATTGGCTCCTCCGTGAAGCAGGCTGAGAACATGGTGTCCGGCAGTCAGTTCTAGTTGAAAAGAGTTAACTGAGAAGCACCAGGGATAAGGAAAGTCAGCTGCGGAATAATAAATAAAGTGATAAGTAATTATGATAAGTAATGCAAAGATAAGTAGGTCGAAGTAGAGTTATGATGTGGAGATGCCAGCGCTGGACTGGGGTGGGCACGGTAAGAAGTCTCACAACACCAGCTTAAAATCCAACAGGTTTATTTGAAATCACAAGCTTTCAGAGCGCTGCTCCTTCATCAGGTGAAGTCTTACCTGATGAAGGAGCAGCGCTTCGAAAGCTTGAGATTTCAAATAAATCTTTTGGACTTTAACCCGGTGAAGGAGAATTAGGCAAGGAGACTAAGTTTTTAAAATTTTTTTAGAGTACCCAATTCTTTTTTTCCAATTAAGGAGATATTTAGCATGGCCAATTCATCTCCCCTGCACTTCTTGGTGTTGTGAGGGTGAGACCCATGCAGACAGGGGAGAATATACAAACTCCACATAGATAATGACCCGGGTTCAAACCAGGCTCCTCGGTGGCATGAGGCAGCAGTGCTAACCACTATGCTACTATGCTGCCCCGACAAGGAGACTAAGTTAAAGTAAGAAGAGCATCTTTTAAGACTAAATAATTTGGAAAAAATGAGCAATTAAGTTTAAGACATAAAAGTTGAGGTCAGCCGAGTGAAATGTGTGATCAGTCATATGTGGGAAGTCATGGACCATACCATAATCCTAGATGACCACATGTGTAGAAAATGCTCCCAACTGCAGAAACCTGAGCTCCGGGTTTATGAGCACGAATGGCAGCTGGGGCTATTGTGGTGTATCCGTGAGGCTGAGAGTTACGCGGGCAGCATGTTTAGAGAGGAGGTCACATCACAGCTCAAGGGACTGGAGGAAAGAAGGGTGACCTTTTGGCAGTTCAAAAGAAATGGACAGGTAGTTCAGGAGTCCACAGGAGTTCTCAAATCGGGTTCCTCAAGTGAGTGCAGTCAGAGCCAAGCCCCTGGCTCCACAAATAATCGAACTGTCAGGAGGGGATAAAGAAGGCAGGAAGAGTAATAGTAATAGGGGATTTCTTAGTTCAGGGAACAGACAGGCGCTTCTGCGACAGCAGATGTGACTCCAGGATGGCGTGTTGCATCCCAGGGGCAAAAGTCAGGGATGTCACTAAACGACTGCAGGGCACCCTAAAGGGGAAGGATGCTAAGTTAGAAGCCGTAGTACACGTTGGTACCAATGATATAGGTAGAATGAAGGATGAGGTCCTGCATCAATAATTCAGGAGCTCGGCAGCAAATTAAAAAACAGGATCTCCAAAGTTCCCATCCCTGGATTACTCTCGGTGCCATATGCTAGTGAGGACAGGAGAATGGGGCAGATGAATGCATGGCTCAAGAGTTGGTGTTGGAGGGAGAATTTAAGATTCCTGCATTACTGGGACCATTTCTGGGAAAGGTGGGATATGTACAAGTGGGACAGTCTGCATCTGAACCAGAATGGGATCAAGATCCCTGCGAGTGGATTTTCTAGTGCTCCTGGGAGGAGGAGAGGTAGGGGCACAAAGTGTGAGTACAATGGTGATAAAACCTATTCTAGATATTGTAAAGGAACCAAGCCAGAGGAAGTTCACCCATGCTGAGTTCGAAGAGAGTGAGCCGAGGTTGGATGGCTTCTACTTTAAAGCTACGAGTATTATGAGTAAGACCGGTGTGTTAAGAGTGTGAATTGTGATATTGTTGCCATCACAGAGACATGATTGAGGGAGGGGCAGGACTGGCAACTCAAAAGTCCGGGATAAAGGACTTTCAGGCGAGACAGGGAAGAGTGTAAAAGAAGAGGTGATGTCGCTTTATTAAGTTAAAATTCAGTTACTGCAGTAAGGAGGGACGATATCTTGGAGGGCTCTTTAAATGAGGCTTTGTGGGTAGAGTTTAGGAATAAAAAGGGTTAGTCACATTGCTTGGAGTGTATTACAGGCCCCCAAAAAGCCAGCAGGCAAAAGAGGAGAAGATCTGTCTACAATTCCTTGATGTGTAAAAAAATAATAATGGTATTGTCATTGGACTAGTAATCCAAATATCCAGGGTAATGCTCTGGGGACCTGGGTTTTACAACAGATGGTGAAATTTGAATTCAATAACAAACGAATGTGGAATTAAAAGTCTAATGATGACCATGAAACCATTGTCGATTTAAAACTCAGCTGATTCACTAATGTCCTTTAGGGAAGGAAATCTGCTATCCTTACCAGGTTTGGCCTATATGTAACTCCAGATCCACAGAAGTGTGGTTGACTGTTAAATACCCTCTGAAGTGGCATAGCAAGCCACTCAGTTCAAGGGAAATTAGGGATGGGCAATAAATGCTGACCCAGTCAGTCACACCCTCATCTGGTGAATGAATAAAGAATTTCTTGAAATGTATTCAGGAGAGCTTTTTATGCTACTGTAGAAAAATTTCAACAAGTGACGGCGCAGTGCTGGATCTAATTCTAGGGAAGCCGGATATGTGTTCAAGGTGGCACTGGGAGAGCATTTTAGTGATAGCGACCACAACACAGTACATTTAAGTTTGTTATGGAAAAGGGAAAAGATGGTCTGCAATTGGGGAATTGAGGGAAGGCAGATTTTATTAGAATAAGGTAGGATCTCGCCAAGGTAGACTGGGAATAGATTATTGTGGGGAAATTTATAGCAGAGCAGTGGGGGGGGGGGGGGCTTCAAAAAAGGAAACAAGGAGTGTATAGGGCCAACATGTTTCCTTTCGGGTGAAATGTAGGAGCAACAAACCCAGAGATCCCTGGATGTCTAGGAATATTGAGGACTGGATAAGAAAGAAAAAGAGAGGCTTCTAACAGGTGCAAAGGGAACAAATCAGTGGCGGCCTCAGTGGAATATGGAAAGTGCAGGGGGATCTTAAGAAAGAAATTAAGAGAGCTCAGAGGGGGCATGAAAAAGCACTGTTGAGTAGGATTAGGAAGAATCCCAAGATGTTCTATAAGTGTATTGAGGGGGAGAGGATAATCAGGGAAAGGCAAATTCCCACATGGGAGATTGATAAAGAAGGGAAAAGTACATGGGATCGAGGGTAACTTGGCAAATAGCTTAATGGTGGGAGATAGAGGGTCGTGGTAGAAGGCTGTTTAAGTGAATTTTCAGTGGCAGTGTTAGGTGGTTATTGTTTGTGACATCTCTAAACAATATAGATGGAAAAAATGGCGAGATAAGTAAGTTTACGAAAGACATAAAGATTGGCAAGATGGTTAATAGTGAGGAAGATGGTCTTAGGTTGCAGGAAGATATGGACAGCACAGTGTTGCAGTGGTTAGCACTGTTGCCTCACAGCTCCAGGGACCCAGGTTCAATTCCGGCCTTGGGTGACTGTGTGGAGTTTGCATGTTCTCTTCATGTCTGCTTGGATTTCCTCTGGATACACGGGTTCCCTCTCACAGACCAAAGATTGAAGGTTAGGTGGATTGGCCATCCTAAAAAAATGCCCCTCAGTATCCAAAGATGTGCAGATGGGGATAGGGCGCGGAGTGGGCCTGGGTAGGGTGCTCTTTCAGAGAGTCGGTGCAGACTCGATGGCCAAATTGCCTCCTTCTGCACTGTGGGGATTCTATAACTGACTACTTAACATTTGTAGTTACTCGCATTCATGTTCTTTGATTTTTGAACAGTAAATTACATTTGTTTTAAACCATGTACCCTGTGGCTTCATTCTTTTATAAAAAAACGGGTTTTGGGGGATTTAAAAAAAAACATTACTGGTATCTTCCAAGGTCATAATACAAGATAATATAGATGACCTGGTCAATTGGGTGAAAAGTGGAAAATGGAATTCAATCTGGAGATGTCTGAGGCAATGCATTTTAAACGATGCAACAATGCAAGCGAATACACAATAAATGAGAGGATACTGCGTGGGGTAGAGGAACAGAGGGATCATAAAGATTGGCAAGATGGTTAATAGTGAGGAAGATGGTCTTAGGTTGCAGGAAGATATGGGCAGCACAGTGTTGCAGTGGTTAGCACAATTGTTCACAGCTCCAGGGTCCCAGGTTCAATTCCTGGCTTGGGCTCTGTCTGTGTGGAGTCTGCACGTTCTCCCCGTGTGTGCGTGGGTTTCCTCCGGGTGCTCCGGTTTCCTCCCACAGTCCAAAGATGTGCAGGTTAGGTGGATTGGCCATGCTAAATTGCCCTTGGTGTCCAAAATTGCCCTCAGTGTTGTTTGGGGTAACTGGGTTATGGGGTTAGGGTGGAGGTGTGGGCTTGGGTAGGGTGCTCTTTCCAAGAGCCGGTGCAGACTCGATGGGACGAATGGCCTCCTTCTGCACTGTAAATTCTATGAATTCTATGGAGTATGCCCACAGATCATTAAAGGTAGCAGAGTAGGTTTTGGCATGTTTTCCTTTATTAGCTGAGGCACAGAATATAAAAGGTAGTGAGGTTACACCAGAACCACATGCAACACGGTAGCACAGAGGTTAGCACTGTGGCTTCACAGCGCCAGTGTCCCAGGTTCGATTCCCGGCTTGGGTCACTGTCTGTGCGGAGTCTGCACGTTCTCCCCGTGTGTGCGTGGGTTTCCTCCGGGCGCTCCGGTTTCCTCCCACAGTCCAAAGACTTGCAGGTTAGGTGGACTGGCCATTCTAAATTGCCCTTAGTGACCAAAAAGGTTAGGAGGGTTTATTACGGGGAAGTGAGGGCTTAAGTGGGTCGGTGCAGACTCGATGGGCCGAATGGCTTCCTTCTGCACTGTATGTATGTATGTCTGTAATACAAGTTAGACCACGGATTGTGTGCTTGCACACAGTTATAGCCTCCAAATCACAGGAAAGACGCAATTGCACTAGTGAGGGTGCAGAGGAACTTTACCAAGAAGTTGACAGGACTGGATAACTGTGAGGAAAGATTGAATAAATTGAGATTGTTTTCAATGGAGCAAAGGAGGCTGGGTGGTGACCTATTTGAGGAGTTCCGAATTATGGGGATATATGTAGAATAAATAAAGACAACTTATTCACTTTAGCAGAGGGGTCAAAAACCTGAGTGCATAGATTTAAATAATTGCTAGACGGATTGGAGGGGAGTTGGGGAAAGATTTTCTTTCACTCAAGTGGTTGAAGTTTCAGTCGGGGATTACTTTGGGAATAGTGATCACAATTCCGTAAGTTTTAGAATACTCATGGACAAAGACGAGAATGGTCCGAAAGGAAGAGTGCTAAATTGGGGGAAGGCCCAACTATACCAAAATTAGGCAGGAACTGGGGAATGTGAATTGGGAGCAACTGTTTGAAGGTAAATCCACATTTGAAATGTGGGAGGCTTTTAAAGAGAGGTTGATTAGAGTGCAGGACAAACATGTCGCTGTGAAAATGAGGGATAGAAATGGCAAGATTAGGGAACCATGGATGGCAGGTGAAATTGTGAGACTAGCTAAGAGGAAAAAGGAAGCATAAATAAGGTCTAGGCGACTGAAGACAGACGAAGCTTTGGAAGAATATCGGGAATGTAGGACCAATCTGAAAGGAGGAATCAAGAGGGCTAAAAGGGGTCATGAAATATCTTTGGCAAACAGGGTTAAGGAAAATCCCAAAGCCTTTTATTCATATATAAGGAGCAAGAGGGTAACTAGAGAAAGGGTTGGCCCACTCAAGGACAGTAAGAAGTCTTACAACACCAGGTTAAAGTCCAACAGGTTTGTTTCGATGTCACTAGCTTTCGGAGCGCTGCTCCTTCCTCAGGTGAGGAAGGAGCAGCCCTCCGAAAGCTAGTGACATCGAAACAAACCTGTTGGACTTTAACCTGGTGTTGTAAGACTTCTTACTGTGCTCACCCCAGTCCAACGCCAGCATCTCCACATCATGGCTACTCAAGGACAAAGGAGGAAAGTTATGCGTGGAGTCAGAGAAAATGGGTGAGATCCTTAACGAGTACTTTGGCATCGGTATTCACCGAGGAGAGGGACATTACAGATGTTGAGGTTAGGGATAGATGTTTGATTACTCTAGGTCAAGTCGGCATAAGGAGGGAGGATGTGTTGGGTATTCTAAAAGGCATTAAGGTGGACAAGTCCCCAGGTCTGGATGGGATCTATCCCAGGTTACTGAGGGAAGTGAAAGATGAAATAGCTGGGGCCTTAACAGATATCTTTGCAGCATCCTTGAACACGGGTGAGGTATCGGAGGACTGGAGAATTGCTAATGTTGTCCCCTTGTTTAAGAAGGGTCGCAGGGATAATCCAGGTAATTATAGACAGGTGAGTCTGACGTCAGTGGTAGGGAAGCAGCTGGAGAAGATACTGAGGGATAAGATCTATTCCCATTTGGAAGAAAATGGGCTTATCAGTGATAGGCAACATGGTTTTGTGCAGGGAAATGTTGTGTTGGGTGCTCTGGATCCGTGGAACACATACAGGTCACCAACACTTTAAATAGTGCAACACTATTTTATTGAGTCATTAACTGTTTAACATACTTTCACTGTGGGTTAACACAATACTAGCTTTAACTAAAGACCTTTGCCTTGTCCTAAAGAGTCGATGCACTCAGCACATGGTGTATATCTGTGCTGCAGGCTGTGAGCTCTGTCCTACTAGCCAGCTGCAGCTCGAATGAGCGGGAACTCTGATGCCCACTGTCTTTATAGTGCGTTTGCTCTAACTGGTGAGTGGCTGCGGTGTTGTGTGCGTTGATTGGTCCCACTGTGTGTCTATAAGTGTGTGTGTCTGCACCATGATATACTGGTGTATATTATGACGGGAAGGTCACATCTTACCAACTTAATAGAATTCTTTGAGGAAGTGACAAAGTTGATTGATGAAGGAAGGGTGGTAGATGTCATATACATGGACTTCAGTAAGGCATTTGATAAGGTTCCCCATGGTAGGCTGATGGAGAAAGTGAAGTCTCATGGGGTCCAGGGTGTACTAGCTAGATGGATGAAGAACTGGCAGGGCAACAGGAGACAGAGAGTAGTAGTGGAAGGGAGTTTATCAAAATGGAGAACTGTAACCAGTGGTGTTCCACAGGGATCCGTGCTGGGACCACATAAATGATCTGGAGGAAGGTATAGGTGGTCTGATCAGCAGGTTTGCAGATGACACTAAGATTGGTGGAGTAGCAGATAGTGAAGGGGACTGTCAGAGAATACAGCAGAATATAGATAGATTGGGGAGTTGGGCGGAGAAATGGCAGATGGAGTTCAATCCGGGCAAATGCGAGGTGATGCATTTTGGAAGATCCAATTCAAGAGCGAACTATACGGTAAATGAAAAAGCGCTGGGGAAAATTGATGCACAGAGAGATCTGGGTGTTCAGGTCCATTGTACCCTGAAGGTGGCTGCACAGGTCGATAGAGTGGTCAAGAAGGCATACGGCATGGTTGCCTTCATCGGAAGGGATATTGAGTACAAGAGTTGACAGGTTATGGTACAGCTGTATAAGACTTTGGTTCAGCCACAATTGGAATACTGCGTACAGTTCTGGTCGCCACATTACCAAAAGGATGTGGATGCTTTGGAGAAGGTGCAGAGGAGGTTCACCAGGATGTTGCCTGGTATGGAGGACGTTAGCTAAGAAGAGAGGTTGAGTAGATTAGGATTATTTTCATTAGAAAGATGGAGGTTGAGGGTGGACCTCATTGAGGTCTACAAAATCATGAGAGGTATAGACAGAGTGGATAGCAAGAAGCTTTTTCCCAGAGTGCGGGACTCAATTACTAGGGGTCACGAGTTGAAGGTGAGAGGGGAAAAGTTCAAGGGAGATAGAACATAGAACAATACAGCGCAGTACAGGCCCTTTGGCCCACGATGTTGCACCGAAACAAAAGCCATCTAACCTACACTATGCCATTACCATCCATATGTTTATCCAATAAACTTTTAAATGCCCTCAATGTTGGCGAGTTCACTACTGTAGCAGGTAGGGCATTCCACGGCCTCACTACTCTTTGCGTAAAGAACCTACCTCTGACCTCTGTCCTATATCTATTACCCCTCAGTTTAAAGCTATGTCCCCTCGTGCCAGCCATTTCCATCCGCGGGAGAAGGCTCTCACTGTCCACCCTATCCAACCCCCTGATCATTTTGTATGCCTCTATTAAGTCTCCTCTTAACCTTCTTCTCTCCAACGAAAACAACCTCAAGTCCATCAGCCTTTCCTCATAAGATTTTCCCTCCATACCAGGCAACATCCTGGTAAATCTCCTGTGCACCCACTCCAAAGCCTCCACGTCCTTCCTATAATGCGGTGACCAGAACTGTACGCAATACTCCAAATGCGGCCGTACCAGAGTTCTGTACAGCTGCAACATGACCTCCTGACTCCGGAACTCAATCCCTCTACTAATAAAGGCCAACACTCCATAGGCCTTCTTCACAACCCTATCAACCTGGGTGGCAACTTTCAGGAGATATGCGTGGAAAGTTCTTTATGCAGAGGGTGGTGGGTGCCTAGAACGCATTGCCGGCGAAGGTTGTAGAGGCGGGCACGATAGCGTCATTTAAGATGTATCTAGACAGATACATGAATGGGCAGTGAGCAGAGGGATACAGATCCTTAGAAAATAGGCAACAGTTTTAGATAGAGGTCCTGGATCAGCGCAGGCTTGGAGGGCCGAAGGGCCTGTTCCTGTGCTGTAATTTTTCTTTGTTCTTCTTTGTGCAGAATGCAATAGGGACCTGGAACTCTGCCAAAAACAGCGGCAGTTGCAAAAACTCTCAGCCCATTTGAAAAGAATGACTGTGACCTGCAGGGTTACGGATCAAGTGCAGGAAGTTGGGATTAGGTTGAGTAGCTCTTTGTCGACATGTGCTGATACAACAGCTTGAATGGCCTCCTTCTGCGTTGTAAATTTTCTACGATTCTACGGCAACCTGCCGGAATTGGTAAAACCTTTTGACGAGGAGGACACAGAAGAACAGCGCAAGAGGCCATCTAAGTATGGTACTTTTAAAAAGCAAATTAAAGATGGGGATTTGTGCTGGTTGCACTTACGTAGTAACCAGTGTGAAGCAAATCCAATTACATGAATATTGTAGGGATCAGGCTGGCACCAGCAATGTCATGTAGTGTTCTCGTGTTGGCGAGATGAAAATCTCAGTGTGACAGCAGCATTAAAATTGCACAATAACAACAACATGCAACAATACAGCATTGCAGTCTTTTCATTCAGTTTCATTGAGCCTGTGTTGCTGTGAGTCCAGCAGTGCTTTGGAATGCATTCCTTTTCAAAGTCTTATTATTCCCTGTAGTAGCATAACATTACTTTAAATAACACTTTTACTTTATTAGGTTCCTGGTGCACTTTGGTTGTTAGCAGGCAAGTCTTGAATTATACAGAACCACAGTAGTTTGCAGTGCAAAAGGTGGCTATCGGCCCATCATTGTGGATTTTTATAGGAGCAATCCGGAAGCAGTTCCCCTGCCTCATTGTCTCTCTCGATATTGCCTTTTATATTGCACCACTTTAAATAGGCAAGTTTTCAATTAAATGATTCGAACACCTGTAACTCAAACACACCTGGCGGGATTCTCAGTTTCTGAGACTATGTGTTGACACTGGGGCAGGATTTGTGGACTTCCAGTGCAGCAAAAATGCCGCCGTACCTGGACCGATTCAGCGACCATGGAGGGGCTAGCGCCGGCACCACGTGGAACACAATAGATTCCAATGAGAAACGGTGTGGGATTTGCCAGGTCCATGATTGACACTCGGGAGGCTGACTAACTGCAGCCGCATATACACACTTCACTCCCCACACACACTCATCCCAGCCAACAAGATAGCACTGGAGTGCACCCATCCCATTGATAGGTCGGTTGTGGCTAGAGGGCACTTTGGGGGGTGCCCGGGGGACACACCCATATGACCTGTGACTTAAGTTCACAGTGGGCAGTCAGTGTAGTGCACAGCTGCATGGCTGCCTTTTAGGCCGTGGCAATGGTGCTCCTTGCCCGTCCACCTCGACCCCGCAGCCCATCTCGTAGCCACCCCCCGCTACTCTCCCAGCCCTGGCAGAAGCCGCGGTGCCTGTTACACAATTTCTGAAAGCACAAGTGAACCTCACCATCTGGAATTCGCACCAGTGGAGGTAGAGAATCACGGAGGCCCCGGAGAATACCGGATCAGGCCCGCTAATGATATGCCAACAGTGTTTACTCTACGTGTATTCTGGAATACATTGACACCGCTGTCGAGGCACCAGAGAATTGCAATTTGGTGTGAAACCGGCGCCCGCCACGATTTCCACGTCAAAACCGATTCTCTGCCTAATCACGTTCCTCGATTTCGACGTCGGCGAATGGAGAATCTCACCCACCCTGTTTCAAAGCATTCCGTGTTTCAATAATGCTCTGTGCAAAGGAAAGTATCCATCCTCCTGTTCACTGTTTCCCACTATAAAATAGTAGTTTTAACTAAAAACAGAAGATGCATGAGATTCTCAGCAGCTCAGGCAGTATCTGTGGGAGAGGGAAACAGAGTTAACCGCCCTGATATTTATCAGAGGTCGTGAGGTTGGGTGGGGTCATAGCAGCCAAGATACCCGAAAATGCAGTAATGTGAAGGTCCTACCAAATTTTAACAGCAGGAACTTATTTGAATCATATTTTCTCTGTTTCTCAGCTGCCAGCCTGCCAGATTGAAAGGCAGGCCCAGCCCATCAGGCAGGAAGGCCTGCGGTTGTAGGATGCAGACGGGGAGTAGAGTAGAAAGGAGGGCTTGGGGAGTTCAAGACAGACTGGGTGGGCTTACAGGTTTTTTAACTTTTAAAATCTAACAGCTTTGCCGTGTCCCACGTTATGCATGACAAGGCCATTTGATCGGGCCCAATATTGGAGAAATTAATGGGCCCAATCCCTAGCATGGGCAAGTACTGATAAAATCCCCAGACCTGATCACCCCTGATATGATCACTCGAGTCGGGGAACACTTCAGCAGTCAAGGACATTCAGCCTTTGATCTTCGTGTAAGCGTTCTCCAAGACAACATGAATCGCCAAGCAGAAACTTATAGCCAAGTTCCGCACACATGAGTACGGTCTCAACCGGGACCTTGGATTCATGTCGCATTACATTCACCCCCCACCATCTGGCCTGGGCTTATGAAATCCTACCAACTGTCCTGGCTTGAGACAATTAACATCTCTTTAATCTGTGAATATCCCTCTCTCCAGTTGCTCTGTCTGGATCTGTAAAGACTTAATTACCTGCAAAGACTTGCATTCAAAGTATCATCTTGCATCATTGACTTTGTCTACATATGTGTTTCTGGGACCCACCTCTTCATTCACCTGAGGAAGGAGCTGTGCTCCGAAAGCTAGTGATTTGAAACAAACCTGTTGGACTTTAACCTGGTGTTGTAAGACTTCTTACTGTGCTCACCCCTGTCCGAGGGCTTTAAAATACATAGCTGCAGAGATAGAGAATGCATTGGTTTCGATATTCCAGATTCCAGAACAATTCCCAAATATTGGAAGATACCAAAAATAAACCCACTATTCAAGAAAGGCAGGAGACAGAAAACTATATAGGTCTGTTAGTCTAACATCTGTAGCAGACAAAATGCTAGAATCCATGGGGATGTGGTGCAGGGCATTAAAAAAATTATTTCATCATTCAACTCTATCACGGACCTGGTCGACGCATTTGCAGCATTGTACCTCTTCTCTGCAGCACTTTGTGAGCAAAGAACTGGCATCAAAAGCCATGTCTTCTGGGGGATAGCACTTGATCCCAAGGAGCCAGCTCTGTGTTCGCTGAGGTCCTTCAATGATCCCTGGGAGTGTATCAAAATGTGGAACTCTCTGGCACTGGTCTGGCAGCCCGGCGTTTGGCATCTATGTAGAATTGGACATACTTATTCGTTTTCATGAACTATCTCTGTGCATTTCTGTGTCACTGAATCAAGAATGCATTAAGATCCCCTGTGGAGCACCTGAAGAAACCACTGCCAAATAATTTCAGTGCGGCAGTGACCTTCAATGCCACCTGCATGGCATGCCCTGTAAGCCTGGTGGCTACAGCTCATCCTGGAGAAGCTGGCAAACATGAGCTATCACATCCCTGGACAAGCAAAGGAACATATGACATTGCCCTTCATTAATTTTGATATATGAACAGGGCATGCGATATACTTATGGTCGGGCCAATGCTCATCATTGCATTCACCTCTCCTCGGGAGCATCTTGCACCTTTTTGGGCCCCACTCCTTCTTGCTGCTCAGGGCACTGCTTCCCTTGGCCCTGTGCAAACTGCGATGGGACCTTATTCTCCTCATTTGTAAGAGAGTGAGAACCAAGACAGGGCTGCCTGCAGCCTGCATCCTCTTAGGATATGTGAACTAAGCAAATTGATACATTTATTGAGCATATCCTTAACAGGTTTTCTTTCCATCTCCAAGCCAGCAGGCCAATGCTCAACCCGTGGCCTGGCCTCCATCTAGATGTGTCACCCCCAACCACCCTTTCCAGGTGAAGGACATCTTGGAGGACCACAGATCGCTGTTTCTCCTCTGCAGACAGGAGTGTGCATGGAAACATGACACATTGACCTGAGCGATGACAGCCATGAATGAGAACATTCCATCAGGCAATTGTCAGCTTTCTTCTATTACCATTGGCACTCTATAGAGAGGACATAGCGTTGGCTTGATGGAAAGACTTTTGCCACTATGCTTGTCAGCCATGACCATTTAGCAGGGCGTTTGGAGGTTGGAGTGTGCATCTGGCTGCTGCCGAGCAGCCATATCCCTTAGATGAATTCAACGCCATCCTTTCTTTCCTGCCTCTGACGGGAGCAGATTGCCAATCAAACATACTCAATGCCGGATCCAATCCTGAATCGATTCTCATAGGAATGTGCACCATTATTCATGGAGCATTGCTCCTTCACTGGGCATTTGAACGTTGCGAACAGTGTTAATCTGAGCCTGTTCCTCCATGGCTTCTGCAAATAATTAATAGGGTGCCCTGAACTCAGCCCAAAAGAGGAGTCATAAACTCCTCCCATCTGCTTTGAGACACCTCCCATATTGTTATTTTTTATTGCTTTTCACGATCATGCCATTATTTTGGGAATGCCAGATATTTCTAATACAATTTCTAAGTGTTCCAACACCTTCCAATCATCCCCTGTCACCCACCAAGTTCCTCGCAATCTCCCAACAGCCATGATCTCTTAATTCCTTTCCTTTCTGTCACCCTTCAGCCACCTCCGTTACCCTTGACTCCATTATTATTTAAGTTGATATTCCTGTTCTCTCCCAATTTCCTTCAATGTTGACAGCCACATGCCCCTCATAAACCTGACCCCTCCAATTCTCGAGGCCATCTGCAACCTCACTTCAGGAGCCACCTCCCCCCACCATTAGACCATCCATTATCCCTCCACACGACTTGAACTTTCATCATACCGGATTCAACTTCCTCCTCTGAATGTGACTGTGTGCTCTGAGTCTGAGTGCTGTCCTTCCAACCCTCAGGACCAAATGGTCTTTTCACAAATTTCTCTAAAACCATCACAAGGAGGCTTTGCCCTGAGGAAGACTGAGCCGAAGTCATGCCATGCTGAACCCACTGACATGCCTGAGACAGTCTGACTTAACTCCCTGGACAGTCTCTTAAATATTCCATGGTCAGTCTCCAATCCTTCCCAGACATTCTGTTCCCCTTCTCCTCTTGCCCTTCCATCCCTCTCATCCTGTCTCCCTCCTATCCTTCCCCACTGATCTTTCCACCCCAGCTGACCCTGCCTTCTGTGCCCAGCCGAGGCAGATCTTGTGCTACTGGCACCCAATAAGAAACAGACTGTGAATGGTCAACAGGAAGGTGAAAGCAGCATCTCCTAACCTCGAAGTAGTCGCTGAAGCAAAGCTCACCAAATGCGCACCAGTCTAAAAAATGGAAAGTTCTGTGGGAAAGCCCACAGTATGAACTCTCACTTTTAGCTGGACAGCGATGGGTCTTTCTTGGGATCAAGGACCTCAGGGATGGAAGTCCCACCCACCGACCAATCAGAGACTAGCAACTCTGTTAATGAAAGCCCCACCGGAGAGATGGTTGCTGCTGTCGGTACAACTTCTACCCATGGCCTGATACCATGGCTAGATGCCAGGTCACAGGTAAGTAATGGCAGGAAGGAATGGTGAGGCGGGTTTCGCAGGAAAGGGTTTAGCAGTGAGGGCAGGGAGGGACTCTCAGTGGGACTGCTCTCATTTCCTGATGCTTTGTACTTCAAACAGGAACTGATTACCTTTAAAGGGATGCCACCCACCCATGGCCTGGATCCTGCATGTCATGGTCCCGTATAACAAGCCCTCCACTGTTACAGTAATGACATGAAGCCCTTAAGTGACCATTAAATGTCCACTCAAGGGTATCAATGTGCAGGGGGTGGCAACGTTTTCCACAGGCCTTCCCGCTTTGGGGGGGAGGTGGGAGTTTGGTGAGGTTTGTGCCTGCCACCCTCTCTCCTAATTAAATATGGCCCCCACCACAAAACTCACCAGAGGGCAGGGCATGAAACTCCACTTACTGTTTTAGTAGAAGGCTGATCCCGACGAACTCCAAAGTCTTTTGTAGTGTGAAATACTGATGAGCAGGTGGGAGCAGGAATGCTGCTGTGGCAGATATGTATCAAAGGAATGTTGACCAGAACGAAACCAACTGCAGGTTAGAAAATGTTCCTCGCCTCTAAACTTTAAATTTCAGTTACTCAAGTTGAACATAGGAATAGTTAGAAAACCAGCTTGAATAATATGCCAAATTAGCTTAAATGATGGAGTTTTTCAACACACAGCTTGCAAGCCTCCGATTGCCCACTGCAAGAATACACAGGGAATCCAATTTACATGAATTTACATAATTATGAAGCGCTCAGTGTGGTCAGTGAATGAACAAAGCACTGCCTCAAAAACCGTAAACTATTTTTCTCCCATGCGGCGTTCACTTCAGTCCCAAGCACGCTGAAAACCTCCTGATTCAGGGAACCACTTATCCAGTAGGTAGAAGCTGCTTTTATGAGCATTGCCATCACAAAATCACCTTTACTTACTCATGGCACTCCCTCCCAAAAAATATATTTGTCGTAAGGTGAGCACCCCTTGAGACTGCAAGGCCAGATGAGGAAATCTTCCTATTGGTTTCGGAATAACGGAAAACAGACCTGTTAATTGGTATTTACAACTTACAGGAGATAGCACCACAGCTTAAGAAGAGCAGCACGGTAGCATTGTGGATAGCACAATTGCTTCACAGCTCCAGGGTCCCACGTTCGATTCCGGCTTGGGTCACTGTCTGTGCGGAGTCTGCACATCCTCCCCGTGTGTGCGTGGGTTTCCTCCGGGTGCTCCGGTTTCCTCCCACAGTCCAAAGATGTGCAGGTTAGGTGGATTGGCCATGCTAAATTGCCCTTAGTGTCCAAAATTGCCCTTAGTGTTGGGTGGGATTGCTGGGTTATGGGGATAGGGTGGAGGTGTTGACCTTGGGTAGGGTGCTCTTTCCAAGAGCCGGTGCGGACTCGATGGGCCGAATGGCCTCCTACTGCACTGTAAATTCTATGATAATCTATGATAACTACAAAAGAAATCCAAAATTAACAGCCAGCTCAGTGTCACGCAAAATGCTTTCATGCTGTAAGAGCTCTCTTGGATATCACAAAAGAACAAGTTTACTGCAGGTTTGCTCCATCAGTGCTGTGCGGTAAGGTGCTCACTGCCTTCCAAGAATTGAAAATGCATCACAATGTTTCAAAAGAGCTAAACAGAAAACTAAAGGCCAGTTGGCCTTTTATCAGTCTCCAGGAAAGTTTTGGAATCTGTTATTAGGGAAGTTTTAACAAAGCACTCAGGAAATCACAATATGATCAGACAAAACCGCCATGATTTCACAAAAGGGAAATGTCTTTGACAAATTTATTGGAGTTTTTTTGAGGATTTAACCAGTAAGTTAGATAAAGGAGAACCAGTAGATTATGGGAGCAATTCAATGCAAAAAATGTTGAAGTCCGATTTTGGGCACATTTGACGGGTAGTTTCTCAACGGGCGCGTTGGCGAGATTGCAGCCTGCATTCAACGGCACTGAGTGCAAAAAATGAGCCCCCACGAGATCATCGACATTACTGGCTGCCTCACTGTCTGATTTGCCGGACTTGCAACTCAGCTTATTGCCGTTAGCAAAGTGGAGTTGCTTTTCTATGCCCGCTCATCACTCCCTCCCAGTCAACACCCAACCATGGGGACATGCAGACCTGTTCCTTGCTTTGATAATGGCTACCTGGCCAGGCCTCTCAACTCTGTGGATGAGAGGTGGGTCACCCTATTCCCCTGAGGGGACCAGAGACCCAGCAGCAGGGTCAGCAATGCCACCTGGGACGCAGTGGTAGCAGCTGTCAGTGCAGGCAGCATGACCAGGAGGTCCGGCGTCCAATATCGGAAAAAGACCAACGATCTCCAACGAGCTGCAAGGGTAAGTTACTGCCTCTCTCCTGACATCAGTTCTGCCCACCACCCCTCAAATTGGGCAGCACAGTAGCATGGTGGTAAGCACAATTGCTTCACAGTTCCAGGGTCCCAGGTTCGATTCCCGGCTTGAGTCACTGTCTGTGCGGAGTCTGCACGTTCTTCCCGTGTGTGCGTGGGTTTCCTCCGGGTGCTCCGGTTTCCTCCCACAGTCCAAAGATGTGCAGGTTAGGTGGATTGGCCATGCTAAATTGCCCTTAGTGTCCAAAATTGCCCTTAGTGTTGGGTGGGGTTACTGGGTTATGGGGATAGGGTGGAGGTGTGGGCTTGGGGAGGGTGCTCTTTCAAAGAGCCGGTGCAGACTCCTTCTGCACTGTAAATTCTATGATGATGAAATTCCCAGCGCCACCCTCCAAATCTCTGGCTGATCCCTCACACCCTCCCCACATCCAATCTTTGTGCTTAATCCTCAGAAACCCCAGCACCCGCCAACACAACCCCATTATATCCAGATCTGCTGCCCACATATGCCACCTGCACTAGACCTCTATGACTCATCAAGCGTGTGACTCACAGTGCGCTCTCTTTGTCTCCACAGGAGAAAATAGCGCATAATAAATGGGAAGAGGGCAGCACGGTGGTGCAGTGGTTCGCACTACTGCCTCACGGCACTGAGGACCTGAGTTTGATCCCAGCCCCGGGTCACTGTCCGTGTGCAGTTTGCACATTCTCCCCATGTCTGCATGGGTCTCACCCCCACAACCCAAAAAGATGTGAAAGGTAGGGGAATTGGCCACGCTAAATTGCCCCTTGATTGAAAAAAAAGAATTGGATACTCTAAATTTATTTTGAAAATAATAATAATGAATGAGAAGGAGCCAAGACTGGAGCAGAGTCCCAGAGATTTGAATCATCACCCCCTATGAGAAATGGGTTCAGGAAATCGTGGGGTTGCCCGAGGAAAGAGCAGTCATGGGCAGCGAGGTTGGTCTGCACCAGAGAGGTGAGGATCCGCTAGCCCTTCACCTCGATGACCTGACTCAAGTAGTTCATGTCAGTCAAAATGATCCATCTCTCTCACTGACCATTGTCTCTCGTGATCTCTATCCGATGAGGCCGGGCCATCCAGAGTCGTAACCCACACTGGCTCCGCTGCTTTGAGGCCTACCTCTCCGCCTCCTCCTCGCCCGCTGTCACCGAGGCACAGAAACTGAGTCTCCATCACGCCCGGGTGAGCCACAGAATCTCTGTACTAATCGAAGACGCGACCACGTACGCAGACGCTGTCGCGATCCTGAAAAGACATTACGTGAGGCCGGGGAATGAAGTGTTCGCGCGGCATCTCCTCACCACACGTCGTCAATGCCCCAGCGAATCGCTGGAGGAATGTCTACGCGACCTGAGGGTACTCGCTCAAAACTGCAACTACAAGGATGTCACGGCCTCACAGCACATGGAACTCGCCATCCGGGACACCTATGTGGCTGGAGTCCAGTCCAACTATGTCAGACAGCGCCTGCTCGAAAAGGGCGCCCTCGACCTAGAAGAGACGGTAAAACTATCCACCTCACTAGAGGTAGCCTTTCAGAGCCTAAATGCTTTCCCCTCTGACCACGCGATTTCCTCGTGGGCGCCGGAGGCGCGACCATCACCCGACCCAAGGGTGTCCCGGGCCAATGCCGGGCGGCTGCCCGCCCAACCTGGGGGGCCGCCTTGCTATTTCTGCAGTCAGAACCAGTACCCCAGGCAGCGTTGCCCAGCTCGGAACGTGATCTGCAGCGACTGCGGTAAGAAAGGACATTTTGCCAAAGTCTGCTTGGCCCGACCCAAAGTTACAAAATCGCAGGCCAGTCTCACAGACTCACAGACTCACAGGCCCGCAGCGTGGCTGCGTGCCTGCCGGTAACGCCCCCTTCTGACGCGTCACCCGCCTTGTGCTATCCATGGGTGCAGCCATCTTTAACCCTACCCGACAAGTGCGACTCATGGGGGCCGTCATCTTGGCCGCCATCTTCAACGCCGCCCGATACGTGCGACCGATGGGAGCCGCCATCTTGGGGTCACGCCGCTACCACCAACCATGCCGGCTACCCGCAGCTTGGCTGTCACTCTCGACCAGCTACGGCCCAAGCACCTCAAGAACTCCATGATGACCGTCCGGGTCAATGGGCACGAAACGCCCTGTCTGTTTGACTCTGGGAGCACAGAGAGCATCATCCATCCGGATACGGTAAGGAACGCTTCCCTCCAGATTTCCCCCGCATCCCAAACAATCTCACTTGCTTTCGGATCACATTCAGTGCAGATCTGGGGGTTCTGTGTCGCGAACTCGCAATACAGGGTGCCGAGTACGCTGATTTTAAACTCTATGTCATCCCCCATCTCTGCGCTCCTCTCTTATTAGGACTGGATTTCCAGTGGAACCTCAGAAGCCTGACCCTGAAGTTCGGCGGAGCCCGACCTCCTCTCACCATGTGTAGCCTCACGACACTTAAGGTCGCCCCTCCCTCGCTCTTCGCGAACCTCACCTCCGACTGTAAACCCATCACCACCAGGAGAAGGTGGTACTGTGCCCGGGACAGGACTTTTATCAAGTCGGAGGTCCAGCAGCTCTTGAGGGAGGGGATCATCGAGGCCAGTAATAGCCCCTGGAGAGCCCAAGTGGTGGTCGGCAGGACCGGGGAAAAGACCCGGATGGTTGTAGACTACAGCCAAACCATAAATCGTTACACGCAACTCGATGCATACCCCCTTCCCCGCATAGCGGGCATGGTGAATCAGATTGCACACGACCGGGTTTTCTCCACGGTAGATCTGAAGTCCGCATACCACCAGCTTCCGATCCGCCCGGAAGACCGCCACTACTCGGTCTTTGAGGCAGACGGCTCCCTCTTCCACTTCCTCAGTGTCCCCTTCGGCGTCACCAATGAGGTCTCAGTATTCCAAAGAACAATGGACCGAATGGTTGACCAGTACGAGCTGCGGGCCACGTTCCTGTACTTGGATAACGCCACCATCTGCAGCCATAGAACATAGAACATAGAACAATACAGCGCAGTACAGGTCCTTCGGCCCACGATGTTGCACCGAAACAAAAGCCATCTAACCTACACTATACCATTATCATCCATATGTTTATCCAATAAACTTTTAAATGCCCCCATGATCAGCAGGACCATGACGCTAATCTTCAGAAGTTCCTCCAAACCGCCCAAGCCCTCAATCTCACCTACAACAAGGAGAAATGCGTTTTCCGCACAACCCGATTCGCCATTTTCGGCTATGTCATGGAAAACGGAGTCCTAGGGCCCGACCCCGACCGCATGCGCCCCCTCCTGCAACTTCCCCTTCACCACTGCCCCAAGGCCCTGAAAAGATGCCTCGGGTTCTTCTCATAGTGGGTCCCCAACTATGCGGACAAAGCCCGCCCACTTATCAAAGCCACCATCTTTCCCCTGACGACTGAGGCCCGCCTGGCCTTCAGCCGCATCAAGGCAGACACCAAGGCCGCAATGCACGCGGTGGATGAGTCCATCCCCTTCGAGGTGGAGAGCGATGCGTCGGATGTCGCCCTGGCCGCTACCCTTAACCAGGCAGGCAGGCCCGTGGCTTTCTTTTCCCGTACCCTCAACGCCTCCGAGATTCGACATTACTCTGTCGAAAAGGAAGCTCAAGCCATTGTGGAAGCTGTGCGGCATTGGAGGCACTACCTGGCCGGTAGGAGGTTCACCCTCGTTACCGACCAACGGTCGGTAGCCTTTATGTTCAACAATACACAGCTGGGCAAGATCAAGAATGATAAAATCTTGAGGTGGAGAATCAAACTCGTCACCTATAATTACAATATTGTGTATTGTCCTGGGAAGCTCAATGAGCCCCCATATGCCCTGTCCCGCGGCACATACGCCAGCGCGCAAGATGACCGACTTCGGGCCATCCACAATGACCTCTGTCACCCGGGGGTCACCCAGCTTCTCCACTTCATCAAGGCCCACAACCTGCCCTACTCCACCGAGGAGGTCAGTGCCATGACCAGGGACTGCCAAGTCTGCGCGGAGTGCAAGCTGCACTTCTATCGGCCAGACAAGACCCACCTGGTGAAGGCATCCTATCCCTTTGAACGCCTCAGCGTCGATTTGAAAGGGAACCTCCCCTCCACTGACCGCAACGTGTGTTTTCTCAATGTCGCTGATGAGTACTCCCGTTTCCCCTTTGCCATCCTATGCCCCGACATGACCGCGGCCACTGTCATTAAGGCCCTGCACAGCTTCTTCACCCTGTTAGGTTTCCCCACTTACATCCACAGTGACCGGGGCTCCTCGTTTATGAGCAATGAGCTGCGTCAGTAAGTGCTCAGTAAGGGCATTGCTTCGAGCAGGACTACCAGCTACAACCACCGGGGAAACGGACAGGAGGAGAGGGAGAACACGACGGTATGGAAGGCCGTCCTTCTGACCCTACGGTCTAGAAGTCTCCCGGTTTCCAGCTGCCAGGAGGTCCTCCCCGACGTGCTACACTCCGTTCAGCCGCTCCTCTGCAGAGCCACGAACGAGACCCCTCACGACCGTCTATTTGATTTCCTCAGAAAATCTACCTCCGGGGTCTCGCTTCCGTCCTGGCTGACAACACCGGGGCCTGTCATCCTCTGGAAGCACGTGAGGAGCCATAAGTCCGATCCCCTGGTCAAGAGGGTCCAGCTTCTACATGCCAACCCTCAGTATGCATACGTTGCGCACCGCGACGGCCGACAAGATACAGTCTCCCTCCGGGATCTGGCACCCGCCGGTTCCCCAGCGACCATCACCTACCCCCCCCCCCACACCAAACACCGCCCCCATCCTACAAAGCCTACACCCCCCTTCACCTCATCGCCGACCCACCGTGATGAAGCTCCAGACGACACACCCCTGGAGTCAACGAGCCCAACACCCATGCCCGCAGCGAAGCCGGAGCTGAGGCGATCACAGAGAACGATCAAGGCGCTGGACAGACTCGATCTGTGAGCCCACTTCACCCCCGCTGGACTTCAATTTTTTAACAGGGGATGAATGTGGTGAACGTTTTGCTGCTACAATTCACCACTGTATTGTATTGTATTATGTCGATGCCCTTGTGGGCTCCGCCTGTGGCTCCGCCCCCTCGGGGGTGATATATAGATCTGCAGCCTGTAGGCAGCACTCAGTACAGAGCAGCCGCAGGCAGGCACAGATCAACCGTACCCGCCTCCCCGAACAGGTGCCAGAATGTGGCGACGAGGGGCTTTTCACAGTAACTTCATTTGAAGCCTACTTGTGACAATAAGCGGTTTTCATTTCATTTTCATTTCATCTAGCTTATTAAAACCACTGAATTGATGGTCGCATCAAGTGGTTTTCGCAGTTGTTTCACAGTTCCAGGGTCCCAGGTTCGATTCCCGGCTTGGATCACTGTTTGTGCGGAGTCTGCATGTTCTCCCCGTGTCTGCGTGGATATCCTCCAGCTGCTGCGGTTTCCTCCCACAGTCCAAAGATGTGTGGGTTAGGTGGATTGGCCATGCTAAATTGTCCTTAGTGTCCAAAAAGGTTGGGTGGGGTTACTGGGGTTACGGGGACAGTGTGGAGGTGTGGGCTTGGATAGGGTGTTCTTTCCAAGGGCTGGTGCAGACTCGATGGGCCGAATGGCCTCCTTCTGCACTGTGAAAAAATTCTATGAAAGTCTGCAACAGGCTGGCACTGCGACACTATTGACACCAGTAAGTCGGATGGGGTACCCTGGCTCCAGGCCCTCCAGAGGACGTCCGCGAAGGGCATCAAGGGCCACAAGGCACAGAAAGCAGCAGCCTGCCTCCACCTCTGATGTGCATCCGGGGAACACACATCGACGTAGCAGTGGACCATGGAAAATCAAGAAGGGGGAGGAGCACTGAATGGGCACTAGTGAGGTCATTTTCTGTATCTCGGGGAACTGAAAATCTGTCGCAGTAAAATGTTCACTATTAAAATATATCACACCTCATACATGTGAAGATTTTGTCACATTTATCCTCACCATGGCCTGCACCCCCCCGATCCCCTCCCCCAATATTCCCCCGCCCAGCCGGCCGCAGTGGTGCAATATCTCAAGCCCCAGATGCTGACCTCATTGAGAGGATGAGTGTAAGAATTCTGTCAGCAGAAAGTCAGGAGTCAGACTTTGGCATAGACCGGGGAACACCAAAGCTTTCCTCATGGTGAGTTATCAACACTTTCCTGGCATGTGTAGTGACCTGCTGATAGTGCCAACACAGGCCCATCACCCTGCTGTAATGTTACACAGACCCTTGGAGGGACAACAGGGTGGTGAGGGAGTAGGTGGTGTTGGAGGTAGCGGGGAATGGGATGGAGGGGTAAGGGGAGGGGGAACTCGGCGGGGGAGGGAGCGAAATGTAGGTGGGGTGGATGAGCCGGCGGACACAGCCTCGTCCTTGGAGAACCTGGAGCTGATGAGGGCCTCCCTAGTGCTCCTCACATGTCGGAACCTTGCCGCCGCTTGTCCTCCATCCTCTGGTTCCTCATTGGGCTCATCCTCCAGCCCCTCCTGAACCACCTCTGCCTCTTCCTCCGATGAGGCTGCATGTCCCTCCTCATCCTCCAACATGTCGCCCCGCTACTGTGCCTGATTGTGGAGAGCACAGTAGACCACCAAAAAGCAGAAGACCCTCTGGGGGGTATACTGCAGGGCACCACCAGAGCAGTCCAGATATCAAAACTGCATTTTCAGCAGCCCGATGCACCACTCAATGACAGCACGGGCGGCAACTTGGGCTTCATTGTATCGGGACTCAGCCTCAGTTTCAGGCCTCTGCACCGGCTTCATCGGCCATGACTTCAGCGAGTATCCCTTGTCCCCATGAGCCAACCCGTCATCCTGTGGTGGTCCTTGAAGGCTTTGGCGATCTCTGATTGCCCCAAGATGTAGTTGTCATGCATGCTCCCTAGATAGCGCGCACAAATGTGCATGATTTAGAAGTGGTGGTTGCACACGATCTGAATCTTCAGGGAGTGGAACACCTTCATTTTAATAAAGGGCACTTCCTAATGCCTCAGTGCTCGCAGGGCAACATGTGTGCATCGATCGCTCCCTGGATTTGGGGTACCCCAGTGATGGCAATAAATCCTGCAGCCCGGGCATCTTGGTGGGCGTGGTCCAGCTGGAAGGTGATATAGTTGGATGCCAGGCATATAGAGCATCCATCACTTCCTGAATGCACCTGTGGGCTGTAGATTGTGAACTGCCACACAGGTCCCCACTCGAGCCCTGGAATGACCCGATGGAGTAAAGGTTCATGCCCACTGGGAGCAGGTGTCCTCCTGCCCCATGGGATGCCAAGTCCGTGGGAATGTGGTACAGGTGTCGCACCTTCTCTCTCTACTGAGATGCAGTCTTCTGTGACGCTTGCTGTCTGTAATCTCATTGAATAACCAACGACACCTGTACATCTTGGTCCATCACTGGCCTCCCCTTCTGCGTCCCTCCTCAGCCTAATGGGCGGTCGGGTCGTCAGGGAGTATGGCAGCCCCATGCATGTGGGGTGCCGGCTCCAGCCTGTATTGGCCTTGCTGCCGTCTCCGGGACTGCCTACCTCAGCTGCTGCAAGCAATGCGAGGGCAGCCTCTGCGGAATCCATCCCAGAATACCTTGTTATATCTGAAAGAATTGGAGAGAGAGACCAACAATCAGTTAGGACTTCCATCCCAGGACCCTCAAATTCTCCAAGCCTCCCCACCCTGAGGTGTTCTGTCTTCTCTCAGAGTGCCATCTAGAGAGCCTCTTGTGCTGGAACACCTTGCTTTGCACACTCACCGCTGGCCATATCAGGAGCCCTAGACTCCATCCCCCAGAACTCTGCAGGTAACATTAGCGAGGCCATGCTCAGCTGCCTTCACAGAAGGCCTCACAGAGGCAAAGTCCCTCTGCCCCTTGGCCCAGGTGACCCTTAACCTAGAACGCTTCAATGCCCGATCAACCCCACCCCCCTGAGTGGTTCCCTACCGCCCTCTTCCCCCACCCTCGGACCACTGGGGCAGCAACTCCAGTCCCCTTGAGCTGCATACTGGAAAATGGAGATGGCTACTCACTCCACACTTCCCCTTAATTGCCATTGCGCCAGCTTTGCGTTTTTGAAAAGCACTAAACGATGCCATGAGTCGGGTAATTTCCGATAAGCCGCTGCATTCAACTTCAATGTCGTTAATGAGATTGAAATGAATGCAAATGAGTGTTAATGATATTCTTACCATATTTGGGCCTGATCTGGAACTCACCATCAGGAGCGGGTCGGGTAAACCGCAAATGGTTCACACCTGGCGTGAATTTTGATTTTGGACTTTCCCACTATCACCCACTGGATGCAACACGGTTGCTGAATCACGCCCATAGTAAGCCTGTATTTCTATAAGACATTCAATAAAGGGCAGCACAAAAGGTTAATTGGCAAGATAAGGGCTCATGGAGTTGGGGTTTAATGTTAACTTCAATATAAAATTGGCTAACAGACAGGAAGCAAAGAGTGAGCATAGTTGGGGTATTTTAATGTTGGTAGGCTGTGACTAGTGGAGTGCCATACATATCAGAGCTAGGGCTTCAACTATTTCCGATCTATATTAATGACTTAGACAAAGAGTAATGTATGTATTTTGGGTGACACAAAGCTAGGTGGAAATGTAAACTACAAGGAACCTATAAAGAGACATACACAGGTTTAGAGAGTGGGGTGACAAGCTGGCAGATGGAGGCTGGGATTCTCCATTCCCCTCCGCTGTGATCGTGAATCCCAATCGGGCAGTGAATGGACCATCCTCTTGATTCACTCCCTCCCCCATTTTGCACCATCCCCTACAGCGGGAAATCCTCTGGGCGGGCATTGGTTTGCTCAACTGTGACCCTGACATGGTGGACCCCGAGATGGGTTAAGTGGGTCAGTGCATAACTGAGGTGTACCCCAAAGTCCATCAGAAGGCCCCCCTCCCCAAAACACAAATCCTGCATCCCCCTGCTGACAAACAGGGGCATCATCCCCCACCATGGGAATAACAAATCTCCCCATCCCCCAAAGCACAGATGCGTGAATGTGAAGAAGAGGAAGTGAAATCATTTAACTGCTTTTGATGTGGTGAGCAGCTGACAATCATTGTAAGAGTGTTTATAAACATTGTAATTAGCATCGTCGAAAGTATTCAGTGAACGTCCATCCATTTGGTGTTGGCATTGACCAGGATCAGGAACATCGATCCCTGGAAGGGGCCGGCAAAATTGATGTGAAGCCGAGACCAAGGTCGCCCTGGCCATTCACAAGGGTGGAGGGGTACAGCTAGAGCAAGCTTCTGGTGTTCCTGGCACATCCTGCACTGCTGGGTGAGTGTCTCAATCTCGGTGTCAACGCCAGACAACCATATGTAGCTGCAGGCCAGCATTTTCACTTGAGGCACCTTGAGGTGACCGCTATGGAGATCCCGCAAAATGGGGCTGCAACCCTTCGTCGGGATAATGACGCACATCCCCCATGGAAGGGGGGTCTTCTATACTGAGTTTCAATCTTCATCATGAAGGCTGTCAGGTCGTCTGGGCAATGCATGATGCTGGTCCCATTTAAAATGGTGTGCCAGACATGGATTAGCTGGGAGTCCATCTGTGAGCAATCATGGATTTGTGATGCTATGACGGGCAAAATGTCCATAAAATGTAAAGCCACGACCACCTCATTGACGCAAGCGGGCATCGGTGGCCTGGTCGGCAGGGGAAGCTGACTCAGGGAGTCCGTGTGAGGGATCTTTGTCACTGGGTGGCATTCTAACACATACTCATAAGCTGTCAACAATAAATCCCATGGCTGAATCCGTGCAGAGGCGATGGGAGAGATTGTCCTGTCCTCTTTTAACAACCGCGGCAAAGATTTGTGATCCATCAATACTGTGAAAGCATGCCCGTAAACATATTGATGGAACTTTGTAACCCCAAACACCATTGCCAAACTCCCCCTTCTTGATTTGGGCGTAATTGTGTTCGGTTGTGGCGAGAGTCCGAGAGGTGAATGTAATGGGCCGTTCCGTGCCGTTGTCCATTCGCTGAGCCAAATTGTTCCGACACCATAAGGTGAGGTGTAACAGGTGACTTTCAGCAGTTTGACGGGGTCGAATGAGTAAGCAGTCGCGAGGACGAGAGTTAGAACATAGAACATAGAACATAGAACAGTACAGCACAGAACAGGCCCTTCGGCCCTCGATGTTGTGTGTTTCCATTCTCTGGGAAAGGCCGCCAGTTGCAGAGGACCCTATGCCCATGTCTGGCCCTTCTTCAGCAAATGGTGCAGGGGGTCCAACAGGGTCGCGAGGTTCAGGATGTACTTCCCATAATAGTTTATGAGTCCAAGGAACGAACGGCGTTCCGTGGGCCAATTCGGAACGGGGGCCTGCCTAATTGCCCAAACCTTGTCCTCGACAAGGTCGCTTTGATTCATATGATAACCGAGGTACATAACCTCCCGAGCGTGGAACACGCATTTCTTCCTACGGAGTCTACCCCCAGCAGCCGAGAAACGGTGGAACACCTCGTCAAGGTTCCTCAAATGTTCTTGGTCCGATGTCCCTGTTATTAGCACGTTGTCAAGGTAAACCCCACAGTATGTTGTCCATCACCTGCTGGAATATCGTGCAGGCCATTGATACCCCGAAAGGCAATCTGGGATATTCATACAAGCCCAGCGTGTATTCCCTGTAATGTATTTCCTGGACCCCGGGTCTAATATCAACTGAAGATAAACGTGGCTCATGTCGAGCTTCGTGAAGGAATGACCTCCACTGAGTTTCACGGAGAGGTCCTCTATCCATGATACTAGGTAAGGGTCCAACTGGGAAACCTGGTTGACTGGCATTTTGTAATCCCCGTAAAGGCGTATGGTGTCAGGGATTTTAGCATGGGTACGACCGGTGCTGCCCAATCCGCAAGCTGTATGGGACAGATGATGCTCAAACTCTCCAGGCGGACAAGCCCAGTGTCCAATTTCAGTCATAGCGCAAATGGAACCTTGTCAGCCTGGAAATAATGGTGATAAATCTATGGTGATTTTTGCCATGGCCCCCTCTGGGCGGTGCCCAACTCTTTCTGGAACATTTCAGGAAATGTTGCCAGTATGGTGTGCGGCCCATCTGGGTACATTTGGCAAACCCGCTGTCAGTCTATACAGAGGTGTTTCAGCCAATCTCGGCTCAGTAAGCTCGGGCCACCACCTCACACCACAACTAATAGCAAATAGGCAAATTGCTGTCCATACTCGGTGGGAACCACTGAGACTATTTATATGGAGCTTGACTCGTATTGGCGCTACCCTCGGTGCAGTGATGCAATTCAGCTGTTGGCAGTTGTCCGCAGTCTTATCTACAAAAAATGTCTGATCCCGGGGAGGACGGTTGTACCTGGCGGGGCAGCAGTAGGTCAGGGCAGGCCATCGCTCGGGTGCCACTCATCACAGTCCCGGCAGCCATAAATGTTCTGGATCTTGGTGATCCAGATATTCCGGGTCTGGGGAAAATGCCTTTCTAGCATCCTGACCCCTCTGATGCTGATTTGGCTCTCAGCGGTTTTACCCCCAGGGTCAGGGGTTTGAAATATCTGACCGAGCAGGCATTTCTCTGCGGGCGGTTGAATACTCTAGACCTTCATGACCTGTAACCCTCTTCAGGTCCAGCCATGGTTCAGTTTTTGCTGAATTGCCGCGTTGCTGATACCGCAAACCAGTCTGTCTCACAACATTTCAGACAAAGCTGCCCCGAATTCGCAAAACTCTGCGAGCTTCTGTGGGCGGGCCAAAAATTCCGTCACGGACTCCTCCTGGGTCTGGGTGGTGGTCTGGAAATGGATATGCCAAATGATAATGGGAGGTCTGGGGTTCAAATGTTCATCCATCAATGCAACCAGATCTGCCAATGATAATGTGTCCGGTGTGTCAGGATATGTCAGGCAACATCTCATGCTGTA
This sequence comes from Scyliorhinus torazame, assembly GCF_047496885.1. Taxonomy (NCBI): domain Eukaryota; kingdom Metazoa; phylum Chordata; class Chondrichthyes; order Carcharhiniformes; family Scyliorhinidae; genus Scyliorhinus; species Scyliorhinus torazame. The sequence continues at coordinate 271,447,854 of NC_092709.1, forward strand.
CATGGCAGCCGGCAAGCTGTGAGTAGCATGACCATCTGGCGCTCATCCCCAATGATGGCATTGATGAGAAAAAATTGTTGCATTCTTTCCACATATTGTGACCAGTCGTCCATACCTGCATTGAAAACCTCCAACTTTCCCATGTCTGCCATCAGTAAGGCAGCCTCCTGAGGCCTATGAAAAGTGTGCCAACTTCTGAGAAGATTGTGCCGACGGCAGCTGCACTTTATGCTCGTCGCCAGTGTTAGGTCCAGATGGAGCGACCCCAAGGCAGCACTGATGAGAGGTTCAAAATTTAATTTGCACAATGAACTACGATATACACCTTCACTTCCCAAAGGGTATCCCATGCTGACCCACATCCGGGTCAGGGTTTTTATATCCAATTGGTTTCCCTTGTTAAGGGGAAGCTGGCCCCCTTAACGGTGAAGCTCGCATTAGTCCAAGGGACTCTCATGAGGGTTAAAACAGAGTAGGTTCTTGTGTTCCCGTGCCTGTGCTTTGGGAGATGCACAAAGAGTGTCTCGCAAAACCAGCACGCAACAATGTTTGAAGGATACATACTGTAACATTAACAATGATTGAAAAATCTCTCATCATCCAACTTTCAAGCATGTTAAGCTCAGTTTCCTTCCCATTGCATATAAGGCTCCGTGTAATGTTACACAAATATCAAGTTGTTTTTGAATTAGTTCTATCCCTGTATTTAGTATATGATAACATTACAACAGTCAGCATTTCATTGCACTGCACAAGAGAGTCCCTAACCCACAGGAATGTGACAGCATCAAGTGGGTGTTGTTAATTCATCAGCAGGAGGTTTGAGCGGCATTCCACTAAATGACTGTCAATTTGTGAAAATGGAATATATTTCGAATAATTGCTTCATCCTAATTTATTTGAAGTAATCTTAACCTGTAGAACAATCGGAATATAAAAACAGATCTTCAACTTCATTGCACTTCTGATCAACTGAATAGGCCTTGAGTCTAGTTCAGTTCATTGTCTCACCATAGATACATCTCCAACAATGGTAAATATTCATCTAATTCTTACAGTTCTCAACATTTGCTTCAAAGTTCATTCATTCATTTGTCTATGACTTTCCATATTCATCATGTAGCTCATCTAACCTTTTGGTTAGATTATTTCTGGGAACTCAACAGAAGCTCATTTTTTTTTATTATCCTGTTTAATTTGATGATCAGCAGCAGACATAATCCAGGTCTTTAAAATGCTGTGAGGCATAGATGTTATAAATCTAAGCAGGCTATTTGACTTGGAATGTGAGCACAGAATTAAATGGCACAGGTTTTAAATTAGCAAGACTCAAATGAAACTAGAGGTCAGAAGAAACTTTTTCTCCCCAAAGAGTAATACAGGGAATAAAGTCCCAGAAAAAGCAACTGAGGCTGAGGTAATTAACTGCTTTTTGAAAAATAGATGGATAAATGTCCGTTGAGAATTGGAAAAGTATTTACACGGAGAAAAATAAACTGAGATTAGTGAATGCTCCATGAAACACACTGCGGTTCCTATGTCTATTGAAATGTTGTCTGAAGAATGCCAGTGACTAACATTACGACCCCCTGGGCGAGTGCATGGTCAATTACAGCCCCATCCAGACTAACGACTCAGACTCTCATCGGTTGTGGCAAGGCTTAGAAAATATAACGGGCTACAAAGCAAAACCGAGTAGAATCACTGGCAACAGAGCACCCCTCCCCAACAAACTCAATGAAATCTATCCTCGTTTCAAGCAGCAAGCCAACGAAACAATATCAACTGCCCCAGCTGCCTCGGACACACCCATAGCTACCATCACAGCCTCAGAAGTCAGACAAACCTTCTTGAAAGTGAACCCATGGAAAACAACGGGTCCAGATGGTGTCCTAGTCATGCACTCAGATCCTGCGCAGACCAACTGGCGGGTGCGTTTGCAGACATCTTCAACGTCTCCCTACTCTGTTCCAAGGTTCCCACCGGCAAGAAGACCACTAACATACCGGTGCCAAAAATCGACCAGACAACATGCCTCAACGACTGCCTTCTAATGGCCCTGACATCGATCATTATGAAGTGCTTTGAGAGGTTGGTCATGAGACACATCAACTCCATACTTCCAGAATGCTTTGATCCACTGCAATTAGCATACTGCCGCAACCAGTCCACAGCAGACGCTATCTCCCTGGCCCTATACTCATCTCTTGAGCATCTTGATAACAAGGACACCTAAGTCAGACTCGTATTAATTGATTACAGCTCCGCCTTCAACACCATAATCTCAGCCAAACTCATATAAAAACTCCAAAATCTAGGACTTGACTCCTCCCTCTGCAACTGGATCCTTGATTTCCTGACCGATATACCACAATCAGATAAACAGGATAAACAAAACCTCCTCCACGATAGTCCTCAATACCAGTGTCCCGCAAGGCTGCGTATTTAGCCCCCGACTATACTCCCTATGCACACACAACTGTGTGGCAAAATTCAGCTCCAATTTGATCTACATGTTTGCTGATGACACGACCGTGGTGGGTTGGATCTTAAACAACGATGAGTCAGAATATAGGAGGGAGATAGAGAACCTAGTGCCATGGTGCAATGACAAGAATCTCTCCTACAATGTCAGCAAAAATAAGAAGCTGATTTTCAACTTCACGAAGCAAAGTATCATATACGTTCCTGTCTTCATCAATGGTGCCGAGGTAGAGATAGTTGACAACTTCAAATTTCTCGGTGGATACATCATCAACAATCTGTCCTGGTCCACCCACGTCAATGCTTCACCAAGAAAGCACAACAGTGCCTATACTTCATCAGGAAATTTGACATGTCCACATTGATTCTTACCAATTTTTACAGATGCACCGTAGAAAGCATCCTATCTGGCTGCATCGCAGCCTGGTATGACAACTGCTCGGCCGAAGACTGTAAGAAACTACAGAGTCGTGAACACAGTCCAGTCCACCATGCAAACCCTCCTCCCATCCATTGACTGTCTACACCTCCCACTGCCTTGGGAAAGTGGGCAGCATAATCAAAGACCCCTCCCACCCAGCTTGTTCTCTCTTCCAACCTTTTCCATCGTGCAAGATACAAAAGTCTGAGTACACGCACCTATAGATTCAAGAACAGCTTCTTCCTCGCTTTTACCAACTCCTGAATGATCCTCTTTTGGACTGAACTGATCTCTCATCATATCTTCTTTATTGTTGCAGCTCTACATTCAGTACGCTTCACCCGATGTCGATGTCCATGTATTTACATTGTGTATTTATTGTATGTCCTATATTTTTCATGTGTGGAATGATCTGCCTGGACAGTACGCAGAACAATACTTTTCACTGTACCTCGTTACACATGACAATAAATGTAAATCTAACTGCACCCGGAATCGCAACACAATTGAAATTAACAAATAATTCTTTAGAAACTTGACTCCTCCCTCTGCAACTGGATCCTTGATTTCCTGACCGATATACCAAAGTCTTTGGTCCTTGCCTGCCCCAATGACTAAAGTCACCAGGTTTGTAAATTTAAGCACATTAATCTCCATTAATACCAATAACTATAATTAAATAGGCAGCAAACACAACTGGTTAATTATTGTCTAACTCCTAATCCCCTCTCCTTTAACTGGCCCCCACCTGCTACACACACACACTAGACAAACAAACAAACACAGAGGGGAAAAGAGTGTGTGTGTGTGTGTGTGTGGGGGGGTAAAAATGACGATGAAAGGACAAAATAAGAATTTCTGTCTCCTATCACACCTTCCTTCAATTTAGGCTTTAAGTTTGAGCTTTCTGCTTTCAGCCTGTAAGATTTTCATTGTACATTCATCCAGGTTCAATGTCGGTTCAGAAATATCGTAGCTATGCAGCTTTTCTGGAGAAAGAGAGAGAGAAGCTCACAACCTCTTCCCTGAGCGCCACTGTCCACTGTCACTTCCTGCGTTCTCTGAAAACCATCTCACTGGGGTACGACCCAATCACCCCCTATTGCCATGCAGAATACAGCCTTTTGCAAATTCGTTGGCCATCAGCTAACCAATCGAACTGAATCCCTCCGATCTCCCGGGTGCCAAAAAGTCTGAATTCTGTTGTATAAAAGCGATCATATTGTACTATATTACACCTTTGGAATTCCTCACTTCCTCTGCTCAACTTAAAGCTAGGTGTCCATTAAACATCCAAAACTGATAACCACAAAGTAAAAGAAATGGGAAATAAAGGAATCATCAGGAAAGGCCGTTACATACCTTCCTCCTTAAAAGGAACGAAACGTCACAGTACAGACATTTCATTAAGGGGTATGCAAGACATGAATCACAAATATATATCCATTCATTCCATCTTCATTTATAAGTTCCCTTCCCAGTTCCTATATTGGTAACTAGTCAGCCCTTAAATGCGTGACAAAGCATCCGCAATCACATTATCCTTTCCAGTGATGTGTGTAATTTTACCATTGAATGGTTATAATAATAAACTCCAACCTTGCGTTCTGGGTTTTAAATTTTTCTATAAACGCAAGCAGAATATGTTCCGTAGAAACTAAGCTTTGTTTATTGTCACGCCGACAGATACTTATGTATCTGAAGGGTTATGAGCAATTCTAATGCTTCTTATTCAATGGTGGAATACTTTCTTTGACTTATCTTTTTTTGAAATATATCCCACTGGCCTTCCTATTCCTGCATCACCTTTCTGTCGTAGCACTGCCTCCACCCCAGGTTGCCCCCATCCATCGCCATTTTAAGTGGTCTGGCAAAGTCCACAGTGGCCAGCACAAGTCCGTTTATTAATATGACCCTCAATCTTCCAAACTCTACTTGCCGTTCTGTGGACCACACCGTTTTCACTTGTTTCCGCAGTATAACCAATATGCACGGTCTCCGTTGTTTTAGTCGAGACGGATGTGGCTTTATTGGTTCAGAGTTTCCCATGTCTACATTATGATTACAGTGCGAAGTCTTACAACACCACGTTAAAGTCCAACAGGTTTGTTTCGATGTCACTAGCTTTCGGAGTGCTGCTCCTTCCTCAGGTGAATGAAGAGGTATGAAGAGGCTCATTCACCTGAGGAAGGAGCAGCGCTCCGAAAGCTAGTGACATCGAAACAAACCTGTTGGACTTTAACCTGGTGTTGTAAGACTTCGTACTGTGCTCACCCCAGTCCAACGCCGGCATCTCCACATCATACATTATGATTAGTTAACATAATGTATCCTAGTCTGTCCCTTCAAATCTGCCTATACTTTTTCAGCATCTTTATTAGATCTTTCCACTGTTCTTCTTCCTAAAGAGGCTAACTTGGCGTCTAATTGCTCTGGCTACCTGACAAGCGTCTGGGAGTCTTTCCAGAAACATGAACACAACCTGAAGGATTTGTCCTGTGGTTTTAGAAACTTTGCTTTCATCAATTTTAATGGACCCCGTATTTCATGGTCATAAACAAACTCAAGGGCAGCATGGTGATGCAGAGGTTAGCACTGCTGCGTCACGGCGCTGAGAAACCGGGTTCAATTCCGGCCCTAGGTCGCTGTCCTTTGCACTTTCTCCTTGTGTCTGCATGTGTCTCACCCCCACAGCCCAAAGATGTGCAGAACAGGTGAATTGGCAATGTTAAACAGCCCCTTAATTGGAAAACGAAAAGAATTGGGTACTCTACAATTCTAATAAAAATTAACTTAAATGGGCTAAACCCAGTAGATACATTCGGAGAATCTCTGGCGGAAAATAGTAAAAAATCCAACCCCTTGTTCCAATCTCTTGGATGTTCATGGGAATAGGCCCTAATCATGGTTTTGAGAGTCTGATAATATCTCTCCAAAGCTCCCTGAATTTGTGAAACATAAGTGGTTGATTTTAATGTTTTGATATCTAAACCACAAATTATCCTGAAATTTTTAGAAATGAAGTTAGATTGTACTTGAAAGTGTAGGCCATAGCATGGGAAAAACTGTGTCAACTTTTCTACCACTACCTTAGCTGCAGTTTTCTCAAAGGTATAGCTTCTGGAAATTGGGTAGTCATATGCATGACCATAAGAATGTACTGAAGCCCTACTTTTGTTTAAGGCAATGGTCCTACACAATCTTCTAATACCCAACAAAATGATTCTTCAAACACTGGTATGGATATTAAAGGCTCAGGTTTAATCACATGTTGCAGTTTACCGATTACCTGACAGGTATGGCAGATTCTACAGAATTACAATACATCCTTGTGCAGTCCGGGCAGAAATGCCTGTTAACTGATGCCTGAGTTTTCCGAATACCCACGTGTCCTGCCATTGGTATCTAATGCGTTATCTGCAGTACCTCCTATCATATTGGGGCGGTATCACTATCTAATGAACAACCTTCCAGTCCTCATCCACAGTTATGTTTTCACTTCCTCATTAGAACTCTGTTCTTAATGTAATAGCACTCTGGAACTCCCTCAGCCTCAACCTCTGAGAGAGCTGACTGTGCTAATCTATGTATCTCAGCATCTGCCTCCTGGGCCTCAACTACCAACCACTTCTTCTGAATTATCCTCATTCTCAAGGACAGTTATGGCCACTCTACCATCTGATGGTGATGTGACTTCAATCTCTGGTGGCGGACTTTGCTTAGCCATTGCCCTGGTCACCATACATGATGGAAATAGATCTGGAAATTGTTCTTGTAACTGTTCTGCCTCCTTATCTTCCCTCGGACTATCTGTAACCATGGGTGAATCTGCAACATTCACTCCTGCCAAATCATTCCCCAAAAGGAATTCTGCTCAGTACACTGGTAATTTCTCAAACACTTCAACAACTGATGGACCCACCAATAAATCACACTCCAATTGTACTTTGAAACCGGGATATAATCTCCAATTGTCCCATTTACTAATACCTTAGCTTTCATTGAACACTCTGGAGGGAGAACCGAATCTGTCTCCAGCAAGAGAGTTTGAGTAGTACCTGAGTCCCTGAAAATAGCTCTGGGTTTGGCTACATCAGTTGATGAAAATTGGGTGATCTTCTCTTGACAAAACTCCTGTATATCTTTCATCTCCCTCATTTATCGTATCTGCTCCAACAGCAGTGTTTACCTCAGCTCTGCTAAGTCCAGTTAGAGCTACAGTCTGCACCGTAATATTCTCCACTTTTGTTCCCTTTTCAGAATCCCCCTTATGAACTCCAACACATCCCATGCGATTTCATCACAATTTCCAACATGCTGAACGAACATGTCCCACTTTATTACAATGTTAACACCTTCACCCTCAGTACCTTCCTTCCTGGTCTGAGGGAGGATCTCGGAGCATTCCCAGCCATCCATTCCTTACCTTAGTTGCCTGGCTTCGATCCACCCTCCCACTTCCTCTCATTTTCAGAATTATGGGGGTGACGGAACAAAGGTTCACCAAATTTGTGGATTAGCTCATAATCGTCAGCCATAATTGCTGCTTGCCTAGTGGTCGTCACCCTTTGAACTTCAACATGGATTCTTATTATAGAAGGTAAGGTTTTCTTAAATTCCTTTAAGAGAGTTATCTCTCTCAGAGCCTCATAAGTAGCCTTGACTCCCAATGTTCGTACCCATCTATTAAAATTGCTCTGCCTAACCTGTTCAAATGTGGCTTACGTCTATCCCGGCTGTCTCCTTAAATCCCAAAACTTTTGGCTATATGCCTCGGGAACTAATTCAGTATTATTATTATATGCACCTAGAATATCCTTTTTTACCTTGTCATAATCCTTCGACACCCCCTCTGACAGGGAGGCATAAACCTTCGGTGCCCGCCCTGTCAATTTACTCTGCATGGGTAATGTCTACTTTTCTTTTGGCCACTCCATTTGGGTTGCTATTTTCTCAAATGTCCTAAAAAATGTTTCTACAGGGTAGCATGGTGGCACAGTGGGTTAGGCCCGCTGCTTCACGGCGTCGAGGTCCTAGGTTCGATCCCGGCTCTGGATCACTGTCCGTGTAGAGTTTGCACATTCTCCCCGTGTTTGCGTGGGTTTCGCCTCCACAACCCAAAGATGTGCAGGATAGGTGGATTGGCCACGCTAAATTGCCCCTTAATTGGAAAAAATGAATTGGCTACTCCAAATTAAAAAAAAACATTTCTACCTCCTTCTCTTCAAATTTTTGCATGGTGTGCATAAATTTAAATATATCGCCATTCGGTTCCGTTCTAAAATTAGGCTCCCCTCAACTTTCTTGTAGCTCCCAAATAATTTCTTAAGCCCTAACCTGGAACTCTCTCTTTTGCTTTTTCCTCGCTCTCTCTCTCTCTCTAATTCCAAACTCCTAATTTCCATCTCCATTTCTTTTTCTTTTTGCCTCAGCTCTATTTTCTTCTTGCCACAACACAGACTGTTTCTGGCATTTGTTTCAAATTTAAATGCTGAGCAATTGCTTCAACTATCTCCACCATCTGAGCTCTAGCTCTAACTCACTTACCAATTCAACTAGTTTGTCTTTTCAAAGCGTTTCTAAAGGACATTACTGAACCAGATGGGTTTTTACAACAATCGACAATGGTTTCATGGTCATCATCAGATTTTTAATTCCAGATTTGTTTTATTGAATTCAAATTCCACCATTTGCCCTGGTGGGATACGAACCCGGCTTCCCAGAGCATCACCATGGGTCTCTGGATTATTAGTCCAGTGACACTACCACTACGTCATTGCCTCCCCTAAATAAACCAGAGATAAGTCGTCCACCTGAAAAAAAACACTGAGCAGTTTTCAGGCGATCCTATTACATTACTACAAACCTGGCGTCTCTTTTCAATTTATACTGTAAATTTATACAGCAAATTTCACTGTCTACCATTCCAAATTTCCCGGGCCCAAGCCCCCAAATCATGTTCAGACACCTAGGCTAGTGTATGGTCAATTCTATCCCCATATGCCCTGAAGTCACAACACAAGTGAATGAACCAATAATTCTTCTAAAAATATGCAAAGTTGGCAAAATAATTACAGTCACCAAGTTTGTAAATGTAAACACGATTACTGTTTATTTATAATAAGAACTATCATGAAATATACAGTAAATATAACTGGTTAATGACAAGTTAATACCTAATACCCTACTTTAACATATCCCCACCCTCTGTACACACACACATAAGACAGACAAACACAGAGGGATAGAAAGGAATAAAAATCATAAGTGGAGGGAAGAAAGAGGGAGGGATTCTCCGCTTGCTGACGCTGATTTTGTAATCATAAGTGCTAATCACTGCACCACCATGCTGCCCTTGAGTTAGCTTATGGTCATGAAATACGGGGTCCATTAAAATTGATGAGAGCAAAGTTTCTAAAACCACAGGACAAATCCCTTTTTAATGAGTGAATTGGGTCGGAGCCTGTTGTGGGATGCTCCACCCCCTCCAAAACGGTATCATCGAGGAGTACACTGCATGCCATTGGAACGGCCTCAGGACGTTACCGGAAGGCCTTCCCCGATGCTCAGCCCCCAATGGGCCGTGATCTCGACAATGCAGGTACATGTAGCCTCAGCGGTCAGGAACCCGGCATGGTGGCTGCGGATTGTGTCCAGCACCACCACAGTCAGGCAGGAGCCGTGCTGCAGGCTGGGGGTGGGGGGGGGGGGCTTCTGCGAGGGCTGGGGGGACTGGTGGGGTGTGGCAAGGGGATGGCTAGTAGGGCCCTATTTGGCAGGTCAGGCCCACGCGCAGTTGGCACCATGTTGTACCGCACGACCATTGCAGGTCATCGCCGTGCGCATGCGCGGCCATGGGCCCGGCAATTCTCCTGACGTTTATGTCGGGAAGGCCATGCGTTTTACATGGCGCGACTGCTGGCCCCTCACCGGTCAGAGGATCGGTGCTGGGGTCTTGCTGAATTTCTCCCACATAAAATGCCACGGATCCTCCTGACATAGCCCCAAAATTGGAGAATCCAGCCAGAGTCTTTGTTTCAGATGATGGTCCTTTGCACACTTTTTTCGCAGCAAGCTTGCAGATTAAAGTCTCTAGTTTACAGCCGGTAATGATCTTCTTTGCAGATTCATTCCTTCAGGTACTCGGTAGTTTAAAAGTCCATTACTCACAGCCTTTCCTGAAGACGCACCTTACTTCTGTTCAAACATTGCTTTCAGTTTGATGTTTCTCTTCAGGCATCTGTAGGTTCAAGAATACAGCGGCCGCAAGCTTTATGGAGACTGACAGCCCTCAGAGTAGCCTTCTGGAGAGAGTTAGCTGGGTCTTTCTCGATAGAGTTAGCTGGATCGTTCTTTCACCATGCCAGAATCAAAGCTGAAACCAAACTCAAACTTTGAACTCTGAAAAGTATGCAAGTGGGATCAGATCCAATCACCACCTGTTGCCGGGCAGAGCACAGCCATTTGGGCCAATCCATTGGCCACCAGCCAATCAATTAAATTAAGTACCAACCCACCTCTCTGTCAGTAATGCCAGCCAGTCTACAGATTCTGTTTAAACTAGCACAGCCTTTTGTATTCTTCTTGCTTGAATTAAATATTAAGACTTCTTGCCTTAAAAAGACATGTCCAATAATCATCCTTGGATCAAAAATGTAATAGCAAAAATGAAAGAAAGGGGAAATAAGGGAATACACAGGGAGTAACAGTAAGGACCCTTACATTTGTCTAATGTTCAAAGATTAACATTCATGCAATAGTGTTACTGCATTCTTTGATGCAGTTAGACTCAGAGGAACCAACTCTCCTTCATGAAAATTAATTGAAATAGGTCATTTTAATAGGCCCGTACCAGCCTTCCCGAACAGGTGCCGGAATGTGGCGACTAGGGGCTTTTCACAGTAACTTCATTGAAGCCTACTTGTGACAATAAGTGATTATTATTATTATTAATAATAAAGTTAATAAAGTTAAAGTTTAAACAATTGAAGTTGAAAGAATATTGCTAACAATGGGTTAATTCACCTTATTTAATAAACCAACTAATTTATAATTATTTAACAAGTGACATAATCGTACTGGATTGACAAAGATAGAGGAAACTCCAGGGATTTTCTTTGTGTGTGGACGTGTTGGAAGATAAAGTACATGATTATTTCCTCCTAGTCTTTGAAACAGTTAGTATCAGGTGCATTTTCAGGTGATGGCAGTTTACTCATGACTCAGTGCCAGCTGCTACATCTCATTTTGCTTCAATGGCTGCATCATCAGCACGTATGTACACCTTGTTTTAAAATAACTGCCGTTTGCAATCTTTGATGACTGTCCTGAACATCTGGAACCTCCTGAGACAGCATTTTACTCTGTTACAAGGCTTTCATCTCTCAGTACATGGAAAAGGAACCGTTTTGTTGATGAATGCACAAATCTGAGAAATGTCCTCCGGTAAACTATAGGTGTTGACAAGGAAAAGAAACATCCAGGCCGAGCGTAACGAGCTACGTATATAACCTGATCTAGTTGCTTTAAACTTTATCCTATTAGCAAGATTATCTTCAAAGAAAAGATGGCCACTGACTACTTCTACCACAGGAAGTGGCTGAGGTAAATATCTCAGATGATTTTTCATAAGTTCATAAGATATAGGAACAGAATTAGGCCATTTGGCCCATCGAGTCTGTTCTGCCATTTTATTATGGCTGCTATGATCCTCATCTGCTACCTTCAATGCTACAGACCAAGAGGTGGATTGCAAAATCAGCCAGAGCATCTCCTCCCTAGAAACGTGACCTAGGAGCAGGAGGAGGCAATTTAGCCTCCCGAGCCTAACACCCTCAATGTGATCATAACTGATCTCATCCTGGCCTCAACTCCACCGTATTGCCCATTCTCCATAACCTTCAACCCATTATCAATTAAAAATCTATCTAACTCCTCCTGAAATTTACTCATTGTCCCTGCACCCACTGCACTCTGGGGTAGCGAATTCCACAGACCCTTATACCAATTATACCAACCCTTATACCACCAAAAAGGAAGGACGGTAGAAAGAGGGAATATCGACCGTGGATAACAAAGGAAATGAGGGAGAGTATCAAATCGAAGGAAAAAGCATACAAAGTGGCAAAGATTTGTGGGAGAATAGAGGACTGGGAAATCTTTAGGGGGCAACGGAAAGCTACTAAAAAAGCTATAAAGAGGAAGATAGATTATGAGAGTAAACTTGCTCAGAATATAAAAACAGATAGTAAAAGTTTCTACAAATATATAAAACAAAAAAGAGTGGCTAAGGGAAATATTGCTCCTTTACAGTATGACAAGGGAGATTTAATAATGGGAGATGAGGAAATGGCTGAGGAACTGAACAGGTTTTTTGGATCTGTCTTCACAGTCGAAGACACATGTAACATGCCAGTGACTGATAGAAATTAGGCTATGACTGGTGAGGACCTTGAGAGGATTGTTATCACTAAGGAGGTAGTGCCTCACAAACCTTATTGAGTTCTTTGAGAAGGTGACCAAGCAGGTGGATGAGGGTAAAGCAGTTGATGTGGTGTTTATGGATTTCAGTAAAGCATTTGATAAGGTTCCCCATGGTAGGCTACTGCAGAAAATACGGAGGCATGGGATTCAGGCTGACTTAGCAGTTTGGATCAGAAATTGGCTAGCTGGAAGAACCACCTGGTGGTGGTTGATTGGAAATGTTCAGACTGGAGTCCAGTTACTAGTGGTGTACGACAAGGATCTGTTTTGGGGCCACTGCTGTTTGTCATTTTTATAAATGACCTGGAGGAGGGCGTAGAAGGATGGGTGAGTAAATTTGCAGATGACACTAAAGTCGGTGGAGTTGTGGACAGTGCGGAAGGATGTTACAAGTTACAGAGGGACATAGATAAGCTGCAGCGCTGGGCTGAGAGGTGGCAAATGGAGTTTAATGCAGAAAAGTGTGAGGTGATTCATTTTGGAAGGAATAACAGGAAGACAGAGTACTGGGCTAATGGTAAGATTCTTGGCAGTGTGGATGAGCAGAGAGATCTCGGTGTCCATGTACATAGATCCCTGAAAGTTGCCACCCAGGTTGAGAGGGTTGTTAAGAAGGTGTGTTAGCATTTATTGGTAGAGGGATTGAGTTTTGGAGCCATGAGGTCATGTTGCAGCTGTACATAACTCTGGTGCAGCCGCATTTGGAGTATTGCGTGCAATTCTGGTCGCCGCATTATAGGAAGGATGTGGAAGCATTGGAAAGGGTGCAGAGGAGATTTACCAGAATGTTGCCTGGTATGGAGGGAAGATTTTATGAGGAAAGACTGAGGGACTTGAGGCTGTTTTCGTTGAGTGAAGAAGGTTAAGAGGTGACTTAATTGAGGCATACAAGATGATCGGAGGATTGGATAGGGTGGACAGTGAGAGCCTTTTTCCTCGGATGGTGATGTCTAGCACGAGGGGACAGAGCTTTAAATTGAGGGGAGATAGATATAGGACAGATGTCAGAGGTAGGTTCTTTACTCAGAGAGTAGTAAGGGTGTGGAATGTCCTGCCTGCAACAGTAGTGGACTCGCCAATACTAAGGGTATTCAAATGGTCATTGGATAGACATATGGACGATAAGGGAATAGTGTAGATGGGCTTTAGAGTGGTTTCACAGGTCGGCGCTACATCGAGGGCCGAAGGGCCTGTACTGCGCTGTAATAGTCTATGGGCAAGCTAATGGGGCTAAAGGTAGACAAGTCTCCTGGCCCTGATGGAATGCATCCCAGAGTATTAAAAGAGATGGCTAGGGAAATTGCAAATGAACTAGTGATAATTTACCAAAATTCACTAGACTCTGGGGTGGTCCCGGCGGATTGCAAATTAGCAAACGTGACACCATGTGTTTAAAAAAGGAGGTAGGCAGAAAGCGGGTAATTATAGGCCAGTGAGCTTAACTTCAGTAGTAGGGAAGATGCTGGAATCTATCATCAAGGAAGAAATAGCAAGGCATCTGGATGGAAATTGTCCCATTGGGCAGGTGCAGCATGGGTTCATAAAGGGCAGGTCATGCCTAACTAATTTAGTGGAATTCTTTGAGGACATTACCAGTGCGGTAGATAACGGGGAGCCAATGGATGTGGTATATCTGGATTTCCAGAAAGCCTATGACAAGGTGCCACACAAAAGGTTGCTGCATAAGATACAGATGCATGGCATTAAGGGGAAAGTAGTAGCATGGATAGAGGATTGGTTAATTAATAGAAAGCAAAGAGTGGGAATTAATGGGTGTTTCTCTGGTTGACAATCAGTAGCTAGTGGTGTCCTTCAGGAATCAGTGTTGGGCCCACAATTGTTCACCATTTACATAGATGATTTTGAGTTGGGGACCAAGGGCAATGTGTCCAAGTTTGCAGACAACACTAAGATGAGTGGTAAAGCAAAGTGCAGAGGATACTGGAAGTCTGCAGAGGGATTTGGATAGGCTAAGTGAATGGGCGAGGTTCTGGCAGATGGAATGCAATGTTGACAAATGTGAGGTATCTATTTTGGTAGGAATAACAGCAAAAGGGATTATTATTTAAATGATAAAATATTAAAACAGCTGCTGTGCAGAGAGACCTGCGTGTGCTAGTGCATGAGTCGCAAAAAGTTGGTTTACAGGTGCAACAGGTGATTAAGAAGGCGAATGGAATTTTGTCCTTCATTGCTAGAGGGATGGAGTTTAAGACTAGGGTGGTTATGCTGCAATTGTATAAGGTGTTAGTGAGGCCATACCTGGAGAATTGTGTTCAGTTTTGGTCTCCTTACTTGAGAAATTACGTGCTGGCACTGGAGGGTGTTCAGAGGAGATTCACTAGGTTAATCCCAGAGCTGAAGGGGTTGGATTACGAGTAGAGGTTGAGTAGACTGGGACCGTACTCGTTGGAATTTAGAAGGATGAGCGGGGATCATATAGAGTCATATAAAATTATGAAGGGAATAGATGGGATAGATGCAGGCAGGTTGTTTCCACTGGTGGGTGAAAGCAGAACTAGTGGGCATAGCCTCAAAATAAGGGGAAGTAGATTTAGGACTCAGTTTAGGAGGAACCTCTTCACCCAAAGGGTTGTGAATCTATGGAATTCCTTGCCCAGTAAAGCAGTAGAGGCTCCTTCATTAAATGTTTTTACGATAAAGATAGATCGTTTTTTGAAGAATAAAGGGAATAAGGGTGATGGTGTTCAGGCCGGAAAGTGGAGCTGAGTCCACACAAGATCAGCCGTGATCTCATTGAATGGCGGAGCAGGCTCAAGGGGCCAGATGGCCTACTCCTGCTCCTAGTTCTTATGTTCTTATGTTCTTATGTTTAGGAGAAGTAGTTTCTCCTCAAATCTGTTTTATATTTGCTACCTCTTAATCTAAGATTATGACCTCTCGATTTAGAAGGCCCCACAATAGGATGCATCAGCTCCACTTCTACGTTATCCATAGCTTTTAGCATCTTGCACACCTTAATTTGATCTCCCCTCATTCTTCGAAACTCCAGAGTTCATTGGCCTAAACTGTTCAATCTCCCCTCATACGACAAACCCCTCGGGCTGGATTCTGCGATCCAGCAGCTAAGTGTTGACGCCGTCGTAAAAGCCTGAGCGTTTTACAACGGCGTGAACGGGCCGCTGTGAGTAGCGATTCTGGCCCGCAAAAGGGGCCAGCACGGGCGCCGGGGGATGTGCAGGGGCAGCGGCCCCAGACTGCCATCAGATACGCGGGCGCGTCTATGATGCTGGCCTGCGTCGCTTAAGGTGCGCCAGTGGCGCTCAATCCCGAGACCCGCAAGATGGCCGGCGCAAGCCATGCCACCCCGAGGTTCAGGGACCACGATCTTGATACGCTGGTGGTAGCGGTAGAGGAGAGGAGGGCGGTCCTGTGCCCCAGACAGGGACACCACTACCCGCGCAGCACCGGCCAGCGTATGTGGAGTGAGGTGGGAAATGCCGTCAGCACCGTGGAGCACACCCCACGCACCGGCGATCAGTGCCGCAAAAAGATGCACGAATTAACGAGGGCAGCCAGGGTGAGTACACAGTGACGTGCCCCTGGCACCACCCCCTCATACCACCCACACATGTGAAAGGCACCCCCCCCCCAGAAGGATGGCACAACCCCCTACCTGACCCACATGGGCTGCACCCACCCATGTCAGCTGCTTTGGCTGGGTGCCCCGTGCTGCCATGTCATCATATACCCAACATCTGCGCTGTATGCATCCGACCGCCTAACACTGTGTTCCTCCCCCCAGGATAAGACTGCTCACAACCACAGGGAGCGTGAAAGAACCAGAGGGGGTCCACCCTTACTGCAACCGTTCATGAGCAGAGGGCAGTGGTCCTCGCAGGCGGAGCCGAGGATCGGGAGGTTGCCGGTTGCCAGTTCGGAGGTGCACCAGCAAGTGAGACTCCCCTGCCTGACTCCACCCCCTGACCCCATCCCCCGACTCCACCCCCTGACCCCATCCCCCCACTCCAACCCCTCACTCCATCCCCCCTCTCCACCCCATCCCCCCACTCCACCCCATCCCCTCACTCCACCCATCCCCCCACTCCACACCCTCACCCCACCTCCCACATTCCCCACATCCCCCACTCCACCCCCTCACCCCCGTCCACCTGTCTAATGACATATGCTGTCTTGAGTCGTCCAGGATCAGATGCCGGTGGTCCTGCCCGTCTGACGTTGCACGCCCATGGCCAGTGCCAGGTCCAGTGGTCCCCAGGGACGCAGGCCATGGCGGGGAGGGCAGGCGTCATGGAAGCCCTTCCACCGACACAGAGACCCAGGACACTGAAACCCAGAGGACGGATACCCAGGACACTGAAACCCAGTGGTCAGACACCCAGGACACCGACAGCCAGGACACAGACACCCAGGGCACAGATTCACACGACACCCAGGACACTGACACACAGAGGACGGGCACCCAGAGGACGGCAACCCAGAGGACCAAAACCCTGAGGACAGACAGACCGGACAATGACTCACAGACGGAGGTGACACAAGTACCATCGGGCCAAGGGTTGACGCAGGAGACCATGGACTTTGGCTCCGATGATGAACTTGACTTCTCATCACTGATGTCTCCTACACCCTCCACCATCGCAGAGACACTCACCTCGGTTGGGCAGTTCAGAGATGAGGATTCTGGGACACTCACTGGTGCGCACCACACAGCCGTACCGGTACAGCAGGTGGAGGTAGGAGTGGCAGAGGGGCCGGATGGTCAGAGGGCAGCCCAGCCCCAGCAGTTAGCTGCTGCCCAGATGGTGCCCAGGTTCCTGGACTTATCAGACTCACCCATAGACCCGATGCAGTTAGACACCCAGGGACTAGACAACGGGATGACGGCCGGCTTCCAGCAGCTGCAGACGCAAGTGGAGGGCTCCATCTGTGTCCAGGAGCAGGGAATGGTGACGGTCATGGCTGCCACCCAGGCCGACACTGCACGGGTGGCGTCTGCTTTGGAGGCAATGGGGGCGATGGTGTCGGCCATGGGTCAGGTCATGCAAGGCGTGGTGCGTCATGTGCATGCGTCATCCGTGGCCCAAGATAGGGCTGCCCTCTCACAGGCAGCCATGTGCAAGAGCCAGCTGGACATTTCAGCCGCGCTCCGCAGTCTGGCACAGTCTCAGCCCAGTCTCAGCATCGCTGAGAGCATCGGCGGCCTTGCCCAGATGCTGGATGAAGTCGCACAAGCCCAGAGGGAGGTGGCGCAGTCCCAGACAGGGATGGCCCACTCCCTGGGCTCCATCGCAGCTGACGTACAGACCCTGGTCGATACCACAGCGGGCCTCCAGGACAGGCAGCGCCAGGTGTCGGTGGCGCCTTGGGGCTTGTCTCCACTCGCAGCCCCATCCCATAGAGAGGCCAGGGGGCCACCGGGCACCCCGAGGGTGGAGGAGGTACTGGGACACTTTCCTGTGACTCCTACAGGGGAGGCCCCAGAACACAGCGGCACCTCGGACTCCCCCCATTCTGTCCCTGGTGCATCTGGTGGGCAATGGGCAGAACAGGGTGGCACCATGCCATCCAGGATTCCCGGGGAGCAGCCTGGTCCATCCAAGCTGGGCCGCCCCTGGAAATGAGCACCATCGTGGAGCCACATCGCAGGGCAGGAGTCTCAGCAGTCCGTTTCCACTCCTGCTGTACCGTCTGTGGAGGCACTGAGACATAGTGGTAGGGCCCGTAAGGCCAGGAAGTTAGACACCTAGTAAGTTGGCATGGGTACAGGGCACAGCTTAGTTATAGGGGCTAGGGCACGTGTATATAGCCGTTCTAATTAACCTCACTGTTACACCAATGCAAGCTGCCTCTGTGCTATGTCCGATGCCTGCGGGGTCGGGTCGGGGACTGAGTGCCACTGTGGACGAGGGGTGAGGGAACATTGAGCCCCGGTGGGTGTAATATGCACCCCTCCCCCGCCCGGACATTCACGTCATCCCGCCCCCAGCGATTCAACAGGGCCATGTGATGCAGTGATCAGGCCGCAAACAGGGACCACCCAGGTGGAGGGTATAAATGTGGCCATGAGTCAGGCATTGTCTAAAGATTTTGAGCTTACAACTCATCGCACAGCGGGTTGTCATCATCCTCCATGGCATTGACCACACCCGATTCCACAGGCAACCGTGTGAGCCCAGCCAGTTGTGCCGCAGGTGGATGTGTCATGGAGGGGTATTGTGCATGCGGTCGTGTGGGAGCCAAGGGTGGTGGGGGAGGTGCGTCTTATGGGTGTTGTGAGAGGTGGGGTGTGGGGTGAAGAGGTAGTGCCGTACAGTGGGATCAGTGCCCGTGCTCAGCGAGCCCCTACCCCCTAGTTGGCAAAACGTGCGGCGATCAATGCGTCCCGTGCTCGCTGACCAGCCTGTGGCATCGAGCAGCCTCCCATCCATATCCAGCCCCCATGTCCCATCGATTGCCCTCCCCCTCTCCATCCTCCTCATCTGGAGAGGTGTGCCATTCCTCGGGCTCCACCTCTGCCTCCTCCTCCTCCAGCACATCGCTCCTCTGCTGGGCTATATTGTGCAGGACGCAGTAGACCACAACGATGCGGCCGACCCTCTCCGACAGGTACTGGAGGGCCTCTCCAGAGCGGTCCAGGTACCTGAAGCGCATCTTCAACATCCCAAAGCACCTCTCCACCACACCCCTGGTTGCTGCATGGGCCTCATTGAAACGGGTCTCCGCATCGGTCTGTGTCCTCCGTATAGGCGTCATCATCCATGACCGCAGCGGGTAACCCCTGTCGCCCAGCAAACAGCCCTGCAGGGGGGTGGGGGGGGGCTTCCCTCGAACATGGCAGGGATGAATGATTGTGTGAAGATAAACACGTCATGTACACTGCCCGGGTACTGGGCGCAGATGCGCAGGATCTTCATCTGGTGGTCACAGACCACCTGAATGTTCATGAAGTAGGACCCCTTCCTGTTCATGAACACGTTCCAGTTATCCGCTGGTGGCCGCATGGCGACGTGCACCCCATCGCTCGTCCCCTATACCATAGGTATCCTGGCCACGGCAGCGAATCCTGCTGCCCGGGCATTCTGGTAGGTCCGGTCCACAGGGAACTGATTGTAGCGCTTCGCGGTGTCATATAGGGTGTCCGTCACTGCACGGATGCACCGGTGTACCGATACCTGGGAGATGCCGGACAGATCCCCACTCGCCGACTGGAACGGCCCCGTGACATAAAGGTTCAGGGCCACGTCATCTTGACGGACACTGGGAGAGCATGGCCTCCCCCAGTTCGACATGGTGCCAGGCGTGCCATCAGGTGGGAGGTATGGGCGATGGTTTCCCAGCTCATCCGGAGTCTCCTCCTGCATGCCCGGTCCGGCAGGTCCTCGAAGGACATGCGGCGCCGGTAGGCACGAGGCCTCATCGGGTGCCTCCGGCGCTGTGGCACCACCACCTCCTCCTCCTCCTCCTCCTCCTCTCCCCTTACCCCCTCCTCCTCCTCATCCACATTGGTATCCTCACCCTGTGCCTCGCACCCGTCGTTGTCCTCCTCCTCCTCCTGCGTCTGTCGGGCGGGCGGCCCTGCAGCTTGAGCAGGTGCCACCTGGTTCTCTGCAGCCCGTCCCTCTGCTGCAGCCACTGCTGCCGCCGCCTCTCTGAGCCGCTTGCTCCATGCTGCCACAGGGCTGCATGCAGGGCAACGGCCCACACCACGGCGGCCAACATCGCTGGCTGGTGGCCAAACATTATGATCTGCAGGGGGTGGGGGGGGTAGACAACAGGTTTAACAATGGCGCATGGCCCCCTCCACTACCAGATGCCTGGTTGGCTGCTTGCGCTACAGCCACGCATGCACCCCCACCCTTGGCCGCACCCTCTGTGCCCCGACTCCTGTTGCCCGTCCCTCCTGCTAGCATCACCGTTGGATCGCACTGCCCTCACTGGGGGCTGCCATGGGTGCGGCCCTGGACCTATGAACCTACCCACTACTGGATGCCGCTGGCTTGGTGTGCCGCCCCCTGGGGGACGTCCAGAACCCATCCGCACGGACAGGGGCTTGCATTCAGCCAATGCCCGGGGTTGGTGCCCATTAATCTGGCAGCAGTGGCGGCCATGGCTTTGGCATCGCCCTGCCATGGCAGGCAGTTCCCGGCCGGTGGGGCTGTCCTCCCCATGCCCCACCCCCAAACCTGGAGGCCCTCACCCCCTCGCCCCGTAGCCATAGGTCACCTCCACACCGACCCCTCACCTCCTGCTTCCGCATCGTGAGCCAGCAGGTTAGCACGGCGCCGGCGTGACCTGTGGTCTTGCCGTCGGGACTTCGGCCCACCCGGTTCGCAGAATCGCCGGGAGCTCGGAGAATCGCTAAACGGACCCCCTCAGGCGATTCTCCGAGCCGCGAGGCGCCGATCACGACCACGACATTTTTGCTTGTTGGCAGAATAGTGAAACGGCTTCAGACCGGCGTCGGGTGAAATACCGTCGGGAATGGCGATTCTCCAAACCGGCGCGGGCTCAGAGAATCCTGCTCCTCATCTCTGGAATCAATCTAATGCTGCTCCTACGAGCTGCCTCCAAATGCCACTTCATATTTCCTCAAATAAGGGGACCAAAACTGTGCATAATACTCCAGATGCGGTCTTACCAATGCTTTGTAGAGTTGCAACAACATTTCCTTACCTTTATACTCAATTCCTTTTGCTATAAATGGCAACA
Source organism: Scyliorhinus torazame (assembly GCF_047496885.1). Lineage (NCBI taxonomy): Eukaryota > Metazoa > Chordata > Chondrichthyes > Carcharhiniformes > Scyliorhinidae > Scyliorhinus > Scyliorhinus torazame. Next base: position 271,468,936 of record NC_092709.1, read on the forward strand.
TTCCATTTGCTTTCCTTATTATCTGCTGCATCTGCATGCTCGTTTCCTGTGACTCATGCACGAGGACACCCAGATCCCTCTGCATCGGAGAACCCCGAAGTCTCTCCTCATTTAAATAATAAGTTGCCTTTCCATTTGTTCAACCAAAATGCATAACCTCACACTTATCCACGTTAAACTACATCTGCCACATTTTGGTCTACTCTCCTAACCTATCTATATCCATTTGTAAGGTTCTTATTTCCTCATTGCAGTTTACTGTCACACCTATTTTTGTGTCGTCTGTGAATTTGACTATAGAACCTTCTATCCCTGTATCCAAGTCATTAATATTGATTGTAAATAGTTGGGGCCCAAGGACCGAACCCTGTGGTGCCCCACTAGTTACATCTTGCCATCCAGAAAAAGACCCATTTATCCCAACTCTCTGTCTCCAGTCCATCAGCCAATCTTCTATACAAGCTAATAAGTTACCACAAATCCGATGTGATCTCACCTTAGGAATTAACCTTCTGTACGGCACCTTATCAAACACCTTATGAAGTCCAGATATATTACATCTACAAGGTCCCCATTATCCACTTTGCTTGTGACATCTTCGAAGAACTCAAGCAAATTATTCAAACATGATTTGCCCTTCATAAAACCATGCTGACTCTGATGGATAGTGCTTTGGCTTTCCAAATGTCCTGATATTATGTCCTTGATAATTGATTGCAACAATTTTCCAACAACAGATGTTCAACTAACTGGTCTGTAATTTCCCACATTCTGCCTCCCTCCCTTTTTTGAAAAGGGCGTTACTAGCAGTTTTCCAATCCACTGGAACCTTTCCCATGTTCGTGGAATTTTGGAATATTATAACTAATGGATCCACGATCTCTGCTGCCACTCCCTTTAACACCATAGGATGAAGGTCATCAGGCCCTAGGAAATCCCGAGAGTTTCTTGAATAGCGATTCCCTATTAATGCTGATTGTTCCAAGTTCCACCCCTTCTATTACCTATGAATTTCCCTTTCCTATAGGAATGGTACTAGTGTCCTCCACTTTGAAAACTGATGCAAAGTATTGATTTAGCATCTGTGTTCCCCACTATTAACTCACCGGTTTCATCTTCCAAGGGGCCAACATTCACCTTGGTGACTCTCTTCCCTTGTATGTACCTGTAGAAGTATTTGCTAATCTTTTTGATATTCTGTGCTAGTTTTTTTTGTAATTTACCTTAGCTCTTTTTATTACTTTTTTAGTATCCCTTTGCTAATGTTTGAAAGTTTCCCAATCTTCCAGCCTGCCACTGGCTTCTGCAATATGATATAACTTAGTTTTTTGTCTTTATAATGTCCTTGACCTCCTTGCTTAGCCATGGATGTTTTTTTCCCCCTCTTCCCACCTTTCTTCTTAACTGGGGTATATTTTGGTTGTGAGGAATTGAGTATCTTCTTAAACAACTCCTTTCCTTAAAGGAATTCAGTAGAACTGTACATTGTTAGTGTTGTCTTTGGTCTAGTATGTGGCAGTTGTGGCTCTTGGCATATTAATAAGGCTGGAGGCAATATTATTAGTAAACTCTATCGTGATTTAACATTATGCTAACAATTTGGTCTCTGCACTATGCTCTACATTGAACTATCTCTCTCCATGCTCATTATCATGTGATCTTATATTTCTGATGATGTCGATTATATATTAACATAGTCAATATTAACCCTTCATATTACATCTTTCACCAAATCTCTGACTCAATAAATACTGCTTATTGCATCTGATATCTACGCTGAAAGTTCCAGTCTTCATCCCATGCTGAGACGTTCCCAGAGTCTGGGTGGTGTTAGTTCTTGGTGATGGTTATAGATTTTTGTTTGATTTTCACAAGACTCATTCTTTTTTGTTCTCTAGATTGCATCGGAGTCTAAAGATTTCACTGTTCTTTTCATGGTAAAATTTCAATAGTTCATCAACCTTGGTTTTTAATTTGTTATTCAACCAACTTTCCTGACTTATCAGCAATTTATTTTTCCTGTCCAAGGTGTTTTTCACAACAGTGAGAGACTTCTGATACATGATGGGCGTCATTCTCCGACCCCCCGCCGGGTCGGAGAATGGCCGTTGGCCGCCGTGAATCCCGCCCCCGCCCCCGCCGAAGTCTCCGGTACCGGAGATTGGGCGGGGGCGGGAATCGGGTCGCGCCGGTTGGCGGGACCCCCCGCTGGATTCTCCGGCCCGGATGGGCCGAAGTCCCGCCCAGAAATTGCCTGTCCCGCCGGCGTAAATCAAACCTGGCATTTACCGGCGGGACCAGGCGGCGTGGGCGGGCTCCGGGGTCCTGGGGGGGGGGCGCGGGGTGATCTGACCCGGGGGGTGCCCCCACGGTGGCCTGGCCCACGATCGGGTCCCACCGATCCGCGGGCGGGCCTGTGCCGTGGAGGCACTCTTTCCCTTCTGCCTCCGCTACGGCCTCCACCATGGCGGAGGCAGAAAAGACTCTCCCCACTGCGCATGCACGGGAAACTGACAGCGGCCGCTGACGCTCCCGCGCATGCGCTGGGAAACTGTCAGCGGCCGCTGACGCTCCCGCGCATGCGCCGCATTTCCGCGCCAGCTGGCGGGGCAACAAACGCCATTTCCGCCAGCTGGCGGGGCGGAAATCCCTCCGGTGTCGGCTTAGCCCCTCAATGTTGGGGCTAGGCCGCCAAAGATGCGGAGCATTCCGCACCTTTGGGCCGGCACGATGCCCGTCTGATTGGCGCCGTGTTTGGCGCCAGTCGGCGGACATCGCGCCGTTGGGGGAGAATTTCGCCCATGAAGTTGATCAAGTTATGGTTGAAGATCTGCCATTGGTGAATTTGTTTCTACAAATGTATTATTGAAGTCCTCATTTAAATGTCCTACTTCCTGTGACCAACACTCTTGCATTCTTACCAATACTCATTAGCAGAGACTAATTCCTCCCAAATGACATTCCTGCATTTTTTGATGCTCACCCTTCTTGGCCCTGGTCCAGTATTTTTTATTGCTAAAGTTTGTCTGGTTACTTTACCTGCTGTTCCAGGGAAACTCTCTGGTTTCCTTGAGTTTTCCAATTAATCTCCTCAACAGAGAAGTTGTAAAGTTGTGCAAGATTTCCAGCTTAACGGTGAGCATTATTTATTGTTGATAACTACAAGATTTCTGTGAGTTATCTTTCTTTATGTTGGTGTTTTGCAGTCTAATGTCCCTTGACTTTTAGCTGAATGCCTCCTGGACCATGGCGTCTTATAGTTGGTGGTTGGAGTCTTTCTGGTTTCAGCCACTTCTCTCCAACTGACTGAACTAAAACTCCTGCTCCAATGTCTAACTTGAACATTGACCATAATACCTGCACTCCAATAGTTTCCATTTGATCCTGTTACTTCTGTCAAAGATTGTACTTCCAGTTCTTGTTCTTCTTCATTCTCTTCAATGTCTTCAGTTTCTTGGATGGTCCATGACCTTGGCTGTTTCTCCTTTAATTATTGGGTTAAAGCTGTTTGCAGTAGCAAACCGATTTAAAATAACCTCTTCTTACAGGAATGGTACACTGCATTTTTGGCCGGGCACTCTTCGCTTCGCTGCAGCCTTTTCCAAAACAATGAGTACACTGAATACAGACAACTACATTTCATTTTCTTCTCCTTTGTCTCTGTTTGAGGTTAGATATGCTGCATTTATTTCATGCCATTAACTGGACTGTACCAGCCTGTTTTCTTCACAAGATTCATTTTTTGCCTTGCATAAAACCTTTGTTTTGTTTTGTCTATTCTGCCTACAGCACCATCTGTACAGCTTTTGATAAGGTGAGGTCTTCCGGCAACTGTAAAAAAATCTTTGTTTTATGTCCTGTCTGACCATATGTCACCTGCACTGCAGCTGATGGTTTATAGTAAGGGATTGACCTGCTAGTTTTTTCTGCTTATCCCAATGTTGTTATGTAGCGAATGAACCTGTGACACTAATTTGCCACTTCCCAGCTTGATCTGGGCCTACCATGTGGTGAAAATATCCTGGTAGAGGTAGGTCTTTTTCCATCTCTTCCATTTACTTTTGCATGTTTTAAGTACGGTTTGTTGTGTTATGTAATTTGGAATAACGCAAGCTGCAGTTTTGAGTAAAAGATGCTCCAGACTTTGAAGTGAGTGCAATGTGATTTATTTTATTAGTACAGTTCTCAATGAGTTTGACTCTCTGCTAATCTAAATGTAGTAACTCAGTCTAACTGAACCAGCCTTGCTCTAAGCATCGGGGTGTGATGCTGAGGTACCCTCAATAATGATGCTTAGAGATTAAACAGTAAAGAAGGCTTTATTAGACTAATAACTATGCTACAGCTATGGACGAGAGCTGACTGCTATACAGACCATGAGGCAGCCCTTTATGTATGGCTCCAAGATGGGCGGAGCCAGAGGCGGAGTCCCCAGGGTTCCAAGCCCGGTCTTAAAGGGGACATCACCTTACATGATGATAAGGCAGTAACTGTTCATCACAGATGCTGAGGATACACCCTGTCTCACTCTGTAGATGTTGGCCTGTGGAAAGAGACGGGGTATGAATGCCTCATCCCTTTTATAGTGAGATACCACCCCTGAGTGTTCTGACTGCTCATTGGTCGTGTCCTATTCCATGTGTTCATTAGCTGCATGTTTGCAAATCATGACACGGTTCAAGATTTTCCTGAACGGTTCTTATCTTGCAGTCGGTTCCCTCGCCGCTCTTTCCAGTCGCTGGACTCTTCGCATTTTGCTCCATGTACTGTCTTGAACTGTTGCCACAATCTGTGATTGTTGTCTTTGGAATGGTATGCAGTAGTCGTGCCCTTCAGTTTATTAATAGGGCTGGAGGTGATATTATGAGGAAACTCTATCTTCTATTTCATATTATGCTAACAATTTCCAAGTTTGTTTCTAAACGATGCACTGCATATAACTCTCTCACCGTCCTCTGTTATCATGTGATCTTATGTCACTGATGATGTAGACTAAAGACATAGTTTTATGGGTCTGTTAGCCATGGGTGTAAATCCTGCAAAAGCCACAAACTCTCACGAGAGGCCAAAAACAGGATTCGCACCAGCGAGATTTTGGAACACAATGCCAGGGATTTTCCGAGCCTCCGCGCCAAAATCGCACTCAGCGTGGGGGCGTTGGAACTTCATCACTTTAGGTCGGCGATGGGAGGAGGGGGGGTGTAGGCCATGTAGGGGCGGGGGCGGTGTTCGGTGTAGGGTGGGGGGGTTTAGGTGATGGCCTCAGGGGAATCGGCAGTCGTGCTGTGCCACATAGGCATACTGAGGGTTGGCGAGAGGAGCTGGACTCTCTCGACCAGGGGGTCGGACTTATGGCTTCTCACGTGCTTTCAGAGGAGGACAGGCCCTGGCATCGTCAGCCAGGACGGAAGTGAGACCCTGGAGGTGGATTTCCTGGGGAAGACAAATAGGCGGTCATGAGGGGTCTCATTTGTGGCTGTGCAGAGGAGCAACCAAATTGATTGGAGCGCGTCGGGGAGGACCTCCTGCCAGCGGGAAACTGGGAGACTTTTAGACCATAGGGTCAGAAGGACGTCCTTCCATACCGTCGTATTCTCCTTCTCCACCTGTCCGTTTCCCCGGGTGTTGTAACTGGTAGTCCTGCTCGAGGCAATGCCCTTACCGAGCAGGTACTGACGCAGTTCGTCGCTCATAAACGAGGAGCCCCGGTCACTGTGGACATAAGTGGGGAAACCAAACAGGTGAAGATGCTGTGCAGGGCCTTAATGACAGGGGTTGCGGTCATGTCAGGGCATGTGATGGCAAAGGGGAAACGGGAGTATTCGTTAACGACGTTAAGAAAATACACGTTGCGGTCAGTGGAAGGGAGGGGCCCTTTGAAATCAACGCTGAGGCGTTCAAAGGACTGGGATGCCTTCACCAGGTGGGCCTTATCTGGCCGATAGAAGTGCGGCTTGCACTCCGCACAGACTTGGCAGTCCCTGGTCATGGCCCTGACCTCCTTGGTGGAGTAGGGCAGGTTGCGGGCCTTGATGAAGTGGAGAAGCCGGGTGACCCCCGGGTGACAGAGGTCATTGTGGATGGCCTGGAGTCGGTCACCTTGCGCCTTGGCGCATGTGCCGCGGGACAGGGCATCTGGGGGCTCGTTGAGCTTCCCCGGACGATACATAATATCGTAATTATAGATGGAGAGTTTGATGCTCCACCTCAAGATTTTATCATTCTTGATCTTGCCCCGCTGTGTGTTGTTGAAGATAAAAGCTACAGACCGTTGGTTGGTGAAGAGGGTGTACCCACTACCAGCCGGGTAGTGCCTCCAATGCCGCACAGCTTCCACAATTGCTTGAGCTTCTTTTTCGACTGAGGAGTGTTGAATCTCGGAGGCGTTTAGGGTACAGGAAGAAAAGGCCACGGGCCTGCCTGCCTGGTTAAGGGTAGCGGCCAGGGCAACATCTGACGCATCACTCTCCCCATGCACGGGGGTGGACTCGTACACCATGTGTATCGCAACTTTGGTAATGTCTGTCTTGATGTGGCTGAAAGCCAGACGGGCCTCAGTCGTCAGGGGAAAGATGGTGGCTTTGATAAGTGGGCGGGCTTTGTCCGCATAGTTGTGGACCCACTGGGCATAATATGAAAAGAACCCTAGGCACCATTTCAGGACCTTGGGGCAGTGGGGAAGGGGAAGTTGCAGGAGGGGGTGCATGCAGTCGGTGTCGGGCCCTCGGACTCCGTTTTCCTCGACATAGCCGAGAATGGTTAGTCGGGTTGTGCGGAAAATGCATTTTTCCTTGTTGTAGTTGAGATTGAGGGCCTGGGCGGTTTGGAGGAACTTCTGAAGGTTAGCGTCGTGGTCCTGCTGATCATGGCCGCAGATGGTGGCGTTATCCAAGTACGGAAACATGGCCCGCAGCCCGTACTGGTCAACCATTCGGTCCATTGTTCTTTGGAAGACCGAGACCTCGTTGGTGACACCAAAGGGAACCCTGAGGAAGTGGAAGAGGCGGCCGTCTGCCTCAAAGGCAGTGTAGTGGCGGTCTTCCGGGTGGATCGGAAGCTGGTGGTATGCGGACTTCAGATCTACCGTGGAGAAAACCCGGTAGTGTGCAATCTGATTCACCATGCCCGCTATCTGGGGGAGGGGGTACGCATCGAGTTGCGGTACCGATTTATGGTTTGGCTGTAGTCTACAACCATTCGGTTCTTTTCCCCGGTCCTGACGACCACCACTTGGGCTCTCCAGAGGCTATTACTGGCCTCGATGATCCCCTTCCTCAGGAGCCGCTGGACCGCTGACTTGATAAAATTCCTGTCCTGGACACTGTACCGCCTGCTCCTGGTGACGACGGGCTTACAGTTGGCGGTGAGGTTCATGAAGAGTGAGCGAGGGGTGACCTTAAGTGTCGCAAGGCTACATACGGTGAGAGGGGGTAGGAGCCCGCCGAACATTAGGGTCAAGCTCCTGAGGTTGCACTGGAAGTCCAGTCCTAACAAGAGAGTAGCACAGAGATGGGGGAGGACATATAGTTTAAAATTGGCGTACTCGGCGCCCTGTATCGCAAGGTCCGCGGCACAGTAACCCAGGATCTGCACCGAATGTGATCCAGAAGCAAGGAAGATTGTTTGGGATGCGGGGGAAATCTGGAGAGAACATGTGCCTTACCGTGTCTGGATGTATGAAGCTCTCCCAGCTCCCAGAGTCAAACAGACAGGGCGTTTCATGTCCATTGACCCCGACGGTCATCATCGAGTTCCCGAGGTGCTTGGGCCATGACTGGTCGAGGGTGACAGCGCCAAGCTGCGGGTAGCCGGCGTGATCAAAGGTAGCGGGGTTGTCCAAAAATGGCTGCCCCCGTTGGTCGGGCAGTGTTGAAGATGGCGGCCACGATGGCAGCCCCCATCGGTCGCACGTGTCAGGTGGCGTTAAAGATGTCGGCCAAGATGGCGGCCCCCATGAGTCGCACGTGTCGGGTAGGGTTCAAAATGGCACGAGGCGGATGACGCGTCAGAAGGGGGCGGTACCGGCAGGCACGCAGCCACGTTGCGGGGTCTATGGGCCTGTGAGTCTGTGATTCGGGCCTGTGATTTAGGAGCTTTGAGTCGGGCCAAGCAGACTTTGGCGAAGCGTTCTTTCTTGCCGCAGTCGCTGCAGGTCGCGGTCCGAGCCGGGAAATGCTGCCTGGGGTGCAGGTTCTGACCGCAGAAAGAGCAGGACAGCGCCCCGGGTTGGGTGGGCAGCCACGCGGCTCAGGCCTAGGGCACCCTCAGGTCGGGTGACCACAAGGGAATCGCGTTGTCGGAGGGGAAAGCATTGAGGCTCTGGAAAGCTACTTCTAACGAGGTCTATAGTTGTACCGTCTCTTCTAGGTCGAGGGCGCCCTTTTCGAGCAGGCGCTGTCTGACATAGTTGGACCGGACTCCAGCCACATAGGTGTCCCGGATGACGAGTTCCATATGTTTCGAGACCGTGACGCCCTTGTAATTGCAGTTTTGAGCGAGTACCCTTAGGTCGCATAGGCATTCCTCCAGCGAATCCCCGGGGCATTGACGACGAGTGGTGAGGAGATTCCGTGCGAACACTTCATTCACCGGCTTCACGTAATGTCTTTTCAGGATCGCGATTGCGTCTGCGCACATGGTCGCTTACTCGATAAATACGGAGATTCGATGGCTCACCCGGGTGTGGAGGAGGCTCAGCTTCTGTGCCTCAGTGACAGCGGGCAAGGAGGAGGTGGCGAGGTAGGCCTCAAAGCAGCGAAGCCAGTGCGAAAAGATTCCTTTGCCTTCAGCTGCCTGTGGGTCGAGTTCCAGTTAATCAGGTTTGAGGGCGGCTTCCATAGCGATATCTTAGCTGATTAAATTGATGCGACCATCAATTCACACAAGACCATGAGTAGAAGTGAACAGTGGTTTTAATCAGCTAGATCTGTGCCTGCCTGCGACTGCTTTGTACTGAGTGCTGCCTACAGGCTGCAGATCTATATACCACCCCCGAGGGGGCGGAGCCATAGGCGGAGCCCACAAGGGCATCAACATAATACAACGCAATGTAATGCAATACAATGGTGAATGGTAGCAGTAACACATTCACCACAAATGTTAAGGGAGGGAACAACCTGACGGGAGGCTACAGGTGACTCTGAAAGGGTGAGGACATTGACCAGAGCTAATCAAGCGATGAAGCTTAAAGGGTATCAGACATGTGGGTGAGTACCAGCCGCCAGAGCAGGTAAGGGAATGGCAGAATCAGGTACCAGAAGAACGTGAGGTGTTCAGAGGATCTGAAGACAACCAGCTGGAACGTCTGTCTGCCTGTCTGTATATCTGTGTGTGTGGGGAGGGGGGGGGGGTCACTGTGTGCCTGGGGGAGGTGGTTCGCATTAATTTTTAAATCGGAGATAGACTGCCCTGACCTCGGGAGTCCCAACGTTGTTGGCTTTTTCTGACCCCGCCAGTGTTACAGCGTGGGCCACACCACCAGATTATTTTTCTTCCAATTGCTGCACAATATGGCGAGAAAAGCCAACTGGACAGTCAGCAAGCTGCATGCAGCACTTTTGGCCTGCGCCAGCACTTAGAAGTAAAAAGGGAAAATCCCACCCAAGGATTCTCCAACAACCCACATTTATATAACATATTTAATATGGTGAATATCCCAAGGTGCTACACAGGAATATTAACAAACAGAATTTAACACCAAGTCACAGAAGAGGCAGAACACTTCATATGCCGAGGATTTTCACCCTGCCGCCCCAAAGAACCGAGGGCTCACCCCTGCCCATAACGCCTGTCCCGCAACCATTTCATGTTTGGTGGGGCATTAATTGGTTAAGGGCGTAACTTCTGCCCCCATCTGTGGAAGAAGAACTGCCTTGATGAGCTTGCAGCCAATCAGATAGTCAGCAGCTCTGTCGTCCCAGCAGCTCTGCAGTCCCAACAGTGCCAGGTTTGAAGAGTGGCCACTGTTGGGACTACAGCCAGTCCCTGAGGAAGAAGGGGTTAATGGTGGCTGGACAAAAGCTGGGCCCAGCATGTTCTTGGGGCCTGACTCGCAGGACATTGAAGAGAGTGAGGATGTTGCGGGAACTGGGTTTCACAGACTGTGGGAGAGGATTAAAAGAGGGAATAAGATCAAAAGACAGATGGGCCGAATGGCCTCCTTCTGCACTGTACATTCTATGATTCTATGATTCTATGGCTCCACTGCACCCCATAAAATGGGTGACAGGTTAAGGGTGAGTGGATAGGTAGCAGCCACATGCTGCATCTTATAAGCTCCATGCCTTCAAATCACTGGTGGGGGGACTGTAAAATTCCACCCAAAGAGTTAATAGGGCAGATGATAAAAGCTTAGTCAAAGAGGTAATTTCTAAGGAGTATTTTAAAGGACAAAAAGTGAACGAGGTGTGGACAGATTTAGGGAGGGCACTGAAGATCTTTGGACATTGGCAGTCAGTGTGATTAAAATCCGCCACGCATAAGGGTCTAAAATTAGTTGTGACCGCAGAGTTCTCAGACTGTTGGAGGCCTGGAGGTGGTTACAGAGATCGTGACGGGTGCGGACATAGAGAGATTTGAAAACAATTATCAACATTGTAAAACTGAGGCACACCAGACTGAGAACCAATGTATGTTAGCGAGCACAGAGGTGATGTGAATCTGCAGCAAAGTTTTGAATGAGCATAAATATTTATGCAGCTTTCGAGGTTGGTCAGGAGGTTTACATTAGTCAAATCAAGCAGTACAAAGGCATGGATGAGGGTTTCAGCAAGTTCACATATGAACAACAAATGTGACTGATCTTATTTGTATTGACTCATCATCGTTAAAAACCTTGAGAATATTTATTAACTGAGCTCAAACATTTTTAAAAAAATTATGTTTGATGGAGTCAGTGTCAGTGGATACATACTCCAGTATTAGACAGTGCCTTTGAGAAAATTAGAGTCAGAGGCCTACCGCACAGAAATGGTCTTTCAGCCCATCGCGTCTGCACCAGTCAAAAACAATCACCTATGTATTCTCATCCCAGTTTCCAGCACTTGGCCCATAGCCTTGTATGCCTTGGCATCACAAGTGCACATCTAAATACTTCATAAGATTTTCTTACTGCTAGTCAAGAGCAGTATTACGGTGGCGGAGAGGATGCTAGATGGGGACTCTTCTTCCGAGGTAGTATGGGCTGAAGTTAGAAACAGGAAAGGAGAGGTCACCCTGTTGGGAGTTTTTTATAGGCCTCCTAATAGTTCTAGGGATGTAGAGGAAAGGATGGCGAAGATGATTCTGGATAAGAGCGAAAGTAACAGGGTAGTTATTATGGGAGACTTTAACTTTCCAAATATTGACTGGAAAAGATATAGTTCGAGTACAATAGATGGGTCGTTTTTTGTACAGTGTGTGCAGGAGGGTTTCCTGAAACAATATATTGACAGGCCAACAAGAGGCGAGGCCACGTTGGATTTGGTTTTGGGTAATGAACCAGGCCAGGTGTTGGATTTGGAGGTAGGTGAGCACTTTGGGGACAGTGACCACAATTCGGTGACGTTTACGTTAATGATGGAAAGGGATAAGTATACACCGCAGGGCAAGAGTTATAGCTGGGGGAAGGGCAATTATGATGCCATTAGGCGTGACTTGGGGGGGATAAGGTAGAGAAGTAGGCTGCAAGTGTTGGGCACACTGGATGAGTGGGGCTTGTTCAAGGATCAGCTACTGCGTGTTCTTGATAAGTATGTACCGGTCAGGCAGGGAGGAAGGCGAGGAGCGAGGGAACCGTGGTTTACCAAGGAAGTGGAATCTCTTGTTAAGAGGAAGAAGGAGGCCTATGTGAAGATGAGGTGTGAAGTTTCAGTTGGGGCGATGGATAGTTACAAGGTAGCGAGGAAGGATCTAAAGAGAGAGCTAAGACGAGCAAGGAGGGGACATGAGAAGTATTTGGCAGGAAGGATCAAGGAAAACCCAAAAGCTTTCTATAGGTATGTCAGGAATAAGCGAATGACTAGGGAAAGAGTAGGACCAGTCAAGGACAGGGATGGGAAATTGTGTGTGGAGTCTGAAGAGATAGGCGAGATACTAAATGAATATTTTTCGTCAGTATTCACTCAGGAAAAAGATAATGTTGTGGAGGAGAATGCTGAGCCCCAGGCTAATAGAATAGATGGCATTGAGGTACGTAGGGAAGAGGTGTTGGCAATTCTGGACAGGCTGAAAATAGATAAGTCACCGGGACCTGATGGGATTTATCCTAGGATTCTCTGGGAGGCCAGGGAAGAGATTGCTGGACCTTTGGCTTTGATTTTTATGTCATCATTGGCTACAGGAATAGTGCCAGAGGACTGGAGGACAGCAAATGCAGCCCCTTTGTTCAAAAAGGGGAGCAGAGACAACCCCGGCAACTATAGACCGGTGAGCCTCACGTCTGTAGTGGGTAAAGTCTTGGAGGGGATTATAAGAGACAAGATTTATAATCATCTAGATAGGAATAATATGATCAGGGATAGTCAGCATGGCTTTGTGAAGGGTAGGTCATGCCTCACAAACCTTATTGAGTTCTTTGAGAAGGTGACTGAACAGGTAGATGAGGGTAGAGCAGTTGATATGGTGTATATGGATTTCAGCAAAGCATTTGATAAGGTTCCCCACGGTAGGCTATTGTAGAAAATACGGAGGCTGGGGATTGAGGGTGATTTAGAGATGTGGATCAGAAATTGGCTAGCTGAAAGAAGACAGAGGGTGGTGGTTGATGGGAAATGTTCAGAATGGAGTACAGTCACAAGTGGAGTTCCACAAGGATCTGTTCTGGGGCCGTTGCTGTTTGTCATTTTTATCAATGACCTAGAGGAAGGCGCAGAAGGGTGGGTGAGTAAATTTGCAGACGATACTAAAGTCGGTGGTGTTGTCGATAGTGTGGAAGGATGTAGCAGGTTACAGAGGGATATAGATAAGCTGCAGAGCTGGGCTGAGAGGTGGCAAATGGAGTTTAATGTAGAGAAGTGTGAGGTGATTCACTTTGGAAGGAATAACAGGAATGCGGAATATTTGGCTAATGGTAAAGTTCTTGAAAGTGTGGATAAGCAGAGGGATCTAGGTGTCCATGTACATAGATCCCTGAAAGTTGCCACCCAGGTTGATAGGGTTGTGAAGAAGGCCTATGGAGTGTTGGCCTTTATTGGTAGAGGGATTGAGTTCCGGAGTCAGGAGGTCATGTTGCAGCTGTACAGAACTCTGGTACGGCCGCATTTGGAGTATTGCATACAGTTCTGGTCACCGCATTATAGGAAGGACGTGGAGGCTTTGGAGCGGGTGCAGAGGAGATTTACCAGGATGTTGCCTGGTATGGAGGGAAAATCTTATGAGGAAAGGCTGATGGACTTGAGGTTGTTTTCGTTGGAGAGAAGAAGGTTAAGAGGAGACTTAATAGAGGCATACAAAATCATCAGGGGGTTAGATAGGGTGGACAGTGAGAGCCTTCTCCCGCGGATGGAAATGGCTGGCACGAGGGGACATAACTTTAAACTGAGGGGTAATAGATATAGGACAGAGGTCAGAGGTAGGTTCTTTACGCAAAGAGTAGTGAGGCCGTGGAATGCCCTACCTACTACAGTAGTGAACTCGCCAACATTGAGGGCACTTAAAAGTTTATTGGATAAACATATGGATGATAATGGCATAGTGTAGGTTAGATGGCTTTTGTTTCGGTGCAACATCGTGGGCCGAAGGGCCTGTACTGCGCTGTATTGTTCTATGTTCTATGTTCTAAATGTTATGAGAGTCTTTGCCTTCACCACACTTTTAGGCAGTGAGTTCCAGACTCCCACCACTGTCTGGGTGAAAAAGGTTTCCCTCACATCCCCTCTTCACTTCCTACCCCTTACCTTAAATCTATGCCCCCGAGTCATTGATCATCCACCAAGGGGAAAGGCTTCTTCCTGTCCACTCTATCTATTCCTCGCATAATTTCATACATCTGAATCATGTACCCCTTAGAGTCCTCTGCTCAAAGGAAAACAAGCCCAGTCTATCTCATCTCACTTCTCAGCTAAAACTCTCCAGCCGAAGCAACATCCTGGTAAATCTCCTTTGCACCCTTTTCAGTGCTATCACATCCCTCCTATAATGTAGATTCCAGAACTGCACATAATACTCTAGCTGTGGCCTAACTAACATTTTGTAGAGTTCCAGCATAATCTCCCTGCTCTTAAACTCTTTGCCTCAGTTAATAAAGACAAGTATACCATATGCCACCTTAACCACTGTATCCACCTGCTCTGGTAACTTAAGGGACGGTGAACTAGCACATTAAGGTCCCTCTGATCCTCGGTGCTTCCTAGGGTCCTGCCATTCATCATGCTTTGCTTGTCTTGCCAAAGTGCATCAGCGCACACTTAGCAGAATTGAATTCCATTTGCCACAGATCAGCCTGTCTGACCAGCCCGTCTGTATCCTCCTGTAATCTTTCTCACTATTTACCACCCCACCAATTTTCGTATCATCTGCAAACTTACTAATCAACCCTTCTACACTCAAGTCTATATCAAGTCTATATCATTTATATAAAGTACAAACAGCAACGGTCCCACTACTGATCCCTGTGGGACCCCACTGGGCACAGGATTCCAGTCAGAAAAACACCCCTCGACCATTATCCCACTCCGTCAATTCTGGATTCAATTTGCCAAATTTCCTTGGATCTCATGGGCTCTTATCTTTGCTATCAGTCTCCTATCTGAGATTTTATCAAAAGCTTTGCTGAAGTCTTAGTCGATTACGTCAAATGCGTTGCCACCATCTACACACCTGGGGCGGGATTCTACGATCCCCGCCGGGTCGGAGAATCGCCGGGGGCTGGCGTGAATCCCGCTCCCGCCGGTTGCCGAATTCTCCGGCACCGGATATTCGGCGGGGGCGGGAATCGCGCCGCACCGATTGGCGCCCCCCCCCCGGCGATTCTCCGGCCCGCGATGGGCCGAAGTCCCGCTGCTGGAATGCCTGTCCTGCCGGCGAGAATCAAACCACCTCTCTTACCGGCGGGACAAGGCAGCGTGGGCGGGCTCCGGGGTCCTGGGGGGGGGTGGGGAGGCGTGGGGCGATCTGGCCCCGGGGGTGCCCCCACGGTGGCCTGGCCCGCGATCGGGGCCCACTGATCCGTGGGCGGGCCTGTGCCGTGGGGGCACTCTTTTCCTTCCGCCTTTGCCATGGTCTCCACTATGGCAGAGGCGGAAGAGACCCCCTCCACTGTGCATGCACGGGGATGTCGTGAGCGGCCGCTGACGCTCCCGCGCATGCGCCGCACGGCAAAGTCATTTCCGTGCCAGCTGGCGGGGCACCAAAGGCCTTTCCCGCCAGCTAGTGGGGCAGAAATCAGTCCGGCGCGGGCCTAGCCCCTCAAGGTGAGGGCTCGGTCCCCCAAGATGCGGAGAATTCTGCACCTTTGGGGTGGCGCGATGCCGGACTGATTCGCGCCGTTTTTGGCACCGGTCGGCGGACATCGCGCCGATTGCGGAGAATCCCGCCCCTGATCACCTCTTCGAAAAATTAATTCAAGTTGGTCAGACATGAACTCCCCTTAACAAAACCAAGTTGACTGTTCTTGATTAATCTGTGCCTCGCCAAATGCAGATTAAGTTTGTCTCTCAGAATTGCTTCCAATAGTTTCTGACCACTGAGCTTTTACTGACTGGACTCTAGTTTACTGGCCTAGTCCTTCCTCCCTTCTTGAATAATGGTACCCCATTGGCTATCCTCCAGTCTTCCAGCACCTCTCCTGTGGCCAGAGAGGAATTAAAAATGACTACCAGCGCCCCTGCTATTTCCCCCCTTCCCTCATTCAGCAGCCTGGAACACATTTTATCTGGCCCTGGAGATTAAGCCAGACCTCTTAGAACCTCCTCTTTGCCGAGGTCAATTTCTGAAATTTTATCAAAGGCCTTCTCCCTGATTTCTATACCCACGCCACCCCTCTCACTGGTGAACACTGACACAATGCATTAATTTAGAACCCCACCTATGTCCTCTGGCTCCATACACACATTACCACTGTGGTCCTTGATGGGCCCTACTCTTTTTCAAGTTATCCTTTAATCCTTAATGTACTTGTAAAACCACTGAGGATTTTCCTTTATTTTACCTGCCAGTATCCTTTCATGTTCCCTTTTTGCTCTCCTAATTTCCTTTTTAAGTTCCCTCTTGTACATTCTACACACCTCAAGGGCTTTTGCTGTTTTGCGCCCTCGATATCTGCCATAAGCTTCTTTTTTCTCCTTATCCAATACCCGATATCAGGGTTCACTGGATTTGTTGGTCCCGCCCTTTTGCTTTATTGGAACATGTTGGCCTTGTACTCTCCCTATTTCATTCTTCAATGTGTCCCACTGTTCTGTATAAGATTTACCTAAAATTGTCCGCTCCCAGTCCACTCTGGCCAAATCATATCTGATCTTATTAAAATCAGCCTTCCCCCAGTTTAGAACTTCGGTCTCAGGCCCATCCTTGTCCTTTGCCATAACAATCTTGAATCTAACAGAGCTATGATTGCTGTCTTTCAAGCATGGACATTTAAAACAAAAGGATATTGATGATACAATTCAAATAGAAGGGTAAAATTTTGCAATCATAACCTGGGTATAAAACATCACCGAAGCAGGTGCACAAAGAGAAAAATTGGAGAAACATTCCACTCTGCAAATAGAGCCGACAGGACTTTCCTTTTATTAATTTCATAGGCATATGCATCTTCACGCATGTTTTTTCCCTCTCTGTGCTTTGCCCAGGTGATGAGTTAAATCAAGGTGAGAAAAACAATAATCTGTTGTCTTTTATTTTTTCAGTTCCAAGATCAGAGGAGGGGGTGTGTTAAGAGATGAGAATGGTTCCTATGTAAATGGTTAATCTCCATTCAGCTCTGAGTTACTCTGTAAGCAAAATTGTATCTGTGCAACAATAAAAACAAAATGCCTGATTTAGAACTTTAAACTGAATTCATTTCTTAATCCAAGAAAGTAGTTCACAATTTCACTTCAATAATCTCTAGTAGTCAGAAATCTTCCTGAATTTATTCATGAAAAGTAAATTTATGACTCCAGAGCATCTATGTAAGATGAAGGGAGCAAAAGAATTGACTACTAGTCACAGACACTTTTTAAACTGCTCTTTGTTTTCCACTTAAAATAAATGGATGCAAGATCCTTGAAAACTTCAATATGCCATGGGCATGTTTCAGTCAGTTAGTTACTGTTGCATATTATACTGCATTCTCAAGGAAACTCAGATATTGCAGACATGGGAAACCAATAGCACTGAGGTAAAATTGGGTTATCCTTGAATAGATTTCCGTTCACATGAGATATGCCAATTCATTTTCTGTGGAGACTTGTTTGTTGTACATGAAAATGGATTTCTGATACTTTTTTTACAAAAGATGTTTCACCGTTTGAGAGTGGATATAAAATACAAAACTTAACTGACTACACACAGACTTTAGCACTGAATGAATCAACAATACAATTGTTTTGTGTGCTGGGTGTATTTTTATCAGCATGCAGATAAAGCAAAAACTTTTTTTAAAGTAAGGACTGAGGTTTTATTTTTTTTCCCAATACCCCTTGTACACAATGGTTGCAACAGAGATGGTTCGTTGACAACCCATTCCCAGACTGCTGTTGAGGGATTCAATGCAGAGTTCTGTCTTCACAAATGGAGTGACTTAGCTCTTGGATGGGATCAACTGATTAAAGATTCAGCGTAGATGAGTGAAGGGCAATTCCTGTCTAACACATTGAGTTAATTAGTTTGAGGAGGTAACGCACAGGCTGATGGAAATCTGAAATGTACTTTCCATAAGGCTGTGGATGCTGCGGCAATCAAAATTTTCAGGACTGAAATCATGAGATTTTTGTTGGGTAAGCATATCAAGGCATATAAAATAAAAATGGTTAAATAAAATTGAGAATCAGAAAAGCCTTGAGCTAATTGAATGGTGGAACAGGCTTGATGGGCCAAATGGCCAACATGCATGTGTGCATGTGTCAAAATAAAACGATGTTACCGGGGATTGAAAGTATTTTCTTGGAACAGGGAGGAGAATATCAGGCTTACGGTGAGGCTGACCTGCTTTGGCAGAGATTTTGGAGCATGTAATGAATGGATGAAATGTAGGAATTAGGTAGGAATAAATGGCAAACTATATTTAAAATCCAACCTGACTGAAAATCAATCGCTTCTTAATTTAAACTAACTAGTAGATCAGCTACAGTTGAAAAATATGGGGCGGGATTGTCCGTTGCCCAACGTAATCGTCGATTGGGCGGAGAATGGGCTCTAACACCCAAATCGGGGCCGCCGCCGGTTTTAGGCCGGTCAACCATGCTCCACCCCCACAGAAGTGGCGTAATCACGTTGTGCGCCGCATCCTGTTGCAACGGCATTGGCGCGTCATTGGAAGGCCCTTCCACGATGCTCCGCCCTCGATAGGCCGAGTTCCCGACCGCGCAGTTGATGCAGTCTCAGCGGTCGGGAACCGGTGTGGTGGCTGCGGATTGTGTCCAGCGCCGCCGCACTCGGCCAGGATCCGTGCTGCTAGCCGGGGGGGGGCTTCCACGAGGGCTGGGGGCACTGGTAGGAGCTGGCCCAGCTGTGGACAGGGGGTGGCCTGTGGGGTCGCAGATGGCAGGTGGGGTCCGTGCATGGCCAGCGCCATGTTGTACGCCGCGACCGCTGCAGGTAGTCGCCGTGCACATGTGCGGCCAGGAACTTGGCCATTCTCCAGCCGTTTATGGTGCGGGAGCTGGATATTTCACCCAGCGTGCGGCTAACCCCTCATCCGTCCTGGAATTGGTGAGAGTTCGGCGCCGATTTTGGCATCCTAAAACGCCCATGAATTCTCTGTTTGAGCCGGCACATAGCCGTTGAAACGGAGAATCCAGCCCATGATTTCCCTCTCACATTTTCTGTGATAGCTCCCGATTGCGGTTTCTCTTCGTCTTTCACTTCTGCTTCCCATTTGTTCTTCCCTATTTTTTCTGTCTTATTTTGTTTCTCTTTCTCTCCTTCCATATGTGGAAGATGTTTCATGGCCCGGTGGTGTACTTGTTATTCCTCTTAACCTTTGTTGCCTCCCCTTATCTGCACTATCAGTCAAGGAAGAACCTATCATCAAGGAAGAAATAGGGAGGCATCTGGATGGAAATTGTCCCATTGGACAGACGCAGCATGGGTTCATAATGGGCAGGCCGTGCCTAACTAATTTAGTGGAATTTTCTGAGGACATTAACAGTGCGGTAGATAACGGGGAGCCACTGGATGTGGTATATCTGGATTTCCAGACAGCCTTTGACAAGGTGCCACACAAAAGGTTACTGCATAAGATCAAGATGCATGGCATTAAGGGGAAAGTAGTAGCATGGATAGACGATTGGTTAATTAATAGAAAGCAAAGAGTGGGGATTAATGGGTGTTTCTCTGGTTGGCAATCAGTAGCTAGTGGTGTCCCTCAGGGATCAGTGTTGGGCCCACAACTGTTCACAATTTACATAGATGATTTGTAGTTGGGGACCAAGGGCAATGTGTCCAAGTTTGCAGACGACACTAAGATAAGTGGTAAAGCAAAACGTGCAGAGGATACTGGAAGTCTGCAGAGGGATTTGGATAGGCTAAGTGAATGGGCTAGGGTCTGGCAGATGGAATACAATGTTGACAAATGTGAGGTTATCCATTTTGGTAGGAATAACAGCAAAAGGGATTATTATTTAAATGATAAAATATTAAAACATGCTGCTGTGCAGAGAGACCTGGGTGTGCTAGCGCATGAGTCGCAAAAAGTTGGTTTACAGGTGCAACAGGTGATTAAGAAGACAAATGGAATTTTGTCCTTCATTGCTAGAGGGATGGAGTTTAAGACTAGGGAGGTTATGCTGCAATTGTATAAGGTGTTAGTGAGGCCACACTTGGAGTATTGTGTTCAGTTTTGGTCTCCTTACTTGAGAAAGGACGTACTGGCACTGGAGGGTGTGCAGAGGGGATTCACTAGGTTAATCCCAGAGCTGAAGGGGTTGGATTACGAGGAGAGGTTGAGTAGACTGGGACTGTACTCGTTGGAAATTAGAAGGATGAGGGGGGAATCTTATAGAAACATATAAGATTATGAAGGGAATAGATAGGATAGATGCGGGCAGGTTGTTTCCACTGGCGGGTGAAAGCAGAACTAGGGGGCATAGCCTCAAAATAAGGGGAAGTAGATTTAGGACTCAGTTTAGGAGGAACTTCTTCACCCAGAGGGTTATGAATCTATGGAATTGCTTGCCCAGTGAAGCAGTAGTGGCTCCTTCATTAAATGTTTTTAAGATAAAGATAGATAGTTTTTTGAAGAATAAAGGGATTAAGGGTTATGGTGTTCGGGCCGGAAAGTGGAGCTGAGTCCACAAAAGATCAGCCCTGATCTCATTGAATGGTGGAGCAGGCTTGAGGGGCCAGATGGCCTACTCCTGCTCCTATTTATTATGTTCTTATCTCACCTTTAACTATTACTTCATGCATCCCCCGACATGCCCCGTCACTCCTGTTTACTCTTCTCCAGAATATGTATCGGCAGCCCAGAAATTCATCCTCAACTTGCGTTTAAATTAGGGGATTGTCTCATTTTCCTCACCCACCATCAGGTTGGCTGGGGAATTGGGGGACTGTGCCATTAGGGTGGAGGGTCATGCCATTAGAAAGGGCACCCAGAAAAAGCAGACCGTGGTCTTGTAGCTGGCACTCCTCAGATTGGAAGAGCTGAGAGAGGCACGTGATAAATTCATAGAGGATCTATAAAAGCAAATGTCTAGTTTTCAGGTGTTCCATTTGACCATCTGGGCTAATGGTCTGTTTCTGCCCCCCGCCCCCCCCCCCCCCCCCACACCCCACCCCACACACACACAAACACACACACTCCCCCACAGGTGGAGGAGGAGGAAAATCAAGTCTTTCGGTTGGTTTGAAGATTTTATGCATTAACCTTCCTAAAAAAAGTGAGATAAATGTTCACCGTTCATGATATTGCCATTGTTTTATAATAATCTAGTTTAGTCAGAAAGAGAAAATTACTTCTCATTTTATGTTTGTTTTGCTGTGCGTTGTACCAAGCTTCACTTCGAGCCAAGTCACTGTTTATCTGCCCCACAATATGATGAAAGTAAAAGGGAAACCAAACCATATTTCTGTAACAGGCTACAATTTCTTCAAATGATATGGTAGCAGGGATAGGGGCTTGGGGGTGTGTGTGGTTAAACATTGGCATTTATCTTGACTAAATATAAATCGCGAATAATTGAGTTACTTTTCAAAAGTGATGTTCACTAACTTTCTTGTATAATTATTCTTCTAGATTGTGGATCTATTAAAACTTTCTGTGCTTCCACAAAATGAGATGGAAATAACTGATCATCAGTCAGAATGGTTTTTGATTGATGTGACGGTCCTGTTTAAACTTGTATGGGATAATTTGATATCGGTGGAAAAAGAACTCCCAAGATATTTCGCTCTATCCTGAGCACAGTGTGAGAGAAAGCAGTTAATCATGGATTTAACATGTACTAGTCGTAATCATATTCTGATGTTTCCCAATTTATGGTATACTCTTCAATGGCATGGAACATTTTGACAGATTAAAGGGATAAGGTCTGATAAATGTGGGCTCTTGCAGACAATAAAATATCACCTACCCTCGACTTGATCTCCAATCAAAAGTCCTTCAATGTCCTTAAGAGTTTAGCCACTTGCCCAAAAGGTTCCCAGAAAATCAAAACAGGTGAAGCTCAGCATTGTAACTATTAAAAATGACTGAAAACAATAGCTCTTGACTATTATTGCAGCTATGAGACTAAAATTCACGATATGGCAACAGGGATAAATAGATGTAGGGCCTCGGACAAATAATTATTCCCCTTTCATTCTCCTGCACTAAAAGAGGAGCATCTGCAGAGGATAAAAAGTGATTTGGAATCTCATGTTGGAATGATGAGATACACATTTGAAGTTGATTTGATTTGATTTATTATCGTCACATGTATTAGTTTACAGTGAAAAGTATTGTTTCTTACATGCTGTACAAACAATGCATACTGTACATAGGGAAGGAAGGAGAGACTGAAGAATATAATGTTACAGTTATAGCAAGGTGTAGAGAAAAGATCAACTTAATACGAGGTAGGCCCATTCAAAAGTCTGATGGCAGTAGGGAAGAAGCTGTTCTTGAGTCGGTTGGTATGTGACCTCAAACTTTGGTATCTTTTTCCTGATGGAAGAAGGTGGAATAGAGTATGTCCGGGTGCATGGGGTCCTTAATTATGCTGGCTGCCTTTCCGAGGCAGCAGGAATTGTAGACAGAATCTGTGAGGCTGGTTTGCGTGATGGATTGAGCTACATTCACAACCTTTTGTAGTTTCCTGCGGTCTTGGGCAGAGCAGGATCCATACCATGCTGTGATACAACCAGAAACAATGCTTTCTATGGTGCATCTGTAGAAGTTTGTGAGAGTCGTGGCTGACATGCCAAATTTCCTTAGCCTTCTGAGAAAGTAGAGTCATTGGTGGGCTTTCCTAACTATAGTGTCGGCATGGAGGGACCAGGACAGGTTGTTGATGATCTGGATACCTAAAAACCTGAAGCTTCGACACTTTCTACTTCGTTCCCATTGATGTAGACAGGGGCATGTTCTACACAACGCTTCCTGAAGTCGGTGACAATCTCCTTCGTTTTGTTGACATTGAGGAAGAGATGATTGTCGTCACACCAGTTCACCAGATTCTCTAACTCATTCCTGTACTCTGTCTCGTCATTCCTTGAGATCCGACCCACTACGGTTGTGTCATCAGCAGATTTGAAAATCGAGTTGGAGGGGAATTTGGCCACACAGTCATAGGTGTATAAGGAGGATAGTAGGGGGCTGAGGACACAGCCTTGTGGGGCACCGGTGTTGAGGATGATGGTGGAGAAGGTGTTGTTGCCTATCCTTACTGATTGTGGCCTGTGGGTTAGAAAGTTCAGGATTCAGTCGCAGAGGGAGGAGCCACGGAGGCAAGGCCACAAAGTTTGGAGATGAGTTTCATAGGAATGATGGTGTTGAAGGATGAGCTGTAGTCGATAAATATATGTCTGACATAGGTGGCTTTGTTATCTAGTTGTTCCAGGGTAGAGTGCAGGGCCATGGAGATAGCGTCTGCTGTGGACCTGTTGCAGCGGTAGGCGAACTGTGGTGGATCAAGGCAATCCGGGAGGCTGGAGTTGATTCGTGCCATGACTAACCTTTTGAAGCACTTCATGATGATGGATATCAGAGCCACTGGACGGTAGTCATTAAGGCACGCTGCTTGGCTTTGTTTTGGTACAGGGATGATGGTCGTCTTCTTGAAGCATATGTGGACCTCAGATTGTTGTAAAGAGAGGTTAAAGATGTCTGTGAATACCCCCGCCAGCTGATCCGTGCAAGACCTGGGTGCCCGTCCGGGTACCCCATCCTGGCCAGTGGCTTTCAGTGGGTTGACCTTCGAGAAGGCTGCTCTGACGTCTGCAATGGTGATCTCAGATACAAGTTCATCCCATGCTTCTGGGTTGGAGGTCTTGCTTTTGCTGACCTCTTGCGCAAAGCGTGCATAGAATTCATTGAGCTCATCAGGGAGGGGTGCATTGGAGCAGTTGATTTTACATACCTTCATCTTGTAACCCGTTATGTCTTGCAGAACTTGCCATAGATGGCGGGGGTCCGTGTAGCTAGCCTGGGACTTGAGCTTGGTCCGGTACTGTCTTTTGGCATCTTTGAAGGATTTTTTTAGATGATATCTGGCTTTCTAGTATAGGTCATGGTAGCCTGACTTGAACGCCTCAGACCTAGACTTCAGCAAACAGTGGATATCCCTGTTCATCCAGGGTTTCCGGTTGGAAAACACACGGATTTGATTCTGTGGCACACAGTCTTCTACACACTTCCTAATGAAGTCAGTTACTGTAGTGGCGTACTCGTTCAGGCTGGTCGCAGAGTTTTTAAACACTGACCAGTCCACTGACTCTAAGCAGTCCCGTAGGAGATCATCCGATTCCTCAGACCAACAATGCATGACTTTCTTTGACGGATTCTCCTGCTTTAGTTTTTGCTTATAAGCTGGGAGCAAGAGCACAGCCTTGTGGTCAGATTTGCCAAAGTGTGGGTGGGCGATAGAGCGGTAGGCATGTTTGATATTTGTGTAGCAGTGGTCCAGGATGTTTGGGCCTCTGGTGGAACAGGTGACGTGTTGGTGGTAATTTGGTAGTACGCTCTTGAGCTTGGCCTAAATGAAGTCCCAGCTACAATGAACAAGGCCTCAGTATGTTTCACTTCAAGGCTATTTGGGACCCAGAGTTTGGTGTTGGACCTTTACCATGGGTTAAAAACAAATTATCTAAATGGGAGAAATGGAAGTTTGAGTCTGGTGAAGCAGCTAAGGCTGTACAGAAGGAATTAGACAGAATTTGCAGCTAGAAAGTTTAATACAAGCTTAATTCAATAGAGATGTTTGCTAAGTATTTAACATTTGAAAAAAATAAAAGAGAAAATAGGAAAATGCTTCAAACAAAAACAGAAAATGCATAACAGTATTCAGCAAACATATAGATTGCAGAGCTACATTACCAGATCTGAACAATGTACTCCTGAGGTCACCTTGTTGGGACTATATGGTGCTCTGCCAAGGTCACAACTTCAGTACAATGCTCAAATCGAACAGCAAGGGAGACCTTCAACCTCTGAAAATAAAATGCAGATCAGGAATTCATGTTTTCAACAGGAAAGCAATCCACTTTGAGCAGTGGAACTACGCCATGCTCACATCTCCTAGCAACATTTGACCTGGAAAGACAAGTGCTGTGTGGCCAGCTGCGATTTTAACACTGGTCACAATTCTTCGGTCCTTGAGATTTACTGTTCTTGCTGGCAGCACTTCTCCGCTAATGGTTTCCTGACGGCGTGGGGTGGCTTCAATGGGAAATCCCATTGACAAGTGGCAGGAAGAGGGAATCCCACCACCAGCGAATGGCCCGCCGCTGAGAACACATGGCTGGGGGACTGGTGAATCCGGCCCACTATGGCCCTCTGTGACTATGGAAATCTATATAGTTTCTCAGATCATAAGCTGAACACAAATATCATGCAGTCCACTTGTATATTGAAGATCAATTTGAAAACATGTGGTCATATGGACTAGTTAGGGTTTCAAGGACTGTGGTTGGGTGTTGCAAGAAGGATAACTTTGTTACTTATCATCATAGCCTGTTTGATCTGTGAATAATATTACAAGACTGCCTCCTGAGAAAATCTATATTGGCAAATCATATTTTAGGACAGTTATTAAGATTGTCAATACAGATTTTTGCAGTTAGTATGGAACAAAAAGATTGGCCTAAGTGTTAAAAAGATATATCCACTTTTGTGTAAAGATCATTAAGACACTGGATAAAATCTGATACCGAGTCTTTCGTAAATAATTCCCTGAAATATCCTTGGAGAAAAAAAGAAGTGCTCTGACATTAGTTTAATATTATTTTTATTAAAAGAAAATGCAGACTGCCATCTGGGCATTAGATTAATATTTTTTTCAATCTTAATTGGTGCATTTCATTGCAAGGTTTCTTCTCCTGATAAAAGAAAAATTATACTTTTGGGGTAGGTGGTTGAAAATCCCCACCTATGGACTTAATCTCTGCAGAATATCACTCTGAATAAATCTTCAATTTCATGACTAACGTCTTGTGGGAATGAATACATTTTCATTTGTGATTTAATTATGCAAGTTGATAAATAAACTTGTGAGTGATTTTAGGAGGGAGCCCTGTACTTTCTTTTGAGTCCATGCTGCTGGCAAACATCTGTTTAAAAAGAACCACTAGCTTATTCAAATTCTCAGCTAGTTCCCCTGACTGACCTCAGCTCCCACATCACCACCCAGCAAAGGTGCTTACTTCCTTTGCTGTGCCAAAAACCTTCTATCTTCTTGGCATGACTTAACTGTTTGGCATTTCCAAGAGCTTGAGATTACTCCTGTTGCGATATGCCTGTAGATAATATTATATGTACTCAGCAGTGTGACCTCCCACCAGCAGGTGGCGTCAGACATCAGTCAGTGACATCCAGTTACCAGCAGAAGGTTGTAATGCATACACAAGGACAGTCGCACATAAGGATAGTTTCAGGAGAGTCTAATGTAAGCCATGATAACCTGGTCTGTATAAGATTCTGATTGTTACTTTATCACATGTACATTAATAAATCATCGTTCTGGCTAAGTAACCAGCAGTTCTGTAGAATCATTACAAAAAAAGATCACGGAATACCACAACTCCCATAGATGGGATAGTTCTTCTCTGACATTAGAGAACAGGATATGAATGGACTTCGCGAAACTGAAAAAACCTGGAATATGTCAACATTTGATCCAAGAGAAAAAGTAATGCTGGAAACACTTCCAGAGTTACTGGGCATGGCGAATAACAGAAAAACAAGCAGATGAAACTACACCCCTGGAAAGAACTAAACTTGGGCTGCTTTTTTTCCAGGTCTGCAGTGTTCAGAAAAGAAGGAAAAGTTGTGCACCCTAAAGAATCCTTCCACCTGCAGGAGATGCTGCACATTAGAGATGAGATAAATACATCATATGAAACTTCTTTGATTACTGAAGAGGATAATCCATGAAAGGCAGGTTCTGGCACAAGTGCTGCACATCAAGAGGTTACTCAAGGTGTCAATTTGGTTGTTGTTTTCAGATGCTGGAGCCGTTGATCATCACGGTAGAACACTCGAGCCCACAGGTAATATTGCCATTTCTATCTGCTGTTGGCTGCTGTGTCCTACATGTGAAAATCATATCACACCCGCAAGCATCCTTGAAGCGGGTCTGTGGATGAGCTACTGATCTTGTGCAGGTTACATCGACGTACGGGACTATCCTTAGAAAATGGATGCACTCTGATCTTGTGAACATGTTCAAGCCAACAAAGTCTCCTCTGCTAATGAGTGCCAGTATACTTTGGAGATTTGCCTTTCAGTGGGTTGTCACATTCATGATTTCCGTCTTCTATGAGATGCCGAGAATGCATCAGAGGCATCAAAGATAAAATTTGTTCAGTTCCTTTCTTGATAGCTGTAAGTTGTCCATGCATCACAGTTGTACAACAACATCATACAAAATAAAGATGACAGAGGAGGTTGTAGCAACTATATTCGTCAGCATCCCTTGATTTACAGATTTATGAGCTTAACTACACAGATCTGATTGATAAAAGCTGTGGTTGTACTTCAACAAGAGTGAGCATTTTTGGCTTACCATTATTTTTAATGCAAAATCTGGGTAATTAATATGTTGGACTCTTATTCAAACACCGATTGCTTTGTAAGCAATGGAAACAATGCACTTTTTATTATAATATTCAAATGGAACACCGCCAAATATTTTGCAAAAAGAAGATACAGAATTGACATGGAAATGTATCCTTTAGAAAGTGGAAAACATCACCATTTATTTGTTCATGGGCATCGCTGGCTGTGCCAGAATTTATTACCCATCCGTAATTACCCTTGAGGGGGCAGTTGAGAGCCAACCACATTGCTGTGGACCTGGAGTCACATGTAGGCCAGACCAGTTAAGGACAGCAGATTTCCTTCCCTAAAGGACAGTAGTGAACCGGATGGGTTTTTACAACAATCAACAATGGTTTCATGGCTTTTAATTTCAGGTTTTTATTGCATTTAAATTTCACCAGCTGCAGTGGCAGGATTTGGTTCTGGATCCCCAGATCATCACTTTGGGTCTTTGGTTTATTAGTCCAGTGACAATACCACCAAGCCACTGCCTCACCTTAGATAGCTTGAAGGATAGCTGACAAAACCTTCAATATTAATTTTGACATTAAATGATTTTATCAAATATTTGGCTGAGTGGACATTTATCAATATGAATATGACAGATTGTTAAATGTGCTTCGAAGATTAAAATGGTTGAGCTTTGATTATTAAAGGGTTTATAAAATACTTGTATCAAAAATGTCCTATTTTTTTCTATTCATGACTGTGGTGAATCATTTAACAGATGTTGCACAGGAGTAGGAAGTCTTTAGCAAGTTAAGGCACTCATCTGTCATCTCAAGTTTAAATTGGTTCTGTTTCCTATCCCAGCACAGACCCCATTGAATTAAAGTGTGTCCCCAGAGAATATTAATAATCTTTATTGTCACAAGTAGGCTTACATTGATACTGCAATAAAGTTACTGTGAAAAGCCCCTAACTGCCACATTCTAGTGCCTGTTCAGGTACACAGGGGGAGAATTCAGAATGTCCAAATTACCTAACAACATATCTTTTGGGACTTGTGGGAGGAAACCGGAGCACCCAGAGGAAACTCACGCAGACACGGGGCGAACGTGCAGACTCTGCATAGACAGTGACACAAGGCGCAAGGCGCACCTGGGACCCTGGCGCTGTGAAGCAACAGTGGTTAGCACTGTGTTGCCATGCCGAAGAATCATGAGATTTTTAAACTAGATCTGAAGGCAAAAAGTAGCAATCAACATATACCTGAGATATATTTGAATGATTTAAATCATTTTGCACTGAGATCAACAGAGCATGCATAATCTGGTCAGTGCCATTTTGGTACAGCCTCACCTGCTCCCAGAGACTCTGCTGGTTTGCCGCTTCCTTGCCCAAATCTCCTGCTCACCTTTCATTTCTTCCTCTTGCTGCTCCTCACCTGAATCCTAGATCACAGTGCATTAAGTGAACCAGCACCGGGTAAGCTCAGTCGGGAAAGATGAGTAGACCATAAGAAGTAAGAGTGGAAGTAGGCTATTCAGCCTGTCGAGTCTCATTTGCCGTTCAATGAGATTATGATTGATCTGATGTGATAATGCTAAGCTCCACTTTCCCGCCTTAATTGTTGATTCGCTTACTGATTAAAATCTGTCTATTTTAACCTTTAACATACCTAACAACCCAATCTCTACAGGCCTCTGCAGTAAAGAATTCAACAGATTCACTGCCCTCTGAGAGAAGAAATTACGCCTCATCTCTGTTTAAATGAGCGACCACTTACTCTAAGATGATTCCCTCTGGTCCTAGACTCTCCCTCAAGGGAAAACAACCACTCAGAATAACCCTGTCAAGCTCCCTGAGAATTCAATATGTCTCAATAAGGTTGCCTCATTCTTCTAAACTACAATGAGAACAGGCCCAACCTACTTAACCTCTCCTCATAAGAAAATCCCGCCGGGCCCGGGATCAATTTAGTGAACTTTATCTGGACTGCTTCTAATGCCGGTTTATCTTTCCTTCCATAAGAATACGTTCACAGTATTCCAGGTGTAGTCTAACTAGTGCCTTGTATAATTTTAGCAAGAATTCCCTATTTTTATACTCCATTCCCTTTGAAATAAAGGCCACCATTCTGTTTGCTTTCCCTATTACTTGCTGGACTTGCTTGCTACTTTTTTGTGCTCTTTGTACCCTAAAATCTTTCCATGCTGCAGTATTCTGCATTTAAATAATATCCAGCTCCATTATTCTACATACAAGAGTGCATAAATTCACGTTTTCCAACATTATATTCCATCTGCTAAGTTTTTGCCCACTCACTTCACTTGTCTATATCACACAGTAGATCTTCAGAAAATGGTGATGATGGTCATGTTGATGTGCAGGTTAAGTGGATCACGTGGTTACCAAGATAGGGTTGGAGAATGGACCTGGGTGAAGTGCTCATTTGGAGGGTCGGTGCAGACACGATGGGCCAAATAATTTCCTTCTGCACTGTGTTGCTCTCTTTGGTTGGCTCTGAATATGGCGGTCAATATGGTCGCCTTCCTTAATCCTAATTATGTTTGCTCTAGAGTCGCCAGGTATCTTTCGATACCGCCACAAGGTTTAAACCCGAATATTGATCAAAGAGCCAATACGCCAGTTAGTTAGTTCAAAGTCAATACTATTTATTTACACACACAGTAATATCTACTCATGCACGAAATACTACAGACTAAACTATCACTGCTGCTAAGCCTATACTTAGCTTCGGGCGCCCACTCAGTCAGAGGAACAATGGCCGTTGTTCGGATCTGATGCTGCTGGGGTCGAAGTGGTAGAGGGGAAACAGCTAAGGTCGTCCGTCAGGTAGCGAGCGTTGACCTTGGACTTACTTGCTTCTGATGCAGCTGGTGGACGGGTCTCTCCGCTGTGAGAGCCAAGTCCAAGAGAGCGATTCTCTCTTGGGGCCTTCTTCTTATACCCGAAGGGGCTTCGCGCGCTTTTGGGCGGGCCTTGAACTTGGCCCCAATCAATTGGACCGCATCTTGATCATTCGCATTGATCCTGACCAATAAAGGGGTGGGTGCCCTGATGGCTGGGCATGTCCTAGGTGGCCGTTGGCCTGCTTTGTTTTCTGCTTTCAGTTTGGGGAACTAGCGCCACGCGGTCTTGAGCCAGATCGGTTACTTAAGTATCTCCCTTTGTTCCTGGAGATGGGCCATCCATATGCTAATGGGCCTACAGTTTCAGTCTTGTCTGGGAGCTATGGCTCCAATAAGCAGCCAGGCTCTGTGCCTGCTTGCTTTCTGAACATTGTCCATTTTTCCCTGCAATCTTTGCAAATGTCCATTTTGTATTCTGGAAGTGGCCATCCCAGATGGCTACAATTGTAGGGATTCCATAGATTCTATATGACTAAAGATGGTAAACGGAGATTTCACGGCAGCAGTGATTGCACAGGGCACAAAGGGGGAGACATGTTGCCCGAGGGTAAAATAGAGGAGTGAGGCGTCTCCTCGGATGAGGAGGACATTGAAGGGGATAAGAGGGCCAGAATGTTCCAGACCCCCATCACCTTCTGTGTGAGAAGGTTTTTCCTCAAATTCCCTCCAAATCTCCTGCACTTTAATTAACTCTGTGCCACCTAGTTATTGACCCCGATGGAGAAATGGTCTTTGAAAGGCTAGGGGAGAGGAAGGTGTTTTTGATGGTGACACCATACTACAGGTGGCATAAATGGTGAAGATTAATTTGTGGAATATGGAAGCTATCGGGGTGAAAGGTGAGGAGAAGAGGAATCCTAAGGTGTTTCTGGGAGGGGTGGGAAAGAGTGAGAACAGCTGAGCAGGAAGTGAAACAGATATGCTTGAGGGCCCTGTCAACCATAGCAGAGGGAACTCCTCAAAAGGAAAACGTATTTAGAGTATGATAATGGAAAGAGCCATAGGTGTGAACAGGAGTGATGGAGGCTGGGGAAGTGGAAAAATGGAATAGTATCCCTAAAGGTGGTGGGGCTGTGAGAAAACATGGTCAAGAAAGCTTCACAAGCTAATGCGCTTAATGTGGTCAATAGCTTTACCACCAAAAATACAGATAGTGAGGTCAAGGAAGGGAAAAATGGACCACACAGTGGAGAGAGTATTGGAAGCAAAGTTGACAAAAAATTCCAGTTCCTTGCAAGAGCAGAAACAGCACTAATATAGCCATTGATGTACCAGAGGAAGAGGTGAGGGAGGGGCCCTGTGTAGCCAAAGAACGTTGCACATATCCCATGAAAAATGTCATTCCCCAATTAATTGTAGATGAGCGAATCCTGTTAGCCATCTTAATGTATCCATCAAGTAAACTTCCCGTCATTGCAGAATCTGAAAATTTCTGAAATTATTTCAGGGTTTTGGGTACATCTAAAGTGTTTCCTCCCCACATATTTCTCACACGTGGTGCAAAGAAGTAGCTCTTAATGCCAGTCTAAAAATGTTCTTTCACGAGTTTGAATCTCTGTCCCCTTGTTCCATTCCTGCAAATAGTGGACTTTGTTAATGTTTGGTATACTTTTATTTTATTTAGTTTATTTTCCTATCTGAGACCACATATAAGATGCCTCCTTTCTGGGCTGGCAGAAAGCACGCTTTGTCCTGGAATACGGGTGATGTTGATAAGATCACACACATTGTCCATCCTTAGTTGCCCTCTGAAGAAGCTGAAGAGCATTTAAAAAAAAAAATTACTGCAGTCCTTGTGGACGATGGTGCTCCCGAATAATTAGGAAGGGAATTCCAGAATTTTGACTTCAAAATTGCTGAAAGAACAGCAATATATGTCCAAGTCAGAATGATGTGTGACAAGCCTATCTGTTCTTGTCCATCTCTGGAGTCTGATACCATCCTAGCTCCCACTTGTCAATCCAAGCTTGAATATTATCCAAGAGTATGCTATAGAATGGCATGAGGTGTTTCATCATCGGAGGAGTTATGAATGGAGATGAACACTGTAGAATTATCAAGACCACCAGTAAAAACAGCTTGAGCTTATATGGCACCTTCACAAACGTAAGAAATAGATGCAGGAGTAGATCTTATGCACTTTTGTGCTTGCACCACTATTCAATACAATCATGGTTGATTTTCTCCTTCAACTCTACTTTCCTGCCCATTTCCCATACCCTTGATTCCTTGGGTGACCAACTGCCTTAAATATATCGAATGGTGGGGCATCCACAAGCTTCCTAGGTGGAGAATTCTAAAGATCCACAACCCTTTGAGTGAAGACATTTCTCCTCATCTCAACTCTAAATGTTTGGCCCTTATTTTGAAAATGTGACCCTTGTACTAGACGTCCCAGCCATTGGAAACAATCTGCCAGTTTCTCCCCTGTCAAGTTCATAATAAACTGTTCCAAGGCGTTTAACTGGGAGTAAAATAAGCAACGCATACAATAGTAAACCGAATAAGGAGACAGGAGATAAACCTACATAGATTTTAAGGGCCATCTTAAAAAGGAGGATAAAAAGGTTTCTGAAGGGAATTTCAGGGTTTCGGACTAAGCTAAATATATGTTTGGTATGGGGAGAACAATGGAAATCAGGTATGTGCAAGTTACTAAAATTCCAGGAGTGCAAGGGTACAATGATTCCAGAGGACTTTGGTACTGGAGGACATCACAGAGGTACGGAGAAAGGAGGCCAATGTGGGCTTTGAAAATCGTGATAAAAATTTTAAACTCAAGACGAATCAGTGAACAGCGCAACACCTGGTCTTATATTATAAGGAAGGTCAGTGACGAAGCAACTGAAGATGGTTTGACCAAATGCATTTTATTAACAAACTCCTGCAGTGATGTCCTGAGGCTGTGGCGACTGGTCTCCAATAATCACCCTAATTTCCATCTGTGTCAGATATAACTTCAGTCCCTGGAGAGCTTTCCTTTGATCCCATTTGACTCTGGTTTTGCGAAGACTCCTTGATTTTAATTGATTGCTGCTTCCATGCTAAGGACAGCCAATCTCAGTCTCTACTGCCTCCAGCACATGAACATCTGCTGTTTATCCTTTTTGGAGAATAGAACTGGATGCAAAATCGGGCTGAGCAGGGTGAAGCTTGGTCACAACTCCTCATATTCTGTTTTTAAATATGTAACGGAATGGCTTTATTGATTACTCGATGAGACATTAGGTAGACGTGTATAATTTAAGCCCGCCATGATTTATTAGTCTCTTTCGGCTTCAAGCTTAAATATTTCATAACTAAACATGGAAGAATGCATGATGTCCATTTTTTCTTCAAATGTGTACCATGACATTTACCAACAATAAGTTTCATCCTGCATTCTCCTGTTTGCATGGCATTTCTGTAATTTCGGAGTTGTTTCTTCTGGCTTCATCGATTGTCTTGGCGTGGTATCATCTTTAAAGCTGACCATTTCACACGGATTTCTCAATCTATGCAAATTAAAAACAATATTGGTTCCAGACTGAGCCCTCAAGCAACCCTGTTCAGTTTTTCTCCCCACTCTGACATAAATCCTCTAACAAATGCTCATTGCTTCCTAACCTTAATCCAGTTTCTTATCAATTCACAAGCCTTAATCTGAATTCCTATTGTTTTCCATTTGATTAATCGCCTTTCCACATGGAACTTTATTTAATTCATTTTTTGGAAGTTAGGTGTTACTTCCTCTGCAGACAGGATATTGTTGACTGCTGTTCGCTAGATTGTTATTGTACAGGTGATCCTTAAATTCAGATCTGATAATCAATTCCATTAGTTTACATGGGATGAAAGTAAGATTAATAGGTTAGAATTTGCATGTGTCAGTTTTGTAACCCGATTTGAATATGGATGCCACGTTAACATATTTCTCTTCTACTGGTACGTCTCCAATAACCATTAGCTTCCTCATAATTATTGTTAAGTCCTCTCATTTGTCTCTCCGCACTCAGGGATAAATAACATCTATCCTTGGAGATTTTTGTTTTGCCGTCCATTCATTCTGTTTAATGCTTTCATTTCTTGCGAATATTTTGAGGAAATAGTCATTCAGAATATTTATTATTTTATGTTCAGCAGTTTCAAATCTGTGTATCTTTTATGGCTTTCAACACTTTCCTCTTTGTCCTTTTCTCTTGTGATTACTGTTATTTTTAGCTTCAGCTTTTCGGTCTCTGTCAATCAGTTCACTCTTTGAGTATGTTTCTGCATTTTCTTGTATCGTCTCATTCCCCTTTCTCTCTGCATGACTTATATGGACTGTGTTTAATTTCTGTCAACCAATTTAGGATCATACTTGTTTAGTTGGAACTTGTTTCGGAATGCATTCATCCTAATGTTACAACTCAGCATGTTCAACTGGGCTGTTATTGAGCAAGCTATTTGCTTTGGTTGTCCACTCATATCATTGAATACAGCCCGAATAAAGTAATTTACCCGACTCATTTGTCTTAAGTATGTATGATTCCCACAGTATGTTAAGCATCAATGAATGGATATTCTAGTTTTGATAATGAGTTATTTGTTAAACTTAGCAATACGCATATTAATTTTTACTTAAGTCTGTCGCACGGTTCATCTCTTCAGTTACTCGGATTTATTTTTTCATTTATTCCAGTCAAAGTGATCATTGCAGTAATCCTGACTGGAATCATAACTTGAGTATTACTGCCAAGATGTCAGTTAAAAATAAATGAGATATCATAGTTATTTAGCAGGAAATAGGATCCCAATCTTAACTTAAGGATTTTGTAAGCTTCACCTGATGCTGGTATTATATTTAATCATTGCTTTAACCCACCGAATGCTACAGTCCAGAATTTGCCTTCCTCATCTTTTTCAATGGGCATTGCAATTATTTTGAACGTGATATGAAATAATGCTGTAGTATTCAAGTAGCCTCCTTCTCCAATATTTAATGTCGCAACTGATTGCTAAGAAAACAAGAAAATGTCAAAAAATAAAATTCTACATTGCCAGAAATCGGAGTCAAATGAAAATAATGCAGAAAATGTTCCGCGGGTCAGGCAACATCTGTACTGTCTGACCTGGGGGGGTATTTTCAGAATGCATTGTTTTGCATGTCAAACAAGTGGCTTTTAATACTACACAGAGTTGTACTTTACCTCTCCACTTAAAATTGCTGAATTCTTTCTAAAATTTGGAAGGCAGGGTCCAGCTTTTCAATTATGGTGAAACCTCTCAAGACAAGCCACCATTATCACAGCGTTTACTGCAATTCAGCTGTCATCCTGTCAGTGTAATTTCCTGTGTTGTAAGTGCATGTCTGAAAAGCACAGATTGGCTTCTATCTAATGGTATCAAGGAAATAAACCAAATCAACAGAACTTGCTCGATATTCCATCAAACGAAAGGCGTCACATTAACTTAAGAGTGGCTTTTAAACAAAGTATGCTATTTTCTAGGTCAAAGAAGAGACTGGCGCAGAATTCCATCAGGAGGAAGTTTGGCCTCTTTGGAATGTTTTCTGTTTATTTCTCATCATCAAATCTGGTTTCATTAACGACACACCACTGTAGCTTGCAGATTTTATGATTGATAAATTTCTGAGCTGCTTTCACTCTGCTGTTGCAATGTTACCTGATATGTGGAGCTGGCGCTTGTGCGCAAGCAGGAATTCCATTGCACTTTGATGAAGTTAACACAGGTGAATCAGAAACAGCTCTGAGGAAATTCCTGGAATTTCTTTCCATTTCGTTCAACAAAATTAAGTGAAAGGAGGGGTCAAAATCTCGATAATTGTTCAAACGTTTCTCAGTAAAGTTACTTGATTGAGGTTCTAAGCTGCTCTGTGTATCTCAGTCTTTCAGATAAGAAATTAAACTGGCCTTATTTTTCCTATCCAGTGAATGTAAAGAAGAACACTATTAGCAGGAGAGTTCTCCCAAGTGTTCAGGCCAACATTTATCCCTCAAGCAACATCTAAAATGAATTAATTGCTGATTGTAAAGTGGCTGCCACATTCTGTACATCACAATAGTACATCAACCGGACCACCCACTCTTAGGCCTATTGAGGCCTTAACTGGCCAATTAATAGCCAGTTAAGGGCCTGTTTCCATGCAGCTCACGAAGGCAGAATAAAGGATTCCAGCCCACTACTTCACCATCTAAGGTGAAAAGGTGGGAAGGAAGTGGGGAGCTACCTCCTTTGGGGGGGTGCACAGTGCCCAACGGGGACACATCTCCCTCTCCCCAAGCTGTTAATCCCTCTTCGTAACTTCTCTACAGTGGCCACCAAAACCCTCTCTGCAACAACCTTCACTTGGATCAATGATCTCTCCCCAACCAAGAACCCCCGACTTAATTCTATGTCCAGTTAAGTCTTAAAACACTTAAGGGCGGGATTTACCGTCCACCCTGCCATGTGTTTTTCGGCGGTGGAGGCGGCCCACCAGCGGGATCTATCGACCCCGGTGCTGTCAATTTGATTTCCCATTGACAGCACCCCTCATTGCCGGGAAACCCATGGGACCGAATTTCCCCCTGGCCTGAACAGCTGGTAAATTCCGCCCTCAAAGTGGGAGCAACAACAGTAAATAAGGCTTCAACATTGCTGCATAACATCTGTTGATAAGATTGTTGAGTATGGGCCCCTTAGATCAATTAAGTCACCGGGATTTAAAATTGTTCACCATAACCACTGGATTTGACTTGAGGAATATCCGTTCCATGTTTTTATTTTTTATAAAAAATGTAATTTAGTTGTTAGCCAGATCTTGGTAGAAAGTTAGAGGAATGGCAGGGAAGGGAGTGCAATGTTCCTCCTGCAGGTTGTTTGAGGTGAGGGATGCAGTTAGTGTCCCTGCTGATTTTACCTGCAGGAAGTGCTGCCATCTCCAGCTCCTCCAAGAATAGGGAGAGAGAGCATTTAAACACGTGGCTACAGGGATGGTGCAGGCGGGAGGGATTCAGATTTCTGGATAACTGGGGCTCTTTCTGGGGAAGGTGGGACCTCTACAGACAGGATGGTCTACATCTGAACCTGAGGGGCACAAATATCCTGGGGGGGAGATTTGTTAGTGCTCTTTGGGGGGGGTTTAAACTAATGCAGCAGGGGCATGGGAACCTGGATTGTAGTTTTAGGGTAAGGGAGAATGAGAGTATAGAGGTCAGGAGCACAGATTTGACGTCGCAGGCGGGGGCCAGTGTTCAGGTAGATGGTTTGAAGTGTGTCAACTTCAATGCCAGGACGATACGAAACAAGGTAGGGGAACTGGCAGCATGGGTTGGTACCTGGGACTTCGATGTTGTGGCCATTTCGGAGACATGGATAGAGCAGGGCCAGGAATGGATGTTGCAGGTTCCGGGGTTTAGGTGTTTTAGTAAGCTCAGAGAAGGAGGCAAAAGAGATGGGAGGTGTGGCGCTGCTAGTCAAGAGCAGTATTACGGTGGCGGAGAGGATGCTAGATGGGGACTCTTCTTCCGAGGTAGTATGGGCTGAAGTTAGAAACAGGAAAGGAGAGGTCACCCTGTTGGGAGTTTTTTATAGGCCTCCTAATAGTTCTAGGGATGTAGAGGAAAGGATGGCGAAGATGATTCTGGATAAGAGCGAAAGTAACAGGGTAGTTATTATGGGAGACTTTAACTTTCCAAATATTGACTGGAAAAGATATAGTTCGAGTACAATAGATGGGTCATTTTTTGTACAGTGTGTGCAGGAGGGTTTCCTGAAACAATATGTTGACAGGCCAACAAGAGGCGAGGCCACGTTGGATTTGGTTTTGGGTAATGAACCAGGCCAGGTGTTGGATTTGAAAAATGTGGTCCTTTTGTTCAAAAAGGGGAGCAGAGACAACCCCGGCAACTATAGACCGGTGAGCCTCACGTCTGTAGTGGGTAAAGTCTTGGAGGGGATTATAAGAGACAAGATTTATAATCATCTAGATAGGAATAATATGATCAGGGATAGTCAGCATGGCTTTGTGAAGGGTAGGTCATGCCTCACAAACCTTATTGAGTTATTTGAGAAGGTGACTGAACAGGTAGATGAGGGTAGAGCAGTTGATGTGGTGTATATGGATTTCAGCAAAGCGTTTGATAAGATTCCCCACGGTAGGCTATTGCAGAAAATACGGAGGCTGGGGATTGAGGGTGATTTAGAGATGTGGATCAGAAATTGGCTAGCTGAAAGAAGACAGAGGGTGGTGGTTGATGGGAAATGTTCAGAATGGAGTACAGTCACAAGTGGAGTACCACAAGGATCTGTTGTGGGGCCGTTGCTGTTTGTCATTTTTATCAATGACCTAGAGGAAGGCGCAGAAGGGTGGGTGAGTAAATTTGCAGACGATACTAAAGTCGGTGGTGTTGTCGATAGTGTGGAAGGATGTAGCAGGTTACAGAGGGATATAGATAAGCTGCAGAGCTGGGCTGAGAGGTGGCAAATGGAGCTTAATGTAGAGAAGTGTGAGGTGATTCACTTTGGAAGGAATAACAGGAATGCGGAATATTTGGCTAATGGTAAAGTTCTTGAAAGTGTGGATGAGCAGAGGGATCTAGGTGTCCACGTACATAGATCCCTGAAAGTTGCCACCCAGGTTGATAGGGTTGTGAAGAAGGCCTATGGAGTGTTGGCCTTTATTGGTAGAGGGATTGAGTTCCGAAGTCGGGAGGTCATGTTGCAGCTGTACAGAACTCTGGTACGGCCGCATTTGGAGTATTGCGTACAGTTCTGGTCACCGCATTATAGGAAGGACGTGGAGGCTTTGGAGCGGGTGCAGAGGAGATTTACCAGGATGTTGCCTGGTATGGAGGGAAAATCGTATGAGGAAAGGCTGATGGACTTGAGGTTGTTTTCGTTGGAGAGAAGAAGGTTAAGAGGAGACTTAATCGAGGCATACAAAATGATCAGGGGGTTGGATAGGGTGGACAGTGAGAGCCTTCTCCCGCGGATGGAAATGGCTGGCACGAGGGGACATAACTTTAAACTGAGGGGTAATAGATATGGGACAGAGGTCAGAGGTAGGTTCTTTACGCAAAGAGTAGTGAGGCTGTGGAATGCCCTACCTGCTACAGTAGTGAACTCGCCAACATTGAGGGCATTTAAAAGTTTATTGGATAAACATATGGATGATAATGGCATAGTGTAGGTTAGATGGCTTTTGTTTCGGTGCAACATCGTGGGCCGAAGGGCCTGTACTGCGCTGTATTGTTCTATGTTCTATGTTCTATGTTTGAAGAGATTGATTTGCAGTTTGCACTGTCAATTGTGTGAAAAACATTCAACAGTCTTGGAATGAATTCTTGATTCAGCATCAAGTGACACTCAACTAGAATTTAAGAAAGCAAAAAGGAATGAATGCAGAAGGGAACAGGACTATGAAATTATCTGAGTATCCTTTTCTAATTCCCAGCAATTAGAAAAGTCCATTAATGCCCATTCTAGAAACGGCCTGATTTTTATTCCTATAAATGGAAGACTTCTATAATGGGCAAGCAATCCAAAATGCCAGCTTTACACACAGGTGGCAAGCTGAAAAATCGACCCTTATATCCCTGACTTGAATCATGTTCCTAGGTGAAATTACTCATTGAGAAATTAAGACCTCATTAAAATTAGTATGCCAATCATGCTGCTCAGGGCATTAATATTAATACTTAAAGTTCTTCTGTGATGCTTAATTAAATTTTCAATATGAGAATCTTAATAATATGAACCAGCACGGTGTGTATTTGGAGCTGGATGCCATTCAAGTTCATAGATCAAAATATTTACATTTCACTGGTGAGTTGATAGCTGGAGAAAGGTTAGCTAAGTTGGGAACATGCACTGTCAACCTGCCACTCTGTTTTAAAACACGAATTAACTGGCTGGGCCAGTCCACTGATCAGCAACAGTTGAATTTAGTAGGAGGCAAGTTGACAAAAATTAATTGATCAACCATTATGAATTAGTTATTTTTAACAGTACCTCTTTGGTGTAAAATGAGACAGTATGTTGAAACATGCGAGAGAGTGAAATATCATCGCAGAGACAGCACAGAACCAGTCCATGCCAGCATTTCTTCACTCAAGCCTCCTCCAGTCTTTCCTCATCTAAATTGATCAGTGCAATGTTTTATTAATTCTCTTCTTTGCTTTCTAGCCTCCCTTTAAATGCTATTTGCGTGTCAATCACTGCCTCTGGTAACAAACATACAACTTCGGAACAGAAGTAGGCCATTTGGCCCTTCGATCCTCCTCTGCCATTCAATGATGGCGGATCTGACTGTAACATTCTGCCTGCTCACAATAACACTTCATTCCTTGTTTATCAAGAATCCATCTCCCTCTGCCTCAAAAACATTCAAAGACTCTGCTTTCACTGCTTTTTGAGGAACGGATCTCCCAAGATACACTACCCTCAGAAAATGAAGTCTTCTCACCTCTACTCCAGATATGGCCTCACCAATGCCTGTATAACTGAAGCAAAGCAGCTCTACTTTTATAATCAATATCCCTTGCCCCTCGCAATAACCTATAACATTCTGTTAGTATTCCTAATTACTTCCTTTATCTGCATTCTAGTCTTTTATGATTCACTCAAATCCCTCTGAATACAGGGGGCGGAATTCTCCGGTATCGGCGCGATGTCCGCCGACTGGCGCCCAAAACGGCGCAAATCAGTCGGGCATCGCGCCGCCCCAAAGGTGTGGAATCCTCCGCATCTTTGGGGGCCGAGCCCCAACCTTAAGGGGCTAGGCCCGCGCCAGACGAATTTCCGCCCCGCCAGCTGGCGGGAAAGGCCTTTGGTGCCCCGCCAGCTGGGGCGGAAATGACATCTCCGGGCGGCGCGTGCGCGGGAGCGTTAGCGGCCGCTGATGGCATTCCCGCGCATGCACTGTGGAGGGAGTCTCTTCCGCCTCCGCCATGGTGGAGACCGTGGCGAAGGCGGAAGGGAATGAGTACCCACATGGCACAGGCCCGCCCGGGGATCGGTGGGCCCCGATCGCGGGCCAGGCCACCGTGGGGGCACCCCCCGGGGACAGATCGCCCCACGCCCCCCCCCAGGAACCCAGAGCCCGCCCGCGCCACCTTGTCACGCCGGTATGGTAGGTGGTTTAATCTACGCCGGCGGGACAGGCATTTTATCTGCGGGACTTCGGCGCATCAGGGCCGGAGAATCGCGGGGGGGGGCCCCGCCAACCGGCGCGGTGCGATTCCCGCCCCCGCCGAATATCCGGTGCCGGAGAATTTGGCAACCGGCGGGGGCGGGATTCACGCCAGCCCCCGGCGATTCTCCAACCCGGCGGGGGGTCGGAGAATCTCGCCCCAGAGCTCTACAATCTCTCACCATTTAGAAAGTATGCTTCATTTCAATTCTTCCTGCCAGAAAATGGACAATTGCACATTTGCCAGAACTTTACCCACTCACTTAACCTATCTGTGTACCCTTGTAGCCTCATTATGTACCATTCACAACTTACTTTCCTACCGAGCATTGTATCATCAGCACATTTAGCAACCTTTCATCCAAGTTATATAATAGTTCTAAAAAGTTGAGGTCCCAGCACTGATCCTTGTGGCACACCACTCATTGCATCCCGTCAACCAGAAAAAGACCCATTTATAGCTACCCTCCACAATATATATTACCCCCTACACCATAACTTTTATTTTCCACAGTAACGTTTGACATGACACCTTATCAAATGACTTCTGAAAATCTAAATTCAGTACATCCACCAGTTCCGTCCCACAAGAGCCCATCATTTTTATCATTGGTACCAAAAGGACCATGACAATTGTACCCTCCCAATACAATTTCCTCTCCAGCCCTCAGAGGATGTCCCAAATCCTGGCATCACTGGACTCACAGCCATCGGGACTCTCTCTATATGTTGCAGAGAACAGTGTCAGTCCTCTCACTATACTGTCACTTACTACCACTACATTCCATTTTCTTCCCAAATTTAAATGACGTCCTATACCATAAATGCCATGCTGAGTCAGCTCATCCACCCTGCCATCCCCACTCTCATCCAAACAAGCTGAGAGAATGTCTACACCTATTGAACAATTGCAAAAGCTCAGGCTCCATACTCTGCGTCTCCTTACCTGCCTCACTCACAGTCACACCTCATGTCCCTGACCAAGTCAGTAGATCCTATCCTAAGGGATTCACCAGCTCGTGATACAAAGCATCCAGGTAACTTTACCCCTCCCTGGTGCACCATTGTATTTGCAATACCACCTTCAACT
Source organism: Scyliorhinus torazame (assembly GCF_047496885.1). Classification (NCBI taxonomy): domain Eukaryota; kingdom Metazoa; phylum Chordata; class Chondrichthyes; order Carcharhiniformes; family Scyliorhinidae; genus Scyliorhinus; species Scyliorhinus torazame. The sequence continues at coordinate 271,511,412 of NC_092709.1, forward strand.
CAACAACTCTGAGCCAAAGCTCCTGGAGCTGCAGACACTCACTGAAGATGTTTTTTCCCTGGATTGCACCAGGGCCGGGAGTCTCCAAGCCTCCGCTCCGAAATGGCGATCGGGTCCGACGCCGGGACGCAACCGGAAAATAGGCAGCAGTCACGCGCACGTGGTAGACGCGGTGCCGGTCGGGGGCCGTTGAAAGAGGCCCCTGCGGGGATTCTCCGCAGTCGGCCGGCCGAGTTCCCACCAGCGTGGTTCACGTATGGTTCCACCCGGCGGGAGCTCAGCGTCGCGGCTGCAGTGGCCGTCTTAGTGGGCGGCGAGGGGGATCAGTTCTGGGGGGGCCTCCACTATGGCCAGGCCCGCGAACAGGGGCCGCCGATTGGTGGGCGTACGCGATATCTGGGGGGGGGGCCTACCTTCTTCAGCGCCAGTCCGCTGTGTGGCTCCGCCATGTTGCGCGGCTCTGGCGAGGAAGCGGCGGCCGCGTGCATGCGCTGACCCATGGCCGGCCGCCGTGCGCATGCGCGGAGCTGCGGTGTGCAGAGCAGGCGGAGGACTCCAGTGCTGGCCCCCTGTGGGCTACAGAATCGCTGGGCCAAGAAGCCCATTGACGCCGGCCTGAAACACTCCGGTGTTTTCACCGTCATCAACACTTAGCCGCCTTTTTAGAGAATCCCGGCCCATTATTCATGAGTCTTGACACATCTTGCCATTATTAAAATGTTTTAAACGATTACTTAATTGTATCATTTACTCATTTCTTCTGCATATTTTGATAACCTTACCATCAATTTGTATTCTTTTTAAACCACGAGGGCGCAAATCAGGACCCCATGTCTGAGAGGGATGGGGTATGGGATTGGTGGTCATTCCGCATTGTGGACCAAAGAGCTAGAGACGTTATGCTGGTTGTGGTGAGGGTTTTTAAATTTGTTGTGGACCACTGCACCACTGAACCACTCTTCAGCTGGTGCCTCCTCACTCTCCCTCGCTCCCCCCATCCCCAACGCTCCCCCCATCCCCAACACCCCCCAGCATCCCCTCCCCCAACATACACTCTCCTCCTCACCCCCTACTTACTCCACCCCCCAGTGCCCTCTCAGTGATTGTCAACGTGCTTAGCATTCCTTGCTCTACTGCTGCGTCTAGTTGTAGCCCTGATGCTCATCAGAGGTGAGGCAACCTGCTGCTTACCACGTCCCGTGGCCTTCAATGCCCCTCGCAGGCGTCCTATGGGTCTCTGGGGCCAGAGGGGCATTCAAAGGGGTGGAATTCAGGGGAACTGGTGGTTGCAGTCGCAACTCCACAGGATGGGTCCGGAATGGCACCCAGTGCTTGGTTGGCACCTAGCCAGTGCCGATAGGGCTCTGGGGTTCATCTCAGAACGGCAGCTGGATTGAGTCCCAGCTGCCCCTCCGTCACCTGGCCCCGCCTGCCCTGGCAGCTCCCAATGTCTGCACCATGGTGTTGATGCCCTCGGCGATGCTCCTCGTAACTGGACCATGCTCTGCAGCACCTCGGCAATGCCCACCTGTGACTGTGACAAGCTCTGCAGAACATCAGCCGTTCCCATCTGAAACTGGGACAGGTCCCGTAGAACATCATCAAGGTCAGCCTTGTACTCTGTCACGTGTCCCAGCGTGTCGGACAGTCTATTGAGGTCCTCAGCCATGGCCATCACTGACTGAGCTATGCCTTGGACATCTCTACTCGTGCTGCCGACATTGTGCACCAGGCTCTGCACTGCGGTCGCCACCCCAGCAGCATTGGCCTTGTTGCTATGCATTGCCAGCTCTTTCTAATAATAATAGCTTATTGTCACAAGTAGGCTTCAATGAAGTTACTGTGAAAAGCCCCTAGTCGCCACACTCCGGTGCCTGTTCGGGGAGGACGGTATGGGAATTGAACCCGCGCTGCTGTCCTTGCTCTGCATTACAAGCCAGCTGTTTAGCCCACTGTGCTAAACCAGCCCTGCATTTCTCCTGCATTCGTAGCCTCTGGGACTCCTCTAATCAACTATGGACCTGCTGGAATGTCGCTGACATCCCCCTCTGACTATCACGGCCGCACCCCCTCTGAATATCATGGCCGCACCCGAACGTCTCCATCAGCTCCAGATAGCCCTGTTTCACATGCTCAGCATCAGCATCAGGCTGGGACCGAGATGAGTCCTGGGTTCCAGCAGACCTGTGACTGCTGTCTCACCTGCACGTTACTGCCTCCACTTGATGTGCATCTGCAACTATGGGGTGCTCCCCAGAATGTGCTCCAGAAGCCTGACCACTAACATTGCCCACCGAGGTACGTGTCTCTGCAATGGTGGAGGGTGGGGATGACAGCTGTGACACATCTACAAAGGCATCCTCGGAGCTCTCCTACGAGGTGTTCTCATGCGAGGCTGGGAGTGGGGGAGGGGTTTCCTCCCCGGATGGGCCATCGGTTGGAGATCCTTTGGGAGAATGAACATGGGGTCAGTGGGAGGGATGGGTCAGTCTGTATGGCATTAACAACTCACGTGTGATAGGTCGTCTGAGAGGGGCCCGGTATGACATGCACCGATCTCCGCGTTGGTGACCGTTCTGTCTATGGCCACCCCCGTGACCTCCAGGGCCCATTCCTCGAATGTGGTGAAGATTCTGATGTCTGGCACACCGTCGCCAATCTGGGCCTTCTCTTGGCGGTTGTGGGACAACTTCTCTTGCAGGGAAACATAAGAGGGCATCGTTAGCCACACGCATGGTTCACTGTGGGGTGGAGGGGGGAAGAAGGGTTTGGGGGAGGTGTTTTGCGTGGGGGTGGGAAGCGTTCGGGGGGGGGGGGGATCGGTGGCAACTCACACATGTAGCCTGGTATAGGTCATTGACCTTCTTTCGGTGCTGGAGGCCTGACCTCCTCATCGCGCTAGCCGACCTGACAGCCGCGACTGTTTCATCCCAGTAAGCAGTGGCTGCCCTGTGGCTCACCCTCAGGGACTCTCCGAAAACAGGACATCCCTCCTGGCCTTGACCGCCTCTAAGAATCTCCCCAAGTCTGCGTCTCCAAATCCTGGTGCCCGTTGTTCAGCCCCATGGCTGCGAGCTGATAGGGGTTGGTTGTGCAAGAACTGTTCAATCTACTCGACCTTGTTAGCCGGGGGGCGGGGGGGGGGACGGGGGGGGGGGGGGGGGGGGGGGGACGTGGGGCCTCCTTAAGTGGACCAGTTAACGTTGCATTGTGGTGCCGGCCTCACCAGGCCAAGCGCTGGGAAGCTCATGGCAGTTCCCACTCGCTACCACACTTAGAAATCTTTCCAGTGAATCACGCCCCAGGAATAGCATACAGTTAACCACTTAGTTATAAGTGGATAACTGCCCAACTACTCATCTATCAGGTTCTTGCCCGGTACCAAAGTAAGAGACAACTACTGGTGGCTTAAAAAGGGTAAAAAAAAGAAAGGAAATGATCATCTTGAGTCCTTCTTTCCTAATCGCCCTCTCTCATCAAATTACCACTTTACACATTATGCGCTACACAGCACTCGATGCAGACAGCACTAAGGAAGGCCTGGTTGTTTGCTCCCTGAAAAACAACTGATTCAATCTACTGAAAAAGCAATTCCAGCCAGCTGGCTAGTTTAGTAGCTGCTGCTCATTGTAGACACCTGTTTTAAAGCTAGAATAAAACTTAACTTCCAATTTAATGGGGCGGCACGGTAGCACAGTGGTTAGCTCTGTCGCTTCACAGCTCCAGGTTTACAGGTTCAATTCCTGGCTTGGGTCACTGTCTGTGTGGAATCTATGCGTTCTCTTCATGGCTGCGTGGGTTTCCTCCGGGTGCACTAGTTTCCTCCCACAGTCCAAATACGTGCAGGTTAGGTGGACTGGCCATGCTAAATTGCCTTTAGTGTCCGGTGGGGTTGCTGGGTTATGGGTATGGGCCAAGGTGTGGGCTTAAGTGGGGTGCTCTTTCCAAGGGCCAGTGCAGACTCGATGGGACGAATGGCCTTCTTCTGCACTGTAAATTCTATGTCTCAGTAGTCATTTTTACTTCATTGCTAAATTAAAGAAGAAAAAAGGTAGACTTCAAATGGAAATGAACCCTTAATTCTCTCATTCACCAGTTTATAGTACAAACTAATATAGTAAATTCTCAATTTGTACCACTCTTTGGGTAAAGAAGCTTCTTCTGAATTCCCTCTTGGATTTCTTGGTGACTACCTGTTATATTTTTTTGATGGCACAAAGAGAAAAGATATGGAGGTGCCTACACTCCGGATCCTTGTGAAGCACAATGAGAGGTTTATAAAGAGGCGTTGCTTATACATTCAAAGGTGAACATTTATACAACAGTTAGTTATTTCTATACATATACACAATTCAAGAAGACAGTCTCTGTGGTGGACGTCTATTTGTTTTTGGCAGAATTGGGCATTCCTGGACTTGGCAACAGAAAGTCCAGAAGACAAGTCTTTAATCAGCGGCAGTGGATAATGATCTGCACACAATACTGGGTTAATAGGAGTGTTAAAATCTCCACAAATTCTCACTGAGCCATCCCATGTTAATACAGGAATGATTAGTGTTGCCTAATCACTTGTAGTAACAGGTTCAACTGCTGTTTTCCTTCAACTTTATTTAGGCTTGGTGGCACCATGGTATGGTTCTAGCTTTGAGATATTTGGGTGTTCTGTCTCGCTCGATTTTTAGATGTACCTCAACTCCAGTCTTAGAGCCCAGCGAATCTTCAAATACCTTCTCTTATTCATCAGAAGTTGCTGCAAGTTGCTCTTTTAATCCATTAATCGGTTGACTGTTTCCCAGTTAAACCTAATCTTAGCCAACCATGCTCTGTCAAACAGAGCAGAAAGGTTTCCACGGACAACGTGAAGAGGCAACTTCCCGATCTGTCCATTTCCACCTGTTTTCACCATAATGTATCTTCAGCGTGCACCCATAGGATCACATTTAACAGTTTTAAGGGTAAATGCATCAGTTTTTGATGATAAGTTGTCTCAGGTATTAACAATATTGCTTACCTTCAATTCAGGATATGTCCAAAAATATTGTTGATCACCCCGCATTGCCAAGACACCTAGCTTTAGCTCCTGCAATAGCTCAGTAAAATTTTCTTTTGTGCGATCGTGAGCTTCATCCACTAATTGATAGACACAACTCGATTGTTTAGCTATGTTTTTTTTGCACTTTCTTGGTGCAGCAGTTTTCTGAGCCCAACATGCCTTGGCAAAGTGGCCCTTCGTGCCACAGTTCTTGCATGTATTCATTTTACTCCAGCATTCCCCTACTGAGTGTCCAACCTGTACAATGGTGACATGGTTGCACCTTTGCTGCCTTGCTCCTTGTGGCATCCATTTTGTTGCAGCCCCTGGACGCGATTCTCCGCTTCCGCGACTAAGTGCCCACGCCGTCGTGAATGCCGTCTAGGTTCACGACGGCGCGAAACAGCCACGATCCCAACCGATTCAGGGCCCGAAAATGGGCTAGGATCGGGGCCGCGAGAAACTCGGGGGGGCATGTCGCGAAAGCCGCGTCGTCACTGCGCAATGCCCGAATGACGCGGTGCTGCGTCATAAATGGCGCGATCCGCGCACAGAGGACCCGGAGGAGAAGAAAGAGGAAGAGATGGCTGAACCCCGACGAGCCGCACCGACGTTCCGGGACACGGACCTGGACACCCTGCTGGATGAGGTTGAGCACAGAAGGGACACCCTCGGCCCAAGACGTGGGCATCGCCAGCCATCCAGCGCGGTGTGGCCCGGTTGGCGTGAGGTTGGCACCGCTGTCAGTGCTGTGGGGCAGTCCACCCGGACGGGGGAGCAGTGTCGGAAGAAGCTGCACGACCTCACTCGGGCTGCGAGGGTAAGTGCCATGAGGGTGCCCCCAAGCCCCCCCCCCCTCCCAGCACGAGGGGGGGAAGTAGGGTGGTTGGGGGGGGTGGGGTCAGGGGGCGGGGTTGGGGAATCAGGGAGGGTTTGAGTGGTCAGGGTGCCCAACGATTTACTCGACCCACATGAGCCCCGGGACCCCCCCTGGGGCGATGCCATGGCGTGCTGTCTCCTGAACCAGCAACAATGCAGTTTATATCTGCACGCCCTGATGATATCCGCCTAATTGGATTGGATTGGATTGGATTTGTTTATTGTCACGTGTACCGAGGTACAATGAAAAGTATTTTTCTGCGAGCAGCTCAACAGATCATTAAGTACATGAGAAGAAAAGGGAATAAAAGAAAATACATAATAGGGCAACACAACATATACAATGTAACTACATAAGCACTGGCATCGGATGAAGCATACAGGGTGTAGTGTTAATGAAATCAGTCCAAACCCCCCCTCCCCCCAAAGGACAAGAAAGCTCACAACCAGCGTGAGCGTATGAGAACCGGAGGGGGTTCTCCTGTGCTGCACCCCCTAAGCGTTCACGAGCAGAGGGCCCTGGACCTCGCTGGGGGATCCGCCAGCCGAGAGGTCGCGACATGCCAGCTCGGAGGTGCAGAAGCAAGTGAGAGAACCCTGCATGTCCTCACCTCCCCCCAACCTGTCACCGTCTCCCTCACACATTGCCCACTGCAGCCTCGATCCCCTCCCCCCTCACACTCATGCCACAGCACCCTCGCTCCCCTCACCCCCTCACACTGTGCACCCACCACCACCATATACCCGGGCCACCGTGTCTAACGAACCCCAAATCTTTATGTTCCCCAGGGCCAGCCGTCGAAAGTCCAGGGATGTCTCGGCCAAGAGACAGCGGAACATCGCCAATGACAAGCACACCCAGGGATGCACGGCAGAGGTTGGCAGTCGGTCGGACAGGAGGGCAAACCTCTCAGTATGGGACGCAGGACCAGGATGCTCATACCACCGAGAGAGATAATAGTGAGGGGCACGGGGCAGACATTCATGAAGAATCGCACATCACGGCCACACACTCGGTGGAATCACCTGGAGGTCAGCACGACATGGCCGGCATGGAGCTTGCGCCGGGCCATGAGTGGGAGGAGAACAGACAAGAATTCCTAACTGACGATGACCTCAAGCTTGTGGCACTGCTGTCTCCAACACCATACACCATCACAGAGACACTCACCTCGGTTGGGCATATAAGTGATGAGGCTCCCGGGTCACGGTCTGGTGCGCACCCCACATCCGACCCGGTACAGCAGGTGGAGTTTGGAGCAGCCGAGGGCTGGATGGTCGGAGGGCAGCCGAAGCCCAGCAAACAGCTGCCAGCCAGACAATTCCCGGGTTCCTGGATGTACTTGACCCACCCGGACAACCGATGCATGTGGACACCCAGGAACTGAATAACGGGATGAGGGCCATCTTCCTGGACCTGCACACGCAGTTGGAGGAGTCCATCCGTGTTCAGGAGCAGGGAGTGGTGCCGCTCATCGCAGCCACCCAGGCCAACACCGCATGGGTGGCGTCTGCAGTGGAGGCAATGGGTGAAATGGTTTTGGCAATCGGTCAGGTTCTGCAAGGCGTTGGGCTTAACGTGCACGCGTCATCCATGGCCCAGGAGACGGCTGCCCTCTCACAGGTAGCCATGCACCAGAGCCAACACGTAATTGCCGCCGCTCTCCGGGCCCTGGCCGAGTCTCACCATGTCATGACCCGGTCCCAGCAAGCGATGGCACAGTCCCAGCAGTCAGTCGCGGAGAGCATTGACCGCCCGGCGCACGTGATGGATGGCGTGGCGCACTCACAGGTTGAGATCGCACAGTCCTTGGCAGGAATGTCGCACTCCCTGGGATCCGTCTCGGCGAACATTCGGACCGTGGTCGATCCCACTGCAGGCCTCCAGGACTGGCAGCGCCAGGTGTCGGTGGTGCGACGGGGCATGTCTCCGAGCACATCTCCGTCCCACAGTGAGGCCCGGGGGCCACCGGGCTCCCCGAGGGAGGAAGAGGTTCTGGGGCCCGTCCCGGTAGCTCCATCAAGGGACGTCCTGGGACACTCGGCCTCCCCCCGTTCAATCCCCAGCGCATCTGGTGGGGAGCGGGCAGGTCAGGATGGCACAAAGCCATACAGCACGCCAGCCGAGCAGCCTGGCCCATCGAAGCCGGGCCGCCCCAGGAAACGGGTGCCGACGGGGAGCCATGGCGTAGGCGTGATTCACAGCAGTCCACCGCCACTCCTGCTGTACCATCTGGGAACACACCTAGACGTAGTGGTAGGGCCCGTAAGGCAAAGAAGTTAGGCACGTAGTGGGTAGGGCACCTATGTTAATCACACAAATAATCTCACTGTTGAATTTGACTTGTAAGACTCTGTGCTATGTGTGGTGGTATGTATTAGGGGTAATACGGTACACCACGTGTCGACAGGCTATTGGTGGAGGGATGCCAGGTCCTGATAGGATCTGCCGCCTACTGGACTCCACCCAGAAATGCCGGTATAAGAACCCAGTTTTTCCCTCCATTTCCCTCAGCAGCTGCATTCTGTAACCACGCTGCTGGGGATAAAGTTCTGCTTAATAAAGCCTTCAATTGACATTACCTCAACCTGCCTCGCGTCATATTGACGGTGCTACACTATGTCCGGTGCCTGGGGCTCGTGAGGGTGCCCGATTGGCTTCGTGGTATATGAGCGGTTCAAGGTCTGTTCCGGATGTGCTGACCCTTTCCCCCCCTGCCTCCCATAATCGGACACCGTTGTCCTCGGCACACCGACGCCAGCCACCCCACACGGGCATGTGGTGAAATATCCGTCACGAAGGCTGTGACCACCGGAGTGCATGGTTCAGCTTTAGCCATGACTCAGACCTCAGCTGGCGAATCTGAGCACACAGCTCATCGCAGAGCGGCCGTCATCATTCAACATGGCACTGATCACACACACTTACCCAATCATCACTGTTGTGCAATTCCGTAGTGCCGCAATGGTAAGGTGATGTGGAATTGGTGCCGTGAAACACGGTGCGGGGGTGGGGGTGGGGAGGGTGGTGCTTGTGGGTGCTCTGTGGTGCCCGTGTGCAGGAGTGACGGTGCAAGTGGCAGTGTTCAGCGATTCCCACCACCACAGTGCGTGCACCGTGCGGCCACCAACGCGTTGCGTGCTCGCTGTCCGCGGCGGTGCCGCCCTGCAGCCTCCTGGACGTAACCAGCACCCGGGCAGTGTCTGTGTCCTGCGCCCCTCCCCCACTCTGATGCGCGCCATCATCCTCCTCCTCCGCATCCTAATCTTCCCCATCCCCCTCGTTTGCGTTAGCTCCGGTGCCGTCGGGTCCTCCCTCCGACTCCTCCACCAGGTCATCTCCCCTCTGCATGGCAATGTTGTGCATCGCACAGCAGACCACAACCATGCAACCGACCCTGTCGGGCCGGTACTGCAGGGTCCCTCCGGATCGGTCCAGGCATCTAAAACGCATCTTCAGCAGGCCGAAGCACCGCTCCACCACACCCCTGGTTGCTGCATGTGCCTCTTTGTATAGGCTCTCCGCGTTGGTCTGAGGCCTCCGTATTGGCGTCATCAGCTATGACTTCAACAGATAGCCCTTGTCACCCAGCAACCAGCCCCTCAGCCGGGGGGGGGGGGCATCCATCAAACATTGCGGGGATGAACGACTGTGCCAGAATGTAGGGGTCATGCACACTGCCGGGGTACTTTGCACACACGTGCATGATCTTCATGTGCGCGTCGCACACCACCTGAATGTTCATGGAGTACGCACCCTTTCTGTTCATGAACACTTCCCTGTTGTCTGCAGGCGGGCGCATGGGGACGTGCACACCATTGAAGACACCCTGGACCATCGGTATCCCGGCCACCTTGGTGAATCCTCGTGCCCGTGCTTGCTGCTGTGCTCGGTCCTCGGGGAATTTTATGTACCTGTCCGCGATGGCGTACAAGGCGTCGGTGACGGCCCTGATGCACCTGTGAACGGATGCCTGTGATATCCCAGAGAGGTCCCCGCTCGACCCCTGGAAGGAACCGGTCGCATAAAAGTTTAGGGCCACCGTCACCTTGACGGAGACTGGTATCACATGTCCTCCACCAGTTCCAAGTGGTGTGAGGTGCGCCACGAGGTGGCATATATATGCGACCGTCTCCCTGCTGAACCGTAGTCTCCTCCTGCATGTAATGTCAGGTAGGGCCTCGAACGACATTCTGTCACGGTACACCCTCAGCCTCGCTGGACACCTGTGGTGCCCTGGCACCACCATCAGTGGATCCTCCTGCTCCACCTGCTCCTCCTCCTCCTCCTGCTCTCCCTCAAGCACTTCCTCTGCATTCCTCGCCGTCAGGGGGTCAATGTTCCCCTTCGGCATCCCCCTGTACATTCGGGTCCTGAGCGCCTGCGGCCTGCTCAGCGACGATGGGCCACTCCGCGGCCATCCCCTCTGCTGCACCGGCAACTGCTGCATCTGCAGCCACTGTGGTCCGTCTGACTCTACGCTGCCGGATGGCAAACTCCAGAGCTGCGGCTCCAACCACGGCAGTAAACATCGCTGTCTGGTTGGCATACATGGTGACCTGCAGGAGGATGGTGGGGGGCAGAGAAACAACATGTTACACGGAGGTTCTTCCACACCTCGCCAGCCGGGTTGCATGGGATACCTGTGTGCTCAGGTGGGATGGTCGCGCTGCAGATACGCACTCAGCCTAACATCTGGCCACTGTCTGCGTCCAACGGTCAGTTCACACCATACTCCTCACCAGTGTGCCAGTCGCCTGTGCCCATCAGCCACATGGCAACCTGCGGCCGTGTCTTCGTCACCGTCCCGCCATGTCAGGACGTCTGACATGTGGCATCCGCGGATGGACGATACCATCCACACTCTCCCTCACCCCCCCTCCCACCTCCACACTCTACATCAGCCCCCCTCCCACCTGCACACTCTCCCTCACCCCCCCTCCCACCTGCACACTCTCCCTCACCCCCTCCCACATGCACATTCTCCCTCACCCCCCTCCCACCTGCACACTCTCCCTCATCCCCCTCCCACCTGCACACTCTCCCTCATCCCCCTCCCACCTGCACACTCTCCCTCAACCCCCCTCCCACCTGCACACTCTCCCTCACCCCCCCTACCACCTGCACACTCTCCCTCACCCCCCTCCCACCTGCAGATTCTCCCTCATCCCCCTCCCACCTGCACACTCTCCCTCACCCCCCTCCCACCTGCACATTCTCCCTCATCCCCCTCCCACCTGCACATTCTCCCTCATCCCCCCCTCCCTCCTGCACACTCTCCCTCCCCCCCTCCCACCTGCACACTCTCCCTCATCCCCCTTCCCACTTGCACACTCTCCCTCATCCCCCCTCCCACCTGCACACTCTCCCTCACCCCCCCTCCCACCTGCACACTCTCCCTCATCCCCCCTCCCACCTGCACACTCTCCCTCACCCCCCCTCCCACCTGCACACTCTCCCTCACCCACCCTCGCACCTCCACACTCTCCCACATCCCCCCCCCCACCTGCACACTCTCCCTCATCCCCCCTCCCACCTGCACACTCTCCCTCACCCCCCCTCCCACCTGCACACTCTCCCTCACCCCCCCCCCTCCCACCTGCACACTCTCCCGCACCCCCCCCCCACCTGCACACTCTCCCGCACCCCCCCCCACCTGCACACTCTCCCGCACCCCCCCTGTTAGCCTCAGCCTTCCCGGGGAAGCCGACCCGGTCTCCAGGAGCTGCGGAACAGTCCGCTCACCTCCTCACTGCTCAGCGTCAGCCAGCATGACTGGCTGACGACTTTAAATAGCAGGTGTGAACGGCGACGGCGTGAACTGGGGTCACGCCGTCGGGACTTCGGCCCATCCGGGCCTGTGAATAGCGGGGTTGGTGGAGAATCGCCATTTTGGGTGTCTCGGGCAATTCTCCGGCCTGCGCCGCGTGGAACTCGATGGGGCCGTTCTTGCCGCTTGGGTGAATCGCGGGAGGGCATCGGACCGGCATCGCGGGAAAAATGGCGCGCCAGGCGATTCTCCCAACCGGCACGGGATCGGAGAATCGCGCCCCCTATTTGTGAAGCTTCTGTTGCTGCTAGTTTCATAGACATGGCAATTTCCACAGCAGCTTTTAGATTTAAATCAGTTACAGTAAGCAGCTTCCTCTGAATAGCTTCACTGGGGAGTCCACAACCAGCCTGTCATGATGAGTATCATCAAGTGTTGCACCAAATTCGCAATATTTTGCCATTCTTCTAAAAGTCGCTATGAACTGCAAAATGCTTTCACCTTCTTCCTGATTACGGCGGTGGAACCAAAACCTTCTGCAATCAATAACAGTCCAGGAGAGAAATGTCCCTCGAAGATTTTCATTAATTCAATGGAGGACTTATCTCCTGGTTTTGCTGAGTGAACTATTTTGTAGCAGCATAAATGTTTTATGTCCTACTGAGCTGAGAAACATTGCAGTCTATAGGTCCCACGGTGTCTGATTTGCTATGAGAAATAATTGAACTCTTTCCTTATATGAATTCTACATCTCATAATCCTCTTTAAATGCATCCATGGTGCCTGTTTTCCCTCCATTTTCCTAGGATCTACACTTCCTCCCTTCAAATATTTTTATGGGAAGTATGGCACAAACCATCCCCTTTTACAAGCAACTAGGAATTATTTTCCGTTTTGCCTGAATGCAGTTCGACTATCCCCCTCTCCCCTCCCCGTAGTGGCCTGTGCAGAGTCGGCAGACTTTGAAATCCTCATTTCCTACAGTCCGTTTATGTTCATGCGTGGTCCCTGCAGCTCAGGACCCACTCACTTCAACACAAGCAAGTCTTCCTCAGCTGTTGATCTTCTTTCTCACAGTTGCAGTCAAATAATCTTTTTAAACTTCTGTATCAGTGGCAGTGCTTCGCCCAACGTCTGTATATGTCTGAGTCCGATCCCAAGAATCTTCCATTGCTCCCAGTGCCCACTGTTAGTCAACAATTTTTTTTTCCAGCGGTTATTCCTGCCTCAATCCTCGCCACTGTTTTACGCTTCTGTTATATTTCTTTGTTGCTGCAAAGAGAAAAGGTATGAAGGTGTCCACAATCTTCTTGTAAAACAGCGAGAGAGGTTTATTAATAGGTATTGCTCATACAATGAATGATGGTGATCCGCCCAAAGCCTGCGCATACACTCTGTTCACGTTAGTCCCACATCAGATGATGCAAAACCAGCAGGAATGTATTCTCGAATAAATAACACTAACTTCTATTGATAGCCTCTACTTATGCTTTACCGACAAGAATCCACTCTTTTAAAATCTTTCATAATTTTAAAGACCTCTACGAGGCCACCTTTCAACTCTCAGCTTGTTCATCCTTTCCTGATATGTATATCCTTGATTTTGTGGTATACATTTTGTAAATCATCTCTGAATCCTCTTTAGTATCCCTATATTATTTTTATATGGTGCATGAAGTACATTCAGTGAGCTCTAACCAAGATTTGACACAGCTTAAGCTTATCTTCCTTACTTTCCATTTCTAGAAATAAAGCCTGGCTTGCTTTTTCATGGCCTTGGTAACCTATGGTACAACTTTTAGTGATTTTTCTATTTGTTCATTAATGTTCCATTGTTCCTCAACCTCACCTAGACTTGCACCTTTCTAGTAATACGTGGCATCTTCCAGCCAAAATATGCATATCTACAAATATACATTTATCTAGGTTGAACTTCATTTGCCAATTATTTGTCCTTTCTGCATGTTTATTCATGTCCTCCTGTTATGTATTGCTGTGCTGCTTAGTAATGACTATCCCGCCAATTTGGGGTAATTCTCAAATTTAGAAATTGCGTTTTTGATTCCCAAGTCCAAATCATCAATGAAAATTGTGAACATCAGTGATTTTTTTTCTTTATTTTCTCATGGAATGTGGACATCACTGACTGGGCCAGCATTTATTGCCCATTCCTAAATTCCCTTGAACTGAATTGCTTGCGAGGCCATTAGAGAGGGCATTTAAAAGTCAACCACATTGTTGTGGGGGGTCACATGTCGGCCAGACAAGGTAAGGTTGGCAGATTTCTTTCTATTAAGTGCATTAGTGAACCAGATGGATTTTTACTACAATCAATAATGGTAGTTTAATGGTGATCATCAGGCTCTTAATTCCAGATATTTTTTTAAGAGTGAATTCAGATTTCAACATCTGCTGTGGTGGGATTCAAACTCAGTACCAGGTATCGGGTAACCTGAACCCCCAAAGCATTACCCTGGGTCTCTGTATTAGTCGCCCAGTGATAAGGGCAATTAGGGATGGGCAACAAATGCTGGCCCAGGAGCGAAGCCCAAATCCCGTAAAATTGGATTAAAAAATAATACTACAGCACCATCGCCTCCCCAACACACCTTTGTGGAACACCACTACCAACCCTCTGCCACTGTAGATACTCTGCTATTTGTCTTAAAGCCAGCTCACTCTGCATTCTGCCACAAGTCCTCTAACTCCACATTTTTTGACCTTATTAGTCTAATATGAGACACCTTAAGAAAGGTCTTTTGAAAATCCAGGTAAATTAAATCTACTGCATTACCATTGTCTACTCTCTATTACGTCGTCAAAAAATTAATAAGATTGATCTATAAAGATTTTTCTTTTTCATATCTATGGGGCGGGATTCTCCACTCCCACGCCGAAGTGGCCGCGCCGTCGTGAACGCCGTCGAGGTTCACGACGGCGCGGAACGGCCTCGGTCCCGACCGATTCAGGCCCTGACAATGGGCCAGTATCGGGGTCGCGTCATCTACGTGCGCCAGGCCTTGTCGCCCGCATAAAAGCGGCGCCGCATAGATGACGCGGCATGCGCCGCATAACGGGCGTCATCCGCGCATGCGCGGTTGCTGTCCTCTCTAAGTCCGCCCCGCAAGAAGATGGGGGACAGATCTTGCGGGGCCGCGGAAGGAAGGAGGTCCTCCTTCAGAGAGGACATCCCGACGATCGGTGGGCACCGATCGCGGGCCACCCCACCTTCCAGGTGAAGCCCGGTGCAGGATCCCCCATCGCCCCCCCCCCACAGGCCGCCCCCCCAGCGTTCACGCACCGCCCACGACTGCAGCGACCAGGTGTGGACGGTGCCGGGGGGAACCCGCCGTTTTGGCCTAGCCGTTCGGCCCATCCGGGCCTCAGAATAGCGGGGGTGCCAGAGAATCGCCATTTTGGGTGTCTCCGGCGATTCTCCGGCCTGCAGCCCGCGAAACTCGACCGGGCCGTTCCCGCTGCTTGGGAGAATCGCGGGAGGGTGTCGGACCGGCATCCCCGGAAATCCTGGAGGCCCAGGCGATTCTCCCAACCGGCGTGGGAGTGGAGAATCGCGCCCCCGCTCTTTGCGTTTTTGTTATTTGTTTTGATGTTCTTTTATGTTCTCCGTTCATAAAGATTCCATTAGCTTTCTTACCACTGATAGCAAGTGGATCGTCTATAATTCCCTGGACATGTTCTATCGCCTCCTTAAATATAGGCAAGTTGTTCATATCTAACAATCTTTTCCCCCAAAATTATTAACTATGTGTAGTAATTCCTCTATTTTATTTTCCTTAGATTCTATTAAAATATATGGATGGAATCCATCCAGACCAGGGGTTTTATCCTCTTTATGTTTGATTAGGTTGTTCAGTAGGTCCCCTTTTTATTTTAACTGTACTTATCTCATTAATAACATCATCATCCAATGTCATCTACTGTAACTCGCCTGTAAACATGAAGCAAGATAATTATTTAATATTTCTGCCATCTCTCTATTATTACCTGCCCCTGATTACAAAACACATGATCATATGGAATTGGAGCAGAAGTAGACCATTTGGCCTCTTGAGCCTGCTCTCCCATTCAATAGCATCGTGGCTGGTTTCTTTTTGTTTCAAATTCTACAGTCCTATTTACCCCCAGTAACTTTGATTCCCTAACCTAATAAGAATCCATCTACCTCTACCTTAAAAATATTCAATGACCCTGCCCGCCTGCAACACCTCTGAGGCAGAAAGTTCCAAAGTTGTGAAACCCTCTGAGGGAAAAAAAATCTCCTTATCTCTGACCTATAAGGGTGACTCCTAATTCTCCTAGTTCTGGTCTCACACACAAGAGAAAACATCCTTTCCATGTACACCTTGCCAAGACCATTCAGGATCTTATATACTTCACTCAAGTTACCCCTCACTCTTCTGAACTCCAATGGAAACAATCCCAGTCTGTCTAACCTTTCCTCATAAGATAACCTGCTTATTCCAGGTATCAATCTACTAAGCAATGGACCCATTCATAACTCACCCCATTCCTTTTTTATATTGATGTGCCTGTAAAATGTTTTGTTCCTTGATAATTTAGTTTCATAGTTGTTCTTTGTCTTTGCTATTTTTTGTGTCTTTGACTTCACTGATCTCTTTGTATTCTCTCTTATCGTGCATCATCTGCTGTCAAAGTACCTCCCTTGGCCTCAAATGTTTCCTTTTATCTTTGTCCGTTCGGATTGTTAACTGGGTTAAGCTGCCTCCAAAGGAAATAAATGTCATTGTATTAAGTACATAGATGAGGCTTGGCACACAGCTGGTCTGTGAAAACTTTAACTTTAAAATCGAGTGAATTCAGGGTGTAAAAGATGAGCAGAACCTGAGATATGGAAAAACAAAAGCAATTTCTGCAGATGCTGGAAATATGAAATAATTGGAGGGAAAGCTGGAAATACTCAGCAGGTCAGATGCTGTAAATGAATAAAAGGAAACAATTGTGATGGAAAAAAATCCTTAAAAACGTTTCATTTTGAGAGAAAAAGAATATTCCATAACCTTAGATATCGTTTTTGCTATGCTATACATGTGTAGTGTGTTCTTAGCCCATATTTAAATAATAGTGGATTTTCAAAAAATCATTGGCTTTGCTGACTAGGCCAGCATTTATTCCCCATCCCTAAATACCCTTGAAAAGGTAGTGGTGAGCTGCCTTCTTGAACAGCTGCAATCCAAGTGGTGTAGATACACCCGCTAAGCTGTTAGGGAGGGAGTTCCAGGATTTTGACCCAGCGACACTGAAGGGTTTTTCCAAGTCAGGATGGCGAGTGGCTTGCAGGGGGATCTCCAGGTGGTGGTGTTCCCATGTGTCTGCTGCCCTTGTCCTTCTTCATTGTAGGGTTTGTGGGTTTGGGAAGTGCCATCGAAGAACGCTTGGTGTGTTCCTGCAGTATATCTTGTAAATGCTACTGTGCACGGTGGTGGAGGGAATGAATGTTTGTAGGTGGGGTGCCAAAGAAGTTATTTTACTTTGTTGACAGGTGATCTGCTGTCCATACAATCTGGCTCACTTTATGTTGCTTCAATATCAAAATCCAAGTCCTTGGAAGAAGTGGTGATTGAAAGTGAACATTTATTGTCCCATCATTGTTCCCCAATTACCATGACTAGTGAAGACAGCAAAATGACAAGATGTTCCATGTTGCAGCAGGATAACATTATAAGGTGTCACTCAGTAGGGAACATTTTTTCTCTCTTAAACATTACATGACAATTATAGTAATCGGCACAGATTCAGAAAAGACACTGGCTTAACTGTCCCCATTGTTCTGTGTTTTCCCTGCCAGTTCTTTCTCAAGTGCCCATCTTGAGTAGGGTAAGAAGCTTATATTACCTGCATCACTCCCAGTCGAACATTGTTCACAATGGTTACACAATCTTGTTCTGAATGTAAAACAAGTATATTAATTAAATGAAAGTACATATAGCATTGGCAGTGACCAGGTGATTAAATGGCACATTCACACTCTCATTGGATAGATATTAGGCTGCTGGCATTAATTACAGGCCCTCGTTGTTCAAGCCACCTTTTCAAATTCTAGCTTTTCATGAACATTTCATAATTACACATTTCTTATCCATAATCATTACATTCTTACTATTTGTTTATTGCCTTGGTTACCTTGTGGCAATATTACATTTTCTAATTTCCTCACATTGTTTTGTAATTGAGAAGATAAAGATCAGCGGCGAAATTCTCCCGAAACGGTGCGATGTCCGCCGACTGGCGCCCAAAACGGCGCCAAACAGACGGGCATCGCGCCACCCCAAAGGTGCAGAATGCTCCGCATCTTTGGGGGCCGAGCCCCAACATTGAGGGGCTAGGCCGACGCCAGAGGAATTTCTGCCCCGCCAGCTGGCGGAAACGGCCTTTGTTGCCCCGCCAGCTGGCGCGGAATTGACATCCCCGGGCGGCGCATGCGCGGGAGCATCAGCGGTCGCTGACAGTTTCCCACGCATGCGCAGCGGAGGGAGTCTCCTCTGCCTCTGCCATGGTGGAGACCGTGGCGGAGGCGGAAGGGAAAGAGTGCCCCCACAGCACAGGCCCGCCCGCGGATCGGTGGGCCCCGATCGCGGGCCAGGCCACCGTGGGGGCACCCCCCGGGGCCAGATCGCCCCGCGCCCCCCCAGGACCCCGGAGCCCGCCCACGCCGCCTTGTCCCGCTGTTCAAAAGGTGGTTTAATCCACGTCGGCGGGACAGGCAATTTATCGGCGGGACTTCGGCCCATCCAGGTCGGAGAATCCAGCGGGGGAGCCCACCAACCGGCGCGGCCCGATTCCCGCCCCCGCCAAATATCCGGTACCGAAGACTTCGGCAACCGGCGGGGGCGGGATTCACGGCAGCCCCCGGCGATTCTCCAATCCGGCGGGGGTCGGAGAATGACGCCCCAGATTTTATTCAAAGGCTTACTTTCCCAATTATTTGATTCCTGCTGTAACCCATACGGCGCTCGGATTAGGTGCTCGGCTCGAAAGCGACGGTCCCCCGAGTGCTACACACCACCGGGACCCACACAGACACTGTCCGAACACTAACCTAGGGCAAAGAGGACTAGAGGTCCTGCCCGGCAACCCATCATGGCAGATGACATTCCAGGGGACTTGAATGGGGAGGTGTCTTGTAACCCTCAGGAAAATCATGGGGTGTGGACTTGTCAAGTTCCCCATGACCTCGGATGAATACGAGTTTCCCCACTAAGGGGCGGGGCTTTCCCTTAACAAGAGAAGCCAAGTAGACATAAAAATCCAGACCCGGATGTGGGTCGGGGTGGAAGACCCTTCGCGGAATGGAGTTTAAACTTCTGTAACTTTTGTCATCACTTAGTGGTGGCTGCTCTGTCTGGATCTAACACTTATGTTCATGTATTTCTTAAATCTGTGATACACTCTGACTTTTTCTTCTTCTTCTTAGGTAGTCCCTTGGAGAGGAGGATGATTTGCTTCCACACTAAATATGAGTTCTCAGATGACTGAGGAGTCTAATGCGTGACTTATAGTCTCTGTCACAAGTGCAGAAGACAGTGGTTGGAGCAGTGGCTGGGTGGGCTGCCCGGGTTGCAATGCATTCCTTTGCTGTTGATGCTTGGCTTCAGCTTGCTCTTGTGAATGAAACTTCAGATGTTCAGCTGTTTCCTTTCCTCCACTTCAGATGTCTTGGGCCAGAGATTCTATAGTGGCTCAAGAAACAGCCTGGAGGCTTCCAGTCATAACAAAGGGGTTTATTAACGAAAGGCAAATGCTGGAAGTTATACAGGCACAGAACACAATAGGATGGATTTTGTTCCTTCGGCTCCTAGGCCCATATTGCTCGGGCCCCTGCACGTGGTCTGTCATGCCCAGTTTCTTAAAGGGGCCACACTACCACAGGCTCCCAGTTGTCGTTGGGCATGCTGCACATTTTCAAGGAGGCTTTGAGGATGTCCTTGAAGAGATTCCTCTGCCCTCCTGTGGCTCACTAGCCACATTGAAGATCCGAGTAGCCCGCTTGTTTTGGGAATTGTGTGGCAGGCATGTGGATGATGTGGCTCGCTCAACAGAGCTGATCAAACATGGTCAATGCTGGAGATGACGGTCTGAGTGAAAACATTGACATCACTGCACCTGTCTTGCCAATAGATTTGTATGATGTTGGGAAGGCAGCGCTGTTGGTACTTTTCCAGAGTTTTGAGGTGCCTGCTGTACATCGCTGTGCCACAAAGAAGGGCAAGTATCACCACTGCTCTGTAGACCATGAGTTTAATGCTGGGTCTGAGGTTCTGGACTTCGAACACTCTCTTCCTCAGTTGACCAAAGGTTGCGCTGGCACATTGCGCTGGCACATTGAAGGCAATGTTGAATCTTGTTGATGTTTGCTCTTGTTGATAGTTGTATCCCAAGGTATGGATGGTGGTACACAGAGTCTAAGGCCTCGTCATGGAATTTGATAACTGGGGAGGGGGGGGACAGTGCTCTGTGGTGGGGAAGGTTGATAGAAGGCATTTGTCTTATGGTGTTTAGTGTACGGCCCATGCTCTCATATGCCTTGGTGATGGTGTTGACAATGGCTTGGAGCTCGACCTCCAAGTATGGGTAGACACAAGCATCATCTGCATACCGCGGTTCAATGACAGAGCATGGGACACCGATGGATTTGGCCTGCAGGTGGTGGAGGTTGAACTGATTTCCGTTTGTTCTGTAGTTTAGCTCCACTCCCACTGGGGGCTTATTGAAGGTGAGATGAAGAATTGCAGCAAGGAAGGTAGAGAAGAGCATTTGTGTGATGACACAGCCTTGCTTGAGTAGCAATGTGAATATGAATTGGGTCTGAGGTGGGTCCATTCGTTAGGATAACAGCTTGCATGTCATCATGGAGCAGGCGGAAGACAGTGACAAATCATAGACAAATCAAACTTTTGGGACAGCTGGAATGGAGAAGGATACTCCATAATCCCTGGTGAATGACAGTGTTGAAGGCCTATGTGAGGTCAAAGAAGGCCATGTACAAGGATTGGTGCTGTTCCCTACATTTCTCTAGCAGTTGCCACAGGATGAAGATCATGTCTGTGGGGCAGCACAGTAGCACAGTAGTTAGCACTGTTGCTTTACAGCGCTAAAAGAGCCAGCGCGGAGGAAAGGAGGCCAGGGGGCAGAGAGGCCGGCCCGCCGATCGGTGGGCCCCGATCGCGGGCCAGGCCATTACGGAGGCCCCCCCGGGGTCGGACCTACCTCCCCCCGCCACAGGACGCACCTGGGCCCTTCAACGCCGAGGTCCCGCTGGCTCAGAGGATGTTGGAACGGCACCAGTGGGACTCGGCTTTTTGTTGACAGTCGCTCAGCCCATCCGGCCTGGAGAATCGGTGCGCCGGCCCGTGCCGGCCCGGACCGGAGAGTTGGCGCACAGCCCGACCGGGGCCGCTGACCACGATGGTGCCAATGGCACCGATTCCCCGCATTGGGGAGAATTGCGTCCCGGCGTCGGGGCGGCGTGGCGCAATTCGCGCGGCGCACGCTGATTCTCCGACCCGGCAGGGGGTCGGAGAATTCTGCGCTAGGTGTTTTAAAAGACATTAACGTAGGTAAGTCTCCTGGGCTTGATGGGATTTACCACAGAGTACTGAGGAAAGAAAGGGAGGAAATTGCTGGGGCCTTGACTGACATTTTTATGTCCTCATTGGCTACATGTGCGGTCCCAGAGAACTGGAGAATAGATAATGTGGTACCACTGTTTAAGAAAGGTAGCAGTAATAATCCTGGAAACTATAGGCTGGTGAGTCTCACATTGGTAGAAGGTAAATTATTTGTGAGAATTCTCAGGGACAAGATTTATACCCATTTGGAAACAAATGGACACATTAGCGATAGACAGCATGGTTTAAGGTCTGTGGGGCAAAGTTTAGAGGAGATGTGTAAAGCAGGTATTTTACACAGAGTGTGGTGAGTGACTGGAATGTGCTGCCAGGGGAAGTTGTGAAAGCAGATATATTAAAAGGCATCTGGATAAATAGATGGATAAGATGGGTATTGAGGGATACGGCACTAGGAGGTGCTGAAGGCTTGGAGGGCCGAAGGCCCTGTTCCTGTGCTGTTTTGTTCTTTGTTCTTTGTTCTTCGCTCTTCGTTCTTCATTATTCTCTTATTAAAGCGACTCAAGGCATTTCAAAGGAGCATTATCAAACAAAACTTAACCGAACCATACAAGGAGATACTAGGGTTGATGACAAAAATCTTAATCAAAAGGTTAGGAGTTAAGGCAGACCACCAAAAACATGTCCATTATGTTCTTCAGTCTTGGATTTGGATTTGGATTTGTTTATTGTCACATGTACTGAGGTACAGTGAAATGTATTGTTCTGTGTAGACAGATTGTTCCATGTCTGAAAAAAAACATAGGGCATACATAAATGCACAATGTAAATAAATGGACATAGACATAGACATCGGGTGAAGCATACGGAGTGTAGTGCTACTCAGTAGAGAAGATGTGTGGAGAGATCAGATCAGTCCAAAGAGAGTCATTTAGGAGTCTGGTAACAGCGGGAAAAAGATGTTTCTGTACCTGTTAGTGCGTGTTCTCAGACTTTGTATTCCTGCCCGATGGAAGAAGTTGGAAGAGGTGGGAGGGGTCTTTGATTATGCTGTCCACTTTCCCAAGGCAGTTGGAGGTGTAGACAGAGTCAATGAATTGCAGGTGGGTTTGCATGATGGACTGGGCTGTGTTCACAACTCTGTAGTTTCTTACGGCCTTGGGCCGAGCAGTTGCCATACCAGGCTGTGCTGCAGCCAGATAGGATGCTTTCTATGGTGCATGTGTAAAAGTTGGTAAGAGTCAATGTAGGCATGCCAAATTTCCTTAGTTTCCTGAGAATTTATAGGCGTTGTGCTTTCTTGGTTGTAGCGTCGATGTGGGTGAACCAGGACAGATTTTTGGTGATGTGCACACCAAGGAATTTGAAACTGCTAACCATCTCCACCTCAGCCCCATTAATGCAGACAGGGGTGTGTACAATACTTTGCTTCTTTAAATCAATGATCAGCTCTTTAGTTTTGCTGACATTGATGGAGAGATTGTTGTCGTTACACCATTCCACTGGATTCTCTATCTCCATCCTGTACTCTGACTCATCATTGTTTGAGATCCAACCGACGGCAGTTGTGTCATCAGCAAACATGTAGATGGTGTTTGAGCCATATTTTGTCCCCCAGTCGTGTGTATGTAGGGAGTATAGTAGGGGGCTAAGTATGCAGCCTGGCAGGCCCTGGTATTGAGGACTATAATGGAGAAGGTGTTATTGTTTATTCTTACTGATTGTGGTCTGAGTCAGGAATTCAAGGATCCAGTTGCAGAGGGAGGAGCCAAGTCCTAGATTTCGGTGCTTTGGTATGAGCTTGACTGGGATTATGGTGTTAAAGGCGGAGCTGTAGTCAATGAATAAGAGTCTCACGTAAGAGTCTTTGTTGTTGAGGTGCTCCATGGATGAATGTAAGGACAGGGAGATGGCGTCCGCTGTGGACCGGTTGTGGAGGTATGCAAATTGCAGTGGATTAAAACATTCTGGGAGTCTGGAGTTGATTTGTCTCATGACTCGAAGCACTTCATAATGATCGATGTCAAGGCCACCGGATGGTCATCGTTGTGTCACGTTGCCTGCTTCTCCTTTGGCACTAGTATGATGGTGGTCTTCTTGAAGAATATGGGAACATCGGAATGGAGTCGGGAGAGGTTGAAGATGTCCGCGAACAGATCATCCAGCTGGTCCGCACAGGATCTGAGTGCTCGACCAGGGACCCCGTCAGAACCCGTTGCTTTCTGAGGGTTCACTTTCAAGAAGGCTGATCTGACTTCCGATGCTGTGACGGTAGGTATGGGTGTGTTTTGGGCTGCTGGGGCAGTTGACAACAGTTTGATGGTTTCCTGCTCGAACCGAGCCATAGAATGCATTGAGGGCATCAGGAGGGGGGTACTGCTGCCAGAAATTCTACTCGGCTTCGCTTTGTAGACTGTTATGTTGTTTAAGCCTTGCCTCAGCCG
Organism: Scyliorhinus torazame; assembly: GCF_047496885.1. Lineage (NCBI taxonomy): Eukaryota > Metazoa > Chordata > Chondrichthyes > Carcharhiniformes > Scyliorhinidae > Scyliorhinus > Scyliorhinus torazame. Next base: position 271,535,143 of record NC_092709.1, read on the forward strand.
ACGAGAGTCCGTGAAGTTAGTCTGTGACTTTGCCTTAGTCTGATATTGTCTCTTGGCATCCCTGATGACTTTGCGGAGGTCATACTTAGATGTCTTGTATAGGGCAGCATTACTTGTCTTGAACACGTCCTGGCCTCAGTAGGGAGTCAATCTCCCGATTAAGCCATGATTTCCAGTTGTGGAACGTAAGCGCTGCCTTATTTGGCACACAGTCTTCTACATACTTGCTGATGAAGTCTGTGACAGCGGTGGCATACTCGTTTAGGTTGGCCGCTGAGTTCTTAAATTGAACCAGTCCACTGACTCCAAGCAGCCTCGGACCAGCATTGCATGACCTTTTTAACCGGATTCTCCCGCTTAAGTTTCTGCTTGTATTCCGGAAGAAGGAGCACCATTATCTGGTCTGATTTTCCGAAGTGCGGTCAGGGGATGGATCGGTAGGTGCCTTTGATGTTTGTTTGGCAATGGTTGAGAGTGTTGGCGCCCCTGGTGAGATGGGAGATGTGTTGATAGATGTTCGGCACTACACTCTTGAGGTTGACCTGGTTGAAGTCCCCGATCATGATGAACAAGGCCTCCGGGTGTTATGGTTTGCTTTATTGATCTTTGTGGGAATTTGCTGTTTACAAATCAGCTCCAAATCAATTTGTACTTAAAAATTAATAGTGACAATGGACTGAACCTTAACTCACAAAAATGATGCTTTGGCGTCATATGGCAGAGTTTTAAATGCAAAACATCTGGAACAGAGGTTGCCTTCAACCTGTCCTTTTTCCATTTTAATGGAGGTAAGAGGAGGAGTGGGCAATCAATCCACTCATGGGAAGCAGTGTGTATTACAGTCATTCTATCCTTAATCACAGGCCACTCCGTTTCCCAGGCCTGAGAAAAGCTAAAGATTTAGAAGCGAGAGGGGCTGAATCACCTTTACAGCAGTGTTTGTGGATCAAGAGGCGCTGGAATGGATCCTGGCCATCAAGCTACCTCCCTGATGTGTTGGGTCTGTGGAAAACAAACAGGCTGCCAACACTTAAATTAGAACAACACTATTTTATTAAGCTAGAAACTGTTGAACATACTTTCACTGTGGGTTAACACGATGTTAGATTAAACTAAAGACCTATGCCTATCCTACCCAGTCTATGCACTCAGCACATGGTGAAGATCTGTGCTGTAAGCTGTAAGCTCTGTCCTTCTGAGAGGCTGCATCCAGAATGAGCGGGAAAACTGATGCCCTCTGTCTTTATAGTGAGTGTGCTCGAACTGGTGATTGGCTGCGGTGTTGTGTGTGTTGATTGGTCTTGCTGTGTGTCCATCAGTGTGTGTGTCTGCACCATGATATACTGGTGTATATTATGATACTCCCCACCCCCAAGTCTCACAATCTCCATTTCCCACCACTTCCCACCTCCAATGAGCCCCCATGACATTGCAAGGCATCTCTCAACCAACATCAGAAATCCCCCTTCAACCACAGTGAAACTCTCTCACTACAATTGGGACTTACCTTGATCACCATGAGAATCTCCACAAACCACGCAAATACCATGGTTCCTCTCCTATGATCAGGCCACACCCATGCATCTTTGATCACCTCCCCTAACCACTGGATTCCAGAATTCCTTGCGAAATCCTTTCATTCCCTGTGATCCAGGCCTCCCAGCTAACTAGACCCTCCCTGTGATCCAGGTACCTTGTTACGAAATGGGGCCCCATGGTCCAGATCCCCATATGATCCAGGGACCTTGTGGAGATCCAATAGTCCCACTGTGATTGGGATTACTTGTATGAACTCTCTTAAATCTCCCGATTCACCCAACTGGTCTTGTGGGTTTCAGTTCCATGTGAAGTGGGTTTCCTGCTGGAAAACCTCCAGTCTCTCAATCAGGCTGTCGAGGGACAGTAACCCTACTTAAAGCAGCCCTGCCATTAAATTCTGCAGGATACCTGGTTCTCCCAACCTCGTGACAACACCCACCTCACACTGAACTTATCTTCAGGCTAAAATCCAGGCCATTTCAAAAATAACTGTATAGCACTTTTGGATGTCCTAAGGGTGCGATGAGGCATGAAATAACTGCAAATTCTATGTCTCTTTTCAATTTAAGGTTGATGAGCAGGCAATATAATGACAGAATCTTATAAAAATGTCAGTTAAGCCCATGTTAACTGAAGACAGTATTGTCTCATTGTGAGAGTCAATCTTCCTTTCACTGAATGATTACTATTACAATCAAACTTACTGGGAGCTGCCCAACGGCTCTTCTTGAGATATTTAGTTGTAAATAGTTATAAGAACTAGGATCAGGAGTAGGCCATCTGGCCCCTTGAGCCTGCTCCGCCATTCAATGAGATCATGGCTGATCTTTTGTGGACTCAGCTCCACTTTCCGGCCCGAACATCATAACCCTTAATCCCTTTATTCTTCCCTTTATCGAAGGTTTTAAAGAGTTGTGAATTAACTTAACCCTGAATTTGGGTAGGTAAAAAAGTGAATTTCGAAGAACCAATAGGTGCAACACAAAGATGATTGTACACAAAAACACAAGAGATAGGAGTCATTTTCCAGCACTTGGCAGGAATAGACCATAGACTGTGGAGCATACAACCTTTCCTGCCTGTTCCACCATTCAATATGATAATGGTTGATCTTGGGTTTCAACTTCACATTCCTGCCCGCTCCCCAAATCCCTCGATTCCCTATAGCGAAGATCTGTCTATCCCAGTCCTAAATGTATTCAATGATGGAAATGATGTACAAGGTGCTTTTAATATCTTTGCATAGATAATCTGATGTTTCTTTAAAAAGAAATCATTTGCATGTTCTTCATGATTTTTTTCATTACACAGACCTGATTTAATAAGCAATTAAGCATTGCCATAATCTTTAAATGCCATGTTTCGGGCAATATAAATGCTGCTCCAATTGATTCCTCACCATAATTACCTAAACTGCAGAAGGATGCACCTATAAACATCTTAAACAGATCTAGATTATCGTGTCGGATGGATAAAACTTCTATTATTGTGCATGGCATTGTTGAAATAAAAAATGAATATCGTCAAAGCGATTCCTTTAAATACACAGATGTGGCTTTGCATAGTCAAATAGATCTAGATGATCCAGTGAGATGAACGCCAATTTCATTTTCCTCATAAAACATCACTGAAATAATTAAAATAAATAACATTCCATGTCAGTTATTTATTCAGAGTGATTCCTGTATCTGTTTTTTTGGAAATATTTTTATTAAAACTTTAAAAAAATTTTAACAGAAAACCGACAAAAACATAGAATAACAATTGAATAGTCAGAGTCCCGTTCCCCCACTCCCCTCCTCACTTACAACAGTAAAACGTAGTTGCTAAGTGCCCCCCTCCACCCAACAGCTAACAGTAACCAGCTCTTTAAAGTACAATATAAATTGTCGCCATATGCGGTAAAACCCTCCCACTGACCCTCTCACAGTAAACGTAACCTTCTCGAGGTGTAAAAACTCCATCAAGTCACCCAGCCACGCCGAGGCGCTTGGCGGTGTAATCGACCTTCAGCACTTGGCGGTGTAATCGACTTTCAGCACATGAGGACCCAGCTCTTTGCAAGCAGTGAGGCAAAGACCAGGATGTCTGTCCCCGCCCCATCCAGAGTTCCGGCACAACCAAAACCCTCAAAATTGCCACCAATGGGCAAGGCTCCAATCCAATGTTCAGAATTGCCAACATCGTCTCAAAAAAGGACCTCCAGAAGTCTGCCAGCTATGAGCATGACCAGAACATATGCGCATGATGTACTGCCCCCCCCCCCCCCCCCAGACACCGATCGCATCTATCATCCACCTCTTCAAAGAATCAACTCATTCTAGCCTTCGTAAGGGGTGCTTGGAACACCACTTGCAGCTGGATGAGACTCAACCTCGCACAGGATGAATTTGAGTTCACTTTCGTCAACGCCTCACTCCAAACCTCCTCCTCCAAAAGTGGATCCAGCTTCTCCATCCACTTTGCCTTCACACCCTCAGCAGAACCCATCTCCTCCTCCATCATCCGCTGGTATATACCCAATGTGCTGGCCTGGCCACCTCTGTATCAGAGCAGAATAAGATCCTCTTGTGCAAAGTAGAAGGCTGCTTCATCGGAAAGGCTGTAAAGTACTTTTTGACCCAGCTGAAGATACCTGAACCTATCAGTATTTGTGAGCCCATACTTTTCTTTCAGTTCCCCTAAGCTAGCGAACCGACCTTCAAAAATAAGTCTCCCACTTTCCCACTCTATAACTTTGAAACAATTGCAACTATTTTAAACTCAAAACTGAAGTTAAGAGTGAGGAATAACCAGGTGAACTTAAAAATTAAATATAAATTAGATCTAGGCTTATAATCCAATTCAGAAACAGATAATGCACAGATAAATTCAGAATATTTCATTGACACCCAAACTTCTAGCCTGTTATTTTAATTCCCCACTTGGCCTTCACACTGCCTTTTCTGTTCTTGGCCTCCTTTAGTGTTCATAGAATCATAAAATCCCTACGTGTCTGCACCAACTCTCTGTAAGAGCACCCGACCTAGGCCCACGTGCCGTCCTATCCCTGAAATCCTACCTAACATACAAATTCGGGGTATTTTTTTTTTTAGCATGGACAATCCACCTAGCCTTCACATCTTGAGACAATGCAGGTTGGGTGGATCCTTGTTGGAATTAAACATCAGTTGTTCCAATGAAAATCAATGTAAGCTTGCAGGAGGTGGTGATGTAGTGGCATTGTTGCTGGACTAATAATCCAGAAACAAAGAATAATGTTCCAGGACCCTGGGTTCCAATCCCCTACTCAATAAAAATCTGGAACTAAATGTCTAATGATGACCATGAATTAATTGTCGTAAAAACACATTTGGTTCACTAATATCCTTTATGCAAGAAAGCCTGCTGTTACCTGATCTGGTCTACAGCCCCACAGTAATGTGGTTGACTCTTACATGGCCGTTCAAGCCATTCAGTTGTATCAAACTGTTCAAAGCAATGAAACTGGATGGACCACTGGGTATCAATCTAGGCATCGGAAACGATAATGGCCTGTCGATCCTGCAAAATCCTTTTTACTAACATCGGGGTGCTGTATCAAAATTGGAAAAGCTGTCTCATAGGCTAGTCAAGCAACTGCCACACGTAATCATATTCACAGTATTGTACTTTGCAGACAATGTCCCAGATACCATCATCACCATCCCTGGGTATGTCTTATCCAACTGGTAGGACAGACCCACCAGAGGTGCCAGCACAGCGATAATCAGTCAGGAGGGAGTTGATCTGCGAGTCCTCAACAATAACTCCGGATCCCATGAAGTCTCATGGCATCAGATCAAACATGGAGAAAGAAACTTACTGATTACCATATACTGTACCACAATCCATCCCTCCTCAGCTGACGAATCAGTACTCAAAACAAAGAACAATACAGCACAGGAACGGGCGCTTTGGCCCTCCAAGCCTGCGCCGACCATGGTATATGCCTAAACTAAAACTGTATGCACTTACGGAGTTCGTATCTTTCCATTCTCACCCTATTCATATACTTGTCTAGATGCCGCTTAAATGCCACTATTGTACCTGCTCCCACTACCTCCCCGGACAGTGCTTTCCATATATTTATTCTGAACTTATCTGTGCGTTGTATGTTTAAATTATCTGTTTCTGAATTGGATTGTAAGTCCAGGTCTAATTTATATTTAATTTTTATAACTTAAATTTCCATATAATTACCACCCTCTATGTAAAAAACCTGCCTCACACATCTGTTCTAAACTTTTCCCCACGCAGTTTAAACCTATGTCCCCCAGTACTTGACTCTCCTACCCTAGGAAAGAGCACTATCCACTTTGTCTATGCCATTCATAATCTTGTTGACCTCTATCAGGTCGCCTCTCAACCTCCATTGTTCCAGTGACAACAGGATTGCACCTCTCTTCATAGCTAATGCCCTCAATACCAGGCAACAACCGAGTAACCCACTTCCGTACCCTCTCCAAAGCATCCACATCATTTCCGGTAGTGTGGCAACCAGAATTGTACACAATATTCCAAATGAGGCCTAACTAAGGTCCTGTACAGCTGCAACATGACTTGCCAATTTTTATATTCACTGCCCCAACCGATGAAGACCAGCATGTTGTATGCCTTCTTGACCACCTTTTCCACACGCGTTGCCGCTTGCAGTGATCGGTGGACATGCACGCTCAGATCTCTCTGCATGTCCGTACTCGCAGAAGTTCTACCATTTATTGTGTAATTCCTACATGCATTGGACCTTCCAAAGTGCATTACTCCATACTTGTCCAGATTAAACTCCATTTGCCATTTCTCCGCACAAGACTCCAACCAGTTTATATCCTGCTATGTTGAATATCACTTGGAACCAAAGAATCCCAAAATTGTCACAGTGCAGAAGGAGACCATTTGGACCATTGTTCCTGCACCGGAATGATGGTGGTAATGGTGCAGAATATGCTCTGGATGGGGGATTTCAACGTCCATCACCAAGAGTGGCATGGCAGTACCGAGCTGGCCAAGTCATGAAATACATTATTAAAAGACATAGCTGCTATAACAGAAATGTTCAGCCTGGGGTTCAGTTACTAATGGTGTACCACAAGGATCTGTTTTGGGGCCACTGCTGTTTGCCATTTTTATAAATGACCTGGAGGAGGGCGTAGAAGGATGGGTGAGTAAATTTACAGATGACACTAAAGTCGGTGGAGTTGTGGACAGTGCGGAAGGATGTTGCAGATTACAGAGGGATATAGATAAGCTGCAGAGCTGGGCTGAGAGGTGGCAAATGGAGTTTAATGCAGAAAAGTGTGAGGTGATTCATTTTGGAAGGAGTAACAGGAATACAGAGTACTGGGCTAATGGTAAGATTCTTGGTAGTGTGGATGTGAAGAGAGATCTTGGTGTCCATGTGCATAGATCCCTGAAAGTTGCCACCCAGGTTGATAGGGTCATTAAGAAGGCGTACGGTGTGTTAGCTTTTATTGGTAGAGGGATTGAGTTTCGGAGCCATGAGGTCATGTTGCAGCTCTACAAAACTCTGGTGCGGCCGCATTTGGAGTATTGCATGCAGTTCTGGTCGCCGCATTATAGGAAGGATGTGGAAGCATTGGAAAGGGTGCAGAGGAGATTTATCAGGATGTTACCTGGTATGGAGGGAAGATCTTATGAGGAACGGCTGAGGGACTTCAGACTGTTTTTGTTAGAGAGAAGAAGGTTAAGAGGTGACTTAATTGAGGCATACAAGATGATCAGAGGATTAGATAGGGTGGACAGTGAGAGCCTTTTTCCTCGGATGGTGATGTCTAGCACGAGGGGACATAGCTTTAAATTGAGGGCAAATAGATATAGGACAGATGTCACAGGTAGGTTCTTTACTCAGAGAGTAGTAAGGGCGTGGAATGCCCTGCCTGCAACAGTCGTGGACTCGCCAACATTAAGGGCATTTAATTGGTTATTGGATAAACATATGGATGATAAGGGAATAGTGTAGATGGGCTTTAGATTGGTTTCACAGGTCGGCGCAACATCGAGGGCCGAAGGACCTGTACTGTGCTGTAATGTTCTATGTTCTAGACTGGGTCGGTGGCAGATGGCAAGGAAACAAACAGGAGGGAAAAATATACATGCGTCATCCTCATCAACCTATCTGTCACAGATGCATCTATCCATGACAGTATTGAGAGGAGTGACCAGTTGTGGCGATAAAGTCCCGTTGATGTTACCCTCCATTGTGTTGTGAGGCACCGTCCCCGTGCTAAATGGGACAGAATTCAAACAGATCTAGCAACACAAAACTTGGCAAAAATGAGGCGCGATGGGCAGCAGCAGAATCAGGTGAGCAGCTGGCGAGATCCATATCACAACGTCTCGCAAGATCCGTATGAATTTGATGAGATGGCTCAAGCATCGAGAATCTGACATGAGACGTCTTGCGAGATTCATCAGCCTCATCGCGTCACCAGGTCGGGCGAGATGAGGTCAGTAAATTGTGCCTGTTGCCTTCTGAATGAGACTCGGGGGGGGAAATCTTATGAGTCTGCGCTGCTAGGGGACGTCTCATCTCAGCAGGACATATTTGAATTTTAGCCCTGTGTTACCTATAAGTTCTTGCCTGACTGTCCAGAAGGTTGAAGCAAGTATTAAAGATCCCATGGGGTTAATGATATATGATCAGTTCTCCTGATACCTTGAGTGATTGTCTTCCCTCAACACAATAGTTGATTGTTCGTCTCATTACTGTCTGTGGGTCATTTCTGTGCAAAAATAAAAAATGGCGACTAGGGTTGTCTGCATGCCAACATTGATTGCAATTAAAACAATTCATTGTATGTGATGTGTGAAGTGCTTTGGGATGTTTCTGGAAGATGTGATAAGCTGCTTAATAATTGTGAGGTTCATCTTTCTTGCTTAATATGGAATAATGCCAATTATTCTGGCTGGATATGAAAATGAGCCAGGCAATAGAAAGCAGAAGGTGATGATAAATGGACAAGGCATTATCAGGGGATCAGTGATGAGTGCAATTCAGCAAGAGTCTGTTCTGGATTTTTTTTTTCCCGATTCATGAATGATGTGAAACAATGACACTTTAGTAATAATATCAAATTTGCAATTGGCATCAAGCAATGTGCCCATATCACAATGTGTGAGAATGACTAGTATTCAAAGGTATCTGGACAAATTAATTATCAGGGTCAAGAAGTGGCAGATGACATTTAATATGGGATTTAATGACTTGGGAAGAAAAAGCGGTCAAATGTACTCATCCAGGGATTGTGGTTTGAAATTGAAATATAAGGGATATGCAGTTGTGTTATTCTAGCATAATTTCAGTCCTTGGCAGAAGTTGTTCAGAAGTTTGGAGGCTAACAAATGATTGAGCAATTAGTACAGTACAAATAGTGCTGGCTCGATGGAACTGTTTGAAGGGGGGAATCGGTTTCCTTTAGGCGGGATGACTCTATCTGCAAAGAACTGATACAGAGGTTTGCTTGGAATATAGAGGAAGAAATTGAACTGCATTTAAGTTGAAAAAGAACAAATTCTAAGCGTACCATAAAAAGGGTTTTGAGAATGGGCAGGTTGAAAGGGGAGAAAACACAAACAAATATCTTAAAAAACACATACAAAAAAACAACTTAGAAGTTAGACTGTGTGGTTATAGATTATAAATGAAATGGCCATAAACATCCTTGTTGCTTCACTATTGCAAGCGTGGCACAATTCTCATTCTGTGTGAGAACTGTGAGAGGCTGGTTCAGCACAGTGGGCTAAACAGCTGGCCCATAATGCAGAACAATGGCAGCAGTGCGGGTTCAATTCCCATACCAGCTTCCCCGAACAGTCGTCGCAATGTGGCGACTAGGAGCTTTTCACAGTAACTTCATTGAAGCCTACGCATGACAATAAGCAATTTTTATAATTATTAACCGGGTTTCTGCCACTCACAGTGATGGCAGCATTGTGGGAACAGCTCCATGGTGATGTGTTAGGCAGGTAGGTTCGGTGTGGACTGCACTCGATGCAGGGAAACTAGAAACAGATGTCTAACACTGGAGAAGATCCAACACTGTTTTATTCAACGATAGAACTGATATACATATTCAGCTGTGGGTCGACATTATACTGAACTGACAGAAGACCTTGTAGTAGCCTGACCAGACTTACTAGCTACCGCATGGTGTTTGTGCTTGCTAGCTCGTGGACTCTGACTGTCTCAGTGGCTGGGTCCCGAGAGAGCAGGAAACCTAGTGCCCTCTGGCTTTATAGTGGCAGTGTCCTGCCTGGTGATTGGCTGCACTGTGTTGTGTGCTTACTGGTCATCCTGTGTGTCAATTACTGCCTGTCTGCATCTCATTATATACATGAGCGAATATTGTGACACATGGAAGTTCTGAATTCATGTGTTTTCCTGCAATTCATCTCTCAGCGTTCCTTTGGTTGAGGTGTGAATCCATTTTGTTTTGATTAGTTTACCATGTCTGCTGAAACAGTACAGAAAGACTCAACCTGTTAAACATTAATGGATTGTTGTCCCACCACACAAATTAAAGGTGAAAGAAACAGAACATATAAAAATTAAAAAAAAATAATAATTAAAGGCAATGATTCTAAATGTTAGAAGTGTTTTGAATCATATCCCCACATCCAACGAATCAGGGGAGAAATTCTCCGGAAACGGCGCGATGTCCGCCGACTGGCGCCCAAAACGGCGCCAATCAGACGGGCATCGCACCGCCCCAAAGGTGCGGAATGCTCCGCATCTTTGGGGGCCGAGCCCCAACATTGAGGGGCTAGGCCGACGCCGGAGAAATTTCCGCCCCGCCAGCTGGCGGAAATGGCCTTTGTTGCCCCGCCAGCTGGCGCGGAAATGACATCTCCGGGCGGCGCATGCGCGGGAGTGTCAGCGGCCGCTGACAGTTTCCCACGCATGCGCAGTGGAGGGAGTCTCTTCCACCTCTGCCATGGTGGAGACCGTGGTGGAGGCGGAAGGGAAAGAGTGCCCCCACGGCACAGGCCCGCCTGCGGATCGGTGGCCTCGCTCGCGGGCCAGGCCACCGTGGGGGCACCCCCAGGGGCCAGATCGCCCCGCGCCCCCCCCAGGACCCCGGAGCCCGCCCACGCCGCCTTGTCCCGCCGGTAAGGTAGGTGATTTAATTTACGCCGGCGGGACAGGCAATTTATCGGTGGGACTTCGGCCCATCCGGGCCGGAGAATCAAGCGGGGGGGGGGGCCCGCCAACCAGCGCGGCGCGATTCCCGCCCCCGCTGAATATCCGGTGCCGGAGACTTCGGCAACCGGCGGGGGCAGGATTCACGCCAGCCCCCGGCGATTCTCCGACCCGGCGGGGGGTTGGAGAATGTCGCCCCAGATGTAGGCTCTGCAGTTCTGCCACATTCAGTGAATGATGGTGGATGGTGGTGGTCAATTAGCCATTTAACCTGAGGAGGAGGTGCCTCAAATATCCTAATCTTCAATAATGGGGGAGCCTAGCACATCCGTGCAAAAGACAAGCCTGAAGAGTGCCCCCACGGCACAGGCCCGCCTGCGGATCGGTGGCCCCGCTCGCGGGCCAGGCCACCGTGGGGGCACCCCCAGGGGCCAGATCACCCCACGCCCCCCCCAGGACCCCGGAGCCCGCCCACGCCGCCTTGTCCCGCCGGTAAGGTAGGTGATTTAATTTACGCCGGCGGGACAGGCAATTTATCGGTGGGACTTCGGCCCATCCGGGCCGGAGAATCAAACGGGGGGGCCCGCCAACCAGCGCGGCGCGATTCCCGCCCCCGCTGAATATCCGGTGCCGAGACTTCGGCAACCGGCGGGGGCAGGATTCACGCCAGCCCCCGGCGATTCTCCGACCCGGCGGGGGGTTGGAGAATGTCGCCCCAGATATAGGCTCTGCAGTTCTGCCACATTCAGTGAATGATGGTGGATGGTGGTGGTCAATTAGCCATTTAACCTGAGGAGGAGGTGCCTCAAATATCCTAATCTTCAATAATGGGGGAGCCTAGCACATCCGTGCAAAAGACAAGCCTGAAGAGTGCCCCCACGGCACAGGCCCGCCTGCGGATCGGTGGCCCCGCTCGCGGGCCAGGCCACCGTGGGGGCACCCCCAGGGGCCAGATCACCCCACGCCCCCCCCAGGACCCCGGAGCCCGCCCACGCCGCCTTGTCCCGCCGGTAAGGTAGGTGATTTAATTTACGCCGGCGGGACAGGCAATTTATCGGTGGGACTTCGGCCCATCCGGGCCGGAGAATCAAACGGGGGGGCCCGCCAACCAGCGCGGCGCGATTCCCGCCCCCGCTGAATATCCGGTGCCGAGACTTCGGCAACCGGCGGGGGCAGGATTCACGCCAGCCCCCGGCGATTCTCCGACCCGGCGGGGGGTCGGAGAATGTCGCCCCAGATGTAGGCTCTGCAGTTCTGCCACATTCAGTGAATGATGGTGGATGGTGGTGGTCAATTAGCCATTTAACCTGAGGAGGAGGTGCCTCAAATATCCTAATCTTCAATAATGGGGGAGCCTAGCACATCCGTGCAAAAGACAAGCCTGAAGCATTTACAACCATCTTCAGCTAGAAGTGCTGAGTGGTTTATCCATTACAATCTCCTCCTCAGGTCCCCAGTATCACAGATTCCAGTCTTCAGCTAATTCGATTCACTCCACATGATATCAAGAAAACATTGGATATGGCAAAGGCTCCAGCAATATTCCAGCAATACTACAGGTTGATTCCTTGGCCAAGCTGTTCCATTTAAGCTACAATACTGACATCTATCTAGTAATGTGGAAAATTTCCCAGGTATGTTCGCTCCACAAAAAGCATGAAAAACCAACCCGACCAATTACCGCCCCATCTGTCTATTCAAGATCAACAGCAAAGTGATGGAAGCGGTCATCGACAGTGCTATCAAGCGACACGTATGTCATAATATAGACCAGTATATCATGGTGCAGACACACACACTGATGGACACACAGCAAGACCAATCAGCACAGATCTTCACGATGTGCTGAGTTCATAGATTGGTTAGGACAGGCATAGGTCTTTAGTTTAATCTAACATTGTGTGAACCCACAGTGAAAGTATATTCAACAGTTTCTAGCTTAATAAAATAGTGTTGCACTATTTTAAGTGTTGGTGGCCTGTATGTGTTCCACGGATCCAGAGCACCCAACACATCATGGTACCAGTAGTTGAGGGAGGTTAGAACTTCTTAGACCCACCTGCAACTGATCTGCCTTCCACCAGCATACAATCATCCTGCAAAATGGACAGCGCCTGCCCGCCGCCGTCGCTCTGCATCACCAGTAACCTAGGGGCATCAGGTTTCCCGCTCATTCGGGATGCAGCCTCTCAGAAGGACAGAGCTTACAGCTTACAGCACAGATCTTCACCATGTGCTGAGTGCATAGACTGGTTAGGACAGGCATAGGTCTTTAGTTTAATCTAATATTGTGTTAACCCACAGTGAAAGTATGTTCAACAGTTTCTAGCTTGATAAAATAGTGTTGTACTATTTTAAGTGTTGGTGGCCTGTATGTGTTCCATGGATCCAGAGCACCCAACACATCAACTTACTCCGCAATAACCTGCTTCCTGACACTCAGTTTTGATTTGATCAGAACCACTCAGCTCCTAATCTCACATGGACCACTAAACATGGATAAAAGCTGAACTCCAGAGGTGAGGTGAGAGTAACTGCCCTTGACATCAAGGCAGTAATAATAATATTTGCTTGTCACAAGTAGGCTTCAATGAAGTTACTGTGATAAGCCCGTAGTCGCCACATTCTGGTGCCTGTTCGGGGAGGCCAGTACGGGAACCATTGTATGAAGAGTGTTTTCAAGGAGCCCTAGCAAAACTGGAACAAATGGGAATCAAGGGGAAAATTTTCCGTTGGTTAGTGTCATACCTGGCACAAAGGAAGATGGTTGTGGTGGTTAGAGGTCAATCATCTCAATCCGAAGACATCACTGCAGGAGTTCCTTGGGGTAGTGCCCTCTGCCCAACCATCCTCAGCTGCTTCATCAAGTATTCGACAAAGTTAAATATACGTCTCTAAGAAATCAATGCTTGGAAATTGACTTAAATATCCCAGGGGATGTTTTGCTGCTTCTAAAATACTCTTATGGTGCATCTTAGCCAGCTTGAAAAGATGGGATCGCAGTCCCTCCTGGTATAAACGGGGACTGGGCTCACAATGATGATCATTTAAATGAAGGAAATTAGTCCCTTGAACACTGGTTGGCAAATAGGGGGAAAGAAGTTATCATGCAAGAGGCCAAGAAGCATAGTGACATAGGCGAGGTGATACGGTGTTTGCAGAAAAAGGGTGAGAGGCCGCCCGAATTTGTGGCCAGATTTAAGAACTGTTGGGAGAAACATGCCGGTATTGCATTGGAAGACGTGGACCTTTAGCAGTGCAGACATTGTTGAATTGCATGCTACCAGAGCATGCGCAAAGTTACAAATTGATTAATCTCACCTGGAAAACACAGCCATGCACAGCAGTGGTTACCTCCTTGGTAAACATGGACCGAGAAGGGCTGTTCATAGCCCCCCAAAAGCCTAGAATCACAGGGCAATTCTATCAAGGAAAGAGAGGGCAGGGTCGGGGTCAGCAGGCCAGCAGAGGGCAGAGAGGTAGGGGTAGAGGCAGAGGACAGTGGCAAAGGAGGGATAGATCCCAGGATCAATGTAGAAGATGTGGGGCAAAGGGACATTGGGCTCGTGAATGTAACTTTAATCCCCAGGAAGGATGCGCCCCACTTGGACACATGCCCCCTCCCCCGCCTCCCTTTACGTACTCTGACCCGAACCCTAATCAAAACCAATAGGGGTGCCACAGAGAAAAGGTGGTACAGGCGGCCATGATCAGAATGTCCAACTCAGTAAGAGACGAACCTATGACAACGGTTAAAATAGGAGATCATTCTGTGGACCTTCTGGTCGATACCGGTGCTACTGTGTCGTCGGTACCCCCCCTCCATGGAGCTAACCTATTGTCTCTGTGGGAGTAGCCCCCATTCCCATGACGGAGCCTGTATCACGCTCGACTAACCTGGAAATTGATGATATCCCCCTGGTCGATACTATGATTATTTCAAAAACTACGCCCCTCCCTCTGCTTGGCAGACAGACACTCTGCAAATTGTGGGCAATGATACATTGCACTAACAGTGGCATGTTCATGGAACTGCCTCAGATACAAGCTCATCAGTTGTTGAATTTAATAACTTCTGACCAAGAGCCAGATCGCTCTGTGTCTGTGTTATATTGCTGGCAGCTGGGCATTAACCCTTACAGCACCATCGTTAAACAACTACAGGAAGCCTTACAAAAGATTACTGACCCTTGGGCACAGCTATTAAAACACCTGATAGAGACCAGCTGAGAGAGCATAGTGACCCACTGCTCGGCTTGGTATGCTCGTGAGGATGAGCCCGCATAAAATTTACAAGCGCAATGTCACCTTGGAAGGCAGACAACATTGCATGTCACCCCATTTTTATTTTTCGGTGTTGTGGGATTAGGAATGTTAGTACAGTTGACCGATAGTGTTTAACTTCAGAACCCCATTTAACATTGGCCGTAAGACATCCCGCTAAGGCAAAGCAAATGGGAGAACTGATGAAAGAGGCCAGAAAGAAAAAAAGAGTAATACATCAGATTGATGTTGAAATAGATGGACAAAATTGCCTGATAGAGTTTTATGGCAAATAGGAGGGCAGAGTGACCTGGAAAGATGAACAATGGCCCGTTACATTTGAAAGACAACAAGCGCCCCGAAACAGCCATCATTTACTCGCTTCAGTCCTGGCCCAGGTACCGGCACATCTATGGGCCCAGCATAAAAATCATGTTGGAAAGGTACATTCTGCCCCAGCGCATAGGGTGCAGTAACAGAAGAACATTGCCCTGCCCTGCTTAAAACTATACTGGTTGGCAGTGGAAGCAGAAAAAGGGATAGAGGGAGTGATCAATGCACTATTACAGCAAGGGGTGCTGAAGAGGACACAAAGCCCCTGTAACACCCCTATACTCCCCATTCCAAAAGTAGGAAGACCCAACAAGTGGCGATTTGTTCAAGATCTCACAGCCATCAATAAAATTGTTATCCCTATTTCTCCATTGGTGCCGGACACAAATGTCATTTTGTCTTCTATACCACCAACGGCAGACATCTTCACTGTCATAAATTTATGCTCAGCCTTTTTCTCCATACCAATGCACCCAGACAGTCAATATCTATTTGCTTTTACATATCGGAATCAACAGTACACTTGGACGCGCCTCCTGCAGGGCTACACAGAAAGCCTGGCAGTATATGCTGCGGTGGATAAAAAAGACTTCATTGAATATCATAGAATTTACAGTGCAGAAGGAGGCCATTCGGCCCATCGAGTCTGCACCGGCTCTTGGAAAGAGCACCCTACACAAGGTCAACACCGCCACCCTATCCCCAAGACCCAGTAACCCCACCCAACACTAACGGCAATTTTGGACACTAAGGGCAATTTACCATGGCCAATCCACCTAACCTGCACATCTTTGGACTGTGGGAGGAAACCGGAGCACCCGGAGGAAACCCACGCACACACGGGGAGGATGTGCAGACTCCGCACAGACAGTGACCCAAGCTGGAATCGAACCTGGGACCCTGGAGCTGTGAAGCAATTGTGCTATCCACAAGGCTACCATGCTGCCCCTGCCACTTGGATGAGTGCCAGTTGTCGTCCAGCTCAACGCTGTTACAATATGCGGACAATTTATTATTGGCCTCAGAGGGGGGTCTAACTTGCCAACAGGATACCCTTTTGTTATTGTCACATCTGGCAGGAAGAGGGCACAGGGTCTCAATGGACAAGCTGCAATTCTGTCAGGAGACAGTTCAGTATTTGAGATTTCAGCTTCAGCAAGGACAGCGGAGGCTTGGGTCTGAAAGAATACAGGCTGTAGCAAGGGTTCCAACTCCGTGTACGAAAAAGGAAACCCTCACCTTCCTCGGCATGGTGAGCTATTGCAGGCAGTGGAACCCGGACTATAGAGAGATGGACGCAGTACTGCGCAAGGCTACCCTACAGGATGCCCCTTCAGTTGTTACCAGACCCCAGAGAGGGAGCAAGCATTTCGTAACTTGAAACAAGCCATGATTAGCGTCCCTGCCTTGGGACTTCCTAATTTCACCAAGCCCTTCACTCTTTCTTTGAATGAAGCAGGGGGATTTGCAAAAGGGGTCCTGGTGCAGGAGCATCGAGGAGGAAAACTACCCCTTGCCTATTACTCGGTCGCCCTATGTGCAGTGGGGTATGCCAAGTTGCTTAAGAGCAGGAGCAGCCACGGCCGCCATAGTAGAAAAATCAGTACCCCTTGTACTCAACCACCCGTGTACAGTATTGGTTCCTCACTCTGTTTTGCTGCTGCTTAATTAATCCGCAACGCAGCATTTTACTGCGGCTCGACGCATTGGGTACAACGTAATCCTTCTTTCTAAGACTAGCTTTACCTACAAGCGAGCACCAGCTATAAACCCTGCTACACTCTTACCCCGCCCTCGGGAGAAGAACATTTGTTTCATCATGACTGCGTACAATTGGTTGAAGCCATCACAACCCCTCGCCCTGATTTATTGAGTCACCCACTCGAAAATCCAGACATCATCTTTTTCACTGATGGGTCAGCGAACCGACCAAATGATATAACCCTCCTGGCCGGCTATGCAATAGTAACTCCATTCGAGATAGTGGAAGCTTTTGCTCTGCCTTCGGGAACGTCTGCCCAAGCGGCTGAGTTATTTGCACTTACTAGTGCATGTATTCTGGCTAAAAGTAAGACAGTCAATATTTATACTGATTCTCGACACGCTTTTGGGGTAGTACACGATTTTGGCCAATTATGGAAAAACAGGGGTTTCATAATTTCTTCCAGCCAACCTATTAAACATGCTAAATTGGTTTTAAATTTACTAGATGCTGTTCAGCTTCCCAGCAAGATAGCCATTTTAAAGTGCGAAGCGCATACTACTGCTGACGATGAAGTCTCCAGTGGTAATAGATTTGCTGATAAAATAGCAAAAGAAGTGGCTCTCAAACAGAAGCCACAACTGCAAGCTGCTGTAGTAGAACTTCCGTCCACCATAACAGAACCATAGTTAAAGCAGGCACAAGAGCAAGCCTCCCACAGGAGCATTGCTCTTGGCTCAAAGCCGGTTGCTACCAAGACAGCCATCAGGTCTGGGTCCACCCCGATACCCGTACAGTATGCCCCAGAAGTCTGTTTTTGCCACTATGCCGCCTTGCCCATGGACAGGCTCATGTGGGCAAAAGAGGGATGACACATGCAATATGTCAACAATGATATGCTCCAGGTATTACGATAACAATTGAAAAAGTAGCCGCACATGTATGATTTGTCAGAGGAATAATCGGGGCAAACCACCCGCTGTCTCCCACAGCCCGAAATGCCTTCTGAAAATTTGCAGACAGATTTTGTACACATGCCGATGGCTAAGGGATTTAAATACATGCTGATGATAGTGGACATGTTTGCACGGTGGGTAGAGGCTTTTCCAACCAAAAGAGATGATGCTAGAACAGTGGTCAATATTCGACGAAAGGAAATAATACCTAGGTTTGGAATACCGATGGGTATTAACAGTGACAGGGGAATTCATTTCACGAGCAAATTGACCAAAGGCCTCACAGAAGCCATGGGATTTGATTGGAAATTGCATATCCCATATCAGCCGCAATCCTCAGGAATGGTGGAATGGGTGAATGGAATAATTAAAACTGCAGTTACAAAAGTGTGACAACATAATGGGCTGCTATGGCCAGATGCCATACCCATAGTAATGTATGCCCTGAGAAATCAGAAAAATTGCAATACAGGCTTAACCCCGTATGAGATATTAATGGGACGCCCCATGCCAACTGGAACAAAACCCCCAATGACCCCAGCAGCAGTAGCCTTAATATGGGCAGATGAGACATCACTCAAATATGCCCAAGCTATGTGCGAGACCGCTGGAAAAATACATGAAAAGGTGCGACAGGCTCAGATGCATCCAAAAGAGGGAAATACACACCCCTTAAACCTGGAGATCAAGTATATGTGAAAGCACTAAACAAAGATTATTTTTCTCCTAGGTGGAATGGACCCTACCAAGTGCTGCTAACAACCCGAACAGCCATTAAAGGAAAAGAAAAGCCAGATTGGATCCACGCAACTCGATGTAAACTACATCATACAGAACTTTGAGAGTACGAGCGAAACGCTGCCCTGAAGAGAATGACGGCGTTGATGTTTTTACATATTATCATATTAATCCAACATCATGCAGAGGGTAAACCGAACACTAATACCTTGATATACGCAGAG
Organism: Scyliorhinus torazame; assembly: GCF_047496885.1. NCBI lineage: Eukaryota > Metazoa > Chordata > Chondrichthyes > Carcharhiniformes > Scyliorhinidae > Scyliorhinus > Scyliorhinus torazame. Next base: position 271,554,076 of record NC_092709.1, read on the forward strand.
AGGGTAAATAAATCCAGTTGTTGGGTTTGTACACAAATTCCCAGATGCTCGGGGGAGGGCATCCCCATGCAACCCATCCCATTCACCAGTAACGAGATCGCAGAGTGGGCCCTGCAACGGAATAATACAGAGCATGGTGAAGATACACAGGATATGTTAGATTGGAGATCAGCTGGATACGATATGAACAGGTTTAAAGGATACTGGTGGCCTACATTTAATGCAACATGCCAGCCGCCCTGTTTGATCCTTCCCAATTATCCTGGTCCCAAAGGGTAGCATATGCTTTAGGAAACATAAAAACATATGGGACCTAACCAGTCGGCATGAGTCAGTGTGACCAGACCTTGAATTGGCAACCGCCTATGCTCCGCCTTACAGTTAAAGGGCTATTCATCTTTGACTGGTCAGCGGTTGAAAATCGTACTAGTAGAGGGAAAGAGGCCCCTGGGGAGGGGATCCGATTAGACAAATGATGACTGATAGTAAAGGAAACCTGATCGCAGATAACGGCACATATTTTATCTGTGGACGTAAGGCGTACCCGTGGTTACCAGAAAATTGGCAGGGCTCCTGCTATTTGGGATATGTAGTCCCTTATGTACAACACGTCCAGCTACTGCAGGACCATCCCCATTACAGGACGACACGAAATGTTATGAGATGGGCACAAATGCTGGGAATCATGATACCACCATTAGGAATAGCCACTAATGCATACGACCTACACGAATTACGCGACATCCTTGAGCAGGTAGCTAATGACACTGCGGAAGCTGTTAACCAGATAGAAACTGAGATGGTTGCTATAAGAGCGGTTGCCCTACAGAATAGGATGGCCCTTGATTTCGTGTTGGCTGAAAAGGGAGGTACTTGTGCCCTGATTGGCAGTGACTGCTGAACATATACCCCTGATAACTCAGAGAAAATTGATAACCTGGTGGATCATATTCGTAGAGAGGTAGCACGATTGCATGAGGATGGGGGATGGGACTTTGGCTTTGGGTGGTTGGGAACATTAGGACAGAGGATTGTGATTTGGATTATGATCATCAATGTGATCCTGATTGTCGTATGGTTACTGTTTAAATGTTATTCGGGATGTTGTCAGGGCATGGGGGTGAGTATGTCAGCTTTGCCTCCGTGGCCACTTAACAATCAGGTGCCTATCATACGTCCATTCTCCTTACATTGTAACCCATCCTTTGCTGCTGAGGACACTGTAATGTACTAACAATGTGTTGATCATAAGGAGGGAATTGTAGAAGGGACTTTAGTTGGCGGATTAGCTGCCTTGATACTCTGTATTCATTTTAACCGGCTGCTTGACTATATTTCATGGAAATAAGCACTTGGCAAAGCATGATGGATATTTAGCCTTATTTTTAGTCAAAAAGTTCTGTATGAAACAGTCAGAAGGTCATACAATGTAAATAAGCATACAGCTGCTCATTGTTTTGCTGACAACAGACAATTATTATTTTTCTTAGGCGAGGAACTCGAGGCCTGTTATTAAACTCTAACTCCGGCCTGCTCGCTTTTCTGTCTTTTTGCTAATCTAAAGAATGCCTTTATCCTAGATATTGCTTACTGTATCATATAAATTGCTTGCCTTACTTTTGTAAAGCAGGGACATTTGGAATGACTGTGGTCTCTCTAATCCCCCCCCCCCCCCCCACGTGTTAAATAAAGGACCTTTGGCGAAAACTCAAAGTGCTGACTTATAATTTCTTCAACAATGACTTTCCTTCCATCATATGGTCAGAAATGGGGATCTTCACTGATGATTCTGCATTGGTCAGCACCATTCGCAACCCTTCAAATACTGAAGCAGCTCATGTTCAATGCAGCCAGGCAGGTCAGAGGCTAGGAATTCAATGGCGAGTAACTCACCTCCTGATTCCCACAGCCTGCCCACCACCTACAATGTTCAAGTCACGAGTATGATGGAATTCTCTCCAATTGCTTGGGTGAGTGCTATTCCAACAACACTCAAGAGGTTTGACACCATCAAAGACAAAGCAGCCCACTTGATTGGCACCTTTTCCACGAACATTCACTCCTTCCACCACCGATGCGCTGTAGCAGCAGTATGTACCATCACCAAAGCTCCTTAGATAGCACCTTCTGAACCCACAACCTCTACTCTCTAGAAGGACAAGGGCAGCAGTTGCATGTAAACACCACCACTTGAGACCTCCCCTCCAAGACACTCACTATTGACTTGGAAATATATCACCGTTCCTTCACTGTCGCTCGGTCAAAATCCTGAAAATTCCTCCCGACACTGTGGGTGTACCTACACCACATGAACTGCAGTGGTTCAAGAAGGCAGCTCACCATCACTTTCTCAAAGGAAATTGTGGATGGGCCTAGCCAATGATGCGCACTTCCGACAAAATTATCCATAAGATAATTAATAATCAAATCACTTCTATTCTTCTAAACCCCACCAGATACAAGCATCTACTTTTCAACTTTTCATCAGAAGACCACCTGCCCATTCCAGGTATTAGACTAGTAAAATATATCTGAACTGCTTCCAATGCATTTACATTCTTCCTTAAATAAGGAGACGAATACTATACACAGTACTCCAGATTGTGGTTTCCCCAAAGCCCTGTATAATTGATGCATAGCCTCCCTACCTTTGTATTCAATAACCCTCAGAATAAATTATAAAATTCTATTAGTTTTCCGAATGACTTACTGTATCTGTACACTAACTTTTTGTGATTCACACACCAGAACACCCAGATCCGTCTTCATCTCAGTGCTCTGCAATCTCTCACAATTTAGATATGCTTATTTTTATTCTTCTTGCCAAACTGTGCAATTTCACGTTTTTCACCATTATGATCCATTTGCTAGATCTTTCCCTCTCACCAACCTATCTATATCGCTTTGTCGCCTCCTTATGTCCTCTTCACAACTTACTTTCCAAACTGTCTTTGTGTCATGAGCAAACCTAGCGACCATATCTTTGGTCCCTTCATCGAGGTTATTTGTATGAATTATAAAATGTTGAGGCCCCAGCACTGATCCCTGTGGCATACCACTCACTCATGACACCTTGTCAATTTTTTGTGCCTGTTTTCTGTCAGCTAGACAATCTTCTATCCATACCAATGTGTTACCCTTTATACCATAAACCTTTAATTTCCACAATAACCTTTGATGTGCTACCTTATCAAATGTCTCCCAAAAATATTTTTCACAGCACGTGTTCCTTCTTCAAAAAAATTCAAGAATTGGTTAACCGTAATTTCTCTTTCACAAAACTATTTTGACTCTCCCCCATCACTTTGAATTATTCTCAGTGCCCTGCTATAATGTCTTTGAGAATAACTTCTAACATTTTCCCATGACAGATATTCACCTAATTTACCTGTGGTTACCTGTTTTCTGTCTCTCTCCTTATATGAATAACATCCACTCCCTCCTCCACCGATACACAGTGGCAGCAGTGTGTACTACCTACAAGGTGCCCTGCAACAATATAGCAAGGCTTCTTCAGCAGCACCTTCCAAGCCCACAACCTCCACTACCGAGAAAGACATTGGAAGTGCATTGGAACATCACCATCCGCAGGTTCCACTCCTACAGCACATAGACCGCAGCGGTTCAAGAACACGGCTCACCACCACCTTCTCAAAGGCATTAGGAATGGGCAATAAATGGTGGCCTAGCCGGCAATACCATCCCATGAAAGAGTAAAAACAAAATGTGGGTTGGTAGCACCTTTTGTGATAGAATGTTACAATAGTGTTGAGAAATTGAAACTTGGCTCTCCCCAGTATAGTAATAAAGGAGCAAGGTGCAGTTGTGCTATGTTACATAGACAGCAACAACTTGTTTTCCATACTTGGATTTAAATAGAAAGCTATGAAAATATGAAAGGAGAACTGAAATAAATCTAAAACTGAAGAATGGTTCAACTGAGGGAAACTGAGCCCATCAAAATTACAAAATGAATTTGCAAATTCCTGAGAAAAAATAAATGTAATCTATTATGTTTTCTTGGTATTTCTTTGTACTTCACCCGAAGTTGATCATCTCTTTTTCCTACAAACATTGAATCATTTGGGAACATTATGATCATCCTGATGATATGGTGTATTTGGACTTGCAAAACACTTTGCAAAAAGCCTGCATGAAACTTTTGAATGAAGTGGAAAACTGCCAAAACCTAGGGTAAAGTATAGGGCTGGAAATGAACTTGCCTGAAGAATAGGAAGTAGGGTTTTGTGAGAACAGGTTTATCCAGCAGGGAGAAATGTTCAATCGAGTACCAGAAGTCTTGGCAATAAATTTTAGTTGTACTTCATACACATAAATGGCATAGATTCAAAAATCATCTATTAAGTATTAGATTTCTCTTTGATAGTGTTATGATCAACGCGGAGACCAACAACTTTTAAAAACTAAATTCAAACTTCAAGTTAATAGCTGAAAGAATGACATGTCAAGATTTCATGTTTTAAGATGTTTGCTGTCACAAATTACTAAAAACACTATCATTGTAGGCAACATACACTTTGAATCACAGAATAGAATACTCCTCTCTTATTCTTAGCCTATCCGAAAAAGAGCAACACAGTACGCACGTATACTTTACACTGCCATTTTCATAGACCTGTCGCCAAGTCAGTCAAAAGTGATTTATTGCTCCCAAAGTTTATTCCTGCTCTTTTTTTTTCTCAGACTGATAACTTGCAGCCTTAGAACTGCCTTCCACAGAGAGGTTTTCTTTTCATGGAGTCTTTCCCTCTAACCAAAGCTCATTTACTCTCCTAACCTCATGTTAAGTCACCATGAATTTTGTCCTTTCAATCCAGTGTGAGATTCCATGCACATTCCCACATGGCAAACCATAAAGGCTTCTTTAAGTCCCCAGCTGCTACCTCTCTTTTGGATACAGGCAGACTCAAGATCCTGCTTTTGATAGTTAGTGATATTCGAGGAAGGTTGATAACCTGATCTTCACAATCGCTCCCTCTGCATCTTTCCTCATTGCAATGTGAATCACATGGGCCCTGTAGCTAGGAATAAATGTTAATTATCTGTTCTTGACAGTGCAACTCTCCTTAATCTTGGAACTATATGGACAGTTTAAGGCAGAACTGTTTATAACCCAACATTTTCAAAGATTTCTGGGACTTTTGAGACTCACAGTCTCCAGTCTTAACACACAGGCTGGTACTATTGTCTCCGAGCATAACTATCTTGAACCTTCTTTCCAGTAAAACAATTTAAGTCTTCTTTTGATCTCCAACAAACAAACAACCCAGGCTTACTGTCAAGCAGATTTCAGAACAGGTCACATGAGCTGTTTCATTATACCTTAAATTAAAGACACAGGGATGAATTTTCCTGGAAATCAGCAAAAGCTGATAACAGGTGGGAAAAATGGCATTGAAGCCATTGACAGAAATGGTGGCTGTCTTCACCATATAATCCCACAATAGAGAAAAACAGCAAGGGTTGAGCCCCATAACATACCGATGGTAGGGCGGCCTTTGATTTGCCCACCCCTTGGGGATCGGGGTGTCGCTTTAAAAGGCAGAGCCACCCCTAAGGAATTCATCCTGGAACCTCCGGAACTGGGCAGTGCCAAGAGGCAGTGTCCAGGTAGTGCCCGAGTGTAACCCACTCCCCCCTGAGCGATGCACTCACCTGAGTGCCGCTGGGAGGCCAGTTCACCGGATGCACGCCTTGGGAGATCAGTTGGGTTTTATGCCATTCTGCCCTCCGGCCAAAATGTATAGTTTTGCTAACGGGTTGGAGGGACAATCACATCACGCATTTGTGTTGAGGTGATTTAGCTGTTCTTGCGAAATTTTACTCTCCTGTCGCCGAGAGGAAAATCCCAGCCACAGTCCCAAATAAAGCAATCTTATAAACCTCATAATTATAATAAATAAAAATAGGGAGAGAAGTAAAAACTAAGTATGCAACTGAGGATATATAGAAGGATTTGTAGCAATGACGGAAATAGACAAATGGCAGATGAAATTCGAATGAACAAGGGTTAATAATGAACTGACAGGAGTAATTGTTGAAGGAAAATTGTGCATAATAAAATCGGAGTTCTTTGATAAAGTAATAGAAAGGTTCAATGAAGATAGTGTAGTAGATGTTGTATGAATGATTTTTCAAAAGATATTTGATAAAATACCTCATAACAGATTTTGTCAAGAGTATAAAAGATGCACTGCAACAATTTTCCAACACTGCTTCAGCAATACCTTCTAAATCTACAATGTTTACTACCTAGAAAGACAAGGACAGCAGGTAAATGGGAAAACCACTACTTCTAAGTTTCCCTCCAAATCATGCACCATCATAACTCTGAAACATATCGGCATACCTTCAGCATCACAAAATCCTAGCACTGCCTGTCAAACAGCATTGTGGGAGCACTTTCCCACACAGACTGCGGTAGTTTAAGAAGGTGACTCTCCACCACCTTCTCAAGGGTAATTTGGAATGGGCAATAAGTGCTAGCCTAGCCAATATCCTAAAAATGAATGAATAGGAAAAAACAAACTTCTGTAACCCAGAGGGAAAATGGTCAAAAAGGGAGGGCTAAATCTTGCAGAACAAATTGCTAAGTTTTGAATAATTTTCCAATCTGTTCAAAATGTTAAAAACATGAGGTGAACTTGGGCCTGGCCTCTCAATATACATTCCCTATGGACAACAATTCATGATAGGATTACACATCGGATGCTTTGTGTATCGTAAATGACCAAATATAAAGCAGGTCGCTTGCGAGCTCAAAGTTGAACTGCATGAAAATCAGTTGGTGTCCTTTAAGGAGCAAAGGTTTTTACGATACGCAATCCAGGTCATCCTGTTGGCAGAATAGGTTTGCAAGAAAGAGAAATAGATGACCAATTATTGGGTCATTAAGGGGTCTACCAAAAATGTTGAATTCATTAAATGTGTTCATAAACTCCAGTCACTCTCACTTCACTTATTGAGAACAACTCTTTTGGCCATGTTTGGACCAACGGTAACAAATCAGAGGAGGGCAAAACCAGGGCACGATGGATTATAGAATCCATTGAATCCATAGAATCCCTGCAGTGCAGAAGGGGGCCATTTGGCCCATCAAATCTGCACCAACCTTATGAAAAAGCACTGTACCTAGGGCCACACCCCTGCCCTATCCTTGTAACCCCATGCGTTGGCCATGGCCAATCCACCTAACCTGAACATCTTTGGACTGTGGGAGGAAACCGGAGATCCAAGAGGAAACCCACGCAGGCATGAGGAAAACGTGCAAACTCCACACATACAGTCACCCAAGGCCGGAATCGAACCCAGGTCCTTGGCGCTGTGAGGCAGCAGTGCTAACCACTGTAAGTGGTGGCTAAGATGATGGAATGAAGTGCAAAACTAAAGTAATGAAAGGGGATTGCATAATCAGGTGGACGCTGGGGAGAAATTGACAAAAGTGTCATGGACAAAAGACAAAGGGAATGTAAATGGTGGGTATCATGGCTAAGAAGGGTGCTGATAGTGCCACATTAGGAGATCAGAATGTGTTAATGGCAGAACAAAACAAGCAGTATGGGAAAGGACAACTTGGAAAAGGAACAGATGGCCTTAGTGGGGTGGGGAAAGGGGAGACGCTGGTAAGGGAAATAAGATCAATGGAAGAAATGAAGATACATTGATAGAGATAAAAGTGGGGTGAAGATAGAGGAGTGAGTTCACAATCAGAAGTTGTTGAACTCAATGTTCAGTCTGAAAGGCTGTAACATGCCTCATTGGAAAATGAAGTGCTGTTCCTCCAGTTTGCATTGGGCTTCACTGGAACATTGCAGCAGGCCAAGGATGGACATGTGGACATGAGAGCGGGACGGTGTGTTGAAACGGCAAGTGACAGGGAGATTTGGGTCCTGCTTGTGGATGGACTGAAGGGGTTCTGAAAAGCGGTCAACCAGTCTATGTTTAGTCTCTCCAATGTAGAGTAGATTGCATTGTGAACTGCGAATGCAACGCGGTATCCGTACAGTGCACAAGGAGGCCATTCGGCATATCGGGTTTGCACCAACCCTCTGGAACAACATCCTACCTAGGCTAAATACCCCGCCCTATCCCCAAAATCCCACCTAACCTTTAGGCACTAAGGGACAATTTTGCCAGGCCAATCCACCTAATCAGCATGTCATAGGACTGTGGGAGGAAATTGGAAAACCAGGAGGAAACCTACGCAGACACGGTGAGAGCCTGCAAACTCCACACAGACAGTCACCTGAGGTCGGAATCAAACCCAGATCTCTGGTGTTGTGAGACAGCAATTATAGCCACTGTGCTGTGCCACAGTGCCACCCCAGACTGACCAGACGAAACTGAAGGAAATGCATGAGAAGTGCTGCTTCACCTGGAAGGAGTGCTTAGGCCCTTGGATGGAGAGCAGGGAGGAGATAAAGGCGTTGCATTTTCTGTGATTGCATGGGAAGAAGCCGTGGGAGGTGGGTGAGGCATTGGGGGTGATGGAGTAGTGGATGTTGGTATCTGGAGGGAAAGATACCTGCGGAATGCTGACAGGGGGATGGGAAGGTGTGTTTGGTGGTGGCATCATGCTTGATTTGGCGGAACTGGTGGAGGATGATTCTTTGAATGCGGAGGCTGGTGGGGTGAAAAGTGAGGACAAGGAGGACCCTATCCTAGTTCATAGGGAGGGGACTGGGTGAGAGCAGAGTTGCGGCAGATGGGTCAGACAAATTGAGAGTCCTGCCAACCACAGCGGGTGGAAACCATGATTAAGGAAGAAGGAAGACATTTTCTGTGGAAAAAATGTCCACTAGCATCCATTACAAGCCGACCAAAACCCACAGCTACCTTGACTACAGCTCTTCACACCGCACATCCTGTAAGGATTCCATCCCATTCTCTCAGTTCCTTCCCCTCTGTCCCGTCTGTTCCACTGACACCACATTCCAAAACGGTGCTGCTGACATGTCTCCCTTCTTCCATAATTGTGGTTTTCCACCTACTCTCTACTGTTTATAATCAAGCACAAAGGCAAGTGGTTGTGGTTTTTGGATGTCAATCTTCTCTGCCCCAGGACATCACTGCAGGAGTTCCTCAGAGTTGTGTCCTATGCCCAACCATCTTCAACTACTTCATTAATGACCTCCCCTGCATCACAAGGTCAAATATAGGGATGTTTGATGATGATTGTACAATGTCCAGGACCATTCAAAATGCCTCACACATTGCAGCAGTCCATGCTCACACACAGCAAGAACTGGACAACATTGAGGCTTGGGTTGATAAATAACGAGTAACATTCATACCACACAAGTGCGAGGCAGGGATCGTCTCCAACAAAAGATAATTTCACCATCTACTCTTGACAATCAAGGCTATATATAAACTTACCTCGGGGATTTGTGGCCTTGTTTCCAGGGAGTGGTCTCGGAGGACGGAGCATCAGTGCGGTGAGTATATAAACTTACCTCGGGGATTCGTGGCCTTGTTTCCAGGGAGCAGTCTCAGAGGGCGGAGCATCAGAGCGATGAATATATAAACTTACCTTGGGGATTCGCGGCCTTGTTTCCAGGAAGCAGCCAGGCACCTCGGGGATTCCACTCTGCTGAAAAATAACTGAAAGGGTAATGTCACAAGAAAGCTATGACCTGATTGGCTGGTGCGAAAACTATGCTAAATTTGAATTAGAACAGTACACAACTAAGTTGAGATGGCTGGGCATGTGATGTGCTGTAGCTGTAGGATGTGGGAGCTGACAGATCCCATTGCAAGCTGTAGTGACCAAATCTGCAGCAAGTGTTGGTTGCTCGAGGAACTTCGGCTCAGAGTTGATGAGCTGGAATCTGAGCTTCAAACACTGCGGCACATTCGGGAGGGGGAGAGTTACCTGGACGCTTTGCTTCAGGAGGCAGTCGCACCCCGTAGATTATGTACCTCAAATTCAGTTAGTGGTCAAGGACAGCAGGGTGTGACTGCAAGTGAGGGAGGTGGAGGGAATTCAGAAATGGAGAAGCCTCAGCTCTTGACCTTGTCCAACAGGTATGAGGTACTTGCTCCCTGTGTGGATAAGGAAATGGGCTGTAGGGAGGTTGAGCTAGCCGACCACTGCAGCATGGTACAGGAGGCCATTCAAGCGGGGGGGAGAAAAAAGACAAGTGGTAGTTGTAGGGGATTCTATAATCAGGGGAATAAATAGCATCGTTTGTAAGTAGGACTGAGCATCCCGCATGGTTTGTTGCCTGCCCGATGCCAGGGTGAGGGACATTTCTGACCGGCTTGAAAGGATATTGAAGCAGGAGGCGGAAGATCCAGTTGTTGTGATCCACATTAGAACAAACAACATGGGCAAGACTAGGAATGATGACCTGTTGGGGGATTATCAGGCACTAGGAACTAAATTAAAAAACAGGTCTTTAAGGGTCATAATCTCTGGATTACTACCTGAGCCACATGTGAATTGGCACAGGGATAAGAAAATTAGGGAAGTCAACACATGACTAAAGGAGTGGTGCGGGAAGGAGGGGTTTCATTTCATGGGGCATTGGCATCAGTATTGGAACAGGAGGGATCTGTATCGTTGGGATGGTCTCCATCTGAATCAATCTTAGACCAGTGTTTTAGCGAAAAGGATAAATAGGGAGGTCACAGAGACTTTAAACTACGAAGTGGGGGGAAGGGAAGGGAAACACTACGCAAAGTAAAATGGTTAGTGGAAAGCAAAGCAGCAGGTTAGCACATGGGAAGGTGGGTTCATCTACATCGAAAGTTATCAAAAAAGATAAAGGGAAGAAGAACTCAGGAGATGTTATTAATGGAGGTGTTGGGATTCAAAAAGAATGTATTAAAACTCGCATAAAGGCACTTTACCTGTATGCTCGTAGCATGCAAAATAAAATAAATGAGTTGATGCCACAAATCATTGCAAATGACTATAATATAATGGCCATTACAGACACATGGTTGCAGGATGGTCTCGACTGGGAGTTAAATATCCAGAGGTATCAAACTATTCAGAAGGACAGGCAGGAAGGTAAGGGAGGTGGTGTAGCACTGATAATTAAGGATGACATCAGGATGGTAGTGAGAGATGATATAGGTTCAATAGAGAAAAAGATGGAATTAATTTGGGTGGAAATTAGAAATAGTAAGGAGAAATGTTCACTGATAGGCATAGTCTGTAGGCCACCAAATAATAACATTGGGGTGGAACGGGCAATAAACAAAGAAATTGTGAACAATTGCAGACCCAACACGGATCCCTGAGGCACACCACTAGCCATGGATCACCAACCAGAAAAACACCCATTGATCCCCACTCTTTGTTTTCTGTCAGGCTAATCCATTACCCATAATGCCATGTGCCTTTACCTTATGCAGCAGTTGTGCGGCACCTTGTCGAATGCTTCTGGAAATCCAGATACACCACATCCACCTGTTCCCGTTGTCCACTGCGCTCGTAATGTTCCCAAAGAATTCCACTAAATTAGTCAAACATGACCTGCCTTTCATGAACCCATGCTGCATCTGCCCAGTGGGACAATGTCTATCCAGATGTCTCGCTATTTCTTACTTAACGATAGATTCAAGCATTTTCCCCACTACAGAAGTTAAACTAACCGGACTATAGTTACCTGCCTTTTGTCTACCTCCTTTTTTAAACAGTGCCGTCACATTTGCTGTTTTCCAATCCGCCGGAACCACCCCAGAGTCCAGTGAATTTTGGTAAATCACCACAAGCGCATTTTCTATTTCCCCCGCTGCCTCTTTTAGTATCCTGGGATGAATTCCATCAGGAGGCCTGTCTACCTTTGGCCCCATTAGCTTGCCCAACACTACCTACTTAGTGATAAGGGGCTGGTTTAGCACAGGGTTAAATCGCTAACTTTGAAAGCAGACCAAAGCAGGCCAGCAGCACGGTTCAATTCCCGTGCCAGCCTCCCCGAACAGGCGCCGGAATGTGGCGACTAGGGGCTTTTCACAGTAACTTCATTTGAAGCCTACTTGTGACAATAAGCAATTTTCATTTCATTTCATTTCATAATGATTGGTGCTAAGTCCTCACCTGCCATAGCCTCCTTGCCAACAATTATTGGCATGTTATTTGTGTCTTCCACTGTGAAGACCGACACAAAACATCTGTTCAATGCCTCAGCCATTTCCTCATTTCCCATTATTAAATCCTGCTTCTCATCCTCGAAAGGGCCAATGTTTACCTTAGCTACTCTTTTTCGTCTATATATTTGTAGAAACCTTTGCTATCTGTTTTTATATTCTGAGCTAGTTTACTCTCAGAATCTATCATACTTTTTTTTATAGCTTTTTTTGTGGCTTTATGTTGACCTGTAAAGATTTCCCAATCCTCTAGTTTCCCACTAATCTTTGCCAATTTCGATGTCTTACCTTTCAATTTGATAGCCCCCTTTATTTCCTGAGATATCAATGGCTTTTTTCTACAGTCCTTCCTTTTCACTGGTATGTACTTCTGCTGAGCACTGTGAAAAATGTCTTTGATATTTTCCACTGTTCCTCAATTGTCCTACCACAAAGTCTTTGCCCCCAATCTACCCTAACCAACTCCTCCCTCATCCCATTATAGTCTCCTTTGTCTAAGCACAAGAGTAGCATCAGTGCTCTGGCTAAGAAAGTGTTACATGTGACAATTTAAGCTAATATGGTAGGAGGAAGCTTAAACAAAATCTGGAACAAAAAGAAGCAGGAAGAGAGAAAAACCAACACGGTGTGTGGCAAGGATGAAAGAGAAAAAGTGGGCAATGGGAAGGCGGAATGAATAATTTTACCAGAGGGATGGACATTTGAGTAAGGAAGTGAATGCATAAGTACTATAAATAACATTGGTGAGGTAGTGGTACAAATTGCTGCAGGGTATGATATAATAGCATTACCAGTGACATGGTTTAGGCTGGGGCCAAACTGGAAGCTAATCACTTCTTGTTACAAAATATTCAGGAGGATTAAAGTTGGAAGAAAATGTGTATGGGTGTCAGTTTTAATCAAAGATCCCATTACAACATGACAATACAAGGGTGATATAGGGAATGGTACAAAAATGTAATCTATTTTGTTCGCGAAGGAATAAAATACTATATTGGGAATATATGTGGGCAACACGGTAGCATAATGGTTAGCACAATTGCTTCACAGCTCCAGGGTCCCAGGTTCGATTCCCGGCTTGGGTCACTGCCTGTGCGGAGTCTGCACGTTCTCCCCGTGTGTGCGTGGGTTTCCTCCGGCTGCTCCGGTTTCCTCCCACAGTCCAAAGATGTGCAGGTTAGGTGGATTGGCCATGATAAATTGCCCTTAGTGTCCAAAATTGCCCTTAGTGTTGGGTGGGGTTACTGGGTTACGGGGATAGGGTGGAGGTGTGGGCTTGGGTAGGGTGCTCTTTCCAAGAGCCGGTGCAGACTCGATGGGCCAAATGGCCTCCTTCTGTACTGTAAATTCTATAATTCTATATTTCACATTGTCAAATATCAGAAGTTAAACTCAGGAAAAAATACTTAGATGAACCAAAATAAAATTTGAAACAATGAAAATTATGGCGTTAATTATTGAGAAACAGTGTGGGATGAGCAGTACTGTAAGAAAGGCAACAGTTTGTTCAGTGTCCAGGAAAGTGACTTCAGGCCTAAATGATGTGCTGCTGGTTATGACACAATTGTACATTTAAAACGTGAAAGTCCTTCTTGTGATTTATGAATGTAGTCATATTGTTTTTTGTTATTCATTCATGGGATGTGAGCTTTGCTAACTAGGCAGGCATTTATTGCCCATCCCTAATTGCCCTTGAGAAGGTGTTGATGAGCTGCCTTCTTGAACTGCTGCTGTCCATGTGATATAAGTACACCCATAGTACTAACAGGCAGTTTGAGGATTTTGACCCAGTGACAGTGAAGGAACGGCAATGGATTTCCAAGTCAGGATGCTGTGTGGCTTGGATGGGAACTTGCAGGTGGTGGCTTTCCTATGCATCGGCGACCCTTGTCCTTCTAGTTGATAGCGGCCATAGGTTTGGAAGTGAAGGTGCCTGCAGGGTGAGATGGTGCAGTCAATGATAGCTTGGATCTGGGGGAGTCTTGCAATCTATGTGAATCGTAGAACCCTATTTTCTTGCTTCTGAACCATATTGCAAAAGGCAAATAATTCATCAATGATCCCATGTTTGCTGGGATACATGTCATAATGTTGCCACATTTTGTTGCCCAGGCCAAGTTTAAAGAAGCTGATGACAAAAAGACACTTAGGATTTTATTGCCATGTGTAGAACTGCCACAATCAGACAGAGGGTTTGGAGCCTCTGATGCTTCAAAGCTGATGTCCACAGATTATGGCAGCTCCATATTTTATCAATCTGTTGCACGTATGATCCTGTTTTGAGATTTAACATGGTCTGTTCAGATATTTGATTTGATTTGATTTGGTTTATTGTCACATGTACTGAAGTACAGTGAAAAGTATTTTTCTGAGGCCGAGTGAATGTACACGGTACATACATAGTAGACAAAAAGAATAATCAACAAAGAACATTGACAAATGGTACATCGACAAACAGTGATTGGTTACAGTGTGGAACAAGGGGCCAAACAAAGCAAATACATGAGCAAGAGCAGCATAGCACATGAATAGTGTTCTTACAGGGAACAGATCAGTCTGAGGGGAAGTCGTTGAGGAGTCTTGTAGCTGTGGAGAAGAAGCAGTTCTTATGTCTGGATCTGCGGGTCTTCAGACGTCTGTACCTTCTGCCTGATGGAAGGGTCTGGAAGAAGGCAATGCCTGGGTTGGAGGGGTCTCTGATTATGCTGTCTGCCTTCCTGAGGCAGCGGGAGGTGTATACAGAATCAATGTGGGGGTAGCAAGCTTGTGTGATGCGTTGGGCTGAGTTCACCACACTCTGCAGTTTCTTACGATCTTGGACCGAGCAGTTGACATACCAGGCTGTGATACAGCCGGATAGAATGCTTTCTATGGCACATCTGTAGATGCTTGTGAGAGTCGATGCAGACGTGCCAAATTCTTTTAGCTTCCTTAGGAAGTCGAGGCATTGTTGGGCTTTCTTGACTGTTGCATCAACGTGAGTGGACCAGGACAGATTATTGGTGATGGTGAACCCCAGGAACTTAAAGCTATCGACCATCTCCACTTCGGAGCCATTGATGCAGCTGGGAGTGTGTGTTGTGCTACGCTTCCTGAAGTCGATGGTCAGTTCCTTGGTCTTTCCAACATTTAGAAAGAGGTTGTTTTCAGTGCACCATGCAACCAAGTGATTTATCTCCCTTCTGTAGTCTGATTCATCGTTGTTTTAGATACAGCCCACCACAGTTGTATCATCTGCAAGCTTATATATATACATTATTTACTTTATTTGTTTATGGGATTGCTGGTAAGATAAGCACTTACTGCCCATCCCCAATTTCGCTTGAGTTAGTGGAAGTGAACTGCCTTCCTGAACCGCTGCAATCCATGTTTGTAGGATCATCCACTGTGCTGTAAGGAAGGGAGTTGCAGGATTTTGATCCAGTGCCAGTGAAGGAATGACAATATATTTCCAAGTCAGGATGATGAGTTTCTTGGAGGGAAACGTGAAGATGGTGATGTTTCCATGCATCTGCTGCCCTTGTTATAATTGCCACAATTTACTAACGGAACATTGGATGAATTAATACTTTGTCAGAAATTCCTTTGCTACTTCAGAGCAGGTATTACTCTGCTTAAAAGATGTTAACTTAGAAGCATTTGGTCATAACATCGCTAACAGATCAACGTATTACACAAGCTTGCCACTCCCACATTGATTCTGTAGACACGTCCCGCTGCCTCAGGAAAGCAGACAGCATAATCAGAGAGCCCTCCAACCCAGGCATTGCCTTCTTCCAGACCCTTCCATCAGGCAGAAGGTACAGACGTCTGAAGACCCGCAGATCCAGACATAAGAACTGCTTTTTCCCCACAGCTACAAGACTCCTCAACGACTCCCCCTCGGACTGATTTGTTCCCTGTAAGAACACTATTCATGTCCTATGCTGCTCCTGCTAATGTATTTGCTTTGTTTGGCCCCTTGTTCCGCAATCACTGTAACCAATCACTGTTTGTCGATGTACCATTTGTCAATGTTCTTTGTTGATTATTCGTTTTGTCCACTATGTATGTACCGTGTAAAAATGATCATGTTTTCAGATATCTTGATATTGGATTGGATTTGTTTATTGTCACGTGTACCGATGTACAGTGAAAAGTATTTTTCTGCGAGAAGCTCAACAGATCATTAAGTACATGGGAAGAAAAGGGAAGAAAATAAAATACATAATAGGGCAACACAAGGTATACAAGGTAATTACATAAGCACCGGAATCGGATGAAGCATACAGGTGTTAATGAGGTTAGCCCATAAGAGGGTCTTTTAGGAGTCTGGTAACAGCGGGGAAGAAGCTGCTTTTAAGACCATACGACCATAAGACCATAAGACATAGGAGCGGAAGTAAGGCCATTCGGCCCATCGAGTCCACTCCACCATTCAATCATGGCTGATTTCAACTCCATTTACCCGTTCTCTCTCCATAGCCCTTAATTCCTCGAGAAATCAAGAATTTATCAACTTCTGTCTTAAAGACACTCAACGTCCTGGCCTCCACCGCCCTCTGTGGCAATGAATTCCACAGACCCACCACTCTCTGGCTGAAGAAATTTCTCCTTTTCTCTGTTCTAAAGTGACTCCCTTTTATTCTAAGGCTGTGCCCCCGGGTCCTAGTCTCCCCTGCTAATGGAAACAACTTCCCTACATCCACCCTATCTAAGCCATTCATTATCTTGTAAGTTTCTATTAGATCTCCCCTCAACCTCCTAAACTCCAATGAATATAATCCCAGGATCCTCAGACGTTCATCGTATGTTAGGCCTACCATTCCTGGGATCATCCGTGTGAATCTCCGCTGGAACCGCTCCAGTGCCAGTATGTCCTTCCTGAGGTATGGGGCCCAAAATTGCTCACAGTATTCTAAATGGGGCCTAACTAATGCTTTCTAAAGCTTCAGAAGTACATCCCTGCTTTTATATTCCAAGCCTCTTGAGATGAATGACAACATTGCATTTGCTTTCTTAATTACGGACTCAACCTGCAAGTTTACCTTTAGAGAATCCTGGACTAGGACTCCCAAGTCCCTTTGCACTTCAGCATTATGAATTTTGTCACCGTTTAGAAAATAGTCCATGCCTCTATTCTTTTTTCCAAAGTGCAAGACCTCGCACTTGCCCACGTTGAATTTCATCAGCCATTTCTTGGACCACTCTCCTAAACTGTCTAAATCTTTCTGCAGCCTCCCCACCTCCTCCATACTACCTGCCCCTCCACCTATCTTTGTATCATCGGCAAACTTAGCCAGAATGCCCCCAGTCCCGTCATCTAGATCGTTAATATATAAAGAGAACAGCTGTGGCCCCAACACTGAACCCTGCGGGACACCACTCGTCACCGGTTGCCATTCCGAAAAAGAACCTTTTATCCCAACTCTCTGCCTTCTGCCTGACAGCCAATCGTCAATCCATGTTAGTACCTTGCCTCGAATACCATGGGCCCTTATTTTACTCAGCAGTCTCCCGTGAGGCACCTTATCAAAGGCCTTTTGGAAGTCAAGATAGAAAACATCCATTGGCTCGCCTTGGTCTAACCTATTTGTTATCTCTTCAAACAACTCTAATAGGTTTGTCAGGCACGACCTCCCCTTACTAAATCCATGCTGACTTGTCCTAATCTGACCCTGCACTTCCAAGAATTTAGAAATCTCATCCTTAACAATGGATTCTAGAATCTTGCCAACAACCGAGGTTAGGCTAATTGGCCTATAATTTTCCATCTTTTTCCTTGTTCCCTTCTTGAACAGGGGGGTTACAACAGCGATTTTCCAATCCTCTGGGACTTTCCCTGACTCCAGTGACTTTTGAAAGATCATAACTAACGCCTCCACTATTTCTTCAGCTATCTCCTCTTGAGTCTGTTCTTGCGTGTTCTCAGACTTCTGTATCTCCTGCCCGATGGAAGAAGTTGAAAGAGTGAGTAAGCCGGGTGGGAAGTGATATGTTGGGTGTTCTGGATCACATACAGGTCACCAACACTTGAAGTAGTGCTACACTATTTTATTGAAAGGTTAACTATTAAACATACATGAACTGTGGGTAAATACGATAAAAGCTTTAACTAAAGACCTTTGCCTTGTCCTAACCAGTTGATGCACCCAGCACATGATGAATGTCTGTGTTGCAGGCTGTGAGCTCTATGATCCTAGCTAGCTGCTACTCCAATGAGCGGTAACTCTGATGTCCCCTGTCTTTATAGTGTGTGTGCTCTCACTGGTGATTGGCTGTGGTGTTGTGTATGTTGATTGGTCCCACTGTGAGTCCATCAGTGTGTGTCTACACCATGTTATACTGGTGTATATTATGACAGGAGGGGTCTTTGATTCTGCTGCCCACTTTCTCCAGGCAGCAGGAGGTGTAGATGGAGTCAATGGATGGAAGACAGGTTTGTGTGATGGACTGGGCAGTGTAAAAGTTGGTAAGGGTTAATGTGGGCATGCCGAATTTCCTTAGTGTCCTGAGGAAGTATAGGTGCTGTTGTGCTTTCTTGGTGGTAGCGTCGACGTGGGTGGACCAGGACAGATTTTTGGAGACGTGCACCCCTAGGAATTTGAAACTGCTAACCATCTCCACCTCGGCCCCGTTGATGCTGATGTGTGTACAGTACTTTGTTTCCTGAAGTCAATGACTAGCTCTTTAGTTTTGCTGGCATTGAGGGAAAGATTGTTGTCGCTGCACCACTCCACTGGGTTCTCTATCTCCCTCCTGTATTCTGACTTGTCGTTATTCGAGATCCGGCCCACAATGGTCGTATCGCCAGCAAACTTGTAGATGGGGTTGGAACCAAATTTTGCCACGCAGTCGTGTGTGTACAGGGAGTCGAGTAGGGGGCTAATTACGCAGCCTTGCAGGGCCCCGGTATTGAGGACTATTGTGGAGGAGGTGTTGTTGTTCATTCTTACTGATTGTGGTCTGTTGGTCAGAAAATCAAGGGTCCAGTTGCAGAGTGGGGAGCCAAGTCCTAGGTTTTGGAGCTTTGATATGAGCTTGGCTGGGATTATGGTGTTGAAGGCGGAGCTGTAGTCAATAAATAGGAGTCTGATGTAGGAGTCCTTGTTGTCAATGTGCTCTAGGGATGAGTGTGGGGCCAGGGAAATGGCATCTGCTGTGGACCGGTTGCGACGGTATGCGAATTGCAGTGGATCAAGGCGTTCTGGGAGTATGGAGGTGATGCACTTCATGATCAACCTCTCGAAGCACTTCATTACAACTGAAGATATTTCTTGCACAGCGTTAATGAACCAAAATCCTAATGTCACAAATAAAATATTTGCACCTGTAATTATAAAGTCAGTGGATTTGTAATGTTTTCATCTGATGTGCACATGAATTTTTCATTTATCATTAAACATATCACGTAGTAATTACCGATAGTAGTTGAAAGGCACTCCTGAAAGCAAGTATTAAATGAGCTCAATGGAGCTATCTCATTAATATTTTGGTAACAAATTGGCAGGGCTGTACTTCAGACATAGCAATAATACATTCTGACCTCTTAGCCATGTACAGTAGAAACTACAGAAATCCCATTTGTGCTTTGAGCTGTAATAATTTCAGAGTATATTGCATCCAAGTATATTCAATCATAATTTGATATAAAAATAAATGATCAGTTCTACAATAGGGAGTTAACATGTACTAATCAATTCCAGACAGGGGTGTCCTTACTCTGTACTCAATTCTCTGTGGTTTGGAGAGCTCTGGTAGCTGGTTTATCATCCCTTAATAAACAAATGTTAAAATCTCTATATGGTAAATAGTCTAACACTGCTATATGATATAGCTTGTCATGCAGGACTTTGCTTTGGTGCTTGTTTTGGGAATTATGGGCAGATTGGATGCAAATTCAAGTAACCTTATTCAATAACTCACTGTAGATGAGGGGTAATCTGCCGTTGTTATTATATCGAGCTGCAGAGTAAGATTAGCTTTCACTTTTGGGATTATTCATCAAACTCAACCCATATGTGAGAAAGAAAACTCAAGAAAGGAAAAGATCCTCACATGGTAATAGTGAACTGGACCTAGTGAATTCAACACTACTATCTAATTTTTCAGCTATTCATGAATACAATCTCAAATCTCACTTTGCTGACCATTTAAATAATGGCTACTTTCGAATATATAAGTTTCCTGCACACCTGCTAAATTAGCTTTTATGTACCTTCAATTGAAATGTGCTAAAATCCACACTTTTAACACAATTCACCCAGCAATATGGACAAACTGGGACGAAGGACCTGTTTCCATGCTGTAAACATCTAATATCTTAATGTTACGGTAAAACTGCATTTGATCCTTAGGCTGATTATTTCCTTCATCCTGGCAATCAGAAATATGGGAGAAGATATAAAATCCTGCATCTCTTCATTAATTTAATGTGCAAAGATTTTTATGAAGAAATTTGGGTGATGGCTACAACTCTTGTGAGCAAAGACTTAAAAAAACAAATATCAAGTTACCGACGTGCCATAAAGGAGGTAACATATCGCTGCTCGGTTTGGATCGTTCTATTTATTCTGGAACAGGAAATGAGACAACTACATATAATGCAATTTGTAGCCTCGTGTGCTAATACTGAAGACTTAACTTAATTTGTCACAACAAAACGCATCAATAATTTGTTTTGACACAGTTACAAAATGTAACCGGCAGACACCCATTTTCTCTGCCAGCTATGCGTATATAATTTAAACCAAAATTACTTTCCATCCCCCAATATAGATATCCATTAGAAACTTGACATTGTTCATACCTCACTGTCAGTTACTGGGGAGCAAGATCTATTGCTTATTGTACTAACACAGAAGATTTGACAATGTCATACTTCGTCACTTAAAAGGAATGGGCATTTGTACTGAACACTATGGTATTTTAATTGTTTTAATGCAACATACTATGAATTCTGAATTACTTTAAACTTTGCAAAATAAAACAGCTAGCTGTTCAATATAAGGAAATGTCATCAGCTATCAAAAAAGTTCCAGGAAGAAATTGAATATTTTGTGTATCTGGAAATGACTGTAAAATGGACAGAATCTCGCAGAACTAATCATAATTGTTGCTGGTGGCACAGAAAAAATGAAGAATTGGTCTTGATTTTGGAGTAGCTGGGAAGGTCAGCATTAATTACCCATGCCTAATTGCCCCTGAGAAGATGGTGCTGAGCCGTCCTCTTGAACCGCTGCAGTCCATGTGCTGAATTTCTCCCAGCTGCAGTTAAGTAGTGAGTTCTAGGATTTTACTGAATGATGATGAAGAAACAGTGGCTTTTTACAAGTTAGGATGGTGTGGGACTTGGCGGGGAGCTTGGAGGCGCGGTCTTCGTTTCCATGTGCCTACTGCCCTGTTCCTTCTCCATGGTAGAGGTCATAAATTTAGGAGATGGTTTCGAAGAAGCCTTGGGAAGTTGCTTTGTGCATTTGATTTATTGTCACGTGTACCGAGGTACAGTGAATGTGTACAGTCCAGATAGATCATTACATACATGCAAAATCATAGGTCATACATAAATATACAATGTAAATACATAGTCACAAGCTTCAGGTGGAGCATTCAGGAGTGTAGCACTACTCAGTAGAGAAGATGTGTGAAGAGATCATTTCAGTCCATAAGAGGGTAATTCAGGAGTCTGGTAGCAGTGGGGAAGAAGCTGTTTTTGAACCTGTTAGTGCGTGTTCTGGGCTGTGTTCACGACTCTCTGTAGTTTCTTATGGTCTTGGGATGAGAATTCCCATACCAAGCTGTGCTACAGCCAGACAGGATGCTTTCTATGATGCATCTGTAAAAATTGGGAACAGTCAATGTGGACATGCCTAATTTCCTTAGTTTCCTGAGGAAGGACAGACACTATTGTGCTTTCTTGGTCGTAGCATCGACGTGGGTGGACCAGGACAGATTTTTGATGTTGTGCACTGTGATGATGTGCATCAATGTAAATACATGTCACTAGTTAGACACTAGAGGGAGCACCAGGGACATCACACACACACACTCAACCAATAGATCAGTTAGATAGGACATGACCAATGGACATTCACGATACACACAGAGGTGACACGACCACAGGAGGGCATTACACCAACCCATATATAATGGACACCACACACATGATCTGCCTCTTTCCAGTGGAGACAGTCAGTGAGTAAAGACACAGGGTTGATTCAATATCACTCCCACCACGTGGATTGCAGCAACTGGTTAGTCAGTCTGGGTAGCTATAGTAGGATTAGCAGTAGTGTTGAACCCGAGTAATAGAAGTGTAAATAGTTTAATAAACGTGTTGAAGTTATCTCCACGTCTGAACCTTCCTTTGTCAAGTGCACCACAAGGAAGCCGCTTATGCTACACCTAGACCATAACAAATCTGTGCACAACTAGGAATTTGAAGCTGTCAACCATCTCCTCCTCGGCACCATTAATGACGGGGGGGAGGGTGTACGATACTTCGCTTCCTGAAGTCAATGACCAGCTCCTTAGTTTTGTTGATGTTAATGGAGAGATTGTTGTCATTGCACCATGCCACTAGATTCTCTATCTTCCTCGTGTACTCTGACTCATCATTGTTCGAGATCTGACCCACTACGGTGTGTCATCAGCAAACCTGTAGATGGAGTTGGAGCAAAGGTTTGCCACAGCGTTGTGTGTGTATAGGGAGTATAATAGGGGCTACGTATGCGGGGACCAGTATTGAGGACTATCGTGGAGGAGGTGCTGTAGTCTATCCTTACTGATTATGGTCTATTGGTCAGGCATCTTGTAGATGGCACATAGTGCTCCCAAGATGTGCAACTAGTTGAGCAAGTGAATGCTTAAAATGGCTCTAATCAAGTGGGTGGCTTTGTTTTGGATGGTGTTGCACTTCTTGAGTGTTGTTAGAGCTGTACTCATCCTTGTAAGTGGAGTGTATTTTGTATACGCCTGATTTACACTGATTTCAATTTTACTGCATCTCCTTGATGCTGCATTCAGTCAAGTATTGTCTTGATGTGAAAGGCAGTCACTCTCACCTCACCCCTGGAATTCAGGTCTTTTGCTCACATATGAACCAAGACTGCAAAAACATCTGGAGCGAAGCGGTTCTGACAGAACTCAAACTGCGTCTTCAGCATCAGCAGGGGTGCCGTTGAGGTCATAATTGCTGCATCCAGTGTGCTCAGCTGTTTCCTGCGAATAGTGAATTTAATTGGCTGTAGTGTATCATTTGTGATAGTGGGACCTCAGTAGGAGGTCAAGATGAATCATCCCCTCTGCACAACTGGTTAAAGATGATTCCACATGCATTCACACGTTGGGCTTCAGAATAATTGAAGATGGAGATCTTCATGGCGCCTCTTCCTTCTATTAGTTGTTTAGTAGTGATGTCACTGGACATGTCATCCAAAGGCCCGAGCGAATACTCAGTTCCAAAGAATCATATTGACGCGAAAAGTTAACTCTATTCCTTTCTCTTCAGCTTTGATTCTGCATGTCTCCTGAGCTTCATGCCATTGCGAGGAGAGCTGTTTAACCAGCAACTGAATTGATATTGGCCATATTACACGACAAAATGACTCACTTCCTCTTGACAATTTGATTTGCTGCTTATTCCTGTGAATTGGCAATGAATCTATTTGACAGTACAAATTTCACTACAATGTTATTACCTTCTGATGACCCCATTGAGGAGCAAGGCATTAAAAAAAGTACAAGCTTCTTTTTACGCAGTGCCTTCCATGACCCAAGATCATTCCAATGCTATTCACAGCAATGCCTTATGTTTAAAGTGCAGTTTGCGCACATCAAGGCCCACACCAATTAGATAAATGACCGGTTAATCTGATGTGGTTTAGGGTATAAATGATGGTCAGTTGACCAAGAGAGCTTCCTGAGATGGCCTTTTATTGCTGGGCAAAAAATGGGTGATAGCAAATTGGCAGTCAGTTTAATGCCTGGCTCAATTTTCTTTTCCAATGGGAAATAAAGAAGATGAAGTTAGACTCAAGCCACCATTGAGTTAGAATGCATAGAATACCTACAGTGCAGAAGGAGGCCATTTGGCCCATCGAGTCTATACCAACCCCACTCCCCCACTCCATCCCCGTAACCCCACCTCTCTTTGCACACTAAGGGGGAATTTATCATGGCCAATCCACCTAAGCTGCACATCTTTGGACTGTGGGAGGAAACCGGATCATCTGAAGGAAACCCATGCGGACATGGGGAGAAAGTGCAAACTCCACGCAGACAGTCACCCAAGGTCCTGTAGGGACCTTCAGTCCCAAGTCATCTGCCCCTGACTCCTCCAATTCACTCTTGGATCACTTGCTTCTTCCTTTCCAAGCACCAGCACAGCTGCATTGAGGCAGAACCAATTAGAAATTGATAGTGAGGATGAGACGGACATTGGGTGATTCAGAGAGCATGGTGTGGCTTTTGGGAGGGACGTACATGAGGATGTGCTATCTTCCCAGTAGAGGCTGAGGGCAAGGTTACCAATGGAATCAGAGTTATGAGACACAGAACATATGAAAACCAGCTGAAACATCATCTCCATGCAAGCTTTGAGATCAATGTCTAAAGATATTATATCGGAATACAGAGGACATGTGGCACAGAAACAGGCCTTTTGGCCCACTAGATCCATGTCAATGTTCTACTGTACTCAAGCCTCCCCCTTCTTATCCACACAAAATCTGCCATCACACCCGCCTATTCCCTTGCCCGTCTTATGCTTGTTGCACTTTCCCTTAAACACATCTGTATGATTCACTTCAACATTCCCTGTAGCAGCAAGTTCTTACCATTTTTATGTAAATATGTTTCTTCTGAATTTTCTATTCAATTTCTTGATGACTATCTTATATTGATGGTGTTTAATTATGCTGTTCCCCACAAGTGGAAACATTCTCCACTGTATTCATTTTCAAAAAATCTTTCAGAATTTAAAGGCCTCTATAAGTTCACCCCTCAACCTTATTTTTTTGAAGAGAAAAGGGACCCAGCCTGCTCGTTCTTTTCAAATATATATACCTTCACACTTCTGATATAACTCTTGTAAACCTGTGCATCCTCTCCTGTGTCTCTCTATATCTTTTTTTATAATATGGTGCATGCAGTACATTCATTGCATTCTAACCAAGATTCAATACAGGTTTAGCATACCATCCCTACTTTTCAATTCTAAGAATAATGGTTATGGTGTTCAGTTTGCTTTTTTATGGCCTTTCTAACCTGTGGTGTAACCTTTAGTGATTGATGTATTTGTACTCAGAGATCCCTTTGTTTTTCAACCCCATCTAGACTCACAATTTCCAAGCATTTGTGAAAATTGACAGGTTTGAATCTGTCCTGGAGGCTTTATTAGAATGCACAGCACACCTCACCTAAGAAGAAGCCAGGGATCAAAGCTTCTTTCACCTCGCTGCAAGCACAGACAGCAGCTCTTCGTGACAGTAGGGGATAGAATAGATAGAATCCTACATACCAGCCTCTGGACCATAGCAGCTGCAATTCATGCTGCTGTCTCTCAGAGATTTCAAAATCTGATACTGCTATTAGGCCAGCCATTTCATTTATTTGTGGGATGTTGATCCAAGGGCCCTATGGAATAGGGTCCACCTGCTTGTAATAATGTTCCAGCCCCTGCCACAATACTGATAGCTCAGTATCCCTGATAATAGTACTTCATATAACATCCCTGCTCTTCCAGAGCCTCTAACTCACCATAAGCAACATCCGATTGATTAACTGTACTTTGAAATACATGGGATAAGAACCTGGATATCTTGCATCATTTATTCAATGAGAACCATTCCAGTGGTGAATAGAAACACAGTAATAATGTGGAATTTCCCCAGAGCTGATCACAATTTGCCAACATATCCTTGCCGGAGCTATGGTGGAAAGCCTGCCCTTTCAGCAAAGTTACAATGGCAGATTGGGAGTAGGATCATGCAAAATCTGAGCCATGTGTCTGCTTGCAATTTATTAGAATACAATTGATCATTAAGTAACTAACTATCCTTCACAAATGCTAATAAAGGTCAGTTAGCTAGTGAATATCCTCCTTTAGGGTTGAGCTACATTGATAATATCAACAGTACAGTTCCAGCTCATTGTGAGTGGATGTGAGATGTAGGTGTTGGGGAAATGATTTGATTTGATTTGATTTATTATTACATGTACCAAAGTACAGTGAAAAGTATTTGTCTGCGGCCGAGGGAACGTATACAGTACGTACATAGTAGACAAAAGAATAATCAACAGAGAACATTGACAAATGGTACATCGACAAACAGTGATTGGTTACAGTGCGGAACAAGGGGCCAAACAAAGCAAATACATGAGCATAGGGTGTTGTGAATAGTGTTCTTACAGGGAACAGATCAGTCCGAGGGAGAGTCGTTGAGGAGTCTTGTAGCTGTGGGGAAGAAGCTGTTCCTATGTCTGGATGTACGAGTCTTCAGACGTCTGTATCTTCTGCCTGATGGAAGGGTCTGGAAGAAGGCAATGCCTGGGTGGGAGGGGTCTCTGATAATGCTGTCTGCTTTCCTGAGGCAGCGGGACGTGTCTACTGAATCAATGTGGGAATGGCAAGCTTGTGTGATACGTTGATCTGTTAGCGATGTAATGACCAAATGCTTCTAAGTTAACACCTTTTCTTGCGGTCTGGAAATTTAAGCATTCCAGCTTGTGAGCTGGGAACCAAGTCCGGAATCAAACCCAGGTCCCTGACGCTGTGAGGCAGCAGTGGTAACTATTATGCCACCATGCCGCCCATTGCCGCCGTGCCATCCATTGCTACTGTGAAGAATGTCTTCAACCACATTGCTGTGGGTCTGGAGTCACATGTGGGTCAGACCAGTTAAGGACGACTGATGTTCTTCCCTAAAGAACATTAGTGACCAACAGCAATTTGGTTGAATCTTAACTGCCCCTCAAGGGCATTTGGCGATGGGCAATAAATGATGGCACAGCCTGCGATGCCCAAGTCCCATGAACAAATAAAACAAAAAGAGCTGGATTTGTTTTTGGGAAGGCAGGATGATGCGACCATCAATTCACACGAGACGATTCGTAGAAGTGAACAGTGGTTTTAATAAGCTAGATCTGTGCCTGCCTGTGACTGCTCTGTACTGAGTGCCGCATACAGGTGGAGCCACATGCGGAGCCCACAAGGGCATCAACATAATACA
Source organism: Scyliorhinus torazame (assembly GCF_047496885.1). NCBI lineage: Eukaryota > Metazoa > Chordata > Chondrichthyes > Carcharhiniformes > Scyliorhinidae > Scyliorhinus > Scyliorhinus torazame. Next base: position 271,581,405 of record NC_092709.1, read on the forward strand.
ATACAATATAGTGGTGAATTGTAGCAGCAATACGTTCACAATATTCACCCCCTGTTAAAAAATTGAAGTCCAGCGGGGGTGAAGTGGGCTCACAGATCGAGTCTGTCCAGCGCCTTGATCGTTCTCTGTGATCGCCTCAGCTCCGGCTTCGCTGCGGGCACGGGTGTTAGGCTCGTTGACTCCGGGAGCGTGTCGCCTGGAGCTTCATCACGGTGGGTCGGTGATGGGGGGAGGGGGGTGTAGGCCGTGTAGGAGTAGGGGCGGTGTTCGGTGTGGGGGGGGAGGGGTAGGTGATGGTCGCTGGGGAACCGGCGGGTGCCAGATCTCGGAGGGAGACTGTATCTTGTCGGCCGTCGCAGTGCGCCACGTAGGCATACTGAGGGTTGGCATGTAGGAGCTGAACCCTCTCGACCAGGGGGTCGGACTTATGGCTCCTCACCTGCTTCCGGAGGAGGACAGGCCCCGGTGTTGTCAGCCAGGATGGAAGCGAGACCCCGGAAGTGGATTTTCTGGGGAAGACAAATAGACGGTCGTAAGGGGTCTCGTTCGTGGCTCTGCAGAGGAGCGACTGAACGGAGTGGAGCGCGTCGGGGAGGACCTCCTGCCAGCGGGAAACCGGGAGACTTCTAGACCGTAGGGCCAGAAGGACGGCGTTCCAGACCATCGCTTTCTTCCTCTCCATCTGTCTGTTTCCCCAGGGGCTGTAGCTGGTAGTCTTGCTCGAGGCAATGCCCTTACCGAGCAGATACTGACGCAGCTCGTCGCTCATAAACGAGGAGCCCCGGTTACTGTGGACGTAAGTGGGGAAACCAAACAGGGTGAAGGTGCTGTGCAGGGCCTTAATGACAATGGCCGCGGTCATGTCGGGGCATGGGATGCCAAAGGGGAAACGGGAGTACTCGTCAACGACGTTGAGAAAATACACGTTGCGGTCAGTGGAGGGGAGTGGCCCTTTGAAATCGATGCTGAGGCGCTCAAAGGGATGGGATGCCTTCACCAGGTGGGCCTTGTCTGGCCGATAGAAGTGCAGCTTGCACTCCGCACAGACTTGGCAGTCCCTGGTCATGGCTGTGACCTCCTCGGTGGAGTAGGGCAGGTTGCGGGCCTTGATGAAGCGGAGAAGCCAGGTGACCCCCGGGTGACAGAGGTCATTGTGGATGGCCCGAAGTCGGACATCTTGCGCGCTGGCGCATGTGCCGCGGGACAGGGCATCTGGGAGCTCAATGAGCTTCCCAGGACAATACACGATATCGTAATTATAGGTGGAGAGTTCGATTCTCCACCTCAAGATTTTATCATTCTTGATCTTGCCCCGCTGTGTGGTGTTGAACATAAAGGCTACCGATCGTTGCTCTGTGACGAGGGTGAGCCTCCTACCGGCCGGGTAGTGCCTCCAATGCCGCCCAGCTTCCCCAATGGCTTGAGCTTCCTTTTCGACAGAGGAGTCTCGAATCTCGGAGGCATTGAGGGTACAGGAAAAGAAGGCCACAGGCCTGCCTGCCTGGTTAAGGGTAGCGGCCAGGGTGACATCCGACGCTTCGCTCTCCACCTGGAAGGGGATGGGTTCATCCACTGCGTGCATCGCGGCCTTGGAAATGGCTGCCTTGATGTGGCTGAAGGCCAGGCGGGCCTCAGTCGTCAGGCGAAAGATGGTGGCTTTGATAAGTGGGCGGGCTTTGTCCGCATATTTGGGGACACACTGAGCATAATATGAGAAGAACCCCAGGCATCTTTTCAGGGCCTTGGGGCAGTGGGGAATGGGAAGTTGCAGGAGGGGGCACATGCAGGTCGGGCCCTAGGACTCCGTTTTCCACGACATAGCCGAGGATGGCTAGTCGGATTGTGCGGCAAACGCATTTCTCCTTGCTGTAGGTGAGATTGAGGGCTTGGGCGGTTTGGAGGAACTTCTGAAGGTTAGCGTCGTGGTCCTGCTGATCATGGCTGCAGATGGTGACGTTATCCAAGTACGGAAACGTGGCCCGCAGCCCGTACTGGCCAACCATTCGGTCCATTGTTCTTTGGAATACCGAGACCACATTGGTGATGCCGAAGGAGACCCTGAGGAAGTGGAAGAGGTGGCAGTCTGCCTCAAAGGCAGTGTAGTGGCGGTTTTCTGGGTGGATCGGAAGCTAGTGGTATGCGGACTTCAGATCTACCGTGGAGAAAACCCGGTAGTGTGCAATCTGATTAACCATGCCCGCTATGCGGGGAAGGGGGTACGCATCGAGTTGCGGTACCGATTTATGGTCTGGCTGTAGTCTACAACCATCCGGTTCTTTCCCCCGGTCCTGACGACCACCACTCGGGCTCTCCAGGGGCTATTACTGGCCTCGATGATCCCCTCCCACAAGAGTCGCTGGACCTCCGACTTGATAAAAGTCCTGTACTGGGCACTGTACCGCCTGCTCCAGGTGGCGACGGGTTTACAGTCGGAGATGAGGTTCACGAAGAGCGGGGGAGGGGCGACCTTAAGGGTCGCGAGGCTACATATGGTGAGAGGGGGTAGGGGTCCATCGAACTTCAGGGTCAGGCTTCTGAGGTCACACTGGAAATCCAGTCCTACCAAGAGAGGCGCGCAGAGATGGGGGAGGACATAGAGTTTAAAATCGGCGTACTGGGCGCCCTGTATCGCGAGCTTCGCAACACAGGACCCCCGGATCTGCACTGAATGTGATCCGGAAGCAAGGGAGATTGTTTGAGATGCGGGGGAAATCTGGAGGGAACAGCACCTTACCGTGTCCAGATGGATGAAGCTCTCCATGCTCCCAGACTCAAACAGACAGGGCGTTTCATACCCATTGACCCGGGCGGTCATCATGGAGTTCTTGAGGTTCTTGGGCCGTGACTGGTCGAGAGTGACAGCGCCAAGCTGCGGGTAGCCGGCGTGGTCGGTGGTGGTGAGGTGGTCCCAAGATGCGGCCCCCCTTGGTCACACGTGTTGGCGGCATTGAAGATGGCGTTGAAGATGGCGGCCCCCGTCGGTCGCACGTGTCGGGTGGCGTTGATGATGGCGGCCAAGGTGGCGGCCCCCATGAGTCGCAAGTGTCGGGTAAGGTTAAAGATGGCGGCCCCCACGGATAGCATGAGGCGGATGACGCGTCAGAAGGGGGCGTTACCGGCAGGCACGCAGCCACGCTGCGGGCCTGTGAGTCTGTGAGTTGGGCCTGCGATTTTGGAACTTTGGGTCAGTCCAAGCAAACTTTGGCAAAATGTCCTTTCTTGCCGCAGTCGCTGCAGGATGCGTTCCGAGATGGGCAACGCTGACTGGGGCGCCTGTTCTGACCACAGAAATAGCAAGGCGGCCCCCTGGGTTGGGCGGGCAGCCTTGCGGCACAGGCCTGGGACACCCTCGGGTAAGATGATGGTCGCGCCTCCGGCGCCCACGAGGAAATCGTGTGGTCGGAAGGGAAAGCATTTAAGCTCTGGAAGGCTACCTCTAATGAGGTGGATAGTTTTACCGTCTCTTCTAGGCTGAGGGCGCCCTTTTCGAGCAGGCGCTGTCTGACATAGTTGGACATGGCTCCAGCCACATAGGTGTCCTGGATTGCGAGTTCCATGTGCTGCGAGGCCGTGATGTCCTTGTCGTTGCAGTTTCGAGCGAATACCCTCAGGTCGCGTAGATATTCCTCCAGCGATTCCCCGGGGCGTTGACGACGTGTGGTGAGGAGATGCCGCGCGAACACTTCACTCACCGGTCTTACGTAATGACTTTTCAGGATGCGACCGCGTCTGCGTACATGGTTGCGCCTTCGATTAGTACAGAGATTCTGTGGCTCACACAGGCGTGGAGGAGACTCAGTTTCTGTGCCTCGGTGACAGCGGGTGAGGAGGAGGCAGCGAGGTAGGCCTCAAAGCAGCAGAGCCAGTGTGAAAAGGTTCCTTTTGCTTCAGCTGCCTGTGGGTCGAGTTCCAGTCGATCAGGTTTGAGGGTGGCTTCCATTGCGATATCTTAGTTTATTAAATTGATGTGACCATCAATTCACACGAGACGATGAGTAAAAGTGAACAGTGGTTTTAATAAGCTAGATCTGTGCCTGCCTGCAACTGCTCTGTACTGAGTGCCGCCTACAGGCTGCAGATCTATATGTGGGCTCTGCCTGTGGCTCCCCCGAGAGGGCGGAGCCACAGGCAGAGCCCACAAGGGCATCAACATAATACAATACAATACAGTGGTGAATTGTAGCAGCAATACGTTCACCACACAGGGATTACCTTATACAAGAAAAAGGAAGTTCATAATATAACCCCAATGCCAATGCAATCTGAAACAGTTTAATCGTCTAGGCAAGTTGGAAAATAATTTTCCCATCTTTTCCCCTCTCAATGAACTTGGGTCTTTATCTGTTCTTGTAGCCTCCAAATGGCTGCAGTACATTGCTCCAGTTGGGTGAGTACCATATGTATTCTGATGCATATGGCATCACACTGTCTAGGTCAGATTGGATGGATCAGTATGTTTTTTTATTTGTTCATCCTTTGTGTATGTTTCTATGACCTTTCACTTCTGATTTAATTGAAAACTGTGGCTTGTTACAGATGATTGCCAAACTAAAACAGACTGGTGCATGCTAGGGCTACCTCAAGCAAAATATGTGTGTCGGAACAATTGGTCCTTACAAATGTGATATTATGAACTGATTTATAATGGTGGTGCTCATGATTTATTAGTAATTCACTGTTACTAGTGCAGTAACCTTTATTCCCAGAGCATACTTCTGCCATATTTTCTGACAGTTTGATGAACATTTATATACCATTTCCTCCTCTATTGATTTCCACTAAACAGAAGATTTAATATCCTTTTCCATATAGATTGTATTTCCTTGCCTTGGCTTTTTATTCCTTCATCCGTCCCCCTTCTTTGCCTACAATAGCTTGTTATACCCAAATCTTCATGTGATAATGTTTTTTTTTGTGCCCAGAATGAGGATGGGGGCATGCACACGTTGCCCATTGTTTATTGGATCTCAAGCCCCAATTTTAAACAGGAAGTGCAGAAGGATGAAATCTGCAAGGCATCGAAGACAGGAAGCCGGGAAAATATTAACTCCGAGCTTCATTGACATTTAAGTGACAGGCTGTTCCCTCACTCACGTTGGCAATGGTTTGGGGCTGGTTTAGCACAGTGAGTTGAACAGCTGGCTTGTGATGCAAAACATCACAGATGCCGAGCAGCGCGGGTTCAATTTCCGTACCGGCCTCCCCGAACAGGCGCCGGAATGTGGCGACTAGGGGCTTTTCACAGTAACTTCATTGAAGCCTACTTGTGACAATAAGCGATTATTATTATTATGAATGGAAAGGTCCACTCACCCACTGTGCTCAATTTCCAGCTGACTCCATCCCCTCTATGTCTCCTCTCTTGAGTGGAGATTAAGGTGAGGTTACTCTCATTTTGTTCTTGTGGAACACTCCTGCAATGGGTGCGTTAAACACTCCCTTTTCCGGCATCTGGCTATAGTCCTAGTGGAGAGAGTGAGGGGAAGGAAAGAGGTAATCTTTACCAGAAGCTGTAGGAGCATCCGCAAAGTCAAACACAACCAGCTGCTGGAGACAGATTGTAAGTCCCTTTGCTTCATATTCTGTGCTATATTATGACCTCACATTTTAGCATGAAGTCAGCTCTTAGCACTACAGCTGCATGCAGTGGCCCTGCTGTCACAGTAATCAACAGCCAGATGGCTGATGTTTACATATATGGTATATCCACAAGAACAGGCATGCCGGATGCATTTAGCAAAGCTGAAATAAGTTGCTGATGCCTTAAAGAATCTCAGCTCCTGTTTTTAATTTTTATTTCAATGTATTGTTGAGAGAAAAATAGAAGGGACTTCCGCTGGCGGCTATGAGGGAGTAAGTCGCACATTTGGTGGCTCCCGCTCTGGCCGGACTTTTGGACCTTTTTCCCCGACTTTTTTGTGGTTTTGAGCTTTGGCTTTGAAGGCGCAGATAATTTGGCTCTGGATCCACACGTTGGTGGATGGAACGGAGAACCCCAAGGGACCGAAAAGGAAGAAATAAAAAGATAAGCAAGGGCTGGGCGGAGGCTGCGGCTGAAGACCACATGGCTGATGTCCAGACCCCTGCTGCGACGGCCCAATCATCGACTGAGGAGCTGATGCAGCTCATCCAAGAGGGCTTTGCCAGACAGAAACGGGACTGTCTTGACCCGATAAAGGAGTCGATCAATCGGCTGGAGCGCAGGCTTGATGCCCAGGATCGGACGATTCAGAAGTTGGACAAGGCGCTGGCGACCAGGAGGAGCACCAAACGGTGGTCGAGCTGGAGGTGGGGATGCTGAAGGATCAGCAAAAGAGGCTGCAGGAGAAGGTGGAGGATCTGGAGAACAGAACTCGCCGGCAGAACCTGAGAATTGTTGGTCTCCCTGAAGGGGCTGAAGGGGATGATGCTGGCGCGTTTGTGGCGAGTATGTTTCAGAAGCTTCTGGTGGAGGGGGCTTTTCCCCGACTGTTGGAGGCGGACAGGGCGTACAGGGCGATGGCGAGGAGGCCGCGGCCGGGAGACCCCCCAAGGGCAATGGTGGTCCGGTTCTACAGATTTTTGGACAAGGAGTGTGTTCTCCAGTGGGTCAAGCGTGCGCGGAGCTGCAAATGGGACCATAGCATTTTGCGTGTCTATCAGAACCTGAGTGTGGGGGTGGCCAGAAGGAGGGCAGGCTTTAATCAAGTGAAGGCGATCCTGTATCAGAGAAAGGTGTAATTTGGGCTGCTATACCCGGTGTGTTATTGGGTTATGCACGAGGTCCAGCTCCATTATTTTGAGTCGCTCAAAGACACAATGGACTTTGCCAAGAAGAAAGGGCTGGTGCTGAACTGAGAACTTTTTGGTTTTAAGTTGTAACGTTTCTGAGTGATGTTTATATGTTTTGATTGTCATTTTTCTTCTGCTTTTAAGTTTGAGTGAAGATGGGGGAAGTAAAAGTTATTCGGTTCTAAGAGTTTTCCGTGTTTTGGTAGGGGTGGCTGGTGGGGGCTTTTTACTTTTTATTACTTTGATTTGCACTATTGGGGGGGGGTTCTTTGTTGGTTTTTTCGTTTTGGGTTGTCTCCTATGGTAGTTGGGAGATTGTCTGGGGTCGGTTTGATGAGAGAAGTGGTTTTGATGGGCGGGAGGGGGGAAGGGAGTAGGGAACAATAGGTGGGAGACTTCTTGGCGCCGGAGGCGAGGGCCACAAGGCTAGCTGGGTGAGCTAGTCTACGGAAGCACAGTGGGGGTGTGTGTATATGTTCAATATATGGCAGGGGTTAGGTTACAAAGTGGTGTTGCATGGGGGGGCAGGGGGGGAGTTATCCTGCAGTCGAGCGGGGGACTTAGGTTTCGGGACAGAGAGGAGGTCGGGGGTGGGCCGATGGAGGCGCGACGCTTGGGCTGGAGGCAGGCCCAGGAAAGGGGATGGCTGATCGGCGGAGGGGGGGGGCAAGGTGCCCCCCAACTGGGCTGATCACCTGGAATGTTAGAAGGTTGAATGGGCCGGTCAAGAGGGCACGGGTGTTCGTGCATCTGAGGGCTCTGAAGGCGGACGTGGTGATGTTGCAGGAGACACACCTGAAAGTGGCGGATCAAGTTAGGCTTAGGAAGGGCTGGGTCAGTCAGTTCTTTCATTCGGGGCTGGACACCAAGACTAGAGGGGTGCCGATTTTAATCAATAAGCGGGTGCAATTTCAGGTGGGCAATATAGTCTCAGACGACGGGGGACGTTGTGTCATGGTGAGCGGCAATCTGGAGGGGAGGAAGGAAGTCATGGTTAACGTGGGCGCGCCAAACTGGGATGACGTGGAATTCATAAAGAGGGTACTGGGGAAGATACCTAACCTGGACTTGCACAAGCTGGTGATGGGAGGGTTTTTAATACGGTCATTGACCCCGGCCTGGACCGTTGGTGTTCAAATACGGGCAGGGTGCCAGCAATGGCAAAGGAGCTGTTAGGGTTCATGGAGCAGATAGGGGGGGGGGGGTCGACCCATGGAGGTTTAGGTAGCCGACGGGGAGGAAGTTTTCTTTTTATTTGCATGTGCAGATGGTTTATTCCCGGATTAATTTTTTCATTTTGAGCAGGGATTTGCTGGCGGGGGTGGTGGACACTATTTTGGATCATGCCCCTCACTGGGTGGAACTGCAGGTTGGTGAGTAGAGCTTCCAGCGCCCGCAATGGAGATTGGACGTGGGCTTGTTGGCGGATGAGGCGGTGTGCGAGAGGCTGAGGAAGTGTATGCAGAACTACCTGCAGGTCAATGACACGGGGGAAGTCTCAGCAGTGGTGGACTGGGAGGCGCTGAAAGCAGTGGTGAGAGGGGAGCTGATTTCGATCCGGGCTCATAGGGACAGGACAGATAGGGCAGAGATGGACCGACTGGTTGAGGAGATCCTACAAATAGATAGGAGGTATGCGGCGACCCCGGGGATAGAGCTTTTAAGGGAACGTCGGAGGCTGCAGGCTCCGGGGTGTTGTCTACAGGCAAGGCAGTGGAGCAGCTTAGAAAGGCGAGGGGGTGTTTTATGAACATGGGGAGAAGGCTAGCAGAATGCTGGCACAGCAGCTTAGGAAGAGGGAGGTGGCTAAGGAAATAGAGAGGGTGGTTGATGGGGATGGGAATTTGATAGGGGACTCGGCAGGGCTAAACAGGGCGTTCAGGGACTTTTACAGTAGATTCTATCGCTCGGAACCCCCCACAGGGCCCAAGGGGATGAGACGCTTTTTGGATGGACTGACCTTCCCAAGGGTGGGCAGGGTGCTGGTGGATGGGTTGGGGGCCCCGATTAGGGTGAAGAAATAGGGGAGGGCTTGAAGGCAACGCAGTCGGGTAAAGCCCCGGGGCTGGACAGGTACCTGGTGAAATTCTACAAGAAATTCTCGGGGATATTAGGGCTGTTGTTGGTCAAGGTATTCAATGAGACGAAGGATAGAGGTGTGCTGCCCCCAACGATGTCACAGGCCATTATTTTGTTAATATTGAAGCGGGACAAGAACCCGGAGCTATGCGGGTCATATAGGCCGATCTCACTGCTTAATGTGGACGCCAAGCTGCTGGCCAAAGTTTTGGCCTCCAGGATTGAAGATTGTGTGCTGGAGGTGGTAATGGAGGATCAAACCGGGTTTGTTAAGGGCAAGCAGTTGGTGGCCAATATAAGAAGGCTGCTCAACGTGATTATGATGCCCACGGAGAGTAGGGAGGTTGAGGTAGTTGTGGCCATGGTTGCAGAGATGGAGTTCGACCGGATGGAGTGGGTATATTTATGGGAGGTGTTGGGGCGATATGGGTTCGGTAGGGGCTTTATCGACTGGGTTAGGCTGTTGTACCAGGCCGCGAGGGAAGTGTAAGAATGAATAGGATGACCTCCTCAGACTATTTTATGTTAGACGTTTTAGTTGCTGTGATATGAAGAGTCTAAAGTTCTGTTCCTTTTTCACAAACACACATTTATTTAATTCCAACAGCCTTTGCACAAAACTCTAACTATACATCACCTGACAGGCCACCTGAAGCCCCTTTAGTGTTAATTAATGGATACTTAACATAAATGAGACAACTAATTGCAATGTCTCTTAACCCATTACTTAACAGTCTCCCCTTCCTTGGAGAAAAAAAAATAATTGGGTGAAAACAAAATTTCAAGAAACTCAAAAACACACACATGATTTCCCCCCCTTTTTTTTTGTTTGGACGAGAAAGAAAAAAAAACAGTCACAGAAACAAGCGCCCTTCATTAACAATATCCAAAAGTTTCTGTGAACTTGTCCCTCTTTTCGTAAAACAGTCTGACAGTTGATAGCTCCTGTCGACCCATTTAATTTTTGTTTTTTCCCCTCTGTCCAACATCTGCTTCAAGCTTGTGATGTCTATCCGTAACCTCTTTTCATTTACACTTTTTGTAGAGTGCACATTTTCCCACAGGGATGTATTGTCAATATGACAGTCAGTAGGTATATTACCCAAATCCCCTAATCCCAAAATTTCTGTCAATATCATACTTAAATAAAAGGCCATATCCACCGCATCTACAAGGATTACCGTCTCAGCAGCCAAAGAGCTTTTTACCACTCTCCTTATTTTCTTTGTTTCCCACACAAGTGGGCAACATTCACCATTGTTCCCCAAAAGGAAAATTATAAACCCTCCTGCGCTTGAAACCCCATCACATAAATTTGCATAGGACGCATCACTATAAACTATGAGTTTCAAGTGCCTAAGGTCACCTAAAACCGGGAACTTCAAAACACACTTCTGCATTTTTAGTTTGGCCAACGCTTTACTTGCTCTTATTATATCTTCCACTTTGGTATCATTCATTTTTGTACTCAACTCTAAGACATGAAAACTCACGTCCGGAGTCTGTCTACCTAACCAGTTCAGTTGCCCAATTAAACTTTGCAGTTGCTCTTTTTCTATCTTTGAAACCATTGCGTCTTTTTGTGAAACTCGGCCATGACTAATTGCTATTGGGCTGATGCTTTCCAAATAAGATTGCTGACGTAAAGTTGCCCCTAACTTAGTCTGTCCAATTTCCAGACCAATATATTTAAATGCACCGGACTTCCAACCCTGAATTCTTTCCTCAAACCTGAGATTACAATAGCTTCAAAATCCTAGTCCCACCCCACAAAAAATCATCGACATGCATCATAAAAATGCCAGAAAGATTTCCTTTATAGTGCCAGTAAAACATTGCAGGATCTGCTTTCAACTGGCAACAGCCTAACTTTAACAGAACTGACCTTAGCGAAAAATACCCGACTCCAGATGCATCATTTAATTCATATACACATTTGTTCAACTTCCAGAGTACCCCTTCTATGTTAGCTGTTTCTTTAGGAGGACGGAGAAAAATGTCTCTCTGGAGCTGATGCCCCTTCACAAAGGCAGCTTTTATATCTATTGATTTGCATTCCCATGCCTTTGTGGCTAACAGAGCCAAGAAGATCTTTAAAATACCCTTTCCTGCTGTAGGTGAATCTACCCTTAAATCCTGATCTTCTAAGTTTTCTTCAAATCCCCTTGCCACAAGCCTGGCCTTTGCCTTATAAGTTCCATCCGGAAGAACCTTTTCTGTACAAATCCATCTGTGGGATAGAGCTCTTTGTCCCCTATCCGGTACTTCCGTGTATACCCCAAATTCACTCCAACTATGCAATTCTTGCTGTTTAGCTTCTTTAATAACTTTTTCATCTAATTTATTTGAAGCCACCAAAATCTCACGTGCATGTGGGCTTCTACTCCTATTAGTATTCGTTGTCTTACTCATGTTCCGAGATCTTGATAAACTACGTCCCCTCTCCCGCCTGGTATCTCATTCTGTACTTCTACTGCTTGATCTTTCCCTTCTGCTGTGGGATGTCCTTTCAATAGTTCTCGACCTTTTCCTGCGGACCTGTTCACTATCCAATGTACTATCTGAACTGGCACTGTGTTTCTATGCCCTCCATTTCTGAATTTTGTTTTCCCAATCCATTGTCTTGACTCTTTCCCCTGAATGCTGTACATTCAACCAATGTTTATACTTTCCAGTGGCCTTCCCTGCTCGACTAATAGCAGTTGCATCCTTCCATTGACTAGACACTTCAGGCAAGTATGTCACTTTTGTCCCAACCTTTGGCTGTTGCCCTTTCGGAAAAATGGCCTGTTCTAAATCATCAGAAGTGTAGTGTTCCTCCACAGAAACCCTGTCTATATCAGTTAATTGGTCTGCATAATTCTGTAACACATGCGTACCAGATGACTCTGGTTCCTCGTCATGTCTGTCTGCTCTGTCTAAATTTGAAAATGTGTTATCTGTGCCCATTATCCTTGATGAATGTACCCTAACAGTTTGATTACCATGTTGCAAAATAATTGTTTTGCCATCTATGCCTATGATCTTCCCTGGGCCTTTCCATTCATTAGAATTGTCTCTCTTATAGTATACCATGCCTCCTTGCTGAAAAATGGCATCTGATGGCCGTACGTTATGTCTTAAAGCTCTGCGAATTCTTTCAGAGACTTCTGCTTCCAAAAAAGCTTTTCTACTGCTATGTAATGCATTTAAATGTTCAGCAAAACCAGAGCTAATTGTAGTCCCCTCCCAAGCTTGAGGCTGGTCATCCAAAATGGACGGAATTTTAGGATTTCTACCAAACACTAATTGATAAGGACTATAGCCCCCAGCCATCTGCAATTAATTCTTTGCATGTACTGCCAATGCTAAAGCTGAATTTAGCCTGCAATTTGGTCGATCTGCCAAAATTTTCCGAAGCATGTCATCGATGACAGCATGATTTCTTTCACAGACACCATTACTAAATGGGCTTTCTGCAGCCGTATTCATAACTCTGATATTCATGTTTTCACACATATCCCTAAACTCATCATTCGCAAATTCTACCCCATTGTCCGTAAGGAATTTTGCCGGTGGACCCATTCCTGTCCCTATCCATTTTTCCACGATTTGATGAAAAATGAAATGAAAATGAAAATCGCTTATTGTCACGAGTAGGCTTCAATGAAGTTACTGTGAAAAGCCCCTAGTCACCACATTCCGGCGCCTGTTCGGGGAGGCTGGTATGGGAATTGAACCGTGCTGCTGGCCTGCCTTGGTCTGCTTTAAAAGCCAGCGATTTAGCCCAGTGTGCTAAACCAGCCCATCCAGAATTACTCTCTTTTCTTTACTTCGTACAATCGTTGATTGACTAAATCTGGTTGCTAAATCTACAAAATGCAAAATAAATATATTATTTGCTTTATCCCAGATCTTAACGTCCATGGCCACAATGCCGTTAAAATCCCTGGCCAAAGGTCGGGTTACTATCGGTCGTGCTGGTGTCCTTCTGATCTTCCTACAAACTTCACAGCAGTCACTAACCTGTTCTATCAGTTTAGTATAGTTGTCATCCCTTACCCCTGCATCCTTTAATAAATTTTTCAGCCTCCGAGGAGACGGATGTGCAAATTGCCTATGCAGTTTTAATACCACAAGCATTTTATCAGCTAAAGTCACATTTTCAACTGCCATTACACATCCTTAACCACTCTACTTGAAATATTATTTGTCAGTAATGGAATACAATAGTGTCCCGATTGTATAAATTGTAAGTCCACCGTCTTTCCAAAAACTGTTGCCTTATCCTGTTCCATATCCAATTTCATGTGTGCTTTCTTCATCGACGGTCTGCTCAAAGGCAAAGATATCTCATTTGATACAGCATCCGTGCTAATGAAATGATTCACTCCGGCAATATTGCAAAGGATCACCACTCTTTTCAGCGACTTCAGAGTATTATCATCCCCAAACCTGAAACTTGTGCAACTTTCAAATTCCTTAACTTTGTTACGATTTTCAGCATTCAAAGAGTCCAGGTAACATTTTAACCAGTCAATTCCACACACAGTAGATGTGCAGCCACTGTCCAATACAGAACACTTGAAGGATTCTGCAACCAACACCCTCATTACCGGCGTAAAACTGCTTGTCAATAGGACAATGCCTTATTTCTGTTCACTATCTTTTTCCTCTTCTGACTTTTCCGTGTCATGTGTCACTTCAAACACTCTATCATAACGTTTTGGACAGTTGAAAGCATAATGGTATTGAGAGTCACATCGAAAACATAAATTTATCATGCCCCGTGCATTTCTGGGATTCATCTTCCTATTGTAAGTTCTAACTGGGTTTCTGTCTTCATAATTTCCTTGTCTCGGTCTCCGTCTATAGTCTTGAGCCCTGTTCGTAGCCATACGATTTCACCATCCTGTTAGCAGTGTATCTTCCATATTCTGCCTTATTGCAGGCTGACCTATTTGGGTCATCAGAGCCATCGGAATCGAATGTTTCCCCAGAAACTTTTGCAAAGCTTTTGTCATCTGTTCGAATAAGGTATCCTTATCAGTAAACTGAACTTCTGTCAAAACCAGGAGCCTATCCATGTTGCTCACTCTAGCACAGTCAAGTAATTTAAAGGCCAACACAGACTGTGGAAATTCCAGGTTGTGTTTCTGCAGCCTTTTATATAATCTGCCAAATTCCATTACATAGTCTTCCATGGAGATATCCTCATTATTCCCGAACTTATCAAAATCCGACCATGCTTCATACGCACTTAACAAGTCATCTTTCTTATTAATCTTATCCATATAATGTAATAAAGTCTCCAGACCTTCTTCTGAGTCTAACTCTTCCAATTCCAGCTCAGAAAGCACTTTGTTTCGGATTTTACTGCCATATGGTAGAGAAAGAGCCAATGTCATACCTTGTTTTCTCTTTCCCAAAGCAGTTACCTTAGTCCACATAACTACTGCACTTCTCCATTGGTCGTATGATTCCCTTTCAGAAAATAAGGGAGGATAGTCATATCCAGCCATCTTTATCCTCAGTTCAGCCATATATCCCTTTTTTTTTTGACTCACTCCTTGGTTTGATCTGGAAAAGTCTTTCAACCCTTCACATTTACACAGCAACCATCCTCTGCTACCAATTGTTAGACGTTTTAGTTGCTGTGATATGAAGAGTCTAAAGTTCTGTTCCTTTTTCACAAACACACATTTATTTAATTCCAACAGCCTTTGCACAAAACTCTAACTATACATCACCTGACAGAGGCCACCTGAAGACACTTTACATATCAGTGTCAATTAATGGATACTTAACATAAATGAGACAACTAATTGCAATGTCTCTTAACCCATTACTTAACATTTTAGACTGTACCGGGGGACAAGACAGGTATGCCCCCTCTCCCCACTGCTGTTTGCGTTAGCAAAAGAGCCGCTGGCAATTGCTCTGAGAGCTTCAAGGGATTGGAAGGAGCTGGTTCGGGGGTGGGGGGGGGGGGGGGTTGGAACAAAGGGTCTCGCTGCACACGGATGACCTGCTCTTATATGTAGCAGATCCAGGGGCAGGAATGGGGGAAATCATGGCGACTTTGGGGGAATTTGGCCGGTTTTCGGGATATAAACTGAATATGACAAAGAGCGAGATATTTGTAGTCCAGGCAAGGGGACAGGAGGGTCGGCTGGGTTAGTGGGGGACAGTTTTAGGTACTTAGGGATACAAGTGGCGCGCGACTGGGGCCGGTTACACAAGCTGAACTTGTCCCGGTTGGTTGAGCTGATGAGGGGCGAGTTTCGGAGATGGAATGCGCTACCGCTGTCGCTGGCTGGGAGGGTGCAGATGGTTAAGATGACGGTCCTACCGAGATTTTTATTTGTATTCCAATGCCTCCCAATTTTCATCCCGCGGTCCTTTTTTAAGACGGTTAACAAAATCATTCTGGGCTTCGTCTGGGTGGGTAAATCCCCGCGAGTGAAGAAGGTGATGCTTGAGAGGAATCGGGGGAGGGGGGGGGCTTGCCCTCTCTGCCAAATTTCAGTAATTACTACTGGGCGGCCAACATTGCTATGATTAGGAAATGGGTTATGGGGGCAGGGTCGGTTTGGGAGCGGATGGAGGCAGCTTCATGTAGGGGCACCAGCTTCGGGGCGCTGATAACGGCACCTCTGCCATTCCCGCCGGCGAGATACTCCACCAGCCCCATGGTGGTGGCGGACTTGAGGATCTGGGGTCAGTGGAGGAGGTACGTTGGAGCAGTGGGAGCATCGGTTTGGTCCCCAATATGTGACAACCACTGGTTTGCTCCGGGGAGCTTGGATGGGGGGTTTCAAGTATGCGAAGGGTGGGAATTCATAGATTATCATAGAATTTACAGTGCAGAAGGAGGCCATTCAGCCCATCGAGTCTGCACCGGCTCTTGGAAAGGGCACCCTACCCAAGGTCAACACCTCCACCCTATCCCCATAACCCAGTAACCACACCCAACACTAAGGACAATTTTGGACACTAAGGGCAATTTATCATGGCCAATCCACCTAACCTGCACATCTTTGGACTGTGGGAGGAAACCGGAGCACCCAGAGGAAACCCACACTCACATGGGGAGGATGTGCAGACTCTGCACAGACAGTGACCCAAGCCGGAATCGAACCTGGGACCCTGGAGCTGTGAAGCAATTGTGCTGTCCACAATGTTACTGTGCTGAGAAGATGGGGGACCTGTTCCTGGAAGGGAGATTCCCTAGCTTAAGGGCGCTGGAGGAGAAGTTTGGGTTGGCAAGAGGGAATGAATTCAGATATTTACAGGTGCGGGACTTCCTGCGCAGGCAGGTATCATCCTTCCCAGTCCTGCCACTAAGGGGGATCCAGGATAGGGTAGTGTCTAGGGGATGGGCAGGAGAGGGGAGCGTCTCGGACATTTACAAAGAACTTATGGGGGCAGAGGAGACGCAGACCGAGGAGTTGAAGCGTAAGTGGGAGACGGAGCTTGGGGGCGAGATGGAGGATGGCTTATGGGCGGATGCGTTGAGCAGAGTCAATGCGACCGCTACATGCGCAAGGCTCAGCTTGATCCAATTCAAGGTGGTCCATCGGGCCTACATGACAGTGGCCCAGATGAGTAGATTCTTTGGAGTAGAGGACAGGTGTGTAAAATGTGCGGGCGGATCAGCGAACCATGTCTACATGTTCTGGGCATGTCCAAAACTTAGGGGATATTGGCAGCGGTTTGCGGACGTCATGTCCAGAGTATTGAAAACAAGGGTGGCAATGAGTCCAGAGGTGGCGATTTTTGGGGTGTCGGAAGATCCGGGAGTCCAGGGGGAGAAAGAGGCAGATGTTCTGGCCTTTGCCTCCCTGATAGCCTGGAGACGGATATTATTAGCTTGGAAGGACTCAAAGCCCCCGAAGTTGGAGATCTGGTTAACCGACATGGCGAGCTTCCTCGGCCTAGCAAAGATTAAGTTCGCCTTGTGAGGGTCTTTGTTAGGGTTCACCCGGAGTTGGCAACCATTCATCGACTTCTTCGCGGAAAATTAATCGTCAGCGGGGTGGGGGGTGGAGGGGGTGGGGGGGGGGGGGGCTAGGGGAGCGTAGAATTGGGGGTTAAATAGGCGGGTCTTGGAGAGATGGGAGTCGGTGTTTGCATTACGTTTATTGTTCTTTGTACATTGTTTTTATATTGTTGCTGTTTGTAATGCCAAAAATACCTCATTAAAATTGTTTGTTAAAAAAAAAGAAAACTAATCATTCAATGATAGTTTTGCTCTCTTGATGGCATATGCATTTACAGAGCAAAAGCCTTGGAATGCTGTGATCCACTAAATACTAGCCTGGTGAGTGGGAATTCCTGTTTTGAAGGAGCTCCATGCCATTAATGATACTTCCTTGGAGATATCAAACTATTCTGTTCTAAATTTCACTTGCCCATCACTCTCCCCAATGCACTGAATTTAAAACAAGCACCCTCGAGTGGAATTTTATGACACCCACTCGAGTGGGAATTGTGGTGTGCTTAATTAAGACTTAATTAGGTGGGATGATAATTTTGGATTTCCCAATGGCCGGTAAAGATGCAGCAATAAAGTCAACAACATATTTACACTGTGCCCTAAATTATACCGGCCTGTGGCAGCTTCCCATTTGTGATACATTTGCATGCTATGAATACTCATTAACAATTTTCAATTAAGTCCTACCTTCAAGATGAAGTCAGCAGTGCACAAGAAGCTTGGAGCACCTAGTTCACCATTGTTTAAAGGTGCCATGCACCAGTTATCATAATATACACCAGTATATCATGGTGCAGAAACACACACAGATGGACACACAGTGGGACCAATCAACACACACAACACCGCAGCCAATCACCAGTTAGAGCACACTCACTAAAAAGACAGAGGGCATCAGTTTTCCCGCTCATATGGGATGCAGTCTCTCAGAAGGACAGAGCTTACAGCTTGCAGCACAGATCTTCACCATGTGCTGAGTGCATAGACTGGTTAGGATAGGCATAGGTCTTTAGTTTACTCTAACATCGTGTTAACCCACAGTGAAAGTATGTTCAACGGTTTCCGACTTAATAAAATAGTGTTGTACTATTTTAAGTGTTGGTGGCCTGTATGTGTTCCATGGATCCAGAGCACCCAACACATCATGGTACCAGTAGTTGAGGGATGTTAGAACTTCTTAGACCTACCTGCAAGTGATCTGCCTTCTACCAGCATACAGCCATCCTGCAGACCAGATCGTTTTCGATGTTCAGTCGGACCCCCTACGCCAGCAGCTCCTCAAGGTAAAGCAGCTCACCCTAGCGATTGCCATCGAGACCTGCGTGCTACATGAACACGCCACTAGTCGGTAGTCCTACATCCAAGCGGCTGAAACGGCGCGGCAGGGTCCCCACGAGGCGGAACGGGTCCAAGCAATCGAGCAACAGGGCCTCAGCCTGGATGAGGGCGGCCATTTCGCGCGCTTTTCGCGGACTCCCGCGCTTGTGTGCACCGAACGAGGGGACGGCGACGGCGACGAACGTACTACGCAGGCGTGTACCACGTACGGCCGCGCCGCAGTGGCGCAGTGAGCGTACTGACGCTACAACGTGCGGCAACTGTGGCTCCACCCATTTAAAGCGGCAATGTCCTGCCAAATTCCGACGATGCCTGCAATGTGGCAAACTTGGCCACTATGCTGCTTTATGCAGATCAGCTCAGCCTGCCAACGCTCGTCACTCCAGCCAGCCCCGCAGGAATGTCCGGGCCATTCAACCCACGGTCACCAAGCCCGATTCGGACCTGCTACCCGATATTGACACCGAGAACCCGAAGGAGCCTTTTCGAGTCGGTATCATTACAAAAAACAGGGTGTCCCCGAAGCAAAGAATCCAGCCTCTACCGCGGACGATGAGTGGTGTGCCACCCTTACGGTCAAGCGGTCCCAAATACGATTCCGCCTGGACACCGGTGCCTCCGCCAATCTCATTATGGCATTGCCATTATAATCTAATAGCTGGCATGACCTCCAAAGCCTTCGTGTCAAACCAGCCATCCTGCCATCAGCCTGCCAGCTATTAGATTATAATGGCAATGCCATTGCTGCCAGCGGCTCATGCCAACTTGAAGTGACGCACAGGTCACGCAAAGCCATCCTTCCCTTTGAAATCGTGAGCTCCTTGAAAGCCTCCCTGCTTGATGCGCAGGCATGCAAGCTGTTGAACCTAGTTCAGAGAGTTCACTCTCTCTCCTGCTGACGTGTCTGCCTTTCAGGACACTGACTTCAGGGCGCAGCTCGACGCCATTATCAACCAGTACCACAACATCTTCGAGGGCATGGGCACTCTCCCGTACACCTACAAGATTTTATTAAAACCGAATGCCACGCCTGTGGTGCACGCACCTCGCAAGGTCCCAGCACCCCTTAAGGACCGCCTCAAGCAGCAGCTGCAGGACCTCCAGGACCAAGGAGTGATTTCCAAAGTCACGGAACCGACTGACTGGGTCAGTTCCATGGTATGTGTAAAAAAGCCTTCCGGCGAATTGAGACTTTGCATTGATCCCAAGGATCTCAATCACAAAAATTACGAGAGAGCACTATCCAATTCCCAAGCGCGAAGAGCTCACATGTGAGATGGCTCGCGCCAAGCTCTTTACCAAACTCAACGCCTCAAAAGGATTCTGGCAAATCCAGCTCGATGAATCCAGCAGGAAACTCTGCATGTTTAACACCCCCTTTGGAAGATATTGTTACATCAGTATGCCATTTGGGATCATCTCTGCATCAGAAGTGTTCCATTGGATTATGGAACAAATGATGGATGGTATTGAAGGTGTTCGCGTCTATGTCGATGACATAATCATCTGGTCCACCACCCCGAAGGAGCATGTTTGTCGCCTCCAGCGCGTATTCAGACTTATCCATGAGCATGGCCTCCGCCTCAACAGGGCCAAATGCTCTTTTGGTCAGACAGAACTCAAGTTCCTCGGGGATCACATCTCCCAATTGGGTGTGCAGCGGGATGCGGACAAGGTAGCTGCCATCACAGCTATGAAAACACCAGAGGACAAGAGGTCCTCCGATTTCTGGGCATGGTCAATTTTTTGGCGAAATTCATCCCTAACCTCGCCTCTCATACCACGGCTCTCAGTAACCTGGTCAGGAAGACGACAGACTTCCAATGGCTCCCTGCCCACGAGCGCGAATGGAGGGCACTCAAGGCAAAACTGACCACGGCCCCGGTCTTAGCCTTCTTTGATCCAGCAAAGGAGACCAAAATTTCGACCGATGCCAGTCAATCCGGCATTGTGGCAGTGCTCCTTCAACGTGATGAGACCTCATCATGGGCCCCCGTTGCATATGCATCACGTGCGATGACCCCCACGGAACAGCTCTACGCGCAGATAGAAAAGGAGTGCCTGGGCCTTCTGACCGGTGTTGTTAAATTTCACGATTATGTCTACGGACTTCCTCAATTCACCGTCGAGACTGACTATCGCCCGCTGGTCAATATAATACAGAAAGACTTGAACGATATGACGCCTCGCCTCCAGCGTAATCTTCTCAAGCTCCGGCGATACGACTTCCAGCTGGTATCCACCCCAGGCAAGGACCTCATCATTGCTGATGCTCTCTCCAGGTCAGTCAATACTCCATGTGACCCAGCGGGATTTGTCTGCCAGGTTGACGTCCATGTGGCATTAGCGGCCTCCAATCTACCCGCCTCAGATGAACGCCTCGTCCAAATATGCCGCGAGACCCCTTGCTACAGCGTGTCATGCGCCACCTAATGGACGGGTGGCTCAAGGGCCAATGCCCGCAATTCTATAATGTCAGAAATGATCTGGCGGTAGTAGACGAGGTTCTTCTAAAACTGGACCGCATTGTCATTCCGGCTAGCATTCACTAGCTTGTCCTGGAACAACAACACGAGGGCCACCTTGGCGTTGAAAAGTGCCGCCGACGGGCCCGAGAGGCAGTGTACTGGCCCGGCATTAATGAGGACATAGCCAACACAGTGCTCAACTGCCCCACTTGTCAGTGCTTCCAGCCGGCCCAACCACGTGAGACCCTGCAGCCCCATGAGTTGGTCACGTCACCATGGACCAAGGTGGGCATCGACCTGTTCCACGCGCTGGGTAGAGACTATGTCCTGATCGTGGACTACTTTTCGAATTACCAGGAGGTGATACGGTTGCACGACCTCACCTCGTCTGCAGTCATTCGTACATGTAAAGAAACCTTTGCTCGACACGGCAGCCCACTCACGGTTATGTCGGACAATGGCCCCTGCTTCGCCAACTTTGCCCATGTGACGTCTAGTCCCCTGTACCCCCAATCCAACGGCAAAGCAGAGAAGGGAGTACATATCGTCAAACGGCTCCGATGCAAGGCTGCCGATGCTGGGTCTGATATCTACCTTGCCTTGCTGGCATATCGCTCCGCCCCACTGTCCACTGGCCTGTCGCCAGCCCTATTACTCATGAATCGCACCCTGAGGACGACTGTGCCGTCCATCCATGTCCAAGACCTCGACTACGTTCCGGTCCTTCGCCGAATGTAGCTGTCTCGTGCACCGCACAAGGCGGCTCATGACTCCCGTGCAGCTGATCTCCCTGCTCTGGCTCCAGATGACAACGTCCGCGTCCATCTTCCGGATGGTGGCTGGTCTGCAACCGCTGTTGTCCTTCGGCAGGTGGCCCCCTGCTCGTTCCTGGTTCCTCTACCGGATGGCTCTATTCTGCGCCACAATCGACGCACCCTTCGTCTCGTTCCATGCTCGCCACGTGATCCCCCATTGTCGCCTCGCCCTCCTGCTGACCCTGCCACGGACTATGCAGAGCTCTCTGTCACTCTGCCTCCCCCTGACTTTGATGCAGTCCTGCCCGCTCCTGAGCCGGCTGCTCTCGACCCACCCTTGAGGCGGTCAACCAGAAGTCGTCGCCCACCTCAGAGACTAAATTTATGAACTTTTCGAATTTATGGACTCTCTGAATTGTTTTGTTGCTTTGTTTGATCGTTTCCCTGGTTTCTACAGTGTTGATCTCGTTACTCTTGTTGCATACTGCTTCTCTGCACCAGGCACCTTCCCATGTAAATAGCTTAGTTCTCATGTATAGAGTCCTGTAAATATGTCTTCGCACCCCACACGTAGTTAGAAACATTATTTATTGCCACAAGCATACATTTTTTTATAAAAGGGGGGATGTCATAATATACACCAGTAAATATCATGGTGCAGACACACACACTGATGGACACACAGCAAGACCAATCAACACACACAACACCGCAGCCAATCACCAGTTAGAGCACACTCACTATAAAGACAGAATGCATCAGTTTTCCCACTCATTCGGGATGCAGCCTATCAGAAGGTCAGAGTTTACAGCTTACAGTACAGATCTTCACCATGTGCTGAGTGCATAGACTGGTTAGGACAGGCATAGGTCTTTAGTTTAATCTAACATTGTGTTAACCCACAGTGAAAGTATGTTCAACAGTTTCTAGCTTAATAAAATAGTGTTGTACTATTTTAAGTGTTGGTGGCCTGTACGTGTTCCACAGATCCAGAGCACCCAACACATCACCAGTCAGCTTTGGGCAGTTGTGAGTCCGGGAACCAGATTTCCATGTTGAACACTTTGGCACAAAGCAGTTGGTGTTGAAAGCTTGGTTCTCAGGTACAGGAGATGTGGAGGAGGGAAAGAAGGCAGGCAGAGAGTAGTGTTCGGGTTCAGAGAAGTGCAGAGGAAGGAAGGACCTAGTACCTTGGTGTGGTGGTCCTGTAAGGGGGTGGAGATGGATGGGTCGAGCAGGGATTTAAAAATGGATGAAGAGCCTAGCTAAAGAGAGGGTGTTGGTGCTGTTAATGGTAGTGTTGTGAGGGGTGTACTCAGGCTGCAGGGTGAGATGGGAAAGGCAGAAAGTATAGGATTGGCTCTCAAATGTAAATGCACCATTTTCTGTGGCACACTGAAAATACATGTTTGTTTGCAAGCATTGCACATTGAAGTAGGAGGAGCATCATTTTGGGGAGGTGGAGTTTATGTTGTGCAGAACTGGTTGACTGAAGGGACTCCTTAATAATTTGTTACATGGATGAGAACCATGGATGAGCATGTTCTCATCTGTGTCTGCTCTCTTCATACAATGCAATAATGGCCATGACCATAGAATCATCGATTCATAGAATCATAGAATCAAAGAATCATAGAATTTACAGTTCAAAAGGAGGCCATCAGCCCACCGAGTCTGCATTGGCCCTTGTAAAGAGCACCCTCCTTCCTATCCCCATAACCCAGTAACCCCAAATAACCTTTTTGGACACTAAAGGCAATCTAACCTGCACATCTTTGGACTGTGGGAGGAAACCACCACGGGGAGGATGTGCAGACTCCACACAGACAGTGACCCAAGCCGGGAATCGAACCTGGGACCCTGGAGCTGTGAAGCAACTGTGCTAACCACTGTGCTACTGTGCCACCCTATTCACCCAATTTTCATGCAACTTCAGCAGCAGGAGGCGAGAATGCGAAAAAGTTAAGCTCTTGCTGTCCAACAAAAAAGGCTTCAATTAAGACTAAAAGCAAGCAGTGACAAGAGGAAGACTGGTCTGGGTGTGGACATCAAACAGGCATCAGGAAAGAAAGACAATGGCATATCAACACATCCAGAGGACAAGAACTAACTACCTCCAGGTGTCTGAGAGACAATGCCAGGGACAGCTCATCATGCCATGCAGCCCTTAGGAAACCCAATAGTCCTGAAGGTTACACCAGGGCTCAATTTCTACACCAGTGATGGCTGGGTGATATATGTAGCATCTCCCAGGATCTAGATGCCAATGAGGGATTCCAAGAGCGAAGTATAATCGAGTTCTTGTATCCAACAGTGGGAAGCACAGTAGCACAGTGGTTAGCACAGTTGCTTCACAGGGTCCCAGGTTCGATTCCTGGCTTGGGTCACTGTCTGTGCGGAGTCTGCACGTTCTCCCCGTGTCTGCGTGGGTTTCCTCCGGGTGCTCCGGTTTTCTCCCACAGTCCAAAGATGTGCAGGTTAGGTGGATTGGCCATGCTAAATTGCCCTTCGTGTCAAAAAAGATTGGGTGAGGTTACAGGTGGAGGTGTGAGGTTTTCTTTCCAAGGGCCGGTGCAGACTGGATGGGCCAAATGGCCTCATCTACACTGTAAATTCTATGTCTATGTCGAACCATCAAGCACACAATTGGGATTCTTAAAATTCTCTCCCACTTCATTGACTAGTCTGGAGGGCTCTGCAATACGCACCCAAGAGGGCACCATAATAATGGTCTGCTATGTATTACACAACCTAGCGCTGCAACATGGCCAGATGTTTCAAGGAGAAGAGGGTGAAGAAGATCAGCCTTGCTCAGAAGACAAGGGTTCACCGGCGCTTGAGGTGGAGCCCATGAATCCACATGAGTGTTTCAAGGATGACGGAGTCATGGATAGACTTGCAAAGGATGTCAGGGACAATCCGATCTCCACGGTGTTTGTACAACAGTGATGAACCTGCATGACCATTGCTCTGTTGCCTTCTCCAGGTGTAGAACTGGCCCTGCCACCTTCCCTTGCTGAGTTACCTCCAAACCTATTTCCTCTACCATCTAGAATAGTGTGGGCAGTAGAAATTTGTCACACACAGATGTTGGTGAGTGATGGACCCAAGGATATCTTAGGGGCCTGACTTGCCCAAAGCATCATTGTTCAATTACTTGAATGCAATTGCACTCACCTCATTTATAACTGTTGAGAGTTAACTGGGCCAATATTATCCTGAGTGCATAGATGTGGGACACTCTATTACATTTAAAGCCATGTTCCACAGAATGTTCAGCATGGACGTAACAATCCATACAAACATTCAATAAAGTTTGGATAATAATCAAGTAAATCTCAATCAGGATTATTGGGCGGAATTCTCCGACCCCCAGCCAGGTCGGAGAATCGGCGCAGCGTCGCGCAAATCGCGCCAGCCCGCCCCAACACCAGGACGCAATTCTCTGCAGAGCAGAGAATCGGCGCCATCGGCGCCGGTCGGGGTATGCACTCACTCTCCGGAATGGGCTGACAAGGGCCAGCGCACCGCTTCTCTGACCCGGATGGGCCGAGCGGCCGTCACAAAAAATCCGAGTCCCGCCGGCGCCGTTCTAACATCCTCTGAGCGGGCGGGACCTCGGCATTGAAGGGTCCGGGTGCGGCCTGTGGGGGTGAGGGGGGGTCCGACCCCGGGTGGGGTCTCCATAGTGGCCTGGCCCGTGATCGGGGCCTCTGTGGCTGGGGGCCTCCTTTCCTCCACGCCGGCTCCTGTAGCTCTGCGCTATTTGGCGTCGGGGCCGGCGCTGGGAAGATGGCCACTGCGCATGCACTAGTTGGTGCCGGCCCAATTGCGCAGGCGCGGACCCCGCGGCACCTGGTTCATGCCGGGTTCACACTGGGATCGGCAGCTGGAATGGCATGGGCCGCTCCAGCGCCGTGCTAGCTCCCTGTGGGCCAGAATTGTCACAAACAATTTCAGAAAATGAAAGATATGGGCGGGATTATCCAGACCTTCCTGTCAGCGGGATCTTCCGGTCCCGCCGAAGGTGACTCCCCACAACGAGGTCCACGGTGGTGAGGCAGGTGAGTCACGCAAAATGCCACCAAAATCAGCGCGTCTGGAAGATCCTGCCGGTGACCAATGGTGAGCCATCTCCACCACTGGAAAGCATGCTCCATCGGGGCCAGAAAGCCCAGTCCAATATTATACCTATATTTACAAGTTCAAATTGTATGGAAAAATCGCCCGTGCCATTTTTTTGCTCAGCATTTGTGAAGTTTTCCTTTCCTTCCTCGACACTATGTGCTACCCTGACATCATCAGCCGAGGTGGAGGCAGTCTGTTCAGTGCGATGCCCCTTTGCCTTGGACGACTTTGGTGGGGATTCACCACCGGAGTGAAGCCAGGCTACTGGGGGTCCCCTGCACTGGTGAAGGCACTCCCTCTTGGCCTTGCCTGCTGGAGCATTTGGGCTGCTAACCCTGGGGGTATCCTGAGAGGAAGGGCCCAGAGTAGCTGGCACATGTTCTTCCCCCATCTTGATGTGTGAAGGAATCTCCCTATCCTTCTGGAAGAAAGAGGCTCCCAAAGGTTGATGCAAGTGCCTCATCCCCTTTTTCCCTAGTCAATGCTGCACTGAGCCCATGTATAAAGCAATTGAGCCCATGTCCAAAGCAATGGAATGCAGGTCATAGTGAAAATGGATCGAATGATCGACCTGGCTCTCCATGGTGGTCACCATCCTCTCCATGGATGAAGCCATGAGCTCAAATGTCTGGGACATGGCAGTACTCCTGATATGTATGGGCTCCTCCATATCCCACTCACAACTGCACATTACATCATTATATCTTCCCCTAACCTCTGGTGCATGTCCAGCAAGTTTCTTGTTGCTGTGGAGAGGCCTGTTAACAGCATTGGGCACAGCATAAATCAGTAACTGAAACATTGAAATGAACACAAAAAGTAACCTTCCAGAGTCTTTGGCCATAATTGCCATGTGGCATTAAGGTTTATCACACATTCGCACTTCTGTCATAGCTTCCCACTGACACATATACATTATTGATGACTTACGAGGGACTCGAATTGAAGTGTGACATCGGCACCTACACTTGCAGATTGGAGATTGGAGCAGATCATTCACCTGCTTCCTGCATTGGGGCCAGGTTCACCCAGTCAACTCAAAGTGGTTCACTCCCTCTGCCATCTCCGTCAGGCCATCTTGGGCTGGCGGGCAGGCCTTCTTACGCCATCCTCATGCAAATCCACCTCCCGCCCTAGCCTGACAGATTGGACAAAAACCTGCAGAGAGACATTGCTGAACCACAGGTCTGTTCTGCTACCCCATCAGACATTTCTGTGAAGGCCCGCCCAACAATCCTCCGCTCCCACCAGCTGGATCCCGACAACGTGGAACTAACCACCTATCGCCATTCGGGAAGCTTGCGTGGCGGCTGCGTACACAGTCCGTGGCCGCCCTGATGGGGGGCGGGGGATGGGACGGGCACCAGGCACCTTATGAGTGGCCAGGGAACAGATTGGGCTGGTCAGATCGTCGGACTCGCGGCCGATCTGGGGGGCTTACATTCTGCAGCTGCCCCCGCGGTCTGAGTCCACCATGGTGCTCGGCACGGCCGTAGGAGGCCGCCGCATGCGCGGACTCAAAATCGGAAATGCGGGGACCCGTATCCACAGCTAAAGCTGAATGAATCACTCTGGTCCCTGCTAGCCCCCTTCAGGTGAGTGAATTAGCTGATCTTTTTAATCGGAAACTCGGGAGTGAAACGTCAGCATTTTTACGCCAGCGTGGGGACATAGTCCCATTTTGGGGGAATCCCACCCATGGTTGCTGACTCACTTTCGCCCATTTTACACAATTACATAAAGTCAACATCTTCCCCGATGAGTTTTCAAAAATGCTCTTGATGAGCAAGATGAGCAAGCAGGAACTAATTTTATGAGAATTATCAACCGAGACTGTCATTAGTAATCATTCTTAAATACCCGCATGTAGTAACAATGTCTGAAGATCAAAGCCTGTTCATGGATGAGTAAGAAGTCCATGTTCACATGCAGCAAGACCTGGACAACAGTCAGCCTTGGGTTGATGAGTGGCGATGACCATCTGAAACAAGAGAGAGGGTAACCTTCTTTGAAAAAGGATCTTCTGGACTCTCCCTACAGATGCTCCCAGACCTGCTGAGATTTTCCAGCATTTTCTCTTTGGTTTCAGATTTCAGCATCCACAGTAATTTGCTTTTATACTGTGGTTAACCTTCTTGCTTTGCCACAACAGCATTATACTTGCTGAATCCCCACCATCAACATCCTGGGAGTCACACTGTACCAGAAACTTAACTGCAGCACCCACTTAGGTGGCTCCAAGAGCACATCAGAGATTGTGTAACTCACATTCTGAGTACCGCAATACTTTCTATCATCTACAAGGCACAGGTCAGAAGTGTGATGCCATCCTGAGTGAATGCAGCTCCAACAACGCTAATGAAGCTCAACACCATCCAAGCCAAAGCAGCCTGCTTGATCGGCACCCTATCTCCCACCATTAACATTCACTCTCTCCACCACTGGCGCACAGTGGCAACAATGTGTACCATCTATAAGACCAACTGCATAAACCCATTGCAGTGATATGCATAAACTAGTGTATGTGTAAATATGTCTAACCTCCGACAAGTAGGTGTCAGGCAAGTTATAGCACGTGACACTGTAGCCTGGAGGGAGTCTGGAGGAGAAACCATCATGGTCAGTCGTGTTTGTGTTTTGTGTTAGTTCCAGTTTGATAGCATTAGTTTCTCACCCACAGTTTATTATACTATAATAAAATTAACTAGTCTTGAACTACGCCGACTACTAATTCTTTAGTACGCCAACTCAGTAATTGTCTTTATAAAAGAACTTAATACCCACCAAGCCTCCTTCAATGGTACCTTCCAAACCAATGACTTGCACCATTTAGAAGTCAGTGGATGCATGGGAATACCTCTAATTTCTCCTCCAAGTCACACACCATTGTGGCTTAGAAATATATCACTGTGTCCTCGTTGTCCCAAAAGCTGCCACTCCCTACTTAACAGTGTCTTCATCACACAAACTGCAGTTATTTAAGAAGGCAGCTCACCACCATATTCGTACGGGCAATAAGGTATGCTTCTAAATGCTGGCCATGTTGGCAATGTCCAAATCCCATGAATGCATTCGAGAAAACTAGAAACCTACTGGATTTGTTCAAGAAAGCTACAGGTCAGGCCCATGGTGCAGATTAATTTCTTAGTTTTGTTTTCCTCCTAACTGCTGGTTCAATACCATCACCTCACACTACATCCTAAGTAACGTAATCATATCTCATCTTGTAGTGTGTGTACTTGCTCACCCCTCCATTTTCTACCATACCTGACTTAGCTCACTTTATCTGAAAAAGGCACCAAAATTGATGAGTTAGCCGATAATTCTGGACATGTATAACATGGTGTGGTGAACCTGTTTGCTATTTGTTTACATCTCAGTTGATGCTCAGTACAGTATCTTTGTTGCAGATATTTAATTCCCGTCTGAACTTCAACCTTTACAAATACAAGAAGATAATAAACAAATACATAGTAGTAATGATATGTCATTATTACAGACCTTGTCAGGTGAATTCCAGATAATGATAAAAGATCAGAAAATATTAGACAGATAAGAGATCGCTACGATTCCTTATAATTGAATTTCGCCACAAACATTCACAATGACCAACCAGCAGTGCGTTGATGCTGATAGTAAATAAATGTTTACCAAGAAGCAGTAACATCTTAATTTGTCCAGCTTGGCTCAGTACTCATTTCTGAGTCGGGGGCGGGATTGTCCGTTCCCCGACGCCGATTTTGTAATCGCCGATCAGGCGGAGAAATCTTTTTTACGATGGAATTGGGGGTGGCGCCTGTCATCGCATGCACCGGCCCCTCCAAAACGGCATCATCGAGGTGTGCATCGCACGCCGTCGGGATGGCATCAGGACATCACCTGAAGGCCCTCCCCCGATGGCCTTCTCCCGATGGGCTGAGTTCCTGACCGCGCGGTTGTCCCATGGTCTCAGTGGCTGGGAACTCGGCGTGGCAGCTGCGGACTGTGTCCAGCACCGCCACAGTCGTGCAGGAGCAGTGCAGCTGGCCGGGGGGCTTCGGCGAGGGCTGGGGGGACTGATGGGAGTGGCCAAGGGGTGGCACTGTCTGGCAGGTCATGCTGTACAGCGCGACCGCTGCAGGTCATCGGCGTGCGCATGCACGGCCATGGATGCGGCAATTCTCCAGTCTTTTTTGTCGTGGAGGATGGGCATTTTACACGGTGCAGCTGCTAGCTCCTCACCGGTAAGGATCGTTGAGGGGACGGCGCTGAGTTTTTTGACGTATAACGCCAAGGATCCTCTGGTCTTTGGTGCAAGCACAGATCTTGCAGGCCAAGTACCTGCTAAAAAGTCAAGTACCTATAATCGACGAGTGGAAGGGGAGCAGAGGATGAGTGAATGTGATATGCACTCTCCTAATTAAAGATTGGTTAAACATTTAAGTTAGATTTTCTCACCATAACTGGGCATCAACACAGGAAATGTCATTGCCTTTTATTACCTATACACAATGTGCACTGCCTGGAAGGCCTTTTTAACTGTGAAGCAATTGATATTTCTGGACACAATATATAATGGTGCAGTGAATCTGTTTGCTATAGGCTTCATGCTTTAAAGGAAGTTGGGGCTAGTCATTTTTGTGGCCTGTCCTTGTTCTTTCTAGCACCTTCTGCCTTTTTTCTATATTTACACTTTTTTTTGCTATTTTCAGTTTGGGATCTATCTTCGATAGTGGCTGTTTAACAAGTTCAATTAAAAATGATAACACTTCAGTTCTGCCCTTGAGTATACACTGGCTGTATAACTATATTTATTGGTCCTACAAGTGGAATGATGAAATATGAAAGGGCATGCTTGCTTAGGGCTCTACCTTAGGCTTTACCTAACCCCAAATGTGTACTGGTCAAGACAGTTTGTCTTGACTGGTCAGAAATGATTAACATGGAAGGCCGCGACAGAAACGTGCAGTTTCCAGATCGTAAGAGCAGTTCTGGGACAAGACTGGTTGTCAAAGTAATCATTGCCATGATCCATTGCGATCTGGCTCCAATAACATAATTGGATATCTGCCATTGGGTTGAAAATGTATGGGAGCTTGTTCTTCATGTCAGTGTATGCCATTCCAGATGAATGTGATCAAATATCCATTACGTCAGGCCAGCGTATGGCCACACAAACACTAGTGCCACACAACTTTTGATGTGCTTGTCTTTTAGCTGGAATATCAAGAGTTATTTGAGTGAGGAGGTTATGTGATGTAGACATGGGGCAGGATTTTCAGTAAGGGGTTATAGGTCCTGATGTGCTTCATGTCCATTGGAATTCTGAAAGCTGCAGCCATTAAAGACCAGGGGGTGGGCAAGCCCCCGATGCTGAAGGCACAATAAGAGGAACTCCATTACTTACTTAGAGACCAGCACTCCCACCAGCCAAGGTGGAAAACTGCCAACTGAAGATGAAGACTGCGAGGGACAGAGGCAGTTCTCTGGTTAAGAAGTTCACTGCTGGCTGGCTATGATCCTGAATGGGCAATACCTCTGGGAGATGGTGAGTGGCTGCAGCTGTCGTTAGCCAGACATAATAGATGGGGGCTCACTCAAGTGATGGATCTCAACCCCACACCCCACCACCTCAACTTCTAGCCGAGCCATTCACGTTGCCCTGATTGAAGTCTAGGCAAATGTAGGTAACCCACATTGCTGACTGAAATTACTGCAGGAATGGGGCCTTAATAGACCCATTAATTCAAAAACATGCCCTCAGTTCGCTTCCCAAACAACAATTTATTGCTCGTTCAGCGTCTCTTCCACTCGTTCCTTTTTAGTCATGCTGTGAATCTTTGAGTGGTCCTACAGAGCTCACTTACTGAATATTCAGAAAGAAATGCATGTGTTCTGGTATTTGTTAATCCTTGACTGAGTGACAAAGGCCATTACTGCTCCTTGACTTTTGATGAGAAGAAAAACATACTCTACAATGCCCCTGGGAAGACATCCCTTCAAATAAAGATTAACAGTCAAGATATTGTTGTGCCATAGATCTCCATGTGACCGGACGTGAAACAAAGAATAGAAAAGCAAAAAATACTGATGATTCATGAGGTAATGGGAAGCCTACCCTTTCTTGTTCCCTTAGTTGCTTCCAGTTTTAAGATTTGGAGGGCCCTCTGATTATAGGAAGTCATGATGTTGAGATGCCGGCGTTGGACTGGGGTGAGCACAGTAAGAAGTCTTACAACACCAGGTTAAAGTCCAACAGGTTTGTTTCAAATCACTAGCTTTCGGAGCATTGTGTACATTGATTCTTATTGGAGATCAGTGGTTGACTTTGAAGACTGTTACACTTTTGCTAATATCTTATGATGTAAGAAATCAAACACTACATTCTCAAAGTGAACAGTTTTACTCTCCCCCCCACCTGCTTACTATATGATTAATAAATTATAAGCGTATCATTGAAAAGAACAACTCTAGTGGTTGGAAAAATAGGGGGCGAGATTCTCCGCCGGTGTGATTCTCCGTTTTGCCGGCCCCTGGAGGTTTCACGACGGCATGGTGCTGCCCCACAATGGGAAACCCCATTGATCGGCCAGCATAACAGGGGCAGAAATTTGGCGCGGCGGGGCAGAGAATCCAGCTGAGGGACAATGCACATCCCCCAAATTAGGGGCAGCACGGTAGCATAGCGGTTATCACAAATGCTTCACAGCTCCAGGGTCCCAGGTTCGATTCCCGGCTTGGGGCACTGTCTGTGTGGAGTCTGCACGTTCTCTCTATGTCTGCGTGGGTTTCCTCCGGGTGCTCCGGTTTCCTCCCAGAGTCCAAAGATGTGCAGGTTAGGTGGATTGGCCATGCTAAATTGCCCTTCGTGTTAGGTGGGGTTACTGGGTTATGGGAATAGGGTGGAGGTGTGGGCTTGGGTGTGGTGCTCTTTCCAAGAGCCGGTGCAGACTCGATGGGCCAAATGGCCTCCTTCTGCACTGTAAATTCTATGATAACTATGACATTGTTCCCACTTCATGGAGATGGACAGCCAGTTAGGGCGGTTAACACACTAGTTAGGGCTGATGTTGTGGATTTGTCAGGACGTCCCCAGGGGTGGAATGCCCACCCCACTGTGTGCAGAAACAAGCAGTTCCTGGGGGGCAGGAGACCATTAGTGCTGGTGGGTCTATGCCACAGTGATAATGTTGTGGGGAAGAAAGAGAATGGGCAAGATTTAATAACCGTGTTAGCTACAGGTACAAATCCCGGAATCGCTGCTAAATCTCGCGAGTGGCCAAAAACGGGATTTGTGGCGGCGAGATTTATGAACGTGCTCTTCCCTGGCCCGCCCCGATGACGTGATCAGGTTCATGCCCAGGAATGGCCTGCACCCGATTTGCATGAATTTTAGTTCTTATAATATTCTTAGCGTGGTTAATGTTGCATCTTCAGCCCTCATTGAGTTTCCCCACACATTAGGCATGATGTCATATTGGTGTCAATGACTACCGCTTTATAAAAGCGGGAACCAGGTGCCATGACCTCCGAGATGGAGGAAGGAGGTAAGCACCACTATCTCTGCCAGGTACCAGGAAGTCCGGTAGGAAAAGCTCGCTGCTCAGTTCCGGAGTTGGGCGGGGGTTGGGGGCGGGGGCGGTGGGTGGGGGTGGGGGACTGCTCTGGGGGGAGCGGGATCTCCGGGATGGGGGTTATAACTGGTATGAGTGGTCTTGAAGTCCGCTGCCTGTGTTGTTTAAAAGTTCTCAGAGGGCTGTGTTAGTCTGCTCCCTGTGTTGTTTAAAAACTCTGAAGTAGCTGACCAGGAGTTTTACACCCAGAGGCATGGCAGCAATGTTCTCCCCGTGTCTGCGTGGGTTTTCTCCGGTTGCTCCGGTTTCCTCCCACAGTCCAAAGTTGTGTGGGTTAGATGGAATGGTCACACTAAAATGCCCCATAGTGTCCAAATGTTAGGTGGGATTGCTGGGTTACGGGACTAGGGTGGAGGTGTGGGCTTGAGTAGGGTGCTCCTTCTGGGGCCGGTGTCGATGCAATGGGCCGAATGGCCTTCTTCTGCACTGTAAACTCTATGATTCATGATGTGCTTCATAGCACTAATGGCGCTGATGTCTTCTTCTGAGTTGGCGCCAAAATCTGTCGAACAGAGTTTGCCGATTCTCTATGCAACTTTCTTGCTCACCGGGCAAATCTTTACTGCCTGTTCCAGCACCAAATCTTCCTCCCACAACCATCTTTCCTGGAGCTTATCATTAGCTGCACCAAAGACAATTTGGTAGTCAAGTCAGTGACAAAACTGTCAAATGATTCACCAGGTTTTTGGATACGCATACAGACATGTATCGCTCAAACGTGTCATTCTTTTTTGGGGAGCATTGCCGACCAAAGTGCATAAGAACTTCATCATGTTTTTTGCAATCCTCCTCATTGTCAAATACAAAGGATGTTGTACAGTTCAATTGCTTCTGGACCTGCCACCGTTATCAACAACACAATCCGCCTTTCATCAGGCTGGGCCTGTAGGCCTAAGGCCGAAACATTGAGTTTGAACTGCTGTTTGAATAGCCACCAGTTTTCGTCTACATCATCGGATATCTAAAGCTGGTGGAGGCTCTCAGTCCTTCCATCTCGAGCTTCAGCATCTTTTCTTGTGTTGAGTCACCTCAGGTTGCAGTTGACCAGATCGGTCTGTGCGCCGAATTCCTAACTTTGTCACTGCTGTTGTTATCTTCAAATCTTCAGCACACTTGGTACCATGTTGTGTTTGGCTTTAAATGTCTTGCAGAGGAATCTATCAGATATCTTGACTTGTCCATACCAGGATCTTTATTAAATCACACGTGGTAAGATAGTAATCTGTTACAGAGCAAGTTATTGTTGAGTTTCTTTGTGCTTCTCTGGAACTACACCTAGCCGGACTGTTTTCTTGTATGTCTTACAATCATCTCCTACAATCAGCTGGTGATGGTTGGATGTGCCTCCACTTATATTGGAGTCTCTTGTCCCATGACCACTTTCTTGAGGCCGCATGGTGTGTCTGTACCCCCACCTACTGGTTGGAGGCTGCACAGCATTCATCTATGATAGTGCTTACATGCATCTCACCACACCAGTGACTTATGCTGAAAATCATTCCCATATTTTTATGTTGTGAATTTAATCCAAAACCTTGTTCGAAATCAATTTGAATACACTGCAGTGAGATTATGGCAAATCACAGACTTCAGAAACAATCAAGCCAATAACTTACCTCAACTATATCAATAAAACAGCTCAACATCACAGGCATGAACTGAGTCGCAGGGTGGGATTTTCCTCCTCCTCTGCAACGTCTCCTACAGCAGCAGAGAGCGACGCACCTGTGGCCGGACATGGGGGGCGGAATTCTCCGCAATTGGCGCGATGTCCGCCGACCGGCGCCAAAAACGGGGCGAATCAGTCCGGCATCGGCCAGCCCCAAAGGTGCGGAATATTCAGCACCTTGAGGGGCCGAGCCCTCACCTTGAGGGGCTAGGCCCGCGCCGGACTGGTTTCCGCCCCGCCAGCTGGCGGGAAAGGCCTTTGGTGCCCCGCCAGCTGGCGCGGAAATGACATTGCCGGGCAACGCATGCGTGGGAGCGTCAGCGGCTGCTCACGGCATCCCCGCGCATGCGCAGTGGAGGGGGTCTCTTCCGCCTCCGCCATGGTGGAAATCATGGCGAAGGCAGAAGGAAAAGAGTGCCCCCACGGCACAGGCCCGCCCGCGGATCAGTGAGCCACGATCGCGGGCCAGGCCACCATGTGGGCACCCCCCCCGGGGCCAGACCGCCCCGCACCCCCCCCAAGACCCCGGGGCCTGCCCGCGCCGCCTTGTCCCGCCGGTAAGAGAGGTGGTTTAATCCACGCCGGCGGTACAGGCATTCCAGACTTCGGCCCATCCGGGCCGGAGAATCGCCGGGGCGGGGCCCGCCAACCGGCGCGGCGCGATTCCCGCCCCCGCCGAATATCCGGTGCCGGAGAATTCAGCAACCGCCGGGGGCGGGATTCACGCCAGCCCCCGGCGATTCTCCGACCCGGCGGGGGTTCGGAGAATCCCGCCCGGGATCTCATATGCAGATTTGCCAGAAAGTGATCCCGCCCACAATGGATTGGTTTCCCATTGCGCCATCTTGCGAGATCACATTAGATCTCACAAGGCATTGCTAGCAGGGTAGATCCCGTAAGTGGGATCTCCCGGCATCGACCGGTTGTCGTGCGCCACACTGTTTTTCGGGTGCAACACGGCCGGTAGATCTAGCCCATTGTTTCAAGAACCCAACTTGGATCTGGCAACAATAAATGAGTTGTGTGTGTGTATTATGTAGGTAACTTCAACATTGAGGAACTGTTTTGAAAGGAGGAAGGGTGGGGCTGAGGTGAGCAGTGAGATAGTCAACCATGAGCAATAGAAATTGATGGGGGCTCTATTCACACCATACCTTCTCACCTTGGACATAGTCTTTCCTCCAACCCAAAACGTTCCATCATTAAATGCACCTTAGGTACATCTGCCTGTCAGGCCGATGTTATGATCACCTCTTGCTCTACCAGGCTTGCATCAAGATCTGTAAATTGGACCATAAACATATAACTGAAAACCAAATGTAGTTTAATACCAGTAAGACTGTAAAAGATGAACATTGGTGAGTTCTGTTGACAGGTTAGACACCCAAAGCACCCATTGTTGTGATATTGTATGCATGCCAATGCAGACAATGACGTGTACCTTTAAGATGCTGCATAGTGACTTCATTATGATATCACCATGTGTAAGGCTGGGTGATCAAAAGTTCAACCACCATGGCCTGTGATCCCTACTGCAGATGTTCACTACTGTCTGTGACTCTCTATCAGTAAGACTTCATGTATACCATACAAGTCAGGCATATGGTCGAGTAATCAGCCACTATAAATATCAGGACCCAGGCTAGCTTAAGGCCTGTGCAGAGCTGTACATAGTTGTTCTTGGTAATAAACCTCATGGAATTGTGTTCGACCAGAACCCCGACCAGTCTCAATCTCTTCCTGACATGGATAGCATAGAGACTGATCCCTTGAGGTCTACATGGAGACCCTCAACATATATGACAGTAAGACAGTAAGAGACCAGGACATAGTTAGTCACCCAGAACACCAATACTTATTTTCTCTTTACAGATGCTTGCTGACCTGCTGTATAGGTCTGGGATTCTCTGCTTTGTTATTACAGAAAAGTTGGATGTATTTCAGACACCAAACCACAAAGGAAGAGCACATTGCACCCTTTTGCACAGTAGGATTTTTCTGTAAACTCAGGCAGTCACAACACAAAATTATCAGGGATGTTGTAAACATTCCCCCTGTAGATTAACAGGTAGAAGATTTCCTCTGAGCATTAGATGTAGTGAGATTGTAAAGGCATTTTTTACAAACATGCTTCTGACTTTATTTTTCTTGGCACACAGAGGAAATCTTCCTGAATTTTTATGACGTTAGTGCCACACTACAGAACTGATTTTATGAGGTTTCACGGGTGGTGTGAAGCCTCCCTCAGTCTGAGGCCCTAATTTGCATTTGGCTGCATTTCCCAGGAAAGAAAAAAAAAATCATTGTTATTTTATAGCCTACATTGATAGTCACTACAATGCTCATTCAGACAGCAAAACACACTTAAAATGGTTCCCTGCTAAAATTAAATGGAAGCAAATCAGGTTGTTCAAAAATTCATCCGTAGGGTCCAACCTGCATTAGATCGGGTGCACAATTTAGTTTTGCTCGTGGATGCTGAGGATGGGTTCTTCAAACCAAACAAACGTCAAGGGACTAAGACCAGAATATTGCAGCAGAAATAAAACAACTCCTTCAAGTTCTTTATTTTGTACGACTTGGGCTTGCCAGCTCAAAAATGCTGATTCAGGGGAGCAAACTTCCATATGAATGCTGTTAAAAGATCTTATTCATTCTGTCAGGAGAAAATAAAGGCACCCCATGACTTATCAAACTGGAAATATACAAGGAGGCATACAAGTAGAAATAATTCCATCTGTAAAAGAAGCATTGTGAAATGCACACAATAAAAAATTAACAGTAAATCAGTGTTATAACGTGCAAAGCAGGAATTTTAATTATTTGCACATCCTTGTGGTTTTGCAGACAAAAACAGCTTATTAGCAGCTTGATATTGCCCTATTATTTTATATTTCTTTTCAGCATCCCTAAAAAGGAAACCAAAGCAGAGAAAGATGAGAGGAAATAAAATACTGAGTGCATTAAATTTGGAAATTTTAAAGAAAGCATTCAGATTAACAAAGGCAGAGATAGGAAGCTCCCACAATAATTTTTAAAAAAATAATCCTTTCAAATCCTTCAAAGTCATTTTCCCGGGTAGAATTCCGCATGCTTCATTTCTTCTCCAGCAAAAAAATGTCCACAGACACACTAAACCTCCAAAGGCTTTTGTAGATATTAAAGTTGTAAGAAGGCAGCCCCTAGATACCTCCATCAGATATTTCCTTGCTCATATCAAATGACATGCTCACAGTTGTGGCCCAGAGCACTCCATAACTTTGTGCCTTTCAAACTGTTTCATTAAGGAAGTTTATTTGTCACTTCCTGAACGAAGACTGGCACAGTAAATACAAGATACTTTCACACTGATATAACTAGTTTTACGATTTGAGCTCCAGGAAACAAAAGTGATTGTAATTTTAGAACGTTCCAAACCTCCAGCTGTTTTCTCAATGAATTTTCAAACAAGCTGCTCGACATTGATTGAAACTGAAGGATGCTGTTGAGACCCCGAGGCTACATTGTGTGACTCATCCTAAGTTTTGTATGCTTGTTGAACTCAATCCCGAACCATATAATGATTGGTAATCTAATCAAAATGTTTGAAGCAAGTGAAACAAGGACTCTGTAAAATATAGCACACTGCTTGTTTATTAAAATGCATTACACTTGCAAGTAAGCGCATTTTGTGTTGCTCATGTCTATAATTATTTATTCTATTTGCCCAGGGATTGTTTTTGAACTGGTTTGCATATTTCAGAGGGTGACCACAAACCTTGTAAAATCATTTTTAAAAACACACACACTCACACACACAGGCTTTGAGGTTGCACACCTTTCCAGGCTTACATTAAGAATCTGCCTTCATACAAATGGTCGCAGAAATCAAGAGTTCACTCCTTCATAAAGCGATAGCCGCTGGGTCAGCTAAAAAACTTCAGAACTGAGATTGATGGACTTTTGTTAGCTAAGGGTAATAAGGGATATGGAGCAAAAGTGAGTAAATTAAGTTGAAGTACATTCTACCACTGAATGGTGGAAATGGGCTTGATGGGAAGAAAGTCATCACTTTCAGGATAGACATGGGCAGCATGGTGGCACAGTGGTTGGCTACCTCGCAGCACCAGGGACCACGGTTCAATTCTGGCCTTGGGTGTGGAGTTTACACTTTCTTTCCCGTGTCTGCATGGGTTTCCTCCGTGTGTTAGGGCCTATTCTTTCATGTTGGTCCATCAGAACCCGTTCTAAGACAAAGAGATAATAAAAAGCATCAAAACCATGATATTAAGATTTATTTTGTTTATTATGTTTCACTTCATTACATCCTGCTGTTAGCAATCTCAGAAAGGAGAGGGTAGCCAAAGGAGCTGTTCCCTTCCCATTACCAAAACTACCCTGCAAGCATTCACAAAGGGAAGCCTCTGGTTTTCCATATGCTACTTTGGGAATGTGCCCAGGAGGTAATTTCACAAGTTGTGCTATTGGCGCTGAGCCTTGCCTGCTGTCAGCACATACTGGAAAATTGTGGCCAGTACACATCCAAGCATCTGATCCGGGTTTTTAATGGTAAAGGCTCCCCGATGACAGCTCGGGCTTATCTTCACTCGTTCCTCTTCTGGGTGAACAGGTAGCAGTTGTGAACCGACACCCGGCATAACACATCACTGCACCAAGCAATTTCTATACTGATTCGGCATATTTATATTTGGATTTCACACATGCAAAGATGCATAACTTCTGAGATGTTTCCAGATCTTAAAAAAAAATCATGCGCACATCAAGTTTTGTGCAACACTGTATCAAATAAACAGACTATCAAAGAAAAGAATCCAACAGGATAAAAGGAATATAGATCAAATTAAAACTGAGTTTAGGACTAAAAGCTAGGGCGAGAATATTCCACCAAAGAAGTAGCATAGAATCCTGACTTAAAGTAAGCCAGGACGTACATTGAGGAGCTGGGCAGACACAAGAACTTGGAATAGTGTGAAGCTGGGAGAGGAAGTTAACTGGTTCAACCAAATATCACTTCAATACAGTTAATGAAACTCTTAACATGCAAGTTTGGATAGTGTCATACTGCGCATCACAATGACTATCTTCATAGTTCCCAATCAGCGAATGAGCGACCGAATCCTTCTGCAAAGTTTAAGAAAATGGTTGTGAGGGCTGATGCAAATCCGCCGGTACAGCGCGAAGGAGAAGGTCCTGCGCTGGGCAAAGCATAAGTGGGTGGTGCAGTGGGCTGGAGCTGGTATACGCATATACCAGGACTTTACGGTGGAGTTGGCAAGGAGGCGGGCGGCCTTTGGCCGGGTGAAGAAGGCACTGTACAACAGCAAGGTGCAGTGTGGCATAGCCACATCCAGCTAAGTTGAGGGTGACCTACAAATCCAAGGACTTTTATTTTGGGACAGCGGAAGTGGCAGAGGGGTTTGCGAAGGCAGAAGGACTGTGGCAGAATTGAGAAATGGGACTGAGAGCGGGTCTTGTACTGATGTAGCCTCATGTAACTTTATTTCTTCACTGCGTGTTGGTGTATGTACTAAATGAGTCGATGCTGTATATTTGGACAAGGGAAGAATTGGGACTTTGATTTGCAATGATGGTTCTTGGGAGCTTGGGTGTGTATGCTGGGATTGTGCGTTTAAGGGGATTTCTTTGTTTCCCTGGTAGGGGGGAAGGAGACCCGGGCGGAGGTCGCAACGCTGGCTGGTTTAAGCCGGCTGGTGAATGGGAGTGAAGTGGGGGGAGGGTCTGCAGCCATCGGAGCCTGGTAGAACAGGTTTCGGTGAGGCTAGCCGGGGTGACAAATTGGGGGAAGGAACCAATGCTGGGGGGAAGAGTTTACAAGAGGAAGTGGAGGGGAGGAATCTGTGTTGGGGGGGTCTACAATTCATGGGTGTCATTCACGGTACTCTTTCGGGGATTGGATGGCATTGAATATTAGGGGGGCTTGGGGGGGACTATATATGTCAATGGTGATTCCTGATTCCTTTTTCTTTTTTGTCCTTGGGAGGTTTCTTTTATTTTATGCTTATATTGTCAGGCGGGCCGTTGTTGGGGGTTGGTGGGAGGATGGGATCGTTGTTGTTAATAAGGGGATTGACATTGTATTCATTACCATTTACTGTTTGTTGGTGGGGTGTAAATTTTGAAGAAAATGTGAAATAGGAGAATAAAAATATTTTTTTATAAAGAAAATGGCAGTGGTGAATGCAAACCAGAAAAGGCAAAGAAGAACTGCTGAGGTGTGTTTCAATTATTGCTCTAATTGGGATAAAATTTCTATCAGGGGTTCTCGTAGATCTCCCTCTGACACTTCCATTTGTGGTCTTGGTCTTTACTTAAATGGGAAGGGGAAATATCCTGTAGGCATGGGAATACATCCCTGTCCCTTCCTCCCTTAGCTCAGTTGGCTGGGCAGCTGGTTTGTGATGCAGAGCAAGGCCAGCAACGCACATTCAACACTTGTGCTGGCTGATGTTATGCATGATCTTGCCTTCTCAGCCTTGCTCATCACCTGATCCTCAGGTTAAATCACTACCCGTCTGCTCTCCCCCCTCATGGTTATCTGGGACTATGGTGACCTTACATAATATATTGGTCATAGCTTCATTAATAAAATATCCAAAGGTGCATTTTAAAACGAAAGATAACACCGGGCCATGCAAGGAGATATTAGGACAGATAAACAGATGTTTGGTTGTAAGGAGTGTTTTAAAGGAGAGAATTAAGGTAGAACGATAGAGGTAGAAAATTACAGAGCATAGGGCCCGGGCACTGAAGGCAAAGCCACCAGTGATGGAGCGATTAAAATAGGGTATGCTAGGGACGTCCGAAGGCAGCCGCACACTGGAAGGCTCCTGCTCGGGAATAGAATTTTCGGGGTTTTAACGGCCAGTCCCGGGGGCAACGGAGGCTGAAAAAGTTGTAAGAAGGCACAGTGAGGAGAAATGTCCAAGTTTGGGAAAAAAACGGCCGTGAGAAAGGGGGTTAATGAAAGTCAGCCCGTGAGTGGAAAAGTCAGCGCGGAACTGTAAGGAAAGCAGAGGCAGGAGCACCAGGGGATGCCGCATTGCTCATGGCAGAAGAAATGACCAAGATGATGGCCGTGGAACTTGAAAAACAGTTCACAAAGCACATGGAAGCAATGAAGAAGAAGATGGGGGCGGTATTGAAAGTGCTGGTGGAGAAGGCGATTGCCCCGGTGAGGGCGGTGGTATCGAGCGCAGCGGCGGAGATGCGGGAGCAAGGTGAGTCACTGAAGGAAGTGGAAGAGGCATTATCGCAGCGCAGTGATCAACTAACCTCGATGGGGAAGGAGTTGCGGAAGGTGATAGGGACCAACAAGGGTCTGCAAGCCAAAATGGAAGACCTGGAAAACAAATCCAGGCGTCAGAATCTGAGGATCGTTGGCCTGCCCGAAGGGGTGGAAGGCCCGAGGCCGACGGAGTATTTTGCACAATATTGGCGGAGCTAATGGGAGAGGGGGACGATCCCTCTCGATATGAACTGGATTGGGCTCATCAGTCGTACAGGCCTCTACCAAAGACGAGTGAGCCGCCAAGAGAAGTAACTGTGTGTTTCCGAAGGTACAGTATGAAGGAGAAAGTCCTGTCCTGGGCAAAGCAGAAGCGGGTGGTGCAGTGGGCTGGAGCTGGTATACACATATACCAAGACTTTATGGTGGAGCTGGCGAGGAGGTAGGCTGCCTTCAGCTGGGTGAAGAAGGCACTGTACATCAGCAAGGTGCAATGCGGCATACTGTATCCAGCTAAGTTGAGGGTGACCTACAAATCCAAGGACTTTTATTTTGGGATGGCAGAAGTGGTGGAGGGGTTTGCGAAGGCAGAAGGACTGTGGCAGAATTGAGAAATGGGACTGAGAGCGGGTCTTGTACCGATGTAGCCTCATATAACTTTATTTTTTCACTGCATGATTGCTTATATACTAAATTAGTCGACGCTGCAGATTTGGACAAGGGAAGAGTTGGGACTTTCATTTGCAATGATGGTTCTTTGGGACTTGGGTGTGTATGTGGGGGTTGTGTGCTAAAGGGGATTTCTTGGTTTTCCTGGGACCGGGCAAGAGAGAAGGAGACCTGGGCGGGGGTCTCAACGCTGGCCAGTTTAAGCCGGCCAGTGAACGGGAGTGAGGTGGAGGGAGGGGCTGCAGCCATCGGAGCCTGGTAGAACAGGTTTTGGTGAGTCTAGCCGGAGTGAAAAGTTGGGGAAAGGAACCGAGGCTGGGGGGAAGAGTTTACAAGAGGAAGTGGAGGGGCGGAGTCTGGGAGGGGGAGTGGGGGTGGGTGGTCTACAATTCATGGGTGTCATTCACAGTTCACTTTCGGGGATTGGATGGCGTTGAATATTAGAGGGGAGTGTTGGGTGGGTGGACTATACATGTTAATGGTGACCATGGGCGATTTCTGATTCCTTTTTCGTTTTTTTTCTCCTTGGGAGGTTTCGTTTTTTTTTAATGTTTATATTGTCAGGTGGGCCATTGTTTGGGGAGTGAACATAGAGCATACAGTGCAGAAGGAGGCCATTCAGCTCATCGAGTCTGCACGGACCCACTTAAGCCCTCACTTCCACCCTCCTAATCTTTTTGGTCACTGAGGGCAATTTATCATGGCCAATCCACCTTAGTTGCACATCTTTGGACGGTGCGAGGAAACCGGAGCACCCGGCGGAAACCCACGCAGACACGGGGAGAACGGGCAGACTCCGCACAGACATTGGCCCGGCGAGTAATTGAACCTTGGACCCCGGTGCTGTGAAGCCACAGTGCTAGCCACTTGTGCTACCGTGCTGCCCTTGGTGGTTGGTGGTGGGAGGATGGGATCGTTGTTGTTAACAAGGGGATTGACATTTTTTTCGTTACCGTTTGGTATTTGTTGGTGGGGTGTAAATTTTGAAGAAAATGTGAAAATGGAGAATAAAAATATATATTTTTTAAAAATAGGGGTTGCTAGAGAGAATTAGATGTGCACAGGTTACCTCGGAGATTTGTGGGTCTGGAGAAGATTACAGAGTTCGGGAAAGGCAAGACCGCATAGCGATTTGAAGACAACGATGAGAATTTTAAAATGGAGGCGCTGCATGGTTCGGCCCTTATATAAATCAGCAAACACAGGGATGATAGATAAAAGTGAGGTGCTGTGAGTTAAGACGATGGGCAGAAAAGTTTAGATGGCCTCAAACATACGGACGGTAGCGTGGG
Organism: Scyliorhinus torazame; assembly: GCF_047496885.1. NCBI lineage: Eukaryota > Metazoa > Chordata > Chondrichthyes > Carcharhiniformes > Scyliorhinidae > Scyliorhinus > Scyliorhinus torazame. Next base: position 271,625,411 of record NC_092709.1, read on the forward strand.
AGACGGGTCATGGGTGCATTGGAAAAGTCAATTCTCGAGGTAACAGAAACAGCAGGTGAGTTGAGACAGGAGTAGAGTGGCAGAGGCAGAAATAGACAGTGTGAATATGTGGTTGAAAGTTCACCTTGACGTCAAATTTCATTTTATTCATTTACAGGATGTGGGCATTGCTAGCTAGGCCAGCTAACAATTTATTCCCTTTCTGACACAGAAGGAAAAAACAGTTCAGCCTTTCCCCCATCTTCACCCCATTTTTATTTCTCTCAATTTATCATCGTTTCTTCCATAGATCTGTCTTTCCCTCACCATTGTCCTCCTCCCCCCACCACACTTGGGCAATTTGTTCCTTGTTCCTAGTTGCTCTTTGACACACCGTTCACCTTTGTTTGCCATTAACACATTCTAATTTCTTTATGTGCCACTATCAGCACCCTTCTTATCCTCAATCACACCAATTTACATTCCTTTTTTTTATTATCCATTACGTCCTTGTCAATCTCCACCAATCGCTGACATCTTATCCAGCCCCACCACTGTACACCCCTATAACAGTATAAATCTGACCCCATTGCCAGTTCTCTCTAACTTCCAGACTCAAAACGTCAGCTCCCTTTTCTCTCCACAGATGCTTTCAGACCTGCTGCGATTGTCCAGTATTTTCAGTTTTTGATTCTTACTTGCCCATTTCACTGGTGTTCCATTTTAAAATATGCAAGACAAATTCAGATCCAACCTGTCATAAATGGTACGAGTGGTAAGTAAGGCCTAGGACACCCACAATTGTGACCCTTAAGTGGTCAATTGTTAGATGCTTATGGCCGCTTCTTGCCCAGCCACATTTTTGAGGCCAGTGGGAGGAGTTCAGCGATGGGGAGAAACCTGGCAGATAAGCCTGCTTGGGCTTTGGGTAGGGAAGAGGTGGTCGTCGCCATCAAAGGCCCTGGTTCCTGATTGAGACATTCCCCCACCCCCATTAAGTTCTATCCCTCCCACAGATAATCCATCTCTCCTGGCCTTTCCAACACTAGTCCCATCCCCTCACCCCAACACCCACTAGGCCTCCCGCCTTCACATCGCCACAAATACATGATACTTACCTTTGTCCTGGGTTCTTGACACTTAAACTTGTGGAACTGGATGTAGTTCTGATAGTGGCCACCGCTCCCAGTGTTTCTGCTGAGACTAGAGAGTTCTTGACCAAGCAGAGTGGCCAGCAACTCCCCGAGATGGGACTTCCTCCCAAGTGGGGCAAGTCCTTCCTCCTGCTGATTAACTCCTCAAAGTGATAAGTGGCTGCAGAGTAGCCAATGTCATTCCCGTCAACATGTTTGGTCGCCTGACGGGAAACCAAGCCATCTGAAAAAACCTGCCCCTTGAGTCCTTGACTAATCAAAACCAATTTCAGTCTTGAAAGCTTCAATTGCCTGAGCCATTTGGGAGACGGATTCCAAATTGTTACTACCCTTTGTACAAAGAATTGCTTCCTAATTTCACTCCTGAATGGCAGATTTGCATTTTTATGATTATACTTCCTTGTGCTGGATTCCTGCACCAGAGGAAATTATTTCTTAGTGTCTACCCTTTCAAATCCTTTACCAGTTTAAACACTTGAATCCGATTACCTCTCAATTGTCTATACTGAAGGGAATACAAGCCAGGTTTATGCAACCTGTCCTCATAACTTAACTCTCTAAGCCTCAATGTTATTCTCGTGAATCTGTGCTGCTCCTTCTCTGAGCCCAATGAATCCTTCTGAAGGGGCAGTGCCCTGAACTGAACATAATGCACTGCAGAACAATTTCTTCTCTGTTGTACTACAATCACCTTGAAATAAGAGCCAATATTTCTTTTAATTTATTCTTGTCTTTACAACTTGATCTCTATATCCAAATATTTATTTCTCTCAATTTATCATCGTTTCTTCCATAGATCTGTCTTTCCCTCACCATTGTCCTCCTCCCCCCTGCTCACTAGTGCTTAGTTTGGGTACCACCAGAGCCACTCTTCTCCAGACCTCATTACAGGCTTGGTCCAAAAATACTTAAAACAGCTGAGCTCAAGAGTGAGGTGTGAGTGACTAGCTTTGACATTAATGCTTCATTTGACTGTGTGTGGCAAGGAACCTGAGCAAAAGTCAAGTCAGTGAAATTGAAGGGAATACTCCAGTACCAGGCAATGACCATCTCCAACAAGAAAGAATTTAACCATCTCCCCTTGCCATGCAATTGCATTTCCATCACTGAATCCCCCACTATCAATACCTTGGGGGTTACCATTGACAAGAAACTGAACTGCGCAGAAACCATACAAGTACTGTGGCTACAAGAGAAGGTCAGAGGCTGGGAATTCTGCAGTGAGTAACGCACCTCCTGAATCCCCAAAGCCTGTCCACTATTTACAAGGCACAAGTCAGGAGCGTGATAGAGTACTCTCCACTTTCCTGGATGAGTGCCGCTCCAAACATTGCATGACCTCCCCGCATTGACCTACTTGGTCATAATACAAAACCAAAAGGCACAACAAAATTAACATTCCAACCACATTTTTTACATGAAATCCTGCAGTATTGCATCTAAAAAGCAATAATCACCCTTGTGCATTCCTTTTCAAGTTGCAATTGCCTGTCCTAGTGCTGCTATGCAATGCAATTCCAGTATCAGCATGTGGAAGGCTGCCGACTTTCACAGAGGGAGATTGTAGGTGGCCTTGGAAGATTCCCTTGAACGGTCATCTTGACCTGATTGGGAGCAGTCTGGGCTTGATAGCTGACTGGTCACTGCAAGGGAATTGACAGAGCAGTGGGGGTTTGGGGTGCAGGTGAATGTGTGCATGTATGCTGATTCTCTGTGAGAGACCAGCAGGCAGGTGCTGCATGGAGACACTGCCACTCTTCTGTGGTGGGGCTTCACTCAGCAGTTCTCACAATCTATTGGTTGATGAACTGTTGGCACACCCTGCCAGGCATGATCCACGCTCTGAGCAAGTCACTGTGCCAAGTTAATGCCAGGCTCCTTCATGCTTCTTGACATTCATCGCTGGCTTTCTAAGGGGACCAGGGGTTATGGGGGAAAGGAAGGAGAACGGGAATGAGAAAAATGTCAGCCATGATTGAATGGTGGAGCAGACTCGATGGGCTGAGTAGCCTAATTCTGCTCCCATGTCTTATGGTACAAGGCAGTTTACTGAACATAATCATCAGTGCTCCTCTGTTGACCTCCCGAGTAAAGTTTTTATCTGAATCCTCCCCAGTAAAATCCACACATGACCTCGCACTCCATTCAGTTGAAACCTGAGCTATACCTGGCTGAAACCACTCATGCCTCATGTCTAGCCTCGTGCAAATTCAGTCTCTAATCTTTCTGTTAACATATGTTCAGTGTCAATATCTGAGCTGGTGTTACTGAGTGTGAAAATTAAGTGACGTTGCTGTGCTTTTATCATCACTTCCTTCTTGGTGTTCCTCCACTGCCTGGTCAGGTTGAAACTCTTGGATATTTGAAAGGGAAAGAGACATGTGGAAGGCTGAGGTTCAGGGAAGGAGGAAAGTGACATGTGCATGTTTACGCTCTCTGCAGCTTTAACATCAGAAGACAACATTGGATGAGAAAATCGTATTTGAGAAGGAGAATTAGGTATGACAAAATTCATCTCCAATAGTTTTAGCCCCACTGTTAGCAACAGTCTCAGTAATAAGTGTCTTCATAATAGTCATACATTGAGAGATGGATAGGGCCATTCACACCTGTTTTGATTTAACTGGTTTCTGCAGATCTCTGTTAGTTGTTGAGCTCAGAGACTGTGGTCTTTGAGTCCATTGATTTTGAGTTTTGGGTAACTTCACAAACAATAGGAGGTGTGACTTCCACAAAATTGTTCCGGCTTGGTATGTCCATTCAAGATAGGCAATCCACGTCTGGTCAATCAATTCAGAACTTTACAGAGACTTGAGATACTTCTGAGTCAATGCAAAAATTGCAAAAGTTACCTCTCCTCGGAAGCCTTGTTACATCTATTTTTAAAAGGAAACATAAGGTGGAATTATTCAAAGCCCCAATGGCGTGTTCAATGGAAGGTGTGAGAGGGGAATTCGGCAGGAGGCCCAAATGTTTCACCTCGGCTTGAATTTCAGCAGGATATTCCGCTGGTGTCCACCATGGTGGACCGGGAAACCTGCTGGAGGTCAGTGTGAAACTCATTTGCAACCCACTATAGACACGCAGATAAAGGCCCCCACCCACGTCCAATTCTCCGCGGCACCAGATGAATGAAAATGAAATGAAATGAAAATCGCTTATTGTCACAAGTAGGCTTCAAATAAAGTTACTGTGAAAAGCCCCTAGTCACCACATTCCGGCGTCTGATCGGGGAGGCTGGTACAGGAATTGAACCATGCTGCTGGCCTGCCTTGATCTGCTTTCAAAGCCAGCGATTTAGCCCTGTGCTAAACAGCCCTTGAGCTGAATACCTGACAGCACGCAGGTGGAAAACACGTCTGGAACAATGAGACACGCAGCTGTTGGGATTCAACTGAATAATGCCTGGGGCTGTGTCTGGAGTTCAGGATGGATCATAGTAGCATAGTGGTTAGCACTGTGGCATCACAGCGCCAGGGTCCCAGGTTCGATTCCCTGCTGGGACACTGTCTGTGCGGAGTCTGCACGTTCTCCCCGTGTCTGCGTGGGTTTCCTCCGGGTGCTCAGGTTTCCTCCCACAGTCCAACGATGTGCAGGTTAGGTGGATTGGCCATGCTAAATTGTCCTTAGTGTCCAAAAAGGTTAGGAGGGGTTATTGGGTTATGGGGATAGGGTGGAAGTGAGGGCTTAAGTCGGTCGGTGCAGACTCGATGTGGCAAATGCACTCCTTCTGCACTGTGTGTTCTATATTCTATGGATGCTGTCGGAAACGATGGGCCCTGGAGTACTACAGCAGTGGGTGGGGGGAATATCTGAAGGGGGATCCTCTCGATTTGGTGTCCTGGAGGGGATCCATCTTCCAACCTCAAAACATTCCTGGAGATCCATCTTCCTTTTCAGGAGATCCATCTTCCAATCTCAGAAAGCTCCCTGATATCCATTTTAATTTTCAGGAAGTTCACCTTCTTTGTTCGATTGTTGGCCAGTGGTGTAGTCGCCTTTTCAATATGGTGCCCGGATTGGATGGTGGACTATGCAGCATCAGGCCTGCCTCGCCAATGAAAACAGAGCAAAAGACCCAATTGTGTAAGTAATTAGATCAGGACTGGAATACTCAGCGTGATTTCCGGCTGACCACCACAACGGGCGGGAAACATTCCATGTTCCTGCTCCCGCCAGGGGACAAAGATCCCAGATGGGAGAATTCCCTACAGTTCCATAAAATTCTATAATGAATTCAGTCCATGTTTTCATTTATGGATCGAACATGCCACAACTGGAGATGACAGGCATGAAGGCTATCTACACAGCATCCCACCGGGGCTTAATCGGGTCAGAGGCTGGAAAAGAGTGGGGTCTCCACCTGCAACCCCCCCATGGCAACTAAATGTAGCCCTACCTTCAAGCTGGCATCAGCGGAAGGCATTCAATTCTGTCCGTCTTTCCTACTTTCCAATTCCCTGACAAAGGCCCCCGGGGCACCGTTTCAAAATTCTTCAAGCCCATTCTCTTCCATGCGCAATTCTTCAGATTCATTTCTTGCACACTCCCATCAGCTGCTCCAGCTATGGTGCATCCGATTCTAAGAGGCGCAGGCTAGCTTCGAAGAGTGCAGATGAGCTTTAGCTGGTGCATGGAAATTCTGATTGTCTGCCCCGTCTGGTGTATGTAACTAATGAACAGTTTGGTTAATGGTGGCTGCAATCAGAAATCATTCAAATAAGCAAGCAGCACAAAGGCATTGCCAGTACATTGAGTAGTGGTAGGTGAATTAAGAATCATAATCCCCAGGCCTATTTTCAGATCCACGTGGTAAAATCTAACAGAGCTCCGTTGCTTTGATTTAACAGTTAAAAGTATTTCAGGGTCTTCCTTCAGAGAATCTCAGCCGTGTAGCAGAGAACTTTACTTACAAAGAAATAGGGGCCGGGATTCTTCAATAATGGGGCCATGTCCCCACGCCTGCCAGAAAACAGGCATGAGTCACTCCGGAATATTTTCTACGTGGGGATCTTTCCCACGTGAGCAATTCTGAACTGAAAAATATCTCAATCAGAATAAGAAGTTCCAATTGCTCACAAGGTTGTTAGATGTAGATTATTCTTTTAAGGGGAAATTGTGGCGTCGTGGTAATGTCATTGGACTAGTAATCTGGTGGCCCATACTGATGCTCTTGGGGACAATGTTTCAAATCCCATCATAGCAATTGGTGGAACTTAAATTCACTTAATAATATGAATTGAAAATCTAGGCCAGGATTCTCCGTTCTGGAGCCCAAGTGTTTCCGCCAGCAGAGAATCGGGACTGGTCTCCGCTGGTGCTCAGAGCAGCGGCCAGGTGCGAGTCTCACTGCTTAACCCTGCAAATACAAATAGATGCATGCTGGAGAGCTGGCCGGGGTCCACTAGGATCCCAGGATCTGGCCGTAATTTTGAGTGGCACCGGTCACAAAATCTGGCAGCAGGTCCCCTCTCCCCCGCAACAATGCAAATGCTGCTCCTCCCACCCCTGCTGACAAGGTGGGGAATTCTCTACCCCCACCCTCACCATGGAAATATTGGGTCAAACTCCCCCATACCATGCTCGAATGAGGATTACCCGACCCACCCAGCTCCCATCAGGACGTCGTCTTCCCTCTCCCTCAACCATTTCCCTCAGTCTTCACCCCATGGAATTGCCAATGATGCACTGCCTCCTGACACATGGCACCTACACCCGTGCAGTGAAACCTGTGCCGGGCATGGTGGATCCCAATGGGGGTCAAGTGGTTCAGGCCTTAGGTCATGTGCTCCTCTGTCACTGCCAGACTTTCTGCTGCAAAGAGGAAGTTAAAGAGGAAGTTAAACCATTTATCTCCTTTGATGAGGAGAGGAGCTGTCAATCATAGCAAGAGTGTTTGTAAACTTTGTGGTTAGCATCAAAGCATTGTACGTGATGTGCATTTAAGGGAAAGATAAATAAACAATCCACCAAACAGCTATGTCTGAACCATAAAACTGTCAATCACATGCTCGTGAAAAGCATTGGAAGCGTTTTAAAGTGTGTGCTTTCGAGGAAGCCCCTGGCATTTGTTCCAGCTGTTGTTTTAAAGGCTTTTGGCTGAGGGAGCAGATGTCAGGGAAGGTAAAGTGTTCCTGCATTGATTCTTCACCGAACTGCCTGGTCTTCTCTTCAGCTGTCAGGCAGAGCAGTTCAGACTGAGGAGGCCACATCAGAATTTAAAAACTCAGACCAGGAGGATGCTATTGAGCAAAAGGCTGCCTGAGATTATCATGCCAAGGATGATCTTCAGGTTGTTCAGAATTGGAAGGAGCAGACCAGACCTGAGACCCTCTCTGTGGGAGGTCATGGCGTCAATCCCTGATCCACAGCCCGAGCCCACACAACTTTCAGCACGCTGCGGACACCCTCCCTCTGCAGCTTAACAAAGGCAGAGGAGAACCCTATCAGTGCCTTGACCCCCCCCCCCCCTCGACTTGCCCAGGCTCCCTGCGCCAGTGCTGCACTTGGCCAACCTCGCACGAAGGTCGGCCCATCCGGTGCGGGGCGGGGGATAGGAACATGGCAATGGGTGTGACATCTGGCGTCGATCCCATTTTTCGGGCAATGCTCCATTCTTGCCCGATTAGGATTCCCGATCGCAGCGGTGGGGAATGGAGAATCGCAGCCCTAGTCTCAATAAAGGTGACCATGAGTTGATTGTCAGAAAATCCCACCTGGTTCATTAATGCTCTTTCGGGAAGGAAATCTGCCCTTCTTACCTGGTCTGACCTATATGTGACTCCAAACGCCCAGCAATGTGGCTGACTCTTCACTGGCCTCTGAAAAGCTGTGGCAAGCCACTCAATCCAAGGGCAGTTAAGGATGGGCAGCATTAAAAGTAATTGTTAAAAATGCAAACCTTCAAGTTTAATAGCAAACTGTATGAGAAATCTTCACTGCTATATATGAATTTGGACTAGTACATAGAACATAGAACATACAGGGCAGAAGGAGGCCATTCGGCCCATCCAGCCTGCACCGGCCCACTTAAGCCCTCACTTCCACCCTATCCCAATAACCCCTCCTAACTTTTTTTTACACAAAGGGCAATTTAGCATGGCCAATCCACCTAACCTGCACGTCTTTGGACTGTGGGAGGAAACCGGAGCACCCGGAGGAAACACACGCAGACACGGGGAGAACGTGCAGACTCCGCACAGACAGTGACCCAGCGGGGAATCGAACCTGGGACCCTGGCGCTGTGAAGCCACAGTGCTAATCACTTGTGCTACCATGCTGCCCGCAGATATTAAATGTAGAAAATGTGAATAAAAATCAAATGTACACGTCATTCTTTCTGAATGATCAATAGAGTATGATTATTATTTGAGCTGTCTAAAGCCTTAGTTATTTAGACAAAATAACATTGATCTGGTTGAATAGAACTGTTAGTTCAATATATGAAGGTTTTATTGATGTTGTTGCTTGTATAGATTTGACTGCTATTCAGTAAACCATATCAGGTTTGTGTTCGCCATGTAAAAATAGAGGAAATAAACAATTTAATCTAGAAATTATAGATAAAAACATAAACACATGTGAAATTGTGATCTGTACTGGTTGTCCTTTGGATGCTACAAGTGCTATTTGAGAATTAACATAGCATCTGCATCAGACACATGCAGAGTTTGGGGGGAAATTGCACTGGACCCAATAGTTTTTTTAAAATTTAGATTACCCAATTGATTTTTTCCAATTAACGAACAATTTAGCATGGTGAAACCACCTAGCCTGCACATCTTTGGGTTGTGGGGGCGAAATCCACGCAAACAGAGGGAGAATGTGCAAACTCCACATGGACAGTGACCCAGAGCCGGGATCAAACCTGGGACCTCGGCGCCGTGAGGCAGCAGTGCTAACCACTGCGCCACTGTGCTGCCTGCACTGGACCCAATAGTGATGAGGGCATTAGTTTGAGTGCCCACTGAAAGTATGCTCAGCAGGCACATCCTGACATCAATCAACATGCAATGCTAATTTCACACCAGTGGTGACATTGGAGCTCAATCTCCAATTAATGTCCTCTCACAACCTCTCACAGCCAAACAGCATTCAAAATCAGAAAGGTTGACCATCTGTGCTATTAAAGGGAACATCAATGGTGTGCAGGTTCATTGCTGGTGGATTTCTTTGGCTGCCGCCTTGAAGCTATATGTGTTTGGTGCTTTCAAAAGTTGTCTCAGTTGCAAAGGTGTGCAGCGATAGATGCTGAAAGACACTTTCCACACTTCAAGGCTTCTGCACAAACTAGTTGCTCCAAGACAAGGGACACAAATAAGCAGTTCCCTTGGAACACAGCATGACTTGGGGAATGAACAGAGGGCACAGCGAGCAGGCAAGCTGCTGGAAGAGGCTGGAGGAGGGGAAGAGCTCACTCTTCCAGTTCTGCTAGAGTATTCTGGGAGCAAATCTCCCACCTGAAATATAGCAAGAAACAATGGGCAAAATTCTCCATTTGAGAGACTAAGGTCACGATTCTCTGGCCTCATTACGCTCTTGCTTAAGCGATATGAGGCCAGTGAATAGCGGGAGAGGCCAAAAAGGAGAACCATGCCAGGCATCAAACAGTTTGCGATGCAACCGGCCCACTCCCGTAGGCATAGCGTGGTGAGAAACCGATTATCACCACTTAAGCCCTATTTTTATACAATTAACAGGAGCCACCCCAGATCCAAAGGGCTCCCGTGACTCATGAGCCTCCCAGCAAGTGGTCACGCTGGTGTCAATTAGTATTCCTTTTTAAAAACGTGAACCTTGCGAAGGGCTTCTGTCGGGAGCCGAGCAGCTGAGTATCATAGATTATCATAGATTATCATAGAATTTACAGTGCAGAAGGAGACCATTCAGCCCATCGAGTCTGCACCGGCTCTTGGAAAGAGCACCCTACCCAAGGTCAACACCTCCACCCTATCCCCATAACCCAGCAACCCCACCCAACACTAAGGACAATTTTGGACACCAAGGTCAATTTATCAAGGCCAATCCACCGAACCTGCACATCTTTGGACTGTGGGAGGAAACCCACGCACCCGGAGGAAACCCACGCACACACGGGGAGGATGTGCAGACTCCGCACAGACAGTGACCCAAGCCGGAATCGAACCTGGGACCCTGGAGCTGTGAAGCAATTGTGCTATCCACAATGCTACCGTGCTGGCCACGGCAAAGATGGAGTAGCCATCTTTGCTCAGAGGCAAATGTGGTGTTGGGCGTTCTGACACACAGATGAGCCAACACAGTTGTATTTGGTACAACGCTGTTTTATTCAAACTTACTATCTACAGTTTTGTCTTGATACTCTGCACGTGGGGACTCCCTGTCTGTGATGTTAAAACAGGTCTTGTCGTTGTCCTTGTCCCCAGATCTACTACCCACCAGGTGTCGTGTTTGTCCTTTTACACTGTCCCTGTCTTTGTCTGTGATTGGTTGTGGTGTTGTGTGTTCTGATTTGTCTGTTGGTGTGTCTATCATGATGTGTGTGTTTGAATATCATGACACCCCCCCTTTTTACAAAGATATGTGCCTACGTGGTTATAAATATAAACGTGTCGTGAGTGCATCTAAGTGTGTGTGTGTGTGTTGTGTACAGCTTGTGCATATGACGTAACTATTTACATGGGGCAATGTCGGGTGCGTCATGCTAACGAGGTTGTACCATAACAAAACATGAATGCGGAAAAAAACTTTGAATAGTGGTCCGGTCAAATGATATCTGGAACGATAAACAACAACAGGTTATAATACAGTCGTGTTTAATTTTTTAAACGTATGAACAGTGTTATAAGTCCAGTCTAATGGGCTTGCGATGAGTTCGGGTTGACCGTCTCAAGGGTGGGTCAAGAACCACCGGCTGATGTGCAAGCCTGGCCATGGGTGGCGATGGAAGGGGCGTGATCTGCGGCAGCTCCACAAAGTCATCCTCGGAAGCCTGTTGAGGATCCGGCATGTGTGTACTGTGTGGCTGCGAGCGTGGAAGTCGGCGAAGGGCGCGCCGATTGCTGCGACGCACTGAACCATCCGGCATGCGTATCAGGAACGAGCGGGGAGCCACACGTCGGAGAACTTCGCCGGTGCTGACCAGCCACCATGCGGGAGATGGATGCGTACTTTGTCTCCGGAGGACAGTGGGGGCAGGTCCGTCGCCCGTGTGTCGTACAGACTCTTCTGGCGATCACGCTGCATTTGCATCTTACGAAGAACCGTATCATGGTCCGTTGTTGGTGCCAGGATGGATGGCACCGTCGTCCTGAGGGAGCGACCCATCAGGAGCTGTGCTGGCGAGAGACCCGTGGCTAGCGGGGCCGATCGATAGGCCAGCAAGGCGAGGTTAAAGTCCGATCCGGCAGCAGCCGCCTTGCAGAGGAGCCGCTTGGCAATGTGAACGCCCTTCTCTGCCTTCCCATTCGACTGTGGATGTAGAGGGCTGGTCGTCACATGAGTGAAACCATATGCTGCGGCAAAGGACGACCATTCACGGCTGGCGAAACAGGGTCCATTGTCTGACATGACAGTCATTGGAATGCCATGGCGAGCAAATGTTTCCTTGCAGGCCCCAATGACTGCGGACGACGTCAGATCATGTAGAGGTATGACTTCCGGGTAATTGGAAAAATAATCTATAATAATGATGTAATCTCTGCCGAGCACGTGAAATAGGTCAACACCCACCTTCGCCCAGGGGGACGTCACCATCTCGTGTGGTAGAAGCGTCTCCGGAGGTTGCGCCGCCTGAAACCTCTGACAGGTTGTGCAATTGAGCACCATGTTGGCTCTGTCTTCATTTTTTAAAAAAAATATGTTTTATTGAAATTTTTTTCCCAAACAACAATTTTTCCTCTCTTACAAAGCAAACACAACAATAACAATACAGAAATTTTTAACAATACACAAGTAACAAAACCCCTTTATCTTTGACCTAAACTAAACTAAACCCACCCCCCCCCCCCCCCACTCCCCCCCCTTCCCCCTGGGTTGCTGCTGCTGGTCATCCGTCTTCCCTCTAACGTTCCCCTAGGTAGTCGAGAAATGGCTGCCACCGCCTGGTGAACCCTTGAGCCGATCCTCTCAGGGCAAACTTTATCTGCTCCAGTTTAATGAACCCCGCCATATCATTCACCCAGGCCTCCAGTCCGGGGGTTTCGCCTCCTTCCACATGAGTAGGATCCTGCGCCGGGCTACTAGGGACGCAACGGCCACAACGTCGGCCTCTTTCGCCTCCTGCACTCCCGGCTCTTCCGCAACTCCAAATAGAGCTAACCCCCAGCCTGGTTTGACCCGGGCCTTCACCACCCGCGAAATCACTCCCGTCACTCCCTTCCAATACCCTTCCAGTGCCGGGCACGCCCAAAACATATGTGCGTGGTTTGCCGGGCTCCCGCCACACCTCCCACATTTGTCCTCCACTCCAAAGAACCTGCTCAATCTTGCTCCCGTTATGTGTGCTCTATGTAGCACCTTAAATTGAATCAGGCTAAGCCTGGCGCATGAGGAAGAGGAATTTACCCTGCTTAGGGCATCAGCCCACATACCCTCCTCTATCTCCTCCCCTAGTTCTTCTTCCCACTTTCCTTTTAGTTCGCCCACCGACTCCTCCCCCTCTTCCCTCATCTCTCGGTAAATCTCTGACACCTTGCCCTCTCCGACCCACACCCCTGAAAGCACCCTGTCCTGTATCCCCTGTGTCGGGAGCAACGGAAATTCCCTCACCTGTTGTCTAGTAAACGCCCTCACCTGCATATATCTCAAGATATTTCCCCGGGGCAACTTATACTTTTCCTCCAATGCTCCCAAGCCCGCAAAAGTCCCATCTAGAAATAAATCTCCCACCCTCCTAATTCCCAACTGGTACCAGCTCTGAAATCCTCCATCCATTCTTCCTGGGGCGAACCTATGGTTGTTCCTGATTGGGGACCCCACCAGGGCTCCCCGCACCCCTCTCTGCCGCCTCCACTGTCCCCAGATATTCAATGTTGCCGCCACCACCGGGTTCGTGGTAAACTTTTTAGGTGAGATCGGTAGCGGCGCCGTCACCAGCGCCTCTAAACTCGTCCCTTTACAGGACTTTCTCTCCAGTCTTTTCCACGCCGCTCCCTCACCCTCAATCATCCATTTACGTATCATTGCCACATTGGCGGCCCAATAGTAATCGCCCAAGTTCGGTAGTGCCAATCCTCCTCTGTCCCTACTACGCTGAAGGAACCCCCTCCTTACTCTCGGAACTTTCCCTGCCCACACGAAGCTCGTGATGCTCCTGTCTATTTTATTAAAAAAGGTCTTGGTGATTAGTATAGGGAGACATTGAAATACAAATAAGAACCTCGGGAGGACCATCATCTTAATTGCTTGCACCCTGCCCGCCAGCGATGGAGGCTGCATGTCCCACCTCTTGAAGTCCTCCTCCATTTGTTCTATCAACCGTGTCAGATTAAGTCTGTGCAAGGTTCCCCAGCTCCCAGCGATCTGAATCCCCAGGTATCGGAAGTTTCTTTCCACTTTCCTTAGAGGCAAGCCTTCTATCTCTCTACTCTGGTCCCCTGGATGTATCACAAATAATTCACTCTTCCCCATGTTTAGCCTATACCCCGAGAAATCCCCGAACACCCTCAAAATTCGCATAGCCTCTATCATCCCCCCCGCTGGGTCCGACACGTATAACAATAGGTCATCCGCGTATAACGAGAGTCGGTGTTCTTCTCCCCCTCTAATCACCCCTCTCCATTTCCTGGAGTCTCTCAACGCCATGGCCAGAGGTTCAATTGCCAACGCGAACAACAATGGAGACAGCGGGCATCCCTGTCTTGTTCCCCTATATAGTCGGAAATACTCCGATCTATGTCGACCTGTAACTACGCTTGCCGTTGGAGCCCCATAAAGAAGTCTAACCCAGCTAATAAACCCGTTCCCAAACCCAAACCTCCTTAACACTTCCCATAAATACTCCCACTCCACCCTATCAAATGCCTTCTCTGCGTCCATTGCCGCCACTATCTCTGCCTTCCCCTCCACTGGGGGCATCATTATCACCCCCAATAGTCGTCGCACGTTAACATTCAGTTGTCTCCCTTTTACGAACCCTGTCTGGTCTTCGTGCACCACCCCCGGGACACAGTCCTCTATCCTCGATGCCAGTACCTTTGCCAACAATTTGGCGTCCACGTTCAATAATGAAATGGGTCTATAGGACCCGCACTGCAACGGATCTTTATCCCTCTTCAAAATTAACGATATCGTCGCCTCCGACATCGTCGGGGGTAGAGTCCCCCCTTTCCTGGCCTCATTGAACGTCCTCACCATCAACGGGGCCAACAAGTCCACATATTTTCTGTAATACTCCACCGGGAACCCGTCTGGTCCTGGGGCCTTCCCTGCTTGCATGCTTCCCAGTCCCTTAATAACCTCGTCCACCCCAATCGGTGCCCCCAGCCCTACCACCCCCCGCTCCTCCACTTTCGGGAACCTCAATTGGTCCAGGAACTGCCGCATCCCCTCCTCTCCCTCTGGGGGTTGAGACCTATACAGTTCCTCATAGAAGGTCTTGAACACCTCATTTATCTTTCCTGCCCTTCGCACCGTGTCTCCCCTTTCGTCTCTAATTCCTCCTATCTCCCTCGCTGCTGCCCTCTTTCGCAATTGATGAGCCAACAGGCGACTAGCCTTTTCCCCATATTCATACCTCCTCCCCTGTGCCTTCCTCCACAGTACCTCCGCCTTTCTGGTGGTCAGAAGGTCAAATTCTGTCTGGAGTCGTCTCCTCTCCCTGTACAATTCCTCCTCCGGGGTCTCTGCAAATTCCCTATCCACCCTTAAAATCTCCCCCAGTAATCTTTCCCTTTCCTTGGCCTCTGTTTTCCTTTTGTGGGCCCCAATGGAGATCAGCTCTCCTCTGACCACCGCTTTTAGTGCTTCCCATACCACTCCCACAGGGACCTCGCCGTCGTCATTGACCTCCAGGTATCTCTCAATACACCCCCGCACTCTTGCACACACTCCCTCATCTGCCATCAGTCCCACATCTAATCGCCAGAGTGTTCTCTGCTCCCTTTCCTCTCCTAATTTCAGGTCCACCCAATGTGGGGCATGATCCGAAACCGCTATGGCTGAGTACTCAGCTTCTTCCAGCCTAGAGATCAACGACCTTCCCAAAACAAAAAAATCTATCCGGGAGTACACTTTATGGACATGGGAGAAGAAGGAAAACTCCCTAGCCCTAGGTCTAAGAAATCGCCATGGATCCACTCCCCCCATTTGGTCCATAAACCCCTTAAGTACCTTGGCCGCTGCCGGCCTTCTTCCGGTCCTTGAGCTGGATCTATCTAGCCCCGGGTCCAGCACCGTATTAAAGTCCCCTCCTAAAATCAAGTTTCCTACCTCCAGCATCCGTCTCATAAATCCCGCATCGTCCCAGTTTGGGGCATACACATTAACCAACACGACCTCCATTCCCTCCAGCCTGCCACTCACCATTACATATCTACCTCCGCTATCTGCTACGATGTTCTTTGCTTCAAATGCTACCCGTTTCCCCACCAAAATGGCCACCCCTCTATTCTTTGCGTCCAGTCCTGAGTGGAACACCTGTCCCACCCATCCTTTCCTTAGCCTAACTTGGTCCGCCACCTTTAGGTGTGTCTCTTGGAGCATAACCACGTCTGCCCTTAGTCCTTTCAAATGCGCGAGCACTCGGGCCCTTTTTATCGGTCCGTTCAGGCCTCTCACGTTCCACGTGATCAGCCTCACTAGGGGGCTACCTGCCCCCCTCCCGTGTCGACTAGCCATTACCTTCTCTAGGCCAGTCCCATATCCCGCCTCCGCGCTCCCGCTCGCTCCCCCAGCGTCGCACACCATCCCCGCCCACCCTTCTTTAGCCATTTCCTTTTGGATTTCCGCAGCAGCAACCCAGTTGTCCCCCCCCTCCCCCTCCCTCCCCCCCTCCCCGCTAGATCTCTTTCTAGCATGATTGCTCCCCCCATATTACTTCCGTAAGTCAGCTGACTTCAACTGACCCCGGCTACTTCTGCTCACTCCTCGACCCCCCCCGTGTGGGGAACGCCCATCCGCCTTGCGCCTGTCTTCCCGCCTTATTCTTTCTGGCGTGGGAACATCCCTTTACCTGACCCGCCTCTTATGGCGCAGCTCCCTTTCCCCTCCCCCTCCCCTTCCCCATTCTCCAACTATGTCCCGTCTTTCCCCACTCACCGGCGCCCACATTTCCCCAATGTCTCCCCCCTTCCCAATTTACTTCTCAATTAACTTCAACCATAACATTAACAATAACATTTCCTGCAGCATCAGTCCCTCAGTTCCGATCCAATTTCTCTTCTTTGATGAAGGTCCATGCTTCCTCCGCCGTCTCGAAATAATGGTGTCTCTCCTGATACGTGACCCATAGTCTTGCCGGCTGTAGCATCCCGAACTTCACCTTCCTTTTATGCAACACCTCTTTGGCTCGGTTGAAGCTCGCCCTCCTTCTCGCCACCTCCGCACTCCAATCCTGGTATACCCGTACCACTGCATTCTCCCATCTGCTACTCCGCACCTTTTTAGCCCATCTCAGGACCTCTTCTCTATCCTTAAGGCGGTAAAATCGCACGATTATCGCCCTGGGTGGTTCTCCCGCTTTTGGTCTTCTCGCCGGAATCCGATTTGCCCACTTCACCTCCAAGGGGCCCGTTGGGGCCTCAGCACCCATCAGTGAGCTCAGCATCGTACTTGCGTACGCTCCACAGTCCACTCCTTCCACACCCTCAGGGAGACCCAGTATCCGAAGGTTCTTCCTTCGCGCTCCATTTTCTAGGGCTTCGATCCTTTCAGTACACTTTTTATGAAGTGCCTCGGGCGTCTGTGTCTTAACCGCCAGGCCCAGGATCTCGTCCTCAATATCTGTCACCTTTTGCTCCACCACGCGGAGCTCTGTCTCCTGGGTCTTTAATGTCTCCTTGAGCCCCTCAATTGCCTGTAGCAACGGGGTCAGCACCTCCCGCTTCAGCAGCTCCACGCACCGTCTCACAATTTCATCCTGCTCAGGCCCCCATGTCGCCTGCGCTTTCTCCGCCGCCATCGTGTACTTCTCTCTTTCTGACCCTTTGGTCGACGATTCCTCGCGCTGCAGCCGCCGCCGCCGGTTTTTTCCTCCTTCGTTTGGGGGGGACTCCCTTCTCACACACCCCACACCAGGTTGCGTCGTCGAAAAATTCCCCGTTGGGGATCTTAAAAGAGCCCGAAGGTCCGTCGGAGCTGGAGCCGCTGAAGCGTGCGGCTAGCTAGGCATCACCGCAACCTTCAGTGGCCTTGATGAGGTCTTTTCACAGTTGTTCCCTCTGCTGCTAGAATTCACCTTTGATACAGGCCCTCAGGTCATCTTGCAGCTTTAAGCTTGCCCTTCCCCCGCCTGCATGCTGGAAGAGGCCCTGTTTATCCTGCAGTTGCAGCCAAATCTTTTACTGTTTCTGCCGTGTCTGGCAACCCAGAGACATACCCTTCCTGGGGGACACTGTCGGGGGAATATTGCAGCCTTCTTCCCACACCGGGAAATGTCAAACAAATGCCGTGGGGGCCCTGTAAAAGAGCCCAAAAGTCCGTTCCAAGCAGGAGCTGCCGAATATGCGACCTAGCTCTGCATAGCCGCACCCGGAAGTCGGCTCTGTCTTCATTAATACCCGGCCAATATACCGCCTCTTGGGCCCTCCGTCTGCATTTCTCGACTCCCAAATGGCCTTCGTGTAGTTGATTAAGAATCATCTGGCGCATGCTGTGCGGAATGACAATCCTGTCTAACTTCATAAGGACCCCGTCAATGTTGGTAAGGTCATCTCGCACATTATAAAACTGCGGGCACTGCCCTTTGAGCCACCCTTCCGCCATGTGGCGCATCACTCGCTGCAGAAGGAGGTCAGTCGCTGTCTCTGCGCATATGTGGGCCAGACTTGGGTCGTCAGCCGGCAGATTTGCTGCTGTCAGAGTAACGTGTGCCTCAATTTGACATACGAACCCCTCCGCATCTGGTGGTGTACTCACTGCTCGGGAGAGCGTGTCCGCCACGATGAGATCCTTCCCAGGAGTGTAGATCAGTTCGAAATCATACCTCCTGAGTTTAAGTAAGATGCGCTGGAGGCGAGGGGTCATGTCGTTCAGGTCCTTGTTTATTATGTTGACCAGGGGCGGTGGTCAGTTTCGACCGTGAATCGTGGAAGACCATACACATAATCGTGGAACTTGTCCAATCCAGTTAACAAGCCCAGGCATTCTTTTTCTATTTGCGCGTAGCGCTGTTCCGTAGGGGTCATGGCTCGTGAGGCATATGCAACCGGGGCCCATGACGACGTGCTATCTTTCTGCAAGAGCACTGCTCCAATACCAGATTGGCTGGCATCCGTTGAGATTTTTGTGGGGCGAGCCGTGTCGAAGAACGCCAACACTGGTGCCGTGACCAGTTTGTGCTTGAGCTCCTCCCATTCCAGCTGGTGCGATTGTTGCCATTGGAATTCTGTTGATTTCTTCACGAGATGGCGCATAGCCGTTGTATGAGAAGCAAGGTTGGGAATGAACTTCCCAAGGAAGTTGACCATGCCCAAGAATCTTAGGACAGCCTTCTTGTCAGCCGGCCGTGGCATGGCTGTGATGGCGCTAATTTTGTCTGCATCGGGACGGACCCCTGATTGCGAGATGTGGTCCCCGAGGAACTTCAGCTCAGCCTGGCCAAAAGCACACTTGGCGCGGTTGAGACGCAGGCCATTTTGTCGTATGCGGGCGAAGACGCGTCGTAGACGATGCATGTGCTCCTGCGGAGTGGTGGACCAAATCATGATATCGTCCACATATACACGTACCCCTTCGATGCCTTCCATCATCTGCTCCATGATTCGGTGGAAAACCTCAGTGCCGAGATGATGCCAAATGGCATCCGGTTGTAGCAGAATCTGCCGAAAGGGGTGTTAAACAAGCATAGCCTTCGGCTGGCCGGGTCCACTTGGATCTGCCAAAATCCTTTGGACGCATCCAGTTTGGTAAATATTTTGGCTTGGGCCATCTCGCTGGTGATTTCCTCTCGTTTGGGGATTGGATAGTGTTCCCGCATAATGTTGTTATTTAGATCTTCAGGATCTATGCATATGCGGATCTCGCCAGAGGGTTTTTTTACACAGACTATGGAGCTGACCCATGGCGTGGGCTCCGTGACCCTGGATAGGACCCCTTGGTCCTGAAGAGCCTGCAGCTGCAACTTGAGGCGGTCTTTGAGTGGCGCAGGAACCCTGCGAGGTGCGTGAACGACCGGGATGGCGTCCGGTTTGAGGCAAATCTTGTAAGTGTATGGTAATGTCCCCATGCCTTCAAATACCTCCTGGTTGTGAGCAAGGAAGGAATGGAGATTTGCGTGGAACTCAGCATCCGGGAAGTCGGATATCTCATCTGGAGAGAGAGACATAATGCGCTGTACCAGGTGAAGGACCTTACACGCCTGTGCGCCCAGTAACGAATCTTTTGATGAGCCAACAACTTCGAAGGGGAGTGTGGCCGTGTGCGTTTTGTGAGTTACCTGTAGCTGGCAAGAACCCATGGACGGGATGACGTTCCCGTTATAATCAACCATCTTGAGCCGGGATGGCGTGATGGGTGGTTTGACCTTCATGGCCTGGAATTCAGAATGTGCAATCAGGTTGGCGGATGCACCGGTGTCCAGACGGAAGGTGACGTGCAATCGGTTGACCGTTAGGGTGGCACTCCACTCATCGGCTGGATTGATGGCGTTCACCCTGTTTACATCGATGACGGAAACCCGGAAGGCATCCTGGTCATCTGCATCATTTAGCTGGAAGTCTTAATGCGAGGGCTGGACGGTCCTGACGTGTCTGCGAGGTTGTCGGAGATGTGTAGGATCCATGGGTTGAGCCGCACGACAGTAGGCAGCATAGTGGCCCATCTTGCCACATCGGAGGCACTGTCGGTTTTTAGCAGGACATTGCCCTTTTAAGTGTACAGCTCCACAGTTGCCGCACGTCATGACGCACGGCGTTCGTTGCGCCACTGCGCATGCGCAGTGCGATCTTGCATTGGGCGCGCCTGTGCGGTGTGTCCCTCGATGTTGCCATTGGTTTTGGCGCGCACAAGCACGGGAGACCGCGAAAAGTGCGGGAAACGGCCGCTCTCGTCGGGGCCGCGGGTCGGGAGATAATCGATGGCCTGGATGCGTTCGGCGTCGTGGGCGGCCTGGCTTGCAGATTCGACGGCTGGGGACCCCCTCCGTGCCAATTCGGATGCCTGAAATCGGGCAAAACGGCTGGTTGCATTCTCGTGGAGGACACAGGCTTCCACTGCTGGCGTAGGCCACTGGAGGCAACGCTAAAAACAATCTGGTCCCTGAACATGGACTGTGAGGTGTTGCCATAACCGCAGGACTGCGCTAGAATTCGGAGGTGCGTCAAAAAGGGTTGAAAAAGTTCCTCCTTACCTTGCAGGCGTTGCTGAAAGAGATATCTTTCAAAACTTTTATTCACTTCAACGTTAAAGTGCTGGTCTAGCTTGAGGATGACTGTGTCATACTTGGATTGGTTTTCGCCTTCTTCGAACACCAGTGAGTTGAAGACATCTATGGCGTGCTGACCTGCGTAGGAGAGGAGCATTGCAATCTTTGTTTCGTCCGAGGCACTCTGTTTCTCGTTGGCTCGGATGTACAGGTCGAATCACTGCTTGAAGAGCTTCCAATTGGTACCAAGGTTCCCCGCGACTTGCAACGGCTGCGGTTTATTGGTGAGGTCCATGTCCAGAATGGCAGGTTAGTCGGCAGGTATCGATCCACTCCTGTACCATGTGGTGTTGGGCGTTCTGACACACAGATGAGCCAACACAGTTGTATTTGGTGCAACGCTGTTTTATTCAAACTAACTATCTACAGTTTTGTCTTGATACTCTGCACGTGGGGACTCCCTGTCTGTGATGTTAAAACAGGTCTTGTCGTTGTTCTTGTCCCCAGATTTACTACCCACCAGGTGTCGTGTTTGTCCTTTTATACTGTCCCTGTCTTTGTCTGTGATTGGTTGTGGTGTTGTGTGTTCTGATTTGTCTGTTGGTGTGTCTATCATGATGTGTGTGTTTGAATATCATGACAGCAAAGAGCCGGGGGACGCTGGGCTTGCCACTCCAGTGCTCAGCGGGGGGCGGTGGACACTTGGTTGGGGGTGTAGGACACTCCGCAGGGATGGGCCACCAAGGAAGGGTGGGGAGGAGGCGCTGGCGGGCAACCGGGGGGGCAACCGCGCACAGCACCACCAGGACAACTCCTGGATCATGTGTACCCGTTCCAAGGGCAAACCTTGTCCCTGCCAGTCTGCCCCACTGAACACCCATAACTCCCACTGACTGTCGAGGCGTCTGGCCGTGCAGCCGAAGGCTATTGCTAATAGGGAATTGGCATGTGGGAGTCATTGCCCAGCATCCTAATCATATTGTGAAGCCTGGACACTGCGAGAGGCAACACCACACATGCAGCAACCAACATTCAAACACCCAGGGCATGAGACACAGCTCTGGGGACATGTCCACGGCCGGAGGGTGGGTGAGTGCTATGGGGAAAGGACCAGTGCTTGGTCCAGGTGACTTTGTGTCAGTCGGTGTCCGGGGTACAGGGTCTGGTCTGGTGAGGGGTGCCCGCTGTGGCCAGGTGTGCGTGGGCAGGGCATTCTTGGTGGGGGAGAGGGAGTAATCACTGGGGGACTGGAGGGTCCCGGTTGGGAGCCACCGCTATTTTTCAGTCTAACACCCTCTCCCAATAACCTACAGATATTGAACACCATGGCAGGGATTTTGGACCCAGACCTTGCCCTGATGATGCTGCTGGTAATCCGGGCGGCCAGACGCCGGAGATGGCGGCAGCAGCAGCATCAACAGATGCTCAAGGTGGCGCCCCATGTGCCGGACACTGCCCCACACCCCGAGGCCACACCCAGCCGCCCATCAGGCCAGGGAGGGACCCAGAGGGGGTGTCCCGCAATGGCCCAGGATGTACAGGAATCATTGGCCATGTGAACAGATGACGGATAGCGTGTGCCATAAGAGGCTCCGCCTCAACAGGGAGATGGTGCAGCACCTGTGCCATGACCTCGCGGACTTGGCATGACATTGAATAGGAGGACACCCGCTCCCGGTGGCCGTCAAGGTCACTGCAGCCCTGAACTAAGGATCATTCCAGAGCTCGAACGGGGACCTGTGTGGACTCTTGCAAGCCACAACCCACAGGTGCACCGACAGGTCACGGATGCCTTGTTTGCTAAGGCGGAATACTATATCATCTTTGACATTAACCAAGCCCAGCAAGATGCCTGGGCAGCAGGTTTCTCCGCCATCGCCAGGGTGCCCCAGGTCTAGGAGGTAATAGACTGCACCCATGTTTCCCTGCGCTCACCGGGCCATGTGGGGGTACCCTATGTTAACAGGATGGGGTTCCATTTCCTCAACACACAGTCCGTGTGCAGCTACCAGATGAAGATCATGCACGTGAGTGCACATTTCCCGGGGAGTGTGCACGACCGCTACATCCTGGGGCAGTCGGTCATCCCCGGCCTCTTCAAGGAGCACCGCAGAATGGGTGGCTGGCTCTTGGGGATAAGTGGTACCCGCTGAGGACCTGGCTAATGACAGAGTACGGAGGCCGGAGATAGAAGCGGAGACCTGATGTACTGATGTCCATGTGGCCACTTGGGCTGTGATTGAGCGGTGCATCGGACTCCTCAAGATGCGGTTCCGATGCCTCGACTGCTCCGGTGGTGCATTCCAGTACACCCCCGGAGGGTCGTCCGTTTTGTGGTGGTCTGTCTGCTGGTACAGCAGTGGGGCGATGAGCTGGAGGTTGGTGATGAGGAATGTGTGGCCACCGCTGAGGAGGAGGATGAGGATAATGAGGCAGCGATGGACCAGCAGGAGCTGGAGGATGAGGCCGTGGAGGTACCTGAGGCCCAGCCGGAGGCTGCAGTATATGCGTTAGCAGCGAGAGTCCGGTAAGCCTGGAGGGCCAAGGAGTCCCTCAGACCCGCTTCAATTAGAGCGAGGCCTGGTCCATCATCTTTACCTTATCCACCGTCCCACTCCCATCTCCCAACCTCCCAGGGTCTGTGTTATATCACTCCAGGGTGCTGGGACTGTGTCGGCACCATCAACGGGTCACTGAGGAGGGTAAGGGGGTGATGGTAACTCGCAGAGCTCCTAAATCTATGCCATTGACTGACCCCTGCCTGTCTGCTGAATGCTCTCTCACACCCATTAACTGCATGCAGTGTACCCGGGGTGTGGTCGATGTCTATAGAGATTGGCCAAGGTTTCGGAGGCCGGCCCACATTGCGGACGAAAGTGACAAGCATCATACTGGTTGTGCACAAGTGTATTTATTGTGTGTAGCAATCCCCACTCTCCCGATGTGCCGTCCCCCCTCACCCACCTCTCTCTCACCCCTACCTACCCCCCCCCTCCCTCCCTCGGTTCCCTCAGTGATCTTCAATGTGCTTTGCCCTCCTAGCTCTACCACTACATCTAGGTGTGTCCCCAGGATGCACATCAGCAGTGGAGGCAGCCAGCTGCTTACCACGTCTCATGGTCTTCGATGCCCTTGGTGACCAGCTCTGGGGGCTCTAGGGGCTGGAGGGCCCGATGCATTTGTCGGCGGCACATGCACAGAGGAACATGACAATGTCCCAGAATGACATGACCGAGGCAGTGAGGGACGTGACTCACTCACTGAGGGATGTGACCCAGTCTCAGTGCTCCATGTCTGTGGGCATCAAGACCTTGGTGGAGATGAGGGTGGGCCTCCAGGATGTGCAGGGTAGGTGGATTGGCCACGCTAAACTGCTCTTTAATTGGGAGAAAAAAAAATTGGGTACTCTAAATTTATTTTTAAAAAGAAAATAGAAGCAAGAGTAGGCCATTCGGTCCTTCAAGCATTAACTACAACTAGTTTTAGCCACTCACAATATTGACCTCATGCTCAGGTATCCAGCCAATCAGCAGCAAGGTTACCACTGGCTGGATGCTGAAACTATTTAAACAGCAAATAGCACAAAGCAGCCTACATTGCCATCAGCTTAGGCAGATCAATCTCTCATTATAATCCATGTTCCTGATTTTGGGGACTATCCAACCTAGCACTCTCACAAAAATTGTAAATGTTGATATTCTGGAATGAAAGCGTAAAATGCTGGAAGTGTAGAGCATCTGCAAAGGGGAAAGCAGTATAGTATTCAATGGTTTGAATGGTTAATATACCATCCATCAAAATAAGAAATTGAAATATGACAGTAACTTAATTATGATGAATAAAACAAAAGGAAGGACAAAAGAACACTCCTGTGTCATCATAATGCATGTAACAACCATTCATTTATCGCTTCCCATTACCGTCCTGTGTGAGAAAATGTTTTAAAATTCAATATGCTGTATTCACTTGTAACGATGCAGTATCTCTGTAGATTTTGGAGACCAAGCATACATATGACCACTTTGTGAAGTGTTCCTTTGTGCCATCCTCTGAGGAATTTTGCCTTGATTTGTGAGCCAAAGGACAACATAGACGTCCTATAATCTATTTCTCTTGTTCGTCTTTGCGATGGAGTTTGTGGGGCTGGGCGATTCAGTCAGCTCAGTGGATAGCTTTAGTGTATCCTGCAGATAGTACATCCTGTAACCAAAGTGCACCAATGGTGGAGGGAATGAATATTAGGTCCAGTGGCAGGAACAATCTAACTGCCCTGGATGACTATCCTTGTAGCTGCATCCATCCAAGAGAGTGATGAGCATGTCATCATGCTGCAGACTTGATTATTATACATGTTTGCGAGACTTCAAGGGCGAGGAAATCAAACATTCTTTTCAGACAACCAGCCTCTGTCTGGCTTTGATACCCACTTTGCTGATGTGGTTTATGTGACAATATGTGTATTGTATGATAAATGAAGGGTTCACAATTTAATGTGAACGCATCCAACCACTAGATGGTGATCAAGAGCATCTGGATCACGTGATACCCCCGATTCTGGGAGCAGGTTATTAGGGGGATAGAGAGTAGTCGGGTTTTCAGAAGCTCTGTAGATAGAATCACAGGCTTAGTGTATTTTGTAATATCAATATCATAGCGATTAATTCAAATCTATTTAGTTGTCGTGTTAATAAATTAGCTTTGTTTTAGACATAGCTTGATGTTCTTTGTGAGACGCTACACTTCAAAGCCATCCTCATCCACAAAGCAAAGAACATCTCAGTTCATCCAGCTCGGGCGATGGTCAATGTTGCTATCTCATAGTGGCGACAGGTGATGCTGCTCAAGGTTGGATCTTGTTGGAGATGGCCATTACCTGTATGTATGTTATCTTCCCCTTAGCAGCTCAAGCCTGGAGTTGACAAGGTCATCCTGTAAGATGACATGAGTGGTTTCATTATCGAGGAGCTGTGAAATGAAGCTGAAGACGACAGCATCAGCAAACAGCTTCACTTGTGATCTAACGATGAAGGGAATGTCATTTCTGCTACTTTCACTGCCCAGTGAATTTCAAAATCTGATCTGCCTCGGGAATTTGGTCCAATGTGCCATTGCTAAGCTCCGCTTGAGATGAGGGGCTTATCTTATGGAGAAAGGTTGAACACGTTGGGCTTGTACCATTGAAGTTTAGAGAATGAGAGATGATCTTCTTGAAACATATACGATCCTGAGGGGATTTGATAAGGTGGAGATAGGGACAGTGTTTCCACTTGTGGGAGAGATGAGAATCAGGGGATGCAGTTTAAGAATAGGGGGCAAAATTCTCCGGAAACGGCGCGATGTCCGCGACTGGCGCCCAAAACGGCGCAAACCAGACGG
The DNA here is from genome assembly GCF_047496885.1 of Scyliorhinus torazame. Taxonomy (NCBI): domain Eukaryota; kingdom Metazoa; phylum Chordata; class Chondrichthyes; order Carcharhiniformes; family Scyliorhinidae; genus Scyliorhinus; species Scyliorhinus torazame. Next base: position 271,651,421 of record NC_092709.1, read on the forward strand.
GCATAGCGCCGCCCCAAAGGTGCGGAATGCTCCGCATCTTTGGGGGCCGAGCCCCAACCTTGAGGGGCTAGTCCCACACCAGACTAATTTCCGCCCCGCCAGCTGGCGGAAAAGGCCTTTGGTGCCCCGCCAGCTGGCGCGGAAATGACATCTCCGGGCGGCGCATGCGCGGGAGCGTCAGCAGCCGCTGACAGCTTCCCACACATGCGCAGTGGAGGGAGTCTCTTCTGCCTCCGCCATGGTGGAGACCGTGGCGGAGGCGGAAGGGAAAGAGTGCCCCCATGACACAGGCCCGCCCATGGATCGGTGGGCCCCGATCGCGGGCCAGGCCACCGTGGGGGCACCCCCCGGGGCCAGATCGCTCCGCGCCCCCCCCCAGGACCCTGGAGCCCGCCCATCGCCGCCTTGTCCCGCCGGTAAGGTAGGTGGTTTAATTTACGCCGGCGGGACAGGCATTTTAGCGGCGGGACTTTGGCCCATTCGGGCCGGAGAATCGAGCTGGGGGGCCCGCCAACAGGCGCGGCGCGATTCCCGCCCACGCCGAATCTCGGGTGCCGGAGACTTCGGCAACTGGCGGGGGCGGGATTCACGCCAGCCCCCGGCGATTCTCCGACCGGCGGGTGGTCGGAGAATCTCGCCCCAGAAGTCCACCGTTTAAAATGGTGTTGAGGAGAAATTTGTTCTCTGAGGGTTGTTGGTGTATAGAATGCTCTTCTCCCGAAAGCACTGAAGGCTGGGTAATTGAATTTATTCGAGGCAGAGTTAGACAGGTTTTTGATAGGCGAGGGAGTCAAGTATCATGAGGGCAGGCAACAACGTGCAGTTGAGACCACAGCCAGATCAGCCATGTTTTGTTGAACGGGGGAGCAGGCTCGAAGGGCTGAATGGCTCACTCCTGCTTCTCAGTACAAAGTTCCTCTGTTTCTATTGAGATACGTCTGCTGAGATCAAGATTTTGGAAGCTCGCTAAAGGTGGGAATGGAGACAGGTGGCCTGAAATCTCCTGCTGCCAGCCGGCACATTGATTGCTCCTGCCGCTGGGCCATTTTTTTAGGAGAATGGGTCAGTGGTGAGACTGCCACCTGCCTGCAATTGGAGACTAGATAATTGATAGCATTAAGGGACCTATTAAGGTCCTTTTCCTGTGATGATGAATCGTCCAATTAGAAAGTGGGTACCCTGCAACGGCCAAAAGAAGGCGGCCTCCCAGCTGCCCTGTGGGGGTCCATATTTCTCAGTGCTGAATGGCCCCATGTCAGTCCTTCCATATTGTGAACCCGCTGCCATCCTTTATTGGATGACGGTTGCACCCTTTAGTCTTTAATTGGCCAATCCAACAACATTCTTGTGTGTGTTATGCCCATACCATGCAGTGATGGGACCCAGAAATGATTCCAGTGTCAGGGTCTCAGCCCCCCCAAAATATTCCTGCCCCAGGTGTAGATCCCATTGTGGGCCTCAAATGACGTTGAGAAGGAGAAGATAAAGAGCCATTAATTCCTTAAGGTTTAAGTACCACTCGAACAAGAGCCATACAAGGCTCCAAATCAAATATTTAAAAAAAATAAATCCTGGTTTGTTTTCTTCGGCTTGATTTGAGCCTGTGAATGAGCATGTTGAATGGTGTAAGAGAGAAGTGAGACTGCTAGGTAGTACCTCAGGAATTTTTACCGTACCATGTTATAGAATGTGGCTGAATGCCTGCTGATCAAGCTCCAGTTTACACAAAAGGCCCAGTATGTGCTCAAGCCTATCGGGATAGTTTTGATTCCCTGAAAATAATAATTTGAACTATTGGATGGATATCGTTGTTCATTTGCGATAATCATCAGACATTTGGAACGCTAACATTTATTTTCTAGTGGGGTTGACAACGTTACCAAATTAACAAGCACATCCAGGGCCTGCTCAGCAAAACAATTATTTTCAATTATTGCTCTACCATTACTTTACAATTTTGCATACTTCACTGAGTAAAACAGTGATAAGCAACTTGTTGGTGACTTAACAAGTGTGAAAGAAGCTTTATTAAAATTCATTATGATCTTCTGTTGTTCTTACTATTGAAATTGGGTTACATGAAATCATTTGCTGCACAACTTTCTCACCTACTGCTTCTAGTTTGTTATTAAAGTCTACCAAATTGTTGTTGTCAGCCTTCCATCTTGCGAGATGATGGCTTGTGCTGTGGTTGTCAATTCTATGTTCAGCTTGTTTTGGCTCAGGAGCCGTACTCTGGCATGGCCATCTCTGCTGTATTTGCTGCAGAAGAAGAAAGTGGGCTAAGCAGATGCATAATGCATCATGCATTGATCTCTGTTTTCTTTGGATCCTTGACCGTTTCTACTCGCCTGTTGTTTTGCCCTTCCAAACAGTCTGCCTCCAGGCGTCATAGCCATCAGTGACCATCTCCCAGTTATCGTGTCGATGTCCACCATCTTCATATCTTCTTTGCAGGTGTTCTTGTAGCAGAGGTATGGGTGACCAGCAGGTTGTGATCCAGTGACCAGTTAATTATACAGAAAGCATTTTCTATACATGCGTTGTCAATCTGATGAATATAGCCGAGTCGGTGCCGCAGATATTTTTGGTTTAGTAATGAGTATATTGTAGTGGAATTAGAACCCTCCAGGATCTCTGAGTGGTGATCTGTCCTGCCAGCAGATACCGAGGATATGTCTGAGGCGGCAAAGGTGGAAACTGTTCAGCCTTTTCTCCTGGCTAACACAAGTTTCTTTGTTATTGTTCGTTATTTCGAGCACTGAAGGAGGCCATTCATCCCATCATGTCTGCACTGGCTCCCAAAGGAGAAACCTAATGAGTCCTATTCCACAGCCCTATCTCCATAGCTTTCAAATATATATCCAGTTCTCTTTTGAAACGACCTCTGGAATACACCTCCACCATTCTCCCAAGCAGCGCATTGCAAACCCCAACAATTCTGAGTAAAGATGTATTGCCTCATTTCACTCCTAGCTCTCTTGCTGACCATCTTGAAATTATGACCCATAGTCACAGATATACCAACTAGTGGAAACAGAATATCCATCTTTACCTTGTCAAAATTGTTCAGAATTTTGAACACCTCAATAAGGCCACTCCTTAATCTTCTCTGCTCCAAGGAGAACAAGTCCAATTTCTCCAATCTTTCCTTCTTTCTAAAATTCCTCATTCCTGGTGTCATTCTAGTAAATCTCCTCTGCACTTTCTCAAAGGTTTTAACCTCCTTCCTTAAATAAGGTGCCCAGAACTGAACATAATACTCCAAATGTGGTCTGACCAATAATATGTAGAGGTGTAGCATTACTTCCTTGCTTTTATATTTTATGCCTCTATTTATAAACCCAAGAATGCTATAAGCCTTCTTAACAACTGTATCAACTTGCGTGGCCACCTTCAGAAAATTATGCACTTGAACCCCGAGGTCCATCTGCTCCTGCACTCCTCTCAAAGTTGTACCATTGAGCCTACATTGTCTTCCCATGTTTCTTCTACCAAAAGCATTACCTCACATTGACGTTCATGTGCCAGGTGTCTGCCCATTTGACCAAATTGTCAATGTCCGTCTGAAGTTGCTCAGCATCATCCTCACAATTCACTCTTCTCCCTAGCTTAGTATCATCTGCAAATTTAGAGATTTTGCCCCCAACACCCACTTCTAAATCATTTATAAAAATAAGAAAAAGCAAGGGTCCCAACACTGTGCCCTGGGGAACGTCACTTTCAACTCGTCTCCAGTCTGAGAAATGCCCATCTATACCTACCCTCTGTTTCTTAGCTAACATTTAATCCATGCTGCCAAGGACCCATCAATCCCAAACATTTTTAATTTGCTAACCAACCTTCCATGTGGCACTGTATCAAATATATATACAACATCCATAGCACTACCTTCATCCACTGCCTGTGTTACCTTGTGAAATAACTCAATTAAATTTATCAGACACAACCTGCCCTTGACAAAGCCATGTTAGCTGCCTTGTATTAATTTATTTTTCTCTAAGTGTATATTTATCTCATCCCGTATTATGGCCTCCATCAGTTTTCCCACTATTGATGTCAAGCTGACAGGTCTGTAGTTTCCTGGGTTATCCTTTGCCTCTTTCTTAAACAACGGCAAGAAGTCTTACAACACCAGGTTAAAGTCCAACAGGTTTGTTTCGATATCATTAGCTTTCGGAGCGCTGCTCCTTCCTCAAGTGAATAAAGAGGTATGTTTCAGAAACATATATATATAGACAGATTCAAAGATGCCAGACAATGCTTGGAATACGAGCATTCGCAGGTGATTAAATCTTTACAGATCCAGAGATGGGGTAACCCCAGGTTAAAGAGGTGTGAATTATCTCAAGCCAGGATAGTTGGTAGGATTTTGCAGGTCAGATGGTGGGGGATGAATGTAATGCGACATGAATCCCAGGTCCCGGTTGAGGCCGCACTCATGTGTGCGGAACTTGATTATAGGTTTCTGCTCGGCGATTCTGCGTTGTCGTGCGTCCTGAAGGCCGCCTTGGAGAACGCTTACCCAGAGATCAGAGACTGAAGGCCCTTGACTGCTGAAGTGTTCCCCGACTGGAAGGGAACATTCCTGCCTGGTGATTGTCGCGCGATGTCCGTTCATTCGTTGTCGCAGCGTCTGCATGGTCTCGCCAATGTACCATGCTTCGGGACATCCTTTCCTGCAGCGTATGAGGTAGACAACGTTGGCCAGGTCGCATGAGTCTGTACCGCGTACCTGGTGGGTGGTGTTCTCACGTGTAATGGTGGTATCCATGTCGATGATCTGGCACGTCTTGCAGAGATTGCCATGGCGGGGTTGTGTGGTGTCGTGGTCACTGTTCTGATGGCTGGGTAGTTTGTTGCAAACAATGGTTTGTTTGAGGTTGCACGGTTGTTTGAAGGCAAGTAGTGGGGGTGTGGGGATGACCTTGGCAAGATGTTCATCTTCATGTTTATGTTCATCTTAAACAACAGCATCACATTTGCAATCCTCCAGTCCCCCGGGACTAATCCTATGTTCAGAGAGACCTGGAAAATTTCCGTCACAACTCCACAATATGCTACCTTAACTCTCTCAGCAATCTAGGATGCATCCCATTCGGGTCTGGCGACTTCTCTACTTGGAGTGAGCCAGCCTTTGTCCAGGTTTTACAATTGTAGAGGAGTATGCTGGGGATAGAATTGCAGTTTTGTGTCCTTAATCAGCTTGCTGTTCTGCACTCTCTCACTTACCTTGGACACAACACTCTAACTGAGGAAATTTAGGTGTAAGATTTTAGCATTTACTTGGATTCCAATAAGAAGTAAGCAAGAATTCCTGAACAAAATATGAACCCCATTCCCTACATTTTCAATGTTGTCTCTCCTATTATTGCAGGTCCCAACTATTTTGATATCCAGATTTTATAAATCCTGAAACAGAATAATCTTTTATTCAGACTTCCAAATGAATAAAGCGTTAATTTTACTTGTCACAATGAATTGTTTAGAGTTTGAGTTAAGCAGAGTTACATATTACCGTTTCACCACCTCACTTTTATTCAATAATGCCTGACACTGATTGATTATTTTACTAAACAGCAATTATAGACACTAGCGTCATCAGTAACATGCAGTGGGTTGAAAGAACTTAACTCTATCTTTCCTGTCTATGTTACAAATATATATTATTTACAATATTCAAATGTATTGTTGAGGCCAATAAGAATTTTGTTCGTATATTTTTTAAGTGAGTCAGAACAAGACAGTTTATCTCAGACATTGAGGTGTTTATTCCGCAGCTACTGAATTGCAGTTAATATTTGTCATGTGCAGATAAGGGCAAAGAGAGTAAGGTGTTAGAACTGTGGAATATGGGGCGGGATTCTCCGATCCCATGCCGGATCGGAGAATCTCTGGGCGGGGGGGGGGGGGGGGGGGGGGGGGGGGGCGAATGCCGCGACACCGCTCCGACTCTGGCCCGTCAATTCTCTGGCAACCGGAGAATCGGCGGCAATAGCGCCGGCGCAGTCGCCGCGGCGCCGGTCGGGGGCCGCTCGAAGCGGCCTCCCCACGCGATGGGCCGTGTGCACGCCCAGTTCGGGCGAGTCCCACCGACGTTGTTCTCGTGTGGTCCTACCCGGCGGGACCTCACCTTTCTGGCTGCGGGGGCGGCCTAGTGGGGTAGAGGGGGGATCTGACTTCAGGGAGGGCCCTCCACAGTGGCCTGGCCAGCGATTGGGCCTCCCGATCAGCGGGCGGGCTAATCCCAGGGGGAGGGGGGGGCCTATGTTCCTCCACGCCGAGCCCCTGTAGGTCTCCGCCATGTTGCATCGGGGTTGGTGCGGAGACGGCAACCCACAGCATGTGCGAACTCGCGCCGGCCGTGCTCGCGCCCATATCGGCAGCTGGAGCTGCGTGAAGCGCTCCAGTGCCGTGCTGGACCCATGTGCGGCGCAGGATCGCTGATCCTAGGGGCCAGATGATGCCGTCGTAAAACATTTGGGCGTTTACGACGGCGTCAACACTTAGCCCCAGGATCGGAGAATCCCGCCCATGATCTCCATTCTCAGTCTTTTAACAAATAGTACAATAATCTCTTCATCTTTCCTCCAATTCAGATAATTTCACAAAACAAAATATACTCTTGATATTTCTGAGAAGCCAACTAATTATACTTATCTATTGCAAGAATTATTACTTTAATTATGGATTTTTTTTTAACCAAGAATGTTCAATATTTTTAAGCTTGTTCGTGTTATATATTTGGAGTCACAACCTTTCATTTCTATGTGAGGGTTCATTCTATATGGTGGAAATGTTTTCAGTTTTTTGAAAAAATTACTTCAATTATCTTCAGTGGCTTGTTATGGGCATAACAATGTCATTAACTTATAAATAACAGCAGGGTTGCATGGTGGCTCAGTGGTTAGCACTGTTGCCTCACAGCGCCGAAGACCCAGGTTTGATCCCGGCCCCGGGTCACTATCCATGTGGAGTTTGCACATTCTCTCTTTGTCTGCGTGGGTCTCACCCCCACAACCTAAAGATCTGCAGGATGTGGATTAGCCACACTCTATTGCCCCTTGATTGGGAAAAAAGAAATGGACACTTTAAATTAAAAAAAACTAAAAACCAAATACTGCGGTTGCCGGAAATCTGAAATAAAAAACGAAAATAGTGGATAAACCCAACAGGTCTGGCAGCATCTGTCAAGAGAAACAGAGATTATGTTTTGAGTCCAAATAAAGGGTCATTTTGATCCAAAACTTAGGGCTGGATTCTCTGCTTCACAACGTGGGAAGTACAAATCGCGATTGGGTGGAGAAACGCGCATAATTGAAAAATTGAGGTATGTGAGTGCACGGCGCCGATTCAGACGCCATGATCCGTCGCCTCGCTGGTGTCAAAATCGAAGTTTGCGTCCCGTGCCGATGGGTTCATCCAAAACCCTAATTTCCATGGATTTTAATATCTTTAGCAGGTTGGACACTTCATGCTCCACCCCTCCAGGATGCTCTATCCCACTTAGGCGGAAGTCACGTGGGCGTAAATTGGTGCAAGTATTTAAAAGCAGGGCCTGAGCATCATGGCTGTTGAGGGGGAGCGAGAAGATGAGAAAACTCTCCAAGATTCTCGGGCTTGCTGGGGGTTGGCTGCCTCAGCCGGGGTTGGGGGGGGGTTGTTGGGGGAGAGCGCGGAGTAGTGGGGAGCAACTTGGTGCCAGGTCCATGTACTCAGGGTATCCCCCTTGGGATCGGGTGGCCTGACTCTCACCGTCATTGTTTCAGTATATGGATTTACACACACCCCTTTGGTACCACTACAGGCCCCTGGCTGCTCACTCTGCTGACTGCTCACTGGGTTCTGTAAATGTTCACAGAGCTTCTAGTCATCTGGGAGCCCACCCAAGCTGCCCCTCTGGAAATCCTCAGAACCCAGCTGTATCACCAAGGGGATGGGTGTGTCCAAGCTCAATCAATGGCACACCAGGTGCTGCCATTCCTCAGTGCACTCATCAGAAGTGCTGTCGCACTGCAGGGGGAGCAGGGCAATAGCAGAGCTCACCACAAACTAAGAACACATGCAGCGTGGCCTTTGGTACCTTCCCTGGCACACTGTTCCTCTCAGGGCAGAGGCCTCACCAGTAACACTATCAGCTAGCCCACTCCACAGGACTGACAGCTGTCTCCAAGCCTGCCTGCCCGCCTCACCCCTGTTCACATCCATCCTGACCCCGGTCAGGTTGTCACAACTTGGGTGTCACACTCAGAACCCACGACACAATGCAGCTACACTCCCAGCAGACGCACACTTATCTCGCTCACCCCCATCCATAGGACCTGCCCACACACAAGCTTCTAATCATGGAGATGGTTGGTGGCACATGGTGACCTCTTCCATAACATAACCAGTTGGACCTTGCTGGCGGGAATACACACGGCCCACAGAATCACAGAATCAAAGAATAATATAGCACAGAAGAGGCCCTTCGGCCCATCCTGTCTGCACAGGCGCATGAAAAACCCCTGAACGACCTAACTAATCCGATTTGCCAGCACTTGACCCATAACCTTGAATGTTATGATGTGCCAAGTGCTCATCCAGGTACTTTTCCAAGGATATGAGGCAACCCCCCTCTACCACCCTCCCACGCAGTTCATTCCAGACTAGCACCACCCTCTGGGTAAAAAAGCTTTTCTTCAAATCCCCCCAAACCTGTTGCCCCTCACCTTGAACTTACGTCCCCTCATAACTGACCCTTCAACGAAGGGGAACAGCTGCTCCCTATCCACCCTGTCCATGCCCCTCATAATCTTGTACACCTAATCAGGTCACTCCTCAGTCTTCTCTGCTCCAGCGAAAACAACAAACCTATCTAACCTTTCTTCATAACTTAAATGTTCTATCCCAGGCAACATTGTTGTGAATTGCCTCTACACCCCTTCCAGTGCAATCATATCCTTCCTATAATGTGGTGACCAGAATTGCACACAGTACTCCAGCTGTGGTTTCACCAAAGATCTATACAACTCCAATATGACCTCCCTGCTTGTGTAATCAATGCCTCAGTTGATAAAGGCACGTGTCCCATTTGCCCTTTCCACCACCCCATTAACCTGCCCTTCTGCATTCAGTGATCTATGGACAAACACGCCAAGGTCTCTTTGTTCCTCGGAATCTTCCAGTGTCATGCCATTCATTGAATATTTCCTTGTCCCATTGCTCCTTCCAAAGTGTATAAGCTCACACTTTTCAGGGTTAAATTCCATCTGTCGCTTTTCTGCCCATTTGATCATCCCGTCTATATCTTCCTGTAACCCAAGACTCTCAACCGCACTGTTATCCGCCCGGCCAAGCTTTGTGTCATCACAAAACATACTGATCCTTCCCCCCACATGGTCATTTATGTCATTTATATAAATGTCAAATAACAGGGGATCTAGCACAGTTCCCTGTGGTACACCACTGGACACTGGCTTCCACCTGTCTGTATTCACCCCCTGACTCCTACAGCTGAGCCGATTTTGAATCCACATTATTACGTTACCCTGGGCAAAATTCTCTGATAATGGGGCTATGTCCCCACGCCCATAAAAAAATGGGCGTGAATCACGCTGGACTTTCCTGGAGAAGGTTTAGAGTTATTCTCCTACTTGAGGGGGGCTAGCAGGGCCCCAGAGTGCCCCTCGCAGCTCCGGCTGCCGATACGGGACCCTGCACTTCCGGCCGGGGGTCTGTGCATGTGCATGGCAGCGGTCTGTGGTGGCGGCCCCGCGCAACATGGCGGACCCACACCGCGGACCGACCCCGCCAACCTAGGCCCCGTCGATCGGTGGCCCCCAATCGTGAACTTGGACATCCTGAAGGTTGCCGTCGGTCACAAATAGCTCCGCCCCCCCCTACCACCGCGGGCGCGGACCGAGTCTGCAGCTACCACTCCGAGTGCCCGCCAGGTGGAACCATGAGTGAACGACGCCGGTGGGAACTCGGCCAGTTGTGGGCAGAGAATCGCCGCGGGGGCCTCTTTCAATGGCCCCCGACTGGCACCACGTCGACCGCGCGCGCGCGCGATTGGCGGTGATTCTCCGGCTGGAGAATCGTGAGAGCGGCGTCGGACCTGATCGCGGGCCCATTCTCCGCTCCTGCGCCGAGCGCGATTGCGGCGCGGAGGCTTGGAGAATCCCGTCCCCTATAAGACCATAAGACATAGGAGCGGAAGTAAGGCCATTTGGCCCATCGAGTCCACTCCACCATTCAACCATGGCTGATTTCAACTCCATTTACCCGCTCTCTCTCCATAGCCCTTAATTCCTCGAGAAATCAAGAATTTATCAACTTCTGTCTTCAAGACATTCAACGTCTCGGCCTCCACCGCCCTCTGTGGCAATGAATTCCACAGACCCACCACTCTCTGGCTGAAGAAATTTCTCCTCATCTCTGTTCTAAAGTGACTCCCTTTTATTCTAAGGCTGTGCCCCCGGGTCCTAGTCTCCCCTGCTAATGGAAACAACTTCCCTACATCCACCCTATCTAAGCCATTCATTATCTTGTAAGTTTCTATTAGATCTCCCCTCAACCTCCTAAACTCCAATGAATATAATCCCAGGATCCTCAGACGTTCATCGTATGTTAGGCCTACCATTCCTGGGATCATCCGTGTGAATCTCCGCTAGACCAGCTCCAGTGCCAGTATGTCCTTCCTGAGATGTGGGGCCCAAAATTGCTCACAGTATTCTAAATGGGGCCTAACTAGTGCTTTATAAAGCTTCAGATGTACATCCCTGCTTTTATATTCCAAGCCTCTTGAGATAAATGACAACATTGCATTTGCTTTCTTAATTACGGACTCAACCTGCAAGTTTTACCTTTAGAGAATCCTGGACTAGGACTCCCAAGTCCCTTTGCACTTCAGCATTATGAATTTTGTCACCATTTAGAAAATAGTCCATGCCTCTATTCTTTTTTCCAAAGTGCAAGACCTCGCACTTGCCCACGTTGAATTTCATCAGCCATTTATTGGACCACTCTCCTAAACTGTCTAAATCTTTCTGCAGCCTCCCCACCTCCTCAATACTACCTGCCCTGTATCCCATGTGCATTTGTCTTCTTTATACGTCTCCCATGTGAGACCTTGTCAAGGGCTTTGCTGAAACCCATGTAAACTACATCAATTGCACTACTCACGTGCTCAAAAAATTAATCAAGTTTGTTGGGACAAAGCCAAGCTGATGATTCCTGATCAAACCTTGCCTCTCCAAGTGGAGATGGATTCTCTCCTTCAGAATTTTCTCCAATAGTTTCCCTACCACTGATGTGATACTCACTGATCTGTAGTTCCCTGGCTTATCTCTACAACCTTTCTTAGATAGTGCGACCACATTAGCTGTTCTCCAATCCTCTGGCACCTTCTCCGAGGCCAGAGAGGAATTAAAAAGTTGGGTCAGAGTCCCTGGAATCTCCTCCCTCACTTCCCACAGCATCCTGGGACACAATTTATTCAGACCTGGAGCTTTGTCCACTCTTAAGCTGTCATGATATGCAAACATGCAGCTAATGAACACATAGAATAGGACACGACCAATGAGCAGTCAGGACACTCAGGGGTGGTATCTCACTATAAAAGGGATGAGGCACTCACACCCTGCCTCTTTCCACAGACCAACATCTACAGAGTGAGACAGGGTGTATCCTCAGCGTCACACCCCAGCACGTGGCCTAGAGCAAGGCTGGTTCAGTTAGACTGAGTTACTACATTTAGATTAGCAGAGAGTTGAACTCATTGAGAACTGTGCTAATAGTTCAATAAAACACATTGAACTCACTTCAAAGTCTGGAGCATCTTTTACTCAAAACTGCATCAAGTGGCAGCTTGTGTTGTTCCAAATTACATAACACAACATAAGCTTGCCAACACCTTGTCACTCGCTATCACAATTTGCTCAAGAACCTCACAATCTCTCTCCCCGAGTTCCATATTCACCTCCTCATTCTCTTGGGTGAAGACAGATATGAAGTATTCGTTCAACACCCTACCGATGTCCTCTGGCTCCACCCACAGATTTCCCTGTTGGTCCCTAATTTGTCCTACTCTTTCCCTGGTTATCCTCTTCTTCCCATTGAGATACTCACAGAATATCTTAGGATATTCTCTACTTTTACCAGCCAGAGCTTTCTCATATCCCTACATTGCTCTCCTAATTGCTTTCTTAAACTCCATCCTGCACTTTTTGTACTCCACTAATACCTCTGTTGATTTGCTCCCCTTGTACTTTCTAAAAGCCTCACTTTTCGTTCATACCGCATACTGAATGTCTTTGGTCATCCATGGGCTTCGGGGCTTGTTACGCCTTTCTATTACCCGAGAGGCAACATGTTGGGCCTGTACCCTCCACATTTCCTTTTAATAATAATAATAATAATAATAATAATCTTTATTAGTGTCACAAGTAGACTTACATTAACACTGCAATGAAGTTATGTGAAAATTTTGAACGCCCCCCACTGCTCCTCTGTAGATTTCCTCACAAGGAACTCTTTCCTTGGCCAGATCCTGCCTTATTTTACTAAAATCCTCTTTCCCATTCCACAGCCTTTTTTTGCAATTTGTCCATTTCTTTATCCAGAACAAGCTTAAATTGTACCACGTTGTGGGAGCTATCACGAAAATGTTCCCCAACCAACACATCAACCACCTGTCCGACTTCATTTGCCAGAATTAGGTCCAGCACTGCACTGTCCCTTGTTGGACCCTCTACACACTGAGCTAAAAAATTCTTCTGTATACATTTTAAGAACTCCACTCCATCTAAGCCCTTAACATAGTGACTATCCCAATTAATGATCGGAAAGTTGAAATCACCCAGTATAATTATCCTGTTATTATTTTTACACACCTCTGCGAATTGCACACATATTTGGTCCGAGATTTCCCACTGACTATCTCGGGGTCTATAATAAACACCTAGCAATGTGGCTGTCCCTGATCTGTTCCTAAACTCCACCCTGAAAGCTTTATTTGATGTCCCCTCCAAGATATCGGGTGGGATTTTGTCATCTGAAGGCAGAGTGTTGACGCCATCGTAAAAACTGGAGAGTTTAACAATGGCATCATCGGATCGCTATGTGCAGCGATCCTCTGCCTTACAGGAGGCCAGCACAGCACTGGAGCGACGCATGCCGCTCCAGCTGCCATACCAACGTCAAATGAACGCCGCGGGTCTGCACATGCGCGCTGTGACCGGTGCGAATGCGCACATGCGCACTGCGACCGGCGCAAATGCTGCATGCGCGGTAGCCTCCTTTTCCACGCCGGCCCCGACGCAAAATGGCGTAGGGCTACAGGGGCCGGCGCGGAGCAAAAGAGGCCCCCAGCACAAGAGGCCGGCCCACCGATCGATAGGCCCCGATCGCCAGCCAGGCCACGGTGGAGCCCCCCCCCCCGGGGTCGGAGCCCCCTCCCCCCCAACAGGCTGCCCCAGACGGGATGGATGGCGAGGTCCCTCCGGGTAAGACCAGATATGAACGGCGCCGGCGGGACTTGGGTTTTTTAGGCGGCCACCCGGCCTTGTGACCGGAGAATCGGCGGACTGGTGTCGGGGCGGCGTCGCGCGAATCGCGACCAGCCCAGTGATTCTCCGAACCGGCGTGGGCTGAGAGAATCCCACCCATCATCTCTCCTTACTGTAGTAATTGACTCCTTAATTATAATGCAATGCCTCCTCCACCTTTACCCCCTCCTCTGTCTCGCCCGAAGATTCTATATCCCTGGATATTGAGCTGCCAATACTGCCCCTCTCTCAACCACCTCTCCATGATGGCTACAATGTCACAATTCCAAGTGTCAATCCTTGCACTTAACTCATCCGTTTCATCTGTAATACTCCTGGCATTAAATAAGAGGCCATCCAGTCTTGTCTTACTCCCATGAAATCTACTACTGCTGTATTCCCTTTGACTTGATTGCTTTTCTGTGTTATGTACTCGCCACATCACAGGCCCAGTGCCACTCACTAATGGGGACAGGGATGCAGTGCAGATGTTAACATATCGAGAGGGCCGTGTTGGGGGAGGGGGTGGGGTTGCGGAGAACGTGTTGAGACGTATACCCGGTTTGTACATTGAAGGCTGAGGTATTAACTAGTTGCATTTCCACCAAATCTTTCAATAATTGTAATCCCCCTCCCCCAACAAATGGCTGCCTTGTGTTTTCTTTTAAAAACACACTTGTGATTTGTTTGAAACATCATTCCATGTATTTTGATTTAAGATAATTCTTTGAAGCTTTGCCTCACAACTCAGGGTGACTATGTAACCTGGTGGCTTTGGATGGGCAAGGGAATATGTCTTCTCTTTTCTCCCCTGCAGAAAATGAATTTTTGAGTACAGCCAGCTATGCTTGCCAATGACCTGGCTACATGCATTGCAGTTGCATGATGGCTGGAGGAACAAGGTGAACTCAGGGAGGATCCTGCACCAGAGGAGCCTAACCCAGAAGAACAGGGGCCAGTAGGTGAGGCTAAAGTGCCGGCCGTCTAACAGGCTTAGGAGGAGGTGCTAAGCAGGCGCCATGCCTGTCCTTTGTTTGAGCTGATGGACCAACTATGTCGCCAATGACTTTGGCTAACCAGTGAGACCACGTGCCACCTGTGCCAGATGGTGATGTCTCTGGCACCGTGGAGGTTTGTAGGAAGACACCTGTTCCCGGTTGCCATCAAGGTGACGGTCGCCCTGAACATGTACGCCTCTAGATCTTTCCAGGGTGGAGCGAGGACCTATGTGTGATTTTGCAAATGTCTGCAAACAGGTGTACCCACGATGTGATGGATGTCCGATGTGCCCAGGCATCGAACTATATAACCTTCCGTCTGATCCTGGCATGCCAGGATGCCAGGGCAGCAGATTTCGATGCCATCGCTGCCATGCTACAGGTCCAAGGGGTGATTGATGGCAAGCATGTACCCCCTATGAGCATCGGTTAATCAGGGGTGCCCTTCATCAATAGGAAGGAGTTCCACTCCCTGAATGTGCAGTTGGTATGTGACCACCAGCTGCACATCATGCATGTCTGCGCCCGTTACCCAGGCAGCGTGCACGATGCATGCATCCTGGTACACTCTGAGGCTCAACCTTCAAGGTGCTCCTTCAGGTAAAGGGTTGGTTCTTGGGCGACGAGTGGTGAAAGCTAATGACACCTGTCCAGATGTCCCAGACCGATACGGAGATCCATTGTAATGATGCCCATGCAGCATCCAGGAGCGTCATTGAGCACTGCATCGGCATCCTCAAAATGTGCTTCCGATGCCTGGATGGCTCTGGTGGGGTGCTTCAATATAGCCCCAGGGGGGTCAGAAGCATTGTGCAGTCCTGCCGCATCCTGCACAACATCGCACAGCGGAAGGACGGCATGGTGGAGGAGGAGGAAGAATGCCAGGCCTCATCTGGTGAGGAGGATGAGGAGGGTGTCAAGGACGACCTGGTTGTGAAGCCTGGGCAGGAAGTGCAGGCCACATAACATGTCATTCAGGGCTGTCGAACATGGGATCACCTCGTCACCTCCCGATTTGCCAACTAAATGGCCTGGCCACCAACAGCTCCCCCATCCTGCCCCACTTCTCCATTCCCCCCACCCCTTCCAAATGGAACCCCCTTCCCCATAACCGCTCACCCCTTCCCTGTCCCTCAGCCCTTCACTCTACCTTCCCTGTTCCTCCGGCCTTCACTCCACCTTCCATGTCCCTCAGCCTTTCACTCCTTCCCACTACCACAACTTCCCCCTCATTCGTTCAAGGATCCTACTCCATCACCACAAGGAGTTGATCCTGGTTGGCAGTATCAGCGGGTCCTGTCCACAGGACAAAGGACGATGATGACTCATTGTGAGATGAGCTCTGCTGCTCCTTATTATCTGACAAAGTCTGACTCCTGCTTTTAGTATCACATTCAACTGTCTTCTCAGATGACCCCTATATAACCTTAGGAGGGGGTGGTGTTCAGGAGATAGTGAATGGTTAGGGCTCACTCACTGTGTAATCTGAGGGTGACACTAGGTAGGATGTTCATGTGCATGGGGGACCTGTCCCACCCCATCCTCCAGCAGCCACACGCATCACCTGACACAACTCTATGCCCAGCCCATCTCTAATACTCAGTAGACAGAAGTTAGAGGCAGGTCGGACTGTTGGTACAAAAGTGTTCAGTGGTGACTGTGCCCTGACCCCTAACTATTGCCTATGTGCTACACCCATGCCACCTTAAATGCTCTCTACCTTTCTTATTTTATGTGGCCTACTGCTCCTTCTAGGTGTTACCCCAGACAGCGTGTCAGAAGTGGAGGCG
The DNA here is from genome assembly GCF_047496885.1 of Scyliorhinus torazame. NCBI lineage: Eukaryota > Metazoa > Chordata > Chondrichthyes > Carcharhiniformes > Scyliorhinidae > Scyliorhinus > Scyliorhinus torazame. The sequence continues at coordinate 271,667,738 of NC_092709.1, forward strand.
GCCGGCTTCATGTCTCCCCCTCTCTCCTGTGATGCGCTTGGCAGCTGTCCTCTGGAGGGTCTGGACCTGGATGGGTCTGGCCGACGTTCGGGTGCCACAGATGACAACTTATCACACTGTTCTGCCCACTGCCCATCAGATGCGCCAGTGTCAGGTGGGGAGGGGGGGCCGAGATTCAGAAGCGCTGTGGTGTTCCAACATCTTCCCTGCGAAAGGCACCGGCATGGGCACAATAGCTTCCTCATCCCCCGGATGCTTGGTGGCCCCTGGGTTACTCGATGGGATGGAGATGATGAGTATAGAGTGAACTCAGGTGGCTCCATCGTCACATGGCAGTGCCAGTCCTGGAGGCCCACCCTTATCTGAGCCAGGGGCTCGATGCACTTAACAATGGAGCACTGAAACTGGATCACTTCCCTCAGCGAATAAGTCATGTCCCTCACTGCCTCTGTCATGTCCTTCACTGGCTTAGTCATGTCCCTCTGTGACTGTGCCATGTCCCTCTGTGACTGGCTAAGGTCTGTCAGCGCCCGTCCTATGCTCTTGATGCTCTCAGCCATTGATCTTTGTGACTGGGCCACAGCAATGGCCATGTCATCCTGTGATTGGGCTCCCCTGTCCTGCGCGCGTGTGCCCCAAGCTTTGAATGCCTTGACCCATGGCTCTGATTTCTTGCCTTCGGCCTTCAACTGCAGACTCTACCCATTCAATGTTGGCCTGGGTACCACGCATTGTCGTCACCATCTCCGACGCTGGAAGACGTTGGACTGCTCCTGCACCTGTAGACGTTGGAAAGTTGTTGTCACCTGTGAATCAGTCATGAAACTAACAGAAAGCACTCTTTCACGTGGTCTATGAGCTGTCAATCATAGTTTATAAACTCGGGGGCTGCGTTAGCTCAGTTGGCTGGACAGCTTTTTCATAATGCAGCGTGAAGCCAGCAGAGCAGGTTCTATTCCTGTACCGGCTGAGGTTATTCATGAAGGCCCATCTCAACCTTGCCCCTCGCCTGAAGTGTGGTGATCCTCAGGTTAAATCACCACCAGTCAGTTCTCCCCCTTAAAGGAAAGTAGCCTATGGTCGTCTGGGACTCTGGCAACTTTACCTTCCCGATAAACATTGTGGATAGTTTCACCGCTGACTACATCAAAACCACTGAAGTGTGAATGGAAATAAATGAAACAATGTGTGTGGAACAGCCTACTGGAAGTAATTTCACAGAGAAATGAATGATTGGCTTGTGGACTGGTTTTCTCTTTCCAGGAATTGACAAGTGCTGCTTCCTCTGCCTGAGCAGCAGGTGTGTTTCAGTGGTGAGTTTTCATTGCTTCTATCTGGGCTGCTCTCGAGCTTCCAGAAGGGGTCTCTCTTGTGCGGGAGTGGAGGGGCTTCTACATAGGCTTCTTGATTCTGGGGGGGCTTCCAGGCAGGGTTCTCTGATGGGGGTCTCTTTAATTTGGGAGTGTCTGGTGGGGGAGGTGGTGAGAGAGTCAGGTCACCCTCATACTGTTTACTGTTGGGGGGGTGCAGGGGTGACCCAGAAGATTCTGGGGTTGGGGGGGGAGGTGTTGTATTGCATTATGGGGGAGGAGGGGCCCAGCAGCTGGACCTCGCTATCAGGCTGCCAGCTTAAAATGGTGGCCCAACAGCGGAATTCTTTAGGGAATCCCTTGCAATGCTCGCCATGCTTAAATTTGCATGGCTAAGGATTGGGAATTACTTCCTGATCTGCAGTCCCATAGTGAGCATAAATCAGTCGCTGTTCAGCTCTGGTGGGATAACATAAATTCCCAAATGGAGAATCCCAACCCACATCTATTTTTAGAATAATTCTGAGCAATCATTCAAGACACTACAGGTTGAATGTTAACATAAGTAATAGGCTAGTTTGGATTGTGGGGGGTGGAGAAAGTCTTCAAAATCTGTACCCCCAACACAAATCCCTCCAACCATCCAATTTCCAGATTTAACTGAGGCCAGAAGGTTGATGGGCAGACCACCTGTTCTGAGGAAGCGGGTTGAAACGTTAAATATGATAATGAGACAGCTCATTGGATGGCAACCTGAGAGATGGCAGGGAATGTGAGGGTGGGGGATTTCTGGGAGTCTCGATGGCCCTGGGGTGGAAGTGGTAAAGGATTGTCGGTCTCTCACCCTCTCCAATTCCTCACAGATATCACATTATGGACGGTATTGTGGACCCCGCAGTAACTGCCCTTGCGGTGCTGGTGGCAGGCCAGGGGCCCAGACGCTGGAGAAGGCAGTGGCAGCAGCATCGGCAGAGGCCCGAGGCAGCAGCCCATGTGCAGGAACCCACCCCACACCTTGAGGACCCAGCCGCACAACAGGCCGGGGAGGGACCCAGAGGGACAGGTCGGCAACGGCCCAAGGTGTACAGGCATCACTGGTCATTGGAGGAGATGTTGGACAGCATGTGCTGTATGTAGGAGGCTCCACCTGAACAAGGGGACGGTGCAGAACCTGTGCATTGCCCTTGCAGATTTGACACCACATGGAGGAGGAGCCTACCCGCAATGACCCCTCTCGGCATTCCTGATGTGCATCAGCAACTTTATGGTGCTCACCAGATTATGCCCCAGAAGCCTGCCCACTATGTTCGCCCACCAAGGTGCGCATCTCTGTGCTGGTGGAGGGTGATAGCCGTGGCATCTTAATGGTGGCATCTTAGGAGCTCTCCTCCAAGGTGTATTCTTGGAATGCGGGGGTGGGGGGGGAGCACCCCGGATGAGCCGATACCATTGGATGTGGCAACATACTCGTGATGTCGGGTGGTAGTTGTTGAGCTTCTTACGGCACTGGATGGCGGTCTTCCTGGTAACACTCTTCGCACTAATGGCCACTGTCACTGCCTCCCAGGTGGCAACGGCTGGCCTGTGGCTGACCCTCCAGCCCCTTCGCGGGAACAGGTTGTCCCGTCACAACTCCAACACGTCCAGCAGTCTGGCCAGGTTGGCATCTGCGAATTGTGGTGCAGGCCTCCATGGTGGTATGGCTGTGTACTGTCTGGAGTTTTCTTGGAGGGAGCGGTTTAAGAACTGTTCCCCCTTGTTAGTGAGAAGCTGCCGGACACGGTCCGGGCGAATCAGCTGGCAGGACAGCCATTTCCGCCGTGAAGCCCAAGGGGCATCATTACCGGCTCTAATTGATGTTAGATACCAGTCGCATTCTTGCCGGGTCGGCCGTTGGAAAGCACCCAACAATTCTCACTTGCTACCGCACTTAGTGCTTCTTGGGTTAGATCACGCCCCTTGTAGAGGTGGTGTTTTCCCTCCAGTAGTTTTTGGAGTACCTCATTGTTTTAAGTGAATTAATCTTGAGGCTTATCAATGGTAGGGCCAAGGGCCTTTACAGCAGTGGAGTACACTATATCCCTGATGGTTTCCCATCACCCTCAATGCAGTGAGTGTCCATTTTCACCTTACACTGGCAACTTTCAAGTTTCTCCAACATGAATCCTTCATGATTGCATATTGAACCTTGAGATAGTGAGATACGTCTTGACCTTCATCCAACATTTAAGAAACAATCAACAAGTTTCCAAAGGTTACCATCAACTGTTCGCTTGATGACCGTCCCATGATGTTGAAAAATGACAAACACAATCAAAATCCTGTCTATTGGCAAAGTTCTAGGCACGGCTGCTATCCCAGCTGAGGTCTGCAGGGCTGAAGGTCAAGAAGTTCACTGAACTCTTTCAGTCTCTGTGGGAACAACGAAGCATCTCACAAGAATACAAAGATGCCTCCATTGCCCACCTGTACAGAGGAAAGGAACTTGCCAATCTTGCAATTATCACAGCAGAATCACACTCCTCTCCATCGCCAGCAAAATCTTTGTCAGAATCCTTCTTAACTGCTTAGTGCCACATTTCAACCAGGAACTGCTGTCAGAGATGGTTTCAGAAAAAGCCTAGGAGCACCGAGATTCACCCCACTATTCACCGGCATTTGGTTGGTTTTTGGGACTGGGGAGTTTCCCCCTGCTGAGGCCACACTTTAGTCGATTTCCTGCTGGCGAACTGTGCATGGCGACAGTAACAGTTCCTCACAGGTAAGGATGCCATTTTGACCGGCATCCCCGATCTCTGCACCACCCCCCTCACCCTTTCAAGCCCTCCCTTATTTCTGGACCCCGTTTTACCTCCCTCATTCTTCTAGTAGCCCCTGGATTCCCCCTTCTAATGGGCAAGGCACCCTGACCCCAGACCCCTGGCAGTGCCAAGCTGGCACCTAGGCACCTTGACACTGCCAAAATGGCACCCTGGCAGTGCCAATCTGGCAGTGCTAAGGTGCCCGGGTGTCGGGGAGTGCCAGGGTACAACCCTTTCCTGTCCCCAACTACCCGTGGGTCTCTAATGGCCTGCTGTCAGACCTGCTGAGATTGTCCAGTATTGTCTGCTTTTGTTCCCTTTTTGTTTCTTGGTCCTTGTGTGCTCTTGGTAAATAGTGAATTGGCATCACATGAGGTCAGTAAATTTAAAAAGAACACCACACTTGCTGCACAGCACATGACACACTGTGATGCTCTGGGGTCACACAGTGTACTTTTTGTTACAAAAGGGTTTTCAAAGCTGCTCTGCTCTTAAAGGTAAGAAAGAAAACTGTTGCAAAAGCAAATCCTGAATTGGGTCCATTTACTGAAACAGTTTTGGAAAGAGGCCTGGTAACAAAAGGTGATAGTTTGGAGGTGAATATCACCCAGCAGTGAGAATTAGGATCATACAGCTTGAATAGTAACGACTGAAAGAATCAGGGGCGACATTCTCCGACCCCCCGCCGGGTCGGAGAATCGCCGAGGGCTGGCGTGAATCCTGCCCCCGCCGGTTGCCGAAGTCTCCGGCACCAGAGATTCGGCGGGGGCGGGAATCGCGCCGCGCCGGTTGGCGGGCCCCCCCCCCCCGCTCAATTCTCCGGCCCGGATGAGCCGAAGTCCCGCCGATAAATTGCCTGTCCCGCTGGCGCAAATTAAATCACCTACCTTACAGGCGGGACAAGGAGGCGTGGGCGGGCTCCGGGGTCCTAGGGGGGGCGCGGGGCGATCTGACCCAGGGGGTGCCCCCACGGTGGCCTGGCCCGCGATCAGGGCCCACCGATCCGCGGGCGGGCCTGTGCCGTGGGGGCACTCTTTCCCTTCCGCCTCCGCCACGGTCTCCACCATGGCGAAGGCGGAAGAGACTCCCTCCACTGGACATGCGCGGGAAACTGTCAGCGGCCGCTGACGCTCCCTCGCATGCGCCGCCCGGAGATGTCATTGCCGCGCCAGCTGGCGGGGCACCAAATGCCGTTTCCACCAGCTGGCGGGGCGGAAATTCCTCCGGCGGCGGCCTAGCCCCTCAATGTTGGGGCTCGGCCCCCAAAGATGCGGAGCATTCCGCACCTTTGTGGCGGCGCGATGCCCGTCTGATTGGTGCCGTTTTGGGTGCCAGTCGGCGGACATCGCGCCATTTCCGGAGAATTCCGCCCAGGGGCTAGATTCTCCGCTTTCCGAATTCTCCGTTGCATGGGGCTGCCCACTGTGTAAAATCCCATTGGCTGGCTGGTGAGACGGAGAATCGCTGGGGCGCGCACCATGACGGAGAATCCCGCCTAGATATTTCAGTAAGCTTGCTGAGGTGCTTTTGTTGTTCAGATGTTACGTAATTTTACAATGTTTCCTCCATTACAACAGTGACTGCGGGCGTGATTTACCAACCAGCCCGCCGCGGGGTTTTTGGGGATCTACTGGTCCCGACGTTGGCGGGATTTCCGTGCGCCGGCTTGGGACGGAATTTCCTGCCGGCGTGAACAGCCGGTAAATTCCAGACAACATTGCAAAAATAAGTAGGTTGACTGTAAAGTGTTTTGGTACGTCCAATGGCGCTATATAAATACGTAAGTCTTTATTTTGTCTTTCTTGTTGCCTCACAAGGCATCTTAACGACACTGGAGATTAACTATGAGGGCAGCTTCACAGTGCACAAGTACAGCTGTGTTTCAGCAGTGGCACTATTGCCTCTGAATCAGAAGGTTCAAGTCTTACTCCAGAGACTTGGACACAAAATCTACATTGTAACTCCGGTGCAGTACCATGGGAATACTGCATTGCTGGAAGTGTCATATTCCACAGAAAACAATTAAACCAAAGTCTCATCTTCACCCTCAGGTGGTTGTAAAAATCCCCATAGCACTACATTGATGCAGGGCAAGGAGAGTTCTCCCTTTGTATTTATAGAATCATAGAATCCCTAGAATGCAGAAGGAGGCCATTCAGTCCATCGGGTCTGCACCAACCCTCCGAAAAAGCACCTTATTTTGTCCCATGCCCCCACCGCATTCCAGTAACCCCACTGAACCTTTTGGACACTGAAGAACAATTTAGCATGGCCAATCGACCAGATCATCCATCTTTGGACTTTGGGAGGAAACCGGAGCACCTGGAGGAAACCCACACAGACACAGAGAGAACATACAAACTCCACACAGTCACCCAAGGCTGGAAGTGAACCCAGGTCCCTGGCGCTGTGAGGTAGTAGAGCCAACCACTGTGCCACATTGCTGCTGTATTCTGATGTTTAACCTTTAACTATAATCACTAAAATAGATTTTTTTAAATTCTTTCTTGGGGTTTGGGCATTGTATGCTAGGCCAGCATTAATTGTCCATCCCTAATTGCCCTTAAGTAGGTGGTGGCGAGCTACCTTCTTAAACTGCTGCAGTCCATGTAGGGAGGAGTTCCAGGATTTTGACCCAGTGACAATGAAGGGACAGCGATATATTTCCATGTCAGGACGGTGAGTGCCTTGGAGGGGAACTTCCAGGTGGCGGGTTCCCACGTATCTGCTGCCCTTGTCCTTCGAAATGGCAGTGGTCGTGGATGTGGCAGGTGCTGCCTAAGGAAACTTGGTGAGTTCCTGCAGTGCAGCTTGTCAGTGGTACACATGCCTGCTACCATGTGTCGGTGGTGGAGGGAGCGAATGTTTGTGGAAGGGGTGCCAATTAAGCGGGCTGCTTTGTCGTGGATGATGCCAAACATCTTGAGTGTTGGAGATGCACTCAGATGAATGAAACTCCACCAAAATTCAAGGTCATTAGCACATTTCCTTTTGTGGGAGTTTACTGTTTGGCTGCTGCGTCTCCTTTATTGAATCAGTGAACACACTTCAAGAGTGTTTCATTGAATGTGTAAAGCTTGTGAAAGGTGCTATATAGATGCAAATTCTTTATTTCATGCTAGAACTCTGGTAATTGCATTTTCTAAATGAACAAGCATGCTGCTTTATAATACCAGGGTATTATGTATTGCCAACAAGCAATGTGTTTACCCTATGGCTCATTACCTGTGTCAAGCAAATGAACATCAGAAATGCTGCTGACACAAGGTAGCTGTGTGCTGAATATTCAGACTCCCATTAAATAGCAGCTGGCTTTGCACCCATTTTCACTTGGGTTCTTTTTTTACAGCATATGTCATTAAAAGAAAACTGGTAGCAAAAGAGATCCTGGACTGATGTTCGAAGCTTATCCATAGGTAGCCAGTGCAAATAGTTTCATAGAGACTTTAGAGACCCTTGGGAGCTAACTAGGGGGATTCTGTTTTCTCTGGATGCATTACCTTAGAATGAAATAAGGCAGGCTTCAAAAGCTTGTTGCTGCTGGAAGTCTATTCCAACACATATCTCTGAACATCCTGAGAGTTCTCAGTAGCAAGGAAATGGTATAGATTTTGCATGAATTATGAAGCTATCTCTCAGGACGTTGGGACATTAGTCGCTGAATCGGTCCAGGTGCGGTGCCAGTTTTGCTGTCATGGAAGTTCATGAATCCTTCTCCGGCGTCAACACTTAGTCTCAGGAACAAATCTTTACACAAAACAAGTGCAGATATATAAACATAGGAGCATGGGAAATAGGAGCAGCAGAAGGGCATTTTGTCCCTCGAGCTTGCTCTGCTATTCAACTAGATCATGGCTGATATTCTAGACCACAACAGCACTTTCCTGCTTTATCACAATATCCCTTGATATCTTTAATATCTATCGATCTCTGCCTTGAACATACTCAACGACTGAGCTTCTCAAGCCCTTTGGAGTCGAGAATTATGAAGATTCCCCACCCTTTGAATGAAGAAATTGCTCTTCATAGAAGCATAGAAATGTAACAGCATAGGAGGAGGCCATTTCACCCATCTTGCCCATGCCAGCCCCATAAAACCCGGTTGTCCTTTCTAATCCCATCTTCCCGTACCTGGTCCACAGCCCTGCTGCTCACACCATTGTCTTAAATAGTCTACCCCTTTTTTTGAGACTGTGTCACTCAGCAGGGGAATTATCCTGCATCTACACTGTCTGAATGGCCTCATTCTGCACAGTAGGGATTCTGTGGAATAAGTTGGTTAATCATGATTTCCCTTTCACAGGTGCCGAGGGTGGGGAGGACTCTGCTACAGAGGGAGAGGCAGCAGGGGGGGTTGCTTCATTATTATTGGGGGGCGAATGTGGACAAGGTGCGGCGGTGGTGGGAAGGAGAAGGGATAGAGTGGATTAGGATGGAGGAGGAATCTTGTAAGAGGTCTCGTTTGAGGGCTATGGTGACGGCAGCATTGACAATGGCTCCGAATAGGTATTCAAGGAGCCCGGTGGTGCAGTCCACAGTGAAGATATGGAATCAGCTGAGGAGGCATTTTAGGGTGAAAGGGATGTCGGTGCTAATGCCGCTGTGCGGGAATCAAGGCTTTGAGCCGGGGGGATGGATAGTGTATACAGGAGGTGGAGGGAAGTGGGGCTGGTCATGGTGAGGGATCTGTATTTGGAGGAAGGGTTCGCCAGTTTGGAGGAGCTAAGGGAGAGGGTAGAGATGCTGAGGAAGAGTGAGTTCAGGTATCTGCAGGTTAGATACTTTGCGCAAAAGGTCTGGAGGGGGTTCCCTAGGTTGCCGGGACACACCCTGCTGGAGCAACTGCTACTTCCGGGTGTGGAAGGGGAGGGAAGAATTGGGGATATATACAAGTGACTGGGGGAGCAGGGAGGCAAGCAGGTAGTGAAGTTCAAGGAGAAATGGGAAGTGGATTTGGGAGTGGAGATCGATTGGGGAGCATGGCGTGAGGCACTGCGTAGGGTAAACAGGACCTCCTCATGTGCAAGGATGAGCCTGATACAGTTTAAGGTGATGCACAGGGTGCATATGATTCTGGCGAGAATGAGTGGGTACTTTCAGGGATAGCAGAGGTTTGGGAAGGGTCCAGCGAATCACGCGCACATGTTTTGGGGTTGCGCAAAATTGGGTAGATTCTGGGCAGGAGTGTTCGCAGTTTTAGCCAGGATAGTGGAGAAGGAGGTGGACCCGGGTCCTTTGGTGGCGATATTTGGGGTCTCAGAGAAGCCGGAGCTCATGGAGAGGAGGAAGGCCGATGTCTTGGTCTTCGCTTCTCTGATTGCACGGCGGCGAATTTTGCTGGAGTGGCGGTTGGCATCACCATCGGGGGTAGCGGCCTGGTTGGATGACCTGTCCGACTTCCTGCGATTAGAGAAGATAAAGTATGAGTTAAGGGGCTCTTCAGAGGGGTTTGAAGAAAGGTGGGGGATGTTTGTGACCGTGTTTGAGGGGCCGTTCATCGCGGGGAGGGGGGGGGGGGGGCGGTGGAGGGGGGGTGGTGAAAAAGGGGGAAAACCTGTACAGACTGTATAGTTGATTGTTGGGAAGTATGTTTCCCAGGGTGTTTAGTAGCTGTAACCTGTTTTGATACAAGTTTGTAATAAAATACATTTTATTCAAAATGATTTCCCTTTAACAAAGCTATGTTGATTCTGCCTGATTGCCTTGAGCTTGTCCAAGTGCCCTGCTACAGCAACTTTAATAATAGCTTCTAGCATTTTCCCTATGACAGATGTTAGACTAACTGGTAGTTTACTACTTTCTGTCTCCGTCCCTTTTTGAATGATGGTGTTACATTTGCTATCTTCCAATCTGATGGGACATTTTCCAAATCTAGTGAGTTTTGGAAAATTAAAACGAATGCATCAACTATCTCACTGGACACTTCTTTTAAGACTCCAAGATGAAATCAGGACCTGGGCTCTTGTCAGCTCACAGCCCCAACAATTTACTCAGTACCACTTCTCCGATTACTGTAATTTTTCTGAGTTCCTCCCTCCCTTCTATTTCTTGTTTTTTTTGCTGCGTGCGGGGTATCGCTTGCATCCTCAATAGTCAAGGCTAATGCAAAGACTGTTCAATCCATCTGCCATCTCCTCATTTTCCTTGATCAATTATTTAAACTCACTTTCTATAGGACCAACACTCACTTTGTTAACTCTTCTCCTTTTAAAATATTTATAAAAACTCTAACTCCTGTTTTAATTTTTCTGGCTACTTTTCTCTCGTACTCTAATTTTTCCCTCCTCAGTAATCTTTTAGTCATCCTTTGCTATTTCTGATATTCTGCCCTATCTTCTGACCTGTTGCCTGTTTTCCACAATTATATGCTTTTTCTTTAAGTTTGATGCTATCTTTCACCTTTCTAGTTAACTATGGTGAGTGCCTCCACCCCTTGCATGTTTTCTTACTCGTTAGAATGTATCTGTTCTGTGTATTCTGCAATATTCCCTTAAATATTTTCCACTACATCTGTACTGACCTATCCCTTAACCTAACTTGCCAATTCACTTTAGCCAGCTCAGCTTTCATGCCCTCGCAATTGCCTTAATTTAATCTCAGAAACATAGGCCATGACTTAGCCAGGGTGGCAGTGCCAGGAGCATCACTGGAGGTTTCTAATTATGTATTGGGGAAGGGGCTGCCGCTCCGATGCTTGTGGGGTGGGGTGCCTGTCCCCTGATACCTGTGGTGATGGTGGTGGGGGGGGGGGGCAGCTGCCCTGATGCCTGTGTGGTGGAGGAGGAGCGGGGGGTGTATTTCCCCGATGCCAATGATGGGGGTATATCCCGTCCCGATATCTGTGATGGGGAAGTTCACCAATGCCTGTGGGGGTGAGCAGGTGTTGCCCTGAGGCTTGTATGGGGGTCCTCCATGCCCATGGCAGGGAGATGGTTTGCGTAGATTGGGGTGTCTTCTTTATAAGGCACCTGCCCCAATCTCTCTGCTGCCTGCCTTGCCGGCTCTACCAGGCCTTTCCCTACCAGAGTGACAGCAGAAACCACGCCCCCAGATTCTCTGTACATTCACTTCCAGAGAATCTGGAGGGATAACTCGGCTATGCAAATGGAGATCTACATGTTGGTTTTCTCGCTGAAACTGACACCGACAAATTTTGGGACCATTCCACCCATGGTCTCAGACCCACTCCTCTTCCCTCAAACTGAATGCAAAATTCAATCATATGATGGTTGCTGCTATCTAGGGGCGCCTTCATCATGAGATCATTTATTATTCCCACCTTGTTCCACAATACCAGGTCTAGTATAATCCGCTCTCTGGTTGGCTCTAGGGGGGCTGGCCTAAGAAACTAGCCTTTAAACATTCAATGAACACCTCATGGAGCCTCTCTTTGGCCATCTGACGTTTTTCAGTCTATAGCTAAATTGATATATCCTACGATTATCACCGTGCCTTTCTGACAAGCTCCCATTATTTTTTCCTTTATGCTCCAACTACCATGTGGTTACTGTTAGGGGCTGAGTACATGACTCCTGCAAGTGATTTTTGACTTTACAATTTCTCATCTCTGCCCAAACTGTTGCCATATCTTGTATTCCTGAACTTAGGTTACCCCTCTGTATTGTGCGCATATCATCATTAATAACGGACCACCCCTCCACCTTTTACTTGCTTCCTGTTCTTCCTAAACGTCCTGCATCCTTCAATATTCACATTCCAATCCATGAACTCCAGAAACAAGTATGTCTCTGTAATGGTTCTCAAATTTTACTTCTTTGTTCCTCAATTAATCTGTTTTGTTTTGAATGCTACATGCATTAGTTTTATTCTTTTTAGAACCTCTGGTGCCATCCGTTGATTTACTGTTAGATTTGTACTCTCTATCCCTTCCTGTCATGGTTTGTTTTTCATTTCCCGCAATAATAACTTTCTCTTCTATCTTGTCTCTGCTGTTTGATTTACCACATCTTCCAAAATTTGATCCCTTGCCCCCACTATTTAGTTTAAAAGCCTCTCTACTTCCCTAGTTATGCAGCTTGCAAGAACACCGACCCCAGCAGATTAATAAGAGACCTGGGGCGGGATTCTCCGACCCCCCGCCGGGTCGGAGAATCGGCGGGGGGGGGGGGGGCGGCCTGAATCCCACCCCCGCCGGCCGCCAAATTCTCCGACACTGGAGATTCGGCGGGGGCGGGAATCGCGCCGCACCGGTCGGCGGGCCCCCCCCGGTGATTCTCCGGCTCGCGATGGGCCGAAGTCCTGCTGCTGTAATGCCGGTCCCGCCGGTGTGAATTAAACCACCTCCCTTACCGGCGGGACCAGGCGGCGCGAGCAGGCTCCGGGGTCCTGGGGGGGGGGGGGGGGCAATCTGGCCCCGGGGGGGTTGCCCACGGTGGCCTGGCCCGCGATCAGGGCCCACCGATCTGCAGGCGGGCCTGTGCCGTGGGGGCACTCTTTTACTACGTGTCGACCGTGTCGGACCTTAAGAGCGACAGGCATCTAGTGACCCCCATTGCAGTCCGACACAATTTCTCCTGCCAGCGAGTCACATACATGTGGGATCACCTGACCTGTGGGTGGGGGTTTTTGAAGATCGGACAACACAAGTTTGGTAGTTGGCCAGCATGGTAGATTAAATGATGTTGATCTTGCAGTTAACTCTGTGACTTTGAGTGTTGTCCATTCAGCCTGAGATGTGATGCCCCTCAGTCTGCAGGAGGACCAGGAGAGACGAGGCATGGCAGAGCAGCACAAACTGTTGAAGTGGAGGAAAAGAGAATAAAGAGGCTGAGAAAACCTGTACTGTATCTTGGTGCCTGAGCACTGCAATGTGCCACTGTGTGTCAGCTGGAGCCCACCACACCTTTAGTGCAATGGGTGCAAGAAGCCCACAGAACTCTATGAAAGTTGTATATAATCAACACTTGAGTGCTAAACCTCCAGTTTTCAAGTTAACAACTCCAGACAAGTTCACATTATGGCAATAGCAGTTAGGACCAAAATTGTGTGCTGAATTCAGAATTTCAAACAGTGTGTCTTGTCAGTACTGTACCATTGAGTGCCTTTTTTCACCTTTTGGCCAAAATAACACCCCTGCTCTCTATCCTATTGCTGTTTTTGTTCCTCATGGAGAATCTAATACATTTACTGGGCAGGACAAGTGAGTCATTTCACAAAATCACAGAATTGATATGGCACAGAAGGAGACCATTTGGTCCATCGTGTCTGCACCGGCTCTCCAAATGAGCATCATGGCTTGGTGCCATTGCCCTGCCGTTTTCCTGTTCTCTTGCACATTGTTTCTATTCAATTAATCATCCAATGCCCTCTTGAATGCCTCAATTGAACGTGCTTCCACCACGCTTCCAGGCAGTGTATTGCAGACCACTCGTTGTAAGAAAAGTTTTTTCTCACATCACATTTGTATAATTTGTGGCCTTCCATATGCAATTGTGTATTATAGGTTCAGAGACTCCACTTACTTCTGCTTTGCTAGACCAGAAGGTGCTGGGAACCTGAATATACAAGGCAATGGTTGCTTGACAGCTGCTGACAGGCATCCTGGTGTCGAAAGCTGTTTCTGGGTTTGCGTTTTGACTGTCACGAATGCTGTTTGGGTGTTTTCATAGAATATAGTCTGCACCGGCCCTTGGAAAGGGCACCCTACCCAAGCCCACATCTCCACCGTATCCCCACACCTCCACCCTATCCCCGTAACCCCAACTAACCTTTTTGGACACTAAGGGCAAATTTAGCATAGCCAATCCACCTAACCTGCACGTCTTTGGACTGTGGGTGGAAACCGGAGCACCCGAAGGAAACCCACGCAAACACGGGGAGAACGTGCAGACTCCGCACAGACAGTGACCCAAGCCGGGAATCGAACCTGGAACCCTGGAGCTGTGAAGCAACTGTGCTGACCACTGTCTACTGTGCTGCCCTCATTGATTGTGGTACAGGGCTATGGCCTTCTGACTTCCTTGATTGGCTGCGACACCATGACAAATTTACATCGGCAGCTTCTATTTTAAATTTATTTTATAATGAGAAAAAATAATGGATGCACAATTTTTAACGTATTTTCTTTTCTTGAATGCACTGTAGGAGCATATCCTGCTTTTCAAATCTTACCACTGCCAGAAAGGCTGGACAAACCAGCAGGTATTTTAATTAAACATTATTTCTGAAAAATACTCAGTGAACATTACTTTTTATGATCAAATGGCAGTAGATTTCATCCCACAAGAAAAACTAGCCTTTGCTACTCTGCTGTTTCCATCCATTATTCTCGTATATTGTTTCTCATCCAGACATGGCTAGTTTGAACATGAACCTGTATTTCATTTGTGAGATCATAAAAGCTCTGCTATGGGTGTTATTTTTACTGTTCTTTAATTGTGATTCCTGGTGGGAATCCTGCAACTAGGCTGGCCTTGGCATATTTAACAAAGGTAGCTCTAATAGCTGGAGGCTGTGCTTATGATTTTCAAAGTTTTTAAGCAGACAGGTTTCCTTTTATCTCACTGACTTGATGCGTTACACTTCCCAGTTAATTTAATTTTCTGATAAATCACCATTTTAGTACAATCTTTGCTGTTACCAGTTAGAAAAATGGCTATTTTCTTTAAAGATCCACCAGTCAGAAGATAATGCACCCTGGGGAGATAAGTTCAGAAGCTGGAGGGTCATTTGATCAGGCGGGAGGGTGCAGGGTGAGAATCTTGGTGGAAGTCCGATCCTTGGCCTTTTCACAAGGAGGCCAATTGAGGCATTTAAGTAACCATTGCCTCCACTGATTAAGTATCAGCGGGGATTCACTGTATTTTCAGGAGGCTGCCAAGCAAACCCGTCTGGCGGGGGTGGGTGTCCCTTATTCAAAGGCACTCTCAGATCGAGGGACTTGGCATCAGGAAGGCGGCTCCGGGAGGTGCCTGAAGGAAGCCCTACCCTATCCTTTCTGTTGAGCTCCCACCCCCTCCCATCCCACCTTATTTGTCTCTAGACGATTCATCGCTGGGTAGGCCCCAATGCAATACCGCCGTCAGGTACCGCCAGGGGTGGGATTTCCACATTACTGCCGCCTTACTTCAGTGGGAGGCGCAACACTGTCTAGGTAAGTGCCTGATTAGCTCGGAGTAGCATTAGGCCTCCTGTGGAAAGGTGATGCGGGCCTCGCCCCAAATCTCAAACTGGTGTAAGGGACCCACAAAGCTTTTTTAAAAAAAAATTTAGAGTACCCAATTAACTTTTTCCAATTAAGGGCAATTTAGTGTGGCCAATCCACCTATCCTGCACACCTTTGGGTTGTGGGGGTGAAACCCACGCAAACACGGGGAGAATGTGTAAACTCCACACGGACAGTGACCCAGAGCCGGGATCGAACCTGGGACCTCGGCGCCGTGAGGCCGCAGGGCTAACCCACTGTGCCACCGTGTTGCCCTCGGGACCCACAAAGCTACCACTAAATTCCATCCATCACCTCCAGATCAAAGTATTGTAACTTGTTCTTATCAACGCAAAGTTGGCTGCTAATTTTTTGCGTTCATGAAGCAATTCACCTTTTATTGCAAAAGTGTACTCAAGCGGCATGTGCGAAAACTCAAATAAGGGAAACAAAAATATTTCTGACAGTCTAGTCAACTTAAAATGCTCAATGAAGATTAAACAGTCTGTTGTAATTTTGCATAGTGGGGGCTAAATTCACCAAATCACTGGACACCACCTCAACTATGCCTCCCACTCCTCCATCGACCCTGTTGCGAGACATACACAGCATGTCCAAAGTGCATTCCATTGTTCTAGATTGAGCAGACCTTTTGTTTGGTGGACCAGGTCACCAGCCCCAGTTAGAGCCCAGGCGCAAAACAATCCCCTGACAAAGCATCAGATTGACTTGCAGTAATGGAAAGAGGAACACAGTTACAAGTTCACAAGACCAGATTTGGTGCCCTCTCGCTGGCGCCCTCCAGAAACAGTGTAAAGGCCCCAAAGCCTGAAGGTTTGGTGAATATAAGTTGCAAAAATATTGATTTTTTGCTTTTTGGTCATCTTTTGGTTGCTATTGCAATCCTCGGCGTCTCGCTTATATAAAGGGCTTCCATTGGAAGCTCACCACCAGGTGATTCAGATGTTACTGGGCAAGGATGTAGCCCCTCCCCAGCTCATTTACATCTGATTGCGAGGCGAACCTAGAGTGGGTGTGTGAGTCCCTGACCCTTTCTTACTGACATTTTGTGAATTGCGTGTTCCCTGAAGTCAGGAAAATTGGTCTCAGTATCTCTTGTAAATGTCACCAATTGACATTCAATATTTAAAAGTTTCATCTCAAACCATTTCACAAAGTAGCGGAAAATATTTACTGTCAGTCATCGGTAAATGTATTGAGGTACATTAACACATTAACAACGCATTTCATGTGTCTATGTGCACAGTTTGGCACATAATAAAATGCATGCTTCCATCAAGTGCCTTAATGTGAACATCAAAGTGCGCACCAAAATGGACTAATTTTAAGCAATTTGTATAAAATTTATGGTGCAGTAAATTGTCAGCTGCAAAGGTAGATTGACATATCCTGCATATATAAACTCAGTGTAATGAACTGTATATTATGGCATCCTGTATTTGTGATAAATATTAATAGCTAGTTTGGTATTTTGGTTATTTACTACAATCATAGATACACTATAATAAATTGTGTTAAACTGTAGGCGGAAACTGGTAGAAACTGGAGTAATGGAATTGAACTTTTTAATGGAAATTAGAAAAATCCAGTTAATTATAGTTCTGCGTTTTCTCAACAGGATCATTGTTTCTCCATGATTAATGCTCAACTCTAGCTGTTTTTATATTGGATTTAGTGAGATGCAGGAGTCATTAGTCCTTGATGCACAGGCCTCAAACAGCAAGCAGCATTTGTGGAATAAACCTGCCGTTTTCATTTAGGTTGTTGGTCAAGGAAGCAATTTTTTTTAAAAACCATGCCTTGCCTTCTGCTGGCCTTAATGATTCTGGCAAGAAATATTTTGCAGTGGTGGGCAGCACGGTGGCGCAGTGGTTAGCATTGCTGCCTCACGGCGCCAAGGTCCCAGGTTCGATCCCGGCTCTGGGTCACTGTCCGTGTGGAGTTTGCACATTCTCCCCGTGTTTGCATGGGTTTTGCCCCCCACAATCCAAAGATGTGCAAACTAGGTGGATTGGTCAAGCTAAATTGCCCCTTAATTGGAAAAAATGAATTGGGTACTCTAAATTTGTATTAAAAAAAAGAAATATGTTGCAGTTGCCGGTGGCTTTGCAAGGTCAATGCACCAGGAGCCAGCAGCACCAGGAGCCACCAAACCCAATATAAGTATGACTTAGAGGATACAAGAACAACTCATCCATTCCCATGACCTCAATCCTTTCTCTGTCCCTGTAATTTTATTTCTTTTCAGCGAATTATTGAGTTCCCTTTCGGAATGCATGTTTGAATCATCACTACACTCTCGCATAGTGCATTCCAGATCCATTTGCTGCGGGGAAAAACATTCCCTCATTCTGTGTCTGGTTCGCTCGTCATTTACCTCAAATTGATCTGGAACGCTTCCACCAATGGGAACATTTTCTACCCACCTACTCCAACCAGACCCTTTCCGATCATGAATACAACTGTCAAATCTCCTCTCATCCTTCTCTTCATCAAGAACAGTCCCAGTTTCTCCACTTTATCCATGTACTGAAACCCCTCATACCAGAAATATTCCAGTCAATCTTTTCAGCACCCACTTTAAGGCCTTTCTAAAGTGAGATGCCCACATTTGGACGTAACACTCCTGCTGTGGCTCAATCAGTGTTTTACAAACTCCATCACTCCCTTGCTTCTGTACTCTCTGTCTCTGTTTATAAATCCCAGGATCGCATCTGCTTCTTTAAAAAAACACTTGCACAACCTCCCCTATCACTTTCAACAATCTGTACAAAAATACCTCCATTTCTCTTTGTTCTTGCAACACTTTTAGAATTGCGTCACCTGCTAACCCACTCCACAAACCTGCCAATGTCCTCTTGAAGTCACTACCCTCTTCACAGTTGAGAATACTTCCAAATTTAGTGTCATCAGGCAATTTTGCAATTATGCCCTAAACACTCAATACTTAGCAATGTGGGTGTAACTACACCACAGGGACTGGAGCGGTAACCGTCAAGAAAGCAGCTCACAACCACCTTCTCAAGGGCAATTAGTGATGGGCAATAAATACTGGCCAAACCAGCAATGTCCAACTCCCATGAATGAATAAGAGAAAAGGCAAGGTCATTAATATGGAGCTTCCAGATTAGGGGCAGGAACGAGTGCACTCGGAGGAAAGTATGGGTGTTCAGAGGAACAAGAATAGGCCATTCAGCCCCTCAAGCCTTAACTTCATTTAACTTCCTTTGACTCCAAATCCCTTAATAATCTTGCCGAAGCTCGATCAATCTCAGTTTTAAGCTTCAGTTGATCAGGCATTTTGGGAGCATTACTGATTCCCACAATGCTTTGTGTAAATAAGTGCTTCCTGGTTTGACTTCTGAATTACTCTCTAGATCTGGATTTCATCACCAGAGGAATACTTTAATTATTTTAAAGCATGGAAGGGAAGGTTGAAATGTTCTTTGTGAAGGCCAGAGATTGATAAGATGACCCAGTTTGCTCACTGCTGAACCAGCTTACATAGCCATTCCAGAATAATGGCTACACCCTGAGTGAATCAACCAAGCATTAAAGGACAACCTACTTATGAGTTACACCATAAATGGGAATGTGAACTACTGCTACTTTAATCACACATCCAAAGGAACCAAGATTAAACCAGTAAAACAAGGAGAGTACTGGTAATGGTCCACATTACAGTTCCATTTTGAGGAATGCATGACCAATTTGGACACAAGCATTACTGGGTTCGATTTAACTAAGTGGGAACTAAGTCCCATTGCGAGCGCATTTAGCCACATGTTCCCAGCAGCACTCGCAGCATCGAGAAACAAAATGCTATCAAATGTCACTTGGGTTAAATAGGGGCCCTTAGAGGGGAACATGCAGTTGAGGACACACATAGCCTTGTTGTTTGCACTGATGAGTTCCGTTAGCCAGAACTCCGTTAGCCAGTGTAGTGAGAGATCAGGATGCCCTTTAAAATGGTATCCCGATCGCTGGAGCCTCTGACGGGACCCCTAACATCCCCCAAGCACTAATGAACTATGAGGGGGTTCCCGGGTCCACCCAGGTCCTGCAAAGGGCAACCCCGTCCCAATCGCCGCCACGCTAAAAATATCATGTTGGCACCTTGACAGTGCCAACCTGGTACCCTGGCAGTGACCTTGACAGCTGGAATTGCCACCTGTGCATCTTGGTAGTGTCATGGGAATGTCACTTTAAGAAATGTTTGTCTTCTCAAGTGGCTGCAGTGATGTCATTGTGTGGGTGGAGCTGGGCTCTGCCTCTGCTTTTTACTTTTGTTTTGAGCTGGAAGCTGTTTTTGACTCTGAATTTTACTTTAGTTTTCAGTTGGGGAGCTGCATCCAAACCAAGAAGGTGTATTTTGGTCTCTCTCTTTGCAGGCTAAAGAATGTCTCCATATCACTTGATAATTTCAAATACCTGTTTCTGTAAGGAATTCAAACCTACTGAAAAAAGGGTGTTTGGCTTATGGATGTTGTTAAGAAAGTTACTAAGGGTTACCTATAGAGCATTGTATCTTTGGTGGGGTATCAGTGTTGGTAGTTGATAAGATGTTTACTGTGTGTTTATAAAATGTTAACTGGATTCATAGAATAACATTTTTTAGTTTAAAAATATGTAAGATCTCTGTTGCATCACACCTGGAAAGTGGGCCCTTGTGTTCCTCATAACCAAAATCTATTAAAAGTTGTGGGTCAGGTGAACTCCATGATATACTTTGGCGTTCTCTAAACCCTGGCCCATAACAGTAGTGCCATGCTGACACCCAGGTTTAACTGCCAGGGTGCCAGGCTAGCAGTGTCAGGGTGCCTGAGTGACACCAGCAGCGCCAGGGTACCGCCCCAATGGCATGCACCTGGGGGCCTCCAATCCTCGGGGAAACTCCCACAAGTGCCATTCCGTCTGGTCTCCGTTTGTGGGAACCATGACTGAATGGTGCTCGCCTGAGGTCCGAGGCGAAGAGGATAGATCCAACGCATCGCGTGCCTCGGGAAACTGCATATTAGAGTGGGACTTGCTGTCTCACTCTAATATGCAGATTTGCCAAAAAGTGATTCAGTCCACAGTGGGCAGGATTCACATTGCAATGTCTCGTGAGATCGCGTTCGATCTCCTGAGGCGTTGTGAGCCGGGTAGATCCCGGGATTGGGTTCTCCCGGCTTCTATGGGCCACATTGACTCGTGGCTAGCTGCTTTTCGGGTGCAGCGTGGCCGTTCGATTGTGCCCACTGTATTTTTTCCTTTGATGCACAATCAATTACCACAAAGACGAGAGTAGTGGAATAATCGAGGCTTTATTGAGCAAGATGTTGTGCCTCCTGTAGCTGGAACCAGAATGGCTGCAACACCGGTGAGAGCACACATTTGTACGCCGCCTACTGGGCAGAGCCAGCAGGCAGGGATTTACCCATGTACCTCTACTGTACGGGCAGTGCCGTAATACATGTAATATACTACTCGTGGTGACTGCCACATTCACCCCCTGTTAAAAAAGAGTCCGGCGGGGGTGTGTGGAAAACATTACAAGTTAAGTCTGTCGGGGGCCTTGACCCTCCTCTGCGATCGCCTCAGTCCTGGTGGTGATGTGGACGGCGATTTGGTCACCTGTGGCTCCGGGATCGTGTTGTCCTCGTCTTCGTCGCCCCTGAGTGAAACCAGTGGGAGGACGGATCCTACTGAGGTGGGGGCTGCGGTGCGTTTTGCTGGAGGGATGGTGAGTGGCGCAGGGGTGAATGAGGCAATCGGGGGAGGGGGGGCGGCGTCAGGTCGTGGGTCGTGGGTGGGGATCCAGCGGGTGCCAGGTCCCGGAGGGAGACTGTGTCCTGGTGCCTATCGGGGTGTGCCACATGGGCGTACTGCGGGTTTGCATGTAGGAGGTGGACTTTTTCGACCAAGGGGTCCGACTTATGGGTCCGCACATGCTTCCGAAGGAGGACGGGTCCAGGAACTGTCAGCCATGTTGCGAGCGAGACCCCGGAGGTGGACTTCCTGGGGAAGGCAAACACCCGTTCGTGCGGGGTCTCGTTAGTCGCGGTGTAGAGGAGCGATCGGATGGAGTGGAGCGTGTTGGGGAGGACCTCCTGCCAGCGGGAGACCGGGAGATTTTTAGACCGCAGGGCCAGCAGGACTGCCTTCCAGGCCGTCCCGTTCTCCCTCTCCACCTGCCCATTTCCGCAGGCCTTGTAGCTGGTCGCCTGCTCGCGGCGATGACCTTACTGAGCAGGAATTGACGCAACTCATCACTCATAAAGGAGGATCCCCGATCGCTGTGGATGGAGGTGGGGAAACCGAACAGAGTGAAGATGCTGTGGAGGGCTTTAGTTACCGTGGCAGAAGTCATATCGGGGCATGGGATGGCGAAAGGGAACTGGCAGTACTCATCAATCACATTCAGAAAGTACGTGTTGCGGTCGGTGGAGGGTGGGGCCCTTTGAAGTCCATGCTGAGGCGTTCAAAGGGGCGGGAGGCCTTCACCAGGTGCGCTCGATCTGGCTGGTAGAAATGCGGCTTACACTCTGCGCAGACTTGGCAGTCTCTGGTGACGGTCCTGACCTCCTCAATGGAGTAGGGCAGGTTGCAGGCCTTGATGAAATGGAAGAACCGGGTGACCCCCGGGTGGTAGAGGTCATAGTGGAGAGCCCAGAGTCGGTCCACTTGTGCGCTGGCACATGTACCGCGTGACAGGGCATCTGGGGGCTCATTGAGCTTCCCCGGGCAATACAAGATCTCATAGTTATAGGTGGAGAGCTCGATCCTCCACCTCAATAACTTGTCGGTTTTGATCTTGCCCCGCTGTGTATTATTAAACATGAAGGCAACCGACCGTTGGTCAGTGAGGAGAGTGAATCTCCTGCAGGCCAGGTAATGCCTCCATGCCGCACAGCTTCCACAATGGCTTGGGCCTCCTTTTTGACACAGGCGTGCCGAATTTCGGACGCATGGAGGTTGTGGGAAAAGAAGGCCATGAGCCTGCCCACCTGGTTGAGGGTGGCGGCCAGAAGTACGTCCGATGCATCACTCTCCACCTGGAAAGGGAGAAACTCGTCGACCGCGTGCATCGTGGCCTTGGCGATGTCTGCCTTGGTACGGTTGAAGGCCTGGCGGGCTTCAGCCATCAGGGGAAAAATTGCGGACTGAATGAATGGGCGGACCTTGTCCGCATAATTGGGGACCCACTAGGCGTAGTAGGAGAAAAACCCCAGGCATCGTTTCAGGGCCTTGGGGCAGTGGGGGAGTGGGAGTTCCATGAGGGGGCGCATGTGGTCAGGGTTGGGCCCGAGGACTCCATTTTCCGCGACATAGCCAAGGGTGGCTAAGCGGTTGGTGCGGAACACGCATTTCTCCTTATTGTATGTGAGGTTAAGGAGTTTGGCGGTCTGGAGGAATTTTTGGAGGTTTGCGTCGTGGTCCTGCTGATCGTGGCCGCAGATGGTGACGTTATCTAGGTACGGGAAGATGGCCCGCAGTCCGTACCGGTCAACCATTCGGTCCATCTCTCGCTGGAAGACCGAGATCACATTAGTGACGCCGAAGGGAACCCTAAGGAAGTGATAGAGGCGGCCATCTGCTTCGAACACAGTGTATTGGCGATCCTCCGTGCGGATGGGGAGCTGGTGGCAGGCGGACTTCAGGTCCACTGTGGAAAAGACTCGATAATGCGCAATCTGATTGACCATGTCAGATATGCGTGGGAGGAGGTACGCGTCGAGCTGCGTGTACCGATTGATGGTCTGACTGTAGTCAATGACCATCCTGTGTTTCTCCCCAGTTTTTACTACTACCACTTGAGCTCTCCAGGGGCTGTTGCTGACCTCAATGACCCCATCCCGCAGAAGCCGTTGGATCTCCGACCTGATGAACGTCCTGTCCTGGGCACTGTACCATCTGCTCCTAGTGACGACGTGTTTGCAATCCGGGGTGAGGTTCGCAAACAGGGAAGGTGGATTGACCTTAAGGGTCGTGAGGCCACAGACGGTGAGGGGGGGTAGGTGTCCGCAGAATGTTAACGTTAGGCTTTGGAGATGGCACTGAAAGTCCAGGCTGAGTAACAGGGCAGCGCAGAGGTTGGGGAGGACGTAGAGCCGGAAGTTGCTGAACTCCATGTCTTGGATGGTGCAGTCGCCCCGGATTTCCACAAAATGGGATCCGGAGGCCAGGGAGATTTTCTGAGTGATGGAGTGTACCGAGAGGGTGCAGCGCCTTACCGTAGTGGGGTGGATGAAGCTCTCTGTGCTCCCGGAGTCAAAAAAGCTGGTCATCTCGTGCCTATCGATCTTCACCGTCGTTGTCGCGGTCGCGAGGTTGCGGGGCTGGGACTGATCCAGGGTGATAGAGGAGCTGCGGCAGATGCTGGGAGGTCCCAGGCTGGTCAGCAGTGGTGGAGGTAGTGGCAGGAAATGAACGGCCAGACGAGCAGGGGTCCTGAGGCGCCATCAAAAATGGCGCCAAAGATGGCGGGCGGCATCAAAGATGGCGGCACCCACGGGCCGCACGTGACTTGCGGTGAAGAAGATGGCAGTGCCCATGGGCCGCACGTGGCTTGCAAAGGGAACATTGGTGGCGCCCCTGGGTCGCACGTGGGGGGGGTGTAGGAACGCCGGGCCTGGAGACAGCGGCGACCAATCGGGCCTGGCAAACAGAAACAAATTGTCCCTTCTTCCCACAGCCATTGCAGGTCAGGCTCCGCGCCGGGCAGTGCTGCCTGGGGTGTTTGTTTTCCCCGCAAAAATAGCACTTGGGCCCCCAGAGTTGGCTGGCTGCCGCGCGGCTGCTGGTGGGGCCCACACTGCCCACGAGGGTGCCGCGCGGTCGGGGGCGTAGCACTGGACGTTATGGAAGGCCACTTCTAACGAATTAGCAAACTGCCTAGTTCCCGCAAGATCAAGCATAACCCCTTCCAGTAGCCGTTGGCGGACGTACGCAGACTTCATGCCCGTAACGTAAGCGTCTTGAATTAAAAGTTCGGTGAGTTGGACTGCTGAAACTGCCTGGCAGTCGCAGTTCCTACCTAGGATGTGCAGGGCACGCCAGAAATCGCCCAGAGACTCCCCGGGGAGTTGCTGTCTCGTGGCCCGGAGGTGCCTGGCGTATACTTGATTGACTGGTTGAACGTAATGTCCTTTCAGGGGCTCCATCGCTTCGGAGTAGGTGGGCGCATCCCAGATGAGAGGAAAAATGTCATGGCTCACCCGTGAATAGAGGACTTGGAGCTTCTGCGAATCCGAGGGTTCCTCAGCGGCTGTTCGGATGTACCTTTCGAAGCAGGCTTGCCAGTGCTCAAAGGCAGATGTAGTGTTGGCTGCTTGAGGGCTCAGCTGCAGGCGATCAGGCTTGATGCGGAGATCGATCGTTTTAAAAATCTTGCTCAATAAATTGATGCACTATCAATTACCACAAAGACGAGAGTGGTGGAATAATCGAGGCTTTATTGAGCAAGATGTGGTGCCTCCTGTAGCTGGAACCAGAATGGCTGCAGCACCGGCGAGCGCACACATTTATACGCCGCCTACTGGGCGGATCCAGCAGGCAGGGATTTACCCATGCACCTCTACTATACGGGCAGTGCCGGAATACATATAATATACTACTAGTGGTGACTACCACATCCTTCTGGTGAAATTATGTCTTAGAACGAATGTAAACTAAATTTATTGCCACTTAAATAAGGCATTTATCCTGGACCAGACCTCTAAGTTCTTGTTACCACCTGATCAGGAACAGTTTGTTTAAAGCAGACAAAGTTTGAGATTCAAACACTTGCTAAGAAAATAAAGCCACAAGATTCTACAGATTTTGAACAAACAAAATAAAGTTAATAGATCAGGAAGATAAAACAATTTACAATACCTACCTTATATTCTAACATTCAGAGTTAATATGTGATGCGTATCAATTAACAGGCAAATTGTGATGAAACACACCAAATCGCACTATCAACGGCAGATTCCTCAAATGTTTCAACTAGGGCCATCTCACTGGCCCTACACTCATCCCTAGAGCAACTCAACAACAAGGACTCCTGCACCAGACTCCTATTTATTGACTACATCTCTGCCTTGAACACCATAATCCCAACCAAGCTCATATCAAAGCTCCAAAACCTAGGACTTGGCTCCTCACTTTGCAACTGGATCCTTGACTTTCTGACCCACAGACCACAATCAGTAAGAATAAACAACAACACCTCCTCCACAATAGTCCTCATACCGGGCCCCACAAGGCTGCGTACTTAGCCCCCTACTATACTCCCTGTACACACACGACTGTGTGGTAAAATTTGGTTCCAACTTCATCTACAAGTTTGCTGACAATGCAACCATGGTGGGCCAGATCTCGAATAACAACGAGTCAGAATGCAGGAGGGAGACAGAGAACCTAGTGGAGTGGTGCAACGACAACAGTCTATCCCTCAATGCCAGCAAAACTAAAGAGCTGGTCATTGACTTCAGGAAGCAAAGTACTGTACACACCCCTGTCAACATCAACGTGGCCAAGGTGGAGATGGTTAGCAGTTTCAAATTCCATGGGGTGCACATCTCCAAAAACCTGTCCTGGTCCACCCACGTCGATGCGACCACCAAGAAAGCACAACACGCCTATACTTCCTCAGGAAACTAAGGAAATTTGCCATGTCCACATTAACTCTTACCAACTTTTACAGATGCACCATAGAAAGTATCCTATTTGGCTGCATCACAGCCTGGTATGGCAACTGCTCAGCCCAAGACCGCAAGAAACTTCGTAGAGTCGTGAATACAGTCCACTCCATCACACAAATCTGCCTCCCATCCATTGACTCCATCTACACCTCCCGCTGCCTGGGGAAAATGAGCAGCATAATCAAAGACCCCTCCCACCCAGCTGACTCACTCTTCCATCGGGCAGGAGATACAAAAGTCTGAGAACACGCACAAACAGATTCAAAAGCAGCTTCTTCCCCGCTGTTACCAGACTCTTAAACGACCCTCTTATGGTCTGATCTAATTAATACTACACACTTGTAGTATTAACCTGATGCCGGTGACTATGTATTTACATTGTGTACCTTGTGTTGACCTATTATGGTATTTTCTTCTTCTTTTTTTCATTTCATGTACTTAATGACCTGTTTGAGCTGCTCGCAGAAAAATACTTTTCACTCTACCTCGGTACATGTGACAATAAACAAATCCAATCCAACCCAATCCTATCAATAGCCCACCCAGATGTCAGTAAACCTCCCGAGGCCTGTCAGGACTTGGAGATCCTGGCCCCTGCTGCACGATAAGGTAAGTCTGGATCTCATAGCAAGAGGTAAACTCTGGTTGGGCATTTGCCTGGTGGTTTGATCACATGACCTCCCTCCTCCAGATACGCATTCCCTGCACTCCCACCAGTGGTTGCCCAACACATCCAATCTTGTGGCATACAACCTTTGAATATGCTAAATAGAAAGCAATGAGCTTCTTCATTACCTGATCGGATGATTCCTGAATGTGTCTGTCAGTCAATTTTTTCTCATGTCTAATATTTTCTAACCAATAAATGTAAGTGTTTAAAGAAAATGCAAAAAATATATATATCAGGATCCCCTATGATTTTTTTCCTGGGCAGCATGGCGGTGCAGTGGTTAGCACTGCTGCCTCACGCTGCTGAGGACGTGGGCTCAGTCCCAGCCCGGGGTTACTGCCTGTGTAGAGTTTCCACATTCTCCCCATGTCTGTGTGGGTCTCACCCCCACAACTTTGGTTGGCACGGTAGCACAGTGGTTAGCACTGTTGTTTCACAGCGTCAGGGACCCAGGTTCAAATCCCTGCTTGGGTCACTGTCTGTTAGGAGTCTGCACGTTCTCCCCGTGCCTGCGTGGGTTTCCTCCGGATGCTCCGGTTTCCTCCCACAATCCAAAGATGTGCAGGTTAGGTGGATTGACGGTGCTATATAGCCTTAGTGTCCCAAAAAGTTTTGGTTGGGTGACTGGGTTATGGGGATGGGGTAGTGGTGTGGGCTCAGGTAGGGTGCCTTTTCCAAGGGCCAGTGCACACTCGATGGGCCGAATGGCCTCCTTCTGCACTGTAAATTCTATGAAGCTCAAAGATGTGCCACAGTTGGTGGATTGGCCACGCTAAATTGCGCCGGAATTAGAATTTTTTTTAAAAAATGATTTTTCTCCTGGGTGGTTCATTGCAGTATTGAGGAGATTAATCTTTTTGGGCCCATTCAAAGTGTACATAAATCTTGTTATGGCCACTAAGTCTCGGGAGAGGGCCATACAGGATCTGGTGAGATATCACAGTGAGATGTTCCCAGGCACCCAGCGGCATGACATCACACGGGCTCAATTGACTGCTGGTTTTCAAAATCAAAAACCAGTCATGATGGGCACGCCTGGGGTGCGGAGGTGCCTGGAGGCCCCGGGGTCGAGAGCCGAGGTTGGGCAGTGCCCCCCAGCACCCTGGCAGTGCCCCCTACCCCTAATGCAGTGCCAGAAGCAAACCCTTCTACATTTGGAGAGGCGGCTTCCCCTTCTGTGTGGTGAGGGTGAAGGGAGATGGTGCGTACCAGGGAACGCGAAGTGCGGGAGATGGGGCGGGAGATGGGGGGGGTGGACTAGGATGGGGGAAATATATTTTTACCGATCAGTGTTTGGCCGGTCTTGCCAGCTCTTTGAGACTTCGCCAGAGTAATGGCGCAAAACATGCCCACCGATTGTTTTGTCTGACAAATTATCAGAAGACGTGAACAGAAAACTTGGCTGTGTTTCTCGGAAACACATCCGTTTTCAGTCAGAACCTGACATTTGCCATTTTTTTTGGAAAATTCTGCCCCAAGGTAACCATGGAATGTTGGCTGCCCCATAAATGGACTCAAGAAGTAACCATTGAATAGTTTCTGGGGTTCAACACCAATTCTTCATTAATGATGCCACTAAAGTGGCTGTCAAGAATCTACAACTCATTGTGAAAATGATGGATGTGATTTAATGGAAAATTGTCAATGTCCGGTTTTGAGTGCATTTGGTTGGAGGGAAATGAGGCACGGGGGGAGCGGAGGATGGGAGGGAGGGAGGGAAATCGGAGGGGGGTGTTGCACTGACGGCCACAGCCTTGTCCAAGGAGAATGTAGAAACAATGAGGGTCTCCCAGGTCCTCCTCACATGTTGGACACTTGCCGCCGCCGCTTGTCCTCCAATCTTCGGCTCCTTGGCAGGCTCATCTTCAAGCCCCTCCTGGACCGCCTCCTCCTCAGATGAGGCCATATGTCCCTCCGCTTCCTACTGCTCATCCTCCTCCTACAGCATTTCGCCCTGCTGCTGTGCCAGATTTTGGAGGGCACAGCAGACCACCACAAAGTGGGAGACTCTCTGGGGTGGGGTGTACTGCAGGTCACCACCAGAGCGGTCCAGGCACCGGAACTGCATTCTCACCAGGCCAATGCACCGCTCGATGATAGAACGGATAGATTCGTGAGCCACATTGTAACAGGTCTCCGCCTCGGTCTCAGGCTTCGGCACCAGTGGCATCAACCATGAGCTTAGTGGGTATCCCTTGTCCCCCACGAGCCAACCTGTCATCCTGAGGCGGTCTTCGAATACACCGGGGGTGGGATTCGCCGGTTGCCGATGCCGGCGCCATGTAATCTCCAGCAAAACGGTGGATCGGTGGCCGTTTTACGCTGACTTTTCAGTCGTAAAATGCCACCGTTCCCTCGCCAGCGTGGGGACATAGCCTCAAAATCAGAGAATCCATTCCCGGGAATCTCCGAGTGCCCCAGGATTTAGCTGTCTTGCACACTCTCATGGTAGCTGGCACACATGTGCATGATGCGGAGGCTGTAGTTGCACATGATTTGAACATTTAGGGAGTGGAACCCCTTCCTGTTAATATACTACATGATGCCCCAGTGCTCGCAGAGTGACCTGCATGTCATCGATCATCCCCTGAACCTGGGATATCCTGGTGATGGCAGCAAATCCTGAAGCCTGGGAATCTTGGTGGGCCTTGTCCAGCTGGAAGTTGGTATAGTTGGATGCCTGGGCACCTGTAGCCTCTTGTATGCATGTGTGGGTGGAAGATTTGGATATGCCACACAGGTCCCCGCTCGAGCTCTGAAATGACCGGGTGACATAAAGATTCAGGCTGTAGTGAGCTTCACGGCCACTGGGAGAGGTGTATCCTTCTCCTCCACAGGGTGCCAAGTCCCCGATGACGTGGCAGAGGTGCCACACTTCTTTTGCTGAGACGCCGACTGCATTCTCCATTACAGGGACTATGTCCCCACGCCGCCGTGAAAACTGTGGACTTTTATGGCAGAAAACCTGGTGTCAAAAGGCCACAGATTCACAGCCCTGCAGGGGGCTATCAGGGAGCCGTTGTGAGGCTCGCAGCTCCAGCTGCAGTTACGGCCCCCCGCACTTCCAGGTCAGAATAGCGGGGCGGGCCTCAAGCAATGGCAACAGGTGGTGGATGCTGTGCGCGGAGTACTCCCGAGTACGCCACCTTCTTGGGGGCGGAGAATTACCGAAATGGCGCCGGTCCCAATTCCATGCGTGAAACTGGGTTCTCCGCCCCGGCGCCGAATGCAATTTCGGCATCGGTGGACAGAGAATCCAGCTCATGGTGTCCGTCAGCTCATTGAACGACCAACGACTCCTGTACACCTTGGCGCATCATAGCCCTCCCCTTCTGACTCCCTCCTCCTTCTTTGCAGCTGCCTCTATGGTGCCGACACTCCTAGAGTTCAAGCGCACTGTTCAGGCATCCAAAGTTGCTGGACATGCGTTCCACCAATTATTCTCTGAGACATGGCATGTGTGCCCTCGAGGAGGCCCTTGAGAGTTGAGGAGCGTGGAATGCCATCACAATTAACAAGGCTAATTCCTCATTTGAAATAGCCATCAGTTGTGAAGCTCGAGGCTTCACACAGTCAAAGGGAGTGCAATTGAATTTCAAGATAGAAGCCACAGCAGGGCTCTGCCCTGGGAGAGTTTGGTAGGTTGAACAGGCTGCAGCTGTGGTTGCCCCTGTTATGGGTCTCCAGAATATTTAAAGATGACTTGAAGGCATCACAGACGCAATGCCCGTCACCCCCCAAGCCCATATGTGACCCCCGACCTGGAACGCTTCAACCTCCTGGTCAAGCCCGACCCCCCTGAGGGGTCCAAGCCCAACACCCCTGAGGGGTTTCCCCACACCACGCCTCATGCAGGAAGGCAGCAACCCTGGTGCCATTGAGCTGGACGCCACTTCCCCTCACGAGCCATTGCACCAGCTTCTCTTTTATGAAAAGTAGTATTAAACAACGCCGGCTTGACTTCCCGCTGGGCAGTTGGGTAATTCCTGACTTCAGTCTCATGAATGAGATTGAAATGAATGCAAATGAGGGTTAATGATATTCTCGCCATTATTGGGCTTGATCTGGAACTCCATTGGGAGCAGGTCAGGTGAATCACAAAATAGTTCGATCCCCGGCATGAATCTCGATTTTGCCCTCTCCTGCTATTCATCTGACACCCCCAAATCCGCACTGGGCACAACGCAGTTGCTGAATCGCGCCCAACACTTCTTAGCCCACATCGTCTGTCACCAAGGATAGTGCAGAACTAAGGTTATTTAGAACTGGGAACTCATCCCTTTCACATTCAGTGTTCCACATTCAATTATTGCAATCATCTACCAGTGAATGGGTTTACTGCTAAAAGAAACAGAAGGTCATTTCATTTATTTGGATTTTTATTTCAAATAGACTTTTATTTTTTCATTTGCTTTTCTGCTATTACCCATTTTATATTTGTTTTTTATTCTACATTGATGGTATTGCAAAAACACAATGACTGCTACTTCATGCTTTCTTGCCCATAATAGTCGTGGCACTTTTATTCAGATAATGGACTGTGGTTTCATGAATCACAATCCAGCAATTTTCTAACATCAATGCCTTCAGTGTATTGTCTGACCTTTCACTGGCCTTTTCTGAAGGTGGAACAAGTAGCTTCATGTCCAGATATTTTGGATCAGAACAGTAGCCACTTCAATCAAACACAATGAATCAAGTAAAACACTGAGAAGTTCAGGCAATAAGACAAAGTGTTGTATCAGTGAAATTTAATGATTCATGCAAGGCAATTCATTAATAGTTATTCAAAGGATTTATAAAAGGAGTTTGAAAAGTGAATATTTGTTATGTGAGCATTTTGGTGTGTAAGTGGACGCTTTTGAAGTGAAACATATCTTTTTCCTGATGAATCAAAAATAATTTTGATCATTCACCCAGTTGATTAGGTGATCGGATACTAGGATAAAGCATTTAAAACCATAACATGGCGTTTTAGCTAAACATTAAGGCCAATCAAGAACTCAAACCATAATGAATAAATAAATGCAACCTTGTACCCTCCTGTAAAGGAGACAATCAAAATGGTAGCTTTATTCTAAAGGCATAGAACAAGAGTATCCAATCTTTAGCCGTGTCAAAAAGTTGCATATAATTATACAATAAAGTGAGTCCAATCAAAAAATGCAACGATATATAAAGCAGATCATTTTGGCTAATTGCAGTAAGCAGGAGAGCAGTTGGCGTTACCCTGATCGTACTAATGGGAGACCCAAGCAGTCTTGATGTTCAACCATCGATAATGGGCAGCCAGCGAGTTAAATGTGCTCAGTGACTAAGTATCTGAGGCATTCATTGACAATAACAATCTGCTGGTAGGAGTGGGCAAACAAACCTGAGTCTGGCAGGAGCTACCACAGATTTGTTGGTTAGGTAGGGACCATTGGACGGGGTGGGGAAGGCACAGTGCATTTTCTTT
Source organism: Scyliorhinus torazame (assembly GCF_047496885.1). NCBI lineage: Eukaryota > Metazoa > Chordata > Chondrichthyes > Carcharhiniformes > Scyliorhinidae > Scyliorhinus > Scyliorhinus torazame. The sequence goes on from NC_092709.1 coordinate 271,699,832, forward strand.
CACATGGTCTGTGAGAATATGTTAGGGTCCCACAGTGGCCATAGCAGCCCAATTTAAACATTTAAACAAAGCCCTCACATGTTTTGGACAAGTGTATTGACCATCTCATTTCTTGGCTCACTCGAAAATTCAGTCTGGTACTCCTCAGCTGGCCAATGCCAAGACTCTTTCAATTAAACTTTTATTTCTCATTGGATCCAATTTCCAGTGTCAGCTGGGCAGGACAAAATCTAACCCAAAGTGAGAGTTCCCACACACACCAAAACAAAAAACTCTATTCACAGATAAAAATTGCTGGTTTTAATATAATTGTGGTTTTCCATCTACAGAACTTCCATCACTAGTGTTTCTCATCTTACTCCCACTGATTCTTCCACTCCTACTCTTCTCTGGTCCTCTCCTTTCCCCTCAGATGGTTCACTTAACTATCAGTCCCTTTTACATCTTATCCACTGACCTCTGCTGCACTCTATCATCAGTTTTTATTTCCCTCTCCCTCTCTACCACACCTCCCCCAGTCACACTTTCCTTTCTACTTCTGATTAGCAGTACATCAGCTTTGCGCAATTGTTTTTGAGAGCAACTCTTTAATTTGGCAAAACTCTTCCCAGCTCTGCTCATAGAAATACAATTGTTTGTGTGACAGGGCACCTCACTCGCCAGGCAACAAAAACGACATGTAATGTCCCAGCCCCTAACCCCTCCTCCCGCTACTGCTTTTCAATATTTGGGAGTATTGTACTCTAAGTCTGCAAAAATTCTGGTGGAAAAGCGATTTTTAAAATTGCTTAAATTATTAAATTAAATTATTATTGAACAATTTTGGTGATGTCGTGAATGGGAGACATCGCCCATTGTAAACGTCTGTATTTTTTGCTTGAGTATGTGTCCCTTGTTCAAAAGATAGCAGCATCATGGTCAGTTGAAACTTTGCTTCATGTTCAGTTCACGTCAGAAGATCTGATTTGTTGTCCTTCCCAGATGCGCTCTTCCATCCACTGCTGATCCTCAGCTAGCAATGTCTCCACTGAGCTTGTTTACGATCAGAGCTTTTTGGTCGCAATGTGCAACCAACAAAACATTTGCTTCAGAGATTAAAGGATTTCAAGATATTGCAGAATGATTGATGATCATTTTGACACTGTTAAATCCTGTGCTCTGGATGATGATGCCCACCTCGGCAAATGCTGAAACAGGATGAAGATAGTCTGATCTGAGAATTAGTTACTGGGTGCAGTGTACACTGACTGTGCGTATTGGGGTCAGTGGCAGGATCATGCAGAAGTGCTCTGCGGGCCTCTTTAGCAATCACAGATGAGTCCGAGATGAGTGGATAACAGAAATTTGTTTTATTACAAAGTTATAGTTTGTACAATACTCTCCCAATCCGAGTAGAGTCTGAGGTGTCGGTACCAAAACTGCCCAACCTTTGTATTTCAGCTAATTAGCGTGTCCATGGGCTCCCTGCCCCTCAGCAGAGGAGCTTGAACTCCACGAGACTCACAAGGAGGTTAACTGCTTCTACCAAGTAGACAGCCTTATTAGGTAATATCAGCAAGCTGTAATGTCAGTCATGGGCTCTGAGGTTGCTCGTCGGTCACAGGCGGTACAGCTAGATTGCCCAGCCTGGCACACAGAAGATCAGGCTGGTCCTGGGTGGGAAGGCCTGGGAAGAGGATTGAGTCTAAGGTGACAACAATGCCTGCTGCTAATGTCAGCAGGGTGGTGCATTCCCGCTCCTGCCTGCATAATATAGTAATTGTGGACTTTTGGATTGCCTGTGTTGCCTGAATGAATGACGGCACATGCTTCAGTCAGGTGCTCCAGTTCAACAAAGTGGCCTGAAATAGCTGTTAGGTTCCCAATTTATATATTCAACTGTTCGAATGGCAGTTTCAGGCTCACACCCTGAACAGCCCAATCCAGTAGGGCAGCAAGCACACTTCCTGGAGAAACAGTACCACCCATAAGGTGATGTCATAGAGAGACACATGATGAGACAAGATGGCGAAAGCTCATGGCCTAGACTGAGTAGCATGTATAGGGGTAAATTTTCTGATCCCTCCTGCCACAGGAGTTATCGTGGCTGAGATGGACAATTTAATAGACCACTAAAAGGTCCATTGACCTTGGGCAGGAGTTTTCAATCCCTCAGGCAGGCAGGGTTGGAAAGTCCCACCCGTTGTCTTGTATATCTGTAAATAATCATGCTCATACAATAAACCAACTGCTATACAGACATATTTATGTCTCTGCAGCCCTTATCCAGTCACGAACCAACACACAACATAGTCTCAGAGGTGGAGGCAAGATTCTCCGTTGGCGGGATTCTCCATTCTGCTGGTAGCGCACCCACGCTCATGGGTTTCCCGACGGTGTGAGAAGGCCACAATGGGAAATCCCATTGTTGGGTGGCCGGTTGGAGAATCCTGCAGACAGTGCTGCCAAAGAACACACAGCTGACAGACCGGAGAATCTCGCAGTGGATTTAACAACACACATAGCCAACCAAAGTAGGCATCTATTTTATGACTGTAGGCCAGGCGCATTATGATTCTATTTCTAAGCCCAATGATTTTCTTAAACCATACCTTTTCAAACTGAGGTTCTTGGAGATAAAATGCTCTATCAGGAGGTTGCTGCAACCCCAAGATTATCTGATTTTATATTAGTTGTTGACTTAATTTATGTTAATGTTGCTTTCATAATGATAAAAAAAAATCATTTTTGCATCACCTTCCATTTGGTCGTTAATCCTGCCTTTTCAGTGCATCCAGTGTTCTCAAAATGTTAAAACCATGATCTTAAATTTAATTTATGTAAGCTTTTTTATAATCACTAGGTTAACAAGCTTATCGCAGGAAGACCAATTGATTCATGACACCCATGGACTCCAGTGCACATCCTCGGAACAGCGGACTTGACATTTAGCTTGACCTTAAGCAGTTTTTGTTTGGAGCACAATCGTGGATGGCTCCAGCTAAAATGTTAAATATTTTCTTTAAGTTCTTGATGATCAACATTTCACATGCGGTCCCCTTTTAAGGCACATGGAAATGGCAGATTATAAAGAAAAGCATTAGAGGCAAGTGAACTGAAAGAAAAAACATTGTTCAAAGAAATGGTGAAGAAGCAGCAGGTAGATTGGGTTATAATCAAGTAGCCAATAAATAGTGTACATTATAAAGACAGTCAATTATTCAGATGAAGCTAATTGATCAAACTAAGGTTAGCTTGGTTGCTCTTCCTTTTGATTAAAATACCATAAGTATGAAATAAAGAGACTGGTGCTCATAAAGTTAAGTTCATTGAGACTCTAAAGTGTTATGTGCAAGTATTTCTTTATTAAATTTCAGAATTTCTTCAACTTGCAATAGGTTTCACAGCATTTTAATTATGGTCTTTTCACACACTTTTAAAACATGCTGTGATTACGGTTGCCAGATCGCTCAGGAGTTTCCCAAGTGGGGCATGGTTGTCCTGGGTGCACCTGGCAGCAGCTTGGCAAATGTTTTCACTTCAAAATTCTCACGACAGGAGCGCTCTCTCCCTGCACTGTTCCCCCGTTCAGCCGATGGCATCACCACCCTGTGGTAGTATGTATTGGGGGTCATGTGGGACTGGAAGCCCGAATGTCATTGGCTGACAGATCCCGGGTCCTGGTTGGCCGTTGACCTCATACTCCGCCCTGAAGGCGAAGTATAAGAAGCCGGTGCCTTCCCCCGCAGGCCAGTTTACTATCGGGCTGCTGGGGAACAGACACGCTTAATAAAGCCTCATCGACTTCACTCTTTTCGTCTCATGGAGTCTTTGTGCGCTACAATTTATTAAGCGTGCCTAAAAAGGACTATGGAGCTCAGGATCATTCCAGAATGCCTGAGGATCAACCCCCACGCAGTGAATGCGGCAGCAGCCTTCAAACACTGGCAGACTTGCTTCGAGGCCTACCTCAGACCGACCACTGGCCGGGTCTCAGACGAACAAAAACTGCAGGTCCTGCACTCGAGGGTGAGCACGGAGATTTTCACCCTCATTGAGGACACTGACGATTTCCAGACGGCGTTCGCAGCACTGAAAAGTCTCTATGTCCGCCCAGTTAACCAAATCTACGCTCGCTACCAGCTCGGTACGTACCCGTCGCGGCAAAACCCCCCCCCCCCCCCCGGACACCCCACAGGCTTGCGCGGCCCAAACGCCGAGTCGCACCGGGGGCGCCCGCTGTTATTTCTGCGGCCAGGCGAACCACCCCCGACAACGCTGTCCGGCCCGCGCAGCCATCTGCAATAGCTGCGGGAAAAAGGGCCACTATGCGGTGGTGTGCCGATCCCGCGAGGTCGCCGCCGTCCCGGGGCCAGAGGGAGCCCTACAGGCAGTCTATGCCTCCCAACCCCCCCAGCACGCCATGTGCGACCGGCAGGCGCAGCCGCTCTGGGTCCCGACCACCGCGGCCCCGGGAGAACTGGGAGCCCTGCACGCCACCCACGCTCCCCAACCCCCCTCCCCGCAGTCCATGTACGACCCGCCGCCGGCGCTCCCGATTTGGGTGCCGGCCAACACTCTCCACGGAGAGGAATGGGTCTTTCGCGTCCCGAACGCCACCCTCACCCCCCTCCCGCGCCCCACGCCTGACCCGCCGGCTCCGCCGACTTGGGCCCCGACCACCGCTGTCCCCGGTGAGGGAGCTCCGCGCGGTCCTAGTGCTCGCCGCCCCACGCCTGTCCCGCCGGCGCCGCCGACCTGGGCCCTCACCCCCGTCCCGCGCCCCACGCCTGACCCGCCGACCTGGGCCCTCACCCCCGTCCCGCGCCCCACGCCTGACCCGCCGACCTGGGCCCTCACCCCCATCCCGCGCCCCACGCCTGACCCGCCGACCTGGGCCCTCACCCCCGTCCCGCGCCCCACGCCTGACGCGCCGACGTGGGCCCTCACCCCCGTCCCGCGCCCCACGCCTGTCCCGCCGGCGCCGCCGACCTGGGCCCTCACCCCCGTCCCGCGCCCCACGCCTGACCCGCCGGCACAACTTACCTGGGCCCCGACCACCGCTGTCCCCGGCGAGGGAGCTCCGCGCGGTCCTAGCGCCCGCGGCCCTGGCACTCGCAGAGAGGGAGCTCCGCGCGGTCCTAGCGCCCGCGGCCCTGGCGCTCGCAGAGAGGGAGCTCCGCGCGGTCCTAGCGCCCGCGGCCCTGGCGCTCGCAGTGACGGAACTCCGCGCGGTCCTAGCGCTCCCCAGACCCCCCAGCACACCATGTGCGACCCGCAGACGCCACCATTTTGGGTCCCGACCACCACGAGGGGAGGAGGGGGGCCGCCATCTTGGACCGCCCCCGACCTGTACGACGCATGGGGGCGGCCATTTTGTCCACCCCCGACGCCATCTTGTGACCCCCCAGCCACGTGCGATGTATGGGGGCAGCCATTTTGTCCATCCCCGACGCCATCTTGGACGGCAACAACGGACCACACCCCACTACTACAACCACGGCTCGCTTCGGTTACGCTCGATCAGGCTCGGCCCTGGGCTCTCCAGACGACGACGACAACGGTCCTAATTAACGGCCACGAGACGCCATGCCTAGTCGACTCCGGGAGCACGGAAAGTTTTATACACCCCGACACGGTAAGACGCTGTTCCTTAACTACCTACCCCAGCGCACAAAAGATTTGCCTAGCTGCAGGATCCCACTCCGTACAGATCCAGGGATTCTGCATAGTCACCCTAACGGTACAGGGGAGGGAATTCAAAAACTACAAACTTAACGTCCTTCCCCAACTCTGTGCCCCCACCTTGCTGGGCTTAGACTTCCAATGTAACCTACAGAGCCTTACGTTTAAATTCGGCGGCCCCATACCCCCACTCACTATCTGTGGCCTCGCTACCCTCAAGGTGCAACCCCCGTCCTTGTTTGCGAACCTCACCCCGGATTGCAAACCCGTCGCCACTAGGAGCAGACGGTACAGCGCCCAGGACCGGACCTTCATTCGGTCCGAAGTCCAGCGGCTACTAAAGGAGGGCATAATCCAGGCCAGCAATAGTCCCTGGAGAGCGCAGGTGGTAGTAGTGAAGACAGGGGAGAAACAAAGGATGGTCATTGACTATAGCCAGACCATCAACAGGTACACACAACTAGACGCGTACCCTCTCCCCCGCATATCCGACATGGTCAATCGGATTGCCCAGTATAAAGTCTTCTCCAACGTGGACCTCAAGTCCGCCTACCATCAGCTCCCCATCCGCCCAGGTGACCGCAAGTACACAGCCTTCGAGGCAGACGGACGATTATACCATTTCTTACGGGTCCCTTTTGGCGTCACAAACGGGGTCTCGGTCTTCCAACGGGAGATGGACCGAATGGTTGATCAACATGGATTACGGGCCACGTTCCCGTACCTCGACAATGTAACCATCTGCGGCCACGATCAGCAGGACCACGACGCCAACCTCCAAAAATTCCTCCAGACCGCCAAAGCCTTGAACCTCACGTACAATGAGGACAAGTGCGTTTTTAGCACCGATCGGCTAGCCATTCTGGGCTACATAGTGCGCAATGGGATAATAGGCCCCGACCCCGAACGTATGCGCGCACTCATGGAATTTCCCGTCCCGCACTGCCCAAAAGCCCTGAAACGCTGCCTGGGGTTCTTTTCGTACTACGCCCAGTGGGTCCCCCAGTACGCAGACAAGGCCCGCCCCCTAATACAGACCACGACTTTCCCGCTGTCGACAGAGGCTTGCCAGGCCTTCAGCCGCATCAAAGCGGACATCGCAAAGGCCACGATGCGCGCCATTGACGAGTCCCTCCCCTTCCAGGTCGAGAGCGACGCCTCCGACGTAGCTCTAGCGGCTACCCTTAACCAAGCGGGCAGACCCGTGGCCTTTTTCTCCCGAACCCTCCACGCCTCAGAAATCCGCCACTCCTCAGTGGAAAAGGAAGCCCAAGCCATAGTGGAAGCTGTGCGACATTGGAGGCATTACCTGGCCGGCAGGAGATTCACTCTCCTCACTGACCAACGGTCGGTAGCCTTCATGTTCGATAATGCACAGCGGGGCAAGATTAAAAATGACAAGATCTTAAGGTGGAGGATCGAGCTCTCCACCTTTAACTATGAGATCTTGTACCGGCCCGGAAAGCTGAACGAGCCGTCCGATGCCCTATCCCGCGGCACATGTGCCAACGCACAAATTAACCGCCTCCAAACCCTCCACGAGGACCTCTGCCACCCGGGGGTCACTCGGTTTTACCACTTCATCAAGTCCCGCAATCTCCCATACTCTTTAGAAGAGGTCCGTACAGTCACAAGGGACTGCCACATCTGCGCGGAATGCAAGCCGCATTTTTTCAGGCCAGATGGAGCGCACCTGATTAAGGCTTCCCGCCCCTTTGAACGCCTCAGTCTCGATTTCAAAGGGCCCCTCCCCTCCACCGACCGCAACGCATATTTCCTTAATGTAGTGGACGAATACTCCCGCTTCCCTTTTGCCATTCCCTGCTCCGACATGACCGCGGCCACAGTCATTAAAGCCCTGAACAGCATCTTCACGCTGTTCGGTTACCCCGCATACGTCCACAGCGACAGGGGGTCCTCTTTCATGAGTGACGAGCTGCGCCAGTTCCTGCTCAGCAAGGGCATAGCCTCAAGCAGGACGACCAGCTACAACCCCCGGGGGAACGGGCAAGTAGAAAGGGAGAACGGCACGGTCTGGAAGGCCGTCCTACTGGCCCTACGGTCCAGGGATCTCCCAGTTTCACGGTGGCAGGAGGTCCTCCCGGACGCTCTCCATTCCATCCGGTCGTTATTATGTACAAGCACTAATCAAACGCCGCACGAGCGTCTCCTTGTCTTCCCTAGGAGGTCCTCCTCTGGAACATCGCTGCCAACCTGGCTGGCGGCCCCAGGACCCATCCTGCTCCGAAAGCATGTGCGGGCACATAAGGCGGACCCGTTGGTCGAAAGGGTTCACCTCCTCCACGCAAACCCCCAGTACGCCTACGTGGAGTACCCCGACGGCCGACAGGACACGGTCTCCCTGCGGGATCTGGCGCCCGCCGGCACCACGCACACCCCCCCCGACACCAACAACCCAACCGCCCCCCTTCCTGCCACCGCCGCACCCCGCGACCGCCCCCTTCCCAGGAGGATCAGTCCCCCTCCCCTTTGCTCCGACAGCTGAAACCGTGCGGCTCCCGGAGGCGACAACGCTGGTACAAGCACCACCACCACCGCGGGGGCCGAGGCGATCGACACGGACGACCAGACCGCCCGACCGACTCGTGGCGTCGATGTAAAACAAAGATGGACTGTTCAATGAACATTTTGTTTTTCCTATACCCTCTGTAAATAGTTGTAACAGGACGATACTGTCCAATACTGTACTACCATGTAACTGTTCTATCCTCCCAGGACCAGCCCTATAAACCCTTACCACCATACGAAGCATCACCCCGCCGGGTTCATTTTTGACAAGGGGTGAATGTGGTAGTATGTATTGGGGGTCATGTGGGACTGGAAGCCCTAATGTCATTGGCTGACAGATCCCGGGTTCTGGTTGGCCGTTGACCTCATACTCCGCCCTGAAGGCGAAGTATAAGAAGCCGGTGCCTTCCCCCGCAGGCCAGTTTATATCGGGCTGCTGGGGAACAGACACGCTTAATAAAGCCTCATCGACTTCACTCTTTTCGTCTCATGGAGTCTTTGTGCGCTACACACCCCCAACACCAGACAGAGCAATAAAGCAATGTGCATGACGCTTAATTGCCTTCAGGGATCGGCAATAAATGCTCGCACAAGCAGCGATGCCAACATCCTGTGAACGAATAAATTAATTAGCTGCTGCCCCACGAATAATTAGATTGGGAGCGCAGTTCAGGGACGTGGATCCCGCCCCCGCCGGTTGCCGAAGTCTCCGGCACCGGATATTCGGCGGGGGCGTGAATCGCACCTCGCCGGTTGGCGGGCCCCCCCGCGCGATTCTCTGGCCCGGATGGGCCAAAGTCCCGCCGCTAAAATGCCTGTCCCGCCGGTAAGGTAGGTGGTTTAATCTACGCCGGCGGGACAGGCATTTTAGCGGCGCGGGCGGGCTCTGGGGTCCTGGGGGGGGTGCAGGGCGATCTGGCCCCGGGGGGTGCCCCCACGGTGGCCTGGCCCGCGATCGGGGCCCACCGATCCGCGGGCGGGCCTGTGCCGTGGGGGCACTCTTTTCCTTCCGCCTTCGCCACGGTCTCCACCATGGCGGAGGCAGAAGACTCCCTCGAATGCACATGCGCGGGAATGCCGACAGCGCCCGCTAACGCTCCCGCGCATGCGCCGCCCGGAGATGTCATTTCCGCGCCAGCTGGCGGGGCGCCAAAGGCCTTTTCGCCAGCTGGCGGGGCGGAAATTCGTCCGGCGCCGAGCTAGCCCCTTAAGGTTGGGGCTCGGCCCCCAAAGATGCGGAGCATTCCACACCTTTGGGGTGGCGCGATGCCCGACTGATTTGCGCCGTTTTGGGCGCCAGTCGGCAGACATCGCGCCGTTTCCGGAGAATTTTGCCCCAGATGTCAGATGGGCAGTCCTGGAGGCTCAGCAGACAGGTGGGCTCAGCCACTTAGGGCCTTGAAAGTCGAGGGGACCTGCATGGGGCAGTGGGGAACTGCTGGCACATGGTAGGTCAGGGAGATAAGGAGACTGGGGAATGGGAGATTGAGGAGTGAGGAAGTCTTAAAAATGGGAGAAGGAGGAATGAGTGGTCAAGGAGTAAGGGGAACTGTGGAATGTGAGATCAAAGGGAAAGCGGGGGACTGTGGAATGGGAGGTTGGTATGTGAGGTTAGAACGAGAGGGGGCAGCACGGTAGCACAGTGGTTAGTACCATAGTTCACAGCGCTAGGTTCCCAGGTTTGATTCCCGGCTTGGGTCACTGTGCGGAGTCTGCAAGTTCTCCCCGTGTCTGCGTGGGTTTCCTCCGGGTGTTTCTATTTCCTTCCATAAGTCCCGAAAGACGGACTATTAGGTAATTTGGACATTCTGAATTCTCTCTCAGTGTACCCAAACAGGCGCTGGATTGTAGCGACTTGGGGCTTTTCACAGTAAATTCATTGCAGCATTAATGTGAGACTGTTTGTGACACTAGTAAAGATTATTATTATACGAGAGGCGGACTGTGGAATGAGAGGTTGGTACGGAAGATCAGAGCGGGACTGCGGACTGGAAGGTTGGTATGGGAGGTCAGGGGGGAATGCGGACTGGAAGGTTGGTATGGGAGGTCAGAGGGGGAATGCATTCTGGAAGGTTGGTATGGGAGGTCAGAGGGGGTCTGTGGACTGGAAGGTTGGTATGGGAGGTCAGAGAGGGACTGCGGACTGGAAGGTTGGTATGGGAGGTCAGAGGGGGTCTGTGGACTGGAAGGTTGGTATGGGAGGTCAGAGAGGGACTGTGGACTGGAAGGTTGGTATGGGAGGTCAGAGGGGGTCTGTGGACTGGAAGGTTGGTATGGGAGGTCAGAGGGGGACTGCTGACTGGAAGGTTGGTATGGGAGGTCAGAGGGGGTCTGCGCACTGGAAGGTTGGTATGGGAGGTCAGAGGGGATCTGCGGACTGGAAGGTTGGTATGGGAGGTCAGAAGGTGTCTGCGGACTGGAAGGTTGGTATGGGAGGTCAGAGGGGGTCTGCGCACTGGAAGGTTGGTATGGGAGGTCAGAGGGGATCTGCGGACTGGAAGGTTGGTATGGGAGGTCAGAGGGTGTCTGCGGACTGGAAGGTTGGTATGGGGGATCAGAGGGGGTCTGCGGACTGGAAGGTTGGTATGGGAGGTCAGAGGGGATCTGCGGACTGGGAGGTTGGTATGGGAGGTCAGAGGGGGTCTGCGGACTGGAAGGTTGGTATGGGAGGTCAGAGGAGGACTGCGGACTGGAAAGTTGGTATGGGAGGTCAGAGGGGGTCTGCGCACTGGAAGGTTGGTATGGGAGGTCAGAGGGGATCTGCGGACTGGAAGGTTGGTATGGGAGGTCAGAGAGGGACTGCGGACTGAAAGGTTGGTCTGGGAGGTCAGAGGGGGTCTGCGGACTGGAAGGTTGGTATGGGAGGTCAGAGGGGGTCTGCGGACTGGAAGGTTGGTATGGGAGGTCAGAGGGGATCTGCGGACTGGAAGGTTGGTGTGGGAGGTCAGAGGGGGACTGCGGACTGGAAGGTTGGTATGGGAGGTCAGAGGGGGTCTGCGGACTGGAAGGTTGGTATGGGAGGTCCGAGGGGGTCTGCGGACTGGAAGGTTGGTATGGGAGGTCAGAGGGGGACTGCGGACTGGAAGGTTGGTATGGGAGGTCAGAGGAGGACTGCGGACTGGAAGGTTGGTATGGGAGGTCAGAGGGGGTCTGCGCACTGGAAGGTTGGTATGGGAGGTCAGAGGGGATCTGCGGACTGGAAGGTTGGTATGGGAGATCAGAGGGGGTCTACGGATTGGAAGGTTAGTATGGGAGGTCAGAGGGGGTCTGCGGACTGGAAGGCTGGTATGGGAGGTCAGAGGTGAGTGTGCAATGGAAAGTCAGGGAAGAGAGTGAGACTTGGAAATGAGGCTTGGGAAAAATGTAGGTGGGAATGCGGGATTGGAGATGGAAATGGAGACAGAATGAGGGTCAGGGTTAGAGGGTGGCCTGAAATGTAAGTCGTGTGTACTAGTGCGATGTTTGTGTTTGGTTCAGGTCGGTCTGAGTTGGCCAATATTGACAGTGAAGTTCAGGTTGTCTCTAACTGAGGTTCTCAGTTCAGTGTTATTTGTTACCATTTTCCCACCTCGTTGCACCCAGCCGAAATTCCATTGTACCGGGTGCATCGCGGGAGAGACGCAAAAAGGGTTATGTGTGGGTGCCAAGCCGTTCCCGAGTCACCCGACCCACGCCGTCTGCTGCGATCTGGATCATGACCTCGCTGGGCATGATCCAGATAATGATTTTTAAATTATCCATGAAGTTAATCTAAATCTGCGCGGCCAGCTCCCGGGAGTAACCGGCGACACCGGCCAGGCCTCAACCGGGAGCCGACTAGTACTAGCCATCAGTGACAACAAGACGAGTAGTGAACTGAGGCTTTAATAAACTAAACAGAAAGCCTCCGGGCCTCTGATCCCGAACTAGGTCAGAAGCGGAGACCAGCCAGCTTTCTACCAATCCTGAGGGGAGGTGGAGCCATTGGGCAGTGGTTTACCACATTACATGTAATACAGTAGCTGTTTACCACAATACACATATAATATACTACAGTGGTTTACCACATTCACCCCCTGTTAAAAAAAAGAATCCAGCGGGGATGAAGTGGACTTAAAGATCAAGTCTGTTGGGGGCCTTGACCTTCCGCCGTGATCGCCTCAGTCCCGGCTGTGGTGTGGGCACCGATGTCAAAACCTGCGCGACCGGAACGTGTTGTCCTCTTCTACACCCAGTAGTTGAGTCGGTGGAGAGGGGGGCGGTGTATGGGCGGGGGTGGTGGTGATGGTCGCCGGTGGGCCTGCGGGTGCTAGTTCTTGAAGTAGCTGGGTAGTGGTGGAGGGAGACAGTGTAGGGTCGGGGGTGGTGGTGATGGTCGCTGGGGAACCTGCAGGTGCCAAATCCCGAAGGGAGACTGTGTCCTGTCGCCCGTCATGATGTGCCACTTAGGCATATTGTGGATTGGCATGGAGGAGCAGGACCTTCTCGACAAGGGGATCTGATTTATATGACTCCTCGCATGCTTCCGGAGGAGGACGGGCCCTGAGACTGTCAGCCAGGATGGGAGCGAGACCCCAGAGGTGAACTTCCTGGGGAAGGCGAACATACGTTTGTGAGGGCTCTCGTTGGTGGCAGTGCACAGGAGCGACCGGATGGAGTGGAGCGCATCGGAGAGGACCTCCTGCAAGTGGGAGACTGGGAGACTTCTAGACCATAGGGCCAGGAGGACGGCCCTCCAGGCCGTCGCATTTTCCCTCTCCACTTGTCCGTTGCCCCGGGGGTTGTAGCTGGTCGTCCTGCTGGAGGCAATGCCCTTGCTGAGCAGGAACTGATGCAACTCGTCGCTCATGAAGGAGGAACCCTGATCGCTATGGATGTAGGTGGGGAACCTAAACAAGGTGAAAAGACTGTGCAGGGCCTTGATGATGGTGGCAGAGATCATGTCAGGACATGGGATAGCAAAGGGGAATCTTAAGTATTTGTCAACAATGTTGAGGAAGTACACGTTACGGTAAGTGGAGGGCAGGGGCCCTTTGAAGTTGATGCCGATGTGCTCCAAGGGGCAAGAGGCCTTTACCAGGTGAGCTCTGTCTGGCCGATAGAAGTGCGGTTTGCACTCCGCGCAGACCTGGCAGTCCCTGGTCACGATCCTGACCTCCTCGATGGAGGAAGGCAGGTTGCTAGCCTTGATAAAGTGAAAAAAACGGGGGACCCCCGGGTGACAGAGGTCATTGTGGATGGCTCGGAGTCGGTCTAGCTGTGCCCTGGCACATGTACCACGGGATAGGGCATCTGGGGGCTCATTGAGCTTCCCAGGTCAATACAAGATATCGCAGTTGTAGGTGGAGAGCTCGATCCTCCACCTCAGAATCTTGTCGTTCTTGATTTTGCCCCGCTGTGTATTGTTAAACATGAAGGCAACCGACCGTTGGTCAGTGAGGAGAGTGAATTGCCTGCTGGCCAGGTAGTGCCTCCAATGTCGCACAGCTTCCACAATGGCTTGGGTTTCCTTTTCGACGGAGGAGTGTCGAATTTCGGAGGCATAGAGGGTACGGGAGAAGGAAGCTACGGGCCTGCCCGTCTGGTTGAGGGTAGCGGCCAGAGCAAAGTCCGACGCATCGCTCTCCACCTGGAACGGAATGGACTCGTCTACTGCGTGTATCGCGGCTTTGGCAATATCTGTCTTGATGCGGTTGAAGGCCAGGCGGGTCTCAGTCATCAGGGGAAAAATGGTGGATTTAATAAGTGGACGGGTCTTGTCCGTATAATTGGGGACCCACTGGGCATAGTAAGAGAAGAACCGCAGGCATCTCTTCAGGGCCTTGGGGCAGTGGGGGAGGGGAGTTCCAGGAGGGGGCGCATGTGGTCGGGGTCGGGCCCTAGGACTCCGTTTTCCACAATGTAGCCAAGGATGGCTAGGTGGGTTGTGCGGAAAACGCATTTTTCCTTATTGTAGATGAGGTTCAGGAGTTTAGCGGTGTGGAGGAAGTGCCGGAGGTTTTTGTCATGGTCCTGCTGGTCATGGCCGCAGATGGTGACATTATCTAAGTAAAGGAATGTGGCCCGCAGCCCATACTGGTCAACCATTCAGTCCATTTCTCGATGGAAGACTGAGACCCCATTGGTGACGCCGAAGGGAAACCTGAGGAAGTGGTAGAGGCAGCCATCTGCCTCGAAGGCAGTGTAGTGGCGGTCCTCCGGGCGAATAGGGAGCTGGTGGTACGCGGACCTCAAGTCAACTGTGGAGAAGACTCGATACTGCGCAATCTGGTTGACCATGTCAGATATGCGGGGGAGGGGGTACGCATCGAACTGTGTGTACCGGTTGATGGTCTGACTGTAGTCGATGACCATCCGGTGCTTCTCCCCAGTCCTAATGACCACCACTTGGGTTCTCCAGGGGCCGGTACTAGCCTCAATGATCCCCTCTTGTAGGAGTCGCTGGACCTCTGACCTGATAAAGGCCCTGTCTGCTCCTAGGTGGCACTGGAAGTTGAGCGTGATGGAGGCGAGCTTCAGAAGGTGATGGGTAGGCCGGTTGGAGGTGACAGCGGCCAGCGTACGACCGGGTGAGCAGGGCCTCCGGGAGGCTGCGGAGTAGTCCCAAGATGGCGACCCCCATGGGTCGCATGTGGTGGGTGGCATCGGAGATGGCGTCAAAAATGGCGGCCCACCATGGGTCACACGTGGCGGGTGAAATCGAAGATGGCAGCGCCCACGGGATGCACATGGCGGGTGGCACGGCAGCTCGGGGCGGTCCCGACAGGCAGCAGGCAGCGCTGCTGGGGCTAGGAGGTTTCTGGAGAGATCAGGCCTGGCAGGCTTTCGCAAAGTGGCCCTTCCTCCCACACCCGTTGCAAGTCGCGTTCCGTGCAGGGCAGCGTTGTCTGGGATGCTTACCCTGGCCGCAAAAGTAGCACTTTGGGCTTCCGGCGTTGGCGGGCTGCTGCACGGCACAGGCTTGCGCCACACTCGAGTTGGATGATGGCGGCGCCCATGAGGTCCACGAGGGTGCCGCGTGGTCGGAGGTGTAGGCCTCCATGTTCTGGAAGGCCACCTCCAGCGTGTTTGAGAGCTGTACTGGGAGGCCGGGTGTACTCCCTTCTCGCAATCGCTGACGGATGTAGTTCGATTTCATGCCTGCAACATAGGTGTCCCTGATCAACAGCTCTGTGTGTTGGGTAGCCGATACCGCCTGGCAAGCAAGTTCCGGCTGAGTACCCGCAAGGCAGGCAGGAATTCGGCTAGTGATTCCCCAGGGCGATGTCGCCTCGTGGCAAGAAGGTGCCGAGCATACACTTCATTTACAGGCTTTACATATTGTTCCTTCAGCAGCATTATCGCCTCCGTATATGAGGGGGCGTCCCTGATGAGAAGGAAAACTTGCAGGATCATCCGTGCGTTGAGGATCTGCTGCTTTTGGAGGTCGGTGAAGTCTTCGGTGGAGGATCTGAGGTAAGCTTCGAAGCAGCTTAGCCAGTGCTCGAATGTTGCAGTGGCGTCGGCTGCCTGTG
This sequence comes from Scyliorhinus torazame, assembly GCF_047496885.1. NCBI lineage: Eukaryota > Metazoa > Chordata > Chondrichthyes > Carcharhiniformes > Scyliorhinidae > Scyliorhinus > Scyliorhinus torazame. The sequence continues at coordinate 271,715,518 of NC_092709.1, forward strand.
GGTCAGCTCCAGGCGATCAGGCTTGAGCGATGAATTCATCTTAGAAGTTTAGTTTATTAAATTGATGTTCCATCAATGACAACAAGGTGAGTACTGAACGTAACTGAGGTTTTAATAAACTAAACAGAAAGCCTCCTGGCCTCTGATCCCGAACTGGGTCAGAGGCGGGGACCAGCCACCTTTATACCGAGCCCGAGGGGAGGCGGAGCCATCGGGCAGTGGTTTACCACATTACATGTAATACAGTAGCCGTTTACCACGATACACATATTATATACTACAGTGGTTTACCACAGTACTCGCCTCCACAAGGGGAGACCAGGCGTAATGGCCACTCCAGGGCGCTCGGAGGCCGAATAGCCAGTTTCAGGGCAGGGCAGTGCCCTGATCCTGCCCCTGGCTCCTGGACACCCTGGTAGTTTCAGGGCCAATGCCCAGGTGTCATGTTGACAGTGGCAGTTTGGTAATGCCAGGGATCGAGCCTGAGGGGGTGCCATGCCCATGAAAGGGGAGTGTGGGGGGGAGGGGTTGAAGGGTGGGGTAAGAAGGGCGTTATGAAAGTTGTGGGGGGGGGAGGAGGAAACCTGAAGTGGGTCTGAGGAAGTAGGAGACTGAAAGAGGGGCTTGAAAGGTAGGGGCCCGAAAGGTGGAGGGGGCTGCCATTAGCACCCCAAGAATGGGATATGCTCACTTGGGAGGAGGGGCGATGCCTTAATGCTCACTTGGATGGATGTGTGTGGGACAAGATCACTCTCATGCATGAGTGGTGGGGGCGGGAGATTCATGATAACTTATGGCGAAGGCGGGAGGTTACCCCTCAAGGTTGAGGGTTGGGGCTTTGGCTACATATGCAGGAGGTCACATTGTCCGTGATTCGGGGGGAACCCTTAACCTCACTTTGAGATTGGAGCAGCCTTTTAAAATGGCACCCCAATCCCTCAGGAGCCGGTCTGGCCGATGAGTTTACTGTAGAAATGTGGGATTTACCAGTGAGAAACGGTAAGAGAAAGGGGTGTTTGTGCTTCAGAGAGCCGCTTGTAAGAGAGCGGGCGGGCAGGGGCTATTCGGGCCCCGGAGAGGCGCTTATAACAGAGCGAGGCTTCGGGCCTCAGAGAGGCACTTGAATGAGGGAGGTACGGGTGAATGTATATGTGGAAGCAGGATTGAGTGTGTGTGTTTGTGAGAGAGAGAAGGGTGAATGTGAGTGTGCGTCGAAAGGGAGAGGGGTGAATGTGTATGTGTGTGATTTTTATATCAGCATTTCTTTATTAAGATAACTGTTACGCATTCATGTTTGTTCCCAGTTGGAACAAGATAATTTTAAGAGTCTGACACATGACATATTGATGACATCATTGGCTGTATGCACAGACAAATGGACAGTCGGTCCAGTTCGGTCCACATATGCGGCCATTTTAAAGTCATTATCAATCTGGTACAATGTGCAGAGCCGTACCCTATTCCTTTAATTGATTATTTACTTGCTGAGTCAGTTGGAGGTCAGCATCCAGTAAAGTTGATCTCAATCAAGCTGATCTACAGATAAATGTGGATCAGGATTCACAACTATTCTTGACAATCGAGACACACAAAGTGCTATTCAGATATAAAAAACTTCCATCAGGGTGGCACGTGGCAGAGTGGTTAGCACTGCTGCCTCACAGCTCCAGGGACACGGGTTCAATTCCGGTCTCGGGTGACGATGTGGAGATTGTACTTCCTCCCCGTATCTGCGGTTTCCTCGGGTGCTCCGGTTTCCTCCCACCATCCAAAGAGACCCCTCCCTGTGCAGCTGGATCCTTGACTTCCTCACCAACAGACCTTAATCTGTCAGGATAGGTAACAACACCTCCTCCACAATATTCCTCAACACTGGGGCCCCGCAAGGATGTGTGCTCAGTTCTTTACTGTACTCCCGATACACACACGACTGTGTGGCAAGATTCAACTTCAATTCAATCTATAAGTTTGCAGATGATATGATTGTGGTGGGTCGTATCTCAAACAACTACGAATCAGACCACAGAAGAGAGATAGATCACTTGGTTGCATGGTGTACCGAAAATGACCTCTCTCTAAATGTTGGAAAGACCAAGGAACTGATCATTGACTTCAGGAAGCGTAGCACAACACACACCCATGTCTACATCAATGGCTCCGAAGTAGAGATGTTTGATAGCTTTAAGTTCCTGGGGGTTCACCATCACCAACAATCTGTCTTGGTCCACTCACGTTGATGCAACAGTCAAGAAATCCCAACAACGTCTCTACTTCCTACGGAAGCTAAAGAAATTCGGCATGTCTGCATCGACTCTCGCAAACTCCTACAGATGTGTGGTAGAGAGCATCCTATCCAGCTGTATTCCAGCTTGGTATGGCTACTGCTCGGCCCAAGATCGCAAGAAACTGCAGAGTGTGGTGAACTCAGTCCAACGCATCACACAAGCTTGCCATCCTCCCATTGATTCTGTATACACCTTCCGGTGCCTCAGAAAGGCAGACAGCATTGTCAGAGACACCTCACACCCAGGCTTTGCCCTCTTCCAGACCTTTCCATCAGGCAGAAGATACAGAAGTCTGAAGACTCGCACATCCAGACATAGGAACAGCTTCTTCCCCACAGCTGCTAGACTCCTCAACGACTCTCCCTTGGACTGATCTGTTCCCTGTAAGAACACTATTCACAACGCCCAATGCTGCTGTTTGGCCCTTGTTTCGCACTGTAACCAATCACAATTTGTCGATGTACCATTGTCAATGTACCCTGTCAATTATTATTTTGTCTACTCTGTACGTACTGTGTACGTTCTCTTGTCCGCAGAAAAATACTTTTCACTGTGCTTCGGTACGTATGACAATAAATATCAAAAATGTCAATCAAACAGTGGGCAGCACGGTAGCACACGTGGCTAGCACTGTGGCTTCACAGCGCCAGGGTCCCAGGTTCGATTCCCCGCTGGGACCCCACTGAGTCTGCACGTTCTCCCCGTGTCTGCGTGGGTTTCCTCCGGGTGCTCCGATTTCCTCCCACAGTCCAAAGACGTGCAAGGTTAGGTGGATTGGCCATGCTAAATTGCCCTTAGTGTCCAAAAAGGTTAGGGGTTAGTGGGTTATGGGAATAGGGTGGAAGTGTGGGCTTAAGGGGATCAGCGCAGACTCGATGGGCCGAATGGCCTCCTTCTGCACTGTATGTTCTATGTAAAAAGTTTAGGTGGATTCGCCATGCTAAATTGCCCGTTTGTGTCCAAGGCTAGGTTACGGTGATAGGGTGGAGGCGTGGGCTTAAGTAGGGTGCTCTTTTCAAGGACCAGTGCAGACTCGATGGGCCGAGTGGTACTTCTGCACTGTAGGGATCCTATGATTCTAGGATTTAACATCACTTTTGCACCTGCATTATTCCAGCATGCCATGAATCAAATTCTAAGCGGACAAGAAGGAGTTAAGCTACTTAAGACAATATCTTAGTTACTGGAAAGAATGAAGAGGATCCTCAAAATTTAGATGCTACACTCCAGAGAATAGAAGATTACAGATTATGAGTACAGAAGGATAAATGTGAAATCTTCAAATCTTCTATTGAATACCTGGCACATGTCATTGATGCAACTGGATGTTACAAGTCACCTTCAAAAGTAAAAGCCATAACTGAGACACATCAAAACGTAGATCGACTTTGATCGTATTTGGACTTTTAAAGATATTCTGGAAGGTTTGTCCCTAATCTAGCAACTATAATCAAGCCTTAACCCAAATTATTGTGTCAAAGCAGGAAATGGAAATGGATGGATTAATGCAAGAAGGCCTTCATACAAGCTAAGGAGGAACTACTAAAGTCAGAAGTCCTGACACACTTTGATCCAAAGTTACCCATTGCAATCTACTTGTGACGCATCACCTTATGGGGTGGGAGCTGTGGTTTCTCACATCATACCCAACGGTGAAGAGAGGCCAGTAGCATTTGCATCTAGATCCTTGAACAATGCAGAAATGAATGATGCACAGTTGGAGGAGGAAGCTCCAGGCATCATTTTCAGAATCAAACACTTTTACTAATGCTCACACAGAAGTAAATTTACTTCACTGACATCAGTGAGCACTGACAACGATACCTGGGCTGTACAGCGGTATTCCATCTCTATCAGCGAGCCGGATGCAGAGATGGGCATTTCTGTTTCCAGCACATACCATGCATGATAAAATATCATCAATCAAATCTCCATGGGAACACTGATGGACTCTCTAGATTACCTTTACCTAACGAGTCATCAATGAATGGTTAAATGGTAATATTTTCTATTTCAAAGAAATCGATAACACCGCAGTACAAGTTAAGAAGGATAACAGAAATAATCCACTACTGTCAGGTTATTGATATTGTGCTTTGTGGCAAGACAACAGGAGCAAATCCGGAGTTAAAGCCAATGTTACCCGAAGACTCGAACTATCCGTACAGTCTGGTTGTCTCCTCTGGTGAATAAGCAGCATCATTCCTCCATTGTTCAGGAAACATGTCCTAAACCATCTTCATGAACGTCATTATGGGATAATAAGGTTGAAGGCGGTTATGTGCAGTTTTGGTCTCCTTCTCTGAGGAAGGATGTTCTTGCTCTCGAGGGAGTGCAGCGAAGGTTTACCAGACTGACAGGGATGGCGGGACTGTCATATGAGGAGAGATTGACTAGGTTAGGATTGTTCTCGCTGGAGTTCAGAAGAATGAGGGGGGATCTCATAGAGACTTATAAAATTCTAATGGGACTAGACAGGGTAGATGCAGGGAAGATGTTACCAATGATGGGTTTGTCCAGAACCAGTGGTCACAGTATGAGGATTCAGGGTAAACCATTTCGGGCAGATATAAGGAGACATTTCTTCACGCAAAGAGTGGTGAGCCTGTGGAATTCATTACCACAGGAAATAGTTGATACTAAAACTTTGGATATATTCAAGAGGCAGCTGGATATAGCACTTGGGGAGAATGGGATCAAAGGCTCTGGGGAGAAAGCAGGATTAGGCTATTGTGTTGGGTGATCAGCCATGATCGTGATGAATGGCGGAGCAGGCTCGAAGGGCCAATAGGCCTCCTCATGCTCCTATCTTCTATGTATCTATGTAAGGCGATAGCCAGAAGCTATTTTTGGTGGCCAGGGCTTGACAGTGAAATCAAGGAGAAGTCGCACATGTGTTCAGCTCGTGCAAAGGTTCAAAACCTGCCGCCACTTAGCGGCATTGCACCCATGGGAAAGATTTCAAAAAGATTATGCCGGATGATTGGAAGGACGAACATTTTTCATTGTGGTAGATGTGCAGTCGAAATGGCCTGAAATCACTATTATGAAGACTACTTCCTTGAAGACAGCAATAGAAAGACTGGATGAGATTATTGCAAGATAATAATCTGTATCATTGTCGGGCCGTCGGAGGGCGGCCTGATACCAGGGACTAGTCCAGATGGATCTCGGGCTTCTGGAAAGGCAGTCCCATCTATAATGAAGATGCAGACACAGAGCCAGGGCCTACAAGAGGGGCTGTCAATGCTTGCAGGTGCAGTTAGAGAAGTCTAACTGTGTGCAGGGGCAGGAGGCGGTGGCAACAATGTGTGCCATCCAGTCCAACAGTGCACAGGTGGCTTCCGCAGTGGAGGTCTTGGGGCCGAACGTCCCGGCCATTGGTTAGGATGTCTGAGTCCTGGGGCACTCTGTGTGGGCGGTGGCCAAGCCGAGGACAGAGCTGCACTGCCACAGGCAGCTATGTACATGGGTCACCTGGACATTGCAGCAGCGATCCAGCGTTTGACTCCGTCATAACGGGTTATGGCTGAGGGCGTCATCGGCATTGCCCAGGCACTGGTTGATCTGCACCAGTCCCGGAGGGAGGTGGCACAGTCACTGAGTGATGTGGCACAGTCCCAAAGGGAGGTGATCCTGTCCCTGTGCTCCATGGCCGCGAGCATGGAGACCCTGGTCGAGGTGAAAGCGGATCTCCAGGATTGGTGGCACAGGTGGAGGTCGCACCCCCATCCCAGGGAGTAGCCCAGGTGGAGGTGGTCATGGGCCAGATGAAGACGTTGTGCACACTGCCCAGGTAATGGGCGCAGACATGCATGATGTGCGTTTGATGGTCACACACCTGCTGCACGTTCACCGAGTGGAACCACTTTCGGTTTGTGGAGATCGCCCTGTCATCTGCAGGTGTTCGTCACTCGACATGCATCCCGTTGATCACACCCTGGACCTGGGAAATCCCGGTGAAGGTGGCGAACCCCATTGCTCTGGCATTCTGGTGGGAACGGTCCACGCCGAAGCTGACATATTGTGCCGACGAGGGTATAGGGCCTCCGTGATGGCACAGATGCACCTGTAATGAAATGAAATGAAAATCGCTTATTGTCACAAGTAGGCTTCAAATGAAGTTACTGTGAAAAGCCCCTAGTCGCCACATTCTGGCGCCTGTTCGGGGAGGCTGGTACGGGAATTGAACCATGCTGCTAGCCTGCCTTGGTCTGCTTTAAAAGCCAGTGATTTAGCCCTGTGTGCACCGAGGTCTGTGAGATCCCAGACAGGTTCCCGCTCGACGCCTGGAAGGATCCTGTGGTGTAAAGTTCAGGGCAACCGTCATCTTGTTGGCCACCCGGAAAGAGTGTCCTTCCCCATACCACCTTGGTTCGAGGTGCACCATCATCCAGCAGATGTGCCGCACGGTCCTCCTGCCCAGCTGGAGTCTTTGGCGGCATTCCCGGTACACACAAGGCCTCGTGTGACACTGACGACGCCTTCCCACCTCCTCCTCAGCCTTTTGGGCAGCTGGCTATCCATCCTTGCCGGCAGGCTCCAGTTCCTCTGGGGCAGGCTCCGCCACTGCAGGGCCATCCCAAAGCAGCTGCTGACCGTACAGCCTCTGTACATCCGCCAGGACTGTGAAGGCCAGGATGAAGACCACCATTCATGATTCGATTCCGAAGTCCATTTTCTGCCGGGGGTGACAGGCAGACATGTGAGTTTGGTCCGTAACCCCGTGCCCAGCCAGGTCCCCATCCCCACGTCCATCCCTGGGCGTTCCACCGGCACTCTGTCCTGGGCTGTCGTGCCCGGCACCGGGTGGGGGGGGGGCGTTTGGCCCGACACCCATCCCTGCTGGCAGGCATACCAGTTGCTGGCCCTCCCCATGTCAGCAGCACACTCCGCGGACCCTGTCGATCACCCTTCTGTCGGGACTACTGTGGCCGTCCCCCTTGGGTAGGCTGCGCGATACCCCGCCGACGGGTGGTGCCCGGTTGTGGGGAGGCCAGTGCCACTCTGCGCAACCACGGGCCGTGGTGGGCGGTCACTGGGGTGTTCAGAAAGATGGCTGCCTTGTAGGCTGCGGCAATGGCAGTCCATCCATGCCTGAACGTCCCGGGGGGGGAGGGGGGGGGGGGTGACCCTGACCCCACAGCCCATCCCCTGCTGCGCCTCTGGGAACATGCCCTACGTTCTCTCTCTTTCTCAGCAGCCACGGCGCCTGTTTCCTGATTTTTAAAATGACAAGATTACCGTACGTGCGGAGTAGAATGCATTCACATGCTGTTGAGGCACCAGAGCATGGCATTCCATCAGACGCCCAGAGCCGGCCACCATTTTCACCTCGGGTGATTCTCCACCCAATCGCGATTCCGGTTTCGGCCGACGGCGAATCCCACCCCATGTTTTGCAGAAAGGTCAGGAAACATTGCCAAGGAACTGTACCACCAGTGAGAAGTGGATATCGGCCATCGTCTTGGCACAGACATGACCGGTCTCCTATACCGTTCAAACTCGGGATGATGGAGGGAACGTGCTGATCAACTTTATCCAACTTGAACTAGTTTGCCAGAGGCAAAGTCAACCGAGAGCCCACAACAAACTGTGCCAAGTGAAGACCTGGACATTCCTGAGAACCTGACAATACCAGAAACAACTGTGGAAGACAGTATCCCAGTTGAGGACACTACAACACCGAGTCAACTTCCAAATCCTACATCAACTCCGGTTGAGAGAATTATGGACGACGTCCAAACTATGCCAAAAGCACCAGAGTGTGCAGTCCACACAAGACAACAGATGCCTGAGGTTCACTGACAACGACACAGAAATCAACATCCTCTGAAACGTCTAACTTATTGACTGTTGTGCTAGCCCCTAGCCAAGCTGTTCCAGTACAGCTACAACACTGACATCTACCCAGCAAAATGGAACATTGCCCAGGTGTGTCCTGTACATAAGAAACAGGACAAATATAACCTGGCTAATTACTGTCTTATCTGTCTACTCTCAATCATCAGCAAAGTAATGGAAGGGATCATCAACAGTGCTATCAAGCAGCAGTTACTTAGCAATAACGTGCTCACTGACGCTCAGTTTGGGTTCCGCCAGGGTGACTCAGCTCCTGACCTCATTACTGCCTCGATTCAAACATGGGAAAAGAGATGAATGCCAGAGGTGATATGAGAGTGACTGCCCTTGACATCAAGGCAGCATTTGATCAAGTATGGCATCAAGGAGCCCTAGCAAAACTGTGGCGAGTAACTCACCTCCTGACTCCCCAAAGCCTGTCCACCAACTACAAGGCACAAGTCAGGAGTGTAATGGAATACGTCCCACTAACCTGGATCAGTGCAGCTCAAATAACACTCAAGTAGCTCAACAACATCCAGGACAAAGCAACCCACTTGATTGATACCCCTTCCACAAACAATCTATCCCTCCACAGTAGCAGCAGTGTGTACCATCTACAAAATACACTGCAGGAACTCACCAAGGTTCCTTCAGCAGCACTTCCCAAATCCATGACCGCTACCACCAAAAAGGACAAGGGCAGCAAAACAGAGGAACACCACCTCCTGGAGGTTCCTCTCCAAGTTGCTCACTATCCTGATTTGGCAGGATATCACCATTCCTTTACTGTCGCTGGGTCAAAATCCTGGAACTCCTTCCCTAATAACACAGTAGGTGTACCTACACCACATGGACTGCAACAGTTCAAGAAGGCAGCTCATTTCTTCAAGGCCAATTAAGGCTGCCGTTGCCAGCAAAGTCCACATGCCATAACAATGAATTTTATAAAAATTGTTCATATTGTAAATTTTGATAGTTAACGTTGTATTGTGTTTCAATGCAGGAACATCTAAGGTAAAGGGGGAGGAAAGTGTTGTGTATTTATGTTTGATCCGAGTTGCAATTAGGTCAATTTAAGAGCCAATCATGTGATGTAGTGATGAAGTCATTGGATGTTTGCATGGGCAAATGGTCAGTCTATCCTAACAGCCTGTTGTGTAAATGCCTTTCCAATAAAGCTCTTGTTTGTTCGTAACTTTGTGGTCTGCAAACCTAGCCTTTAAAAATGCCACAATAACTTTTTAATTATTCCCAGATTACCCACTCCCAAAGTGGGTACTACTTTGCATGGTTAATGTTAAAGGACCATGGGAGTGTGGCTTAGTCAGGGTTTAATGTGAGGGGGCCATGGAGCTGGTGAATGTATTTGTGAGTGTGTGCCTCTTCCAAATTCCTAATATGTGTATAAATATAGCTAGAAAAGACTTATTTACATTTTATTTCTGTGTTTGTATCTATTTTGCGGCAATCATTATGGACATTATTGCTTGCACGGCTCAATACATTTAGGAAACTGTTATGGGCCAGGGTTTGGAGAACCCCAAAGTGTATCACGTCTGTGCCAAAATCGTGGCCGGTTCTGGGCATCTGACCCACAACTTTTAATAGATTGCGGTTATAGGGAACGCACGGGCTTACTCTGCAGGTGTGGTGCAACAGAAACCTAGTACTTTTAAATAAAAACAATGTTTATTTATGAAACCAGTTAACACTTTATAAACCCGCAGTAAACATCTTAACAACTATCAAGACCAATAAATCCCCAAAGAATACAGTACGCAATAAGTAACTCTTAATCTTTCCTTGCAACATCCGTAAGACATAAAAAGAACCCTTTTTACAGAAAGACATCAGGTTTAACTTCGCTACTGAGAACAGTACCACTATGAAATCACCAAATGAACATTCCCCATCCTGCAGAGATTCACACACATCCTGCTGTGACTGCAGCCTCTCCAAAACTAAAACAAAACCATACACACCCTGTAGCAAAAAGCCTAAAGTGAAAGTAAAAGCAGACAGACAGCCCAGCTCCACCCATACTCTGACATCACTGAGAAACACCCATTTCTTAAAGGCACATCCACTACAGCTATTTTTATAAACACCCATTTCTTAAAGGTACTCTCACATGACAAAACATTGATGTAGTATATTATTCTTAGTTATGAAGTATTACTTAAATTTTCATAAGTCACTAATAGTCACTGAGCAATTCAAGTTCTGCTTTCCACTTCATGAAATGTTTTTCTATCCTTGGTTTCCAATCTTTTCCATCCTTGTTATCCCTTCTTTGCCACCTTCCATTTCCCTCTTTTCTGCCCTCTGTTTTCCACTTTGCTACCCTCTGTTTCCCCCCTAAATCCAAACCAAATCTGTTTTCGCCCCCCCCCCCTCCCCCCCACCCCCCCCTCACCCTCTCTTTCCCAACCCCTCCTTCTCCTTCCTGGATCTGCTCATAGGAAACACCTTGCTTCTTGGTGGTTATTTCCGGAAGGCTGCTGCTATTGAAAAAACATGAGGGAAGATGCTGAAAGAGAGGGCCGCAACCTTTATGAGATAATACAATTACAGCTGCAGAAGACATGTAACTGGAAATCATGTGATCAGTTGTCACATGAGCAGACACTACGTGGTTCCAGAAATGCTTCCAGTCAGAGTTGGCAACCCTTCCTTCGATTGATAAGTATCAGCATAGTCTTATAGTTTTATCACGTCTCTGTGATAAAACTATATAAAGGTTAACAGGGTTACAGTGTATTAGTGGTTCGTAAGATCACTCCATCCTAATTATAATTGTGAATCCAAAAGATTACTCGGAAGTTATAATTAGCATGGATATCAAACTAAGGAGATAATTCATTGTCAGAAATTATGAACTGCTCAGACAAGATTTTGACGACTAAAATACCACCACTGACCTTTCATTTTCAGAGAAGTTCATACAGCTCAAGTCGGGAAAAATGTTGTGACCTTCTGTCCAGCCCCAAAATATCTTGTTTTAAAAGAAAATTGGAAGAGATAGAAAAGAAAAAATCCGCAAACCTGCCAACACACAAGGAAATCCAAGAAGTGTCTTCTGGCAGGTTTTATAGGCACTCAAAGACACTTGCCCAAGGCACACTGGAGATTAGTCCTCAGGCATTAACGACAAAAACTAGCACCCAGAGATCTTGATGCAGATCGCCAGGAATTTGATCAAAACCCTCACACCGAGTGTAATTCCTGAGGAGGGGTGGGGGAGCGGGAGATAGGGGCGGTGATGGTGGAATGGGGGGAAAGGTGAGGGGCAGCTCTTCCAACTTCACAAAATAGTAAATAATAAAAAGTGTGAACATTTATTTTCATCAGTTGTCTGAAGAATACTAATAGTTGGATTGCGATAGGTCCAGATAAACTGAGCAGCAAATGCACGGCACATGCTCCACCCAGTTTATATCAAGTTTGATATTGGGGTCTTAAAACAATTGTGAAGGCATTGGTTAGCATATTCAAGGAGGCTAAAACTTATTTTAGATAGGCAGCTTAGATCATTTGACAGCTGCCACACGTCCCTGTGCAAAAGACGTCATTCCAATTTGTGACCCAGAAAGTCAGCAAGATCTGGGCCTGTCACAAATCAAGCTGTAGACATACTTAACACCCCAATGGATTTTTTTTCCCCTTGCAATGGAAGCAAATATACAAAGTCAGTTTTTTGAAGTGCTGTACTTAGAAATTATTGAAAGGAATGTGTGCATGAATTAATTATTGAAAGGGAAGACATGCATGAGATTTATTCACTGGCAGAACAAGTCTGCCCTAAACATTTGAGGTTATATAAATATTTAAAATCAACTAATTAATATTAATAGTAGATAAATGCTTATTGTATTTGGATGACAATCTTCTGTGTGTCTGTTAAGATAATAGCCAGAGAGTTAGCATCCGATCAGACTAAGCATTTTCCTGCTATTTTTGCCAATAATAATTACTGGGCTATTTTATTCTTTTGATGCTGGCAATAAAGTTTATTTTCTTGTACTGGAAGTAGAAATTGTGGGGTCTGAATTTTCCATGGGTTCTCCCAATTGGTTACTGCACGTTTCGCAGAAAGAAAATGGAAACCCTGTGTCAGACCATAAGACATAGGAGCAGAATTAGGCCATTCGGCTCATTGAGTCTGCTCCGCCATTCAATCATGGCTGATATGTTTTTCATCTCCATTCTCCTGTCTTCTCCCCATAACCCCCGTTCCCCTTATTAATCAAGAACCTATCTAACCTATCTATCACTCCGAAAGCTAGAGATTTGAAACAAACCTGTTGGACTTTAACCTGGTGTTGTAAGACTTCTTACTTGTCCCACCCCAGTCCAACGCCGGCACCTGCACATTATGGCTGTCTAACCAGGATCTCAGTCTCCTGCTGTCAAATTCACACTGGCTGGGCAGCACAGTGACACAGTGGGTTAGCACTGCTGCCTCACGGCACCGAAGTCCCAGGTTCGATCCCAGCTTTGGGTCACTGTCTGTGTGGAGTTTGCATGGGTTTCGCCCCCACAACCCAAAGATGTGCAGGCTAGGTGGATTGACCACACTAACTTGCCCCTTAATTGGAAAAAATGAATTGGGTCCTCCAAATTTTTTATTTTTTTTAATTCACACTGGCTGACCGGGAGACCACACAAGGAAATTCCTGGTGCATGTCCATCATCATTAAAAAAAACATTTAAAGAGCACAAGATGTGGACGACAGGAACAGACATGATGGGAGCTGTAACTTGGCTATAATGAGCATTGACCTCCAGTCTATTATATTTTGATTGATTGTTAATGTCCTCACATTTATTGGAGGATGACTGCATGAATATAGATCGTGTGGGTTGTCTCCAGATTTGAAGAATCATTTAACACCAAAAAAGGCCACTCAGTCCATTTTATCTGTGCCAGCTCTTAGAAGGAACAATTAGTCCCACTTCTCTTCTTCCCCCACATTGCCTTCAGGTCCTCCTTTGCAAACGATATATCAAATTCAATTTTGCAAATTACTGTCGAACCTGCTTGCATCATCTTTCATGCAATGCTAATAAACAATTTTCCTCATCTCCCCTCTGGTTCTTTTGCCAATTCTCCTGGACCTGTGCTCTCTGTGATCACCTCTCCATCTTTCTCCTTCTTTACCCGATTACAACTCCTCCTCATTTTGAATACCTCTATCAGCTCTCACCTTAGCTTTTTCTGCTCTAAGGAGAACAATCTCAACCTTCCTAATCGGCTCATAACCAAAATCTTTCATTCCTGCTATTATTCTAGTAAACCTCTTCTGAACATCCTCCATTGCCTTGGTATCCTTTTCTTAGTGTGGTGCTCCGAATTGGAGAAAATACTCTCGCGAAATCCGAAATAATGATTTAAAAAGTTTTAGTAAAACTTCCTTGCTGTACACCTCCATTTATATTCCCCAGATTTATTTTTGCTTTACAAGAAACTTATGCTATTTTCAAACATTTGTATGAACAACAAATTTGTATATTATACAACCATTATATAGACAAATTTCAAAGTGGCAGGAAATAACCAGGTGCTAAAACTCACCCTTAAAGTCAAATCTGCATCACACATCATAGAATCATTACTGCACAGAAAGAGGCCATCCGGACCATTGAGTCTATGCCGACATTCCATGGAGCAATCCAGTCATTTCTACTTTCCCTGCAGTCCTGCCTGTTTATTTCCTTTTGAGCTCATCCGATTTCCTTTTGAAATCATTGATCGTTTCTGCTTCCATCATAGGCTGTGAGCCCCAAATCATTACCAATCGCTGCATAATAAGTTTCCCCTCACATTCCTCCTGCATCTCTTGCCCAAAATCTTACAACTGTGTCCACTGATCCTTGCATCATCAGCGAATGGGAACAGATTTTCCAGGTCTTCCTTATCTAAACCTATCATTATCTCGTACGCCTCGAGAAAATCGCCCCTCAATTTCCTTTGCTCTAAGGAAAATAAACCCAGTATCGCCAACGAATGTTGTCTCTAAAAAACAAATAATAGAAGCAAATATAGATCATACTAAATTCTAATCTAATAAAAATCACAAGCCAAAATACTGCAGATGCTGGAAATCGGAAATAAAAAGCCATGTCGGACCAGCTCCTCATAGCAATCCTGTAGTTGAAAAATATTCCCAGTGGCTGGCGGGAGATGGACCAAGGACTGGATCGGTTGCCTGTTCCACGAAAGGAGGTATGACAATTATATAATTATGGACCCTTAAGGGGTGCAGATATTCCATGGTCCAAAGAAAGTGCCACGGGGGAGGATGGGGGGCAAGCAAGAAGGGAGGTGCCTGTGCCTCCAACAGTCCCCTTGCAAGGCTATCCTGAATTTCAAGTTGCACTTCCCAGTTCTTCCCATACTGTAAGACATCCAATCAATTCCCTACCTGCCTCAGCGGTGACCTCTCCTTCATTGGAGTTTGGACCAGGGGGAAGCCAATGAGAAAGCATATCTGGAAAATAATTCTGAGCCAGTTCCACTGCTGAATGCATTTGGCCTCAATGTCGGGGTCCTGAAGCATGTAGAAAAATTCAGCCTCATCACTTTTCCTGATGTGACCCACAGCTCTAAAACATTAGCTCTGTTTCTCTGTGCACAGATGCTGCATGAACTGTTGAACATTTTCCTGCATTTTCTGTTTTTATTCCAGATTTAATGCAATCTTTTCATAATTGCCATTAGATCATTCGTGATTCAATTTTAATATCCAGTAGGAAAGTAATAGCGTCTTCCTGAAAGTTTGTGTCAGAAGAAACTAAATTTTGTGGAGTGAAAGACAAAGATGAAGAATCCAGCATTAAATGATTTCATGCTGCCAGCACAAGATTATTTTACTTTGTTTTATTTTTGGATCCTAATCTTCAATACGTGACTGGAGTAGGAACTATGGAAATTTTCTGTTTGAATGCAAATCTACCATGAGACCTTTTACTGTATGTACTTGCTAATGCATTCCCACACAATGACTTTTGTAATTTAGAAGAATGCAATTAAAATTCCATGTGATAATTAATCTTGGACTGGTAAAAACTGGTTTTGCAGATTATGAATATAATGCCAAGTAGGCATGGATTTGAATATTCATTGGCTTTTTATTGTTTTATAGCTTCTCAAGCATACAGCAGGAGGGAAAAAAATTAAAGCACTATTATTGCACCTTTATTATGTGGTATGCTCAATGAAATCGACAGAACTCTAAAGGAGACCTTTTACTCAACATTGAATTCTTTGCTTTCCAAGAAAGCATTAAACCAGAGCTAACAAACATATTTAGTATTTCTAATTTACTCACTTAATACATGAAAATATAAATGTTCCATTCAGTGTTTGTTAATGTTTCTTCTATTTTGAACAGTTCCCTTAACAATTTTAATGCATTTTGCAGAATCTATTACTGTGGGCAGGATTACTGGTTTATAATGACTGTGCAAGACAAATGTTACTTTTATTAAAAGGGACTCTGGAATTCTTGCCCGTGTTTTGGTGATCAGATTCCACAGATTTTCCAGTTATGCAAGAAAAAAACAGGTTATTAATGGGCCATAATTTGCTACAAAGTGGGACCACTGATTGAGGGGGGGACTCATGAGGTAAAATTAAATTTTTATACCCTGGGATGTTGACCGAAAGTAAAATTAAAAACATTTCTACCAGCGGTGGGCAACCTGCAGTCCACCTCATTTCTGAGTGCAGCCCACGAGACATTTTCTGGACTGTTGCCCAAGCACAGTGTTGCCACATTCTGCTGATTTCCAGCCACGTATGGCGTAAAGCAAGGGTAAGTGAAGTGAGGTGTGTGCTGATTTTTCGCAACATTGACTGTGAGAGCTGTGCGATCCCTCTGCATCCAAAGTGTAAATATTTATTTTGTTTTTTACCATTTGAAGTTGATGACAGTTCTATTCGTATATTAATGATTCTATTAGTATATAAATGATTAAGCATTTCCTATAACTCGTTATGAAATATTTAGTGTGTATTAAATGTATTTAATCTTATTCATGGGGTCATGGTTCATGAACAAGTCTGATTTCAATCTTGTGGGCCACTGAGCTGAAGAAGAACCACTCATGTCGCCCACTCACTTGCCTAGATTGCCCATCACTGACTTATATAGAACTTTCGGGCATCCCAAAGTGATATAAAGCCAATTAGGTTAGCTTTTGGAGTGTTGTCACACTGTAGTCTTTACTGTTGCGATATTGGGCGCAATTTAATGGCCATGCTGAGCTTAAGCGAGAGTGTAGCAAGGCTGTTGATCACAGGAGATGTCAAAATTGAGAACCGCGCTCGGTGCCAATCTGTTTGCGATCTAACCGGCCTGTCCCCATTGGACGTGTGGCTGAAGGTTAATGCTAATTGGGAATTGGCAATAGTAGTTATGTGAGCACCTAGGAGCTGGCTGCATTTCCCACTTGCTACCACACTTCAAAACTTTTTGATTAAATCGTGTCCATTGTTTTGGGCAGTCAGACTTGATGATATCGTTCATGTTTCGATGAAACCCATGGCCTTGATATTTCAGTACACGCAAATCAAATCTCATCAGGCAACCCTAAAGTTTAGGGATGCCTCAAAGGAATACCTGCTTGATGCAATCACAGAATCAGAGAATCAGAGAATTTACAGTGCAGAAGGAGGCCATTCGGCCCATCGAGCCTCCACCGGCACTTGGAAAGAGCACCCTACTTAAGCCCACACCTCCACCCTATCTCCGTAACCCCACCTAACCTTTTTGGACACTAAGGGCAATTTGTCAAAGCCAATCCACCTAACCTCACATCTTTGGACCACCAATCGAGGCCCACCCTGACATCCTCTCCCGCTGCCATGGCCCACAGAGGTTAGCACAACCAGGGTAAATCAACCTTCTCATGACCCTCAGCTCCTCAATCCCCTCTGCATGTGACTCCATCACCTCCAGCTCACAGCAAGAGACAAAGAGCTCGCTAGGACCATTCATCTCTTGGCTCTCCAGAGGACACCCACCAAAGTCACCTCATACAACACGGCATAGAGGTCAGCAGGCTACGTCCACATCCACTCTGTATGTCGTGCAAGCACCAAGATGTAGCGGGAGGGTTCGGAAAATCAAGAAATAATAGGTGCTGGAGGAAAACACAAGAGGAGATGTGGAAGGGGTGCAATT
This sequence comes from Scyliorhinus torazame, assembly GCF_047496885.1. Lineage (NCBI taxonomy): Eukaryota > Metazoa > Chordata > Chondrichthyes > Carcharhiniformes > Scyliorhinidae > Scyliorhinus > Scyliorhinus torazame. The sequence goes on from NC_092709.1 coordinate 271,732,835, forward strand.
GTATTTACATAGGTGGAAAATATATACATGTGGGGAATACCCAGCTTATTTTCCCTCCTGTTTTAACTTTTAGTCCTCTTTAATACCCTTATGTTCTCCCCTCAAGCCTTACTATTTTCCCCCAACTTTAATTATATATCTGTATTTTAGACACTCAGCCTATCTGTACTTCTCTCTACATCTCTGGATATTCTAATTATTTTCTGCTTCACCCTCTCTCAGCAACTCTTCGGGGTATTTCTCCTGGGTTTTCTCTCTATTCCTTTTCTCTTTCTCCAGCCATCATGCAACTGAGCAACCTTCAGGATATGGTCCTGTGGACACAGTAACAGATAGAAGAACAAGCACACCGATGGATTATGAGAACAATTCTGGTCCTAGTTTTCAAATCCCTCAATGGCCCGGGGTCTCCCTTTCTCTGTAGTCTCCTCCAGCATTACCACCCTATACGTACTCCTCCAACCCTGAACTCTTGCATGTCTCCTATATTAATCATTCCACACTGGCATCTGCATTGTCAGATAGTTGGGCCCTAAACTCTCGAATTTCTCTCTAGCACTCTCTCTCTCTCGAATGTTCTTTCCACCTTTAAAACACTCCTTGAATCGTATGAATTGACCACCTTTTTGGTCGCCTGCCTTACATGTCTCAATGTCAAATTTTGTTAGCGAACACTTCTGTGAAGTGTCTGAGGATGTATTACTACATTGAAGACACTGCATAACTTCAAGTTGTTGATGGTAGAAGATTGTTCATAAAACGCTTATGAATAAGGGAAACATTAGAATTTCCATATGCCCGTTGAAAGGAATTCTGCTGAAGAAAGATTTCATTTATCAGCAAGAAAAAATATTCTTCTGTCCAAACGAACCCTGTAACAACCAGAACAGTTCCTGAGTATCTTGATTTGTTAAGCCTGGGCATGAACTCGAGGAAAAGTGAACAAATGGTCGAGGTTTCTGGAAGCATCTCCACATCTAGGTGAAAAACATCACCAAGAATCTGTCCTCGTCCACCCATGTCGAGGGTATGATCAAGAAAGTGCCTATACTTCTTCAGCAAACTAAGGAAATTAGGCATGTCCACATTGACTCTTACCAATTTTTAAAGATACACCATAGTTTACACTGAGTGCTGAATTTGGTGCATTTGAGTGCTGTAGTGAGAGTTTGGTGACTGAGGGAGTAGAAGGGTTCATTTTTATCTAAAGTCTAGTCTTTCTTTTATTAATTAACTTAAAAGTTGCTGTTTGGTTTAGACCTTTTATAGGGTTTTACGACTCTAATTTATATATATATATATATTTTTTGTATGTGTTTTGTTATTTTTTTTTGTATTTTTGTGATATTATGACCTGCACATTTACCTACACGTACAGGAGTTAAGCCAGCATCCGCCACTGGCGTGATGCTGGGTGTGAAAACCAAGGAAAAGAACATAAAGGAACTGATGGATAAAACAAAAGAGGGAAGTGCCCCAAAACAACGAGTGGAGCACAGCCCAAAAAGAACGAGAAAGGAAGCAAAAACTTATCACAAACACGTCAAATTAAAGCGTGAGAATCGGGGTCGATAAGGCAATCCAACCCCTGCGGTGCCCACCGAGCACGGAAGGCCTCAAGTGTGCCCGTGGACACCGCATGCTCCCGCTCCAGGGACACCCGGCTGCGAACGAGGCCGCGGAAGATGGGCAGACAGTCAGGCTGGACAACCCCCTCGGTCGCCCGCTGCCTGGACCTATAAATGGCAAGTTTGGCCAGGCCCAGGAGCAGGTTCACGAGGAGGTCCTCCACCTTTCCCCCCCCCCCTCCGCACCGGATGCCCGTAGATCACGAGCGTGGGGCTGAAGTGCCAAGAAAACCTCAACAACAACGTTGTCAAGAAACCAAAAAGGGAGTGTAGCCTAGGACAGACAACATAAACGTGCTCCACGGTCTCCACCAAGCCGCAAAAGTGGCAAGTCTCTGGCAAAGACGTGAAGTGATTGAAACGATAATTGCACGGCACTGCCATGCGCAGCACCATCCACCCCAGGTCCCCTAGTTTTATGGGGAGGACACCTCCGTAGAGGGATCTCCAGTGAGGACTACCGCCGCCGGACGGCAACGAGGCACGCCAAGGCGTGTCCGGGCGGCGGGCGAGGGCAAGGAGATGGAAAGTGTGCAACAGCAGGCTGTACAGGAAACCCCTCCGCGCAGTGCGAAAGGGCACGGAGGGTATTTCCGCGAGGCAGCTGGGGCTGTGGGGCACCAGCACCCAGGGATGGTTCCGGGGTTTGGGACCAATGTGGAATTCCGTCCGAGCAGGGGTCCGCTCAGACAGGATACCACCGCACAATCACGCCGTCTCAAGTCCAAGTGTGCTTACGGGGCCGAGCACGACCGTTTTGAGGCCTTGGATAGCATTGGCCGCGCACAGGACAGACACTGCTCCACGCCTGGCAAGCTCGTAGGGTGTCATTCAGCCCGCCCCTCCGCCACCCAGCACTTCCCCGATCCTGGTCACCCCGGCATCCACAGCCCTCCGCTCCGCCAGCCACCTGAATGGGTATTGGCGGAGGTGCAGATTCCTGAGCAGCGGCTCCCTTACAACAGCCACTATTCCTGACAGGGGAGAGCTGCGGCACATGGCGACCGTGTTCCAGACTTTGAGGAGGTCCTGGTACAAGACGGGCAGCACCAACAAAGAGTTCCGAAGACCATTCCGGTCAACAAACAGGAGCTGCACGTCGTAGTTCAGGACGTGCACCTGGCGGAAGAAATACGTCGCCAGGGCACACCATCGTGGAGGAGGCTCAACGTACAGGTATCGCTGCAGAGTCTGAAGGCGGAAAGTCGCAATCTGGGTGCGAAGGCACACCAGCGCCAAACCGCCCTCCGCAATCGGGAGACTCAAGACCTCCGCAGCGACTCAGTGCAATCCTTTGTCCCAGAAGAACCAAAGCAGGGTTCTCTGGATGCGTGTGACAAAGTCAGGGGGAGGAGTCAAAGTGACCACCCGATACCACAGCATAGAGGCGATCAGCTGGTTTATGACGAGAAGCCGACCCCTGTGGGACAGCACTCGGAGCAGTCCTGTCCAGCGTCCCAGGCGAGTGGTGACCTTGGTCTCCAGCTCCTGCCAGTTCGCCGGCCAGGCTTCCTCTGCCGGGCAAAGATGGACTCCCAAGTAGAGGATGTTGGTCCGACTCCAGTTAAAGGGCCTGAGCTCCTCCGGGAGGGAGTCCATCTGCCACGGACAGACCAGGAGTCCGGAACATTTAATGAACATGAGGAGCACGTCATCAACGTAAGCCGAGAGGACCACCGCCATGTCCGGCTCGCGCAGAACCAGCCCAGACAACCTCCTCCGCAGGAGGCGCAGGAAAGGCTCCACGCACACAGAATAAAGTTGGCCAGACAAGGGGCAGCCCTGATGCACCCCTCTCCCAAAGCGAAGGGGCGCCGTCAGGGACCCGTTAACCTTAATCCGACACTCTGAGGCAGCGTACAATAATCGGATCCGGGCGACGAAGTGCGTCCCGAACCCGAAAGCTCGCAGAGTCCCGAGTAAATACTCGTGCCCCACCCTGTCGAACGCCTTCTCCTGGTCAAGAGACAGGAAGGCGCTCGACATACCAGTCCTCTGGGTAAAATGAATAACGTCCCGGGCCAAATGGGTGTTATCGTAAATGGTTCGGTCCGGGACTGTGTCGGACTGGTCAGGGTGAATCATGTGGTCCAGTACGGGGCCAAGGCGTAAAGACATCACCTTGGCAAAGATTTTGTAGTCCGTGCAGAGGAGGGAGACCGGTCGCCAGTTTTAAGAAGGCAGAGATCCCCCTTCTTGGGTAGCAGGGCAATGACGGCCCTGCGCCACGAAAGGGGCATCTCCCCAGTCCAATACATTCCCCCAGGGCCCCTGCATAGTCGCTCCCCAGGACGTCCAAGAATGTCCTGAAGAACTCCACGGACAGTCCGTCCAGCCCTGGGGTTTTGCCCCGTGACAAGCTGTCCAGGGCGCCGGTCAGCTCTTGGAGGTTGATGATTTGATCGAGCCTCCCGGTGTCCCCCGGGCCGACCTGCGGCAGGTCGTCCCACAGAATTCTGCAAGCATCTTCGCTGGACGGATCCGGAGAGAAGAGGTCGGAATAAAAGTCCCTAATCAGGGTCCTGAGCCCCTCCGGATCCGAGACGAGGGACCCGTCGTTGGCCAGCAGCGTAGAAATCTGCCGACGGGCCCCACGTCCTCTTTCCAGCGAGTAGAAGAAGGGGAAGCCGCGGTCCTTGTCCGTCAGGAGACGGATCCATGACCGCACGTACGCTACGCGGGACCCGGCAAGTTGCCGGTCCCGCAGCGCGCCCTTCTTCTCTCTGTACACCCACCCCAGAGCCGGGGCCTCATTGGGCTGAGCAAGACGTGATTCCAGATCGAAGAGTTCCTCAGCCAATTTGCCGATCATGGAGTTCCGCCCTGCCATAGACCCCTTTGTGTACCCCTGACAGAAGACGCGGACGTGAGTCTTGCCCACGTCCCACCAGAGCCTCAAGGAAGAGAAGCCACCCCGCTTCCTTCTCCAGTCGGCCCAGAAACGGCAAAACGAGTCCAGGAACCGCTTGTCCTCCAGCAGCAGGTTGTTAAAGTGCCAGTACGCGGACCGTGTCTGAGCGCGGGACGGGGCGAGCCCCGCTCACACCAGGTGGTGGTCCGAGCACGGCACCTGCTGCATGGAGGCCGTCGGAACGTTGGGCAAGTACATCTTGGAGATGTAAAGACGGTCGATTCTGGACGCTCTGAATGGAGGGCGCACAAAAGTGTACACCCGCAATTCAGGATGGCGAGTCTGCCAAACATCCACCAAGTCGAAGGACCTAACCAGGTCCCTCAACTTCACCACCGCCGCTGAGCTGCGCTGGACTCCACGACGGTCCTTGTCCTGAAGAGTGCAATTAAAATCCCCTCTGAGGATGATGCACCCACCCACCGGGATGGTGCCTAGAAGAGTGGACATTTTTTTCTTAAAAGGTCGCCTGCTGCAGCCCGACCAGGGGAGTGTAGACATTCACAAAGTGAAGCACCACATCCCCGTCGCGGACTGTTAAGTGCAACTGACGGCCTGGCACTGGCTCCTTGACCCCCAAGATCTCCGGCTGAAAATGTGGAGCCAACAAGATAGCCACCCCGCCCGAACGTGGGGCCAAGTGACTCATGAAGACTCCTCCTTGCCACTCCAGGGTCCACTGAGCTTCGTCACCAGGAATGGCGTGGGTTTCCTGCAGGAAGCACAACCCGTACTTTCCGTCCCGAAGGATAGAGAAGAACTGGAAACGGTGATGTGCATCCTTGCTGCCGTTGATGTTGAGGCTGGCTATGGTTACCTCCATGTCAGTAGTAGTGTGTATCCGTCACCAATCACCTCAATGCACAGAGGGAGTGGGGGTTCAACTCCCCCTCCACTCCCTCAGGAGCCCTGCGAGGAAGAGAACAGCTTGGCGCTGCTCCCCCTGGTCCTGATCGAAATCCCGCGCCTCTCTGGCATAGACGCGGGCGGACTTGAGGAGCAGCCCCAGATTTCCCCAGCTGTCCAGGGTCAGCCACACACAATCCCGGTGACCGTGATGTGTTTGCAAAAATGTTCGGAGTTCTCCTGAGGAGATGAGTGGAGACTCGGGGCCGGGTGTGAGGGCGCCCTGTGCCTCACTGCAGAGAATGTCTAAATCCACCTCCCCACCCGTCACTGAGCAGCCTTCCTCCTCTGAGCGGTCACCACCTGAGCCCGAGTCCCCCGCCACATGGAGTGTGGCGGCCAACAAGGGCCCACCGGCTAGCCCTAGGCCCGAGTCGATCCCACCCCCAGGATTGTCCTCAGGCGGGTCCCTCGCAGGCTCCCCCCATGACTCAGGGTCCGTGGGTGGCGGCGGCTCCGACCCCGCCACCACCGTCGATGCCGGGCTCTCGGAGAGACCCGGGAAAACCCCCGGGAACAGCTCCGGAATGGAACCTGGGCTCCCTGGCATCATTTGCACGGTTGTGGTGAGCAGGGAGCCTTCCTCGCCGTCGCCCGCCCACGACCCGAATATATAGGGGGTCCGGTGGCTGCTGCCGGCCCCCGGCGATGAACAAAAGGAGATGACCAGGGAGCAAAACTCCACCGGGCAGAACGAGCCCTCGGGGGTCACGTCTCCGCCCGACCCCGGGTCTCCCTGCTCGGGGGATGACGGCAGCTCAGACGCATGGGCGGCCTTGGAGACCGCCCTGGCTTTCTTTTTAATGGGGCTGGGCGTCAGGGTGATGGGAATAAACATCGGAGACACCCAACCCCGCTCGCCCGGGGAGGGGACAGCGAGACCCACCACCTCCTCCGGCTCAGACAGGTGACGCTTGCGGGGGACAGTCTCATCTTGCTGCAGGACCTCCACCGCTCTAGGGCCCTTGGCAGCATTGACCCCCTCCGCATCACCCAGTTCCTGGGGCCGTGGCAAGGCCGGTGCAGCCTCCAGCTCGGGGCCAAACACAGGCTCCCCACGGCTCCCCGGAGCCCGTGTGGTGGTCTCTCCGGGCCCCTCATGTTGTTGTGAGGCGGTGGTAACCCAAGGTGAGGCTGTGGCCTTGGAATTGATTGAAATGGGCAAGGGGTCAGTACCCGTGATGGGGCCAAGGAGTGAATGGGTCCTTTCCGACCGCCGTGCCGTCTTCTTTTTTGCCTTTTTGGGCTGCCTCTGGTCCAGCGGAGGCTCCCCCCCCCCACCCCCCACCCACCCCCGCCAGCAGCCGCGGTGTTATCGGGGGCCGGCTCCTGGGCAGATGATGAGCAGAGGAGAGGGGGGCAGTGCCAGCCACAGCCACCGCGGAGGTGGTGTTGACAGTGGCCATTAGGATGGGGCAGTTCCGGTGAATATGCCCCAGCCCTCTGCAGGCATGGCACCGCATGCCGTCCGCCGACCAAAATACCGTGTGGTCCTCCCCTTGGTGGGTGACCACAAAACCTTCCTCGGTGACCTCCTCCCGGGTCAGGCGGATAAAAATCTGTCGCCGGAAGGAGTATACATGGCGGAGGGAGGGGTCCCGAAGGCAGTGTCAGTGGCGCCACCCCGGACCTGACCTCCCCCAGTAGGTAGAGATGGGGGAGGAGGAGCTCAGTAGGAAGGTAGGGCGGGACGTTTGAATGAACGACACACTTGGCGGTGGCCTCCAGCGGGTCCACCGCCACGTGTTTCCCGCCCACCGTGAGCCCCCTTTCCAGGGCCCGGTGGACCGCCTGCTCGGCCCGCAGGAAAAACACGGCCTTGCCCACCCCTGGTACGACCCGGCCGTGCGTAAAACAATTAAAAGGGAAAGGAGGTAGGGACGTGACACCTTACGCACAGGTGCCACAAAGGAATGTGCTGCAGAGCAGTGGGGCAGCGTTCTTCAGGCCTGGAGGTGCCCAAGGTAATATCCAAAACTGCCCCACACGTGCCACAGGTGGTAATAAAGCGGGCGGATGACACTCTTCAGCCTGCAGGGTCCCGAAACAAAGTCTTTTGTTGCAGCCCCAGGTGGTCCCACTCCCACCTCAGGCAGAGGGGTGGGAGGACAGAAAGCTGGCAGCAGGGTCTTCACCCCAGGAGGTGGGCACAGCACCAGGCCCCAGCTGGTCCCACTCCCACCTCAGGCAGAGGAGTGGGAGGACAGAATGCTGGGCCTGTAGTCCCAGGTGGCCCCACTCCCATCCAGCAGAGGGAAGTAGAGCGGAGCTGCTGATTGGTGTTGCAAGGGAAATTTGCATAGCTCCGTCGTGGTCACCCTAATTTGAAGGTAGTTTATGGAGGAGCTGTTGGCAAGTGACACTTAAACCCGAAACACTTCTTCAGTGTTTCCCTCCCTACCCCCTCCTCTAACCAATAAAGAAACAACCGCTGTAAAGATCAAGAGGAAGGCTCGAAGCCAGGAAGAAGTTGAACCATGACGTCACAGCCTGCAGGTAAGGGATTGGCTGGTGACTGGTAAGTAGTTTTTCTTTTATATTCCCTCAACTGTTATTGTGCAGGGCGCAGAGGTTGCTGGGTGAGTGCTTGCTGAGAAGGGGAGTGAATAACAGGTAAGCTCTTTCTTTCTTTTTCTTTTTTTATCTAGGGGGATGGCAGGGAAGGTAGTGAAATGTTCCTCCTGCAGAATGTTTGAGGTGAGGGACGCCGACAGTGTCCCTGCTGATTTCATCTGTGGGAAGTGCACCCATCTCCAGCTCCTCAGAAACCGCGTTAGGTAACTGGAGCTGGAGCTGGATGAACTTCAGATCATTCGGGAGGCAGAGGTGGTCTGAGGTGGTCCAGGCATAGATAGAAGCTTCAGGGATGTAGTTACTCCGAAGAATAAAGATAGATGGGTGACGGTGAGAGGGGCTGGGAGGAAGCAGTCAGTACAGGGATTCCCTGTGGTCGTTCCCCTTAGTAACAAGTATACCGCTTTGGATACTGTTGGGGGGGGGGGGAACTTACCATGGGTAAGCCATGGGGTGCAGGTCTCTGGCACAGAGTCTGTCCCTGTTTCTCAGAAGGGAAGGGGGGAGAGGAGGAGAGCATTAGTCATTGAAGACTCCATAGTTAGGGGGATAGATAGGAGATTCTGTGGGAACGAGAGAGACTCGCGGTTGGTGTGTTGCCTCCCAGGTGCCAGGGTGCGTGATGTCTCGGATCGTGTTTTCGGGATCCTTAAGGGGGAGGGGAGCAACCCCAAGTTGTGGTCCACATCGGTACCAACGACATAGGTAGGAAAAGGGATTGGGATGTAAGGCAGGAATTCAGGGAGCTAGGGTGGAAACTTAAATCTAGGACAAACAGAGTTATTATCTCTGGGTTGTTACCCGTGCCACGTGATAGCGAGATGAGGAATAGGGAAAGAGAGGAGTTGAACACGTGGCTACAGGGATGGTGCCGGAGGGAGGGTTTCAGATTTCTGGATAACTGGGGCTCATTCTGGGGTCAGTGGGACCTCTACAAACGGGATGGTCTACACCTGGACCAGAGGGGTACCAATATCCTGGGGGGGGGAATTTGCTAATGCTCTTCGGGAGGGTTTAAAGTAGTTCAGCAGGGGCTTGGGAACCTGAATTGTAGCTCCAGTACACAGGAGGGTGAGAGTAGTGAGGTCAGGAGTAAGGTTTCAAAGTTGCAGGAGTGTACCGGCAGGCAGGAAGGTGGTTTAAAGTGTGTCTTCAATGCCAGGAGCATCCGGAATAAGGTGGGTGAACCTGCGGCATGGGTTGGTACCTGGGACTTCGATGTTGTGGCCATTTCGGAGACATGGATAGAGCAGGGACAGGAATGGTTGTTGCAGGTGCCGGGGTTTAGATATTTCAGTAAGCTCAGGGAAGGTGGTAAAAGAGGGGGAGGTGTGGCATTGTGAGTCAAGGACAGTATTACGGTGGCAGAAAGGACGTTTGATGAGGACTCGTCAATTGAGGTAGTATGGGCTGAGGTTAGAAACAGGAAAGGAGAGGTCACCCTGTTAAGGGTTTTCTATAGGCCTCCGAAAAGTTCCAGAGATGTAGAGGAAAGGATTGCAAAGATGATTCTGGATAGGAGCGAAAGCAACAGGGTAGTTGTTATGGGGGACTTTAACTTTCCAAATATTGACTGGAAACGCTATAGTTCGAGTACTTTAGATGGGCCCGTTTTTGTCCAATGTGTGCAGGAGGGTTTCCTGACACAGTATGTAGATAGGCCAATGAGAGGCGAGGCTGTATTGGATTTGATACTGGGTAATGAACCAGGACAGATTTGGAGGTAGGTGAGCACTTTGGCGATAGTGACCACAATTCGATTACGTTTACTTTGGTGATGGAAAGGGATAGGTATATACCGCAGGGCAAGAGTTATATCTGGAGGAAAGGCAATTATGATGCGAAGAGGCAAGACTTAGGATGCATCGGATGGAGAGGAAAACTGCAGGGCATGGGCACAATGGAAATGTGGAGCTTATTCAAGGAACAGCAACTGCGTGTCCTTGATAATTTTGTACCTGTCAGGCAGGGAGGAAGTGGTCGAGCAAGGGAACCGTGGTTTACTAAGGCAGTCAAAATACTTGTCAAGAGGAAGAAGGAGGCTTATGTAAAGATGAGACATGAAGGTTCAGTAAGGGCGCTCGAGAGTTACAAGTTAGCTAGGAAGGACCTAAAGAGAGAGCTAAGAAGAGCCAGGAGGCGACATGAGAAGTCTTTGGCAGGTAGGATCAAGGATAACCCTAAAGCTTTCTATAGATATGTCAGGAATAAAAGAATGACTCGGGTAAGAGTAGGGCCAGTCAAGGACAGGAGTGGAAAGTTGTGCTTGGAGTCCGAGGAGATAGGAGAGGTGCTAAATGAATATTTTTCGTCAGTATTCACACAGGAAAAAGACAATGTTGTCGAGGAGAATACTGAGATTCAGGCTACTAGACTAGAAGGGCTTGAGGATCATAAGGAGGCGGTGTTAACAATTCTGGAAAGGGTGAAAATAGATACGTCCCCTGGGCCGGATGGGATTTATCCTAGGATTCTTTGGGAAGCTAGAGAGGAGATTGCTGAGCCTTTGGCTTTGACCTTTAAGTCATCTTTGTCAACAGGAATAGTGCCAGAAGACTGGAGGATAGCAAATGTTGTCCCCTTGTTCAAGAAGGGGAGTAGAGACAACCCCGGTAACTATAGACCAGTGAGCCTTACTTCTGTTGTGGGCAAAATCTTGAAAGGTTTATAAGAGATAGGGTGTATAATCATCTGGAAAGGAATAATTTGATTAGACATTGTCATCACGGTTTCGTGAAGGGTAGGTCGTGCCTCACAAATCTTATTGAATTCTTTGAGAAGGTGACCAAACAGGTGGATGAGGGTAAAGCAGTTGATGTGGTGTGTATGGATTTCAGTAAAGCGTTTGAGAAGGTTCCGCACGGTAGGCTACTGCAGAAAATGCGGAAGCATGGGATTCAGGGAGATTTAGCAGTTTGGATCAGAAATTGGCTAGCTGGAAAAAGACAACGGGTGGTGGTTGATGGGAAGTGTTCAGGCTGGAGTCCAGTTACTAGTGGTGTACCACAAGGATCTGTTTTGGGGCCACTGCTGTTTGTCATTTTTATAAATGACCTGGAGGACGGCGTAGAAGGATGGGTGAGTAAATATGCAGATGACACTAAAGTCGGTGGAGTTGTGGACAGTGCGGAAGGATGTTACAAGTTACAGAGGGACATAGATAAGCTGCAGCGCTGGGCTGAGAGGTGGAAAATGGAGTTTAATGCATAAAAGTGTGAGGTGATTCATTTTGGAAGGAATAACAGGAAGACAGAGTACTGGGCTTATGGTAAGATTCTTGGCAGTGTGGATGAGCAGAGAGATCTCGGTGTCCATGTACATAGATCCCTGAAAGTTGCCACCCAGGTTGAGAGGGTTGTTAAGAAGGCGTACGGTGTGTTAGGTTTTATTGGTAGAGGGATTGAGTTTCGGAGCCATGAGGTCATGTTGCAGCTGTACAAAACTCTGGTGCGGCCTCATTTAGAGTATTGCGTGCAATTCTGGTCACCGCATTTTCGGAAGGATGTGGAAGCATTGGAAAGGCTGCAGAGGAGATTTACCAGAATGTTGCCTGGTATGGAGGGAAGATCTTATGAGGAAAGGCTGAGGGTCTTGAGGCTGTTTTCGTTAGAGAGAAGAAGGTTAAGAGGTAACTTAATTGAGGCATACAAGATGATCAGAGGATTGGTTAGGGTGGACAGTGAGAGCCTATTTCCTCGGATGGTGATGTCTAGCACGAGGGGACATAGCTTTAAATTGAGGGGAGAAAGATATAAGACAGACGTCAGAGGTAGGTTCTTTACTCAGAGAGTCGTCAGGGTGTGGATTGCCCTGCCTGCAACAGTAGTGGACTCGCCAACACTAAGGGTATGCAAATGGTCATTGGATAGACATGTGGACGATAAGGGAATAGTGTAAATGGGCTTTAGAGTGGTTTCACAGGTCGGCGCAACATCGAGGGCTGAAGGGCCTGTACTGCGCTGTAATGTTCTATATTCTATGTTCTATGTTCAGGCAGAGGGGTGGGAGAACAGAGGCAGGCAGCAGGGCCTTCACCCCAGGAGGCGGCCTGCAGCAAAAGGCCCCTGTATGTTCCCACTCCCACCTCAGGCAGAGGGTTGGGAGGACAGAAGGCAGGCAGCAGGGTCTTCACCCCAGGAGGGGGCCTGCAGCAATAGGCCTCAGGTGGTCCCACTCCCACCTCAGGCAGAGGGGTGGGAGGACTGAAGGCAGGCAGTGTCATGATATTCAGGTGAACATCACAGCACATACATACACACATAATGATGGACAGATCAACGGACCAATCAACACACACAATACGACAGCCAATCACGGACAAGAGCATACACAGTACAAAGCAGGGAACACGACACTTCCTGGGCACTCGAGCAGGAGAGAGCTCAGGGCACAGACCTCATTGCCAGCCACTCAATGGTTCACCATGTGCTGAATACCAGAGTTTACTATGTTTATAGTTCAATGACATAAAACTGCGTTGTACCATACGCAACCGTGTTGGTTCGTCTGTGTGTCAGAGTACCCAACACTTCAGGCAGCAGGGCCCTCACCCCAGGAGGGGGCCTACAGCACCAGGCCTCGGGTGGTCCCACTCCCACCACAGACACAGAGTTGGGAGAACAGAAGGTTGGGCAGGTAAAGTTTGGGGATTAGGCAGGAAACTGTGGGGCATTCACCTTCAAGTTGCTTCGTTTAGAAGAAGGTGCATTTTCAATCAGCTTTAAACAAAGGTTCTACTTGTAGGTACTTGCAGCAGGTGCTTGTTAATTAGTTAATTGGTTTAGCCCAGTTTTCAGAGGCTAGATTCACAGTATAAAAGTGATCCACCTAAGTCTGCACTGAGTGCTGAATTTGGTGTATTTGAGTGCTATAGTGAGAGTTTGGTGACTGAGGGAATTAGGTGAGGGGGGAGTAAGGTGCTTCTTTCATTTAATTTCCTACATTTCCTCAAAGAGCGAGAAGGGAGCCAGGAGTTTACAGAGAGTGCAGCTGACTGGGAGCAGAGTCGGAGGGCAGAGGTCCAGTTGGTTCACAGGGCAGCTATATTCTGTAAGGTAAGAGGGGATGGAGGCTGTAGGATGTGGGTGGTGAGGGATACCGCCGGTGTCCCCGCTGACTATACCTTCGGGAAGTGCACCCAACTCCAGCTTCTCAGAGACCGTGTTAGGGAACTGGAGCTGGAGCTAGATGAATTTCGGATCATCCGGGAGGCAGAGGGGGTTATAGAGAAGAGTCACAGGGAGGTAACCACACCCAAGGTACAGGACAAGAGTAGCTGGGTTACAGTCAGGGGAAAGAAAACAAACAGGCAGACAGTGCAGGGATCCCTCGTGAACGTTCCCCTTCAAAACAAGTGTACCGTTTTGGATGCTGTTGGGGGGGATAACCTACCGGGGGAAGGCCCTAGCAGCCAGGTCTCTGGCACTGAGTCTGGCTCTGGGGCTCAGAAGGGAAGGGGGTAGAATAGAAAAGCAATAGTAGTGGGAGATTCAATGGTGAGGGGAATAGATAGGAGATTCTGTGGTCGCGAGCGAGACTCCCAGAAGGTATGTTACCTCCCGGGTGCCAGGGCCAGGGATGTCTCGGATTGTGTCTTCAGGATCCTTAAGGGGGAGGGGGAGCAGCCAGAAGTCGTGGTACACGTTGGTACCAACGACGTAGGTTGGAAAAGGGGGTGTGGAGGTAATAAACGAGTTTAGGGAGTTAGGCTGGAAGTTAAAAGCCAGGACAGACAGAATTGTCATCTCTGGTTTATTGCCGGTGCCACGTGATAGCGAGGCTAGGAATAGGGAGAGAGTGCAGTTGAACACGTGGCTGCAGGAATGGTGTAGGAGGAAGGGCTTCAGGTATTTGGATAATTGAAGCACATTCTGGGGAAGGTGGGACCTGTACAAGCAGGACGGGTTGCATCTGAACCAGAGGGGCACCAATATCCTGGGAGGGAGGTTTTCTAGTACTCTTTGGGAAGGTTTAAACTAATTTGGCAGGGGAATGGGGGGGGGGGTGGCATTGTTAATTAGAGATAATATAACAGCTGCAGAAAGGCAGTTCGAGGAGTATCTGCCTACTGAGATAGTATGTGTTGAAGTCAGAAATAGGAAAGGAGCAGTCAACTTGTGAGGAGTTTTCTATAGGCCCCCCAATAGTTACAGAGATGTGGAGGAACAGATTGGGAAACAGATTTTGGAAAGGTGCAGAAGTCATAGGGTCGTAGTCATGGGTGACTTCAACTTCCCAAACATTGAGTGAACTCTTTAGATCAAATAGTTTGGCTGGGGTGATGTTTGTGCGATGTGTCCAGGAAGCTTTTCTAACACAGTATGTAGATTGTCCGACCAGAGGGGAGGCCATATTGGATTTGGTACTTGATAATGAACCAGGGCAAGTGATAGATTTGTTAGTGGGGAGCATTTTGGAGATAGGGACCACAATTCTATGACTTTCACTTTCGTAATTGAGAGGGATAGGTGCGTGCAACCGGGCAAAGTTTACAATTGGGGGAAGGGGAAATACGATGTTGTCAGACAAGAATTGAAGTATATAAGTTGGGAACATAGGCTGTCAGGGAAGGACACAAGTGAAATGTGGAACCTGTTCAAGGAACAGGTACTACGTGTCCTTGATATGTGTGTCCCTGTCAGGCAGGGAAGAGATGGTCGAGTGAGGAAACCATGGTTGACAAGAGAGGTGGAATGTCTTGTTAAGAGGAAGAAGGAGACTTATGTAAGGCTGAGGAAACAAGGCTCAGTCAGGGCGCTGGAGGGATACAAGATAGCCAGGAGGGAACTGAAGAAAGGGATTAGAAGAGCTAAGAGAGGGCATGAACAATCTTTCGCGGGTAGGATCAATAAAAACCCCAAGACCTTTTACACATATGTGAGAAATATGAGAATGACTAGAGCGAGGTTGTGTCCGATCAAGGACAGTAGCGGGCGATTGTGTATTGAGTCTGAAGAGATAGGAGAGGCCTTGAACGAGTAATTTTCTTCGATATTTACAAATGAGAGGGGCCATATTGTTGGAGAGGACAGTGTGAAACAGACCTGTAAGCTCGAGGAAATACTTGTTAGGAAGGAAGATGTGTTGGGCATTTTGAAAAACTTGAGGATAAACAAGTCCCCTGGGCCTGACGGGATATATCCAAGCATTCTATGGGAAGCAAGAGATGAAGTTGCAGAGCCGTTGGCAATGATCTTTTTGTCCTCACTGTCAACAGGGGTGGTATTGGAGAGTGGCAAATGTTGTGCTCCTGTTCAAAAAAGGGAATAGGGATAACCCTGGGAATTACAGACCAGTTAGTCTTACTTCGGTGGTAGGCAAAGTAATGGAAAGGGTACTGAAGGATAGGATTTCTGAGCATCTGGAAAGACACTGCTTGATTAGGGATAGTCAGCACGGATTTGTGAGTGGTAGGTCTTGCATTACAAGTCTTATTGAATTCTTTGAGGAGGTGACCAAGCATGTGGATGAAGGTAAAGCAGTGGATGTAGTGTACATGGATTTTAGTAAGGCATTTGATAAGGTTCCCCATGGTAGGCTTATGTAGAAAATAAGGAGGCATGGGATAGTGGGAAATTTGGCCAGTTGGATAACAAACCGGCTAACCGATAGAAGTCAGAGAGTGGTGGTGGATGACAAATATTCAGCCTGGATCCCAGTTACCAGCGGCGTACCACAGGGATCAGTTCTGGGTCCTCTGCTGTTTGTGATTTTCATTAATGACTTGGATGAGGGAGTTGAAGGGTGGGTCAGTAAATTTGCAGACGATACAAAGATTGGTGGAGTTGTGGATAGTGAGGAGGGTTGTTGTCGGCTGCAAAGAGACATAGGTCGGATGCAGAGCTGGGCTGAGAAGTGGCAGATGGAGTTTAACCCTGAAAAGTGTGAGGTTGTCCATTTTGGAAGGACAAATATGAATGCGGAATACAGGGTTAACGGTAGAGTTCTTGGCAATGTGGAGGAGCAGAGAGATCTTGGGGTCCATGTTCATACATCTTTGAAAGTTGCCACTCAAGTGGATAGAGCTGTGAAGAAGGCCTATGGTGTGCTCGCGTTCATTAACAGAGGGACTGAATTTAAGAGCTGTGAGGTGATGATGCAGCTGTACAAAACTTTGGTAAAGCCACATTTGGAGCACTGTGTACAGTTCTGGTCACCTCATTTTAGGAAGGATGTGGAAGCTTTGGAAAAGGTGCAAAGGAGATTTACCAGGATGTTGCCTGGAATGGAGAGTAGGTCTTATGAGGAAAGGTTGAGGGTGCTAGGCCTTTTCTCATTAGAACGGAGAAGGATAAGGGGCGACTTGTTAGAGGTTTATAAGATGATCAGGGGAATAGATAGAGTAGACAGTCAGAGACTTTTTCCCCAGGTGAAACAAACCATTACAAGGGGACATAAATTTAAGGTGAATGGTGAAAGATATAGGGGGGATGTCAGGGGTAGGTTCTTCACCCAGAGAGTAGTGGGGGCATGGAATGCACTGCCTGTGGAAGTAGTTGAGTCAGAAACATTAGGGACCTTGAAGCAGCTATTGGATAGTTACATGGATTACGGTAGAATGATATAGTGTAGATTAATTTGTTCTTAAGGGCAGCACGGTAGCATTGTGGATAGCACAATTGCTTCACAACTCCAGGGTCCCAGGTTCGATTCAGGCTTGGGTCACTGCCTGTGCGGAGTCTGCACATCCTCCCCGTGTGTGCGTGGGTTTCCTCCGGGTGCTCCGGTTTCCTCCCACAGTCCAAAGATGTGCAGGTTAGGTGGATTGGCCATGATAAATTGCCCTTAGTGTCCAAAATTGCCCTTAGTGTTGGGTGGGGTTACTGGGTTATGGGGATAGTGTGGAGGTGTTGACCTTGGGTAGGGTGCTTTTTCCGAGAGCCGGTGCAGACCCGATGGGCCGAATGGCCTCCTTCGGCACTGTAAATTCTATGATAATCTATGAGTAATCTAGGACAAAGGTTCGGCACAACATCGTGGGCCGAAGGGCCTGTTCTGTGCTGTATTTTTCCATGTTCTATGTTCTGTTCTATAGAAAACACCTTATCTGGCTGCATCACAACCTGGTATGACAACTGCTCTGCCCAAGACTGTAAGAAATTACAGAGTCGAGATTCCACCTCCCATCCATTGACTCTGTCTACATCTCCTGTTGCCTTGAGAAAGCAGGCAGCATAATCAAAGACGCTTCCCACCCGTTTATTCTCTCTTCCAACCTCTTCCATTCAGCAGAAGTTACAAAAGTCTGAGAACACGCACCAACAGTTTTAAAAGCAGCTTCTTCCCCTTTGTTACCAGACTCCTGAATGGTCCTCTTATGGACTGAACTGATCTCTCTACACATCTTCTCTACTGAGTATCACTATACTCCCTCCGTATGCTGCACCTGATGTCTATGTCTATGTATTTACATTATGTATTTATCATATGTCCTATCTTTTTCATGTATGGAACGATCTCCCTGAACAGTTCACAGAAAAATACTTTTCACTGTATCTCGGTAAACATAATAATAAATCTAAATCTAATCTAATCTAGTCAAGAAACAGCCTAAACTAGACATACTCAAACAATCATACCTTACAGATCATGTCCAAGATGACACCATTACCATCCCTGGTTATATCTTGTCTCACATTTTATAACGTTGGGCGAATGTTGCTTTGGAAGTTCTCAACATCCAGTCTGGACCAAATAACGTTTTATGGCATCAACTCAAACATGGGTAAGGAACCTACTGATTAGCACCTACTGCACCCGATTCCACCATTTAAGCTGAAGAATCAGTACTCCTCCATGTTGAACTCCACTTGGAAGCACTATGTGTTGCAATGGTACAGAGTGTACCCTGTGTGGGCACTTCAATATATATCACGAAGAGGGGCTTGGTAGGACAACTCCTGACTGAGCTGGCCAAATCTTAAAGAACATAGCTGCTAAACTGCGATGCAGCAGATGGTGATGGAGCTAACAATAGGAAAAGCCTACTGAACCTCAACGTCATCAATCCACCTGTCGCAGATGCATCTGTCCATGGCAGTAATGGTCAGAGCGACCACTGCACAGTCCTTGTGAAGATGAAATCCTATCTTCACATTGAGAAATCCTCCATCATGTTTTGTGGCACTACCACCATGCTAATTGGGCAAGATTTCAACAGACCTGGCAACTCAAGGCTGGACATCCAAGAGATAATGTAAGCGATGTGCTGCAGCCGAATTGTAAACAAGCATAATCTGTAACCAAATGGTTGGTAACCTGCTGCCTGGGGGGGTCACATGTGGACCATCTAGGCCCTGAGTTGGGCCTACAAGACATTTTGTTGACCTTTGCCTATGTGCAGGGTTGCCTCATTCTGCTGATTTCTATCCGCGTAATTCTTTCCTAGCGGCATGACTAATGTGATGTGCACGTAAAGCGTCCGAAGTGTGAGTATTTGTTTTGTTTTTACCATTATAAGTTGATGACAGACAGTATGGTGGCGCAGTGGTTAGCACTGCTGCCTCATGGCGCCAAGGACTAAGGTTCGATCCCGGCCCCGGGTCACTGCCTGTGTGTAGTTTGCACATGCTCCCCGTGTCTCACCCCCACAACACAAAGATGTGCAGGGTAGGTGAATTGGCCACGCTAAATTGTCCTTAACTGGAAAAAAAATGAATTGGGTACTTGAAGTTTAGTTGATGACAGTTCTATTAATATATAAACAGAATATTTGAGATGAAGGACGGTCATTCATGTTGGCCCATTCATTTGCCCCGGTTGCCCATCACTGTTGTAACCTCATGGTCCAGCAAATCACCCAGCCTACTATTACCAGGAAGTCTGGGGGGTCAGCCCTAATTCAACTAAGAGTGCAGAAGGGCATGCCAGGAGCAGCACCAGGCACACCAAGAAGTGAGGTGTCAATCTGGCTAAGCTGCATTACGGGACTACTTGTGTGCCAAACTGCAAAAGCAGCATGCAATAGACAGAGCTAAGCAATCCCACAACCAACGGCTCAAATCTAAGCTTTTCAGTCCTGCCACATGTAGTCATGACTGGTTGTGGAAAATTAAACAACAAACAGAAGCAGGAAGCTTTATAATTTTATCCATTCTCAATGATGGGGGAGTCCAGCATATTTGTGCAAATTACAAGACTGAAGTATTTACAACAATCTTCAGCCAGAAGAGCCAAGTGGATGATTCACCTCGTAAGGTACCTAGCAACACAATTAAATTCACTCCGGGTGATATCAAGAAATGGCTGAAGGCACTGGATACTGCAAAGGCTCTGGGCCTTGACAACATTCCAGAAAATGAACTGAAGTCGAGCTCCAGAACTAGCTGGATCCTTCGTCAAGCTATTTTAGTACAGCTACAACCCGGGCATCCACCCGGCAATTTGGAAAACTGCCTAGGTATGTTCTACCCATAAATATCAGGACAAATCCAACACTGCCAATAACGCCCTATCAGTCTACCCCCGAGCACCAGGAAAATTATGGAAGGGGTCATCGACAGCGCTATCAAGCCGCAAACACTCAGCAGCAACCTGCTTCAGTTTGGGTTCCGCAAGGACAACTCAGCTCCACAGCTCAGTGCAATCTGAGTCCAAACATGGACAAAAGAGTTGAACTCAAGAGAGTGACTATCCTTGACATCATGGCAGCATTTCACCAAGTGTGGCTGCAAGGAGCCCGGGCAAAACTGAAATCAATAAAAGGAATCAGAGGGAAAACTCTCCGCTGGTTGGAGTCATACCTAATATTACTCGAGGGTCATGGTTGGCACTAGCATGAAGCAAGATGAATATGGTTTTCATAGATTATCATAGAATTTACAGTGCAGAAGGAGGCCATTCGGCCCATCGAGTCTGCACCGGCTCTTGGAAAGAGCACCCTACCCAAGGTCAACACCGCCACCCTATCCCCATAACCCAGGAACCCCACCCAACACTAAGGGCAATTTTGGACACTAAGGGCAATTTATCATGGCCAATCCACCTAACCTGCACATCTTTGGACTGTGGGAGGAAACCGGAGCACCCGGAGGAAACCCACGCACACACGGGGAGGATGTGCAGACTCCACACAGACAGTGACCCAAGCTGGAATCGAACCTGGGACCCTGGAGCTGTGAAGCAATTGTGCTAACCACTGTGCTACCGTGCTGCCCATTGTTGTTGGAGGTCAATCATCTCAGTTCATAAGAACATAAGAATATAAGAATTAGGAGCAGTAGTAGGCCATCTGGCCCCTCAAGTCCGCTTCGCCAATCAATAAAATCATGGCTGATCTTTTTGTGGACTCAGCTCCACTTACCCGCCCACTCACCATAACCCTTAATTCCTTTACTGTTCAAAAATCTACCTATCTTTGTCTTAAAAACATTTAATGAGGTAGCCTCAACTGCTTCACTGGGCAGGGAGTTCCACAGATTCACAATCCTTTGGGTGAAGAAATTCCTCCTCAACTCAGTCCTAAATCTTCTCCCCCTTATTTTGAGGTTATGCCCCCCTGCTTCTAGTTTCACCCACCAGTACAAACAATCTCCCTGCTGCTAGCCTATCTGTTCCCTTCATTATTTTTTCTGTTCCTATAATACCGCTCCTAATACTTCTAAATTCCAATGAGTATAATCCCAGTTTACCCAGTCTCTCCCCATAATCCAGTCCTCTCAACTCCGAATCAACCGAATGAATCTCCTCTACACCCCATCCAGTGCCAGTACATCCTTTCTCAAGTAAGGAGACCAAAACTGTACACAGTACTCCAGGTGTGGCCTCACCAGCACCAGCTGCAACATAACCTCCCTATTTTTAAACTCCATCCTGTCATGCTCTGTAGACTGGCCGAAGTGAATGATGAGCTACAGAACATCTAGTTTGAATAATTTATTCAGAAACAACTGCGTGATAAAGATAACTAGAATAAATAAAATAATAAAATACTAACACTGATTAACTATTGTAGAGCTCTGCAAAATACGTCAATCCTCAAACAGTGGACTGGTCCATATTTAAGAACTCAGCGACCAACTTAAATGAGTATGCCACCACTGTCACAGACTTCATCAGCAAATGTGTGGACGACTGCGTGCCAAAGAAAGCAGTACGTACGTTCCCCAACCGGAAATCATGGCTCAATCGCGAGATTGACTCCCTACTGAAGGACAGATCTGAGGCATTCAATGCAGACGACCCTGACCTATACAAGAAATCCAGATACAACCTCCGCAAAGCCATCCGAGATGCCAAGAGAGAATATCAAACCAAGCTAGAGTCACAGACAGACTCTCGGCGATTGTGGCAAGGACTGAACAACATAACGGGCTACAAAGCGAAGCCGAGCAGTATCTCCGGCAGCAGCGCACCCCTACCCGATGAACTCAATGCATTCTATGCTCGGTTCAAGCAGATAACCAGCAATCCGCTGTCGAGTGCCCCAGCAGCCCATAACTCACCTGTCATAATATACATCTATGTATTCAATGGAGTGCAGACAGGCAGTGATTGACACACAGGATGACCAGTAAGCACACAGAACAGAGCAGCCAATCACCAGACAGGACACGACCACTATAAAGCCAGAGGGCATCAGTTTTCCCGCTCTCTCAGGACCCAGCCTCTGAGACAGTCAGCGCTCGTGAGCTAGCCAGTGCCTACACCATGTGGTAGCTAAGTTAGTCTGGTCAGGCTAGTGCCAGGTCTCCAGTCAAGTCAGCATAATGTCGATCCACAGTTGAACATGTATAATAGTTTGGATGTTGAATAAAATTGTGTTGCATTTTATCAAGTGTTGGAGGTTGTAGCCACCTGGGTTGGCCAATTCCCAACGTAAAATGGAGAACAGCAAAGGCTGAAGGGAAATTCAGCCAACACAGGCAGAAACTAGCAGGCGCAAGTTACTGTGTATTAGAGTCTGCAAAAACCCAGACAGCATCGATACAAGCAGCCATCTGCATAGTAATATAGCAGCCATCTACATAGTAATGAGCGATCCCCGGGAACAACCGAAACATTTAAGGTAAACAAAGCCAAGCCAGACTCCTCGGCGCTAGCAGGAGCCAACACAAAAGAGGTTAACGGACACTTAAAGACCGCCCAACGATCAGGGAACAGCTCCAGTATTGGAGAAATCGAAACAAGCGATTGGAACAAAGTCCAATCACTTGAAACCAGGTATGGGGTCCCCCCCGAAAGGCAGGAAGCCCATGGGGACTATAAAGTAAAGCGCCCAAGTTCAAATCGCCCTTCTTGACAGGGTCACTCAGCAACGCGAAGCAACCCTTGACAGTGACCTGTCCAGCTGCCTCCAAAGAACGTAAGTCTCAAGTCAACGCTCGCTACGAGATAGGCGCTCCCAGCTATCAGTCCGTACCAACTTCGAATCCCGCAGACTCAGAACCCGAACGAAAGGCCATTTGTTCCCCTGACCTGGTGGACCAGTCCAAAGCTAAGTATAGGCCTGTTAGTTATAGAAATAGCTTAGAAAGTAGAGTTTATGCATGAGTAGCGATTTACTGTGTATAATAAATATGCTTTGATTTGAACCTTACTAATTGGTGTATTGAGTTATTGATCATTACTCGAACTTGAACCTCGTGGCGGTATCATAAAGATACCTGGCGACTCTAGAGCAAGGGTTATAAAACAGATCCAATTGAACCAACCAAAAGTTAGCAACAAGGTCTGTCTCTCGCTACGCTGCATCGAGTGCAGTTCACCTCGACCCAGCCTACCCAGCATATCATGGTACCAGCTGAGTGATGCTGAAAATTTGACGGACTGACCTTGAGTGAATCAGCAGCAAACAGCCATCCGGTGACATGAAAAATGTTCGCCTCCTCCGCAGCTCCGCATCCCCGGCAACCTCGGTGCAAATTGGAGGATCTTCAAACAAAAGGTCCAACTCTATCTCGAAGCCACCGATCTTGGGGCCGCATCGGACACCAGGAAAATTGCATTATTCCTCTCCACAGCCGGGGACCACGCCATCCACATCTACAACTCCCTTACATTCGCTAAAGGCGAAAACAAGACGAAATTTAAAACAGTCCTACTGAAGTTCGACAGCCACTGCGACATTGAGGTGAATCAGAGCTTTGAACGGTACATTTTCCAGCAGAGGCTTCAGGGTAAGGATGAACCTTTTCTTTTTTTTAAAAAATATATTTTATTCAAGCTTTTTGGCCAAACATAACAATACGTAGTGTTTCTTTTACACAACAATAAAGCACTATAAATAACCGTGGCCAGTTTTAAACAAATAAATAAATAATATATAAACAAAAACAAAAACAAAACTACATGGCAACTGCCTTGTCCAAAATAAATACTCTCCAAAAATACAATCCAACAGTCCAATATACAATTACATATACCAAATACCTATACATATACAATAACATCCCTGAGAGTCCATCCGAATCCTCCCCCCCGCCTTTCCCCCCCCCCCCTCCCCCCTGGGTTGCTGCTGTTGTCTATTTCTTTTCCATTCCCTCTATCTTTCTGTGAGGTAGTCGACGAACGGTTGCCACCGCCTGGTGAACCCCTGAGCCGAACCCCTGAACACCAACTTAATCCGTTCCAACCTTATGAACCCTGCCATATCGTTTATCCAGGTCTCCACACCCGGGGGTTTGGCTTCCTTCCACATTAACAATATCCTGCGCCGGGCTACGAGTGACGCAAAGGCCAACACGTCAGCCTCTCTCGCCTCCTGCACTCCCGGCTCTTCTGCAACCCCAAATATAGCCAACCCCCAGCTTGGTTCGACCCAGACCCCCACCACCTTCGAAAGCACCTTTGTCACCCCCACCCAGAACCCCTGTAGTGCCGGGCATGACCAGAACATGTGGGTGTGATTCGCTGGGCCACTCGAGCATCTGGCACACCTATCCTCTACCCCAAAAAATTTACTAAGCCATGCTCCAGTCATATGCACCCTATGTAGCACGTTAAATTGTATCAGGCTTAGCCTGGCACACGAGGACGATGAGAGGATGAACCTTTTCAATCCTTTCTGACCCATCTCCGCATCCTCGCGCAGTCATGTAACTATGACTCGACCACTGATTTCATGATCCGGGATCAGGTCATATTCGGGGTCCACTCTGATTCCCTTCGCCAGCAGCTCCTGAAAGTCAAGCAGCTCACCCTCACCACCGCCATCGAAACGTGCGTTCTCCACGAACATGCTAACAATCGGTACTCCCACATCAGGTGGAAGAAACGGCAAAGCTAACCTCCCACGATGAGGAACGGGTGCAGGCCATCGCACAAATGCAGGGCCTAAGTATCGACGAGAGTAGCCATTCCGCGCGCTTTTCCCGGGCCGCTGCGCATGCGCGCCACGACCGAGGGGACGGTGAGACCGACAACCAGACTGCGCAGGTGCCTACATCGTTTGCCAGCACTGCGCATGCGCGATGGCGCACGGAACGCGCTGACGTTAGCGTCATGACGTGTCAGAATTGTGGCTCCGCCCATTTAAAGCGGCTCTGTCCGGCAAAATCACGACGGTGTCTACAGTGTGGCAAACTTGGCCACTACGCAGCCCTTTGCAGATCTGCTCCACTGCCCAGCATCCAGCGATCCCAGCTGCGGCGCAGAAGCATCCATTCAATACAGCAGGCCATGCCAGACTCCGACCCCGACAGCCCAACGGATCCTGATGCCGTGTGCCTCAAATCTCCATACTGGGTGGGCATCATTATGAAGCATGCGCTGCCTTTCTCCAAGACAGTGACGCACCTCCCGATCCTCAGCGTGGATCCCGACGACGAGTGGTGTGCTGTCCTCACAGTCAACAAGGCTCGCATCCGGTTCAAACGGGACACCGGTGCATCGGCGAACCTCATCTCCAAATCCGATCTCGACACCATCCGCGTCAGGCCAAGCATTCTTCCACCGACCTGCCAGCTCCTTGACTACAATGGCAATGCCATAGCTGCCAGTGGCTCATGCCAACTCGGAGTTTCCAATAAGTCATTTAAAGCGACACTGCGATTTGAGATCGTGGGACCTGACAGAGCATGCCTGCTCGGTGCTCGGGCCTGCAAACTCCTGAACTTGGTTCAGCGAGTTCACCATGTCATCCTCACAGGCGACAGCCTCACCTGATGAGAACTTACAGTCTGAAATTGATATCATCATCACGCAGTACCACGACGTGTTCGACGGAATGGGCACAATCCCATACCAATACAAAATCCTGCTCAAACCGAACTCCACCCCTGTGATCCAGGCACCACGTTGGGTGCCGGCACCCCTCAAGGACCGCCTCAAGCAGCAGTTACAGGACCTCCAGGACCAGGGCATCATATCAAAGGTCACAGAACCCACGGACTCGGTCAGCTCCATGGTCTGCGTCAAGAAGCCGTCAGGGGAGCTCCGAATCTGCATCGACCCCAAGGATTTAAACCGCGACATCATGAGGGAACATTACCCGATACCAAAACGGGAGGAGTTGACCAGCGAGGTGGCTCATGCCAAACTCTTTACAAAGCTGGCTGCCTCCAAGGGGTTCTGGCAAATACAGCTGGATGCATCCAGTCACAAGCTGTGCACATTCAATACCCCGTTCGGTCGCTACTGCTACAACCGGATGCCTTTTGGCATCATCTCTGCCTCGGAGGTATTTCACCGCATCATGGAACAGATGATGGAGGGTATCAAGGGGGTGGGCATGTCTGTTGACGATGTCATAATCTGGTCCACAACTCCTCAAGAACACATTGATCGTCTCAAGCAGGTATTCCACAGAATCCATGAGCATGGCCTCCAACTCAACAGAGCCAAGTGCTCGTTCGGTCAATCAGAAATCAAATTCCTTGGTGACCACATCTCGCAGCAAGGCGTGCGGCCAGATGCTGACAAGATCTCGGTGATCAATGCCATGAAGACCCCAGAGGACAAGAAGGCAGTCCTCTGCTTTCTAGGGATGGTCAACTTCCTCGGGAAGTTCATTCCCAACATGGCGGCACATACCACAGCCCTCTGCCATCTCGTCAAAAAGTCGATGGAATTCCAGTGACTGCCCGCTCATGAGAACTAATGGCCTGAGCTCAGGGCAAAACTCACCACAGCCCCGGTTCTGGCATTCTTCGACCCTACCAAAGAGACCAAAATATCCACTGACGCGAGCCAGGACGTTATTGGGGCGGTGCTTCTCCAACGGGATGACTCCTCCTCATGGGCCCCAGTTGCATATGCCTCCAGAGCCATGAACCCACTGAGCAATGGTTTTGCAACGTCAAGGACGACCTGACGGTGGTGGACGGCATCCTCATGATGCTCGATAGGGTTGTGATTCCGCAGAGCATGCGAACTATGGTGCTCGGCCAACTCCATGAGGGTCACCTGGGGGTCGAGAAATGTCGATGCAGGGCTCGAGAGGAAATCTATTGGCCGGGCATCAGCCAGGACGTTGCCAATATGGTCCTCAACTGCCCCACAAGTCAGAAATTTCAGTCACTCAGCCCAAAGAAACTCTGCAACAACATGAGATAGTGACCTCCCCATGGTCCAAAGTCAGTGTAGGCCTTTTCCACGCCAAGGGGCGTGACTATGTCCTGCTTGTCGCCTACTTCTCCAATTACCCGGAAGTGGTGAAACTGTCCGACCTCACGTTGAAGGTGGTGATTAAAGCATGCAAAGAAACGTTTGCCAGGCATGGGATACTGCTCACGGTGATGAGTGACAACGGTCCCTGTTTTTACAGCCAGGAATGGTCTGATTTTGCCCGCCTATACAACTTTCATCACGTAACCTCCAGCCCCCATTCCCCGCAGTCAAACGGGAAGGCCGAAAAAGGGATCCATATCGTCAAGAGATTACTATGCAAGGCTGCAGACTCAGGCTCCGCCTTCAACCTGGCGCCGCTGGAATACAGGGCATCCCCGCTGTCCACTGGGTTGCGTCCCACGCAGATGCTCATGAATCGCACTCTGCGAACCACAGTTCCAGCCATCCATGTTCTAGACCTTGACCACCTCACGGTCATACAGGAGATGCAGCAGTCTCGGGCCCAACAGAAATCAGCATACGATGCTCATGCCACGGATCTCCCTGAGCTGGTCCCAACTGATCGTGATCGTGTGCAGTTGCCTGGCGGCGGCTGGTCCGCCACAGCTGTGGTGGTCAAGCAAGTGGCCCCAAGATCATTCCTCGTCCGCATGGCTGATGACTCCTTCCTACGACGCAACAGACGGGGACTGCGCAGAGTTCTATGCCCGCCACCTAACCAAGATGTCCCGCCTCACACAATGCTTCCTCCGGACGTGCCCTACCATGAGGCCACCGATCTACCAGCAATCCTGCCGACCTCTGCGACCACCGCATTGGCGGCGGTCCTGCCTATCCGAGTGCAGGCTACCCCGATCCACCCTTGAGGCGGTCAACCAGAATTCGTCGCCCGCCGCAGAGACTAAATTATAGACTGAACTTTTGCACAACTGTGTTACCTTATCGTTTTGACCTTTGTAAATATCGTTGTTACCGTTTCATCTGCCCTATATCTGCACTAGCGACACCTTCCTGTGTACATAAGATCATTTTAGCACATTCTGTATATAGTCACGCACATATACACATCCACACGCACATGCACCTTAATATTTATTATCTCAACACACACGATATATTAAAAAAAAGAGGGGGGGAGATGTCATAATATACATCTATGTATACAATGGACTGCAGACAGGCAGTGATTGACTCACAGGATGACCAGTAAACACACAGAACAGAGCAGCCAATCACCAGACAGGACACAACCACTATAAAGCCAGAGGGCACCAGTATTCCCGCTCTCTCAGGACCCAGCCTCTGAGACAGTCAGAGCTCGTGAGCTAGCCAGTGCCTACACCATATGGTAGCTAAGTTATTCTGATCAGGCTAGTGTCAGGTCTCCAGTCAAGTCAGCATAGTGTCAACCCACAGTTGAACATGTATAATAGTTTGGATGTTGAATAAAATCGTGTTGCATTTTATCAAGTGTTGGAGGTCTGTCTCTCACTACACTGCATCAAGTGCAGTTCACCTTGACCCAGCCTACCCAACACATCATCACCCATACCCACCATCAGAGCTTCCGAAGTCAGATCAGCCTTCCTGAAAGTGAACCCTCGGAAGGCGATGGGCCCAGACGGAATCCCTGGTCGTGCACTCAGAGCCTGCGCTGACCAGCTGGCAGAGGTATTCATGACCATCATTAACCTGTCCCTACTCCACTCCGAGGTTCCCACCTGCTTCAAGAAGACCAATATTATACCGGTGCCAAAGAAGAACCAGGCAACATGCCTCAATGTCTACCATCTGGTGGCCCTGACTTCAGTCGTAA
Source organism: Scyliorhinus torazame (assembly GCF_047496885.1). NCBI lineage: Eukaryota > Metazoa > Chordata > Chondrichthyes > Carcharhiniformes > Scyliorhinidae > Scyliorhinus > Scyliorhinus torazame. Next base: position 271,761,177 of record NC_092709.1, read on the forward strand.
TTAAGTGCTTCGAGAGGTTGATCATGAAGCGCACCACCTCCATACTCCCAGAAGGCCTTGATCCACTGCAATTCGCATACCGTCGCAACCCGTCCACAGCAGATGCCATTTCCTTGGCCCTACACTCTTCAACCGAGCATCTCAACAACAAGGACTCCAGCATCAGACTCCAATTTATTGGCTACAGCTCCGCCTTCAACACCATATGCAAACATGCAGCTAATGAACACATAGAATAGGACATGACCAATGAGCAGTCCGGACACTTAGGGGTGGTATCTCACTATAAAAGAGATGAGGCACTCACACCCCGCCTCAACATCTACAGAGTCAGACAGGGTGTATCCTCAGCATCACACCCCAGCACGTGGCTTCGAGCAAGGCTGGTTCAGTTAGACTGAGTTACTACATTTAGATTAGCAGAGAGTCGAACTCATTGAGAACTGTGCTAATAGTTCAATAAAATACATTGAACTCACTTCAAAGTCTGGAGCATCTTTTACTCAAAACTGCATCAAGTGGCTGCTTGTGTTATTCCAAATTACATAACACAACATGCTACCAGGAGGCTGTTCAATCTAGTTAGTTCAACTCAGCAAGATCCGTGACGACCAGCGAGTGTATACCGGCTCAATGGAAAAGATTCAGGCTCCTCACCAGCTCAGGACCTCCGGCAATCTCAGTGCCAACTGGCGGACATTCAAGCAGAAATTTCAGCTTTACGTTGAAGCATCACATCTCAATGGTGCATCTGATGCACGGACGATAGCTCTTCTCCTCAGCACAGCGGGTGATCACGCCTTGGAAACATTCAACTCCTTTCACTTCGCCGAAGACCAGGACAAGACAAAGTTTCAGACCACACAAGAATGACAGGGAGTGGATTAGCTTGATATTGGTTTCGGACAAAGCTCGGCACAACATCGAGGGCCGAAGGGCCTGTTCTGTGCTGTACTGTTCTATGTTCTATATGTTCTATCCTGGACAAGTTTGGCAGCCACTGTGAAATGGACACCAACGAAATCTTCGAGCGCTATGTATTCAAGCAGCGATTGCAAAGTAAAGACGAATCCTTCAACTCATATTTAACTAACCTTAGACTGCTAGCGCAATCCTGCAATTTCGGTGATATCACTGACTCCATGATCAGAGACCAAATCATGTTTGGAGTTCAGTCTGATCCTCTGAGAGAGCAGTTACTGAAGATCAAGCACATGACCCTGCCAGTCGCGATTGAAACATGCACAATGCATGAGCACACTAAAAATCGCTATGCCCAGTACAAAACGGTAGACAATGATAAACTATCCTCCCATGAGGCAGAGAGTGTGCCGGTCATCTCCTGGATGCAGTGCCTCAACATTGATGAAAGTGGCTATTTCGCATGCTCTTCCTGGGGCGCGACGCATGCGCAATGCGAACGGGATAACGAAGCGGCCGAAACCTACACTGCGCAGGTGCAGACTTCTGAGAACAGTGCTGCACATGTGCTATGATGCACGGAGCGTCAGGCCGTCAACTTCATGACGTGTTCGAACTGTGGCACCACCCATTTAAAGAAACACTGCCCTGCAAGAGGCAGACACTGTTTAAACTGCGGGAAGCCAGACCACTATGCAGCCCTGTGCAGATCTGCACCACCAGTCAGGAGCCAGCGCTCCCAATTCCCGCGTATCCGGAGTGTGCAAAAACACCTACAGGATTCTGATCCCGGCAGATGCTGAATGCCTGGACAATGCATACCGTGTGGGCATTATTACAACGTATGAATATGCCACACCAGACACATCGCAAGTCCAATCGATCCTAGCTGTGGATTCCGAGGACGAACGGCGAGCAGTGATGAAGGTCAACCACTGCCCCATCCAGTTCAAGCTGGACACAGGTGCCTCTGCCAACCTCCTCTCACAGGCAGACTTCAGATACATTAAGAAGTCCCCCACGGTCCTTCCAGCTGCCTGCAAGCTCCTGGATTACAACGGGAATGCCATGACGGCACTGGGATCCTGCCATCTGCAAGTATCCAACCGACACACACAAGCACGATTACGCTTTGAAATTGTTAAGCCGGTCAGGGCATTCCTAATAGGTGTGCACACCTGCAAGCTGCTGAACCTCATTCAAAGGGTTTACACTATGACATCCTCCCATGTGGATCTTCAGGCCGGCATCGACGACATCCTCGCCCAGTACCCAGATGTGTTCAATGGGATCGGCATGCAGCCAAGATTCTGCTGCGACCTGATGCCAAGCCAGTGGTCCACGCACCACGACGAGTCCCTGCTCCACTGAGAGAGCGCCTGAAGGCACAGCTCAAGGATCTTCAGCAAAAAGGCATCAAATCCAAGGTCAACGAACCAACTGACTGGGTCAGCTCGATGGTGTGCGTAAAGAAGCCTTTCGGGGACCTGCGCATCTGCATTGATCCCAAGGATCTCAATAAGAATATCATGCGGGAACACGACCCCATCCCGAAGCGGGAGGAACTCACGAGTGAGATGGCACACGCGCACTTCTTCACAAAATTGGATGCATCACAGGGATTTTGGCAAATCCAGCTGGAAGAGTCCAGCAGAACACTCTGCACCTTCAACGCGCCTTTTGGCAGATACTGCTACAATCGCATGCCATTTGGCATCATCTTGGCATCGGAGATCTTCCATCGCATCATGGAGCAGATGATGGAAGGCATTGAAGGGGTTCATGTGAATGTGGACAACATCATCATATGGTCCACAACCCCTGAAGAGCATGTGTCCCGTCTCCAGAAGGCATTCCGCCATGTACATGCCAACGGCCTAAAGTTAAACAGGTCCAAATGTTGTTTTGGCGCATCGACGCTCAGGTTCCTCGGCGACCAGATCTCACAGCATGGTGTGCGCCCAGACACAGACAAAATCAAGGCCATCGAGGTGATGAAGGTCCCTGAGGACAAAAAGGTGGTGCTGCACTTCTGGGTATGGTCAATTTTCTGGGCAAGTTCATTCCAAACATGGCCACACACACCACAGCCCTACGCAACCTGGTAGAAAAGTCAACTGCCTTTTAGTGGAAGGCGGCACACCAGACAGTGTGGCTGGAGCTGAAATCCAAGCTCACCACTGCACCAGTCCTGGCATTCTTCGACCCGGACTGGAGACAAAGATATCCACGGATGCGAGTCAGGATGGCATCGGTGCGGTGTTGCTTCAACGAGATGACACATCATCCTGGGAACCAGTAGCCTGCGCATCAAGGGCGATGACGCCCACTGAAACCAGATATGCTCAGATTGAGAAGGAATGCTTGGTTCTTCTCACCGGCATCCTCAAATTTCATGATTATGTCTACGGCCGACCGACATTCACTGTCGAGACGGATCCTAGGCCTCTGGTCCACATCATCCACAAGGACCTGAATGACATGACGCCTTGGTTGCAGAGAATCCTGCTTAAACGTTGAATGTATGACTTCAACTTGGTGTACACACCTGGCAAGGAGCTCATCATCGCTGATGCACTGTCCCGCTCCGTCACCTCGCCCCGTGAGCCGCTGGAGATCATCCAGCACATTGAATTGCAGGTGCAGCTGTGTGCTAGCACTCTCCCGGCGACAGATGAGAAGGTAGTTCTCATCCGTGATGAGACAGCCAAGGACCCCCTCTTGCAACGCGTCATCCACAACCTCACCAATGGCTGGCAGAAAGGGCAGTGCCCTCAATTTTACAATGTGAAGGACGACCTAACCGTGATTGATGGTATCCTCCTCAAATTGGCCAGGATTGTCATTCCACTCAGTGTCCAGAGCTTGGTGCTGCTCCAGATTCATGAGGGACACCTGGGCGTCGAGAAGTGCAGACGCAGAGCCCGGCAAGGTGTCTACTGGCCCGGCATCAGCCAGGACATCACGAACATGGTCCTGAACTGTGCTACCTGTCAGCGGTTCCAGCCAGTGCAGAGCAAGGAGACGCTCCAGCAGCATGGCATAGTGACCTCTCCGTGGTCCAAGGTTGGCATCGACCTCTTTCATGTGAATGGTCGCGACTAGTATTGATCATTGACTATTTCTCGATTTATCCTGAGGTGCTGAAGCTCCCAGACCTCACCTCCCGGACTGTCATCAAAGCCTGCAAAGAGACTTTCTCAAGGTATTGCATCCCAATCACCATCATGAGCGACAATGGCCCGTGCTTTACCAGTCGCGAATGGTCCACAGTTGCCAGGTCATACAATTTCCAGCATGTAACTTCCAGTCCGCACTATCCGCAGTCCAATGGAAAAGTCGAGAAAGGGGTGCACTTTGTGAAACAGCTCATCTGCAAGGAACAAACTCTGCTTCTGACATATACCTTCCACTGCTCGCGTACAGGGTGACTCCATTGTCCACTGGCATGTTGCCAGCTCAATTCCTGATGAACAGGGACCTGCGGACAGCGCTTCCAGCCATACACCTGCCCAACCTTGATCACCTCCCAGTGCTGCAGAAGATGTAGCAGCTCAGAGACCGTCAAAAGCAGGGCTACGATGCCCATGCCACCGATCTGGCCGTGCTACACCTGGCAGACACTGTCAGGATCAAGATACCGGATAGTGGATGGTCTGCCCTGGCTGTCTTTGTTCGACAGGCCGCGCTCCGCTCTTATGTTGTACGTATGGCTGATGGCTCCATCGTGCGAAGGAATTGACGGGCACTGCACAAAGTTGCCTGCCCGCAACCACTTTTTCCTCCATTTCCATATGTTGAATTGCCACCTCCTGATACCTCGCACCACGAGGCCACCAGTCAGGCTTCATTCCGCCTTTCAAGGCAACGTCGTCCCCACCGCCCCCTCTCCGGCGGTCGACCAGGCTCAGACGCAAGCCTCAGAGACTGGGCTTGTGAACATTTGTTTTGTTTGCTCTGTTCTTTGTCCTCCGTCAGTCACGTTAGACAGACTCATTCACATGTAAATACATTCACATACGCCAACAAAACATTTTTAAAAAGGGGAGATGTCATGATATGCAAATATGCAGCTAATGAACACATAGAATAGGACACGACCAATGACCAGTCAGGACACTCATGGGTGGTATCTCACTATAAAAGGGATGAGGCACTCACACCCCACCTCTTTCCACAGACCAACATCTACAGAGTGAGACAGGGTGTATCCTCAGCATCACACCCCAGCACGTGGCTTAGGGCAAGGCTGGTTCAGTTAGACTGAGTTACTACTTTTAGATTAGCAGAGAGTCGAACTCATTGAGAACTGTGCTAATAGTTCAATAAAACACATTAAACTCACTTCAAAGTCTGGAGCATCTTTTCCTCAAAGCTGCATCAAGTGGCAGCTTGTGTTATTCCAAATTACATAACACAACACCATAACCTCAGCCAAGCTCATATCAAAGCTCCAAAACCTAGGACTTGGCTCCCCACTCTGCAACTGGATCCGCGATTTTCTGACCAACAGACCACAATCAATAAGAATGAACAACAACACCTCCTCCACAATAGTCCTCAATACCGGGGCCCCGCAAGGCTGCGTAATTAGCCCCCTACTCGACTCCCTGTACACACACGTCGGCGTGGCAAAATTTGGTTCCAACTCCATCTACAAGTTTGTTGACGATACGACCATAGTGGGCCGGATCTCGAATAACGACGAGTCAGAATACAGGAGGGAGATAGAGAACCTAGTGGAGTGATGCAGCGACAACAATCTCTCCCTCAATGCCAGCAAAACTAAAGAGCTGGGCATTGACTTCAGGAAGCAAAGTACTGTACACACCCCTGCCAGCATCAACGAGGCCGAGGTGGAGATGGTTAGCAGTTTCAAATTCCTAGGGGTGCACATCTCCAAAAATCATGTCCTGGTGCACCCACGTCGACACTACCACCAAGAAAGCACAACAGCGCCTATACTTCCTCAGGAAACTAAGGAAATTTGACATGTCTACATTAAATCTCACCAACTTTTACAGATGCACCATAGAAAGCATCCTATCTGGCTGCATCACAGCCTGGTATGGCAACTGCTCGGTCCAGAACCGCAAGAAACTTCAGAGTCGTGAACACCACCCAATCCATCACACGAACCTGCCTCCCATGCATTGACTCCATCTACACCTCCCACTGTCTGGGGAAAGCGGGCAGCATAATCAAAGACCCCTCCCACCCGGCTTACTCACTCTTCCAACTTCTTCCATCGGGCAGGAGATACAGAAGTTTGAGAACACGCACGAACAGACTCAAAAACAGCTTATTCCCCGCTGTTACCAGACACCTAAATGACCCTCTTATGGGCTGACCTCATTAACACTACACCCTGTATGCTTCATCCGATGCCAGTGCCTTTGTAGTTACATTGTATATCTTGTGTTGCCCTATTATGTATTTTCTTTAATTCTCCTTTCTTCCCATGTACTTAATGACCTGTTGAGCTGCTCGCAGAAAAATACTTTTCACTGTACCTCGGTACACGTGACAATAAACAAATCCAACCCAATCCAATCCAACACGACCTACTCCCCACTCTCCAGCCACAGGGTCATGTGGTGGGTTTTACATGCCACCTGGTGGTCGGAGGTTGTGTATCACATTCTGTACAGAATTGCTTTATGCATTTCATCAAACATTCCTCCAGCAATGAAGGACAAATTTGCCTCCTTAATTACCTGCTGCACCTACAAACCAACTTTTTGCGATTCACGCAAAAGGACACCCAGATCCCTCTTCAGAGCAGCCTGTTGCAATTTTTTACCATTTTAATAATAGTCCATATTGCTGTTATTCCTACCAGAGCATAACTACAGGAGCTCCTCAGGGTAGTGTCTGAGACCCACCCATCTTCAGATGTTTCATCAATGATCTTCCCTCCATTATAAGGTCAGAAGTGGGGATATTTGCAGATGACTGCATAATGTTCAGCTCCGTTCGCGACTCCTCAAATACTGAAGCACTACATGTCCAAACGCAGCAAGACCTGGGCAATATTCCGGCTTGGACTGGTAAGTGGCAAGTAACATTCATGCCATACAAGTGCCAGGCAATGAACACCTCCAACAAGAGAGAATCCAACCATCTATCCTTGACATTCAATGGCATTACCATCATTGAAGCTCCCACTATCAACATCCTGGGAGTTAACATTGACCAGAAACTGTGCTAGACTAGCCATATAAATATTGTGGCTACCAAAGCAGATTAAAGACTGGGAATAACTCAGTTTCTGCTTACCAAAGCTTGTCCTCCATCTACAAGGCAGAAGTCAGGAGTATGATGGAATACTCTGAATGGATTACCTGAATGAGTACAGCTACTACAACACTCAAGGAGCTCAACACCATCCAGGGCAAAACAGCTTGCTTGATTAGCACCCCTTCCACCTCCTTCAGCATCCACTCCCTTCAACAACGACGCACAGTTGCAACAATGTGTCTGACCTACAACACGCAAACCAGAAACCCACCATGGCTCCTGCGACACCTTCCAAACCCATGACCTCTGTGACCTTTAAGGATAAAGGCACCACCACCTGCAGGTTCCCCTCCAAGTCCTCTAACTGGCTGGTTCACTCAGTTGTTTAGAGTGTGGTGCTAATCACGCCAAGGTCGCAGGTTCAATCTCCACATGGACCAATGATTTGTTTTATGGGCAGCACAATGGCTAGCACTGTTGCTTCATGTCTCTGCTGCAATTGTATAAGGTGTTAGTGAGGCCACACCTGGAGTATTGTGTTCAGTTTTGGTCTCCTTACTTGAGAAAGGACGTACTGGCACTGGAGGATGTGCAGAGGAGATTCACTAGGTTAATCCCAGAGTTGAAGGGGTTGGATTACGAGGAGAGGTTGAGTAGACTGGGACTGCACTCGTTGGAATTTAGAAGGATGAGGGGGGATCTTATAGAAACAAATAAGATTATGAAGGGAATAGATAGGATAGATGCGGGCAGGTTGTTTCCACTGGCGGGTGAAAGCAGAACTAGGGGGCATAGCCTCAAAATAAGGGGAAGTAGATTTAGGACTGAGTTTAGGAGGAACTTCTTCACCCAAAGGGTTGTGAATCTATGGAATTCCTTGCCCAGTGAAGCAGGAGATGCTCATTCATTAAATGTTTTTAAGATAAAGATAGATAGTTTTTTGAAGAATAAAGGGATTAAGGGTTATGGTGTTCGGGCCAGAAAGTGGAGCTGAGTCCACAAAAGATCAGCCATGATCTCATTGAATAGTGGAGCAGGCTCGAGGGGCCAGATGGCCTACTCCTGCTCCTAGTTCTTATGTTCTTATGTTCTTATGTTCACAGCTCCAGGCTCCCAGGTTTGATTCCCGGCTTGGGTCACTGTCTGTGCGGAGTCTGCATTTTCTCTCTGTGTCTGCGTGGGTTTCCTCCAGGTGCTCCGTTTTCCTCCCACAAGTCCCAAAAGATGTGCTGTTAGGTGAATTCTTCCTCTGTGACCTGAACAGATGCCGGAATGTGGTGAGTAGGGGCTTTCACAGTAACTTCATTGCAGTGTTAATGTATGCCTACTTGTGACAATAAAGATTATTATTATGATTAAAGTCATTCACTATCCTTACTTGGAAGTATATCACAGGTCTTTAATTGTTGCTGGTTCAAAAACCTGGAACTCCCTCCCTAACAGCACTGTGGGTGTACCTACACACATGGACTGCTGTGGTCCTAAAAGGCAGCTCAGCCCCATCTTCTCAAAGGCCATGAGGGATAGGCAATAAACTGCTGGCCCAGCGAGCAACTTCCACATCTTTTGAAAGAGTAAAAACAGTAGAGAGTGCATGTTTAACAATTACAAATAAAGGAATAGTGTGCATGTCATGTGTCTGGCTCACCTTAGGAAGAAACAGTAATTCTGAACCCATTGAGGAGGGTGTTTTCACTCTAAAAGGATGATCGAGGTGGTTCTAATAGTTGGAGTCATGTCTAAGCATTGTTGCATGATTCCCTCGAAGAGAATGTTTTTTTCTGCATAACACAAAGTTAGCCCGTTGTAATTTTCCTACCAGGCGTTCATGTTTCGGTGCTGGTGGTCTTTGAGAAGGAATAACTGGGAGAATTTAAGATCTAACTGGCTCCAGTTTTAAAAAGGAGAGTGTATTGCCTTTGTCTGCTGCTGTTGTCCTGCAGCTTGTGTTTGATGAAGACTGACCAATTTCTCTTTTGTTCTTGGCATAATTGATTTACGATCTGAAGTCTGTTTTGGTCTCATGATCAAGTGCTATTGTCCACCTAGAACTGTTTGGAAGTCTGAAACCATTGCTACACAATGTGAAATAGGTGATGATCATTCACATCTATTTATGATTAATTGGTTTCTGCAGCTGTCTTTGGTTAAATATTGTGCCCGATGGTGGATTGTCTGGGATTCTATAGATTTTGACTTTTGAGTAAACGCAAACAAAGCACTAAATCCCAGAAATGGGTTTTGTCTTGAGATGTCCATTCAAGCCGGTTGGAGGGGGAGGGATGGTCCACAGACATGATTATTTCATCAGAAACGTTCCGAACACTTGACACAGAAATTCAAAAAGTTACCTGACATTTGGCAACCACCTTAGCTCATTCAATCCGAACAAAATGTGACACTCAGCACGGACTAATGCACTCTCATTAATGTCCTAGATTGACTTTCTAGGCTGTAACGTGACAGCAGCGAGAGTAAAGGTGACACACAACAACATCAAAGCTAGTTATGTGCTTCTTACACAATGGCGATGAACAATCACACAGCAAACAGATATTGACACATTAACGATGAAGCCAACATCTCTGCCAGTTCTCGCAGATTTCAACAACAGATAAGCATGTGATTGGAGCTGTACTCTCATAGTGCACTGAAGGAAGCAAATGACCAATTGTTTACACGTCTTGCCTGTTGTCAGACATTGAATGCCTGAGAGTTGGAAGCATTAACTTGCAGCTATGCTTGTGAGCACTGACACATGTCTCTGGAACAGTCTCTCTTTGCTCCAATCACCAAGCACTGACCACATTGTTAGCTGTGTCAGGATGTGGGCTTCAATGTTGATGCATCTATAGATGGTCAAATCATTTTTATCAGTCCGACTGGAATATTTGCAGGTCCACAAAATTGACTTCATCCTGCAAAACCACATCAAATTTGTAGTTTTCGGAGCAGCAATCTGAGAACTTCATATCCTGAAGTCTATTTTTGTACTTCGAGAAAGTGAGCAATTGCTTCGGGTTTCCTTACAAAAACATAACCTTTTCTTGCATCTATTATAGAATCATAGAATCATAGAAGTTTACAGCATGGAAACAGGCCCTTCGGCCCAACCAGTCCATGCCGCCCAGTTTTTACCATTAAGCTAGTCCCAGTTGCCCGCACTTGGTCCATAACCCTCTATACCCATCTTACCCATGTAACCATCTAAATGCTTTTTGAAAGACACAATTGTACCATATTGTTATGGACAGGAGGACGGTTAATTTAAAAAGCACTAATTTTTCCTCTTACAGCCCATTCGTTACCTGAAAGGTGTTATGATTTGGTTCTCCCTTTACATATGGTGCATGTTTCCCAATCCCTCAGATTTGGTCTGGTCCTATTCTCTCTCAAAAAACCCACAACAAAGCTATTGGATGAACTCAGAGAGTTAGCTTACTTTCACACACTCAAAGCACAGGAGGACCATCATTATGTAGCTCCCTGTGCATTCATACAGTGAAATATTTAACTGCCAAAGATCACAGAGAAAATAATAATTGTCCAGAGTGTATATAAATGAGGCAATCTTTCTCAAAGGCTTCAAAATTATGCTGGATAATTCACTTTCCCACGTTGTTTTTGAAAAACACACCACTATTCTTAGAATTCCCCCAATACCAAAAAGGGCCGACATTCTAAATGGTGATCAGGGATTCTCACTCCCCGACTCCGATGCAAGCTTCAGTGGGTGCTATTCAGGTCAAACTATATTTTCAAGTTATCCCCCGGTATAACCCATACCTTCACCGAAGATTTCATCTACTTACCACTTAGTAGCATCGATCCTGGCATTGCTAAGTAAGTAAAGTAGACTTTGGAATATCCACTATATCAGGTTAAAACTTTTAAGTTATTTTATTATTATATATTTTTTCTCTTTTTAAAAGATGCAATCATTGTCTTTACAGGAAGGTAAAAAGATCTTGCTTCTGGATCCTTCTGGTTGGTTGAAGGGACCTTCAGGCCCAACTTGACAATCAATCTTCTTTAAAGTCTGGTCTTCTTTAGATGTATTTAGCTATTTTAGCTCGGCTGCTCTGCTCTGTCTCTTTCCCATGACCGAGCTGATTGTAATCTGAGTCTAGCTGCTTGTCCCCTCGCTCTCTCTCTGAGTTCTGCTTCTGGTTCTGGATCTGATCTTTCTTGCCCTGGTCTCGAGGTTTTTTTTGCTTTCTAACAATTAAGATTTTATGATGTTATTGTAAAGTAACTCTTATTTTCTTTGATTGTAAAAAGTATCTTTTGATCTAAACCTTTTAATCCAACTAAGTATACATTTTGACATGACTTCATCTCATAGATCTGATTACATTGTGTCCTTTGTGGTGTTCAAAATGCTTTGACTTCAAGAGGTGTTACGTTTAATTCCTGTCATTTCTATAGTTTTATTTTCCAATTGTGCCCTCAGCTCAATTTTGACTTTGATTTTGGCTTTGAATTATGTTTCTCGTAGACTGATAGCCTCCAGTTTTCTTTAATTTACCTGGTATTAGCAAATTTTCACACCTAGAACCTCATCCATTCTTTTCCAGATCCTTACTAAGTTAGTTACTTTCAATGAAGGTGTGAGCCATTGTCTTTGGCTTCATTCAAAATCCTGTTTGTCTTGTTTGCTAAGCCTGCTTGACCAAGGATATCTGCATTTTACAATCCTTCCCTGGCAGCTGCTGTTAACCCTTTGTGGGATATTTCCCTGTATTCTCTCATGTTTCTCTCAGAACAGATATTGCCAGACTTCCATGTTTCAAATGACACATCTTTCCATATTTTCAATAACAACGTCCAAACCAGTTAGGCTACAGTGTTGCAGCCTGGTGAGTTAGAATGGATCATTTAAAACCCTGTCAGGCTGCTTTAAGATGGGTGAGTTTGAAGTCCATTCTGGTTGGAAACCCTCTGCTGTTGTATTTTGGGGTGAATTCTCGACTGGCGGATTTTCGATTCCGCTGGAAGTGCACCTCCATCCTTGGTTTTCTGGAGGCATGGGGAGGCTATAATGGGAAATTCCATTGGCCAGCAGAGGAGCAGAGAGTCCCGCTGCCAGCAATGGCTCATCGCCAAGAAACATTTGGTTGGGGAGGCGGAGGTTTCACCACTTTATCTTTGGACTAACAGTACAAATGAAATAGATTGTCAAAGCATGTGGGTTTAATACAAGATCAACAGAGGTTTATTGAATAGGTCTTCACTGTGCAAGGCTTGTTCCTAGACTAGGCAAAAGCTCTCAAAGTAGCCATTGATTTCATTCATGGTACGTGACTCTATTAAAGAGACATTGCACACAACTACAAAACCCACATATATAATATCACTACCCCTTTACTTCTAAGGTCCAACACAACTACTAACTCGTACGTTAACATAGTAATTTAAATCCATACACAAGTGCAGGCATCAAATCATTATACTGTAATAACACAGTCAATAGGATAGATGATCAGGTGGACGTCTATTTCTTGCTGGTTGCCTGCACACTTCTGGCACTTTGTCATTCTCAACCTTTGATATATTTCCATCTCCAATAGATGTCTCTACCCTGGAAGGCGTTATAGTCTTTTTCTGCGGGAAGACTAGTAGTAGGTAGGTACTTCTGATGCAATCTTTTCTTGTGTAGATGAACAAGAAGTTACCCAGTAAGATGGAACAGAGACCATTACCCTTGAGGTAGTTATGACACTGGCCCACTAACACGTGTTGACAATAATTGAAGGAATAATTACTCTCATCCCCACAACAGACATCCACTCTGTGCTGTTAACTTCAGTCTCCTGGAAATATACGGTTTTAATTCAGGATGTTTTCCTGCTATCCTCCCCTTTAGTACCAATTCCAGTACCTTCCCCATCACAGGATCATTTCTGGTCTGTCTTTAGATTTGAGCTGCAGTCACTGGAATATTCTCAATCTATGAACAGTAAAACATTATTATCATAACTAGTGGAATTTGGCTAGCTGGTAAAGGTAAGCATGATAATGTATCCGTTTTGGCATGATTTTCAGATTGATGGTATATGATCTCATATGAATGTGCAGATAATATTAATGACCATCATTGCAGTCTTCTTGTAGCCAATGAAGGGATACCTTTGTGTGGCCAGAAAATAGCTTTTCAGGACCCGTGGTCTGTAAGCAATGGGGAAATAATGACCATACAGATATTGATGAAATCTCTGCACACCAAATATGATACTCAGTGCCTCATTCTCCAACTGATCGTAGTTAGATTCTACACTTGTTAGCGTACGAGATGCAGGTCTCTCTTCCCCTGAAAGTAGCATATGTGACCCCACCTTTCTAATGCCGTATAGCAAAACATTACAGGCATGTTGTAATGGTAACTTCGGGTTGAAGTATACCAAACACTTCCAACTTTTTCAGTGCTTCGTTAGCAGGTTGATATGCTTTTTCACATTCTGGTATCCATTACCATGCTTGTTTTGTGCACAACAATGTCTGTAATGGTTTCAATAGGGTCGACAGATTCTGGACAACTATTCCATAATAGTTGATTAACCCTAGGAATTACCTAAGCTGAGTGATGTTCATTGATCTTGGCGCCTCCATAAGAGCTTTCACTTTTTAAATGCTTTATGCAGACCTTTACTGTCAATTACTTTTCCAAGATATTGTACAGATAACTGGAAGAAATCACATTCATCTTTCCTGACATAATGTGAGGTGATGCATTTTGGGAGATCAAATCAGGGCAGCACTTACTCAGTTAATGGTAGAGAGTTGGGGAGAGTTACAGAACAAAGAGATCTAGGAATAAAGGTTGATAGCTCCTTGAAGGTGGAGTCGCAAGTGGACAGAGTGGTGAAGAAGGCATTCAGCACGCTAGGTTTTATTGGTCAAAATATTGAATACAGGAGTTTGGACGTCTTGTTGAAGTTGTACAAGACGTTGGTAAGACCACGCATGGAATACTGTGTTCAGTTCTGGTCACCCCAGCAGAAGGTCTGGTCACCCTGCGGCGAGCAGCTGAGGCATGATTCGAGCAAATCAGATAGCGAGGGAGCCAGGAATGGCGAGATTCACGTGGGAGCTCATTTTCTGCACTGAATACAAGTTGTTATCTCGCCATTACATCCAACATGAAACACCCTGCTAAATGTACCAAAAATGACACTTTCCACGTCATTTTCCAGGTGAATTGCACCTCCTGTCACCGCGACAAGAGATTTGCTAGTATCTTTCACAGGAACTGAAAATGTTACATTCATTCGGCCACACAGTTCAGAACAACAATATATTGTTTACTTATCTATTAAAGTACACAAACATACCTGCAACAGAAGCTAACTCAACAGTAGAAACAATACAAGAACCACTCAACTATGGGTGTAGTATTCTGTATATCTGCTGGTGTGTAAAGGGTTAACAACTGTATCATAGTGTTAGATAACCACTAGATGGCAGCACTAGATTCATATATATAAACTGAACTCAGAGGATCTTCCCTCTCTTTGAACCAGGAGTGACTAGACAGCAGACAGTTAGAGAGGTATAGCTTAATTGTCACGTGTAGTTAAACATAGTTAATACTTCTTCTGATTTACTTTAGCATAAGTTATAGTTGTAGAAGAGTGAACAAACTCATTAGTATTTATATTCGTTATCCATTAAATGTTATTTGCTTTAAATCGAAGACTGATAGTTTCATTGAACTACAACCATCAGACTATTTGGGGAGTAAGCAAAAGAGTAACGACGTATTACGATCACATGATAAAACATGCGATAATTACAGCTTTCACACAATGGAATCACAAACAAGATATCACAATTGTGTTGCCTACCTCTTTTGTTGTGGTAAAGTTAAAAAAGCCTGGAAATAACACTGCATATTATTATCTTATAAATGCTTGATGTGTTTGCGTTAATTATTTTTTGTCTGGTCTCCGAATGGAAGTATTAATCAGTTTTAAATAAGCGTGTCTTTTAATCAAAACAATCATATGAAGCATTGGTGTGATAGTAAGTTTTATTTCCCAAGCTCAACTTTCAAAAACAGCCCAAATGAAATCAGTCAAGTACAAAGGCAAAGAGGGAACCACAAATGTATGCACATCATTGATTATGCTACAGCTGTTCTGTTTTGGAGCCTACTTTAGGATGGATGAGAAGGTCAAAGAGAGTATAGGTTTTCCAAATTATATCAATAATAAGAGACATTGGCCGGGATTCTCCATTTGGAAGTCTATGGGCTGGATTCTCCGATTTCGCAGCTATGTCCGGAGGAAGCATCAACTTATGACCAAATGCCCGCGCCGATGCTCCGCGCCACATAAAGCCCCCAGCATTATGTGTGGATATGGACGCAGAATGGCGGGGCCCGTGGCCACGCAAGCGCACGGCGGCGACCTGCAGCGGCCACACTGTACAACATGGTGCTGGCTGCGTGCGGGAATGGCCTGCCAGATAGTGCCCCCCTGTAACTCCCCTCGCCCCCCCCCACCCCCCCCCCGGACCACCCCCCACCAGTCCCCTCAGCCCTCACCGAAACCCTCCCTGCCAGTGGAATGGCTCCCCCCTCCCCCCCCACCCCCCGACTGTGGTGGCGCTGAACACAGTCCGCAGCCGCACGCGAGGTTCCCGAAAAGTGAGATGACACTCGCCCCCACGCCATTGGAAAATCAGCCCATTGGGGGTGGAACATCGGGGGAGGGCCTCAGGTGATGTCCTGAGGCCATCCCGATGGCATGCGGTGTACTCCTTGAGTACGCCATTTTCGAGGGGATGGTGCATCCGAAAAACGGCACCGCCTCTGATTCCGGCATAAAAACGTTTTCTCCGGCCAATCATCAAACGCGACTTTGGCGTCGGTGATCGGAGAATCCAGCCCTATGTTCTCCCGCCAGCAGTGACTCACTTCTGGTTTGTGCTGGCACTGGGAGCGGCGCCCAGAAGTGATTCCCTGTCCCTTGCCATGCAAATCCACGCATGGTGGGGAGCTCAAGGGATTTTGTTCCGAATCCCTCTATTGGGTCGCCATTTTGACCAGGCAGCCCGATACCGAGGTCCAACAACTGTCCCCCCCCCCACAATGCATATACTGCACCCCCATGTTGTCAAGCAGGGGCATCCTCACCCCCACCATGGGAAATTCTAGGTCACACCCCACCCCTCAAGGAGCATGAATACATGAGGGTGACCCAACCTCCCGCCCACAGAGCTCCATCAGAGTCCCCATCAAAGAGCACCACTAGAGGTACCCACCAGAACTCCCATCAGACCCCCATATCAGAGATCCCCATATCAGAGACACCCCATATCAGAGACCACCCATCAGAAATCCTCTTTTTCCCAGCAGAAAGCACGTAATTGCTTTTGGTGTGGTCAGGAGCTGTCAATCAAAGCTAGATGTTTAAAAACATTGTGATTAGGTGCTAGGCATTTGAGCATGAAGGGAAAGGAAAATAAACAACCCAACAGCCTTAGCTGTCTGGAAGCCATTACCTTGTCAATCACAGCCCACAAAAAGCTATTTTAAGAGCCTTGCAGATCAAAGTGGGGTTTTAAACCTTGTGGTTGTGGTTGTGGCTTACTATGAAGTAACGGCTGCTGCTTCCTACAGCTCTGTCTGTGGTAGCAGGTGTAAGGGACAGGTTAGTGAAAAAGCAGTGATTTTTCACTGTTTCTGTCTGGACTGCTCTTTAGCTTCAAGGCAGAGTGACTGATGGGGGGTGAGGGGGTTGGTGATCTCTAATATGAAGTAGGGTCTCTGATAGGGATCTCTGATATGTGGGAGGCTCTTCTGGGAGGTGTCTGATAGGTGGTCTCTGATGGGTGGCTGAAATATGTGGGGGTCTCTGATGGGGGTCTCTGACGGACAGTCTTTGATGAAGGGTCTGAGATATTTGCAGGGTCTCAGAAGGGCGGTCTCTGATATGAGGGGTCTCTGATGGGTCTCTGAAGGGGATCTCTGATGGGAGTCTCTAGTGAGAGGGTCTGATGGGGAGGCTGGGGGTGGGGTAGCTAGGATTTGTTTTGTGTGGGGTGGGGTCCCTCCGATGGACTTTGGGGGAACCCACATTAAATACTTACACCTTTCTCCCATTGTGAGATGCACTGCGTCATCATTGCGCTGGCAAATACTTGCACCAATTCACAGCCGTGCGGATCCCAGCACAGAGGGTCAGAGCATCCCAGATACGTGGATAATCCAGTGCCCAGCCCATTAATAGGATGCACATAGGTACAAATGACCCACTTGCTCCCTCCCTCCGGCGTGAAACGCGAACTTCGATGCTGCCGCCAACGGGGGACCAGAGAATCATGCCGATATTGCTTTTTGTCTGACACAACATTCTCTGCTGCACCGGAAACTCAGTTTCTGGTGGCGGAGAATGCCCCACCCAATGGAGCAGCCCAAGGCACAAGCCTTGTATCTTATTTAAATATGATGGGTGAATTGTAAACCTCAATCTCATTTCCAGTTGAATATGCTGTTAAATGGGGAGTTGGATTTCGATGAACACAATTAAATTTCCTGTGATCGGCACCTCGTAAAGGACGAGTACACTGCTCATTGTGGAGATCAACTGAAGGCTGCTCATGCAGTGGACAGTAAGAATTGTGAACTGGAAGATCACCAAATTCTCTAATAATACCTTGGAGGCTTTAATGAAAGAAGTAAGGATTGGAAGAACTTTCTTTTCCATCAAATTGGAAAAGAGTGTCCTGCTGCTCTTTCAAGGAATGATGGTGTAGTCCCTCAAAACTGGAAGTAACGCAGAAGGAAATTCAGTGAGAAAGCTGTCTAGGAGATACACCCATTTACAGTCTTGCAGACATTTTCGACACAGTCCTTCACCACTTTATTGTAACAATATCAATGGAAAGGCTCAAAGGTGTCTGTCTTACACTGGTTGGGAACTGTGATGGGAGCAAAATTCATCTTGAAAAGTAGTTAAAAGTAGCTAAAGAGTTGATTTTTTTTTGAAGCACAGACAAAACACAGGGATATAAAAGTGAGAAAACGAGCGGCACTTTAAATGTTGTAAAATTTCTGGTGTTGGATTGGTCAACCATTATACATCCTGCCTGATTTTCCTTTCCACTGGGGTCGAAATTTTGAGCCCATATCTCTTTCTGTGAGCCAGAGTGGATGATAGGCTGAATGGGTTTTGTGCTGTAAAATTCTATGATTCTGCAATTTCATTTCCACTGCTCAGTGAATTGGTAATATATGGTGTCGTCATCCTGCCATTTTAAAATGAGTTTCCTGGATTTATCCCTCTTTCCTTCACGCAATTTCAAAATTCCAGAGGCAATTACAACCAAGTATTCAGACAAAGGAGCACTGTAAATGGTGAAAGCCTCCCTTGTCTTGAGTGGGCATAGTACTGCGAAGGACAAAAAAAAGTCAGGTATAATTTACCTTTCAATTATCGACATGAAAATATACATTAATTAAAAGAAGAAACCCTTGCTTAGCCTGGAATTTCAGCTGAGGGTCCCTGACCGGATCACTGTTCTATCTTTTACGGCCAATGATTTGCTCTAATTTGACCTAGGGATTTAGTGGACAATCTCATGAAATGATGAAATACTGATTCCCCTTCATGGCATTTTTATTAAATGTCTAAAATGCCAATCATTATTTATGCAGTTTTGAAAATGAGCCATCAGCTGATATGAAGGTGAAAGTTGAAAAAAGCAACCTGGATGTAAGATGCATTCAAAAATTATACTGCATATTATAATGGGGTTATCTCTACCTCCTCCAGCCTTGCAACCCTTTGAGAACTCTCAGTTCCTCCAGCTCAGGCCTCTAGTGCACCACCCACCACATTTTGTCCTACGTTGATGCCCATGCCTTCGGCTGTCGAGGTCCTAAACTATGGGATCCCTTCCCCAAGTCACTCTGCCTCTCCATCTCCCCTCTTTCAAATGCTCCTTTTTGGTCAAGCTTTTGGTTACTGTCTCCTACTTTCGATTGATGTAAATTTCTTTTTGTCTGACTGCATTCTTGAAAAGTGCCATGGAACATTTTTCAACATTGAAGGTGCTACCTGCAAGTTACTGTTATTTGTGAGAATTAGCACATCGTTTTTAGTAATCATCATGCATATAAATAGTGAATGATTTTACCCTTTCTGATTTCAATATTTGGCTTCAAACTGATGCTGGTTGTTTTCAATTTTACTTAATTTTACAAACTACAACTTGTTTTGTTTTAGGGGCAGCACGGTGGTGCAGTGGTTAACACTGCTGTCTCATGGCGCCGAGGACCCAGGTTCGACCCCGGCCCCAGGTCATTGTTCGTGTGGAGTTTTCACATTCTCCCCATGTCTGTGTTATAGTTATTATTAATTTAGCATGGCCAATTCACCTACCCTGTACATCTTTTGGTTGTGAGGGTGAGACCCACGCAGACATGGGGGAATGTGAAAATAGCCCCTTAATTGGAAACAAATGAGTTGGATACTTCAAAAAAATGTTAAAACTTGTTATATTTTACAAATGTGATAAAATGGGCAGCAGCCTGAATTTAGGCCCGGTATAAAATTGGACACTCTAAATTAAGATTTGGACATTTTAAATAAAACCACAGCCAGTTCCAGGCAGGCCTGCTGGGAATTTGAATTTGGCCAAGATACACTTATCACAGACAGACTGCTAGGACATGTTTGGACCTGCCCTGTCAACAATACGTCAGGAGATAATCGGTCCCATTCATATGGATCGATTGTTTTGGGTTACCCAGATAAATCTAGACTTTCTGGCACTCAGTTACCATATATGGAGTAAGGTTACATGTGAATAATACACCTCGAGATGGACCCCTGGGGGTGGGTTCCTGGTGTCCTGCAGAATCCAATCGACAACTCGGTTGAGTGTTGTGACACCCAGCGAGGACTCATTGGAGGGCCAGAGAACTTTCTACAAAGGGATGAAGAGGGGTATAATGATCGACCACCCACTTGGTGCATAGGTAACAGAGAAGATTCAATGATACACCAGAGACAGAAGGAAGCAATGTGCAAGACCCACCTTCGCAGACGATAACCGAGACTCAGAGAACTGGATTTACAGCTCGATTGAGTTCATCAACACGGGTAGTTTTAGGAGTCTTGGGATTATTATTGTTTGGGATAATTTAAGGGGGGTGACTATTTTACTGTGTTCAATAATAAATTTGATGGATCATAAACTTGTGTTTGCCCTTTGGTCATCTCGCAAGTAAGAGCACCAAGGTAAAATGTTTGAGTTTTATCCAGGTGCTCTTACTTGCGAAATAAACAACTGGTCAAAGTATCTGAAGGTTACAGACAACACAGATATGTACTTGTCTTGAAGTAGAATGCAGAAAGCCTCATTTAATAGGATCAAATAGCAAGCTACATTCTGTAGCTTGAATTCCAATGATTAGAACAGGAGTTTGAAAAACTTAACACAATGTGAAGAGGCTTATTTCATGCCATTGCTATAGTAAAAAGGAAGAGTTGACCTGAGTAGGATTACAAGCTAATTCAACATTCTTTCCAACTAAATGTGAATCCATGAACATGAGTTTAACTCTGCGACCCATGAGAACGTTCATTAACATTTGACCTGTTGCACATTTACTTGCAGTCTCTGCCACAGAGCATTTCAGAGACAGAGCAGTTTAAATCTTGTTAAAATGCAAATTCGCCTGATGGTTTAGTTGGTAAATACAACACTGGTCAATCTCTAAAGAACACCATAATTACTGCCTCATGGATGGTAGAAGGCTTAAGTGGGAGGCAGGAGATAAGTCACTTGCCGTAGAATTGCCAGCCTCTGGCTTGCTGTTATATCCACCGTGTCTATGTGCCTGGTCCTGTTAAGTTTCTGGTCAATGGTAACCCCCAGGGTGTTGATGGTGGGGGATTCAGTGACAGTAATTACTGTTGAGGACATATTCATGTTCTGGAATTTCAGAGGGCAACACTGGACAAGCAAAAGAACCAAAATAAAAACAGAAAGCACTGGAAACATTCAGGAGGTAGGCAGCATCTGTGGAAGAGTGCAACAGAGTTTGTGACTCTTCTTAGGTCTGCATTTGGAACAACTTCGAAAGAGTCATATTGGATGTGAACTTTCTCTACAAATGCTGCCAGACCAGCTATTTCTTTCAAAATTTTCTGTTTTCATTTCAGACCTCCAGCATCCACAGTATTTTGCTTTTATTTAAGCAAAGGAACCAGCTTATATTAAACTTTATGTTATAATAATAAGTCAAACAGGGAATTTAAAACCATGAGGGGGCTGGACAGAGTGGCTGGAGAGAAACTGTTCTCTTTGAAGGAAAGAGCGAGGTAATTGGCAAAAGAAGAAAATATGCTTTTTTATGCGACGAGTGGTTATGATCTGCTGTACACTGCCGAAAGATATGATGGAGATATGTTCAATCGGGACTATCAAATGGATTATTATGTGAAAAGGAAAATAAAACAGGGCTATGGAAAAAAGGCAGGGAAATGGCACTCGGTGAATTGCTCTTGCAGAGAGCTGACACAGACACAGTGGACGGAATGGCCTCCTTCTGTGCTGTGGTCATTCTACGATTCAGAAGAAATGTATTTACCCAATGAGTTATTAGAAAGCAGAATTCAACGACAAGGTGTAGTTGAAGCAGCCAGCATGGATGGATTTAAATGGAAGCTATCAAGCATTTGAGGGGATCAGGAATACTGATAGAGTCAGAGTAACAGAGTTAGGCGGCTGAGCATAGACTAGTTGGACTAGCTGTCCTTTTCCTGCAATGTTAATTCTATGTAACTCTATGATATTTGGGAAATTGTGCAAAAAAACATAGAAGGTGATGATTTAGCCAAATGCTGATAGCTGGCTTACTGCCATTTCATACTGGCCTGCCAGTTCGGAATTGATCTTCAATTTCCAGTTCAGAACTGGGTCAAATGGTACCAATTTTACTGAAATATACATTTCAGATATGGGGAAGATTGGGACACACTCTTGTCATGTGAGAGTACCTTTAAG
Source organism: Scyliorhinus torazame (assembly GCF_047496885.1). NCBI lineage: Eukaryota > Metazoa > Chordata > Chondrichthyes > Carcharhiniformes > Scyliorhinidae > Scyliorhinus > Scyliorhinus torazame. The sequence continues at coordinate 271,783,356 of NC_092709.1, forward strand.
AAATGGGTGTTTATAAATGGGTATGTATATAAATATCTATAGTGAGAGTACCTTTAAGAAATGGGTGTTTATTACTGCAGTGATGTTAGAGAGTGGGTGGAGCTGGGCTGTCTGTCAGCTTTTTACTTTCGTTTTAGGCTGTTTGCTGCAGGGTGTGTTTTAGTTTCGTTTTCAGAGCTGGATAGCTGCAGTCACAGCCAGAAGGTGTATTAGAGTCTCTCTCTGTAATCTAAAGACTGTAAATCGATCCTGGTGATTTAAAACTAATAACAGTAGTGACTTTAACCTGATGTGCTTCTGGTAAAAGTTTTTTAAAAGTTTTATGGATGTTAAAAGGAAAGCTTAAAGGATTACTTAGTGTTGAGTAAAGATTACTTATTCATTGGGGGTTGTATTTGAATTAATGGTTGCTAACATGTTCACTGTATGTTTTAAAAAGGATAACTTGAGTTCATAGAATAAACATTGTTTTGCTTTAAAAAATACTTTTCCATTCTGCTGTACCACACCTGTAGAATGGGCCGTGTGCTCCCCATACCACAATCTATTAAAAGTTGTGGGTTAGGTGAACTCCATGATACACTATGGGGTTCTCTAAACCCTGGCCCATAACAAATTGGGGGCTCATCCAGGATAATCTATTTGATTGGCTTAGTGAACTTAAAGACAGTGAGGGGTGAGCATATTGTGGTTGCTTTTCAGGTGCGGTATTTCAGTTTAAGTATGGAGTGTGTTGTGGACAATGTCTCTTTCAGAGGCTCTGAAGTTTTTGGGGGTGGAGACGGTCACACACAGTACCTTATGGACAGAGGCTAAAATTTGGATTTGGCAAAAACATTGCAGTTAACATTACCTGACAAAATGCGAAAAGATTAGGTAATTATGGCTAAGCATTTAAAGTTGCCTGAGATACAGTTTGGCTCACTGGAAACAGCAACAATTCAGTTACAAATTAAACAAATGGAACATGAGAAAGAATTAGAGCAGCTTGAATACGAAAGAGAGAGAGAGGAAAAAAGAGAGAGGAGAAAGGAAAACAGAAAGAATATCCCAAGCAGAACTAAAAGAAAGAGAAAGGGAGATACAGATCAGGGAAAAAGATAAGTTCAGAGAATTTGAACTTCAGAAAATGGCCATGAAACATGACAGTCCGATAAAATTGGCAGACGTAAAGGGAAACGTACAGTTAGTGGACAGTGATGAGGATAGTGAGATACAGCATCAAAGTCGAAGGCTTGGTGGGGATCTATTTAAATATGTCCAAGCATTGCCAAGGTTTGATGAGAAGGAGATAGAAGCCTTTCTCATTTCATTTGAGAACGTAGCTAAACAAATAAAATTGCCACAGGACATGTGGGTATTACAGATTCAAACAAAGCTGGTAGGTAGGGCTAGTGAAGTGTTTGCATCACTACCGCAGGAGGTATCTGGGACGTATGAGGAGGTGAAAAAAAATCCATCTTAGGTGCATATGAATTAGTGCCTGAAGCTGACAGACAAAGGTTTAGAAATTTAAGGAAATAATTTGGTCAAACATACATGAAAGGCTCAAACAGAGTAATTTTGATAAGGGCTTTGAAAATATACCAAATGTATGAAGCTCTCAGAGAAATTATACTTTTGGAGGAGTTTAAAAATTCAATTCCTGATGTAGTGAGAATTCATGTGGAAGATCAGAGGGTTAAAACTGTGAATTTGCAGCAGAAATGGCAGATGATTATCAATTAGTTCATAAATCAAAACTTGGTTTCCGACATCAGTTTCAGTCTGTGAGGGATAGAAACTGGGGACATGAGAAATACTCAAGTGGTAAAGGTAAAGGTGATCTGATGGGAGATAATAAGGAGAGTGTACCTCAAATACATGTAAAGGATGGGAATTGAGGGATACGGACCCAGGATGTGTAGAAGATTGTAGTTTAGTCGGGCAGAATGGTCGGCGCGGGCTTGGAGGGCCGAAGAGCCTATTCCTGTGCTGTGCTTTTCTTTGTTCTTTGTTCAGAATAAAAAAGAAATCCAGGAGGGTGGAAGAGACATGAAAAGTTTCAAATGTTTTCACTGTAATAAACTAGGCCATGTAAAGTCACAGTGTTGGTGGTTGAAGAAAAGCACTGGGAAGGCTGATGTGGTAAAACAGGATAAGACAGTGGGGTTTGTTAAAGTGGTAAAGAAAAGCCCAAGTGAAGCGAAGGAGGTGCAAAAGATTGTACAGCCTAATCAAGAGGTGATTGATAAGAAGGTGCCAGATCTCTTTAAAGAATTTACTTGTGTGGGTAAAGTTTACTCATGTGTATCAGGAGGTGTAGGTAAAGAAATCACAATTTTAAGAGATACGGGAGCTAGTCAATATTTAATGGTAAGAGATGAGGAGTTATGTAGTCTGGGAAGAATATTGCCAGAAAAGGGGTAATATGTAGAATTCAGGGTGAGAGGAGTAGTGTTCAATTATATAAGGTAAGGTTGGAAAGTCCAGTGAAGAGTGGTGAAGTGGTAGTAGGAGTAATAGAAAAATTATCTTGTCCAGGAATACAGTTTATCTTGGGTAATGATACAGCTGGATCGCAGGTGGGAGTGATGCCTACTGTGGTTGACAAGCCAGTGGAAAATCAGACAACTGAAGTATTGAAGGACGAATATCCCGGGATTTTTCCAGATTGTGTAGTAACAAGGTCGCAAAGTCACAGTTTAAGACAAGAGGAGAAATCAAAGAGTGAAGATGAAGTTGAAGTGCAATTATCAGAAACAATTTTAGATCAGACGGTTGAAAAAGAACAAGAACAGGTGAAGGATGAGGCGGATATTTTTAGTTCAGGAAAATTGGCGGAGTTACAACAAAAAGATGTAGAAATAAAACGGATGCATCAGAAAGCATACATGGAAGAGGAATCTGAATGTAGACCAGAGTGTTATTACCGCAGAAGTCATGTCTTGATGAGAAAATGGAGACCTTTACATCGGCAAGTGGATGAAAAGTGGGCAGAAGTTCATCAAGTAGTATTGCCGGTAGGGTATAGAAAGGAGGTGTTGCGAGTTGCACATGAGGTACCAGTGGGAGGTCATTTGGGGATATGGAAAACTCAAGCTAAAATCCAGAAACGTTTTTATTGGCCTGGACTACATAAAGATGGAGTTAAATTTGGTCAATCATGTCACACATGTCAAGTGATAGGGAAACCTCAGGCAGTGATAAAACCAGTGCCCTTAATACCCATTCCAGCATTTGAGGAACCTTTTACAAGGGTCCTAATTGATTGCGTAGGACCGCTTCCTAAAACAAAAAGTGGAAACAATATCTTTTGACTATAATGGATGTGTCTACTAGGTTTCCAGAGGCCATTCCAGTACGTAATATTACAGCTAAAAAGATTGTTCAGGAGTTACTTAAATTCTTTACTAGATATGGACTACCCACAGAAATACAATCAGGTCAAGGATCAAATTTTACTTCAAGGTTATTCAAAGAAGTTATGGATAGCTTTGGAATAAAACAATTTAAATCAACTGCGTACCATCCAGAATCGCAGGGAGCATTAGAAAAGTAGCATCAGACATTAAAGACAATGTTGAGGGCTTATTGTCACGATTATCCAGAGGATTGGGATAAAGGAATTCCATTCGTACTGTTTGCAATTAGGGATGCTCCTAATGAGTCAACCAAATTTCGTCCTTTTGAACTAATTTTTGGTCATGAGATAAAGGGACCACTTAAATTGATTAAGGAAAAATTGGTGAGTGAGAAATCAGAAATTCCATTATTGGATTACGTGTCAAATTTTAGGGAATGATTAAATAGAGCAGGTGAATTGGCGAGACAACATTTAAAAGCTGCACAAAATGTGATGAAATGGGTAGCGGACAAGAAATCAAAAGTCTGTAGTTTTGCCAGTGGAGATAAAGTTTTAGCGTTGTGACCAGTCGTAGGTGAACCTTTAAAAGCAAAGTTTTGTGAACCTTATCAGATTGAAAGGAAATTAAGTGAGGTGATTTAGTGCTAAAAACACCAGATAGAAGGAAGACTCACTGAGTGTGCCATGTGAATATGCTTAAAAGGTACTTTGAAAGGGAAGGAGAGCAAAAGGAGGAAGTTTTAATGATTCTAACTCAAAGTGACGAACCAAATCCAGATGACTGTGAATTTGACATACCTCAAATTAAATTGGAAAACGAGGATGTTCTTAAAAAGTGGGATAAATTGTTGAGTTACCTTCCAGAGGAAAAACAGAGGAATCACGTGGGCAAGTTTGTAGAGATGAATTGGGAAGTACTAAAATGGCTATACATGATGTAGACGTGGGAAATGCTGTTCCAATCAAACAACATCCATACAGACTTAACCCTTTAAAATTGGCACAGGTTAACAAAGAGATTGAGAGTATGCTTAAAAATGGCATAATTGAAGTGGGTTGCAGCCAATGGAGCTCACCATAGTGATGGTACCTGAACCAGACGGTACCCAACGGTTGTGTGTGGACTATAGAAAGGTTAACGCAGTTCCAAGAATGAACTCTTATCCTATCCCACGTTTGGAGGATTGCATTGAGAAAGTGGGACAATCAGCTTTTATTTCCAAACTGGATTTATTTAAAGGTTACTGGCAGGCACCTTTATCCGAAAGGGCGAAGGAGATTTCAACTTTTGTGACTCCAGATGGTATATACCAATTCAAATTTATGCCATTTGGCATGGAAAACGCCCCAGCCACATTTCAACGGTTAACTAACACAGTCGTTTCAGGATTACCCAATTGTGCGGTATACATCGACGATCTGGTAATTTTCAGCCAGACATGGGCAGAACATTTAAAACATCTGATGGAGTTATTCGATCGACTTCAGGAGGCGGGTTTGGTGATAAACCTAGCCAAAAGTGAATTTGGAAAAGCCCAAGTCACTTTCCTTGGCCATACAATCGGACAGGGTCGAATGGTCACACGGGATGTGAAACCAACAGTTATTGAGGAGTTTTCAATACCCGCGAGACAAAGAAAATAATGCAAGTTCTTGGCATGAGTGGATTTGATCGAACGTTTGTGCAAACGTTTTGTAGCGTGATTGCGCCACTGATGGGCTTGCTGAAGAAACGTCGAAAATTTCAATGGACAGTGGACTTTCAACAGGCATTTGACTGCCTGAAAGTTGTGATAACCAATGCTCCTGTGTTGGAGAATTGCAAGGGACTCTGTGATCAGATTGAACTAAAGTATCTGACTTTAAAGAGAAATGCCGAGGCGTAGAGAAATGGATGGATCTGCAGAGACCTTCTTGTTCAAAGAGACTGTCAATCGAGAAGAATTTCAGTTGGAGGAAGAAAACTGAAAAGAAAATGGACTATATTATTATACCTGTTTGCATATGTTGTTTTTTGAAACGAAAAAGTATATTTACTGCGTGCATTTCTTAAAGGATAGTGAAAAGGTGAAAAATGAAACCATCTTGAAGTTGATGGGGTTTTTTTTTTTTCCTTTGGGGGAGGTGTCATGTGAAAGTACCTTTAAGAAATGGGTGTTTATAAATGGGCATGTATATAAATATCTGTAGTGAGTGTACCTTTAAGAAATGGGTGTTTATTACTTCAGTGATGTCAGGGAGTGGGTAGAGCTGGGCTGTCTGTCAGCTTTTTACTTTCGTTTTAGGCTGTTTGCTGCAGGGTGCGTTTTAGTTTCGTTTTCAGAGCTGATTAGCTGCAGTCACAGCCAGAAGGTGTATTAGAGTCTCTTTCTGTAATCTAAAGACTGTAAATCGATCCTGGTGATTTAAAATTAATAACAGTAGTGACTTTAACCTGATGTGCTTCTGATAAATGGTGTTTCAAGTCTTATGGATGTTAAAAGGAAAGCTTAAAGGATTACTTAGTGTTGAGTATTTGTATTTGAATTAATGGTTGCGAAGATGTTCACTGTATGTTTTAAAAAGGTTAACTTGAGTTCATAGAATAAACATTGTTTTGCTTTAAAAAATACTTTTCCATTTCTGCTGTCCACACCTGTAGAGTGGGCCGTGTGCACCCCATACCACAATCTATTAAAAGTTGTGGGTCAGGTGAACTCCATGATACACTTTGGGGTTCTCTAAACCCTGGCCCATAACACTCTCCACTTCCGTCCTGAGACAGTGATCATAAATCCTGGAATGGCAGATCAAAAATATTAGTCTGAATTTTACGGCCATTCACGCCAGTGGGATCTTCTAGCCCCGCCGACAGCACACCCCTGCTGTAGGTTTCCCAATGGTGAGATGTACATTCAACAGAAATCCCCGTTGATAATGGGGGACCAGAAGATCCCACCACCGGACAATGGCGGGTCACCTCAAGCTGTTGTGAAACACGCAGCCGAATGTGCGGAAAACCCCGCCCGTTGGATAATGGCAACGCTTCACACTATGGGTGGGGGGCTGAAATTTACGTGTCTGTTTTCGGTGGCTGGGACTGGCTGAAAAATCGAGTGGGAGACCTAAAACAACTTTTACGCTGCCGGAATCTCCCGGTTTGATTGACCCAACCTTGCCTATAACGTAATGGTGATCCCAATTTAATAGTGGAAATCCCCATTAACACCCGTGCATATGCATGTCAGCCTGATAGAACCTCACATTAGACTGTCCATTCATGTTGGTGTGAGGGAATAGAAAACTGAATCACACTTCCGCCCCGCCCACGATGTGCACCTGGTGCACATAGGAGGCGCACAGCTGAGTACTGCCCCAGGAGGGCATGTACAGTGGCAGTACACGGGTTTCGTGGGACTTCTGCCTCGCAGCATCAGGGATCCGGGTTCAATTCTGACCTTGGGTGACTGTCTGTGTGTAATGTATGCATTCTCCAGTGTCTGCGTGGGTTTCCTCCGGGTGCTCCAGTTTCCTCCCACAGACCAAAGATGTGCAAGTTGGGTGGATTGGCCATGATAAACTGCCCCTCAGTGTCCAAAGATTTGTAGGTTAGGTTAAGGGGTTATTGGGATAGGGCGGGGGAGTGGGCTTGGGTGGAGCGCAGACAGGATGGGCCGAATGGCCACCTTCAGCGCTGTTGGGATTCAGTGGGATTCTATGAGATTCTGTGGGAGGTGCCGTGTCTGCCATGGTGGGGGGAGGGGTGAGTTCTATCTGGGAGGAGGGGGGGGTGGTTGTTCTGTGGTGTGGTTTGGGGGTTGGTTTCCATCATTATTTTTTACATGGCGACCTTTTAAAATGTTGAACGAATGTTTTAAAAGCCAAAGTTGCCGGCGGATTGGGCTCATTTAGAGCCCACCTCACCAGCATGACAATCTGGAACCCACTTTTTCTTTTGGCAAAGTGTCAAAATATATGGCGCAAAAGGCCGGAAGGGCAACCAGCGGACTACACTCGACTCTCCTACCTGAGCTGACACTATGTTTTATCATGACTGTAGTAGCCTATCTGTCTGTGCAGGCAAATAGTCCTCGACCTCTACTGCAACACTAGTTTAATATTTGGGTTTGAAATGTGTCATTTGTGTAATGGACTTTAAAATATGGTACACTGTGGCTTTAAATCTATTAGGTCAGCAATAATTACCTGAACAAGCCTACCACAATGCAGTGCTTTAGCAAAGAATTCTGCCAGAGAGCAGTTTAATAGTGTTCTAATCTGGGGCAGTGCTTTCTACTCCCACCTTCACTGACACACAGTGTCCAGTTGATAGTTCTTTGCAGGACACAATTTGCTTCGAAACATCGGCAGAATTTTCCAGTCCCCCTGTGACATGTTTAATGGCACAATGAAACAAGAGCTGAAAAATCGGTTTGTAAAATGATGGTGGGAACCTGCGCTCCTGCTTGCCATGCTGGTAATAATAATCTGTATTAGTGTCGCAAGCAAGCTTACATTAACACTGCAATGAAGTTACCCCTAGTCGCCGATTCGGGTGCATAGAGGGAGAATTCAGAATGTCCAATTCACCTAACAAGCATGTCTTTCGGGACTTGTGGGAGGAAACCGGAGCACCAGGAGGAAACCCACGCAGACACGGGGAGAACTTGCAGACTCCGCAGACAGTGACCCAAGCCGGGAATCGCACTCGGGTCCCTGGTGCTGCGAAGCAACAGTGCTAATCACTGTGCTACATCGCCACCGGTAAGTCGCCATTCATGTCAGATGCCAGCATGAAATTGTTTCGCATCTCGTTAATGCAGATGAACGTCTGGCCGGAATCATCACACCCTGTCCAATTGTCCATGCTGCCACATCTGGACAAATGTGACGTGGAAATGTCGGGATTTACCTGAAGGAGACCTGGGAAGCCTCTGGAGATCGGGATGGAGGGACGTCCATGGGCCATTGGTCCTGGAGAACTACATGCAGAAGTGGGTGGGTGGATCATCTGCCAGATTAATATTCGCGTTGCAGTAGTTTCCAGGAGGAGGATCTTTTCCTTCAACAGTGGGTTAGTTGCTGTCTGCAGGCCTTTTAAATATGGCACCCGGATATAATGACGGGGTGCGAGCCAGCGATACCGTCCCACTGTGCAAAATGTCAGGAAACCCCGACTCCATGATTAATCAGAGCAGCATCCTGTGCCTATTCTGACCCCCAGCACAGGACTTAGCCCTGGAATGGAAAATTTTGCTCATTGTTTCAGAAGCTTCCTGTCAACTATTCCATCTCATGTATGAAGCACTCAATCTCATGTGAGAGTCCTTCCTGTTCATTTCCTTTGTTCCCATTTATTTTATGTATATTTTATTATTTTGGACCCATGATCAGAATGTGCCTTTGAGCAGAAGACTGAAGGTTGAAGCAGCCTTCTTGTTAAGACACTGAGTTCCCAGGTTTTATTTTTCGCCAGACTCCTTGGGCGAAATTCTCCGTTATCGGCGCAAAATCCGCCGATCGGCGCAATAAACGGCGCAAATCCAACTTGCGTCATGTCGGAAAAATGGTTCGAAAGTCTCCGGCCCGAAATGGGCTAGCAGCGACGTGACGGGATCCGCGCTTGCACACGTGGTTCGCGCCGTGCAGCGTCATACACGCTGCACGGCGTGACGGCTCATAAGGCCGCGCTGCTCCCCCCCACCCGACCGGAACACCCGACCGGAACACCCGACTGGATGGCCGGCCACCGCTCAGCCCCGAGGTTCGAGTCACGCGATGTGGAGGCGCTCCTGGACGCAGTGGAGCAGAGGAGGGACGGCCAGTATCCCGGGCACGGCCGCAGAGTTGCCCCACGCCACAGCCGGCGTCTGTGGAGGGAGGTGGCAGAGGCCGTCACCGCTGCGGCCCTGACACCACGGACAGGCACCCAGTGCCACAAGAAGGTGAACGACCTCGTCAGAGCAGCCAGGGTGAGCCTCGCCCATTACCCCCCTCCCCCATATCCCCCCTCCCCATATCCCCCCTCCCCCATATCCCCCCCTCCCCCATATTCCCCCCTCCCCCATATCCCCCATATCCCCCACTCCCCCATATCCTCCATATCCCCCATATCCCCCCTCCCCATATCCCCCCTCCCCCATATCCCCCATATCCCCCCCTCCCCCATACCCCCCCTCCCCCATATCCCCCCTCCCCATATCCCCCCTCCCCCATATCCCCCTCACACATATCCCCCTCCCCCATATCCCCCCTCCCCCAGATCCCCATATCCCCCATCCCGCATATCCCCCCTCCCCCATATCCCCCCTCCCCATATCACGGCCTTCCCCAATATCCCCCCACCTCCATATCCCCCCTCCCCTACATCCCCCTCCCCATATCCCCCCTTCCCCATATCCCCCCTCCCCCGTATCCCCCATATCCCCCCTCCCCCATATCCCCACTCCCCATATCCCCCCTCCCCCATATCCCCCCTCCCCATATCCCCCCTCCCCCATATCCCCCCTCCCCCATATCCCCCCTCCCCCATATCCCCCATATCCCCCCCTCAATTTCGGCGTGAGAACAGCTGGTGAGTCAGTTTCAGCGGGAGCATTGCGGAAGTGGTTGCTGGGAGGTAAGTCTGTCCTTTAAAAGCACTTGTCTTTGCAGGGGCAGGCCAGTCGATTTCGGCGTTAGAACAGCTGGTGAGTCAGTTTCAGCGGGAGCATTGCGGAAGTGGCTGCTGGGAGGTAAGTCAACCTTTAAAAGCACTTGTCTTTGCAGGGGCAGGCCAGTCGATTTCGGCGTGAGAACAGCTGGTGAGTCAGTTTCAGCGGGAGCAGTGCGGAAGTGGTTGCTGGGAGGTAAGTCTGTCCTTTAAAAGCACTTGTCTTTGCAGGGGCAGGCCAGTCGATTTCGGCGTGAGAACAGCTGGTGAGTCAGTTTCAGCGGGAGCATTGCGGAAGTGGCTGTTGGGAGGTAAGTCAACCTTTAAAAGCACTTGTCTTTGCAGGGGCAGGCCAGTCGATTTCGGCGTGAGAACAGCTGTGAGTCAGTTTCAGCGGGAGCAGTGCGGAAGTGGTTGCTGGGAGGTAAGTCTGTCCTTTAAAAGCACTTGTCTTTGCAGGGGCAGGCCAGTCGATTTCGGCGGGAGTGGAGCTGGCTGGTTAGTCAATTTCAGCAGGAGCTGAGAATTTTTCTTTTTTTTTTTAAATTAGTTTTTTAGGCGGGAACAGGAAGTCGATCCGCGGACGTCTGGGAAGACCCTCACCAATAAATTCTGGTGGAGAGAAAACCCGAGACACTACACATGTAGTGTCTCCCACCCGCCCTCCTCCTCTAACCTAATAATAAAACCCATTGGTCTGAGGTAAGTACCATATTTTATTATATTATTATTATTTTTTATAAAAATTTAATTTAGTTGTTAGCCAGATCTTGGTAGAAAGTTAGAGGAATGGCAGGGAAGGGAGTGCAATGTTCCTCCTGCAGGATGTTTGAGGTGAGGGATGCAGTTAGTGTCCCTGCTGATTTTACCTGCAGGAAGTGCTGCCATCTCCAGCTCCTCCAAGACCGAGTTAGGGAACTGGAGCTGGAGTTGGAAGAACTTCGGATCATTCGGGAGGCAGAAGGGGTCATAGATAGCAGCTTCAGGGAATTAGTTACACCAAAGATTGGAGATAGGTGGGTAACTGTAAGAGGGACTGGGAAAAAGCAGTCAGTGCAGGGATCCCCTGCGGTCGTTCCCCTGAGAAACAAGTATACCGCTTTGGATACTTGTGGGGGGGGGGATGACTTACCAGGGGTAAGCCATGGGGTACGGGCCTCTGGCACAGAGTCTGTCCCTGTTGCTCAGAAGGGAAGGGGGGAGAGGAGCAGAGCGTTAGTAATTGGGGACTCTATAGTCAGGGGCACAGATAGGAGATTTTGTGGGAGCGTGAGAGACTCACGTTTGGTATGTTGCCTCCCAGGTGCAAGGGTACGTGATGTCTCGGATCGTGTTTTCCGGGTCCTTAGGGGGGAGGGGGAGCAGCCCCAAGTCGTGGTCCACATTGGCACTAACGACATAGGTAGGAAAGGGGACAAGGATGTCAGGCAGGCTTTCAGGGAGCTAGGATGGAAGCTCAGAACTAGAACAAACAGAGTTGTTATCTCTGGGTTGTTGCCCGTGCCACGTGATAGTGAGATGAGGAATAGGGAGAGAGAGCATTTAAACACGTGGCTACAGGGATGGTGCAGGCGGGAGGGATTCAGATTTCTGGATAACTGGGGCTCTTTCTGGGGAAGGTGGGACCTCTACAGACAGGATGGTCTACATCTGAACCTGAGGGGCACAAATATCCTGGGGGGGAGATTTGTTAGTGCTCTTTGGGGGGGTTTAAACTAATGCAGCAGGGGCATGGGAACCTGGATTGTAGTTTTAGGGTAAGGGAGAATGAGAGTATAGAGGTCAGGAGCACAGATTTGACGTCGCAGGAGGGGGCCAGTGTTCAGGTAGGTGGTTTGAAGTGTGTCTACTTCAATGCCAGGAGTATACGAAACAAGGTAGGGGAACTGGCAGCATGGGTTGGTATCTGGGACTTCAATGATGTGGCCATTTCGGAGACATGGATAGAGCAGGGACAGGAATGGATGTTGCAGGTTCCGGGGTTTAGGTGTTTTAGTAAGCTCAGAGAAGGAGGCAAAAGAGGGGGAGGTGTGGCGCTGCTAGTCAAGAGCAGTATTACGGTGGCGGAGAGGATGCTAGATGGGGACTCTTCTTCCGAGGTAGTATGGGCTGAAGTTAGAAACAGGAAAGGAGAGGTCACCCTGTTGGGAGTTTTTTATAGGCCTCCTAATAGTTCTAGGGATGTAGAGGAAAGGATGGCGAAGATGATTCTGGATATGAGCGAAAGTAACAGGGTAGTTATTATGGGAGACTTTAACTTTCCAAATATTGACTGGAAAAGATATAGTTCGAGTACAATAGATGGGTCGTTTTTTGTACAGTGTGTGCAGGAGGGTTTCCTGAAACAATATGTTGACAGGCCAACAAGAGGCGAGGCCACGTTGGATTTGGTTTTGGGTAATGAACCAGGCCAGGTGTTGGATTTGGAGGTAGGAGAGCACTTTGGGGACAGTGACCACAATTCGGTGACGTTTACGTTAATGATGGAAAGGGATAAGTATACACCGCAGGGCAAGAGTTATAGCTGGGGGAAGGGCAATTATGATGCCATTAGACGTGACTTGGGGGGATAAGGTGGAGAAGTAGGCTGCAAGTGTTGGGCACACTGGATAAGTGGGGCTTGTTCAAGGATCAGCTACTGCGTGTTCTTGATAAGTATGTACCGGTCAGACAGGGAGGAAGGCGTCGAGCGAGGGAACCGTGGTTTACCAAGGAAGTGGAATCTCTTGTTAAGAGGAAGAAGGAGGCCAATGTGAAGATGAAGTGTGAAGTTTCGGTTGGGGAGATGGATAGCTACAAGGTAGCGAGGAAGGATCTAAAGAGAGAGCTAAGACGAGCAAGGAGGGGACATGAGAAGTATTTGGCAGGAAGGATCAAGGAAAACCCAAAAGCTTTCTATAGGTATGTCAGGAATAAGCGAATGACTAGGGAAAGAGTAGGACCAGTCAAGGACAGGGATGGGAAATTGTGTGTGGAGTCTGAAGAGATAGGCGAGATACTAAATGAATATTTTTCGTCAGTATTCACTCAGGAAAAAGATAATGTTGTGGAGGAGAATGCTGAGCCCCAGGCTAATAGAATAGATGGCATTGAGGTACGTAGGGAAGAGGTGTTGGTAATTCTGGACAGGCTGAAAATAGGTAAGTCCCCGGGACCTGATGGGATTTATCCTAGGATTCTCTGGGAGGCCAGGGAAGAGATTGCTGGACCTTTGGCTTTGATTTTTATGTCATCATTGGCTACAGGAATAGTGCCAGAGGACTGGAGGACAGCAAATGTGGTCCCTTTGTTCAAAAAGGGGAGCAGAGACAACCCCGGCAACTATAGACCGGTGAGCCTCACGTCTGTAGTGGGTAAAGTCTTGGAGGGGATTATAAGAGACAAGATTTATAATCATCTAGATAGGAATAATATGATCAGGGATAGTCAGCATGGCTTTGTGAAGGGTAGGTCATGCCTCACAAACCTTATTGAGTTCTTTGAGAAGGTGACTGAACAGGTAGACGAGGGTAGAGCAGTTGATGTGGTGTATATGGATTTCAGCAAAGCGTTTGATAAGGTTCCCCACGGTAGGCTATTGCAAAAAATACGGAGGCTGGGGATTGAGGGTGATTTAGAGATGTGGATCAGAAATTGGCTAGCTGAAAGAAGACAGAGGATGGTGGTTGATGGGAAATGTTCAGAATGGAGTACAGTCACAAGTGGAGTACCACAAGGATCTGTTCTGGGGCCGTTGCTGTTTGTCATTTTTATCAATGACCTCGAGGAAGGCGCAGAAGGGTGGGTGAGTAAATTTGCAGACGATACTAAAGTCGGTGGTGTTGTCGATAGTGTGGAAGGATGTAGCAGGTTACAGAGGGATATAGATAAGCTGCAGAGCTGGGCTGAGAGGTGGCAAATGGAGTTTAATGTAGAGAAGTGTGAGGTGATTCACTTTGGAAGGAATAACAGGAATGCGGAATATTTGGCTAATGGTAAAGTTCTTGAAAGTGTGGATGAGCAGAGGGATCTAGGTGTCCATGTACATAGATCCCTGAAAGTTGCCACCCGGGTTGATAGGGTTGTGAAGAAGGCCTATGGAGTGTTGGCCTTTATTGGTAGAGTGATTGAGTTCCGGAGTCGGGAGGTCATGTTGCAGCTGTACAGAACTCTGGTACGGCCGCATTTGGAGTATTGCGTACAGTTCTGGTCACCGCATTATAGGAAGGACGTGGAGGCTTTGGAGCGGGTGCAGAGGAGATTTACCAGGATGTTGCCTGGTATGGAGGGAAAATCTTATGAGGAAAGGCTGATGGACTTGAGGTTGTTTTCGTTGGAGAGAAGAAGGTTAAGAGGAGACTTAATAGAGGCATACAAAATGATCAGGGGGTTGGATAGGGTGGACAGTGAGAGCCTTCTCCCGCGGATGGATATGGCTGGCACGAGGGGACATAACTTTAAACTGAGGGGTAATAGATATAGGACAGAGGTCAGAGGTAGGTTCTTTACGCAAAGAGTAGTGAGGCCGTGGAATGCCCTACCTGCTACAGTAGTGAACTCGCCAACATTGAGGGCATTTAAAAGTTTATTGGATAAACATATGGATGATAATGGCATAGTGTAGGTTAGATGGCTTTTGTTTGGGTGCAACATCGTGGGCCGAAGGGCCTTTACTGCGCTGTATTGTTCTATCTTCCATGTTCTATATCCCCCCTCCCCCATATCCCCCCTCCCCATATCCCCCATATCCCCCCTCCCCCATATCCCCTCCCCCATATCCCCCCTCCCCCATATCCCCCCTCCCCAATATCCCCCCTCCCCCATATCCCCCCTCCCCCATATCCCCCCTCCCCCATATCCTCCCTCCCCACATCGTCCCTCCCCCATACCCCCCTATCCCCCTCCACCATATCCCCCTCCCCATATCCCCCCTCCCCCATATCCCCCCCTCCCCATATCCCCCCTCCCCATATCCCCCCCTCCCCATATCCCCCCTCCCCCATACCCCCCTCCCCCATATCCACCCCCATATCCCCCCTTCCCCATATCCCCCCCTCCCCCATATCCCCCATATCCCCCCCTCGCCCATATCCCCCCTCCCCCATATCACCTGATCACTGCCTGCGTGTCTAACCATGCATGCTTCATTGTGTATCGCAGGAGCAAACGTCGAGCCACCCATCACCGCAGATGCAGACCGCCTGCAGGATGCCCCTCGGAGGCCACGGGAGACGGAGAGACCCGGACCCTCCGGCATGCGACGCCCGCAGGATGCCCCTCGCACACCATGGGAGACGGAGAGACCCGGACCCTCCAGCATGCGACGCCCGCAGGATGCCCCTCGCACACCACGCGAGACGGAGAGACCTGGAGCAACAGGGAGATGACACCCCCGTCACGTGCAGGAGCGACGACGCAGGCGTGTGCCACCCAGCGACGAGGGGGGCAGCCACAAGCCCCCGTCACATCCGAGCCAGGACACCACTACCCAGGACACCACTACCCAGGACACCACTACCCGGGACACCCCTACCCAGGACAGCACTACCCAGGAAGACGAAATACCGGACAGTGACTCAGAGTGGATGGGTGGAGACGAACCCCGACCCCAAAGTGCCATGGACTCAGAGTGGGACGAAGAGCACGACACAACGCCACTGCTGTCACTAACACCTTCAACCATCGCAGAAACACTCACCTCGGTTGGGCACTTTAGTGATGAGGCGTCTGGTACACTCACTGGTGCGCACAACACAGCCGTCCCGGTACAGGAGGTGGAGGTAGGAGCAGCAGAGGGGCCGGTCGGTCGGAGGGCAGCCCAGTCCAAGCGAACATCTGCCGCCCAGATGGATCCCGGGTTCCTGGAGTTTTCACACCCACACATAGATCTGATGCAACCACTGACCCGGAGACGAGCGAAGAGGGTGACGGCCGGCTTGCGGCGGCTGCAGTCGCAGGGGGAGGAGTCCACCCACGTCCAGGAGCTGGAAGTGGTGCCGGTCATGCATGCCACCCAGGCCGACACCGCACGGGTGGCGTCCGCGGTGGAGGCAATGGGTGCGAAGGTGTCAGACATGGGGAACGGTTTGCGAAGCCTGGGGCTTTCCGTGCAGGCAGCGTCTGTGGCCCAGGACATGGCTGCCCTCTCACAGGAGGCCATGAGCCAGTGCCAGCGCCAGATGGCAGAGGCGCTCAACACCATGGCCCAGTCTCAGCAGGCCATAGCCCAGTCTCAGCAGGCCATGGCCCAGTCTCTGCAGGCCATGGCCCAGTCTTTACAGGCCATCGCTGAGGGCATCGGTGCCAGTGGCCATGTGCGAGCCGGTGTCGCACTGTCACAGACAGGGTTTGCCAACCCCCTGGGCTCCATGGCTGCAAACCTGCACACCCCTGTCGATACCAGCACGGGCCTCCAGGACTGGCAGCGCCAGATGTCGGGGGGGCGTCGGATGGCCAGTCCGTTCGCATCCCCCACCCATGTAGAGGCTGGGGGCCATTGGGCACCCCGAGGGAGGAGGAGGTGGTGTGGTCCGTCCCGGCTCCCCCTGTATGGGAGGTCCCGGAACACCGCGACACCTCGGACTCCCCCCCTTCCGTCCCAGGTGCATCGGGTGGGCAACGGGCTGGCAGCTCGCCATCCCAGTCGCCCGGGCCGCAGCCTGGCCCATCTAGGCCAGGACGCCCCAGGAAACGGCCGCCAAAGGGATCCAGTGTCAGAGGGCAGGAATCACAGGAGTCCACCTCCAGTTCTGCTGTACCGTCTGGGGAACCACGTAGACGTAGTCAAAGGGCCCGTAAGGCCAAACGATTAGACACTGAGTAAGTTGGCACGGGTGCAGGGCACAGATGAGTTTTAGGGTCTAGGGCACGTGCATGAACTCATTTGGTTATTAAAGTCAATGTTACACCTACAGAAGCTGCCTTTGTGCTCTGTCCAAAGCGTGCGGGGGTGTCATGTACGTTGAGCGCAAGTGTGTGTGTGAGGCCCCAGGTGGTACCTCAGCCCCAGGTGAGTCTGCCCCCTTCCCCCTGGGCCGCCATCAACATCCCCCAGGCAGAGGACGGGACCGTGCGCTGCAGTGTCACAGCCGCATGCAGGGATGGTCCGGGTGGATGGTGGTACTGTGGCCATGGGTCAGACATAGTCCAACGATGTGGAGCCAGGAGCTCACCGCAGGGCGGGTTGTCATCATCCTCCATGGCCTGCAATAGATACGCGTCCACCCCCAACTGTGTGAGCCCGGCCGTTGTGCCGCAGGTGGATCGGCAATGGGGGGGGTGATGTGCATGCGGGTGGGGTGGGTGGGGTTGGGGAGGGGGGTGAGGGTGTTGGGTGGGTGGATGGGTGGGGGGTGTGGGTGGTCGGCTGTTGCTATGGTGTGCGGTCTGTGGCCATACTACCCGATTCCCACGCCCATCCAGTCAGTGAAGCGGGCGTCTATCAGTCTGTCCCGTGCCCGCTGGGCCAGCCGGTAACGGTGGACAGCCACCCGCCTGTGTCTAGCCCGTCTGCCCTGACCATTGCCCCCATCCCCCTCATCTGGGGAGGACTGCGCCTCTTCCTGCTGCTCCTCCACTCCGCCCTACTCTGCCTGCGGCACATCGCCCCTCTGCTGGGCTATGTTGTGCAGGACGCAGCACACCACAATGATGCGGCCGACCCTATCTGACCGATACTGGAGGGCGCCCCCAGAGAGGTCCAGGCACCTGAAACGCATCTTCAGCACGCCAAAGCACCTCTCTATCACTCCCCTTGTCGCTACATGGGCATCATTGTAGCGGTTCTCCGCCTCATTGCGTGGCCTCCGTACAGGCGTCATCAGCCAAATTCGCAATGGGTAGCCCCTGTCGCCCAGCAACCAGCCCCTCAGCCGGGGATGGCATCCCTCGTACATGCCGGGGATGGATGACCGCGACAACACGTATGAGTCGTGTACACTGCCTTGGTAACGGGCGCAGACTTGCACGATCATCATGCGGTGGTCGCAGACCACCTGTATGTTCATCGAATAGGTCCCCTTCCTATTGGTGAACACGGCCCTGTTATCTGCAGGTGGCCGCACGGCGACATGCATCCCATCGATCGCGCCCTGGACCATGGGGAACCCGGCCACGGCAGAGAAGCCCACGGCCCGGGCATCTTGGCTGGCCCGGTCCACAGGGAAGCGGATGTAGCGGTGCGCCGTGGCATATAGGGCATCTGTCACTGCCCGGATGCACCGATGCACCGATGTCTGCGATATGCCGGACAGGTCCCCACTTGGTGCCTGGAATGACCCCGTTGCATAAAAGTTCAGGGCAATTGTAACCTTGACGGACACGGGGAGAGGGTGTCCCCCGCCAGTGGCACGCGGTGACAGGTGTGCCAGCAGGTGGAAGATGTGTGCCACCTCATCCGGAGTCTCCTCCTGCATTCCCGGTCGGTGAGGTCCTGGTATGACTGCCGGGGCCGGTACACACGGGGTGCCCTCGGGTGCCTCGGTTGCTGTGGGGCCGCGACGTCCTCCTCCCCCTCCCCGCCCTGTCGGTCAGGTGTCCCTCCAGCCTGGGCGGCTGCCGCCTGCCCCTCTGCGGCAGCCTGCGCCGCCTCTCTGGCACGCTCCTCCTCCTCCTCCTCATCCAGGGCAACATGGACATTAGCGGCTGCCGCCACGGCGGCCAACATCGCTGGATGATCGGAAAACATGACGGCCTGGTGGGGTGGAGGGGGGGGGGGGGTGGGGGGGGAGGGGAACGACGACATATCATCATTGCCGATATCCCCTCCTTCCCCCCAGCCAGGTGACATGGACCGCATGGGTCCGACTGTTGGAGGCTGGCACCTGGCCAGGTGGACCAAATCACTTGCCCCCCCATCCTCATCCCCGGCACGGACCCCCCCATCCTCCTCCCCGGCACGGACCCCCCATCCCCCTCTCCGGCACGGACCCCAACCTCCTCCCCGGCACGGACCCCCCCCCCCATCCCCCTCCCCGGCACGGACCCCCCATCCCCCTCCCCGGCACGGACCCCCCCCATCCCTCTCCCTGGCACGGACACCCCACCCCCATCCCCCTCCCCGGCACGGACCCCCATCCCCTCCCCGGCATGGACCCCCCATCCCCTTCGCCGGCACGGACCCCCCCCCATCCCCCTCCTCGGCACGGACCCCAACCTCCTC
Source organism: Scyliorhinus torazame (assembly GCF_047496885.1). Classification (NCBI taxonomy): domain Eukaryota; kingdom Metazoa; phylum Chordata; class Chondrichthyes; order Carcharhiniformes; family Scyliorhinidae; genus Scyliorhinus; species Scyliorhinus torazame. The sequence continues at coordinate 271,802,472 of NC_092709.1, forward strand.
CCCGGCACGGACGCCAACCTCCTCCCCGGCACGGACCCCCCCCCCTATCCCCCTCCCCGGCACGGACCCCCCCCATCCCCCTCCCCGGCATGGACCCCCCATCCCCCTCCCCGGCAGGGACCCCCAATCCCCCTCCCCGGCACGGACACCCCCATCCTCCTCCCCGGCACGGACCCCAACCTCCTCCCCGGCACGGGCACCCCCCCCATCCTCCTCCCCGGCATGGACCCCCCGGTCCTCCTCCCCGGACGGACCCCCCATCCACCTCGCCGGCACGGGCACTCCCCCCATCCTCCTCCCCGGCATGGACCCCCCGGTCCTCCTCCCCGGCACGGACCCCCCATCCACCTCGCCTGCACGGACCCCAACCTCCTCCCCGGCACGGACACCCCCCATCCCCATCCCCGGCACGGACCCCCCATCCTCCTCCCCGGCACGGACCCCAACCTCCTCCCCGGCACGGACCCCAACCTCCTCCCCGGAACGGACCGCAACCTCCTCCCCGGCACGGACCCCCCCCATCATCCTCCCCGGCTCGTACCTTCCATTCCCCTCCCCGGCACGGACCCCCCCATCCCACTCTCCGGCACGGACCCCCATCCCCCGCCCCGGCATGGACCCCCCATCCCCCTCCCCGGCACGGACACCCCATCCTCATCCCCGGCACGGACCCCCCCCCATCCCCCTCCCCGGCACGGACCCCCCCATCCTCCTCCCCAGCACAGACCCCAACCTCCTCCCCAGCACGGACCTCAACCTTCTCCCCAGCACGGACCCGCCCCCCATTCCTCTCCCCGGCACGGACCCCCCATCCCCCTCCCCGGCACGGACCCCCCATCCCCCTCCCCGGCACGGACACCCCCATCCTCCTCCCCGGCGCGGACCCCAACCTCCTCCCCGGCACGGGCACCCTCCCATCCTCCTCCTCGGAATGGACCCCCCCATCCTCTTCCCCAGCACTGACCACCCATCCACCTCGCCGGCACGGACCCCAACCTCCTCCCCGGCACGGACCCCCCCCCCATCCCCCTCCCCGGCACGGACACCCCATCCCCCTCCCCGGCACGGACCTCCCCCATCCCCCTCCCTGGCACGGGCCCCCCCCCAATCCCCCTCCCCGGCACGGATCCCCCATCCCCCTCCCCGGCATGGACCCCCCAACCCCCTCCCCGGCACGGACCCCCCCATCCTCCTCCCCGGCACGGACCCCAACCTCCTTCCCGGCACGGACCCCAACCTCCTCCCCGGCACGGACCCCCCCCCATCCCCCTCCCCGGCACGGACCCCCCATCCCCCTACCAGGCATGGACCCCACCCCCATCCCCTTCCCCGGCAAGGACCCCCCCCCATCCCCCTCCCCGGCACGGACCCCCATCCCCCTCCCCGGCACGGACCCCAACCTCCTCCCCGGCACAGACCCCCTCCATCCCCCTCCCCGGCACGGACCCCCCATCCCCCTCCCCGGGACGGACCCCCCATCTCCCTCCCCGGCATGGACCCCCCCATCCTCCTCTCCGGCACGGACCCCCCGTCCCCCTCCCCGGCACGGACACCCCATCCTCCTCCCCGGCACGGACCCCAACCTTCTCACCGGCACGGACCCCAACCTCCTCCCCGGCACGGACCTCCACCATACCCCCTCCGCGGCGTGGACCCCCCATCCCCCTCCCGGGCACGGACCCCCCCCCCATCTCCCTCCCTGGCACGAACCCCCCCCATCCCTCTCCCCGGCACGGACCCCCCATCCCCTTCCCCGGCACGGACCCCCCATCCCCATCCCCCTCCCCAGCACGGACCCCCCTATCCTCCTCCCCGGCACTGACCCCAACCTCCTCCCTGGCACGGACCCCAACTTCCTCCCCGGCACGGACCCCCTCCATCATCCTCCCCGGCACGTACCTTCCATCCCCCTCCCCGGCACGTACCCCCACATCCCACTCTCCGGCACGGACCCTCCATCCCCCGCCCCGGCACGGACCCCCCATCCCCCTCCCCGGCACGGACCCCCCCATCCTCCTCCCCGGCACGGACCCCCCCCATCCCCCTCCCCAGCACGGACCCCCCCATCCTCCTCCCCGGCGCGGACCCCAACATCCTCCCCGGCACGGGCACCCTCCCATCCTCCTCCCCGGCACGGACCCCCCATCCTCTTTCGCGGCACTGACCCCCCATCCACCTCGCCGGCACGGACCCCAACCTCCTCCCCGTCACGGACCCCCCCCATCCCCCTCCCCGGCACGGACCCCCCATCCCCCTCCCCGGCACGGACCCCCCCCATCCCCCTCCCTGGCACGGGCCCCCCCATCCCCCTCCCCGGCACGGATCCCCCCAACCCCCTCCCCGGCATGGACCCCCCATCCTCTTTCCCGGCACTGACCCCCCATCCACCTCGCCGGCACGGACCCCAACCTCCTCCCCGTCACGGACCCCCCCCATCCCCCTCCCCGGCACGGACCCCCCATCCCCCTCCCCGGCACGGACCCCCCCCATCCCCCTCCCTGGCACGGGCCCCCCCATCCCCCTCCCCGGCACGGATCCCCCCAACCCCCTCCCCGGCATGGACCCCCCATCCCCCTCCCCGGCACGGCCCCCCCCCCATCCTCCTCCCCGGCACGGACCCCCCCCATCCTCCACCCCGGCACGGACCCCAACCTCCTCCCCGGCACGGACCCCAACCTCCTCCCCGGCACGGACCTCCCCCCATACCCCCTCCGCGGCACGGACCCCCCATCCCCCTCCCGGGCACGGACCCCCCCATCTCCCTCCCTGGCAAGAACCCCCCCCCCCATCCCTTTCCCTGGCACGGACCCCCCATCCCCTTCCCCGGCACGGACCCACCATCCCCATCCCCCTCCCCAGCATGGACCCCCCCATCCTCCTCCCCGGCACGGACCCCAACCTCCTCCCCGGCACGGACCCCAACCTCCTCCCCGGAACGGACCGCAACCTCCTCCCCGGCACGGACCCCCCCCATCATCCTCCCCGGCTCGTACCTTCCATTCCCCTCCCCGGCACGGACCCCCCCATCCCACTCTCCGGCACGGACCCCCCATCCCCCGCCCCGGCATGGACCCCCCATCCCCCTCCCCGGCACGGACACCCCATCCTCATCCCCGGCACGGACCCCCCCCCATCCCCCTCCCCGGCACGGACCCCCCCATCCTCCTCCCCAGCACAGACCCCAACCTCCTCCCCAGCACGGACCTCAACCTTCTCCCCAGCACGGACCCGCCCCCCATTCCTCTCCCCGGCACGGACCCCCCATCCCCCTCCCCGGCACGGACCCCCCCCATCCCCCTCCCCGGCATGGACCCCCCATCCCCCTCCCCGGCAGGGACCCCCAATCCCCCTCCCCGGCACGGACACCCCCATCCTCCTCCCCGGCACGGACCCCAACCTCCTCCCCGGCACGGGCACCCCCCCCATCCTCCTCCCCGGCATGGACCCCCCGGTCCTCCTCCCCGGACGGACCCCCCATCCACCTCGCCGGCACGGGCACTCCCCCCATCCTCCTCCCCGGCATGGACCCCCCGGTCCTCCTCCCCGGCACGGACCCCCCATCCACCTCGCCTGCACGGACCCCAACCTCCTCCCCGGCACGGACACCCCCCATCCCCATCCCCGGCACGGACCCCCCATCCTCCTCCCCGGCACGGACCCCAACCTCCTCCCCGGCACGGACCCCAACCTCCTCCCCGGAACGGACCGCAACCTCCTCCCCGGCACGGACCCCCCCCATCATCCTCCCCGGCTCGTACCTTCCATTCCCCTCCCCGGCACGGACCCCCCCATCCCACTCTCCGGCACGGACCCCCATCCCCCGCCCCGGCATGGACCCCCCATCCCCCTCCCCGGCACGGACACCCCATCCTCATCCCCGGCACGGACCCCCCCCCATCCCCCTCCCCGGCACGGACCCCCCCATCCTCCTCCCCAGCACAGACCCCAACCTCCTCCCCAGCACGGACCTCAACCTTCTCCCCAGCACGGACCCGCCCCCCATTCCTCTCCCCGGCACGGACCCCCCATCCCCCTCCCCGGCACGGACCCCCCATCCCCCTCCCCGGCACGGACACCCCCATCCTCCTCCCCGGCGCGGACCCCAACCTCCTCCCCGGCACGGGCACCCTCCCATCCTCCTCCTCGGAATGGACCCCCCCATCCTCTTCCCCAGCACTGACCACCCATCCACCTCGCCGGCACGGACCCCAACCTCCTCCCCGGCACGGACCCCCCCCCCATCCCCCTCCCCGGCACGGACACCCCATCCCCCTCCCCGGCACGGACCTCCCCCATCCCCCTCCCTGGCACGGGCCCCCCCCCAATCCCCCTCCCCGGCACGGATCCCCCATCCCCCTCCCCGGCATGGACCCCCCAACCCCCTCCCCGGCACGGACCCCCCCATCCTCCTCCCCGGCACGGACCCCAACCTCCTTCCCGGCACGGACCCCAACCTCCTCCCCGGCACGGACCCCCCCCCATCCCCCTCCCCGGCACGGACCCCCCATCCCCCTACCAGGCATGGACCCCACCCCCATCCCCTTCCCCGGCAAGGACCCCCCCCCATCCCCCTCCCCGGCACGGACCCCCATCCCCCTCCCCGGCACGGACCCCAACCTCCTCCCCGGCACAGACCCCCTCCATCCCCCTCCCCGGCACGGACCCCCCATCCCCCTCCCCGGGACGGACCCCCCATCTCCCTCCCCGGCATGGACCCCCCCATCCTCCTCTCCGGCACGGACCCCCCGTCCCCCTCCCCGGCACGGACACCCCATCCTCCTCCCCGGCACGGACCCCAACCTTCTCACCGGCACGGACCCCAACCTCCTCCCCGGCACGGACCTCCACCATACCCCCTCCGCGGCGTGGACCCCCCATCCCCCTCCCGGGCACGGACCCCCCCCCCATCTCCCTCCCTGGCACGAACCCCCCCCATCCCTCTCCCCGGCACGGACCCCCCATCCCCTTCCCCGGCACGGACCCCCCATCCCCATCCCCCTCCCCAGCACGGACCCCCCTATCCTCCTCCCCGGCACTGACCCCAACCTCCTCCCTGGCACGGACCCCAACTTCCTCCCCGGCACGGACCCCCTCCATCATCCTCCCCGGCACGTACCTTCCATCCCCCTCCCCGGCACGTACCCCCACATCCCACTCTCCGGCACGGACCCTCCATCCCCCGCCCCGGCACGGACCCCCCATCCCCCTCCCCGGCACGGACCCCCCCATCCTCCTCCCCGGCACGGACCCCCCCCATCCCCCTCCCCAGCACGGACCCCCCCATCCTCCTCCCCGGCGCGGACCCCAACATCCTCCCCGGCACGGGCACCCTCCCATCCTCCTCCCCGGCACGGACCCCCCATCCTCTTTCGCGGCACTGACCCCCCATCCACCTCGCCGGCACGGACCCCAACCTCCTCCCCGTCACGGACCCCCCCCATCCCCCTCCCCGGCACGGACCCCCCATCCCCCTCCCCGGCACGGACCCCCCCCATCCCCCTCCCTGGCACGGGCCCCCCCATCCCCCTCCCCGGCACGGATCCCCCCAACCCCCTCCCCGGCATGGACCCCCCATCCTCTTTCCCGGCACTGACCCCCCATCCACCTCGCCGGCACGGACCCCAACCTCCTCCCCGTCACGGACCCCCCCCATCCCCCTCCCCGGCACGGACCCCCCATCCCCCTCCCCGGCACGGACCCCCCCCATCCCCCTCCCTGGCACGGGCCCCCCCATCCCCCTCCCCGGCACGGATCCCCCCAACCCCCTCCCCGGCATGGACCCCCCATCCCCCTCCCCGGCACGGCCCCCCCCCCATCCTCCTCCCCGGCACGGACCCCCCCCATCCTCCACCCCGGCACGGACCCCAACCTCCTCCCCGGCACGGACCCCAACCTCCTCCCCGGCACGGACCTCCCCCCATACCCCCTCCGCGGCACGGACCCCCCATCCCCCTCCCGGGCACGGACCCCCCCATCTCCCTCCCTGGCAAGAACCCCCCCCCCCATCCCTTTCCCTGGCACGGACCCCCCATCCCCTTCCCCGGCACGGACCCACCATCCCCATCCCCCTCCCCAGCATGGACCCCCCCATCCTCCTCCCCGGCACGGACCCCAACCTCCTCCCCGGCACGGACCCCAACCTCCTCCCCGGAACGGACCGCAACCTCCTCCCCGGCACGGACCCCCCCCATCATCCTCCCCGGCTCGTACCTTCCATTCCCCTCCCCGGCACGGACCCCCCCATCCCACTCTCCGGCACGGACCCCCCATCCCCCGCCCCGGCATGGACCCCCCATCCCCCTCCCCGGCACGGACACCCCATCCTCATCCCCGGCACGGACCCCCCCCCATCCCCCTCCCCGGCACGGACCCCCCCATCCTCCTCCCCAGCACAGACCCCAACCTCCTCCCCAGCACGGACCTCAACCTTCTCCCCAGCACGGACCCGCCCCCCATTCCTCTCCCCGGCACGGACCCCCCATCCCCCTCCCCGGCACGGACCCCCCATCCCCCTCCCCGGCACGGACACCCCCATCCTCCTCCCCGGCGCGGACCCCAACCTCCTCCCCGGCACGGGCACCCTCCCATCCTCCTCCCCGGAATGGACCCCCCCATCCTCTTCCCCAGCACTGACCACCCATCCACCTCGCCGGCACGGACCCCAACCTCCTCCCCGGCACGGACCCCCCCCCCATCCCCCTCCCCGGCACGGACACCCCATCCCCCTCCCCGGCACGGACCTCCCCCATCCCCCTCCCTGGCACGGGCCCCCCCCCAATCCCCCTCCCCGGCACGGATCCCCCATCCCCCTCCCCGGCATGGACCCCCCAACCCCCTCCCCGGCACGGACCCCCCCATCCTCCTCCCCGGCACGGACCCCAACCTCCTTCCCGGCACGGACCCCAACCTCCTCCCCGGCACGGACCCCCCCCCATCCCCCTCCCCGGCACGGACCCCCCATCCCCCTACCAGGCATGGACCCCACCCCCATCCCCTTCCCCGGCAAGGACCCCCCCCCATCCCCCTCCCCGGCACGGACCCCCATCCCCCTCCCCGGCACGGACCCCAACCTCCTCCCCGGCACAGACCCCCTCCATCCCCCTCCCCGGCACGGACCCCCCATCCCCCTCCCCGGGACGGACCCCCCATCTCCCTCCCCGGCATGGACCCCCCCATCCTCCTCTCCGGCACGGACCCCCCGTCCCCCTCCCCGGCACGGACACCCCATCCTCCTCCCCGGCACGGACCCCAACCTTCTCACCGGCACGGACCCCAACCCCCTCCGCGGCGTGGACCCCCCATCCCCCTCCCGGGCACGGACCCCCCCCCCATCTCCCTCCCTGGCACGAACCCCCCCCATCCCTCTCCCCGGCACGGACCCCCCATCCCCTTCCCCGGCACGGACCCCCCATCCCCATCCCCCTCCCCAGCACGGACCCCCCTATCCTCCTCCCCGGCACTGACCCCAACCTCCTCCCTGGCACGGACCCCAACTTCCTCCCCGGCACGGACCCCCTCCATCATCCTCCCCGGCACGTACCTTCCATCCCCCTCCCCGGCACGTACCCCCACATCCCACTCTCCGGCACGGACCCTCAATCCCCCGCCCCGGCACGGACCCCCCATCCCCCTCCCCGACACAGACCCCCCCATCCTCCTCCCCGGCACGGACCCCCCCCATCCCCCTCCCCAGCACGGACCCCCCCATCCTCCTCCCCGGCACGGACCCCAACCTCCTCCCCGGCACGGACCCCAACCTTCTCCCCAGCACGGACCCCCCCCCATTCCTCTCCCCGGCACGGACCCCCCATCCCCCTCCCCGGCACGGACCCCCCATCCCCCTTCCCAGCACGGACCCCCCCATCTCCCTCCCCGGCACGGACCCCCAATCCCCCTCCCCGGCAGGGACACCCCCATCCTCCTCCCCGGCGCGGACCCCAACATCCTCCCTGGCACGGGCACCCTCCCATCCTCCTCCCCGGCACGGACCCCCCATCCTCTTTCCCGGCACTGACCCCCCATCCACCTCGCCGGCACGGACCCCAACCTCCTCCCCGTCACGGACCCCCCCCATCCCCTTCCCCGGCACGGACCCCCCATCCCCCTCCCCGGCACGGACCCCCCCCATCCCCCTCCCTGGCACGGGCCCCCCCATCCCCCTCCCCGGCACGGATCCCCCCATCCCCCTCCCCGGCATGGAACCCCAATCCCCCTCCCCGGCACGGACCCCCCCCATCCTCCTCCCCGGCACAGACCCCCCCCATCCTCCACCCCGGCACGGACCCCAACCTCCTCCCCGGCACGGACCCCAACCTCCTCCCCGGCACGGACCTCCCACCATACCACCTCCGCGGCATGGACCCCCCATCCCCCTCCCGGGCACGGACCCCCCCCATCTCCCTCCCTGGCACGAACCCCCCCCCATCCCTCTCCCTGGCACGGAACCCCATCCCCTTCCCCGGCACAGACCCCCCATCCCCATCCCCCTCCCCAGCATGGACCCCCCCATCCTCCTCCCCGGCACGGACCCCAACCTCCTCCCCGGCACGGACCCCAACCTCCTCCCCGGAACGGACCGCAACCTCCTCCCCGGCACGGACCTCCACCATACCCCCTCCGCGGCGTGGACCCCCCATCCCCCTCCCCGGCACGGACCCCCCATCCCACTCTCCGGCACGGACCCCCCATCCCCCGCCCCGGCACGGACCCACCATCCCCCTCCCCAGCACGGTCCCCCCCCATCCTCCTCCCCGGCACGGACCCCCCCCCCATCCCCCTCCCCGGCACGGACCCCCCCATCCTCCTCCCCAGAACAGACCCCAACCTCCTCCCCAGCACGGACCCCAACCTTCTCCCCAGCACGGACCCGCCCCCCATTCCTCTCCCCGGCACAGACCCCCCATCCCCCTCCCCGGCACGGACCCCCCATCCCCCTCCCCGGCACGGACACCCCCCATCCCCCTCCCCGGCACGGACCCCCAATCCCCCTCCCCGGCACGGACACTCCCATTCTCCTCCCCGGCGCGGACCCCAACCTCCTCCCCGGCACGGGCACCCTCCCATCCTCCTCCCCGGCATGGACACCCCCATCCTCTTCCCCGGCACTGACCACCCATCCACCTCGCCGGCACGGACCCCAACCTCCTCCCCGGCACGGACCCCCCCCATCCCCCTCCCCGGCACGGACCCCCCATCCCCCTCCCCGGCACGGACCTCCCCCCATCCCCCTCCCTGACACGGGCCCCCCCCAATTCCCCTCCCCGGCACGGATCCCCCATCCCCCTCCCCGGCATGGACCCCCCAACCCCCTCCCCGGCACGGACCCCCCCCCCCATCCTCCTCCCCGGCACGGACCCCAACCTCCTTCCCGGCACGGACCCCAACCTCCTCCCCGGCACGGACCCCCCCCCATCCCCCTCCCCGGCACGGACCCCCCACCCCCCTACCCGGCACGGACCCCACCCCCATCCCCTTCCCCGGCACGGACCCCCCCCATCCCCCTCCCCGGCAGTGACCCCATCCCCCTCCCCGGCACGGACCCCCCCATCCTCCTCCCCGGCACGGACCCCAACCTCCTCCCCGGCACGGACCCCCCCATCCCCCTCCCTGGCACGGACCCCCCATCCCCCTCCCCGGCACGGACCCCCCATCCCCCTCCCCGGCACGGACCCCAACCTCCTCCCCGGCACGGACCCCCCCATCCCCCTCCCCGGCACGGACCCCCCCATCCTCCTCCCCGGCACGGACCCCAACCTCCTCCCCGGCATGGACCCCCCCATCCTCCTCTCCGGGACGGACCCCCCCCCCCATCCCCCTCCCCGGCACGGACCCCAACCTCCTCCCCGACATGGACCCCCCTCCCGGCACTCCCCCGGAGCCCAGCCCACTCTTACCACCCCCCCCCCCCGCCGCACACACACACACACACGCACATCCCGAGACACACCTCTCCCCACACATTCAGACTGCGGCCACGCCATCGCCGGCCCAGCGGCCAACCCCCCAGGCCGTCACTCACCTCCACGCTGGTCGCCACAGGTTCACGCCGATGAAAAGGAGGTTTGTTTTACGTCGACGTGAACGGTCATCCTTCGCGTCCATCCGGAAGGGAGACTATCGGCAGGCCCAAAATCGGCTGCCTTGCGCACACCCGTGCCATTCCCCGACGTCAGCCCGCCGACTTTTCTCCCTTCGGAGACTTCGGCAACCGGCGCGGGATGGATTCACGGCGGCCAACAGGCATTCTCCGACCCTCTGGGGGTTCGGAGAATGACGCCCCATGGCACCAAAGATCCTTGGATCTTTGGAACAAGGTTTGGGGGGAATTGAATCGAATGGTTAACTGGCAACTGGTGGGTTGGCCAGGGACAGTGTTCTGCCTCACAACGGTGAGTGGTTGTTTCCTGCGTGATGCTTTCTGAGGAAATTGGGTCGAAGTTTTTAGACCTTGAAAGCGAAAGAAACACTCTCTCTCTCTCTCTCTCTCTCTCTCCTGCTTACTGAAGTGAAAGAACTGCTTTATTGTTCTGAAAGCAATGAGTGCCTGGCACATCCTTTGCTGTGAACCTGGAATGATGTGGAGTCTGCAGAGAAGATGGACAATCTTTCCGTAGAAGACCATCTCGAGCCTGGAAGGAAGAAGTATCAAAACAAAACCTAAACTTTTGAAAGAAACTAACCAGTTTCCCAGTGCACCGAAGATCTTTATCCTTTTAGTTTTATTAATGTTTCCTTTCTCTTTCCACCACCCCTTCCCCTCTGTCTTGTTTGTCTGTGTGTGTATATAGAGAGCGGGGTACTTAGGAAGGGGGGGGGGGGGTGTTGGGAAATGGGTATTCGATAGTCAGTTACATTTTCTGTCCGTTTAATTATAATACTTGTTATGGGCCAGGGATGAGAGAACCCCAAAGTGTATCATGGAGTTCACCTGACCCACAACTTTTAATAGATTGTGGTATGGGGAGCACAAGGCCCACTCTACAGGTGTGGTACAGCAGAAATGGAGAAGTATTTTTTAAAGCAAAACAATGTTTATTCTATGAACTCAAGTTCACCTTTTTAAAACATACAGTGAACATCTTAGCAACCATTAATTCAAATACAACCCCCAAAGGCTACACCACTAAGTAAACTTTTAAGCTTTCCTTTTTAACATCCATACGACTTAAAAACAAACCCTTTATCAGAAGCACATCAGGTTAAAGTCACTACTGAAAACATTTATAATTCTGAATTTACCAAATGATCAAGAGATAGTCTTTTGATGGCAGAGAGAACAGCAGTACACCTGCTTGGTCTGGCTTCAGCTCCCACACTGAAAACGAAACTAAAACACACCCTGCAGCCTGCTCAAAAATGAAAGTAAAAAGCTGACAGACAGCCCAGCTCCACCCACTCTCTGACATCACTGCAGTAGTAAACACCCATTTCTTAAAGGTACTCTCACTACAGATATTTATTTCCATACCCATTTATAAACACCCATTTCCTAAAGGTACTCTTACATGATATACTGTAGGTAATAAAAGGTTACTTGTGTTAACGTTACAGACCTGGTAACTGCAGTTTACTGGGTTCAACCAAGGACCTTGTGTATTTAAAATAAAATCTAATTTCACCTGCATTGCGATTCCGGCTCAAGTGGGGCTGGAATTGACCACGCAGTGGCCCAGGGTGTCGTGACACTCATCAAAATATACCTTCTTTTCCAGATCAGTTTTTCGAACCAAAGACACAAATACCTTTAGAACAATCCAGGACATCCTGTATTAAGATATTCACGTAAATTGAATTTATGTAGAGCATTTGACCTAACATAGGACAAATTGCAAACAATGCACACAATGACTTTGTTTTTGTGGCTAACAATCCATATTGCAGCAGGGCAGGGAAATACTCTATTGTCACTGAGGGATTTCTTCAGTATGGATAGAATGCTACAAGTCACAGAAATCTGTAAGGAACAGTTTGAATGGCAAACAAAACGTATAATTCAAGCATGCAGAATTGTATCTACCATCTGTCAATTAAAAAATAGTCAGCTTTACTTTATGCTTTTGCCAGTAAGTAAATTTCATTTGAACATCAAAGTGATACCTTTCTGTTGGTGTTTCTGAGTTGCCCTACTGTACATAACATTAAAATGAATTATACTACAAAGCCTCAGGGACAAGATGCCATGGATTAAAACACAGTTCTTTCATTCCCTGGATCTGGAGTTGAAACCGTCCCAAACTAATGAGATTAAAAGCTTTTCTCTCTGACAGCTGTTAAGGGTCCTATGTGAACCTGAATTTGATAGGACCAATCCAGTCTCCAATGGGCATGAATCCACAGCGCAGAATGATCTACAATTTGCCACAAGATGGAGAAACCAATTCAGAAAGATCACAGCTGCATGAATATCAATGAGAATGTTACTGGCAGGATAAGAGATGATTTTTATACAGGTTATCAGAAGTTTTCAGCAGTCTTATTAACCCACAATTTATCTGACCTGGCATTACTTGACACCAAATGTTCTGTTTTTCCATTACTATTAGTCTATCACATATTGAAATGCTTAATAGCTGGACATGAGGAGGTTAAAATCATTCTATTGCATTCTGTGCAGATGCAGTACATACTGACATTGTTTCCAGTTTCCACTTCGGAGGCAAGATCCAACACAAACTGTGTTCAAAGTTGTGCTAGTTTTGGAAATTTATAGAGTCATAGAGGTCTACAATACAAAAAAGGCCCTTCAGCCCATCTCGTCTGCACCAGTCAAAAACAACCACCTAACTATTCTAATTCCATTTTCCAGCACTTGGCCCATAGCCTTGAATGCCATGGATACTCTGCCCCCACCATCCTTTCAGGTACCCTCTAGGAGAAAACGTTTTTCCTCACGTCCCCTCTAAACCTCCTGCCCCATAACTTAAATCTATGCCCCAGTCAATGATCCTTCCACCAAAGGGAAATGTTTCTTCCTGTCTACTCTCTCTATGTCCCACATAATTTTATACATCTCAATCATGTCCCCCCTCAGAGTTCTCTACTCCAAGTAAACCAACTCCAGTCTCTCTTCAGAACTAAAACTCTCCAGCCCAGTGGCATCACATCCCTCCGATAATGTGGATTCCAGAACTGCACACAATACACTAGCTGTGGCCTAACCAATGTTTTATACAGTTCCAGCATAACTTCCCTGCTCTTAAACTCCATGCATCGGCTAATAAAGGTAGGTATGCCTTCTTAACCACTGTATCCACTCACTCTGATACCTTAAGGGACTGGTGTACATGCTCTCCAAGGTCCCTCTTGTTGTGTTATGTACTCTGGGATAACACAGGCTGCAACTGGATGCAGCTTTAACCAAAAGATACTCCAGACCTTGAAGTTAGTTCAATGTGATTTGTTGAAACAGTAGCACAATTAGCACAGTTCTCTATGAGTTTGACTCTCTGCTAACCTAAGTGTGATAGTGTGATTACTCTGTCTGACTGAACCAGACTAGCTCTTAGCCACATGCTGGAGGTGTGATACTGTACATACACCCTGACTCACTCTGTAATATTCATCAGTGAAAACGGGCAGAGTGTTCGTGCCTCGTGCCTTTTATAGTGAGATAGCACCCCTGAGTGTCCTGCCTGCTCATTGGGCATGTCCTGTTCGCTGTGTTCATTAGCTGTCAGTCTGTGCCGGTCTGTATATCATTATCTGCATGTCTACATATCATGACATCTCCCTTTTTTTAATGTTTTGTTGGCACATGGGAAGGTACTTACATGTGGTGGCATAAATTAACATATTTACAAGCGGTGGCATATGTAAACGCATTTAAATGTGAAGACAACTGTCTAATGTGAGAAAACAGAACATAGCAAACAAAACAAATGTTCATAAGTCCAGTCTGTGGGGCTTGCGCCTGATCCTTGTCGACCGCCGGAGAGGTGGTGGTGAGGACGACGGCGCCTTGACAGGCGGGATGGAAGCCTGATTGGTGGCCTCATAGTTCGAGGTATCAGGAGGTGGCAAAACAAGGGATGGAAATGGAGAAGAAAGCGGTTGCGGGCAGGCAACTTTGCGCAGTGCCCGTCTATTTCATCGCACAACAGAACCATCAGCCATATGTACAACATACGTGTGGACGCAGCCTCTCGAACAACGACAGCTGGAGCAGACCAGCCACCATCCGATATCTTGATCCTGATGGTGTCTGCCGGGGATTACACGGGCAAATTGGGGCATGAGCATCATAGCCCTGCTTTTGCTAATTTCGGAGCTGCTGCACCTTCTGTAGCACTGGGAGATGATCCCGGTTGGGCAAGTGTGTGGCTGGAAGTGTCGTCCGCAGGTCTCTGTTCATCAGGAGTTGAGCCGGCGACATGCCAGTGGACAGTGGGGTCACCCTGTACGCAAGTAGCGTGAGGTAGATGTCAGAAGCAGAATCCGCAGCCTTGCAGATGAGCTGTTTCACAATGTGCACCCCTTTTTCAACCTTCCCATTGGATTGCGGATAGTGTGGGCTGGAAGTGACATGTTTGAAATGGTATGACTTGGCAAACATAGACCACTCGTGTCTGTTGAAGCACGGGCCATTGTCACTCATGACAGTGAGCGGGACACCATGCCTGGAGAACGTCTCCTTACAGGCCTTGATGACGGTCTGAGATGTGAGGTCTGAGAGCTTCACGACTTCAGGGTAATAGGAGAAATAGACAATAATCAACACGTAGTCATGACCATTCGCAGGAAAGAGGTCGATGCCAACCTAGGACCACGGGGAGGTCTCAATTACATGCTGCTGGAGCGTCTCCTTGCTCTGCGCTGGCTGGAAGCGTTGACAGGTCGCACAGTTGAGGACCATGTTTGAGATGTCCTGGCTAATACCGGGCCAGTAGACAACCTGCCTGGCTCTGCGTCTGCACTTCTCGATGCCCAGGTGTCCCTCATGGATTTGGCGGAGCACCAAGCTCTGGAGACTGAGTGGAATGACAATCCGGTCCAGCTTGAGGAGGATACCATCAATCACCGTCAGGTCGTCCTTTACATTGTAAAAGTTGAGGGCACTGCCCTTTCTGCCAGCCATTGGCGAGGTAGTGGATGACACACTGCAAGAGGGGGTCTTTGGCTGTCTCCTCGCGGATACAAACCCCCTTCTCATCAGACGCCAGGAGGGTGCTAGCACACAGCTGCACCTGTGATTCAATCTGCCGGATGATTTCCAGCGGTTCACTAGGCAATGTGATGGAGCGGGACAATGCATCAGAGATGATGAGCTCCTTGCCAGGCGTGTACACTAAATCAATGTCGTACCTTCTGAGTTTGAGGAGGATGCACTGCACCTGAGACGTCATGTCGTTCAGGTCCTTGTGGATAATGTGGACCAGAGGCTTATGATCCGTCTCGACAGTAAATGTCGGCAGGCCGTAGACATAGTAGTGAAACTTGAGAATGCCAGTGAGAAGACCCAGGCATTCCTTCTCTATTTACGCATACTTTGTTTCGGTGGGCGTCATGGCCCTCGATGCATCGGCTACCGGTGCCCAGGATGAAATGTCATTGCGTTGAAGCAAGACCACACCGATGCCATCCTGGCTTGCATCTGTTGAGATCTTCGTCTCCCTGTCTGGGTCGAAAAATGCCAAGACGGGTGCAGTGGTGAGCTTGGCTTTCAGCTCCATCCACGCTGCCTGATGTGCTGCCTTCCACTCAAAGGCAGTGGACTTTTTCACCAGGTTTCGTAGGGCCGTGGTGTGCGAGGCCAGGTTTGGGATGAACTTGCCCAGAAAATTGGCCATGCCCAGGAAGTGCAACACCACCTTCTTGTCTTCAGGGACCATCATGGCTTCGATGGCCTTGACCTTGTCTGTGTCGGGGCACACGCCCTGCTGAGAGATCTGGTCACCTAGGAACTTGAGTGTCGACATGCCAAAGCAACATTTGGACCTGTTCAGCTTCAGGCCATTGGCATGGACATGGCAGAATACCTGCTGGAGACGGGAAACATGCTCTTCAGGGGTCCATATGATGATGTCGTCCACGTACACATGAACCTCTTCAATGCCCTCCATCATCTGCTCCATGATGCGATGGAAGATCTCCGATGCCAAGACAATGCCAAACGGCATGCGATTATCGCAGTATCTGCCAAACGGTATGTTGAAGTTGCAGAGCCTTCTGCTGGACACATCCAGCTGGATTTGCCAAAATCCATGTGACGCATCTAACTTGGTGAAAAAACGTGCGTGTGCCATCTCACTGGTGAGTTCCACCCGCTTCGGGATGGGGTAGTGTTCACGCATTCTATTCTTATTGAGATCCTTGGGATCAATGCAGATGCGCAGGTCTCCCAAAGGCTTTCTAACACATACCATCGAGCTGACCCAGTCAGTCGGTTCGGTTACCTTGGAAATGATGCCCTGTTGCTGAAGATCCTTGAACTGTGCCTTCAGGCGCTCCCTCAGCGAAGCCGGGACCCGGCGTGGTGGGTGGACCACTGGTTTGGCATCAGGTCGTAGCAGAATCTTGTATCGATATGGCAGCATGCCCATCCCGTCGAACACATCCGGATACTGTGCGAGGATGTGGTCAATGCCGGCCTGAAGATCCACAATGGAGGATGTTGTTGTGTAAACCCACTGCACGAGGTTCAGCTGCTTGCAGGCATGTGCGCCAAGTAGGGATGCCCTGTCTGGCTTGACAATTTCAAAACGTAACCGTGCATGGGCGCTCCGGTTGGAAGCGAGTAGATGGCAGGATCCTAGTGCCATGATGGCATTTCCGTTGTAGTCCAGGAGCCTGCAGGCTGCTGGAAGGACCTTGGGGGGGGCTTCTTGATGCGTTTGAAATCTGCCTGTGAGAGGAGGTTGGCAGAAGCACCTGTGTCCAGCTTAAACTGGAAGGAGCAGTGGTTGACCTGCATCACCGCACCCCATTCGTCCGCAGAATCCACAGCGAGGATGGATTGAATTTGTGATGAGTTGGATGTGGCATATTCGCATTTGGTAATGATGCCACACAGTAGGCGGAGTCTAGGCATTCTTCCTCTGGATCCGTTGTGCTGCCAGGATCAGAATCCTGTAATCGTTGTTGCACACTCTGAATGCGCCGCCGTCGGAATTGGGAGTGCTGGCCCCTGACTGGTGGTGCAGATCTGCACAAGGCTGCATAGTGTCCAGGCTTCCCGCAGTTTAAACATCGCCTGCCTCTTGCAGGGCAGTGTTTCTTTAAGTGGGCGGTGCCGCAGTTCGAGCACGTCATCACCCTCCGCTCATTGTCACACATGCTCAGTGCGGGTGTCGGCCACTTTGTTATTCCGTTCGCACCGCGCATGCGTGGGGCCCCGGGAAAAGCGTGCGAAATGGCCGCTTTCATCAATGCTGAGGCGCTGCATCCGGGAGATGGCCTGCACACTCTCTGCCTCGTGGGAAACAAGTTACTAATTTTCGGCCGATTTGTACTGGGCATAGCGATTTTTGGCGTGCTCATGCACTGTGCGTGTTTCAATCGCGACTGGCAGGGTCATATGCTTGATCTTCAGTAGCTGCTCTCGCAGAGGATCAGAGTGAACTCCAAAAACGATTTGGTCTCTGATCATGGAGTCAGCAATATCACCAAAGTTGCAGGACAGCTCTAGCAGGCGGAGGTTAGTTAAGAAGGAGTTGAAAGATTCATCTTTACCTTGTAGAGGCTGTTTGAATATGTAGCGCTCGAAGATTTCATTGGTGTCCACTTCACAGTGACTGTCAAACTTGTCCAGGATGGTCTGAAACTTTGCCTTGTCCTGGCCTTCGGTGAAGTGAAAAGAGTTGAAGAATTCAATGGCTTGATCACCCGCTGTTGAGAGGAGAAGCGCGATCTTCCTTGCATTAGACGCAACCACAAGGTCTGAAGCTTCGATGTACAGCAGAAACATTTGCTTGAATGTCCACCAGTTGGCACTGAGATTGCCAGAGGTCCTGAGTTGGTGAGGAGCCTGAATCTTTTCCATGGTGCCGGGATACATTCGCTGGTCGTCACGGAACGGACTGAGGTAAACCACCTAGATTAAGCAGTCTCCAGGTAGCATGTTGTGTTATGTACTCTGGGATAACACAGGCTGCAACTGGATGCAGCTTTAACCAAAAGATACTCCAGACCTTGAAGTTAGTTCAATCTGATTTTTTGAACCAGTAGCACAGTTAGCACAGTTCTCTATGAGTTCGGCTCTCTGCTAACCTAAGTGTGGTTAGAACTGACTGAACCAGACTAGCTCGAAGCCACGTGCTGACTCACTCTGTAGATGTTCATCAGTAGAAAGAGGTGGAGTGTGAGTGCCCCGTGCCTTTTACAGTGAGATACCACCCCTGAGTGTCCTGTCTGCTCATTGGTCATGTCCGGTTCTCTGTGTTCATTAGCTGCCTGTCTGTGCCTGTCTGTATATCATTATCTGCATGTCTACATATCATGACACCTTTGATCCTTGGTGCTTCCCAGGGTTCTGCTGTTTATAATGTACTCCCTTGCCTTGTCTGTCCTGCCTAAGTGCATCACCTCACACTTATCCGAATTGAATTCCATTTGCCACTGACCAGCCCACCTGACCAGCCCATCTACATCCTCCTGTAATCAAAAGCTATCCTCCTCACTATTTACCACCCCACCAATTTTCCTATTCTCTTCTCTCAAGATTCTGCTTAAACTCATTTTGATTTCACCAAGCGCATACTGCCATAAACCAATGCAAGTGGGCTGTGTTTTATAACATAATTGCAGTGTTTTATAACATATTTTTTTTTTAATTGCTTTACAAAATATTCCTTGATAGATTAAAGAGTGCGAACATGATGCAGTCTAATTAATCGAGAAGAAAATGGAATGATCACCAAAATGTAACATTTTTTAACGGCGTGTCTAGGCCACTACTTGTGAGTAACCTGGGCGAAATTGTCCGGAAACGGCGCGATGTCCGCCGACTGGCGCCCAAAATGGCGCAAATCAGACAGGCATCGGCCGCCCCAAAGGTGCGGAATGCTCCGCATCTTTGGGGGCCGAGCCCCAACCTTGAGGGGCTAGGTCGGCGCCGGACGAATTTCCGCCCCGCCAGCTGGTGGAAAAGGCCTTTGGTGCCCCGCCAGCTGGCGTGGAAATGACATCTGCGGGCGGCGTGTGCGCGGGAGCGTCAGTGGCCACTGACAGTTTCCCACGCATGCGCAGTGGAGGGAGTCTCTTCTGCCTCCGCCATGGTGGAGACCGTGGCGGAGGCGGAAGGGAAAGAGTGCCCCCACGGCACAGGCCCGCCCGCGGATCGGTGAGCCCCGATCGCGGGCCAGGCCAGTGTGGGGGCACCCCCCGGGGCCAGATCGCCCCGCGCCCCCCCCAGAACCCCGGAGCCCGCCCGCGCCGCCTTGTCCCGCCAGTAAGGTAGATGGTTTAATTTACGCCAGCATGACAGGCATTTTAGCGGCGGTACCTCAGCCCACCCGGGCCGGAGAATTGCGCAGGGGGGCCCGCCAACCGGCGTGGCGTGAATCCCGCCCCCGGCGATTCTCCGACCCAGCGGCGAGTCGGAGAATTTCGCCCCTGATCTTAAATAAGTGAAAATTAATTTTAAAAACTACACAGAAGCATTTGCTCATTGTATAGGAGTCAACATTTTTGTGAACAGTTAAATATGGGGCTGGATTCTCCGTGTCCCCACGTCATTGTGAAAACTGTAAGGCGGGATTCTCCGACCCCCCCGCCTGGTCGGAGAATCGCCAGGGGGCGGCGTGAATCCCGCCCCGCCACTCCGAAGCTGGCTGCCGAATTCTCCGGTGCCGGTTATCGGGCGGGGGCGGGGAACACGCCGCGCCAGTCGGGGCCGTTGGCAGCGGCCCCCCCAGCAATTCTCTGGGGCTCGATTGGCCAAGCGGGCCACCCGTTTTCGGCCAGTCCCGCCGGCGTGAAATGCACATGGTCCATCCCGGCAGGACCTGTCTTGGTGGGCGGCTAGCGGAGTCCTTGGGGGGTGCGGGGGTTCCGGCCCCGATCTGCGGGCGGGCCTCTGCTGTGGGGGCACTCTTTCCTTCTGCGCCGGCCTTTGTCGGGCTCCGCCATGGCCAGTGCGGAGAGGAAACCCCCTGCACATGCACAGGAAACATGCCGGCGGTTCTGCTCATGCGCCAGAACATGCCGGCGGTTCTGCGCATGCGCCAACTCGCGGCGGCCCTTTGGCGCCGGTTGGCACGGCGCCAACCCCTCCGGTTCCGACCGAGTCCCTGGAAGTGCAGAGGGTTCCGCAAATTCCGGATGGCCCAACACCAGAGTGGTTCGCCACTTTTGGAGCTGGCGTCGGGCCATCGCGCCAAGTGCAGGAGAATCCCGCCCGTGGCCTTTAACACCAGGAAAACTGGCATTAAAGGCCACAAATTCACCGTCTTGCAGGGGGCTAGCAGGCAGCTGTCATGGAGCTCGCATCTCCCGCTGCCGATATGGCCTCCCGCACTTCCGGGTCAGAGGCCGCACATGCGCACGGCGGCGGCCTCCAGCGGCCATGCTGTGCTTCAAGGCGGGCTCAGCTCGCGGACCTGGACTGCCGGAAAAATGCCCCCAATCGGCTGCTCGCCCGCCGGCACACATAGCCCCCAGTCCCGAATGAGGCCCCCCCCCTGCCCTCCGATCGGCCCTTCCATGACTCGCGAGTTTGCCGAACGGCAGGACCACATTAGAAACATGCCATCGGGAATTCGGCCGGTTGGGGCCGGAGAATAGCAATGGCCTGAGGCGGTGGATAATCAGCGCGGCGTACGCACCGAGCACATGCTTTTGGGGGGGTGGGGGGGCAGAGAATAGCGGAACCGACACCGGTCCCGATTTCATGTAGGAAAACGCATTCTTCGCCCTGTCGCCGAACGCGATTTCAGCGTCGGGGTGCGGAGAATCCAGCCCATGATTTTGAAATGTTTCTATTAGCGTTCTTGCACCCAAAAGAACCAGTTAATTTTTAAGAGACTCCTTGAACATCTGAAATTGGGCAAAATTAACAGAAATGGGCCGTGGTGGTTAATTGAATCTGGGGATGTGACCAGTTTCCAGCACAATGTTTTTTAAACCATGCAGGAGATCATTGAAACACATTCTGTGTTGGACATAATTACGGCTTGAAATTCCATGATCCATATTGCACGAATTTAGCTGATAGCGAGCAAACTGTATTGAAAAAAGCAGCACAACCTAGCAAAAACATCAGATCGTTAAACCTAGCGGTATTCCACACAAGCGAAAGATTTCACGCTAGTATACAAATGCCACCATGCTTTGCAAACCTGAATAATGTCTGTAATAAAGTGGGATACATAATTTTGCAATATGGGGACCTGATGCCCTGTTTCTGTTGATCTAGAACTCGGAGGGGCAAATCTATCTCTGTCTGCCTGTGTAAGTTGCCTGAGAATTCTAATCTCCTCATAACTTTGGAGGTTATGATTTCTAAGGGGGTCCTTCCTCAAATGCACAGATCAGGTTCCGATTTCATAAATGGGGTCCGATTGTTATTTTAACCAGAGGCCTGTGTCAGTACGCTTGTCTATGGGTTTCCTGCAGGCCAGCTTAGTGGGACAAGGAGTTTGAGGCCAAAGGAACACCCAGAAAAGTAAGTGTTTTTAGTTGTTTTGACTTTTCAAACCAGAGGTGAGGCTCTTCCAAACCCGCTCTTGGTGATTTATCTGAGTGACAGAGACTGCTTCTTTAGTCGCTGGCAGCAGTGACCTGTTGCCTGATGTTCCTCCAGCAGCCACTTGCTAGCAATTCTGAACAGGAAATGCCTATCCAGCTCAGGCCCAAGTGTTAAAATCTCCTTGGGCGCATGCTGCCCAGGTCAGGGCTGTTTGAATTCTACCCACGCACCTCCCTCAACTGGCCTGAGTTAAGGTTCAGAATTGGGATTCAGTTCCTAGTGATTTTCCAAATTATGTCTCCTAGTAGCTTGATTCAGGGTGGATTGTGTTACCTTGCTACTTTCCTAATTATTCAATATGTTACTAGACATCTGCCAATGGTTTACTTGGTAAGTAGCTTGGCTCCCGTGAAACTGTGCGATGCAAAGCAGAAAGGCTGCCCATTTAACAGCTGGTCTATCCTGAATTTGGCTTCAGCTGGGCACTTGGTCTCAGAGCTCTTGCAACAGGGAGGTTAATGTAACAGTCAGGATTGTTGTTCCTGATAACTGCTCAGCCACCCCTGCTGTAAAGTATAGAAGTAGGGTGAGACCATGATTGGGCACTGTTGCAATTTCAGTCCCATTTTTAAATTTTCTTCAACGTCATTGGCTACATTTTGTGCCTCTCTAATTATTTACCAAATTGGTTATTCACATTCCACAGCACTATTTTTCTCAAGAATTTTCTGTTCAATAGCTTTGCAATCAACAATTATTGGAGCTCCTGTTGCCCAAGCTGCCTGTCCTCATTCAGACTGAAAATAGGTACTTTGACAATAATTTTGCTTTACTCATGTCAAAGTGAGTGATTTATTTTAAGTCCTTAAGAGTAAAATAGCCAGGATATCACCTGCAAAAGGTTGCCACTGCACAGTGATGGAGACTTCCAGAAGCCTTTTTCTTCATAGAATCGTACAACCCCTACAGTGTAGAAGGAGACCATTTGGCCAATCAAGTCTGCAGTGATCCATCGAAAGAGCGTCCTACCTAGGCTTACTCCCCCGCCCTATCCGTAACTGCATAACCCGGCCTAACCTTTGGACAATCAGGGGTAGTTTAACATGGTCAATCCTCCTAGCCTGCACATCTTTGGACTGTGGGAGGGTCCAGAGCACCTGGAGGAATCCCACGCAGACATGGGGAGAATGTGCAAACTCCACACAGACAGTCACCCGAAGTGGGAATCCATCCTGGGTCCCTGGAGCTGTGACGCAGCAGTGTTAACCACTGTGCCACCGATTAAAGAAGCTGATATGTATTTTTCTTTTCACCTGAACTCCCATTCAAACAGTATTTACACTCGACTCCTTGCAAGTTATCTTTGAATTCTCCAGCTCTGCTTTGCCTTGTCCTCGGTTTCACTCCTCATCGCCGTACCCCTCACCCCCTTCTTGGCCCCGGTGCAAGCGGATGCTTATAATTGGGATAAAGATGCTGGGGGAGATCCAGGGGAAAAGATTAACAACAGAGCACTTGTTACTACACTATGCTACAATGTCACATTGAAGCATAAGTGCAACATTGCGTGGAGTATTGAGATGCATTTAGATCTGTAACTAAACAAGAATGCTTTTAGAAATAATAGTCCATGGTCTGAGGCAAACCCTAAAGAAACTCCATGTAGACCCTGAAGCCAAGATGAAACACCTGGGGCGTCATTCTCCGACCCCCCGCCGGGTCGGAGAATGGCCGTTGGCCGCCGTGAATCCCGCCCCCGCCCCCGCCGAAGTCTCCGCTCCCGGAGATTGGGCGGGGGCGGGAATCCAGCCGCGCCGGTTGGCGGGACCCCCCGCTGGATTCTCCGGCCCGGATGGGCCGAAGTCCCGCCCAGGAATTGCCTGTCCCGCCGACGTAAATCAAACCTGGTATTTACCGGCGGGACCAGGCAGCGTGGGCGGGCTCCGGGGTCCTGGGGGGGGGCGCGGGGCGATCTGACCCCGGGGGGTGCCCCCACGGTGGCCTGGCCCGCGATCGGGGCCCACCGATCCGCGGGCGGGCCTGTGCCGTGGGGGCACTCTTTCCCTTCCGCCTCCGCCACGGTCTCCACCATGGCGGAGGCGGAAGAGATTCTCCCCACTGCGCATGCGCGGGAAACTTTCAGCGGCCGCTGACGCTCCCGCGCATGCGCGGGGAAACTGACAGCGGGCGCTGACGCTCCCGCGCATGCGCCGCATTTCCGCGCCAGCTGGCGGGGCAACAAACACCATTTCCGCCAGCTGGCGGGGCGGAAATCCCTCCGGCGTCGGCCTAGCCCCTCAATGTTGGGGCTAGGCCGCCAAAGATGCGGAGACTTCCGCACCTTTTTGCCGGCGCGATGCCCGTCTGATTTGCGCCGGCTTTGGCGCCAGTCGGCGGGCATCCCGCCGTTGGGGGAGAATTTCGCCCCTGTTTTGTAAATATGCAGGTGTTATTTTTTGTATGACTGTGAAAATGTTAATTAATCTAAAATTATAATTGTTTAAGAAAGGAGTAATTGTAAAAAATGCAATTGAAGTTGGCTTTCTAAAGCCAAGTAGTACAATTCTACAAAAAGTAACGCTTGTGCTATTACAATAAGGAAGGTGTACAATTCTACAAATGTGTTTGGCAGCATTTGACATTAAAAGGGTGAAGTATTAAAAGAAGATTGACACTCTCCAAGTGAGCCAACAAGGGTCATTTTCCAAAATAATAGGAATATTTTCCAGAAGCACGGCTTTTTCAGACTATTAGGAAACTGTCCAACTCACCTGCTCCACAGCACTACAAATTTTCAGTTCTTTATGGATGAAGAATAATGTTGGTTGGGCACCATAATTTGTAATATAAATTCCCTGTGAGCAATGTTCCGGTAAGCGGTTACAAAGTAAGAATCCTTATCTTGTAAAATAGTTTGTTTTAGTAGATTCAATAAATAATTTATATGAAAAAGGGTGAACATTAACGGGAAATGGAATGTTGACACCCTGACTTGATGTTAAGTGTGCAAGCTTTCCAACTGGAATTTCAAAATTTGGATAGATCATGCACCAGAAAAACGTGTCTCATTCTGTCACCGACAGCTCTCTTTGCACTAACTCATTAAAGCAAATCTCAGCACCAACCAGCTCCAAACATCTTTAAAACCACACCCATGACGCCGTTCCTTCTTGTGGTGGCTCCAGAGTACACTGGTAGCTTCTGCCAGTTTTACACAAACTTACCCAGCCTTGTCAGATTGTCACAGAGTAGAGGGTCCCATCTGCCCGTGAATGCTGCTCAGGCTACAGGGCAAATTAATTGCAGAGGAAAATTCCTTCCAATCTCTGAAAGGTCCACATTTTGGTCCTTATGATCTGCAGAACCGGTATCAGAACTAAAACTTAGGGCAGGTAACAAACAAAGCAACTGCACCACAGGCATGAAAAAACCCATAATGCATGACCTGGCATTTATGCATCAGGCTAAAGAATATAGGCCGGGATTCACCAATACGGCGCCGGGTAGGAGAATCCCCGGAAGGTGGGGTGGGAGGGGGGGGAGGTGCGAATCTCCATGGAAGCCTCCCTATTCTCCGACGCCATTTTTTGGGTACCAGCGGGATCGCCGCCACGCCAGTCGGGGGCCATTGACAGTAGCCCCCCCCCCGGCAATTCTCCAGGCCCCAATGGGCAGAGTTGCTGCCGGTGTGGATTACTCACCTCATACATGGTGGGAACTTGAAGGTAAGTGTGCAGGGGCCGTCCTGGGGGGGGTGGCTGGGTATCCGACCCGGGGGGTGGGGGGGGGGGGGGTGCCCACGGTGGCCTGGCCTGCCGATGCGCGATGGTCGGGGCCTATCGATCGGCGGGCAGGCTGGTTCCATGGGGGCCTACTTTACTCCATGCCGGGCCCCTGTAGTGCTCCGCCATATTGCCCGGGGGCTGGCGTGGAGAAGGACACCCCCGCGCATGTGCAGAAATACACCAGCCGTTCCGCACATGCGCGAGATCACGCCGGCCATTCCACGCATGCGCGAGACCATGCCGGCCGTTCTGCATATGCATGGACTCGCGCGGGCCATTCCCCGCCGGCTGGAGCTGTGGGGACGTCTGCGGTGGCAACCTAGCCCCCTAGAAAGGTGATAATTCCTCACTTTCAGGGGCCATTGACACCGGAGTCGTTGCCGCCGGTTTTCCCGCCAGCGTGGGGACATAGCCCCATTTTTAGAGAATCCCGCCCACAATTTGATTGTATCCAGAAGAAGCTGAGTGAGAGTGGTCGATGGATAGAAGGCGATGTGAGCATTTTATATTCTAAGGGAAGGATTGGGTGGTCATGCAAAGTGGTGCGAGGAGCAATGTAAAGGAACAGGCTTGACAAGAGGCAACAAGTGTGCGGTATGCACAGCAGAGTAAATGTGCAATTTCATCCCTCCTGACCTGGTTAAGTCATTAAAGCACTTCCTGCACTTAATCCAGAAGTGTGGTGCAATGCTTCTGCTATTGACCATCTGGGGAATCTCCAACAATGCGTTTTGTGACAGCAGCAATTTTCTCCCTCCCATTTTCACCCTCCCTCCAGGTAGTGGGTGCCTGGAACTCGCTGCCGGAGGAGGGGGTGGAAGCAGGGACGATAGTGATGTTTAAGGGGCATCTTGACAAATACATGAATAGGATGGGAATAGAGGAATACGGACCCTGGAAGTGTAGAAGATTTTAGTTTAGACAGGCAGCATGGTCGGCGCAGGCTTGGAGGGCTGAAGAGCCTGTTCCTGTGCTGTACTTTCCTTTGTTCTTTGTTCTTATTTCTGGGGAAGAGCATTTTTCTCCAACTCGTCACTGACTCCATCAGTTCATCAGCCGATTTATTAAATCGAGGCGCAGTCGTCGACCATATGCATCCATCATGAAATTGCTCCCTCTCTTTGTTCAAACATATTCTTCTCCAAATTCCATCTTTGGATTGCCCCTTTAAAATACTCGATTTGAGATCACATACCTCTCTCACAGCACTGTGGATGTACCTACACCTCAGAGACTGCAGCAGTTCAAGAAGGCAGTTCACCACAACCTTCTCAAGGACAACTAAGGCCGAGCAATAAATGTTGATTTAACTACTGGCACCCACATCTTCTAAATGAATATGAAAAAATATCATGTAGTTTCTTATCACACCCGTGTCATGAGAATGTCACTTTCAGAAATGTTTGGCTGCTCATGTTACTGCAGTGATGTCAGAGTGTGGGTGCAACTGAGCTCTGGCTCTGCTTTTTAGTTTCACTTTGAGAAAAGCTTGGGTGTGTCTGTGTTCTTTTGGTTTTGTTTCAGTATTGGAGCTGAAGCCAGACAAAGCAGGTGGACTGTTGGTCTCTCTGCCATGAAGAGACTATCTCTTGGTCATTTGGTGAATTCAGAATTATAAATGTTCTCAGTAGTGTCATGTGAGAGTGCCTTTAAGAAATGGATGTTTAAGCAATGTACCTTTAAGAAATACAGTAATGTCAGAATGTGGGTGGAGCTGGGCTTTAGATCAGCCACTTTGCAGCTTTTAGTTTCAGTTTAAACAAGCTTGGGTGTGTGTCTGTGTTTGCAGTGAGCTGGATCTGCTGTGATCTCTGCCATGAAAAACTATCTCTGGATCATGAGGGTGATTTAAAGTCATAAAAGTAGTGCTTTTAACCTGATATGTTTCTGTTTAAAGGTGTTAAGTCTTTTGGACGTTGAAAGGAAGAACTGAGTGATTATTTAGTGTTGTAATATTTTCGGGGTTATCTTTGACGTAAGGGGTGTTAAGATATTCAATGTTTGTTTTTAAAAGGTTAAGTTGAGTTCATGGAAGAAACATTGTTTTGTGTTTAAAAACCACGTGTCCATAATTGTAATACTACACCTAGGGAACAGGCCGTGTGCTCGGAAAAGTAACAAATACATTAAAGGGGGAGGTTGGTTGTACTCCATGATACATTTTGGGGTTCTGAAAATGCCTCTCCCATAACAGTAGTGAATTTAAACCTGATGTGCTTCTGTTAAAAGGTGTTTCTTTTGTCTTCTGGATGAAGGTTGGGAATTTATTGAGGATTACTTGGTGTTGTATTCGTTGGGGGTGGTATTTGAATTAATGGTTGTTAAGATGTTCCCTGTATGTTTTAAAAAGGTTAACTTGAGTTCATAGAATAAACATTGTTTTGCTTTAAAAAATACTTTTCCATTTCTGCTGCACCACACCTGTAGAGTGGTCCGTGTGCTCCCCACACCACAATCTATTCAAAGTTGTGGGTCAGGTGAATTCCATGATACACTTTGGGGTTCTCTAAACCCTGGCCCGTAACACCCCCTGCTGTACCATTTGTCATAATATACACCAATATATCATGGTGCAGACACACACACTGATGGACACACAGCAAGACCAATCAACACACACAACACCACAGCCAATCACCAGTTAGAGCACACTCACTATGTAGTCAGAGGGCATCAGAGTTCCCACTCATTCAGGATGCAGCTTCTCAGAAGGACAGAGCTTACAGCTTACAGCACAGATCTTCACCATGTGCTGAGTGCATAGACTGGTTAGGACAGGCATAGGTCTTTAGTTTAATCTAACATCGTGTTAACCCACATTGAAAGTATGTTCAACAGTTTCTAACTTAATAAAATAGTGTTGTACTATTTTAAGTGATGGTGGCCTGTATGTGTTCCACGGATCCAGAGCACCCAACACAACACCATTGATGTCAGCCTAGAAATAAATTGACAATGAGTTGGCTAAATTAAAATACCAATGACAGATGCTCTGAATTTGCTTTCACATTTCCTTGGCTTTCATGTTTCCCCACATCACCCCTCTTCCCCCCTCCCCCTCAAGCCCACGTTCTATCCTCCATCATCACACCTTCTCCCCCCCCCCCCCCCCACCTCACCCCGCCTCACCCCATGCGCCTTCGAGTTCATATCAGAAATTGTGATATCTGCGCACATGAAATTTTGTAAACTTATAAAATTATACCCTTAATTTTTAAATTTGGGGAGAATACCTTAAATGAAGAAAGGAAGCTTTGCATTTGTATATTCACAAGCTCAGGTGTGTCCAAAATCTTTACAACTAATGAGGTACGAATGAGGTGTGGTCACTGTTATAATTTAAAAATTCCAGTAATTGTTCCTTTGCGTTGTATCCTTTAAAATGAAAAAAGCTTTGACAGGCGGTTTCCGCCCACCTCCAATAATCGTAGAAATAAGAGGCGACTTTTTTGGTCTGTACTTATGTGCACTGCTTTATTGGTAGCCAAGAGCATTGGAAATTCAGATGTTTCAGAGCTTGAGCTTCGAATGTAAATTTCCTCGATTTAAGTTGCTGGGGAGAATATTAGGTCGGTTTCTTCACAGTGTCACGTGCTTGTTTGATTATTTTACCTTCGTTCAGCCCAGGTGATTCATTGTATCTACGTGCCAATGCAAGAAAACCTACTTAATAATCTGAAATAATATCATACTTCTGCACTCTATGATGGAGGAGATCTGAATACTTTAGGATGCTGTAATTTTCAATCACGCATTTCTCAGAAAAACCTTGAAATACACCTTTCTTCTTACATTACAGTATTACATTAATATAGATCAATAAGTTAGGCCGCACAGTGTCACATTGATCTGAAGCAGTAGATTCAGGGTATATAAATGATCCAGAATGGAATGTTGTGCTTAATGATGTTGCATTAATATAGGACAGTTTTGCTAGATGTTAAGTTTCTACGTGAAATAGGTTTATCCACGTTCAACCGAGTTCCACAAACCAGCAGCAAAAACTCACGAGACTTTGGGACTGATTGACACCAAGCTTCCGATTTTATTTTGTAAGGTCACAGTCATAAAATCATGGTCACAGCAGAGAAAGAGGCCATTCAGTCTTTCGAGCCCTTGCTGGTTCTCGGTAAGGGCAATTCACTAAACCACACTCCCCAGCCCTTTCCCTGTAGTCCTGCAATTTATCCCCTGCCTTTCAAGTGCTTATCTAACACCCTTTTGAATGCCATGATTGAATCTGTCTCCACCATATTTTGGTAGGCCCGATGCCATTTTGTAAGAATCAGAGACTTACCTGGGCAGCATCAGGCCTCCTGATGAATTTTTATTTTTATTCATTCATGGGATGCGGGCACCACTGGCTATGCAAGCATTTATTGCCCATCCCTGATGGTCCTTCAACTGTGTGGCTTGCTAGGCCATTTCAGAGGACATTTTGCGAGTCAACCACACTGCTGTGAATCTGAATTACATGTAGGCCAGACCAGGTAAGGATGGCAGATTTCCTTCCCTAAATGACATCAGTGAGCCAGATGGGTCTTTATGACAATCAACAACGATTTCATGGTCATCATTAAATTTTTTATTTCAGATTTTCATTCAATTCAGATTTCCCCATCTGCCATGGTGGGTTTAAAAGCTGTATCCGCAGATCAATACTCTAGGTCCCTGGATCTAGGTGAAAATACCACTGTACCTGTGCCTCGCCTGAGGAAACTCCTGCCCGAACGCTGGCAGCCAATCAGAGTTTGAAAACTCCCTAGTACCAGCAGTGCCACCAGGAGCAGGGGCCACTACCAGTACTACAATCAGATCTTCACAAGGGATCACCAGGGATCATCAATGGGCCACTAGAGAGAAATAAGTGGGGCAGGATGTGGAAATTACAAAGGAGCAGGGTGTTAATGAGGAAAAGTGAGGGGGTTGGCAGTAAGGTCAGGGGTGTGAACTCCTGTGGGTCCCTGTTCCTAGTGCCAGGCTCCTGGATCAGGGACAGGGTGCCCAAGGATGAGGGATCCCCCTCCAACCCCCCCCCCCCCCCCAGCCAGAAGATCACAGGTAAACCCAACTGGTTTTCCTGGGTGTTGTTCCTGCATGGCAAGTTCCCCACCAGCCATTGGTAGAATTCAAGCAGTGGTAGCATGAGACACTTATGCGGCGCTAAAGGGGGAGAAGGCTTCCATTTACCCTTCCTATCTGGAGCTTAATTGTAGAAAGTTGAAAAAGTAGGGCAGTGTCCAACTGCACCCTCTTGCATGATCAAATGGCGGCGCTTGTCTCCAAACTCACCTCCGAGGGGCATAAAATTCTGTCCCGTTTCTCTTCATCTGCTTTCTCTAAATAGGGTTTTTCAAATTGTGGGTTGCAACCTGCGGGTGATATGTGTGAGAGTCATGGATCGATTGGTCTCGCCGTTATCGTGGTGATTGCTGGGGAAGCACCAACCGCCGCTACAAGCTTTTTACATCGAGAATGGCGGCCACTGCCGCCTTTTAAATTGAGATAAATGAGGCTGTGCAGAGTCATCTGGCCAGAAGTGGCAGCAGAGAACAGGTCACGTGCCCTGTGTGACACACACTTGACATCAAGCGCCCTCGAGGTACATGCTTGTGGTACAAAATCACAGAGCAGCGTTGCATCCATTTTCCAGCTGTTGGAAAGCAAGGCAAGTGAACTGTGAAGATAATTGGTTTTCTTAAAAACAAGAGACAGCCAGAGACACAAATAGGCTCCAGGGCCTCTGATTAACAGCTTACAAAGAAGAAACTTAACTTGGGAACAAAGCAGTATTAAGATGATTTCTTGAGGTATGTTTTTGTCAATTGTGCCAATGCAAATAAGGATTGGATTTGATTTATTGTGCACTGAGGTGCAGTGAAAGGTGTTGTTCTGCGTACAGTCCAGACAGATCGTTCCATACATGAAAAAACATAGGATATATGATAAATATACAATGTAACTGCATAGACACAGAGAGCGGGTGAAGCATACAGAAGCATAGAACTACTCAGTAGGGAAGATGTTTGGAAGATCAGTTCAGTCCATAAAAGGGTCATTTAGCAGTCTGATGACAGTAGGCAAAAAGCTGTTTTTGAACCTGTTACTGCGTGCTCTCAGAATTTTGTGTCTCCTGCCCGATGGAAGAGGTTGAAAGAGAGAATAACCCGGGTGGGAGGGGTATTTGATTATGATGCCAGCTTGCCCAAGGCAGCGGGAGGTGTAGACAGAGTCAATGGATGGGAGGCGGGATCGCGCGATGGACTGGGCTGTATTCACAACTCTCTGTGGTTTCTTACGGTCTTTGGCCGAGCAGTTGCCATACTAGGCTGTGATGCAGCCAGACAAGGTGCTTTCTGTGGTGCATCTGTAAAAGTTGATAAGAGTCAGTGTGGCCTTCCAAATATCCTGGGCGGGATTCTCCAATTCGGCAGCAGAGTGTCCACGCTGTCGGAAACGCCATCGCGTTTCACGACGGCTTGAACAGGCTGCTGGGAGTACCGATTCTAGCCCCTACAGAGGCCAGCACAGCACTGGAGCAGTTCGGAGAATCGCGTGCTGGCGTCGGGTCGGCGTGGCCCGGTTGCGGGGATTCTCCAGCCTGGCCCCGGGCTGGGAGAATCTCACCCCCTTAGTTTCCTGAGGAATTATAGGCGCAGTTGTGCTTTCTTAGTCACAGCATCGACATGGGTGGACCAGGACAGATTATTGGTGATGTGCATACCTAGGAATTTGAAGCTGTCAACCATCTCCACCTTGGCACCAATGATGCAGACCAGGGTGTGCACAGTACTTCGCTCCCTGATGTCAATGACCAGCTCCTTAGTTTTGCTGACATTAAGGGCGAGATTGTTGGCGTTGCACCACTCCACTAAGTTCTCTGCCTCCCTCCTGTATTCTGACTCACTGTTGTTTGTGATCCAACCCACCATGGTCGTGTCATCACCAAATTTATAGATGGAGTTGGAGCCAAATGGTGCTGCATAGTCGTGTGTTTATAGAGAGTATAGTAGTGGGCTAAGTACGCAGTCTTGCGTGGCCCTGGTATTGAGGACTATCGTGGAGGAGGTTTTGTTGTTTATCCTTACTGATTGTGGTCTATGGGTCAGGAAGCTGAGGATCCAGTTGAAGAGGAGGAACCAAGTCCTAAGTTTTGGAGTTTTGATATGAGTTTGGCTGGGATTATGGCATTGAATACGGAGCTGTAGTCAATGAACAAGAGTCTGACGTAGGAGCCTTTGTTGTTGAGATGCTCCAGGGATGAGGGTAGGGCCAGAGAGATGGTGCACGCTGTCGACTGGTGTGCAAATTGCATTCTGGAAGCATGGAGCTGAGGTGTCTCATGGCCAACTTCTTGAAGCACTTCACAATGATAGAAGTCAAGTCCACTGGACGGTAGCCGTTAAGGTACATTCCTGGTTTTTCTTTGGCACAGGTATGATAGTGATCTTCTTTAAGCAGGTGGGACCTCAGAATGGAATGGGGAGAGGTTGAAGACATCCACAAACACATCCGCCAGTTGGTCTGTGCAGAATCTGAGTGCATGACCAGCGACTCCGTCAGGACCTGTTGCTTTCCAAGGGTTCACTTTCAAGAAGGTCGATCTGACTTTGGAAGCGGTGACGGTAGGGTGGGTGTGTCCGAGGCTGCTGGGGCAGTTGACAATAGTTTGTTGATTACTGCTCGAACCAAGCATAGAATGCATTTAGCTCAAGGAGGCGTGTCCTGCTGCTGGAGATTCTACCCGGCTTTGCTTTGTAGCCCGTTATGTTGTTTAAGCCTTGCCACAACCGACGAGAGTCCATGTCATTAGCTTAGTCTGGTATTGTCTTTTGGCATTCCTGATGGCTTTGCGGAGGTCATACCTGGATTTCTTCTCTAGGTCAGGAGCGCCTACCTTGAACGCCTCAGACCTGGCCTTCAGTAGGGAGTGAATCTCCCGATTAAACCATGGTTTCTGGGTCGGGAACGTACGTACTATCTTCTTTGGCACGTAATCTTCTACTCATTTGCTGATGACGTCTGTGATGGTGGTGGCATACTCGTTTAGGTTGGCCGCTGAGTTCTTCAATATGGAGCAGTCCACTGACTCCAAACAGAGGCATAGGAGCTCTTCTGTTGCCTTGGTCCAGAATTGCACGACCTTCTTAACCGGATTCTCCCGCTTAAGTTTCTGCTTGTATGCCATGAGAAGGAGCATCTTCTTATGGTTCAATTTTCCAAAGTGCGGTCGGGGGATGGATCGGTATGTGCCCTTGATTATTGTGCAGCAGTGGTTGAGAGTATTGGTGCCCCTGGTGGGACAGGAGATGTGTTGGTGGAATTTCGACAGTACACTCTTGAGGTTGAACAGGTTGAAGTCCTCGGCCACGATGAACAAGGCCTCCGGGTATTCTGTTTTATTGTTATTTATAGCGGCGTACAATTTATCAAGTGCCTTCTTCACTTCCGCCTGGGTGGGATGTGGACCGCCATGATGATGGCAGAAGTGAACTCACGTGGACGGTAGTAGGGGTGGCACTTCACAGTCAGGTTTTCCAGGTTCGTGGAGCAGCAGTTCACCAGGGTTGCCACATCCGAGCACCAGATTTGATGAGGAGGCAAACCCCACCACCCTTTGCTTTGCCTGATGATGCCGTGCGGTCCGGTGTATTGAGAAGCCATCAGGTTGTGTGGCACAGTCCAGTAAGGCAGGGGTGAGTCATGTCTCCGTGAAACAGAACACACAGCAGTCTCTTACTTCACCCTGAGAGGTTTGTCAAGCATTAAACTCGTCCAGCTTGTTTTCGGTCGCTTGGACATTTACCAGGAGTATGCTGGGGAGAGGAAACTTGAAACCACGTTGTTTTAGTCTCATCTGCAGACCGCCACTTGCTCAGTCGGCAGCTGTTTCTGGATGGTCCTGGGATCCAATGTGAGAGGTCTGACCTTGTGGAAGGTATGTGATTGCGTCTGGTGGAGTCCAACGCGCTGGTTGTGATTTCGGGGTCACCGGGGGAATTGGCCACAGTACTCCAATTGTAGCCATATCAGAGTTTTATGAAGGGTCTTCATAATTTCCTTACTCTGGCTCTCTCTATTCCTCTGGTTATAAAGATTGAATCCCATCCCAGGACTTGATAGCCAGGAAATGTGCATTTATTTTTTTTGAAAATCTTTTTATTGGCTTTTCTCATATTTATAAACAGTTGTTACTTATATACATTATATTTTTCTTGCCCGCACCAATTTGCTTTATTTTACAGAGGTTTGTTTTGTCCTTCATTTGACTAACTGTATGTACATTTTGCTGCCCGCTGGTTGTGCATTCCTTTGGCTTTTCATCTTTTTTTTTTCTTCCCTGGCTTACTCCTCGTTGCTGGCCTCGAACAGGTTTTGGAACTGACAAACTGCCCCCAAGTATCCAGGAAACCTTCCTCTATCCCTTGGATGGCGTACTTAATCTTCTCCAGGTGGAGAAATTCCGAGAGGTCAGTGAGCCAGTCGAAATGTGCATTTATAATGTGGTCAAGCAGGTTAATTATCAACCTAAAAATTCTTCTAATATTCACCAATGGCCAGATGGTAAGAGTGGGAGAGATTCCCGTTCAACCAAGTGATGGAAAGTATGTTGCAGCCTTTACCATTTCTCTCCAATAGCACCAGGCTTGGACTCCTCGACTGATATGTTTCACCTACAATCTGTCCTGCCACCTGCAATGACTTATATAACATACAATCTCAGGCCTCTCTGTTCCTGAATACCCTCTATTGCGTCTCCTGTTACTACCTGACAAATTGTGTCACTGTGCCCTTCTCTGCATTAACTTTGGGATGGCAACATAAGAAGCATTTATCGTAAACTCATAAAATGGTTAAAGCACAGAAAGATGCCATTCAGCCCATCGAGTTTGTGCTGGCTCTCTGCAAGAACAATTTAGCTAGTTCCATTCCCTCCCCTTTTCCCATCGCTGGTATTTACTCAATTCCCTTTTCAAAGCCAGGATTGAATCTGCCTCCGCCACACAGTCAGGTAATCACGCACTAATGACTCGAAAGTGAAGAGCTTCAGCTTCAAAGATCTAATCCATATAACGGAAGACCCTCAGTCAGGAAAGCATTCTTGTAAACCCTTTTTGCACCCTTCATATGCTTCCTACAGAACAGTGTCCAGAATGGAAACAATGATCTAGTTAAGACCAAACCAGTGTCTTATAAAAGGGGCTGGTTTAGCACAGTGGCCTCAACAGCTGGCTCGTGATGCAGAACAAGGCAGCAGCACAGGTTCAATTCCCGTATCGGCCTCCCCAAACAGGCGCCAATTATATAGGACCTTAGTGAGGCCACACCTGGGACATTATGTGCAATTTTGGTCTCCTTATCTGAGGAGCAATGCTCTTGCTTTCGAGGGAGTGTAGCAAAGGTTTACCAGACTGATTCCTAGGATGGCAGGACTGACATATGAGAGATTAAGTCACTTAGGATTGTAATTGCTGGTTTAGTACACTGGGCTAAATAGCTGGCTAAATATGCCTTGTCATACAGAACAAGGCAGCAGCGCAAGTTCAGGTGCCAGAATGTGGCAACTAGGGGCTTTTCACAGTAACTTCATTGAAACCTATTTGTGACAATAAATTATTATTATCACAAGATCTTTGATTTTGTATTCTTCTCCCTGGATTTCTTCTGCCTTTTCATCCATTTTTGTAGCTGGAACCCTTTAATCTTCAATAATTTGTGCAAATATATCTCCAGGTCCCTCCAGCTCTGTGCCGCCTTTAGAATTGTAACCTTTATTTTAAATTGCCTGCCTTCATTCTTCCGACCAACATGTATCACTGCACACTTCTCTGCATTAAATGTCATCGGCTATATATCTGCCCATTCCTTTTGCCCTCTCAAAATTTATCACGCAGCTCCTTATAGTTGACAATGCTTCCAAGTTTTGTGACATCTGCAAATGTTGAAATTATATCCTGCACACACACAAGTTTAGGTAATTAATATACATCAAGAAAAACTGTATCAACCCCTGAGGGATACCACTGATACCCACCTGCAGCCCACAAAACATTTGTCCACCCTTACTCTCAGTTGCCTGTCTCTCAGCCAACTTTTAGCTGAGCTGTTGCTGACTCTTATATTCCATAAGGTGCTTTAACTTTGCTGGCAAACGTATTGTGTGTCATTTTATCAAGCGCCTTTTGAAAGTCTCTTTGCACCACATCAACCGCATTACCCTTCTCAACCTTCCTTGTTATCTCATCAAAATACTCAATCAAGCATGATCCACTTCACCCACCTCATTCCCCAGAATCTGGTCCAGTAATGACATCTTCATTGTACAGCCACAAACATATTGATCAAGGAAATTCTCCTGAATACATTTCAAAAACCCGTCTTCTTCCCTACACTACTACTATACCAGCTTATAATATTATTCATATCCCCTCATTATTATTATTCTACTACTATTGCATCTCATTGTGTTTTCTCTGCAAATTTACTCCTGCTGGTGACCGAGAAAATTCCCGGTAATAATAATCATAATCTTTATTATTGTCACAAGTAGGCTTACATTAACACTGAAATGAAGTTACTATGAAAAGTCCCTTGTCACCATATTCCGGCGCCTGTTCGGGTACATGAAGGGAGAATTCAGAATGTCCAAATTACCTAACAGCACGTCTCTCGGGACTTGTGGGAGGAAACTGGAGTACTCGGAGGAAACCCACAGGGAGAACGTGCAGACTCCGCACAGAGAGTGACCCAAGCCAGGAATCGAATCTGGGACCCTGGTGCTGTGAAGTAGCAGTGCTAACCACTGTGCTACCATGTGCACATGCAATGGCATCCCTACTGTTACTTAAATGTAATAGCAGTGCTATTGTTTCTTACTGAGAGTTCATCAATCAAACAATATAAACAATAAATTTAGCATTATGCCATTGTGAGAAAAAGGAAGACATTTTTCACTGGGCACTTGAAATGCAATGTTCCAATGCCCACCGTCTCTCACCTCAATAAATATGAAACAAACAAGAATAACTTGTTAAACCTATTTAGATCAGCATATTTTTGCCTCAGTTATCCGAGACAATAGAATTAAAGCAGTTGTACCAAGAGAAAGTAACAATTCATGTAAAAAATTAACACATACTCCTAATTTGTCAAGTGATTACGATTCACAGAACAACAGTACTATCATATACATTAATTTCCACGAGATAACTTATACCTGAAAGAAGTATCATTTTATCTCTATTCTCAATGGGGAGAGTGCTCATTTTAAACCATACCAGGAGTAACACCCAATCTCACAAGCTTTACTGTAGATGGGATAGGTTAAAATTGCACTTAAATGTTAAGAGAATAATAAAAATAAAACTGCAAAGGCGTTCTGTGGAATTAAGTAAGACCAAGTTCTGCATTTTGGTTGTGGTGTAAGCAGTCAGTATTTTTGAAAGGCTAACCAAGATTTCCAAAGATATGAAGCCACATTAGAACATAGAACATACAGTGCAGAAGGAGGCCATTCGGCCCATCGAGTCTGCACCGAACCATTTAAGCCCTCACTTCCACCCTATCCCCATAACCCAATAACCCCTCCTTTTTTTAAATTATAAATTTAGAGTACCCAATAGATTTTTTCCAATTAAGGGATAATTTAGCATGGCCAATCCACTGAGTTTGCACATCTTTGGGTTGTGGGGGTGAAACCCACGCAAACACAGGGAGAATGTGCAAACTACACACAGACAGTGACCCAGAGCCGGGATCGAACCTGGGACCTCGGCGCCGTGAGGCTGCAAGGCTAACCCAATGCGCCACCATGCTGCCCCCAATAAACCCTCCTAACCTTTTTTGGTCACTAAGGGCAATTTATCATGGCCAATCCACCTAACCTGCACGTCTTTGGACTGTGGGAGGAAACCGGAGAACCCGGAGGAAACCCACGCACACACGGGGAGGATGTGCAGACTCCACACAGACAGTGACCCAAGCCGGGAATCGAACCTGGGACCCTGGCGCTGTGAAGCCATAGTGCTAATCACTAGTGCTACCATGCATTAAAGGAATAGTTTTGCACTTTCAATTTCTTCTTTTGTCGCTCAGTAAAGAAGTTGACTTGTTAATGGGAAACCTCTTTCTATATACAACACAATTCTTTTAGCAATTATGGGCAGTGATTCAGTTCAAGTGCATAATAAATGTAATCAAATATACTTTTCTGTATCCAATAATAATAATCTTTATTGTCACAAGTAGTCTTACATTAACACTGAAATAAAGTTATTGGGAAAAGCCCCAAGTCGCCACATTCCGCACCCGCCCGTGTAGACAGAGGGAGAATTCAGAATGTCCAAATTAACTAACAGCACGTGTTCCAGGAGTTGTGGGAGGAAACCGGAACACCTGGAGGAAACCCACACAGACACAGGGAGAACGTGACACAAAGAACTGTGAACTACAGCAATATTTTAACAGTAGAACAAGGCAAACAGTGATAGTACAAAACAGATTTTACTGAAAATTGGATAGTAGAGATGACACCATTGTAAAGGTAGCATTGAGGGCCACACAATATACTATGGTGGTCCCTAGACTCATTTTAACCCTCTCCTTTTCCATCACATCACGTATGTGCCAATTGTCAGTATTCTGCAGTTCACTCAGAATGGCCCCTATTCCCTCCCCCCTGCCTCCACAACATTCCCCATCCCATTCATAACTGAGGCCAGCGGCTAAAAGGCAAAATCCCCCTCTCATCTCAATGCTGCTGTACTGGCATGTCTTTCCCACATGTGCTCTTCACATAAAGGGCACACATTTCAATAAGATTGTATCATGTGCAAAGATAGATACGATACAACTTTAGAATTTCCAGCTAAGGAGTAAAAAAAATACATTTTTGTTTAGCGCCCCTGTAATCTTTCTTCTGGGTTACATGAAGTAGTGTCCAACAGATTAATCTTAAATTTATAGAGGCTCCAGAGAAATCTTAGAGGTTGAGAGCCATTTGTGTTGCATAGATTTGTATTTATCATTGAGCGGAAATCAGGGAATAATCCTCCAGCTATGTCACCCCACTGTAAAGTGAGCCTTAGATTTAAATGCAAATTTAAATTTTTGTATGATCTCCATAGAGACTATTGACATTTAAAGATAAATTTGGACACCCAGTTAGTTAGTGAAATATTGAACTTACAAGATCGCACAGTTTAAAAGCAAATGAGTTTTATTAATAAGAATCAAGGAAAACAAATATTAGCAAAAAAACTCTTTCAAGTAATTTCTTGTACTTTTAATCTCTCTCTGCCTTCTTCAAGCTATCTGTTTGTTTTTAATATGAGGGTTAAAGGAGATCGCTTCCTCTCGCTCCAAGCTATGCAAATATTCCAGTTTGTTTTCCCCTCACAAACTCCGTCTCAAAGCTGAGTGTGAGCTCCCACCCACATTTTTCAAGGGGAACAATAAAGTTCATAATTTTCTCTGCTTAAGGTGCAGGCCTGATTAATTTTACCTCTGTTGCTTCCTTTGATGCTCAGCAAGCTGGAATCTGAAATGACAATACAAAGCTGAACTACTTGATTCTATGAACAAACATATAGAGCAAACACATAGAGATGAATTTCAACAAACACAACTCTTTAGCATAGGTTGGAGGCTTGGGCAGAGAAATGGCAAATGGAGTTTAATCCAGACAAATGTGAGGGAATGCATTTTGCCCAAGGGTCTTATCATGACCGATACAGGCATGGAGGGCCGAAGAGCCTGTTCCTTTGCTGTATGGTTCTTTGTTCTCTTTCGTCTTTGTTCCCTAACCTGGTACCATTTTATGACTTTCTTCTGTAACCCTGCACATCTTCCTTCACAGATAACAGTCCAATTCCATTTTTAATGCCTCAATTGAACCTGTCTCCACCATAGTCTCAGGCAGTATATTCCGGATCTTAACCACTCATCTGATGTCGTCATTGCTTCTTTTGTCCAACTAATTTAAATGACTGGTTCTCATTTTGGCAGTGGCACAACAGTAAATCATTCAGCCTGAAGGAACGTCCTTCGACAGTGTATAAGGGGGGTGATCAGCTGCCAACCTGATGAGGAAGCTCTCTGATTGGGAGTGGACATGTTTGCAACAGGAATAATGCCATCGATCCTAACTTTGATTCCTTGCAGAGGAACTCTTGCTTTTTCTGATCCAACTGCCACCTTCCACTCAGTTCCACTGCTTAAAACTGTAGTCAGCTCCCAGTGATGTCATTGCATTCCCATGCATAGGTTAAAAAAGACCCCGGTGGTTTTGGGCAGTTTTCCTTTTTGCTCAGTTTTCTACCAGGCAGGTATGTAGTGTTAAAATGTAAAGGTTCTTGAAAATTACTCTACACAACTTAAAAGAAAAAGAAGCAATCGAACAGTTTTGTACCTCTCTATTTATCATAGAATTTACAGTACAGCAGGAGGCCATTCGACCCATCGAATCTGCACCGGCTCTTGGAAAGAGCACCCTACCCAAGGTCCACACCTCCACCCTATCCCCATAACCCAGTAACTGCACCCAACATTTAAGGGCAATTTTGGACACTAAAGGCAATTTTAGCACGGCCAATCCGCCTAACCTGCACATCTTTTGGACTTTGGGAGGAAACCGGAGCACCCGGAGGAAACCCACGGACACACGGGGAGGATGTGCAGACTCCGCACAGACAATGACCCAAGCCGGAATCGAACCTGGGACCCTGGAGCTGTGAAGCAATTGTGTTATCCACAATGCTACCGTGCTGCCCTATTGGCGCACAACACAAATAATGTCTTGGCAGCATAATTGCAGCACCTGTCACACCATATTAAAGGAACTTGTTGGGGGTAGATGTTTGTATTGTAATTGCCACTAGAATATAAATTGACTTTTAAAAACGAATTTATGGGATGTGGGTATCACTGCCTAGGGCAGCAATTATTGTCCATTCTTATAATTATAATAATAATAATTTTTATTGTCACAAGTAGGCTTACATTAACACTACAATGAAGTTACTGTGAAAAGCCCCGAGTCGCCACATTCCGGTGCCTAATCAGGTACATAAGAGGAAGAATTCAGAATGTCCAAATTACCTAACAGCACGTCTTCCGGGAGTTGTGGGAGGAAACCGGAGCACCCGGAAGAAACTCACGCAGACACAGGGAGAACGTACAGACTCCACACAGACAGTGACCCAAGCCAGGAATTGAACCTGGATCCTGGAGCTGTGAAGCAACAGTGCTACCCACTGTGCTACCATGCTGCCCGTTGAGAAGATGGTGGTGAGCTGCCAGCTTCAACTGTTGCAGTCAATGTGTTGTATGTACACCCACAGTGCTGGTGAGCAGGGAGCTCCAGGATCTTGACCCAGTGACAATGAAAGAATGGCGATACATTTCCAAGTCAGGATGGTAAGTGGCTTGGAGGGGGGCTACAAACCTGCACCAGTGGACGTTGCTCACTTTTATATGAATAATATTCTCAGGTATGCGATTGAATATGGATAAAAGTGAAAAAAAAGGAAGAGAAGAGCAGAAATTTCTAAAACAGAATAGCCTGGATTTATCCCTGTCAATATTAGCTGACAGACACTTCCTGACCTTGCATGATATTCTTCCATTCACATTAGTTGTAGAATCGTTTAAAAAACAAATGAAGACAATCCATTGAGAAATGTCTCATCCTTGCCCTTGCCATCTCCAGAATTGATCATTCTGATGCTCTCTTGATCAGCCCTCCATCCTGCACACGTGAACTCTTTTCTTATCTGGTACCGGGTTTCGCTGGCCCATCATCTATGCCCTTGCTGAATACATTAATTCATGGTCTCCAATTACATATTTTTATCATTGTGTT
Organism: Scyliorhinus torazame; assembly: GCF_047496885.1. Classification (NCBI taxonomy): domain Eukaryota; kingdom Metazoa; phylum Chordata; class Chondrichthyes; order Carcharhiniformes; family Scyliorhinidae; genus Scyliorhinus; species Scyliorhinus torazame. Next base: position 271,844,740 of record NC_092709.1, read on the forward strand.
TCAAATCTATTTCTATAACCTCCTCAAGTCTTACAACCACACCCCACCCCCGCTCCCAACCACTACCACCATTCCAACCTTTCTGACCCTCTCACTTTGGCCTCCTTTGCATTGCTTCCTTTATTTTCTTCGGCACTGACTTCTAGATATGTAGATAAGACACTATAAATGTAAGTTCTTCATTCAAATAAATCCCCTATTCCTGTCTGCTTCATAGGCTTCAGCATTCACGCAGGCTCTTAAGTTGGGTCTGTGCGTTGAATATTGTCATCAGTGCCAATTGATGTTGTCTGACAGGAGGTGCATTTGCCTCAGGACATTAGGCAGTCTATGTCACTTTCTACTCTGTAGGTGAGTGGAATTATTGATAGATCCAGTGGAAACTCTACAGATGCAAATTCACGTTGTTTTGGAAAGTACCTAGATTGTAAGAAACTAGTTCAATTATTGTACTTTCTATTATTAATGCAAAAGGATCAATGTGCCTTTGATAATGAGATTATAATAAATGATAAATTCTAGCAATTGATGAGTAATGGGAAATGAATTTTGAGCATGATTTTCCACTGGCTCATCAATTTGAATCAAGGTCCGTCAATCAGTCTAACTCAGTTAACAGCAGCTAGATGACTTTCATCATAATATTCCTAATACTCATTTCCTAATTGAACAGCATTTGAAAAGCATATTAAACAGATTAAACATTCAGATTAACATGCATTTCATCGCAGTTTGAAAATATTAATTCAGATGTAGCTAACTCTGCTAACACAACACTTTTGAAGACCTTTCATTGCTATTCTATACTTTTTTATCAGATCTTTTTGTTGGTGTTGAAAATAGTTAAACAACCGAGCTGTTAAAATATCTACCATTAAAGAAAGTCTGACGTAAGTTTTATTCAGGGGCCTTCATTATTTGGATTGAAGTATCTCTGTATTAACTGAACAGATGGTATAACTGCTTGTGAACTCACCCCCTCAGGGTAAAGTCTAACACAGACCCAGCAAAGTCATCTGGTTCCCTCCTTTGTTCTGAATGGATGGCTGCATACCCTTGCAGGATTCTTTCATGAAGCAGCAATCAGCCACTGTAAAGTTGTTTTCTACTGCAAACTGCAGTGTAAGATAAGACATAAACATCAAACCCACAGAAAATGAAATAACAAGAAGAAAGGTTGTAATAATATTTGCTTCGAAAATGGCCTTTACCAGTTTTCACATAAACCTGCTTTCAATTTGTGAAAAAGTCATTTTCTTTTTGTGTTCATTTGCCTTGGTGTGGGAAAAAGATTCAGACAGTTAAGGCAAAAGGAACTGAGGGACGCCAAAGAGAATTTTGGAAATTCAGAGCAGGTCAGCCAGCAGCATGATAAGGATGAGACTGAATGGATAGAATCAATTTTGATGAAGATGGGTTGAGTTCCGGTGAAGCAGTCACACTCAAAACGTTACTTGCTTTCCACTTTCATATTCTGACTGATTGCTTTGACTTCTGAAAATGTTCTGCTTATTTTGGAATTTTAGCAATTCTACCCAAAGGAGGAGTCTAGAATTAGAAAGCATAGGTTTAAGGTAAGAGGGGAGAGATACAAAAGAGACCACAGGGAAATTTCTTCACACAGAGGGTGGTGAGCATCTGGAATGGGCTGCCAGAGGCAGTGGTAGAGGCAGGTACGATTTTGTCTTTTAAAAAGCAGTCAGACAGTTACATGGGCAGGGTGGGTATAGAGGAATGTGGGCCAAATGCGGGCAAGTGGGACTAGCTTAGTGATAGAAACTGGGTGGCATGGGCAAGCTGGGTCGAAGGGTCTGTTTCCATGCTGTAAACATCTATGATCTATGACTGCTATAAACAAATATGTGCATGTATACAATACAGCTTTAAATGCAAACCTTTAGTGTAAACCTTGAACAGTGTATACTATGTCATCAAAACTTTGGGGTGTACCAGGCCACTGACGTATATTGCTATGCACTTTTACTCATTTTAACAGTAATATTGTGAAATCTTACCTGGAATGATGCTTTATGACTCAGTTGAATAGAACCATGGATGTTTACAGTGCAGAATAAAACATTCAACCCATTGCATTTGGGCTGTCTTTGCGAGAGCATCTGAAACTAGTTTCATTGCCTGCTATCTCCCCATATTTTGCTACAAATACATATCCTTTCTGCTGCAAGCACTTCCCATAACAAATATATCTTGCTGTTAACTGCTTTTTTAAAAATACTTTCATGGGATGTGGGCATTGCTGGCAAGGCCAGCATTTCTTGCCCATCCATGATCGCCCTTGAGTTGAATAACTTGCAGAGGGCAGTTAAGAATCAATCATATTGCTATGGGTCTACTGTCACATGTTGACCAGACCAGTAAGAATGGCAGATTTCTTTCCCTAAAGTGCATTAGTAAACCAGATGGCTTTTTACGACAATCAATGGCACTTCTATTACTGGGACTAGCTTTGAATATTAATAAATTGAATTTTTTAATTAGTTAATTGAATTCAAACTCCACCAGCTGCCATAAGACCGTAAGACATAGGAGCAGAACTAGGTCATTCAGCCCATCGAGTCTGTTCCGCCATTCGATTGTGACTAATATGTTTCTCATCTCCAATCTACTGCCTTTTCCCTCTAACCCCTGATCCCCTTATTACTCAAGAACCTATCTATCTCTGTCTTAAAGACACTCAATGGCCCCGGAGCCTGCTGCGGCAATAAGTTCCACAGATTCACCACCCTCTGGCTGAAGAAATTCCCCCTCATTTCAGTGTGAAAGGATAATACCTTCAGTCTGAGATTGTGCCCTTGGTTTCTAGCTTCTCCTACTTGTGGAAACATCTTCTCCACTTCCAGTCTATCTCGTCCTCTCAATATTCTGCGAGTTTCAATGAGATTCCCTTCATCCTTCTAAACTCCATTGAGTACAGACTCAGCGTTGTTATCTGCTCCTCATATGACAGACTTCATTCCCGGAATCATTCTTGTGAGCCTCCTCCGGCTCCCCACTAAGGCCAGCACATTCTTCCTTAAATACGGGACCCAAAACCGCTCACAATATTCCAAATGGGGTCTGACCAGAACCTTATACAGCCTCAGCAGTATATCCCTGCTCTTATATTCTAACCCTCTCGAAATGAATGCTAACATTGCACTTGCATTCCTAACTGCTGACTGAACATGCATGTTAACCTTAAGAGAATCCTGAACTAGGACTCCTAAGTAGTTTGTGCTTCAGATTACAGATGCCTTTCCCCATTTAGAAAATAGTCTATGCCTCTATTTTCCTACCAAAGTGCATAACTTCACACTTTTCCACATTATATTCCATCTGCCACTTCTTTGCCCACTCTCCTATCCTGTCCAAGTTCTTCTGCAGCCCCCCTGCTTTCTCAATACTACCTGTCCCTCTACAGATCTTTGAATCATCTGCAAACTTAGCAACAATGCCCTCAGTTCCTTCTTCCAGATGGTTAATATATGTAGTGAATAGTTGTGGTCCTCCTACTGACCCTGCAAAACACCACTAGTCACCAGCTGCCATCCTGAAAAAGACCCATTTATCCTCACTCTCTGCCTTCTGCCAGTCAGCCAATCCTCTTTCCATACCAGTACCTTGCCCCAAACACCATGGGTTCTTATCTTATTTAGCAGCCTTCTGTATGGCACCTTGTCAAAGGTCTTCTGGAAATCGACTGGTTCTCCTTTGTCTAACTGTTTCGTTATCTCCTCAAAGAATTCTAACAGATTTGCCAGGCATGACCTTCCCTTGATGAAGCCGTGCTGATTCAGCCCTATTTATCATGAACATCCAAATACTCCGCAATACCATCCTTAATAATGGACTCTAAAATCTTATCAATGACCAAAGTCAGGCTAACTGGCCTATAATTTCCTTTCTTCTGCCTCCCTCCCTTCTTAAACAGGGGTGTTAAATTAGCTATTTTCCAGTCCTCTGAGACCCTCCTTGCCTCCAGTGATTGCTGAAAGACCACCACCAATGCCTCCACAATCTCCTCAGCTATTTCCTTCAGACTATTCAGCTTCTCCTTAGTGATGGGCACCACACTCACCACTGCCCCCTGACACTCTTGAAGTTCTGATATGCCATTGATGTCTTCCACCGTGCAGACTGATGCAAAATACCTCTTCAGTTTGTCTGCCATTTCTTTGTTCCCCATTACTACTTCTCCAGACTCATTTTACAGTGGTCCAATGTTCATCCTTGCCCATCTCTCACCTTTTATATATAAAAAAAACTTTTGCAATCTTCTTTTATATTACTAGCTAATTTACACTCATATTTCATCTTCTATTCCCTTATTACTTTTTTAAATTGTCCTCTGCTTGCTTTTAAAGGTTTCCTAATCCTCTGGCTGCCCACTAACCTTGCCACATTGTATGCTTTTTCTTTTTCTTTTCTGCTGTCCCTTGCTTCCATTGTCAGCCATGGATGTCTCAGCCTCCCCCTGAGCATTTTTCCTCCGCCTTGGGATGAATTTCTGTTGTATCTCCTGAATAACCCCTCAAAACTCCTCCCATTGCTGTTCCACCATCTTCCCTGTTAGGCTCCCATTCCAATCAACTCTGGCCAGCTCCTCCCTCATTAGTTCCCTTTATTTAATTGTAATACTGTTACATCTGATTCCAACTTCTCCCTCTCAAACTGCTATCATATTGTGGTCACTCTGCCCTGGGAGTTCATTCACCTTCAGTTCCCTAATCAAGTCTGCCTCATTACACATCATCAAATCCAGAATTGCCTGTTTCCTAGTGGACACAAGCTGCTCCAGAATACCATCTTGCAGACATTCCATTAATTCCTTTTCTTCGGATCTGCTACCAACCTAATTTTCCCAGTCCACCTGCATATTGAAGTCCCCTATGATTATTGTAATATTGTCTTTCTTATATGCTTTTTCTATCTCCTGATTTATTTTCTGCCCCACATCCTGACTACTACTGGGGGGGCCTGTACATAACTCCCATCAGGGTCTTCTTACCTTTGCGATTCTTCAACTCTACCCACAGAGATTCCATGCCTTCCGATCCTATATTGCGTCTTGCTATCGATATAATTTAATTTCCTATGAACAATGCAACCTTGCCCCCTCTGCCCATAGAACATACATTGCCGAAGGAGGCCATTCGGCCCATCGAGTCTGCACCGACCCACTTAAGCCCTCACTTCCACCCTATCCCCGTAACCCAATAACCCCTCCTAACCTTTTTGGACACTAAGGGCAATTTAGCGTGGCCAATCCACCTAACCTGCACGTCTTTGCACCCAGAGGAAACCCACGCAGACACGGGGAGAACGTGCAGACTCCGCACAGACAGTGACTCAGCGGGGTATCGACCTTGGTGCTGTGAAGCCACAGTGCTAGCCACTTGTGCTGCCATGCTGCCCACATCTGCCTGTCGTTTCGATAGGACACATATCCTTGGATATTTAGGTCCCATCCCTGATCCCCTTGCAGTCACATCTCTGTGATGCCCACAAAATCGTTACCACCAATTTCAATGTGCTCAACAAGCTCATTTACCTTGTTCCGTATACTGCGCGTATTTCGTTACAACACCCTCAGTCCTGCGTTAACCACCCCCACCCCCACCCCCCCCCACCCCCCATCCCATGCTCATAGTTGATCCCCTTACCTGCTTTGTCTGAAGTTAGATTATTGTTGCTATCCATATTGTCTGTTCTATTACTTTACTTACCTCTCTTGAGCCCTTCCGCCGATTTAAATAATTTAAAGTCCATATCATTAACCTGCACTCCTATCTTAACTTTAATCTTATTGACCCTGTGCCAATTAGCTTGTGGCTCAGGTAGTAATCTTGGGAGTAGCACCTTTTTGGTTCTGCTTTCTAGTTTAGCCCCTAACTGCTCATATTCCTTCAGCAGAACGTCTGTCCTTGTTCTACCTATGCAATTGGTACCTACATGGACCACAACAACTGGATCTTTACCCTCCTACTCCAGGTTCCTCTGCAGCCCAGATGAGATATCCCGAACCCGAGCACCAGGCAGGCAACACAACCTTTGGGATTCTCGATCCTGGTCACAGAGAACAGTGTCTGTGCCCCTAACTATACTAGACCCAATTACGACTACACTTCTTTTCTCTCCCCCCACTTGAATGGCTCCCTGTTCCAAGGTGCTGTGGTCAGTTTGCTCATCATCCCTGTAGTCCCCATTTCCGTCCACACAGGGAGCAAGAATCTCAAACCTGTTGGATAGGGACAAGTGCTGAGGCTCCTGTAACCCTACCTCCTGGATTCCTCTACCTACCTCACTCATAGTCACGCCTTCCTGTCCCTGACCACTGGCCGAATGCAAGGTGGTTAGTTAATCTAAGAGGTGTGTGGCATAGATACACACACGATGCTTTTATGATAAATTGAAGGTGCCATAACTGGGCAACAGCAGAGGTAAGGACATCAACAACATACTTTTCACTCCATCAGCACGTGTTAAGAAATTTCTCCTGAACTTTTTCCTCAGTGCATTTGTGATCATTTTAATTTGCCTATTTATAAACTTCACAATTCTAATCCATATTTTATGTCTGCACGTCTGTCAAGCCCTTCCGCTCTAACGCTCATTGCAGCCTGGCATAGACAAACATGGAGAAAAGAACAAAGTGGCAAGGTGTTGTGTGTGTGCCTGTCGTCACGTCAAGGCAGCACTTGAATAATTGTGACACCAAAGAGTCTGAGTAAAATTGAAGGCAATAAGAATCAGTGGAGCAGTCTTCTCCGTTCTTCCTCGTGCAAAGGAAGCTGGTCGTTGTTGTAAGCTTATCATTTTAACCCTGGGACATCACTGGAGGAGTTTCTCAGGATAGAGTCCTCGGTCCAACCATCTTCAGCTGCTTCATCAATGACCTCCCTTCCATCATGAGCTCAGAAATGGCATTGTTCACTGATGATTTCACAGATTTCCATACCATTTGCAACTCCTCAGATAAGAAAGCAATCTGTATACACGTGCAGCATGACCTGGGTAACATTCAGATTTGGGATGTTAAATGGAAAGCTACGTTCATACCAAGAATTGCCAGACATTGACCATGTTCAGCCAGAGAAAATCCAGCCACTTCCCCTTGACATTCAACAGCTTTATCGTTGCTGAATTCCCCCATTATCAACATCCTGGGGAGCTTATGACTAACCAGAAACATAACTGAACCAGCCACATGAAAATACTATGTCTTCAAGAGCAAGTCAGCAGTTGGAATTCTGTGGTAACTCAACTCCTGAATCTCCCAAAGACTGTTCACCATCTACAAGACATACGATACAAATGTGATAGAATACTCCCATTTGCCTTGATGAGTGCAACTCTAAATATACTTAAGGGGTGGGATTCTCAGTTGGCTGACGCCAAAATCAGGAAACGCGATTGGGTGGAGAATAGGTTCCGGCAGCAAAATCGTGTGGGCGCCGATTTGACGCCAAATTGCAATTCTATGTCACAGTGACAGCGGCATCAATGTGGTCTGAAATGCACGTACAGTAAACACTGTGTGCCGGGGCCTCCGTGATTTTCCGCCTCCGATGGGCCGTATTCCCTTGTGCTTTAAAAAAATCGTGAAACTGGTGTGGTGCCTGATGAGGTAGAGAGAGTGGTTACGGAAAGTGCCAAACATCGCCAGAGTTTGCTGACAGTTGTGCCGCTGGTCGGAGGGCTTCTGCCAGGGCTGGGGGGAGTAGTGGGCAGTGGCCAGGTGGTGAGCTGTGGACGGGCACAGAACACCATTGCTGCAGCCGGCAAGGAAGCCATTCAGCTGCGCACGCTGCTGACAGCCCACTGTGAACTTCGGTCCACAGGTCGTATAGGTATTCCCGCAGCCCACCACCCTAATTGCCCTCTGGCCCCAGCCAACCCATCAACTGTATGGGTGCGCTCCAGCACAACCAGTGCCATCTTGTTGGCTGGGATGAGTGTGTGTGGGGATTGTAAATGTGTATGCGACTGCAGCTTGTCAGCCTCCCGAGTGTCAATCACGGACCAGGTGAATCCCACACCATTTCTCATTGGAATTGATTGTGTTCCGCGTGTCGAAGGTGCTAGCCCTCCACTGTCACAGAATCAGTCCCGGTTCTGCGCCAGGTTTGCTGTCATGGAAGTCCACGAATCCTCCCCGCACGTCAAAATTTAGGGCTGGATTCTCTGATTTTGAGGCTATGTCTGGAGAAAGTGTCTAAGTTTACAATGCAAAAGGCGACGACGCTCCCGCAACAATGCTCCGCCCGGTGGGGGGGCTAGCAGCCGTGCCACGTAAAGCCCCCGGCTTTACCTACCGATACAGATGGAGAATTGAGGGTCCATGGCCGCGCATGCACACGGCGGCGACCAGCGGCGGCCGTGCCGTACAACATGGCGAAGGCTGCATGCGGACCCGGCCTGCCAGATAGTGCCCCCCTGCTCGTACACCAACTCGTACAAAGCAGCCTGCTGCATCATCACCACATTCACTACCTTAAACATTCATTCCCCCCAGTTGAGTTACAGTGCAGCAGAGTCCACAAGATGCACTGCAGCAATTTACAAAGCCTCCTTCCACACACTTTCTGTCATAATATACACCAGCAAATCATGGTGCAGACACACACTGATGGACACACAGTGGGACCAATCAACACACACAACACCGCAGCCAATCACCAGTGAGAGCACACGCACTATAAAGACAGGGTGCATCAGAGTTCTCGCTCATTCGAGTTGCAGCTAACTAGGAGGACAGAGCTTACAGCCTGTAACACAGACATTCACCATATGCTGAGTGCATCAACTGGTTAGGACAAGGCAAAGGTCTTTAGTTAAAGCTAGTATCATGTTAACCCACAGTCTGAGTATGTTAAACAGTGAATGATTCAATAAAATAGTGTTGCCCTATTTCAAGTGTTGGTGACCTGTATGTGTTCCACGTATCCAGAACACCCAACATATCATGATACCTGGAGTTGAGGGATATTTGCACTTTGTAGCGCACAAAGACTCCGTGAGACGAATAGAGTGAAGTCGATGAGGCTTTATTAAGCGTGTCTGTTCCCCAGCAGCCCGATAGTAAACTGGCATGCGGGGGAAGACACCAGCTTCTTATACTTCGCCTTCAGGGCGGAGCTTGAGGTCAACGGCCAACCAGGACCCGGGATCTGTCAGCCAATGACATTAGGGCTTCCAGTCCCACATGACCCCCAATACAAAACCCGGCGGGGTGATGCTTCGTATGGTGGTAAGGGTTTCCAGGGCTGGTCCTGGGAGGATAGAACAGTTACATGGTAGTACAGTATTGGACAGTTTCGTCCTGTTACAACTATTTACAGAGGGTATAGGTAAAACAAAATGTTCATTGAAAAGTCCACGAGTCGGTCGGGCGGTCTGGTCGTCCGTGTCGATCGCCTCGGCCCCGGCGGTGGTGGTGGTGCTTGTACCAGTGTTGTCGCCTCCGGGAGCCGCACGGTTTCAGCTGTCGGTGCAAAGGGGAGGGGGACTGGTCCTCCTGGGAAGGGGGCGGTCGCGGGGTGCGGCAGTGGCAGGAAGGGGGGCGGTTGGGTTGATGGTGTCGGGGGGGGTGTGCGTGGTGCCGGCGGGCGCCAGATCCCGCAGGGAGACCGTGTCCTGTCGGCCGTCGGGGTACTCCACGTAGGCGTACTGGGGGTTTGCGTGGAGGAGGTGAACCCTTTCGACCAACGGGTCCGCCTTATGTGCCCGCACGTGCTTTCAGAGCACGATGGGTCCTGGGGCCGCCAGCCAGGTCGGCAGCGACGTTCCAGAGGAGAACCTCCTAGGGAGGACAAGGAGACGCTCGTGAGGCGTTTGATTAGTGCTTGTACATAATAACGACCGGATGGAGTGGAGAGCGTCCGGGAGGACCTCCTGCCACCATGAAACTGGGAGATCCCTGAACCGTAGGGCCAGTAGGACGGCCTTCCAGACCGTGCCGTTCTCCCTTTCTACTTGCCCGTTCCCCCGGGGGTTGTAGCTGGTCGTCCTGCTTGAGGCTATGCCCTTGCTGAGCAGGAACTGGCGCAGCTCGTCACTCATGAAAGAGGACCCCCTGTCGCTGTGGACGTATGCGGGGTAACCGAACAGCATGAAGATGCTGTTCAGGGCTTTAATGACTGTGGCCGCGGTCATGTCGGAGCAGGGAATGGCAAAAGGGAAGCGGGAGTATTCGTCCACTACATTAAGGAAATATGCGTTGCGGTCGGTGGAGGGGAGGGGCCCTTTGAAATCGAGACTGAGGCGTTCAAAGGGGCGGGAAGCCTTAATCAGGTGCGCTCCATCTGGCCTGAAAAAATGCGGCTTGCATTCCGCGCAGATGTGGCAGTCCCTTGTGACTGTACGGACCTCTTCTAAAGAGTATGGGAGATTGCGGGACTTGATGAAGTGGTAAAACCGAGTGACCCCCGGGTGGCAGAGGTCCTCGTGGAGGGTTTGGAGGCGGTCAATTTGTGCGTTGGCACATGTGCCGCGGGATAGGGCATCGGGCGGCTCGTTCAGCTTTCCGGGCCGGTACAAGATCTCATAGTTGAAGGTGGAGAGCTCGATCCTCCACCTTAAGATCTTGTCATTTTTAATCTTGCCCCGCTGTGCATTATCGAACATGAAGGCTACCGACCGTTGGTCAGTGAGGAGAGTGAATCTCTTGCCGGCCAGGTAATGCCTCCAATGTCGCACAGCTTCCACTGTGGCTTGGGTTTCCTTTTCCACTGAGGAGTGGCGGATTTCTGAGGCGTGGAGGGGTCGGGAGAAGAAGGCCACGGGTCTGCCCGCTTGGTTAAGGGTAGCCACTAGAGCTACGTCGGAGGCGTCGCTCTCGACCTGGAAGGGGAGGGACTCGTCGATGGCGCGCATCGTGGCCTTTGCAATGTCCGCATTGATGCGGCTGAAGGCCTGGCAAGCCTCTGTCGACAGAGGGAAGGTCGTGGTCTGTATTAGGGGGCGGGCCTTGTCTGCGTACTGGGGGACCCACTGGGCGTAGTACGAAAAGAACCCCAGGCAGCGTTTCAGGGCTTTTGAGCAGTGCGGGAGGGGAAATTCCATGAGTGCGCGCATACGTTCGGGGTCGGGGCCTATTATCCCATTGCGCACTATGTAGCCCAGAATGGCTAGCCGATCGGTGCTAAAAACGCACTTGTCCTCGTTGTACGTGAGGTTCAAGGCTTTGGCGGTCTGGAGGAATTTTTGGAGGTTGGCGTCGTGGTCCTGCTGATCGTGGCCGCAGATGGTTACATTGTCGAGGTACGGGAACGTGGCCCGTAACCCATGTTGATCACCCATTCGGTCCATCTCCCGTTGGAAGACCGAGACCCCGTTTTGACGCCAAAAGGGACCCGTAGGAAATGGTATAATCGCCCGTCTGCCTCGAAGGCTGTGTACTTGCGGTCACTTGGGCGGATGGGGAGCTGATGGCAGGCGGACTTGAGGTCCATGGTGGAGAAGACTTTATACTGGGCAATCCGATTGACCATGTTGGATATGCGGGGGAGAGGGTACGCGTCTAGTTGTGTGTACCTGTTGATGGTCTGGCTATAGTCAATGACCATCCTTTGTTTCTCCCCTGTCTTCACTACTACCACCTGCGCTCTCCAGGGACTATTGCTGGCCTGGATTATGCCCTCCTTTAGTAGCCGCTGGACTTCGGACCGAATGAAGGTCCGGTCCTGGGCGCTGTACCGTCCGCTCCTAGTGGCGACGGGTTTGCAATCCGGGGTGAGATTCGCAAACAAGGACGGGGGTTGCACCTTGAGGGTAGCGAGGCCGCAGATAGTGAGTGGGGGTATGGGGCCGCCGAATTTAAACGTAAGTCTCTGTAGATTACATTGGAAATCTAATCCCAGCAAGGTGGGGGCACAGAGTTGGGGAAGGACGTTAAGTTTGTAGTTTTTGAATTCCCTCCCCTGTACCGTTAGGGTAACTATGCAGAATCCCTGGATCTGTACGGAGTGGGATCCTGCAGCTAGGCAAATCTTTTGTGCGCTGGGGTAGGTAGTTAAGGAACAGCGTCTTACCGTGTCGGGGTGTATAAAACTTTCCGTGCTCCCGGAGTCGACTAGGCATGGCGTCTCGTGGCCGTTAATTAGGACCGTTGTCGTCGTCGTCTGGAGAGTCCGGGACCGAGCCTGATCGAGCGTAACCGAAGCGAGCCGTGGTTGTAGTAGTGGGGTGGGGTCTGTTGTTGCCGTCCAAGATTGCATCGGGGATGGACAAAATGGCCGCCCCCATACATCGCACGTGGCTGGGGGGTCACAAGATGGCGTCGGGGGTGGACAAAATGGCCGCCCCCATGCGTCGTACAGGTGGAGGGCGGTCCAAGATGGCGGCGCCCCTCCTCCCCTCGTGGTGGTCGGGACCCAAAATGGCGGAGTCTGCGGGTCGCACAACGGCGCCCCTCCTCCCCTCATGGTGGTCGGGACCCAAAATGGCGGCGTCTGCGGGTCGCGCATGGTGTGCTGGGGGGTCTGGGGAGCGCTAGGACCGCGCGGAGTTCCCTCACTGCGAGCGCCAGGGCCGCGGGCGCTAGGACCGCGCGGAGCTCCCTCGCCGGGGACAGCGGTGGTCGGGGCCCAAGTCGGCGGTGCCGGCGGGTCAGGCGTGGGGCCGCGAGCGCAAGGAGCGCGAGGAGCTCCCTCACCAGCGACAGCGGTGGTCGGGGTCCAAGTAGGTGGCGCCGGCGGGTCAGGCGTGGGGCGCGGGACGGGGGTGATGGTGGCGTTCGGGATGCGAAAAACCCCTTCCTCTCCGTGGAGAGTGTTGGCCGGGACCCAAAGCGGGAGCGCCGGCGGCGGGTCGTACATGGACTGTGGGGAGGGGGGTTGGGGAGCATAGGCGGCGTGCACGGCTCCCAGTTCTCCCGGGACCGCGGTGGTCAGGACCCAGAGCGGCTGCGCCTGCGGGTCGTACAAGGCGTGCTGGGGGGGTTGGGAGGCATAGACTGCTTGTAGGGCTCCCTGTGGCCCCGGGACGGCGGCGACCTCGTGGGATCGGCACACCACCGCATAATGGCCCTTCTTCCCGCAGCTTTTGCAGATGGCTGCACGGGCCGGACAGCGCTGTCGGGGGTGCTTCGCCTGGCCGCAGAAATAACAGCAGGCGCCCCCGGTGCGACTCGGCGTTTGGACTGCGCAAGCCTGTGGGGTGTCCGGGGGGGGGTAGGGGGTTTGTCGCGACGGGTACGTACGGGGCCCAATGGCCTGCCGCGCGGTCGGGGCCGTAGGCGCGGGTATTACGCGCGGCCACGTCTAGGGAGGCTGCTAGGGCCCGGGCCTCTGAGAGTCCTAGCGACTCTTTTTCTAGAAGTCTTTGCCGGATTTGGGAGGATTGCATACCTGCCACAAAAGCGTCGCGCATTAACATGTCCGTATGTTCGTTTGCATTCACCGACGGGCAGCTGCAGGCTCGTCCCAAAATCAGCAGCACGGCGTAGAACTCGTCCATCGATTCTCCGGGAGGTTGCCATCTTGTCGCGAGCTGGTAGCGAGCGTAGATTTGGTTAACTGGGCGAACGTAGAGATTTCTCAGTGCTGTGAACGCCGTCTGGAAATCGTCGGTGTCTTCAATGAAGGTGAAAATCTCCGTGCTCACCCTCGAGTGCAGGACCTGCAGTTTTTGTTCGTCTGAGACTCGGCCTGTGGTCGATCTGATGTAGGCCTCGAAGCAAGTCTGCCAGTGTTTGAAGGCTGCTGCCGCATTCACTGCGTGGGGGCTGATCCTCAGGCATTCTGGAATGATCCTGAGCTCCATAGTCCTTTTTAGGCACGCTTAATAAATTGTAGCGCACAAAGACTCCGTGAGACGAATAGAGTGAAGTCGATGAGGCTTTATTAAGCGTGTCTGTTCCCCAGCAGCCCGATAGTAAACTGGCATGCGGGGGAAGACACCGGCTTCTTATACTTCGCCTTCAGGGTGGAGCTTGAGGTCAACGGCCAACCAGGACCCGGGATCTGTCAGCCAATGACATTCGGGCTTCCAGTCCCACATGACCCCCAATACATACTACCACACAGTTCTTAGACCTACCTGCAAGTGACCTGCCTTCCGCCAGCATTCCGTCATCCTGTAACATGGACAACATCAGCCCGTCACCGCCGCTCCGCATAGCCGGCAACCTAGGGGATAACTGGAAGATTTTCAAACAGTGCTTCCAGCTCTTCCTCGAAGCCACAGACAGGGAGGGCGCCTCGGACCCCAGAAAGATTGCTCTTCTCCTCTCCACGACCGGAGACCATGCCATCCACATTTTCAATTCTCTCACCTTTGCGGATGATGAAGATAAAACAAAGTTCAAGACGGTCCTCCTCAAGTTTGACACTCACTGCAGCGTAAAGGTGAATGAAAGTTTTGAGCGCTACGTGTTCCAACAGCATTTGCAGGGTAAGGATGAACCTTTCCAATCCTTTCTCACGCACCTCCGCATCCTTGCGCAGTCTTGCAGCTACGGGCCCACCTCCGACTCCATGATACGCAACCAGGTCGTTTTCAGTGTTCAGTCGGACCCCCTACGACAACAGTTCCTCAAAGTAAAGCAGCTCATCCTAGCGACTGCCATTGAGACCTGTGTCTTACACAAAAACGCCACGAGTTGGTATTCCCACATCCAAGAGGCTGAAACGGTGCGGCAAGGTCCCCACGATGCGGAACGGGTCCAAGTGATTGAGCACCTCCAGGTCCTCAGCCTGGATGAGGGCGGCCATTTCGGCACTTTTCGCGGACTCCCGCGCTTGTACGCACCAAACGAGGGGACGACGACGTCGAAGAACGCAATGTGCAGGCGCGCACCACGCACGATCGCACCGCGCATGCGTGGTGGCGCAGCGAACATGCTGATGCTACGATGTGCTGACGCTACGGCGTGCGGCAACTGTGGCTCCGCCCATTTAAAACGGCAATGCCTTGCCAAATCTCGACAATGCCTACGATGTGGCAGACTTGGCCACTATGCTGCCTTCTGCCGAACAGCTCAGCCTGCCAATTCATATCGCTTCAGCCAGCCTCGCAGGATTGTCCTGGCAATTCAACCCACGGTCACCGAGTCCAATGCGGACCACCCACACAGCAGTGACACCGAGGACCCGAAGGCGCCTTTTCGAGACGGTGTCATGACAAAAAACAGGCTGTCCCCGAAGCAAAGACACCAGCCGCTCTCGGTATACAGCATCGATCCAGACGATGAGTGGTGTGCCACCCTGACGGTCAACCAATCCCAAATATGATTCCGCCCTGGACACTGGTGCCTCCACCAATCTCATGGCGTGATCTGACTTCCAAAGCCTTCGTGTCAAACCAGCCATTCTTCCATCAGCCTGCCAGCTATTGGATTATAATGGCAATGTCATTCCTGCTAGTGGCTCGTGCCATCTTGAATTGACGCACAGGTCACGCAAAGCCATCCTACCTTTTGAGATTGTGGGCTCCTCGAAAGCCTCCCTGCTTGGTGCGCAGGCATGCAAGCTGTTGAATCTAGTTCAGACAGTTCACTCTCTCTCTCCTGATGACACGTCTGCCTTTCAGGACGCTGACTTCAGGGCACAACTCAACGCCATCAACGACCAGCACCACGACGTCTTCGAAGGCATGGGCACGCTCCCATATACCTACAAGATCTTACTGAAACAGGAAGCCACGCCTGTGGTGCACGCACCTCGCCGGGTCCCAGCACCCCTTAAGGACCGCCTCAAGCAGCAGCTGCAGGATCTCCAGGACCAAGGACTGATCTCCAGATTTACGGAACCAACCGACTGGGTCATTTCCATGGTCTGTGTAAAAAAGCCTTCCGGCGAGCTGAGAATTTGCATTGATCCCAAGGATCTGAATCGCAATATCATGAGGAAGCATTATCCAATTCCCAAGCCGAAGAGATCACATGCGAGATGGCTCGCGCCAAGCTCTTCACCAAACTCGGCGCCTCGAAAGGATTCTGGCAAATCCAGCTCGACAAATCCAGCAGGAAACTGTGTACATTTAATACCCCCTTTGGCAGATATTGTTACAACAGGATGCCGTTTGGGATCATATCTACTTCAGAAGTGTTCCACAGGATCATGGAACAAATGATGGAAGGCATTGAAGGTGTTCGCGTCTATGTCAACGACATAATCATTTGGTCCACCCTGACAGGACATGTCAGTCGCCTCCAGCGCGTGTTCAAACGCCTACATGAGCAGGGCCTACGCCTCAACAGGGCCAAATGCTCTTTTGGTCAGACGGAACTCAAGTTCCTCGGGGACCACATCTCCCAGTTGGGTGGGCGGCCGGATGCGGACAAGATGGCTGCTATCACAGCCATGAAAACGCCAGAGGACAAGAAGGCGGTCCTCCGATTTCTGGACATGGTCAACTTTTTCGGGAAGTTCATCCCTAACCTCGCCTCTGATAGCACGGATCTCAGGAACCTGGCCAGGAAAACGACAGACGCTCTCTCCAGGGCAGTCACCACTCCGTGTGACCCAGCAGGAATTGTCTGCCAGGTTGTCGTCCATGAGGCCTTCGTGGCCTCCAATCTACCTGCCACGAATGAACGCCTCGTCCAAATTTGCCGCGAGACGGCGGCTGACCCTTTGCTACAGCGTGTCATGCGCCACCTAACAGACGGGTGGCTCAAGGGCCAATACCCTCAGTTCTGTAACGTCAGAGATGATCTGGCGGTAGTAGACGGGGTTCTCCTGAAACTGGACCGCATTGTCATCCCGCATAGCATGCACCAGCTCGTCCTGGAACAGCTACACGAGGCCCAACTTGGCGTGGAAAGGTGCCGCCGATGGGCCCGAGCGGCAGTGTATTGGCCCGGCATTAATGAAGACATAGCCAACACAGTGCTCAACTGCCCCACTTGTCAGCGCTTCCAGCCGGCTCAACCACGTGAAACCCTACAGCTCCATGAGTTGGTCACGTTCCCTTGGACCAAGGTGGACATCGACCTATTCCACGCGCTGGGCAGGGACTATGTCCTGATTGTGGACTATGTTTCAAATTACCCGGAGGTGATACGGTTGCACGACATCACATCGTCTGCAGTCATCCATGCCTGTAAGGACACCTTTGCTCGACATGGCATCCCACTGACGGTGATGTCGGACAATGGCCCCTGCTTTGCAAGCCAGGAATGGTCCAACTTTGCCAGGAGGTACAATTTGCACATGTGACATCCAGTCCCCTGTACCCCCAATCCAACGGCAAAGCAGAGAAGGGCGTCCACATAGTCAAACGGCTCCTCTGCAAGGCTGCCGATGCTGGGTCCGATTTCTACCTCGCCTTGCTGGCCTATCGCTCGGCCCCACTGTCTACTGGCCTGTCGCCAGCCCAGCTGCTCATGGGTCACACTCTGAGGACAACGATGCCGTCCATTCATGTCCCAGACCTTGACCACGTTTCGGTCCTTCGCCGGATGCAGCTGTCTCGTGCACAGCACAAGGCGGCTCGTGACTCCCGTGCAGCTGATCTCCCTCCTCTGGCTCCAGATGACAACATCCGCATCCATCTTCCGGATGGTGGCTGGTCTGCAACCGCTGTGGTTCTTTGGCAGGTGGCCCCCTGCTCGTTCCTGGTTCGTCTACCGGATGGCTCCATTCTGCACCGCAATCGACGTGCCCTTCGTCTCATTCCACGCTCGCTACGTGATCCTCCACCATTGCCACGCCCTCCTGTTGACCCTGACCTGGACTATGCAGAGATTCTGGTCACTCTGCCTCCCCCTGACTTTGATGCAGTCCAGCCCGCTCCTCAGCCGGCGGCTCTCGACCCACCCTTGAGGCGATCAACCAGAACTCGTCGCCCACCTCAGAGACTTAATTTGTGAACTTTGTGGACTTTCTGGGCGCGATTCTCCGCTCCCGCGCCGGTTTGGAGAATCGCCTGGCATGCCATTTTCTCCCCGTGACGCCGGTCCGATGCCCTCCTGCAATGCACCCAAGCGGCGGGAATGGCCCCGTCGAGTTCTGCGTGGCGCAGGCCGGAGAATCGCCCGGGACACCCAAAATGGCGATCCTCCGCTACACCCGCTATTCTCCGGCCCGGATGGGCCGAGTGGCCTGCCCAAAGCGACGGCTTCCCGCAGGTGCCAACCACACCTGGTCGCTGCCGGCGGGAACAGTGCGGGAACGCTGGGGGGGGGGGGCGGCCTGTGGGCGGGCGAGGGGGGTTCTTTCTCCGGGGTTGCACTCAAAAGGGGTCTGGCCCGTGATCGGTGCCCAGCGATCGGCCTCTCTGAAGTAGGCCCTCCTTTCCTCCGCTGCCCGGCAAGATCCATCCGACATCTTCTTGCGGGACGGCCTTTGGGAGGACGGCAACCACGCAAGCACAGGTTGGCGCCGGCTGGCGCCGGCCAACTCGCGAGGGTGACGCCAGTTAGGCGACGTATGACGTTTCTCGTGGCCCCGATCCTAACCCATTTTCGGGCCCTGAATCGGTCGAGATCGGAGCCGTTTCGCGCCGTCGTGAACCTCAACGGTGTTCACAATGGCACGAACACTCTGTCTCCATTTCAAAGAATCGCGCCCCTGGACTTTCTGATTAGTTCTGTTCTTTTGTTTAATCGTTTACGTGGTTTGTATACAGTGTTCATCTCGTTATTCTTGTGACACACTGTTTTTCTGCACCAGGCACCTTCCCATGTAAATCACTTAGTTCTCATGTGCATAGTCCTGTAAATATTTCGGACACACATAGTTAGGGACATTCACCATATACTATTTATTGTCACGCAGGTACATTTTTTATACAAGGGGGGATGTCATAATATACATCAGTATATCATGGTGCAGACACACACTGATGGACGCACAGTGGGACCAATCAACACACACAACACCGCAGCCAATTACCAGTTAGAGCACACGCACTATAAAGACAGGGGGCATCAGAGTTCCCGCTCATTCGAGTTGCAGCTCGCTAGGAGGACAGGGCTCTCAGCCTGTAACAGAGACATTCACCATGTGCTGAGTGCATCAACTGGTTAGGACAAGGCAAAGGTCTTTAGTTAAAGCTGGTATCGTATTAACCCACAGCCTGAGTATGTTAAACAGTTAATGATTCAATAAAATAGTGTTGCACTATTTCAAGTGTTGGTGACCTGTATGTGATCCACGGATCCAGAACACCCAACACATCACTTTCTAAACCCATGTCCTTTACCACCTCAAAGGAAAAGGACAGCAGTCACATCTGCAAGTTCACCTCCAAGCCACACACCACCCTGACTGGGAAATATAACACATTTCCGTCTCTGCTGCTGGGTCAAAATTCTGGAACTGCCTTCCTAATAGCACTGTGGGTGTACCTACACCACAGGGAATGCAATGGTTCACGAAAGTAGTTCACCACCATCTGCTCAAGTGCGAAGATGGATGGGCAATCAATGCTGGCCTTGTTGGTGGTGCTCACATCCCGTGAGTGAATAGAAATAAAGTGAAATATCAGGGGCTGAATTCTCCATTTGAGAGATTAAGGGCTCGATTCTCCGACTAAGATGCTCTGTAGTCTTATGACTAAAAAGTCGGCGCCACCCCTGCACCGATGCCCCGCCCGGTGGGAGGCGCTAGCAGCCACACCACGTAAAGCCCCTGGCTTTACCTGCAGATACGGACGGAGAATTGCTGGATCCTTGGCCACGCATGTGCATGGCGGTGACCTGCAGCGATCGCGCCGTACAACATGGCGCCGGCCCCACGCAGAACCAGCCTGCCAGATAGCGACCCCCCATCAGCCCCTGCCAAAGCCCCCCCAGCCACCAGAACGGCTCCCCCCCCCGCCCCGACTGGCGGTGCTGGACACAGTCCGCTGCCACCAAGCGAGGTGCCCAAGCACTGAGCACACGTGCCCACGCTGTTAGAAAGTTGGTGACGGCGCAATGACTTTCAGCGTACTCAGCGATAAGGCCGTTTTTGAGGATGTGGAGCATCCGAAAAATGACGCCACTCCGATTTTGATGTAAAAACGGATTCTCCTGGCAATCGCCGAACGCGATTTCACTGTCGGCAATCGGAGAATCCACCCCTCGATCCGCCAGCTGAGTTTTCCTGGGCAGCGTGCCCATTGCTGGCAGCTGGATTCTCTGTCCCTGCCACCTGCCAATGGGATTTCCCGTTGTGGCCACCCCACACCCCACAGAACCGATGCAGACATTGAATCGTATAAGTTCTATGGCCCCCAAAGGATAACCAGTCGCAGATCGATGACTTCCCCATGACTTAGAATCATGGAATTTACAGTGTAGAAGGAGGCCATTTGGCCCATCGAGTCTGCACCGGATCTTGGAAAGAGCACCCCACCCAAGACCACACCTCCACGCTATCCCCATTACCCAGTAACCCCACTCAACACTAAGGGCAATTTTGGACACTAAGGACAATTTAGCATGGCCAATCCACCTACCCTGCACATCTTTGGATTGTGGGAGGAAACCGGAGCACCCGGAGGAAACCCACGCACACACAGGGAGAATGTGCAGACTCCGCACAGACAGTGACCCAAGCCGGGAATCGAACTTGGGACCCTGGAGCTGTGAAGCAATTGTGCTAACCACAATGCTACCGTGCTGCCCAAACTTCCTTACCAACAGTCTGCAATCTGTCAGGATAGGCAACAGCACCTCTCCACAATAGTCCTCAACACCGGGGCCCCACAAAGATGTGTGCTCAGCCCTCTATACTATTCCCCATACTCACACGACTGTGTGGCAAGATTTAACTAGACACACACCCCCGTCAGCATCAATGGCTCCGAAGTGGAGATGATCGATGGCTTTAAGTTCCTGGGGGTCACCATCACCAACTGTCTGTCCTGGTCCACTCACGTTGGGATGCAACAGTCAAGAAAGTCCAACAATGTCTCTGCTTCCTACGGAGGCTAAAGAAATTTGGCATGTCTGCACCGACTCTCATAAACTTCTACAGATGTGTAGAAGATGAGTAGATGTGTAGAAGATAAGAGCATCCTATCTGGCTGCATCACAGCTTGGTATGGCAACTGCTCGACCCAAGATGGCAAGAAACTACAGAGTGTGGTGAACTCAGTCCAACGCATCACACAGGCTTGCCACCCTTACATTGATTCTGTATATACCTCCCGCTGCCTCAGGAAGGCAGACAGCATTGTCAGAGACCCGTCCTACCCAGGCGTTGCCTTCTTCCAGACTCTTCCATTAGGCAGAAGGTACAGAAGTCTGAAGACTCGCACATCCAGACATAGGAACAGCTTCTTCCCCACAACTACAAGACTCCTCAACGGCTCTCCCTCGGACTGATCTGTTCGCTGTAAGAACACTATTCACGACACCCAATGCTGCTCTTGCTCATGCATTTGCTTTATTTGGCCCCTTGTTCCGCACTGTCACCAATCACTGTTTTGTCGATGTACCATTTGTCAATGTTCTGTGTTGATTATTCTTTTGTCTACTATGTACATACAGCACATATACCCTGTCTCCACCATCGCCAGCCCAGGGGTTCGATAGAACCGTGAGATGGAAAGGCCAGCACGCATGCAGTGGTTTCCTGGGCCGATGGTGGAGAGTGCTAATGAGGGCAAGGGTCAGGCTTCATCAAGCGATGCAAAGCACAAGAGCTCATTGTGGAGCAGATCGTCATCATCCTCAATCCCAACCCCAGACCCGCTGATACTACCAACCAAGGGCCACCACCCTGTAGTGAAGCAGGTAGGGAGCACGGAGGGGAGTGCGGGAGGTGGTGGGAGGGTACAAGGAGGATGGACATGGGAGGGGGTGACTGGCAGGGGCTGGGTGGTGTCGGGGGCCGGGGGGGGGGGGGGGGGGGGCGTTCCAGCAGCCACCGGCCAGGCCTCCTAGTCAGCAAACCTGGTAGCAATTAGATTATCCTGTGCACGCCGGCCCTGGTGCACATTGTGAGGCATCCTGTGGTTGCCGGGCCCATGACCTGCCCATCTGGGCACTCTTCCGCATCCTCCACATCGGACAAGGCCTGCCGTTCATCCTCTTCCTCCAGCATGCCGCCCCTCTTCTGCGCAACGTAGTGAAGGATGCAGCAGGCTACAACGATGCGGGAGACTCTCTTGGGGTTGTACTGGAGGACCGCTCCACAGTGGTCCAGGCACCTGACCACATGGAGCATGCCCATGCACTGCTCCATCACATTCCTGGTCACTGCATGGGCATCGTTGTCGCGGGTTTCCATGTTGGTCTGTGGCATTTATAGTTGTCATCAACTATGACACCCCAGTCCCGGCGGAACACCCTTGACCTGGCATACGCTCCCTCAGCCAGCGGCATGACTGGCCGCCCATGGCTCCGCCTCTGGGACTATGTCTTTCCTCCTCCCTCTCCCTCATCAGCCATGGCGCCTGTTTCCTGAATTGAAATATCACGAGTGAACCTCGCTGTCAGTACTTATTTCTGGCGGAGGCAGAGCATCGCCGGAGGCACGGAGAATACCGGATTGGACCTGTTCATGATATGCCAATGGTCTTTAGCATACAAGGAGTCTGCATGTTCTCCCCATGTCTGAGGAGGTTTCCTCTGGGAGCCCTTGTTTCCTCCCACAAGTCCCAAAAGACGTGCTGTTAGGTAATTTGGACATTCTGAATTCTCCCTCTGTGTACACGAAAAGGTACCGGAATGTGGTGACTACGGGCTTTTCACAGCAACTTCATTGCCGTGTTACTATAAGCCTACTTGTGACACTAATTAAAATTATTATTATTTGCATGCCCACACCAGCGTGCGATATAAAACACAATATTGACGCTGTCGTTTCACCAAATAAATGGCATTCATTTGGGTGCCCAGCATCGGGCTCTATTTTCGGTTCACGCATGATTCTCTCCCCAATCACATTTCACGATTCCAGCATCGCTGGGTGGAGAAACCCACCCTAAGTCTCATTAAGTGTCTTTATACTGTTATGGGCGAGGCGTTTTCAGAACCCCAAAATGTATCATGGAGTTCAACCAACCTCTCCCTTTAATGGATTTGTTGCTTTTCCGAGCACACGGCTTTTGTAATCCCTAGGTGTGGAATTACAATTATCGACACGTGGGTTTTTAAACACAAAACACTGTTTATTCCATGAACTCAACTTAACATCTTAAATAAACATTGGATCTCTTAACACCCCCTTACTTCAAAGATAACTCAGAAAATATTGCAACAGTAAATAACTGCACAAAATGTTCCTTCAAACTTCCAAGTGACTTAACACCTTTAAACAGTATCACATCAGGTTAAAGGATATATATATTTTCTGTAGAATGGCAGAGACATATTAGCTTGGTTGACTTCAGTTCCAGCACCTTACTTTCTTCCTGCAGCTCTCTGGACATACACACAGACACACCCAAACTGCTTTCTGAAACCCGACTTCCTCCCTTCAAGCAGCTCACAGCAAACCAGTACTTCTCAAGTTGCTGTCGCAAACTGGCTTTCTACATTTAAACTGCTCTCAGCAAAACCAGCCAGGCACTTTTTAGCTGCTCTCAGCAAAACCAGCCAGGCACTTTTCAAACTGCAAAACCAAACTGCAAAATGGCTGAACCGACCTCAGCTCCACCCACTCTCTGACATCACTGTTTCTTAAAGGTACATTGCTTAAACATCCATGTACTAAGGTTCTCTCACATGACACCTCCCCCCAAGAAAAAATAATAAGCCATCAACTTCAAGGTGGTTTCATTTGTCACCTTTGCACCATCCACTAAGAAATGCACACAGTAAATATACATTTTCATTTAAAGAAAACAACACACGCAAACAGGTATAATAATATAATCCATTTTTCTTTGTTCTTCTTCCTCCAACCGAAATCCTTCTCGATTGATCACATTTGTGACAAAGCATCGGCTAACACATTCCCCGTCCTGCCACATGTACTATTTTTAAATGAAATGGCTGTAACAACAGACTCCAGTGAAACAGCCTTGCATTGTTATTCAGGAATCGCTCCAAAAACGTCAAAGGATTATGATCAGTATATATAATGGTGTCAGATGGATTGCTGGTCACATAAATGTGAAAATGTTGCAAAGCCAGCACCAAACGCAAAGTCTCCTTCTCAATCGTCGAATACTTTTTCTGGTGAGAATTCAATTTATTTGAAAAATAACCAACAGGCCGCTCTAGCCCTTTGTCATCGTCCTGTAGAAGCACCGCACCTCCACCCACATCACTCGCATCAACAGCCACTTTGAATGGTTTGGTATAATCTGCGATGACTAACACAGGAGCAGTGGTTAACACAGCCTTCAGGCCATCAAATGCCTGTTGACACTCCGCTGTCCAATGGAATTTGTTACGCTTCTTGAGCATGTCCGTCAGTGGAGCGACGACACTTCTAAAATTTGGTACAAATTTCCGGTAAAATCCACTCATACCAAGAAATCGCATTATTTCCCGTCGTGTCGAGGGTATCGGAAACTCTGCAACAACTTTTGTTTTCACATCCCGTGGGGCAAGTCGACCCTGTCCGATCGTATGGCCAAGGAAAGTGACTTGGGCTTTTCCAAATTCACTTTTGGCTAGGTTTATCACCAAACCCGCCTCCTGAAGTCGATTGAATAACTCCCTCGGATGTTTTAAATGTTCTTTCCACGTCTGGCTGAAAACTACCAGATCGTCGGTGGATACCGCACAATTGGGTAATCCTGAAACAACTGTGTTAGTTAACCATTGAAATGTTGCTGGGGTGTTTTTCATGCCAAAATAAAATTTGAACTGGTATATGCCATCTGGAGTCACAAAAGCTGAAATCTCCTTCGCCCTTTCAGATAAAGGTACTTGCCAGTAACTTTTCAGTAAATCCAATTTGGAATAAAAAGCGGATTGTCCCACTTTCTCAATCCAATCCTCCAAATACGGGTTAGGATAAGAGTCCGTTCTTGTAACTGCATTCACCATTCGATAGTCCACACACAACCGTTGGGTACTGTCTGGTTTAGGTACCATCACTATGGGTGAGCTCCATTGGCTGCAACCCAGTTCAATTATGCCTATTTCAGCATACTCTCAAACTCTTTGTTAACCTGTGCCAATTTTAAAGGGTTAAGTCTATATGGATGTTGTTTGATATGAACAGCATTTCCCACATCTACATAATGTGTAGCCATTTTAGTACTTTCCAATTTATCTCTACAAACTTGCCCATGTGATATCAATAACTCTTTCAGGTCAGTTTGTTTTTCCTCTGGAAGGTAACTTAACAATTCATCCCAATTTTAAGAACATCCTCATTTTCCAATTTAATTTGAGGTATGTCAAATTCACAGTCATCTGGATTTGGTTCGTCACGTTGAGATGGAATCATTAAAACCTCCTTTTTCTCTCCTTCCCTTTCAAGGTACCTTTTAAGCATATTCACATGACACACTCGGTGAGTCTTCCTTCTATCTGGTGTTTTTACCACATAATTCACCTCACTTAATTTCCTTTCAATCTGATACAGTCCAAAACCTAGCTTTTAAAGGCTCCCCTACGACTGGTAACAACACTAAAACGTTATCCGCACTGGCAAAACTACAAACTTTGGATTTCTTGTCCGCTACCCGTTTTATCACATTTTGTGCAACTTTCAAATGTTGTCTCGCAAATTCACCTGCTCTATTTAATTGTTCCCTAAAATTTGACACGTAATCCAATAGTGTAATTTCCGATTTCTCACCCACCAATTTTTCCTTAATCAATTTAAGTGGTCCTCTTACCGCATGACCAAAAATTAGTTCAAAAGGACTAAATTTGGTAGACTCATTAGGTGCATCCCTAATTGCAAACAATACGAATGGGATTCCTTTATCCCAATCCTCTGGATAATCTTGACAATATGCCCTCAACATTGTCTTTAATGTCTGATGCCACCTTTCTAATGCTCCCTGCGATTCTGGATGGTACGCAGTTGATTTAAATTGTTTTATTCCTAAGCTATCCATAACTTCTTTGAATAACTTTGAAGTAAAATTTGTTCCTTGATCCGATTGAATTTCTGTGGGTAGTCCATATCTAGTAAAGAATTTAAGTAACTCCTCCACAATCCTTTTAGCTGTAATATTACGTACTGGAATGGCCTCTGGAAGCCTAGTAGACCCATCCATTACAGTCAAAAGATATTGATTCCCAGTTTTTGTTTTAGGAAGCGGCCCTACACAATCGATTAGGACCCTTGTAAAAGGTTCCTCAAATGCTGGAATGGGTATTAAGGGCGCTGGTTTTATCACTGCTTGTGGTTTCCCTATCACTTGACATGTGTGACATGATTGACAAAATTTAACTACATCTTTATGTAGTCCAGGCCAATAAAAATGTTTCTGGATTTTAGCTTGAGTTTTCCTTATTCCCAAATGACCTCCCACTGTTACCTCATGTGCAACTCGCAACACCTCCTTTATATACCCTACCGGCTATACTACTTGATGAACTTCTGCCCACTTTTCATCCGCCTGCATATGTACAGGTCTCCATTTTCTCATCAAGACATCATTTTTACGGAAAGAACACTCTGGTATACTCTCAGATTCCTCCTCCGTATATGCTTTCTGATATATCCGTTTTATTTCTACATCTTTCTGTTGTAACTCCGCCAATTTTCCTGAACTAAAAATATCCGTGTCATCCTCCACCTGTTCTTGTTCTTTTTCAACCATCTGATCAAAAATCGTTTCTGATAATTGCACTTCAACTTCATCTTCACTCTTTGATTTCTCCTCTTGTCTTAACCTGTGACTTTGCGACCTTGTTACCACACAATCCGGAAAAATCCCAGGATATTCGTCCTTCAACACTTCAGTTGACTGATTTTCCAATGGCTTATCAACCACAGTAGGCATTACTCCTATCTGCGATCCAGCTCGATCATTACCCAAGATAAACTGTATTCCTGGACAAGATAGTCTATCTATTACTCCTACTACCACTTCACCACTCTTCACTGGACTTTCCAACATCACCTTATATAATTGAACACTACTCATCTCACCCTGAATTCCACATATCACCACTCTCTGACATCACTGTTTTCTCAAAGGTACATTTCTTAAACACCCATGTCTTAAGGTTCTCTCACATGACAATACTTAATTGTGGAATTTAATGGTCACAATGCTGAAAATGCATGAATCCCTTATCAAGAAGTTAATACCAGAATATTTAAAAAAACATAATGCAATCGGACAGAGTCAACATGGTTTTATGAAAGGAAAATTATGTTTGACTAATTTATTAGAGTTCTTTGAAGAAGTAACGAGCAAAGTGGTAATGGGGAACTTGTAGGTATGGCGTACTTGGATTTGCAAAAGGCACGCATCAAAGGTTATTACAAAATACAAGAGCTCATGGTACAGGGGTAACATATTAGTATGGATAGGGATCTGGTTAACTAACATGGAACAAAGGACAGAATTCTCTAACTTCATCCTGCTATGTGAGAATGGAGAATTTGGCATCTCATCCAAAATTCCATTCACCTTCAGCAGGAGCAAAGAATCCAAGTCATCAGATAACTGAGATTGGATAATCCAGTCAGAGAATAAGCGTAAGTGGGTCATCGAGTCATAGAGATTTACAGCATGGAAACAGGCCCTTTGGCCCAACTTGTCCATGCCGCCCAGTTTTTACCACTAAGCTGTTCCCAATTGCCAGCATTTGGCTGATATCCCTCTATACCCATCTTACCCATATAACTGTCTAAATGCTTTTTGAAAGACAAAATTGTATTCAACTCTACTACTTCCCCTGGCAGATGGTTCCAGACACTCACCACCTTCTGTTTGAAAAAATTGCCCCTCTGGACCATTTTGCATCTCTCCCCTCATCTTAAAACTCTGCCCTCTAGTTATAGACTCCACGACCTTTGGGAAAATATGTTGACTATCTCCCTTATCTATGCCCCTCATTATTTTATAGACCTCTATAAATTCACCCCTAAGTCTCATATCCTCCAGGGTAAAATGTCCCAGTCTATCCAGCCTCTCCTTATAACTCAAACCATCAAATCCCGAACATCTTAGTAAATCTTTTCTGCACTCTTTCTAGATTAATAATATCCTTTCTATAATGGGGTGACCAGAACTGTCCACAGTATTCCAAGTGTGGTCTTACCAATGTCTTGTACAACTTCAACAAGACATCCCAACTCCTGTATTCAATGTTCTGACCAATGAAATCAAGCATGCCGAATGCTTTTTTCACCACCCTGTCCACCTGTAACTCCACTTTCAAGGAGCTATGAACCTGCACCCCTAGATCTCTTAGTCCTATAACTCTGCCCAACATCCTACCATTAACTGTGTAGGTCCTGCCCCGATTCGATCTACGAAAATACATCACCTCACATTTGTCTAAATTAAATTCCATCTGCCATTCACCGGACCACTGGCCCAATTGATCAAGATCCCGTTGCAATCCTAGATAATCTTCTTCACTATCAACTATGCCACCAATCTTGGTGTCACCTGCAAACTTACTAATTATGCCTCCTAAATTCTCATCCAAATCATTAATATATATAACAAATAACAGTGGATCCAGCACCGATCCCTGAGCCACACCGCTGGTCACAGGCTTCCAGTTTGAAAAGCAACCCTCTGCAACCACCCTTTGTCTTCTGTCGTCAAGCCAATTTTGTATTCAATTTGCTACCTCACCCTGGATCCCATGTGATTTAACCTTATGCAACAGCCTACCATGCAGTACCTTGTCAAAGGCAACATCAACTGCACTGCCATCATCTTCCTTCTTGGTTACCCCTTCAAAAAACTCAATGAAATTCGGGAGACATGATTTTCCACTCACAAAGCCATGCTGATTGTCTCTAATCAGTCCTTGCCTCTCTAAATGCCTGTAGATCCTGTCTCTCAGAATACCTTCTAACTACTTACCCACCACAGACGTCAGGCTCACCATACTTCCAAGGCTTTTCCTTGCGGCCCTTCTTAAACAAACGCGCAACATTTGCTACCCTCCAATCTACAGGCACCTCACCTATGGCTGTTGATGATACAAATATCTCTGCTGGGTGTCCCGTAATTTCCTCCCTAGCCTCCCACAATGTCCTGGGATAGATTTCATCAGGTCCTAGGGATTTATCTACCTTGATGCGCTTTAAGACTTCCAGCACCTCCTCCTCTGTAATATGTACACTTCACAAGACATCACTTTTTATTTCCCAATTCCTTAACATCCATGCCTTTTGCAACAATAAAGTCCGATGGGAAATATTAATTTAGGATCTCACCCATCTCTTGTGGATCTGCACATAAATGACCTTGTAGATTCGTAAGAGGCCCTACACTCTCCCTATTTACTCTTTTGCCATTTATGCATTTGTAGAAGCTCTTTGGATTCTCTTTTGCCTTTCATGTGCCATTGGGGGCGGAATATCGGGGAAGGGCAATCTCATGTGCCCTTTTTCCCCTCCTGACTTCTTTCTTATTTCTACTCCGAAAACCTCAATACTCTTCAAGTGATCCACTTGATCCCTTGCTGCCAATGCATGTCATATGCCTCCTTCTTCTTTTTGACCAGTGCCTCAATATTCCGAGTCATCCAGTGTTCCCTACATCTACCAGCCTTGCTCTTCACTCTAAAAGGAATGTGCTTGCCCTGAACCCTAGTTAACACACTTTTGAAAGTGTCCCACTTACCAACCGTCCCTTTGCCTGCCAATAGACTCCTCCAATCAACTTTTGAAAGTCCCTGGGCTGGATTCTCCGATTGCCGACACCACAATTGCGTTCGGCGATTGGCCGGGGAATCCGTTTTTACCCCAATCGGGGGCGGAGCCATTTTCCAGATGCTCCGCCCCCTCAGAAACAGCATACTCCGTGTGCCATTTGGGACGGCCTCAGGATGTTACCTGAGGCCCTTCCCCGATCCTCCGCCCCCAATGGCGGACTTCCCGAAGGACTTGGTCGTGAATCCTCTCAATTTTCGGGGACCTCTCGTGGTGGCTGCGGACTGTGTCCAGCGCCGCCACAGTCGGGGGAGGGAGCCATTTCACTGGCCGGGTTCTCCCGCCGGGGCTGGGCGGACTGGTGGGGGTGGGTCCGTGCTGGCGAGGGGTGTTACAGGGGGGCACTATCTGGCAGGCTGGGTCAGCGCACGGCCGGCGCCATGTTGTATGGTGCGGGCACCGCAGGTCGCCTCCATGCCCATGCATGGACACGGACTCGGCCATTCTGCATCTGTATCCGCAGGTAAAACCGGGGACTTTACGTGGCACGGCTGCTAGCCCCCCAGTGCGTGGAGCTTTGGTGTGGGGGCGGCACCGACCTTTTGCTCGTAAGACCAAATGCTTCCCCTGGACATAGCCGCAAAATCGGAGAATCCAGCTCCCTGTCTAATGCCATCAAAATTGGCCATGCCCCAATTTAGAATTTTAATTTTTGGGCCAGTCCTCTCATTCTCCATAGCTATCTTAAAACTTTTTATTGAATAAATATAGAGTACACAATTATTTTTTTCAAATTAAAGAGCAATTTGTTGTGGCCAATCTACCTACCCTGCACCTCCTTTTGGGCTATGAGGGTGAAACCTACGCAGACAAGGGGAGAATGTGCAAACTCCAAACAGACTGTGACCCAGGGCCGAAACCAAACCTGGGTTCTCAGCACCATGAGGCAGTGCTATCCACTGCACACCCGTGTCACTCAGCTATCTTAAAACTAATGGAGTTATGGCCACTCGCTCCAAAGCTATCCCTCACTAACACTTCTGTCACCTGCCCTTCCTTATTTCCCAAGAGGAGGTCAGGCTTTGCTCCCCCTCTAGTCTGGCCATCCACATACTGAATGAGAAATTCCTCCTGAATACACTCAACAAATTTCTCTCCATCCGAGCCCCTAATGCAATGGCTGTCCCAGTCAATGTTGGGAAAGTTAAAGTCTCCAACTATTACCACCCTATTTTTCTTGTAGCTATCTGTAACCTCCTGACATATTTGCTCCTCAACTTCCCACTGACTATTTGGAGGCTAGTAGTAGAATCCTATCAAAGTGATCTCTTCTTATTTTTCAGTTCTACCCATTTAGACTCACTGGGCAAACCCACGGATATATCCCATCTCAGTACTGCCGTGATATTCTCCCTAATCAAAAACACAACTCCCGCTCCTCTCTTACCTCCTGTTCTATCTTTCCTATGACATCTGTACCCTGGAACATTGAGCCATGTTTCAGCCATAGCTATAATATCCCAGACCCATGTACCCATCCATGCCCTGAGTTCATCTGCCTTGTCCATTAGGCCTCTTACATTGAAATAAATGCAGGGTAATCTAGATTTCTCTTGCTCTCTGCCCTGCTTTCCCAGACCATCTGTCCGGTCATGTTTCGTACACTCTCCCTGTGTTTTATTTCTCTTCGCCTTACTGGACCCACTCACTAAGTTCTCCACAGTCCCTGTACTCTGTACTGTGGCCCTTTTTGATTTGGGGCTTTGGTTTCTCTGCCTTTCACTTTTCCCCTTACTGCCTTTTGTTTCAGTCCCCACTTTACTTCCCTCCGACTTCCTGCATCGGTTCCCATTCCCTTGCCACGTTAGTTTAAACCCTCCACAAAAGCACTAGCAAACATTCCCCCGAGGACATTGGTTACAATCCTGCCCAGATGCAGACCGTCTGGTTTGTACTGGTCCCACCTCCCGCAGAACTGGTTCATTTATGGACTGGCAAGGTTTAATGAAAGGGGTGTTGGGGCAAAATCAGGATCAGCGCTGACCTGAAAGCAATGCTCCGACCCTCCGCTGGCGGCGTGAACGAGTTTCTCGCCGCAGGCAACGGGAGTATGTAAATAAATGTAAATGGGTGGTAGAAGGCCCGGCACCCTGTTCTCTGCCCTCTCATCATTCTCCGGCCCCTGCAGCCAGGAATTACGTGGGCACGGTTCATTTGTGGTCTCCACAATCAAAAGCCCTGATGTAGTGGACAATCTTTTCGCCTCGCTGCCAATTAAAGGTTTTGTTTCATGGGGCAATTATGCTATGGGCCACCCTCCCCTGCGTCACTTGCAGTGACAAACTCAGATTTTAACAGCAGGGTTATTTTGAAATATTTTCTGCATGTGTCCGGCACAAAAGCCAAGCTAATTGACAGGCAGTTGGAATATCGGGTGGGAGATATAGATGCAGAAGGATGTCTCCAAGCAAAGAACAAGATGCAGCAAGGGTTGGTGTTCCAGGAAAGGGGTTGGAGGAATGTGATGTTGGTTCTGAGGAGGCAAAATGCTGGCTGGGCCAACGAGCAAGCTGGTGCACAGGAGGAATCAAGTTGTTTAGCCGACACAGTGTTCGGATGGGAGCGAGATAGTGGTTGGAATGGGTCTAGACATATATTAAGAGACAGTGAGATGTTGGGCAGGGGCGGACAAAATGGTGGTCAGGACGGGATGAGATGCTGCATCGGAGGAAGTGAGATGATGGTGGTTAGGAATGGCTGGTTGTAAGGCAGTAATGGAGGGTGTCAGTGAAATGTTGGTCAGGTTGGGGTGGTGAGATGCTGATCAGGGTGGGGGGGGAGGGTAAGATTGAAAACAGGATGGGGGGGTGAGACAGTGATCAGGGTGGGGGGTGAGATGGTGATCAGGGTGGGGAGGGTGAGATGGTGATCAGGGTGGGGGGGTGAAGTTGGTGATCGGGGTGGGGGGGTGAGATGGTGATCAGGGTGGGGGGTGAGATGGTGATCAGGGTGGGGGGGTGAGATGGTGATCAGGGTGGGGGGGGTGAGATGGTGATCAGGGTGGGGGAGTGAAGTTGGTGATCGGGGTGGGGGGGGTGAGATGGTGATCAGGGTGAGATGGTGATCAGGGTGGGGGGTGAGATGGTGATCAGGGTGGGGGGGTGAAATGGTGATCAGGAAGAGGGGGTGAGATGGTGATCTGGGTGGGGGGTGAGATGGTGATCCGGATGGGGGGGTGAGATGGTGATCAAGGTGAGATGGTGATCAGGGTGAGATGGTGATCTGGGTGGGGGGGGATGGTGATCAGGGTGGGGGGTGGGATGGTGATCAGGGTGGGGGGGTCCGATGGTGATCAGGGTGGGGGGGTGAGATGGTGATCAGGGTGAGGGGGTGAGATGGTGATCAGGGTGGGGGTGAGATGGTGATCAGGTTGGGGGGGAGATGGTGATCAGGGTGGGATGTGCGATAGTGATCAGGATTGGGGGTGAGATGGTGATCAGGGTGGGGGGTGAGATGGTGATCAGGGTGATGTGGGGGATGGTGGTCAGGGTGAGGGGTGAAATGGTGATCAGCGTGGAGGGGGTGAGATGGTGATCAGGGTGAGGGGGTGAGATGGTGATCAGGGAGAGGGGGTGAGATGGTGACCAGGGTGGGGGGTGAGATGGTGATCCGGATGGGGGGGTGAGATGGTGATCAAGGTGAGATGGTGATCAGGGTGAGATGGTGATCAGGGTGAGGTGGTGATCAGGGTGGGGGGGATGGTGATCAGGGTGGGGGGTGGGATGGTGATCAGGGTGGGGGGTGAGATGGTGATCAGGGTGGGGGTGAGATGGTGATCAGGGTGGGGGGTGGGATGGTGATCAGGGTGGAGGGTGAGATGGTGATCCGGATGGGGGGGTGAGATGGTGATCAAGGTGAGATGGTGATCAGGGTGAGATGGTGATCAGGGTGAGATGGTGATCAGGGTGGGGGGGATGGTGATCAGGGTGGGGGGTGGGATGGTGATCAGGGTGGGGGGTGAGATGGTGATCAGGGTGGGGGGTGAGATGGTAATCAGGGTGGGGGGTGGGATGGTGATCAAGGTGGGGGGGATGGTGATCAGGGTGGGGGGGTAAGATGGTGATCAGGGTGGGGGGGATGGTGATCAGGGTGGGGGGTGAGATGGTGATCAGGATGAGGGGGCGGGAGATGGTGATCATGGTGGAGGGTGAGATGGCGATCAGGGTGGGGGTGAGATGGTGATCAGGGTGGGGGGGTGAGATGGTGATCAGGGTGGGGGGTGAGATGGTGATCAGGATGAGGGGGCGGGAGATGGTGATCAGGGTGGAGGGTGAGATGGTGTTCAGGGTGGGGGTGAGATGGTGATCAGGGTGATGTGGGGGATGGTGATCAGGGTGCAGGGTGAGATGGTGATCAGGGTGGGGGGTGAGATGGTGATCAGGGTGGGGGGGATGGTGATCAGGGTGGAGGGTGAGATGGTTATCTGGGTGGAGGGTGAGATGGTGATCAGGGTGATGTGGGGGATGGTGATCAGGGTGGGGGTGAGATGGTGATCAGAGTGGGGGGGATGGTGATCTGGGTGCAGGGTGAGATGGTGATCAGGGTGGAGGGTGAGATGGTGATCAGGGTGGGGAGTGAAATGGTGATCAGGGTGGGGTGTGGGGGATGGTGATCAGGGTGGGGATGAGATGGTGATCAGGGTGATGTGGGGGATGGTGATCAGGGTGGGGATGAGATGGTGATCAGGATGGGGTGGGTGAGATGGTGATCAGGGTGATGTGGGGGATGGTGATCAGGGTGCGGTGTGGGGGATGGTGATCAGGGTGGGGATGAGATGGTGATCAGGATGGGGTGGGTGAGATGGTGATCAGGGTGGGGATGAGATGGTGATCAGGGTGATGTGGGGGATGGTGATCAGGGGGGTGAGGTGGTGATCAGGGTGGGGTGCGGGGAAATGGTGATCAGGGTGGGATGAGATGGTGATCAGGGTGGGGATGAGATGGTGATCAGGATGGGGGGGTGAGATGGTGATCAGGGTGGGGGTGAGATGGTGATCAGGGTGGGGGTGAGATGGTGATCAGGATGATGTAGGGGATGGTGATCAAGGTGGGGGGTGAGATGGTGATCAGGGTGGGGATGAGATGGTGATCAGGGTGATGTGGGGGATGGTGATCAGAATGGGGGGTGAGATGGTGATCAGGGTGAGATGGTGATCAGGGTGGGGGGTGGGATGGTGATCAGGGTGGGGGGATGGTGATCAGGGTGGGGGGTAAGATGGTGATCAGGGTGGGGGGGATGGTGATCAGGGTGGGGGGTGAGATGGTGATCAGGATGAGGGGGCGGGAGATGGTGATCATGGTGGAGGGTGAGACGGTGATCAGGGTGATGTGGGGGATGGTGATCAGAATGGGGGGTGAGATGGTGATCAGGGTGAGATGGTGATCAGGGTGGGGGGTGGGATGGTGATCAGGGTGGGGGGATGGTGATCAGGGTGGGGGGTAAGATGGTGATCAGGGTGGGGGGGATGGTGATCAGGGTGGGGGGTGAGATGGTGATCAGGATGAGGGGGCGGGAGATGGTGATCATGGTGGAGGGTGAGATGGTGATCAGGGTGGGGGTGAGATGGTGATCAGGGTGGGGGGGTGAGATGGTGATCAGGGTGGGGGGTGAGATGGTGATCAGGATGAGGGGGCGGGAGATGGTGATCAGGGAAGGGTGAGATGGTGTTCAGGGTGGGGGTGAGATGGTGATCAGGGTGATGTGGGGGATGGTGATCAGGGTGCAGGGTGAGATGGTGATCAGGGTGGGGGGTGAGATGGTGATCAGGGTGGGGGGGATGGTGATCAGGGTGGGGGGTGAGATGGTGATCAGGGTGGGGGGGATGGTGATCAGGGTGCAGGGTGAGATGGTGATCAGGGTGGAGGGTGAGATGGTGTTCAGGGTGGGGATGAGATGGTGATCAGGGTGATGTGGGGGATGGTGATCAGGGTGGGGTGGGTGAGATGGTGATCAGGGTGGGGGGGTGGGGGATGGTGATCAGGGTGGGGTGTGGGGGATGGTGATCAGGGTGGGGATGAGATGGTGATCAGGATGGGGTGGGTGAGATGGTGATCAGGGTGGGGATGAGATGGTGATCAGGGTGATGTGGGGGATGGTGATCAGGGGGGTGAGGTGGTTATCAGGGTGGGGTGCGGGGGATGGTGATCAGGGTGGGATGAGATGGTGATCAGGGTGGGGATGAGATGGTGATCAGGATGGGGGGGTGAGATGGTGATCAGGGTGGGGGTGAGATGGTGATCAGCGTGGGGTTGAGATGGTGATCAGGATGATGTGGGGGATGGTGATCAAGGTGGGGGGTGAGATGGTGATCAGGGTGGGGATGAGATGGTGATCAGGGTGATGTGAGGGATGGTGATCAGAATGGGGGGTGAGATGGTGATCAGGGTGAGATGGTGATCAGGGTGGGGGGTGAGATGGTGATCAGGGTGGGGTGCAGGGGATGGTGATCAGGGTGGAGTGCGGGGGATGGTGATCAGGGTGGGGGTGAGATGGTGATCAGGGTGGGGGGGTGAGATGGTGATCAGGGTGCAGGGTGAGATGGTGATCAGGGTGGGGTGCAGGGGATGGTGATCAGGGTGCAGGGTGAGATGGTGATCAGGGTGGAGGGTGAGATGCTGATCAGGGTGGGGGGGTGAGATGGTGATCAGGGTGCAGGGTGAGATGGTGATCAGGGTGCAGGGTGAGATTGTGATCAGGGTGGAGGGTGAGATGGTGATCAGGGTGGGGGGGTGAAATGATGATCAGGCTGGAGGGTGAAATGGTGATCAGGGTGGAGGGTGAGATGGTGATCTGGGTGGGTGGTGAGCTGGTGATCAGGGTGGAGGGTGAGATGGTGATCAGGGTGGAGGGTGAGATGGTGATCAGGGTGGAGGGTGAAATGGTGATCAGGGTGGAGTGTGCGATGGTGATCTGGGTGGGTGGTGAGCTGGTGATCAGTGTGGAGGGTGAGATGGTGATCAGGGTGGGGGTGAGATGGTGATCAGATGGGGGGGGGTGGGATGGAGATCAGGGTGGAGGGTGAGATGGTGATCAGGGTGGGGGGGGGTGAGATGGTGATCCGGATGGGGGGTGAGATGGTGATCTGGGTGGGGGGTGAGATGGTGATCAGGTGGGGGTGAGATGGTGATCAGGGTGGGGGTGAGATGGTGATCAGGGTGGAGGGTGAGATGGTGATCAGGGTGGGGGTGAGATGGTGATCAGGGTGGGTGGTGGGATGGTGATCAGGGTGCAGGGTGAGATGGTGATCAGGGTGGGGTGCAGGGGATGGTGATCAGGGTGCAGGGTGAGATGGTGATCAGGGTGGAGGGTGAGATGGTGATCAGGGTGGGGGGTGAGATGGTGATCAGGGTGCAGGGTGAGATGGTGATCAGCGTGGGGTGCGGGGGATGGTGATCAGGGTGGAGGGGGAGATGGTGATCAGGGTGGAGGGTGAAATGGTGATCAGGGTGGGAAGTGAGAATGGTGATCAGGGTGGAGGGTGAGATGGTGATCAGGGTGGGGTGCAGGGGATGGTGATCAGGATGGGGGGTGAGATGGTGATCTAGGTGGGTGGTGAGATTTTGATCTGGGTGGGGGGTGAGATGGTGATCAGGTGGGGGTGAGATGGTGATCTGGGTGGAGGGTGAGATGGTGATCAGGGTGGGGGTGAGATGGTGATCAGGGTGGGGGGTGGGATGGTGATCAGGGTGGAGGGTGAGATGGTGATCTGGGTGGGTGGTGAGATGGTGATCAGGGTGGGTTGCGGGGTATGGTGATCAGGGTGGAGGGTGAGATGGTGATCAGGGTGGGGGTGAGATGGTGATCAGGGTGGGGGCGAGATGGTGATCAGGGTGGGGGTGAGGTGGTGATCAGGGTGGGGGGGTGAGATGGTGATCAGGGTGGGGGGTGAGATGGTGATCAGGATGAGGGGGCGGGAGATGGTGATCAGGGAAGGGTGAGATGGTGTTCAGGGTGGGGGTGAGATGGTGATCAGGGTGATGTGGGGGATGGTGATCAGGGTGCAGGGTGAGATGGTGATCAGGGTGGGGGGTGAGATGGTGATCAGGGTGGGGGGGATGGTGATCAGGGTGGAGGGTGAGATGGTGATCTGGGTAGAGGGTGCGATTGTGATCAGGGTGATGTGGGGGATGGTGATCAGGGTGATGTGGGGGATGGTGATCAGGGTGCAGGGTGAGATGGTGATCAGGGTGGGGGGTGAGATGGTGATCAGGGTGGGGGGGATGGTGATCAGGGTGGGGGGGATGGTGATCAGGGTGCAGGGTGAGATGGTGATCAGGGTGGAGGGTGAGATGGTGTTCAGGGTGGGGGTGAGATGGTGATCAGGGTGATGTGGGGGATGGTGATCAGGGTGGGGTGGGTGAGATGGTGATCAGGGTGGGGGGTGGGGGATGGTGATCAGGGTGGGGTGTGGGGGATGGTGATCAGGGTGGGGATGAGATGGTGATCAGGATGGGGTGGGTGAGATGGTGATCAGGGTGGGGATGAGATGGTGATCAGGGTGATGTGGGGGATGGTGATCAGGGAGGTGAGGTGGTTATCAGGGTGGGGTGCGGGGGATGGTGATCAGGGTGGGATGAGATGGTGATCAGGGTGGGGATGAGATGGTGATCAGGATGGGGGGGTGAGATGGTGATCAGGGTGGGGGTGAGATGGTGATCAGCGTGGGGTTGAGATGGTGATCAGGATGATGTGGGGGATGGTGATCAAGGTGGGGGGAGAGATGGTGATCAGGGTGGGGATGAGATGGTGATCAGGGTGATGTGAGGGATGGTGATCAGAATGGGGGGTGAGATGGTGATCAGGGTGAGATGGTGATCAGGGTGGGGGGTGAGATGGTGATCAGGGTGGAGGGTGAGATGGTGATCTGGGTAGAGGGTGCGATTGTGATCAGGGTGATGTGGGGGATGGTGATCAGGGTGATGTGGGGGATGGTGATCAGGGTGCAGGGTGAGATGGTGATCAGGGTGGGGGGTGAGATGGTGATCAGGGTGGGGGGGATGGTGATCAGGGTGGGGGGTGAGATGGTGATCAGGGTGGGGGGGATGGTGATCAGGGTGCAGGGTGAGATGGTGATCAGGGTGGAGGGTGAGATGGTGTTCAGGGTGGGGAGGGTGAGATGGTGATCAGGGTGGGGGGGTGAAGTTGGTGATCGGGGTGGGGGGGTGAAGTTGGTGATCGGGGTGGGGGGGTGAGATGGTGATCAGGGTGGGGGGTGAGATGGTGATCAGGGTGGGGGGGTGAGATGGTGATCAGGGTGGGGGGGGTGAGATGGTGATCAGGGTGGGGGGGTGAAGTTGGTGATCGGGGTGGGGGGGTGAGATGGTGATCAGGGTGGGGGGTGAGATGGTGATCAGGGTGGGGGGGTGAGATGGTGATCAGGGTGGGGGGGGTGAGATGGTGATCAGGGTGGGGGAGTGAAGTTGGTGATCGGGGTGGGGGGGGTGAGATGGTGATCAGGGTGAGATGGTGATCAGGGTGGGGGGTGAGATGGTGATCAGGGTGGGGGGGTGAAATGGTGATCAGGGAGAGGGGGTGAGATGGTGATCTGGGCGGGGGGTGAGATGGTGATCCGGATGGGGGGGTGAGATGGTGATCAAGGTGAGATGGTGATCAGGGTGAGATGGTGATCTGGGTGGGGGGGGATGGTGATCAGGGTGGGGGGTGGGATGGTGATCAGGGTGGGGGGGTCCGATGGTGATCAGGGTGGGGGGGGTGAGATGGTGATCAGGGTGAGAGGGTGAGATGGTGATCAGGGTGGGGGTGAGATGGTGATCAGGTTGGGGGGGAGATGGTGATCAGGGTGGGATGTGCGATAGTGATCAGGATTGGGGGTGAGATGGTGATCAGGGTGGGGGGTGAGATGGTGATCAGGGTGATGTGGGGGATGGTGGTCAGGGTGAGGGGTGAAATGGTGATCAGCGTGGAGGGGGTGAGATGGTGATCAGGGTGAGGGGGTGAGATGGTATTCAGGGTGAGGGGGTGAGATGGTGATCAGGGTGAGGGGGTGAGATGGTGATCAGGGAGAGGGGGTGAGATGGTGACCAGGGTGGGGGGTGAGATGGTGATCCGGATGGGGGGGTGAGATGGTGATCAAGGTGAGATGGTGATCAGGGTGAGATGGTGATCAGGGTGAGGTGGTGATCAGGGTGGGGGGGATGGTGATCAGGGTGGGGGGTGAGATGGTGATCAGGGTGGGGGTGAGATGGTGATCAGGGTGGGGGGTGGGATGGTGATCAGGGTGGAGGGTGAGATGGTGATCCGGATGGGGGGGTGAGATGGTGATCAAGGTGAGATGGTGATCAGGGTGAGATGGTGATCAGGGTGAGATGGTGATCAGGGTGGGGGGGATGGTGATCAGGGTGGGGGGTGGGATGGTGATCAGGGTGGGGGGTGAGATGGTGATCAGGGTGGGGGGTGAGATGGTGATCAGGGTGGGGAGTGGGATGGTGATCAAGGTGGGGGGGATGGTGATCAGGGTGGGGGGGTAAGATGGTGATCAGGGTGGGGGGGATGGTGATCAGGGTGGGGGGTGAGATGGTGATCAGGATGAGGGGGCGGGAGATGGTGATCATGGTGGATGGTGAGATGGCGATCAGGGTGGGGGTGAGATGGTGATCAGGGTGGGGGGGTGAGATGGTGATCAGGGTGGGGGGTGAGATGGTGATCAGGATGAGGGGGCGGGAGATGGTGATCAGGGTGGAGGGTGAGATGGTGTTCAGGGTGGGGGTGAGATGGTGATCAGGGTGATGTGGGGGATGGTGATCAGGGTGCAGGGTGAGATGGTGATCAGGGTGGGGGGTGAGATGGTGATCAGGGTGGGGGGGATGGTGATCAGGGTGGAGGGTGAGATGGTTATCTGGGTGGAGGGTGAGATGGTGATCAGGGTGATGTGGGGGATGGTGATCAGGGTGGGGGTGAGATGGTGTTCAGAGTGGGGGGGATGGTGATCTGGGTGCAGGGTGAGATGGTGATCAGGGTGGAGGGTGAGATGGTGATCAGGGTGGGGAGTGAAATGGTGATCAGGGTGGGGTGTGGGGGATGGTGATCAGGGTGGGGATGAGATGGTGATCAGGGTGATGTGGGGGATGGTGATCAGGGTGGGGATGAGATGGTGATCAGGATGGGGTGGGTGAGATGGTGATCAGGGTGATGTGGGGGATGGTGATCAGGGTGGGGTGTGGGGGATGGTGATCAGGGTGGGGATGAGATGGTGATCAGGATGGGGTGGGTGAGATGGTGATCAGGGTGGGATGAGATGGTGATCAGGGTGATGTGGGGGATGGTGATCAGGGGGGTGAGGTGGTGATCAGGGTGGGGTGCGTGGAAATGGTGATCAGGGTGGGATGAGATGGTGATCAGGGTGGGGATGAGATGGTGATCAGGATGGGGGGGTGAGATGGTGATCAGGGTGGGGGTGAGATGGTGATCAGGGTGGGGGTGAGATGGTGATCAGGATGATGTAGGGGATGGTGATCAAGGTGGGGGGTGAGATGGTGATCAGGGTGGGGATGAGATGGTGATCAGGGTGATGTGGGGGATGGTGATCAGAATGGGGGGTGAGATGGTGATCAGGGTGAGATGGTGATCAGGGTGGGGGGTGAGATGGTGATCAGGGTGGGGGGTGGGATGGTGATCAGGGTGGTGGGGATGGTGATCAGGGTGGGGGGTAAGATGGTGATCAGGGTGGGGGGGATGGTGATCAGGGTGGGGGGTGAGATGGTGATCAGGATGAGGGGGCGGGAGATGGTGATCATGGTGGAGGGTGAGATGGTGATCAGGGTGGGGGTGAGATGGTGATCAGGGTGGGGGGGTGAGATGGTGATCAGGGTGGGGGGTGAGATGGTGATCAGGATGAGGGGGCGGGAGATGGTGATCAGGGAAGGGTGAGATGGTGTTCAGGGTGGGGGTGAGATGGTGATCAGGGTGATGTGGGGGATGGTGATCAGGGTGCAGGGTGAGATGGTGATCAGGGTGGGGGGTGAGATGGTGATCAGGGTGGGGGGGATGGTGATCAGGGTGGGGGGTGAGATGGTGATCAGGGTGGGGGGGATGGTGATCAGGGTGCAGGGTGAGATGGTGATCAGGGTGGAGGGTGAGATGGTGTTCAGGGTGGGGATGAGATGGTGATCAGGGTGATGTGGGGGATGGTGATCAGGGTGGGGTGGGTGAGATGGTGATCAGGGTGGGGGGGTGGGGGATGGTGATCAGGGTGGGGTGTGGGGGATGGTGATCAGGGTGGGGATGAGATGGTGATCAGGATGGGGTGGGTGAGATGGTGATCAGGGTGGGGATGAGATGGTGATCAGGGTGATGTGGGGGATGGTGATCAGGGGGGTGAGGTGGTTATCAGGGTGGGGTGCGGGGGATGGTGATCAGGGTGGGATGAGATGGTGATCAGGGTGGGGATGAGATGGTGATCAGGATGGGGGGGTGAGATGGTGATCAGGGTGGGGGTGAGATGGTGATCAGCGTGGGGTTGAGATGGTGATCAGGATGATGTGGGGGATGGTGATCAAGGTGGGGGGTGAGATGGTGATCAGGGTGGGGATGAGATGGTGATCAGGGTGATGTGAGGGATGGTGATCAGAATGGGGGGTGAGATGGTGATCAGGGTGAGATGGTGATCAGGGTGGGGGGTGAGATGGTGATCAGGGTGGGGTGCAGGGGATGGTGATCAGGGTGGAGTGCGGGGGATGGTGATCAGGGTGGGGGTGAGATGGTGATCAGGGTGGGGGGGGTGAGATGGTGATCAGGGTGCAGGGTGAGATGGTGATCAGGGTGGGGTGCAGGGGATGGTGATCAGGGTGCAGGGTGAGATGGTGATCAGGGTGGAGGGTGAGATGCTGATCAGGGTGGGGGGGGTGAGATGGTGATCAGGGTGCAGGGTGAGATGGTGATCAGGGTGCAGGGTGAGATTGTGATCAGGGTGGAGGGTGAGATGGTGATCAGGGTGGGGGGGTGAAATGATGATCAGGCTGGAGGGTGAAATGGTGATCAGGGTGGAGGGTGAGATGGTGATCTGGGTGGGTGGTGAGCTGGTGATCAGGGTGGAGGGTGAGATGGTGATCAGGGTGGAGGGTGAGATGGTGATCAGGGTGGAGGGTGAAATGGTGATCAGGGTGGAGTGTGCGATGGTGATCTGGGTGGGTGGTGAGCTGGTGATCAGTGTGGAGGGTGAGATGGTGATCAGGGTGGGGGTGAGATGGTGATCAGGGTGGGGGGTGGGGTGGAGATCAGGGTGGAGGGTGAGATGGTGATCAGGGTGGGGGGGGGGTGAGATGGTGATCCGGATGGGGGGTGAGATGGTGATCTGGGTGGGGGGTGAGATGGTGATCAGGTGGGGGTGAGATGGTGATCAGGGTGGGGGTGAGATGGTGATCAGGGTGGAGGGTGAGATGGTGATCAGGGTGGGGGTGAGATGGTGATCAGGGTGGGTGGTGGGATGGTGATCAGGGTGCAGGGTGAGATGGTGATCAGGGTGGGGTGCAGGGGATGGTGATCAGGGTGCAGGGTGAGATGGTGATCAGGGTGGAGGGTGAGATGGTGATCAGGGTGGGGGGTGAGATGGTGATCAGGGTGCAGGGTGAGATGGTGATCAGCGTGGGGTGCGGGGGATGGTGATCAGGGTGGAGGGGGAGATGGTGATCAGGGTGGAGGGTGAAATGGTGATCAGGGTGGGAAGTGAGAATGGTGATCAGGGTGGAGGGTGAGATGGTGATCAGGGTGGGGTGCAGGGGATGGTGATCAGGATGGGGGGTGAGATGGTGATCTAGGTGGGTGGTGAGATTTTGATCTAGGTGGGGGGTGAGATGGTGATCAGGTGGGGGTGAGATGGTGATCAGGGTGGAGGGTGAGATGGTGATCTGGGTGGGTGGTGAGATGGTGATCAGGGTGGGTTGCGGGGTATGGTGATCAGGGTGGAGGGTGAGATGGTGATCAGGGTGGGGGTGAGATGGTGATCAGGGTGGGGGCGAGATGGTGATCAGGGTGGGGGTGAGGTGGTGATCAGGGTGGGGGGGTGAGATGGTGAT
Organism: Scyliorhinus torazame; assembly: GCF_047496885.1. Taxonomy (NCBI): domain Eukaryota; kingdom Metazoa; phylum Chordata; class Chondrichthyes; order Carcharhiniformes; family Scyliorhinidae; genus Scyliorhinus; species Scyliorhinus torazame. The sequence continues at coordinate 271,888,472 of NC_092709.1, forward strand.
CAGGGTGGGGGGTGAGATGGTGATCAGGATGAGGGGGCGGGAGATGGTGATCAGGGAAGGGTGAGATGGTGTTCAGGGTGGGGGTGAGATGGTGATCAGGGTGATGTGGGGGATGGTGATCAGGGTGCAGGGTGAGATGGTGATCAGGGTGGGGGGTGAGATGGTGATCAGGGTGGGGGGGATGGTGATCAGGGTGGAGGGTGAGATGGTGATCTGGGTAGAGGGTGCGATTGTGATCAGGGTGATGTGGGGGATGGTGATCAGGGTGATGTGGGGGATGGTGATCAGGGTGCAGGGTGAGATGGTGATCAGGGTGGGGGGTGAGATGGTGATCAGGGTGGGGGGGATGGTGATCAGGGTGGGGGGGATGGTGATCAGGGTGCAGGGTGAGATGGTGATCAGGGTGGAGGGTGAGATGGTGTTCAGGGTGGGGGTGAGATGGTGATCAGGGTGATGTGGGGGATGGTGATCAGGGTGGGGTGGGTGAGATGGTGATCAGGGTGGGGGGTGGGGGATGGTGATCAGGGTGGGGTGTGGGGGATGGTGATCAGGGTGGGGATGAGATGGTGATCAGGATGGGGTGGGTGAGATGGTGATCAGGGTGGGGATGAGATGGTGATCAGGGTGATGTGGGGGATGGTGATCAGGGAGGTGAGGTGGTTATCAGGGTGGGGTGCGGGGGATGGTGATCAGGGTGGGATGAGATGGTGATGAGGGTGGGGATGAGATGGTGATCAGGATGGGGGGGTGAGATGGTGATCAGGGTGGGGGTGAGATGGTGATCAGCGTGGGGTTGAGATGGTGATCAGGATGATGTGGGGGATGGTGATCAAGGTGGGGGGAGAGATGGTGATCAGGGTGGGGATGAGATGGTGATCAGGGTGATGTGAGGGATGGTGATCAGAATGGGGGGTGAGATGGTGATCAGGGTGAGATGGTGATCAGGGTGGGGGGTGAGATGGTGATCAGGGTGGAGGGTGAGATGGTGATCTGGGTAGAGGGTGCGATTGTGATCAGGGTGATGTGGGGGATGGTGATCAGGGTGATGTGGGGGATGGTGATCAGGGTGCAGGGTGAGATGGTGATCAGGGTGGGGGGTGAGATGGTGATCAGGGTGGGGGGGATGGTGATCAGGGTGGGGGGTGAGATGGTGATCAGGGTGGGGGGGATGGTGATCAGGGTGCAGGGTGAGATGGTGATCAGGGTGGAGGGTGAGATGGTGTTCAGGGTGGGGATGAGATGGTGATCAGGGTGATGTGGGGGATGGTGATCAGGGTGGGGTGGGTGAGATGGTGATCAGGGTGGGGGGTGGGGGATGGTGATCAGGGTGGGGTGTGGGGGATGGTGATCAGGGTGGGAATGAGATGGTGATCAGGATGGGGTGGGTGAGATGGTGATCAGGGTGGGGATGAGATGGTGATCAGGCTGATGTTGGGGATGGTGATCAGGGGGGTGAGGTGGTTATCAGGGTGGGGTGCGGGGGATGGTGATCAGGGTGGGATGAGATGGTGATCAGGGTGGGGATGAGATGGTGATCAGGATGGGGGGGTGAGATGGTGATCAGGGTGGGGGTGAGATGGTGATCAGCGTGGGGTTGAGATGGTGATCAGGATGATGTGGGGGATGGTGATCAAGGTGGGGGGTGAGATGGTGATCAGGGTGGGGATGAGATGGTGATCAGGGTGATGTGAGGGATGGTGATCAGAATGGGGGGTGAGATGGTGATCAGGGTGAGATGGTGATCAGGGTGGGGGGTGAGATGGTGATCAGGGTGGGGTGCAGGGGATGGTGATCAGGGTGGAGTGCGGGGGATGGTGATCAGGGTGGGGGTGAGATGGTGATCAGGGTGGGGGGGGTGAGATGGTGATCAGGGTGCAGGGTGAGATGGTGATCAGGGTGGAGGGTGAGATGGTGATCAGGGTGGAGGGTGAAATGGTGATCAGGGTGGAGTGTGCGATGGTGATCTGGGTGGGTGGTGAGCTGGTGATCTGGGTGGGTGGTGAGCTGGTGATCAGGGTGGAGGGTGAGATGGTGATCAGGGTGGAGGGTGAGATGGTGATCAGGGTGGAGGGTGAAATGGTGATCAGGGTGGAGTGTGCGATGGTGATCTGGATGGGTGGTGAGCTGGTGATCAGTGTGGAGGGTGAGATGGTGATCAGGGTGGGGGTGAGATGGTGATCAGGGTGGGGGGTGGGATGGAGATCAGGGTGGAGGGTGAGATGGTGATCAGGGTGGGGGGGGGTGAGATGGTGATCCGGATGGGGGGTGAGATGGTGATCTGGGTGGGGGGTGAGATGGTGATCAGGTGGGGGTGAGATGGTGATCAGGGTGGGGGTGAGATGGTGATCAGGGTGGAGGGTGAGATGGTGATCAGGGTGGGGGTGAGATGGTGATCAGGGTGGTTGGTGGGATGGTGATCAGGGTGCAGGGTGAGATGGTGATCAGGGTGGGGTGCAGGGGATGGTGATCAGGGTGCAGGGTGAGATGGTGATCAGGGTGGAGGGTGAGATGGTGATCAGGGTGGGGGGTGAGATGGTGATCAGGGTGCAGGGTGAGATGGTGATCAGCGTGGGGTGCGGGGGATGGTGATCAGGGTGGAGGGGGAGATGGTGATCAGGGTGGAGGGTGAAATGGTGATCAGGGTGGGAAGTGAGAATGGTGATCAGGGTGGAGGGTGAGATGGTGATCAGGGTGGGGTGCAGGGGATGGTGATCAGGATGGGGGGTGAGATGGTGATCTAGGTGGGTGGTGAGATTTTGATCTGGGTGGGGGGTGAGATGGTGATCAGGTGGGGGTGAGATGGTGATCAGGGTGGAGGGTGAGATGGTGATCAGGGTGGGGGTGAGATGGTGATCAGGGTGGGGGGTGGGATGGTGATCAGGGTGGAGGGTGAGATGGTGATCTGGGTGGGTGGTGAGATGGTGATCAGGGTGGGTTGCGGGGTATGGTGATCAGGGTGGAGGGTGAGATGGTGATCAGGGTGGGGGTGAGATGGTGATCAGGGTGGGGGCGAGATGGTGATCAGGGTGGGGGTGAGGTGGTGATCAGGGTGGGGGGGTGAGATGGTGATCAGGGTGGGGGGTGAGATGGTGATCAGGATGAGGGGGCGGGAGATGGTGATCAGGGAAGGGTGAGATGGTGTTCAGGGTGGGGGTGAGATGGTGATCAGGGTGATGTGGGGGATGGTGATCAGGGTGCAGGGTGAGATGGTGATCAGGGTGGGGGGTGAGATGGTGATCAGGGTGGGGGGGATGGTGATCAGGGTGGAGGGTGAGATGGTGATCTGGGTAGAGGGTGCGATTGTGATCAGGGTGATGTGGGGGATGGTGATCAGGGTGATGTGGGGGATGGTGATCAGGGTGCAGGGTGAGATGGTGATCAGGGTGGGGGGTGAGATGGTGATCAGGGTGGGGGGGATGGTGATCAGGGTGGGGGGGATGGTGATCAGGGTGCAGGGTGAGATGGTGATCAGGGTGGAGGGTGAGATGGTGTTCAGGGTGGGGGTGAGATGGTGATCAGGGTGATGTGGGGGATGGTGATCAGGGTGGGGTGGGTGAGATGGTGATCAGGGTGGGGGGTGGGGGATGGTGATCAGGGTGGGGTGTGGGGGATGGTGATCAGGGTGGGGATGAGATGGTGATCAGGATGGGGTGGGTGAGATGGTGATCAGGGTGGGGATGAGATGGTGATCAGGGTGAAGTGGGGGATGGTGATCAGGGAGGTGAGGTGGTTATCAGGGTGGGGTGCGGGGGATGGTGATCAGGGTGGGATGAGATGGTGATCAGGGTGGGGATGAGATGGTGATCAGGATGGGGGGGTGAGATGGTGATCAGGGTGGGGGTGAGATGGTGATCAGCGTGGGGTTGAGATGGTGATCAGGATGATGTGGGGGATGGTGATCAAGGTGGGGGGAGAGATGGTGATCAGGGTGGGGATGAGATGGTGATCAGGGTGATGTGAGGGATGGTGATCAGAATGGGGGGTGAGATGGTGATCAGGGTGAGATGGTGATCAGGGTGGGGGGTGAGATGGTGATCAGGGTGGAGGGTGAGATGGTGATCTGGGTAGAGGGTGCGATTGTGATCAGGGTGATGTGGGGGATGGTGATCAGGGTGATGTGGGGGATGGTGATCAGGGTGCAGGGTGAGATGGTGATCAGGGTGGGGGGTGAGATGGTGATCAGGGTGGGGGGGATGGTGATCAGGGTGGGGGGTGAGATGGTGATCAGGGTGGGGGGGATGGTGATCAGGGTGCAGGGTGAGATGGTGATCAGGGTGGAGGGTGAGATGGTGTTCAGGGTGGGGATGAGATGGTGATCAGGGTGATGTGGGGGATGGTGATCAGGGTGGGGTGGGTGAGATGGTGATCAGGGTGGGGGGTGGGGGATGGTGATCAGGGTGGGGTGTGGGGGATGGTGATCAGGGTGGGAATGAGATGGTGATCAGGATGGGGTGGGTGAGATGGTGATCAGGGTGGGGATGAGATGGTGATCAGGCTGATGTTGGGGATGGTGATCAGGGGGGTGAGGTGGTTATCAGGGTGGGGTGCGGGGGATGGTGATCAGGGTGGGATGAGATGGTGATCAGGGTGGGGATGAGATGGTGATCAGGATGGGGGGGTGAGATGGTGATCAGGGTGGGGGTGAGATGGTGATCAGCGTGGGGTTGAGATGGTGATCAGGATGATGTGGGGGATGGTGATCAAGGTGGGGGGTGAGATGGTGATCAGGGTGGGGATGAGATGGTGATCAGGGTGATGTGAGGGATGGTGATCAGAATGGGGGGTGAGATGGTGATCAGGGTGAGATGGTGATCAGGGTGGGGGGTGAGATGGTGATCAGGGTGGGGTGCAGGGGATGGTGATCAGGGTGGAGTGCGGGGGATGGTGATCAGGGTGGGGGTGAGATGGTGATCAGGGTGGGGGGGTGAGATGGTGATCAGGGTGCAGGGTGAGATGGTGATCAGGGTGGGGTGCAGGGGATGGTGATCAGGGTGCAGGGTGAGATGGTGATCAGGGTGGAGGGTGAGATGCTGATCAGGGTGGGGGGGTGAGATGGTGATCAGGGTGCAGGGTGAGATGGTGATCAGGGTGCAGGGTGAGATTGTGATCAGGGTGGAGGGTGAGATGATGATCAGGGTGGGGGGGTGAAATGATGATCAGGCTGGAGGGTGAAATGGTGATCAGGGTGGAGGGTGAGATGGTGATCTGGGTGGGTGGTGAGCTGGTGATCAGGGTGGAGGGTGAGATGGTGATCAGGGTGGAGGGTGAGATGGTGATCAAGGTGGAGGGTGAAATGGTGATCAGGGTGGAGTGTGCGATGGTGATCTGGGTGGGTGGTGAGCTGGTGATCAGTGTGGAGGGTGAGATGGTGATCAGGGTGGGGGTGAGATGGTGATCAGGGTGGGGGGTGGGATGGTGATCAGGGTGGAGGGTGAGATGGTGATCAGGGTGGGGGGGGGTGAGATGGTGATCCGGATGGGGGGTGAGATGGTGATCTGGGTGGGGGGTGAGATGGTGATCAGGTGGGGGTGAGATGGTGATCAGGGTGGGGGTGAGATGGTGATCAGGGTGGAGGGTGAGATGGTGATCAGGGTGGGGGTGAGATGGTGATCAGGGTGGGGGGTGGGATGGTGATCAGGGTGCAGGGTGAGATGGTGATCAGGGTGGGGTGCAGGGGATGGTGATCAGGGTGCAGGGTGAGATGGTGATCAGGGTGGAGGGTGAGATGGTGATCAGGGTGGGGGGTGAGATGGTGATCAGGGTGCAGGGTGAGATGGTGATCAGCGTGGGGTGCGGGGGATGGTGATCAGGGTGGAGGGGGAGATGGTGATCAGGGTGGAGGGTGAAATGGTGATCAGGGTGGGAAGTGAGAATGGTGATCAGGGTGGAGGGTGAGATGGTGATCAGGGTGGGGTGCAGGGGATGGTGATCAGGATGGGGGGTGAGATGGTGATCTAGGTGGGTGGTGAGATTTTGATCTGGGTGGGGGGTGAGATGGTGATCAGGTGGGGGTGAGATGGTGATCAGGGTGGAGGGTGAGATGGTGATCAGGGTGGGGGTGAGATGGTGATCAGGGTGGGGGGTGGGATGGTGATCAGGGTGGAGGGTGAGATGGTGATCTGGGTGGGTGGTGAGATGGTGATCAGGGTGGGTTGCTGGGTATGGTGATCAGGGTGGAGGGTGAGATGGTGATCGGGGTGGGGGTGAGATGGTGATCAGGGTGGGGGCGAGATGGTGATCAGGGTGGGGGTGAGGTGGTGATCAGGGTGGGGGGGTGAGATGGTGATCAGGGTGGGGGGTGAGATGGTGATCAGGATGAGGGGGCGGGAGATGGTGATCAGGGAAGGGTGAGATGGTGTTCAGGGTGGGGGTGAGATGGTGATCAGGGTGATGTGGGGGATGGTGATCAGGGTGCAGGGTGAGATGGTGATCAGGGTGGGGGGTGAGATGGTGATCAGGGTGGGGGGGATGGTGATCAGGGTGGAGGGTGAGATGGTGATCTGGGTAGAGGGTGCGATTGTGATCAGGGTGATGTGGGGGATGGTGATCAGGGTGATGTGGGGGATGGTGATCAGGGTGCAGGGTGAGATGGTGATCAGGGTGGGGGGAGAGATGGTGATCAGGGTGGGGGGGATGGTGATCAGGGTGGGGGGTGAGATGGTGATCAGGGTGGGGGGGATGGTGATCAGGGTGCAGGGTGAGATGGTGATCAGGGTGGAGGGTGAGATGGTGTTCAGGGTGGGGATGAGATGGTGATCAGGGTGATGTGGGGGATGGTGATCAGGGTGGGGTGGGTGAGATGGTGATCAGGGTGGGGGGTGGGGGATGGTGATCAGGGTGGGGTGTGGGGGATGGTGATCAGGGTGGGGATGAGATGGTGATCAGGATGGGGTGGGTGAGATGGTGATCAGGGTGGGGATGAGATGGTGATCAGGGTGACGTGGGGGATGGTGATCAGGGGGGTGAGGTGGTTATCAGGGTGGGGTGCGGGGGATGGTGATCAGGGTGGGATGAGATGGTGATCAGGGTGGGGATGAGATGGTGATCAGGATGGGGGGGTGAGATGGTGATCAGGGTGGGGGTGAGATGGTGATCAGCGTGGGGTTGAGATGGTGATCAGGATGATGTGGGGGATGGTGATCAGAATGGGGGGTGAGATAGTGATCAGGGTGAGATGGTGATCAGGGTGGGGGGTGAGATGGTGATCAGGGTGGGGTGCAGGGGATGGTGATCAGGGTGGAGTGCGGGGGATGGTGATCAGGGTGGGGGTGAGATGGTGATCAGGGTGGGGGGGTGAGATGGTGATCAGGGTGCAGGGTGAGATGGTGATCAGGGTGGGGTGCAGGGGATGGTGATCAGGGTGCAGGGTGAGATGGTGATCAGGGTGGAGGGTGAGATGCTGATCAGGGTGGGGGGGTGAGATGGTGATCAGGGTGCAGGGTGAGATGGTGATCAGGGTGCAGGGTGAGATTGTGATCAGGGTGGAGGGTGAGATGGTGATCAGGGTGGGGGGGTGAAATGATGATCAGGCTGGAGGGTGAAATGGTGATCAGGGTGGAGGGTGAGATGGTGATCTGGGTGGGTGGTGAGCTGGTGATCAGGGTGGAGGGTGAGATGGTGATCAGGGTGGAGGGTGAGATGGTGATCAGGGTGGAGGGTGAAATGGTGATCAGGGTGGAGTGTGCGATGGTGATCAGGGTGGGTGGTGAGCTGGTGATCAGTGTGGAGGGTGAGATGGTGATCAGGGTGGGGGTGAGATGGTGATCAGGGTGGGGGGTGGGATGGTGATCAGGGTGGAGGGTGAGATGGTGATCAGGGTGGGGGGGGGTGAGATGGTGATCCGGATGGGGGGTGAGATGGTGATCTGGGTGGGGGGTGAGATGGTGATCAGGTGGGGGTGAGATGGTGATCAGGGTGGGGGTGAGATGGTGATCAGGGTGGAGGGTGAGATGGTGATCAGGGTGGGGGTGAGATGGTGATCAGGGTGGGGGGTGGGATGGTGATCAGGGTGCAGGGTGAGATGGTGATCAGGGTGGGGTGCAGGGGATGGTGATCAGGGTGCAGGGTGAGATGGTGATCAGGGTGGAGGGTGAGATGGTGATCAGGGTTGGGGGTGAGATGGTGATCAGGGTGCAGGGTGAGATGGTGATCAGCGTGGGGTGCGGGGGATGGTGATCAGGGTGGAGGGGGAGATGGTGATCAGGGTGGAGGGTGAAATGGTGATCAGGGTGGGAAATGAGAATGGTGATCAGGGTGGAGGGTGAGATGGTGATCAGGGTGGGGTGCAGGGGATGGTGATCAGGATGGGGGGGTGAGATGGTGATCTAGGTGGGTGGTGAGATTTTGATCTGGGTGGGGGGTGAGATGGTGATCAGGTGGGGGTGAGATGGTGATCAGGGTGGAGGGTGAGATGGTGATCAGGGTGGGGGTGAGATGGTGATCAGGGTGGGGGGTGGGATGGTGATCAGGGTGGAGGGTGAGATGGTGATCTGGGTGGGTGGTGAGATGGTGATCAGGGTGGGTTGCGGGGCATGGTGATCAGGGTGGAGGGTGAGATGGTGATCAGGGTGGGGGTGAGATGGTGATCAGGGTGGGGGCGAGATGGTGATCAGGGTGGGGGCGAGGTGGTGATCAGGGTACAGGGTGAGATGGTGATCAGGTTGGGGGGTGAGATGGTGATCAGGGTGTGGTGCGGGGGATGGTGATCGGGATGGGTGGTGAGATGATGGTCACCATCTCACCCCCACCCTGATCACCATCCCCCGCACCCCACTCTGATCACCATCTCACCCCCACCCTGATCACCATCCCCCGCATCCCACTCTGATCACCATCTCACCCCCACCCTGATCACCATCCCCCGCACCCCACTCTGATCACCATCTCACCCCCCACCCTGATCACCATCCCCTGCACCCCACTCTGATCACCATCTCACCCCCACCCTGATCACCATCCCCCGCACCCCACTCTGATCACCATCTCACCCCCCACCCTGATCGCCATCTCACCCTGCACCCTGATCGCCATCTCACCCTGTACCCTGATCCCCATCTCACCCTGCACCCTGATCACCATCTCACCCCCACCCTGATCACCATCTCACCCTGTACCCTGATCACCATCTCACCCCTCCACCCTGATCCCCATCTCACTCCTCCTGAGTTTGAGAGTTCATGCCAGCGGCGAGATCCAGAAGCCTAGTCAGCTCTGCTTGATAACTCTTAACTGGAGATCCTGAGAACTCCTGACAGCTGGAAAAGCCCAGGGATCAACTAAAGGTGCTGTGACCATCTTACCATATTCCTCGGTATAGGCATCCCTGAACTAACTGTCGTGTTGGGTGTTCCGATACACAAACGAACCAACACGGTTATAGATGGTACAACTCTGTTTTATTCTGTACAATAATAACTATTAACTTCTGGCTGTGGTTCGTACTTCACCAGCTAACCTGTGGACCCAGCCCTAGCACTATCTTAGTGAGGCACTCAGCACATGGTGTATGTCTGAGTGGCACGCTGTGAGCTCTGTGCTCTGAGCTATCTCCTGGTAGAATCAGCAGGAACTGTGGTGTTCCCTGTTTGATAGTGCGTGTGCTCTCACTGGTGATTGGCTGTGATGTGTGTGTGTTGATTGGTCCATCTACCTGTCCATCAGTGTGTGTGTGATTGCACCATGATATGTTAATATGGATATCATGACAGTAACCTCATGACTAATTATGGTATTTAAGTCAGGGTCTGAAGTTGTCATGAGGACACCGATGCCGTTTTTGGACACAGACTTGGGCAATATTATGACTCGCCACTCGCTCAGTTAAAGCAGAGTCCAAAGTTAAAAATGTTATTTAACTTTTGGGGTCCAGAGAAACAGTAGAGTTCCCTTGAGATACAGGAATATAACATGTGCCAGTGCCGCACCAAGACTTCCTGGCCAACAAGTGCAGTGTCCCACCACTTTTCCTGTTGGCTGCTTAATATTGTGGTAGTCTGGATCTGGAAGGCTGCCCCAGGCCACTCATTTATCATCTCCAGCACATCAACGGCATTATAATAAGGCCCTGTCCTCAAACTGAAACAGACTATTTTCACTGTCAAATGGAGTGAGATTAACCAGGTGCCCAGTCGCAATTGTCAAACCTGTTTTGCTGATTTCCCACAGATTGAGGTGTTGGGTTAGTTGGAGGAGTTACTGAGTGAAGGTAAACAAAGTGTTACTCCAGAGTAAGGAAAAGAGATGGGAGTGTGAGCCAACTTAATTAAGCCATTCTTGCACATCTAATGGCATTTTTGAGAGGTTAGGGATCTTATTCTATATTGTCAGGGAACGTATATTACCCTGACACATACTTTCCTCCAAACAAGTTCTTGTAATCAAGGAAAGAGAGAAAACTGTTAATCGAGAACAATTTCACAATGCATATATTTTACCTCGTTTAGACGTGAAACATCCATTATAAATGCTTGTGGGGGGTAAGAAGAAGAGAATAAATATGGCCTTTTTTGATAGAAAAATGTAATACTAAAAGGGCTAATAAAAGGACTAAATAAAATGGTTGCTAATGAGTTCCAAAGAAGCACTGAAAACATAATGGTAAATTTTACAGCATCATTTGTTTATTTCTTTTCCTATGAATTCATCCAAGTAGTTTTCATTATTTTTTAAAAATGGCCTCTGTGTCTAGTATTAGCACCAGCTCTTTGATTTGCTAATGTCCATCAGTTTCAGCTCCCAGTGTAATTAGGGTGATGAGTTTGATTGATGGGTCCAAACTGTGAGCATGATGTGGTGCCAGATCCCATCTCGGCTGCAGACGTGCATGCCAAGCAAACAGGGAATACTCGGAGCCCTGCTGGATTCAAAATAATTGACCTTGTAACCCTTCAAGCTTTGCTTGCTGTGGTTTGTGCTGCACTGAAATCCCACATAACCACACACCTGGCATTTGTTTCATCCTTTCAGAATAATTTTGCTGAGCATTAACTCACTTCTTATTCATTATACAGTACTCCTATCTCAGGGTGCGGAGTTGGCAGCAGATGAGAAACACAAAGAAAATTCCTGAACCAAGCCGAGAAAGAAAACTGCTAATCTAAAACAATTCCACGCTGCATAAAATCAACCTGGTTCAGATATAAAAGCATTCTAAATCCTTGTTATATTGAAATCTCTGATGTACTTTTACATAATGCATGGTACCTCATCAACTGTCTTAGTGAGGTTCTGAGTGTTTCTGTCACAATACAATACTGATGCACTTTTCACAATACAATTTATTTGTGTATGCAAGTTAAGAAGCTTGTCTCATAATGTAAGCTTGGTAATGTGTGTGAAGAATAAGGACTGCATTACAAGGGAATTTTCTCATTATTATCCTTTTTAAAATGTTGGCCTCTTTCCATGAGCAACAAGTCAACTATCCAGTATTATGGTCTTCTTAAACATTTCTTTTGAAGAACGGAGATTTTCTTCTGCTCATCGAGGTCAAGGATAACAACATTTTTGCATCAGGTTATTTTAGTTTTGCTCACCTCAAACCTTTTGAGTTCTTTAATTCCTTCGGTCATCTTTTCAGCTATAATCTCCAGGTTTTATTAACCAAAGTTTGGTGTCAAATCAAATACTTACGAAGTGATGCAGTAAAATGTTGCAAATCTATTGGCATGCACAGCAGGTGATTCAGCACCTGTGGAGCAAATAAACAGTTGATGTTGTGAGCTTATGCTCTTATTCAGTACTCAGGAAATGTGCTGCTGTTCAAATGCATGTAATAGGTTTATTTGTCGATGTTACATCCCCTATGGAGGTCAAGAGGTGTGGACCATCCGATTCCCCATGACTTCTGCGGAATATGAACTTCCCCGGTAATGGGGCGGGGATTCCCCTTTAACGAGGGGAGCCCTCATAGTATAAAAACCCTGACCTGGCTGCAGGTCATGGAGGGAGACCCTTTGGGGAGTGGAGAGTTATGTGTGCAGAGAATAAAAGAGTATTATTGCCTCCAGCAGGCAGTTCCATGTCCATTCACTCTGCACGGATGCTACAGTCTATGAATTGCAATGCATAGTGGAGTGATTTTAATGAATCACTGAGGGTCCAGAATACAATTTGGAGACAGAAATAGTCTAGAGATCCTGCTTCTATTTTGGGTAGAATTGGAGCATTGGAGCAACTGGAATTTTGGGTTTCAATGCATTGATAGTAAATTCCAACTGGTGGCACTGGCATGCATTTTTCTTTCCACCTCCCTGAATCCTAATTGTAGATTAAAGTATGTTCAGACAGTCATTCAGGAGTATGTGGTGTGGTAAGCAGACCATTAGGAGTAAATACATGTAGGTGCCATTCCTCGCTGTATGTAGGCCCCAATCAGAGGCAAATTGAATATCTGTTGATCCAAAAGGAATTTGTTGCTATTAGTTTCTGTATCCACTGCGGTGTCTCAAGACACATGCTGCAAGCTTCCAATAGTAAACAAAGGGTCACCGAAGCCCTAGTGTCAACTTCCATTTTAAGGGGTGTGGTATTATAGGTATTACGGTACATGAGAGGCTGAAGTACCATTGGTAGAACCTATACGCTTGCTATTGGCTAGAGAGTATGATAGCTCCACCCTGATAGGCGGGGTATAAGAACCCGTGCCGTCCCAGCAGCCCTCATTCTGTACCTGAGCTGTTGGGGGAAATATCTAGCTTATTAAAGCCTTCAGTTGTACTACAACCTCATTTTAGTGGTCATTGATCGTGCATCAATTTAATAAGCTAGATTTTAAGAAGAAAGGATGGAGCTCCGAATCAAGCCGGAGTGTCTGCAACTTAGCCCCCACGCGGCGAACTCAGCGGCGATCTTTAAGCACTGACTGGCGTGTTTTAAAGGGGATCTTGAGACGGCAGAAAATGCACCCACGGGAGAGCAGAAACTGCACGTCCTGCACTCAAGGGTGAGCCCGGAGATCTACACCCTCATCGAGGAAGCGGAAGACTTCGATGCAGCAATCGAGCTGCTAAATGGACACTATATTCGCCCGGTAAACCAGGTCTACGCCCGGCATCTGCTTGCAACAAGACGGCAAACCCCTGGGGAATCGTTGGAGGAATTCTACCGTGCACTCCTGGTGCTGGGCAGAAGCTGCGGCTGCCCGCAAGTTTCGGCGAGCGAACACATGGAACTCTTAGTCCGGAACGCTTTCCTGGCAGGTATGCTTTCATCTCAAATCCGCCAGCGCCTGTTAGAGAAAGATACCCTGGGTCTTATGTTGGCGTGGGCCCTTGCAGGCTCCCTGGACGTGGCCTCCAGGAACGTCCGCGCCTATGTTCCCGACCGCGCGGCAGCGCCCTGGGCAGCGTGGAACCCCGCAGCGGCCGACCCAGAGACTTCCCCCGTTCCCCCGCAGGCCTGCGCTGCAAGGCAGCCTGCCAACCCCGAGGGGCCCCGCTGCTACTTTTGCGGGCAGGCCAAGCACCCCCCGCCAGTGCTGCTCGGCCCGCGCATCCACCTGCAGGGGTTGCGGCAAAAAAGACCTTTTCGTGGGGGTATGTCAGGCCCGAGCGGTGGCCGCGGTCTCCAGCGGCGAATCCGGACCTCCACCACAAACTTCTCCACGGGCCCCGTGTGGCCAGCGGTCGCTGCCACCCCCACATCCCAGGGCAACGTGCGGACCCCGGGCGCTGCCATCTTGTTCCATGGACACCACGCGTTGAGGGATGGGCGCCGCCATTTTGCGCACCCCCGGCCATGTGCGACCAATGGGAGACGCCACCTTGGATTGGCCCCCAGGACCCCAGTTCAGCCGACCACACACTGCCTGAACAGAATTCTCAACTACTGCGATTGGCCTCGGTGACTCTGGATCAATCTCGACCTCGAACACTCTCAACCGCTACGACGACCGTTTTCATCAACGGGCACGAGACGTCCTGCTTAATTGACTCTGGGAGCACGGAGAGCTTCATACACCCTGAAACGGTAAGGCGCTGTTCCCTCCTCATCCACCCTGTTAATCAAAAAATCTCACTGGCCTCTGGTTCCCACTCAGTGGAGTTAAAGGGGTTTTGTTTAGCAAACCTCACAGTCCAGGGAAGGGTGTTCAAAAATGTCCGTCTCTACGTCCTTCCCCACCTCTGCGCGGCTACACTCCTGCGTTTAGACTTCCAGTGTAATCTTCAAAGCCTGACCTTCCAATTCGGCGGCCCTATACCCCCCTTACTGTCTGCGGCCTCGCGACCCTTAAGGTCAACCCACCTTCCCTGTTTGCGAACCTCACCCCAGATTGTAAACCCGTCGCCACCAGGAGCAGACGCTACAGTGCCCAGGACCGAATCTTTATTAGGTCAGAGGTCCAAAGGCTACTGAGGGAAGGGGTCATTGAAGCCAGTAATAGTCCCTGGAGAGCTCAAGTAGTGGTGGTAAAGACCGGAGAGAAGCATAGGATGGTCATCGACTAGAGTCAGACCATCAACAGGTTTACGCAGCAGGATGCGTACCCTCTCCCCCGCATATCCGACCTGGTAAACAGGATCACGCATTATAAGGTCTTCTCCACGGTGGTTCTCAAGTCCGCCTACCACCAGCTCCCCATCCGCACTAGTGACGGCAAATACACTGCCTTCGAGGCAGACGGATGGCTCTATCACGTCTTAAGGGTTCTCTTTGGTGTCACTAACGGGGTCTCGGTCTTCCAGCGCAAGATGGACCGAATGGTTGACCGGTGCGGTTTACGGGCAACATTCCCGTATCTCGACAATGTCACCATCTGCGGCCACGACCAGCAGGACCACGACGCCAACCTCCGAAAATGTCTCCAGGCCGCTAAAATCCTTAACCTAACATACAATAAGGATAAATGCGTGTTTAGCACCGACCGTCTAGCCATTCTCGGCTACGTCGTGCAAAATGGAGTTATAGGCCCCGACCCTGAACGCATGCGCCCCTTATGGAGTTCCCCCTCCCTCACTGCTCCAAGGCCCTAAAATGCTGCCTAGGGTTTTTTAGCTACTATGCCCAGTCGGTCCCCAACCAAGCGGACAAGGCCCGTCCCCTGATCCAATCCACAGTTTTTCCCCTGTCGATAGAGGCCCGCCAGGCCTTCAGCCGCATCAAAGCGGACATTGCAAAGGCCACGAGGCACACCATCGATGAGTCCCTCCCCTTCCAGGTCGAGAGCGATGCGTCTGACGTAGCTCTGGCGTCAACCCTCAACCAAGCGGGCAGACCCGTGGCCTTCTCCTCCCGTACCCTCCATGCTTCAAAATCCGCCACTCCTCAGTCGAAAATGAGGCCCAGGCCATAGTAGAAGCTGTGCGACATTGGAGGCATTACCTGGCCGGCAGGAGATTCACTCTCCTCACGGACCAACGGTCGGTGGCTTTCATGTTCGATAATGCACAGTGGGGCAAGATAAAAAACGACAAGATCTTGCAGTGGAGGATCGAACTCTCCACCTACAACTACGAGATCTTGTATCGTCTCGGGAAGCTAAATGAGCCTCCTGACGCCCTGCCCCGCAGCACATGTGCCACCGCACCAGTGTACTGCCTCCGAACCCTCCACGAGGACCTCTGCCACCCGGGGGTCACTCGTTTTTTCCATTTCGTAAAGACCCGCAACCTGCCCTACTCCATCGAGGAGGTCAGGACAGCCACCAGGGACTGCCAAATCTGCGCGGAGTGCAAACCGCACTTCTACCGGCCAGAGACAGCATGCCTGATAAAGGCTTCCCATCCCTTTGAACGCCTCAGCATGGACTTCAAAGGCCCCCTACCCTCCACCGACCGTAACACGTACTTCCTGAACGTTACTGACGAGTACTCCCGGTTCCCATTCGCCATCCCCTGCCCCAACATGACCGCCTCCACCGTCATCAAGGCCCTCCATAGCATCTTTGCACTGTTCCGGTTCCCCGCTTACATACATAGTGATAGGGGTTCCTCCTTTATGAGCGACCAACTGCGTCAATTCCTGCTCAGCAAGGGCATCGCCTCGAGCAGGACGACCAGTTACAACCCCCGGGGTAACGGACAGGTAGAGAGGGAGAACGGAACGGTCTGGAAGACCGTCCTGCCCTACGGTCCAGGAACCTCCCAGTCTCCCGCTGGCACGAAGTCCTCCCGGATGCCCTCCACTCCATCCAGTCACTGCTTTGTACAACCATCAATCAGACACCTCACAAATATCTCCTTGTCTTCCCTAGGAAGTCCTCCTCCGGGACCTCGCTCCCGACCTGGCTGGCAGCACCCGGACCCATTCTGCTCCGAAAACATGTGTGGGCGCACAAGTCGGACCCGTTGGTCGAGGCGGTCCATCTGCTCCATGCTAATCCCCAATACGCCTACATGGTGTACCCCGACGGCCGACAAGATACGATCTCCCTACGGGACCTGGCGCCCGCCGGAACTCCACGCATATTCCAGCCACCAGTTCCACCCTCCCCTCTATCGCAGCACCTTACAGGAGGATCGGTCCTTCTGCCGCCCCTGCCTAGGCCCCCCCCACCCACCGACGCCTCCCGCAGGTGCTCCCTTCCCAGGTCAGCCGTTTTCCCCACCAGCGCCGTCTAGGGGTGACGAAGCTGCCATGGAGATCGAAGCCACGCTCCCGGAGTCACAGACGCCCGAGCCTCCACCGGAGTCACCACCGAGACTCCGACGATCACAGAAGACGCCCAGGGCCCCTGATCGACTGATTGCTTCATTTTAACTGTTATCTGTAAATATAAAATACCGAATGTACATGCCTACCAGACTTGTAAATAGTTACTAAACACTGTACGGGGGTATTACGGTCCCTCCATAACTAATTATACCATGTTGTTATGTTTTGTAGTTGCTGGCCACAACCCCCGCCGGACTTTTTTTAACAGGTGGTGAATGTGGTATTATAGGTATTACGGTACCTGAGAGGCTGAAGTACCATTGGTAGAACCTAGATGCTTGCTATTGGCTAGAGAGTATAATAGCTCCGCCCTGATAGGCGGGGTATAAGAACCCGTGCCGTCCCAGCAGCCCTCATTCTGTACCTGAGCTGCTGGGGGAAACATCTAGCTTATTAAAGCCTTCAGTTGTACTACAACCTTGTTTTAGTGGTCATTGATCGTGCATCAAGGGGTCTACCATTTACCCTTGAAAGACAGTTTCCACCCGAACCGTTTTATTCACTTGGACGGCATTCAACCAATGCATCGTATTCTCTTCTCCAGAACTCTTTCCCACTATGTCCAGCGGCTCTGTGGACTGCTACTGCTGTTTTTTTTGCAATGGCCTGACGCAGTAATATGCTTGAATGCGCACGCTCCGGTTGCGATGAAAGCACATAAACTCCCGAACATGGCAGGGGATAGTCCCTCCACAACAATTGCAATCCACCTTGGATTCTGTTTGACATCCCGTTTCCCTTCACTCCTTGGGTTCCGTTCCGTTCCCAAGGACCATGTCTGGCTCTGAGTTGTGCTCACTGATCCCACTGCAGACCTCGCGGCCGTACCGTACTTGGATAACCTCCCCTCAGTGGTGCCTTTATTGGCATACTCCATTGCCTGAGCAATCGTGATTGCTTTTCCCAACATAATTGTGGTGTCCGCCAGAAGGCTCTTTTGGATATTAAGGTCATGAATCCCACAAACCATCTGGTCGCGCAACATGTCGCTTAGCGTAGCCCCAAACTCACAGTGCTCAGCAAGCTGGCGAAACCTGGCTATGAAGGTTGAGAAAGACCCTTCATGGACCTTCACTGCCGAGTTAAACTTATAATATTGGAGCATCATCGATTGGCCCCAAGCCAGTCACGTTGTCAGTGGACCTCACCCCTTAAAGGGGCCACACTACCATACCCACCATCAAGGAAGTGCCATTTAGAAGAAAACCCATCTGCCTAATTCTTCGTCTATCCTGGCCTGCTGTACTACCAATTAAACAGCCAGGAGTTGCTCAGTTATTCTGTGCCATGAGCAGAATGGATGGACCAGCAGAACTGCTACCATCTGGGTGCTCATTCCTAATAGCAGTTCATTTCAATGAATGAGGAAAGAAATAACTTTGCATTCGTGGAGCTCCTTTCATGACCTCTGCACATCCCAAATGCTTTACATCCAATTAACCAATTTACTTTTGATTATATAACTGTATAATGTAGGGAATGCAACAGTCAACATATGCACAGCAAGATCCCACAACACCAATGAGATAAATGACAAGATAATCTATTTTTGCTGTTAATTGCAAGATATATGTTGGCCAGTGTAGCAGGAGAATTCCATGTTCCTTTCTGAACACAGCTGTGGGATCTCATTGTCCTGAGAGGGCAGACAGCACCTCAGTTTCAAGTCACGTTCAGAAAATGGTAATCCCAACCACATTCCTTTCTTGCACCATGGAAGATCAGTCGAGTCGGTCTTGAACTCATGACCTTCTGACTCACAGATGAAAGATCAAGCTTCTATTGAGCTGATCCATGACAGAGACAAAGCAGGAAGTCAAAGTACTGACATATCACAAATCCAGTGACACCATTTGAGTTTCTATTTCGCATTTGTAGGTGAAGTACAAAATTTGAATGATAGACTGAACATGTTTGCTGGATGCTCCATCCTCATTCCTACCTTCTCAGCTTGTTTGCGTTTTAATTCGCGGGGTGTGGGCATCTCTGGTTAGACAAGCATTTATTATCCATCCCAAGTTGCCTATGAGAAGGCAGTGCTAAGCTGCCTTCTTGACCTGCTGCAGCCCCTGATGAGTACAGGTACAGCGCTGTTGGGGAAAGAGTTCAAGGATCTTAATAACAATAATCTTTTATTGTCACATGTATGAAGTTACTATGAAAATCCCCTAGTCGCCACATTCCGGAGCCTGTTTGGGTAAACCGGCATGGGAGTCGAACCCGCACTGCTGGCCTTGTTCTGCATTACAAACCAGCTGTCTAGCCCACTGAGCTAAACCGGTCTATACTAGAACTAAACCGGCCCATACATTTTGACCCAGGGACAGTGAAGGAATGGTGATACAAGCACCACAGGTATTAAATATTATCTTAGGCATCCCTGTATACTCTAAAATCTAAGTTAATCATAAATTAACAAGCAAATGACGGTTGGTCATAAATTATAAATTACACATTAAATGGCAGATATGACTAAGATAAATCTTACAAATTAGTTCAGCAGTCCACTCAGTGTAACGATCAATCAGCTCATTCACAAAGTTCCTCAAAGCTCAGCCTTCCTCACAAAATATTTCAGCTCCTCTCCTCCTAGGAGTTAGCCTGATGCCTGGACGACAGAAGGACACAACCAACCTGAATCCGACACGTATGGCGGTCACCATAAATAATCACTTATTGTCACAAGTCGGCTTCAATGAGGTTACTGTGAAAATCCCCTAGTCGCCACATTCCGTCACCTGTTCGGGGAGGCTGGTACGGGAATTGAACCCACGCTGTTGGCTTTGTTCTGCATTATAATCCAGCTATTTAGCCGACTGTGCTAAATTAGCTCCCACAACATCCACAGAACAGCCTCAACTTGGTCTGAATGACGTAAATCCACCAACTTTATGTTCAAGCAATAGAAACAGCTGCAGCAACTGTGTATTTGCTTCGTCTCAGCTTCTGGGTGTAGCTGCTGGCTCCCTCCATTTGCCTCCACTGGACTCATCAACATCTGCTGAGCTTGTATTGATCTGTTCCCTTTTAAACATTTGAATGAATTTCAGTCTCTCCAGAACATTCAGTTTCCAACCTCAGTTTCAGATTTTGTTTCTTTAAAAGCTGGGAGGCTCTGTTTCCGTTCTTAGTTTCCCTTTTCGATTTCCCTTTTTCAAACCGGGTCCATCTCAAAAAATACAAGCTTTGAAACCATAGATTCCATCACAGTGACAAAAACATTTTGATTCTTGAAATGGTATCGATGCCTTTCCATGTCAAACAAATGGACTTGCATTTATGTGGCACCTTTCATGACCCCTGGCCTTCACATACTTTGCAGGTAATGAAGTATTTCTGAAGTGTCGTCCACTTCTGTACTGTGGGAAACACAGCAGCCAATTTCTCACAGCAAAGTACCTCAAAACACAATGAGATAATAATTAGACAATCTGCTTCACTGTTGTTGGTTGAAGGATAGATATTGTCCTACATGCAGGTCCACAGGTCACTGAAATGGGCAACACAGGTGGAGAAGGTAGTCAAGAAGGCATATGGCATGCTTGCCTTCATTGGTTGGGACATTGAATATAAAAATTGGCAAGTCATGTTGCAGCTGTATAGAACCTTAGTTAGGCCACACTTGGAGTTTAGTGTTCAATTCTGGTCGCCACACTACCAGAAGGATGTGGAGGCTTTAGAGAGGGTGCAGAAGATATTTACCAGGATGTTGCCTGGTATGGAGGGCATTAGCTATGAGGAAAGATTGAATAAACTTGGTTTGTTCTCACTGGAACGAAGGCGGTTGAGGGGCGACCTGATAGAGGGATATAGACAGAGTGGATAGTCAGAGACTTTTTCCCAGGGTAGAGGGGTCAATTACTAGGGGGCATAGGTTTAAGGTGCGAGGGGCAAGGTTTAGAGGAGATGTACGAGGCAAGTTCTTTACACAGAGGGTAGTGGGTGCCTGGAACTTGCTGCCGGAGGAGGTGGTGGAAACAGGGACAATAGTGACGTTTAAGTGGCATCTTGATAAATACATGAATTGGATGGGAATAGAAGGATACGGACTCCGGAAGTGTAGAAGATTTTAGTTTGGACGGGCATCATGGTCGGCGCAGGCTTGGAGGGCCGGAGGGCCTGTTCCTGTGCTGTACTTCTCTTTGTTCTTTGTATACTGGGGAGAACCTCACTGCTCTTCTTCAAACAATGTCATGGGAGCTTTTATGTCCAACTGATAGGGGAGATTGGCCCCAGTAAAACACTCCTGCAGTATTGTACTGAGGTTTTCGCCTGGTAATGCGCTCAAATCTCTGAGTGAAAGAAGAATTTAAGAAAGTATGAAATAAAATTGGCAGCATCTGTGGAGAGAGGAACAGAGTTCACGTTTCGAGTCCAATATGACTCTTCTTCGGAACTGACTAATAATATTAGAGATCGACAGAACAAGAAAGGACCAATCATCATGTGTGAGATTCTCCGTCCGTTCACTCCAGCGGGATTCTCCAGTGCTGCTGCAGTGAATGGGACATTCTTCGTTCGCAATAACAGTGGTAGTGAGGTGGACCCGCAACAGAGAATCCTGGCCCATATCAAGTTCAACACATCACTTAAGGTGCCGTGCCTTCCTTTGATAAATTCGTAAATCTGCATGCTTGCACACACATATATGCATAGTTTTGTCACCCACCACAACCCATAAGGATTTTTTAAAAATTGTTTTCTGTGCAACAGCAACCTCCTTGACCACAGTTCAATATTGATGTGCCAAGTTCTCTTATAATCAGTTGTCAAGAGGATTTCTTTTTGTTTCGCTGAGCTTAAAATTGCAACATTTTGCATCAAATGATGGCTAGAACGATATGGCAATGTTTTGATTGCATTATGGCTTTGCATAACGATGGAAGTGTCCACAGATTCAAGGACAAATTGCTTATGTTTTTTAGATTTCCTGAGCATTTTTATAAACTTCAGAACATGTACAAAACATGATCTAATATCATAATTAACTAGTTGCATAGCTGTCCTTGTATTAATGCCGTCATCTATGACAATCATCCCATATGCAAGTTGTAGGGATGTGTCCACTCATCCATCAAGAATTGTAGAACATAAAATCATTGAATTCCGACAGTGCAGAAGGAGACCATTCAGCCCATCGAGCCTGCATTGACCCTCCTCCGAAAGAGCACCCGACCTGGGCCCACCTCCCCCACATCCCTGGACCCTAAGGGGCAATGTAGCATGGCCAATTAACCTAACCTGCACTATGGGAGGAAACGGGAGCACCCCGAGGAAACCCAAGCAGACACAGGGAGGACATACAAACTCCACACAGACAGTGATCCAAGGCTGGTATTGAACCCGGGTCCCTGGCACTGTGCGGCAGCAGTGCTAACTACTGTGCCATCCTGCCGCTGTGAAGAATGTCGACAGTTAACCCTCTAAGAGGGCAAAATTGAACAGTGCTAGTCCAAGAAAATGATCAACAGAGAATCTGGTGGATCATGACTGCAAGGGTGATTGATCAGGAACAAGTATACTTTTAAAAGTGTTAAATTGGGTTCCATTTTCCTTCATTTTTTTAACATAGTGTGAAGCACATTTGAAACGGTGAATTAAAAACTGAAATGATGATACATGATCACATTTTTGTTCATAATCGCCAGTCTACCAAATTAACTTTGGTCTAAAGTCCAGAGAAGGGACTTTCCCATGATGTGGGAAACTTGAATAAAAATGTTAGGAAAAGAAAGTTTTTTTTTTAATTCATTCATGGGACATGGGCGTCGCAGGATGTGCCAGAATTTATTGCCCGTCCCTAATTGCCCTTGAGGGGGCAGTTAAGAGTCAACCACATTGCTGTGAGTCTGGAGTCACATGTAAGCCAGACCAGGTAACGATGGCAGATTTCCTTCCCTAAAGGATATTAGTGAACCAGGTGGGCTTTTGAGACAATAGACAATGGTTTCATGGTCATCACTTGACGTTCAATTCCAGATTTGTTTGATTGAATTCAGATTTCACATCTGCAGTGGTGGGATGTGAACCTGGATTCCCAGAGCATTACTCTGGGTCTCTGGTTCACTAGTCCAGTGACAATACCACTACACCACCAAAATGCAATAAACGTTTGTCTGTCTCTGAAAGAGAAAAGAGTATTTTCAAGCATTTCAAGCAAGACCATGCATCCGATAATGGGCCGACCCCATGTGAAGAATTAATAGGTTTTTCACTTCAAAACGTCCAGTAATTTTTCATTACAGATTTTCTCCCTTAATGTTTTTTTTTATCTGTCATATGCCACAATAGATTGAGGAAGTTAGAAGGTTTGAAACTGAAGTGTTAAAAATTAAAACGTCAACATATGTTATCTTTGGAAAGATGGTTACAGAGTTATGGCTACCATAAATATTCTTGGATTTGGTTCTATATTTGTTATTAGCGTTTGTATTAACATGATACTGAATGATTGTGCCCTATGAATTTTACATGTTAGAATGCCAAATTTTGAAAATTACAGGCAATGCACCCATGATATCAGTCACCACTGATAACAGTCTGTGTTAAAAAACAAATGTCTGTCCCCCCCCCCCCCCCCCCGCCCCATGTCATCTCTGGCTCTTTCTCTAATCACTATCTGTGTCCTCTGGTTAATAATGACCCTTCTGCCATTGGAAACACACCGCGCTCATTTCTCTACCATAACAATTCATGATTTTGAACATCTTTATCAAATTCCCTTTTGTACTCCTCTGAAGTCTTTCATCACTGATACCATTCCAGTAAATCTATCCTGCACCTTCTCTATTGCCTTGAATTTCTTCCTATGGCGTGGTAAATATGGATTGCCAGAAGGCATTTGATCAGACTCCACATGAGAGATTATTAGCAATAATGAGAGCACATGGAATTGGGGGTAGCTCTGTGCTATATGTTTGTAATTGGTTGAAATGTCGGAGTCAAAGAGTGGCAATAAAGAGAATGTGTGCAGACTGGCTGAATGTGATAAGTGGTGCCCTCTCAGGATCTGTACTGGGGCCTCAGCTTTTCACCATTTGTATCAGTGATATAGATAAAGTAATAGACAACTGTATAACCAAATGCAGGTTGTTCTAAATTAGGTGGCACAGTAATATGTGGGTGTGTGGATGAGAACAAGAAGTTACAAAAGGATAAAGGCAGGTTCAGTAAATCACTCTGGATCCAAGAAAGATAAATCAATTTATTTTCTAAATACTCAGACTAGACACTGTAAAGAAGAGAAAGTGCCCAAGAAAACAAATCACTAAAGGCTAGTGCACAAATACAAAAATAAATCAAAATGGCGAATGGAATATTGCCCTTTATCTTGAGGGATTTGAATGTGATAAGTGGTTTGGACTATACATGGTGGAAGTTAAGCATTCAGTAATCAACCCAAAAATCAAGAAAGGTCGACTGGCTCTGGGAAACAACTCAAATTCACTGGAATGAAATCAAAGCTGAAAGAGTCCAATTATTTGCACAGGTTGCATAAAACTGGATATGCTGAAAATACTCAGCAGGTCTGTCAGCATCTGTGGCACGGGATGTGGATCAGAACCTTTATTTCTGACCATGATCAGTCAAAGCATTACCTTCAAACACTCACCATCATTAACATCAACCACTTACCTGTTGTGTTGGGCGCTCTGGATCCGTGGAACACATACAGGCCACCAACACTTAAAATAGTGCAACACTATTTTATTAAGTCAGAAATTGTTTAACATACTTTCACTGCAGGTTAACACGATATTAGATTGAACTAAAGACCTATGCCTTGTCCTAACCAGTCTATGCACTCAGTCCTAACCAGTCTATTCACTCAGCACATGAAGATCTGTGTTGCAGGCTGTGAGCTCTGTCCTACTAGGAAGCTGCAGCTCAAATGAGCGGGAACTCTGATGCCCCCTTTCTTTATAGTGCGTGTGCTCTAACTGGTGATTGGCTGCAGTGTTGTGTGTGTTAACTGGTCCCACTGTGTGTCTATCAGTATGTGTGTATCTGCAACATGGTATACTGGTGTATATTATGACATCCGCCCTTTTAGAAAAGAATGTATATGTGTGGCAATAAATAGCGTATGGTGAGAATGTTCCTAATTACGTGTGGTGTACGAAAGATATATTTACAGGACTATGTACATGAGAACTAAGCTATTTACATGGGAAGGTGCCTGGTGCAGAGAAGCAGTATGCAACAAGAATGTTGAGATGAACACTATAGACAAACCAGGGAAACGATCAAACAAAGCAACTAAACAATTCAGAAAGTCTATAAGTCCGCAAAGTTCATAAATTAAGTCTCTGAGGTGGGTGCCGAATTCTGGTTGACCGCCTCAAGGGTGGGTCGGGAGCCGCCGGTTCAGGAGCGGGCTAGACTGCATCAGAGTCAGGGGGATGCAGAGTGACAGGGATCTCTGCATAATCCATGCCAGGGTCAGCAGGAAGGCGAGGCGACAGTGGAGGATCACGTGGCGAGCGTGGAACGAGACGAAGGGCACGTCAATTGCGGCGCAGAATGGAGCCATCCGGTAGACGAACCAGGAACGAGCAGGGGGCCACCTGCCGAAGGACAACAGTTGTTGCAGACCAGCCACCATCCGGAAGATGGATGCGGACGTTGTCACCTGGAGCCAAAGCAGGGAGATCAGCTGCACGGGAGTCATGAGCCGCCTTGTGCTGTGCACGAGACAGCTGCATCCGGCGAAGGACCGGAACGTGGTCGAGGTCTGGGACATTAATGGACGGCACCGTCGTCCTCAGGGTACGACCCATGAGCAACTGAGCTGGCGACAGGCCAGTGGACAGTGGTGCGGAGCGACAGGCCAGCAAGGCGAGGTAGAAATCGGACCCAGCATCGGCAGCCTTGCAGAGGAGCCGTTTGACTATATGTACCCCCTTCTCCGCTTTGCCGTTGGACTGGGGGTACAGAGGACTGGATGTCACATGGGCAAAATTGTACTGCCTGGCAAAGTTGGACCATTCCTGGCTGGCGAAGCAGGGGCCATTGTCCGACATAACCGTGAGCGGGATGCCGTGTCGAGCAAAGGTGTCCTTACAGGCACGGATGACTGCAGACGAGGTGAAATTGTGCAACCATTTCACCTCCGGGTAAATTGAAAAGTAGTTCACGATCAGGACATAGTCTCTACCCAACGCGTGGAACAGGTCAATGCCCACCTTGGTCCATGGTTACGTGACCAACTCATGGGGCTGCAGAGTCTCACGTGGTTGGGCCGGCTGGAAGCGCTGACAAGTGGGGCAGTTGAGCACTGTGTTGGCTATGTCTTCATTAATGCCGGGCCAGTACACTGCCTCTCGGGCCCGTCGGCGGCACTTTTCCACACCAAGGTGGCCCTCGTGTAGCTGTTCCAGGACAAGCTGGCGCATGCTATGCGGGATGACAATGAGGTCCAGTATTAGAAGTACCCCGTCTACTACTGCCAGATCATCTCTAACATTATAGAACTGAGGGCATTGGCCCTTGAGTCACTTGTCTGTTAGGTGGCGCATGACACGCTGTAGCAAAGGGTCAGCCGCCGTCTCGCGGCGAATTTGGACGAGGCGTTCACCCGTGGCAGGTAGATTGGAGGCCGCGAATGCCACATAGGCGCCAACCTGGCAGACAAATCCCGCTGGGTCACATGGAGTGTTGACTGCCTTGGAGAGAGCGTCAGCAATGATGAGGTCTTTGCCTGGGGTGTATACCAGCTGGAAGTCATATCGCCGGAGCTTGAGAAGAATACGCTGGAGGCGAGGCGTCATGTCGTTCAAGTCTTTCTGTATTATATTGACCAGCGGGCGATAGTCGGTCTCGACGGTGAATTGAGGAAGTCCGTATACATAATCGTGAAACTTCACCACGCCAGTCAGAAGGCCCAGGCACTCCTTTTCTATCTGCGTGTAGCGCTGCTCCGTGGGTGTCATGGCGCATGACACATATGCAACGGGGG
This sequence comes from Scyliorhinus torazame, assembly GCF_047496885.1. Classification (NCBI taxonomy): domain Eukaryota; kingdom Metazoa; phylum Chordata; class Chondrichthyes; order Carcharhiniformes; family Scyliorhinidae; genus Scyliorhinus; species Scyliorhinus torazame. The sequence goes on from NC_092709.1 coordinate 271,915,083, forward strand.
CCCATGATGAGGCCTCATCACGTTGAAGGAGCACTGCCCCAATACCGAATTGGCTGACATCGGTCGAGATTTTGGTCTCCTTTCCTAGATCAAAGAAAGCTAAGACTGGTGAGTTTTGTTTTGAGTTCTCTCCATTCGCGCTCGTGGGCAGGGAGCACTTGGAAGTCTGTTGTCTTCCTGACCAGGTTCCTGAGAGCCGTGGTATGAGAGGCGAGGTTAGGGATGAACTTCCTTAAAAAATTGACCATGCCCAGAAATCGGAGGACCGCCTTCTTGTTCTCTGGCGTTTTCATAGCTGTGATAGCAGCTACCTTGTCCGCATCCGGCCGCACAACCAACTGGTAGATGTGGTCCCCGAGGAACTTGAGTTCCGTCTGACCAAAAGAGCCTTTGGCCCTGTTTAGGTGGAGGCCGTGCTCACGTATACGTTTGAATACGCGCTAGAGGCGACTGACATGCTCCTGCGTGGTGGTGGACCAAATGATTATGTCGTCGACATAGTCGCGAACACCTTCAATGCCTTCCATCATTTGTTCCATAATCCTATGGAACACTTCTGAAGCAGATATGATCCCAAACGGCATCCTGTTGTAACAATATTTGCCAAAGGGGGTATTAAATGTGTAGTTTCCTGCTGGATTTGCCGAGCTGGATTTGCCAGAATCCTTTTGAGGCGTCGAGTTTGGTGAAGAGCTTGGCGCGAGCCATCTCGCATGTGAGCTCTTCGCACTTGGTATTTGGATAATGCTCCCTCATGATATTGCGATTTAGATCCTTGGGATCAATGCAAATTCTCAATTCACCAGAAGGCTTTTTTACACATACCATGGATCTGACCCAGTCGGTTGGTTCCGTGACTCTGGAAATCACTCCTTGGTCCTGGACCTCGTGGCAGTCCTTAAGGGGTGCTGGGACCCTGCGAGGTGCATGCACCACAGGCGTGGCATTCTGTTTCAATAAGATCTTGTAGGTGTACAGGAGCATGCCCATGCCCTTGAGGACGTTGTGGTGCTGGTTGCTGATGGTATCGAGTTGCGCCCACAAGTCGGTGTCCTGAAAGGCAGATGTGTCATCAGGAGAGAGAGAGTGAACTCTCTGAACTAGGTTCAACAGCTTGCATCTCTGCGCACCAAGCAGGGAGGCTTTCGAGGAGCCCACGATTTCAAAAGGAAGGATGGCTTTGCGTGACTGTGCGTCACTTCAAGTTGGCACGAGCCGCTGGCATCAATGGCATTGTCATTGTAATCCAATAGCTGGCAGGCTGATGGAAGGATGGCTGGTTTGACACGAAGGCTTTGGAGGTCAGACCGCGCAATGAGATTGGCGGAGGCACCAGTGTCCAGGCGGAATCGTATTTGGGACCGGTTGACCGTCAGGGTGGCACACCACTCATCGTCTGGATCGATGCTGTATACCGACAGCGGCTGGTGTCTTTGCTTCGGGGACACCCTGGGCGGGATTCTCCGAAAACTGCCGCGATGTCTGGGACCCAGGGCCAAAAACGGAGCGGATCACTCCGGCGTCGGGCCCCCCAAACAACGCAAATTCTCCGGCCCCGAATGGGCTAGCAGCGGCGTGACGCCATTCACGATGGCGTTACCCGACGTGGACGGTGACGCCGTGCGGCAGACCCGACAAGATGGCCGCCCGCCGCGCAGCCCTGAGGTTCCAGGACCGCGACATCGAGGCGCTCCTGGACGCAGTGGAGGAGAAGAGGGAGTCCCTGTACCCCGGACACAGCTGCAGGGTCGCCTTATGCCTCAGCCGGCGTCTGTGGAGGGAGGTGGCAGAGGCCGTCAGCGCTGTGGCACTGACACCACGGACAGGCACCCAGTGCCACAAGAAGGTGAACGACGTCCTCGGGGCAGCCAGGGTGAGTCCCCCCCCTCCCTGCCCGATGTGCGGCACACCCCCAGGTGAAACCAACCCTAACCCTAACCTCTGCACTATATGCGCAACCGATGGAGTGCATTCATATACCTGTCTAACACTGTTGCCTTTTACCCCTGCCACCCACCCGCGCCCCACAGGAGAAGCGCGCGCACAACAATAGGGAGCATGTGAGGACTGGAGGAGGCCCCGCTGATGAGAGGCCACTGACCGTACACGAGGAAAGGGCCCTGGAACTGGCTGGCGGACCTGAGGACCGGGAGGTTGCCGATGCAGAGGTCGGGGGCCCACCAGCAAGTGAGCCACCGACAGCCCCTCCCCATATCCCCTCTCCCCCATATCCCCCCTCCCCCATATCCCCCTCCTCCGTATCCCCCATATCCCCCCTTCCCCCGTATCCTCCATATCCCCCCTCCCCATATCCCCCTTATCCCCCCTCCACCATATCCCCCTCCCCCATATCCCCCTCTGGTTAATCCCAGAGCGGAAGGGGTTGGATTACAAGGAGAGGTTGAGTAGACTGGGACTACACTCGTTGGAATTTAGAAGGATGAGGGGGGATCTTACAGAAACATATAAAATTATGAAGGGAATAGATAGGAGAGATGCGGGCAGGTTGTTTCCACTGGCAGGTGAAAGCAGAACTAGGGGGCATAGCCTCAAAATAAGGGGAAGCAGATTTAGGACTGAGTTTAGGAGGAACTTCTACACCCAAAGGGTTGTGAATCTATGGAATTCCTTGCCCAGTAAAGCAGTAGAGGCTCCTTCATTAACTGTTTTTAAGATAAAGATAGATAGTTTTTTTGAAGAATAAAGGGATTAAGGGTTATGGTGTTCGGGCCGGAAAGTGGAGCCGAGTCCACAAAAGATCAGCCCTGATCTCATTGAATGGTGGAGCAGGCTCGAGGGGCCAGATGGCCTACTCCTGCTCCTAGTTCTTATGTTCTTATCTTCTTATCTCCCCTCCCCGTATCCCCCATATCCCCCCTCCCCCATATCCCCCAAATCCCCCCTCCCCATATCCCCCATATCCCCCCTCCCCATATCCCCTCTCCCCCATATCCGCCATAGCCCCCCTCCCCATATCCCCCATATCCCCCCTCCCCCACATCCCCCATATCCCCCCTCCCTAAATCCCCCATATCTCCCCTCCCCCATGTCCCCCATATCCCCCCTCCCCCACATCCACCATATCCCCCTCCCCCATATCCCCCCTCCCCCGTTTCCCCCATATCCCCCTTCCCCCATATCCCCCATATCCCCCCTCCCCCCATATCCCCCTCCCCCATATCACCTGATCACCGCCTGCATGTCTACCCATGCATGCTTCATTGTGTATCGCAGGAGCAAACATCGAGGCATCCATCCCCGCAGATGCCGACCGCCCGCAGGATGCCCCAGGGCGACCACGGGATATGGAGAGATCCGGACCCTCTGGCATGCGACGCCCGCAGGATGCCCAGGGCGACCACAGGAGACGTAGAGACCCGGACCCCCTGGCACGTGACGCCCGCAGAATGCCCCAGGACGACCACGGGAGACGGAGAGACCTGGAGCAAGAGTGAGACGACTCCCCCGTCTCATGCGGCTGCAGCGACGCAGGCGTGTGCCACCCAGCGATGAGGGGTCAGCCACAGGCCCCCATCACAGCCGAGCCACAAAACCACTACCCAGGACAGCCCTACCCAGGACAGCCCTACCCAGGACACCCCTACCCAGGACAGCTCTACCCACGACACCACTACCCAGGACACCCCTACCCATGACACCACTACCCAGGACACCCTTACCCAGGACACCCCTACCTAGGGCACCCCTACCCAGGAAACCGAAATACCGGACAGTGACACAGATTGGATGGGTGGAGACGAACTGCCACCCCAAAGTACCATGGACTCAGAGTCGGACGATGCGCACTACACAACGCCACTGCTGTCTCCAACACCCTCCACCATCGCAGAGACACCTCGGTTGGGCACTTTAGTGATGAGGCGTCTGGTACACTCACTGGTGCGCACAACACAACCGTACAGGTACAGCAGATGGAGGTAGGAGCAGCAGAGGGGCCGGGAGGTCGGAGGGCAGCCCGGCGCAAGCGAACATCTGCCGCCCAGATGGGTCCCGGGTTCCTGGAGTTACCACACCCACCCATAGCCCCGATGCAACCACAGAACCTGAGATGAGCGAAGAGGGTGATGGCCGGCTTGCAGCGGCTGCAGTCGCAGGTGGAGGAGTCCACCCGCGTCCAGGAGCTGGGAGTGGTGCCGGTCATGCATGCCACCCAGGCCGACACAGCACGGGTGGCGTCCGGGGCGGAGGCAATGGGTGCGACGGTGTCCGACATGGGGAGCAGTATACGAGGCCTGGGGCTTTCTGTGCAGGCAGCGTCTGTGGCCCAGGACATGGCTGCCCTCTCACAGGAGGCCATGAGCCAGCGCCAGCGGCAGATGGCAGAGGCGCTCAATGCCGTGGCCCTGTCTCAGCAGGCCATGGCCCAGTCTCAGCAGGCCATGGCCCAATCCCTGCAGGTCATGGCCCAGTCTCAGCAAGCCATCGCTGAGGGCGTCGGCACCATTGCCCATGTGCTAGCCGGCATCGCACAGTCACAGACATGGATGGCCAACTCCCTGAGGTCCATGGCTGCAAACCTGCAGACCCTTGTCGATACCAGCAGGGGCCTCCAGGACTGGCAGCGCCAGGTGTCGGAGGGGCGTCGGATGGCTGGTCCGTTCGCACCCCCGATCCATGTAGAGGCCTGGGGGCCATTGGGCACCCCAAGGGAGGAGGAGTTGCTGGCGCCCGTCCCTGGTCCCCCTGTAGGGGAGGTCTAGGAACACTGCAGCACCTCGGACTCCCCCCCTTCCGTCCCAGGTGCATCGGGTGGGCAACGGGCAGGACAGGCTGGCAGCTCGCCATCCCAGTCGCCCGGGCCGCAGCCTTGCCCATCTAGGCCAGGATGCCCCAGGAAACGGCCGCCAAAGGGATCCCAGGTCAGAGGGCAGGAATCGCAGGAGTCCACCTCCAGTTCTGCTGTAGCATCTGGGGAACCACCTAGGCGTCGTCAAAGGGCCCGTAAGGCCAAACAATTAGACACTGAGTAAGTTGGCACGGGTGCAGGGCACAGAGGAGTTTTAGGGGCTCGGGCACGTGTATGCACTGTTTGTTATTAAAATCACTTTAACACCTACAGAAGCTGCCTTTGTGCTCTGTCCAAAGCGTGCGGGGGTGTCATGTACGTTGAGCGCAAGTGTGTGTGTGAGGGGTGGTCTTACGTCGGCCTCAGGTGAGTCTGCCCCCTTCCCCCCTGGGCCGCCCTCACCATTCCCCAGGGCAGAGGGCGGGACCGTGCGCTGCAGTGTCACAGCCGCATGCAGGGATGGTCCGGGTGGATGGTGGTACTGTGGCCATGGGTCAGACATTGTCCAACCATGTGGAGCCAGGAGCTCATCGCAGAGCGGGTTGTCATCATCCTCCACGGCCTGCAATAGACACGCTTCCACCGGCGCCCGTGAGAGCCCGGCCGTCGTGCCGCAGGTGGATCTGCAATGGAGGGGTGGTGTGCATGCGGGAGGGGTGGGTGTGGTTGGGGGGGGGGTGAGGGTGCTGGGTGGGTGGATGGATGGGGGGGGTGAGGGTGTTCAGGTGTTGCCATGGTGTGCGGTATGTGGTCATACTCGCCGATTCCCACACCCCCTCGTCAGTGAAGCGGGCGGCTATCAGCCTGTCCCGTGCCCACTGGCCCAACCGGTAATGGTGGACAGCCACCCGCCCATGTCTAGCCCGTCTGCCCTGACCATTGCCCCCATCCCCCTCATCTGGGGAGGACTGCGCCTCTTCCTGCTGCTCCTCCACTCCGCCCTCCTCTGCCTGCAGAACATCGCCCCTCTGCTGGACTATGTTGTGCAGGACGCAGCACACCAAAATGATGCGGCCGACCCTACCTGACGGATACTGAAGGGCGCCCCCAGAGAGGTCCAGGCACCTGAAACGGATTTTGAGCATGCCAAAGCACCTCTCTATCACACCCCTTGTCACTGCATGGGCATCATTGTAGCGGTTCTCCGCGTCATTCTGTGGCCTCCGTACAGGCGTCATCAGCCACGACCGCAACGGGTAGCCCCTGTCGCCCAGCAACCAGCCCCTCAGCCGGGGTTGGCATCCCTCGTGCATGCTGGGGATGTAAGGCCGCGATAACACGCATGAGTCATGTACATTCCCCGGATACTGGGCGCAGACGTGCAGGATAATCATGCGGTGATCGCAGACCACCTGGATGTTCATGGAATCGGTCCCCTTCCTATTGCTGAACACGTTCCTGTTATCTGCAGCTGGCCGCACGGCGATGTGCATCCCATCGATCGCGCCCTGGACCATGGGAAACCCGGCCACGGCAGAGAAGCCCACGGCCCGGGCATCCTGGCTGGCCCGATCCACAGGGAAGCGGATGTAGCGGTCTGCAATGGCATATAGGACGTCTGTCACTGCCCGGATGCACCGGTGCACCGATGTCTGCGAGATGCCGGACAGGCCCCCACCTGGCGTCTGGAATGACCCCATGGCATAAAGGTTCAGGGCCACCGTAAACTTGATGGACATGGGGAGAGGGTGTGTCCCCCCCCGTGCCACGCGGTGCCAGGTGTGCCAGCAGGTGGCAGATGTGTGCCACGGTTTCCCGGCTCATCCGGAATCTCCTCCTGCATTCCCGGTCCGGTAGGTCCTGGTACGACAGCCGGGGCCGGTACACACGGAGCCTCCTCGGGTGCCTCTGTTGCCGTGGCGCCGTGACATCCTCCTCCCTCTCCTCATGTTCCTCCTCCACTACGTGGTCCCCCGCTCCTCCTCCTCGTCCTGTCGGGCGGGCGGCCATCCAGACTGGGCGGCTGCCGCCTGCCCCTCTGCGGCATGCTCCTCTGCGGCAGCCTGCGCCACCTCTCTGGCACGCTCCTCCTCCAGGGCAACATGGAGAATAGCGGCTGTCGCCACGGTGGCCAACATCGCTGGCTGATCAGAAAACATGACGGCCTGCGGGGGGTGGGGGGGGAAACGACGAGATGTCATCATTGCCCGTACCCCCCCCTCCCCCCAGCCAGGTGGCATGGGCTGCATGGGCGCGACTGTTGGAGGATGGTACCTGCCAGGCAGACAAACTCCCTTGCCCTCGCACCCCCCATCCCCGGCACTCACCCCCCAGTACCCGGCACTCACCCCCCCGTACCCGGCAGTCATCCCCCCGTACCCGGAACTCACCCCCCCGTCCACGGCACTCCCCCCCCCTCCGTACCCGGCACTCTTCCCCCCGTACCCGGCACTCACCCCCCCGTCCACGGCACTCCCCCCCCCTCCGTACCCGGCACTCATCTCCCCGTACTCGTCACTCACCCCCCCCCCCGTACCCGGCACTCAACCCCCCGTACCCGGCACTCATCCCCCCGTACCCGGCACTCACCGCCCCCCCCCCCCCCCTCCCCCGTACCCGGCACTCATCCTCCCCGTCCCAGGCACTCATCCCCTCTGTCCCCCTCGCCGGCACTCAACCCCCCCTTCCCCGGCACTTCCCCGAAGCCCCCCCCTCCCACCCCCCCCCCCCCCCGCCCCGCACACACCCACACACATCTCTCCCCCACACACACAGGCTGCGGCCACGCCATCACCTCTCCTGCGGCCAACCCTCAGGCTGTGATCTACCTCCTCGCTGGACGGCGTCAACCATCAGCACTGGTTGACGTCGTTAAAAAGGTGTTTTGATTTACGCCGACGTGACCGATCGGCGGGACTTCGGCCCTTCCGGCCAGGAGAATATGGGCAGCCCCGGAGTCCATTGTCTCGCACTCGCCCCTGCCATTCTCCGAGGCGGGCGGCGCGATTGACACCCCGCTGACTTTTCACCCTTCGGTAAATTTGGCGGGCGGCGGGGCGGGATTTATGCCGCTCCCCAGCGATTCTCCGACCCGGTGGGGGGTCGGAGAATTACACCCCCTGTTCTTTGTCACGATACCGACTTGAAAAGGCGCCTTCGGGTCCTCGGTGTCAATGTTGTGTGGTAGGTCCGCATCGGACTCGGTGACCGTGGGTTTAATGGCCCGGACATTCCTGTGAGGCTGGCTGAAGCGATATGAGTTGGCAGGCTGAGCTGCTCGGCATAAGGCAGCATAGTGGCCAAGTCTGCCACATCTCAGGCATTGTCGAGATTTGGCAGGGCATTGCCATTTTAAATAGTCGGAGCCACAGTTGCCGCACGTCGTAGCGTCAGCCCGTTCGCTGCGCCACCACGCATGCACGGTGCGGTCGTACGTGGGGCGCGCCTTCGCATTACGTTCGTCGACGTCACCGTCCCCTCGTTTGGTGCGCACAAGCGCGGGAGTCTGCGAAAAGCGCGCGAAATGGCCGCCCTCATCCAGGCTGAGGCCCTGGAGTTGCTCGATTGCTTGGACCCATTCCGCCTCGTGGGGACCTTGCTGCGCCGTTTCAGCTGCTTGGATGTGGGAATACCGACTCGTGCCATTTTCGTATAGCACGCAGATCTCGATGGCGGTCGCTAGGGTGAGCTGCCTTACCTTGAGGAGCTGTGGCGTAGGGGGTCCGACTGAACACCGAAAACGATCTGGTCGCGTATAATGGAGTCGGAGGTGGGCCCGTAGCTACAGGACTGCGCAAGGATGCGGAGGTGCGTGAGAAAGGACTGGAAAGGTTCATCCTTACCCTGCAAACGTTGTTGGAACACGTAGCACTCGGAACTTTCATTCACCTCTATGCTGCAGTGAGTGTCAAACTTGAGGAGGATCGTCTTGAACTTTGTTTTATCTTCATCATTAGCAAAGGTGAGAGAATTAAAAATGTGGATGGCATGGTCTCCTGAAAGAGTAGCCTACCTAGGTCCACTCCCCTACCCAATCCCCAAAATCTAACCTGTACATCCCTGAACACTAAGGGGCAACTTAGCCTGACCAATCTACCTAATCTGCATATCTTTGATCAGTGGGAGGAAACCGGAGCACCTGGAGGAAATCCATGCAAACACAGGGAGAATGTACAAAGTCCACACAGACAGTCACTCAAATCTCTGGGGCTGTGAGGCAGCAGTGCTAACCAGCCTGTCGCTGCCGTTTCCTCCGGATGCTTTGGTTTCCTCCCAAGGTCCAAAGATGTGTAGGTCAGGTAGATTGATCTTGCTAAATTGGCCCTTGATGTCCAAAGTTTAGGTGGGGCTATGGGGATAGGACGGGGCGTGTGCCTGAGTGGATGTTCTTCGGAGTGTCGATATAGACTCGATGGGCCGAATGGCTTCTGCACTGCAGTAATTCTATCATTATGTAAATACAAATTTTTAAAAATCAGATGTTACAAGGACAGTGACAGCAAAAAGCCCTGGGGTGTTTTGTAGCCATGTAAAATGGCTGACTCCCGATTAGAATGGCCAAACCCCGATTTAAAATGGCGAACAGAAGAGGCTGATGGGAAAATCAGCCAACAGGACTCAAACAGACAGCTGCAGGTAAAACAGTGTATTCGCCTCTGGGGAAGTCAGTCCAGACCGATACCTGCAGCCATCAACATCACAACACCCCAGCAATCTGCATACTAAGCAGCCATCCCCGGGAACAATTGCTACAAATTAGCAACACAAAGCTGACCCAGACCTTTCGGCGCCAGCAGGAGCTGACACAAAGAAAGGTAAAGGACCACCCCTCGATCAAGGAATCGCTCCAGTATTGGACAATATCGAACCAAGTGATTGGGACCAGTCCAATCACTTGGAACCAGGTACAAGGTCCGCCCCGAGAGGCGGGAAGCCCCTGGGGACTATAAGAATAGGGGCCAAGTTCAACTGGACCCTTCATCCCCCCTCCACAGTCCAACGATCAATACCAGATAGACACTCCTGACTATCGACCTGCACCAGCTTTTGAATCCCGCAGGCTCAGAACCCATTTGAAAGACCATTTGTTTCCCTGACCTGGTGGGCCATTTCCAAAGTTAAGTATTGGCCTTTAGTGGTAGGTAGTAGTTTAGAAGTAGAATTATTGTATAAGTATTAATTGCTGTATATAATAAATGAGCGTTGAGTTAACTCTTACTAAGCGGTGTGTTGCATTATTAATGATTACTTGGACTTGAACCACGTGGCGGTATCAGAAAGATACCTGGCGACTCATGAGCAAAGGTGACAGAATTAGAGCAAATAAACTAAGGCTAAAACGAGCAACAGTTTTTAGAATCTGATGACCATAATCTAAATTAAAACATATGAACATTTTTAAGCACGCCATATGTAAAATTATGTAATAATTTAATGCAGATGTAAATATTTTCACAGTTTTAAAACAAATAACCAAATCCATGTTCACTTATAAATAAATAATCACCTTGAATCATAAAAAAATAAAATAAAATATTCCTTTTAAAGAATCAACAATAACAGTAATGCCTGTTTAAAAGACAGAGCAACAAAAACTTTTTTAAAACTTCTACATTCCTTTAAAACATTTTTGGTCCTGCTGATCTCTACAGATGTTTGTGTGGCTCTGTACATTGCGTTATGCTGCCAGGATGCCAGGATGCCAGCCGCAGTGGGTCGCCATCAGCGGGACCGGAAGATCCCGCCAGTGAGAAGGGCCAAACAGTCTTGTCCATTCTTTCAAGAACATAGAACATAGAAAACATAGAAAATACAGCACAGAACAGGCCCTTCAGCTCACGATGTTGTGCCAAATTTTTGTCCTAGATTAAGAACAAATTAATCTACACCCCATCATTCTACCATAATCCATGTACCTATCCAATAGCTGCTTCAAGGTCCCTAATGTTTCCGACTCAACTACTTCCACAGGCAGTGCATTCCATGCCCCCACTACTCTCTGGGTAAAGAACATACGTCTGGCATCCCCCCCATATCTTCCACCATTCACTTTAAATTTATGTCCCCTTGTAATAGTTTGTTCTACCCGGGGAAAAAGTCTCTGACTGTCTATTCTATCTATTCCCCTGATCATCTTATAAACCTCTATCAAGTCTCCCCTCAACCTTTCCTCGTAAGACCTACTCTCCATTCCAGGCAACATCCTGATAAATCTCCTTTTCACCTTTTCCAAAGCTTCCACATCCTTCCTAAAATGAGGCGACCAGAGTTGCACACAGTACTCCAAATGTGGCCTTACCAAGGTTTTGTACAGTTGCCTCACGGCTCTTAAATTCAATCCCTCTGCTAATGAATGTTAGCACACCATAGGCCTTCTTCACAGCTCTATCCACTTGAGTGTCAACTTTTAAAGATCTATGAACATAGACCCCAAGATCGCTCTGCTCCTCCACATTGCCAAGAACCCTACCGTTAACCCTGTGTTCCGCATTCATATTTGTCCTTCCAAAATGGACAACCTCACACTTTTCAGGGTTAAACTCCATCTGCCACTTCTCAGCCCAGCTCTGCATCCAATCTATGTCTCTTTGCAGCCGACAACAGCCCTCCTCACTATCCACAACTCCACCAATCTTCGTATCATCTGCAAATTTACTGACCCACCCTTCAACTCCCTCATCCAAGTCATTAATGAATATCACAAACAGCAGAGGACCCTGCGGTACTCCACTGGTAACTGGGCTCCAGGCTGAATATTTGCTGTCCACCACCACTCTCTGACTTCTATCGGTTAGCTAGTTCGTTATCCAACTGGCCAAATTACCACTCTCCCATGTCTCCTTACTTTCCGCATAAGCCTACCATGGGGAACCTTATCAAATCAGTACTAAAATACATGTACACTACATCCACTGCTTCACCTTCATCTACGTGTTTGGTCACCTCCTCAAATAATTCAATAAGACTTGTGAGGCAAGACCTACCCCTCACAAATCCGTACTGACTATCCCTAATCAAGCAGTGTCTTTCCAGATGCTCAGAAATCCTATCCTTCAGTACCTTTTCCATTACGTTGCCTACCACCGAAGTAAGACTAACTGGCCTGTAATTCCCAGGGGTATCCCTATTCCCTTTTTTGAACAGGGGCATGACATTCGCCACTCTCCAATCCCCTGGTATCACCCCTGTTGACAGTGAGGACAAAAAGATCATTGCCAACGGCTCTGCAATTTCATCTCTTGTTTCCCATAGAATCCTTGGATATATCGCGTCAGGCCCGGGGGACTTGTCTATCCTCAAGTTTTTCAAAATGCCCAACACATCTTCCTTCCTAACAAGCATCTCCTCGAGCTTACCAGTCTGTTTCACACTGTCCTCTCCAACAATATGGCCCCTCTCATTCATAAATACTGAAGAAAAGTACTCGTTCAAGACCTCTCCTATCTCTTCAGACTCAATACACAATCTTCCGCTACTGTCCTTGATCGGACCTACCCTCACTCGCGTCATTCTCATATTTCTCTCATATGTGTAAAAGGCCTTGGGGATTTCCTTGATCCTACCCGCCAAAGATTTTTCATGCCCCCTCTTAGCTCTCCTAATCCCTTTCTTCAGTTCCCTCCTGGCTATCTTGTATCCGTCCAGTGCCCAGTCTGAACCTTGTTTTCTCAGCCTCACATAAGTCTCCTTCTTCACCTTAACATGACATTCAACCTCTCTTGTCAACCATGGTTCCCTCACTCGACCATCTCTTCCCTGCCTGACAGGGACATACATATCAAGGACATGTAGTACCTGTTCCTTGAACAAGTTCCACATTTCACTTGTGTCCTTCCTTGACAGCCTATGTTCCCAACTTATGCACTTCAGCTCTTGTCTGACAGCATCGTATTTACCCTTCCCCCAATTGTAAACCTGGCCCTGTTGCACGCACCTATCTCTCTCCATTACTGAAGTGAAAGTCACAGAATTGTGGTCAGTATCTCCAAAATGCTCCCCTACTAACAAATCTCTCACTTGTCCTGGTTTATTACCAAATACCAAAACCAATATTGCCCCTCCTCTGGTCGGACAATCTACATACTGTGTTAGAAAAGTTTCCTGGACACAATGCACAAACACCACCCCATCCAACCGATTTGATCTAAAGAGTTTCCACTCAATATTTGGGAAGTTGAAGTCACTCAGAGTTTCATCTGGACAAATGTGAGGTAATGCATTTAGGAAGGTCTAATGCAGGTTTGGAATATACAGTGAATGGTAGAACCCTCAAGAGTATTGAAAGTCAGAGAGATCTAGGTGTACAGGTCCACAGGTCACTGAAACGGGCAACACAGGTGGAGAAGGTAGTCAAGAAGGCATACGGCATGCCGGGGCATGGAGATTAAGAATTGGCAAGTCATGTTGCAGCTGTATAGAACCTTAGTTAGGTCACACTTGGAGTATAGTGTTCAATTCTGGTTGTCACACTACCAGAAGGATATGGAGGCTTTAGAGAGGGTGCAGAAGAGATTTCATAGAATTTACAGTGCAGGAGGAGGCCATTCGGCCCATCGAGTCTGCACCGGCTCCTGGAAAGAGCACCCTATCCAAGGTCAACACCTCCACCCTATCCCCATAACATTAAAACCCCACCCAACACTAAGGGCAATTTTGGACACTAAGGGCAATTTATCATGGCTAATCCACCTAACCTGCACATTTTTGGACTGTGGGAGGAAACCGGAGCACCCAGAGGAAACCCACGCACACACGGGGAGGATGTGCAGACTCCGCACAGACAGTGACCCAAGCCGGAATCGAACCTGGGGCCCTGGAGCTGTGAAGCAATTGTGCTATCCACAATGCTACCGTGCTGCCCTAATAGATTTACCAGGATGTTGCCTGGTATGGAGGTCATTAGCTATGAGGAGCGGTTGAATGAACTCGGTTTGTTCTCACTGGAACAACGGAGGTTGAGGGGCGACCTGATCGAGGTCTACAAAATTATGAGGGACATAGACAGAGTGGATACTCAGAGGCTTTTCCCCAGTGTAGAGGGGTCAATTACTAGGGTGCAGAGGTTTAAGGTGCGACGGGCAAGGTTTAGAGGAGATGTACGAGGCAAGTTTTTACTCAGAGGGTAGTGGGTGCCTGGAACACTCTGCCAGAGGAGGTGGTGGAAGCAGGGACGATAGTGACATTTAAGGGGCATCTGGACAAATACATGAATAGGATGGGAATAGACGGATACGGACCCAGAAAGTGTAGAAGATTGTAGTTTAGCCGGGCAGCATGGTCGGCACGGGCTTTGAGGGCCGAAGGGCCTGTTCCTGTGCTGTACTTTTCTTTGTTCTTTTTTCACCCATGACTACTACCCTGTGACTTCTGCACCTTTCCAAAATCTGTTTCCCAATCTGTTCCTCCACATCTCTGCTGCTATTGGGGGGCCTATAGAAAACTCCTAACAAGGTGACTGCTTCTTTCCCATTTCTGACTTCAACCCATACTACCCCAGTAGGCAGATCCTCCTCGAACTGCCTTTCTGCAGCTGTTATACTATCTCTAATTAACAATGCCACCCCCCCCCCCCCCCCCCCCACCTCTTTCACCACCCTCCCTAATCTTATTGAAACATCTATAACCAGGGACATCCAACAACCATTTCTGCCCCTCTTCTATCCAAGTTTCCGTGATGGCCACAACATCGTAGATCCATGTCTTAATTTCCCCCTCCTTATTCCTGATGCTTCTTGCGTTGAAGTATACACACTTCAACCCATCCCTGTGCCTGCAAGTACTCTCCTTTGTCAGTGTTACCTTTCCTACTGTCTCACTACACACTTTGACATCCTGAACATCGGCTACCTTAGTTGCCTGACTACAAATTCGATTCCCATTCCCCTGCCAAATTAGTTTAAACCCTCCCGAAGAGTACTAGAATACTCCCTCCCAGGATATTGGTGCCCCTCTGGTTCAGATGCAACCCCACCTGCTTGTACAGGTCCCACCTTCCCCAGAATGCGCTCCAATTATCCAAATACCTGAAGCCCTCCCTCCTACATCATTAAGTGTTCAAATGCACTCTCTCCCTATTTCCGAGCCTTGCTATCACGTGGCACCGGCAACAAACCAGAGATGACAACTCTGTCTGTCCTGGCTTTTAATTTCCAGCCTAACTTCCCAAACTCGTTTATTACATCCACACCCCTTTTCCTACCTACTTCATTGGTACCAATGTGCACCACAACTTCTGGCTGCTCCCCCTCTCCCTTAAGGATCCTGAAGTCACGATCCGAGACGTCATGGAGCCTGGCACCCGGGAGGCAACAAACCATCCGAGAGTCTCGCCCGTGCCCACAGAACCGCCTGTCTGTACCTCTAACTATTGAGTCCCCTATAACTAGTACTTTCCTAATCTCCCACCTTTCCTTCTGAGCTCCAGAGCCAGACCTCATGCCAGAGACTCGGTCATTACAGCCTACCCCTGCTAGGTAATCCCCCCGACAGTATCCAAAGCGGTATGCTTATTGTTGAGAGGAACAACCACAGGGGATCCCTGCACTGACTGCTTCCTCCTCTTCCCCCCTCTAACTGTTACCCAGCTACCTTTGTTCTCAGGTGTAACTATGTCGCTGTAACTTCTATCTATCACCTCCTCAGCTTCCCGAATGATCCTCAGTTCATCCAGCTCCAGCTCCAGCTCTCTAACACGGTCTGTGAGGAGCTGGAGATGGCTGCACTTCCCGCAGGTGAAGTCAGCAAGGACACCGGTGGTCTCCCTTACCTCGAACATTCTGCAGGAGGAACATTCTGTTGTGCTATGTAGTCTGGGATAACACAGGCTGCAACTTGATGCAGCTTTGACCAAAAGATACTCCAGACTTTGAAGTAAGTTCAATGTGATTTATTGAACCATTAGCACAGTTCTCTCTGAGTTTGACTCTCCTGCTAATCTTGCTATAGTAACTCAGTCCAACTAACCAGTCTGCTCCAAGCCATGTGGTGGGTGTGGTGCTTCTGATCTGCCCCTGTCCTACTCTCTAAGTGTCGCCTGTGGAAAGAGACAGAGCATGTGTGCCCTGTCCTTATACATGGGTTGTGTAATGCCCCCTTGTGGTAGTGTCACCC
This sequence comes from Scyliorhinus torazame, assembly GCF_047496885.1. NCBI lineage: Eukaryota > Metazoa > Chordata > Chondrichthyes > Carcharhiniformes > Scyliorhinidae > Scyliorhinus > Scyliorhinus torazame. The sequence continues at coordinate 271,930,939 of NC_092709.1, forward strand.
CTGGGGTCTTGACTGCCCATTGGTCGTGTCCTATTCTGTATTCATTAGGTGTATGTCTGCATGTCATGACGTCTCTGGTGCTCCCTCTAGTGTTTATTTAGTCGTAATGTATTTACATTAACCCCTTGTGTATTTACAGTGATGCATATCACCACGTCCCCCTTTTATCATGTTACATATTTTCTGTAGTGTTAAAGAAAAATTTAACAAAAACAGGTAAACAAGTGATGACATGTACAAGTTACGATGACTGTGATGATGATACAAGATCAAAGAATAGTTATGATGACATTCAGGATTATACAATATCAAATAATAGTTATGAGTCCAAAGTTCATGAATTTGCATGGTTGAGTGGCTTTTTTGTGCTGTTATGGAAGTGTCGATATTGATGTTGTCATTCCCTTGTGAACGCCATCAGTGTACTGGTGTTTACGTAACCAAGAAGTCATCAGGAGGTGTTCAAATGGTCAAATCACTTCATTGTCGGAGGTGGACTCTTTTCTTTTAATGCTTTTGGTAGCAATTCTTGATGACATCTTTCTTGAAAGCTGGTTTGCTTGTCCATAGTGCAGCAAACGTGAATTGGTAAGATGCGTTGACATGCCATGGTATGTTTGCACTCTCGCCATTGTTCTGAGCTGAGCAGTAACATTGTCTTTCATGGGTAGGATTGTACCATGTCGTACCAGTTGTTGTTCTATTGTTGTTGTCATTGTTGTTATTGACGTGCTTGTTGTGTTTGTTGCGCACAATGACCACACCGAGTGGAGAATTTGAGTCCTTCACAAAGTTACTTGTATCAGTGTACGTTGTGGTATCTGCTGTTTCATTGAGCGTGCCGTCTCTGATTCCTCGGCGCTCCCCGTCTGGAGTCATGTCCGGTTCACTTGAATCATCTTTGGCTCGTCGATGCTCCCCATCTGGAGCCCTTTCTGGTCCACCTGAATCACCTTTGGTTTCTTGATGCTCCCCGTCTGGAGTCATTTCAGGTTCTTGTGGAGAGGCTCGAGTATATGAGGATTGAATTAACGTGGTGTCACTGGAGTCACTAGTAGCCTCACTTTGACTGTCGAGTGCCTCTGCACATACTAGCGGAGAACAGTCAGTCTCGCTGAGATGTTGCACATCTTGTATGGGAATTGTGAAGCCTTCGTCACTTGTCGCACATACAGTGGGTAGACCATCAGTGTCTTCTTGTCAGTTGGATGAGCTGGGTAGACTGTCAGAGTCTTCTTCTGGTGGCTCAAATAATCTGGTAGACTGTCATAGTCTTTTTGTTGTTCACATGAGCATGGTAGACTGTCATAGTCGTCTTGTTGTGCACTTGAGCGTGGCAGACTTGCATCATCTGCTGCTGGTTGCTCAGATAAGGTTGCTAGACCTTCATGGTCTTGTTCATACAAGGACTGCGCTCTGGAGTCTTGCGTTGCTTCCATCGTGGAGTCTGTCACCGAGCTCGCTGTGAAGGCTTGTATCGCTTTCTCTGTGGAGTCTGGCATCATTCCTTGTGTGGAGTTGTGCAGTGGTCTCGCTTTGGAGTCGATCTATGCGCTCTCAATGGAGCCGTGCAGTGGTCTCGCCGTGGAGTCTGTCATCGCTTTCTGTGCGGAGTCGGGGACACTTCGTGGTGCATGGACCACTCTCTGTGTGGAGTCGGGGACTCTTTGTGGTGTGTGGACCACTCTCTTGGCGTCAGGCCGCTCTCTGTGGGCTTGTACCGCTCTCTGCCACCTGGCATCAGGCCGCAGCAGAATCCTGTACTCATGGGTCGGGATGTCGTCTATGCTGGGCTGAGGATCCTCAAATCCGAAGAACTCGTCCATGACTGTGTCGGATGCTTCAATGTACAACACATCGCGTTGCGGTTCGGATTTGGTACTGAGGTCGCCACGCCCAATGGTGAAATCATCGTCTGAGTCGTAGTCTTCAAGGACTAAATCATCTCTTAGGGCTAACTGCTTGTTGCAGGGTCCTGCGGAGCTAACTTTCAGCTCCTGGTCGAAGTTCAGGCATTGCGCTGTCGTTCCAGGTGAAAGAATTGTGTTTTCTATCTTTAAAATTCTTTTTCACCATTTTCGGACATTTCCCCTTTAAGTGGGCATGGTCCTGGGCCTCTGATGTCATGATGCTTGTGACGTAGAGCATAGGAATGGATTGCGCATGCGCAGATAGCTTTTCCTTCGCTGTGCGCTCTTTTCGCAACTGCGCAAAACACTGTTTCGCATGTTCACGTCTTCTCGGGAACTGGGCATGTGCGGCACCTTGCGCAAGATGGCTGCTAATCAAAATTGCTGTTTACTTCTGTTGCAAGCCTACTTTTGCCTCGTGGTGAGTATAGGCGCCAGTTTTACCGATTCACCGCGCAGTCGTTTTCAAACTTAGAATCATAGAAGTTTACAGCATGGAAACAGGCCCTTCGGCCCAACCAGTCCATGCCGCCCAGTTTTTACCATTAAGCTAGTCCCAGTTGCCCACACTTGGCCCATAACCCTCTACACCCATCTTACCCATGTAACTATCTAAATGTTTTTTAAAAGACACAATTGTACCCGCCTCTACTACTACCTCTGGCAGCCCATTCCAGACACTCACTACCCTCTGAGTGAAGAAATTGCCCCTCTTGGCCCTTCTAAATCTCTCCTCTCTCACCTTAAACCTATGCCCTCTAGTTTCAGACTCCCCTACCTTTGGGAAAAGATGTTGACTATCTACCTTATCTATGCCCCTCATTATTTTATAGACCTCTATAATCCTCTATAAGGAAAAAAGTCCCAGTCTATCCAGCCTCTCCTTATAACTCAAACCATCAAGTCCCGGCAACATCCTAGTAAATCTTTTCTGCACTCTTTCCAGTTTAATAATATCCTTCCTATAATAGGGTGACCAGAACTGCACACAGTATTCCAAGTGTGGCCGTACCAATGTCTTGTACAACTTCAACAAGACGTCCCAACTCCTGTATTCAATGTTCTGACCAATGAAACCAAGCATGCCGAATGCCTTCTTCACCACCCTGTCCACCTGCGACTCCACCTTCAAGGAGCTATGAACCTGTACTCCTAGATCTCTTTGTTCTATAACTCTCCCCAACGCCATACCATTAACTGAGTAGGTCCTGGCCTGAGTCGATCTGCCAAAATGCATCACCTCACATTTATCTAAATTAAACTCCATCTGCCATTCGTCGGCCCACTGGCCTAATTGATCAAGATCCCGTTGTAATCCTAGATAGCCTTCTTCACTATCCACTGTGCCACCAATCTTGGTGTCATCTGCAAACTTACTAACCATGCCTCCTAAATTCTCATCCAAATCATTAATATAAATCACAAATAACAGTGGACCCAGCACCGATCCCTGAGGCACACCACTGGTCACAGGCCTCCAGTTTGAAAAACAACCCTCTACAACCACCCTCTGCCTTCTGTCGTCCAGCCAATTTTGAATCCAATTGGCAACCTCACCCTGGATCCCGTGAGCTTTAACCTTCTGCAACAACCTACCATGCGGTACCTTGTCAAAGGCTTTGCTAAAGTCCATGTAGACAACGTCTACTGCACTGCCCTCATCTACCTTCTTGGTCACCCCCTCAAAAAACTCAATAAAATTTGTGAGACATGATTTTCCACGCACATAGCCATGCTGACTGCCCCGAATCAGTCCTTGCCTCTCTAAATGCTTGTAGATCCTGTCTCTCAGAATACCTTCTAGCAACCTGTCCAGGACTGTCTGGAAGTCTCTCTTGTCCTGACCTTTGGAGTACTTGAAGGAGTTGAAGATTTCTGTTGTACTTTCACCCGCAATGGTGAGTAGAAGATCTATCTTCTCAGCAACGGCCATGCCATCTCGGTTGGATGCTACCATGTAAATCTCAAATCTCTGCTTGAATGCACGCCAGTTGGCACTCAGATTGCCGTGATACCTGAGCGCGGTAAGGAACCGGAATCTCGATCATCTTGCCTGGGTGCTGTTGCTGGTAGTCACGGATTTTGTTGAGTTGAACTATATAGATTTAACAGGCACTACTGGTACCATGTTGTGTTATGTACTCTGGGATAACACAGGCTGCAACTCGATGCAGCTTTGACCAAAAGATACTCCAGACTTTGAAGTAAGTTCAATGTGATTTATTGAACTATTAGCACAGTTCTCTATGAGTTTGACTCTCCTGCTAATCTTGCTATAGTAACTCAGTCTAACTAACCAGTCTGCTCTAAGCCACATGGTGGGTGTGATGCTTCTGACCTGCCCCTGTCCTACTCTCTAAGTATCGCCTGTGGAAAGAGACAGAGCATGTGTGCCCTGTCCTTATATATGGTTTGTGTAATGCCCCCTTGTGGTAGTGTCACCTCTGGGTGTCTTAACTGGCCATTGGTCGTGTCCTATTCTGTATTCATTAGCTGTATGTCTGCATGTCATGACGTCTCTTCCAGCTCTCCCCTCCAAAAATCGCTCCCCTCTCTGCCCGCTCCGCTGGAAGAATGAGCAAGAAGTCCTGATATTGTTACTTCTTGTGGAAATTGCATACAATTCTTAATTTCTCCCTACGTCCAAAACACTGTCAGAGCTGCAAAATAAGAAAAGAACAACCTGCAAAAGATTGGTGATAGTTGGGGGCGGTAAACAATAACATAGAAGCAACTTTGTTTCATTGTTGTAGACACATACAATTCAGATCTTGGACTTGATCATGTTTAGCTTTTAGTAACCATAGTAACCTAAGTCTATGATTTCAAGTAAGTGACAAGCAATCGCATTCTTGAGTGAGAAAAATCTATCAAACCAGTGATTGTAACAACCATAGTTTATGCTTCTGATTGAGTTCGTAATTTGTACTGTTGTTTTTGGAAATAGTTTCCTCTGAACCACGTGTACATTATTATAACTTCAAGGAAAATTCAGAAATTCATTTTCTGTGTTTAACTCTACCGCTGTCTGCTATATATGTATTGATGCTCGAGTTCTGATTGTTGGAAAATTGTGATTCTGCCGCCCTACAATTACCTCAGGCTCATTTTGGAACAGGAGTAGGTCATTCAGTTCCTCCATCCCGTTACCCTTAAAAAGATGGTTGCGAGCCACATTCTTGAATGATTGCAGGCCATGTGGCAATCATGGCTAATCTGTACATCAACAACTTGAGCAGAACTCTATGGAGCTTAAGCGGAAGTGCACCCGACCCAAACTCATGTTCAATCGAGCTAGAAGACCTTGGGCGCTCTTCCCGACGTACTGGCACCCATGCACAACTTTTCCGTCAGCAGATGCAAGCAAGAGTCAGAAGTTCACCCGCCGACAATTGAAAGGGCAATAAAGGACATTAAGCATACAACTGACCCTAATCTTACGTGTCTTTTATGCTTGATGCATGGGCAATCGTCAGGCGGCGCTCACGTTTTCACCATTCTTGATCAAGGGCAGGTTAAAATGTCCAGGATGAAATAAAAGAAAATGTTTTAGGGTTGATGTGTTATGTGTTATGCTGCCAGTTGCTTGATTCTGCATAATGGAGAGAGTTTGTAGCATTTCTTCAGTACGTATGTCACTGAAACAATACTCCAGCTCCCTGAGGCAGTTGTCAACCCTCAGGGGGCCTGTTGGAAATGCTCGTTTATGGTGATATGCCTGTGCACAGTTTTGTAGATAGTTAGTTATGCGACCTCCAACCAGCTGTTGGCATCAGACATCATTCACATGACTTGAGATACCCGTTCAGTTGGAAGTCGGATGTACGAGAGGATGGTCGCACTTCGAGTAGTTCCAAGAGAATTCACTGAATTAATTCAGCAGTCATTGTCTACATAGTAATCTGCTAGGTATCTTTCCACGAGTTTTTTAATAAATCATCTTTCTGGTTAAACAACGAGATGTTCTGTGTATCTCATTACAACGGCCATATCACAGAACACAACACCTGCCTGTACCTTCATGTCTCTCGCCGCCCATCCTATCCCCGCCCTCCCCAGCAGGATTCGGCCTTTCAGAGCGCGCTTCATGTTGGTTGGCCATTAATTGGTCAGCCAGCATGAAATCGAGCTCTTGGGCAGACTACGGCCAGAAACGTGCTTTGCACTCGGTTCCAGTCTTGCTGAATTTGCTTGCCCAACTGAGGAAAAATTCTGGCCCATTAGCTGTCTGTATCCATACCCCTTTGTACACTTACCTAATAAATCGATCAAACCCAGTCTTGGAAATTTGAATTAACTGTGGTAATTATGTTTTTGACAAAGAGCTATATTAGTAAAATCATTGGTTGTTACATGAGTCATGTTGGTAATTATCACCATCAGATAAGAACTGTCATGGCACCGAACTATGAACTCTAAGAGAACTTTGCCAAAATCAAATTTATTTGGAATACATTGCTGAATCAATGAGAAAGTCCTCTTGTGCCGTCACTTGTATCAGGTTCTATTTGGAGACTGTCAATCATTTTGATTCCAGTTTACTGTTAAAGAGAAGATATCTATCATGCAGTTAAAATGGATTTGATTAAATACACAGTCCCGAAGGAAAGAACTTGCATTGAAATAATACTTTTTATTAACTCGGGATGTTCTCAAAACATTTCTAAGCTGCTGAGCAGTGATTGAAATGTAATTGTAATATTGAGAAATGAGGCAGCCAATTTACATTGCAAGGTTCCACAAACAGCAACGAGATAGATGACCAGATTATTATTTAGATATGTCTAACTGGCAAAAAAATTGGCCATGATAGGGCAGAACAGAACAGGCGGGGTTTTCCAGCCCTTTCCCTGGCGGGATCTTCCGGTCCTGCAGATGGAAATCCTCAGCTGTAGCTTCCCCAGTGGCCGAGGTGTGAGCCATGGATAGAACCAAGCAAAGTTCAAAGTAAAGCAAATGGTTATGGGTTCAAAATAGTGGGATTGCCACTCTGTTCAAAAGTACTTGGTTAAAGTCCTAGCGATCCTATTTTGCCTGACCTTTCACTCACGATGGACAAGATGTGAACGATGCAGCGCATCCCGGAGCCTAGCATTGAAGGCTTGTGGATTCTCAGGTAAGGAGAATCCTTATGGCACTAGCTATGTAAACGAGGTAAACCCAGTCGAGTTTAAAGGTCCTTGACAAGACAGGCAGTAGGTATCTATGTAAGGAAAATGGGTAGGACTGGGAGGACGTGGAGTGTCATGTCAAGTCTTGCGGGGGTTTATTGGGTCGGCTCAGGCCTTAGGGGTTATCAGGTTGGGCCTTGCAGGTGGTGAGCGGTTGGTGTTTGGGGTGACAGCTGGGGGGGTGGGAAGGAGGGAGTGGGGTTCCTCGTGCATCTTTGTGTACAAATCAAATACAATCAATCCCTGGAGCTTGGAAGTTATGTCCGATTAACAATTGTTGGCATATATTTTCCAGAAGATGCTCTGGAGGTTATTATGACGTATTCTGACAGTCATGTTTCAATATCATATTACTAACCAGACATCACAATTGAGTCTGTGAGAATTTGTTTTATTCCACTTGCATATAAAGGCCAGAATTTTATCAGAGAGCAGGATTCCCCAGCACAGGACCTTAAACAGGACCTGAGCCTGTGTGGGTGGGTGGTGGGTGCATTTTATCATGTAAGAGGTAATTAAGACAGCCAATTAAGAGGCCACCATCACGCCAGACATCCAGTTGAGGATATGGCCCACCTTCCAGAGATGTCTGCCTGTAGGATCCAGGCAAGTGACCACAAGGAAACGATATTGGATATGGAACAAAAAGGTTTAATAAATAAATAACAAGTTGCACTTATCATGCCCAAAGGGTCCACTGCTCCACCCCACACTCAGGTGGGGGCTTTTATGGTTTTCACAGAGCTTCCTGGTTAAGGGTTCAGCCCCGCTCCCTCATTGGTGAAGATTGTATTCAACAAAGAACAAAGAACAAAGAAAATTACAGCAAAGGAACAGGCCCTTCGACCCTCCAAACCCGTGGCCACCATGCTGCCCGACTAAACTACACCTTCTACACTTCCTGGGTCCATATCCCTCTTTTCACATCCTATTCATGTATTTGTCAAGATGCCCCTTAAATGTCACTTTCGTCCCTGCTTCCACCACCTCCCCCAGCAGCGAATTCCAGGCACCCACTACCATCTGTGTAAAAAACTTGCCTCGCACATCTACTCTAAACCTTGCCCCTTGCACCATAAACCTATGCCCCATAATAATTGACTCCTCTACCCTGGGGATAAGCCTCTGACTATCCACTCTGTCTATGCCCCTCATAATTTTGTAGACCTCTATCAGGTTTCCCCTCAACCTCCGTCGTTCCAGTGAGAACAAACCGAGTTTATTCAACCTCAGGTGAGGTCACAGGAAACACATGCTCCAGATCTCATGACCTTGGTCCGGGTTTTAACATTGCCTAATCAGAGGTCCAGCAGCTTGATAGAATTGACAGTGTCACTATTTAGGATGACTGTAGCTCAGGCTACAGGAGGTAGAAGAATGATTCTAATTATTTATTTTCCATGCCAAGGCTAGGCAGGCAGGTCTCTGACAATGGGGGTGAGATGAAGACACCGACAGTTGGAATAGCAATAATGGAGAGTCCCCCCAAACAACAGGAAACCTACTGGGAAGCCACCAGGGCTTACCTGGCAGTGCCTTCTGATGGCAGTAAAGGAGTGGGAAGTGGCCCTTGAAAGCCACTGAAATGAGTTGCCCACTTCTAGTTGGTTGTTGGCCACACCACTGAGTTCCTGTTACTGGTAATCTCCCCATGCTGGCAGCAGGACATTAGGCTCCTTTGTGCCACCATTTTACGAGATCACCAACCCGTCTCCAGAGGGCTGGTAAAACCAGTCCAAATGTTTAACAAATAACTGCTCAGGACTTGAAATGTAATTACCCAGGATCCTGTGACTTCCTAATGCAAGTGATGTGCACATTGTATATTACATTTAGTTCTTACAACTTTTTAAGTTGTTTACTCCCCAATCACATAGTATATCTAAAATATCATTAACTGATAAACACTGATGAATCATAGAATCCCTACAATGCAGAATGAGACCATTCAGCCCATCGAGTCTATACTAATCCACTCCGCACTTTACCCGTAACCTAACCTGCACATCCCTAGAAGCTAAGAGGTAAGTTATCACGGCCAATCTACCTAACTGCACATCTTTGGACTGTGGGAGGAAACCGGAACACCCAGAGGAGACCCATGCAGACACAGGAAGAATGCGCAAACTCCATACAGACAGTTACCAAAGGTTGGAATTGAGCCCAGGTCCCTGGCACTGTGAGGCAGCAGTGTTAACCACTGTACCACCATGATGGACATGGGTGATATTGTTGAAAGCCGGATGTATTGTTCAGCTTTTTGTATGGTGTAACTGCTAATTTAAGTAGTTCCCTTTCAAAAAACACGGCCATCCATTTTGCACTTTTTTACCCTTTGCCGTCACAAGAGTAATATGTCCAGGGACTAATTTCCACTCTTTAAGTAGGTATACTTGACTATTTGAATAATTTCAACCAGCATCTAATTACTTGCATTGACTTTCCTCTGGTGTTAAGTCAATACTCACTGGGGCGGCAAATGGAGCATGATTGACTCAATAGTAATCCTATTTCCAACTGCCAAAAGAATGCCTGCAGTTTCTTCAGTCTAAAATGCATTTTTATCAGCAGCAGTATTACTGGATGAAAATACAGGTGATGAAGCAAAGGAAATGTGAGTGTTGCTGTTGCTAGATCCAGCTGCATTTTCTCATCATTTTGATCGTTTTTTATACGAGCATCAATGCTGTCATGTGAGAGTACCTTTAAGAAATGGGTGTTTAAGAAATGTCGCTTTAAGAAATGGTTAGCTGCTTATATTACTGCCGTGTTGTCAGAGAGTGGGTGGAGCTGAGCTCTGGTTCTGCTTTTTAGTTTCACTTTGAGAAAAGCTTGGGTGTGTCTGTCTTTTTGGTTTCGTTTTCAGTGTGTTGCAGCTGAAGTCAGCCAAAGCAGCTGTATTGTTGAGCTCTCTGCCATGAAGGATTATCTCTTAATCATTTGGTGAATTCAGAATTATACATGTTTTCAGTATTGAATGTAAACTCTGATGTGCTTCTGTTTAAAGGTTTGTCAAGTCTTTTGGGTGTAAAAGGACAGCATACGGGTTACTTAGTATTGTATTCTTTGGGGGTTATCTTTGAATTAATGGTTGCTGAGATATTCACTGTTTGTTTTAAAAAGGTTAACTTGAGTTCATAGAATAAACATTGTTTTGCTTTAAAAAATAACTTTTCCATTTCTGCTGTACCACCCCTGTAGTGTGGGCCGTGTGCTCCCCATACCACAATCTATTCAAAGTTGTGGGTCAGGTGAACTCCATGATACACTTTGGGATTCTCTAAACCCTGACCAATAACAATTTGGGGCTCGAGGGGGATAAAAGTCTATCTATTGGATTGCCTTAGAGAACTTAAAGACAGTGAGGGGTGAGCATATTGTGGGTGCTTTTCAGGTGTGGTATTCTAGCTTAAGTAGGTTGTGTGTTGTGGACAATGGCTCTTTCAGAGGCTCTGAAGTTTTTGGGGGTGGAGACGGTCACACACAGTACCTTACGGACAGAGACTAAAAGCAGACTGTTAGATTTGGCAAAAACATTTCAGTAATATTACCCTGACAAAATGCGAAAAGATGAGGTAATTATGGTGGTGGCTAAGCATTTAAAGTTGCCTGAGATACAGTTCGACTCATTGGAAATGTCACAAATTCAGTTACAACGTAAACAAATGGAGCATGAGAAAGAATCAAAGCAGCTTGAATACAAAAGTGATAGAGAGGAAAGGGAGATACAGATCAGGGAAAAAGATAAAGAGAGAGAGTTTGAACTTCAGAAAGTGGCCATGAAACATGACAGTCAGTTAAAATTGGCAGGCATAAAGGGAAACGTACAGTTGGATGATAGTGATAGTGATGGAGATAGTGAGAAAGAGCGTGGTGGGGATCCATTTAAATATGTCCAAGCATTGCCAAGGTTTGATGAGAAGGAGGTAGAAGCCTTTTTCATTTCATTTGAGAAGGTAGCTAAACAAATGAAATGGCCACAGGACATGTGGATATTACTGATTCAAACAAGGCTGGTAGGTAGGGTTAGTGAAGTGTTTGCATCACTACTGGAGGAGGTATCTGGGACGTATGAGGAAGTGAAAAAATCCATCTTAGGTGCATATGAATTAGTGCCTGAAGCCTACAGACAAAGGTTTAGAAATTTATGGAAAGAATTTGGTCAAACATACATGGAGTTTGAAAGGCTCAAACAGAGTAATTTTGATAGGTGGATAAGGGTTTTGAAAATAGACCAAACGTATGAAGCTCTCAGAGAAATTATACTTTTGGAGGAGTTTAAAAATTCAATTCCTGATCTCGTGAGAATTCATGTGGAAGAGCAGAGGGTTAGAACTGTGAGATTAGCAGCAGAAATGGCAGGTGATTATGAATTAGTTCATAAATCAAAGCTTGCTTTCAGACATCAGTTTCAGCCTGTGAGGGACAGAAACTGGGGACATGAGAAATACTCAAGTGGGAGAGGCAATGGTGATCTGATGTGAGATAATAAGGAGAGTGTACCTCAGATTAAAAAAGAAATCAAGGAGGGTGGAAGAGACATGAAAAGTTTCAAATGTTTTCACTGTAATAAACTAGGCCATGTAAAGTCACAGTGTTGGTGGTTGAAGAAGAGCACTGGGAAGGCTGATGTGGTAAAACAGGATAAGACAGTGGGGTTTGTTAAAGTGGTAAAGGAAAGCCCAAGGGAAGCAAAGGAGGTGCAAAAGATTGTACAGCCTGATCACGAGTTGATTGATAAGAAGGTGCCAGATCTCTTTAAAGAATGTACTTGTGTGGGTAAAGTTTACTCATGTGTATCAGGAGGTGTAGGTAAAGAAGTCACAATTTTAAAAGATATGGGGGCTAGTCAATCTTTAATGGTAAGAGATGAGGAGTTATGTAGTTTGGGAAGAATGTTGCCAGAAAAGGTGGTAATATGTGGAATTCAGGGTGAGAGGAGTAGCATTCCATTATAGAAGGTAAGGTTGGAAAGTCCAGTGAAGAGTGGTGAAGTGGTAGTAGGAGTAATAGAGAAATTATCTTGTCCAGGAATACAGTTTATCTTGGGTAATGATATAGCTGGATCACAGGTGGGAGTGATGCCTAAAGTGGTTGATAAGCCAGTGGACAAACAGACAACTGAAGTGTTGAAGGACGAATATCCTGGGATTTTTCCGGATTGTGTAGTAACAAGGTCTCAAAGTCACAGCTTAAGACAAGAGGAGAAATCAAAGAGTGAAGATGAAGTTGAAGTGCAATTATCAGAAACAATTTTTGATCAGATGGTTGAAAAAGAACAAGAACAGGTGGAGGATGAGGCGGATATTTTTAGTTCAGGAAAATTGGCAGAGTTACAACAAAAAGATATCGAAATAAAACGGATGTATTTAGAAAGCATACATGGAAGAGGAATCTGAGTGTAGACCAGAGTGTTATTACCGTAGAAGTCATGTCTTGATGAGAAAATGGAGACCTTTACATATGCAAGCGGATGAAAAGTGGGCAGAAGTTCATCAAGTAGTATTGCCGATAGGGTATAGAAAGGAGGTGTTGTGATTTGCACATGAGGTACCAGTGGGAGGTCATTTGGGGATATGGAAAACTCAAGCTAAAATCCAGAAATGTTTTTATTGGCCTTGACTACATAAAGATGGAGTTAAATTTTGTCAATCATGTCACACATGTCAAGTTATAGGGAAACCTCAGGCAGTGATAAAACCAGTGCCCTTAATACCCATTCCAGCATTTGACGAACCTTTTACAAGGGTCCTAATTGATTGCGTAGGACCGCTTCCTAAAAGAAAAAGTGGAAACAATACCTTTTGACTATAATGGATGTGTCTACTAGGTTTCCAGAGGCCCTTCCAGTATGTAACCTTACAGCTAAAAAGATTGTGGCGGAGTTACTTAAATTCTTTACTAGATATGGACTACCCACAGAAATACAATCGGATCAAGGATCAAACTTTACCTCAAGGTTATTCAAAGCAGTTATGGATAGCTTAGGAATAAAACAATTTAAATCAACTGCATACCATCCAGAATCGCAGGGAGCTTTAGAAAGGTGGCATCAGACATTAAAGACAATGTTGAGGGCTTATTGTCAAGATTATCCAGAGGATTGGGATAAAGGAATTCCATTCGTACTGTTTGCAATTAGGGATGCACCTAATGAGTCAACCAAATCTCGTCCTTTTGAACTTACTTTTGGTCATGAGCTAAGAGGACCACCTAAATCGATTAAGAAAAATTGGTGAGTGAGAAATCAGAAATTACAATATTGGATTACGTGTCAAATTTAAGGGAACGATTAAATAGAGCAGGTGAATTGACTAGACAACATTTGAATGTTGCACAAAATGTGATGAAACGGGTCGCGGACAAGAAATACAAAGTTCGTAGTTTTGCCAGTGGAGATAGAATTTTACTGTGGTAAAGTGGTAGGTGAGCTTTTAAAAGCTAGGTTTTATGTAGTCTTTATGTAGTGGACCTAAAAGATTGAAAGGTAATTAAGTATGGTGAATTATGTGGTAAAGACACCAGATGGAAGGAAGACTCACTGAGTGTGTCATGTGAATATGCTTAAAAGGTACTTTGAAAGGGAAGGAGGGAAAATGGAGGAGGTTTTAATGATTTTAACTCAATGTGACGAACCAAATCCAGATGACTGTGAATTTGACATACCTCAAATTAAATTGGAAATCGAGGATTTTGTTAAAAATTGGGATAAATTGTTGAGTTACCTTCCAGAGGAAAAATGGATTGACATGAATGAATTATTGGTATCACGTGGGCAAGTTTGTGGAGATAAATTGGGAAGTGCTAAAATGGCTATGCTCATGTAGATGTTGGAAATGCTGTTCCAATCAAATAACATCCATACAGACGTAACCCTTTAAAATTGACATAGGTTAACAAAGAGATTGTGAGTATGCTTAAAAATGGCATAATTGAAGTGGGTTGCAGCCAATGGAGCTCACCCATAGTGATGGTACCTAAACTAGACGGTACCCAATGGTTGTGTGTGGACTATAGAAAGGTTAATGCAGTTGCAAGAACGACTCTTATCCTATCCCACGTTTGGAGGATTGCATTGAGAAAGTGGGACAAATCAGCTTTTATTTCCAAATTGTATTTGCATCAACATTACTGGCAGGTACCTTTATCTGAAACGGCGAAGGAGATTTCAGCTTTTGTGACTCCAGATGGTATATACCAACTCAAAGTTATGCCATTTGGCATGAAAAATGCCCCAGCCACATTTCAATGGTTAACTAACACAGTCATTTCAGGATTACTCAATTGTGCGGTATACATCGCCGATCTGGTAATTTTCATCCAGACATGGAAAGAACATTTAAAACATTTGATGGAGTTATTCGATCGACTTCAGGAGGCGGGTTTAGTGATAAACCGAGCCAAAGTGAATTTGGAAAAGCCCAAGTCATTTTCCTTGGCCATACAATCAGACAGGGTCGAATGGTCCCACGGGATGTGAAAACGAACGTTATTGGGGAGTTTCCAATACCCTCAACACAACGGGAAATAATGCTATCTCTTGGTATGAGTGGATTTTACCGGAAATATGTACCCAATTTTAGCAGTGTAGTCGCTCCACTGACGGACTTGCTCAAGAAGCGTAACAAATTCCAGTGGACAGCGGAGTGTCAACAGGCATTTGACGGCCTGAAGGCTGTGTTAACCACTGCTCCTGTGTTAGCCATCCCAAATTATACCAAACCATTCAAAGTGGCGGTTGATGCGAGTGATGTGGGTGTAGGTGCAGTGCTTCTACAGGACGACGACGAAGGGCTAGAGCGGCCTATTGGTTATTTTGCAAAGAAAATAAATTCTCACCAGAAAAAGTATTCGACGTTTGAGAAGGAGACTTTGCGTTTGGTGCTGGCTTTGCAACATTTTCACATTTATGTGACCAGCAATCCGTCTGACACTGTTATATATACTGATCATAATCCGTTGACGTTTTTGGAGCGATTCCGGAATAACAATGCAAATTTGTTTCACTGGAGTTTATTATTACAGCCATTTCATTTCAAAATAGTACATGTGGCAGGATGGGAAAACGCGATCGCCGATGCTTTGTCATGAATGTGATGAACAGAAGGATTTCAGTTGGAGGAAGAAGAATGGAAAAAATGGACTATATTATTATACCTATTTTTGTGTGTTGTTTTTTGAAACAAACAAGTATATTTACTGTGTGCATTTCTTAAAGGATAGTGCAAAGGTGAAAAATGAAACCATCTTGAAGTTGTTGGTTTATTTTTTTCTTGGGGGGGGAGGTGTCATGTGAGAGTACCTTTAAGAAATGGGTGTTTAAGAAATGTTGCTTTAAGAAATGGTTAGCTGCTCATGAAATGAAATGAAAATCGCTTATTGTCACAAGTAGGCTTCAATGAAGTTACTGTGAAAAGCCCCTAGTCATAGAATCATTGAAGTTTACAGCATGGAAACAGGCCCTTCGGCCCAACCAGTCCATGCCGCCCAGTTTTTACCATTAAGCTAGTCCCAGTTGCCCACACTTGGCCCATAACCCTCTATACCCATCTTACCCATGTAACTATCTAAATGATTTTTAAAAGACACAATTGTACCCGCCTCTACTACTACCTCTGGCAGCCCATTCCAGACACTCACTACCCTCTAAGTGAAGAAATTGCCCCTCTGGGCCCTTCTGAATCTCTCCCCTCTCACCTTTAACCTATGCCCTCTAGTTTTAGACTCCCCTACCTTTGGGAAAAGATGTTGACTATCTACCTTATCTATGCCCCTCATTATTTTATAGACCTCTATAAGATCACCCCTAAGCCTCCTACGCTCCAAGGAAAAAAGTCCCAGTCTATCCAGCCTCTCCTTATAACTCAAACCATCAAGTCCCGGCAACATCCTAGTAAATCTTTTCTGCACTCTTTCCAGTTTAATAATATCCTTCCTATAATAGGGTGACCAGAACTGCACACAGTATTCCAAGTGTGGCCGTACCAATGTCTTGTACAACTTCAACAAGACGTCCCAACTCCTGTATTCAATGTTCTGACCAATGAAACCAAGCATGCCGAATGCCTTCTTCACCACCCTGTCCACCTGCGACTCCACCTTCAAGGAGCTATGAACCTGTACTCCTAGATCTCTTTGTTCTATAACTCTCCCCAACGCCATACCATTAACTGAGTAGGTCCTGGCCTGATTCGATCTGCCAAAATGCATCACCTCACATTTATCTAAATTAAACTCCACCTGCCATTCGTCGGCCCACTGGCCTAATTGATCAAGATCAAGAATAGTCGCCACATTCCGGCGCCTGTTCGGGGAGGCTGTTACGGGAATTGAACCGTTCTGCTGGCCTGCCTTGGTCTGCTTTCAAAGCCAGCGATTTAGCCCTGTGCTAAACAGCCGCCACAGGCAAGTTACTGCCGTGATGTCAGAGAGTGGGTGGAGCTGGGCTCTGGTTCTGCTTTTTCGTTTCAGTTTGAGGAAAGCTTGGGTGTGTCTGCCTTTTTGGTTTCGTTTTCCAGTGTGTTGCAGCTGAAGTCAGCCAAAACAGCTGTATTATTGAGCTCTCTGCCATGAAGGACTATCTCTTAATCATTTGGTGAATTCAGAATTATAAATGTTTTCAGTATTGAATGTAAACTCTGATGTGCTTCTGTTTAAAGATTTGTTAAGTCTTCTGGGTGAAAAGGACAGCATACAGATTACTTAGTGTTGTATTCTTTGGGGGTTATCTTTGAATTAATGGTTGCTAAGATATTCACTGTTTGTTTTAAAAAGGTTAACTTGAGTTCATAGAATAAACATTGTGCTGTTTTAAAAAATACTGGTCCATTTCTGTACCATACCTGTAGAGTGAGCCGTGTGCTCCCCATACCACAATCTATTAAAAGTTGTGGGTCAGGTGAACTCCATGATACACTTTTGGATTCTGTAAACTCTGAACCATAACAATGCATGGGTGAGAGCACCGCAAAAAGCAGGAGGGACCAAGAATATTCAAATGGAGAAGTGCAGGAATATTTTATAAAAAGATGGCTAGCAGTGGCTCATTATTATAAAACTAGACAGGATGCCGCATCAGGACATCAAACGTATTCTTTGAGAAAATACATGCTATAAAATTACTCTGTCATTGTACTTTGCACAACTATGCTTGTCAATAAGCCTTTTTTAATTAGACTAAATGTTAACAAAGATTTATTTTGTCTCAACTCTTAATTGTGTCCCTTATATATTGAAATCTATAATCTCAATGGTATGAAGTAAACACAATCAGAGTGAGTCTACTCGGTAACTACATAGCCTTACAATTTTGTTGTGAAAGTATATAATCAATTAAGCGTGTCCAAGTTACAAAGATTGATCTGCATGATAGTCAGATTCTAGGTGGACTGATGTAAGTGAAATGAGTAGAAGTTGCGTGTGGAAATTCAAGTGTGTTGCATTTGTAACTATAATTACACAGAATATGCATCTCAGAAACAGCCCATTTGGTACAACCAGTCCATATCTGTGTTTATGCTCCACTCAAGCCATCCTTCCGTATTTAAATATATCAGTGTAAGTCTATATACTCTTCTCCTTCATACTCTTATCTAGCTTTCCCTTAAATGCATCTGTAATATTCATCTCAGCTGCTCCCTGTGAGAATTCCACATTCTCACCACCTTCTGGGTGAAGACGTTTCTTCTGTTTTTATTCTTTCCTGGGATGTGGGTGTCTCTGGCTGTGCGAGCATTTGTTGCCCACCCCTAATTGCCCTACAATTGAGGGGCTTGTCAGGCCATTTCAGAGAGCAGTTAAGAGTCAAACACTTTGCTGTTGATCTGAAGTCACATGCAGGCCAGACCGGGTGAGGACAGCAGATTTCCTTCCCTAAAGGACATGAATGAACCAGATGGGTTTTCAAGGCAATCAACAAAGGTTTTCAGGCTCACTCTTACTGAGAATAGCTTTAAATTCCAGGTTTTATTCATTACATTTAAATGCCATCGGCTGTCGAGGTGGGATTTGAATCCATGTTCTCAGGATCACTGGATTAGTGGTCCAGTGACATTACCACAGCACCACCATTGTCCTTCTTCTGACCCCTCCTCAATTGAGTTCTTGGTGACTGTCTTATACTGATGGTCTATTGTCTGTTCATCCCCACAAGTGGGCCGATTGTTCACATCAGAGGTAGAAATCGGAAGGCAGCAAATCCCATCATTATGATCCTGCCTTTGTTCTCAAAATACGGATTTTCCCAGTGGATGGCCCAATTTTCTGCAGAAGTGGGTCAGCTGAAGAGACTCACAGCCTGGGCCTGCTTAAGGACCTATCTCAGCTGCAATTTTTTTCAATAGTTCCAATGATTCCTTATAAATGGCAGCAAAAGATCAAGTCATAATTGCCAGGGCTTAAAAATGCATATATGACCCTTCTGGGGGCTCTGAGAGATGGCCAATTAAAATCAATGCCTGCCCATAATTAGGCCTTTCTATGGAGTCATCCCACTAACTCTACACTGTCCCTTCCTCAACATTGAAATCAGATCATCAAAAAACTGTTCTTATTGGGACATCTCATCAACTGCATTGAATGACCCTGTTTGGTCCTCTGTAGGACACGAAAAACATTGCTTCGCAAAATGATTTATACGGCCACACTTGGAACATAATTTCCCAAATGTTGGTCATTACCCTGGCCCATGACGATTGCCGCATCGCAGGCATAAGGTGGCAGACCCGGTCGGCTGCTTAAAATGGCCACCCGCACTGAGACCACGTTTTTATTGAACTGTATCACAGTGCTGATGACATTGGTGTCTCCTTCCAGATTGGCAACAAAGTCCCACCGTGCCACCGTGCTGCCCACAACAAACGTTTTTAGGTTGAGTGTACTGATCTGCTGTGCAGCCAACTCACTTGCATGGAGGGTCCTGATAGCATTTTCTAATTTCAGGTCTTCTTCCCGTAATAATATCTCACTTAGTTTATCATTTAATATACCAAACACTATCTGGTCGTGGATCATCGACGACTTCAGAGGGCTAAAATTGCACGACTGCACCTTCAACCACAAGTCACCCCTGAGACGTACCATGTTGCGTTGTAACCGTTGTAATGATGTACACAGAACATATACTTTTTAACGATAACGATGACTTATTAATAAACACGTGGAAAAGTAACTAAGGAACTACAATACAGACGTTGGCTGCTAAATGAATTCAGTGAATTCTCCTGGAGCTACTCTAAGTGTGAATAACTTCTTGTACGTCTTACGACCAACTGGCCGGTGACTTGAGTCACATGATATATCTCTATCGCCACCAACTGGTTGGAGGTCGCATTGCTAACTACATACAGAACTGTGCACAGGCATGTCACCACAAGGAGTGCCTACACCTGGTGGCCATCTGATTGAGTTTGGCCACTCCCAACCCCTTGATGATACAGCTGGGATATGAGGGTGTCCAGAGGGGCAGCCAGGGTGGGTTCCCAGATGACCAGAGGCCTTCTGAATGTTCAAAGGGTAAAGACAGCACTCAGCAGTGTGAGCAGCCAGAAGCCTGTAAGTTTAAAAGACAGACTGCAGCAATGTCCAAAGTCCAAAGATGTGCAGGTTAGGTGGATTGGTCATGCTAAATTACCCATAGTGTCCAAAAAGGTTAGGTGGGTTTACTGGGTTATGGCGATGGGGTGGAGGATCTCTTTCCAAGGACTGGTGCAGACTCGATGGGCCGAATGGCTTCCTTCTGCACTGTAATTTCTATGAATCTATGATTCTATGGCGGTCTGAGCCAGGCCACCCGGATCCTGAAGGGGACAACTCAAGTCAACAGATCAGATTCAAGTCACTCCCTGCTGTTGCCTCTGGCCCGGGCAGCCAACCTCCAGCAAACCCGACATTTTAAAATGGTTTTTCAGTCCGCAATCATGACATCCAGCCCCCATTAGTAAATACTTGTAGTAATTTGTACCCACAAGACTTATGCCTGAGAGGGGCGAAACATCGCGGAAGGACGAAGCATACTGTGTCCAACCCGCTAATCACATTTAATTGCCTGCAATTGCCGGTTTTGCATGTCGTCGCCGGCGCGTGGTGTAAATCTAATTTCTGCTGCCAGGGAGGGACTGGAGCATGGCGCCCATTGGCCGCAAACCTGGATCTTTTCCGGATGGCCGATTCTCCACTCCATTGCAAATTGCATTTCCGACGTTGCAAGGTGGAGACTCCAGCCTTGTGGCTATTCCAACCTCTTCTCATTCAGTGGGGTTGTGGACAGCTTCTAAAGCCCTCCCACTCCATTGACAATCCTTCAGGACCTTGGTTCTTTCATGGAGCTTCCTTCTCCATGCCCTTTCCTGTGTCCTGCAAAATGGTCATTGGTGGAAACAGAGGCAGGACATCTGCCCAAATCAGTGGCTATTTCCGTACTGTCCCACCTCTGTTTGGTTCCATTATGGGTTCACAAAATCTCTCTCGAACCCATAAAATCCTTTCTTTATTTTAAAGACCTGTACGAGGTCACCCCTCAGCTTTGTTTTTTCGAGAGAACAGAGACTCAGCCTATTCATCCTTTTTTCATAGGTATCAGCTTGCAATTCTGATACCATCCTTGGAAATCTTTTTATCTCCAGTGCCTCTATCTCCTTTTTACAACAGGGCAATGAGAACTGCACTCCATATGCTAATATCAGTCGAACAAGGTTTGATAAAAGTTTAGTATAATTTCCTTACTTATCAATTCTATCCACGTAGAAATAAATTCTAATCCTTGAGTTGCTTTTATTCTGGTGTCATGAATCCTAAAACTTATCAGACAATTATGTTTTAAATTGTCCCAATTAACTTAAAGTAAAACAGAATGCTCTGAAGAGGTGGATGGTGAAGTCATGATAAATGCCTCACTTGGAAACATGCCCATGTAAATCTGTTACTACGAGAAGAGAAATTTAAACCAAAACCCATTGAAGTTCAGATGCTAATTTTAACAACTTTTCACAATATTTTACAGGAGAAGGGCAGTTTGTGAAACAGAGACAAGGAAGTTACTATTGTGGAGAAGCAAGTGGAGTGTTTTGTGCTCCTGATCAAGCAGGTTGCTGGTGAAAGTTTGGATTCAGTTCAGAAGAAAGGAAACAGGACAGATAAACCTTTTGGAGATTTAGGGAATGGGGTGTTGTCATGGTGTTTCATGCTGGTGATGTGCTGGGACAGGGAGTGGAACAATTATCGAGGGACATTGGAGATTTTACCTGTCATAACAAGAGAAGTGATCCTGAATGGGCAGAGGGAATGACTGTGGACTGATTCCTGCAATGCTACATATTTACCAGACATACGGAGCATGATGAAAGGGTTCTGTAGAAATATTTCAGATGCATTTGTTAATTAATGCAAAAACACCGTGTTAGTTTGATGTACTGATGACCGATTCAGTAATGAATGATTTATATTGATTTCAGTTAGTTTGTTAGAGTAAAAGCCTTAAAATATTAAATTTTGTCCTTCAGTTCGTTCCATCAGTCACTGGGAAATTCATCCCTTTTTAAAAGTTGTCAGTCTTAATGAGAATCATAACAATGACCTCCATAACCTGCAAAGCTACTTTTAGCGATTTGTTTTTTTCCACTTCTTCTTCTCCACTATGCCCCGGCCAGGATCTGATGGTCCTTCATGTCCAGTGTCATATTACAGTCCCACCGAAGTAAACGGTAATTTAAATGTCAGCTGCATCTGTCAGTGGGACATACGCATGGCGGGACTGCAAAATCCTGATCCTCTTTTATATTCTTACTTTCGAAGTTATATATAACCTTTTACCTTTATTACTGAAATATAATACTTATGGAATGATTATCATTTGTCTATGTTAAAATTCATTTGTCAAAGATATACTTCAAGTTTAATATCTCCTTTGCTGCATTCCTCCTCAGCTTTGACTATCTCTCCCAGTTTTGTGACACCCAAAAATTTTGAAGTGTTTTGAAATGTTTTTGCTCAATGATTGTTATAGAATCCCGACAGTGCAGAAGGATACCATTATAAATTATGAACGGCAATCATCCCAGCACTGATCCTTGCGGAATCGTGCTTCTCACGTTCGGTCAATCTGAATAGCTACCCCTTTGCCCCTAACCTCTTCTTTCTGTCTTTCAGATAAACATCCATCCTTTCTGCCCGTGTTCCCTGGCGTGGCCTGCTCTGACTTTACTCTTTAGTTTATTTTGTGGTACCTTAGCAAAGTGGGGATCAAGCTGCCAGGACGGGCAAGTAGGCCTTGGGAGGTGGTTGGTGTGGTGGACTCCGATCAGAAAAGGGGACCTGTGAAGGAGGCATTCCCCCTCCCCCACCCTTTCCCATTTGTGGCCCAAGCAGGCCCAAGTCCATCTGACATTAGTCCCACCATCGCCAAACTCCTGCCGTTCAAAGGGGCCCTTAAGTGGCCATTAATTTTCCACGTAAAGGTCTCAAATGGCATGTGGTTTATGGGATCTCCAATGCCTTGTCCGCCACCCATTAAATCGAAGCCAGGGCAGGCAAACGGTAGGAGGCAAGAAAGGCACTTGCAGAATATCACGAGCCCCCCCCTGCCTGCAAACCTACCGGTAATCATCAAGTTCTGGCCTTGGCCTCTCTGTTTATTGATTTTATCTTTATATTTTCTACTTTTCACCTGAAGCTGACTGGTCTGTAGTTTCCTGCACAAACTATTACTTTTTTTAAAAAAACAGTCCGGTCTGCCAATTCCTTTCACACAGTAACATTTCGCACTTTCTAATTTCTCAGCAATTAGTCTTACAGCCAGAGGATATATCACAAATCAAATATATTTAAGACTCTAGCTTCTTAAGAGATCTATACATTTTGTGTCCATTGCCACTTAAAGCATCTGAATATAGGGTTCCAATTTCTAAAAAAAAAAGAAAGATGAAAGCAAGAAAGACATGCAGTTATACGACCATTTTCATGACCTCAGGGTGTCCCTGTTGTAATATCAAAGCTCCTAGTGATGAAAGGGCATTTACCTAACGCATTAAGTGGAATTTTGGATTAGGCTGGGAGGTGGCATGGCAGCACAATGCCAAGACAATGCGCTGTGCCTGCCGACTCACCAACTCCGCCAGTCATGTCGGAGTAGATGTTGGGCGGTGTAACAATTAATGGCTACTTAAGGGACTCCTCCTGCAGCTGCTGGTATTTTACCAGCAGTGGGAGGTGTCAATGTCACACAATGAGGCAGCCTTTTTACAGCTAAGGAGAGGGTCCCTCCTATTCTGGCACCCTGTGCCCAACAGGGGGCACCCACCATGGTACTCTTCCCATTGTGTAATCCCTCTCCCAAACTTGCTGATCCTGACCCTTCAACCCCTTCATTGGAGGCTGTTGGCCTGGCCATGGTGAAATCCCACACCGGCCTGGGCCTCCAGCAGCATGGTTCATCAGCGTGAGGGACTGTCTGCTGATCTAGGAATGGCGAACATTCCTGGTGATTATGCTGGAAAAAAAAGAGATCTGCCAACCATTGGATTGGTTAGCAGTTCTCGGATGTGGGAGTTCTTGTGGGATGAGGGCTGAAGTATTGCCCTGATTCAATTAATGGTCCACGGTTGTTAAATCACAGTGAGGTGACATGGCCAAATAGAGGTTGGTTCACCTCACCCCTGTCTGTTCAGCTGGAGGGTGGGCTGGAGGGGTAGCATCACGATCTTCAGATAGAATATCGGCCATTAACTCTGTGTCTCTCTCTGTAGGTGCTGCCAGTCTTTCTGATTATTTCCCCAATCTCTCCTTTTTATTGCAGAATTTCACAGCTGCAGTATTTTGCTTTTAGGAACTGGCAGGTTTGTGCTCTGGTTCACAAATTGCCTGTGACTTATAATGAAATACTAAAATGAAAAGACTTGCACTTACATAGTGTGATTTTTTTTCTATATTTTTCAGTGGCTAATTGTTGTTATGTTGGCAACATAGAAGTCATTTCTTGCACAGCATGATTCTAACAAAAATGAAGATTGAAACCAACTAATCAGTTTTTAATGGAATTGGCTACTTAGTGCATCAGGAGAATGTTCCATAGGATTTTCAATATCTACCCTAAAGAGGTCGGCAAGGCAATATTTGTCCCTTATTTGAAGCAGCCTATCCCCACTGAATTGCTGATTGTGAGTACCAGTCTAAGGTCCGCTAAGGTCTTGGGGCAGCACGGTAGCACAAGTGATTAGTACTGTAGGTTCACAGTGTCAGGGTCCCAGGTTCGATTCCCTGCTAGGTCACTGTCTGTGCGGAGTCTGCACGTTCTCCTTGTGCCTGCGTGGGTTTTCTCCGGGTGCTCCGGTTTCCTCCCACAGTCCAAAGACGTGCAGGTTAGGTGGATTGGCCATGATAAATTGCCCTTAGTGACCATAAAGGTTAGGAGGGGTTATTGGGTTACGGGGATAGGGTGGAAGCGAGGTCTTAAGAGGGTCGGTGCAGACTCGATGGGCCGAATGGCCTCCTTCTGCACTGTATGTTCTATGTTCAAGCTCCTGGAGTGGAGCTTGAACTCAACCTTCTGACCCTGAGATAACTGTGCGAAGCTGTTAACTTGACTGATGTTTAGTAATTAATGGGGCAATACTGACATTTGTGTTCATGCTCCTTTATTCATGGCCACACATGAATATATCAGACATTCACTTAAACTAAGGTATTTTCTGTGCTGACTAATTTGTCATTTCAGAATGCATTCATATATATGTATTTGTTGTTACTTAATTAATACAGTCGAAGTACACTTCACAATCGAAGGATTATTTTTCAGAGCTTAGATACGATTCCAATTTCAGATAAGGCTCTGCTTTCAGATGAGATTCCAATTTGGACATTAATGCTTTGCAGATTTCATGTTCAATTTAGGCCTGGAGGGTAATAGACAAGTGGTACAAACAAGGATGAACTGGCCTTGCTGCTAATCGAAAGGTTTACCAACTGATAACACTCTAGCTTTCAAATTCTACTTAACATTAAACATGAGCCTATAACTTTGCCATGTAGTGGAGTAGTGTCATTGGAACCATGTGTAAGTGAACAGCGCAAATAAATATTGACCAGCCTGCCTACAATTTTCCTTCCACATATGAAGGGACAAAGAGCATGCATGTCTCACAGTCGGTACTCTTGCAGCCTAATCTGCCCTCTCATTGGGCTGGATTTTGCATTCTGCCATCAGCAGGGTTTGAAGGCGAACCATGTAAAAAGCAACAGATGGCCTTCCTGCCACCAACATACCCACACCTGACCTGTCTGAAATTTTATGTGGTAGGGGAGGGGGTGCAGTGTTGGGTTATTCCTTGGGCCTAATGAAGCCTTTCTCAGGCCAGTTAATTAAGGGCCTCACTTAAGGGACTCATACCTGCATTTGCAATGGGGGGAGACATAAGCTGCATGGGCTGCTGTCAGATAAGGTGGGGGACATTCTTTGATAGACCCCTGGCCCCATGGGAGACACCGCCTGTCCTCCAAACATCATCCGCTCCTTTAACCACTGCCCCCCTTATCGGCTTCTAGAACCTGGAGGTGATTGCACTGGACCGGGCGCCTAGGCATCTCACCGGGATATTGCCTGGGATGGAACATTTATGTTATGAAGCGAGGTTGGATAGTCTTGGATTGTTTTCGCTGGAGCAGAGAAGACTGAGGGGTGACCTGATTGAGGTGGACATGATTATGAGGGGCATGGACACGGTGGAAAGGGAACATCTGTTCCCCTTAGTTGAAGGGTCAATTACGAGGGGACACAAGTTCAAGGTGAGGGGTGAGAGGTTCGGGGGGATTTGAAGAAAAACGTTTTTACCCAGAGGGTGGTGACAGTCTGACAGTCTGGAATGTACTTCCTGGGAGGATGATAGAGGCGGGTTGCCTCACATCCTTTATAAAGTATCTGGATGAGCACTGGCAAATGGGATTAGAATTGTCAGACCGGGTGCCTTTCATGAAAATGAAAATCGCTTATTGTCACAAGTAGGCTTCAAATGAAGTTACTGTGAAAAGCCCCTAGTCGCCATATTCCGGTGCTTGTTCGGGGAGGCTGGTACGGGAATTGAACCATGCTGCTGGCCTGCCTATGTCTGCTTTCAAAGCCAGCGATTTAGCATTGTGCTAAACCAGCCCCAGACCATGCAGCGGTGCAGATCTGACGGCCGAATGGCCTTTTCTGCTCTGTATCTTTCTGTGATTCTCCCATCATCTCACCCACCACTCGTCAAGACCCCTGACCCTGGATCTAATTGGCCCCTTTGGTGCAGAGGGACTGCTGTAGTCTCAACACTGGCCCCAGTTCCTGTCTGGTGCTGCTGGGACTACAGAGCTGCCGGCCATCCAATAGGCTGGCAGCCCTCTAAGGAGGCACCACTTCCCACGAAAGGGGCAGAAATCTTGCCAGAAATCAATTCATGCTGCTTGGCAGCCAGCCAAAGGGATCATGGGCAGGACCCCCTGCACAGATCTTTAGCCGGCGCGAAGGGATGTGGCACCCTGGAAACTCCATTCCATTATGTTGCAGAGCTCATCTCTGATTTCAGATGCAACACCATTTTTTGTGACGGGGCATAACATATCACTCAGTACACGGTGACCCACCAAACAAATTTCTCACTTGTCTAT
Source organism: Scyliorhinus torazame (assembly GCF_047496885.1). Lineage (NCBI taxonomy): Eukaryota > Metazoa > Chordata > Chondrichthyes > Carcharhiniformes > Scyliorhinidae > Scyliorhinus > Scyliorhinus torazame. Next base: position 271,957,649 of record NC_092709.1, read on the forward strand.
TTGCTGAGCAGATCATAGCTTCTTTAGCAGCCCAATGTCATCTGAAAGTGGATTACCTGTCACTTATTATTTTGCCAAACTAGAGAAACCAGAGTGAATGGAACAACCTCTTTCTACATAAACATAGCAATTATACTTGAAAAATATCTAATAGCATCTCAGCTCTGAGTGACAAACAGGCACATTTCTATACTACAGCATTAAATATTAAAATGTTGATGCCGGAAATGTATTTTTAGTATATTTCTGATGTTTGTCGCGCACATGCCTCTGATGACAATATGATGTTAATGCCGCATCATTAAATATGACAAGGCTTGAAATCTGTTAATTTATTTGAAAACCCTGGCAGTGTTTTATTCTGGAGCTTGCAGAATGCACTTTTATATTTTTCATCAATCTTTTATTTTTTCCGCATCATCCTGCTCCAGATGTGAGAGCCATAAAGAGTCAGTGCTGCAGAATCATCAAGGACTCCCAGAGTCAGTGCTGATCAGTGACTTGGCTAGCTTCCCTAAGGCAAGATATACGTAATGGAAGGCCCCATTAGATGAAAACTGACAAAAGCTCTTTGCGCATATTAGTAGGAAAAAACATTATTAACACAATTTTCAACTTTGAATTTAGATCATTATTTGCAACAATATTTTCTTCCAGAGGATAATAGTGTTGTGAATCACTTATAACATTAAAGTAACATTTAACTATTTCAGAACTGAACTACTTTCACAGCTTTCAAACTGCTACAAGACCATTACTGTGATGTTTTTCGCGTTTTCTCTCAGCAAACTTGCACTCCAAGAGACATTTATTCCTCGTTGAATGTAAGTAAATATATCCCAATATATTTGAGATTTTCATGGGAGGCATTCAATTTCCCATCTCGGGGGCAGACTGGGACGCAATGGTGCACTTATAATTCGGAGAGAAGGTGGGGAGGGCAGAGTGCTCATCACATTCCCAACTCTTAAAATAAAAATATAAATAAAATACTGCGGATGCTGAAAATTTGAAATAAAGACAGAAAATGCTGGGAAAGCTCAGCAGCATCTATTGAGAGAGAAATGTGTTTTGAGTCCGTATGAATCTGAGTCATTCAGACTTAAATGTTAATTCTGCTTCTCTCTTCACAGATGCTGCGAGACATGCCCAGCTTTGCCAGCTCTTTTGTTTTTTACTTCCGCTTTCCCAGCTCTGGCTGCTTCAGTCAGAGGCAGGCAAACTCGAGGATGGTCTTTCCACCTGGTGGTCAATTGAGCCCCTCAAATGGTCAATTGATGCTGCTGAGACTGAGGAGCTTGCAAGCCGTCTGGTGGCCAGAAAATCCTGGAAGCAGGACTTCTTCCCTTCAAGGCACAGAAGCTCCAAATGCCTGATGTACATTAAATTATGTTGGGGCTTCTGAAAATAACCATGCCAGAGTTGGCCATGGCTTTCCAATTATAGTCTTCTCTGCTCCAGCAAAAACGACCTGAGCCCATCCAATCTCTCTCTATAGCTTAAATGTTCCATCCTGGCAATATCCTGGTGAAACGCCTCTGCATCCCCTCCAGTGTAATCATATCCTTCCTATAATGTGGTGACCAGAATTGCACACAGTACTCCAGCTGTGGCCTCACCAAAGTTCTATACAACTCCAACATGACCTCCCTGCTTTTTCAATCTATGCCTCGATTGATAAAGGCAAGTGTCCCCCACCCTATTAACCTGCCTTACTGCCTTCAGAGATCTATGGACAAATACGCCAAGGTCACTTCATTTCTCAAAAATTCCCAGTGTCATGCCATTCATTAAATACTTCCTTGTAAAATTACTCCTTGCAAAGTGTATCACCTCACACTTTTCAAGGTTAAATTCCATCTGCCAATTTTCTGCCCATTTGACCATCCCATCTATATCTTCCTGTAACCCATGACACTCAACCTCACTGTTAACCACCCGTTCAATATTTGTGTCATCCGCAAACTTACTGATCCCCCCCCCCCACATAGTCATCAATGTCGTTTATATAAATGATGAATGACAGAGGACCCAGCACAGACCCTGTGGTACCTCACTGGACATTGGCTCCAATCACTAAAGCAGCCGTCTGTCATCCCCCTCTGTCTCCTACAACTGAACCAATTTTGAATTCACCTAATCAAGTTACCCGGTATCCCACGTGCATTTGCCTTCTTTATAAGTCTCCCATGTGGGAACTTGTCAAAGGCTTTGCTAAAATCCATATGAACTTACCTATAAACGTATCATCTGAACATACTTTGCTGGAAACTATTTTGGTGGTTTCCTGCAGCAATCTGACACCTCACCGATACTGAGTCCTGCTTCTGGGAGTCCATGTCAGGGCATACAAAAAGGGCCTAGAATACAAAGTCGAATTCTCCAAAACTCCAGATAGTCCACTGCCTGCCTTTACCCCAAAACCTCTATATTTATGTTTCTCTGTGTTGTTTCTTGCCATCAGTATTCACCTATCTTCTTATAGTCATTCAATTCCTTCTCTTTCTCATTATTTTCTCTGATTTCTCTTAGTAACATACTATATCAAGAAATGCGCAATTAAAAAGGTGTGATCAAAACCTGAGGCAAGGGGAAGGGTTTTCAAGGTTTTAAAGGGAAGAAAGGAAGCTGATGAAGTGGAGGAGAGTAGTGGTGTGAAAGAGGCTAGGATGCACAAGAGACTGGAGTCAGAGAAATCAAGAGTTCTGGAATGATGTAGGATTGGAAGAAAATGTGAGGGGCATAGGAACAAAAGAATTGGAGTGAGCTATTCTGCTCCTTGAACCCACTCTACCACTCAGTTAGATATTGACTGATCTCTACCTCATCTCCATTTACTTTCCTTGTTTTTTATCCCTTCATGCTCTTCTCTAACAAGAATCTATCAATCTCTGTCTTAAACGTTTTTAATCGAGTTAGCAGCTGCAACCTTTCAGGGAGTGAGTTCCAGGCTGCCATTTGTGCATAAAGTGCTTCCTCTTAAATAGCCCAGCTTTAATTTTAAGATAATGCCTTTGTATTCCAGCTTCTCCCACAAGAGGAAATAGCTTTCCTGTATGTATACTCCTAAGATCTTTAATCATTTGTACTGTGATGGTTAGATCACCTGTCAATCCTGTAAACTTGTCCAGATAACTTGGCCCTTTAGTTTCATTAATCTATGCTGTACATCTTCCATATAAAGACCAATACATATTTTTGAGATACATACAGAAAACACTAGAGAGGTCAAGCAAGAAAGGGAGAAAGAAAGGGAGTTAGTGTTTCAGTTTGCAGCTCTTTCATCTTTTTTTAAAAGGCTTATTGCCCAAAACTGAATGTAATACTCCAGCTGGGGGTCTGACAAAGGCACTGTACAACTAAAGCATCACTTCCTCACTTTTTGTACTTCAATTCCTTTGAGATAAAGGCTAACATTTCATTAGCCATTTTAATTACTTTCATACCTGCACATTAGCTTTTACTGATTTGGACACGTACGCTTAAATCCCTTTGCAACTCCACAGTTTTTACTCTTTCATGATTCAGAGAAAAAATCGGATTTGCCTTGCTCAGGTACAAATTGCTTACACTTCTTTACATTGAATTACCTTACAGCCATCTGTGTCCCATTATAACATCCTGCTCCCATCCACACACTGTGCCTCCTAAATTCTATTTTCGAATTTGGATACTCAAGTTTGCATTTCTTCATCCAAGTCATTAACATATATGTTGAAAAGCTGCAACTCCAGTGCATATTCCTGTGGTACATCACTTTGTACATCTGCTTACCTTTACAATCTGTCAGATAATAACAATGACTTGCTAACCGGTGTTACAAGCTACCCTCCAATTCGGCACATGCTGGTGGCACCTAGCATTAAGGAAGAAGGTTATGGTTGTTGGAGGTCAATCACCTCAGTCCTAGGACATCACTGCAGGAGTTCCTCAGGGTAGTGTCCTGGGCCCAACCTTCTTCAGCTGCTTCATGAATGACCTTCCTTGCATCACAAGGTCTGAAATGGGGATGTTCGCTGATGATTGCACAATGCTCAGCATCATTTGTGACTCCTCAGATACTGAAGCAGTCTGAGTCCAAATGCAGCAAGACCTGGACAACATCCCGTCTTGGAGCTGAGAAATGAAAAGTAACATGCGGAGCACACAAGTGCCAGGCAATGACCATCTCTTAGAGAGAGTCTAACCATTGCCCTTGATATTCAATTACATTACCATCACTGAATCCTGAACTATCAACATCCTGGGAATTACCATTGACCAGAAACTGAACTGGATCAGCCTTTTAAATATTCTGGCTACAAGAGCAGGTCCAAGGCTCAGAGTCTTGTGGCGACTAACTCACCTTCTGACTCCCCAAAACCTGTCCACCATGCACAAGGCACCAGTCACTAGTGGGGTGCAATATTCTCCACTTACCTAGATGAGTGCACCCTACCCAGCTTCCATCGTATCCACCTGCCAGCCTATCTTTATCCATTTACCTCAGCCATCTGCCACCAAACCCCCTCACTTATTTCCCTCACTTACCCTACATCTTACCAATTTACATCACCCACCTTATCTCTTCACCCACCTCCACATTCACCCATTCTGTCAGAAAATCATAAACTAAAGCTGTTTAAACATCCTAAACTTTTAGTGTGTGAGTGAATACTGAATATGGCCACATTATTTTCAGTGAGTGCCATAAAAAGGAGACATGCCTTATCTTTATCTGATGATCTCGTGCAACGAAGCAACATTTCCCTTTCAGGTATGTACCACATTTCTGGAGAAGCCCGGATGGAACGTCCCAGCTAGAAGGGAAGAGCCCTGTGCAGATTGGAAAAGTTGGAGTGGCAATCCAATGGTGATTGGCATGATCTCAGAAGATTCGGCCTATGATGTCAAAATCAGTTCCTGTTACGCACAAGATTTGAAATGGTACAGATTTTTCTAATTTCACATTACATAGATGATATGAACTGAGGAATTGGACAAAATAAAAAAAGTTTCTGGACCATTCAGTAATAAAAGTGTAGTTCTATAATTGAGTCATCAAGCACAATGGAGGGTGTTGCAGATTCCATTTAAGATTGAGTGCAATGTTCTGAAGAATGAAATGACGCATTTCAGTCTCCAGTTTTATTGATCTCACATGTATTGTATAAATATCATTTAAATCCTCCAAAGTTTCTGCAGGTTTAAATACTCTGAAACATATCTTTATGGATAGATTTATGATTAATTTTCGAAGAAGTCTAGTTTCAAAAAAGGATGAGTTCCACAAGAGAAAGGTAGATTGGCTTCTTCAAACAAAGTCAAAGCTTTGGCTTTTAAGGTTCTGGAATTATTCATTGCTACAATGCATCGATCAAATTACTACAAATAATGGGAATAATATTGAACGATAGTGGTTCAAGAAAGACACATTCTCAGAGAAACTCAGAAGGAATAATAAATGCTGGATTTGCCCGACATGTTAGATCCCAAGGATGAATGTAAAAAACGTTTATGTGGAACATTGTTCCCAACCCCAGGGTGACCTGTTCAATAGTTTATTTGCACCTTTTTGAGTGAAGTTTGTGCATTGTCCCTTAGGGGAGAAAAATTGTCAATTGCTTGGCCTTAGTTAACAGTTACACCTACTACTCCTAATCGTGAGATTATTAACTTTGAGGTTCTACTTCTTTATCTACTATCACATTTTTAGAAGAGGGATGGTGGGGAATGGGACATATTGGGCGGGATTCTCCGACCCCCCGCCGGGTCAGAGAATAGCCGGGGGATGGTGTGAATCCCGCTTTGCTGCTCTGAAGCCGCCTGCCGAATTCTCTGGCACCAGTTTTCGGGCGGGGTGGGGATCACGCCACGCCGGTCAGAATTGGCAGTGGCCCCCCCCGGCGATTCTCTGGGCCCCAATGGGCCGAGCGGCCACCCGTTTTCAGCCAGTCCCGCCGGCGTGAAATAGACATGGTCCACCACGGCGTGACCTGGCTTTGAGGGTGGCTAGCTGAGTCCTCAGGAGGACGAGGGGGGGATCCGGTGCCCCCCGGTGGCCTGGCCCGCGATCGGGGCCGTCCCATCTGCGGGCGGGCCTGTGCCGTGGGAGCACTTTTTCCCTTCGCGTCGGCCCCTGTAAGGCTCCGCGATGGCCGGCGTGGAGAAGAAACCCCCTATGCATGTGCAGGAATCACGGCAGTGGTTGTGCGGATGCGCCAGAACATGCTGGCACTCCTGCGCATGCGCCAACTCGCGCAGGCCGGCGGAGGCCCCTCGGCACCAGTTTGCGTGGCGCCAACCCCTCTAACGCTGGCCAAGCCCACTGGAAGTGCAGAGGATTCCGTACCTTCCGGGCGGCCCGACGCCAGAGTGGTTCATGCCGCTGTGTAGCATCGGTATGGGCTGCCCCGCCGATTGCGGGAGAATCCCGGCCATTATTCTTCCCATCCTTCCAATGCGAGAGTTGGTTGGTATCCGAGAGATCACGAAAAAAGTAATACACAGACTTTTTTTATTCACTCAAGGGATGTGGGCTTCGTTGGCTAAGCCAGCATTTATTCACCATCCCTAAATGTCCTTGAAAAGGTGGTGGTGAGCTGCCTTCTTGAGTCACTGCATTCCCTGAGGTGTAGGTACACCCACAATGTTGTTACAAAGGAGGTTCCAGGAATTTGACCCAGCAACAGTGAAGGAATGGCAATATGTTTCCAAACAGGATGATGATTTGCTTTGACGGGAACTTCCAACTGGTGCTGCTCTCATGTATGTGCTGCCCTTGTCCTTCTAGATGGTAGTTGTCCTGAGATTCGAAGATGCCTTGGTGAGTTCCAGCAGTGCATCTTTTACATGGTACACACTGTTGCTACTGTGCGTTGGTGGTGGAGGGAGTGAATGTTTGTGGATGTCATGATTGGGCGGCACGGTAGCACAGTGGTTAGCACTGTTGCTTCACAGCGCCGGGGTCCCCGGTTCGATTCCCAACTTGGGCCACTGTCTGTGCGGAGTCTGCACGTTCTCCCTGTGTCTGGGTGTGTGTCCGCCGAGTGGTCCGGTTTTCGCACACAAGTTACGAAAGACGTGCTTGTTAGGTGAATTGGACATTCCGAATTCTCCCTCTGTGTACCCGAACAGGCTTCAGAATAGGGGCTTTTCACAGTAACTTCATTGCAGTGTTAATGTAAGCCTACTTGTGACAATAAAGATTATTTTTTTAAAAAGAGGTGCCAATCAAATGGTCTGCTTTGTCATTGACAATATCAAGCTTCTTGAGTGTTTCTGGAGCTGCACTCATCCAAACAAGTGCAAAGTATCCATCACTCTCCTGACCTGTGCCTTGAAGATTGTGGACAAGCTTTGGGGAGTCAGGTGGTGAATTACTTGCCGCAAGATTCCTAGCCTCAAGCCTGCTCTTGTAGCCACAGTATTTATATGGCTAATCCATTTAAGTTTCTGGTCAATGGTAACTCCCAGGGTGTTGATGGTGGGATTTCAGTAATGTCAATGCTATTGAATGTCAAGGGAAAATGGCTAGATTATCTTCTGTTGAAGTTGGTTCTTGCCTGGTACTTGTGTGGTGTGAATGTTACTTGCCACTTGTCAGTCCGAGCCTGGATATCGTCCAGATCTTGCTGGATTTGGACACAGACAGCTTCATTATCTGAGCAGAATGGGGCATCCCACCCTCAAGAACTGCCAGACAGTATGATTGGCTGTCCGCTCTAGAAGACCCAGAAGTGCCAGAAATGACTGATGTGTGCTGCTGGGAATGCAAGTAGACACATGAAGAACCTCAATGGATCTAGAGCCAAGTAAGTCCTGGGCTTTTAGGGCAGCGAGGGGCGTTAGTTGGGGTGGGTTTGAGAATAAAGTGAGGGTAAAGATTTGGGAGGGGGTGCCCCAATGTATAAAGCACACCCCTGAATGCTGTGCCCACTTTCTTCCCATCTTTCCAAAAATTATTTTTAAAAGCAGGCTCCCCGCCTGCCTCTCCATGCCAACTGTTTTATGGCGTGGGCAATGTGAAATATGGACCAGTTGGCTTGATAACAAGCTAACTTGCCTGTTACTTTTCTTTTTAAAAATGGCAGATTAGTCTGCTGATTTCAGCACCTGCTCTCTGAACATATTATAGGGACTGGGCCGGGGTGGGTGGGAAGATGTGACCCCCTCATGTTTTAGGTGTTCCTCCCACCAGACACATGTCCAATTGCAGGGGGCAGGAGGTGGGTTGGGGGGGGACTCTAAAATCCGGTCCCATATTCCTTAATAGTTATGGCTAATGAAAATCTATCAATCACAGTTTAGACATTTTTAGGGTGGCACAGTAGCACATGATCAGCACTGTTGCTTCTCAGCTCCAGGGTCCCAGGTTCGATTCCTGGTTTGGGTTACTGTCTGTGCGGAGTCTGCACGTTCTCCCTGTGTCTGCGTGGATTTCCTCCGGGTGCTCCGGTTTCCTCCCACAAGTCCCGAAAGAAGTGCTGTTAGATAATTTGGACATTCTGAATTGTTCCTCTGTGTACCCGAACAGGTGCCGGAATGTGGCAACTAGGGGTTTTTGACAGTAAACGTTATTGCAGTGTTAATGTAAGCCTACTTGTGACAATAAAGATGATCATTAATTGACCTAGCCTCAACAACCTTTTGAAGAAAGAGGTCCAGATTTTCATAATCCTCTGCATGAATAAAACTTTGACACTGCCCTTATTCTAATTTTAAGATTACGCCCCCCCCGCCCCCTATTCTGGATTCCTCTACCAGAGAAAGTAGTTAGTTATTATTTACCATTAACACATTAATTATTTTAATCACCTCAGTTAAAGCATGAGGGAATACAAGTCTAGTATATGCAATATTTCCTCATAATTTAACCACTTTCAGGCCTGGTATATGTTACAACCCTATCAAGGGCCAAGCACAATGTTGTATCCGATTCCCCTCCTACACCATGGAATGGGAGCACCTCCGGTAATTGAGGAGTGGAGCCTTATCCCTGACTGGGAGGAGCTTCACAGTATATAAACTTCTGCCTGGTGCAGGTCGGGAAGGGTGTCCCTTCGGGGTGAGGAGTTGTAGTACTTGTGGTGATTGTGTATAGTGCAAATAAACCTTGGGCGCGATTCTCCGACCCCCCGCCTGGTCGGAGAATCGCCGGGGGCTGGCGTGAATCTCGCCCCCGCCGTGTCCCGAATTCTCCGCCACCAGAGAATCGGCAGGGGCGGGAATCGCGCCGCGCCGGTCGGGGGGCTCCCCCTGGCGATTCTCCGGCCCGCGATGGGCCGAAGTCCCAGCTGGCGTGGATTGAACCACCTACCTTACCGGCGGGGGCAGACGGCGCGGGTGGGCTCCGGGGTCCTGGGGGGGGCGTGGGGCGATCTGGCCCCTGGGGGTGCCCCCACGGTGACCTGGCCCACGAATGGGGCCCACCAATCGGCGGGCGGGCCTGTACCGTGGGGGCATTCTTTTTCTTCCGCCTTCGCCATGGTCTCCACTATGGCGGAGGCGGAAGAGACCCTCTCCACTGCGCATGCACAGGGATGCCGTGAGCGTCCGCTGATGCTCCCGCACATGCGTCACCCGGCGAAGTCCTTTCGCACTGGCTGGCGTGGCGCCAAAGGCCTTTCCCGCCAGCCGGCGGGGCGGAAATCACTCCGGCGTGGGCCTAGGCCCTCAAGCTGAGGGCTTGGCGCGACGACGGAGTGGTTCCCGCCACTCCATTACGCCGGATTCCCTCGCCCCGCCAGGTAGGGGAGAATCGCGGCCCTTGTTCTTATCCAGTCTACCGTACGCTCTGTGAAGTTTCTTCCTTCGGCTACTACAGTATACTTCATTTGGATCTTGCCGTGTTGGGTGTTCTGGTCTACAAACAGGTCAACACGGCTGGAGATGGTGTAACTCTATTTTATTAACAACTCAACTGTAATAACATACTGTAAGCTTGGGTACGTGCATTATCACCTTATCTGTGGACCCTATCCTATCACGATCTAGGTGAGGCACTCAGCACATGGTGAATGTCTGAGAGGCAGGCTGTGAGCTCTGTGCTCTGAGCTAGCTGCTGCTAGAATCAATGGGAACTCTGGTGTCCCCTGTCTTTATAGTGCGTGTGCTCTCACTGGTGATTGGATGCGATGTTGTGTATGTTGGTTCGTCCTACTGTATGTCCATCAGTGTGTCAGTGTGTGTGTGATTGCACCATGATATGCTGATGTATATCATGACAGATCTGTGCTGCATTTCCTTTAAGACCAATATATCCTACCTGAAATGCAGGGTCCACAACTAAACATGGCACTCCAGGTGTAGTCCAGCCAGAGCTTTATAGAACTGCAGTATAACTTCCCTGTATTCATATTCCAACGCTGTAGAAATGAACGTTAATATTTGATGTACTTGTTGACTTTTTTTACACCTGCCCATTGGATCATATTGATTCTGTGCATGGGCGTCAAAATCTCTTTGCTCCTCCACAGATCCTAGCTTCACACCATTTAGGAAATACTCTGATTTATTTCCCTTCAGTCTAAAGTGGGTCACTTCCCACTTTCCCAAATTGGACTCAGTCTTGCACGGTTTTACCAACTCACTTCCTCTATCACTGTACCTTTGCAATGTTCCGCTTCCAGGGACGATGGTGGCATGTCATAAATGCCACCATCTTGTTGGCAAACCTGGCTTTCTGTTCTTTCGTCTGAATCATTTACAATTCTAGAGTAAAGCTGAGGCCCCAGTAGCAATCCCTGTGGGTCGCCACTCATCACATCACACAAATTAGAGTACAGGCCCATTATCGTAACTTTCTGTTAATTTTCTCTGAATCAATTCCCTCCCCATGCCAAAAGGTTGATTCCAGTTCCATATTTCTTCACAATCACTTGTGTTATTCTGTGGTCCATACAAATGCTGTCCTTCATTTAATTTCTACAGTTGACTTATTAGAACACAAATGTAACTTGTTTCTCAGCACATTCCAGCAGCTAAGAATGTAGGATGCAAGGGGAGGCATGGCGTAGTGACATTGTCACTGGACTAATAATCCAGAGACCCAGGGTAATTCTCTGGGGACCTAGGTTAGAATCCCATTATGGCAGATGGTTGTGGTGATATGCATCACTGTAAATACACAAGGGGTTAATGTAAATACACTAAGACTAAGTAAACACTAGAGGGAGCACCAGAGGCATCATGACATACAGCTAATGAACACATAGGATAGGCCAATGGGTGGTCAAGACACCCAGAGATGACACTACCACAAGGGGGGCAACCCATATAAAAGGTCAGGGCACACATACTCTTTCTCTTTCCACAGATGACACTCAGAGAGAACGGCAGGGGCAGATCAGAAGCAACACACCCTCGGCATGGCTTAGAGCAGATAGATTGAGTTACTATAGCAAGATTAGCAGGAGAGTCGAACTCAAGTAGGAGAATTGTTAACTGTTCAATAAATGTGTTAAACCTATATCCAAGTCTGAACCTTCCTTTGTCAGAGTATACATCAAGGAAGCAGCTTATGCTACATGAAGAAGCATAACACAACAGCATTGGTGAAATTTGAATTCAATAAAAATCTGGAAAGAAAAGTCTATTGATGACCATGAAACCATTGTTGATTATCATAAAAACCCATGTGGTTCGCTAATGTCCTTTAGGGACGGGAACCTGTCATCCTTCCCAGGTCTGGCCTACATGTGAATCCAGGCCCATGTGATTGACTCTTAAATGCCCTCAGGGATGGGTAATAAATGCTGGCCCAGCCAGCGGCCCTCACTTCTCATGAAGAATAAAAGAAAAGCTGGCAACAGTAACATTCTTACAAAAATGGGAGGCAGCTTTTCAAAATGGAGGATAATTTTCCTGAATGCATTACTAATGAAAAATTACTTTTTTCAGTAACAATCTAAATCTTATATTGACATTATTTTTTAAAAAAGATTATCACTGTTGCAGTCAGAATCATGGAGCTCCATCCCTAACAACACTGTGGATGTATCCACACCACATAGAGTGCAAGGAGTACAAGAAGGCATCTCACCACCTTCTCAAGGGCAATTAAGGATGGGCAATAAATGCTGTCCCAGCCAGTGACACCAATATTCCACGAGCGATTAAACAAAATCTGCTAATTACTTAAGCAAGATTCTATTGCCTTAATTAACACTTTAGAAGGAGGTGTCAATAGGTACCACACACGAGCTACAGTATAATTTTACTGTATCCCAACAATCAAGTCAGAATGGTCACCATTGACCTTCAAGGGGATTTGATTGTCTACATCCTTGAGTTGCTGGCGGATGATAAAAAGAGGCATTCTGATGTACTGAACAAGCTGTGCTGATTTCCTTCTCTTTGTTTTCCATTTAACACCCCCACCTCACCACGACCCCTGGGTCGCCTCCCACCCAATGAATGTGTGATCCCAAGCCAAAGGACCAAGATAATCTAGTTTGTAAACATTATTATGGATATTGTCAAGTCAACCAATCAATAGTTTAGGTTAGTGGTTAGGACAGCATTATTTACTATCAGTTTGATCCCTCTTCAGGGTAACTTCAGACCACGTGTCAGTGAAGGTAAGCCTGCGTTTGCTATTGAAAAGATTGGATTGGATTGGATTTTGTTTATTGTCACGTGTACCGAGGTAAAGTGAAAAGTATTTTTCTGCGAGCAGCTCAACAGATCATTAAGTACATAAAGTAAAATAAAAGAAAAAGAAAATACATAATCGGGCAACACAAGGTACACAATGTAACGACATAAACACCGGCATCGGGTGAAGCACACAGGGGTGTAGTGTTAATGAGGTCAGTCCATAAGAGGATGGTTTCTGAGTCTGGTTACAGTGGGGAAGAAGCTGTTTTTGACTCTGTTCGTACGTGTTCCCAGACTTTTGTATATCCTGCCTGATGAAAGAAGTATGGAAGATGGAAGAAGATCAGTATTCTAGTATTGTGAACCCTGGACTGTTTCTCGAATAATATTATTCTAGAGTAATATGTATAGCTTATGTCTATTATTTCACAAATAAATATAATTGGATTTTTCTGTCTAGAGAATATAATGCATTACGTATAATTCCAAATATGCAAAAAACTTGCATGCCACATTTAATTGGATTATTCAAGCCAAGACCTTGTTAGATTTATCGACAGAGTTTCCTGTTTTTTCTTAACAATAATATTTTAATGTGTACAGATAAAATGGGGCTAGGGCAATACTGGACTTGGAGGACAAATCTGTTCGCTTAATGAGATTCTGATACAGCAGAAAGCACAGCACTGAAAATAAACAATTTATTATCACAACAGGACTTCTATACTGCAGATCCAGATATGTGTGTCTGTCTTTAGCAATTATATTTGTCAAACCACAAGCCTATTGTAAACTGACATACCTTGGATTCAACTCCAGTCGTTTGCTTTCAAGTATCAGTTTCAAAATGCAATTCCTTTAATCCAACAGAATTGTTTAACCATCTCTTCTTCACTGCACTGGCATCCATTCTCTCAACATCTGCTGTAAGGGTGGTAGTCGAAGTCTCAATGAGGAGGCAATTAAATTTAGTCTGCACCTGTAATTGTAGACTCCTATCTTCTCTTCACAAATTACTTTTCTACCTACATTTGTGTCATCAGAAAATTGAGCAACCATGGGCTGAATTCCCCGCTTCCTGCAGCCGGTAGCGAGAATTGTGATCGGACGGAGAACATCTGCCTGGGGTCAATTGCGACACCATGTGCTGGACACTTCATTCTCCACCCCTCTGCGATGCTCCCCCCTCCCTCAGGCAGAGGTCCTGTGGTCGTGATTTGGTGCAAGTCTTTACAAAGAGGGCCTGGGTGCCCTGGTAGTTGAGGGGGAGTGAGAGGCTGAACAAATTCTCCAAAATTCTCAAAAACACCGGCATCGGGTGAAGCACACAGGGGTGTAGTGTTAATGAGGTCAGTCCATAAGAGGGTCGTTTCTGAGTCTGGGTACAGTGGGGAAGAAGCTGTTTTTGACTCTGTTCGTACGTGTTCCCAGACTTTTGTATATCCTGCCTGATGAAAGAAATATGGAAGTTGGAAGAAGATCAGTATTCTAGTATTGTGAACCCTGGACTGTCAGCTTTGGTGGGGGTGGGGGGCTGCCTGGGCCAGGGGGAGTAGCGGGAAATGACTTGGTGCCAGATCAATGGACTTGGAGTGTCCCCCTTGCAATCGGGATGGCCTGGCTCAGACCGCCATTGCTGCAGTGTGTCATCAAAACACACCCCTCTGATGCTTATTACAAGTTCCTGGCTGTCCATATTGCTGATTCCTCACTCTGTCCTTTAAATGTTCAGAGAGTCTTTAGTGATGTGGGAGCCCACCCAAGCCGCCCCACTGGAAACCCTCATATCCCAGCGGAATCATCAAGGGGTTGGATGAGGCTATGCTCAATCACTGCCCATCAGGTGCTGCCACTCCACAGTGCACGCAGCAGCAGTGCAGCCCCACTACAGAGGGAGCAGGGGAAATAGCAGAGCTCAGCCCAAACAGGACTGTGGCCTTTCAAACCCTCCCTGACACACTCCCGCTCTCAGAGCAGGTACACCCACCACTCAGGATCACAAGCTGTCTCCTCCTGGTGAGGCTGGCAGCACAGACTGCATCTGCCACCTCCTCCCAGGTGCTGTTCAGGAGGATGGGCTTGAGTCTGCAGCTCACCAAGGGGAAGAGGATGTCCTTCATCTCCACATTGGCATCGAGCAGAGGATCCACCTCAGACCCCCGAAATCGGGGGCAGCATTGACAGAGGTTCGAGACGGCAGCCATGTGCAGGCACCCGCCCCACACTATCAGCACCTGGCCGCCCATCAGGCCGGGGTCAGACCCAGTGGGGGAAGCCGGTGACGGCCCAAGAAGTGCAGGCGTCCTGGTATTTTGAAGAGATGTTGTGCTGCGGGAGGCGCTGCCTCAAAAAGGGGATGGTGCGGCACCTATGTCATGTCCTTGCAGACTTGGCACCACTTGGAAGAGGAGGCTACCTACTCTCGCTGACAGTCAAGGTCACCGCAGCCCTAAACCTTTATGCCTCGGTTCTTTCTCGAGCTCGAGCGGGGACTTATGCGCCATATTCCAACCAGCTGCCCACAAGTGCACCGTTGTTTGCCCGGGCAGCTGACTATATAAACTTTGACCACGACCAAGCCCATTAAGATGCCCGGGCAGCAGGATTCTCCACCATCGCCGGGATACCCCAGATCCAGGGGGTAATAGATGCATCGGACTGCTTAAAATGAGGTTCTGATGCTTCGACCACCCTGGTGGTGCACTGCAGTATACCCACCGGAAGGCCGCCTGCTTTGTGCTGTTCCCTCCGCAATCTGGCACAGCAGCGGGGTGATGTGCTGGAGACGGAGGAGGAGGTACAGGTGATCTCGTTAGAGGAAAAGGATAAGGAAGAGGTGGACTAGGAGTGGCTGGAGGATAAGCTTGGGGAGGATTTGCTTGAGAAGCAGGAGGATGGAGTCAAGGCAGTGGCGGCAATGGTCTGGCATGCCCGGAGGGCCAGGGAGGAAGTCACCCTCACCTGCTTCTCATAGGTTGTGGCTTCATCTGTCACCTCACTCCCCCTCTCCCTCTCTCCCCATCCCACCCACCATCCCCCCCCCCCCCACAACCATTCCTTCCCCCACCAATTGCCATGTTCCAACCTCCAAGGGTCGATGTTACAAAACTCCTTGGTGATGGGCCTGTGTTGGCACTGCCAGTGGTTCAGTATACAAGGCAGGAGGGTGATGATAACCTGTTGTGAGCTGAGCTCTGGTGCTCCACAATCTAGGCCATAGTCTGACTCCTAACTCTTTGCCGACAACACGATCACACCTATCACTTGCACGTGGTATGCCTGGAGGCGGGAAGGCGATGACCATGCCCGGGGAGGGGGGCTGGGGCCAGTGGAGGAAGGAGGGCACCGGGAGAGGGAGTACAAGGGTAGAGACTGGTCTGCAATGCAGAATAACACGGCAGAAGCTTTGTATGTGTGGTAAACCACTGTGTTCCAATATTAAGGGTTGTACGGTAGAACCTGCACTACAGGTTCATCTGGGCCCCTGCATGCTAGCTCTGCCCAGGAGCTGGGGTATAAATATGTGTGGCCTTCAGCTAGCAGCCATTTCGTCAGCTGCTGTAGGAGGCCACACTTCAGATACTAATAAAGCCTCAGTTTGAATCCAACTTCGTCTCCAGCCAAATTGATCGTGCCTCAATTTATTAGTATCTGATTCAGAAGATGGACCTCCGGATTAAACCAGATCGACTGCAGCTGGATCCACACGCAAGCGACGCCAGAAAGGACTTTCAGCACTGGCTAGCTTGTTTTGAAGCATATATCAATGCGGCGCCGACCCCTGTTCCAGAGGCTCAGAAGATTCAAATCTTGTACTCCAGACTCAACTCTAAAATCTTCCCGCTGATCCAGGATGCGCCCAATTACGTTGACGCTATGACTCGACTCAAAGAGAGTTATGAGCAGAAGACGAACACGCTCTTCGCCAGACACACGCTCGCAACGCGTACTCAACTACCTGGTGAGTCAATCGAGAACTTCTGGAGGGTTCTGATCCCACTAGTTCGGGACTGTGACTGCCAGGACGTTACAGTTAAGGAGCACTCAGATCTCCTTATGAGGGACGCTGGGATTGGGTCCGATGTTATCAGGCAGCGGCTCCTAGAAGGGGCCACGCGTGACCTCGCAGAGACTAAAACACTAGCGCTTTCCATGATGGTCGCCCTACGCAATGTACTGTCCTACGCCCCCAACCGCATGGCCCACTCCTCCTACACTTCATGGGCCCCACAGGCAGCCGCCTCAGCGGGTGCGCTACCCACCCAGCATGCCTGCGCTACGTGCCAGCCAGTGATCTCCGAGGGGCCCTGATGCTATTTTTGCGGCCAACAAAGACACCCCCGCCAACGTTGCCCGGCCCGCGCTGCCCTTTGTAAGGCCTGCGGGAAGAAGGGCCACTACACAGCAGTGTGCCAGGTCCGCTCAGCGGCAGCGGTCGCCCCCACACCCCCCCGGTCACAGACAATGGGCGCCGCTAACCTCCCCTCCTCCCCAGGCCATGTGCGAGCAATGGGCGCCACCATCTTCTCCCCCGCACAACACGTGCGTTTCATGGGCGCCGCCATCTTGCTCCACCCCCGCAACGTGCGTTCCATGGGCGCCGCCATTTTGTGACCCCCAGGACCTCCGGGCTCCGCCATCTTGTCCACCCCGCAGTACACGGAGACCAACGGTGTTGCAGGACCCCGACGCAGCGGCCGCCTCACTACCCGACGATCAACCACGACTTGCATCCATGGTAATCGACCAGTCCAGACCACACACTCTGACCAACGCATACACTAGCGTGAAAGTCAACGGCCACGTGACCTCCTGCCTACTGGACTCCGGGAGCACTGAGAGCTTTGTACATCCAAATACGGTAAGGCGCTGCTCCCTTAAGGTACATCCTACCAATCAAAATATCTCCCTGGCCTCCGGATCCCATCACGTAGCGATCCGGGGGTACTGCACGGTCACGCTCACAGTCCAAGGCATAGAGTTCCACGGTTTTCGCCTCTACGTCCTCCCTAACCTCTGCGCTGCACTTATCCTTGGCCTGGATTTTCAGTGCAACCTCCAGAGCCTGATCCTTAAATTCAGCAGACCCTTACCACCCCTCACGGTGTGCGGCCTCGCGACCCTAAAGGTCGATTCTCCTTCCCTCTTTGCCAATCTAACTCCAGATTGCAAACCTGTCACCACCAGGAGCAGATGGTACAGCACCCAGGATAAGGCCTTCATCAGATCCGAGGTCCAGCGGTTGCTTCAGGGGGAGTCATCGAGGCCAGCAACAGCCCCTGGAGAGCTCATGTGGTAGTGGTTAAGTCTGGGGAGAAAAATTGAATGGTCATGGACTACAGCCAGACCATCAACAGGTACACGCAGCTTGACGCGCACCCCTCCCACGCATATCTGACATGGTTAACCAGATTGCGCAGTACCGGGTCTTCTCAACGGTGGACCTGAAATCCGCTTACCACCAGCTCCCCATCCGTAAATCGGACCGGCCATACACTGCCTTCGAGGCAGATGGCCGGCTATATCACTTCCTTCGGGTCCCCTTCGGCGTCACCAAAGGGGTTTCGGTCTTCCAAAGGGAGATGGACGGAATGGTCGACCGGTACGGCTTGTGGGCCACATTTCCGTACCTAGACAATGTGACCATCTGCGGCCATGATCAGCAGGACTACAATGCCAACCTCGCTAAATTTCAATGCACCGCCACTCTCCTCAACCTCACGTACAACAAGGAGAAGTGTGTGTTCTGTACAAACCGTTTAGCCATCCTCGGCTACGTGGTCCAGAACGGAGTTCTGGGGCTCGATCCCGACTGCATGCGCCCCCTCATGGAGCTTCCCCTCCCCCACTGCCCCAAGGCCCTCAAACGCTGTCTGGGGTTCTTCTCATATTACGCTCAGTGGGTCCCAAACTATGCGGACAAGGCCTGCCCACTCATACAGTCCACTCATTTCCCCCTGACGGCAGAGGCCCAACAGGCCTTCGCCCAGATCAGAGCTGATATTGCCAAGGCCACAATGCACGCTGTAGATGAAACACTTCCTTTCCAAGTAGAAAGCGACGCATCGGACATCGCCCTTGCCGCCACCCTCAACCAGGCAGACAGGCCCATGGCATTCTTTTCCCGCACCCTCCATGCCTCTGAAATTCGGCACTCATCCATCGAAAAGGAGGCCCAGGCTATCGGTGAGGCTGTGCGACATTGGAGGTATTACCTGGCCGGCAGGAGATTCACTCTCCTCACTGACCAACAGTGGGTAGCCTTCATGTCCAACAACATGCAGCGGAGCAAGATCAAAAATGACAAAATCTAGCGGTGGAGAATCGAACTCTCCACCTATAATTACGAGATTAAGTATCGCCCTGGCAAACTCAACGAGCCCCCAGGCGCCCTATCCTGAGGTACATGTGCCAGCGCACAGGTAGACCGACTCCGGACCCTGCACGACAGCCTTTGTCACCCAGGGGTCACTCGGTTGTACCACTTCATTAAGGCACAAAATTTGCCCTACTCCATCGAGGAAGTAAGGACGATCACCAAGGACTGCCAGGTCTGTGCGGAGTGCAAACCACACTTCTACCGGCCGAACCGCGCGCACCTGGTGAAGGCCTCCCGCCCCTTTGAACGCCTCAGCGTGGATTTCAAAGGCCCCCTCCCCTCCTCCGACCGACACACGTATTTCCTCAGTGTGATCGATGAATACTCCCTTCGCCATCAAATGCCCCAACATGATGTCTGCCACCGTCATTAAAGCCCTTAATTCTATCTTCACTCTGTTCGGCTCCCCCGCCTACATCCACAGTGACAGGGGATCCTCATTCATAAGTGATAAGCTACGCCAGTTCCTGCTCAGCAGGGGTATCGCCTCCAGCAGAACGACAAGCTACACCCCCCGGGGAAACGGACAGGTAGAAAGGGAGAATGGGACGGTATGGAGGGCTGTCCAGCTGGCGCTACGGTCCAGAAATCTCCCGGCCTCCCGCTGGCAAAAGGTCCTCCCTGATGCACTACATTCCATTCGCTCATTACTTTGCACTGCTACTAACAGTACACCTCATGAACGCCTTTTTGCCTTACCCAGGAAGTCCACATCTGGGGTATCACTCCCAACTTGGCTCACAGCTCCGGGAACCGTGCTTCTCCGTAAACATGTGTGGCTCCACAAGGCAGACCCGTTGGTGGAAAGGGTGCCCCTGCTCCACGCAAACCCACAGTACGCCTACGTGGCGTTCCCCGCCAGCCGCCAGGATACCGTCTCCCTCAGGGACCTGGCACCAGCAGGTTCTGCCCCCACACCACCCCCGTCGCCCCCGGCGCCACCCTCCCCTCCCCCTGCAGAGTGTTTTTTAGTTTTGTTTTCAATGTTGGAGTTGAAGCCAGACCAAGCAGGTGTACTGCTGTTCTCTCTGCCATCAAAAGACTATCTCTTGATCATTTGGTGAATTCAGAATTATAAATGTTCTCAGTAGTGAATGTAAACTTAATGTGCTTCTGTTGGAAGGTGTTTTAAGTCTTATGAATGTTTTGAGTTCATGGAATAAACATTGTTTTGCTTTTAAAAAATACTTTTCCATTTCTGTTGTACCACACCTGTAGAGTGCCACAATCTATTAAAAGTTGTGGGTCAGGTGAACTCCATGATACACTTTGGGGTTCTCTAAACCCTGGCCCATAACATTTGCCTCTTTTCACTTTCTTCTTTTCACCAAGTCATCTCGATGGTAGTTATTGCCTCCTGGACCTCTGGTCCAGGCTTTTCTTCTGTTCATTTATTTTGTTATTCCTTTCGAATAAGAGTTGAGGCCTTCCGTTGCAAATATTTATCGATTTCCTTTGTGTCTTGACTCAGCTTCAAAAGCTACTTAAGGTCAAGCATTGCAAGCTGTAATTATTACTTTTTTTCAATCTTGTCCCTTCATTCCAATAATATTCTGAATTGATGTCAGTCTCTTGGCTATTTGTAACCATTACAACATAACTATCATATGGCGGCACGGTGGCACAATAGTTAGCACTGATGTTTCACGGCAGCAGAAATCTGGGTTTGACTCCGGCCTTGGGTGACTGTTTGTTTGCACCTTCTCCCTGTGCCTGCTTGGGTTTTTTCCGGGTGCTCCGGTTTCCCCTCACAGACGAAAGATGTGCAGGTTAGGTGCATTGGACATGCTAAAATTGTCCCTTAGTGTCCACAAGATGTGCAAGTTAGGTTGGGTGACAGGGATAGGGCGGGAGAGTGGCCTCGGTAGGGTGTGGTGGCACAGTGGTTAGCACTGCTGCCTAACAGCGCCAAGGACCAGGATTCAATTCCAATCTTGGGTGACTGTCTGTGTGCAGTTTGTACGTTCTCGCCGTGTCTGCGTGGGATTTCTCTGTGTGCTCCGGTTTCCTCCACGGTCCAAAGATGTGCAGGTTAAGTGGATTGGCCATTCTAAATCATCCCTTAGTGTCCAAAGGTTGGGTGCGGTTATGGGGTTACGGTGATAGGATGGGGTAGTAGGCCTACGTAGGGTGTTCTTTTGGAGGGTCGGTGCAGAGACGATGGGCCGAATGGCCTCCTGCTGCACTGTAGGGATTCTATGATCATTTATACATGATCAGAGCTTTACTTTCCCCCTTTGAAGAGCAACTTAGAGCCAGCATTATAATTTGGGTCTGCTTGATCCATATCTCCTTCGCATGTTACGGGGTTAAACAAGTAACTGTAATATGCAATTGCACCCTTGATATAAAGCACTCTGGAAATATTTTATGAGACTAGACAAGAGAGCACAATTTCAATTACTTCTCATACACAAATTCAATTTTTATCTAGTCTGTGATTTAAAAAAAATATTATTTCTTCAGATCTAAGTACCATTACACAGAAAAACAAAGCATTTTACAGAAATACTTAGATAGGGCAACATGGTAGCAAGTGGGTAGCACTGTTGCTTCACAGCTCCAGGGTCCCAGATTCAATTCCCGGCTTGGTTCACTGACTGTGCGGAGTCTGCACGTTCTCCCTGTGTCTGCGTAGGGTTCCTCCGGGTGCTCCGGTTTCCATTCACAAGCCCCAAAAGACGTTGGGCTGTATTTTACGCAGCTTTCACGCTGAAATCGGGCCCAGTGCCAGTCAGGCAATTCTCTGGGACCCGAGAATCGGCATGTTCGCGGAGTACTCTGCGTGGCTGTGGGCCACTTCCAGAGGCCTGCGTAGCAATTTTCTGCTCCCGGCCGGCCGTGTTCCCGACGGCGTGGTTCTAACCACCTATCGCCATTCCGGAACCTCACATGGCGGATGTGGATTGAGTCCTCGGCCGCCCTAGAGGGGTTTGGGGGGATTGGGCACCAGGGGGGGCCTTATATGCGGCAGGGGGACAGATCGGGCCGGTCGGATCTTCAGGCGGGCGGCCGATCGGAGGGAGCCTACCTTTTGCGACTGCCTCCGCGGTCCGAGTCCGCAATGACGCTCGGCGCGGCCGCTGGAGGCCGACGCTGTGCGCATGATCGGACTCGAAATCGGAAGTGCAGGATCCCGTATCTGCAGCTAAAGCTGCGAGAATCACTCCGGGTCCCTGCTAGCCCCCTGAAGGTGAGTGAATTAGCTTATCTTTTTTTGAGAACACTCCAGAGTGAAACATAAGCTTGGGGACATAGTTCCGTTTTGGGAGAATCCAGCCCGTGCTGTTGGGTGAGTTGGACATTGTGAATTCTCCATCTGTGTACCCAAACAGGCGCCGGAATGTGGCGACTAGCGAATGTGAATGTGGCTTTTCACAGTAACTTCATTACAGTGTTAATGTATGCCTATTTGTGACAATAAAGATTATTATTTCACAGGCAAGAAAATGGGGCCTGAGTTGGCTTGTTCACCATACGTTACTGCCATAATGCAACTTGCTATAACCTCCCATTGAATAGCTGAAAATTAGCCATACTTTTGATGAATGATGGAGGAGGCTCATAGAGCTAAAGGCCAACTCCAGCTCCTATTTCTTATGTTCTTATGCTTACTCTTTAGAATCAACTCAAGGACCAAAACTACTACACAGCACATGGATGAATCTAATAGAAGCACATTTGCGTCCTATTCATTGTGGGCTGCTCAGGGCTAAGTTTTCCACTCTTCATTTTGAAACACGTGTCTTATGTGTCAGTAGCTTAATCCTCAGATTCTTTTACGAATAGCATGTCCACCAATTACTCTTAAACAGGTGAAGTCCAATTAAAGGTCTATCGCACAATTTTAAACTGGTCATTCTTATGATCCTATTATTTATCCATTTAAATTTATACGCTCAGAAGGTGGAGGCTGAGTGTGCTGAAGAGTTACTTTATCTCTGTTGCAGCTGGTGACAATGAAGAACACTTCGAAGTTCAGCACTGTCTTAATAAACAATGAGGAATGGGCAATAAATACTAACCTTGCCTGCATCATTTCCACTCCATGAGTTAATACAAAAAAAGGTGTTGAATACTCTAGTATAGTACCAACTTTCTGGCTCAAGCCCTTTACAAGCTGGAAGGACTGGCTTTAATCCATGATTTATATTTTTTGACTTTCAAAAACTGGAGAATTGCTGAACGCTACATAATTGGCTATGCACCAAAATGTTCTATCCATAGTGTTGCAGAGATTCTATCCATTGTAACGGCATCACACAGATTTTTGATATATTTCTACTTTGTGATAATGGCCTTTGGAAAATCAAATGGATTTCTCTCTGGCATCTACAGGCTACTACTGAAGTATTGCAAAATGGTAATTGAGAGTGGGTCAACTGAACAATCAACCAGCTTCTGATACTCTAGTTTTTCAGTGTCAGTGATAATAAAGGTAACAGGATGTCAGCTTTATTACTTCACTGCAAGTTTTTTTTTCATACATGAAGGCCGCTTTTCTCCGTTTCAGAGACATCGGGGCCGATTCTCCAAAATGGAGACGAAGTGTTCGCGCCGTCATGAACGCTGTCGCGTTTCACGACGGCGCGAAATGGGCACGGGGACGACCGATTCTGTCGCCCACAGGGGGCCAGCATGGTGCTGGAGCAGTTCACGCCGCTCCAGCCTCCCTTGCCGGCGCCAAATGGGCACCGCGCCAACCCGCGCATGCGCAGTTGGGCCGTGCCAACCTGCGCATGCGTGGGGGTTCAGGGGGCGGCCGCGCAGCAAAGTAGGCCCAGGGGGAGAGAGGCCGGCCCGCCGATTGGTGGGCCTTGATCGTGGGCCAGACCCCATCGGAGGCTCCCCCCGGTGAAGGAGAGCTTTTCCCCGCCCCACAGACCGCCCCCGACCCTTCGTGCAGAGTTCCCGCCGGCTGTGACCAGGGATGAACGGCGCCGGCGGGACTCTGCTTTTTCTGCTCGGCCCATCTGGGCCGGAGAATCGGCGACCCCGCCGATTCCAGCGGCCGGCACCGCGTCAAATGCGCCGGCGCAAATGGTAGGTATCCGCCGCACCTCGGAGAATCGCGCGCCGGCTTCGGGGCATCGTGCACGGTTGCGGCGATTCTCCGGCCCGGTGCAGGGCTCGGAGAATCGCGCCCTAAGAACGGGATTCTCGGTTACCCGACTGCCAAAATCGGGAACGGCGATCGGGCAGAGAATGGCCCCCAATGCCCAAATTGCGGCAGGCGCCGGTTTGACAGCGAGTCGCTATGCTCCACCCCTTCCAAACCGGCATCATTGCACCATGCGCAGTTGCAACACCATTCCCATATAATTACCGGGCTCACCCACGATGCTCTGCCTCCGATGGGCTGAGTTCTCGATGGCACGGGCCCCATGTGGTCTCAAACGTCGTGAGCCTGATGTGGTGGCTGTGGAGAGAGAGAGAGGGTGTCCAGCACTGCCATACTTCACCGACAGTTCTGCCACTGACCGGGGGGCTTCTCCCAGGGCTGCGGGGAGTAGTGGGAGGTGGCCAGGAGGTGGGCTGCAGGATCGGGGTGGACGGGTACCCAGTCCAGCACAACCGGCGCCATCTTTTTGTGCACGATCAGCGCGCATGTGGGTGGTGTAATTGTACGCGCAGCTGCAGCTTGTCAGTCCTGCGCGTGTCCAGCACGGACCTGGCGATTCCCCCACCATTTTCCACGTGTTTTGCGGGTGTTTCATGTGGCGCCGGTGCTAACCCCTCACCGGTAACGGAATCGGTGTGAGTGCGGCGCCAATATTTCTTTCGTGGAACTCCATGGATCCTCCGTTAGCGTCAGCACTTAGACGCAGTAACGGAGAATCCAGCCCTAATATTGATGCTAGGACGGAATCGGTGGACAATTAAATTGGCACCAGTCACTGAGCAATTGGTTGCCTTGCAGGCTGTGGCAATGGTGGTCTGTGCCTGGACACCCTAGTCCCGGGGATTCACCCCAATCATACAGCCAATCCCCTGGTCACCGCCCATGCTACTCCCACCCAGTCCTGGCAGACAGTCCCCCCCCAACCCCCCCTCCCCAGCCAAACCTGCCAGCCCACGGCCGCACCACTGGGAACATGACCTACCTTCACTCTCTCCCCCAGCAGCCACGTCGCCTGTCTCCCGATTTTTAAAACCACACATGAAACTCTCTATCGGTAATTCCTCCTCGCAGAGGGGGAGCATTGTGGAGGCCCAGGAGAATACCCGCTCTCACCTGTTAGTGTGGAGTAGAATGCAGTGACACCGCTGTCGAGAAACCAGAGCACGGCACTCCTTCGGGGGCCCAGGGCCGGCCATGATTTCCAGCTCATGCTAAATTCTCAGCTCAATCATATTCCACGATTCCACCGTCGTTGGACGGAAAGTCCGGCCCATAGTCTATCACTTCTCCACTGCAGCTGGTTTCTTGTGCTTTGCAATGAGACATGCATTCCAACATTATTGAGAGTGGGAGGAGTTCCTGAGTAGAAATGGTGGGCACGATTTAATGGCCGCGTTGCGCTTAAGCGAGAGTGCGATGAGGCCGTTAAATTTTGGGAGAGGCCAAAATTAAAAACCGCGGCGGGCGCCGATATGTTTGTGATATAAGCCACCCTCTCCCTTTGACAAAATCAGGATCCTGCCTTAGCATGGCGATAAACCAAAGTAACCACTCAAGCCCAATCTCCATACAATTAATGGGAGCGACCCTATTTTATGGCCTCCCAATGATCTAATGGCCTCCCCAAAAAGTTGTCACGCCGTCAGCGATTAGTGTTCATTTTTAAAAATGTGAATCTGGTGGAAGGGGGCCTGAGGAGGTGAATAGCCATCTTCGCTCCCAGGCAATGAGCCCGGGGGCACTAGATGTACTGTCCCAGTGCTCCAAGGATGATGGGGGAGTCCCCAGGGGGCCAGCCTCAGTCATAATGTGCTGCCACTGTGGGGAGGGGTTGCAGAGTGGGGGGGGTTGGTGGCTGCCCATGGCCTTGGCTGGCTGCGGGGCTGGAGATTGGTGTCTCAGCACCCGCTGGTCCGCCATGCCACCCCCTGGATATTGTGGTCCTGTTCCGGGAGTCAGCCCAGTCTCTGCCTGTCTGCGCCACGATGTGGAGATGCTGGCGTTGGACTTGGGTGAGCACAGTAAGAAGTCTTACAACACCAGGTTAAAGTCCAACAGGTTTGTTTCAAACACAAGCTTTCAGAGCACTGCTCCTTCCTCAGGTCTGCCCCACGACCGCGGAAGCCTCTGGCTGTGCGGATGAAGGCTATTGCTAATTGGGAATTGACAATCGTTGCCAAGTGAGCACTTCACACCTTCCAAGTGGATCCTCGTGGGTAGGCGGGCAATGTGGCATGTGGGAGTTATTGCCGGGCATACCAATCAGACTGTGATGCCTGGACACTGTGCCTGAGCACTGCAGGAAGCAACACCACAAATGCAGTGGCCAACGTCCGAATACTCAGGGGCTGGGCCTCAGCACCGGTGAGATCTCCGCAACCAGAGGGTGGGTGTGTGCACCGGGGAGGAGACCAGCTCCCCTCCAGGTAACGTTACGTGCAGATGCCTGGGATACAGGGTGTGGGGTCCGGTGAGCAGGGACCCCCACCGAGGGTGCATGGGCAGGGTGTGCCGCGGGGAGGTGCAATGGTGGGATTGGATGGTCTTGGGGTGAAAGTCATCACTGGTTGTCAGTCTCTCACCCTCTCCAATTCCTTACAGATATAGTAATGATAATAATAATCTTTATTAGTGTCACAAGTAGGCTTACATTAACATTGTGGGGAAGTTACTGTGAAAATCTCCTCGTCACCACATTATGGCACCTATTCAGGTGCACACCCTGTGGACCCGACCACCCAATAGGCCCACGATGGCCCACGGTGTACAGACATCGCTGGCCTTTTGAACAGATGATAGACAGCATGTGCCAAATGAGGCTCTGCCTCAACAAGGCACCTGTGCCATGTCCTCGGAATTGGCACCCTGTGGAAGACGAGGGTGCCTGTGCCCTGTGGCCGTCCAGGTCACCACAGCCCTGAACCTTTGTGCCGCAGGATCATTCCAGGGCTCGAGCGGGAACTGGTGTGACATCTCTCAAGCTACAGCCCACAAGTTTGCCTGGGCAGCGAACTATATCAACTTTGACATGAACCAGGCCCAACAGGATGCCATTACAGCTGGTTTCTCCACCATCAACGGGATTTATTATGAATAATAAGATTATTATGTCCAGGGGCTAACAGATGGCACGCATGCCACCTTGCACTCACCGGGCTGTCTGGGAGTGGCCTACATCAAGAGGAAGGGGTTCCACTCCCTGAACATCCAGCTCATTTGCGACCACCACATGAAGATCATGCACGTCTGTGCACGCTTCCCAGGGAGTGTCCTGGACACCTACATTGTGGGGTAGTCAAGCATCCCCAGCCTCTTCAAGAAGCACCTCAGGATGGCCAGTTGGCTCTTGGGGATAAAGGGTACCCGCTGAGGATCTGGCTAATGACACCTGTATGGAGGCCGGTGACCGCTGCAGTGACCCGATACAACGAGGCCCATGCGGCCAAACAGCTGTCATTGAGCGATGCATCGGACTCCTCAAGATGCAGTTCCGATGCCTCAACCGCTCTGATAGTGCACTGCAGAACAACCCCAAGAGGGTTGCCCGCTTTGTGGGGGTATTATGTGTCCTCCACAACCTGGCACAGCAGCAGGGTGACGTGCTGGAGGTGGAGGGAGAGGAACATGTGGCCGCCTCCAAGGAGGAGGATGAGGAGGCACCGGACCAGGACAGGCTGGAGGACGACCCCGTGGAGGACCCGTAGGCCCGATCGGAGGATGGAGGATAGGCGGCAGCAATGAGGGTCCAGCAAGCCCAGAGGGACAGGAGACTCTCATACTTGCCTGCTTCATATAGGATGTGGCCTTATCCGTCATTCCCCCTCTCCCCAACACACACCCCCGCCCTCTCCACACTCAGCCTTCCCACCCCTCCTCCATTCACCACCCCTCTTCAGCCTCCCCCCGCTTACACAGGTTCTGTGTAACATCACTCCAGTGTGATGGGGCCTGCTTAGCCTTCCGTGTTCTACCGCTAGTCTAATTGTGTTCCCAGGATGCACATCAGAGGTGGAGGCAGCTTGGTGGAAGGGCTGTTGCGTCCTGTGGCCTTTGAGGCCCCTGGCAGGTGAGCTCTGGGGACTCTGGGGCCAGGGAGCTCCGGCGTACTTGCCGGCAACACATTCTTCACCATGTCATCCTATTCCACGTGCTGGCTCCGAGAAGCTCCGTTGTCAATCAGGTGTGTCTTGGGGAAGCGGGTGGCTGCCATTGCCACTCCGTAGGGTGGCCCCGGGTTGGCACCCAGTGCCCTCTGTTCACAGTTGGTGCCTGTAGGGCCCTGTGGTTCACCTTGGGATGGAGGTGCAGCTGGATCTGGCTCTGCCAGCCCTTGCAGCTCCCCAATGTCTGCAGCACAGCGCTGTTGCCCTCGGTAGTGTTCCTCATTGACTGGGACAATCTCTGGAGCGCCCCGTCAATGCCCACCTGTGACTGGGACACATCTCAAAGTGACCGGGACATGCTCTGCAGCACCTCGGCTATACCAACATGGGATTGGGAAACCTCCCCTCGTGACCTGGAAGAGTACTGAAGGGCCTCGGCAATGACCACTTGAGACTGGGACATGCTCCTCATGCACCTCATGAAGATCGATCTGGTACTGATTTAGCACAGTGGGCTAAACAGCTGGCTTGTAATGCAGAACAAGGCAGCAGTGCAGGTTCAATTCCCGTACCGGTCTCCCCGAACAGGCGCCGGAATGTGGTGACTAGGGGCTTTTCACAGTAACTTCATTGAAGCCTACTTGTGACAATAAGTGATTATTATTATTATTATTATTACTGGGTCACTTTTCCCAGCAACTGGGACATGCTGTCGAGGAGCTCAGCCGTGGTCTTCGCTGATTGAGCCATGCCTTGGACACCTCCACACATACTGCTGATGTTGTGTACCAGGCTCTCCACTGTGGCCGTCACCCTAGCAGTGTTGGCCTTGGTGCCATGCATTGCCAATGCTATCTCCTGCTCCCGTAACCTCTGGGACTCCTCCAGTCAGCTTTGGACCTGCTGAAGGGTCGCTGATCTCCCCCTCTGAATCTCACAGCTGCACTGTAGCGTCCGCATCAGCTCCGGGTAAACTTGGTCCAGAGGCTCAGCATCTGACTGGGGCCCAGCTGGGTCCTGGGATCCGGCAGACGTCTGATGTGCACCTGAAACTCTGTAATACCCCACATCTAGCCGTTAATGGTGGTGGACAATGAAACAACTCACTGGAGGAGGAAGCTCCACAAATATCCCCATCATCAATGATGGATGCGCCCAGCATATCTGTGCAAAAGACAAGGCTGAAGCATTCACAACAATCTTCAGCCAGAAGTGCCGAGTGGGTGATCTATCTCGGTCTCCTCCGGAGGTCCACAGCATCACAGATGTCAGTCTTCAGCCAATGCGATTCACTCCACGTGATATCAAAAAATGGTTGAAGGCACTGGATACAGAAAAAGCTATGGGTCTTGATAATATTCTGGCAATAGTACAAAAGACTTGTGCTTCAAAACGTGTTGCCCCCCTAGCCAAGCTGTTCCAGTACAATTACAACACTGGCATCTACCCAGCAATGTGGAAAATTGCTCAGGTGCGTCTTGTACACAAGAAACAGGACAACTCCAATCCAGCCAATTATGGCCCGATCAGTCGACTCTCCATCATCAATAAACTGATGGAAAGAATCATCAACAGTGCTATCAATGATAACAAGCAGCACTTACTCAGCAATAACCTGCTCACAGGCACGCAGTTTGTGTTCCGCCAGGGTGACTCAGCTCCTGACTTAATTATAGCCTTGGTTCAAACATGGACAAAAGAGCCGAATACCAGCGGTGAGGTGAGAGTGACTGCCCTTGACATCAAGGCAGCATTTGACCGATTATGGCATCGAGGAGCCCCAGATAAACTGGAGTCAATGGGAATCAGAGGGAAACACTCCACTAGTTGGAGTCATTCATGGCACAAAGGAAGATGGCTGTGGTAGTTGGAGGTCAATCATCTCAGCTCCAGGACATCACCGCAGGTGTTCCTCAGGGTAGTGTCTTCGGCCCAACCATCATCAGCTGCTCCGTCATGACCTCCCATCGATCATAAGGTCAGAAGTGGGAATGTTTGTGGATGACTGCACAATGTTCAGCACCATTCGCGACTCCTCAGACAATGAAGCAATCCATGTCCAAATGCAGCAAGGGCAGCACGGTAGCACAAGTGGATAGCACTGTGGCTTCACAGCGCCAGGGTCCCAGGTTCGATTCCCCGCGGGGTCACTGTCTGTGCGGAGTTTGCACGTTCTCCCCGTGTCTGCGTGGGTTTCCTCCGGGTGCTCCGGTTTCCTCCCACAGTCCAAAGACGTGCAGTTTAGGTGGATTGGCCATGCTAAATTGCCCGTAGTGTCCATAAGGATTGGGAGGGGTTATTGGGTTGCGAGGATGGGGTGGAAGTGAGGGCTTAATGTGGGTCGGTGCAGACTCGATGGGCCGAATGGCCTCCTTCTGCACTGTATGTTCTATGTTCTATGTTCTATGACCTGGACAATATCCAGGCTTGAGCTGACAAGTGGAAAGTTACATTCTCGCCACACAAGTGCCAGGCAATGACCATCGCCTACAAGAGAGGATCTAATCACCACCCCTTGACATTCAATGGCATTACCATTGCTGAATCATCCACAATCAACATCCTGGGGGTTACCATTGAACAAAAATTGAAGTTGACTATCCATATTAATACTGTGGCTACCAGAGCAGGTCAAAGGCTAGGAATTCCACGGCGAGTAACTCACCTACTGACCTCCTCAAAACCTGTCCAACATCTACAAGGCATAAGTCAGGAGTGTAACGGAATAGTCTCACTTGCCTGGATGAGTGCAGCTCTAACAACACTCAAGAAGCTCAACACCATCCAGAAAAAAGCAACCCTCTTGATTGCTCTCCCTTCCACAAACATTCAAACCCTCCACCACCGATGAATAGCAGCAACCGTATGTATCTATAAGATGCACTGCAGTAATTTATCAAGGTTCCTTAAATGGCACCTTCCAAACCAATGACCACTACCATCTAGAAGGACAAGAGTAATAGATACCTGGGAACCCCACAACCTGGAGGTTCCCCTCCAAGCCACTCACCACCCTGACTTGGAAATATATCACCGTTCCTTCACTGTCGCTGGTGCAAAAATCCTGGAACTCCCTCCCTAACAGCACAGTGGGTGTACCTACACCTCAAGGACTGCAGCAGTTCAAGAAGTCAACTCACCACCATCTTCTGAAGTGCAACTAGATATGGGCAATAAACGCTGGCCTAACCATCAACGCCTACATCCCATTAACGAATATTAAAAAAACTGTGTGATGCTCACCAGATTGTGCCCCAGAAGCCTGTCCACTATTGTCGCCTCCGATGTGTGTGCCTCAATGCTGGTGAAGGGTGGGGATGCCAGCTGTGACACTTCGACAGTGCCATCCTTGGAGCTCTCCTCCGAGGTGTTCTCACAGGAGGCGGGGTGGGGAAATCAATCTGGATGGGCCGGCACCGTCAGATGGAGATCTTGCAGGTGAATGGACATAGGGCCAGTGGGAGGGATGGGTCAGTCTGTATGGCATTAACATCTCAAATATGTCAGGATATCTGGTAGGGGCTGGAGGTTCTTCATCTCTGCGCCATACACCAGCCTCTACATTGGTTACAGATCTGCCCTCGGCCACCCCATCATCTCCAGAGCCTGACACAGTGGGTCATATCCGACACCCCGGTCTGGGCCTTCTCCCATCTGTTGTGGGCCAACTTCACCTGCAGGGACACAGAGGGGTCATGCATCGTTAATCAAAGGTGTGGGGGTGGAGCGTGGGCTTGTGGGGGCGAGGCTCAGGATTTGGCGGTGGTGGGTTTTCGGTGGGATGGTCGGGTGTCCGGTGCCAACTCACTCTTGCGGCCGGGTGGAGGTTGTTGATCTTCTTACGGCACTGAGTGCCGGTCCTCCTCGTCATCTTCCCGGAGCTGCCGGCCGCTGCCACGTCTTCCCAGTTGACATTGTCTGTCATGTGGCTGACCCTCCGTGGCAATCGGGGGAGCGGGACATCCCTCTGGCCTCCCCCGCATCCAGTATCTGCCCAGGTTGGCATCCCTGAATCATGGGGCTGGTCTTCTTGGCGGCATAGCTGTGAGCTGAGTGGGGTTGATTGTGCAGGAGCGGTTTAAATGCTGCTCACCCTTGTTAGCAGGGAGCTGGTGAATGTGTCTTGAATCCCATGGGTCTTCGTTAAGTGGACCAATTAATGTTTTATAGCGGTGAAGGCCTCGCCGAGCCTAGTGTTGGGAAGCTCGCTGCAGTCCCGCTCACTACCAGGCTTAGCAACCTTTTGGTTAAATCTCGCCTATCCTTTCAGAGTTTCAGGAAGAGCCGTGCGAGGATAGAAAGAAAGGAAAGAAAATTAAAGCATACGTGGATAAGAAAAAAATCTTTACAAGTAAACCATCCCTTCAAAGACTCAAAAATCACAAAATAAAGCTTGTAACCTGAAACAAATGTAGGCAGCTGAAATTTGTCTTCAGCATGAAATGGGCAATAGCAAATTGACAGGTCATCATATCGCACATCCAGTTTTCTTTCCCATTGCCTCCAAGCATGGTATGAAGCAGGTGGCCTATTCATTAGCATCTGTTGCACACTATAACAAAGGCCACTTTCACTCCAGTGGGCATTTCCAGGTGTGATGACACTTTATGTGTCAACGTTACAGGAGTGGCACAATATTCCTGTTGTCTCCGAGCACAGCCCCATGGGCCCCAGGAAACTTCAATTCAGATCTGAGTATTTAAAGATTTTCTTGCCTTTCAATCACATAAGCCTTTCGAATCCCACCCTTGACTCAGCGTGCTTTCCATAGTGACTTCCAGTCGCCCCGTGAAATCGTGCAAATGCAGTTAATTGCAGAATCCTGGGTCAAAAGAGCAGCCAATGAGGAATTTGCATGCTTAAATTTCCCACCCGCCTGTCCTTAGCGGTTTCCCATATGCTGCACAACGCATTCAAGTTAAAGACGGATCTTCATTGGCTTCCTGACACATTGGCTGTTTCAGCTGTTTCAACCTGCTGCCCCACGCACAGGTTAAAATTCTCTCCATGATCTTTTCTGCCCAACTGAGCAAGAAAATTAGACCTCAGTTTAATGTCTCGTCTGAAAGATATATTTCTCAGGGATCAGTTCCAGAATATATCAGAAGTTGCGTTTCTGATTGGAAACTACCCTTAAAGAATAAATTATATATTCCACACCTTTATTCTTTTATTAATGTTTTCTGCACATGGACATACATTTTACCAATGCAATCTTGTAAGCAATTTTACACTTGATTTTACTGTAATAGTTTTTCTAGCCTAAACTGCCACTTGATGATTTGCATTCCAATTGCCTTTTCTGGGGATGTATGTTTTGGTTGCGTTGCCTCTTGAAACCAGCCTCTGCAACCAAAGTTAAAAGCTAGTTTTTCAATCTTCAAAATGATATATACTTTTTTTTGTTTGTAGGACTGCAACATAGTAATGAGGTATGACATTGACATCATTTGATGTTTGACACTTATTGAACTATTCCTTTAGTGAACCAAGAAAGGGATTCTGCCTTATCAAAGTCAAGAAAGCAAAGAAATATGCATGAAAATGAAAGGTATGAAACTTGATTTATAGCTTGTTTAAAAGTTTGAAACATTGCAACCAGGTATGTTCATTTAATTTGATATAGATTCCTGATTCACTTTCCTTTATGATGTGCTTATAACTCCATTAACTTTAAAATAGCAAATGTTAAAAAAACATGGATTTATGGAACGGTTACAGCACCCAGGGAGGCCATTCGGCCTATTGTGTCCATGTCAGCACTCTCCAAGAGCAATTCATCTAGTCCCACTCCCTTGGCTATCCCCAGGGTCCTACAAATATTTTCTCTTCAGATAATTATCCAATTCTCTTTTAAATGCCTCGACTGAACCCGCCTCCACCACACGCTCCGACAGTATATTCCAGATTTTAAAAATACAACCCATGACTTTCAGCACTGTACCTTCACCACAGGGTTGGGTGTTCAAAAATGTTTGAAGATTTTTTTTGTTGTTATCAGACTACTTCATCCTGCAAGTGACCTTATGGTCACTTGATGGAACACAGAAGCAATGACTCCAGGTATTTCCACAATTTGTCCAGTAGGAAATGAATAGTTGGGCTTCTAAAACCCCGCTGGGATATTGCAGCAAAACCGTTTTTTGGCAATACCTTTATTCAAATTTTAACAAATTTTATACAAAGTTTACAAAAAAACAAACAAACAGTAACACATAAAACGGTACTAACCCCCCCTTCCTTCCCCATAACAATATAAACTAACCCCAACCCACCTCATCCCACCTACCTAACAGCTGACCGTGGCCAACTCTTTAAAGTACAATATAACCGCCGCCAGCTACAGTAAAACCCATCCACCGACCCTCCTACGGTGAGCCTGACCTTCTCGAGGTGCAAAGGCTCCATCAGATCACCCAACCACATTGAGGCACTTGGCGGTGTAGCCGAGCTCCAGCCTAAGAGGATCCGCCTCCTTGCCAAAGGCGAGACAAAGGCCAGAGCACCTGTCCTGCCCCTGACTGGAGCTCCGGTACATCCGAGACCCCAAAAATCGCAACCAGTGGGCATGACTCCAACCTCTAATCCCATGTTCACGATTGCCAACAGGTACCAAAAAGGACCTCCAGAATCCCACCAGCTTAGAGCATGACCAGGACATGTGTTCATGTTGTGCTGGCCCCCTCGAACACCGACTGTATCTGACCTCCATCCCAATGTAAAATCGGTTCATTCTTGCATTTGTTAGGTGTGCTCAAAACACTACTTACAGCTGAATGAGACTCAACCTCTCACAGGATGAGGTCACATTCACCCTCCTCAATGCCTCACTCCAAACATCCTCCCCCACAATTGGCCCTTGCTCTTCTACCCATTTTACGTTCACTCCCTCAACCAAACCTGTCTCCTCCCCTACTATCCGCTTTCATTTGATGAATGTTCTGGCCACCTCCGACCCCGAGCAGGGTGAAACCTGCTGGAGCAAAATCTGCTGCTTCACCGAGAAAGAAAGTACCTCTTGACCCAGCTACGGACCTGGAGATACCTGTACCTGTCAGCGTTCGAAAGCCCATATTTCCCCTTCAGCTCCCCCAGGCTAATGAATTTACCTTCTAAAAATGAATTTGCCACCTTCTCCAACTTTTTCTCCATCCACTCCCTAAACCTAGCATCCAGCCTAGCAGGTTCGAATTACTGGTTTGCAAAGATGGGAGCTATTTGAAATGTTGACGGAGTGCCTCCAAATGTTTAACGTGGCTACTACCACCAGGTTAGTCGAGTGTTTCTTTGGCATCAATGGGAGCAGAGCCATTACCAATGCCCCCAGGCTTGCCCCTCCTCACAGATTCTGCCTCCACCTGGACCCACAGCTTCTCCGAGACACCGCACCATTCCAGCATCTTTTGAGCATTGACCACCCAATAGTAACATTGAAAGTTTGGCAAGGCCAAGCCCCCTGTTTGTCTCTCCCTCTGCAATACCACCCTCCTGATCCTCGGGCCCTCACCCGCCCAAATAAACCCAGTCAGAAGCTGGTCAATCTCTCTGAAAAATGCGGGAATACAAGAAGACACTGGAATAGAAATAAAAATCTTGGCAAAATATTCATCTTTACCGATTGTATTCGGGCCCATCAGGAATAGTGGGAGGACATCGCAAATTTGCAGGCCTTGACCTTCATATTGCAGGAAAGTTAAATGTAACTTAGAGTGTTTGGTCTGGAAAGCTTATATACAAACACGTCCGGAAACAAACTTCTTCTCGTATCATTGCTTCTCTGCAAAACCTTGGTGTTCTACATACAGTGTAGATTGTGTGTTGGATGGTGAGTATGAATACCTGTAACTATGAATTTGCTCTGGAGTTAATTCCCCAACAGAAATGAAAAGGTTTTGTGATCCCAGTACAATCAAATTGGCTGTATGCCATCAGTTTTTTACATTAGAAGCGTGTGACTGCTGGGATCTAGTGAGATCTTTCTTCTTCTTCAGGCACCATGCCCTGAGAGGACATTGGTGACCGTGGATTTCCATTGGATTAGTCTATGATTATGTTTGGCAAAGTACTACTCAAACCCAGAGCATCTGGTCCAAAGGTAGGGGTGCTACCCACTGTGCCATGGGTTCTACCACTCGTGAGATAGCCAGGCCATACAATGGAAATTTCAAGCAGCAGGGACTGACAGTTTACAGTCTTTGATGTCAAGGAATTTTCATCCAGGCTGCAGAATTCCCTGGTTAGAACTCTCGCACGCTGTCTTGCATTAAATGTTGGGAGGCAACAAAATTACAGCAACTGTTTAGAGTGCCCGAAGCTCTGACCATAATCAAATACAGCTACAAAAATGTAAAGCTGCATGCTTTTAAGCCTAAATTTAAAATGTGAGGCTTTCATGTGAAATCTTATTGTAAAGATGTTCGTGCATTTCTATTGCTGACCAAACCTAAGGGGTTAATTTTAACCCAGCAGCCCCAGTGAGAACTCAGCAGGTGGACAATTAGAACCGAGCTGAGCAAGCTCCTCTATTGCTTCCTGCGACCTTGACTTGCAGAGCTCTTCAACGGCTGAGGTACTCATCTTCAGGGCAGCACGGTAGCACAAGTGGCTAGCACTGTGGCTTCACAGTGCCAGGGTCCCAGGTTCTATTCCCCGCTGGGACACTGTCTGTGCGGAGTCTGCACGTTCTCCCCGTGTCTGCGTGGGTTTCCTCTGGGTGCTCCGGTTTCCTCCCACAGTCCAAAGACGTGCAGGTTAGGTGAATTGGCCATGCTAAATTGCCCTTAGTGTCCAAAAAGGTTAGGAGGGGTTGTTGGGTTAAGGGGATAGGGTGGAAGTGAGGGCGTAATGTGGGTCGGTGCAGGTTCGATGGGCCGAATGGCCTCCTTCTGCACTGTATGTTCTATGTTCTATGTTGTTCTAAAGCAGAAGGAGGACTTATTATGCCAATTGCATTTCAACTTTGGCTTGAGAGATACTACTGTCACAGCTTTCCCATTCAGAATTTTCTTCTCCAGGTTCAACAAGAGAATCACATGCTCCCATGCTCCTCCTGCCTTTCCCTCTCATGAGATTTTTCTAAAACCCTCACTCCGGCCTGTCTGCTTGCAAATGAGATGAAATGAAATGAAAATCGCTTAATGTCACAAGTAGGCTTCAAGTGAAGTACTTAACCCACTGTGCTAAACATGTTGTTTTGCACTGGGCAGTGGTATCACTATTCCGAAACATCCTTTCCAGGATTCTGACCAATTGCTACTTTTGTGAAGAATTTAGGTTATTCCGGACCTGACAATACTTCATTAATAACCGATGCTCTAGGTTAACCCACCAAAAGAGGGAAATCTGTTTCTCTGCTGAGACTCAAAATAGATCTCATGAAGGGAGAATGCTTTTCCGGGTCTCAGACAGTTAAATAGGATTTCAGTTACTTTTTATGGGAAAAGTTCAGATACGTCACTCAGAACTAAATCGTTACCTCTATCGTCGTGGGTCCTAGCCATTTATGGCTTCCTAATGAATGTCTAGGATTTTAAACTTTGAAAGTAATTCTACACAGTATAATTTTAATCAAAGTATTTTTATTGTGAAAATACTCCCAATAGATACATACAGAATTGCAGTGTTAAAAAATATAAGTTGACTAACAGTCTTTTAGTTATCTGTTATTAATACAAAATTGTTAACAGTCCTATGTTATCTGCTAACATACTAACTTCCCTCAAGAGAATGAGATATCTGAAACATGGAAAATCCTAAAGTATCTCCTATCAATTTCTAATACATTTCTAAGAGGTTTAACAGAAACATACTTACAAAACCTGAGATTTTGTCTGACAAGGCAAGCTTGAAGAACAGAACTGATCTCCCTTCAGTAATACTGAAGAGGAGAGAGAGTGTAACTTTCGCTAAAATGCCTCTTCTTTATATATATAAAATTCCCTTATCGGTCAAGGACTGCATCTGTAATCTTGTGACTTATTGTTGGTTAATTACCTATAGCCAAATGGCTAATGGATGTATTATCATCAATACATGTTTTCATGATCTTAGTGTCTGTTTGAATGTCAGGTGTCTTAAGATACATTGGCAAAGAGGGACTCGTATAGAGATCTGTCTCTTTTTAGTGTTGCCATGTTTCTGAGATATATAGATTGTCAAACAGACACTTCTTTGAGGGTGTTATTCTAAGGGTCAAGAGTTATATAGTTAAGGAAGGATTTGTGTATTATTTATCTGAAGAATTTCCTGTCCTCATGGTTTGAATACTTATATGTTCAGGGGAGTGATCCCAAAGAATTTATGGTGTGTCAATGGAAGGTCTTTCTTATCCTGTAATTGTTCATATTAATGCTCCTTTGATACCAGCGCCCAGTTTCTCCCAGCAGGTGGTAACCTCTACATGACCTTTAGCTGAAGTGGTTTTACTCCACTTTGAATTAAAATGCTGGTTGTATTAATTTCTGTGCCTTATTTCAAACCAAATTCTGCGGCGAACGTGATATTCATCACACTTTCAGTCGATTTTATGGGATGGGGGCTGTTGATGAACCAATAGCATGTTAATGGGGCCTGAAAATATTCAGGTTTAGGCCAAGGAATTCCAATGGTGGTAGTCTTGCCTCTGAGTCACCAGGTCATGGCTCATGCTCCAGTCCAGCAAATTGAAATCATAATCTAGGCTGATATTTCCATTTCGCTACAGTTGACAGGGTGCTGCACTGTTGGAGACACTGTCCTCTTGATGCAATGTTAAGCCAGCCTGAGTCCTTAAGTTCCTCTGTGTCTTTTTTCATCAACCAGCACTGCCAAAACAGTTGAAATGGTTTTACATCTCATTCCAGCGGAATCGAAGCTGTGTGCACAGTGGCTGTTGTGTTGTCTGTAAAACAGTAACGACTGCACATTAAGAAGTAATTTATTGATTG
This sequence comes from Scyliorhinus torazame, assembly GCF_047496885.1. Lineage (NCBI taxonomy): Eukaryota > Metazoa > Chordata > Chondrichthyes > Carcharhiniformes > Scyliorhinidae > Scyliorhinus > Scyliorhinus torazame. The sequence goes on from NC_092709.1 coordinate 271,996,757, forward strand.
TGTTTGACGAATCACAGGCCATGAAATGTCAAATATTATGCAAGGCCCTTCTTTCTCTGATTTCCTTGATAAAAATAAAATACAATATTTTAGAACTATGAACAAATTCCCATGTTGAAATAACTTCTATCCAAGAACTTGAACTGAAAGAACAGTAAACACATGCAGCTGAATGTTGGTGATTGGGAAACTTCTAGATATAATAATCTGGGAGAAAATTATTGACGATAGCAATAGTTTGAGCAATAAATGAAATGGATTTGGTAAAGGCAAATTGCATTTTGCTTACTGATTGAGTTCTTTACTGGATAAAGGTTGATGAGGGGAGAGCAGTTGACATTACGGCTGGGATTCACTGTGGCCACCAGCTAGTGACAGGAATCTAAGTTGCCTGGTTAATCGGGCATTGGGCAAAAACTGGATTTCACGCCAGTCATGAAAGCCAATGCGAGTCTCCCGGCCCGCCCCACCAGCCCTGACGAGGTTCCCGATGGCCCCAATGAGGTGACCGTCCAGATAACTCATTAGGGCTTACTTGAATGCAATTTACAGGATGCCCGATCCACGTGCCCCTGGGATGCTCCAGTGCTTCCAGCCGGGAGTCCCACTGGTGTACATTGCTGTGAGTCCTGAGAAATGGGGACCTGGCGGCTTGCTCTCCAAGGCATGACAAGGGGGTGCGTACCCTCCATATAATTGCATTCTGGGTGCCAAGAAGGTTCCTTAATGGGAGGTGGGGATGAGGGGGGCTTGTGCTGGGCTTGAGGGACTCAGGTAATGGTTCTTTCCTCGGATGGGGGTCATTTAGCTGGTCTTCCCATCTGCAGTATTTAAACTGTCTCCCAGCATATTACAATAAACGTTCTCTGACAATAACGTGCAAGTCTTCCCATCTGCAACCTTAAATTTCTTAAACTGTCTGTTAGTATCTCAAAATTAAAGTTCTCTGAGAATAAATTGAAAGTCTTCCAATCTGAAGTCTTAAACCCTTCAGACTGTCTGCCAACATGCCAAGTTCAAAGGTCTGTCAGATAAAGGTAAAGTGGTAGAAACCTTTGAAGTGGTTTTTATACAGTCAGTGTCATTACCCTTTAGTTTTTTCTAGCTTGTTTGTATGCCTAGAAGCCTAAAAGCTTTGAACTGCAATGTTTACATTCAATTTCACATGCCATTACCTTTTACAAGTTTTTTGATTGAGGACTATGGAAACAAAGATGAAAGAGACAAGGAATATTTCAGGGGAGATGTTGAGTTGAGCTTTTGTTGGTTGTGTGGGCAAGACATCCTGGGAACAGCTGAAAGAAGGTGCAAAATCTGAAGCAGCATCCAGAAATCAGAAAAATCTTTATTTCAGAACAAGTATTATTACTGAATTTTTTAGATTTCCATAATAAAGTGAAAGTGAGTGCGAAGTCGCGTAGCATAATTTTACAAAAGTGACAGCAGTTTTTGCCTTGGGCAATGATGCTGATTTTTAAAATTCAGGGTGAATGAGCCCCCCAAAAAAACAAAATGTGACCCTACTCAGGCCTCAGGAAGGGAAGGGGTGCCTCCAACAACAGCCTTCTTTTAACTACCAACTCCTCACTTGGTGGGAAGGGAATCCCTGCGATCCTGCAGATCCTTTACTGGCCTTATAAACAATGATAGCTTATCATGGGTGTATCACCTGCAATTTTCTGCTCCGTGGTGGAGGGAAATCGTACAATCATGCTGTTTATGATAATTCACTTGCTCCAACAGTGGCATGAGGCTTCAATTCATTTTTGCCCTCGTCTTCATTCTGATGAAAGAGGTGGAAGTCACTGGAGGTACAGGCAACACAACACTGCAACAGAGAAATCCATCTTACAGTCAATCACTGTGCAGCTGAAAAATGGCAACCAGAAGTTGAATATTGAGGAGGTACCTTGCCTGCATCTTCACATCCAAGGCCCACCTGATGCCATATTCGTGAGGCATTGTAAATGCATGAGCAACCTTCCTAAGGGCAATTAAAGATGAGCAATAAATATGCTAGCCGGGACATGGTGCCCGCATCCCATGAAATAATCGAAAACAAAGCCTGCCGACTTGCAATAGGAGTAAGATTACTTTACCAAGCAAAACATGTCCTAAGTTTATTGTTGGATATTGATGCAAATTGCAAGTGCAAATTCTGCTGTGCTTCATTCCATGTAATTGTACTAATCCAGAGCAGCCAAATCAGTGGTCTTTAAATGGATTGCTGAGTAATGAGTGATAGCCAATTAGCAGTCTGCTTTACATTTTCCATTCTAGTGAACTTCCTCTCCATTATCCTGCTAATTAGGTTAATCCAGGATGTCCCTTTAAGGCCAGAAGATACAATTGATGTCTCTCCCAAAGGTCAATCAGCAGCCCAATCAATTGAATACCAAACTAGCTTCCATAGTTGACAGTATGACAACTGATGCATTACCAGATCATATATGCACAGATATTTAATTGGACTTCGACAACATAGGGACATTGGAGAATAGGAGCAGGAGTAGCCTATTCTGCCCATTGATCCTCTCCACCATTCAATAGAATAATGGCTGACCATCCATTTAAATGCCTTTTCCTACACTATCCCGATACCCCTTCACATCATTGACATTTAGATATTTGTCAACCTCTACTTTGAATATACTCAGTGTTCGAGTTCCCATAGCCCTCTGGGTAGAGAATTCCAAAGATTCACAATCCTTTGAGTAAAATAATTTCTCCTCATCTTGGCCGCAAGTGGCTTCCCATTATTTAGAGATTGTGTTTCCTGGTTCTAGACTCACCAACCAAGGGAAACATCTCACCTGCATCTACCCTGTCTATCTCTGTAAGTATTTTGTATGTTTTAATGAGATCATCTCTCATTCTTCAAAACTCTAGAGAATGCAGGCAAATTTCCCCAATCTCCTTTTATTGAACAGTCCGGTCATCTCAGGAATTCATCTGGTGATCTTTGTTGTGCACCCTCTGCAGCAATAATAGCCTTCCTAAGGTAAGAGGACAAAACTGCACACAGTACTGCAGGTGCGGTTTAATCAAGGTTCGATACAACTAAAGCAAGACTCTGCTATTCCTATACTCAAATCCTCTTGCGATCTCTGAAGGCCGCCTTGGGGAACGCTTACCTGAAGATCAGAGGCTGAATGCCCTTGATGGCTGAAGTGTTCCCCGACTGGAAGGGAACATTCCTGCCTGGCGATTGTCGCACAATGTCCGTTTATCCGTTGTCGCAGCGTCTGCATGGTCTCGCCAATATACCATGCTTTGGGACATCCTTTCTTGCAGCGTATGAGGTAGACAATGTTAGCCGAGTCGCACGAGTATGTACCACGTACCTGGTGGGTGGTGTACTCACATGTAATGGTGGTACCCATGTTGATGATCAGGCACATCTTGCAGAGATTGCCATGGCAGCGTTGTGTGGTGTTGTGGTCCTGTTCTGAAGGCTGGGTAGTTTGCTGCAAACAAAGATTTCTTTAAGGTTGCGCGGTTGTTTGAAGGCAAGTATTGGGGGGGTGGTGACGACCTTGGCAAGATGTTCGTCTTCATCGATGATGTGTTGAAGGCTGCGAAGAAGATGTCGTAGTTTCTCCGCTCCGGGAAGTACTGGACGACGAAGGGTACTCTGTCGGTTGTGTCCCGTTTTTCTCTTCTGAGGAGGTCGGTGCGTTTTTTTGTTTGGGCGCATTGGAACTGTCTATCATGAGTCGAGCGCCATATCTCGTTCATACGAGGGCATCTTTCAGCCTCTGTAGATGTCTGTTACGCTCCTCCTCATCTGAACAGATCCTGTGTATATGGAGGGCTTGTCCATAGGGGATGGCTTCTTTAATGTGTTCAGGGTGGAAGCTGGAGAAGTGGAGCATCGTGAGGTTATCTGTGGGCTTGTGGTAAAGCGAAGTGCTGAGGTGACGGTCCTTGATGGAGATGAGTGTGTCCAAGAATGCAACCGATTTTGGAGAGTAGTCCATGGTGAGTCTGATGGTGGGATGGAACTTATTGATGTTGTTGCTAACTTTTGGTTGGCTCTTAGTAAACGTTGCTCGTTGTGTCTTTACTTAATTTGCTCTGTTTTATAATCTTTGCTCTAGAGTCGCCAGGTAGCTTTATGATACCACCACGAGGTTCAAGTTCAAGTGCTGATCAATAACTCAATACACCAGTTAGTACGTTTCAAATCAAAACACATTTATTATACACAGTGAATCACTATTCATGTATAAAACTCTACTTACTAGACTATCTCTAACACTAAATAGCTAATACTTAGCTTTGGAACTGGCCCACCAGGTCAGGGGAACAAATGGCCTTTCATTCAATTCTGAGTCTGCAGGTTTCAAAGCTGGTATAGACTGGTAGCTAGGAGCGCCTATCTCGTAGCGTGCATTGACTGGAGACTTACTTGGTTGGTGCAGCTACTAGGCGGGTCACGTTCAAGGGTTGTTTCGAGCTGCTGAGAGACCCTGCCAAGAAGGACGAATTGAACTTGGGGACTCTATTTTATAATCCCCAGAGGCTTCACGCCCTTTTGGGCGGACCCCGTACCTGGTTCCAAGTGATTGGACTAAGTTCTGATCACTTGGATCGATTTCTCCAATACTGGAGCTGTTCCCTGATTGCTGGGCAGTTCCTAAGTGTCTGTTGGTCTTCCTTTGTCTTGGCTCCTGCTGGCGCCGAGGACTCTGGCTTGGCCTTGTCTACCTCAACTGTTTCCAATTATTCCTGGCGATCGCTCATCAGTATGTAGATGGTTGTTAGTTTCAGTGCTGTCTGGGTTCCTGCAAGTTCTGATTGCAGGAAACTTTGCACCTGCTTGTTTTTCCTGCGTTGGCTGAATTTCCCTGCATTCTTAGCAGATCTCCATTTTAAAGTCGGGAAGTGGCCAACCCAGGTGGCTAAACTCCCTCCTTGTGATCCCTAACACGAAGCGTGAAGGATCACATAACTGCATCGTCTTCACTCCCTGACACAGCGACCACTCTTCCATGGCCTCTACACTGACCATAACTATGCATGAACATTTTAACTGACAATTCTAAGTGGCGCTATGTCACAACCGGGACATGCAGTACAACACATAAAAAACGGTACCTCTAACTATCTTCCATAATCTACACTCACTTAAACATCCAATCATACTAACTTCCTAACAAGACAAAAATAATGGTAGCATTCACATTTTCCTCTGGCTTGGCGGTCAAGCACAGAGTTGTACAATCTTTCAGGTGCAAATGAGACATAGTTCTTTATTCACAAATGACGCAAAACAAATGTCCTTTATTGTAGATCAAGGGGTTCGGGGGCCTGGTGAAAACCGAAAATAGGGGATCTCATCCTGTATACCGGGGTGTGAGAGTGGTAGGCTCTCCTTCACCATTTTCTCATGCGGATAGTCTGCACGAAGCTGCAGAATATTGCCAATACTAAAAGGGATTCAATGACATATGAAAGGGAGTACCACGTTATAAACCTATCACACCATGATGGTGTGTTGTTACTTGTCACTGGGCTCTGGGTGCTATGGGGAAGTGAATCATTGACGGCCGGGGGGGGTTGGGGTCAGGGGGTTCGCGTTCGCGCGTAACCGAATACAAATTATAATGATAACGAAAAACACGTATGACGTCTTCATTGTTCTCCTCTTTCTTCTCTTCTCTTCCTTTTCATCTCTTCTCTCTTCCTGGAGCTTCTGGAATTCTGTGGATCAAGCATAGTTTCTGTTACTATCTTGTTTAATATCTTGTACGTTAGCATGTCTGTCTTTTAGTGCCAATTTCCCTTTATAATTGGTCACCATGTGTGACTCCCTCATTTAAAAAGATTTTTATACCGAATATTTGGACTCGACATCTAAGAAAATACTGCCGTACTGCGAGCCGTCTTGCAGCCTGTGTGATTTACCATCCCAGTGTTTGAGGATGTAAATAGCATAGGGAAGCAACCTAAGGTTTGCCAAAACCAAACAAAATAATTTTGAACGTAACGAGCCAAAATGGGGTTCGTATGGGCCGCGGCGGGTAACATTTGGATGGAATCCCCGGGTAGGATGGTGATCAATGCCGTATGTGCTCTACCCGAGCGTAGGTGACCAGAGGGGGGTCCTCAGGCAGGGCGGGGACCAATGCCGTTTCTCCACTGCCTGAGCAACTGGCAAGAACGGGTAAGAATGTGGTCGTCATGGGGGGCTGCATCTCGAATTATGAGAGCAACTATGAGTCAGGTGCTGTCGACAGACTAGTTCCTCTGAAGTATTGTCTGGGACAAATTTGTACCTTTAACAGTAATTGGACGTCAAAGGGGGTGGTGACGTGGGGCCGTGAAAAACTTTTGAGTTTACACACAACACTTAACGCTAACATTAACGAACAAACATTCAACAAACATGGTGCAGGTTCCATCAGAAAGGACACCGTTTCTCCCAAGCGGTTCCTTTTAAAACATCATCTGGACACCTCAGTTATCAGTTGCGAACAGGTTCTCGTTTTGGGAGTCAGACTCAATGTCATCATCTTCTCCCGGATGCCATACACTTGAATGGATGAGGGTTGCTAAAGCTGCATGGTGTGACTTAGGGTCCATCTCGTCGTTTCGGGCGAGCCTGTACGAATTGTCACGGTGCCAAATAGTTGTGTCTAATTCTGTGGACATGGAGTCGGGGTCGTCATCGCCGTTGGTGAGGTTTGTTAAAGAATGTGATCAGGAAGGGATCACTCGAATCGTGTTCAAATTCGCTGGGTGTGGGGCCTATTGTATGGGGATAGTAGGGAGGCGTGATGTGGCTAGCGTCTGTGTCACAGTCGCTGTTGCTGCTGCTGCTGTCTGTGGGCGTTCCGGGGTGGAGTCTAGAGTTCAGGGGTGGAGTCGAGGTCGAGTGGATGGGGTGGCCGTGTTGGGGGAGGGTAGGGATATGTTGGCTGTGGGCGGGGCGTGGTCTGCTGCGGCGAGCATGACATGGTGTGCGTGGTTAGATTGCGAGCCATATGCCTTGAGCTGGTTAATATGAAACCATGCGGTCTTCCCGTTGGGGTAGTTAATCTTATAAACGGAGGGGCTTACTTTGTCCGTAACGGAGTATGGACCCTAATACTTAGGTGACAATAACGTGCTGGGGTTGTAAATGGAGAGCATGACCTGCTGTCTTACATCAAACTCAGTCGCATGCACTTTCTTGTCGAAACAGGCCTTGCTCGGTTTCTTCCTGGTGCCTAACTTTACTGCGGCTGCTAGCTGAGCCGTTTTGACATTCTCTACTAATTGTTTCACTGCGTTCTCGTGTGTGAGGAGCATCACTTCGGGGCTGGTCAAGTCAAGTCCTAATAAAAATTCTGTGCCTTTCATGGGGCGTCTGGTCATGAGAGTGTGTGGGGTGTATCCTGTGGGTGTCGAAACAGTGTTACGCAAAAACATTAGTGCAAAAGGGAGGACTGAATCCCAAGTGGTGCTGTTTTGTTGGACCATTTTCCTGAGGGTTGCTTTTAGGGTCCGATTCATTCGCTCCACGATACCACTTGACTGGGGGTGATATGCGATGTGGAATTCTTGGGTAATGCCAAATGTCATGAAGACGTTCTTCATGACACGTCCCGTAAAATGGGAACATTGGTCGGATTCAATGCTGCGGGGGAGACCCCATCTCGTAAAGATGTGGTGGGTTAAAATCTTAGCAGTAGTCTTTGCTGTGTTTGTTCTAGATGGGAATGCTTCTACACATTTCGTAAACGTGTCTAGAACAACTAACACATACTTGTGACCATTCCTGCAAGGGGGCAATGGTCCTATAAAATCAATCTGGAGGTTAGTCCAGGGGCCATTAACGGGGCGGGTGTGGCTAAGCTGAGCTTTCTTCGCACATCTGTCCGGATTGTTTTGGGCACAGATAAGGCAATTTTCTACCTAGTGCGTGACGTCTTCCTTTACATTCGGCCACCAACAGAGCTGCCTGAGGTGGGCTGTAGTGGGGTCAATTCCCTGATGCCCATGACTATCATGGAACAAACAAATAAGCTGATTCCTGTCCTGTTCAGGATCCACATAAAGGGTGTCTTTTAGGACCACACCATCATGTGTGGTCAGTGCATTTTTAAACCTATCGTATGGGGCTCGAAAGTTTCCTTTTAAAATGCCACTGAGATTACTATCTTGCTCCTGGGCCTGCACTAAATCTTTCATATTTGACTGTGAGACCTGAACTGCATTCACTGGGGTGCTTTCGGGGGGGTTCCAAAAATGTCCATGTCTGGAACCTGCTTTAGCCAGTGCGTCGGCTTTTACATTTCCAGGTGGGGAGGAACGGTGGTGACTTCGTACTTTAATGATATCAAATGTCCTGTCCTGTGTTTTGTCCAAAATGTGCCGGAGGAATGGGGCTGAAGGGAGGGGTTTTCCGTCCGCGGAAACAAATCCTCTTCCTTTCCACAGGGGTAGGAATTCTGTGAGGCTGTTGCAGACATAGAGGTTGTCCAAGTATATGTCTGCTGGGCTGGGGAAGGAATCTGGGTGATCTACAATGTATGCAATGGCTGCTAGTTCTGCCGCCTGCGAGTCTAAGTGTCCTGGCAGTTTTAACGAGATTTCTTCTCGGGCGCACCCCGGAAGGCCTTAACATCGATGCCGCATCCTGTAATGCGCTTCCCGTTTAATATAGTGGAAGAACTATCCACATATATTCTCAAGGGTGCACACGTGTCTGTGTGCTGGGGGCTCTGGGGTGAACTACCAATCTTTTTGGGGGGTGTTTTCGCGATAAAGTGGCCTGTGTTGTGGTGCGGTGAGATGATTTCACATTCGTAGGGGGTGCCTGGGTACTGAAGGTTGTCGGCTAGGAAAGTGTGGGTCTTGGTCCTTTTAACAGTGATGTCCCGTCCCTGCAAAAGAAGGGTCCATCTGGCTGCTCTGATCTGGCTTACTGTACCGTCCTTAAGTCGTCCGTCGAGTTGGGTGGGGGTGTGTTCCGTGAGGATTCTGATGGGGTTTAGTCCGGTGATATATGAAAAGTATTGAACTGCCCAGAAAACTGCGAGCAGGTGCCTTTCACAGGCCGAAAATCCTTTCTCCACAGGATCTAAAACTCTGGAGGCGTAAGCCACGGGTCTTAACTGTTCGTGCCGTTCCTGGAGGAGCACGGCCGAAAGGGTACGATCTGTGCTAGCTATCTCTATAGCATAGGGGGAAAGCGGGTCTGGAACCTGTAGTGCGGGGGCTGCAATGAGTGCGCGCTTTAAAGCATCTACAGCATCCGTGTGCCGCGGAAGCCATTCCCAAGGGGCTCCTTTCTTTAGGAGTTTCGAGAGGGGTGCTGCTTTGGTGGCGAAACCGTCAATATGGTTTCGGCAGTAGCCAACCAGTCCTAAAAACGACCAGAGGGCGGAAACATTCTGGGGAAGGGGCAATTTGACAATCGAGTCAATTCTTTTATGCTCAATCTCGCGTTTACCATGCGTGATAATCGTTCCCAAATATAGCACTTTGTTTTCCAAAATTTGGGCTTTCTTGGGGTTCACTTTACATCCAATTCGCTGTAGGAGTTCCAGGAATTTGGACAGAAGCGCGATGTGCTCTGCCTTGGTGTCTTTCTGCAGTAATAGGTCGTCTACATACTGGACCAGACATTTGGGGCGAGAACATTTTGATGAACCATTGGCCAGCTGTCGGTGAAAAATGGAGGGGGAGTTGTGGAATCCTTGTGGAAGGCATGTCCACATGTACTGCTGACCTTTAAAAGTGATGGCAAACTTGTATTGGCACGCTTTTGCCAATGGAATGGACCAGAATCCGTCACTGATGTCCAAAACCGTAAAATATCGTGAGTTGAGTCCCTGTTTGAGCATGGTCTCGGGACTTGTGGCTACCGTGGAGGCTGCTGCGGGGGTGACTTTGTTGAGTTCCCGGTAATTGATGGTCAGTCGCCATGATCCATCGGGCTTTCTCACTGGCCAAATCGGGGCATTATTCGTAGAGGCTACTGATCTAAATATGCCTTGTTCTAATAAACTATCAATAACTTTTGAGATTTCTCCCTCTGCCTCTTGGGGAAATCCATATTGCTTCTGGGGACTTGGGTCAGGTCCTGTTATTTGAACCAAACCAGCCATCCTGCCGCAGTCATGTTTATGACTTAGAAATGCGGTCCTGTTTTTCTGGAGAACTGCCCTAACCTGTTTGTCTGCGCTAATCGTGGTCGGGTCAAACCAAAAATCGCCGACTGCGCTAATCTTATTAGCATACTCACCGACTGTGAGCGTTGCGGGGGCTCTTGCTGACTTTGTCATTTTCCAGACACATTGATTTACTGGGTCAAATGATAGGTCGTGGGAGTTCACAAAATCGATGCCCAAAATGTGTTCTGCTGTGTGGGGCAGATCGACCAAAACTATGGGGTGTTTTGTTGTAATGTTGCCAATTTGAATGGGTACAGGGGCTGTGATGTGTCCCTGTTGTGAGTGGCCTGTGAAGCCGCTGAGGGTGATTGTGGCTGTAGTGGGCCAAGTGTCTTTTTGGATAATGGTGGAGGAATTAATTGTGGTGCGGGACCCTCCTGTGTCCCAGAGAAATTCGATGGGCTGTCCCCGTATTTTCGCTGCAACGACTGGTCGACCGGGCCTATCCCAAAGGGTGTCGCAGACCCAGGTGGGGGAGCCCGAACACTTTCAGTCAGTTCCGTTCATGTCTGCCTGGGCTGAACGGGTGCTTACACTATGTATGGGCTTTGTCCTGTTTCTATTCAGAGTGCCTGCCTGCTGAGCTCTCTGGCTTTCGTGGGGCATTGAACTCTCGTGCAAAGTGACCTAATTGTCCACAGTTGTAACACTCCTGTGGTTTCTGTGGGGTGCTGTTTATGCCTTCGTTCAATCATGTGGGGTTCTATTGCACTTTAACTGCTTGAATATCTGCCTCTGCCTGCTGTTCTTTGGGTTTTCTAATCGCGGGTTTGTTGTGGACCGATTGCTCCCAGGAGCGGGACAACCTTTTTAAAACCCACTTTTCGTTGTGCGTTTCTTCCGAGGGTTCATAATTAGTACAAGCTTTTTGTCCTGCCTCTGTGGCATGGGGGATTAAGGTGCGGGTCCATTTGACCATGTTGTCTGGGGACAAATGGGCACGGTCTAAGTTTCCAAAAACGACTGTAAAATGGATCCACAGGCGTCCAGCAAATGCTATGGGGTGTTCTGTTTTCTTCTACCTGCACTTATTCAGGCCTTCTACTGGGTCACCTCTGTTATAACCGATCGCGCCTAGGATCGCCGTGTGCATCTCTGCAAGGGTGCCTCCTCCTACATTCTGTGGGTCGGGAAGGGCTGCTACAACAGAAGGGTCTAAGCTTGAGACTGTGAGCTTCACTTGCTCATGCTCATCCAGGCCATACATGGTCACCTGCTGCTTCACTCTAGCAAAGAAGTGGTGGGGGTGTGAGGTGGGGAGGAACGGTGTGATCTTTTCGCACGCGTCCCGTAATTGGGTCACGGTTAAGGGGGTGGTGTAAAGGAAATCCACGTCTCCGTCCGATGTGACTGTGCGGTGGGTAGTTACTGGATTGATGGGGTGCTTTTCTCCTTTGGGGATTTCCTTGCTCACATGTTCCCTGTACATATCTATGCGCGGTTTTGTTTACTTCTTGCCAATCAGGGCCGTCTTCTTCATCCAATTGGGATCCAAAGGTACTTTGAAACCCATTTTGCACTGAAAGTAAAGACTGCAGTTCCGCAATCTGCTTCCGGCATTTTGCATGATCCACTGAGCTTTGTCTGTGCTCTATGGTGGCAGCATGGAGTGCTCTTAACGCTGCTTTTAGATCGCTGCACTGCCTTTGCAATGCCTCTACCTCTTTCTCTGTCTCTTCTCTTACCAGGACTGCACGTTGCGTGTCCTAATAGGCCTTATCGTATTGGGATTGGAAGCTGCTCAGATGCGCTAGACAAGACTGGTGTGCCCACTTGGCATCATCCACCTTTCCGTCCTTTGCTGCCAACTTCCTTCTCAATTATACATTCTCTCTCTCGATCTCACTAACATCGACCTTGCTCATTCGATGTCTCTCTTCTATCTCTTTGCGGAGCGTCCGAACGACCTCCTCTGTGCCTCGCAATTGTGCCAGACAGGACACGATTGCCATCGCCTTGGGAGCTTTCCCTAAGCTCTTCTTATGGATTTCGCTCAGGTTCTCCCATCAAGTATGTCCTTTACTCCCGGGACCTGTTTCCTCATTTGAACAAAAGTCACTCCAAAGAGGCCATCCCTTCCCTTTGAGGTACCTTCTAATCTCAACTTCCCAAATGGGACACTGACCCACTCTACTGCTGGTTGCTGCGACCACGAATTCTTGAGGGTTCATGAGGCGTTCCATTGCCTTCATTGCCATTTTTCCTATCTGAATTCTCTCTTTTAAAATTTGGAACGAGGGGTACTAAGTGGTGCTGTAAACATGGGTACGGCGTTCGCTATTTTCCGGAATACAAACTCCCGACAGTTTTTCGCATCACAATCTATCAGTTTTACCTTATAGCCCTGTTAGTTACGCATGCATTAACACACTTCCGAATTATGAGGATTGATCAGAACTGCTTGAACACTTGTGAATGTTTCTGTTCCCAATTGGATTTTCAATTTAAATTCTGGGTTCTCTCGGAGTGGTTAGGCCATTTTTAAGTCGAGTCCCGTCAGAGTTCGCCAGTAAATGTTGCTAACTTTTGGTTGGCTCTTAGTAAATGTTGCTCATTGTGTCTTTACTTAATTTGCTCTGTTTCTATCACCTTTTCTCGAGAGTCACCAGGTAGCTTTATGATACCACCAAGAGGTTCAAGTTCAAGTGCTGATCAATAACTCAATACACCAGTTAATATGTTTCAAATCAAAACACATTTATTATACACAGTCAATCAGTACTCATGTATAAAACTCTACTTACTAGACTATCTCTAACACTAAAAGGCTTATACTTTGCTTTGGAACTGGCCCACCAAGTCAGGGGGAACAAATGGCCTATCGTCCGATTCTGAGTCTGCAGGCTTCAAAGCTGGTATAGACTGGTAGCTAGGAGCGCCTATCTCGTAGTGTGCGTTGACTGGAGACTTACTTGGTTGGTGCAGCTACTAGGCGGGTCACATTCAAGGGTTGTTTCGAGCTGCTGAGAGACCCTGCCAAGAAGGACAAATTGAACTTGGGGACTCTATTTTATAGTCCCCAGGGGCTTCACGCCGTTTTGGGCGGACCCCGTACCTGGTTCCAAGTGATTGGACTAAGTTCTGATCACTTGGATCGATTTCTCCAATACTGGAGTTGTTCCCTGACCACTGGGCGGTACCTAAGTGTCCGTTGGCCTTCCTTTGTCTTGGCTCCTGCTGGCGCCGAGGAGTCTGGCTTGGCCTTGTTTACCTTAACTGTTTCTAATTGTTCCCGGGGATCGCTCATTAATATGTAGATGGTTGTTAGTTTCAGTGCTGTCTGGGTTCCTGCAAGTTCTGAATACAGGAAACTTTGCACCTGCTTGTTTTTCCTGTGTTGGCTGAATTTCCCTGCATTCTTAGCGGATCTCCATTTTAAAGTTGGGAAGTGGCCAACCCAGGTGGCTACAATGTCATCGTGTCGTCGTTTCAACGATTCTTCGCCGTGGGTCCAAAGAAAAAAAAAATGTCATCGATGTATCTGGTGTATAACGTCGGTTGAAAGTCCTGTGAGTTGTTCAAACTTGTGCATGAAGATGTTGACATATTGAGGTGCGAATTTGGTCCCCATGGCTGTTCCGTGTGTCTGGATGAAGAACTTGTTGTCGAAGGTGAAGACATTGTGATCCAGGAGGTGGATCAATGCAATCAAAGCATTCACTTTTGATGCAGAGCTGTAGCTTTCCCCAATTTCACGGCCAGATAGAAAAGTATTTGCCTCGGTTCAAGCCTCTTACAAATGTTGCAAATGTTGAAAATGCCACGAAATGTTAAGACCATAACACCCACAATTCATGGGCAGGATTCTCCGATCGCCGACGCCAGAATCCGTATTTATGCCAAAATCGGGAGCGGCGCAGTTTTTTAAATGCTCTGCACTTCAAAAATGGCGTACTTGAGGGGTACGCTGCACGCCATTGGAACGGCCTCAGGACGTCACCTGACGCCCTCACCTAATGCTCTGCCCTCGATGGACTGGCATCCCGATGGCGTAAGACACATGTCCTCTCAACTTTCGTGTACCTGGCGGGGCAGCTGTAGAATGTGTCCAGTGCCACCACAGTCTGGGGAGGAGCCGTGCTGCTGGCTGGGGGGGGGGGGGGGGAGGGGGAGGCTGGGGGAACTGGTGGGGGGTGGTCTGGGGGTAACAAGGGGGTGTTACAGGGGGCACTATCTGGCAGGCCGGGTCCATGCGTGGCCGGCGCCATGTTGTATGGCACAGCCGCCGCAGACCGTCTATGGACCCGGCCATTCTGCGATCGTGTCTGCAGGTAGGCGTTATATGGCGCGGCTGCTAGATCCCACCGTGTGAAGCATCGGTGTGGGGGTGGCACCGACTTTTTGGTCGTAAGACCAGACCCTACCTCCGGACAAAGCTGCAAAATCAGAGAATCTAGCCCCAAATCAAGATTCTCCGCATGGGATTCTCCAGCGATGGCGAAATCGTGAAGCATGCTCAGACAGAGAATCGCGTGTCAGCCAAAAATCGAGGCCGGCACCAGGCGCCGCACGGAATGCCATGTTCTGGTACCTCGACAGCAGCGTGAAAGCAGGAGGAAGCCATTCAGCCCTTCAAGCCTGCTCCGCCATCCATTACGATCATGGCTGATCATCAAACTCAATAGCCTAAATCCGCTTTCCCCACATATCCTTTGATCCCTTTCACCCTGAGTGCTATATCTAACTGCTTCTTGAAAACACGCAAGGTTTGGGCCTCAACTATGTCCTGTAACAAATTTCACAGGCCGACACTCTCTAGGTGGAGAATTTTCTCCTTATCTCTGTCTTAAATGGTTTACCCCGTATCCTCAGACTGTGACTCCTGGTTCTGGATGCACCACCATCGGGAACATCCTTCCTGCATCTACCCTGTCTAGTCCTGTTAGACTTTTATAGGTTTATATGAGATCCCCCTTCATTCTTCTGAACTCCAGCGAATACAATCCTAACCGATTCAACCTCTCCTCATATGTCAGATGCAGATACAGCAAATACAAAGGCAAATGACATGTTGTTGCTTATTGCGAAAGGAATGGAATAAAAAAGTAGAAATGTTTTTTCCCAGTTGCACTGGATTGGCGAGACCACATCAGGACTACTGTGTACAGATTTGCTATACTTACTTACGAAAGGATATAATTGCACGAGGGGCAGTTCAGAAATGATTTACACAATTGATTCCTGGACTGAAGGAGCCGTCTTGCAAACAAATGTTGAACAGGTTGGGTTTGTTTCCATTGGAGTTAAAAAAGAAGATCATTTTGAAAACCATGAGATCCTGAGGGGACTTGGCAGGGTGGATGCTGAGATGAGCCAAGGGAAATCATTAAAAATAAGGGGTCTTTTTTTTAAGATGGAGATACTTTTTTTCTTGCAGAGGGTTGTTATTGTGTGGAATTATTTTTCCCAGAGAGTGGAAAAGGCAAGGTCATTGAATACTTTAAAACTGAATTAGATAAATTCTTGATTGATAGGGAATCAAAGATTTTAGGAGGTAGACAAAAAAGTAGCGTTGAGGGCCACAATCATATCAGCTGTGATCCCATCAAATGGTGGAGCAGGTTTGGATGGTCAATAAACTTTTGCTCCGATATTGCATGTTTGTATCCCTTTGTTCCTCCACAGATCCTAGTCTCGCACTATTAAGAAAACATTCCAGTTTGTTTTTCTAAGATCCAAAGGGAATGTCCTCATATTCCTTCACACCTAACTCCTTCTATCACCATGTTAGACCATAAGACCATAAGACATAGGAGCAGAATTAGGCCACTCGGCCAATCGAGTCTGCTCCGCCATTCAATCATGGCTGATAGTTACTTATCCCCATTCTCCTGCCTTCTACCCATGACCCCTGCAAGAACCTCTCTCTTAAAGACACTCAGTGATTTGGCCTCCACAGCCTTCTGTGGCAAAGAGTTCCACAGATTCACCACCCTCTGGCTGAAGAAATTCCTCCTCTTCTCTGTTTTAAAGGATCACCCCTTTAGTCTGAGATGGTGTCCTCTGATTCTACTTTTTCCTCCAAGTGGAAACATCCTCTCCACGTCCACTCTATCCAGGCCTCGCAGTATCCTGGAAGTTTCAATAAGATCCCCCCTCATCCTTCTAAACTCCAATGATTACAGACCCAGAGTCCTTAACCGTTCCTCATACGACAAGTTCTTCATTCCAGGGATCATTCTTGTGAACCTCCTCTGTACCCTTTCCAAGGCCAGCACATCCTTCCTTAGATACGGGCCCAAAACTGCTCACAATACCAATGTGCTTTGTACTTTCTTGCTCCCGACATTCATATGTGTGATGTGTATTGTTTAAATACAATATATGTAACTGTACTCTTTATCATCTTAAAAACAAAGGTGTTTAGCATTGATCTCTATATGCCGTGAATCAAAATGTAAGTTTATTTGATTAATTTTCGGCCTCACAATTAGGTTAGGGGAAAAAAAGATTTCAGCG
Source organism: Scyliorhinus torazame (assembly GCF_047496885.1). Taxonomy (NCBI): domain Eukaryota; kingdom Metazoa; phylum Chordata; class Chondrichthyes; order Carcharhiniformes; family Scyliorhinidae; genus Scyliorhinus; species Scyliorhinus torazame. The sequence continues at coordinate 272,013,382 of NC_092709.1, forward strand.
CTTTTTAATAGTTAGGCTGGTCATTCTTCACAGACCATAAATCTTTTATTCAGCTTCCAAACCCCTTACTATGTCTTCAGCATCAAGCTCGCTGTAATGTTCAAAACAATTAAGCAAAACTTCAAACACTTCCTCTGCCTCATGCAGGGGCATTGGCATGAGAATGGGATTCATCATAATCCTGCAAGCTGTCATCTTCCACATTGGCAGAATCTGCTTGTGTTTCGCTGACAATGCTGAGATTTCTGTGTGTGTTTGATTATTTGTATCCATCGCTTCAGCCTCGCTATTTTCATGTACCTCAAAGCAAGCAGCAGTAGTAGCTGGAACCTGGAGATTCATTTGGTTTATTAGTCTGTGCAGTTCTATTGTCATTATTTGATTCCTGGAATAGAGAGAGAAGTGCTCTCCACAGTGTCAGAGAGGATTCTGACATACGGTTGTGTACGGTTGTGTTTGTTACAATATTCCAGGCATCCTGTACAAAGTAAATTGCTTGCTTCAGGTTGATACATTCCAAACCTTTACTGTCAATCATCTCAAGGTAACGTTAACAGGGAGCTTCAGATACAGTACTTGACAGTCTCAATGCAGTTCTTAAGGAGCATTGTCGAGATTCACAATTTGCTAAAAATTGACATTCATCAATTGACATTAATTTGAAACTGAGAAACCATCCAACCTATTCTTCATCTTTCTGCTGCCCATCAGTGACGTCACGACAAAGCACAATGTTTGATTCCACATGTGCACAGGCAACAGCCATCCTCCCTCATCATGACTTCGCTCGACACCCTCCACTGACCCTCATTTCTCACCTTGTTTGTCCAATGTTCAGTATTGGCTGAGTAGAAATTTTACCCAATTAAATATTGGGAAGACCAAAGCCATTGTCTTCAATGAGCTGCCTAGCCGCTGACTTGATTCCATCCATGGTCGCTATCTGAGGCTGACCTGGATGGCCCACAACCTCGACATTCTGCATGACCCTCAGCTTAACTTCTGACACCACACCCTCTCTATCACCAAAACTATCGATTTCCACCTCTGTAAAACTACCAATTTCTGTCCCTGACTCTGCTCTTTCTATCTGTTGAAACCCTCATTTGTGCTTTTTGTACTCCCAGACTTCATACTGACACTTCCCAGGCCACTTCCTGCAGTCGAATTGAATTCATTCAAAATTATGCAGCCCATATACAAAATCACACCAATTCATGATCTGCCAACACTTCTTGCTAAGCTACATTGCCTCCCGCTCGAGTAATGCTTTCTCATCCTTTTGACAAACCCTTCCAAGTTTTCTTTCCTCCTTATTTTTGTAACCTTTTTGTAGCTGTACACCTCTCTGAGATCTCCGTACATCTTTGTTTTCCATCACCCCCATCACTGGCTGTGTCATCATAATTTCTTGAATTTTTATCATGAGCTTTTCTACCTCTACCTCTCTCTTCTGCTTCAAATTGGGGCTGGATTCTCCATGACATGGTGCTGAAATCGTGAAACCCGATTGGCCGGAGAATCGGCTCCGACGCCAAAATCGGGCTTGACGGTGGTTTCGTGCCGATTTGGAACACTCCGGACCCCCCTACTCGATGAAATTGCGGCATCTGCCACGCGGCCCGGAAGTACAGTATGCATCTAATTATCAGTCCGATCGACTGATTCTCCAGGACCTCAGCGATCCTGTACCCCGGATGGATCGATTTCCCGATGGAGCGTTTCTAACCACCTTTTAAAAAGTGTGAAGCCGGTGTGCTGTCTGAGGCAGCTGCGAGAGGAGGTAGGAGGTGGCGTGGGGGGGGGACTGCGGGCTCCTATGTCAGACACCGGCCGTGCTTTCGGCCCCCAACATGACAGGGGCGGTGCCCACGCACCGAGCACCATTAGTGCGGCCATCTTGTTGGCCACCCACCCAGGCCCCTGGGTGGACGGCGGGAAAATGGCCGTATGGGTGAGTGTGTCCCCCACTCCCCGCCCCCCCCCCCCCACCCACGCCCTCTCCATCCCTCCACGGCCACCCCACTCAACCAGCGACATCCATCGGGGGACCACCCAGGGCCACACCGATGGCAGCCCCCATTGAGGGCAGTGCCATCAAACGGTGGCCCTGGCAGCAGGGACGGACGCCAGGACCGGAGGCACCAATGGGGCCGGAGTGCGGGGAGCGGGGGACATGCGAGGTTGGGGCCACCATGTAGCCCATGTGACAACCAGGGCCACCATGTTGCCCATGTAGCACATGTGACCTGTCCTGGTTGTGCACGGGTGTATGCGCCATGATAACATGTTTTCCCCTCACTCCCTGCAGATAATCATGTTTGGTCAGCAACCAGAGATGTTGGCTGCCGTGGCAGTGGCTGCAACCCTGCATGCAGCCCTGTGGCAGCGTGAGCGGGGGTGGCTCAGTGAGGAGGCGTAGGCTACAGCGGAGGATCGGGCTGCAGAGGGGCAGGTGCCAGTCGCTCAGACTGGAGGGCAGGCAGCCTGACAGGATGAGGAGGAGGAAGAGGAGGTGGTGTCAAGGAGGCGCCGGATGAGGCCACCCGTTAATTGTGACCGCATGTCCTTTGAGGAACTCCCGGTCCGGGCCTGCAGGTTGGAGACTACGGATGAGCCAAGAAACATTGCGACACATCTGCCACATGATGGCACACCTGGCACCGCGTGGATATGGGGAAGGCACCCGCTCCTGGTGGTCGTCAAGGTGACTGAGATACCCTCAATTACGACTCAGGAGAGGAGTTTGATAATACAAAGGCTTTAATTACCAGAGAACCAGACAACTGCCGAGAAGTGTGCTCATTGCACGCTGCCTACTGAACGTAACCTTATATACAGCTTCCTGGGGGCGGAGTCCCCCAGGGTCCCAAACCCGGTCTTAAAGGGGCCTACGCATTAAAGGTACATGTATGTACAGATATCATTCATCACATTCACCCCCTGATTTTAAAAAAACGCACAGTCCGTCGGGGGTGAAGTGGAATTACAAGTTCAGTCTTTTGGGTCGTCTGATTGCCTGTGTCAACCTTCTCAGTTTCGGCGGTGGTGCGGCGGATATGGTTGTCCTCGGTGGTGGTATATCCGGGAGCACGGTTGTCTGAGCCTTTGCCCGCGTTGGAGCAGGGGGGTATCCGGGGTGACTAGGGTGATTGGTGCCGGCGCTGGCTGAGGGGAGGGGGGCGCTATGGGGGGGGGACGCTGTCGGAGTCGACCGTCTGTGCGGGGAGGGGAGTGTCGGTGGAAGGGGGGGCGTCAGTGGGTGAGCCAGCGGGTGCCAGGTCTCGCAGGGAAACGGTGTCCTGCCTGCCGTCGGGGTGCTCGACGTAGGCGTATTGAGGGTTTGCATGTAGTAGTTGGACCCTCTCGACCAGTGGATCTGTCTTATGGCTCCTCACTTGCCTCCGGAGTAGAACTGGCCCTGGAGTCGTCAGCCAACGTGGAAGCGAGACCCCAGAGGTGGACTTCCTGGGGAAGTCAAACAAATGGTTGTGAGGGGTCTCGTTCGTGGCCATACAGAGGAGCGAACTAATGAAGTGTAGGGTATCGGGTAGGACCTCCTGCCAGCGGGCGATTGGGAGACTTCTTGACCGTAGGGCTAGAAGAACAGCCTTCCAAACTGTCGTGTTCTCCCTCTCCACCTGCCCGTTTCCCCGCGGGTTATAGCTGGTCGTTCTGCTCGAGGCGATGCCCTTGTTGAGCAGATATCGACGCAGCTCATCGCTCATGAACGATGTACCCTGATCGCTGTGGATATAAGCGGGGAAACCAAACAGCGTGAAGATGCTGTGCCGTGCCTTGATTACGGAGGCCGAGGTCATATCGGGGAAGGGGGCAGCGAAGGGGAAGCAGGAGAATTCTTCGATGACAGTGAGGAAATAACTGTTGCGGTTGGTGGGTGGGAGGGGCCCTTTGAAGTCCACGCTTAGTCTCTCACAGGGCCCAGAGGCCTTTACCAGGCGAGCCTTGTCTGGTCGATAGAAGTGCGGTTTGCACTCAGCACAGATCTGGCAAGCCTTGGTCATGGCCTTGACCTCCTCGGTGGAGTAAGGTAGGTTGCGGGACTTGATGAAATGGGCAAATCGGGTGACCCCCGGGTGGCAGAGGTCATCGTGGATGGCCCGCAGACGGTCTTTCTGCGCGTTGGCGCACGTGCCGCAGGACAGGGCATCTGGGGACTCGTTGAGCTTCCCCGGACGATATGGAATATTGTACGTGTAGGTGGAGAGGTCGATCCTCCACCTCAGAATTTTATCATTCTTTATTTTGACCCCTTGTGCGTTATCGAACATAAAGGTGACCGATCGTTGGTCGGTGATGAGGGCGAACTTCCTACCGGTTAGGTAGTGCCTCTAGTGCCGCACAGCCTCCACAATGGCTTGTGCCTTCTTCTTGACTGCAAAGTGTCGAATTTCCGAGGCGGTGAGGGTTCGGGAGAAAATCGCTGCAGGTCTGCCCGCCCTGGTTGAGGGTAGCAGCCAGGGCGACATCTGTTGCGTCGCTTTCTACCTGGAAGGGAATGGTTTTGTCCACCGCGTGCATGGCGGCCTTGATGATATTGGCCTTGATATGACTGAAGGCCGACTGAGCCTCAGCCGTCAGGGGAAAAACCGTGGTCTTAATGAGTGGACGGGCTTTGTCCGCATATCTGGGAACCCACTGGGCATAATAGGAAAAGAGCCCCAGGCACCGTTTGAGTTCCTTGAGGCTACAGGGGAGGGCAAGTTCCTTAAGGGGGTGCATGCGATCGGGGTCTGGCCCTCGGACCCCATTTTCCACGACGTAGCCGAGGATGGCTAGCCGGCTTGTGTGGAACACGCATTTCTCTTTATTGTATGTCAGATTGAGGGCCCGGGCGGTCTGGAGGAACTTCCTCAGGTTTTCGTCATGGTCCTGCTGGTCATGGCCGCAGATGGTGACGTTGTCCAAGTACGGGTATGTAGCCCGTAAGCCGTACTGGTCCACCATTTGATCCATTGCCCTTTGGAAAACAGAGACTCCGTTTGTGACGCCAAAAGGGACCCTGAGGAAGTGGAAGAGCTGGCCGGCTGCTTCGAAGGCTGTATAGGGGCGGTCGTCTGGGCGGATAGGGAGTTGATAATAGGCCAATTTTAGGTCAACCATGGAGAATACTCGATACTGGGCAATTTGGTTCACCATTTCTGCTATGTGGGGGAGTGGGTACGCATTGAGTTGCGTAAAGCGGTTTATGGTCTGGCTATAGTCCACCACCATACGTTGTTTTTCCCCGGAGCGGACTACCAGTACTTGTGCCCTCCAAGGGCTGTTGCTAGCCTCTTTGACCCCATCTTTAGTAACCGCTGAACGCTGACTTGATGAAAGTCATGTCTTGGGCACTGTACCGCCGACTCCTGGTGGCGACGGGCTTACAGTCGGGGGTGAGGTTCGCGAAGAGGGGGGGGGTGGTGCAACTTTGAATGTCGCCAGGCTGCATACCGTGAGCAGGGGGCAGGGGTCCGCCGAACTTCAGGGTCAGGCTTCGGTGGCTGCACTGAAAGTCCAGACCGAGTAGCAGGGGGGTGCAGAGGTGAGAGAGGACATAAAGTTTAAAATGGGCGTATTTGGAGCCTTGGATAGCGAGGTTCGCGACACAATACCCCGTGATTTGGACCGAATGAGACCCAGATGCGAGGGTGATAGTTTGGGAGGTGGGATAGGTGCGCAGGGAGCAGCGTCTTACCGTGTCTGGATGGATAAAACTCTCCGTGCTCCCGGAGTCAAAAAGGCAGGGGGTGTCACAGCCGTTGATTTGAACCTGCATCATTGAGTTTCACAGGTGCTTCGGCCGAGATTGATCGAGCGTGATCGCTCCTAGTTGCGGGCAGTCAGAGTCCTCGGTTGAATCGGACTCGCAAAATGGTCGCTGCCACGTTTTGAATTTTGAAGATGGCCGCCCCCACGACTTGCACGAGGCCGATGAAGCGTCGGAAGTAGGCGTGTCCGGCCGCTGCGCGCTCGCGTTGCGGGGCCTGTGGTCCCGGGAGTTTGATTCCTGGGCCCGATGAGAGTTTTGTTTCTGGCCTTTGGGCCCAGCCAGGCAGACCTTCGCGAAGTGCCCGTTCTTTCCGCATTCGCCGCAGATAGCGGAGCGGGCCGGGCAACGCTGGCGTGAGTGCTGGCCTTGCGCACAGAAATAGCATTGGGGGCCCCCGGTGTGAGCGGGTCGCCGCGCGGCGCAGGCCTGAAGCGTGGCCGAGTCTGGAGGGGATCGAGAGGGGTTTGCAAGGTCCGCGGAATACGTGCGGAGATTATGGTGGGCTGCTTCCAGGAAAGAGGCGAGTGTTACCGTGCCTTGGAGGTCCTTCGCTCCGTCTTCTAGGAGCCGCTGCCGGATGTACGTGGATCGGATACCGGACACGAAAGCATCACGAATATGTAAGTTCATGTGGACTTCTGCCGTCACCTCTTTATGGTCGCAGTTCCTGGCGAGCGCGGTGAGTCTCTCCAAGTATTCATCTAGCGTTTCCCCGGAGCGCTGGTGGCAGGTCGAGAGCAAATGTCTGGTGTGTACCTCGTTTATCGGCTTTACGAAGCGCTTCTGTAGGATTTTGACCGCCGTTTCGTACGTCGTAGCTTTCTCGATCACGGAGGATAGTCGGTGGCCCACCCGGGCATGTAGTAAGCTCAGCTTGCGAGGTCCGTCAACTTCAGTCTCTGAGGAATTCAGATAGGCCTCAAAGCACCGGAGCCAGTATTAAAAAATTTCAGTGGCTTCCGGCGGCCGAGCGTCCAGATTGAGCTTCTCCGGCTTTAGACCGCTGTCCATCTTGATGTAGTCTGGTTATTAAATTGAGATACCCTCAAATACGACTCAGGAGAGGAGTTTGATAATATAAAGGCTTTAATAACCAGAGAACCAGACAGCTGCCGAGAAGTGTGCTCACTGCATGCTGCCTACTGAACGTAACCTTACATACACCTTCCTGGGGGCGGAGTCCCCCAGGGTTACAAACCCGGTCTTAAAGGGGCCGACGCATTAAAGGTACATGTATATACAGATATTCATCACAGTGACGTTCGCCCTCAACTTCTACGCAACGGGTTCTTTCCAGTAGCTGAGTGGGTCCTCTCCGGGATGTCACAGGCATCGGCACACAGGTGCATCCTTTGCCGTTACGGATACCCTGTATGCCCTTGCGGACCGGTATATCCAGTACCCTGCGGACTTCACCCACCAGGATGCCCGGGTAGCGGGCTTAGCCGCCGTCAGCTCCAGGGGGTAATCGATTGGTTTCATGTCGTCCTGTGGCCACCGGCAGATAACAGGCCACAGTTCACAAACGTTCATGTGGTCTGTGACCACCAGACGAGGATCCTGCATGTCTGCGCTCAATACCCGTTCAGTGTACATGACTCCTTTGCTTTAGCACAATCTGTGATCCCGACACGTTCGAGGGACACTCACCCCCGGCTGCGTGGCTGGTTGCTGGGTGACAGGAGTTACTGATTACGCCTATATGGAGGCCACAGGCCGACGGGGAGACCCGATACAATGATGCCCATTGTGCGACCCGAGGTGTGGTGGAGAGGTGCTTCTGGGTCTTGAAGATGTGCTGAGAGCACCGGCGGCATTGCCCAGGTGCTGGCCGGTGTCGCACAGACACAGAGTGGCCCTCCAGTCCGAGGCAAGGAGGGTCGGACGCATCGTTGTGGTCTGCTGCGTCCTCCACAACATAGCCCAGAGGGGCGATGTGCTGGAGGAGGATGAGGAGGAAGGGCAGGCCTCGTCAGACAAGGAGGATGAGGGGGAGGGGGACAATGAGTGGGACATGGGGGCTGGCCAGGCATGGGAGGCCGCACAACAAACCCGCCAGGGCCAGCGAGCACAGGACACATTAATCGACACACGTTTGACCAACTGGGGGGAGGGGGTTTGCTGGGCAGGGGTACGGGCACCACAATATCACACCCCCTCACCACTGAACACCCTCACCTCCCCCACCACCGACCACCCTCACCTCCCACACCACCAAACACCCTCACCTCCCCCACCACCGAACCCCCTCACCTCCCCCACCGCCGAACACCCTCACCTCCCCCACCACCGACCACCCTCACCTCCCCCACCACCAAAACCCTCACCTCCCACACCACCAAACACTCTCACCTCCCACCACCGACCACCCTCACCCCCACACTACCAATCCACCACATGGACACCCCCTCCGTGATATATACCTGCAGCACTATAAGCCGGGGGCACTGGGTTGGCAGTGACAGCAGGTCTGATCTATGGGCTGGAGGATGATGACAGCCCGCTCTGTGATGAGCTCCGTGCTCCACATCATTTGACAATGTCTGACTCATGCCCACATTAGCACCTTCCACCTGGGTGATCCCTGCATGCGAACTGGCCAGTCCATCACATGGCCCTGTCGAATCGCTGGGAACGGAGTGATGGGGATGGTCGGGGGATGGGATTGGAGGAACTGCACAGTCCACCCACTGGGCCTCAGTCGTCCACCACCCCTCACTCCCAGTGGCCATCACTGAACAGCCCATCCCACACCCTCAGACACAGCACAGAGGTAGGTTTCAACGGAGTTTCCTGTTGTTTAATGCGAAGAGGTATATGCAGTCTGGGCCCTAGCCCCTAGAACTATACTGTGCCCTGCACCCGTGCAAACTTAACTGGTGTCTAACCTTCTGGTCTTACATTGACCTCGGTGGTTCCCCAGACGGTACAGCAGGAGTGGAGGTATACTGCTCCTGCTCTACTCCCTGGGTCTCTGACTGCACCTGACCTTTGGGTGGGACTGGATGTTCCAGGAGCCCGGGACCCATCTGGGCGGCAGCTGCTTGCTGGGGCCGGGCAGCCCTCCAACCGTCCGGCGCCTCGGTTGCTCCTATCACCACCTGCTGTACCGGAACGACTGTGTGGTGCGCACCAGTGAGTGTCCCAGAAGCTCTTCACTAATTTGCCCAACTGAGGTGAGAGTCTCTGAGATGATGGGTGGGGTGTTGGAGATAGCTGTAATGGAAAGTCAGTGCCCTTTTCCGACCCGAACTCTGGTCATGCTCTCCTGAGTTGAGGTGTCCTGGGTTGTGGTGTCCTGGGTCGTCTCGGGCAGAGGGCTGGTGTTCCGGCTGCTCGCCCCGTCGGTGCTAGGCTGTCTGGGGGGCACCGGCTCTAGCACGCGCTGGGGACGGGAGCCCCGGATGGGCCGGGTCCATCCCCGGCTGGTTCTGTAAGACACAAGGTGGCATGTATGGCTAGACAGCTGGACGGGGGTGAGGCGTGAGGTGCTGAGGGCAGGAGTGAGGGGTTGAGGGGTATGGGGTGAGGGGGGTTGGGGTGTGGGATGAGACTGGTTGGGGTTGTGATAAGGGGGGGTGGGGTGAAGGGGGTTATGGTGTGGGGTGTAGGTGAGGGGGGTTGGGGTGTGGGGTGAGGGGAGTTGGGATGTGGGATGTGGGTGAGGTAGGTTGGGGTGTGGCGCGAAGTAGGGTTGGGGTGTGGGGTGTGGGAGGAGGGGGGTTAGGGTGTGCGGTGAGGGGGGTTGGGATGTGGGGTGAGGGGGGTTTGGAGTGTGGGGTGAGGGGGGGTTGGGGTGTCGGGTGAGGGGGGTTGGGGTTTGGGGTGAGGGGGGTTGGGGTGTGGGGTGAGGGGGGTTGGGATCCACTAAGATAGTGCCGTACTCACAATATTTAGCGATCGTTCGAAGTCGCAAAACCAATTATACAATGTACTACCTGGTAGACCTCTCCTGTGTATTGAATCTGCTGCGGAATGACAATAGACGTGGTTGGGCTGAAATGCTGTCCCACCAACACGAAGAGATGATCAAACATAATTGAGTCAGGTGCCACCGGAAATGTGAGGCCTCGAATCACTCCAAACGTATGTGTTCCACAGGCAGTCAGCAGCATTATGTCTGGCGCTCATTTTCTGTGATATTATTGGCTCTGAGGAAGTATCTCATTCGTTCTGCATACTGATTCCAGGTTTCCATATCATGGTCAAAGGCATCCAAACACCCAAACAGAGGTATCGTCAATCACCCAACTTCACAACGTGGTCCAGAAAAAAAAAAATGTGTGGAGTCGGCTCAACTGGGTAGGCTGCATGTCAACAACTATTAGTTTACCCTCATCGCCAATTTATTAAGACACAGGGAGTCCAAGGTAAGCAAAAATTCAACCCTATTCATTTTACAAGAATTATACACATGAGTACTGGTAGAATCTCACCAGGTACTCTCTCCTGTCGGTGGGTTACACACAGGTCGACCTTCTATACAAGTACGGGGGCAGCACGGTAGCACAGTGGTTAGCACAGTTGCTTCACAGCTCCAGGGTCCCAGGCTCGATTCCCGACTTAGGTCACTGTCTGTGTGGAGTCTGCACGTTCTTCCCGTGTCTGTGCGCGTTTCCTCCGGGTGTTCCGATTTCTTCCACAGTCCAAAGATGTGCAGGTTCGGTGGATTTGCCATGATAAATTGCCCTTAGTGTCCAAAAAGGTTAGATGGGGTTACTGGGTTACGGGGATAGGGTGGAGGCGTGGGCTTAAGTAGGGTGCACTTTCCAAGGGCCAGTGCAAACTCGAATGGGTCAAATGGCCTCCTTCTGCACTGTAAATTCTATGATAAGCTAATCTGCCTCGCAGGGGAGCTTGTACTCCTCAAGGAGCACGGGAAAAACAATCACCCCCACACCCTATGTTCCGGGCAGGTTATTACTATTTTAGCATATATAAATTTAAGACAACGGATATGACTAATTTGAGACATGACATGTGATAATTGCCGTTGGAGGAGCAACTAACTTCAAATATTAAATGGTTCTTAAACCTCTCCATTCACCGGGTTGCCTTGCATTGTATCTGGTTAGACGACAACTCCATTATCACCGTATCCTGTAGCAACGGGGATGGTAGGAGATAAGCCTTGGACCTTGGTCGATGAAGTCATAGAGCTGAACTTTACGGAGCGGGGAGCATATTGCTGACCCTCCTGGTAGAAAAGAGGCTTCTCAGCCGATGGACTTTAAAAAGCAGCTGGGAATTGGCTTTGCAAGGTAATTGTGTGACTTACAGCACTCAGGGAAAGGGTGTCCCATCCTTGAAAATTCAGTGGTGGTCACTGCTGGAAATCCAATCAGTCCCAAGGAGCTGATCCATGGGGACTGGGCTCAGAGGTCAGTCTGGGGTTGTTGGTCATGGAGAGATTCAGGGACCCAAGGGAGGAAGAGGTAGGGTTAGGGGTGTTGGGGGTTGGGGGGGGGGGGGGAGGTGTATGTTTTGGAGGCTGGAGCGGTGTTAACATGTTGGTTGGGGAGTAATATTTTGGGAATGGGGTGCCTCCCCCCGCATCCCCAAAGGAGGTACCTTCCTTCCCATCTTTTCACCTGAGACGTATTAATGTGGAATGGAATGGATGGAAACACAGTAGGCTTAGGGTGGGTGAGCTGGTTGATGCCTTACCCACACCCGGCTGTGGGTGCATGGTGGTACAGTGGTTAGCACTGCTGCCTCACAGCGCCAAGGAGCTGAGTTCAATTCTGGTCTTGGGTGACTGTCTGTGTGGAGTCTGCACTTCCTCCCCGTGTCTGCGTGGGTTTCCTCCGGGTGCTCCAGTTTCCTCCTACAGAGCTCATGTATTCTCTTGCTCATGTATTTGCTTCGTTTGGCCCCTTGTTCCACACTGTAACCAATCACTGTTTGTTGATGTACCATTTGTCAATGTACTCTGTTGATTATTCTTTTGTGTAATATGTACGTACTGTGTACGTTCCCTTGGCTGCAGAAAAATACTTTTCACTGGACTTCGGTACATGTGATAATAAATCAAATCAAAAGATGTGCAGGTTAGGTGAATTGGCCATTGGGTTACGGAGATAGGATGGGAGAGTGGGTCTATGTATGGTGCTCTTTCAGGGTGTCAGTGTAGTCTCAATGGGCCGAATGTCCACCATCTGCCCTTCAGAGATTCTATGGATTCTATGGGGCACAGGTTTGGAGCGAACTGGAGGTGGTAGGCTCGACGGTACTTGTCCTATTTTATATGCCAACCTGTCTGCAGGAACCTAAATACACTCCACACAGTCATGTGGTTAGTTACAGTACAGCAGCAGACCATTTGGCCCATCGAGTCAATGCCGGCTCCCACAGAACAATCCAGGTAAACACACTCACTTGCACTCTTTTAGCCCTGCACGGGTATTTCTTTCAAGTGCCCATCCAATATCATTTTGACATCATTGTTTCCCTGGAATCTTTCATTGTCTAAAAATTGGTATGCTCCTATGTTTTGACCAAGTTTCTTACTAATTCCCAGGGTTTTACACACGACCCCAACAGATTTGAGCTAAATCAATAGTCCTTTATTTGGAACTCTATTAAACGCTTTTTGTAACTCGAAATGCAGAATCTCACAGTGCTTATCATAGTTGAGATGGCAATCATTTCTTCAAGTAAATCGAGGAGGCTTTTGAGCAAGATCTTTTCTGTCGAAAGCCGCATCAACTGCTGTCTACTTGGTTGTTGTTGCAGAGATGACCCTTAGATAGATTCCTGATCATCAGTTGCATTATTTTAAGTGGAATGCAAATGACACCAGGATTGCTTGTGTCTGTTTCATTGGGTGTGATTCTCTGACCTCATTGCGCGCCCGCTTGAGAGAAATAAGGCTGGTGAATAGCGGGAGAGGCCGAAAACGAGAACCGCACCAGGCGGCAAACAGTTTTCGATGCAATCGGCCCGCTCCCATGGTCGAAATTGGGATCTCGCCGTAGCGTGGCGAGGAACCAATTATCACCACTTAAGCCCTATTTCCATACAATTAAGGAGAGCCACCCCTTATTCAATGGCCTCCCATGATTCATCGGCCTCCCCAGCAAGTGGTCACACTGGCACCGATTAGTATTCCATTTGAAAAACGTGAATCTGGCAGAAAGGCTTCTGTGGGGAGCTGAGAAGGTGAGTAGCCATCTTTGCTCACAGGCAAAATGCCTGGTGGTGCTGGGCTTGTCACCCCAGTGCTCGGCGGGGGTTGAGGCACCATTGACTTGCGGGGGGGGGGGGGGGGGGGGGGGGGGCGGGCGGTGGCGGCTGGGGGTGGTGAAACCTCTGCAGGGATGGGCAGCCATGGGAGGGTGGGGTGGAGGTGCTGACGGGGGTGGCAACTGTGCATGGCAGCACCATGCCAACCCCTGGATCATGTGTATCCGTTCTGGGGGCAACCCCTGCCCATCTGCCCTTCAGACAACCCCCACTGACTGCCGAGGCCTCTGGCTGTGTGCCTGAAGGCTACTGCTAATGGGAAAATGGTAACCATGGTTAACTGAGTGCTTCACACAACCCATGTGGATCCATGTAGCATGTGAGGGTCATCGGCCAGCATCCCAATCTGTCTCCGATGCCTGGCGGGACATGTCCATGGCCGGAGGGTGGGTGTGTGCCATGGAGAAGGGACCAGTGTCAAGTCCAGGTGGCGTTATAAGCAGGTGTCCAGGATGTGTGTTCCGGTGAGGGGAGCTTGCTGTGGTTGGGAGTGCATGGGCAGGGTGTTCTGGGTGGAGGGGGGAGGGGTGGATCAATGGGGGAATGGAGGGTCTTGAGGTGGGAGCAATGCTGACTGTCAGGTTAACACCCTCTCCCAATGCCTTACAGATATTGAATGTTATGGAAGGGATATTGGACGCAGAACTTGCCCTAGTGGTGCTGCTGCTAGGCCGGGCGGCCAGATACCAGAGGCGGCGTCAGCAGCAGCATCAGCAGATTGTCGAGGTGGTGGCTCACATGCCAGACCCTACGCCACACCCATAGGACCCAGCCACCCATCAGGCCAGGGAGAGACCTAGAGGGGAGTCCTAAGACGGCCCAGAGTGTACTGTAGCCATCTCAGAGGGCCACCTGCAAAGGACCATGGGAATTGTGGCCAACCCAGGACTCAGACTCACTCAGAGCTTGTGTGTGTATTTGCAACCCTGATAGCTAGGCGCGATCGAAACCCCCGCTCATTTGCATTCTAATGGTCCACTTCCCCAGAACAAAAGGACTGTACTCAGGTAACCGATGCAGACGCAGACTAACCAGCGCCACTACCTTTACTAAGAAAGCTCAAACAGCCAAGGTTAATGAACGCTCAGGACACGTCCAGCCATCAAGGCTCCCGCCCCTTTATTGGCCTGAATCGAAGGCAGTGATCAAAGCCTGTCGTATTATTGGGCCCAAAGCTAAGGACCACCCCAAAGAGCGTGAAATCCCAGAGGGATAAAAAGAGACACAGCCATGTGTTCGGGCTCTCTTGGCCCCAGCCTATGCCTAAAACCAAGTGTAGCATTAGTACCAGAAGCCAAGTTCAAGACCAACGATCGCTACCAGATGGATGAACCCAGCAGAAACGTAGCCACTTCTTCTACCCAACCACGCAAGGTCCGAACAAAAGCCTTGTTCATCTGCAAAGAGCCGGTTGCCCTGAAGTTAAGTATAGGTTATTCCAGTTGTTAGGTGTAGTTCAACTTGTAGTGTTTTATGTTGCATGTTGAAGTAATCCTTGTGTGTAAATAAACTATCTTTGAACTTGAACTGACGAACTGGTTGTTTGGTCTTTGATCGATATCTGGTAAAGCCTTGTGGTGGTATCATTTGATACCAGGCGACTCTGAAAAGCAATATTATCATTAATAACTGCCATATCTAGTTAATTTGGCAACATTATTGGTGCGGATTGGCAACATTATTGGTGACGCTGGTGGGATAGTATTCCACTCATTAAAAATAGCAACATTATTGGCGACTCCGCCGGGACTCGAATTAGAAGCGATTTTGTCACTCCGAGAGAACCCACAAACTTTGAAATCCAATTGCGTGAAAGAGAAAAAACCACAAGTGCAAGCCCATATCGACCATATCACCGAATTTCAGAAGTGTGTCCTAACCTGCATGCGTACTAACCCGGATATAAGGTAAACATGTTAGATTTTGCGTTAAACTATCGGGAGTATTGTGAACCGGAAAATCACCGCCTTATTCCCCGAGACCCATATTAACGGTAGGAAAAGAGAAGTTAGAAGCAGAGCAAAAGAGAACTTAGAGTTAGGAAAACAGAGAACTTAACGGTAGGAAAACAGAGATAATAGTAGCAATGGCCGCAAAAGTGATGGAACGCCTAATGAACCCGCAGGAACCCGAGGTTGCAGCAACCAACAGAGCAGAACAGTGCCCCATATGGGAAGAGGAATTGAGGAAGTATTTGAAGGGGAAAGGATGGCCCCTTTGGTCTGAGTTTTGTTCAAATGATGAGTCAGGTCGAGGAAACAGGACAAACCTGGTGGGACAACCTAACCGAGGTACATAAGAAGAATGCAGTGAAAGTTCGTAAGCCGATGGCAATAGTGTCCTGTTTGGCACAGTTGTGAGGCACAGAGGAGGTCGTGAGGATGCTCCGCAGACAGCTAGTTGAGAAAGAGGAGAAGAATGAGGGAACAATAGTGAATGAGAAAAGGTTAATGAGCAATTCTGGGAACAGTTGGCAGCTAAAGATTAAGAGATGGCTGATGTCAAACGGGCACACCAATCTTGTTTAGTTCACCTTAGCAGCTTTCAGACCGAGTACAATAAAGCCTACCAAGATACACAGCGCGCAGTCTTGGTACGAGAAGAGACAGAACAGCAGGTAGCACAGTTCACAAGACAATGTGCAGATTTAAAGGCAGCTTTACGAGCGTTCCATAGCTCCACTACAGAACAAAGACAGAGCACTGTAGGTCACGCGAAATGTAGACGTCAAATAGAGAAGTTGCAGTCACTTCTGTCAGTGCAAAACGGATTCACAGATTCCCTTGGACAAGATTTAGATGAGGAGAATGGCCCCAATTGACAAGAACTAAATGAAACCGCCCAGAGATATGTGGAGAAAACCGAAAATCACAATAGAGCCCCCTAGGCCCCGAAAAGGAAAGCACCCACACCACCGACTGCACAGGCAGCAGACACCCCCATGAATCCAGTCACCACACAACGCAAGTCATCGGATCGGGATGAGCCTGATTTCGTTTGCACCACCCCACGAACCATCACCCAATTGAGAGATGTCTGCACCAAAATTGAACCATTCGAACCCACCGCAGACCCACATAATTTCTTTGAGAGTACACCAGCAAAAGGTTATGTACAGTCCAGACGAAAGGGAGGAAGTTAAGCTTGTAGTCATGAGCCTTGACACGTCCGTTAGCTCAGCTTTACCAGAACCCCAGAATGTAGGCGGAGGAAGCCTACAAGAAATGAAAACGGCTATTTTAGATGTGATCGGGTACAACAAGGGAGACCCCGTGGAAGGTTTGAACCGTTGTTAGCAAAAGAAGGGAGAGCATCCGACTGCATTTGCAGGTCGCTTTTGGATCCATTTTAAAGCAGTATTTGGGAATTTGAACCGCGCACACTTAGATAACGACGACACAACTAAATGGGCCCACACTTTAGTCTCCCACACCACAGACGCAGGTCAAAAGGCTTGTGTAAATTACGACCCCACATACGCCACACATAATGAAGTTTGGGTTTTATATCGACTCTCCAGAGCTTGGGAACAATCCCTCCACAGGAAGGCAGATCAGGAAAAGGCAGAGGCGAATATGCACCCAGTCAGGACTAATCAGGACCCAGCATGGGTAAATGAGGGCAGACATGAAGGACAGCACCCCAGAGCACAGGCACCATGAGGTTGCTGTAATTGTGGACACATGGGACATTACGCCCGTGAACGCAGAAAAAAAACCCCGAACCAGCAACACCACCAACAACCAGATGCCCCATCTAGGAACAATATTAGGCCCATACATAGCATTAGCGCCCGAACAGATAATGCATTAATCAACACCTCAGATTGACAGTGTTTGGACTCTCCAACTTGGGTCTGCGTCACACTCTGGGACAAATCAGCAGACCAGTAGTCACAAGCATAGTCCAGGGACATCCAGTAGAGTTCCTTTCGGACACAGGATGGTCCCGCACCACTTGAAACTCCTCCACAATGTTTCAGCGTGACAAATGGCCCACCACAGACACCATCACCCTTAGTGGATTTATAGGACATGTACAGCAGGGATACATTACAGCCCCTGTAGATATTCAGATCGGAACCATAAACACCAGGCACCCCGTTGTTTTAGTCGACTTGCCCCAAACAGCCGAGCACATTCTAGGAATCGACTTTATGAGCTCCCACAACATTTCCTTTGACCCCGTGAATAGGAGTGTATGGAAAATGGCCAAAACAGCGAGAGCCCCCGCTACACTCACAGTAGGGGACTACGAACATAGGATTTGCTCAGTAGGAGACTATTGGTTTGATCCGCAAACAATTAGTACAGACAAGACAATTAGAGAGGTTCTCAGAAAACATAAAGCATCCTTCATTCAACACAAACACAATTGTGGGAAGATCCCAGGCATGGTCACAATTTCAGGTCCTGATCCCAAGCCCCAGAAGTTTCCCACAGCAAGCCGAGGGTGAGATCTCAAAAGTTATCAATAGCTTACTAGATCAAGGAGTAATTTGGCCCATAACCTCAACAAACAATGCCCAATTTGGCCTGTAAAGAAACCCGACGGTTCATGCAGATTAACCATTGACTACTGAGAGCTCAACAAGGTCACCCCATTAACAGCCCCCACCATTGCCACGAGTCCCGAAACCATGCTCAAGCAGGTAGTACAAGCAAAGTACTTTACAGTGCTGGACATTAGCAATAGCTTCTGGTCCATCCCCTTAGATAAGGTCTGTCAATACAAGTTTGCATTCACATTTCAAGGGCAGCAGTATACGTGGACATGCCTCCCGTAAGGTTTCCACAGCTCCCCCTCCATTTTTCACTGACCATTGGCCAACGGACTTTCCAAATTTTCCCGCCCCGAATGCCTTATTCAGTATGTGGACGACTTACTCCTCCAGACGGACACAAAGGAAGAGCATGTTAAGCTTCTTTCAGAATTGCTAGGCCTCTTACAATCAATTGGATGCACGGTTAACCCGAAAAAAGCCCAGATCCTAAAAGAAAAGGTCCTTTATTTGGGCACCATTATCACCCACTAGAAGAGAGCGATTGAACACAAATGAATTGAGTCAATAGTTAAATTGCCCCAGCCCCACAATGTCACTGCACTCCACTCATTCTTAGGATTAGTTGGATATTATGGGAACCATATAGATGGTTTTGCCACAAAAGCAGCCCCGCTCTCAGAGCTCCTAAAAAAGAACGCCCCATGGGAATGGCTTCCTCAGCACACAGACGCAATCGATGAATTAAAATGCGCCCTCGGCGCAGCCCCCGCTTTGCAAGTTCCAGAACCACACTCTCCCTACGCCATAGAATTGCAACCATCGACCAAAGTCTATCAGCAGTACTCCTACAGGAAAGACAGGACCGATTAGGACCCGTAGCCTATGCCTCATGAATTTTGGATCCTATAGAGCAAGGATTTTCAGCCTGCAAATGGCACTTGCTTGCAGTCTTTTGGGCAGTGCAGTGTTTTGCACACATCACAGGCCTTAACCCAGTAACGATTTTAACCGAGCACACCCCAACGCAGCTATTGTTAAATGGTAGGTTAAAGGACGGTTCAGTCAGCCAGATTAGAGCAGCTTGCTGGACACTGTTGTTATACGGAAGGGACATTACAGTTAAACGTACACAGACCCACACATTTTTAGCAGACAACCTTCAGTATGCAGGAACCCCACATGAGTGCCAGATCATAGCAGCCCAACACCACACAGGACCCTTTATTCCAAAGTCACTGCACTCACGAGCAGGCATCAGAACACAGAATCCCCAAACCACATGCTTTAAAAATGTATGTGGATGGTTCCTCCACCATTGAGAATGGAAAGAGAATAACTGGTTGTGGAATTTATGTGGAAGACGCACAGGGACGCGCATTAGAGGAAATATCTTTAAAATTGCCCGGCCACCTAGGAGCACAAGCAGCCGAACTAGCAGCTATAGCATATGTAGTGCAGCAGTCAGATTCCTTTCCGACCCCAGCGGACATTCATTCGGACAGTTTATATGTCTGCAATAGTTTGACAGAATTCCTGCCCCTGTGGGAATCTCGAGGATTTGTATCCGCTGATGGTAAACCCATACCCTCAGCCCCATTGTTGAAGCATATCCTTAAGACAGCAAAAGACCGCACATATGGCATAATCAAAGTGAGAAGCCATCATCGTTCCTCCCCACCCAGTAACGTAAAGGCAGACGCTTTAGCCAAGTCAGGGTCACGCCACGGTCACTTTTTGCAACCCCCCGAAAGTGAACCGATACACGCAGTCCAGGTTTCTCAGACCAATATCGAGGATCTATCCCAGGCCCAAAAGGCTGACGACACTCTTAAGCAAGTTTTAGACGTTAACTTCCCAGCCCCCTACGACAAATTCAAGGACTCACTGATGGTACAGGATGGTATAGTTTTGAAAAATGGAATTTATGTGGTCCCCACCCAGGACAGAAACCAGACAATTTACCAGTTTCATGACGGACACGGACATCAGGGGATAGACAATACCATTGCCCATTTAAGACCTTTGTGCTGGTGGCCCGATTTAATAGCAGACGTCACGCATTATGTTGAGAATTGTTTAATCTGTGCATGGAACAATCCTGAAAGGTACTCCAAGAAAGGACAATTGAGACACACCCGACTTGTTAATGGCCCATGGACAAATTTGCAACTCGACTACATTGGTCCCCTCCCCCCCTGCAGAAATGGTTTTAAACATGTATTAGTAGTAATCAACACCTTTACAAAATGGGTAGAAGCATTTCCCTCCCGGACAAACACAGCAAAAGCCACAGCTAAGATTTTGACCGAACAGATATTTACACGCTGGGGTCTTCCCCGCAGCATTGAGTCAGACAAAGGTTCCTATTTCACGGGCAGAGTCATGCAAAATGTCCAAACGATTTTTGGAATAAGGCAAAAATTTCACATAGCGTACCACCCCCAATCCAGCGGCATTGTTGAACGAATGAATCGCACCTTGAAAGCGACCATTAGAAAAACGGTGCAACAGCATAACACCACATGGGACACAGTTCTCCCATTCGCTCTTATGTTTATTAGGAACACAATATCCAGTTCCACAGGTTTCACCCCCCACACTCTCATGACCGGACGACCCATGAAAGGAACTGAATATTTATTAGGTCTCGATTTGGCAAGTCCCACAGTCACCGCCCTCACACATGAAAAAACAGTCCAACAAGTCACGGAAAATATTAAAGCAGCACAGCTCGCTGCAGCTGTCCAACTAGGCACTAGGAAAAAGCAGAGTAAGGCCTGCTTTGATAAAACAGTCCATCCCGTAGAGTATACAGTCGGTCAGCAAGTGATAGTTTTCCTGTACAATCCCAGTTCATTCCTTTCCCCTAAATTTGCAGGACCCTACTCCATTTCAGACAAAGTGAACCCCTCTGTGTACAAGATAACGTTCCCCAATGGTAAAGTTACATATTCCCTTGTGCGAATAAGTTAAATGTGTAATAGTTGCATGTTTTATAGTGACCCCGTAGAGATTATAAATGTATGATGTGTTAATAAAACTTAGGTAAATGCTCCAAAACATAGGACAGAGTAGTGTAGAACCTGTCCTTGACCAAGGGTAACCGGCACACCAAGGACAGATGAGGGATCAACAGTGTGATCCACCACGCTTCGCGTTCAGGATCAAGAGGATGGGATGTAGCCATCTCAGATGGCCACCTGCAAAGGACCATGGGAA
This sequence comes from Scyliorhinus torazame, assembly GCF_047496885.1. NCBI lineage: Eukaryota > Metazoa > Chordata > Chondrichthyes > Carcharhiniformes > Scyliorhinidae > Scyliorhinus > Scyliorhinus torazame. The sequence goes on from NC_092709.1 coordinate 272,034,126, forward strand.
TTATGGCCAACTCAGGACTCAGACACACTCAGAGCTTGTGTGTGTATTTGCAACCCAGATAGCTAGAAACCCCCGCTCGTTTGCATTCTAATGGCCAATTTCCCCAAAACAAAAGGACTATACTCAGGTAACCGATACAGATGCAGACTAACTGGCGCCACTCCCTTTGCTAAGAAAACCCAAACAGCCAAGATCAATGACCTCTCAGGATATGCCCAGCCATTAAGGCACCCGCCCCTTTATTGGCCAAAATCGAAGGCAGTGATCGAAGCCTGTCGAATTATTAGGTCCAAAGCTAAGAACCGCCCCAAAAAGCGCGAAATCCCAGAGGGAAAAAAGAGACACAGCCATGTGTTCGGGCTCTCTTGGCTCCGGCCTACGCCTAAAACCAAGTGTAGCATTATGACCAGAAGACAAGTTCAAGGCCAACGATCGCTACCAGATGGATGAGCCCAGCAGAAACGAAGCCACTTCTACCCAGCCACGCAAGATCCGAACAAAGGCCTTGTTCATCTGCAAAGAGCTAGTTGCCCTGAAGTTAAGTATAGGTTATTGTAATTGTTCGGTGTAGTTTAACCTGTTTTATGTTGCATGTCAAAATAATCCTTGTATGGAAATAAACTGTCTTTGAACTTGAACTTACTAACTGGTTGTTTGGTCTTGGATCAATATCCGGTAAAGCCCCGTGGTGGGATCATTTGATACCTGGCGACTCTGAAAAGCAATATTATCATTAATAACTGCCATATCTAGTTAATTTGGCAACATTATTGGTGCCGATTGGCAACATTATTGGTGACGCTGGTGGGATAGTATTCCACTCATTAAAAAGAGCAACAGTACGAGCGGCGCTGGTTATTCGAATAGATGACGGACAGCGTGTACCACAGGAGGCTCCGCCTTCACAAGGGGATGGTGCAGAACTTGTGCCATGTCCTCGCGGACTTGATACCACGTGGAAAAGTAGGACATCCGCTCTCTGTGGCCAGAAAGGTCACCGCAGCCCTGAACTTTTACGCCTCAGGATCCTTCCAGGGATCGAGCAGGGATCTGTGTGGTATCACCAGCCACAGCCCACAGGTACATCCGACAGGTCATGGATGCCCTGTATGCCTGGGCGGAAAACTACAAGCCCAACAGGATGTCCGGGCAGCAGGTTTATCCGCCATCATTTGAGCTGTCACAGGTCCAGGAGGCAGTCGATGATACGTATGTTGCCCTGAGCTCACCGGACGTTCTGGTAGTGCCCTAAATTAACAGAATGAGGTTCCACCCCCTGAATATACAGCTCATGTGCACCCACCACATGAAGATCATGCATGTGTGTACATGCTTCGTGGAGAGCATCCACGACAGCTACATCCTGCGGCATTCGGTCATCCCCGGCCTCTTCGAGAAGCACCCCAAGAGGGGGGGGTTAAGGGGTATCCACCGAGGACCTGGCTAATGACATCAGCATCGAAGCCAGAGACTGAAGCAGAGACCCGGTACAATGAGGCCCATGTGACCACCCGGGCTGTGATTGAGCGGTGCATCGGACTCCTCAAGAAGCGGTTCCGAAGCCTCGACCGCTGTGGTAGGGCACTCCAATACACCCCTGGAGGGGCGCCCACTTTGTGTCCTCCACAACCTGGCACAGCAGCGGGGCGATGAGCTGGAGGTCGAGGGGGAGGAACATGTGACCACTTTCGAGGACAAGGATAATGAGGCAGCGCGGGACCAACAGGGGCTGCAGGACGAGGCCAGAGAGGAACCAAAGGGCCAGCTGGAGGCTGCAGGACAGGCGGCACCGGCAAGGGACTGGCAAGCCCGGAGGACGAGGGAAACCCTCATACCCGCTGATTCACAGAGATTGTGGCCTGGTCTGTCGTTGATACCTTACCCACCCCAGATCCCCATCTCCCACCCTCACAGCGTCTGTGTCACATCACTCCAGGGAGCTGAGACTATGTCAGTGGGTCACTGTCGAGGGGGGGTTGATGATAACCCGTGGAGAGCTGAGACCCATCACCTGCATGTGGTGTGCCCGGGGGGGAGGGACGAGGGGGGGGGGGGGGGGGGGGGGGGGGAGGGACGCAGGAGAAGATGCCTGGGGAGATGGGTTCTGATGTGGGCCCACATTGCGGAAGAAAGTGACAGAGACGTCATACTGGTTGTGTTCAAGAGTGTTTATTGTGTTTTACAATCCCCCCACTCTTCCGACAGTGCAGCCCCCCCTCCCCTCCCCCCCATCACCACCCCTCTGGCTGCCTCCCCCCCACTCTTTCCTCCCCACCACCGGTGCCCTCAGTGACCCTCGATGAGCTTGCCCGTCCTAGCTCTCCTGTTACGTCTCGGTGTTTCCCCAGGATGCACATCTGAGGTGGAGGCAGCAGACTGCTTTCCTCGTCCGCTGGCCTTTGATGCCCCTGGCGGGTGTCGGTCTGGGGGTTCAGGGGCTGAAGGGCCCCAGCACACTTGTCGGCGGCACACTTTCAGCTGTGCCGCTCTGTTCTGGGTGTTGACTGTGAGACGCAGCCTCATCAGAAGGGTGGAACTTGGGGGGATGGTGGCCACTGCCGTCACATCCATGGGAAGGGTTCGGGTTGGCACCCAGCGCTCCCTCCTCCTGGCCGGTGCCCATAGGGCCCTGCGGTTCACCTTGGGACGGAGGGGAAACTCGTTCGAGCCCCAACTGCCCCTGCATCATCTGGCTCTGCCAGCCTTGTCGGCTCCCCATAGACTGCACAATCGTGTCAATGCCCTCGGCGTTGCTCCTCAGTGACTGGGACATGCTCTGCTGTGCCTCGGCAATGCCCAGCTGCGACAGGGACAATCTCTGCAGTGCTTTGGCCATGCCCATGTGAGAGTGGGACATGCCCCACAGCACCGCATCAAGGTCAGCCTGGTACTGGGTGACACCCCCCAGCGAGTCGTGGGCCTACATTGCAGAAGAAAGTGACAGAGGCGTCACACTGGTTGTGCTCAAGAGTGTTTATTGTGTTTTACAATTCCCCACTCTAGTGCAGCCCCCCCTCCCCCGACCCCCTCTCACTACCCCCCTGTCTGCACCCCCCCACTCTTTCCTCCCCTCCCCCAGTGCCCTCAGTGACCCTCGATGTGCTTTCCCGTCTGTGGCCTGCCGAGACCGTCAGCCATGGCCGTCATCGACTGCGCGATGCCTTGGACACCTTCTCTGATGCTGCCGACATCATGCACCAGGCTCTCCACTACGGTCGCTACCCTAGCAGTGTTGGCCTTGGTACCACACATTGCCGGTGATATCTCTTGCACCCGTAGCCTCTGGGACTCCTTCAATCAGTTGTGGATCTGCTGGAGTGTTGCTCCATCAAATCCGGGAATACCTTTTCCATTGGCTCAGCATCAGGCTGGGACCCAGCTGGGTCCTGGCATCTAGCAGACCTCTGACTGCTGCCTCGCCTGGGCTTTCCTGCCTCCACCTGATGTACATCAGCAGCTGTGTGGCGCTCACTAGATTGTGCCCCAGAAGCCTGACCACTAACGTTTCCCACCAATGTGCATGTATCTGCAATGGTGGCTGGTGAGGATGACTTGGGACAGAGGGCAGCAGTTCCCGCTCGCTACCACACTTAGAAACCTTTTCACAGAATCACGCCCATTATCATTTTTGAATATGTGCATCACATTGACCTGTATGTAATCTACTGTTTTCTTACCAATGTTCAGTGATTCCCTCACAAAATCTTCACCTGATCACCTTCAACAGTTTGGCCAAACTGCCATCTATACCTGGCTGTTGTGTGTGGTCTTCTGTATCTTATGAAGGAATCCTCCAAATACCTCGACTTGTCCAAACCAGAATCTTTATTGCGTCTCGTGTGGTCAAATAGCAATACAGAGCACGTTATCATAGAGTCTGCTTATTTCTCCTCTTGATTCTTTGCATTGTTTTACAAAATGCCCAATACAGCCGCACCTGGAACAGATTTTTCCACAGGCTGGACATTGGCATGCCGAGTGCCACACGTTTGGTACAAGATGGCGGCAGCAGCTCCTGTCAGCCACTTAAAATGGCTGTCTGCATTGAGACCACCTTTCTTCATGACATGCGTCACAGCACTAATGGCACTGGCTTCTTCTTCCAAGTTGGCGCTGTGGTAAACACTGTCGTGTTGGGTGTTCCGATATACAAACGAACCAACACGGTTGTAGATGGTACAACTCTGTTTTATTATTCTGTATAATAACAACTGTTAACTTCTGGCCGTGGTTCGTACTTCACCAGTTAACCTGTGGACCCAGCCCTAGCACTATCTTAGAGAGGCACTCAGCATATGGTCTATGTCTGAGTGGCAAGCTGTGAGCCCTGTGCTCTGAGCTATCTCCTGGTGGAATGAGCGGGAACTGTGGTGTTCCCTGTTTTATGGTGCGTGTGCTCTCATTGGTGGTTGGCTGTGATGTTGCGTGTGTGTTGATTGGCCCGTCGACCTGTCCATCAGTGTGTGTGTGTGATTGCACCATGATATGTTAATATGGATATCATGACAAACACCACTGGTCATACACTACATGTATTACGGTACTGCCACTGTACTACAGTTAATACAGTAAATCCCAGCCTGCTGGTTCCTCCTAGCGGGCGCTGTATAAAAGTGTGCACTCTCCTGCGCTGCCTCCATTCAAGAGGCTTAACATCTAGTGCAATAAAGCTTCAATAGTTTCACCATTTCGTCTCGTGGTCATTGATGGTACATCAATTTATTGCACTAGAATTTTAAAGATGAACGTCTTAATCAAGCCGGATCGCCTGGAGCTGAACGCTCATGCAGCCGACACCACAGCTACCTTTGAGCACTGGCTAGCCTGCTTTGAAGGATATCTCAGAGCATCCACAGAATCCCTCTCAGACCCGCAGAAGCTCCAGATCCTCTAACCACGGGTGAGCCCACAAGTTTTCCCCCTCATTCGGGATGCACCCACTTACACGGAAGCGAAGGCATCACTAAACGGACAGTACACCAAGACTGTGAATCAGGTGTTCGCCAGGCACCTCCTGGCCACGAGATGACAACTCCCGGGGGAGTCTCAGGACGATTTCCTGCGTGCCTTGCGGATGCTTGGTAGAAACTGTAATCGCCAGGCAGTGTCGGCAGTCCAACACACAGAACTGCTCATCAGAAATGCCTATGTCACGGGCATTAAGTCCAATTATATTCGCCAGCGATTATTGGAAGGGGGTACGCTCGGCCTTACAGAGACTGTACAGCTCGCTAACTCCCTAGAAGTGGCCTGCCGCAACCTAGAGTCCTACACCCCCGATCCCGCAGCATCCTCGTGAGTGTCATGGGCCCCATTATCATAGAATTTACAGTGCAGTGCAGCGCATTATCATCCGACCCGGGTACGCCGCAAGCCTGCGCTGCGCGGCAGCCAGCTAACTCTGGAGGCCCCAAATGCTATTTTTGTGGCCAGAACAAGCACCCCAGACAACGCTGCCCAGCGCAGAGCGCAACTGGCAACGGGTGTGGCAAGAAGGGCCGCTTTGTCTCCGTTTTTCCAGGCCCAATCAATCGCTGCCGTTTCCCGACCCAGCATCGCTACACCCCACACGTGCGATCCAGGGGTGCCGCCGTCTTCGCCGCCGCCCGCCACATGAGGCCCATGGGCGCTGCCATTTTGGATGTCGTCCGCCATGTCGTGGACGCCACCATCTTCGGCACCTCTGTAGGGGCTGTTTAGCACAGGGCTAAATCGCTGGCTTTGAAAGCAGACCAAGGCAGGCCAGTAGCACGGTTCAATTCCCGTACCAGCCTCCTCGAACAGGCGCTGGAATGTGGCGACTAGGGGATTTTCACAGTAACTTCATTTGAAGCCTACTTGTGACAATAAGCGATTTTCATTTCATTTCATTTCACCATCTTGGACCGCGCCTCAGGACCCCTGCTTGCCTGGCCGTTCACGGGCCGCCGATACCTCTAGTACCGCCGATAAGCCCAACAACTCCCAACATCGTCCGCAGCTCGCCTCCATCACCCTCGATCAGTCTCGGCCCCGCAACCTCGTCACCGCTACGACGACTGGACGGATCAACGGGTACGAGACGACCTGCCTCTTGAACTCCGGGAGCACGGAGAGTTTCACCCACCCTGCTACGGTAAGGCGCTGCTCCCTCCCGGTCCTCCCCGTCACCCAGAAAATCACCATTCCGTACAAATCCGGGGGTACTGTGCGCGGCCCTCTCTGTACAGGGCATAGAGTACAGAAACTTCAGGCTCTACATCCTCCCCCACCTCTGCGCTCCTCTGCTACTAGGTCTCAATTTTCAGTGCCACCTCCGGAGCCTTACTCTGAGGTTCGGCAGACCCCTGCCCCCCCTCACCATCTGTGGCCTCACGACCCTTAAGGTCGATCCGCCCTCACTTTTCGCAAACCTCACCCCGGACTGTTATCCCGTCGCCATGAGGAGCAGACGGTACAGTGCACAGGACAGGACCTTTATCAGGTCGGAAGTCCAACGGCTTGTGCGGGAGGGGGTCATTGAGGCCAGTAACAGCCCCTGGAGAGCTCAAGTGGTAGTAGTTAAGACTGGGGAGAAACACCGGATGGTCATCGACTACAGTCAGACCCTCAACTGGTACATGCAGCTCGATGCGTACCCCCTCCCCCGCATATCTGACATGGCTAATCAGATTGCGCAGTATCGAGTCTTCTCCACAGTTGACTTGAAGTCCGCCTATCACCTGCTCCCCATCCGCCCGGAGGACTGCTAATACACTGCATTCGAAGCAGATGGCCGCCTCTATCATTTCCTTAGAGTTCCCTTCGGCGTCACCAATGGGGTCTCGGTCTTCCAGCGAGAGATGGACCGAATGGTTGACCAGTATGGGTTGCGGGCCACGTTCCCGTACCTGGATAATGTCACCATCTGCGGCCACGACAAGCAGGACCACAACGCGAATCTCCAGAAATTCCTCCACACCGCCAAACAGCTTAACCTCCAATAAGGAGAAATGCATCTTCCGCACAACCCGCTTAGCCATTCTTGGCTACGTTGTGGGGAATGGAGTTCTAGGGCCCGATCCCGACCACATGCGCCCCCTCATGGAACTCCCCCTCCCCCACTGCCCTGAAACGAGGCCTGGGGTTTTTCTCTTATTACGCCAAAGCCACGATGCACGCGGCCGATGAGTTCCTCCCCTTTCAGGCGGAGAGCGATGCATCGGACGTGGCTCTGCCACCCTCAAACAGGCGGGCAAACCCGTGGCTTTCTTCTCCCGCACTCTTCATGCCTCCAAAATTCGGCACTCCTCTGGCGAAAAGGAGGCCCGAGCCATTGTGGAAGCTGTGCGACATTGGCGGCATTATCTGGCCCGCAGGAGATTCACTCTCCTCACTGACCAACGGTCGGTTGCCTTCATGTTTAGCAACACACAGCGGGGCAAGATCAAGAACGACAAGATCTTGAGGTGGAGGATTGAACTCTCCACCTATAGCTACGATATCTTGTATAGCCTGGGGAAGCTCAATGAGCCCCCAGATGCCCTATCCCGTGGTACATATGCCAGCGCACAAGTGGACCAACTCTGGGCTCTCCACAATGACCTCTGCCACCCGGGGGTCACCCGGTTCTTCCACTTTATCAAGGCCCGCAACCTGCCCTACTCCATCGAGGAGGTCAGGACTGGGACCAGGGACTGCCAGGTTTGCGTGGAGTGCAAACCACACTTCTATCGGCCAGACAGAGCGCATCTGGTGAAGGCCTCCCGCCCCTTGGAGTGCCTCAGCATGGAACTCAAAGGGCCCCTCCCCTCCACTGACCGCAACGTGTACTTTCTCAATATCATTGATGAGTAGTCCCGTTTCCCTTTCGCCATCGCATTCCCTGACATGACATCTGCCACGGTCATCAAGTCTCTACACAGCATCTTCACCTTGTTCGGTTTCCCCACCTACATCCATAGCGATCGGGGATCCTCCTTCATGAGTGATGAGCTGCGTCAGTTCCTGCTCAGCAAGGGCATCGCCTCAAGCAGGACGACCAGCTACAACCCCCGGGGAAACGGACAGGTGGAGAGGGAGAACGTGACGGTCTGGAAGGCCGTCCTGCTGGCCCTTCGGTCTAGGAATCTCCCGCTCTCTTGCTGACAGGAGGTCCTCCCTGATGCGCTCCACTCTATCCGGTCACTCCTGTGCACTGCTACTAATGAGACCCCTCACGAACACGTGTTTGCCTTCCCTAGGAAGTCCACCTCCGTGGTCTCGCTCCCAACCTGGCTGACAGTTCCTGGCCCGTCCTCCTCCGGAAGCATGCGAGGAGCCACAAATCTTATCCCCTTGTCGAAAAAGTCCTCCTCCTCCTTGCGAACCCACAGTATGCCTACGTGGCACACCATGATGGGCGACAGGACACAGTCTCTCTCGGGGACCTGGCACCCGCTGGTTCCCCATCCACAACCACCACCACCCCCGACCTGGTACCATCCCCTTCCCCTCCGGTTGCCTCCCCCGCCCCTGCGCCGTTCACCCTCCCACCTGCGACCCTCACCGCAACCCCCACCCCAGCAGCATCCGGATCCACTACTGGGTGAAGAAGGAGAGGACAACACGCTCCCAGAGTCGCAGGTACCCACATCGGCGCCCACACCACAACCAGGACTGAGGCGATCGCGGCAGAGGGTCAAAGCCCCCCAACAGACTCAACCTGTAATGTTGCTTTCACCCGCACTGGACTCTTTTTTTAAACAGGGGGTGAATGTGGTAAACACCACTGGTCATACACCACGTGTATTACTGTACTGCCACTGTACTACAGTTAATACAGTAAAACACAGCCTGCTGGCTCCACCCAGCAGGCGCTGTATAAAAGTGTGTACTCTCCTGCGCTGCCTCGATTCTGGTTCCAGCTGCAGGAGGCTTAACAGCTAGTGCAATAAAGTCACAATAGTTTCACCATTTCGTCTCGTGGTCATTGATGGTACATTAGGCGGCAAAATCTTTTAAGCAAAGTGCGCCTATTCTCTGCGCAGCTATCTCATTTGCCTGACAAATTTTCACTGCCTTTTCCAGCACCAAATCTTCTTCCCGCAATAATATTGCCCAAAGCTTATCATCAGCTACACAAAAGATAATTTGGTTGCGGATTAACGAAGATTTCAGGTTGCTGAAGTTGCATGATTAGGCCTTCAGCCTCAGGTCTGTGACAAAACTGTCAAATGATTTGCCAGGTTTTTGGGTTCGCATATGGAACATGTAGCACTCAAACGTTTTGTTCTTCTAGGGGAACAATGTTTATTAAAGTGCTTCATCACTTCATCAAATTTCTTGTGGTCCTCCTCATTATCAAACACAAACGACTTATACAGTTCAAGCCCTTGTGGACCTGCCACTGTTAGCAGCAATGCAATTTGCCTTTCATCAGGCTGGGCCTGTAGGCCCAGGGCCGAAACATAGAGTTTGAACTGCTGTTTGAAGAGCCGCCAGTTCTAATCTTCATTACCGGATATCTGAAGCTGGTCAGCGGCCCTCAGTCCATCCATCTCAAGCATTTTCTTGCGCATTGGGTCGCCTCAGGCTGCAGTTCACCAGACCTGTCTTCCAGCCGAATGCCTAATGTTGTCACTGCGTCGTTATCTTTAAATCTTCAACACCCGTGGTACCATGTTGTGTTTGATCTTCTGTACCTTACGAAGGAATCCACTAAACACCTCGACTTGTTCAAACCAGAATCTTTAGCGAGTCTCATGTTGTAAGATAGCAATATGTTACAGAGCACGTTTGTGATGAACGGTTACTGCCTTATCATCATGTAAGGTGATGTCCCCTTTAAGACCGGGCTTGGACCCTGGGGACTCCGCCTCTGGCTCCGCCCATCTGGGAGCCATACATAAAGGGCTGCCTCATGGTCTGTATAGCAGTCAGCACTCGTCTCTAGCTGTAGCATAGTTATTAGTCTAATAAAGCCTTCTTTACAGTTTAATTTCTAAGCATCATTATTGAGGGTACCTCAATTTATTAGACTAAACTAGATTCAGGATGGACGCAGGCCTAAAACCAGAGAAGCTCAATCTGGAAGCACGAACGCCGGAGGCAAAGGAAATTTTTAAATACTGGCTGCGATGCTTCGAGGCCTACCTGGACTCCGCAGAGATTCCCATCCTGGGGCCACGCAAGCTGCGTCTACTCCACGCCCGGGTGAGTCACAGAATCTCCGCCACGCTTGAAAAAGCGACAACTTATGAGGAAGCGATTGAGTTGCTCCGCAAGATGTTTGTCAAACCCATCAATGAGGTGCACGCCCGGCATCTGCTCTCTTCCTGCCGGCAGCACTCGGGGGAATCGCTCGACGAGTTTGTTGAAAAACTCACCGCGCTTGTCAGGGACTGTGACCATCAGGATGTGACAGGGGAAGTCCACATGAACCTGCACATCAGGGATGCTTTCGTGTCCGGAATCCGCTCGACCTACATCCGGCAGCGGCTGCTCAAAAATGGGGCAGAAGACCTCCAGGAGACGCTAACGCTCGCCTCCTCACTGGAGGTGGCCTGACGTAACTTGGGTACGTACCCCGCGGACTCTGCCAGCCCCCCCCGGACTTCCTCAGACTCACCCGTATTACAGGCCTGCGCCACGCGGCGACCCGCTCACCATGGGGGCACACCTTGCTACTTCTGCGGGCAGGGCCAGCATCCACGCCCACGCTGCCCAGCCCGCTCCGCGACCTGCAGCGACTGCGGGAAGAAGGGGCATTTTGCGAGGGTCTGCCTGGCCAGACCCAGGGGCCAGAAAAACAAAGAACAGCCGGCCCGAAAATCAGGCTCTCAGGCCTGCAGGCCTCGCAATGCTGCTGCGCACCGACCCGACACGCCCTCTTCTGACGCGTCATCAGCCTCGTGCGAATCATGGGAGCGGCCATCTTGTTGGCGGCCATCTTCTCGACCTGACACGCGCAGCCGACGGCGGCGGCCGTTTACGAGTCCGATTCGGCTGACGACTCCGACTACCCGCGACTGGGTGCGATCACCCTCGATCAAACTCGGCCAAAACACCTGCAGAACTCCATGATGCAGGTCCAGGTCAACGGGCACGACACTGCATGCCTCTTCGACTCCGGGAGCACGGAGAGCTTTATCCACCCTGAAACGGTAAGGCGCTGCTCCCTACGCACCCATCACGCATCCCAAACCATGGCCCTCGCATCTGGGTCCCACTCAGTACAAATCACGGGGTACTGTATTGCGGATCTCTCGATCCAGGGTGCCAAATACACCCGTTTCAAATTTTATATCCTCCCTCACCTCTGTGCCCCCCTGCTGCTCGGACTGGATTTCCAGTGCAGCCACCGAAGCCTGACACTGAAGTTCGGCGGACCCTTGCCCCCCCTCACAGTGTGCTGCCTTGCGACACTGAAAGTCACCCCCCCCTCGCTATTTGCTAACCTCACTCCTGACTGTAAGCCCGTCGCCACCAGGAGCCGGCGCTACAGTGCCCAAGATATGGCTTTTATCAAGTCAGAGGTCCAGCGTTTACTGGGAGAGGGGGTCATCGAGGCTAGCAACAGCCCTTGGAGAGCGCAAGTGGTGGTAGTCCGGTCCGGGGAGAAGAAACGGATGGTCGTGGATTATAGCCAGACCATAAACCGATTCACGCAGCTTGATGCGTACCCCCTTCCTCGCATCGCGGAAATGGTAAATCGAATCGCCCAATACCGAGTCTTTTCCACGGTCGACCTCAAATCTGCCTACCACCAGCTCCCCATCCGACCAAAAGACCGCCCCTATACTGCCTTCGAAGCAGCCGGCCGGCTCTTCCACTTCCTCAGGGTCCCCTTTGGTGTCACAAATGGGGTCTCCGTCTTTCAAAGGGCGATGGACCAAATGGTGGACCAGTACGGTTTGCGGGCTACATACCCGTACTTGGACAATGTCACCATCTGCGGCCATGATCAGCAGGACCATGACGCTAACCTCAAAAAGTTCCTCCAGACCGCCCGAGCCCTTAACCTGACCTATAACGAGGGCAAATGCGTTTTCCACACCACCCGGCTGGCCATCCTCGGCTATGTCATGGAAGACGGGGTCCTCGGTCCCGACCCCGACCGCATGCGCCCCCTTAAGGAACTCCCTCTCCCCCGCAGCCTCAAGGCCCTCAAACGCTGCTTGGGGCTTTTCTCCTATTACGCCCAGTGGGTCCCCAAGTATGCGGACAAAGCCCGCCCACTCCTAAAGACCACCATTTTTCCCCTCTCGGCTGAGGCTCAATTGGCCTTCAACCGCATCAAGGCCGACATCATCAAGGCCGCCATGCACGCGGTGGACGAAACCATCCCTTTCCAGGTAGAGAGCGATGCATCAGACATCGCCCTGGCTGCTACCCTCAATCAAGGAGGCAGACCAGTAGCGATCTTCTCCCGAACCCTCACCGCCTCCGAAGTTCGACACTCTGCATTCGAAAAGGAGGCACAAGCCATTGTGGAGGCTGTGCGACGCTGGAGACACTACCTAGCCGGTAGGAGGTTTACCCTCGTCACCGACCAACGGTCGATCGCCTATATGTTCGATAACACGCAACGGGGCAAAATAAAAAACAATACAATTTTGAGGTGGAGGATCGAACTCTCCACCTACTTGTACGATATCAAGTATCGTCCAGGGGAGCTCAACGAGCCCCCAGATGCCCTGTCCCGCGGCACATGCGCCAACGTGCAGGAGGACCGCCTGCAAGCCATCCACAATTACCTCTGCCACCCGGGGGTTACCCGGCTCGTCCATTTCATCAAGTCCCGCAACCTACCTTACTCAACCAAGGAGGTCAAGGCCATGGTCAGGGCCTGCCAGGTCTGTGCGGAGTGCAAACCGCACTTCTATCGGCCGGACAAGGTTCGGCTTATGAAGGCCTCGGGCCCCTTTGAGCGACTGAGCGTGGACTTCAAGGGACCCCTCCCGTCCACCAACCGTTATGCCTATTTCCTCACCGTGATCGATGAGTTCTCCCGTTTCCCATTCGCCATTCCCTGCACCGACATGACCTCAGCCACGGTGATTAAGGCACTGCACAGCATCTTCACCCTGTTCGGTTTCCACTTATACCCACAGCGACCGGGGTACATCGTTCATGAGCGATGAACTGCGTCAGTATCTGCTCAGCAAAGGCATCGCCTCGAGCAGAACGACCAGTTATAACCCACGGGGAAACGGGCAGGTGGAGAGGGAGAACGCGACCGTGTGGAAGGCTGTCCTTCTGGCCCTGCGGTCGAGAAATCTCCCAACCACCCGCTGGCAGGAGGTCCTACCCGATGCCCTACACTCCATTAGGTCACTCCTCTGCACGGCCACGAATAAGACCCCTCACGACCGATTGTTTCTCTTCCCCAGGAAGTCTACCTCCGGGGTCTCGCTTCCACCTTGGCTGATGGCTCCGGGACCTGTTCTTCTCCGGAGGCACGCGAGGAGCCATAAAACGGACCCCCTAGTTGAAAAGGTCCGACTGCTCCACGCCAACCCCAGTTACGCCTACGTGGAGTACTCTGACGGCAGGCAAGATACGGTTTCCCTCCGGGATCTGGCGCCCGCTGGATCCTCCACCACAGACGCCCCTTCCCACGCCGCTCCCCTGCAGGACCCGTCGCCCCCTACAACACACCCCCTTCCGGCCCTACCACCCGTTGGTGAGCTCCTACTGTGCCCCCCTTTACACACCCCGCCGGCGCCGGCTCCGCTACCCCCGGCCCTGCCTAGTTCCTCTGCCCCAACCCGGACCGAAGCTCCGACCACTGTGCTCCCGGATGTGCCCTCAACCGGGACGTCCGTGCCCACCGCACCACCACCCGAATTGAGGAGGTCGAGGAGGACGATCCGGCCACCGAGATGGATGGACCTATGATGGCACTTCACCCCCGCCGGACTCCTTTTTAAACAGGGGGTGAATGTGATGAACGGTTACTGCCTTATCATCATGTAAGGTGATGTCCCCTTTAAGACCTGGCTTGGAACCCTGGGGACTCCGCCTCTGGCTCCGCCCATCTTGGAGCCATACATAAAGGGCTGCCTCATGGTCTGTATAGCAGTCAGCACTCGTCTCTAGCTGTAGCATAGTTATTAGTCTAATAAAGCCTTCTTTACAGTTTAATCTCTAAGCATCATTATTGAGGGTACCTCAACGTTATCATTGAGTGTGCTTATTAGTCCTCTGGAATTTTCACCTAGCACCGACCATTCACTTGTATGTCTTATTACCTTCTCAATCTTCTTCTGAAGATGGTTGGATGTGTCTCTCCTTATATGGGAGTCACTGATCACACGACCTTAGTCTTGAGATGGCATGGTGTGTCTATACCACCACCTGCTGGTTGGAGGTCACAAACCATTCATATATGATGCCGCCCGTAGGCATCTCACCACACTGGCATTTACTGTATTGAGCTCTTTTAGCTTAACTGGAACTGCTATCTCACGTATTAGGAAGTCTTGAATTTGCTTAGGCTATCTCTGCTGGGGGGAACATGCTGCTCATGTCTTGCATTGTGAGTCTTTGGAGGAAGAAATCATGCAAAATTTTCGTCATATTTTCTTATCCTTGGTTTCAAGCCTGTCTGCATCCTTTATTGTTCTATCATTTCTCATAAGGCACTACGCTGTCGTAGGACGGAGTTTCTTTGCTGTTGTGCTCAGTCTCTGCAGCTTTACACTTTTCTAGATTTCCCTTGGCCCTTCTGATCACCCTTGTTTCTTAATTTTGTTATATTCATCCTATTGAGTCTCTTCTGCTCTCTCTCTGTAGGATTTGGAGAGGTTGTTTTCCTGTCATTGTTAATCCATTTAGTGTTACATTTGTTTAGGCTGAGCTGGTTGATTTTCAGCATGTGTTTATCCTGCGTACTCAGCATTATACTTCAGAGAATCCGTAAAAGGGCAGCCAGCAACTTGCAGGTAGATCAATTTAATGAATTCTTCAGTGCAACGGCACTGCTCTATATGAGGAATGGCAATTTGGCTGCTGTTTCTGACACCGGCCACAAGCATAAAATGATATGGCCACGCAATGCTGCCTCATGTCTTTAATGGGGCAAATCAACAGTTTTCTACCCTGTATTGAGGCACTGAAATAGACCAGTGCATATAAATTGAAGTGATTAAGAAAAACACTCAGGTTCAATGGAGAAAGAGCTGGAGACCTGATTTACAATGGAACCGGGCAGGGAGTAAAACTGATTGTGCTCGCCTGGACTTTCCAACTCATACTGGTATTCCTGTGCAAACAAAGTGCTGCTAATCATGAACCTGGGCAGGGGTGTGTTGGAGTAGACCAGTGCATATAGACATCCCTGCAGCTTCCCAAAATTTGTCTGGGCTGTACATTGACTCTTCTATCTGCTCATATAAAATGCGTATTTAAATTGCCCAGTGACTGAGTTGCATACAATCGTCATAATTTTCCATCAATTCACGAAGGATTTTGTGGACTTTTTTTTTTCTTGCCGCTTAGTTCCTCGGGAGGCTTTGGTGCAGCTTTTTTTTATATCCTAAAAGTTACAATAGTGTCACAATGCATATCACCATGGAAATGCACTTATGTTTTGGTGATTCCTTGCTCTGCTTTCCCCAATGGCAAATAGAGCTGACAGGAAAATCAGCCAGGAAACTGTGGGCATGCAACCAATGATTTCTCATCCATTGGCTTGTTAACCTCATCTGTCCGCTCTGCTCCACGACAGAGCTGAAAGGCTAGTTCTATGAGGAGCTTGACACTGCTAGCAGCAGAATCCAGAAGTCAGAACATCTTTACTTATTGGGGCATTTTAATACAAGATATTAACCATGAGGCAGAGCCCTCTTGCTTTGGACATCATGGTTTGTGGAAGATAGATGAGAACAGGGACTATTTGGGTTTTGCTGCTACCGCAAGCTTTGTGTAACTAACACCTTTCAATACAAACCAAGTCCTTTACACAGGGACACACATAGCTCCACTTGTAAGAAGAATTGTATCTGCAGGGGTTTGGTTGACAACAACTGAGCCATAATCTCCACACTGAGCTGCAGCCAGATTCCACTGCAGGTGTAGTATTTGACAGTGGTGGTCACGATCATAAATAACCTTAACGTTTACCTTTTTGCAGGCACAACATCAGTGATGCGTCTAAAAAGGTAATAATAATTTTTTTTAAAGCAAGTGACCAGTGCTCTGCTGGAGAAAATCTTTTCTTCGGATTCCCCATTAAAAAATCAAATTAACCTGACAAGGCTACGAAATTCATGACAAGGATGCAATGCTTGATGTAGCAGACAGCATAGTCAAAGACCCCTCCCACCCGGGTTATCCTCTCTTCCAAACTCTTCCAACGGGCTGGAGATACAAAAGTCTGAGAACACGCACTAACAGGTTCAAAAACAGCTTCTTCCCCCCGTTATCATTATCTACATGGATAGGACAGGAATATACAGCTTCCTTGTAACCATTTGTATTATGACTACACAAGCCAATGCATATTTATCAAGCAGCTGTCATGATAACTTGATATGAAGGCAACCAACTGCTTGCTTCAATATTAGACCCTAAAGTGCAAGTGTAAAGGGTGGTTCCTATCCAATACATGTGATTTTGCTGTAATCATGGCTCGTGATGCCTCTGTGGTATCCCAGGGGCACCAGCTGAACATATGTGTAGTGAGGTACAAACAATTACTTGGGCACTTATTGAAATGTTGAAACAGTATTTCCAATGACTGAACCAATCAGGAATATTCCTGCACTGCAGCACTGCAAATGTTTCAAGGTGTGTTCAAAGCAAAATATTGGAGATGCTGGAAATCTGAAATGTAAACAGAAAATGCCAGACAGAAACTCAGCTGGTCTGGCAATATCCATGGAAAGAGAACAGAGTTAAGATTTCAAGACAAATAACCTCTTTCTGATCCGAAGAAGAGTTATTTGATTCAAAACATTAACTCTGTTGCTCTCTACAGGTGCTGCGAGACCTGCTGAGTTTTTCCAGCACTGAGTTTTTGTTTTATGGTATGTTGCTCTCGACTGTCTTTTCAAAAGAGGCATCATAATGGAGGCCTCAAGCATTGAAGTATCCACAGGACCATGAAAAGGACCAGGAAGAGCCTGATAAGACTGCAGGGCAGAATTCAACACTGACAGCAAGAGCACTTGTTAATGTAGCCATTGCATGAAGTACTCTGTCTACATCTTCCAAAATTCGCCACAAATACAATTTCACTTCGAGGGCATTAAATCTTCCAGGCAATTATCACATTTATGCCACCAGATGGAATGAATGTACTTGCAAATCTTAGCAGGAATGCTCTGCAAAGAGCTTCGGTGCAACTAGATTTTTATTGTGATGTTACGTGTGGTTGTGAAAACAAAGCCATAACTCTGACCATGCTCCTCTTTGGGCAGCGGATGCTCTTAACAATTGCCTTCCATTTCGTTGCTATTTCAGGAGCAACGGTGGTCCAGTGTTTCTGTTATGCATTTTGTTGTGCAGAATTTCTTTTGTGTTTGAACATAAGCAGCGGATACCCCATGTCAGAGACTAAGCCTTGACGCCAGGACTGAACCGGTGGTGTTCTACGATAGGAAAATTGGCGCCATTCCCAGAGCAATTCATCAACTGTTAAAGGGCTGGCACCGGCACCACGTGGAACTCGATCGATTCCAATGAAAATGTGTCTGATTCGCCGGAGTCAGGATTGACACTCGAGAGGCTGACAAGCTGCAGCCGCATATAAGCACTCCACTCCCCATACTCACCATCCCAGCCAACACGATGACAGCAAGGAGAGCGCCACCCCGTTTATCTGACACGGATCTGGAGACACTGCGTGCGCCTTGGAGGAGAAGCGGCCCACCCTGTAGCCCGAGGTGGGGAGGAGGTTGCCACCCACCGCCGTGCACCGTACTTGGGTGTAGGCGGGAGATGCCGTGAGCGCCGTGGGCAACACTGCCAGTGTAATGATATACACCATGATGTGGAGATGCCGGCGTTGGACTGGGGTGAGCACAGTAAGAAGTCTTTCAACACCAGGTTAAAGTCCAACAGGTTTGTTTCAAACACTAGCTTTCGGAGCATTGCTCCTTCCTCAGGTGAATGAAGAGGTATGTTCCAGAAACATATATATAGACAAATTCAAAGATGCAAGACAATGCTTAGAATGCGAGCATTTGCAGTTAATTAAGTGTTTGCAGATCCAGAGGTAGGGGTAACCCCAGGTTAAAGAGGTGTGAATTGTCTCAAGCCAGGACAGTTGGGAGGATTTCGCAAGCCCAGGCCAGATGGTGGGGAGCATACCATAATATAGACCAGTATATCATGGTGCAGACACACACACTGATGGACACACAGCAAGACCAATCAACACAACCAACACCGCAGCCAATCACCAGTTAGAGCACACTCACTATAAAGACAGAGGGCATCAGTTTTCCCGCTCATTCGGGATGCAGCCTCTCAGAAGTTCAGAGCTTACAGCTTACAGCACAGATCTTCACCATGTGCTGAGTGCATAGACTGGTTAGGATAGGCATAGGTCTTTAGTTTAATCTAACATCGTGTTAGCCCACAGTGAAGGTATGTTCAACAGTTTCTAGCTTAATAAAATAGTGTTGTTCTATTTTAAGTGTTGGTAGCTTGTATGTGTTCCACGGATCCAAAGCACCCAACACATCATGGTACCAGTAGTTGAGGGATGTTAGAACTTCTTAGATCTACCTGCAAGTGATCTGCCTTCCACCAGCATACAGCCATCCTGCAAAATGGACAGCGTCCGCCCGCCGCCGCCGCTCCACATCACCGGTAACCTAGGGGCTAACTGGAAGATATTCAAACAACGCTTCAGGCTCTACCTTGAAGCCACAGACTGGGAAGCTGCCTCAGACACCAGGAAGATCGTTCTCTTCATATCCACGACCGGGGACCATGCCATCCACATTTTCAATTCTCTCACCTTTGCTGATGGTGAAGATAAATCAAAATTCAAGACGGTCCTCCTTAAGTTTGACAGTCACTGCAGCGTAGAGGTGAATGAAAGTTCCGAGTGCTATGTGTTCCAACAGCGTTTGCAGGGTAAGGATGAACCTTTCCAGTCCTTTCTCATCCACCTCCGCATCCTTGCGCAGTCCTGTAATTACGGGTCCACCTCCGACTCCATGATACGCGACCAGATCATTTTCGGTGTTCAGTCAGACCCCCTATGCTCCTCAAGGTAAAGCAGCTCACCCTAGCGATTGCCATCGAGACCTGCGTGCGACATGAACACGTCATTAGTCGGTATTCCCACATCCAAGCGGCTGAAACTGCGCGGCAAGGTCACCACGAGGCGGAAGGGTCCAAGCAATCGAGCAACTCCAGGGCCTCAGCCTGAATGAGGGCGGCCATTTTGCGCGCTTTTGCGGACTCCCGTGCTTGTGCGCACCGAACGAGGGGACGTCGACGAACGTACTGCGCAGGCATGCACCACGTACGACCGCACCGCGCATGCGCGGTGGCGCAGCGAACGTACTGACGCTACAACGTGCGGCAACTGTGGCTCCGCCCACTTAAAGCGGCAATGTCCTGCCAAATGCCGACGATGCCTGCGATGTGGCAAACTTGGCCACTATGCTGCTTTATGCAGATCAGTTCAGCCTGCCAACTCTCGTCGCTCCAGCCAGCCTCGCAGGAATGTCCGGGCCATTCAACCCACGGTCACCGAGCCTGATTCGGACCTGCTACCCGATATTGACACCTTTTCGAGTCGGTATCATTACAAAAAACAGGGTGTCCCCGAAGCAAAGAATTCAGCCTCTATCGGTATGCAACATCGATCCGGATGATGAGTGGTGTGCCACCCTTATGGTCAACCGGTCCCAAATACGATTCCACCTGGACACTGGTGCCTCCGCCAATCTCATTGACCTCCAAAGCCTTCATGTCAAACCAGCCATCCTGCCATCAGCCTGCCAGCTATTAGATTATAATGGCAATGCCATTGCTGCCAGTGGCTCATGCCAACTTGAAGTGACGCACTGGTCACGCAAAGCCATCCTTCCCTTTGAAATCGAGGGCTCCTCGAAAGCCTTCCTGCTTGGCGCACAGGCATGCAAGCTGTTGAACATATTTCAGAGAGTTCACTCTCTCTCTCCTGCTGACGCGTCTGCCTTTCAGGACACTGACTTCAGGGCGCAGCTCGCGCCATTATAAACCAGTACCATGACGTCTTCGAGGGCATGTGCACACTCCCGTACACCTACAAGATTTTATTAAAACCGAATGCCACGCCTGTGGAGCACGCACCTTGCAGGGTCCCAGCAGTCCTTAAGGACCGCTTCAAGCAGCAGCTGCAGGACCTCCAGAACCAAGGAGTGATTTCCAAAGTCACGGAACCGACCGACTGGGTCAGTTTCATGGTATGTGTAAAAAAGCCTCCCAGCGAATTGAGAATTTGCATTGATCCCAAGAATCTAATATTATGAGAGAGCACTATCCAATTCCCAAGTGCGAAGAGCTCAGATGTGAGATGGCTCGTGCCAAGCTCTTTACCAAACTCGACGCCTCAAAATGATTCTGGCAAATCCAGCTCGATAAATCCAGCAGGAAACTCTGCACGTTTAACACCCTTTTGGAAGATATTGTTAGAACAGGATGCTGTTTGGGATCATCTCTGCATCAGAAGTGTTCCATAGGATTATGGAACAAATGATGGAAGGTATTGAAGGTGTCCACGTCTATGTCGACGACATAATCATTTGGTCCACCACCCCGCAGGAGCATGTTAGTCGCCTCCAGCGCATATTCAGACGTATACACAAGCATGGCCTCCGCCTCAACAGAGCCACATGCTCTTTTGGTCAGACAGAACTTAAGTTCCTCGGGGACCACATCTCCCAATTGGGTGTGCAGCCCGGATGCGGACAAGGTAGCTGCCATCACAGCTATGAAAACACCAGAGGACAAGAAGGCGGTCCTCCGATTTCTGGGCATGGTCAATGTTTTAGGGAAATTCATCCCTAACCTCGCCTCTCATACCACGGCTCTCAGGAACCTGGTCAGGAAGACAACAGACTTCCAATGGCTCCCTGCCCACGAGCGCGAATGGAGGGAACTCAAGGCAAAACTGACCACGGCCCTGGACTTCGCCTTCTTTGATCCAGCAAAGGAGACCAAAATTTTGACCGATGCCAGTCAGTCCGGCATTGGGGCAGTGCTCCTTCAACGTGATGAGACCTCACCATGGGCCCCCGTTGCATATTCGTCACGTGCGATGACCCCCACGGAACAGTGCTACGTGCAGATAGAAAAGGAGTGCCTGGGTCTTCTGACCGGTGTGGTTAAAATTCACGATTGTGTCTACGGACTTCCTCAATTCACCATCGAGACCGACCATCGCCCGCTGGTCAATATAATACAGAAAGACTTGAACGACATGACGCCTCGCCTCCAGCGTATTCTTCTCAAGCTCCGGTGATACGACTTCCAGCTGGTAGACACCCCAGGCAATGACCTCATCATTGCCGACGCTCTCGCCAGGGCAGTCAACACTCCATGTGACCCAGTGGGATTTGTCTGCCAGGTTGACGCCCATGTGGCACTAGCGGCCTCCAATCTACCTGCCTCGGATGAACGCCTCGTCCAAATTCGCCGCAAGGTGGCAGCTGACCCCTTGCTACAGCGTGTCATGTTCCACCTAACAGACGGGTGGCTCAAGGGCCAATGCCCTCAGTTCTATGATGTCAGAGATGATCTGGCGGTAGTAGACGGTTTTCTTCTAAAACTGGACCGCATTGTCATCCCGCATAGCATGCGCCAGCTTGTCCTGGAACAACTACACAAGGGCCACCTTGGCGTGGAAAAGTGCCGCCGACGGGCCCGAGAGGCAGTGTACTGGCCCGGCATTAATGAAGACATAGCCAACACAGTGCTCAACTGCCCCACTTGTCAGTGCTTCCAGCCAGCCCAACCACGTGAGACCCTGCAGACCCATGAGTTGGTCACGTCACCAGGAACCAAGGTGGGCATCGACCTGTTCCACGTGCTGGGTAGAGACTATGTCCTGATTGTGGACTACTTTTCAAATTACCCGGAGGTGATACGGTTGCACGACCTCACCTCGTCTGCAGTCATTCGTGCATGTAAAGAAACCTTTGCTCGACACGGCATCCTGCTCACGGTTATGTCGGACAATGGCCCTGCTTCGCCTGCCAAGAATGGTCCAACTTTGCCAGGCTGCCGATGCTGGGTCTGATTTCTACCTCGCCTTGCTGGCCTATTGCTCCACCCCACTGTCCACTGGTCTGTCGCCAGCCCAATTTCTCATGAGTTGCACCCTGAGGACGACGGTGCCGTCCATCCATGTCCCAGACCTCGACCACGTTCCGGTCCTTCGACGGATGCCGCTGTCTTGTGCACAGCACAAGGCGGCTCATGACTCCCGTGCAGCTGATCTCCCTGCTCTGGCTCCAGATGACAACGTCCGCGTCCATCTTCCGGATGATGGCTGGTCTGCAACCGCTGTTGTCCTTTGGCAGGTGGCCCCCCTGCTCGTTCCTGGTTCGTCTACCGGATGGCTCTATTCTGCGCCGCAATCGACACGCCCTTTGTCTCGTTCCACGCTCGCCACGTTCTCCTCCACTGTCGCCTCGCCCTCCTGCTGACCCTGCCACGTACTATGCAGAGCTCCCTGTCACTCTGCCTCCCCCTGACTCTGACGCAGTCCAGCCCGCTCCTGAACCGGCGGCTCTCGACCCACCCTTGAGACGGTCAACCAGAATTCGTCACCCACCTCAAAGACTAAATTTATGAACTTTTCGAATTTATGGACTCTCTGAATTGTTTCGTTGCTTTGTTTGATCGTTTCCCTGGTTTGTATATAGTGTTGATCTCGTTATTCTTGTTGCATACTGCTTCTCTGCACCAGGCACCTTCCCATGTAAATAGCTTAGTTCTCATGTACATCGTCCTGCAAATATGTCTTCACACCCCACACATAGTTAAGAACATTATCACCACACATTATTTATTGCCACACACATACATTTTTTTATAAAAGGAGGGATGTCATAATATACACCAGCATATCATGGTGCAGATACACACACTGATGGACACACAGCAAGACCAATCAACACACACAACACCGCAGCCAATCACCAGTTAGAGCACACTCACTATAAAGACAGAGGGCATCAGTTTTCCCGCTCATTCGGGATGCAGTCTCTCAGAAGGACAGAGCTTACAGCTTACAGCACAGATCTTCACCATGTGCTGAGTGCATAAACTGGTTAGGATAGGCATAGGTGTTTAGTTATACTAACATCGTGTTAGCCCACAGTGAAAGTATGTTCAACAGTGTCTAGCTTAATAAAATAGTGTTGTTCTATTTTAAGTGTTGGTGGCCTGTATGTGTTCCACAGATCCAAAGCACCCAACACATCAGCCAGGACCAGCCGGCAGTGCAAGAAGAAACTCCACAACCTCCTCAGAGCAGCGAGGGTGAGTAGGCAGCACTGTGCCCTGGCACAAACCCCCGACCCACAAACCCGTAATCCCCCACTCCCCACACCATCCTCCTTGGGACTAGCTTCCATCCAGAGAGGTTTTGGCCTTCTAGAAAGGGCAGTCCCATCTATAAAGGAGATGCAGTCTCAAAGCCAGCGACTACATGAGGGGGTGTCAGCAACCATCCAACGCCTGCAGGTGCAGTTTGAGAAATCTAAACGCCTGCGGAGCAGTTGCTGATGCCAACCATGTGGGGCACCTAGGCGTGTGGGTGGCATCCGCGGTGGAGGTGTTGGGTGCAAAGGTTTCTGCATTGAGTCGAGATGTCCAAGGCCTGGGAAATTTCTGCGAATGCTGACCGAGGCCCAGGACCGAGGCCCTAGCACAGGCAGCAATATACCAGGGCCACCTGGACATTGCAGTGGTGCTCCAGAATATGGCCCAGTCACAACATGCCATGGCTGAGGGCATTGGTGGCATTTCCCGGGCTCTGGCCGATGTGGCACAGACCCGAGGGAGGTGGCGCTGTCACTGGCTGATGTGGCACTGACCTGGAATGTGGTGTCACAGTCACAGAGTGACCTGGCGCAGTCCCAGAGGGAGATGGTCCCCTCCTTGTGCTCTATGGCCACAAGTAGTGAGACCCTGGTCGCGGCGGACATGGGCCAGCAGGACTGGCAGCACCAGGAGGCAGGGGAGCCTCAGAGGTTAGCTCCGCTCACACCCTCATCCCACGGAGTAGCCCGGGGGCCACCGGGCACCCAAGGGAGGAGGAGGTAATGGGGCCTCGGTGACTCTCGCAGGGGAAGTGCCAGAACGCCACAGCGCCTCGAACTCACCCCTCCTGTTCTTGGCGCATCTGATAGGCAGCAGACAGAACAGCTGGCACCACACCATCTGGGTCACCTGAGCAGTAGCTGGGTCCATCCAGGCCCGGTCACCCCAGAAGACGGTCACCAAATGGGACCATCAAAGGGCGGGAACTGCAATAGGCTGCCTTCACTCCTGATGAAATGAAAAATGAAAATCGCTTATTGTCACAAGTAGGCTTCAAATGAAGTTCCTGTGAAAAGTCCCTAGTCGCCACATTCTGCCACCTGTTCGGGGAGGCTGGTACGGGAATTGAACCATGCTGCTGGCCTGCCTTGGTCTGCTTTAAAAGCCAGCGATTTAGCCCAGTGTGCTAAACTAGCCCACTGGTTTACCACCTGATGTCCCACCTGGGGATCCACCTCGGCACAGCGTTCGGGCCTGTGAGCCCAAAAGGGTAGACATCAGTTAATTTGGCAGGGGTGCAGCACATAGGATACCATTAGGCACAAAGCTGTAGATATATGTTCACTTGTTCTCATTGAACAATGTTCACAATGTCAAAACCTGCCTGAGTGCTCTGCCGGAAGGGTGCAAGGGATGGACTGGTCTGGGCTGGCCACAGTAGGGGTGCTAGGGTTGGTGGAGGAGGGGGGGGAGAAGGAAGGGTGGATGTTGGGGGAGGGTTTGGCCCAGGTAACCCAGTTCAGCCAGCGCTTACTGCTCCGGTGTCCCACCCCATCTCTCTCACCCCAACCCTGTCCCCACCTCTGCCACCCCAAGGGTTTGGTGGGACCGTGTGCTGGAATGGTCAGCTCTCACGCAGGGATCACCCAGGTGGATGGTGGAAAGTTCTACCATGGGCAACAGTTAGACTTTATGTAACTGTGCGGAGCACCAGAGCTCATCGCAGAGCAGGTTGTCATCATCCTCCATCCCATGGACCAGACCTGCTATTACTGCCATCCCACAGTGAGGCAGGTAGGAATCACAGAGAGGGTTGCAAGGGGGTGAAGAGGGGGAGGGTAGCAAAGGGAGGGTGTTCATGGGAGGGGGTGGCCAGCTGGGTGGTGGTGCTATGGGTTGTCCATGCTGTTGGCTAGGTCCCCTAGTCGGTGACCCTGAGGGCGATCAGAGCGTCCTGTGAGTGCGACTAGAGCACATCTGGTGCAGTCTCCTATGCCTGCCCAGGCCCCATGTCCTGCCCATCCTCCCCTCCCCCCGCAACCTCTTCGTCGCCGAGGCCCGAATTCCTCCTCCTCCTTTGGCATGTCACCTCTCTGCTGCGCGATGTTGTGGAGAACACAGAAGGCTACCACAATGTGGGAGACATACCTACTGCTATACTGGAGGTCCCCTCCAGAGCAGTTCAGGCACCAGACCCGCCTCTTTGGGATTCCAAAGCACCGCTTGATCACAGCCTTGGTCGCAACATGGGCATCTAGCATGTAGCAGGTCTCCGCGTCGGTCTGTGGCCTCCGGATAGGTGTCATTAGCCTTGGCCGCAGCAGATAACACTTGCCGCCCAAGAGCCCTCAGATGGGATTGCGCCTCAAAGAGGTCAGGAACCATCAAGTCTGCCAGGATGGGCCTGGCTGCTGCTCCCAGTGTGTCCTGGGTGGCATGGTGCCGTCCCGTTCTTCCCGTTGCCCACCAGGTGATCTAGGGGCAGGAGGGAGGAGCCCGAGCTGTTGCGGAGTTCCGGCACCTCCCCTGCGAGAGTAACTGGCACAGGACACATCACCTGCTCCTCCCTCAGGGTGCCCGACGGCCCCCGGGCTACTCCATGGGACTGGGATGTGAGTGGAGCTATCCCCTGAGGCTCCGAAGACACCTGGCGCTGCCAACCTTGGAGGTCCATTCTGGTGGCAACCATGTTTTGCATGTTTGCGGTATGGGTGTAAGGGGTGGGCTGGCCTGGACTGGCCTGGGGTGGAGGGGAAATGGGCGGACATTGGGGGAGGGGGTCTGGGAAGGGCGGAACTGTGGGTGGCCTGTGTTCCCAAACCTCCACACACACCATCCTCCTATCACCCACCACAGCCACCCCAGGGATCCGATGGCACCTGTGATGGAATGGCCAGCTCGCATGGAGGGATCATCAGGTGCACGGTGGAAAGTGCTACCGTGGGCAGAAGTCAGACATCGAAATACGATGCGGAGCAACAGAGCTCATCGCAGAGCAGGTTATCATCATCCATCATCCCATGGACCAGACTCGGTGTTACTGCCAACCCAGGGCTCATCCCGTAGTGGGGCAGGCATATATCATGTAGGGGGTTGCAGGCCACGGGGGCATGAGGAGGTGTGGGGTGAGATGCGGTGTATGTGCCCCTGGCTATCTGCCCCCCCCTTTACCCCCCTTCTTAGTCGGTGAACCTGGAGGCGATCAGAGCATCCCATGTGCGTTGGCCCTGGCACACACGTTGTGCAGCCTCCCATGCCTGCCTGGGCTCCATGTTCTGCCCGTCCTCACCCTCCTTCACATCCTCCTCGTCGGACGAGGTCTGCCATTCCTCCTACTTGCCCGCCTGCCGTGCAATGTTGTGGAGGACACAGCAGACCGCCACGATGCGGGCAACCCTCTCAGCGTCATACTGGAGGGCCCCTCCAGAGCGGTCCAGGCACCTGAACCACATCTTCCGGAGGCTGAAGCATCGCTCGATTACGACCCTGGTCGCTGTATGGGCATCGTTTTAGCGGGCATCCACGTCGGCCTGCAGCCTCCGCTGCTGCCCGCAACACTGCTGCCCGCTCTGCTGCTGCAGCTTCCTCCTCCTCCACGAGGGATCTCCGCTCGTGCAGCCGCTGGGCAACCCCCAGGGTTGGGGTGATAAAGGCTACCATTGCTGGTTCTTGTGGTGTTGGGTGCTCTGGTGCACAGATGAGCCAACACAGTTGTATGTGGTACAACTCTATTTTATTTTAACTCTTATAATACAGTTCGTTCTGGATACTCTGCACGTGCTGTCTCCCTGAGTGTGTTTGGGAACAGATCTGTCCTGGTCCTCCTCTGCAGCTAATACTGACCACCGGGGGTCGTGTCTGTGCTTTTATATCTTTCTGTCATTGGTTGTGGTGTTGTGTGTTCTGATTTGTCTGTTGGTGTGTCTATCATGATGTGTGTGTTTGAATATCATGACATCCCCCCTTTTTACAAAGATATGTGCCTCCGTGGTTATAAATATAATTGTGTCGTGAGTGCATCTAAGAGTGTGTGTGTGTGCTGTGTACAGCGTGTGTATATGATGTAACTATTTACATGGGGCGATGTCGGGTGCGTCACACTAACAAGGTTGTACCATAACAAAACTTGGATGCGAGAGAAAAAAAAAACTTGAACATTGGTCCGGTCAGACGATATCTGGAACAATAAACAACAACAGGTTATAATACAGAAGTGTTTGACTTTTTGAACGTATGAACAGCGTTATAAGTCCAGTCTAATGGGTGACCGCCTCAAGAATGGGCTGGTCCTCAAGCCGGTTCAGCTGTGGAGATTTGGGGTCACACTGGTTCACCTTGGACTGTTGGAGGTGATGCTGTTGCCGAAGTCTCTACTTTACCATTTGTTGTACTTCGTGCAGTGCTTGGTTTTTTCATTCGTGCAAATATAACATTCAACATCTTTGTTAGTGGTGCCTTGGCTGTGGTTTGGTTCTGGTGGCGATGGAAGGGGCATGATCCGTGGCATCTCCACAAAGTCATCCTTGGGAACCAGTGGAGGATCCGGCGTGTGCGTACGGTTCAGTTGCGAGCGTGGAAGGCGGCGCAAAGCTCGCTGATTGCGCCTACGCACCAATCCATCCGCCCTGCATGCCAGGAACAAGGTGGAGTCTTTTTTCTTTTTATGTTTGTGGTGGACGGCATCTTGTAGCCGATGGGTCGTTGCCATCGAAGTAGCACCATCACTAATATCATGCAAGGCGATGACTGTGCCAGATGTGGAAGTTGGCCGAGACCGTGTACGCTGGTTCCGGCCACCTGCTGTGCCGGAAGGGCGACTCCGCAGAGAAACGTCGAAGCATGTCGCCTTGGAGAGAGAATTGTTGCTCGCATCAACGTCTGGCGATGGCGCGAATTGGTGTGTCCATCTTGGACCGCCGGTGCTGGTTGCCACTGCCGACCCAGTGGGACTGCCACGCGATCCATTCCCTGTCGCCGTGGCATCCGCCGTCACCCTGAGCGTGCCATCACCGAGGCCGCGACACCGCCCGTCCGGAGCAAGGTCTGGCGTGCGCAAATCAGAGTCGGCGCTTGGCTGCTCCCCATCTGGAGTCCGGTCTGCCTTCCGTCGATGCCCTCCGTCCGGAGTCCCAACAGGTTCACTGGAGGCAGCCGAGATTCCCTGAAGCTGCACTTCTGGAGTCGGAACATGCAGGAATGCACCAACCAGTGGAGAGGCTCGAGCCATCGAGGGTGGAAGCGGTGCGCCACCACCGCAGTCGTCAGTGGTCCCACCGTGATCGTCGAGTGCCTCGGTACGCACTAGGCGAGGTCTGTCACCTTGCACCTTTTGCATGGGAAGTGGGATGCTGTCGTCACTCGTCTCACATCCCGTGGATAGATCCTCATTAGCAGCTTGCTGTTCACTAGGGTTGGATAAATTGTCAGAGTTTTCATCTGGTGGTGCACACCATGTCGGTGGACTGTCATTGTCTTGCCGTTGTCCTTCATTTGGGCTTTTCTTCTTTGGAATTTTAAATCTTCCCCCAGACATTGCAGAACCTTGTTTATTACCCCCAAATTCTCCCATATGTATGGTCTCGAATATAGGATCCAATGTTTCTATCGACATTGTACTATTTTCCAAAGAACATTCCGTTTCACTTTTCTTCTCAGGTACCTCATATGTATCTTTGTCTAATGTACATGCCTTCATGGTCTCTGGGTCTGATTTTGCTGGGACTGGCATGGTCACAGTCTCTCTTTTACTGTTCTCAATTGCCCACATTATACTCCCCATACATAACTGCTTAATCACTGGGGTTAGTGTGGTACAATGGATAATCGGGTCGACCTTATCTGCATCTTCACCATTAGTGGAAAGCACACTTGGTTCACTTGAAACTGCTGTGGGTTTTAAATTCGTTATCTGGCTACTCGATGTCGGTGTCCTCAGGATTCTTGCTCCAATGTTCTGCTCATTTATCAGTGGAGTGTGTATAAGTTCAATGCAATTAATGTTCCCCTCAAGGTTTGAAGAGTCATTACTGACTAACTGCTGGTCTCCGAAGTTGGGATTTTGCGGCGTTGTTTCTATCGTGGAGGCTGTCCACGAGCTCTCTGTGGAGGCTTGTGACACTGGAGTCACTTCTTGTTCGTGCAAGGACTGCGCTCTGGAGTCTTGCGTTGCTTCTATCGTGGAGGCTGTCCACGAGCTCTCTGTGGAGGCTTGTGACACTGGAGTCACTTCTTGTCCGTGCAAGGACTGCGCTCTGGAGTCTTGCATTTCTGCAATTGTGGAGTCTGTCCACGATCTTGCTGTGGAGGCTTGTGACACTGGAGTCACTTCTGGTTCATGAGAGGACTGCGCTCTGGAGTCTTGCATGTCTTCTTTCATAGAGTCGGGAACGTTGAGCGGGACGTGGACCACGCTCTGTGTGGCAGCAGGGCGCTCTCCGTGTGCTTGCACCGCTCCCTGTCTGTTAATGTCAGGCTGCAGCATCATCCGGTACTGATAAGTTGGAACGTCATATCTGCTGGATTGAAGATCCTCAAATCCGAAAAATGAATCCGCATCTGCGTCGGATTCAATGTGGGGGCCGCCAATGTGCAACACGAAAGGTTCGTCCGAGTCATAGTCGTATAGGACCACGGAGCTATCATTGGGCTCGCGAGGTCCGGAAACACTGTAAAGATCGTCATCGAAGTATTCGAGGTCGGAATCATCGGCTTGTGCGTAGGTAACTGCTTGTCGGAGGGTTCTTCGGAGGTCAAATTCATCTCCTGGGTCAATTTGCGGCACTGTGCTGTCATTCCAGGTGAGGGAAGGTTGTTTTACAGCTTTAACAGATTTTTGTTTTTTTGATTTGGGACGTTTCCCTTTTAAATTGGATTTGGGATGTTTCCCCTTTAAATTGGTGCAGTCTGGGGCCTCTGACATCCTGACGCTCGGTATGTAGCACGTAGGAAGCGACTGCGCATGCTCAAATCGCTGTTCCTTTACCGATGGCCGTTTTCTTGACTGCGCATGCGCAGCATCTCGCGCATGCGCAAACGATACTTCCGGTTCTGCGCACTGCTCGCGCAACTGTGCTAGCGTGATACCTTTAGCAAGATGGCCGCCGACCTCGACCCAGCCCTCTCTCAGGCCCGGGATTTCGGCCTCTGTGAATTCGGGCTCCGGGATCCCAGCCACGAGGTGAGTACTGCAGCTTTTCTTACCTTTACTTGCCGATTGGATTGCGTTTTCTTCACAGTACTTGGAGAATTTGTCCAGGACTGCCTGGTAATCGTATCTTTGCTGCCTCCTGAAGAACCTGAACCTTGTGAATATTTCTCTTGCCCTTGCACCGGCGATGGTGAGGAGAAATTCAATTTTTTCGCTATCATCCAGGTCTTGGAGTTCAGCTGCCACCAGGAACAATTCGAACCATTGCCGGAATCGCCGCCAGTTTTCGCGGAGATCGCCGTAGCACTGGAGCGGCTGCGGAACCGGGAGCTCTATCATTTTGCCTGGGCACTGCTGGTTGTCTGTGTACACTGAGGTATGCCGGCAGGTATCGATCCACTCCTGTACCATGTGGTGTTGAGTGCTCTGGTGCACAGATGAGCCAACACAGTTGTATGTGGTACAACTCTATTTTATTTTAACTCTTATAATACAGTTCGTTCTGGATACTCTGCACGTGCTGTCTCCCTGAGTGTGTTTGGTAACAGATCTGTCCTGGTCCTCCTCTGCAGCTAATACTGACCACCGGGGGTTGTGTCTGTGCTTTTATATCTTTCTGTCATTGGTTGTGGTGTTGTGTGTTCTGATTTGTCTGTTGGTGTGTCTAACATGATGTGTGTGTTTGAATATCATGACAGTTCTATTCCAATATCCATTGTCTGCGGGGGGTAAAAATCGACATGTTAGTGTGGTACATATCCCCGCGACCTACCAGGTCCACCGGGCTACATGTTGTCCCCAGTTGGCACTGTGGGATCCGCTCCAAAATGTCCCTCACACCCCCATCCCAGCACCCCTAGCCGCTGGCCCCAGCGACCATCCCTGATGCCAGGCATACCATTGCCTGCCACTGCCCTCACCAGGGGCTACTGTGGATATTGCCCTGGGTGGGCTGCAGGTGGGTGACAGCCGGGTGGGGGTGGAGGGCTTGAGCAGGGGGGTGGGGGGGTTGAGCAGGGGGGTTGGTGTGGTGGGGGATGGCCTGCAGTGGTGGGGGGGGGGGGGGTGCAGGCACCCATATGGCCGGTGACTCACTGCAGAACCCCAGGGGCCAAGATAGGTGGTCAGTGCATGCGCAGCACGATGGCCGCCGTAATGTTGGTTTGTGCCTGGGCCGCAGTCCCCTGGGCGGGTCACCCCAGCCCCTCGGCCTGTTCCCCCATCCCCACCCCGGGCTCTGGCAGGGCCTTCTTCACCCCAGCCAGCCCGACCAGTGACCGGTCCGGCTGCCCGGAGTCTCTCCTCTCTATGTCCTACCTCCTCTCTCTCTCCCTCAGCAGCCAGCACACCGATTTCATGATATTTAAGAGCGCAAGTGATCTGCCCCGTCGGGAACTCGGCCCGTCGGAGGCGGTGAATCGCGGAGATCCCAGCGGATACCAGGTCGGCCCCGCTAATGACATGCAAAAGTGCCTACTGTAATGCCTTCCTGAACGCAATGCGCCGCTGTCGAAGTGACGGAACATCGCTATTGACGTCAAATCGTGCCGGCCACGATTTTGGCGCCGGAACTGATTCTCCGCCCAACCACCTTTACCGATGTTGGCACCAGCCAACGGATAATCCTATCTCTCGTTTTTATTTCTGATCCCCAGCATCTGCAATATTTTGATTTTATTAGTGGTGTTTGTGTTATTTGGCTCTGCCAGAAACTAAACTATATTGTAAAAATATGGATGAAAATCTTCCATCAGTTGGATGTATCTAAGTCTCAATTAATCTCGGATATATGGCAGCAGGTCAGACAGCATCTGTGGAGAGAAAAAGAGTCATCAAGACTCAAAACTTTAGCTCCCTTCTCTCTCCACAGATGCTGTCAGACCTGCTGAGATTGTCCAGCATTTTCCATTTTTATTTCAGATTCCATCATCCACAGTAATTTGCTTTTTACCAGATAAATGATATTGTCATTGCTCTGTATTATTTGGCTTTTCATAAAAATAACTTGAGCATCAGCTTTTCACAGTAACTTCATTGCAGTGTTAATGTAAACCTACTTGTGACAATAATAAACATTATTATTATATTAATTTATTTTTTATTAAGATTTACCTAAAATCAATTACTATCTCAAAATAACCATGTTGTATATTTTATGTCTTGGAGCTCCGCATAAATGATACCTTTACAATGTACCCCTTAATCTCTCCAAATCCAGTAAATGAGAAAGCATACCAGCGCGTAGATTCTGAGTCATTGATCACCTTAATGTGTGCGCTTGTGGGATCTCCCCACTTTTTGAATCCAAATCTATTGAAAAAGATAACTCACCATAAGGGGACATTTCAAGGAAGCTAACTTTGAACAGATAGATGTGACAGCAGCAACTAGCCTTTGGCTACATAGAATTTTAACATTAATAATTAATCATTATTAATGTCACAAGTAGGCTTACATTAACACTGCAATGAGGTTATTGTAAAAATCCCCTAGTCGCCACACTCCGGCACCTGTTTGGGTACACTGAGGGAGGATTCAGAATGTCCACGTCACCGAAGCATGTCTTCTGGGACTTGTGGGAGGAAACCGGAGCACCCGGAGGAAACCCACGCAGACACAGGGTGAACGTGCAGATTCCACACAAACAGTGACCCAAGCTGGGAATCGAAACCGGGACCCTGGAGCTGTGAAGCAACAGTGCTCACCACTGTGCTACCGTGTCGCCCATCCCTGTCTAGTGTGGTATTTTTGTTGTATACTGGAACTGTGATCATTCTCAAAACCGAAGTAATGTCATCGTAAGCTTGAAGAGTGTGTGCCACAGATGTGGGAGAAAGTTGTGAAAAATGCGATGGTAAAGCTTGTCACTCAAAATGGATACTTTTACGGCAACATTGAAGAGAAGTAACACTGACATCGTGATCTCGGCCGAGCAACTTTGACAGAGTCATCTGGACTCAAAACATTAGCTCTCTTCTCTCTCCACAGATGCTGTCAGACCTACTGCGATTGTCCAGTATTTTCTGTTTGTGCTTAAAATGACTTGGTGCTTTACTGCTCAGGATGCAAGGTACATGCCATACTTCACTGTCAAGAAGAGTCTCTTCCCAATGTGAACCATTGAAGTATTTTTCTTTGACAATCTGCACTCCTTTGCAAAATGATTCCACTTTAAGCATGAGTTACACTTTCCCCCTGGAGCTGGACATGGCAGATCGATGAGCACCTCCACAAGTTAGACCCAGTTTTGAAGGTAATTGACCATGATAGGACATGTGTTGATGAGACTGCTGAGGTCTCTTTGTCACCCTTGCATGTGAGCTGGTTGGGTAAGATGGGTCCGCAATCTTGAGTCTAATGGTGCATGTCTGCATAATATCTTTGAATTGAACATGGCAGATTCGATAAGGACTGCCAAAGCCATCACTTTTTCCAAGCCCAAGTCATCATCCTCATAGGGAGAGGTCCTCTAATTCGTGAAATTGAAGTATTTTTAATTAAGTGGTCACAAATTGGTTCATTGATTTGTGTGCCAAATTTACATGCAGAAGCCAATCGACACAATGCTGCCACATATTATTCAATGGGCTCACCATTTCCCGGGCATTTCTGGCAGAATTAATATTGTTTGATCATTGCACTTTTCCTTGGCACAAAGTATTGTTCAAGAGCACTTAACGGTTTTATCAAATTTAAATGCATCCTCTATGAACTGCTTGAATATTCACTGGCTTTCTGCTCTGAAACAACATACGAGTATCACCTTATGAATCACTGCTACATCAACAGTGCCCATTCCCATTGTGAGCAAGTAGGCCTTGAACCCTGAAATCCATCGTCGGAAGGATGGATCTGCAGGTGAAGAAAGAAAGAGTGCTGGAGGTGGTAAATTTAAACTTTTCTCCATCATCCTTTTTGCCATTTTTCTGAATATTTTATCTCAGGGCTATGCAAAGATGACACCACTACCTTTGCGCCTAACAAGCTTTAGTCACAGTGCATAGTGCTTCAAAATGTCTTCTCCATGGTTCATAGTTCATTTTGCTTGCAGCAACTTCTACAGTTTATTTGCTTTTCCTTGAGTTCATTCCCAGGCTTAACTAATCTAGTACGGTGAGCATTAATTGTAAACAAACTCACAAAATTAAAATCAGAACAACTGAACAATTAAACACTGCAGGTCCCATGGTGAACTGTGGATCACCTAGCAATGAATGACAATTGCAATGTGAGAGTGAAATGTGTTTCCCTTACAAACTAAAACAATGAACAATTCATGAGCTACATCTGGTTATTCAGAGAGACACCTTGTCACCTGGTGCTTTTTGGATCTTGGTGGAGGTTATGCAAGAATTTTTGAAAAAATGAAAATATTGACACTAATGCACTGGAACTGAACAGGCTGCAGCAATTCCCTTCAGTGGTAGGGCAAAGTACAGAGATGTTTTTCCTTTAAGTAGATTTGGATGACCCACCAGAATGGATTAGCGCTTGTGTGTTCTTTATTTCTGCAACAGTACATTGAGAAAAGTCAGATTGATTGTATCAAGCGACTCTAATACGTCTGATTGTTCTGTGTGTTTTGCCCGTGTGAAATAAAGCAGCTTACTATTCCAATCAAGCTTTGTCTCACCCAATGAACTTGTTTATCAGCAGAGAGATTGAAGGGGAACATTTAGATAAATCATATCACAAGGGAGATTCATTGTTACGATACCTAAAATAGAAGTGGGAAATTCAGTCACATGTGACATCTTTCACAATCACCTGTGTCTGTTGAGGAGGCTGAACCCTGTCATGTTACGTACTCTGGGATAACACAGGCTGCAATTGGATGCAGCTTTAACAAAAAGATACTCCAGACCTTGCAGTTCGTTCAATCTGATTTATTGAACCAGTAGCACAGTTAGCACAGTTCTCTATGAGTTCAACTCTCTGCTAACCTAAGTGTGGTTACTCTGTCTGACTGAACCAGACTAGCTCTTAGCCACGTGCTGGAGGTGTGATACTGTACACACACCCTGACTCACTCTGTAGATGTTCATCAGTGGAAAGAGGTGGAGTGTGAGTGCCTCATGCCTTTTATAGTGAGATACAACCCCTGAGTGTCCTGCCTGCTCATTGGTCATGGCCTGTTCTCTGTGTTCATTAGCTGCCTGTCAGTGCCTGTCTGTATATCATTATCTGCATGTCTGCATATCATGATATCTCCCCTTTTTAAAAATGTTTTGTTGACATATGGGAACGTACTTACAAGCGGTGGCATATATTAACATATTTACAAGCGGTGGCATATGTGAATGTATTGACATGTGAAGACAGCTGTCTAATGTGAGAAAACAGAACATAGCAAACAAAACAAATGTTCACAAGTCCAGTCTCTGGGGCTTGCGTCTTATCCTTGTCGACCGCCGGAGAGGTGGTGGTGAGGACGACGGCGCCTTGACAGGCGGGATGGAAGCCTGACTGGTGGCCTCGTAGTTTGAGGTCTCAGGAGGTGGCAAAACAACGGACGGAAACGGAGAAGAAAGCGGTTGCGGGCAGACAACTTTGCGCAGTGCCTGTCTGTTTTATCGCACAACAGAACCATCAGCCATACGTACAACATACGAGCGGGGCGCAGCCTGTCGGACAACGACAGCTGGAGCAGGCCAGCCACCATCCAGTATCTTGATCCTGACAGTGTCTGCCGGGGATAACACGGGCAAATCGGTGGCATGAGCACCCTAGCCCTGCTTTTGCTGGTTTCGGAGCTGCTGCACCTTCTGCAGCACCGGGAGGTGATCCAGGTTGGGCAAGTGTATGACTGGAAGTGTCGTCCGCAGGTCCCTGTTCATCAGGAGTTGAGCCGTCGACATGCCAGTGGACAGTGGGGTTTCCCTGTACGCAAGTAGCGTGAGGTAGATGTCAGAAGCAGAATCCGCAGCCTTGCAGATGAGCTGTTTCACAATGTGCACCCCTTTTTCAACCTTCCCATTGGATTGCGGATAGTGTGGGCTGGAAGTGACATGTTTGAAATGGTATGACTTGGCAAACATAGACCACTCGTGGCTGTTGAAGCACGGGCCATTGTCACTCATGACAGTGAGTGGGATACCATGCCTGGAGAACATCTCCTTCCAGGCCTTGATGACGGTCCGAGATGTGAGGTCTGAGAGCTTCATGACTTCAGGGTAATTGGAGAAATAGTCAATAATCAACACGTAGTCATGACCATTCGCACGAAAGAGGTCGATGCCAACCATGGACCATGGGAAGGTCTCGATTTCATGCTGCTGGAGCGTCTCCTCGCTCTGCACTAGCTGGAAGCGTTGACAGGTCACACAGTTGAGGACCATGTTTGAGATGCCCTGGCTAATACCGGGCCAGTAGACAACCTGCCTGGCTCTGCGTCTGCACTTCTCGATGCCCAGGTGTCCCTCATGGATTTGGCGGAGCACCAAGCTCTGGAGACTGAGTGGAATGACAATCCGGTCCAACTTGAAGAGGATACCATCAATCACCGTCAGGTCATCCTTTACATTGTAATATTGAGGGCACTGCCCTTTCTGCCAGCCATTGGCGAGGTGGTGCATGACACGCTGCAAGAGGGAGTCTTTGGCTGTCTCCTCGCGGATACGAACCATCTTCTCATCAGACGGCGGGAGGGTGCTAGCACACAGCTGCACCTGTGATTCAATCTGCCGGATGATTTCCAGCGGTTCACTAGGCAATGTGATGGAGCGGGACAATGCATCAGAGATGATGAGCTCCTTGCCAGGCGTGCACACCAAGTTAAAGTCGTACCTTCTGAGTTTGAGGAGGATGCGCTGCAACCGAGGAGTCATGTCGTTCAGGTCCTTGTGGATAATGTGGACCAGAGGCCTATGATCCGTCTCGACAGTCAATGTCGGCAGGCCGTAGACATAGTCGTGAAACTTGAGAATGCCAGTGAGAAGACCCAGGCATTCCTTCTCTATTTACGCATACTTTGTTTCGGTCGGCATCATGGCCCTCGATGCATCGGCTACCGGTGCCCAGGATGAAGTGTCATCGCGTTGAAGCAGCACCGCACCGATGCCATCCTGGCTCACATCTGTTGAGATCTTTGTCTCCCTGTCTGGGTCGAAAAATGCCAAGACTGGTGCAGTGGTGAACTTGGCTTTCAGCTCCAACCACTCTGCCTGATGTGCTGCCTTCCACTCAAAGGTAGTGGACTTTTTCCACCAGGTTTCGTAGGGCCGTGGTGTGTGAGGCCAGGTTTGGGATGAACTTGCCCAGAAAATTGATCATGCCCAGGAAGTGCAACACCGCCTTCTTGTCTTTAGGGATCTTCATGGCTTCGATGGCCTTGACCTTGCCTGCGTCTGGGCGCACGTCCTGCTGAGAGATCCGGTCACCTAGGAACTTGAGTGTCGACATGCCAAAGCAACATTTGGACCTGTTCAGCTTCAGGCCATTGGCATGGACACGGCGGAATACCTGCTGGAGACGGGAAACATGCTCTTCAGGGGTCGTGGACCATATGATGATGTCGTCCACATACACACGAACCCCTTCAATGCCCTTCATCATCTGCTCCATGATGCGATGGAAGATCTCCGATGCTGAGACAATGCCAAACGGCATGCAATTATAGCAGTATCTGCCAAACGGTGTGTTGAAGGTGCAGAGCCTTCTGCTGGATTCATCCAGCTACATTTGCCAAAATCCATGTGACGCATCTAACTTGGTGAAAAAACATGCGTGTGCCATCGCACTGATGAGTTCCTCCCGCTTTGGGATGGGGTAGTGTTCTCGCATAATATTCTTAATGAGATCCTTGGGATCAAGGCAGATGCGCAGGTCTCCCAAAGGCTTTCTGAAACATTCCATCGAGCTGACCCAGTCAATCGGTTCGGTTAGCTTAGAAATTATGCCCTGTTGCTGAAGATCCTTGAACTGTGCCGTCAGGCGCTCCCTCAGTGGAGCAGGGACACGTTGTGGTGCGTGGACCACTGGCTTGTCATCAGGTCGTAGCAGAATCTTGTATTGATATGGCAGCGTGCCCATCCCGTCGAACACATCCGGATACTGAGCGAGGATGTCCTCAATGCCGGCCTGAAGATCCACATTGGAGGATGTCATTGTGTAAACCCGCTGCACGAGGTTCAGCTGCTTGCTGGCATGTGCGCCAAGTAGGGATGCCCTGTCTGGCTTGACAATTTCAAAACATAACCGTGCATGGGTGCTCCGGTTGGAAGCGAGTAGATGGCAGGATCCCAGTGCTGTGATGGCATTTCCGTTGTGGTCCAGGAGCCTGCTGGCTGCTGGAAGGACCTTGGGGGCTTCTTGATGCATTTGAAATCTGCCTGTGAGAGGAGGTTGGCAGAAGCACCTGGTCCAGTTTAAACTGGATGGAGCAGTGGTTGACCTGCATCACCGCACCCCATTCGTCCGCAGAATCCACAGCGAGGATGGATTGAATTTGTAATGCGATGGATGTGGCATATTCACATTTGGTAATGATGCCCACACAGTAGGCAGAGTCCAGGCATTCTTCCTCTGGATCCGTTGTGCTGCCAGGATCAGAATCCTGTAATCCTTGTTGCACACTCTGAACACGCCATCGCCGGAATTGGGAGCACTGGCCCCTGACTGGTGGTGCAGACCTGCACAAGGCTGCATAGTGTCCAGGCTTCCCGCAGTTTAAACATCGCTTGCCTCTTGCAGGACAGTGTTTCTTTAAGTGGGCGTTGCTGCAGTTCGGGCACGTCATGACGTCGGCGTCCTGACGCTCCGCGCGTCGTCGCACATGCGCAGTGTGGGTGTCGGCTGCTTCATTATCCCGTTCGCATCACGCATGCGTGGGACCCCGGGAATTGCGCACAAAATAGCGGCTTTCAGCAATGCTGCATCCGGGAGATGGCCTGCACATTCTATGTCTCGTGGGAGGCAAGTTTCTAATTTTCAGCCGATTTGTACTGGGCATAGCGATTTTTGGTGTGCTCATGCACTTGTGCATGTTTCAGTCACAACTGGCAGGGTCGTATGCTTGATTTTCAGTAGCTGCTCTCTCAGAGGATCAGAGTGAACTCCAAAAACGATTTGGTCTCTGATCATGGAGTCAACAATATCACCAAAGTTGCAAGACAGCGCTAGCAGGCGGAGGTTAGTTAAGAAGGAGTTGAAAGATTCATCTTTACCTTGTAGACGCTGTTTGAATATGTAATGCTCGAAGATTTCATTGGTGTCCACTTCACACTGACTGTCAAACTTGTCCAGGATGGTCTGAATCTTTGTCTTGTACTGGCCTTCAGTGAAGTGAAAGAGTTGAAGTCTTTGATGGCTTGATCACCTGCTGTTGAGAGGAGAAGCGCAATCTTCCTTGCACCCACGAGGTCTGAAGCTTTAATGTACAGCAGAAACCTTTGCTTGAATGTCTGCCAGTTGGCATTGAGATTGCCAGAGGTCCTAAGTTGGTGAGGAGCCTGAATCTTCTCCATGGTGCCGGGATACATTCGTTGGTCATCACGGAACGACTGAGGTACCACCTAGATTAAGCAGCCTCCTGGTAGCATGTCGTGTTATGTACTCTGGCATAACACAGGCTGCAACTGGATGCAACTTTAACCAAAAGATACTCCAGACCTTGAAGTTAGTTCAATCTGATTTATTGAGCCAATAGCACAGTTAGCACTGTTCTCTATGAGTTTGTCTCTCTGCTAACCTAAGTGTGGTTACTCTGTCTGACTGAACCAGACTAGCTCTTAGCCACGTGCTGGAGGTGTGATACTGTAAATACACCCTGACTCACTCTGTCGATGTTCATCTGTGGAAAGAGGCGGAGTGAGAGTGCCTCGTGCCTTTTATAGTGAGATACCGCCCCTGAGTGTCCTGCCTGCTCATTGGTCATGTCCTGTTCTCTGTGTTCATTAGCTGCCTGTCTGTGCCTGTCTATATCATTATCTGCATGTCTTCATATCATGACAAACCCTACCTCCACACTCGTAAATGCAGGGCAGTAAGATTCAGCTGACATAAAAGGTACTCAGACTGTTTCTGTGAGCAATTGTTGTTATTAAGCACCAAAAGGTTATCTACAATGCTCACAGATTTGCAGCACTTACACTGGTTTTTAAAATCTAGTAACCAAAGTTATCAATGTACAACTCTTTAAACAAAAGTCCAGCCTTTCTGTGTGGAACATAACATTGTTGATGGGCAACTTACCGGCCCTGACATTCTCGAACTCCATGAATCATGCTGCCTCCATTATTCTCTATTTCAGGTTGTGCTTTCTCTTTGAAGCTTTGTGATTTTGTTCAACTACTCAACACATTTTAACTTCAAAACATCACTTAGCATTGATCTTTCAATTGTTGCTCTGTGTTTCCCACCAGAATCTTGTGAAATGCATTCTTCTGCTGCCTGAGGGTGCTCAGGTTAGTAGCAGCCGATGTCCTAACTCACAACTGCTGACAAATAATTTCTTCACCAATTAGCCATTTCAGAAGCTATTTCTGAATTGTGAAAAGTTGCAGTATACTGCACTCATTGCTTTTTCTTCCAATGTTACAGTTACAGTGTCCAACAACCTAAGACGTGAATCCATTAATCTGGCAGTTTTCCATTCTATTCCGCTCCCTATTTCTTGTATCTTTGTGTGCTCAACAACACATTTTTATATTTGTATGCAGTTTGCGATACATTTCACTCTTGAGGAATGTTTTCAACATTCAGATTCTCAAAGTCAGACTTCATTTTAAAAATATTTTTGTCCCATTGTTCCTGATACCTGAGATAGAAGCCAAAAGCTGATGAATTCTGAGGGGAGAAAGAGGAGCAAGTTGCAATGAACATTCAAAATCAACAGCACTCCCCATTGAGTTATTTGAGGTTTATTTCTGCCTGCATTATCTATTTTGTGTTAGTTTAGAAATCTGTTTGCTCCAGAGAGGGTCATACAATTCCTGAAGAACCAATGTATTGTATTTGATCCCCATTTATGTTGTGAGGTGTACGTTCCTTTAGGGGTATGGGTATATTTCCCTGGCTTTTTCAATTGAAGAGCAGAAATTTGTCCAGCTCCCTTCATGTAATTTTGTTGACTGAACAATTGCAAGGATGTGTCTGTCAAATTTGTCCATATTTTCAAGCGTTTTGGTAAAGGGGAATACTTCCAATTTTCCTTCAAGTCACAAAACCGGGGCGAAATTCTCCCCCAACGGCGCGATGTCCGCCGACTGGCGGCAAAAACGGCGCCAATCAGACGGGCATCGCGCCGGCCCAAAGGTGCGGAATGCTCCGCATCTTTGGGGGCCGAGCCCCAACATTGAGGGGCTAGGCCGGCGCCGGAGGGATTTCTGCCCCGCCAGCTGGCGGAAATGGCGTTTGTTGCCCCGCCAGCTGGCGCGGAAATGCGGCGCATGCGCGGGAGCGTCAGCGGCGGCCGACAGTTTCCCGCGCATGCGCAGTGGGGAGAGTCACTTCCTCCTCCGCCATGGTGGAGACCGTGGCGGAGGCGGAAGGGAAAGAGTGCCCCCACGGCACAGGCCCGCCCGCGGATCGGTGGGCCCCGATCGCGGGCCAGGCCACTGTGGGGGCACCCCCCGGGGTCAGATCGCCCCACGCCCCCCCAGGACCCCGGAGCCCGCCCGCGCCGCCTTGTCCCGCCGGTAACGTAGGTGGTTTAATCCATGCCGGCGGGACAGGCATTCTAGCAGCGGGACTTCGGCCCATTCGGGCCGGAGAATCACGGCGGGGGACCCGCCAACCGGCGCGATTCCCGCCCCCGCCGAATCTCCGGTGCCGGAGAATTCGGCAACCAGCGGGGGCGGGATTCACGCCAGCCCACGGTGATTCTCCGACCCGTCGGGGTGTCGGAGAATCTCGCCCATGGAGTTTTAAACTTGGTTTAGAAGTGAGAGTTTCAGATTTATGAAGCAATGAATTCAAAGAACAAAGAAACGTACAGCACAGAAACAGGCCCTTCGGCCCTCCAAGCCTGCGCCGACCATGCTGCCCGACGAAACTAAAATCTTCTTCACTTCCGGGGTCCGTATCCCTCTATTCCCATCCTATTCATGTATTTGTCACGTCACTATCATCTATCGTCCCTGCTTCCACCACTCCTGTTCCTGCTTCCTGCGTCCATGCTTCCACCACCTCAATTCTGAGGAAGCAAGAGGCATATTGCCTAAATCTGACTGATGTATATATGCAGAGAGGGAAAAAGAGAGAGAGAGAGAGAGAGGGTAAATGAAGCAGTGGATGCCCAAACAATTGGAAGGCACGAGGAAGGGGAATTCAAGAGCTTTTTGACAAGGGGTAAACATTTCTTAAAACAAAAACAGTTAAGTCAGAAAATTTAGTAGAATCTGAGAAGAATGGTATTATAAACAGGGGAGAAAGACCAGACATTGGATGGAAGGAGAAGGAGAGAAAGTTTTAACCTGACAAGATGGGTGGGATTTTTGCATGACTGGTGGGTGAAGTCAACTGAAACTGTTGGCATGTCAGGAAGCACCAGGAACCCATGACTTCTGCCAGGCATCTGATCTCAACCTACAGTGCGTGGAAACCCTGTAGTCTGTATTCATTTATTTATTGAGTCATTCATTCGTTTTTTTTCTTGAGATTTGTTGCCCATCCCTAATTGCCATTGAGAAGATGGTGGTGAGTCGCCTTCTTGAACCGCTGCAATTCATCCGATGCAAGACGACCCAGT
Source organism: Scyliorhinus torazame (assembly GCF_047496885.1). Lineage (NCBI taxonomy): Eukaryota > Metazoa > Chordata > Chondrichthyes > Carcharhiniformes > Scyliorhinidae > Scyliorhinus > Scyliorhinus torazame. The sequence continues at coordinate 272,077,397 of NC_092709.1, forward strand.
GTTGTTAGGGAAGGAGTTCCAGGATATTGACCCAGCGACAGTGATGAATGGCAATATAGTTCCAAATCAGGAAGGTCTGTGGTCCAGAGAGGAATTTGTGGATGGTAGTGTTCCCAAGTTGTCCACCTCGATTGTAGAGGTTGTGGGTTCAGAAGGTTCTAACGTAGGAAGCTTACTGAATTGCCACATGTATTTTATTTATGTCCTGGGTGGTGGCGAGCTACATGAGTATTGGAGCTGTACTCATCTAGGCAAATACAGAGTATTCCATCACACTCCTGACTTGTACCTTGTAGATAGTCGACAGGCTTTGTGAAGTCAGGGTGCGAGTTACTCATTGCAGAATTCCCATCTTAACCACTCTTGTAACCTCAGTATTTACATGGCTGGCCCAATTCAGTTTCTGGTCAATGGTAACCCCCAGGATGTTGATGGTGGGGGTATTCAGCAAGTTAATGCCATTGAATGTCAATGGGAAATGATTAGATTAATTCTTGTTGGCGATGGTCATTTTGTGGCACGAATGTTACTTGCCATGTATTAGCCAAAGCCTGAATGTTGTTGAAAAAGAGTGTGGACTGCTCCAGGATCTAAGCAGTTGCAAATGGTATTGAACATTGTGCACTCATCAGTGAACTTCCCCACTTCTGACTTTATGGCAGAGCAAAGATCATTTATGAAGCAGCTGGAGATGGTTGGGCCGAGAACACTACCCTTAGAAACTCTTGTAGCAAAGTCTTGGGATCAAAATGATTGGCCTCCAACAACACAACCACCTTCCTTTGTGCCGGGTGTGATTCTAACCTGTGGAGAGTTTTCCACCTGATAACCATTGACTTCAATTTTGCCAAGGCTCCTTGGTGCAAAACTGTTGCTTTTACATCAAGATTAGTCACTCCCACCCCTCCTCTGGAATTGCCGTTGGCCATTTTCATACCAACATGTAAACTGCTCATTAGCTGTTTTTTGAACTCAGGATTCTGAAATTAACAGCGTACGCTCTGGTTTCCTGAGCTTCCTGGAGCTCATCAGAGAAAACAAGGTGAGAGGACGTATGGATTAGATTGGGCCTAGAGATGGATAGACAATAAAAGCTTTAAAGACTGATATTTGATATCTGTGTCCTTGCCTAAAGAAAAGGATTTTGTTCACAAGATTTGTTCTGAGAGTGTACTTTTGCTACTTTAGAGGTGATTTCCAATATATTGGAAGTCATTTATATTATATTGGACTTTTATGCCTTTGATCTGTGCTTCCCTGCTGTCAACCTTCAACTCAACGTGGGAGCTGTCGCGAGCTCAACCTTCGAAGAGAAACACAAGGTTGAGCAGCAGCAATATCAACAATAGCACACATGACACCAGCCACTTTCTCTTCAATCACATGTTATTCCACAAGGCCAAGGTGAAGGACAGAGAGCTCCAGCCCATAGATGGATGGCAATAGTCCCAACACAAGGTATTCAGGTGGAGGATAAGGTTCCTGGACATAACTGAGCAGCAGTCCGTCAGGAGGCTCAGAGTTTCCCATTAGCTTTTTGCTGACATTTGCAACCTTACTGCCATTGGACTAGATGGGCAAGGATCACCAACGGCATTGAAGGTTGCAGCCTTATATTTATTCCCCTCTGTCTTCTTCCAGGGTCTGCTGGTGATATTTCTGGAATCTTATTGTCTGTTGTCAAAACGTGCATCCCGTAGGTGATGGATGCCATGTTTTCCAAGGCCAGCATGAACAGCACTCTGTAACTACTGAGACCAGTCAGAAGAAACATAAAAAATAAGAGTAGGAATAGGCTGATCTGATCTGATCATAGCCTGAACTTCACTTTCCAACTTGCCCCTCCATAACTCTTGGTTCTGTTGTAAATCAATAACCAAACTCTGAATTGAACATATTCAGCCTCCAATACTTTCTATGGAAGAGAATACCAAACACTAAAAACCCTCTGAGAAAACAAATTGCTCCTTATCTCTGTCTTAAACGGGGAGACCCCTTATTTTAAAACTGTGCCCCCTAGTTCAAGATTCAATGGGTGGGATTCTGTAATCATGGGGCTATGTCCGCACGAAAGTGGGAAAACCGGCGCCAACCACTCCGGTGTCAACAGCCCCCGAATGTGAGGATTTCTCACCTTTCTCGGGGGCTAGGTTGATGCTGGAGTGGCTCCTCCAGCTCCAGCCAGCGCCGAAGGGCCAGCGCGAGTTCGCTTATGCGCGGAATGGCCGGCGTGATCTTGCGCATACGCGGACCGGCTGGCGCATTTCCGCGCATGCACGGGGGTTCCCTCCTCCCCGCCGGCCCCCGGGTAATATGGCAGAGCCCTACAGGGGCCCGGCGCGGAGGGAAGAAGGCCCCCATGGAACCAGCCGGCCCGCCGATCGGTATGCCCCAATCGCGGGCCAGGCCACTGTGGGGCCTCCCCCTGGGGTCGGATCCCACCCCCCACCCCCCAGGACCGCCCCCGCACACTTACCTGCCAAGTCCCACTGTGTCTGAGGTTAGTAATACACGGCGGCGGGACTGGGCAAAACTTTACGGCCACTCGGCCCATAGGGGCCCGGAGAATCGCCGGGGGGGGGGGGGCGCTGTCAAACCCCCGACTGGCGTGACGGGAATCCCGCCGGCCCCCGAAAAACGGCGCTGGAGAATAGGGCAGCCGTTGTCGGGGCATCGGGGCGGCGGGGTGGGATTCACGCCTCCCCCCGGGGATTCACTGACCCGGCGCAGGGTCAGAGGAATCCCGGCCAATATCTTTCTGTGCCCATCCTGTCAACTCCTCTCAGTCTCACAGATGCTTCAATAAGGTCACCCCTCATCCTTCTAAACTCCACTGAATAATTGGCCCAACCTGCTCAGCCTTCCTCAAAAGATAATCCCTTCACCTCAGGAATCAGCCTGGTGAACCGTTTCTTAACTACTTCTGTACTATATGTCCCCCCTGAAGTAAGGTAACCAAAACTACACACAATACTCCAGCAGTGGGAATTTCTGCCTCTGCTCAGCTTCCCTCAAGTCCTGGGAATCATTGACTGCATGCATGTGGTAAGATATCAGCAGATTGGGCAGCACGGTGGCGTAGTGGGTTAGCACTGTGGCCTCATGGCGCTGAGGTCCCTGGTTCGATCCCAGCTCTGGGTCACTGTCCGTGTGGAGTTTGCACATTCTCCCCATGTTTGCGTGGGTTTTGCCCCCACAACCCAAAAATGTGCAGGGTAGGTGGATTGGCCACACTAAATTGCCCCTTAATTGGAAAAAATGAATTGGGTACTCTAAAATTAAAAAAAAAAGATATCAGCAGATTACCCAGGAGACTTTATCAACTAAAAGACATTCCACTCCATCAATGTTCAGTTGGCCAACAACCACAGAACAATTATCATGCAATGTCTGCGCAGGATTCCCAAGAAGCAGTGATGATGCTTCCATCCTGCACCAGTCAAGTCTTCCAGACAGGTTTGGATGTTAAAGCAGACTCAAGGCGACTCCTGGATACAAGGGCTACCCTCTGAAGGTGTGGGTAATGATTGGTGTGAGAGGACTGGCGAATTGCCAATGTTCGTCTGTTGTTCAAAACAGGTTATCAGGTTATACATCCCAGTAATTACAGACAAGTCAGTTCAGCAACAGTCGTGTGCAAGCTTCTAGAACCAATTATTTGGGATATAATTTGTAGTCACATGGGAAAATATGGGTTGATTAGGATGAGCCAGCATGAATTTCAAAAGGGGAAATCATGTTTAACTAACGTGTTGGAGTTTTTTGCGGAGGTCGTAGGAGGACGTTGAAAATGATTGGGGAGCAGATATTTAATTGTAATTTAACTGCATTTAAAAGAATGTTCATGCAAAAGAGGGGAGTAAAACAAAGATTTTTATCTTCAGGAAAGTAGACAACTTCCCTATGGCTAACATAAGTCCAAGGCATGTAAAATTTTCAAAATCCATTTTCTTACAATTTTCCTTTAACTAATGGGACCACAGGGAAATCTGCAGAATAACTAGCCTAGGCCTTAAAATACATGTACTAACGACATCCATAGTATTTCTCTTTGGGTTAAATAGCATCAACTCCTGAAGCACGTTCAGCTTTGAGCATTTAACCCTTGACATGACCATGTTTACATTTAACTCTAAAGAAATACTGCATCATCATATCTGGCAACTCTTTCGAACCTTTCAGGATTGATGCTTTATGTCAAAAATAATTGGTAGCTCAGATGGCATCCTCTTATTCAAATATGATCCCAGGGTGGGCCCAGATCCCAATTCTCTGAGCTGGTCCTTTACTTAACAGGTTCCATCTCCTGTTCTAGCTCCTCCAACTGCTTCTGTTATCCCAAGCCTGTGCTTCACTACGTGCTCCCACCTCAAAGAGACAACCTAAATCCCCATGATCGGTGTTCTATGCTGATATTTTACTCAAATGGAATCAGTGGTGCTAAGAACGATGAGATATCGGGAACGATCGAATGGAAAAGTTTCTAAGTGTGGTAGCGAGCGAGAATTGCCGGGTGCTTCCCAGCGGCCGACCCGGTGAAACTGCCACTGGTATCTAATGCCAATTAGGGCAGGTAATGATGCCCCCAGGGTTTCATGTTGGAAAGTACTGTCCCACCAGCCTGGACCACGCCTGGCAGTTCCCCGTTAACGGGGGTGGAGCAGTTCTTAAATCGATTCTGCAAAGCAAACCCCAGACAGCTCACAGCCATGCCACCGTGCAGACCAGCTCCACGATTCGGAGCTCCGACCTCGCCAGTATGTTTGATGCGGTGGAGTTCCCCCGAGAGGGTTGGAAGGTCAGCCACAGAGTAACCCATGATGCCTGGGAGGCAGTGGTAGCAGCCTTCAGGGCGGGAGTGTCATCAGGAGGACGTCCACCCAGTGCCCCAAGAAGTTCAAGGACCTCCACTGGGCCGTACGTGTGAGTTGACATCGGCCCCCTGGCACCAGTCATGCCTGCCCCCCGCCTTCCCTGCCATCTCTCAGATTGATATTCAATGAGCTGGTTGTGCTGGGGGATCCTATCCTGCACACTCACCCCTGGCCACACCAGGGGCCCCTGGACAGCAGACCCCAGACTCCTGCCAGGAATATAACTTGGACTGGGCGCAGGCTCCCTCCCCAAACCACACACCCACGCTCTGGTCGCGGGGATGTCCAAGTGCTGAGGCACAGCTCTTGGATGGTTGATTGTTGGCTGCTGCCTCTGTGGTGTTGATGCCTCCAGTGTTCAAGCAAATTGTCCAGGCCTCACGGTCTGATTGGGATGCTTGGCAATAACTTTTGCCTGCAACATGGCAGGTTTGCCCATGGGAATCCACTTGGGAGCTGTGGAGTGCTCGCATAACTAACATTGCCAATTCACTATTAGTAGCCTTCAGCTGTGCAGCCAGAGGTTGCCATAGTCACCGGGAGTGAAAGCAACCTGCACTGTATTAGCACGGACAGTGGTCTGTCCTGGGGGTGTTCGGGATGACTGCAGGCAGCAGCTGAAGTTGTCTCTGGTATGGGTATAAATGATCTGGGGTGCGGCATGTTGGTCCCCTGGGTGCTGAGCACATCAACCCCTAGCCCAGAGGTGACGTGACACTGATGGTGGCCGACCCCCCCCCCCCCCCCCCCCCACGGACTAGGCCCGCCCATCCCAGGAGCTCCACCGCCTGTCCCGAGCACAGGGCAACGGCCCCGATGCCCCCAGGCTGATTGCCCAATTTCGAAGGTGGTTCCTCACCTCCTCCGATCCCCATAGCAGCCATTGCACTCGCTTCACATTTTTAAATATATGTACTAAAGGGCGCCCCTGTGACCGCTCGTTGGGGAGCTGGTTAGATCACGGGAGACTTTTCGATAGCGAGTCTTTCCAATTAATGGACTGGAGATTGGCCTTACTTGGTGATTATTGGTTTTATTGCCACATCGGGGATTGCGCCAACGGGAGTGTGCTGGGGCGATTAGGTCAATAAACAATCGGCGCCCAGAGTGGTTCCCAATTTTGGACTCTTCAGCGGTCTAACCAGCTCCCGCAGATTCACGCCTGGAGCAACACGGCAGTTAAATTGCACCCATCATCTTTCAGTCTGTTCATCAGGAATTCCTATGGAAACAACCAAAAGTATGTTATCACGATATCTGGACAGGAAACAGCTCATAAGGATTTATGGTGATTTGCTTTAATGGCAATAAATGAATGAGTGTGGAAGAGAGAAAGGGATTGATTGAACAAGCGGGAAGATGAAGACGAAGATTCAAGCTTCACTTTCCTTCACACCCTTTGCATTATGAGGTGCCATCGTGACAAGGTAGCTTGCTAATACGCCTGAAAATTTTAATTTGTAGCACAGGCATCATATGGAATTTTGAATGTTTTCTGAACATGCAGACTCAGCAACAATACAGCAACAATGTCTAGATTTTGCATTCCAATCACTCAAGCATGTGATTGCAAAGCAATTGATTTGATTTTGACTTGATTTGATTTGATTTATTGTCACATGTACCAAAGTACAGTGAAAAGTATTTTTCTGCGGCCAAGGGAACGTACACAGTACGTACAAATTAGACAAAAATGAATAATCAACAGAGTATATTGACAAATGGTACATCAACAAACAGTGATTGGTTACAGTGCGGAACAAGTAGCCAAACCAAGCAAATACATGAGCAAGAGCAGCATAGGGTGTCGTGAATAGTGTTGTTACAGGGAACAGATCAGTCCGAGGGAGAGTCGTTGAGGAGTCTAGTAGCTGTGGGGAAGAAGCTGTTCCTATGTCTGGATGTGCGGGTCTTCAGACTTCTGTACCTTCTGCCTGATGGAAGAGTTGGAAGAAGGCAAAGCCTGGGTGGGAGGAGTCTCTAATAATGTTGTCTGCCTTCCTGAGGCAGCGGGAAGTGTATACAGAATTAATGTGGTCTTGGCAAGCTTGTGTGATGCGTTTGGGTGAGTTCACCACACTCTGCAGTTTCTTGCAATCTTGGGCCGAGCAATTGCCATACCAAGCTGGAATGCAGCTGGATAGGATGTTCTCTATGGCACATCTGTAGAAGTTTGTGAGAGTCGATGCAGAAATGCCGAATTTCAAGCTTCCATAGAAAGTAGAGACGTTGTTGGGCTTTCTTGACTGTTGCGTCAAGGTGAGTGGACCAGGACAGACTGTTGGTGATGGTGACCCCCGGAATTTAAAGCTAACGACCATCTCCACTTCAGAGCCATTGATGCAGACGGGGGTCGGGGGGGACGGGCTGGGGGGGAGGGGGGGGGAGGGGGGGGACACACACGCCGTGCTATGATTCCTGATGGCCAGTACCTTTTGGTCTTTCTGACATTTAGAGAGAGGTTGTTTTCAGTAACCATGCAACCAAGTGATCGATCTCCTTTCTGCAGTCTGATTCGTCATTGTTTGAAATACGACCCACCACAGTCGTATGATCCGCAAACTTATAGATTGATTTGGAGTTAAATCTTGCCACACAGTCGTGTGTGTATAGGGAGTACAGTAGATGACTGAGCACACATTCTTGAGGTGTTAGCCCCATTGTTGAGGACTATTGTAGAGGAGGTACTGTTGCCTATCCTGACAGATTGTGCTCTGTTGGTGACGAAGTCAAGGATCCAGTTTCACAGGGAGGGGCCAAGTCCAAGATTGTAAAATTTGGTTATCAGCCTCATCGGGATAATGGTGTTGAAGGCAGAGCTGTAGTCAATGAACAGCAGTCTCACATAGGTGTCAATGTTGTCGAGGTGTTCGAGTGTGGATTGTAAAGCCAGGGAGGTAGCATCTGCTGTGGATCGGTTGCAGTGATAGTCGAACTGCAATGGATCGAGACCGTCTGGGAGGCTGGCATTGTTCGTCTCATGAATAGCCGCTCGAAACATTTCATGTTAACATATGTCAGGGCCACCGGTTGGTAGTCGTTGAGGGAAGCTACCTTGTTCTTCTTTGGTACTGGTATTATGGTAGTCATCTTGAAGGAGTGGGGTCTCGGAGCTGGGGAGTGAGGTGTTGAAGATGTCTGCAAATATGCCAGCTGGTCTGCGCAGGCCCGTCGCTTTCCGTGATTCACTTTCAAGAAGGCAGCCCTTACCTCTGAGGCTGTAATAGTGGGTATGGGTGTGTCCAGGGCTGTTGGGACGGAAACACATGTCCAGGAATGGACACTGTTGCTAACTTTTGGTTGGCTCTTAAATGTTGCTCGTTGTGTCTTTACTTAATTTGCTCTGTTTCTATAACCTTTGCTCTAGAGTCGCCAGGTATCTTTATGATACCATCACGGGGTTCAAATTCAAGTGCTGATCAATAACTCAATACACCAGTTAGTACGGTTCAAATCAAAACACATTTATTATACACAGTCAATCACTACTCATGTATAAAACTCTACTTACTAGACTATCTCTAACACTAAAAGGCCTATTCTTAGCTTTGGAACTGGCCCACCAGGTCAAGGGAATAAATGGCCTTTCGTTCGATTCTGAGTCTGCAGGATTCAAAGCTGGTATGGACTGGTAGCTAGGAGCGCCTATCTCATGGCGTGCGTTTACTGGAGACTTACTTGGTTGATGTAGCGGCTGGGCAGGTCACTGTCAAGGGATGTTTCGAGCTGCTGAGTGACCCTGCCAAGAAGGACGAATTGAACTTGGGGACTCTATTTTATAGTCCCCAGGGGCTTCGCGCCCCTTTGGGCAGACCCTGTATCTGGTTCCAAGTGATTGGACTAAGTTCTGATCACTTGGATCGATTTCTCCAATAATGGAGCTGTTCCCTGATCGCTGGGCAATTCTTAAGTGTCCGTTGGCCTTCCTTTGTCTTGGCTCCTGCTGGCGCCGAGGAGTCTGGCTTGGCCTTGTTTACCTTATCTGTTTCCAATTGTTCCCGGGGATCGCTCATTAATATGTAGATGGTTGTTAGTTTCAGTGCTGTCTGGGTTTCTGCAAGTTCTAATACACAGGAAACTTTGCACCTGCTAGTTTTTCCTGGCTTGACTGAATTTCCCTGCATTCTTTGCGGATCTTCCTTTTAAGTCTGGAAGTTGCCAACCCAGGTGGCTACAACATCTGGAGCTTCCAGGTAAGTGTTACAGCTGTAATTTGCGTGGGGGGGGGGGTGTCCGTTTAGTTAGGAGGTTTCTCTGGGGCAAGGAATCCTTGAATTAGGGTGTCCTGGAGGGTCTCATCAGTAAGGGGGTCCCTCGGGGAATCTCCCTATTGAGGGGGTCCCGGGGGGGGTCTCCCTTTTAAGGGCGTCTTTGGGGGTTCTCCTTATTATGCGGGTCTCGGGCTGTGTTCTCCCATTTTGGGAGTCTCTGGGGGGTCATGTAGAGGAGGGGTGGGCAGGTAGTTCATTGTGGGGGGAGGGTGGCCATTCGATGGACTTTGGGGGCAACTCGCTTAAGGAGTTACACCCTTGGCCCACCATGAGATCCACCACGTCATGCTCACGTTTGATGAAACCTGCAGTAATCCCCACCCATGTGATTTCCGGCCCAGGGGACCAGAGAATCATGGAGGGACAGATGATAGAGTGCTGGGCCTGGTAAATTGATGTCAAACGATCATTAAGACCCATTTGCATTCATTTACATCCTCGCACTGGCCCGTGAGCATGAACTCCGACCCCGCCGCCAACGGGGGTTGGAGCATTACGATTGGATTGGCGCCTGCCGGCGCCCGGCACTGATCCAGATTTTTTGATTCTCCGTTCCATCGGGAAACATGCTTCGGGCATCCCGGACAGGGAATTCACCCCATTGAACCTATGGAAACCTAATCCCTGTTTATTGAGCCCTCCGCTAAGGGGAAAAGTTTTTACCTATCCATCCTACCTCTGCCCCTCATAGTTTTATACACCTCCATCGGGTCCCTCCTCAGCATTCAGTGCTCCAAGGAAAACAATCCCAGCCTAACCAGCCTCTCTTGAAAGCTGCAACACTCTTGCCCAGACAACATCCTGGTGAATATCCTCTGCACCCTCTCTTGTGCAATCACTACCTTCCTTTAGTGTGGTGGCCAGAATTGCACGCAGTACTCTAGCTGTGCCCTAACCAGCTTTTTATACAGCTCCATCATAACCTCACTGCTCTTATATTCTATGCCTCTGCTAATAAAGGCAAGTATTGCATATGCTTTCTTCAGCACCTTGTCCACCTGTCCTGTCTTCAGGGATCTATGGACATGCACACCAAGGTCCCTCTGATCCTTTGTACTTCCTAGGGTCCTACCATTCATTGTATATTCCCTTACCTCATTAGTCCTCCCAAAATGCATTATGTCACACTTTAAAGGATTAAATTCCACCTGCCACTGTCCCATCCATCTAACCAGCCCGTCTGTACCATCTTGTAATCTAAAGCTCACTATTTAACACACCAGCAATTTTTGTGCCATCTGCGAACTTACTAATCATACCTCCAGCATTCATGTCCAGGTCATTAATGTACTTGCATGAGAATATTGAAGGTTTATCCTTGACTTCCATCTGTGGGATTAAATCCTCTTGAGGGAATAGATATTTATCTTTTCTGGTTGAGCTAGAAGTTCATTGGTGTTATATGCACAGAGGTGTAGTTGATTGAACTGAGGCAAACTATTCTAGTCTCATGATCTCAGTGTTTTTGGAAAATAAGCCTTTATTCACATCTCACGAAGAATCATCTTTTCATCAGTGCTTCTCTGCTCTCGTCTGCTGAAGACAAATGTTGTTCCTAACATTCCTAATGAAGGTAAACCCGATCACACAAAGACATCTGTCAAATTGTTTTGAGCTCTCTGTTCCCCTTGCTAACTTGAAAATTCTCATTTTAATAGCATTTGTGTTTTACTCGATGATTACTCCTTTGTGCTTTGGAAGAATCTGCCTTAACGATCTTGCCTCAAAACACACATAAGAATTAGATAGTGAGACAGATTGTCTTCATAAACAGCCTCCTGTCTTTATCCTTTTCCAGATACTTTATTGGACAACATATTTGAAGACGTAGTGGTAAATAAAAACACTAACAAAGTGGTACTCCAACTTTTTGCTTTTATTTTTTTTTTACTGTGGTGTTCTTTGTTGTTCTATTCTGAGGATAGTTGGAGTAGTGTTCACAAAGACCACAACTAGCTTTTATATTGAACAAAGCTAAAGATTTATTTACACTACTTAATTGGATTTGACACTTATTCCTATATAATAAACAGTTGATAATAAGCATACAATCTACACTCATCTACTACTAATCTCGACACTAGTACAATAACTATGATTTGCTTTCACTCACACTATCTTTCCTACAGTCTGTCTTCTAGCTTTCTCCTCAACCTCTTACACCAGAAGTAAGAAGTCTTACAACACCAGGTTAAAGTCCAACAGGTTTGTTTTGAATCACTAGCTTTCGGAGCGCAGCTCCTTCCTCAGGTGAGCTGTGCTCTGAAAGCTAGTGATTTGAAACAAACCTGTTGGACTTTAACCTGGTGTTGTAAGACTTCTTACTGTGTCAATCCCAGTCCAACACCAGCATCTCCACAATACCAGTAGGCTTGGCATTGATGCCTTATATAGTTCTGCATCTAACTCCCTCTAGTGGTTGAATTGTACATAACAGTAACCCTTACAGTTCTATACATTTATCATAATGTCACATCCCCTTTCTTTGGAAAAAATGGTTATAAACTCTGGAACACTTTTTCTTTGAATATTACATTAGCGAGCCTGAATCATCATCTTGTTTTGCAATCAGTTGCAATAATAAATGTCATATCAAAGTAGTGATTACAGATGAATAGTTATTAATGTCATGACAAATTCAGTCTATTTGGTGGTTTCCCCATTCTCGTAAATCTTCTCAGTGGTCTTGTCAAAGTATTCAAGTTGTCTTCCAAATTGTCTTGAACCGTTGTTGATAACGAAGGATTTGGAAAGTCAATGTTTTGGAAAACGGCATTCTGAGCAATAATGTTCAGAGTTTGAAGTGGTACATAGTTCTTTATCTTCAGTAATGCTCATCTACATAGAACATACAGTGCAGAACAAAGAACAAAGAACAAAAAAAATTACAGCACAGGAACAGGCCCTTCGGCCCTCCCAGCCTGCGGCGATCCAGATCGTTTACCTAAACCTGTCTTCTATTTTCCAAGGATCTACTTCTCTCTGTTCCGCGCCCGTTCATATATCTGTCTAAATGCATCTTAAATGATGCTATCGTGCCCGCCTCTACCACCTCCGCTGGCAAAGCGTTCCAGGCACCTACCACCCTCTGCGTAAAAAACATTCCACGCACATCTCCCTTAAACTTTCCCCCTCTCACCTTGAAATTGTGACTCTTTGTAATTGACACCCTCACTCTTGGAAAAAGCTTGTTGCTATCCACCCTGTCCATATCTCTCATAATTCAATCAGGTCCCCCCTCAACCTCCGTCTTTCCAACGAAAACAATCCTAATCTACTTAACCTTTCTTCATAGCTAGCACCCTCCATACCAGGCAACATCCTGGTGAACCTCCTCTGCACCCTCTCTAAAGCATCCACATCCTTCTGGTAATGTGGCGACCAAAACTGCACACAGTATTCCAAATGTGGCCTAACCAAAGTCCTATACAACTGTAACATGACCTGCCGACTCTTGTACTCAATACCCCGTCCGATGAAGGCAAGCATGCTGTATGCCTTCTTGACCACTCTATCGACCTGCGTTGCCACCTTCAGGGTACAATGGACCTGAACTCCCAGATCTCTCTGTACATCAATTTTCCCCAGGACTCTTCCATTGACCGTATAGTCCGCTCTTGAATTAGATCTTCCAAAATGCATCATCTTGCATTTGCAGAAGGAGGCCGTTCAGCCCATCGAGTCTGCACCGACCCACTTAGGCTCTCACTTCCACCCTATCCCCGTAACCTAATGAACCCTCCTACCCCTGCTAACATTTTGCACTCTAAGGGCAATTTAGCATGGCCAATCCTCCTAACCTGCACGTCTTTGGACTGTGGGAGGATACCGGAGCACCCGGAGGAAACCCACGCAGACACGGGAGAACATGCAGACTCCGCACAGACAGTGACCCAGCGGGGAATCGAAGCTGGGACCCTGGCGCTGTGAAGCCACAGTGCTAGTCACTTGTGCTACCGTGCTTCTAAACATTGTGCCTTTTTCAGTTTGTACCAAATATGATCTTGGTGCAATTTGTTGTAATACTTTAACAACATGTGACCATCCACCATCAGGATTTTGTATTCGAATGTAGTCTCCTACTTTTCATGTCGATAAAGGTTTTGTGAGCCTTTTGTAGCAGTATTTTTGTTTTTGTTTTTGTAACCTCAGGCATTTAAGTCTTTCTTGGTGGTCCATATTCTGAATCGTGATTTCTGGTAACGTGGTACAAATTTTTCTTCCCATCAATATCTGGGCAGGGGACAAACCTGATGACAGTGGAGTAGCTCTGTATGTCAACAGTGCCAAAGATAAATCTTTGTTTTCATCTAGTGCTTTGCTGAATAGCTTCTTAACTATAACTACACCTTTCTCTGCTTTGCCAGTGGATTGGGGGTACAATGGGCTTGATGTGATATGGCTAAAATAATAACGTTCTGCAAATTATGTCCACTCCCAGCTGATGAAGCAAGGACCATTGTCAAAAACAGATTTTGCTGCTCGGATTACGGATCGAGTTGTTGAATCATTAAACGTAATAAGCTCAGGATAGTTGGAATTGTCGTCAATTATGACTAAATAGTCATGACCATTAAAGTAGAATAGATCCAGACCAACTTTCATCCATGGATTTGTGATTAGTTCATTTTCTTCCAAGCTCTCTTTGCATTGCACAGATTGATGCATCTGACAAATGCTGCATTCCTACATTTGATTGTTCACATCCTTGTTGATTCCAGGCCAGTACACAGATTGTCTTGCTCATCAACGACATTGTTCAATACCTTGGTGACCCTCGTGTGTCTGTTCCAAGATATCTTGTCAGAGGCAGAGAGAATAACTATTCTGTCTCCTTTGAGTAGGAATCCGTTGATTACAGTGAAGTCATCTTTGATACTGCGAAAACTGGAGCAACATCCATTGGGCCAACCTTCTTTCAGGTATTTGATTACCCTTTGGAGTGTCAAGTCCTTTTCTGTTTCTTTTCTTATGATTTGCAGCTTGTTGTCAGACACTGGTCGCATTTCAGCAACAAATGAAGCTTGTGCTTCCACATTGTGTACTATATCTGAAATTGTGGTATCAATATTATTTGTAGCTCTTGATAAAGTATCAGCAACAACTAAGTCTTGTCCTGGCTCTTTAAGCTTGACTTACGAATTTTTGGTGCTGTGTATCCTTTAACTTATCGCAAGCAACCACCCCAAATAGCGATGATTTATCATCTTCCACTATTTCAAAGTCAATTGGCATACTGATGTTACCATTCCAAGCAATGAGACAGCAGAAACCTCTCGTGGCTATGGTATTTCTATTATAGTCAGTCCATCGACAGGTTGATGTCTTTATTTGTGTTGTACTCTATGCTAGTCTTAAATCCTGTTCCGTTATTAAATTTGCGTCGTGCTCCTGTATCTATCTTGAATGGAATTTCAGACCCATTTATATCCAGTCGTACAGTCCAATCTTTGAAATGGCGGCCGCGCCAGGGCGGAGAATCCAGTTTGACGCCTTAATCGGGCCCGGCGCCGGTTCAGCGATTTTCCAGGCATCGAAAATCAACGTCACCGGGGAATACGCAGCTCAGCAATCCTCCACTCTCAACCGGCCGAATTCCCAATGGCGTGGAACTAACCTGCTATTACCAGTCAGGATGTTCGCGTGATGGCTGCAGACTCAGTCCATGGCCGCACTGGTCAGGGGTGGGCTGATCGGAGACCAGGGGGGGTCTTATAGGTGGCTGGGGATTTAATATGCAGGGGTTGAGGTTCGGGCGCGCGACTGATTCTCTTTCTTCATCTGGCTCCACGGTCCGAGTCCGCCATGGATAATGCGCCGCCGCTGGAGGTCGCCGCCGTGCGCATGCGCGGCCTCTGACCCGGAGGTGCGGGGGCTGTATCTGCAGCAAAAGCTGCGAGATTCACTCTGGGTCCCTGCTAGACCCCTGCAAGGCTATGAATCTGTTTAACTTTTTTGCAGGAATTTCAGGCGTAAAGCTCCACCGTTTTTACGACGGTGTGGGGACATAGTCTCAATAATAGAGAATCCAGCCCCTTGTACTGGGCCTTTCACAATATACATTATTGATCTGGAAGAAGGAACTGATGGCGCTGTTGCTAAGTTTGCAGATGATACAAAGATCTGCAAAGGGACAGGTAGTATTGAGGAAGCAAGGGAGCTGCAGAAGGATTTGGAAAAGCAAGGAGAGTGGGCAATGAAGGGGCAAATGAAATCCAATGTGGAAAAGTGTGAGGTTATGCACTTTCGAAGGAGGAATTTAGGCATAGGCTATTTTCGAAATGGGGAATTGCTTAGGAAATCAGACGCACAAAGAGACTTGGGAGTCCGTGTTCACGATTCTCTTAAGGTTCACGTGCAGGTTCAGTCGGCAGTTAAGTAGGCAAATGCAATGTTAGCATTCATGTCAAGAGGGCTAGAATACAAGACCAGGGAGGTACTTCTGAGGCTTTATAAGGCTCTGGTCAGACCCCATTTGGAGTAATGTGAGCAGTTTTGCGCCCCGTACCTAAGGAAGAATGTACTGGCCTTGGAAAGGTGTAGCCATTCCAGAACACAAAATGGACGCTCACAGAGAATGTAGGGAAATGTGGACAATATTAGACAACAAGCAGGCACAGAGCCTGAATGTATATTTGGGAAGCAGTTACCAGACGGAATCGAAACTCTGGATCGATTAACATATTGATGGCCCATCTCCGAGGAACAAAGGACTAACACTCAGGTAGTTGATACTGTCGCAGACATCCCGGTGCCAGTGCCCCAACCGAAAGACCCAAACAAAGCAAGGCCAACGGCCATCTAAGACACGCCCAGCCATCAGGGCACCCACCCCTTTATTGGTTGATGCACGATCAATTGCACAAAGACGAGAGTTGAATACAACTGAGGCTTTATTGCTCCAAGATGTGTGGCCTCCCAAAGCAGCTGGCGAAATAGCTGCTGCACGGAGGGCACACATGTTTATACTCGGTCGCGAGGCCACACACAGTAAGGGATGGTAGGGGCCCGCTGAATTTCAGGGTTACGCTCTGGAGGTTACAATAGAAGTCCAGGCCGAGTAGTACGGCAGCGCAGAGATTAGGGAGGACATAGAGGCGGAAGCCGCTGAATTCTACGCCCTGGACCGTGAGTGTGACAATACAGTACCCCCGGACGCCACTGAATGGGATCCGAAGGCCAGGGAGATTCATTGATTGGCGGGGTGTACCACGAGGGAGCAGCACCTTCCCTTATCCGGGTGTATAAAGCTTTCGGTGCTCCCAGAGTCCAGCAGGCAAGAGGTCACGGGTCCACCAATTTTAACGCTGGTCGATGCGGTGGCCAGGTTGTGCGGATGAGACTGGTCGATGGTCACTGAGGCGAGTCGTGGTTGGTCGTCGCTTGTGTCGGATGATGGGGTGCCCGGGGGGCATGAGTCCTGGAACGCTGGTGATGCCCATGTGCCGTGGGAGAGACAAGATGGCGGCGCCTGAAGATCTTGGGGAGGACAAAATGGCGGCATCCATGGGCCGCACGTGGCGGGGGGAATATGGCAGTGCCCACTGGCCACGCTTGGTCTGAGGGGGAGAAGATGGCGGCGCCCACTTGCCGTGCGTGGTCTGAGGGGGAGAAAATGGCGGCGCCCACTGGCCACATGTGGTCCGTGGAGGTGAAGATGACGGCGCCCATTGTCCGTAAACGAGGGGGTGGGGGCGATAGCAGCGACTGCGCGGGCCTGGCACACCGCGGCGAAGTGCCCCTTCTTACCGCAAGCCTTACAAAGGGCAGTGCGGGCCTGGCACAGCACGGCGAAGTGCCTCTTTTTACCGCAAGCCTTACAAAGGGCAGCGCGGGCCGGGCAGCTTTGGCGGGGGTGTTTCTGCTGGCCACAAAAGTAACATCGGGGATCCCTCGGGGTTCGCTGGCTGGCGTGTGGCGCAGGCGTTTTGGCTGGGTAAGGCCCCCGCTGGTGCGACCGTCTGTGGGGTCCACGATGCATAGGAGGGGTGGACCACACTGCTGGGGGTGTAGGCGACCATCATAGAGAGCGCTAGCTTCTTTGTCTCTGTGAGATCGAGCGTGGCCCCCTCTAGAAGTCGCTGGCGTATGAGGTCCGACCTAATCCCCGAAACAAAAGCGTCCCGCATAAGGAGGTTTGAATGTTTCATCGCCGTAATGGCCTGACAGTCACAGTCCCGGACTAGTGGGATTAGGGCCCGCCAGAAGTCTTCTATGGACTCACCAGGGAGTTGAGAGCGAGTGGCGAGTACGTCTTCTGGGCGTAATTTTCGTTAAGTAGCGTATGGCTTTGGCATAGTTTGGCACGTCCTGATTCAGCGGAATGATGTTGGAGCTCAACCACGAGTACAGGATCGGTATTTTCTGAGCCTCCGGAACAGGGCTTCGTGCCGAGTTGATGTATGCCTCGAAACAAGCTAGCCAGTGCTGAAAGTCCTTTTTGGCGTTGCTTGAATGCGGATCCAGCTGCAGGCGATCCGGCTTGATACGGAGGTCCATCTTCTGAAAATCTTAGAGCAATAAATTGATGCACGATCAATTGCACAAAGACGAGAGTTGAATGCAACTGAGGCTTTATTGCTTGAAGATGTGTGGCCTCCCACAGCAGCTGGTGAAATGGCTGCTGCACGGAGGACACACATATTTATACTCCGCCTACTGGGCGGAGCCAACAGGCAGGCACTACCGTCGTATCTGTAGTAAAGATCCGACCATACATCACCTAATATAGGTGCAACAGTGGTTTACCACATTGGTCAAGATCGATAACAATGATCGCGAAGCTGCCCAATTAATTGGGACCAAGTTTGAGGCCCGCCTATAAGCGTGCAAAGCCCCTCCAAGTATAAGAAGGAACCCCCCACGAGAGATTCGCTCTCTTGGATTTGGCTCTCAAGCGGAGAGACCCATCCACCAGCATCACCAGAAGCAAGTAAGTTCAAGGTCAACGCTCGCTACCAGACGGATGACCTTAGCTGTTCTCCTGTATCTCTTCGAACAACGGCCATTGTTCCTCTGACTAATTGGGCACACGAAGTTAGGTATAGGCGTTAGCGTTAGAGATAGTTTAGTTTGTAGTACTGTTGTGAATGAGTAGATCTTACTGTGTGTGTAAATAAATAGTATTGACTTTGAACTAACTAACTGGTGTATTGGCTCTTTGATCAGTATTCGGGTTTGAACCTTGTGGCGGTATCGAGAGATACCTGGCGACTCTAAAGTAAACATAATTAGGATCAAGGAAGGTGACCATATTGACTGCCATATTTATAACCAAATAAATATAGCAACAAAAGGTCCAGAGGAGGTTCACAAAAATGATTCCTGGAATGAAAAGCTTGTCATATGAGGAACAGTTGAGGACTCTGGGTCTGTACTCATTGGAGTTTAGAAGGATATGGGGGGATCTGATTGAAACTTACAGGATATTGCGAGGTCTGGCTAGAGTGGACATGGAGAGGATGTTTCCACTTGTAGGAGAAAATGGAACCAAAGGACACCATCTCAGACTAAAGGGGCGATCCTTTAAAACAGAGATGAGGAGGAATTTCTTCAGCCAGAGGGTGGTGAATCTATGGAACTCTTTGCCACAGAAGGCTGTGGAGGCCAAATCACTGAGTGTCTTCAAGACAGAGATAGATAGGTTCTTGATTAATAAGAGGATCAGAGGTTATGGGGTATAGGCAGGAAAATGGGGATGAGAAAATATCAGCCATGATTGAATGGCGGAGCAGACTTGATGGGCCGAGTGGCGTAATTCTGCTCCTATGTCTGATGGCCTTATGATCTTACGGTTATCACAATCCAGTGCATTAATCCTTGTAATTGCATCGACCATGAAAGTATCCTTCAGTGCATTTTGGGAGGAATCATCATTATTAGTTGAGATATTTTGTCTTGTTTCTTCACTCTGTATACACTGAATCTTTGTGAAGTCATTGTAGGATTTTAAAAAATAGTTTGCTGGAAAAGTTACTGCGAAACGGCACTGTGCTGCAAAGTGACTAAATTTGCAACATTTGGAACATTGTTTGCCTTTTGCCGGACAGTTTCTTTTTTACTGTGGATGTGGCCACAGCACGTGCATGTCATCAAGCTCGTGACGTCACTTTCAAAATGGCCACCAGCTGTTGTACGCAGTTTTCTGTGTTGTGACACTGCATTAATGGCGTCGGCCATGTTTCCCAACTTCGCGCCTTTTTTGTTTGTCCTGAACTTCACATATTCAGAGGATGCTTGTCCACTAGCATTGCACATATTAATCACTTCATCGGTCGTCTCAGCATTTTATCTCGCAAAGGGTCATCTGGACTCGAAACATTATCTCTTTTCTCTCCCTACAGATGCCGCCAGACCTGCTGAGATTTTCCAGTATTTTCCCTTTGGATACAATGTACACTCATCTACTACTAATCTCTACAACAGTACAATAACTATAATCTGCTCTCACGCACACTATCTTTCCTACAGTCTGTCTTCTAGCTTTCTCCTCAACCTCTCACACCAGAAGGCTTGGCATCAAAGCCTTATATAATTCTGCATCCAGCTCCCTCTAGTGGTTTATTTGGACATAACATTAACCCTTCCAGTTCATAAGGTAAGAAGTCTTACAACACCAGGTTAAAGTCCAACAGGTTTGTTTTGAATCACTAGCTTTCGGATCACTGCTCCTTCCTCAGTTGAATGAATGTTATTATGTTCATAATGTCACATCGACAAAGCCTCAATTTATATTAGAAAGGTTTCAATATCTCATTCTGTTTGATTTTCTATATGGTCAGGATTTTTTATTCATGTATTATAGTTTTATAGGCATTTTACATGAAAAATTGTAACAACTTGTTGATCCTTCACTTGAGATCAGCTAATTCACCACAGGTATTGAGCCTGGGAACTTGTGGTCTGAACAGATCAATATAACAACAAGAAGTATGTTTATACACTAAAGTATCTTGGAGCTCTAAATATCTAGGGTGAAAGTTTTGTAAAAAATGGAAAAGTGTCAATCTCGGCTCGGAAACTGATCCGATTCTCGTCAGCCCCGGAAGCCTGATCTGGACCGCAATTTTTAGGCACTTAATGGGAAAATAAATACCCTCAGGCTGGCAAGAGAGTCTTTAGCAAGATAACAAATCATGCCTGGGAGATGCTGCAGCACCGGTCTGTGACAGCAGCCTGCACAAGAGGACAGGGATGCAATGCCGCAAGAAGATGAATGAATTACTGCGGTCTACCTGGGCAAGCCCGCTCTGTGTCCTCACTGCACTCCAGCTAGCCGTTACCCCTCTGAATGCCACCTTAATCCCACAGGGTAGTGGGTGTCTGGAATTCACTGCCCGAGTTGGTGGTGGAGGCAGAGATCCTAAAGTATTTTAAAAAGTAACTGGACCTGCACCTTAAGTGCTGTAAGCTGCAGGCTATGGACCGGGTACAGGAAGGTGGGATTAGAAAGGGTACCTGGGTGTCCTCAGGCTGGCATGGGAAAGAAGGGCCGAATGGCCTACTTCTGTGCTGTAATTTTTCTATGATACTATGAAACTTCTATGTTGTCACCTCGCAGCTCCAGCACCTAACCTACGACAAGCTCCCTCAAACCCCCAGCACTCCTCATCAGAACCCCTCCCTGCTTACACACAGTGCCCACACATGCCAAGGTATCATCGAAATTTGACACACCAGGCACCCAGCTCAAATCATCCCCATTTGTGTTTGTGCATCCGGAGGAAACCCACGCAGATATCGAGAGAACGTGTAGAGTCCGCACAGACAGTGACCCAAGTGGGAATCGGACTCAGGTCCCTGGCGTTGTAAGCAACAGTGCTAACCACGAGCAGTGTTGGTCTTGGTGCCATGCATTGCCGGCACCATCTGCTGCACCTGAAGGCTTTGGGCCTCCTCCAATTGGCCTTGCAGATGTTGGAATGTCGCTGTCACCCTCTCCTAAATGTTATGGCTGTATCCTATCACCTGCTACAGCTCTGGGAGAACCTTGCCCGAGGCTCAACATCTAACTGGGACTCAGCTGAGTCCTGGGATCCAGCAGACCTCTGACTGTTGTCTACCTTGGCTGTTTCTGCCTCAACATCATGTGCAACAGAAACGGTGTGGTGCTCACCAGTTCCCAAAGCCTGTCCACTAAAGACGCCCACCGAGGGTTGTGTCTTTGTGCTGGTGGCAGTTGGGAGTGATAGATGAGATGCATCGCCTATGTTATCCTCGGACTCTCCTCCGAGGTGGTCTCTTGGGTGGTGGGGGGTAGGACTCCGGATGGCCCGGCCTTCTCAGATGGTGATCTTGCAAGACAATGGGCCTCATGGAAGGAAATGTAGTCGACTTTGTGGGCCACCCTGGGGATGAAAGGTGATGCCCTTGGCAGGCCAGAGGTGGAGCTGGAAGTCTGGAAAGTGCGCTGAGGAAGGAGTGGAAGCAAGAAGCCTCAGTGAGAGAGAGCATGAGCAGCAGCAGGGAGTCACAGAGTCAAGGAGTCAATTTCATGACTAGGACATGCAGACCTAAGCCTCTGAAGGTGGCTAGAAAATCAGCAAGTGGCAGCTAAGTGGTCAAACATCTGCCGGAGACCTAGAATGACCCTATGGACAGCACCCCTGAGTTAGAGAAGCCAAGGGGTGGGCATGGTCCCCATCCTGTCTGTGAGACAAGATAATCTGGACTACGCGGTCATGGGAAGTTAACAGATGAACTCTGCTCCTTTAGTCAGAGATCAGAGTTAAATGCACGATGATGAATCTGAAGTCTCTCTAATGAATATCCATTGTAAATTATCTGTCCCTCGAAGTTAAGCTTCCCCATTAATGTTTATAAAGATTTAACGCCAATGGAATAAAGGATATCTGTTTTCTAACCTTTGTGCACTCCACGTGCTTTACACAAGCAACACAGACTTGTTGTCGGACAGAACTCATAGCAGATCACATGGCCCTCTTCATTGCTCCAATTTGAATTAAAAACATAACCATCTTATGAAGCCTCAAATTGGTAGCAGGATCTATCAGCAACTTCACAATCGCCTGGAAAAGTCAAAGTAAATTCAGGGAATATCCCGTGCCGGTTGAGGATGGAAAAGAATTCTGGGAAATTGATAGACAGCAGGCTAAGCACTTGTGGGGCTCAAACATTCCCTGCAGCTTGAGCTTTTTGGCAGCAGTTCATTGAAGAGAATTTACTGCAAGGTGGTCTGTTTCGTACTAATAGTAACATCCAACATATTCCCCAGTTGATCTAACTGCTCAAATACTAAAATACATCTTCACATCAATTAAGAGTGCAGGATCACCAGCTAGAGCGGAAATGCTTTCTGTCCATAAAGCTTTTAAAAAACCAGTGTGATTTTCCTGCCTTACAGCATGACTCAACGCTGTTTAAAAGTGCATCGTACCTGCTCTAATGCTTCTCTGGGGAGATTCACTCAATGGCTGCAGGAAGAGGTAGGCTGCCACAGCTCAGTCAAGATGCTTTTAGTTGGCACCTGAAAGAGCCCAGCCACAGATTGAACAACCGGGCACCTGTTGAGGCTCGCTTTCTGGCACCGAAACAGGATACAGGACAGAGAGGGACACTCATCACAAGCCACAGTATCATTTTCCATTCTCTCTGCATTACTATGCTTGCTCGTCCACCAGGAATTTCACCAAAGAGAAAGATCAGTTGAATTCTGGACCTGGCACAAACTGGAAAAAGGGAACCGAGATTCTATTTTCAATCTGATTTTCAGTATGAGATGGGCAGCTCAGAGAGAAAAGTCACCAGCGATATTTCTTAAAACGTTCTCCCTCAAAGGTAAAGTTCCACTCTTTCTTGAGCCAATTTTTTCATTTGTAGTTGTGTGCAATGACATTCAAATCTTTTGGGAAGAAATTTTTGCAGACCGGCTTTGTAAATTCACTTTCTGATCTTGAAAGTCAGAATTGAACAATCACACATTCTGTGTCCTAATGAGAGGAAGGACAATTCCATCATAATCAAGGCCAGTTCTCATTCTGCATGAAAAATGTAATATATTTGTAAAATGTGATCCACAAAAAAAATCCAAGATTCCCATGCAATTATAAAACAGGATTTGATTTATTGATCACCATAAATCATTGCCCAAGCTGATAAATTGAGACCCAGAACGATCTGATCTATTCTCTCCCACTTTGTTTTCAGAGCACTTGAAGCTTGGATTGGTGCATATGCCAGATTAAAGTGATACATTGTATAGCACCAGTGCATCATCATCAACATCTTTATTATCATTGTACTAGGCTGAGCATTTTCCGATATTATAAACTTTCAGTAGGTGCTAATGGCATCACAGGCCAACTAGTCATCGCCATGTGACTCCGAACCAATAGGCAATAGCGTAATCGCGCTATCGTGGAATTGGACTTCATTTCGAGCTGTTTTCATTCCAAATACACCTTGTATTGCATCATATAAATCTGTTTCCATTGGCAGCTTTCCAGTTTCGATCATGTGTGCGAGCCATGCAGGAATTGCCAGATCCGACTTCCAAGTCAAATCAACATTTTTCCACAACACAGTCTGTTCAGATTCAAATCCACATGCCCCCTTTAATAAAGAAAGAGCACAGAAGGCCACTATACTCAGTTGACTCCGGCTGACTACGTGCAATGTCATTTTGTAATTTACAGCGTGACTGATATTAAGCAATGGAAAGACTCCAAAGTCAAATGCTTTTTTAAAAAACTTATCCTGGACCCTGGTGCCTATTTACCAGACTGGCCTTGATGCCTTGGTTAGATTAGGGTCATATTTTCATTTGTTAATGTTTCCTGGACTGCATATGGCTGCCTCCTGGTGTTTTGACTAAAGACAGCGATGACATCTGTGGCGATGTGCGTGCCCTTCTTGCCCCATTGAACAGGGATGAGAATGCAGATAAAAGTGCTGAATTGGAGCGGGGTGTGCAAGAAAACAAAGAAATACTCCAAAGACAAAGACTAAGGTTTATAACATTTTAATACTGGAATCCATTGAACTACCGTCGTATAATTAAATATTATTGGCTCTGTGTGTACATTTTATACTGCATTAGACCTTGAAAAATTCAACAAATTTGCCAAGCATTGTTACACTTACATCAAATTATGCTTGAAGTAGCATTTATTTAAATTGCAGCTAAAACGGAACAATAACCAGAAACTTTATACATTGATCAGCTGTGTGCTTATTCCTGTTACGGCTATAATTCAAAAATGTTGCATTCATAATACTTGTGTGAACGGTTTCACACAAAGCAGGATTCTGAAAAGAGGAATTCCAATTTTACCTCTCAGGAAAGAACTCTGGTTGTTTCTATCTGAAATACTGAAATTCACATCCAAGTTCCTTTCCTGACCTTCAGGTTGTTGTGAAAGTTCTGGGGCTGAGTAAGGCATAAATTACTTTCAAATAGTAACAATGGTCCCCTCACCATCATGACCCCCACACCCCCACTCTTTGCCTCATGAGCATATGATCTTCTGTCCTATTTTAATTCAGACATCAGAACCCATTTACATTATTCTAATGCAAACATCAAACCTTAGATGTGTCTATAGTTGTGGAAAATTCTGTGAAGTCAAGACTAAATAAAATGGCTTTATGAAAAAGGAATAAAGTTCCCTTGGAAATGCTTCAAAGGGGGCGAGTGCCAGCAATCAGATTAATGGCATGCCGCTTGCCCAGCCAGATGTCACTTCAAAAATCTTTTAATGAGGCATAAAGCGTAATGGTAGGCAAACTGTTAGGGTGAGCAACTGGGGGGGGAGATAAAAAGGAAATACATGTCTTTTATTCACAATAAATTGCTTGCATTAAATTAAGTGACACAGCGGTTAAGACATTTTTTTTCAGCTGCTGTAGAGGAGAAGAACAACTTCTGTTCAAAAGCCTGTGATTACTGTCACTTAAATCAAGTATGTCACATTTTATTAAGGTTTTTCTCAAGAATAATAATTACATAAATGGGACATTTCACTGAAATTTTAAATGCAATTGTGTTGGATTTAAATGACTCAGAATAATGGGAAGATTGCAGCAAAGAAGTAGGCTTCCTTTTTGTGTTGGATACCAATGCCATTGAAGTGACTTGTGTCGTGTTAGTACACTGGTGTAACACTGGCTGCAACTGGATGCAGCTTAGATCAGAAAGATTCTCCAGACCTTGAAGTTAGTTCAATCAGGTTTATTGAACTAATAGCACAGTTAGCACAGTTCTCTGTGAGTTCGACTCTCTGCTAACTTAAGTGTGTTACTCTGCCTGACTGAACCAGACTAGCTCTTAGCCATGTGGTGGAGGTGTGAGATTGTAACAACACCCTTGACTGACTCTTTAGATGTTCATCAGTGGAAAGAGGCGGAGTGTGATTGCCTCGTGTCTTTTATAGTCAGATCCCACCCTGAATGTCCTGCCTGCTTATTGAAGCATGTCCTGTTCTCTGTGTCCATTAGCTGCTTATCTGTATGTCATTATGTGTGTATCTGCATATCATGACATTTCCCCTTTTTTTTATGTTTGGATGACATATGTGAATGTATTTACAAGAATAGGCCAATGTTAACATATACACATGCAGTGGATGTGAACAAATGTACATGTGAAAACAGCTGTCTAATGCGAGAACACAGAACATAGCAAACAGAACAAATGTTCATAAGTCCAGTCTCTGTGGCTTGAGTCTGATCCTGTTCGACCGCCAGAGTGGTGGTGGTGGGGACGGCAGCGCCTTGATGGGCGGGATTGAAGCCTGACTGGTGGTGCAGACCTGCACAAGGCTGCATAGTGTCCAGGCTTCCCGCAGTTTAAACATTGCCTGCCTCTTGCAAAGCAGTGTCCCTTTAAGTGGGCGTTGCCACAGTTCGGGCACGTCATGACGTCGGCGTCGTGACACGGTGTACGTCGTCGCACATGCGCAGTGCGGTCGGCAGACGTCTGCACCTGCGCAGTGTGGGTGTCGGCCGCTTCGTTATCCCGTTCGCATCGCGCATGCGTGGGGCTGCGGGAAAAGTGCGTGAAATGGCCGCCATCTTCAATGCTGAGGCGCTGCATCCGGGAGATGGCCTGCACACTCACTGCCTCGTGGTAACCAAGTTTCTCATTTTCACCTGATTTGTATTGGGAATACCGATTTTTTGTGTGCTCATGCACTGTACATGTTTCAATCACGACTGGCAGGGTCTATTCCCACTAAATGTCGAATCACCCAGCTTCACGACTGGTTCCCATGTTAGCTAACATTGTTAGTGGTATCCTTCTTCATGTGTTGCTCCTCTCTACTTTAAAACTGTCATCATCACTGCTCTCCTCAAAAAGTTTACCTTTGGCCCACTGTCCTTGCAAACCACTGTCCCAGTCTCCAACATTACTTTTCTTTCTAAAGTTCAAGAATTGTCGATGCCTCCCAAATCCATGACCATCTTTCCAGGAAGTCTATCCAGTCAGCCCATGCTACAGTAACAAAACAATTTTATCAAAGTCACAAATGACATCTAATGTTACTTTGACAAAAGTAAGCTTTCCTTACTCGTTCTTCTTGACCTGTCTGAAGCCTTTGATAAAGCAACCACACCATTCTCCTCCAATACCATTCCACTGTCGTCCAGCTGCGTGGGACTGTTCTCACCTGGTTTTATTCTTATCTACCTTATTGTAGCCAGAATATCATTTACGATGGCTTCCCTTCCTGCCCCGCAACTCAGCTCTGATGTCCCCTCAAGGATTCATTCTTAGACCCTTTCAATTTCCATTTACATGCTACCCCTCAACATCCCGTTAAAGTACAGCATTAGTTTTCATGTGCATGCTGATGACAACTGGCTCTCCCTCACCACCACCTCTCTTGACTCCTCTAGTGTTGCTAAATTGTCAGTCTTCTTATCTGATGTCCAGTACAAAATGAGCAGAAATTTCCTCTACCTAAATACTGGGAAGACTGAAGCTGTTGTTTTCAACCCTTGTTCCAAACTACTGTCCCTAGCTACTGACTCCATCCCATGTAACACTCTGAGACTAAACAGTCTGTTCACAGTTGTTGTGTTACACTTGAACCCATTAGTTCCTGACTGCACACTTGCACCATCCATAAGAAAGTCTCCGTAACATTGCCCACCTTCTTCCCTGCCTCAGCTCACCTTCTGCAGAGCTCTCGCCCATGCCTTTGTTGCCTCATGGCCTGACAAGTCTTATTCACTGCCGGCTGGCCTCCTCTAGTCTACCCTCATCCAAACCTCTGCTGCCTCTGTTTTAACTTGCACCAAGTCCCATTTCCCAATCACTCTTGCGCACGCTGAACTACATTTTTAAAAACGAATTTACGGTTTGTTGGTGTTGCTGGTTAGGCCAGCATTTATTGCCTATCCCTGGTTGCCCTTCAGAAAGTGGTGGTGAGATGCCTTCTTGAACCACTGAAGACATTGAATGTAGGTTTATTCAACAAATTTTGGAAAGGTGCAGAAGTCACAGGGTAGTAGTCATGGGTGACTTCAACTTCCCAAACATTGAGTGGAAACTCTTTAGATCAAATAGTTTGGCTGGGGTGATGTTTGTGCAGTGTGTCCAGGAAGCTTTTCTAACACAGTATGTAGATTGTCCGACCAGAGGGGAGGCAATATTGGATTTGGTACTTGGTAATGAACCAGGGCAAGTGATAGATTTGTTAGTGGGGGAGCATTTTGGAGATAGTGACCACAATTCTGTGACTTGAACTTTAGTAATGGAGAGGGATAGGTGCGTGCAACAGGGCAAGGTTTACAATTGGGGGAAGGGTAAATACGATGTTGTCAGACAAGAATTGAAGTGCATCAGTTGGGAACATAGGCTGTCAGGGAAGGACACAAGTGAAATGTGGAACTTGTTCAAGGAACAGGTAATACGTGTCCTTGATATGTATGTCCCTGTCAGGCAGGGAAGAGATGGTCGAGTGAGGGAACCATGGTTGACAAGAGAGGTTGAATGTCTTGTGAAGAGGAAAAAGGAGACTTATGTAAGGCTGAGGAAACAAGGTTCAGACAGGGCGCTGGAGGGATACAAAGAGCCAGGAGGGAACTGAAGAAAGGGATTAGGAGAGCTAAGAGAGGGCATGAACAATCTTTGGCGGGTAGGATCAAGGAAAACCCCAAGGCCTTTTACACATATGTGAGAAATATGAGAATGACTAGAGCGAGGGTAGGTCCGATCAAGGACAGTAGCGGGAGATTGTGTATTGAGTCTGAAGAGATAGGAGAGGTCTTGAACGAGTACTTTTCTTATGTATTTACAAATGAGAGGGGCCATATTGTTGGAGAGGACAGTGTGAAACAGACTGGTAAGCTCGAGGAAATACTTGTTAGGAAGGAAGATGGGTTGGGCATTTTGAAAAACTTGAGGGTAGACAAGTCCCCCGGGCCTGACGGGATATATCCAAGGATTCTATGGGAAGCAAGAGATCAAATTGCATAGCCGTTGGCAATGATCTTTTCATCCTCATTGTCAACAGGGGTGGTACCAGGGGATTGGAGAGTGGCGAATGTCATGCCCCTGTTCAAAAAAGGGACTAGGGATAACCCTGGGAATTACAGGCCAGTTAGTCTTACTTCAGTGGTAGGCAAAGTAATGGAAAGAGTACCGAAGGATAAGATTTCTGAGCATCTGGAAAGACACTACTTGACTAGGGATAGTCAGCACGAATTTGTGAGGGGTAGGTCTTGCCTTACAAGTCTTATTGAATTCTTTGAGAAGGTGACCAAGCATGTGGATGACGGTAAAGCAGTGGATGTAGTGTACATTGATTTTAGTAAGGCATTTGATGAGGTTCCCCATGGTAGGCTTATGCAGAAAGTAAGGAGGCATGGGATAGTGGGAAATTTGGCCAATTGGATAACGAACTGGCTAACCGATAGAAGTCAGAGAGTGGTGGTGGATGGTAAATATTCAGCCTGGATCCCAGTTACCAGTGGCGTACCTTAGGGATCAGTTCTGGGTCCTCTGCTGTTTGTGATTTTCATTAATGACTTGGATAAAGGAGTTGAAGGGTGGGTCAGTAAATTTGCAGACGATACGAAGATTGGTGGAGTTGTGGATAATGAGGAGGGCTGTTGACGGCTGCAAAGAGACATAGATAGGATGCAGAGCTGGGCTGAGAAGTGGCAGATGGAGTTTATCCCTGAAAGGTGTGAGGTTGTCCATTTTGGAAGGACAAATATGAATGCGGAATACAGGGTTAACGGTAGAGTTCTTGGCAATGTGGAGGAGCAGAGAGATCTTGGGGTCTATGTTCATACATCTTTGAAAGTTGCCACTCAAGTGGATAGAGCTGTGATCAAGCCTATGATGTGCTAGCATTCATTAACAGAGGGATTGAATTTAAGAGCCGTGAGGTGATGATGCAGCGGTCCAAAACTTTGGTAAGGCCACATTTGGAGTACTGTGTACAGTTCTGGTCATCTCATTTTAGGAAGGATGTGGAAGCTTTGGGTACTCTAAATTAAAAAAAATATACATATATATTTCCAAGTCAGGAAGGTGAGTGTCTTGGAGTGGAACCTCCAGGTGGTGGGGTTCCCAGGTATCTGCTGCTCTTGGCCTTCTAGATGGTAGTGGTGTCGTGGGTTTGGAAGGTGCTGTCTAAGAGACTGCAGTGCATCTTGTAGATGGTGCACATGGTTGCCACTATTCATTGGTAGTGGAGGGTTTGAATATTTGTGG
This sequence comes from Scyliorhinus torazame, assembly GCF_047496885.1. Classification (NCBI taxonomy): domain Eukaryota; kingdom Metazoa; phylum Chordata; class Chondrichthyes; order Carcharhiniformes; family Scyliorhinidae; genus Scyliorhinus; species Scyliorhinus torazame. The sequence goes on from NC_092709.1 coordinate 272,107,228, forward strand.
AAGGAGGAGCTAACAAGCGGGCTGATTTGTGTTGGGTGGTGTCGAGCTTCTTGAGTGTTGTTGGAGCTGCACTCATCCAGGCAAGTGGAGAGTATTCCATTACACTCCTGACTTGTGCTTTACAGATGGTGGACAGTATCAAATTGAAGGAAAAAACATACAAAATGGCAAAAATTAGTGGGAGACTAGAGGACTGGGAAGTCTTTAGGGGACAACAGAAAGCCACTAAAAAAGCTATAAAGAAGAGTAAGGTAGACTATGAAAGTAAACTGGCTCAGAATATAAAAGCAGATAGTAAAAGCTTCTACAAATATATAAGACAAAAAAGAGTGGCTAAGGTAAATATTGGTCCTTTGGAAGATGAGGAGGGAGATTTAATAATAGGAGATGGGGAAATGGCTGAGGAGCTGAACAGGTTTTTTGGGTCAGTCTTCACAGTGGAAGACACAAATAACATGCCAGTGACTGATGGAAATAAAGATATGATAGGTGAGGACCTTGAGATGATGTAATCACTAAGGAGGCAGTATTGGGCAAGCTAATGGGGCTAAAGGTAGACAAGTCTCCTGGCCCTGATGGGATGCATCCCAGAGTGTTAAAAGAGATGGCTAGGGAAATTGTAAACGCACTAGTGATAATTTATCAAAATACACTAGACTCTGGGCTGGTCCCAGAGGATTGGAAAGTAGCAAACATGACACCACTGTTTAAAAAAGGAGGTCGGCAGAAAGCAGGTAATTATAGGCCGGTAAGCTTAACTTCGGTTGTAGGGAAAATGCTGGAATCTATCATTAAGGAGGAAATAGCGGGGCACCTGGAGGGAAATTGTCCCATTGGGCAGACGCAGCATGGGTTCATAAAGGGTAGGTCGTGTCTGACTAATTTGGTAGAATTTTTTGAGGATGTAACCAGTGCAATAGATAACGGGGAGCCAATGGATGTGGTATATCTGGATTTCCAGAAAGCTTTTGACAAGGTGCCACACAAAAGGTTGCTGCATAAACTAAAGATGCATGGCATTGAGGGTAAAGTGGTAGCATGGGTAGAGGATTGGTTAACTAACAGAAAGCAGAGAGTGGGGATAAATAGGCGTTTCTCTGGTTGGCAACCTGTAACTAGTGGGGTCCCTCAAGAATCAGTGTTGGGCCCGCAGTTGTTCACAATTTACATAGATGATTTGGAGTTGGGGACCAAGTGCAATGTGGCAAAGTTTGCAGACGACAATAAGATGAGTGGTAAAGGATACCAGAAGTCTGCAGAAGGATTTGGATAGGTTAGGTGAATGGGCTAGGGTCTGGCAGATGGAATTCAATGTTGACAAGTGTGAGGCTATCCATTTTGGGAGGAATAACAGCAGAATGGATTATTATTTAAACGGTAAGATGTTAAAACATGCTGCTGTGCAGAGGGACATGGGTGTGCTGGTGCACAAGTCGCAAAAAGCTGGTGTGCAGGTGCAACAGGTGATTTAGAAGGCTACTCGAGTTTTGTCTTTCATTGCTAGAGGGATGGAGTTCAAGACTAGGGAGGTTGTGCTGCAATTGTATAAGGTGTTGGTGAGGCCACATCTGGAGTATTGTGTTCAGTTTTGGTCTCCTTACCTGAGAAAGGACATATTGGCACTGGAGGGAGTGCAGAGGAGATTCACTAGGTTGATCCCAGAGTTGAGGGGATTAGATTATGATGAGATGTTGAGTAGACTGGGACTGTACTCATTGGAGTTTAGAAGGATGCGGGGGGGATCTTATTGAAACAAATAAAATTATGAAGGGAATAGATAGGATAGATGCGGGCAGGTTGTTTCCACTGGTCGGGGAAAGCAGAACTAGGGGGCATAGCCTCAAAATAAGGGGAAGTAGATTTAGTACCGAGTTTAGGAGGAACTTCTTCACCCAAAGGGTTGTGAATCTCTGGAATTCCTTTCCCACTGAAGCAGTTGAGGCTCCTTCTTTAAACGTTTTTAAGAAAAAGATAGATGCCTTTCTAAAGAATAAAGGGATTCGGGGATATGGTGTACGGGCCGGAGAGTGGAGCTGAGTCCACAAAGATCAGCCATGATCTCATTGAATGGCGGAGCAGGCTCGAGGGGCCAGATGGCCTTCTCCTGTTCCTAATTTTTATGTTCTTGTGTTCTTATGACAGGCTCTGGGGGGTCAAGAGGTGAGTTACTCACCGTAGGGTTCCTAGCCGTTGACCTGCCCTGGTAGCCACAGTATTAATATAGCTAGTCCAGATCACTTTCTGATCTCTGATAACCCCCAGAATATTGATTGTGGGGGAGTCAGCAATGGGGATTCCATTGAATGTCAAGGGGCGTGGTTGGATCCTCTCTTGTAGGAGATGGTCATTGCCTGGAATATGTGTGGCCCAAGCCTGATATTATCCAGATTTTGCTACATTTTGACATGAACTGTTTCATTATCTGAGGAGTCGTGAATGGTGATGAACATTCTGCAGTCATCCGCAAACATCCCCACTTCAGACCTTGAGATAGAAGGAAGGTCATTGATGAAACAGCTGAAGATGGTTGGGCCATTTGTCAAGCAACGTCTTGATTTTAAAATTCTCACCCTTGTTTTCAAATCCCTCCATGATCTCACTATCTATCCACATGCATAATCTCTTCCAGCCCCTTAACCCTCTGAGATATCTCTGCTCCTCCAATCCTGGCCCCTTGATCAGCCCCAATTTTAATTGCCCCAGCATCGATGACTGTGCCCTTCAGTTGCTTTGACCCCAAGACCTGGAACACCACCCAACCCATCACCCGATACACACCTTTCTGCCTCTCTACATCACTTCCCCCTTTTCAGACAGTCCTTCAAACCTCCTTCTTTGACCAAACTTTGTGTCCTCTGAGCTAACATCTCCTTATGTGACATGGTGTGACATTTTGTTTTATAATGTTCTTGTGAAGCACATTGGAATATTGTATTACATAAAAGGATTGATGTAAGTATTCACTGTTGTAAATGGCCACAAGCCAATATTAGAGGACATCACCAAGGTTGAAATAATAAGATAAATCAGCAAATGGTTAGATTTTTAAAACCTGTCATTGGTAAGAATAATTAAAAGGTAAGGATATTAAAAAAAAACATTTTTTTCTTGGAATGCTGGTAAGATTCGGAAGGCTGAATTTGTTGCTCCTTCTTAACTATGCTGAGATGGTGATGATAGGCAATATTATTGAGCTGCTGCAGATGTTAAGGTGTTAAAATTCCCATAGTGAGTCCTCGCATTTTGACACAGTTACAATAAAGGAGCAGTAATGCCCCGTCCAAGATACACAGTTAATTAACGAATGTACACAAGGTGCTAAATCTCCTTATAATTTCAAAATCATCCCGTATCTTTATAAAATCCACTGTCAGGATTATGTAAATGCATTTCTTGTATTTTTGCCTCTCCTTCATCACACTTAAGTGTATCTTCGATTAGAACTACTGTTCATAGATAGTTTGAAGTCTCATGTTCCATCTGGTTTTTTTCCCATTGAAGTCTTGAAATTGTTTTTTTTAGGCTTTTATTTATTTATTGGTTCTGTTTGATATAACTATAAATTTAAACAAAAACATCACCAAATCTGACCAACATAACATGAGATTCATACACACAAACTCTAAGAAGTTTATAAAACAGGGCATCTTTAGTCCTCCAGCATTAAATCTTCATAAACATTAATGGAGAAGTTTAACTTAGAGGAACAAACTATTTGCAAAGGATATTCATGGCTGATGCTCCAGATTCATTTGGATACCATCAAGACCTTAAGTCTTGATCCCCAGTCAATCAGAGAGCACAATTCACTTGATGAGGTTTCAGATGAGGCTTCACTTACTAACTTGCCATGCCCACATTAACCTGATTTACTTTTGTCTCCTTATGGACTCTTGAACTCAGGAGTGCTGACCAGGTGGTGCACCTCGATCTGCAGGAGCTGCTTGTCTGCTTTGCAGCCACTTCTCAGTTCTCTATCTACTGACAGAGACATTGGTCTACCCCATTCATGACCTTCATGCATCCTCAATGCTGCGGCCCGTCAGTCTTGAATTTCTGCACCAGTTCCTTCCTGCTATTCTTCTGTCTCTCTCTTTCTCCACAGGCATCTGGTCCCTCCTTCTCCTCCAGTCCATGCCCTGGGCTCAATCCCCCACCCCTAACTATCCTCAGCCTGCGCTTCGGGGTCAGGCCCCACCCCCAGCTCTCGTCAGCCCATGCTCCAGGCTCAGGTCCATGTAACTCCCCTCTGTAAGCTGTTTTCTATGGCTCTCCTCCAGCTACAGCTTCAACAACATTTTCTTTGGGCCAAAGGAAGCTGAGGGCAGTTTTGATTGAGGGACCGGGATAGAATGGATGGGAAGAACCTTTTTCCTTCAGGTGAAAGTCAGTGAAAAGGGGCATAGATTTAAAGTGATTGGTAGAAGGATAAAATGGGAGATGAGGAAATATTTCTTTCACCCAGAGGATGCTGGAGGTCTGGAATTCACTGGCGAGAAAGAATGGTATGCACCTGAAGTCCCGTCATCTCCAGGGCTCCGGATCGAGTGCTGGAAAACGGGATTAGGTGGGAGGTTGTTTAACAAAGAACAAAGAACAATACAGCACAGGAACAGGTGCTTTGGCCCTCCAAGCCTGTACCGGTCATGACACCATCCTTGACCAAAACCCTCAGCACTTCCTGGTGCTGTATCCCTCTATACCCATCCTATCCGTGTATTTGTCGAGATGCCTTTTGAACACCGTTAATAAATGGATACAGAGGAAATAGGAGCAGGAGGAGGCCTTTTGGCCCTTCGAGTCTGCTCCGCCAATTATCACAATCATGGCTGATCATCCAACTCAATAGCCTAATCCTGCTTTCTCCACATAGCGTTTGGTCCCATTAGCCCCGAGTGCTATATATAGCCGGCTCTTGAATATATTCAATGTTTTTGCATCAACTACTTCCTGTGGTAATGAATTCCACAGGCTTACCATTCTTTGGGTGAAGAAATGTCTCCTCATCTCTGTCTGAAATAGTTTACCCTGAATCCTCAGACTGTGACCCCTGGTTCTGGAACCACCTACCATTGGGAACATCTTCTCTGCATCTACCCTGTCCAGTCCTGTTAGAATTTTACACGTCTCTGTGAGATCCACTCTCATTCTTCTGAACTCCAGCGAGAACAATCCTAACCGAGTCAGTCCCGCCATCCCTGGAATCAGTCTGGCAAACCTTTGCTGCACTCCCTTGAGAGCAAGAACATCCTTCCTCAGAAAGAGAGACCAAAACTGCACACAATATTCTAGGTGTGGCCTCACCAAGGCCCTGTATAATGACAATAGCAAATTCCTGCTCCTGTACTGGAAATCTCTCGCAATGAAGGCCAGCATACCATTAGCCTTCTTTACCACCTACTGAACCTGCCTGCTTACCTTCAGTGACTGGTGCTCAAGGATGCCCAAGTCCCGCTGCACACTCCCCTCTCCCAATTTACAACAGTTCAGGTTGTAATCTGTCTTCCTGTTTTTGCTTCCAAAGTGAATAACTTCACACTTATCCAAATTATACTGCATCTGCCATGGATTTGCCCACTCACCCAAACTATCCAAATCATGCTGTAGGATCTCTGCATCCTCATCACAGTTCACGCTCCCACCCAATTTGGTATCATCTGAAAACTTGATGATGTTATATTTTGTTCCCACATCCAAATCATTAATATATACTGTGAATAGCTGGGAACCCAGTATCGATCCCTGTGGCACCCCACTAGTTACTGCCTGCCATTTTTGAAAAGGACCCATTAATCCCTACTCTTTGTTTCCTCTCTGCCAACCATTTTTCTATCCACCTCAATACACATCCCCCAATCCCATGAGCTTTAATCTTGCACAATTATCTCTTATGCGGAGGGCAGCATGGTGGCGCAGTGGGTTAGCTCTGCAGCCTCACGGCGCCGAGGTCCCAGGTTCGATCCCGGCTCTGGGTCACTGTCCGTGTGGACCTAGCACATTCTCCCTGTGTTTGCGTGGGTTTCGCCCCCACAACCCAAAGATGTGCAGGCTAGGTGGATTGGCAATGCTAAATTGCCCCTTAATTGGAAAAAATTAATTGGGTACACTAAATTTATACAAAAAATAAATAAAATAACCTCTTATGCGGGACTTTGTCAAACACCTTCTGAAAGTCCAAATATACCACTGGCTCCCCCTTGTCAACGGTACTAGTTACATCTTCAAAGAAATCTAACAGATTTGTCAAGCATGATTTCCCCTTCATAAATCCATGCTGACTCTGACTGATCCTGCCACTGCTTTCTAAATGTTCCGCTATAAAATCCTTGATAATGAATTCAAGAATTTTCCCCACTACCCATGTTAGGCTGACTGGTCTATAATTCCCTGTTTTCTCTCTACCTCCCTTTTTGAATATTGAAGTGACATGAGCTACCCTCCAATCTGCAGGGACTGTTCCAGAGTCTATGGAATCCCAGAAGATAACCACCAATGCGTCCACTATTTCCAGAGCCACCTCCTTAAGCACTCTAGGATGCAGATTATCAGACCCTGGGGATTTATGCGCCTTTAATCCCATCAATTTTTCCAGCACCATTTCTCTACTAATATTGATCTCCTTCAATTCTTCCCTCTCACGCAACCTCGCTACCTCGAGACGGCTGCCGACACCCCCACGGAAAGGCAGAAAATACACCTCCTACGCTCGCGGGTCAGCCCGGCGATCTACCCCCTGATCGAAGGGGCGGCGAACTATGATAAAGCCATGGAGCTGCTGGAAGGACACTACATCGTCCACTTAATCAGGTCCACGCCCGTCACCTGCTGGCAACGAGACGGCAGAGCCCAGATGAGACGCTAGAAGATTTCTACAGGGCACTGATCGTGCTGGGCCAAAACTGCAGCTGCCCAGCGGTGACGGCGAACGAGCACGGCAAACTTTTTATTCGAGCCGCTTTCGTGGCAGGTATGATCTCCCCCGACATTCGCCGAAGGCTGCTCGAAATGGAGACGCTGGGCCTCACCGAGGCCGGGGCCCTGGCAGGGTCCATGGATGTGGCATACAAAAACGCCCTTGCGTACGTCCCCGCGCGCACCGTGCCCCCCTGTGGCACCCCGCCGCGGCAGCCCCCCAGACTTACCCGCTTAACCCCCAGACTTACCCGCTAACTCCACAGGCCTATGCGGCAAGGCGCCCCGCTACCACCGCAGGCCAATGCTGCTTCTTCTGCGGCCAGGCGAATCACCCGCGCGCTGCCCAGCCTGCACCGTCACCTGCAAAGGGTGCGGCAAGAAAGGCCACTATGCCGCGGTCTGCCTCACCCGCGCGGTGAACGCGGTGTCCAATGACTACCCTCAGCCATTCCTCCAGCCGCCCGGTGCGCAACCACAGCCATTCTTCCACGTTCCGACCGTCCCAGGCCCACCGACGCACTCCCTTTTCCCAGCCCCGCCGGCCCAACGCACACCACAGCCTTTGCCCTGCCAGGCAGCGTCGCAGCCGCAACCATTCTTCCCCCCGGCAACCATGCTGGAGGAGTACGCGCAGCCATTTTGTCCCTCGCTCGTCCAATCGTCGGGGTCTCTGCCCCCGAACTCCATGGGCGATCCCTGGCTGGCGCTATCTTGGATGGGGTCTCAAGCCCCCAGCGTGGCTGGCTACGTGCTGCCGGACCAAAACCCCTTGCTGCAGCTGGCCTCCGCCACACTGGAGCAGCATGCGCCGCCAGTTTACCCCTCCCCGCCGTCATCTCCGGAGTCCCCGGACTCCATGTGCGATCCATGGCCGGCGCCATCTTGGATGGGGCCTCAAGCCCCCAGCACGGCTGGCTACGCGCTGCCGGATCAAAACCCCTTGCTGCAGCTGGCATCCGCCACGCTGGAGCAGCGTGCGCCGCCAGTTTGCTCCTCCCCGCCGCCATCTTCCGAGTCCCCGGACTCCACGTGCGATCCATGGCCTGCGCCATCTTGGATGGAGCCTCAAGCCCCCAGAGCGGCTGGCTACGCGATGCCCGACCAAAACCCTTTGTTGCAGCTGGCCTCCACCTCGTGGGAGCAGAGTGCGCCGCCATTTTGTCCCTCCCCACCGCCATTTTGTTTCTCCCCGCCGCCATCTTCGACCTGGTAAACAGGATCGCGCAATACAAAGTCTTCTCAACGGTGGATCTCAAGTCTGCCTACCACCAGCTACCCCTCCGTAATAGCGACCGCCAGTACACTGCCTTCGAAGCAGCTGGGCGGCTCTACCACTTTTTAAAGGTTCCCTTCGGTGTCACAAACGGGGTATCGGTCTTCCAGCGTGAGATGGACCGAATGGTTGACCAGTACGGCTTACACGCAACGTTCCCGTATCTTGACAACGTAACCATCTGCGGCCATGACCAGCAGGACCACGACACCAACCTCCGTAAATTTCTCCAGACCGCGCACCTCCTGAATCTGACCTACAATAAGGAGAAGTGTGTGTTTAGCACCGACCGTCTAGCCATCCTAGGCTACGTAGTGCGAAATGGAGTCATAGGCCCCGACACCCCCCCCCCCCCTTATGGAGTTCCCCCTCTTTCACTTTCCCAAGGCCCTAAAGCGCTGCCTCGGCTTCTTTAGCTACTATGCACAATGGGTCCCTAATTACGCCGACAAGGCACGACCCCTAATCTAATCCATAACCTTCCCCCTGTCGTCGGAGGCCCGCCATGCCTTCTGCCGCATCAAAGCGGACATCGCAAAAGCCACGATGCGCGCCATCGACGAGTCCCTCCCCTTCCAGGTCGAGAGCGACGCGTCTGACGTAGCTCTGGCCGCCACCCTCAACCAAGCAGGCAGGCCCGTGGCTTTCTTCTCCCGCACTCTCCATGCGTCCGAAATTCGCCACTCCTCGGTCGAAAAGGAGGCCCAGGCCATAGTGGAAGCTGTGCGGCACTGGAGGCATGACCTGGCCGGCAGGAGATTCACTCTCCTCACGGATCAACGGTCGGTGGCCTTCATGTTCGATAATGCACAGCGGGGCAAGATTAAGAACGACAAGATCTTGCGGTGGAGGATCGAACTCTCCACCTTCAATTACGAGATTACGAGATCTTGTATCGTCCCGGGAAGCTGAACAAGCCTCCTGATGCCCTATCCCGCGGCACTTGTGCCACCGCACAAGTAGACCGCCTCCGAGCCCTCCACGAGGACCTCTGCCACCCGGGAGTCACCCGGTTCTTCCATTTTGTTAAGTCCCGGAACCTGCCTTACTCCATAGAGGAGGCCAGGACTGTCACCAGGGACTGCCGAATCTGCATGGAGTGCAAACCGTACTTCTACCGACCAGAGAGGGCGCATCTGATAAAGGCTTCCCGTCCCTTTGAATGCCTCAGTATGGACTTCAAAGGCCCCCTCCCCTCCACCGACCGCTACACGTATTTCCTGAACGTGATTGATGAGTACTCCCGGTTCCCATTCGCCATCCCCTGCCCGGACATGACCACAAGGGGCAGCACGGTAGCCTTGTGGATAGCACAATTGCTTCACAGCTCCAGGGTCCCAGATTCGATTCCAGCTTGGGTCACTGTCTGTGCGGAGTCTGCACATCCTCCCCGTGTGTGCGTGGGTTTCCTCCGGGTGCTCCGGTTTCCTCCCACAGTCCAAAGATGTGCGGGTTAGGTGGATTGGCCATGATAAATTGCCCTTAGTGTCCAAAATTGCCCTTAGTGTTGGGTGGGGTTACTGGGTTATGGGGATAGGGTGGCGGTGTTGACCTTGGGTAGGGTGCTCGTTCCAAGAGCCGGTGCAGACCCGATGGGCCGAATGGCCTCCTTCTGCACTGTAAATTCTATGATAATCTATGACAACCACCATCATCAACCTGCCTCACACATCTACTCAAAATATTACCCCACGGACCTTAAACTTATGCTCCCTAGTGACTGACCCCTCCATCCTGGGAAAGTGTGCCTGTCAATCCACTCTACCCATATCCCTCATAATTTTGTTGTCTTCTATCAGGTCACCCCTCAATGTCCGTCATTCTAATGAAAACACTCCTAGTCTATTCAGCCTCTCCTCATAGCTAACATCCTACAGACCAGGCAACATCCTGATAAATCTCCTCAACACCCTCTCCAAAGCCTCCACATCCATCTGGTAGTGTGGCGATCAGAATTGAGATTGGCAATATTCCAAGTGCGGCCTTACCAAGGTTCTATACAACTGTAGCATGACTTGCCAATTTTTATACTCGATCCATCCAATGAAGGCAAACATCCCGTATGCTTTCTTGACTACCTTGTCCACTTGTGTTGCCACTTTCAAAGATCTGTGGACCTATACGCCCAGATCTCTCTGACTTTCTATATTCCTAAGAGCTTTGCCATTTATGGCATATTTCCCCTCTATGAGCTTTGACAAAGGGTCACCTAGACTCGAACCATTAGCTCTGTTCTCTCCCTCCAGATGCTGCCAGACCTGCTGAGATTTTCCAGCATTTTGTCTTTTGGTTTCAGATTCCAGCATCCGCAGTAATTTGCCCTTATCCCTTCTATGTTAGACCTACCAAAGTGCATTACCTTACATTTGGCTGGATCAAACTGGGTGCATTTTTCTACATTTTCTAAATTTAAAAATTTTAAAACATTAATTTACAGGATGTGGGCACCACTGGCTAGGCCAACATTTATTGTCCATCCCTAATTGCCCTTGAGAAGATGGTGGCTTGAAAGGCTGCAGTCCATGTAGTGTAGGTACTGTGCTATTAGGGAGGGATTTTCAGAATTTTGACCCATCCAATTCAGGATGGCGAGTGACTGAGAGGGGAACTTCCAGGTTATGATGTTCCCAGGTATCTACTGTATCTAAGCCACCACCTGAAAAGTAGGAATGTTGAGGGCTGTTGGGAGAGGGCTGTGCAGTGACGGTATGTGAATTGATCTTTAGAAGAGCAGCATGGAGAAGATGGGCTGAATGGCCACCTTCTGTGCTGTAACGATTCCAACATTGATGTGGTCACCAGTGACAAGCGCTTTTTGACTTTGTGGGGTTCAGGATTCCAGACGTCCACAATCTAATTCAGATTCCTAATATTCTTGTTCCGGAGGAATATTCTTGCATGGATCACATGGTCCAGCTTGTCAGCATTGTGATCGTGTAGCAATTTTCTCCGTAGCGCTACTTTCTCAGTCCTCTTGGGTGCTATGATGGCTGGAGGCAATACCAGGATGATGGTAGTGTGGAAGAACAAAGTGTTTATGGCAACTAGCAAGAGTAATTTATATACAGGCACAGAGTCTCGATACAGGTGTCAACATTCTGGCTCTTGGGTTCACTCTGATCAAAACACTGCTTGTTGGGCACCCTGCTTTTTCCTCATTGGTCAGGATTCGAGTGTCCCCGCAGAATAGATCCTGAGTCCGTCACATGGACTACCAGAACACACCCCTTAAAGGGGCTGCGCTGCCACAGACGCCACCTTGAATATTTGGTTTGATCTCACATGGTGCTCAGCTGTTCACTCAGTTTGCATGTGCAGTGGACCCAAGGGGATACTCTGTGGGAAAGACTGGGCTCTCTTCCAAACCTGAGATAGTGTGGAGAATATTCCATGAAGGAATGTGCACTTTTTATTGGCATTCACCAGCTCTGAAAGGTAGCATTTAGTCTCAAATGGCACGGTAGACAAGTGGTCATGACGAGTATGGTTCAATCATAAAAATACCAATAATAATTGCTTATTGTCACAAGTAGGCTTCAATGAAGTTACTGTGAAAAGCCCCGAGTCGCCACATTCCGGCGCCTGTTCGGGGAGGCTGGTACAGGAATTGAACCCGCGCTGCTGACTTGTTCTGCATTACAAGCCAGCTATTTAGCCCACTGTGGTAAATCCTAAATCCTACTGATGGTAGGTAGTAGTGTGACTCTTGACAATGCACCTTGCACAGCTCCTGCAGATTATGAACCACTGTCATTGCTTGATGCTTGAGACTGCTAGAAAGGATGAGTTGCTACACCTCTCTGCCAGTCTCATGTCCCGACCAATAGAGAACTCCCCCCAATTCACTGATGCTCTTACAGCACCTCAACAGTTCATGTGCCATCTTGTTCTCCTCATCAGATGGCGCAGAAGTGGTGAAGTTCAACAACGTCTGCATTGACCAACCAAAGTTGCCCGAAATTCTCTTTGGCGATGGATGGCAAAGGTGAAAGGGTACATGGCGGTACTCCTGCACCTGTTTTGAATCTCACTCAAAAGTGCATCGGTGACATTCTACTGAATCCTAGTCCAGATATCATGGGGAAAGAGGGTTCAAATGCTGCCTTTGGCTTGAGGCATGGACAGCATCAGTCGTAGCTTCCTCTAACTGGGCAGGGGTGGATTCCCACCTATGGTCATTTTTCTGTCTGATGGCATCAACATTCACATTAGTTTTTCCTAACTTGCATTGGATCTGGATGTGGATCTGAACGAGTTTATCGGCTCATCAAGTTTCTGTTGCTGCAAGCCTGACAGATGTTTGAACACTTCAAACTCTGCACCAATCAGAATGTCTCTAAACGTTTGGGAAACAGCCTTCTCAAAGCAATCAATTCAAGCTTCACACAGGAATAGTTTTGCATATTTCTCTCATTCGGCGTGAGACTGCGACTGGCATCAGGGATAACGATTCTACCTAAGATTATGATGTGGTAGCTATTATGGAAACATGGCTGCGGGTTGGTCAGGACTGGGAACTAAATATACCTGGTTACAAAGTTTACAGGAGGGACGTGGAAGAAGGCAGAGGGGTGGATTAGTCTTACTGATTAGAAATTCTATCACTTCAATGGTGAGGAAGAATATATTGAGGGAAAAGGCATCCAGTGGAGACCATGGGCGAAATTCTCCCCCAACGGCACGATGTCCGCCGAGTGGCGCCAAAAACGGCGCCAATCAGACGGGCATCGCGCCGGCCCAAAGGTGCGGAATGCTCCGCATCTTTGGGGGCCGAGCCCCAACATTGAGGGGCTAGGCCGGCGCCGGAGGGATTTCCGCCCCGCCAGCTGGCGGAAATGGCGTTTGTTGCCCCGCCAGCTGGCGCGGAAATGCGGCGCATGCGTGGGAGCGTCAGCGGCCGCCGACAGTTTCCCGCGCATGCGCAGTGGGGAGAGTCACTTCCTCCTCCGCCATGGTGGAGACCGTGGCGGAGGCGGAAGGGAAAGAGTGCCCCCACGGCACAGGCCCGCCCGCGGATCGGTGGGCCCCGATAGCGGGCCAGGCCACCATGGGGGCACCCCCCAGGGCCAGATCGCCCCGCGTCCCCCCCAGGACCCCGGAGCCCGCCCACGCCGCCTGGTCCCGCCGGTAAATACCAGCTTTGATTTACGCCGGCGGGACAGGCAATTTCTGGGCGGGACTTCGGCCCATCCGGGCCGGAGAATTGAGCAGGGGGTCCCGCCAACCGGCGCGGCCCGATTCCCACACCCGCCCAATCTCTGGTACCGAAGACTTCGGCGGGGGCGGGATTCACGGCGGCCAACGGTCATTCTCCGACCCGGCGGGGGGTCGGAGAATGACGCCCCAGATGAGTGGAACTGAGGAACAGAAAAGGATCTAAAACTGTAATGGTTGCTGTGTATAGATCCCTTGGCAGCCGTTCAGAAGTGTTGGATTGTACAAATGAAGAAATTAGGCACGTCTATAACAAAGGTGGAGCAGTATTAATGGAGGATTTTAACTCACACATGGATTGGGAGTGGCAGACAAGCACATGTCAGAAAGGTAGTGAATTTATGAATGTGTCTTGGATGATTTCTTGCAGCACTATGTTCTGGATGCATCAAGGGGACAGGCAATATTGCATTTAGTTATGAGTAATTAACCAAATTGAGTTAGTAACCTAACTGTGCATGAACATTTATCAATAGTGATCACAACATGATTGAATTCAAAGTAGCATTTGAAAGTGAAAAGCACAAATCAGCTACTAGAATCTAAACTTGGTTAAAGCTGACTTTAATAGGATGAGACAGAGATTGTCCACGGTAAACTGAGATCTGTTTTTGGGTCAAATGACTAAAGAGTGGGTGGCATGTTAGCAACATTTTTAGCACTGTTGCTTCACAGCGCCAAGGTCCCAGGTTCGATTCTCGCTTGGGTCACTGTCTATGAAGAGTCTGCACGTTCTCCCTGTGTCTGCGTGGGATTCCTCCGTGTCCTCTGGTTTCCTCTCACAAGTCCCAAAAGACGTGCTGTTATGTGAATTGGACATTCTGAATTCTCTCTCCATGTACCCGAACAGGCACCAGAGTGTGGCAACTCGGGGATTTTCACAGTAACTTCATTGCAGTGTTAATGTAAGCCTACTTGTGACAATAATAAAGATTATTATTATTAGTGGAAAATATTTAAAGAAACATTTAACGAGATACAGAGTGAGTCTATACACCTGAGAGGAAATAGCTCCATTTCACAAAAAATAAACAGCCATGGACAACTAAAGAGATTCGGGACAGCGTTAAACTGAAAGAAAAGGCTAACAAAAATGCAAAACACAGCAAGGTCTGGACAAATCGAATTGATACAAAGACCAGCAAGGGTCACAAAGCAGCTTATAAGAGCTACTCAAAGGGATTATGAAAGGAAACTTGCAAGGGACAGAAAGATCAATAAAAAGAAGTGTGACAATTATGTATAGGGAAAGCGGGTTGTCAAGAGCAATGTAGGCCTACTAAAAGCTGAAAATGGGGATATTTTCAGTGATAATGGAGACATGGCAGACACATTGAGCAATTACTTTGCCTCAGCATTTACAGCTGAAAAAGAGGATAACTTGCTGTAAATCCTGAAAATATTAATAGTCGATAGAGGGCGGGTACATAATATAATCTGATCCATGTTGGGGCCTCAAATATTCACATTATTTATTAAAGACTTGGTTGATGGCATAGAAAGTCAGATAACCAAACTTGCTGATGATACAAAGTTAGGTGGCATAGGTGACAGTCTAGATGATAGCACAACATTGCAAGGAGATATTGACAGACGAGGTGAATGGGCAAAATTGTGCCAGATGGAATTCAATGTAAGCAAGTGTGAGGTTATCTATTTTGGACGAAAAAAGATAGACCAGGGTAATTTCTAAATTGGAAGAAGTTAAGTTCAGTGGATGTTCAAAAAGACTTAGGGGTTCAGGTACATAGGGCGCGATTCTCCACTCCCACGCCGAAGTGGCCGCGCCGTCGTAAACGCGTCGAGATTCACGACGGCGCGGAACGGCCCTGATCCCGACCGATTCAGGGCCCGAAAAAGGGCTAGGATCGGGGCCGCGAGAACCTCGGGGGGGGGGGGCGTTCCGCGAAGGCCGCGTCGTCACCGTGCGACGCCCGAATTACGCACCGCTGCGTCATAAATTGCGCGAACCGCGCACAGAGGACCCGGAGGAGAACTGAGGAGATGGCTGAGCCCCGAAGAGCCTCACCGAGGCTCTGGGATACGGAGCTGGACACCCTGGTGGATGAGGTGGAGCGGAGAAGGGACACCCTCTGCCCAAGACGTGGGCATCGCCAGCCATCCAGCGCGGTGAGGCGCGGCTGGCGGGTGGTGGGCACTGCAGTCAGTGCTGTGGCGCAGGCCCCCCGGACAGGGGAGCAGTGCCGCAAGAAGCTGCACGACCTCACCCGGGCTGCCAGGGTAAGTGCCATGAGGGAGCCCCCAGGCTCACCCCCCCCTCGCACGGGGGGGGGGGGTTGGGGGGTTGGGCGTGGTGTTGGGAGTGTTGGGGGGGACTGGGGCATCAGGGGCAATGTTGGGGGGGGGTCAGGGGGTTTGGGGGGGGGTCACGGTGCCCAACTATCTACTCGACCCACATGAGCTCCGGGACCCCCCCCCGGAGCGAACCCATGGCGTGCTGTCTCCTGAACCAGCAACAATGTTGTCTATATCTGCATGCCCTGATGATACCCGCCTAATGATGATGCTTTATCCAACCCCCCCCCACCCCCCAGGACAAGACAGCGCATAACCAGCGGGAGCGCATGAGAACCGGAGGGGGTTCTCCGGTCCTGCACCCACTAACCGTTCACGAGCAGAGGGCCCTGGACCTCGCTGGGGGATCCGCCACCCGGGAGATCGCGCCATGCCAGGTCGGAGGCACAGAAGCAAGATAGAGAACCCTGCATGTCCTCTCCACCCCCAACCCGTCATCGCCCCCCTCACACTCTGGCCACTGCACCCCAGATCCCATCCCCCCTCACACTCTGGCCACTGCACCCCAGATCCCATCACCCCTCACACTCTGGCCACTGCACCCCAGATCCCATCCCCCCTCACACTCTGGCCACTGCACCCCCGACCCCATCCCCCTCACACTCTGGCCACTGCACCCCAGATCCCATCCCCTCTCACACTCTGGCCACTGCACCCCAGATCCCATCCCCCCTCACACTGTGCACCCACCACCACCATACATCCGGTCCACCGTGTCTAACGAACCCCAAATCTTTTATGTTCCCCAGGGCCATCCGCCGAACCTTCAGGGACGTCTCGCCCAGGAAGCAGTGCAACGCCACCCACCACAACGGCACCCAGGGACGCACGCCAGAGGTTGCCAGTTGGTCGGACAGGAGGGCAGACCTCACAGTCTGGGACACAGGACCGGGACGCTGAGACCTCCGGGACAGACATTAGTCAGGGGCACAGGGTGGACAGTCATGCCGAAGCCCACATCACGGCCACGCACTCACTGGATCGAACTGGAGGTCAAGACGACATGGCCTGCATGGAGCTTGCGCCGGGCCATGAGGGGGACCAGCACACACCAGACTTCTTGACGGATGATGACCTCGAGCTTGCGGCACTGGTGTCTCCCACACCGTTCACCATCACAGAGACACCCACCTCGGTTGGGCATATAAGTGATGAGGCTCCCGGGTCACGGTCTGGTGCGCACCCCACAGCCGAGCCGGTACAGCAGGTGGAGTTTGGAGCAGCCGAGGGGCTGGACGGTCGGAGGGCAGCTCAGGCCCAGCAACCAGCCGCCACCCAGACGGTTCCCGGGTTCCTGGATGTAATTGACCCACCCGGACAACCGATGCGTATGGACACCCAGGGACTGAGTAACGGGATGAGGGCCATCTTCCAGGAACTGCACACGCAGCTGGAGGAGTCTATCTGCGTCCAGGAGCAGGGAGTGCTGCCGCTCATCGCAGCCACCCAGGCCGACACCGCACGGGTGGCGTCCGCGGTGGAGGCAATGGGTGAAAGGGTTTCGGCCATGGGTCAGGTTCTGCAAGGCGTTGGGCTTAACGTGCACGCGTCATCCATGGCCCAGCAGCGGGCTGCCCTTTCACAGGTAGCCATGCGCCAGAGCCAACAGGACATTGCCGCCGCTCTCTGGACCCTGGCTGAGTCTCACCATGCCATGGCCCGGTCCCAGCAAGCGATGGCTCAGTCCCACCAGTCAGTCGTGGAGAGCATAGACCGCCTGGTGCACGTGATGGATGGCGTCGCGCACTCACAGGTCGAGATCGCACAGACCTTGGCAGGAATGTGGCACTCCCTGGGCCCCGTCTCGGCGAACATTCGGACCATTGTCGATACCGTTGCAGACCTCTAGGACTGGCAGCGCCAGGTGTCGGTGGTGCGACAGGGCATGTCTCCAAGCGCATCTCCGTCCCACAGTGAGGCCCGGGGGCCACCGGGCTCCCCGAGGGAGGAGGAGGTTCTGGGGCCCGTCCCAGTAGCTCCACCAAGGGACGTCCCGGCACACTCGGCCTCCCCCGTTCCGTCCCTGGCACATCTGGTGGGGAGCGGGCAGGTCAGGGTGGCACAACGCCATCCAGCACGCCCGCAGAGCAGCC
The DNA here is from genome assembly GCF_047496885.1 of Scyliorhinus torazame. Taxonomy (NCBI): domain Eukaryota; kingdom Metazoa; phylum Chordata; class Chondrichthyes; order Carcharhiniformes; family Scyliorhinidae; genus Scyliorhinus; species Scyliorhinus torazame. Next base: position 272,125,039 of record NC_092709.1, read on the forward strand.
TGGCCCATCGAAGCCGGGCCGCCCCAGGAAACGGGTGCCGACGGGGAGCCATGTCGAAGGGCGTGATTCACAGCAGTCCACCTCCACTCCTGCTGTACCATCTGGGAACACACCTAGACGTAGTGGTAAGGCAAAGTCGTTAGGCACATAAGAAGTTGGCACGGGTGCAGGGCACAGTCTAGTTGTAGTGGGTAGGGCACCTATGTTCACCACATGAATAAGCGCACTGTTAAATCTGACTTGTAAGACTGTGTGCTATGTCTGGTGCCAGGGGGCTCGGGTGGGTGCCCGATTGGCGTTGTGGTGTACGAGTCGTTCAAGGTCTGTTCCGGATGTGGTGACCCTTTCCCCCCCCCTCCCCCCCCTCACGCCCCCCCATAATCGGACACCGTTGTCCTCGGCACACCGACGCCAGCCACCCCACACGGGCATGTGGTGAAATATCCGTCACGAAGGCTGTGACCACCGGAGTGCATGGTTCAGCTATAGCCATGAGTCAGACCTTGGCTGGCGAATCTGAGCACACAGCTCATCGCAGAGCGGGCCGTCATCATTCAACATGGCACTGGTCACACCCGCTTACTCAATCATCAATGTTGTGCAATCCCGTAGTGCCGCAGTGGTAAGGTGATGTGGAATTGTTGCCGTGAACACGGTGCGGGGGTGCGGGTGCGGGGGAGGGGGGGGAGGTGGTGGGTGCTGTGTGGTGCCCGTGTACAGGATTGACGGTGCAAGTGGCAGTATTCAGCGAATCCCACCCCCACAGTGCGTGAACCGTGCGGCCACCAACGCTGTCCCCGGCGGTGCTGTCGCGCAGCCTCCTGGGCGTAACGAGCTGCCGGGCAGTGTCTGTGTCCTGCGCCCCTCCCCCCACCCTGATGCGCCCCATCATCCTCATCCTCCGCATCCTCCTCTTCCCCATCACCCTCGTTTGCGTTAGCTCCGGTGCCGTCGGGTCCTCCCTCCGACTCCTCCACCAGGTCATCTCCCCTCTGCATGGCAATGTTGTGCAGCGCACAGCAGACCACAACCATGCGACCGACCCTGTCGGGCCAGTACTGCAGGGCCCCTCCTGATCGGTCCAGGCATCTGAAGCGCATCTTCAGCAGCCCGAAGCACCGCTGGTTGCTGCATGTGCCCCGTTGTATAGACTCTCCGCGTTGGTGTGAGGCCTCCGTATTGGCGTCAGCAGCCATGACCTCAATGGATAGCCCTTGCCGCCCAGCAACCAGCCCCTCAGCCGGGGGGGCATCCATCGAACATTGCGGGGATGAACGACTGTGCCAGAATGTAGGCGTCATGCACACTGCCGGGGTACTTTGCACACACGTGCATGATCTTCATGTGGGGGTCGCACACCACCTGAATGTTCATGGAGTACGCACCCTTTCTGTTCATGAACACTTCCCTGTTGTCTGCAGGCGGGCGCATGGGGACGTGCACACCATTGATGACACCCTGGACCATCGGTATCCCGGCCACCTTGGCGAATCCACGTGCCCATGCTTCCTGCTGTGCTCGGTCCTCGGGGAATTGAATGTAACTGTCCGCGATGGCGTACAAGGCATCGGTGACGGCCCTGATGCACCTGTGGACCGATGCCTGTGATATCCCAGAGAGGTCCCCGCTCGACCCCTGGAAGGAACCAGTCGCATAAAAGTTTAGGGCCACCGTCACCTTGACAGAGACTGGTATCGCGTGTCCTCCTCCCATTCCACGTGGTGCGAGGTGCGCCACGAGGTGGCATATATATGCGACCGTCTCCCTGCTGAACAGTAGTCTCCTCCTGCATGTGATGTCCGTTAGGGCCTCGAACGACATTCTGTCACAGTACACCCTCGGCCTTGCTGGACGCCTGTGGCGCCCTGGCACCACCATCAGTGGATCCTCCTGCTCCACCTGCTCCTCCTCCTCCTCCTGCTCCCCCCAAGCACTTCCTCTGCATTCCTCGCCGTCTGGCGGTCAATGTTCCCCTCGGCATCCCCCTGTACATTCGGGTCCTGAGCGCCTGCGGCCTGCTCAGCGACGATGGGCCACTCCGCGGCCATCCCCTCTGCTGCACCGGCAACCGCTGCATCTGCAGCCACTGTGGTCCGTCTGACTCTACGCTGCCGGATGGCAAACTCCAGAGCTGCGGCTCCAACCGCGGCAGTGAACATCGCTGTCTGGTTGGCATACATGGTGACCTGCAGGAGGGTGGTGGGGGGCAGAGAAACGACATGTTACACGGAGGTTCTTCCACACCTTGCCAGCCGGGCTGCATGGGATACCTGTGTGCCCCGGTGGCCTGGTCGCGCTGCAGATACGCACTCAGCCTAACACCTGGTCACTGTCTGCGCCCAACGGTCACTTCACACCGTACTGCTCACCAGTGTGCCACTCGCCTGTGCCCATCAGCCACACGCAACCTGCGGCCGTGTCCTCGTCACCGTCCCGCCATGTCAGGGCGGCTGACATGTTGCATCCGTGGTTGGACGATACCATCCAAACCCTCCCTCACCCCCCTCCCACCCGCACACTCTCCCTCACCCCCCTCCCACCTGCACACTCTCCCTCACCACCCCCACCTGCACACTCTCCCGCACCCCCCCCACCTGCACACTCTCCCGCACCCCCCTCCCACCTGCACACTCTCCCTCACCCCCCCACCTGCACACTCTCCCGCCCCCCACCTGCACACTCTCCCGCACCCCCCCACCTGCACACTCTCGCGCCCCCCCCTCCCACCTGCACACTCTCCCGCACCCCCCCTCACCTGCACACTCTCCCGCACCCCCCCACCTGCACACTCTCCTGCCCCCCCTCCCACCTGCACACTCTCCCGCACCCCCCCCACCTGCACACTCTCCCGCACACCCCTCCCACCTGCACACTCTCCCGCACCCCCCCCCACCTGCACACTCTCCCTCATCCCCTTCCCACCTGCACACTCTCCCTCACCCCCCTCCCACCTGCACACTCTCCCTTATCCCCCTTCCCACCTGCACACTCTCCCTCACCCCCCTCCCACCTGCACACACTCCCTCACCCCCCACCTCCACACTCTCCCTCATCCCCCCTCACACCTGCACACTCTCCCTCATCCCCCTCACACCTGCACACTCTCCCTCATCCCCCCTCCCATCTGCACACTCTCCCTCACCCCCCCCCACCTCCACACTCTCCCTCATCCCCCCTCCCACCTGCACACTCTCCCGCACCCCCCCACCCCCACCTGTACACTCTCCCTCACCCCCCCACCTCCACACTCTCCCTCATCCCCCTCCCACCCGCACACTCTCCCTCACCCCCCTCCCACCTGCACACTCTCCCTCACCACCCCCACCTGCACACTCTCCCGCACTCCCCCCACCTGCACACTCTCCCGCACCCCCCTCCCACCTGCACACTCTCCCTCACCCCCCACCTGCACACTCTCCCGCCCCCCCACCTGCACACTCTCCCGCACCCCCCCACCTGCACACTCTCCCGCCCCCCCTCCCACCTGCACACTCTCCCGCACCCCCCCTCACCTGCACACTCTCCCGCACCCCCCCCACCTGCACACTCTCCTGCCCCCCCTCCCACCTGCACACTCTCCCGCACCCCCCCCACCTGCACACTCTCCCGCACACCCCTCCCACCTGCACACTCTCCCGCACCCCCCCCACCTGCACACTCTCCCTCATCCCCCTTCCCACCTGCACACTCTCCCTCACCCCCCTCCCACCTGCACACTCTCCCTTATCCCCCTTCCCACCTGCACACTCTCCCTCACCCCCCTCCCACCTGCACACTCTCCCTCACCCCCCCACCTCCACACTCTCCCTCATCCCCCTCCCACCTGCACACTCTCCCTCACCCCCCCCCACCTCCACACTCTCCCTCATCCCCCCTCCCACCTGCACACTCTCCCGCACCCCCCCACCCCCACCTGCACACTCTCCCTCACCCCCCCCACCTCCACACTCTCCCTCATCCCCCCTCCCACCTGCACACTCTCCCGCACCCCCCTCCCACCTGCACACTCTCCCGCACCCCCCCCCCCCCCACCTGCACACTCTCCCGCACCCCCCCCCCCACCTGCACACTCTCCCGCACCCCCCCCTTTGGCCGCAGCCTTCTCAGGGAAGCCGACCCGGTCTCCAGGAGCTGCGGTACAGTCCGCTCACCTCCTCCCTGCTCAGCGTCAGCCAGCACGACTGGCTGACGACTTTAAATAGCAGGTGGGAACGGCGACGGCGTGAACTGGGGGCACGCCGTCGGGACTTCGGCCCATCCGGGCCTGAGAATAGCAGGGGTGCCGGAGAATCGCCGTTTTGGGTGTCTCGGGCGATTCTCCGGCCTGCGGCCCGCGAAACTCGACCGTGCCGTTCCCGCCGCTTAGGAGAATCACGGGAGGGCGTCGGACCGGCATCGCGGGAAATTTTGCCGGCCCAGGCGATTCTTCCAACCGGCGTGGGAGTGGAGAATAGAGCCCATAGATTTTTACAATGCCACGAACAAATTCAGAAAATAATCAAAAAGGCTAATGGAATATCTTTATATCTAGACGATTGGAGTATAAAGAAACAGAAGTTTTGCTGCAGCCCTGGTTAGGCCCCACTTGGAGCCATGGATAGGTGATGAGATGAGTTTCTGATTCAGGAGGCAAAAGGAGCCTTCGCATATTTGGGCCAACTCCCTGCGATATTTTGCGAAGTATTTTCTGCATCCTTCTCCCCACACCTCTCCTCCCCCTTCTCCCCAACCCACCGCATTCCCTGGTTTCTTCAGCAAGTGTGGGGCCAATTGTGCAGTACTTTGCACAAATCTCCAAAGCAACCAAGGAACACTCAGTTCCCACACCACTCCCGTACCACTCGGATTTTATCATCAGGAATGATGCTTTCCCTGGTGATAAAGTGCCCAAGATTCTAATAATAATAATAAAATAATCACTTATTGTCACAAGGAAGCTTCAATGAAGTTACTGTGAAGAGCTCCTAGTCGCCACATTCCGGTGCCTGTTCAGGGAGGCTGGTACGGAAATTAAACCTGCGCTGCTGGTCTTGTTCTGCATTACAAGCCAGCTATTTAGCTCACTGTGCTAAACCAGCATCTCAGATTCTGTACTTTTATCCAGAAAAGTTGGCACCTCCCTGGTTTGAATTTAGCTTCAACAAGCAGGCTAAGATAATTAATATCTAGTCTTTCAAGCATACCTTCCAACGTTGAGCTGAAGGTAAGTATATCATCCAGATGGACAAGGAGGCCCTGGAAATTAAGGCCTTATCCATCACATGCATGAAGGTAGCAGGGACATTACAGCTCCGGAACAGCATTCTCCAGTATTCGCCAGCGGCTACAACTGTATTCAACATGGTATGATCAGATATGGAGGTACCGTGATACCTCCTTACCGTGTTTAGAGGATATTTACAGTCATGGCAGATATATATAGTCAGTATTTATTATGTACAGTTACAGATCGGTTAAAATGAAGCAATCAGTCGGTCGGGTGCCCTGGTCATCCTTTGGGATCGTCTGAGCCTCGGTGGTGATTCCGGTGGGGGTCCGGGCGTCTGCGACTCCGGGAGCATGGCTTCGGCCTCCATGGCAGTTTCGTCACCCCGAGATGGCGCTGGTGGGGAAAGGTACTATGGAGGGCCTTGATGACGGTGGTTGCGGTCAGGTCTGGGCAGGGGATGGCGAATGGGAACCGGAAGTACTCGTCAACCACGTTCAGGAAATACGTGTTGCGGTCGATGGAGGGGAGGGGGCCTTTGAAATCCATGCTAAGGCATTCAAAGGGACGGGAAGCCTTTGTCAGGTGCGCCCTCTCTGGCCGGTAGAAGTGCGGTTTGCACTCCGCGCAGATTTGGCAGTCCCTGGTGGCTCTCCTTACCTCCGCAATGGAGTAGGGCAGGTTGCGGGTCTTAACAAAGTGGTAAAAGCAAGTGACCCCGGGGTGGCAGAGGTCCTCGTGGAGGGCTCGGAGGCGGTCCACTTGTGTGGTGGCACATGTGCCGCGGGACAGGGTGTCAGGAGGCTCGTTTAGCTTCCCGGGACGATATAAGATCTCGTAATTGTAGGTGGAGAATTCTATCCTCCACCGCAAGATCTTAACATTTTTTTATCTTGCCCCGCTGTGCATTATCGAACATGAACGCCACCAACCGTTGGTCAGTGAGGAGAGTGAATCTCCTGCCGGCCAGGTAATGCCTCCAGTGTCGCCCAGCTTCTACTGTGGCTTGGGCCTCCTTTTCGACTGAGGAGTGGCAGATTTCGGAAGCATGGCGGGTACGGGAGAAGAAGGCCACGGGTCTGCCCGCTTGGTTGAGGGTGGCCGCCAGAGCTACGTCGGACGCATCGCTCTTGACTTGGAAGGGGAGGGACTCGTCGATGGCGTGCATCGTGGCCTTTGCAATGTCTGCTTTGATGCGGCTGAAGGCCTGGTGGGCCTCCATCGACAGGGGGAAGGTTGTGGACTGGATCAGGGGACGGGCTTTGTCTGCGTAGTTAGGGACCCACTGGGCGTAGTAGCTAAAAAACCCGAGGCAGCGCTTCAGGGCCTTGGGGCAGTGAGGGAGGGGGAACTCCATGAAGGGGCGCATGCGTTCAGGGTCGGGGCCGAGAACTCCATTTCGCACTACGTAGCCGAGAATGGCTAGACGGTCGGTGCTAAACACGCATTTATCCTTATTGTACGTTAAGTTAAGGATTTTAGCGGTTTGGAGAAATTTTCGGAGTTTGGTGTCGTGGTCCTGCTGGTCATGGCCACAGATGGCGACGTTATCAAGATACGGAAACGTTGCGCGTAAGCCGTACCGGTCAACCATTTGGTCCATCTCGCGTTGGAAGACCGAGACCCCGTTAGTGACACCGAAGGGAACCCTTAAAAAATGATAGAGCCGCCCATCTGCTTCGAAGTCCGTGTATTTGTGGTCACTAGTGCGGAGGGGTAGCTGGTGGTAGGCGGACTTGAGATCCACCGTGGAGAAGACCTTATAATGCGCGATCCTGTTTAACAGGTCGGATATGCGGGGGAGAGGGTACGCGTCCAGCTCCTAAACCTGCTGATGGTCTGACTGTAGTCAATGACCATCCTATGTTTGTCCCCGGTCTTTACCACCACTACTTGGGCTCTCCAGGCACTGTTGCTAGCTTCAATGACCCCTTCCCTCAGTAGCCTTTGGACCTCCTACCTAATGAAGGTCCGGTCCTGGGCACTGTACCGTCTGCTCCTGGTGCCGACAGGTTTGCAACCCGGGGTGAGGTTCGCAAACAGGGAAAGCGGGTCGACCTTAAGGGTCGCGAGGCCGCAGACAGTAAAGGGGGGTATAGGGCCGCCGAATTGGAAGGTCAGACTTTGCAGGTTACATTGAACGTCCAACTCCAGGAGTGTAACCGTGCAGAGGTGCGGAAGGACATAAAGGTGAAATTGTTGAATTTCCTTCCTTGGACTGTGAGGTTTGCTAGACAGAACCCCTTTATCTCCACTGAGTGGGACCGGAGGCCAGGGAGATTCTTTGATTTACCGGGTGGGTAAAAAGTGAACAGCGCCTTACTGTGTCGGGGTGTATAAAGCTCTCCGTGCTCGCAGAGTCGATCACGCAGGACGTCTCGTGGCCGTTGTTGAAGACTTTCTGTTGAGAGTGTTTGAGGTCGAGTTTGGTCCAGAGTCACCGAGGCCAGACGCGGTAGTTGTGAATTTTGATCAGGCAGTGTGTAGTCGGCCGGGCTGGGGTCCTGGGGACCCATCATCCAAGATGGCGTCTCCCATGGGTCGCACATGATGGTCGGAGATGGACAGAATGGCGGCGCCCATCCTTCCAGCGCGTTGTCAGGGGAACAAGATGGCCCGTGGGCTGCATGTGGCCCTAGGATACGGGGGTGGCGGTGACTGCTGGCTGCCTGGGGCCTGAGGAGAAGTTCGCTGTGGCAGTCTGGAGTCGCCGCTAAAGACCGCGGCCACCGCTCGTGACTGGCAGACCCCCCAAAAATGGTCCTTCTTGCCGCACCCTTTGCAGGTGGATGTGCGGGCAGGGCAGCGCTGATGGGCACGTAGGATTGTGCATTCCTGAAGGCAACGTCCATGGACCCTGCCAGGGCTCGTGCCTCCCTAAGTCCCAGGGTGTCTTTCTCTAAAAGACACTGGCGGATCTCTGAGGAGCTCATACCTGCTATGAAGGCACCCCGGACTGGGGGTTCCGTGTGCCCGCTCGCCGAAACGTGCGGGCAGCCACAACTTCTGCCCAGCACCAGTAGCGCACGGTAGAACTCCTCCAACAATTCCTCGGGGCTTTGTCGTCTCGGTGCAAGCAGGTGACATGCGTAGACTTGGTTTACTGTGCGGATATAATGTCTTTTTAAAAGTTTGATTGCTGCATCAAAGTCTTCCGCCTCCTCGATGACGGTGTAGATCCCAGGGCATACCCTTGAGTGCAGGAGATGCCGTTTCTGCTCTCCCGAGGGTGTGCCTCCAGCCCTCTCAAGGTAGCCTTTGAAACCCGCCAGCCAGTGCTTGATAATCACCGCTGAGTTCGCCGCACGGGGACTGAGTTGCAGACACTCCGGCTTGATTCGGAAATCCATCCTTTCTACTTAAGTCTAGTCTATTAAATTGATGCACGGTCAATAACTACTAAAACGAGGTTGTAGCACAACTGAAGGTTTTAATAGACTAAAACTGTTCCCCAGCAGCTCAGGTACAGAATGAGAGCTGCTGGGACGGCATTGATTCTTATACTCCGCCTATCAGGGCGGAGCTACATACTATACAGCCAATGGTAAACCCCCAGGTTTAACCAATGGAACTTCAGCCTCTCGGGTACTGCAATACCTGATAATACCACATAGTCTTGAATCAATTCATGTGCAACCTCATTCTCCAATGAGCTGCCATCTTTGCTCTCCTTGTCTCTACTTTGGCTGCAGCACACTTGTGCCCCAGTGTCCCCATATGCAGATTCTGCCTCGATCCTGTTCTGTAAGATTCATCTGAAGTATTTGAAGATAAGAATTCGAATTGGTGCCTGTGAGTGGAAAGTCTAGTGATGGTGCATCCCCATTATCACTGTCATTTTTGTTTTTATCTACTTTTTTGGATACCTCAAAGGGAAAAGTGACAAGAGTAAGCTACTGTTGAGTTGAGAGATAAAATTAAGGAGGTGTGTGCTTGTGCCATCTATAGCTTGTAAGAAAAGATTATGGGACGAGGGGGGAGTGGAATGTGAGAAGGGGAATTAGGTTTGAGGGGTAAAGGCTTGTTTTTTAAATGAATTTAGCCATGCCATTGGCTTTGGTCTCAGAAATGGCACTTGCCATAATTTCTAGCACCATCCCTTTCAAAGGCGGGGCAGGCATGCTCCTCCCCACCAGCTAATTGCTGCTATCTCTGGTTATGTACCATCTTGTCATAGAATTTACAGTGCAGAAGGAGGCCATTCGGCCCATCGAGTCTGCACCGGCTCTTGGAAAGAGCACCCTACCCAAGGTCAACACCTCCACCCTATCCCCATAACCCCAACCAACACTAAGGGCAATTTTGGACACGAAGGGCAATTTATCATGGCCAATCCACCTAACGTGCACATCTTTGGACTGTGGGAGGAAACCGGAGCACCCGGAGGAAACCCACGCACACACGGGGAGGATGTGCAGACTCCGCACAGACAGTGACCCAGCCGGAATCGAACCTGGGACCCTGGAGCTGTGAAGCAATTGTGCTATCCACAATGCCACCGTGCTGCCCTTCTCCCTCAATAGAGAGTAAAGTGTATCAGTGAATGCCACGCAACATGTTTGGATGATGTGTCTGTCATAGTTGTATAGCTGTGCAAGATGTGTGTGTGAGGCTTGCAAAGTTATTAACTATCTGAGGGTAAAGTGAAGCATATGGATGTTGGTTATCAGAGTTGTGGTTAATAGAGATTGTTGGTAGGTGAGTGGTGTGGTGTTTGAGCAGTGCCTGAGATTAATGGTGCACTTGGTAGGATATAGAATTTGAAGATATATTCAGTGACCTTGACTGCTCATGTGAAGTAATTAAACTTCTTGCAGCACTGTATCCACATCGTCAGGGTTACACTCCTGACATTTACCTCTATGTCAGTCGGTTTCCACTGTTTTCTCATCATGTGTCTGGAAGGTCTCCTGACTCTCTGTGGACACAGGGGGCGGGATTTTCCATTCGTGGGACTAAGTCCCCACGCCGGCGGGAAAACCAGCGTGAACCACTCCGGCATCAACAGCTAGGTGGACGCCAGAGGGATTGGCGCCGTGCCAGCTGGCGCTGAAGGGACTGCACGAGTCCGCGCATGCGCCAAAGGGCTGGCATGATCACACGCATACGCGCAACTGCCGGCATATTCTGGCGCATGCGCAAGGTGGTGTCTTCTCCGCGCCGGCCATGGCGGAACCCTCTCGGGGCCGGACGGAAGGAAGAAGTGCCCCCATGGCACAGGCCCGCCTGCAGATCGGTGGGCCCCGATCGCGGGTCAGGCCACCGTTGGGGCCCCCCCGGGGTCGGATCCCCCCGCACCCCCCCCGAGGACCGCCCCAGCCGACTTACCTGTCAGGTCCCGCCGTGTGGGACCATGTTTAATCCACGCTGGCGGGACTGGCCAAAAACCAACGGCTGCTCGGCCTACCAGGGCCCGGAGAATTGCTGGGGGGGGGCCGTTGCCAACGGCCCGCGACTGGCGTGGCGGGAATCCCGCCCCCGCCCGAAAACCGCGCCGGAGAATACGGCAGCTGGCGGCGGGGCGGGATTCGTGCTGCCTCCCGGGGATTCTCTGACCCGGCGGGGGTGTCGGAGAATCCCGCTGATTATATCTCTGCTCCTTTCCATCTACTCCACCAAGACATCTAACAAAACAAATCTTTGTCCACCAGACTGTTGCGCAGCACTATCTCCAACAATCCCACCAACTCCAGAAGCTATAATGCACCTTCACTTTAAAAAGGTATAGGCTAACATTAAGCAGTGTAACATTAACCAGTGTAATAGTTGCCGTAGTGCCTTAAGCAGTGTGAGCATGTAAAGATATGGGCCTCTTGCTGGGCAGCACGGTAGTACAGTGGTTAGCACTGTTGCTTCACAGTGCCAAGGTTGAGGTTCAATTCTGGCTTGGGTCACTGTCTGTGCGGACCCTGCACGTTTTCCCCTTCTCTGTGAGGGTTTCCACCGGGTGCTCCGGTTTCCTCCCACAGTCCAAAGACGTGCAGGTTAGGTGGGTTGGTCCTTAGTGACCAAGGTTAGGAAGGGTTATTGGGTTACGGGGATAGGGTGGAAGTGAGACCTTAAGTGGGTCGGTGCAGACTCGATGGGCCGAATGGCCTCCTTCTGCACTGTATGTTCTATGTTCTATCCCACTGAACAAACATACTGTAATCACAAAAACCTCCAGTTGGGCAAAAGTGAGCCCAAGGTCAATGAAAATCATCTCTGTTCAACATATCAGTCTGGCCGGAAGCAGTTCAAAGCCAAGAATTTCCTTTGGGCTTCTCTCCACCGGTGTTGAATTCCGGTCAAATCGATAAATTAAAATTCTTAGCAGGCCATTTGAATGCAATTGTAATAAGATTGTGTAATGAGCTGTTAAAACAATAATGAGACACTTCACTGGAACGCGGTGGTGGAACGTTCATGGCAATGGCTGTATTGACACTACTCCCACTGGCAGCACGTGATCACTGCAATTCAGGTTCAAAGCAAGGAATGTCTAATTTACTTTGCTAAACTTGTCATGATGTACAGCAGCATATCATGGTGCAATCACACACACACTGACACACTGATGGACATACAGTAGGACGAACCAGCACACACAACATCACAGCCAATCACCAGTGAGAGCATATGCACTATAAAGACAGGGGACACCAGAGTTCCCGTTCATTCTAGCAGCAGCCAGCTCAGTGCACAGAGCTCACAGCCTGCCTCCCAGACATTCACCATGTGCTGAGTGCCTCACCTAGATAGTGATAGGACAGGGTCCACAGATAAGCTGGTAATGCATGTACCCAAGCTTACAGTATGTTATTACAGTTGAGTGGTTAATAAAATAGAGTTACACCATCTCCAGCCGTGTTGACCTGTTTGTAGACCAGAACACCCAACATGACAAAACTCATGCCTGACTGAAATTGTAACAGACTTGCTCGCGCGTGACAGAACGGTGTGCATGCCAGGCTACATGAGTGGAAATCGTTCTCTCCCAACAGAAACACTGAGAAGGGTAAATACCTGTTCTCAAAACATTGCAATTAAGATAACCGGATGTGGTTGGATAACTTTTAAAAGACTTGTGTTGCATGAGCTGCAATAGACTAATAATTTTTCCCTGGTGTGCTTTGAGCTGGTAAAGTTAGTTTGGACTGTGGAGGAGCCTGCTCCTTAGTCCTGCACTATCACAAGCAGTGTGAGTGACACTTTGATTGAATAGTGTACCATCATGGTCAGCTGACAAAGTTAGTCATACCTGCAGTGAAACCGTTACCATTTAAATGAATAATGTGGATGGAGCATCTCTTATGGATGCTCTTGGGAAACTGACAGAATGACCTGAACTCAATGACTAATGTAAGGACATTTCAGACTGTCAAAGTCTCTTCCTTCTCCAGCACAGGTTGCTGTGTCTCTCATGAGGCTGCACAGAAAACAAATGTCATCTAAATTGATCTGTTGCTGAAGATTTTAAGGGGTTAACATCTTTGTGTGCTATTCTGCATGACCCTGTACCATTGCCGGACAACAGAAACATCTCCATGGAAATTCACATCCTCTCTCTTCACGACTGGAAACCAGCATAGATTTGACAATAACCGTTAATGAGAGGAATCAGCATGACCGATGATGTATCAGTAAATTTAGCACTATTATCCTTTAATTGAAATTTCCAGGCAGTGAAGAAATGGCCTTACCCAAAAGCAAACTTTATTTTGCACAAGAAGAGGACAAAGAACTTCACCTATTCAATGCATGTGTTACGCAAGGTGAACTTTCAGTTGTCACAAAATGCTGAAAGAAAATAATTATGAGCTTACTTCTAGTGACGAGACGAGTTCTCCAGCCTGCACGGGTTTCAATACAGGTTTTGTATGAATTTACTCTGCATAAAAATATAACTATACACACTATATGGTGAAGAGATGATACAAGTGATTGTTAGGCTGGAAGGACAGAGGAGGTGGAGAGTATTTGCTGCATACTTTCTTCTCTCATTTAAAAAATGGTGAGCATGACCGAACATGAGAAAGTCATCTTGACTTAGGCCAGATGCATTTTTACTGCTCTCTCATCTCACACTGTCTGCCTGCGTCTACATGATTGAAATGGATCTGGCTTGCTTCTGTTCACTTAAGAAAGATATTAACGTTCATTAGAAACAGATGCATCCTTATTTGATATCTGTGTCTGGCTTAGATAAGATATTCAAAAATATATTAAACTAATGAAAAATTATGATGCGCCCTACAACTATTTCCTGTAATGCATTGCTTGTGATGTTCCAAAACTGTCTCTAGTGTGATGGCTGCAAAAGATTTATGACAATGACAATAGCCCCACGATTGATGGAATATTTATATTGAAATTTTAAGTAACTGCATTAACAAAACTGAATGTTTACAAGTCACTCACAATGACACAACTACTTACAACCCCAAAACCAATTGAGGACCATCAAACATACTTATAAACACTGCTCGTGATCCCCTACCCCTTAACCCCTCCACACAGATCATCTCTTTATCTTGAATAATGTAAACAAACTACATCATTTTCCTTTTTGAATATTGGCTGGCACTGTTCCTAGATTTCACTCAAATAAGTCATTGATTTTTTTTCCGTCTAATTTTCTCCCCTTTTCTGAAGATGCTGACTTATGTTGGACAGTTTCTCAAGGAGCAGCTGCCTGCCAGCATCTCCATCAAGCTGCCAAATTTCATGTGCAAACTGAGACCGCGAGCACCCAATATAACTATGGGAAGCACCGCAGCTCAGCCCAACACACTCTTCATCCAAGCGTGGGCAGCACGTTAGCACAGTGGCTAGCTGGAATGTGGCGACTAGGGGCTTTTCACAGTAACTTCATTGCAGTGTTAATGTAAGCCATCTTGTGACAATAAAGATTATTTTTAAAAATCCACTTTCCACTCATGCATGAACACAGTACACTAATCATGAGCAAGAATGGTCACGATATTTCCCTTTATTGGCTCAGTTTCTGCTGTAGTCAATTGTAGTGCTTCTATTGTTGCAAGGTTGCCGACTTCTGCCATGGGTCTTCATGTGATGGAACAGGTTACTTCTCGGCTCACAGATCTTTTGATACATGGAGTAGGACATCCCACAAGGTAGTGGGATCCGGAGTGCAGGGTTTAATTTATTTTCTTCTCTGCTGCATCATTTCAATGCTGTGACTCAAAGAGTGATGCAGCTTGATGGACAAGTAGTCGCCAATCTGAATGACTGGTGGCAAGTTCTTTCCGGCCATTAGTGTCAATGCTGCCACACTTCAAGAAGAGCTTCAAGAGTGTAATTAAAGCATTTTCTTTGTCCACCCCTGTGACATTGACCATTTGCAGTTGAGAAAATAGGACTTGGCAGGCAAATGCTTTTCAGCAACCCAGACACAGTGTTCAGTCCATCAAAGTTGATTCTGCTCAAATATTTGTGTGCTTGGCTTCAAGAAAGACAATGGCATTAATTTGGCAGTTCCCCCATTAGACCTGGAGTATGTGGTGGAAGCATTGCTAATGGAATTTCTCTGGTGCTCTTATGTATCATTGATATGCAAGAGTGTAATAACGACAACTGCTCTATACACCAGGGCCTATGTTAATGTGAGGTGGTTTTTGTTGTCAAACGTTCGCTGCCAGAGTTTGTAGAAGGCTAAACTGGTGCAGCTGATCCAGTGTTGGATTTCCTCATCAATGGCAACTTTTCAAGAAAGGTGGCTGCAAAAGAATGGGAAGTGCTCAAAATATTTCAGAGTCTCTCCTTCAACATATATGGGAGGTGAAATATTTGGCTGACCAAATGAGTGTTGATATATTAGTTTTTTTCTTGGCAATGTTCAGGGAAAGGTTGATTTTCTTGTTGCAGATTTGAAGAGAGCAAGAATGTGTGCCACATCTGGTGCAGAGTGGGCAACAACACTGTAGTATCACAACAAGGGACGTGTGTCATGTGATCCAGTCTCAGTTTCACTTCGGCCTGTGAACAAAACACAACAGACATAGTCCTGTTGCTGATGTTAAAACTTTCTATCCATGTTATTATGTTCCCATGAGTCTAGCCTGAATAAATGAAACCACAATGTGTTTACCCGATCCCTGTTGAGTGATTGATGCCTTTTATATAATTACAAAAACAGAACTTAGTGTGTAGAGGTGATAAGATTCAGTACAGGTGTGACATGCCAAACAATCTCAGACCGTTCCTCATGGCCTGAAACAAGCCTTCATGGCATGAGGGTGGAACGGTAGCATAGGAGGGTGGCACCGTAGCACAGTAGGGGGGTACGGTAGCACAGAGGTTAGCATTGTTGCTTCACAGCTCCAAGGTCCCAGTTTCGATTCCTGGCTTGGGTCACTGCCTGTGCGGAGTCTTCACATTCTCCCCATGTCTGCGTGGGTTTCCTCCGGGTGCTACGGTTTCCTCCCACAAGTCCCGGAAGACATGCTGTTAGGTGATTTGGACATTCTGAATTGTCCCTCAGTGTACCTGAATAGGTGCCAGAGTGTGGTGACTAGGGGACTTTCACAGCAACTTCATTGCACTGTTAATGTAAGCCTACTTGTGACAATAATAAAGATTATTATTATTATTATGGACATTTTGGTCAGTCCTCAATGAAACCGCAGCACGTGTGAATGTTGAAACGCTGTATGGTGACTGTGCGGAAAGGCTTAGAGTGCCAGGATAGTGCAAAGATAGTGCTCAAATAAAGAGCTGAGAGCCAGATGGATCTCTCATGGTGAGGTCCCCCAGGGACCTCTGCATAGCTTGTCCGTTGGATTTGGATTTGGGTTTATTGTCATGTGTTCTGAGCTACAGTGTTAAGTATTGTTCTGCGTACAGTCCAGACATGAAAAAATATAGGATGTACGATAGATACACAAATCAAATATATAGACACAGGCATCGGGTGAAGCATATGGAGTGTAGTGCTACTCAGTAGAGAGAATGTGGGGAGAGATCAGTTACAATGGGGGCTTGTCTTTTGAGGAAAGTTTGGACAGTTAAGCTTGTATATCTTGAGTTTAGAAGAATAGAGCAGATTTGATTGAAACATGTAGGATCCTGAAGGGTCTTGACAGGGTGGATGTGGGGAGGATGTTTCCTCTTGTGCTAGAATCTAGAACTAGTGGTCACTGGTTAAAAATAAGGGGTCACCCATTTAAGACAGTGATGAGGAGAATTTATTTCTCTCAGAGGTGTGTTGTTCTCTGCCTTGCTCTATTTGGATGGCTTTGATGTGTAGTGTTGATCAGAGAATAAGGAGTCTTGTAAACCAACAAAACTATTTTATTAAACACTACTAACTGGATTCGACACTTATCACTAAGAAACAAACAGTTGATTGATCACACATAAACTATACTCACTATACTCATCTACATCTAACTCACTAACATAATAAACTATTTTCTTGCTCTTTCACTCTCTTCAGTCCTTCTAGCCAGCTGTTGCTCCTACCGTCTACTCCAACCATCTGTCTCACAAGACTCTACATCATCCCTTATATACTTCTGAGACTAGTCTCTGTGTGCATTTTATTAACCCTTACTTTACTGGCATGTATAATAATACCACAAGAGGGTCGTGAATCTTTGAAACTCTCTTACTTAAAAGACAGTGGAAGAAGAGTCATTGCATGTTTTAAGGAAGAGCTAGATAGATTCTTGATAAGAAAGGGTGAAAGGTTATCAGGAATATGGAGTGAGGTTAAAATCAGATTAGCCATGATCTTATTCAATAGCAGAGCCAACTCAAGGGGCCGAATGCTCTCTTCCTATTCTTAGTTCATTGAGCACGATGGTACATTGACTGGATCAGCACCATATTAGCACAGTCAGGATAGGTGAGTGACCAAAGTGTGGGCTGGATCAATAATGAGTGAGGAAGAGCCAAACAAAATAAATCCCCAAAACAAACAAGACTATCATAAAATTGGGGCAGGGAAAGTTGCAATTGTAATTGGTGGTTTCGGGATTTCGCTGAACAATAAGTTGAATAAAACCAGGAGGAAGGTCAAGGGAATATTGTAAAAATGTCCACAAAATTCCCTAGTTTAAATTGGGATGCATTTGACCTATTATCTGAACTCAAAATGTTTAAACAGCAAACAGAGCTATTGCTTTTTGATTAAAGTATGTCTGATTAATTGAGAATGACGGTCTACACAGGCTGAACATATCATGATTAACAGCAGAAGTGCTAAAATATCTCTAAAAGGTATGTGTTACATGGGAAGACTAGTTCATTCTCAGGTTAAACTTCCATATTCATCAACTGGAGTTCATGTCATTTCGACAACAGCCAGCAGAATCTATGGACCACTTCACCAGGTGATAGAGAAAAGTGTATGTATTGTGATTTTTCAAATGCAAAACTAGCAGACAGAATTGTTGAGTTGGGAGCATTCCAGCAAGGCCTGCTGTTCAAGGACGGACACTCGCACGATGCAATCCTTACAGGTCGACAAATCAGACAGGTCCCGAGCACAACCCAATTGTTGGCGTATGCACAAGAACACCCAAATGTAGCAAGGCATGTGGGAGGTGTGGCCTTCTGCATGCACCAAAGAAATGCCCAGCTTTTCAGCAATTCAGCCGGGAATGCTGCAGAAAGGACCTTTGGCGGCAGCAGAGAACTAGAGCAAAGCTTAATGCATCTACAAAGAACTATGTGCTGACCCAAACAGACTGTGCACAATGGGTACCTTCCAGCAATAAGGATGAGCATATACAAGAGGTGACTGACAAACCAGTGTTAAACTAAGTACCGAACAGTTCATGTGATGTCTTTGAGGGTCCAGTGAAGAAGGAAACGTTTGCAATCTAGAATTATATTTTGTATAAACTTAGAGAACTCGGATGCGATATCAGGATTAACTGCAGGGTTCCTTCAAAGAGTAAACTGTTCAACAGGTTATGCAGCTAGGTGTTCTTGGTTGCTATATTGGGGGTGCATTTAGCTCACTTGCAGTTTCTGCCACCCTGATGTGGGAGTAACGATTCTTGGCATGCTCATGGACAATGCACGTCTCGATAGCGACAGAGAGGGTCAACTGTTTGATTTTAAGGAGCTGCTGCCGCAGGGAGTCGGAGTGGACCCCGAAAACGATCTGATCCCGGATCATGGAATCAGACGTCGAGTCATAGTTACATGACTGCGCTAGGATGCGGAGATGGGTCAAGAGGGACTGAAAAGGTTCATCCTTACCCTGAAGCCTCTGCTGGAAGATGTACCGTTCAAAGCTCTCACTCACCTCAATGTCGCAGTGGCTGTCTAACTTCAACAGGACTGTTTTGAATTTTGTTTTGTTTTCTCCATCGGCGAACGTAAGCGAATTGTAGATATGGATGGCGTGGTCCCCCGCAGTGGAGAGAAATAGTGTGATCCTCCTGGCATCCAATGCTGCCTCGAGGTCGGAGGCCTCGATATGCAAGAGGAACTTTTGCTTGAAGATTTTCCAGTTGGCGCCGAGCTTGCCGGAGATGCGGAGTTGCGGAGGAGGCTGGATGTTTTCCATTTCGCTGGATGGCTGCTTGCTGGTCGATGCTGATTCACTCGAGTTAGGTCCGTCAAGATCAATATAACTCTAGTACCATGATGTGTTAGGCAGGTTGGTTCGATGTAGACTGCACTCGATGCAGGGAAGTTAGAAACAGACGTCTAACACAGGAAAAGATCCAACACTGTTTTATTTAACTAGATGAACTGCTGTACATATTCAGCTGTGGGTCGACACTATACTGATCTGACTAGTGACCTTGTAGTAGCCTGACCAGACTTACTAGCTACCGCATGGTGTTTGTGCTTGCTAGCTCGTGGACTCTGACTGTCTCAGGAGCTGGATCCCGAGAGAGCAGGAAACCTAGTGCCCTCTGGCTTTATAGTGGTAGTGTCCTGTCTGGTGATTGACTGTGCTGTGTTGTATGCTTACTGGTCATCCTATGTGTCAATCACTGCCTGTCTGCATCTCATTATATGCATGAGTGGATATTATGACAGTCATCAGCCGTGCGGTGGTCCGGACCCGGTCATTCTCCAGCCGTTTTCGGCATGGGAGGCCTGAAGTTCACCCGGTGCCAGTGCTAGTCCCTCACCGATCCCAGAATCTGTGAGGGGTCGGGGCTGATTTTTTTGGTCGTAAAAGACCACACATTCCCCACTGGCGCCAGCACTTAGCTGCTGAACTGGAGAATCCAGCCCTATGTTTTCCCACCAGAATGAATTGCAATCAGTTTCCGATCCCGCCAGGAGCGCAAGACAGTAAGCAATTCCATATTCCTTGCCATGCAAATTTATGCATGGCGTGGAATACGAGTGATTTCCCGAGGGGAATCCCGCTATTGGGCCACCATTTTGAGCGGGCAGCTTGATAGTGAAGTCCCACGGCTAGCCACTTCCCCGCACTGCAATTCAGCCCCAAAGCTCCCCCTTTCACCGCACAGAAGCCCCTCAACCCTGGATTGTGTTGGTGTCCCCCGCCTTACCCCAGTTACAGGGGTGACCCAACCCGCTCCCAACCTGCTCCCCCCCCTCCCACCCAGACCCTGTATCAGGGAGACCCTCCCCGGTACCCTTGTAATAGGAAGACCCAAACCCAGGGACGCCTGTAAGAGGGGAACCCCCACATGAACCTTTGTAATAGGGAGACCCCCCCACATGGACCCATGGAAAGGGGTGACCCCTACCTAAAGGACCCTCCACACAGACACCCTCCCCAACACAGACCGCCCAACCCCCCCGCGCCCCAGAAAAGAGACCCCTGACTGGAAAATAGAGAGCACTCCAGACAGGACAGTGAGAAGAATTATAGCTGTAACACTTACCTTGAAGCTCTACGTGTCTATTCCTTGAAGGAGAGCACCTGTGACCTCCATCTGTTTCAAGAGATCATCAGCTGCAAGCCTTTCATAGCTTTCTAGTAATTGTGTGTGATTGACGGCTTTTACAAACCATCTGTAGCTTTGATTCATTCATCTCCATCATGGTTCCTCCAAGGAGGTCCACCACACTGGTAGAGGCCACAAGTGATCCACGCACACGTGATTCCAGGCCGCGGGGACCGGAGAATCATGGAAGGCTGGAGCATAGTGTGCTGGGCCCGCTAAATGGATGCAATTGGATCATTAGACCCATTTGCATTTATTTACATCCGGCATGTACCTTGATTCTGGGGCTCGATTCGGGTTGGCGCCCGGCATCGTTCCTGATTTTGCCTCACACCCGAATTTCTGTCCCATTGAGAACCAGCAATCCGGGCGTCTCGGGATGGAGAAACCCACTTATAGAGTCTAGGAGTCTATTGACTTTGAGTTTGGGGGTAAGCTTCAACAATGGCTGACATGAATTCCACAACAATGTGATGTTTAGAACAAAGAATTACAAAAATTACAGCACAGGAACAGGCCCATGGGCCCTCCCAGCCTGCGCTGATCCAGATCCTTTATCTAAACCTGTCGCCTATTTTCCAAGAATCTACTTCCCTCTGTTTCCCGCCCATTCATAAATCTGCCTAGATTCATCTTAAATGACGCTATCGTGCCCGCCTCTACCACCTCTGCTGGCAAAGCGTTTCAGGCACCCACCACCCTCTGCGTAAAAAGCTTTCCACGCACATCTCCCTTAAACTTTCCCCCTCTCACTTTGAAATCGTGACCCATTGTAATTGACAGCACGGTAGCATTGTGGATAGCACAATTGCTTCACAGCTCCAGGGTCCCAGGTTCAATTCCGGATTGGGTCACTGTCTGTGCGGAGTATGCACATCCTCCCCATGTGTGCGTGGTTTCCTCCGGGTGCTCCGGTTTCCTCCCACAATCCAAAGATGTGCAGGTTAGGTGGATTGGCCATGGTGAATTGCCCTTAGTGTCCAAAATTGCCAATAGTGTTGGGTGGGGTTGCTGGGTTATGGGGATGGGGTGGAGGTGTTGACCTTGAGTGGGGTGCTCTTTCCAAGCACCGGTGCAGACTCGATGGGCTGAATGGCCTCCTTCTGCACTGTAAATTCTATGACACCCCCACTCTTGGAAAAGGTTTGTTGCTACCCACCCTGTCCATACCTCTCATAATTTTGTAGACCTCAATCAGGTCCCCCCTCAACCTCCGTCTTTCCAACGAAAACACTCCTAATCTACTCAACCTTTCTTAATAGCTAGCACTCTCCATACCAGGCAACATCCTGGTGAACCTCCTCTGCACCCTCTCTAAAGCATCCACATCCTTCTGGTCATGTGGCGACCAGAACTGCATGCAGTATTCCAAATGTGGCCTAACCAAAGTCCTATACAACTGTAACATGACCTGCCGACTCTTGTATTCAATACCCCATCCGATGAAGGCAAGCATGCTGTATGCTTTCTTGACCACTCTATCGACCTGCGTTGCCACCTTCAGGGTACAATGGACCTGAACTCCCAGACCTCTCTGTAAATCAATTTTCCCTAGGACTCTTCCATTGACCATATAGTCCGCTCTTGAATTAGATCTTCCAAAATGCATCACCTCGTATTTGCCTGGATTGAACTCCATCTGCCATTTCTCTGCCCAACTCTCCAATCTAACTATATTTTGCTGTATTCTCTGACAGTCCCCCTCACTATCTGCAACTCCACCAATCTTCGTATCATCTGCAAACTTGCTAATCAGACCACTTATACCTTCGTCCAGATCATTTATGTATATCACAAACAACAGTGGTCCGAGCACGGATCACTGTGGAACACCACTAGTCACCCTTCTCCATTTTGAGACACTCCCTTCCACCACTACTCTCTGTCTCCTGTTGCCCAGCCAGTTCTTTATCCATCTGGCTAGTACACCCTGAACCCCATACGACATCACTGCCTCTTTACTGACCTCTAACTTCCTAATCTGGTTCCCATCCCCCTGCCACATTAGTTTAAAACCTCCCCAACAGTGTTAGCAAAAGCACCCCCGAGGATATTGTTTCCAGTCCTGCCCAGGTGTAGACTATCCAATTTGTAATGGTCCCACCGCCCCCAGAACTTGTTCCAATGTCCCAAAACTCTGAACCCCTCCCTCCTGCACCATCTCTCAAGCCACATATTCATTCTGACTATAGTTGAATTTCTACTCTGACTGTCTCGTGGCACTGGTAGAAATCCTGAGATTACTACCTTTGAGGTCCTACTTTTTAACTTATTTCCTAACTCCCTAAATTCTGATTGTAGGACCTCATCCCGTTTTTTACCTATATCGTTGGTGCCTAGATGCACCACGACAGCTGGCTGTTCACCCTCCCCCTTCAGTATGTCCTGCAGCCGATCTGAGACATCCCTGACCCGTGCCCGGGAGGCCACATACCATTCGGGAGTCTCGTTTTCGACCACAAAAACGCCTGTCTACTCCCCTTACAATTGAATCCCCCATACTATAGCCCTGCCAGTCTTTTTCCTGCCCTTCTGTGCAGCAGAGCCAGCCACGGTGCCATGAGCCTGGCTACTACTGCCTTCCCCTGGTGAGTCATCTCCCCAAACAGTATCCAAAACGGTATACCTGTTTTGGAGGGAGATGACCGCAGGGGACACCGGAACTGCCTTCCTGCTCTTTCTCTGCCTTTTGGTCACCCATTCCCTGTCTCCCTCACCAATCCTAATCTGCGGTGTGACCAACTTACTGAACTATCCACGATCTCCTCAGCATCGTGGATGCTCCAAAGTCAGTCCTTCCGCAGCTCCTGAGCCGTCAAGCGGTCTAACAGGAGCTGCAGCTAGACACACTTTCCGCACATGAAGGAGTCAGGGACATCGGCCGCATCCCTGAACTCCCATATTGAGCACGAGGAGCATAACATGGGTCTGGGATCTCCTGCCATTTTTACACTTCACCATAACTGATTACAAATATAATATCAAATAATGAATAAGTGAAAGGAATAAAGATTTCACTTACCAATCACAATACTTACCAACACATGAAGAGTTGAATTTCTCCCAGCTACTACTAATTGGAGCACTTTCCTTACCAGCCAATCAGGTCACTGCTTTGCGGTGATGTCACTCTTCCCGACAGAACACTGGCCACTGCTCCCGCCGAAAATCTGAAGGCCGCTGCTCCGGCAGCTGTGTCCCCGCCGCTCTCTTCCCGCTTGAAGTGTTGGGTACTCTGATACACAGACGATCCAACACGGTTGCGAATGGTACAACGCAGTTTTATTTCAATCAACTATTAACATAGTAAACTCTGGTACTCAGCACATGGTGAATGTCTGTGTGGCTGGCAATGAGGTCTGTGCCCTGAGCCGTCTCCTGCTCGAGTGCCCAGGAAGTGGCGTGTTCCCTGTTTTGTACTGTGTATGCTCTTGTCTGTGATTGGCTGTCGTGTTGTGTGTGTTGATTGGTCCGTTGATCTGTCCATCATTATGTATGTATGTATGTGCTATGATGTTCACCTGAATATCACGACATCCTCCTTATTTACAAGATTATGTGCCTACGTGGTTATAAATAGAGATGTGTACTGAGTGCAGCTAAATGTGTGTGTGTGTGTAATATTTACAGCATGTACATGGGGTTTAACTATATACAAGGGGCGATGACGGGTGTGAGATAATAACGAGGTTGTACCATAACAAAGAACGGGGAAATGTTGAACGATAAAACAAATTCCTGTAACGATAAGAACATAAACATATTAACACAGTGGTTGCATGAGTTCATTGTACAAACAGTCTCATAAGTCCAGTCTAGTAGGTGGGCGATGAATTCGGGTTGACCGCCTCAAGGGTAGGTCTGGAACCACTGGTTGAGGAACGGGCCTGGCCACGGGCGACGACGGAAGGGGCATGGTGGCAGGCAGCTCCATGAAGTCGATATCAGGAACAACAGGAGGGCACGGTGTCAGTGTAAGGTCTCGTAGCGAGCGTGGAAGTAGGCGAAGAGCCCGGCGATTGCGCCTACGAACGGATCCATCAGGCATGCGAACCAGGAACGAGCGGGGAGCCACGCGTCGTAGAACTTCGGCAGGTGCTGAGCAGCCACCTTCTGGTAGGTGGATGCAGACTTCGTCTCCAGGGGCCAGGGCGGGAAGATCAGTTGCCCGTGTGTCATATGACCTCTTCTGGCGACCGCGCTGCAGTTGCATCCTGTGCAGTACCGGAGCATGGTCGGTTGTGGGTGCCAGAATGGAAGGCACAGTTGTCCTGAGGGCGCGACCCATCAACAGCTGGGCTGGTGAGAGACCAGTGGCTAGTGGGGCCGAGCGATAGGCCAGCAGGGCGAGGCAGAAATCCAATCCGGCAGCAGCAGCCTTGCAGAGGAGCCGCTTGACAATGAGAACGCTCTTCGCCGCCTTTCCATTGGACTGGGGGTGCAGAGGGCTAGACGTCACGTGTGTGAAGCCATACGAGGCAGCAAACGATGACCATTCCTGGCTGGCGAAACAGGGCCCATTGTCCGACATGACAGTCATCGGAATGCCGTGGCGAGCGAAGGTGTCTTAGCAGGCCCTTATGACAGCGGACGACGTCAAATCGTACACTCGTATGACTTCTGGGTAGTTGGAGAAGTAGTCAACGACGATGACATAGTCCCTGCCGAGCGCGTGAAAGAGGTCCACACCCACCTTCGCCCAGGGGGACGTCACCAGCTCATGGGGCAGAAGCGTTTTAGGAGGTTGCGCCGGCTGAAACCTTTGGCAGGTGGGGCAGTTGAGCACAATATTGGCAATATCATCACTGATGCCCGGCCAGTATACCGCCTCTCGGGCCCTCCGTCTGCACGTCTCGACCCCCAGGTGGCCTTCGTGTAGTTGGTCGAGGACCAGCTTGTGCACGCTGTGTGGAATCACAATCCGGTCCAGCTTTAGGAGGCCACCATCAATGACGGCCAGGTCATCTCGGACATTGTAGAACTGCGGGCACTGCCCTTTGAGCCACCCTCCTGTCATGTGGCGCATCACACGTTGTAGAAGGGGGTCGGCCGCAGTCTCTCGGCGAATACGGGCCAGACTGGAGTTGTCAGCTGGCAGATTTGCCGATGTGAAGGCCACCTGCGCCTCGACCTGACATACGAACCCCTCCAAATCTGGCGGCGTGCTCACTGCTCTGGATAGGGCATCCGCAACGATGAGTTCCTTCCCTGAGGTGTGGACCAGTTGGAAGTCGTACCTCCTAAGTTTAAGTAGGATGCACTGGAGGCGAGGGGTCATCTCGTTCAGGTCCTTGTTTATGATGCTACCAGGGGGCGATGGTCAGTTTCAACAGTGAACCGGGGAAGACCATACCAATAGTCATGGAACTTGTCTAAACCGGTTAGCAAGCCCAGGCACTCCTTTTTGATCTGCGCGTAGCGCTGCTCTGTGGGGGTCATGGCCCGTGATGCTTAGGCGACCGGGGCACATGACGCACTGTCATCCCGCTGCAGGAGCACTGCCCCAATGCCGGACTGGCTGGAATCAGTCGAGATTTTAGTGGCTCGAGACGTGTCGAAAAACGCCAATACTGGTGCAGTGGTGAGCTTGAGTTTGAGCTCCTCCCATTCCTGCTGGTGTGCGTGCTGCCACTGGAACTCCACACGGCCACACTCTCGTTCGAGAGAGTCAGCTCATCGAAGGACTCCCTGCTAAGCACACAGGCATGCAAGGCTCTCCACCTCGTGCAACGAGTCCACTCTCTCTCTCCAGACGGCACGTCTGACTCCCCGGATGCAGAGTTCTACGCACAGCTCCAATCGCTCCTCGCCCACAACCAGGAGGCATTCGAGGGCATGGGAACACTGCCATACACCTACAGAATTCGGCTCAAACCAAACACCACCCCGGTCATTCACGCACCTCGCAGAGTCCCTGCGCCACTCAAAGACCACCTCAAGCAGCTGCTGCAGGATCCCCAGGACCAAGGAGTCCTATCCAGGGTCACGGAGCCCATGCCGTGGGTCAGCTCCATGGTGTGTGTCAAGAAGCCCTCCGGCGAGCCTCGTGCTATATTGACCCAAAAGACCTCAATAACAATATTATGAGGGAACATTACCCCACACCTGGTACCATGAAGTGTTGGGTACTCTGATACACAGACGAACCAACATGGTTGTGAATGGTACAACGCAGTTTTATTTCAATCAACTATTAACATAGAAAACTCTGGTACTTAGCACATGGTGAATGTCTGAGTGGCTGGCAATGAGGTCTGTACCCTGAGCCGTCTCCTGCTCGAGTGCCCAGGAAGTGTCATGTTCCTTGTTTTGTACTGTGTATGCTCTTGTCTGTGATTGGCTGTCGTGTTGTGTGTGTTGATTGGTCCGTTGATCTGTCCATCATTATGTATGTATGTATGTGCTATGATGTTCACCTGAATATCATGACACCGCTCTTTCACTGTATCCCCGCCACTCTCATCGCGCTCTATCACTGTGTCCCCGCCGCTCTCCTCGCGCTCTTTCACTGTGTCCCTGCTGCTCTTTCACTGTGTCTCTGCTGCTCTCCTCGCACTCTTTCACTGTCTCCCCGCCGCTCTCCTTGCGCTCTTTTATTCTGTGTCCCCGCCGCTCTCCTCGCGCTCTTTCACTGTGTCCCCGCCGCTCTCCTTGCGCTCTTTAATTCTGTGTCCCCACCGCTCTCCTTGCGCTCTTTTATTCTGTGTCCCCGCCGCTCTCCTCGCGCTCTTTCACTGTGTCCCTGCTGCTCTTTCACTGTGTCTCTGCTGCTCTCCTTGCGCTCTTTCACTGTGTCCCCGCCGCTCTCCTCGCGCTCTTTTATTCTGTGTCCCCGCCGCTCTCCTCGCGCCCTTTCATTGTGTCCCCACCGCTCTCCTCGCCCTCTTTCACTGTGTCTCCACCGCTCCACCGCTCCCCTCGCGCTCTTTCACTGTTTCTCCACCACTCTCCTCGCGCTCTTTCACTGTGTCCCTGCTGCTCTTTCACTGTGTCTCTGCTGCTCTCCTCGCACTCTTTCACTGTCTCCCCGCCGCTCTCCTTGCGCTCTTTTATTCTGTGTCCCCGCCGCTCTCCTCACGCTCTTTCACTGTGTCCCCGCCGCTCTCCTTGCGCTCTTTAATTCTGTGTCCCCACCGCTCTCCTTGCGCTCTTTTATTCTGTGTCCCCGCCGCTCTCCTCGCGCTCTTTCACTGTGTCCCCGCCGCTCTCCTCGTGCTCTTTCACTGTGTCCCCACCGCTCTCCTCGCGCTCTTTCACTGAGTCTCCGCCGCTCTCCTCGCGCTCTTTCACTATGTCCCCGCCGCTTTCCTCGCGCTCTTTCACTGTAAATCCATCCAAAGGGGAAACCTCACCAATGATTATTCCATTTGGTATATGAGGGTTTGGATTTGCATTTGGGTTTATTGTCATGTGTACCGAGGTACAGCGAAAAGGATTGTTCTGCGTACAGTCCAGACAGATCGTTCCAATCATGAAAAACATAGGACATATGATAAATATGCAATGTAAATACATGGACACAGACATGAGGTGAAGGGTACGGAGTATAGCACTACTCAGTAGAGAAGATGTGTGGCGAGATCAGTTCAGTCCATAAGAGGGTCATTCAGAAGTCTGGTTACAGCAGGGAAGAAGCCGTTTTTGAACTTGTTAGTGCATGTTCTCAGACTTTTGTATCCTCTGCCCGATGGAAGAGGTTGGAAGAGAGATTAGCCTGGGTGGGAGGAGTCTTTGATTATGCTGACTATTTTCCCAAGGCAACGGCAGGTACAGACAGAGTCGATTGATGGGAGGCAGGTTCGTGTGATGGACTGGGCAGTGTTCACAACTCTGCAGTTTCTTGTAGCCTGACTGTGTTGAAGATGCCAATCTGCTGGGCAGCCATTTTAACAGATCATTAGTGTCCTTTCAAAATAAAGAAAGACAGTTCCAGAAACATCCATACCAGCACAGTCCATGTTTAAAGTTATGAATATGGCACACCTTTTTTGCTGCGCATGAAATAGGTCCAGTGCAGACTTCTAACAAAGTCTATTTGTCAAGTCCTGTAGCAATGAAGAATTCATGACAGGGACAGGGAAGTTAACATGGGTGTCTCGAGTCACGAATCTACACACAGATGACAGACGCACAAAGGTCATTGGACACCTGTGTTGATGTTATAACCTGCCTACTTACCATTGGCTGGGGACTAATGACAATCCCACAATCCTGTGGGAGTGTGAGCTTCCCCAATGAGCGGGGCAGAGAAACCATTAGTAAACTCCTGGTATAAATAAAGCTGGCCAGTTCAGGAACCAGCAGGAAGGAGTGTGCAGCAAGGGAAGTTACTGCTGCTGTTATATATATATGTTATTGTAAATAAATGTTATTACTTTGTATCCTTAAAACTCGTGCTGGATTCTTCGTGGCCCTCACAAAACTGGCGACAAAGGTTAAAGTGAATAGCTGTCTACACTGCTGAAGCCACCTCCCTGGATTTTTGTTGGATACAGGTTGGAAGTTGTTTTCTATTATACCATGCCTCTGTACGGACGTTTGGATGTTTTTGATGCTGCGCTGGAAAGCTGGAACGAGTACACACAACGGATGCGTTACTATTTCCGGGCAAACAATATCACCGAAAACGAGCGCCAGATGGTCATATTGCTCACCGCCTGCGGCCCGCATACGTTTGGGGTGATTAGGAGCCTTACGTACCCAGCTGCGCCAGACACCAAAACGTTTGATGAACTTGTGAATATACTGGGGCAACATTTTAACCCAACCCCATCCACGATAGTCCAGCGTTACCGGTTTAATACCGCTGAGAGGACCCCTGGAGAATCCCTTGCAGATTTTCTATCCAGGCTACGCAGGATTGCGGAGTACTGTGACTATGGTGAGACCTTGTCAGAAATGTTACGCGACCGTTTGGTTTGCGGTATTAACAATGCGGCCACCCAGAGAAAGTTGTTAGCTGAGCCAACATTGACTCTTCAACAGGCCATTCAAATAGTATTGTCCTTAGAGAGCCCAGAACGAGGAGTGCAGGAGCTACAGGGAATGGAAGTGCATGCCTTGGGGCGCAACCCCTTCCGTCCGAAAATGTCCCCCCGCACTCCTGAGCTACCTTGGGCGAGGCAACGTCTGGACTGACGCCAGTGGCCGTCGGACATTCCTCCCTGAAGGGAGCCTTCTCCAGAACCAATGGATGAGGAGCCATGTCCGTGTCAGACTTGTAGGCGCCGACCCCGTCGCGGACGGCGATCATGGGGGCGCCAGAGGCGCCGTCGTTCCGACCGAAACTGGGACCAGCCCAGGGGCCGTAACTGGGACCAGCCCAGGGGCCGTACTTTCCATGTGGATGAACCTGAGGACGTGGAGACGGAGGACAACTGTCTGCAGCTGCATTGTGTGGCAGCTCCCCGTGTGGCCCCCATTAAAGTGACAGTGTGGGTCAATGGCCACCCGCTTGAGATGGAGTTAGACACTGGCGCAGCGGTCTCCGTGATCGCCCAGAGGACATTCGACTGCATCAAACAGGGTATACAGACCCTTACATTAACCGACTCACAGGCCAGGTTGGCCACCTACACAGGGGAACCACTGGACATTGCAGGAACTACAATGACCCCTGTTGTTTATGGACGCCAGGAGGGGCGATTCCCACTTATCGTGGTGCGCGGCCATGGGCCCAGCCTGTTGGGTCGGGACTGGTTGCGCCATTTGCGGTTGCAATGGCAGCACATCCTACAAACAGTTTCTGAAGGGTTGACTGAGGTGCTAGGACGATACCCAGATGTATTCCAGCCTGGTTTGGGGAAAATAAAAGTAGCCCATATCCAAGTCGAACCAGGAGCCACGTCCGGGCGTGTCTGGTGCCTTACGCCTTGCTCGAGAAGGTAGAAGGGGAGCTCACTCGTTTGGAGAGTTTGGGTATTATCAGGCCCGTCCGTTTTGCTGACTGGGCAGCACCAATTGTACCTGTAATGAAGCCAGATGCCACAGTTTGCTTGTGTGGTGACTATAAACTTACAGTGAATACGGCTTCCCGACACGACCGATATCCAATGCCTCGCATAGAGGATCTCTACGCGAAGCTTGCATGTGGACTCTCGTTCACAAAATTAGATATGAGTCACGCCTACCTGCAGTTGGAGCTGGACCCTGCCTCCCGACCATATGTAACGATTAATACACACCGGGGCCAGTATGAACATACACGGTTGCCCTTTGGAGTATCCTCTGCCTGCGCAATTTTTCAACGTGTTATGGAGGGCATTTTGAGAGGTTTACCATGTGTTGCTGTCTACTTAGATGACGTTTTGATTACAGGGACGTCAGAGCAGGAACATTTGGAAAATCTGGAGGCTGTCCTTAGACGCCTTTCGGAGGCTAGAGTCCGTTTACGTCGCACAAAGTGCATATTTCAGGCAAAGGAAGTAGTCTACCTAGGTTATCGGGTGGACCGCGAAGGTTTGCACCCCGTCGCAGAGAAGGTGCGTGCAATTCAACATGCACCCGCCCCGACTGACACTTCGCATCTTCGTTCTTTTCTCGGTCTCGTAAACTATTACGGGAATTTCCTCCCCAATCTGGCAACTACGCTGGCCCCTTTGCACCTTCTGCTAAAGAAAAATCACACCTGGGTTTGGGGTCAGCCGCAAGAAACCTCTTTCTGGCGGGTAAAGCAACAATTGTCGTCGTCTGGGTTACTAAACCACTATGATCCTGGAAAGCCTTTGCTCGTCACATGTGATGCATCCCCGTATGGTATTGGGGCCGTTCTGTCCCACAAGATGGAGAACGGGGCCGAGCGACCGATAGCTTTCGCCTCCCGCACATTGACTGCAGCGGAGAAAAAGTACGCGCAGATCGAGAAGGAGGGCCTGGCTGTGGTTTTTGCGGTGAAACGCTTCCACTAGTACGTGTATGGCCGCCATTTCACTATCGTGACTGATCATAAGCCTCTGCTGGGACTTTTCAGAGAGGATAAGCCAATACCGCCCATTGCTTCTGCACGGATCCAGCGCTGGGCTTTGTTGCTTGCTGCATACGAGTATTCTCTGGAGCACAAACCAGGTACGCAGATAGCAAATGCCGACGCACTGAGCCGATTGCCTTTATCGACCGGCCCCATGTCGACCCCCACGACCGGTGAGGTGGTTGCAACCCTAAATTTTATGGACACCTTGCCTGTCATGGCATCACAGATCTGTGAGTGGACCCAGACGGAGCCAGTCCTGTCAAAGGTTCGGCACATAGTCCTGTATGGTGGGCAGCATAGACAGCTCAGGCGAGTTGCGGGCATTTTCCTCCAAGCTGTCAGAATTCAGCGTGGAAGACGGCATCCTCTTGTGGGGGACGCGTGTGATTGTCCCGGTAAAAGGCCAGGAGCTGATACTAACAGACTTGCACAATGGGCATCCAGGTGCGACCAAAATGAAAATGTTGGCCCGGAGTTATGTCTGGTGGCCAGGCCTCGACACCGACATTGAGAAGGTGGCCCAAAACTGCACCATTTGCCAGGAGCATCAGAAGCTTCCACCGGCCACACCCCTACATCACTGGGAATGGCCAGGGCGGCCTTGGGCATGCTTGCATGCAGATTTCGCAGGCCATTTTTAAGGATCCATGGTCCTTCTATTAATTGACGCCCAGTCTAAATGGCTAGAGGTGCATAAGATGCAGGGGACAACGTCCTGCGCAACAATTGAAAAGATGCGTTTGTCGTTTAGTGCGCATGGCCTCCCCGAGGTGCTGGTCATGGATAACGGCATTCCATTCACGAGTGAGGAGTTTGCGAGGTTCACGAAGATGAACGGCATACGCCATATCCGCACTGCCCCTTACCACCCGGCTTCAAATGGGTTGGCAGACATTCAAAAGAGGCCTAAAGAAGCAGTCTTCCGGATCAATGGACACGAGACTGGCTCGCTTTTTGTTTACGTATAGGACCACCCCCCATGCGGTGACTGGTGTAGCTCCCGCAGAACTCCTAATGGGCCGGAGACTTTGCACCCGCCTTAGTATGGTTTTCCCAGATGTTGGCGCAAAAGTACGCCGCACACAAGAACGGCAGGGACAGGGATTTTCTCGGCATCGGCCGATTCGGCAATTTGCGCCCGGTGACCCAGTGTTCGTTCGGAATTTTGCTGGCGGTGCCCAGTGGGTTCCTGGTGTAATCTTTCGCCAAACGGGCCCTATATCTTACCAGGTGCAAGCCCAGGGTCGTCTGCAGCGCAAACATGTAGACCATGTTCGGTCCAGAAGACTATCCCCTCAAAAGATTCCCCGCCCCCGGAGCTCATTTCTACAGCCGCAGAGACCAGAGACAAGGGAAGGTAGTCCTCACAATCTTCCACTCGTGCCTCACTCGAAGCCTGCGCAGGATGTTACGGAACCGAATGGAGATAGAGACGCTGACATGACAGAGGCAGCAGACTCTGACTCCGAGATGGAGACACAGGATGAATCAGAGGGGGAATCCTCCGGTCCACGGGCCGTGGATGTACAACCGTTGCGCCGTTCATCACGGAAGCGCCGGTCTCCGTCTCGTTACACGCCGCCTGATCCAGCACCGCGTGCAAATGGTGTCCGGCCTGCGGCCAAACGAGTCCGACGCCCTCCTTCGCCAGGGTCTTCGGTGGATTCCTTGCACTTTGGGGGGGAGGGATGTTATAACCTGCCTACTTACCATTGGCTGGGGACTAATGACAATCCCACAATCCTGTGGGAGTATGAGCTTCCCCAATGAGGGGGGCGGAGAAACCATTAGTAAACTCCTAGTATAAATAAAGCTGGCCAGTTCAGGAACCAGCAGGAAGGAGTGTGCAGCAAGGGAAGTTGCTGCTGTTATATATATATGTTATTGTAAATAAATGTTATTACTTTGTATCCTTAAAACTCGTGCTGGATTCTTCGTGGCCCTCACAAAAGTTGAGATAGACACGGCTTTGAACAGCAGCATCTGTGACTGAGCAGAACTTCAGTATACTCTCTACTCACACTGAAATGGGGAGGGGGTTAGAAAAGGTGCCCTAAAAATAGACACTCCTATTTCTCCTGGCTGGGGAACCACACCCTGTGGGATCACCAGCTTTGTGGTCAAATAAATAAAACAATTACATTTTGCAACTTGAAATATCAGAACACTTATGGATAATCTGAAGAGTGACCATGCAGAAAGAAGAAATTAAATCGTATCACATGAGCTGTCAAGGCTTAAAATTGATATTGCCGCCCTCAGTGAGACCTGAAATGAAATGAAATGAAATGAAAATCACTTATTGTCACAAGTAGGCTTCAAATGAAGTTACTGTGAAAAGCCCCTAGTCGCCACATTCCGGCGCCTGTTCGAGGAGGCTGGTACGGGACCTGCCTTCCTGAGGAAGAGCAGCTGAAGGAAAAAACAGGGGAATGTTCCTTTTGCTGGAATGGAAAGTCTGATAGCGATTCGGATGTCCATGGTGTTGGTTTTCCAATCTGGAATAGGATTTTGGATGTACTGCCAGAACTATGTAAATGAAAGCTTCATGACACTTTATTGACAGCTCAGCCATAACCAATATGCCACTGACATCAGCGCTTATGCCCTAACCTTTCAGACTGATGAGGATGTTAAGGAAAAGTTCTACTCTAACCTTAATGAAATACTCACTGACATCACAAAAGAAGAAAAGATAATCCTTCTGGGGACTTAAATGCCAGGTTTGGCTGTGACTGATGTCGGCAGCAAAACGATTGGGAAAAAGGGGGTGGGCAAAATCAATGCAAATAGTATCAAAGTGTTGTTCAGCACGGTCTTATCATAGCAACCACCCTCTTCCACCAGATCAACAAATATAAAACCACAAGGAGGCATCCAAGATCAAAGAATTGGCACCTCCTGGATTATGTCATTGTTGAGGTTTAAAATTTAAGTGGTGTCTGTGTTGTTTGATCCATGGTGGGTGTGTGGGAGTGGGGGGTCAGATGTCTAATGGACAGATCATCAAGTTCTACCATCTGTGATAAATCAGCAAGACAATGCAAGGTCCAAAAGTCCAAGATCAATGTCTCCACCTAAAGCAGCCAGACTGAGGAGATGACAAAGAAAAGTACAACACAGGAACAGGCCCTTCAACCCTCCAGGCCTGCGGCGACCATGCTGCCCATCCAACCTAAAACCTTCGACACTCCGGGGTCCATATCTCTCTATTCCCATCCTATTCATGTATTTGTCAAGACGCCCCTTAAACGTCACTATCATACCTGCTTCCACCACCTCCTCCGGCAGCAAGTTCCAGCCACCCACTATCCTCTGTGTAAAAACTTGCTTTGCACATCTCCTCTAAACTTTGCTCCCCACACCTTACACCTATGTCCCTGAGTGATTGACTTCCATTCTGGGAAAAAGCTTCTGACTATCCACTCTGCCCATGTCCCTCATAATCCTGTAGACTTCTATCAGGTCACCCCTTAACCTCCGTTGTTCCAGTGAGAACAAACCAAGTTTATCTAACCTCTCCTCATAGCTAATGCACTCCATACCAGGTAACATCCTAATAAACTTCTTCTGTACTCTCTCCAAAGCCTCCACATCCTTCTGGTAGTGTGGTGGCCAGACCTAAGCACTTTATTCCAAATGTGACCTAACTAAGGTTCTATACAGCTGCAGTATAACCTGTCAATTTTTGTATTGAATGCCCAACCGATGAAGACAAGTATGCCTTCTTAACTACCTTCTCCACCTGTGTTGCCCCTTTCAGTGACCTGTGGACCTGTACACCTAGATCTCCCTGATTGTCAATATTCTTGAGGGTTCTACCATTCACTATATATTCCCTACCTGTATTAGACCTTCCAAAATGCATTACCTCACATTTGTCCAGATTAAACTGCATCTGCCATCTCTCCGCCCAAGTCTCTAACCAACCTAAATCCTTCAGTATCCTCTGACAGTCCTCATTGCTATCCGCAATTCCACCAACCTTTGTGTCATCCACAAACTTACTGGTCAGACTATTTGCATTTTCCTCCAAATCATTTATATATACTACAAATAGCAAAGGTCCCTGCACTGATCCCTGCGGAGCACCACTAATCACATCCCTCCATTCAGAAATGCACCCTTCCACTTCAACCCTCTGTCTCCTATGACCGAGCCAGTTCTGTATCCATCTTGCCAGCTCACCTCTAAATCCTATCTGACTTCATCTTCTGTACCAGTCTGCCATGAGGGACCTTGTCAAGTCCTTACTGAAGTCCATGTAGACAATATCCATTGCCCTACCCTCATCAATCATCTTCGTCACTTCCTTCAAAAGGTCAAGGACTTTGGGGAGCAAACAGGAAAGTGAAGTTGGGACCTCAACCAGGTCAGCAATGACCTTATCAGATGGTGGAGCAGGTACGAAAAGCCGAATGTCCTACTCCTAAGTACTATGTTGCTTCGAGAACAGATGCAGTTAGCCAAATGGTATCATTTTGTGCTGTATAATTCTACAATCCTATCAGTAAACTCAGCATAGATCTGGAATTGAGAAAGATGTTTCCTTTATTTGGCCCTGTTTGAGTTTATGTCCACATTGGACGAAGTATCCACCACCTGTAGCCCTTTGAAATGAGGAAGCTACTAATTTCGCCAACTTGTCATCCAAATTAATAATAATTACTACTCACAATCAATTGCACCATTTCCGTACTATTGCAGTGCATAATGCTTTACAAATTTTAGCAGCTCTCATATAATTTAAACAGCATGGGATACAAATTCGAATGCGAGGATTCAAAATTACAGAGTTGCTCAAAACATTAGTTAAGTATCTCTGAGTAGTTTGGCAATTATATTGTTCCCAAAATAGTATGTTTCTAAATTGCAAATGTAATCTTCCATAATTTGAGCTGTACATTGTAATTTTCTGACAAAATGCATATTATTCTGAGCGAGAGCCTGATGTGCTTTAACTCTTTGTCAAATATGATAAAAACCTTCAGATGAATTGGCGTTGAAGTGGCTGTACACAATAAAAATGGCTTATTGTTCTTATAATGTGTTATAAACATATACTATTTTGTAAATTGTGATTCATATGTTGTGTAGCTGATATGCACTCTTTCTGTAAAATGTAGGGAACTATTTCCAAATTATATTCCTCCTTACTTGTGCAAAAAAGGAATTCAGCTTTGTGGGAGGTGACATCTTTCAGATGAGAGGATAAACCAAGGCCCGTTTCGGGTGGATGTAAAAGATCCCATGCCAATAGTTCAAAGTAGAGCAGGGGAGTTATCTCATGGTGTCCTGGTCAATATCTATCCATCAATTATCATGACAAAAATAGATCATTTGGTTATTACTACATTATTGTTTGTGGGATTTGCTGAGGGCCAAATGGGTGACTGCACTTCAGATGCACTTAATTTGCTTTAAAGCATTTTGAAACGTTCAGTAGAGTGCACATTACGCACTGGTGCTCTCACGTGTACAGTACTGGATAAATTGAAAGTCGTTCTTTCTTTACCTCCAATAATCCCAGGTATGGCCAAGCTCTTTTCTTGTTTCTGGGGTTGAATGAATTGGTGAGGACAATAGACAATAGAAAAGACAATGCAAAAAACCCATAGAAACCCATAGCAGTTCCACTCAGACCAACAGCAGAGAAAGGTTCAGAGGCAGACATACAATGAAACACACAGCGCTGCAGCACAGGTCTCCCGCCAATGGGGGGAGGGACCTTACTGAGAAGGTGGCCATGGTGTGGGAGCCCAATCAGAGCCTGGTACCTCTGAATTTGCAACATGAGCCTATCAGCAGGCAATACATAAAACATTGGGGTCTGATTGGTTGACTCCCCTTTAGAGCAGGAAGACAGTTTGCCAGATGGTGATAGATGGTAGAGATTTAGAGGAGTTCAGACACGGGTCTTATAAACTGGTTCGAGGTTTCTGAACTTCACTGAGTGAAGGTTTTACTTTTAGCCCGCTGGGCAGCTTGAGGCAAGAGTGAGGTTGCTGACCTAACTTCGGGATGCGAGCCTGCAAAGCATTGAGAGAGGCAAGGACGAGGCGTTGGTCATCAAGAGGAGCTATGCAGGTACTCTCGACCTACAGGCCACGTCTGAGAAGGGCAGGCAGACATTCAACCAAAGAATAGAGGCCAGATAGTCAGCAACAGCAACCAGCCAAGAGCACGAACGATCTTCGAGGCTCGAGCTAGGCCACCCGAGCGAAAGGTGTGGGTGGTAAGGACGTGTGCGCGCCAGGCAGGCGCCAGCATCGTGGTTTTCAGAGAGCAGTGGGGTGACTCCATCAGAGGCCATGGCTGAGAATGAGAGAGCTGGGTGACATCTGATTGGGCTTTGGAATATCGCCTTGGAATTCAGTTATTTTTAATTCAACACAAGGGGCGGGATTCTCCGCAAATGGCGCGAAGTCCGCTACCCGGCGTCAAAAATGGCACGGATCAGTCCGGCGCGAGCCACCCCAGAGGTGCGGAGAAGCACCTTTAGGGGCCAAGCCCTCACCTTGAGGGGCTAGGCCCGCGCTGGAGCGGTTTCCGCTCCGCCGGCTTGCAGGAAAGGCCTTTGGCGCCACGCCAGCCGGCGCTGAAAGGACTTCGCCGGGCGATGCATGCGCGGGATCGTCAGCGGCCGCTCACGGCATCCCCACGCATGCGCTGGGAGGGGGGTCTCTTCCGCCTCCGCCATAGTGAAGACCATGGCGAAGGCGGAAGAAAAAGAGTGCCCCCACGGCACAGGCCCGCCCGCGGATCGGTGGGCCCCAATCGCAGGCCAGACCACCGTGGGGGCAGCCCACGGGGCCAGATCGCCCCGCGCCCCCCCAGGACCCCGGAGCCTGCCCGCGCCGCCTTGTCCCGCCGTTCAAAAGGAGGTCTAATCCACGCCGGCTGGCGAGGGTTGACGGTGACGGGACTTCGGCCCATCGCGGGTCGGAGAATCGCCGGGGGTGGGCCCGCCGACTGGCGCGATTCCCACCGACCGGCGCTGCGCGATTCCCGCCCCCGCCAAATCTCTGGTGGCGGAGAATTCGGGACACGGCGGGGGCGGGATTCACGCCAGCCGCTGGCGATTCTCCGACCCGGTGGGGGGTCGGAGAATTGCGCCCAAGGTCCAGTTGTTACTGCCCACAAAACAACAGCGCTATCCATGCTCTGATCCAATTCCATGAGTTCTTTTGCTTTGGATTCTGCAAGGAAAGATTTTTTAATGGGGCATTCTATCTTGACACTTTGATAAAGCCTTCCAGTTTTGTGTCAAGGCGTAATGATTTATTTGAGGAGTCGATGCAGTTCCATCTTCTGGGGGTTAACTACCCCAGGCTTTAGAGGCAGTTTAGTTATCCTGAGAGGAGCTGGAGGACCCAACTTTTGAAACCTGTCAGGAAATACCATTCCTGATCCAGCATGCTTACTGTTGACCGTTTGATCTTTGACAGGTGATTGTATCGCTTTGAATTCACATTCAGATTGTTGAGGCTGCCGATTTTCAAATTGGCTCTCTGTTCCTTGCAGTTCAATGGGGAATTTAATCTGCTGCATTTCGCCCAGAAAGTCCATTGTTTCAAAAACAAGGGGAACTTTCACTTGTTGGGGATGTGCTGCAGTTATATCATCAGCTGATTTCTCCATCCCATTTCTCATGGAGATAAATCACTTGGTTGCATTCTGTACCGAAAACAACCTCTCCCTAAACATCGAAAAGACCAAGGAACTGATCATTGACTTTAGGAAGCATAGGACGACACAACCCCCCTCCCCATCTACATCAATGGCTCCGAAGTGGAGATGGTCGACAGCTTTAGGTTCCTGGGGGTCACCATCACCAACAGTCTGTCCTGGTCCACTCACATTGCTACAACATTCAAGAAAGCCCAACAACATCTCTACATCCTACGGAAGCTAAAGAAATTTGGCATGTCTGCATTGACCCTCACAAACTTCTACAGATGTGCCATAGAGAGCATCCTATCCGGCTGCATCACAGCTTGGTATGGCAACTGCTAGGTCCAAGACCGCAAGAAACTGCAGAGCATGGTGAACTCAGCCCAATGCATCACACAAGCTTGCCACCCGCACATTGATTCTATATACACCTCCCGCTGCCTCAGGAATGTTGCTAACTTTTGCTTGGTTCAATTGGCTCTGCTTTATAACCTTTGCTCTCGAGTCACCACGAGGTTCAAGTTCAAGTAATGATCCATAACTCAATACACCAATTGGTAAGATTCAGATCAAAGCACATTTATTATACACAGTAATCGCTACTCATGCATACATTCTACTTCTAAGCTACTTCCACAACTAACAGGCCTATACTTAGCTTCAGACTGGCCCACCAGGTCAGGGGAACAAATGGCCTTTCATTCGGGTTCTGAGTCTGCGGGATTCGAACTTGGTACAGATTGGTAGCTAGGAGCGCCTACCTCGTAGCGAGCGTTGACTTAAGACTTACTGGATATCGGCGGCAGCTGCACCGGTCACTGTCAAGGGTTGGTTCGTGTTGCTGAGTGACCCGGTCAAGAAGAACGATTTGAACTTGGAGGCTTAACTTTATAGTCCCCAGGGGCTTCCCGCCTTTCGGGGCGGACCCTATACATCGTTCCAAGTGATTGGACTTTTTTCCAATCGCTTGGTTCGATTTCTCCAATACTGGAGCGATTCCCTGATCGATGGGCGGTGTTGAGGTGTCCGTTAACCTCTTTTGTGTTGGCTCCTGCTGGCGCCGAGGAGTCTGGCTTGGCTTTGTTTATCCCAAATATTGCGATTGTTCCCGGGGATCACTTATTCCTATGTAGATGGCTGCTACATTATTATGCAGATGGCTGCTTGTATCGATGCTGTCTGGGCTTTTGCAGAGTTTAATACATAGTAACTTGCACCTGCTGGTTTCTGCCTGTGTTGGCTGAATTTCCCTTCAGCCTTTGCTGTTCTCCATTTTAAATCAGGACTTGGCCAACCTAGGTGGCTACACTCCCTCCTTGTGATCCTAACGTGAAGCGTGAAGGATCACATAACTGCGTTGTTTTTCATTCCCTGACCCGGCAAGCACTCTACACTGACCATAACTATGCAAGAAATGTTTAACTGACAATTCTGAGGGGCGCTATGTCAAACAGGGACATACATTACAAATCAAGAAAATCGGAACCTTAAATGATCCTGAATAAACTACACTCACTCAAACATTTCATCACACTAACTTCCTAAACCATACCTCTTTTGTGTTGGCTCCTGCTGGCGCCGGGGAGTCTGGCTTAGTTTTGTTTGTCCCAAAGGTTGCTATTGTTCCCGAGGATTGCTCATTAGTATGTAGATAGCTGCTACATTATTATGCTGATGGTCGCTGGCATCGATGCTGTCTGGGCTCTTGCAGAGTTAAATACACAGCAAACCTGCACCTGCTGGTTTCTGCCTGTGTTGGCTGAATTTCCCTTCAGCCTTTGCCATTCGCCATTTTAAATCGGGACTTGGCCAACTCCCTCCTTGTGATCCTAACGCGAAGGATCACATAACTGCGTTGCTTTCCATTCCCTGACCCGGCGAGCACTCTTCTA
Organism: Scyliorhinus torazame; assembly: GCF_047496885.1. Lineage (NCBI taxonomy): Eukaryota > Metazoa > Chordata > Chondrichthyes > Carcharhiniformes > Scyliorhinidae > Scyliorhinus > Scyliorhinus torazame. Next base: position 272,165,671 of record NC_092709.1, read on the forward strand.
TGGCCTCTACACTGACCATAACTATGCAAAAAAACTTTAACTGATAGTTCTGAGGGGCGCTATGTCAAACAGGGACATGCATTACAAAGCAAGAAAATGGGAACCTCTGACTATCCTTAATAAACTACACTCACTCAAATATTTCATCACACTAACTTCCTAAACCATACAAACAAAATCATAGCAGTTTTATACACATTTTCTGGCTTGGCAGTCAAGCTCAGGATTGTACAATTGCTCATGAACATTTATTTATTTACAACAAATTGCGAACGAATGCTCTTCCTTATAGATCGCGGGGGTCGGGGGTCTGGTCATATCCGAAAATAGGGGATCTTATCCTATATATCGGGGTGCGAGTGCGGTAGGCTTTCCTTCTCCATTTTCTCAGACGAATAGTCTGCACGATGCAGCAGAGTTTCGCCAATACCAATAGGGATTCTATCAAGTAGGACAGGGAGTACCAGGTTATAAATCTGTCACACCAAGATGGTGTGGTGTCGCTTGTTACTGGGCTCTGGGTACTGTGGGGAAGTGAATCATTAACGGCTGGGGGGGGGGTTGAGGTCAGGGGGTTCGCGTTTGCGCGCAACCACATGTCCATTAGGGTTATGAGCCACGCGGAGGATGTCCTCATGGTTCTTCTTCTCTCTTTCTTTTCCTCTCTTCTCTTCTCTGGTCCTGGAGCTTCTGGGGTTCTGTGTGATCAAGCATAGTGTCTGTTACTATCTTGGTTTAACATCTCGTGTGATAGCCTGTCTGTCCTTTAGTGCCAATTACTCCCTTTATAATTGGTCACTATGTGTGGCTCCCTCATTTTTCTTTTCAAAACCGAATTTCAGGACAAGACACACTTACAAATAATGAACCAGTGCGAGCCGTCTCGCAGACTGTGCGGTTTACCATCCAAATGTTTGAGGATGTAAATAGCAGACGGTTGGCAACCTAAGGGTTACCTGAAAACAAAACAAAGCTTTTTGAACAAAACTTGCCAAAATGAGGTGCGTATGGGCCGCGACGGGTACGATTTGGATGGAGTCCCCGGGTAGGACGGCGACCAATGCCGTGTGTGCCCTACCCGAGCGTAGCTGACCAGAGGGGGGGGTTCCCAGGCAGGGCGGGTCCCAATGCCGTTTCTCCACTGCCTGAGCAACCGACAAGAACGGGCAAGAAATGTAGTCATCGTGGGGGGGTTGCCGTATTGGTTCTACTTTCGAACCAGAAGGGCAGTTATGAACGGGGGTCTGTGTATCTGTCGACAGACGAGTTCCTCTGAACTGGCGTCTGGGACATTAACAAGCCTATGCGGACAAACTAGTTCCGCTGAACTGGCGTCTGGCCAAACTAGTTTCTCTGACTGCCAGTGGGCGTCAGAAGGGTGGTGTCGTGGGGCCGTGGAAAAAATGTTTCCGGTCTAACATACAACATTTAACAATACGAGTACAAACAACATTAAACATGCTGCAGGTTCCATCAGAAAGGACACCGTTTTCTCCCAAGCAGTTCCTTTTTAAAACATCATCTGGACACCTCAGTTATCGGTTGCGAACAGGGTCGCAAAGGGGTTCTCGTTTTGGGAGTCAGACTCAAAGTCGTCATCTTCTCCCGGATGCCAAACTCGCGAGTGTATCAGGGCTGATAGGGCTGCATGGTGTGATTTTGGATCGCTCTCGTCATTCTGGACGAGTCTGTACGAATTATCTCGGTGCCAAAAGGTGGTGTCTAGTTCTGTGGGGACGGAATCGGGATCGTCATTGTAGGTCGGTGGTCAGTGGTGGGGTTTGTTTAGGAAAGTGATCATGAAGGGATCACTCGAATCGTGCTCAGATTCGGTGGGTGTGGGGCCTGTTGCATGGGGATAGTAGGGTGGCGTGCTGTGGCTAGTGTCCGAGTCACAGTCGCTGTCGCTGCTGCTGCAGTCTGTGGGCTTTCCGGGACGGAGTGTATATTTCAGGGGTGGAGTCGGGGTTGAGTCCGTGGCTGGGCTGGACGAGTTGGGGGAAGGCAGGGTTACATTGGCTGTGGGCGGGGCGTGGTCTGCTGCGTCGAGCTTGACGTAGTGTGCGTGGTTAGACTGTGTTCCATATGCCTTCAGCTGGTTGATATGGAACCACGCAGTCTTTCCATTGGGGTACTTTATTTTGTAGATGGAAGGGCTTACTTGTCCGCAATGGAGTACGGACCCGAGTACTGTGGTGACATGACTGCACTGGGGTTGTATTGTAGCCACCTGAGATGGCCAAGTCCCGATTTAAAATGGCGAACGGCAAAGGCTGAAGGGAAATTCAGCCAACACAGGCAGAAACCAGCAGGTGCAGGTTTGCTGTGTATTTAACTCTGCAAAAGCCCAGACAGCATCGATACCAGCGACCATCAGCATAATAATATAGCAGACATCTACATACTAATGAGCAATCCCCGGGAACAATAGCAACCTTTGGGACAAACAAAACTAAGCCAGACTCCCCGGTGCCAGCAGGAGCCAACCCAAAAGAGGTTAATGGACACCTCAAGACCACCCATTAATCAGGGAACCGCTCCAGTATTGGAGAAATCGAAGCAAGCGATTGGAACGAAGTCCAGTCACCTGGTACAGGGTCCACCCCGAAAGGCAGGAAGCCCCTGGGGACTATAAAGTTAAGCCCCCAAGTTCATATCGGCCCTCCTCTTCTTGACCGGGTCACCCATCAACGCGAACCAACATTGACCGTGACCGGTCCAACGGCCGCCGAGTGATCGTATGTCTTAAGTCAACGCTCGCTACGAGATAGGCACTCCGAGCTATCAGTCCGTACCAACTTCGAATCCCGCAGACTCAGAACCCGAACGAAAGGCCATTTGTTCCCCTGACCTGGTGGGCCAGTCCGAAGTTAAGTACAGGCCTGTTAGTCGTAGAAGTAGCTTAGACGTAGAATTTGTGCATGAGTAGCTATTACTGTGTATAATAAATGTGCTTTGATTTAAATCTTACTAATCGGCGTATTGAGTTATTGGTCGTTACTCGAACTTGAACCTCGTGGCGGTATCATAAAGAGACCTGGCGACTCGAGAGCAAAGGTTATAAAACAGAGCCAAGGGAACCAACCAAAAGTTAGCAACGGTATACGGAGAGCATTACTTGCTGTCCTACACTGAACTCAGTTGCATGCACTGTCTTATCGAAACAGGCCTTGCTCTGTTTGTTTCTTGTGCCCAATTTCACTGCGGCTGCTAGCTGAGCCGTTTTAACATTCGCCACCAATTGTTCTACTGCTTTCTCGTGTGTGAGGGCCGTCACTTCGGGGCTGGTCAAATCTAATCCTAATAAAAATTCTGTGACTTTCATGGGGAGTCCGGTCATGAGAGTGTGTGGGGTGTAACCTGTAGAAGTTGAAACTGTATTTCACAGAAGTATCAGCACAAAAGGGAGGACTGAGTCCCAAGTGGTGTTGTTTTGCTGGACCATTTTTCTGAGGGTGGATTTTAGGGTCTGATTCATGCGCTCCACGATACCACTCGACTGGGGGTGGTAAGCAATGTGAAATTTTTGTGTAATGCCAAATATCGTGTGGACGTTCTTCATGACACGTCCCGTAAAATGGGAACCTTGGTCGGATTGAATGCTGCGGGGGAGTCCCCATCTCGTAAAGATATGGTGGGTTAAAATCTTGGCTGTGGTCTTTGCCGTGTTAGTTCTGGATGGGAATGCTTCCACCCATTTTGTATTTGTGTCTATCACCACGAGTACATATTTATAACCAGTCCTGCAAGGGGGCAATGGTCCTTTAAAATCAATCTGGAGGTTAGTCCAGGGGCCATTAACGGGTCGGCCGTGACTAAGCTGAGCCTTTTTTGAGTACCTGTCCGGGTTGTTCTGGGCACAGATAAGGCAATTCTCAACATAGTGACTTACATCGTGCTTTAAACTCGGCCACCAACAGAGCTGCCTGAGGTGGGCTGCAGTGGGATCGATTACATGATGTCCATGACCGCCATGGAACAAACAAATGAGCTGATTCCTGTCCTGTTCAGGAACCACACAAAGGGTGTCTTTTAACACCACACCGTCATGTGTGGTCAGAGCGTTTTTAAACCTATCATAGGGGGCTGGATAGTTTCCTTTCAAAATCTCCCTGAGATTGCTATCCTGCGTCTGGGCCTGCACTAAATCCTCGATATTAGTCTGCGAGACCTGAACTGCATTCAATGGTGTGCTTTCGGGAGGTGTCCAAAAATATCCGTGCCTGGAACTTGCTTTAGCCAGTGCGTTTATTTTTATATTTCCAGCGCGGGAGGAACGATGGTGACTACGAACTTTGACTATTCCAAAAGTCCTGTTCTGTGCTCGCTCTAAAATGTGACGGAGCAATGGAGCTGAGGGGAGGGGTTTTCCGTCTGCGGAAACAAATCCACTTGCTTTCCACAGGGGTAGGAATTCCGTAAGGCTGTTGCAGACATAGAGGCTGTCCGAATATATGTCTGCTGGGCTGGGGAAGGAATCTGGGTGTTCCACCATGTATGCGATGGCCGCAAGTTCTGCTGCCTGCGCGCCTAAGTGTCCTGGAAGTTTTATTGCTATTTCTTCTAGGGTGCGTCCCTGCGTGTCCTTGACGTAAATACTGCATCCTGTTATGCGCTTCCCTTCTAATATTGTGGAAGATCCATCCACATATATCTTTATGGGTTCACACATGTCTGTGTGCTTGGGGCTGTGGGTTGAACTACCTATCTTTCTGGGGGTGTTTTAGCAATAAAGGGGCCTGTGTTGTGGTGTGGAGAGATAATTTCACACTCATGGGGGGTTCCGGGGTACTCTAAGTTGTCGGCTAAAAAAGTGTGAGACTTTGTCCTTTGAACTGTGATGTCCCGTCCTTGCAAAAGAAGGGTCCATCTAGCTGCTCTAATTTGACTAACTGTACCGTCCTTGAGTCGTCCGTCCAGTAAAAGTTGGGTGGGGGTGTGTTCTGTGAGGATTGTGATGGGGTTCAGTCTGGTAATGTAAGAAAAATACTGTACTGCCCAAAAAACTGTGAGCAGGTGCCTCTCACATGCTGAAAATCCCTGCTCCACAGCATCTAAAACTCTGGAGGCGTAAGCCACGGGCCTTAACTGTTCGTGCTTTCCTGAAGGAGCACAGCCGAAAGGGTGCGGTCTGTGCTTGCTAACCTCTATAGCGTAGGGGGAAAGCGGGTCTGGAACCTGTAGTGCGGGGGCTGCTATGAGTGCTCTTTTCAACGCATCCACAGCATCCATATGCTGCTGAAGCCATTCCCAGGGGGCTCCTTTCTTTAGGAGGTCTCAGAGGGGTGCTGCCTTGCTGGCGAAACCGTCAATGTGGTTTCGTCAGTAGCCAACCAGTCCTAAAAACGACCGGAGGGCTGAAACGTTCTGGGAACGGGCAATTTAGCAATCGAGCCAATCCTTTTATGCTCGATCTCGCGTTTACCATGTGTGATAATTGTACCCAAATATATCACCGTATTTTCCGGAATCTGGGCCTTTTTGGGGTTAACCTTACATCCAATTGCTTGTCGGAGTTCCAGGAGTTCGGACAGAAGCTCGATGTGCTCTTCCTTTGTGTCTGTCTGCAGTAGTAGGTCGTCTACGTACTGGACCAGACATTCGGGGCGAGAAAATTTGGCTAAACCATTTGCCAGCTGTCGTTGGAAAATGGAGGGGGAGTTGTGGAATTCTTGTGGAAGGCATGTCCACGTGTACTGCTGTGCTTTAAAGGTGAAGGCAAATTTGTACTGGCACGCCTTCGCCAATGGAATGGACCAGAATCCATTACTGATATCCAAACCCGTAAAGTATTGGGAATTGAGTCTCTGCTTGAGCATGGTCTCGGGACTTGTGGCTACTGTGGGGGCTGCAGCGGGGGTGATTTTGTTGATTTCCCGGTAATCGATGGTCAGTCGCCATGATCCATCGGGCTTTTTCATTGGCCAAATCGGGGCATTATTGTTGGAGGCAACTGATCTCAGCACGCTCTGCTCTAATAAGCTGTCGATTACTTTTGCGATTTCGATTACTTTTGCGATTTCTCCCTCTGCCTCTTGGGGAAATCCATATTGTTTTTGGGGTCTAGGGTCAGGTCCTGTGATTTGTACTGACCCAGTCATCCGGCCACAGTCGTGTTTGTGGGTCGCGAATGCTGTACTGTTCTTTTGTAACACTGCCCTAACCTGCTTGTCCGTGCTAATTGTCGTCGGGTTAAACCAAAATTCGCCTACTGCGCTAATTATGTTGGCGTGTTCTCCTATTGTGAGCGTTGTGGGGGCTCTTCCAGATTTGCCATTTTCCAGACACACTGGTTAACTGGATCGAAGGACAGGTTGTGGGAATTCATAATGTCTGTGTCCAAAATGTGTTCTGCTGTGTGGGGCAGGTCGACTAAAACTATGGGGTGCTTGGTGGTGATGTTGCCGATTTGAATGGGTATAGGGGCTGTGATGTGTCCCTGCTGTGAGTGGCCTGTAAAGCCGCTGAGGGTGATAGTGGCTGTAGTGGGCCACGTGTCCTTTCGGAACATGGTGGAGGAATTTATTGTGGTGCGGGACCCTCCTGTGTCCCAGAGAAACTCAATGTGCTGTCCCCGTATTTTCACTGCAACTACCGGTCGTCCGGACCTATCCCAAAGGGTGTCGCAGACCCAACTGGGGGAGCCCGAACACCGTCGGTCCATTCCGTTCAGTTCCATCTGATCTGAACGGGTGCTCACACTATGTATGAGCTCTGTCTTATTCTTACTTAGAGAGCCCGTCTGCTGGACTCTCTGTGGCTTTCGTGGGGCATTGCACTCTCTGGCAAAATGTCCCAACTGTCCACAGTTGTCACACTCCTGTGACTTTGAGGGGGGGCTGTTCTTTCCTTCATTTACCCATGCGGGGTTCTGGTGTGCCTGAACTGCTTGTATGTCTGCTTCTGCCTGCTTTTCTTCGGGATTTTTAACTGCGGGTTTGTTTTGTACAGACTGCTCCCAGGAGCGGGACAATCTTTTTACGACCCATTTCTCATTATGAGCCTCCTCTGAGGGATCATAATTGGCGCACGCTTTCTGTCCTGTTTCTGTGGCATGGGAGATAAGGGTGCGGGTCCATTTGGCCATGTTGTCTGGGGACAAATGGGCACGGTCAAAGTCTCCAAAAACTACTGCAAAATAGATCCACAGGCGTCCAGCAAACGCTGTGGGGTGCTCGGTTTTCTTTTGCCTGCACTTATTGAGGCCATCTACGGGGTCACCCCGGTTATATCCGATCACATCTAGGACCACGACATGCATTTCTGCAAGGGTGCCTCCTCCTACATTCTGTGGGTCGGGAAGGGCTGCTACGACCGAAGGGTCCAAACTCAAAACTGTGAGCTTTACGTGCTCTTGCTCATCCAGGCCGTACATGGCCGCCTGCTGCTTTACTCTGGCAAAGAAGTGGTGGGGGTCTGAGGTGGGGAGGAACGGTGTGATTTTCTCACACGTGTCCCGTAATTGGGTCACCATTAAGGGGGTGGTGAACAGAAATTCCGTGTCGTCCGATGTGGCTGTGCGGTGGGTGGTGAATGGGTTCATTGGCGCCTGAACTATCTGCTCTGTGGGGGATTGCGGCGCTTTTCTCTTTTGGGGTTTTCCCTGCGCTCATGTTCCCTGAACATATCCCTGCGCTGTCTCATTTAACTCTTCCCAATCAGGGCCGTCTTCCTCATCTAATTTTGCTCCGAAGGTTTCCTAGAATCCTTTTTGAACTGAAAGCAGAGATTGCAGTTCTGTAATCTGCTTCCGGTATTTTGCGTGGTCTAGTGAGCTTTGTCTTTGCTCCGTGGTGGCAGCATGGAGTGCTCTTAAGGCTGCCTTCAGGTCACTACACTGCCTCTGCAATGCCTTTACCTGCTTCTCGGTTTCTTCTCGTACCAGGACTGCACGTTGCGTGTCCTGATAGGCCTTTTCATACTGGGACTGGATGCTGCTTAAGTGCGCCAGACAAGACTGGTGTGCCCAATTGGCATCATCCCCCTCTCCGTCTTTTGCTGCCAAATTCCTCCTTAACTCTAAGTTCTCTCTTTCTACCTCACTTACATCGACCTTGCTCATTCGATGTATGCCTTCTATCTCTTTCCGGAGCGTCCTAACGACCTCCTCTGTGCCTCGCAACTGTGCCAAGCAGGGCACGATTGCCATCGGCTTGCAAGCTTTTCTTAAGCTCTTCCTGTGAATCTCGCTCAGGTTCTCCCACCAAGTATGTCCTATACTCCCGGGATCTGTTTCCTCATTGCTACAGAATTCGCTCCAAAGGGGCCATCCTTTCCCTTTGAGGTACTTCCTGATTTCTTCTTCCCATACGGGACACTGTCCTACTCTACCGCTGCTGGTCGCAGCGACCGCAAATTCTTCTGGGTTCATGAGGCGTTGCATTGCCATCTTTCTTATCTGAATGCTTCTTTTAAATTTGGAACAGGGGGACTAAGGCGGTGCTGTAATTACGGGTACGGTTTTCGCTAATTTCCGAAATACAAACTCCCGACAGTTTTGTCGCAACAAAATGATCTATCAGTATTACTTCATAGCCCTGTTAGTTACGCATGCATTTAACACACTTCCGAATTATGAGGATTGATCAGAACTGCTTGAACACTTGTGGTTTCTGCTCCCAATTGGATCTCTAATTCAAATTTTTGGGTTCTCCCAGAGTGGTGAAGCCACTTCTAGTTCGGGTCCCGTCAGATGTCGCCAGTAATATGTTGCTAACTTCTGGTTGGTTCAATTGGCTCTGTTTTACAATCTTTGCTCGCGAGTCGCCAGGTATCTTTATAATACCGCCATGAGGTTCAAGTTCAAGTAATGATCAGTAACTCAATACACCGATTAGTAAGATTCAAATCAAAGCACATTTATTATACATAATAATCGCTACTCATGCACAAATTCTACTTCTAAGCTACTTCCACAACTAACAGGCCTATACTTAGCTTCGGACTGGCCCACCAGGTCAGGGGAACAAATGGCCTTTCGTTCGGGTTCTGAGTCTGCGGGATTTGAAGTTGGTACGGATTGGTAGCTAGGAACGCCTATCTCGCAGCGAGCGTTGACTTAAGACTTACTGGATATCGGCGGCAGCTGCACCGGTCACGGTCAAGGTTGGTTCGCGTGCTGAGTGACCCAATCAAGAAGAATGATTTGAACTTGGGGGCTTAACTTTATTGTCCCCAGGGGCTTCCCGCCTTTCGGGGCGATCTCTGTACCTGGTTCCAAGTGATTGGACTTTGTTCCAATCGCTTGGTTCGATTTCTCCAATACTGGAGCGTTTCCCTGATCGATGGGCGGTCTTGAGGTGTCCGTTAACCTCTTTATGTTGGCTCCTGCTGGCGCCGAGGAGTCTGGCTTGGCTTTGTTTATCCCAAATGGTGCGATTGTTCCCGGGGATCGCTTATTAGTATGTAGATGGCTGCTACATTACTATGCAGATGGCTGCTTGTATCAATGCTGTCTGGGCTTTTGCAGAGTTTAATACACAGCAACTTGCACCTGCTAGTTTCTGCCTGTGTTGGCTGAATTTCCCTTCAACCTTTGCTGTTCTTCATTTTAAATCGGGACTTGGCCAACCCAGGTGGCTACAGGAAGGCAGACAGAATTATCAGTGACCCCTCCCACCTAGGCTTTGTCTTATATAATTTACAGTGCAGAAGGAGGCCATTTGACCCATCAAGTCAGCACCGGCCCCTGGAAAGTGAACCTCACTCAAACCCATGCCTCCCTCCTATCCTCATAACCGTGTAACCCCTGTTGCATATTGAGGATTGACAGTTAACCATCGAATCAAATGCATTTAGGTCGTCCAAAACCAATTAGGACGACATAGAGTTATAGACAGATGAGGGTCCACACAGCCATCTTTATTCCGGGATCACTCTATACTTTGATCTTACTATTCGCTATTTCTATTTTCATATTTTCACTTATCTACTCCAACTTTTGAAGTTCATGCAAGCTGTTTTGCCGTAAGCAAGAAACCATTTGAAATGAATGAAATGAAAATCACTTATTGTCACAAGTAGGCTTCAAATGAAGTGACTGTGAAAAGCCCCTAGTCGCCACATTCCAGCACCTGTTCAGGGAGGCTGGTACAGGAATTGAACCGTGCTGCTGGCCTGACTTGGTCTGCTTTCAAAGCCAGCGATTTAGCCCTGTGCTAAACCAGCCCCTAATTTCTGTTTTATTTTGAAAGTTAAATTGTTTGTAAGTTACTTCTCTTTAAGTACTTTTGCTAGCTGGACTTTATTGAGAATATATTTAAGTTTCTCTCAATTGTAATCAAGTAGAGGCAATAAAAGATTCTTATTTGCATCCGAGACGTTTAACTCAAATTTCCACTGAGTTTTAGTGTTGCGAGACTTCACTAGATCCGCATGCCCACAGCTATGAGACTCCTCAATGACTCTCCCTTGGACTGATCTGTTCCTGTAAGAATACTATTCACACGTCCTATGCTGCTCTTGGCCGTGTATTTGCTTTGATTGGTCCCTTGTTCTGCACTGTAACCAATCACTGTTTGTCGATGTCCCATTTGCCAATGTACTCTGTTGATCATTCTTAATTTGTCTACTATGTACGTACTGTGTACATTCCCTTGGCCGCAGAAAAATACTTTTCACTGTATTTCAGTACATGTGAGAATAAATCAAATCAAGTCAAACCAGCTCGTTCATGTTTGCCCACCTTAAGACATACAGATCGCAACATGAACCATCTCTACCATCATGCTGACAGCAGGTCGGCCTGGATATCAATTTATCAATTATAGTTCAGGCTTGCTGTTGTCATAAGTCATAGAGCACTACAGCAATTAAGCAGTGATTTTGAGTTTCTGTGCCTTGCATTGTAAATTGAGGTTGGGCGGGATCAGGAGGGCATAGATGTCATTGAGGGAGGGGCATAACTATAGGGGCCCTGAAAAGAGGGAGAGCGCGGGGCTCCCAAAAGTATAAATCTGCCTCTGGCAAGTCTTGCAAGATTAAAATGGTTGAAGTCAGAATCTTCAGGGTGATTTACTTTCTCTACTTCCCATTCTTTGGTGGGATCGGACCAGCATTGACAGGAAGCCTGAACCAAGATTTCTCACTGATCCCTTGCCTGATTCTAGCCGGATCCACTGCCATTTTTGAATGCTGCCAGAATGTGGCGACTAGGGGCTTTTCACAGTAACTTCATTGCAGTGTTAATGTAAGCCTACTTGTGGCAATAAATGTTATTTATTTTATTATTATTTATGGGTCATAAGAAACATATAAAATTATGAAGGGAATAGATAGGATAGATGCGGGCAGGTTGTTTCCACTGGCGAATGAAAGCAGAACTAGGGGGCATAGCCTCAAAATAACGGGAAGTAGATTTAGGACTAAGTTTAGGAGGAACTTCTTCACCCAAAGGGTTGTTTATCTGTGGAATTCCTTGCCCAGTGAAGCAGTAGAGGCTCCTTCATTAAATGTTTTTAAGATAAAGATAGATCATTTTTGAAGAATAAAGGGATTAAGGGTTATGGTGTTCGGACCGGAAAGTGGAGCTGAGTCCACAAAAGATCGGCCACGATCTCATTGAATGGCGGAGCAGGCTCGAGGGGCCAGATGGCCGACTCCTGCTCCTAGTTCATCTGTTCTTCTGTACTGTTCTTATGTTTCAATTGGAAATCTTTGAAAGTGACATTATTCCATGCAAATCCATGATGTTGTTTGGATGGCTGCTGTCTGTTGGACCCACCCACTGTACAGAGTGAGAAACTGCCAGGACCCGTTAGCTCGTGATCCTTTATGCAAGAATTGAAAGCAAATAGGTTGTTGTGGTCTTTCTGGCTGCTGGGCAAGCAGGATTGCTTTCCTTATTTTTCCCAAACAGTCCTCCACACCATAACTATCAATGGCCCACTGGATCAGGCCCCTAGCCCTGGATCAGCCCAGTCCAGCCCAGGTCTCCCCTTTATCATCAGTTCTACTCTACAGATGGGTTGTCACATTTCCTGGCCCATCACAATAGTCAACTACCAATCAGTGCGGGGACACACTAGTGACTTGTTAAATGGAAATGCTACTTGGCCATTGTTATGTACTGGGACTCCTGCTGACACATTTAAGCTGGTGTTCTAAATAATCCATTCCGCCACACACTTGATTGACACCACAGATGAAAATCGGCTCTTATGTTTCACATACCAATGTTTTTGGTCCTTAGAATGAGGCAGAATTTTGCACCATATGATGTCCAGGCCAGGTTCTATGTGATCTTATTATCAAGGTTCCTTTCATCAGGAAGGTCACAGATACAATCTCATTTTCTGCTGAATTTGTTGATATCACATAGCAATTGGAGCCCCACAATTGGTTGCTACTTTCTGTGCTTGAGGATTAGAATCAACCAGCATTTCTGTTGCTGCTCACTGTCCGATTGCCTGTGCTTGGATGTGAGGGCTGTGGGCGCCTCTTGTTTTCTAAGTCCCAAACCAAGAGTGGCGTCTTAGGTAAAACATCAGAAAGCATTAGCACATGCAAAACTTATACTGAATCAATAGCTCCAGGCAATGAAAACCAAAGGGCGAAAAAGTAATGATTATAAAATCTAAAGTTTAACTCTGAAATACTCCCTTCCTGTGGTGGGAAGCCTGCAAATTCTGTTTAAGTCAGCAGGTAGCTGGGGGAAATCTCAGCTTGCTGAAATATCAGCTTCTAAGTATGAGACAGACAAAGACCGGATAAATAACATAGCACAAGAGTATTATTTGCTGTGGCACACCTTCAGATTTCCGGTGGATTACTAAACTATGATGGTCTCATTCTGAGTTGTGGACATAGCTTTGGACTTCTCACATAGGCTGCTTTCGGCAATACGTCCTCACTCCTATTTAATGGGAGTGCAAAAAATTTGTACATTATAATGTGCATTGTAATAATGGAAATGTTATTCAATTTATCAGTCAAATTGGAAATCCTAATAACATTACATTAGCAAATATATTATTCATTGCATTATGTGTGTCTATTACTATGCATTGCACTTTGATGAAATAAAATATATTTTGCTCCACGTACCTAATTCATCCTTTGCATTTACTAATGATTTTTTACCTACCTGTGCCATTCATTATTTCCTTTAGCATGCCAGGTGCGCAGGTCAAACAACTGAGTAACTCTGTCACACGGTAAAATCCAACGCCAGGCAGCAACAGCACTCAAATCAGTAAGCTTTTTAGACTTCACTTACCATAAATGTGTATAGCACAAATGGGATTTTATAGAGCAGTGCCACAGCAAACATTATTATTAATTCATTGCCTTGACATTATGACTCATAGGACAGAAACCAGTAGATTACTAGGTCCATTTCTTTTGCTAAACATGTAATCGTAAATGAAATACCCTTTCCCGGGCAAAGATCCACCAGCCTTCATCCCTCAGGGGGAAACTTAACAGAGAAAAACTGACCTTTCCCTCAAAAAGAAAATGAGACATTTTGTAACAGTGATGCAGCTTCATCCCAAAGGTACTTCACATAGATCCCATGGAAATTTTGCTTCAGAAGAAGCCATTGAGCCTATGTACCAATGCCAGTTGCAGCTCCCCCACTGGAGCTATCTATTTTAATCAATTTCTCTGCTCTTTCTCCAAACCCCTTAATATGTGTGTGTTCCTTGAGTGCTTCATCTAATTCCCTCTTAAATGCTTCAAAAAACATTTTTAGCACTGCATTTGTTTCCTTCATAACCAGTGAGGGAGTGGAAAGTTTTGAGGTGCAGGATCTTTGAGAAAAGGTGTTGGCCATATAATTTCTAAATCTACCGTTACATTGTCTTCCTATACATTCATCATTTTAGTCCACAAACGTCAGTAAAACAATGGTTTTTAAGTGAAGAATATTCGTACCAGTAGGCATTTTATTTTGATTCATGTGAAACATTAGGCTTTAGCATAGCTGGAATTTCATTATGCAACAGTTTTATTCTTTAATTCAATCCTATTAAAAACATGAATTACAGAAGACTTGACATACTTCTGACAGGAGGATAGCTTACGGAGGGCTCACTGGTTTTTTTTCATTTATATTTATAATCTAGATCTGGGTGTACAGGGCACAAATGTCAAAATTTGAAGATGATGCTAAACTTGGAAGTATTGTGCACTGTGAGGAGGATAGTGATAGACTTCAAGAGAGGAAAGACACATGGCTGATGTGGCAAAGTAAGAAGCAACTATTTTGGTCTCAAACAAGGAGAGGTGGCATAAAATATAGGGTACAATTCTAAAGGAAATGCAGGAGTAGAGGGATCTGGGTACATATGTGCATAAATCATTGAAGGTGGCAGGATAGGTTGAGAGAGCAGTTGGTAAATTATACTGATAGACTACAGTTATGTGGATAGCTTGGCCAAGCTGGGACTGTGCTCTTTGGAGAAGAGAAAGTTGAGAGAGATTTGTTGGAAGTGTTCTAAATCATGAGGGGTCTGCAGAGCATAAAGGGGGAAAACCTGTTGCCATCGGCAGAAGGTCAAGAACCCTCAGATGATTAACAAGTGAACCAGAGGTGGCATGAGGGAAAATCCCTTTATACAGCAAGTGGTTTGGATCTGGAACCCACTACCCGAGTGTGTGATCGAGACAGATTCAACCGCGGTTTTCAAACGGAACAGGATAATTTTCTGAAGAGAAAAGATTTTACTGGGTTACAGGGAAAAGGTTGAGGAATGGGACTACTTAATGTTTTGGAGAGGGTACAGAAGCGGTTTACTAGGATGTTGCCTGGTATGAAGGGCATTAGCTATGAGGAGACGTTAGATAAACTTGGTCTGTTCTCACTGGAACGACGGAGGTTGAGGGGAGACCTGATAGAGGTCTACAAAATTATGAGTGGCATGGAAAGAGTGGATAGTCAGATGCTTTTTCCTAGGGTAGGAGAGTCAAGTGCTAGGAGACATAGGTATAAAGTGCTTGGGGAAAAGTTTAAAACAGATGTGCGAGGCAAGCTTTTTACACAGAGGGTGGTAAATATATGGAACGTGTTGCCTGGGAGGTGATGGGAGCAGGTGCGATTACGGCATTAAAGGGACATCTAGACAAAAAGACGAATAAGGTGGGAATGGAAGGATACGGACTCCGTAAGTGCAGAGGGTTTTAGTTTAGGCAGGTACCATGGTCGGCGCAGGCTTGGAGGGCCGACGGGCTTGTTCCTGTGCTGTATTGTTCCTTGTTCTTTGATTTGCTGTTGTAGAGAACTGATACAGAGACAATGTGCTGCATAGTCATCTCCTGGGCTGTAACCAGTCTATGATACGAGCGGAGATACATTCAAGGACGTTGATTAAACACATGAGGAAGAAAGAAGCTGAAGGTTACCCTGATCAAGAAGGTTGGGAGTTGGCAGCACGGTGGCGCAGTGGTTAGCATTGCTGCCTCATGGCACCGGGGTCCCAGGTTCGATCTCGACTCTGGGTCACTGTCTGTGTGGAGTTTCCACATTCTCCCCGTGTTTGCGTGGGTTTCGCCCCCACAACCCAAAGATGTGCAGGCTAGGTGAATTGGCCACACTAAATTGTCCCTCAATTGAAAAAAATTAATTCACGGTCACACTAAATTTATTTTATAAAAGAAGGTTGGGAGAAGGTTTTTGTGGAACATAAACTTTCACCCACACTATCGTCCCCAGGCCTCACAATCTCTCTCCCCCACCCTATAACACTGTCTGCCCCACCACCCGCTTACTCTCCCTCTATTAAACATCCACCCACTCTCTCCTCCTCAATCTGCTCACACTCTCTCTTACCCACCCTCCACTATCTCTCTCTCACACAGTCTCCAGTCACTCACTCACTCAGATGTCAATGGCACCACAGCTCTTTCTGCTTTGCGAGGGCCTTACATGACTGCACAGCTGTTGTGCCTAGATCCCACACTGCCACCCTGGCTGTCTCACGGATGTCCTCGCACATCCACTGCTGCTGCCTCACATGGGCCAGCACAGCCGCCCCGGCTGTGTCACCTGAGTCCAACACTGCCACTTTGGCTGCCTCACCTGTGCCCCG
The DNA here is from genome assembly GCF_047496885.1 of Scyliorhinus torazame. NCBI lineage: Eukaryota > Metazoa > Chordata > Chondrichthyes > Carcharhiniformes > Scyliorhinidae > Scyliorhinus > Scyliorhinus torazame. The sequence continues at coordinate 272,181,699 of NC_092709.1, forward strand.
CACTGTTGTTCTGGCTTCCTTGCCTGTGTCCCGCACAGCTGATCTGGCTGCCTCACCTGGGCCCCACAATGCCACTCTGAATGCCTTGCTTGTATCCTGCACTGCCGCTCTGGCTGCCTCATCGGGCCCCACAGTGCCACACTGCCTGCATTCCCTGGGCCTCACATCAACACTGACCACCTTGCCTGTATCCTGCAATGCCTCTCTGGCAGCCTCACCTAGGTCCCACACTGCTACTCCAGCTACCTCGCTTGTGCCTTACACTGCCACTCTGACCACCTTGCCTGTGTCCCGCACTGCCGCACCGGCTGACTTGCCTGTTTTCCATTCTGGCTGCCTTGCCTGTGTCCCACACTGCCACTCTGACTGCCTTGCCTGTTCCCGCACTGCCGCTCAGGCTGCCTTGCCTGTATCCCGCACTGCCACTCTGGCTGCCTTGCCTGTGTCCCGCACTGCCGCTCTGGCTGCTCCACTTGGGCCCCGCATATTTAGATGACTTATGCCTGAGGCTGTGTATTTTGGCCCTGAAACCAGGATCTATGGCCTGCAGAATTTCAGACCTATTACATAGATTGGCAGCACAGTAGCATAGTGGTTAGCACAGTTGCTTCACAGATCCAGGATCCCAGGTTCGATTCCCTGCTGGGTCACTGTCTGTACGGAGTCTGCACGTTCTCCCCGTGTCTGCGTGGGTTTCCTCCGGTTTCGTCCCACAGACCAAAGTTGTGCAGGTTAGGTGGATTGGCCATGCTAAATTGCCCTTACTGTCTAAAAAATGTTAATTGGGGGTTACTGGGTGACGGGAATAGGGTAGATACGTGGGCCTCAGTAGCGTGCTCTTTGTAAGGACCGGTGCAGACTCGCTGAGCCGAATGGCCTCCTTCTGCACTGTAAATTCTGTGATTCTATGATTGGAAGAATTCTGTGAATAGAATGTGCTCCACCTTCCCTTGTAAGTAAATCTGCAATTATCAGCAGCAAAATGTCATGAAAACAGTGAGCAAAGGATGCTCTAATCACAAAAATAAAAATTGCCAGAGAAAAGAAAGTAGTAATTAAATGAAATAATGGAGTAAAATGCATGATTTCTCATTAAAATGTGTTTACACAAATTTACACCAATGTCTATGTGCTCACATTGTAAAATTTTATACAAATTCTGCAACCTGTTGCTAAGTGTTTAACATTTTGATGAGGTATCATGAAAGGAAATCTCAAGCAAAATATATGTAAAAACTACAAATGATTTTTACCTTCCCTTGCACAAGAACAAGGACATTGGCCAACCGAGACCCAGGATTCTACTTAATTAGAATGAATGGGTTGAATTTCACCAGCTCCCAGGCGGTGATGTGCTGGCCTTGGTAAGGGTCCAGAGGAGGTTCACAAGAATTATCCCTGGAATGAACAACTTGTCATATGAGGAGCGGTTGAGGACTCTGGGTCTGTACTCGTTGGACTTTAGAAGGATCTTATTGAACCTTACAGGATACTGCGAGGCCTGAATAGAGAGGACGTGGAGAGGATGTTTCCACTTTTATGGAAAACTAGTACCAGAGGACACCATCTCAGACTAAAGGGATGATCCTTTAAAACAGAGATAAGGAGGAATTTCTTCAGCCAGAGGGTGGTGAATCTGTGGAACTCTTTGCTGCAGAAAGCTGTGGAGGCCAAATCACGGAGTGTCTTTAAGACAGAGATAGAAAGGTTCTTGATTAATAAGGGGATTAGGGGTTATGGGGAGAAGGCAGGAGAAGGGGATGAGAAAAATATCAGCCATAATTGAGTGGTGGAGCAGACTCGATGGGCCGAGTGACCCAATTCTGCTCCTATGTCTTATGGCCTTATGGTCTGAGGCTGTAGGGCTTGTGCTTACCTCAGCCATCACCATCGCTGCTGCTGGCACCGCTGAGCTGCCAATCCTTTGAATGAGCAGACAGCTCTCGTGAGGGGGTTTGGGAGGAGGAGCTGCGTGCCAGTATATGCATATCCTTCTGATGCCATCCTGACTGGTAAACTTCTGCTAATGGGTGAATTTTACGTTCCAATGAATTTTACAATTAATGGCCACTTAAAGGCCTCATTCTGTCTCTGCCGTTATAAACCTATTTTGAACAGTTTGAATTAACCTTCAACATTTTTTCACTTCTAAATATATGAAGGAAAGGTTATTAATTTTTTCATTCAAAACATTTAATTGTTTTATCATTGTGCTGCAAGGTGGAAGGAAGGCAGGCAACCAGGCAGCTTTCATTGCCTGAACCGTTGACAGGCTGGAAGGGGCAATACCTGCTTTGGGACATCTCCTGTGCTCAGTGAAGGTACCCACCCCCAAGATCAGACTGGCATCTGAAAGACGGCCACTCTCACTGGGGTCTGCCAGCTCTGACCAAAATCCTTGGACTTGCCTGAATTCTGGGATCCATGATATTTCTTCTCAGGGACTGCTTCCCAGAAGTGGCCTCTACTCGATCCGAGCACTGCTGTCCAATCAGATTGACTGGCAGATCTCCAGGTTAGGACTTCCTGGACGGGCAGTGGACGGGAAGGGGGGGGGGGGGGGTCCCATTCTGACCGAATTAAGTAAAAACATGACAACGCTTCATGAAAACAGCTCAGAATAGGGCTGTAATTCTTCGGTCTTCAGGATTCATTTTACCCACTGCCAGTGCGCCACTGCCAGTGGGTTTTGCAGCGGCATGGGGTTAGTTCAATGAGAAATCCCAATAACAAGCAGTGGGAGGATAGAATCCCGTCACCAACGAATATTGCATCGCTGGGAAGCACGTGTCTGGGGACCGGAGAATCCTGCTCTAGGTTTATCACAAAGTAAGTCTTTATGTGTCAACCCATTACCTTCAAATAACACAGTTTTAAATTGCTGAAACCCACTTGCAAAAGAAATATGGTAAACTATTTCCCAGTTATATCAGGATAGATTAGAGTAAACTGGAACAAAAATTATACTTAAAAATACCCTTTAAAATATACCTTTTAGTGCATGTGTGTTTTTCAAACTTTTTTACGTGGGACCACTAAATACCAACAGCCATCCTTCGGGACCCACGCTGACCGACCTTCACGACCCACACCAGCCGGCCTTCGCGACCCACACCGGCTGACCTTCACGACCCACCCCGGCCAACCTTCGCAATCCACACTGGCTGACCATCACGACCCACGTTGGCCGACGTTCGCAACCCAACCGGCTGACCATCACGACCCACGCAGGCCGACCTTGACGACCCACCATTTTCACTTACATTTATGTGACAGGTGAGCCTGCTTGATCCTCATGATCCCAATTGCTTTGTTATTCAGTGTTACATTTCTGATAATAGTTTCAGCTGATGATTTAAGATCTCACTGAATCCATTGAAAAAAATAAAGCGGTTTGTCTTCGAACTGGCCATATTTAGTCTTCAAATGTCTTTGAAGTTTTGACTGTTTTAAACTTTCATTTGCTAGTGCTTCCCTGCATATAACACACATGAACTTTGAATCTTGATTTGCAGTGGCACAATTAATAACCCGTACCTCAAGTAATCATCCTTATGCTGCTTTGTTCCTTTTTTCAGCTTCTTCTTCATGGGTTATTCACCAGAGACGCTGGACTTCGCACCAGCACTGCTGGCAGCTGCAAAATCTAGCTCGTGTGCTCACAACACGTGCGCAGTGTATGGGCAAGTGACCTGCTCCCTGCCGCCACTCCAGACAGTAAGACTCCAGCGATTTTTAAAAAAAAAATCTGCTCCTGGGTCAGTGTGCTGATGTCAGAAGGAGGCGTTCTGGCCCACTGGGCTCCGGGCCTGTGCAGGGCTGAGGGGGCATGCATAAACTAATGCAGCAGGGGCATGGGAACCTGGATTGTAGTTTTAGGGTACGGGAGATTGAGAGTATAGAGGTCAGGAGCACAGATTTGACTTCGCAGGAGGGGGCCAGTGTTCAGGTAGGTGGTTTGAAGTGTGTCTACTTCAATGCCAGGAGTATATGAAATAAAGTACGGGAACTGGGAGCATGGGTTGATACCTGGGACTTCGATGTTGTGGCCATTTCGGAGACATGGATAGAGCAGGGACAGGAATGGTTGTTGCAGGTTCCGGGGTTTAGGTGTTTTAGTAAGCTCAGAGAAGGAGGCAAAAGAGGGGGAGGTGTGGCGCTGCTAGTCAAGAGCAGTATTACGGTGGCGGAGAGGATGCTAGATGGGGACTCTTCTTCCGAGGTAGTATGGGCTGAGGTTAGAAACAGGAAAGGAGAGGTCACCCTGTTGGGAGTTTTCTATAGGCCTCCAAATAGTTCAAGGGATGTAGAGGAAAGGATGGCGAAGATGATTCTGGATAAGAGCGAAAGTAACAGGGTAGTTATTATGGGAGACTTTAACTTTCCAAATATTGACTGGAAAAGATATAGTTCGAGTACATTAGATGGGTCGTTTTTTGTACAATGTGTGCAGGAGGGTTTCCTGACACAATATGTTGACAGGCCAACAAGAGGTGAGGCCACATTGGATTTGGTTTTGGGTAATGAACCAGGCCAGGTGTTAGATTTGGAGGTAGGTGAGCACTTTGGGGACAGTGACCACAATTCGGTGACGTTTACGTTAGTGATGGAAAGGGATAAGTATACCCCGCAGGGCAAGAGTTATAGCTGGGGGAAGGGCAATTATGATGCCATTATACATGACTTGGGAGGGGTAGGTTGGAGAAGTAGGCTGCAAGTGTTGGGCACACTGGATATGTGGAGCTTGTTCAAGGAACAGCTACTGCGTGTTCTTGATAAGTACGTACCGGTCAGGCAGGGAGGAAGGCGTCGAGCGAGGGAACCGTGATTTACCAAAGAAGTGGAATCTCTTGTGAAGAGGAAGAAGGAGGCCTATGTGAAGATGAGGTGTGAAGTTTCAGTTGGGGCGCTTGATAGTTACAAGGTAGCGAGGAAGGATCTAAAGAGAGAGCTAAGACGAGCAAGGAGGGGACATGAGAAGTATTTGGCAGGTAGGATCAAGGAAAACCCAAATGGTTTCCATAGGTATGTCAGGAATAAAAGAATGAATAGGGTAAGAGTAGGGCCAGTCAAGGACAGGGATGGGAAGTTGTGTGTGGAGTCTAAAGAGATAGGCAAGATACTAAATGAATATTTTTCATCAGTTTTCACTCAGGAAAAAGAGAATGTTGTGGAGGGGAATGCTGAGACCCAGGCTATTAGAATAGATGGCATTGAGGTACGTAGGGAAGAGGTATTGGCAATTCTGGACAGGCTGAAAATAGGTAAGTCCCTGGGGCCTGATGGGATTTATCCTAGGATTCTCTGGGAAGCCAGGGAAGAGATTGCTGAGCCTTTGGCTTTGATTTTTATGTCATCATTGGCTACAGGAATAGTGCCAGAGGACTGGAGGATAGCAAATGTGGTTCCTTTGTTCAAGAAGGGGAGTAGAGACAACACCGGCAACTATAGACCGGTGAGCCTCACGTCTGTTGTGGGTAAAGTCTTGGAGGGGATTATAAGAGACAAGATTTATAATCATCTAGATAGGAATAATATGATTAGGGATAGTCAGCATGGCTTTGTGAAGGGTAGGTCATGCCTCACAAACCTTATCAAGTTCTTTGAGAAGCTGACTGAACAGGTAGACGAGAGTAGAGCAGTTGCTGTGGTGTATATGGATTTCAGTAAAGCGTTTGATAAGGTTCCCCACAGTAGGCTATTGCAGAAAATACGGAGGCTGGGGATTGAGGGTGATTTAGAGATGTGGATCAGAAATTGGCTAGCTGAAAGAAGACAGAGGGTGGTGGTTGATGGGAAATGTTCAGAACGGAGTTCAGTTACAAGTGGCGTACCTCAAGGATCTGTTCTGGGGCCGTTGCTGTTTGTCATTTTTATAAATGACCTAGAGGAGGGCGCAGAAGGATGGGTGAGTAAATTTGCAGACGACACTAAAGTCGGTGGTGTTGTCGACAGTGCGGAAGGATGTTGCAGGTTACAGAGGGACATAGATAAGCTGCAGAGCTGGGCTGAGAGGTGGCAAATGGAGTTTAATGTAGAGAAGTGTGAGATGATTCACTTTGGAAGGAATAACAGGAATGCGGAATATTTGTCTAATGGTCAAATTCTTGGAAGTGTGGATGAGCAGAGGGATCTCGGTGTCCATGTACATAGATCCCTGAAAGTTGCCACCCAGGTTGATAGGGTTGTGAAGAAGGCCTATGGAGTGTTGGCCTTTATTGGTGGAGGGATTGAGTTCCGGAGTCATGAGGTCATGTTGCAGCTGTACAAAACTCTGGTACGGCCGCATTTGGAGTATTGCGTACAGTTCTGGTCACCTCATTATAGGAAGGACGTGGAAGCTTTGGAACGGGTGCAGAGGAGATTTACCAGGATGTTGCCTGGTATGGAGGGAAAATCTTATGAGGAAAGGCTGATGGACTTGAGGTTGTTTTCGTTAGAGAGAAGAAGGTTAAGAGGAGACTTAATAGAGGCATACAAAATGTTCAGGGGGTTAGATAGGGTGGACAGTGAGAGCCTTCTCCCGCGGATGGAAATGGCTAGCACGAGGGGACATAGCCTTAAACTGAGGGGTAATAGATATAGGACAGAGGTCAGAGGTAGGTTCTTTACGCAAAGAGTGGTGAGGCCGTGGAATGCCCTACCTGCAACAGTAGTGAACTCGCCAACATTGAGGGCATTTAAAAGTTTATTGGATAAGCATATGGATAATAATGGCATAGTGTAGGTTAGATGGCTTTTGAGTGCTGAATTTGGTGCTTTTTGAGTGCGATAGTGAGAGTTTGGTGACCGAGGGAGTTAGGTGAGGAGGGAGTAAGGTGCTCCTTTCATTTTGTTTCCGATATTTCCGCAAAGAGTGCAAAGAGAGCCAGGTGTTTAGAGGAAGTGTAGCTGACTGGGAGCAGAGTCGGAGGGCGGAGATCTAGTTAGTCCACACAGCAGCTATATTCTTTAAGGTAAGAGGGGATGGAGGCTAGGCCAGTTACATGCTCCTCCTGTAGGATGTGGGTGGTGAGGGATACCACCGGTGTCCCCACTGACTATACCTGCGGGAAGTGCACCCAACTTCAGCTCCTCAAAGACCGTGTTAGGGAACTGGAGCTGAAGCTGGATGAACTTCGGATCATCCGGGAGGCAGAGGGGGTGATTGAGAAGAGTTACAGGGAGGTAACCACACCCAAGGTACAGGACAAGAATAGCTGGGTTACAGTCAGGGGGAAAAAAACAAACAGGCAGACAGTGCAGGGATCCCTCGTGGCCGTTCCCCTTCAAAACAAGTATACCGTTTTGGATGCTGTTGGGGGGGATGACCTACCGGGGGAAGGCCCTAGCGGCCAGGTCTCTGGCACTGAGTCTGGCTCTGGGGCTCAGAAGGGAAGGGGGGAGAATAGAAAAGCAATAGTTGTAGGAGATTCAATGGTTAGGGGAATAGATAGGAGATTCTGTGGTCGCGAGCGAGACTCCCGGAAGGTATGTTGCCTCCCGGGTGCCAGGGCCAGGGATGTCTCGGATCGTGTCTTCAGGATCCTTAAGGGGGAGGGGGAGCAGCCAGAAGTCGTGGTGCACATTGGTACCAACGACATAGGTAGGAAGAGGGGTGTGGAGGTAATAAACAAGTTTAGGGAGTTAGGCTGGAAGTTGAAAGTCAGGACAGACAGAGTTGTCATCTCTGGTTTGTTGCCGGTGCCACGTGATAGCGAGGCTAGGAATAGGGAGAGAGTGCAGTTGAACACGTGGCTGCAGGAATGGTGTAGGAGGGAGGGCTTCAGGTATTTGGATAATTGGAGCGCATTCTGGGGAAGGTGGGAACTGTACAAGCAGGACGGGTTGCATCTGAACCAGAGGGGCACCAATATCCTGGGAGGGAGGTTTGTTAGTACTCTTCGGGAGGGTTTAAACTAATTTGGCAGGGGAATGGGAACCGGATTTGTAGTCCAGCAACTAAGGTAGCCGATATTCAGGACGCCAAAGCATGTAATGAGGCAGTGGGGAAGGGAACACTGACAAAGGAGTGTATTTGCAGGCACGGAGATGGGTTGAAGTGTGTATACTTCAACGCAAGAAGCATCAGGAATAAGGTGGGTGAACTTAAGGCATGGATCGGTACTTGGGACTACGATGTGGTGGCCATCACGGAAACTTGGATATAAGAGGGGCAGAAATGGTTGTTGGAGGTCCCTGGTTATAGATGTTTCAATAAGATTAGGGAGGGTGGTAAAAGAGGTGGGGGGGGTGGCATTATTAATTAGAGATAGTATAACAGCTGCAGAAAGGCAGTTCGAGGAGTATCACCCTATTGAGGTAGTATGGGTTGAAGTCAGAAATAGGAAAGGAGCAGTCACCTTGTTAGGAGTTTTCTATAGGCCCCCCAATAGTAGCAGAGATGTGGAGGAACAGATTGGGAAACAGATTTTGGAAAGGTGCAGAAGTCATAGGGTGGTAGTCATGGGCGACTTTAACTTCCCAAATATTGAGTGGAAACTCTTTAGATCAAATAGTTTGGATGGGGTGGTGTTTGTGCAGTGTGTCCAGGAAGCTTTTCTAACACAGTATGTAGATTGTCCAACCAGAGGAGGGGCAATATTGGATTTAGTACTGGGTAATGAACCAGGGCAAGTGATAGATTTGTTAGTGGGGGAGCATTTTGGAGATAGTGACCACAATTCTGTGACTTTCACTTTAGTAATGGAGAGGGATAGGTACGTGCAACAGGGCAAGGTTTACAATTGGGGGAAGGGTAAATACGATGTTGTCAGACAAGAATTGAAGTGCATAAGTTGGGAACATAGGCTGGCAGGGAAGGACACAAGTGAAATGTGGAACTTGTTCAAGGAACAGGTGCTACGTGTCCTTGATATGTATGTCCCTGTCAGGCAGGGAAGAGATGGTCGAGTGAGGGAACCATGGTTGACAAGAGAGGTTGAATGTCTTGTTAAGAGGAAAAAGGTGACTTATGTAAGGCTGAGGAAACAAGGTTCAGACAGGGCATTGGAGGGATACAAGATAGCCAGGAGGGAACTGAAGAAAGGGATTAGGAGAGCTAAGAGAGGGCATGAACAATCTTTGGCGGGTAGGATCAAGGAAAACCCCAAGGCCTTTTACACATATGTGAGAAATATGAGAATGACTAGAGCGAGGGTAGGTCCGATCAAGGACAGTAGCGGGAGATTGTGTATTGAGTCTGAAGAGATAGGAGAGGTCTTGAACGAGTACTTTTCTTCTGTATTTACAAATGAGAGGGGCGATATTGTTGGAGAGGACAGTGTGAAACAGATTGGTAAGCTCGAGGAAATACTTGTTAGGAAGGAAGATGTGTTGGGCATTTTGAAAAACTTGAGGATAGACAAGTCCCCCGGGCCTGACGGGTTATATCCAAGGATTCTATGGGAAGCAAGAGATGAAATTGCAGAGCCGTTGGCAATTATCTTTTCGTCCTCACTGTCAACAGGGGTGGTACCAGGGGATTGGAGAGTGGCGAATGTCGTGCCCCTGTTCAAAAAAGGAACTAGGGATAACCCTGGGAATTACAGGCCAGTTAGTCTTACTTCGGTGGTAGGCAAAGTAATGGAAAGGGTACTGAAGGATAGGATTTCTGAGCATCTGGAAAGACACTGCTTGATTAGGGATAGTCAGCACGGATTTGTGAGGGGTAGGTCTTGCCTTACAAATCTTATTGAATTCTTTGAGGAGGTGACCAAGCATGTGGATGAAGGTAAAGCAGTGGATGTAGTGTACATGGATTTTAGTAAGGCATTTGATAAAGTTCCCCATGGTAGGCTTCTGCACAAAGTAAGGAGGCATGGGATAGTGGGAAATTTGGCCAGTTGGATAACGAACTGGCTAACCGATAGAAGTCAGAGAGTGGTGGTGGATGGCAAATATTCAGCCTGGATCCCAGTTACCAGTGGCGTACCGCAGGGATCAGTTCTGGGTCCTCTGCTGTTTGTGATTTTCATTAATGACTTGGATGAGGGAGTTGAAGGGTGGGTCAGTAAATTTGCAGACGATACGAAGATTGGTGGAGTTGTGGATAGTAAGGAGGGCTGTTGTCGGCTGCAAAGAGACATAGATAGGATGCAGAGCTGGGCTGAGAAGTGGCAGATGGAGTTTAACCCTGAAAAGTGTGAGGTTGTCCATTTTGGAAGGACAAATATGAATGCGGAATACAGGGTTAACGGTAGAGTTCTTGGCATTGTGGAGGAACAGAGAGACCTTGGGGTCTATGTTCATACATCTTTGAAAGTTGCCACTCAAGTGGATAGAGCTGTGAAGAAGGCCTATGGTGTGCTCGCGTTCATTAACAGAGGGATTGAATTTAAGAGCCGTGAGGTGATGATGCAGCTGTACAAAACTTTGGTAAGGCCACATTTGGAGTACTGTGTACAGTTCTGGTCGCCTCATTTTAGGAAGGATGTGGAAGCTCTGGAAAAGGTGCAAAGAAGATTTACCAGGATGTTGCCTGGAATGGAGAGTAGGTCTTACGAGGAAAGGTTGAGGGTGCTAGGCCTTTTCTCATTAGAGCGGAGAAGGATGAGGGGCGACTTGATAGAGGTTTATAAGATGATCAGGGGAATAGATAGAGTAGACAGTCAGAGACTTTTTCCCCAGGTGGAACACACCATTACAAGGGGACATAAATTTAAGGTGAAAGGTGGAAGATATAGGAGGGATATCAGAGGTAGGTTCTTTACCCAGAGAGTAGTGGGGGCATGGAATGCACTGCCTGTGGAAGTAGTTGAGTCAGAAACATTAGTGACCTTCAAGCAGCTGTTGGATAGGTACATGGATTACGGGAAAATTATATAGTGTAGATTTATTTGTTCTTAAGGGCAGCACGGTAGCATTGTGGATAGCACAATTGCTTCACATATCCATGGTCCCAGGTTCGATTTCGGCTTGGGTCATTGTCTGTGTGGAGTCTGCACGTCCTCCCCGTGTCTGCGTGGGTTTCCTCCGGGTGCTCCGGTTTCCTCCCACAGTCCAAAGATGTGCGGGTTAGGTGAATTGGCCAATGATAAATTGCCCTTAATGTCCAAATTGCCCTTGGTGTTGGGTGGAGGTGTTGGGTTTGGGTAGGGTGCTCTTTCCAAGAGCTGGTGCAGACTCAGGGGGCCTAATGGCCTCCTTCTGCACTGTAGATTCAATGATAATCTATGATTAATCTAGGACAAAGGTTCGGCACAACATCGTGGGCCGAAGGGCCTGTTCTGTGCTGTATTTTCTATGTTCTATGTTCTATGTTTTTTGACTTCCCATGTCGGTGCAACATCGTGGGCCGAAGGGCCTGTACTGCACTGTATCGTTCTATGTTCTATGTTCCATATGCGGAATGGCCAGCATTCTGAAAGCCGGTTGAGGCCGGCATTTTTAGAAGCTGGTAGGCCGTTGGGCACTTCTTTCCGTTGGGAATGCTGTGATGCATGGCCCTGTGACCCTCCTGACACACGCCCTTTGACCCTCCCACGAGTCACGACTCTAGGTTTGAGAATTACTGTTTTAATGCTCTTGTGTCCAAAAGAACCAACCTACTTTTTCGGGCCTCCTGAAAGGCTTGCAAATGAGAACAATCAGCAGAAACACCCAATGGTGATGAATTCACCCTGCAGACATGGCTGTTGTTGTTGGTGGAGCTCAATGTAATGTCTTTACAGCTAGTGCAAAAGATCACAGAAACTTGTGGTAGTCACCACTGTTTGCATATAGTACAGATATGAGATGTAATACGGTAAGGCTCCTGTACTACAGGTTCGGGGGTAGATCACTGCGTGCTGGCTCCGCCCAGTTGGCGGAGTATAAATATGTGTGCTCACCGAGCTGCAGCCATTTCGGTAGCAGCTGCAGGAGGCAACACATCTCTGCGTAAAAAAGCCTTGATTACTCTCTCCTCTCGTCTCGTCATAATTGATAGTGCATTAATTTATTACGCAGAGATTTCACAGCGATGGACCTTCGCATCAAGCCCGATCGCCTGCAGCTGCACCCTCAAGCAGACAATGTCACATCAGCCTTCAACCACTGGCTAGCTTGCTTTGAAGCCTACATCGGATCAGCGACAGAACCACCCTCAGAGGCACAGAAACTACAGATTCTGTACATACGGTTGAGCTCCGATATTTTTCCTCTTATCCGGGACGCATCCAACTACACTGAGACCATGGCGCTCCTGAAAGAGAACTACACACGGCCGATCAACAATCTCTACGCCAGGCATCTCCTGTCCACGCGGCAACAACTACCCGGTGAGTCATTGGAAGATTTCTGGCGTGCCCTGCACGCCCTGGTGAGGAACTGCGATTGCCAGGCAGTTTCGGCCGTTGAACATTCCAAACTCCTAATCAGGGACGCTTTCGTTACGGGCATAGGGTCGGCGTACATCCGCCAGTGCCTCTTAGAAGGGGATACACTCGATCTCGCGGCGATCAAGAAACTCGCGACCTCGCTAACGGTAGCCTCCCGTAATATACAAGCATACACCCCCGACCGCACAGCGACCCCAATCCTGGACTCCACCAGCGACCGCCCCCAGCCAACCCCAAGCCTGCGCGCGTGGCAGCCAGCCAACCCTTGGGGGGCCCAAGTGCTATTTCTGTAGGCAGACAAAGCAGCCCCGCCAGCGCTGGCCGGCGCGGAGCGCGCTCTGCAAGGCCTGCGGGAAGAAAGGATATTTCGCTGCGGTGTGCCAGGCCCGATCGTTCGCCGCTGTAACCAGCTCCATTGTTCCTGCACCCCCCACATGCGACCCGTGGGCGCTGCCATTTTCGACCCGCAACCCATGTGCGGTCCGTGGGTGCTACCATCTTCCCCCCATCAGACCTCGTGTGGCCCGTGGGCGCCACCATCTTTAATGCCACCTGCCACTTGCGCCCCATGGGCGACGCCATCTTCGCCACCATTTTGGACGGCGCCTCAGGACCCCTGCTCGTCGGGCACCTCATCGGGCCACTCATCGCCCGCAACCGACGTCGACCAGCCCACACTCATTCACTCCACAGTTTTGCCCTGACGGCCGAGGCCCACCAACACCAGCCGCAGCTCGCCTCCATCACGCTCAACCAGTCCCGGCCACACAACCTCGCAACCGCGACAACGACGGTGAAAGTCGAAGGCCACAAGCCACATTGTCTTCTTGACTCCGGGAGCACAGAGAGCTTCATCCACCCCGATACGGTAAGGCGCTGCTCCCTCGCGGCACACCCCATTACCCAGTGAATATCCCTGGCCTCCGGATCCCACTCTGTGGAGATCCGGGGTTACTGCACCGCCACCCTCACCGTCCAGGGCATAGAGTTCAGCAACTTCCGGCTCTCCGTCCTCCTCAACCTCTGCGCAGCCCTGCTACTTGGCTTGGACTTCCAGTGCAACCTCCAAAGTCTAACTCTGAAATTCGGCGGGCCCCTACCACCCCTTACTGTATGCGGCCTCATGACCCTTAAGGTGAACCCACATTCCCTGTTTGCGAACCTCACCCCGGATTGCAAACCCATCGCCACCAGGAGCAGATGGTACAGTGCCCAGGACAGGACTTTCATCAGGTCTGAGGTCCAGCGGCTACTGCGTGAAGGTATTATTGAGGCCAGCAACAGCCCCTGGAGAGCCCAAGTGGTCGTTGTAAAAACTGGGGAGAAACACAGGATGCTCATTGACTACAGTCAGACCATCAATCGGTACATGCAGCTCGACGCGTACCCCCTCCCACGCATATCTGATATGGTCAATCAGATTGCACAGTACCGGGTCTTCTCTACAGTGAACCTGAAATCTGCCTACCACCAGCTCCCCATCCGCAAGGCAGACTGCCAATATACGGCGTTCGAAGCAGACGGCCGCCTTTACCACTTCCTTAGTGTTCCCTTCGGCGTCACTAATGGGATCTCGGTCTTCCAACGGGAGATGGACTGAATGGTTGACCGGTACGGACTGCGGGCCACCTTCCCGTACCTGGATAACGTCACCATCTGCGGTCACGACCAGGAGGACCACGACGCTAACCTTTCCAAATTTCTCCACACCGCCAAACTCCTGAACCTAAGGTATAACAAGGAGAAGTGCATGTTAAGCACCAACCGCTTAGCAATCCTTGGCTATGTGGTGCAAAATGGAGTTCTAGGGCCTGACCCCGATCGCATGCGCCCCCTCATGGAACTCCCCCTCCCCCACTGCCCCAAGGCCCTCAAATGATGCCTCGGGTTCGTCTCGTACTGTGCCCAGTGGCTCCCCAACTATGCGGTCAAGGCCAGCCCACTCATTCGCTCCACAGTTTTCCCCCTGACGGCCAAGGCTCACCAGGCCTTCAACCGTATCAAGGCCGACATTGCCAAGGCAGCAATGCACCCAGTCGACGAGACCCTCCCCTTTCAAGTTGAGAGCGATGCATCAGACGTCGCTCTAGCCCCCACTCTCAACCAGGCAGGCAGACCCGTGGCATTCTTTTCCCTCACCCTCCTCGCCTCCGAAATACGGCACTCCTCCGTCGAAAAGGAGGCCCATGCCATCGTTGAAGCTGTGCGGCATTGGAGGCATTACTTGACCGGCAGGAGATTCTCTCTCCTCACTCACCAATGGTCGGTTGCCTTCATGTTCAATATCACACAATGGGGCAAGATCAAAAACGCTAAAATCTTGAGGTGGAGGATCGAGCTCGCCACCTACAATTACGAGATTCTGTATCGTCCCGGTAAGCTCAATGAGTCCCCCGATGCCCTATCACGAGGTACATGTGCCAGCGCACAAGTGGACCGACTCCGGGCCCGACACGATGGTCTCTGTCACCCGGGGATCACCCGGTTCTTTCACTTCATATAAAGGCCCGCAACCTACCCTACTCCATTGCGGAAGTCAGGGCGGTCACCAAAGACTGCCAGGTCTGCGCGGAGTGCAAACCGCACTTTTACCGGCCAGACCGGATGCACCTGGTGAAGGCCTCCCGCCCCTTTGAACGCCTCAGCATGGACTTCAAAGGACCCCTGCCCTCCTCCGACCGAAACACGTACTTCCTTAACGTGGTCGACGAATACTCTAGATTCCCCTTCGCCATTCCATACCCCGATATGACATCTGCCACAGTCATCAAGGCCCTCAAAAGCAGGTTCACTCTGTTCGGTTTCCCCGCTTACGTCCACAGCGACCGGGGATCCTCCTTCATGAGTAATGTGCTGCGTCAATTCTTGCTCAGCAAGGGCATTGCCTCGAGCAGGATGACCAGCTACAACCCCCGGGAAACGGGCAGGTGGAGAGGGAGAACGGGACGGTCTGGAAGGCCGTCCTGTTGGCCCTACGGTCTAAAAATCTCCTGGTCTCCCGCTGGCAGGAGGTCCTCCCCGATGCCCTCCACTCCATCCGATCACTACTTTGCACTGCGCCTAATGCAACCCCCCATGCATGCCTCCTTGCCTTCCCTAGGAAGTCCACCTCCGGGGTTTCGCTCCCAATGTGGCTGGCAGCTCCAGGACCCGTCCTTCTCCGCAAACACGTGCGGCTCCACTAGGCGGACCTGTTGGTCGAGAGGGTACAGCTACTCCATGCAGACCCACAGGGCGTACCCTGATGGCCGCCAGGACAGAGTTTCCCTCAGGGACCTGGCACCAGCTGGGTCGCTCCCCCCCCAATCTGCCCTGGTACCACCCATCCTCCCCCCAGCACACCTCACCACAGCCCCCGCTCCAAGACGATCCATCCTCCCATTGGTTCCAGCCGGGGATGAAGATGAGGACTACATGCTCCCGGAGTCACCCGGCGATCAAGCCGGCGCCTACATTACCACCGGGATTACGGCGTTCACAACAGAGGATCAAGGCACCCGACCGCTGAATTTGTGAACTTTTCCAGAACTGTACACTTTAAAAATGCTCACTTACATGTAAATAGTTTTCCACCACCCCCTCTGGACTCTTTTTTAACAGGGGGTGAATGTGGAAGTCACCACTGTTTGTATATAGTACACATATGAGATGTAATACATTAAGGCTCCTGTTCTACAGGTACGGGGGTAGATCCCTGCCTGCTGGCTCCGCCCAGTAGGCGGAGTATAAATGCGTGTGCTCACCGAGCTGCAGCCATTTCGGCAACAGCTATAGGAGGCAACACATCTCTGCTTAATAAAGTCTCGATTACTCTCTACTCTCGCCTCGTTGTAATTGATAGTGCATCACTTGTGATGGTCTGAACGCCAATTGCACTTACAATTCCTCAATCTTTTGCAGCCGTTAGGCAATTTTGATTGCATTGTGGGGGTGTCCGCCATAATTATCCAATCAGAAACTCCAGCCAGTAGTTTCAATTAAAAATAGTTTTCCAAGAGAAATGAACAAACCTTGTAAGTTTAAAAACTGTGAAGAATTTGCTTCCACTGCGTTCATACCGTGCTCACACCAACAATTGTAATATATCACAATGATATTACAATTATAGAATCATAGATCTATGATGATCTGTGATTCTATAATTGTAATATTATTATGATAATTTTACGACTATCGTTACTGGGTATTCAGGGGCAGAGCTCAGAGGCCATACAGAACTTTCCATCCATTAGAATTCAGAGTAATAGTTGGGAAATTCTGTACAACCCACTGATGCCCCATGTACAAATTTACAGTCAGCCCTCCAGTGCAGTAAATGATCAGATTGAAAGGACAGTTTTGTCTTATTCATTATTTTATTCATGATACATTCTCTTTATTTTTAATTGTTAGCTTCCTTCGTTACAGTAAGAATTATTGTGACTAATCTTAATCTTTAAGTAACTCCATCGAAGATAAACACTCGATACATTGCCAAACTCCCATATAGAACTTAACCCTAGTAAACTCCAATCCTGTTACCAGTGGGAAGCTGTTGTAATTCTGAAATTTTTTTAATGCTCTATTTCCTCTGGCAGCGAAAGAAATTTGGCATGTCTGCATCGACTCTCACAAACTTCTACAGATGTGCGATAGAGGTCATCCTATCCAGCTGCATCACAGCCTGGTATGGCAATGGCTCAGTCCAAGATCGCAAGAAACTGTAGAGTGCGGTGAACTCAGCCCAACGCATCACACAAGCTTGCTACCCCCACATTGATTCTGTATACACCTCCCGCTGCTTCAGGAAGGCAGACAGCATTTTCAGAGACTCCTCCCACCCAGGCATTGCCTTCTTCCAGACCCTTCCATCAGGCAGAAGGTACAGAAGTCTGAAGACTCGTACATCCAGACATAGGAACAGCTTCTTCCCCACAGCTACAAGACTCCTCAACGACTCCCCTTCAGACTGATCTGTTTCCTGTTCACGACGCCCTATGCTGTTCTTGTTCATGTATTTGCTTTGCTTGGCCCCTTGTTCTGCACTGTAACCAATCACTGTTTGTCGATGTACCATTTGTCAGTGTTCTCTGTTGATTATTCTTTTGTCTACTATGTACTGTGTACGTTCCCTCGGGCACAGAAAAATACTTTTCATGTACTTTGTTACCTGTGACAATAAATCAAATCAATTCAAAATCAAAATGCTGGATTTGCCTGTGCCAGATATGAATGCATGAATATGTTTGCAACGGGCTGAACTGACACAAAACCATGTACTTTAAACAGGTGGCCATGGATCTGTTTGCTTCTGCTATTTAACAACACTGATGCCAAATGGGGAAAAAAATCTGGAAGTTGTGATTCAGCCTGGTTTAAAAACAAAAATCACCTGACTGTGAGCTGTATGTTAGATGAGATGGCAATCTGTTGGAAAATTGTGACCCTGCCACTCATGTTTCATGTGTTGTTGACGGTTAATCAGTTGGCCCGGTCTATTGATGGCATTAAAGGGACGGACCAGTCACTGAAGGTTGGCAGTTTTACTACTCCATAAAGATAACCAGGTTAGCCAATTTGTTAAATGGTGGCCTTATCTGGGTAAGCAGTGAAGAGCTTACTTGACAGGTTTCTGAGCTTAATTGTTGTGGTCGGTTGAAATACTTGTGGTTCCTTAAGGCTTTGATCATTTTAAAAGTGTTCTCAAGTTCATGTAGAATGAGAGTGCACACTGCAGCTGGTAAACAGAACATAATTGTGGAACTTTCTCAGTACTTTTTTTTAAATGTTCTTAAATGTGAACGATGATGGCAGGACTAGCATTGATTGTGCATTTATGGTTGAGCAAGTGCTCATGGCTCTTCATGTTCAATGCTGCAGTGTGACACGAACAATGGAATTAGGGGCAGAGGTTGTAGGACTAGGAGTTGTTATTGAAGTTATTGCAGGTTAGTGCACTATATCTTGTAGGGTTGTATGTACTGCAGCCACTGTGCGCCACGAGACAAATATGTTTTTTATTCATTCATGGAATGTCGGCATCGTTGGGCGGACCAGGATATATTGCCCATCCCAAATTGCCCTTGAACTGGGAGGCTTGCTAGGCCACTTCTGAGGGCATTTAAGAGTCAACCACACCGCTCTCTTGCACTGCTGTGGATCTGCATTGCATTGCATCCTGAACAAAATATTGTCACTAAATCATACGGTTCTACAATGAGACTCTTGTAAAACATATGTCTAAAATTCTGGCACATCTGTCAAGTGATCATTGAACAGAACTAAATTTGTTTCAAACAAAATAAGCCAGTCAAGCTGATTCTTTATTCTTGTCATTCTTTTGTAAAATTAGGTCAAACTCTGACATGGCATTCAAAATTTAATTTCAGTTATGCTTCACTCGGGCTTTAACAACGCATTTCCGTTATGGCTGGCCTTTAACAGAACCTTGACAAATTAGGGTGAATTTCAGTCAGAATTCTCCTGATATCTGCCATAACTTTGGAGGACGATCCGTGCAGAGACCCTGGAGAAATCTCAAAAATAAATGGCTTATGTTCCGGTGGGGGGGCAGGGCGGGGTTCACACCCAGGAGGTACTACCTTGCACTGGGAACAAACTGATTAAGAGACTGTGGTAGTATGTATTAGGGATCATGTGGGACTGGAAGCCCTAATGTCATTGGCTGACAGATCCCGGGTCCTGGTTGGCCGTTGACCTCTAGCTCCGCCCTGAAGGCGGAGTATAAGAAGCCGGAGTCCTCCCCCGCAGGCCATTCTACTATCGAGCTGCGGGGAACAGACACGCTTAATAAAGCCTCATCGACTTCACTCTATTCATCTCACGGAGTCTTTGTGCGCTACAATTTATTAAGCGTGCCTAAAAAGGACTATGGAGCTCAGGATCATTCCGGAATGCCTGAGGATCAGCCCCCACGCAGTGAACGCGGCAGCAGCCTTCAAGCACTGGCAGACTTGTTTCGAGGCCTACCTCAGAACGGCCACTGGCCGGGTCACAGAAGACCAAAAACTACAGGTCCTGCACTCGAGGGTAAGCACGGAGATCTTCTCCCTCATCGAAGACTCGGAGGATTTCCAGACGGCGTTTGCAGCACTGAAAAGTCTCTATGTCCGCCCAGTTAACCAAATCTACGCTCGCTACCAGCTCGCGACGAGACGGCAAGGTCCCGGAGAATCGATGGACGAGTTCTACGCCGCGCTGCTGATTTTGGGACGAGCCTGCAGCTGCCCTTCGGTGAACGCAAATGAACACACGGACATGTTAATGCGCGAAGCTTTTGTGGCAGGTATGAATTCCTCCCAAATCCGCCAAAGACTTCTAGAAAGAGAGTCGCTAGGACTCTCAGAGGCCCGGGCCCTAGCAGACTCCCTAGACGTGGCCGCGCGTAATACCCGCGCCTACGGCCCCGACCGCGCGGCAGCCCGTTGGGCTCCGTACGTACCTGTCGCGACAAACCCACCCTCCCCCGGACACCCCACAGGCTTGCGCGGTCCAAACGCCAAGTCACACCGGGGGCGCCCGCTGCTATTTCTGCGGCCAGGCGAAACACACCCGACAGCGCTGCCCGCCCGCGCAGCAATCTGCAAGAGCTGCGGGAAAAAGGGCCATTTCGCGGTTGTGTGCCGGTCCCGCGAGTTCGCCGCTGTCCCGGGAGAACAGGGAGCCCTGCAAGCCGTTTACGCTCCCCAACCCCCCCAGCGCCCCATGTACGACCCGCAGGCGCAGCCGCTCTGGGTCCCGACCACCGCGGTCCCGGGAGAACAGGGAGCCCTGCACGCCGCTTACGCTCCCCAACCCCCCCCCCCCCCCCGCATCCCATGTATGACCCACCGGCGCTACCACTTTGGGTCCCGACCACCACTCCCCACGGAGAAGAGGGAGTTCTGGGCGTCTCTAACGCCCCCCTAACCCCCCCCCGCGCCCCACGTCTGACCCGCCGGCGCTACCAACTTGGGTCCCGACCACCGCTGTCCCCGGAGATGAGGGAGCCCCACGCGGTCCTAACGCTCCCCAACCCCCCCAGCGCCCCATGTGCGACCTGCAGGCGCCGCCATTTTGGGTCCCGGCCACCACGAGGGGAGGAAGGGCGCCGCCATCTTGGACCACCCCAAACCTCTACGACGCGTGGGGGCGGCCATTTTGTCCACCCCCGCCGCCATCTTGTGACCCCCCAGCCATGTGCGATGTATGGGGGCGGCCATTTTGTTCATCCCCGACGCCATCTTGGACGGCAACAACGGACCCCACTCCGCTACTACAACCACGTCTCGCTTCAATTACGCTCGATCAAGCTCGGCCCCGGACACTCCAGACGACGACGACAACGGTGCTAATAAACGGCCACGAGACACCATGCCTAGTCGACTCCGGGAGCACGGAGAGCTTTATCCACCCCGACACAGTAAGACGCTGTTCCTTGACCACCTATCCCAGCGCACAAAAGATTTCCCTAGCTGCAGGATCCCACTCCGTACAGATCCAAGGATTCTGCATAGTTACCCTAATGGTGCAGGGGAGGGAGTTCAAAAACTACAAACTAAACGTCCTTCCCCAACTCTGCGCCCCCACCTTACTGGGATTAGATTTCCAATGCAATCTACAGAGCCTTACATTCAAATTCGGCGGCCCAATACCCCCACTCACTATCTGCGGCCTCGCAACCCTCAAGGTGCAACCCCCGTGCTTGTTTGCGAACCTCACCCCGGATTGCAAACCCGTCGCCACTAGGAGCAGATGGTACAGCGCCCAGGACCGGACCTTCATTCGGTCCGAAGTCCAGCGGCTACTAAAGGAAGGCATAATCCAGGCCAGCAATAGTCCCTGGAGAGCGCAGGTGGTAGTAGTGAAGACAGGGGAGAAACAAAGGATGGTCATAGACTATAGCCAGACCATCAACAGGTACACACAACTAGACGCGTACCCTCTCCCCCGCATATCCGACATGGTCAATCGGATTGCCCAATATAAAGTCTTCTCCACCGTGGACCTCAAGTCCGCCTACCATCAGCTCCCCATCCGCTCAAGTGATCGCAAGTACACAGCTTTCAAGGCAGACGGGCGATTATACCATTTCCTAAGGGTCCCATTTGGCGTCACAAATGGGGTCTCGGTCTTCCAACGGGAGATGGACCGAATGGTTGATCAACATGGGTTGCGGGCCACGTTCCCGTATCTCGACAATGTAACCATCTGCGGCCACGACGCCAACCTCCAAAAATTCCTCCAGACCGCCAAAGCCTTGAACCTCACGTACAACGAGGACAAGTGCGTTTTTAGCACCAATCGGCTAGCCATTCTGGGCTACGTAGTGCGCAATGGGATAATAGGCCCCGACCCCGAAAGTATGCGCGCCCTCATGGAATTTCCCCTCCCGCACTGCTCCAAAGCCCTGAAACGCTGCCTGGGGTTTTTTTCATACTACGCCCAGTGGGTCCCCCAGTACGCAGACAAGGCCTGCCCCCTAATACAGACCACGACCTTCCCTCTATCGACAGAGGCTTGCCAGGCCTTCAGCCGCATCAAAGCGGATATCGCAAAGGCCACGATGCGCGCCATCGACGAGTCCCTCCCCTTCCAGGTCGAGAGCGACGCCTCAGACGTAGCTCTAGCGGCCACCCTTAACCAAGCGGGCAGACCCGTGGCCTTTTTCTCCCGGACCCTCCACGCCTCAGAAATCCGCCACTCCTCAGTGGAAAAGGAAGCCCAAGCCATAGTGGAAGCTGTGCGACATTGGAGGCATTACCTGGCCGGCAGGAGATTCACTCTCCTCACTGACCAACGGTCGGTAGCCTTCATGTCGATAATGCACTGCGGGGCAAAATCAAAAACGACAAGATCTTAAGGTGGAGGATCGAGCTCTCCACCTTCAACTACGAGATTTTGTATCGTCCCGGAAAGCTGAACGAGCCGTCCGATGCCCTATCCCGCGGCACATGTGCCAACGCACAAATTAACCGCCTCCAAACCCTCCACGAGGACCTCTGCCACCCGGGGGTCACTCGGTTTTTCCACTTTATCAAGTCCTGCAGCCTCCCATACTCTTTAGAGGAGGTCCGTACAGTCACAAGGGACTGCCACATCTGCGCGGAATGCAAACCGCATTTTTTCAGGCCGGATGGTGCGAACCTGATTAAGGCTTCCCGCCCCTTTGAACGCCTTAGTCTCGATTTCAAAGGGCCCCTCCCCTCCACCGACCGCAACACATACTTTCTTAATGTGGTGGACGAATACTCCCGCTTCCCATTCGCCATTCCCTGCTCTGACATGACCGCGGCCACCGTCATTAAAGCCCTGAACACCATCTTCACACTGTTCGGTTGCCCCGCATACGTCCACAGCGACAGGGGGTCCTCTTTCATGAGTGACGAGCTGCGCCAGTTCCTGCTCAGCAAGGGCATAGCCTCGAGCAGGACGACCAGCTACAACCCCCGGGGGAACGGGCAAGTAGAGAGGGAGAACGGCACGGTCTGGAAGACCGTCCTACTGGCCCTACGGTCCAGGGACCTCCCAGTTTCACGGTGGCAGGAGGTCCTCCCGGACGCTCTCCACTCCATCCGGTCGCTATTATGTACGAGCACTAATCAAACGCCTCATGAGCGTCTCCTTGTCTTCCCTAGGAGGTCCTCCTCTGGAACGTCGCTGCCGACAAGGCTGGCGGCCCCAGGACCCATCTTGCTCCGAAAGCATGTGCGGGCACATAAGGCGGACCCGTTGGTCGAAAGGGTTCACCTCCTCCACGCGAACCCGCAGTACGCTTACGTGGAGTACCCCGATGGCCGACAGGACACGGTCTCCCTGCGGGATCTGGCGCCCGCCGGCAACACACACACCCCCCCGACACCATTCACCCAACCCCCCCCCTTCCTGCCACCGCCGAACCCCACGACCGCCCCCTTCCCAGGAGGATCAGTTCCCCTCCCCTCAGGCCCGACCAAGAATAAAGCCCAAGCGGAAACCGTAAGGCTCCCGGAGACGACAACACCGGTACAAGCACCACCACCACCACCACCGAGGCCGAAGCGATCGACACGGACGACCAGACCGCCCGTCCGACTCGTGGCGTCGATCTAAATCAATATATGGACTTTTCACAAGAACATTTTGCTTTTCTCCCGATACCTTCTGTAAATAGTTGAAACAGGACAAAATTGTACAATACTCTATTGCCATGTGAATGTTTTTTCCTCCCAGGACCAGCCCTGTAAACCCTTACCACCATACGAAGCATCACCCCGCCGGGTTCATTTTGACAAGGGGTGAATGTGGTAGTATGTATTGGGGTCATGTGGGACTGGAAGCCCTAATGTCATTGGCTGACAGATCCCGGGTCCTGGTTGGCTGTTGACCTCTAGCTCCGCCCTGAAGGCGAAGTATAAGAAGCCGGAGTCCTCCCCCGCAGGCCAGTCTACTATCGAGCTGCGGGGGAACAGACACGCTTAATAAAGCCTCATCGACTTCACTCTATTCGTCTCACGGAGTCTTTGTGCGCTACAGAGACTTTGAATGGTTTTGACTCTCTTAGCAGAATAGTTACCCAGTAAAATTTAGAATGATTAAAACCACTTCTATCACCTCAGTAATTATGGTATTGATCTCATCCCTCTGCCTCTCGAAACCCTCACTGAAATCCTCTGTCAACACCCCCGCCCCAAAAGACCTCCCTCCAATTACACCAGTCCTTTAACTACTCCTTCCTCCCCCGATACGCTCCCAACTACCCTTCTAAACCCCAACTATACCCCCATGCCCCTAACTACTCTTCCTTCCTTTAACTAACCTTCCAAACAGCAAACTATTCCCTTATTGCCCTCCTGACATCTGATTACCCCTTCACTATGACTAGCCTCTTAACCTCTGAATATCCCCAATGACCTTCCCAGCCCCCAATGAGCCCCACCTGCCTGACTGTTCACGCAACCATCCCTGAACCAGCTTATCCGCCCAGGCCATCCTAGCCACCCTAAACCATCCAACCCCCTCATCCCTGAACCATTTGACCTCCCTGCCTTCCTGCCCCCTAATTCCCTCCTATTCTACCCGTTTACCATACTTACCTTCTCTCTGGTGCCTCAAAGTGGCAAAGACATTTAAACTTACCTGCTTTATGGCAGATAGTTCCATAAAAATGGAGCAGTGCTTTGCTTCCCCCAACACTGCCCTGCATAAAAGGGTCCCAGGAGCTGGCGGTACGCCGCCATTTCCAAGAAGGCTCGAGTCAGAAGGTCAGGCGAAAAATGTGCCGTTGCTAAATTAAGTAAAAGGGAGCAATGTGGCGATCTGAATGCGATCGCCACTCCTTGGAACTTCTGGCCCAATTTTCAATGGCATTTCTCTGGGACATATGGGATGTGTGTTCGCTCAGTTGGCTGGCGGCTGATTTATGATGCAGAGCGATGCCAACAGCACGGGTTCAATTCCTGTACCGTCTGAGGTGACTATGTAGGCCCCACCTTCTCAACCTTATCCCTCGCCTGAGGTGTGAGGACCCTCAGTCAGCTCTTTCTCTCAAAGGGGAGAGGAGCCTATGGTCATGTGGGACTAAGGCGACATTCACTTTCATTTGTCTGGGATTTCTGTAGATTTTCTGTTGAATTTATAGTAGATGGCCTGTTGAAGTTTGATGGAATCCATACCCATTTTCCATGGCTTATTTTGGTCAATGACAGGAAGATCCAGAGTAGCAGAAAGAATGGCAAAAATGTTGCTTCCTACTGATATTCCTGGGGCGGGTTCTGCGCGAACCGGCGGGGCGACAACTCCGGCACGAAGGAATGGCATGAACCACTCCGGCGTTGGGCCACCCCGAAGGTGCGGAATCCTCTGCACCTTCAGGGGCTAGGCCGGCGCCGGAGTGGTTTGTGCCACACCGGCCGGCGCGGAAGGGGCTTGGCACCACGCCAAGTGGCGCCGAAGGGCCTCCACCGGCCGGCGCGAGTTGGTGCATGCGCAGGAGTGCCAGCGTGTGCTGGCGTCATCCCAGCACATGCGCAGGGGGGTTCATCTCCACATCGGCCATCGCCGACTGCTACAGCGGCCAACGCGAAGAAATAGAGTGCCCCCACGGCACAGGCCCGCCCGCGGATTGGTGGGCCCCGATCGTGGGCCAGGCCACCGTAGGGGCTCCTCCCGGGGCCAGATCCTCCTGTACCCCACCGAGGACCCCAGAGGCAGCCCACGGAGCCAGGTCCTGCCAGTAAGTACCTGCTGTAATTTACGCAGGCTAGACTGGCCGTAAACGGGCGGCCACTTGGCACATTGCGGGCCAGAGAATCGGCGGGGGGGCCGCAGCCAGCCGCCGTCGGCCGGCGCGTTTCCCGCCCCCGCCAAATCCCCGCAGCCTGTGGGGGCGGGATTCACACCGCCCCCCGGCGCTTCTCTGACCCGGCGGGGGGTCGGAGAATCCTACGCCTCATCTCTTTAACCCCCGCTACTTTTTCAACTATTGTACTGACTGTTACTTCAGCCAGAACAGACGATTAACCGGACAAGTTCAGTCATACATTTTGCAAATATTATTTCAAAAGTTATATTTTCGGGCAGCATAGTGATTAGCACTGCTGACTCTCAGCGCCCAGAGACCAGGGGCGGGATTCTCCGATTCCCCGTTGGATCAGATAAATGCTGGGGGCTGGCGTGAATCCCGCCCCCGCTGGTTGCCGAATTCTCTGGCACCGGAGATTCGGCGGGGGCGGGAATCGCGCTGCGCTGGTTGGCGGGCCCCCCCCCCGGCGATTCTCCGGCCTGGATGGGCTGAAGTCCCGCTGCTGGAATGCCTGTCCCACCTTCGTGGATTAAACCACCTCTCTTACCAGAGGGACAAGGCGGCGTGGGTGGGCTCCGGGGTCCTGGGGGGAGCGCGGGGCGATCTGGCCCCGTGGGGTGCCCCCACGGTGGCCTGGCCCGCGATCGGGGCCCACCGATCCGCAGGCTGGCCTGTGCCGTGGGGGCACTCTTTTCCTTCCGCTTTCGCCATGGTCTTCACCATGGCGGAGGCGGGAGAGACCCCCTCCACTGCGCATGCGCGGGGATGCCGTGAGCGGCCGCTGACGCTCCCGCACATGCGCCGCCCGGCAATGTCATTTCCCCGCCAGCTGGCGGGGCACCAAAGGCCTTTCCCGCCAGATGGCGGGGCGGAAATCAGTCCTGCGCGGGCCTAGCCCCTCAAGGTTAGGGCTCGGCCGCTCAAGATGCGGAGAATTCCGCACCTTTGGGGTGGCGCGATGCCGGACTGATTTGCGCTGTTTCTGGCGCCGGTCGGCGGACATCGCGCCGATTACGGAGAATTCCGCCCCAGGGGGGGATTTTCCGACCCCCTGCCGGGTCGGAGAATCGCCGGGGGCTGGCGCGAATCCCGCACCCGCCGGTTGCCGATTTCCCCGGCACCGGATATTCGGCGGGGGTGGGAATCGCGATGCGCCGGTTGGCGGCTCTCCCCCCAGTGATTCACCGGCCCGTCATGGGCCGAAGTCGCAGTGCTGGAATGCCTGTCCCGCCGGCGAGAATCAAACCACCTCTCTTACGCGGCGGGACAAGGCGGCGCGGGCGGGCTCCGGGGTCCTGGGGGGGGCGCGGGGCAATCTGGCCCCAGGGGTGCCCCCACGGTGGCCTGGCCTGGATTCCGCACCTTTGAGGCGGCGCAATGACGGACTGATTTGCGCCGCTTTTGGCGCCGGTAGGCGGACATCGCACCGATTGCTGTGTTGAGTTTATATATTCTCCCTGTGTCTGCAAGAGTTTCATCCGGGTTCTCCGGTTTCCTCCCACAGTCCAAAGATATACAGGTTAGGTGGGGTTATAGGGATAGGGTGGGAAAGTGGACCTAGGTAGATTGCTCTTTCAGAGGGTTGGTGCAGATGCGATGGGCCAAATGGCCTCCTTCTGCTCTATGGGGTTCTATGGATTCTCTGAAAATGATTTTTTAAAATGGTATCTTAACAGCAATAATTAATCACACCAGTGGAATAACTAGTGCTCTGCTAGTGGCAGCAGGAAATGATGGCCTTCTCTTGCCAAACATTGCAATATCCAAATTAATTTTCCCCTTGTCGGCAGGATTGAATTAAAAGATTTGCCAAACCAGAAATAACACCGACATTGGTCACCTTGGGGAAAATTTGCACCTCATGCCCCAGAGGTGAATCAACATCATTGTACCAAGCAATCCTCATTTGACAATGATTAATGACATCATCCTTTTTAAGCATTAATGGGATTCTGGAGCACCAGTTGTGTAGCCGTAGATATAATCTATCTGTCTGGAAAAGGAATAAGAGATAACGTAATGTATCGTTTATAGTGTGTGTATCTGTGTGGTGACACAGTTAACCTTACATAGTTTACTCACTGCACTCAATTTGAAGTTCTTTAAAGAATTTCAATATTCCGTTGATTTGAGTTGTTTTATCAAAACTGATTAATTCATCCTATTTGATTGTTTGGATTTTTCTCAGTGTGAAAGGATTTTGAACAATCAAGAATAGGCAATAGTCAGAACCTTAACTTATAATTTTAAACAACTTCATTACGAGATTAAATTAAATTTTAAAAATACCGACACGTTTGTCTCCTGCAGATCGTTGATCTTGGAAAGTTGCCTGTCACAAACAAATCTACAAGTTAATGTTAGGGTATTGAAGTTATTTATTTGCTTAATTAATTCATATTTATTTATTAAACAATTTCATTATAAGCTTACTTCTCAGGGGTGAAACTACATTTTGGGAAGAGTGGGAAGCTAACTTAAAATAAGCATCAGTGGATTTGTTTTCAACTTGTAAAGCTTTGTAGCAGGAGCATTAAATGAGGTTAGACATTTACATAACCTGAACAGTTTAATAAAGCGTTGTTGCTGCTTCACAAAGAAATATGAAAGTTGTAGCTTGAGGTCAGGCAGAGTTGGGAAGGAAGTACAATTAGGAGAACGGCATATTACTGAAAGGAAATCAACAATTTGCCTCCCTACTTGTTCTGAAGTATACGTGTAAGCTAACAGCTTCGGTCTTCTCAACCTGCCTTGGACTAGATCTGTGTTAATGGTATGTTAATGCATTCTTACAAGGCAGCTAGCACTCACTGAGAAAAACATAAGCCGCACATAGTGTAAGGTTATGGCAGGCCCGCAGGGAAAAAGACACAGCTACGATGCAGCACTTACTCTTTATCATGCAAGCAATTACTTGCAATTTGTTCTGGCCAGTAAAACTTCTGATATGATCTTAGTTGCTAAGCAATTCATTTTGAAATGATGGTGTTTTCAACGCAGGTGATTGGTTAATCACCAATACTAGACCAGGAATAGAATCACTATTATTATGCCTGAGGAAAGGATTTTTCTGGCAATTTAGTTAACTGGCGAAAGGGTCTTCTCAGTTTCACCACACATTTAGCATCTTCAGAAAATGTTTGAACTCATGTTTCGAAGTAACTGGGGCCAGGTTTATTTGAAATACAAGTTTAAGCATCTGTAAATTACTGGAATAACATGTACTAGAAGTTTGACAAAAGCAGTAGAGACACAGCTCCCTATTTCAAGTTTAACTTCATTGCTTTGGGTAGTGCAAGAATCAATAATTTTGTGCAACAAAATTCTCTATCAATATTTTTCACAGATCATGAAACAAATGAAGATATGGCTGGAGAAAATTAAAGACTTGAAAGGCACTATTACAGTGGTTGGCAGTGTCTGCTAATGGTTTCTTGTTCCAATGACAGTGGGGTGCAGTGGAATAATGGGTATGTTACTGAACTAGTAATCCAGAGGCCTGGACAAATAACCATCAGATACATCACCGCAGCAGCTGGGAAGTTTAAGTTCAATTACTTCATGATAAATTTTGCTTGTGTCAGTGATGAAACTACTGACTTGTTGTTAAAAGCACATCTGGTTCAATGATGTCCTTTCGGGAAGGAAATACATTGTCCATATCCAGTCTGGCCTTTGCGTGACTCCAGGCACACATTAGTGTTGACTTTTAACTGCTGCCTGAGGTGGTTCAGCAAAATATTCACTTGAGCTCAGGAAAGTGGCGCACCAATACCTTCTCAAGAACAGTGAAGGATCACCAAAAACTGCCTCGTCGGCAAACCCAGCCTGTGTAGGAATATTCGAGAAACCTTTCACCCATTTAAAATACCAGAAACTATGTGGGATTTCCTGTGGCTTCAAAGCATTACATTTCATTAGTTTAATAGTTGCATCACACTTCCAAAGTAATCTGATAGTTTTGCACTCGCTTTCATAAGTCATATGGTTTAGGACATTTATTATTGGTTCCTAACATGGATCAGGAATGTGCTATACACGATGGTATCTTTAATAGTTTTATGTAAAATTGTGTCTTAAGAATGGACTTGGGAATTTATTTAATTTCAAGTAAAGCTAAATATGATGCTACTGCGTAGTTTTCAGTCCTTTCTATCATAATTAAAACAGTGAAGATTAAAATATATGCAATTGTTATTGATGTAAACACAGATTAGTTAAAGAGTCGATGTAATATTTACAAAAATTGATGTCACAGCCTAACGATGGGAAGAATTGAGCCTACATTCTAAGAATAAAGATGAGACATAGTGGATTCCCTCTCTAACAGCATTGCTAGTGTTCCGACAATACAAGATGATCAGAGGATTGGATAGGGTGGACAGTGAGAGCCTTTTTCCTCGGATGGTGATGTCTAGCACGAGGGGACATAGCTTTAAATTGAGGGGAGATAGATATAAGACAGGTGTCAGAAGTAGGTTCTTTACTCAGAGTAGTAAGGGCGTGGAATGCCCTGCCTGCAACAGTAGTGGACTCGCCAACACTCAGGGCATTCAAATGGTCACTGGATAGACATATGGACAATAAGGGAATAGTGTAGATGGGCTTTAGAGTGATTTCACAGGTCGGCGCAACATCGAGGACCGAAGGGCCTGTACTGCGCTGTAATGTTCTATGTTCTATGTTCTAATACGTGCTGGCTGACTACCACATTGGGAGTCCCACACTCTCCCTCTTTACCGAGCCCCCATGTCATGCCCCGTTCTCTGGTGATGTGGCAGCCTGCCCCAAATGATGTCAAGCACCACCCCAAATAATGCCAAGCCCCACCCCCAAAATGCCAAGCCCCACCCCAATGTCAAGT
The DNA here is from genome assembly GCF_047496885.1 of Scyliorhinus torazame. Lineage (NCBI taxonomy): Eukaryota > Metazoa > Chordata > Chondrichthyes > Carcharhiniformes > Scyliorhinidae > Scyliorhinus > Scyliorhinus torazame. The sequence continues at coordinate 272,212,123 of NC_092709.1, forward strand.
CCTGCCCCCAATGATATCAATGCTCTCCTAAACCCCAACCATCCTTAGCTCATACAATGCAAGCAATAAAAACTCAAACTCACTGCTTAACTACTTTTTAACTCATGAGAAGGGACAGCACGGTAGCATTGTGGATAGCACAATTGCTTCACAGCTCCAGGGTCCCAGGTTCGATTCCGGCTTGGGTCACTGTCTGTGCGGAGACTGCACATCCTCCCCGTGTGTGCGTGGGTTTCCTCCGGGTGCTCCGGTTTCCTCCCACAGTCCAAAGTTGTGCAGGTTAGGTGGATTGGCCATGCTAAATTGCCCTTAGTGTCCAAAATTTCCCATAGTGTTGGGTGGGGTTGCTGGGTTATGGCATAGGGTGGAGGTGTTGACCTTGGGTATGTTGCTCTTTCCAAGGGCCGGTGCAGACTCGATGGGCCGAGTGGCCTCCTTCTACACTGTAAATTCTATGAAATTCTATGAAATCTATGAGAACAAATCTTTAATTGATGAATTGAAAAACACAAAAGCAAAAAGCCTACTTGTTGTCAGCATAACAGTAGAGATGGCCAATATTGTGATCTGTGTACCTTGAGTCGAGCAAACATGAACTGGTTGATGAGCAACGGGATGGAGAAATCAGCCGGAGATATGACTGTAGCACAGTGCAGGACAGAATTAGCCTGAAAAATTCTGGTGCAGGAGCAAATACTCCAATGAAGTGGAGTGTCCAGTCCAAGTTTACTGGCTTGAGAGTGATGGGGTTGGCAGTTACTCGTTAGTAACAACTTTTGGATGTGACCACCAGCCATTATATCAGGCCAGCACATCTTCTCGTGAAGAATAGCATTTAGATTGGCTTGCTTCATCAATTGTTTACAATCCAAGGCAATTTAGATTATTTTTCTTCTGCGCATTTCCTTCATAAAATCATCAAAATTATTGTCGGTAAAACCTTGTAAGTTTGCATTTTCTATCATCAGTATTGCTGAACTTGTCAAATCTTCCTGACTAGTCATATTTCGCAAATAATTTTTCATTCTTTTCAATACAGAGAAAGAATGTGCGCCAGGACCATTTGTGACAGGCAGTGTTAAAAACATTTTCAGAATGTTTTCCAAATTTGGAAAGATTGCCTGCAAACCATCACGTATAAGCCTATACAAATCAGCTGGTGATCTCGAAGCATGGAGCTCATCATTATCGATGAAATAAATGAATTGTTTCACTTCATCTTCAAAATTATTTATGTCTATGTCCTCCTGGTAGAATTCAATTAATCTCTTACTGCAGCAGATCTTAGCATTCTCATTCAACCTTTTGTTGAAAAACATGCAAAGTAATTCAACAGTTTTCTTCAGAGATTCATTTCTACTCTGCAATTGCACCATTATTGTGTCACAAATAACACTGACAGTCTCAACAATGATGTGGAGATGCCGGTGTTGGACTGGGGTGAACACAGTAAGAAGTCTTACAACACCAGGTTAAAGTCCAACAGGTTTGTTTCAAACCTGTTGGACTTTAACCTGGTGTTGTAAGACTTCTTACAGTCTCAACAATGAACTTCTTTTTCCCTTTTAAAGTGATTTAATTGTCTCTGGTTTCATCAAAAAATAACTTCATGTGTCTTGGATGTTTCTCATCATCAGAGGGACCTACATTCTTTTTAGTGCCTCTTCTTCCAGTGAGGTATAATAATTTTGAACTTCCATGACAAAACTTCTAACTGAGGCTAACCATGTTGAAGCATTCAACAAAGTTGTTTCAACATTTTGCAGAGATTTGCTGACGGCATTAATTCTTTGAAGTGGACTGTCCCACAAAACAGCAAAATTGCAATTTTGTTCTTTTCAAGCTTCAGCTTTCGCATGTGGTTTCTCTCATTTAGATGCGACTATGTCTGATAAGAAATCCTTTATATTGACAAAGTTCAGTCACAAAGCCAAAACAGCACCTACACGAGCAGACCACCTGGTGTGACAAATTCTATTGATCGTCAAATGTTTTCCATGTGCTTGCTGCAATCGTGATTGCAGCACATTCCACGGATATGTGGAAACCAAAAAAAAGTTTTGAACAAAGTCAAAAAAATGTACTGTTTCTTCACATGATTCAGCTGCAGCATTGTAGATTAAATTCAAGGAGTGACTGGATCATCGGATTAATTATGCACAGAGGCTTGCATTGTTCAGTCTTGCTTGTGGACCTAAATATTTTTCTGCCATATATGCGGCATTAATGAAGTACAGCCCACGACAAACTTCAATGTCCAAATCTAAATTTACAATGATTTCCAAAACCGTTGTCTCCAGGCACTCAGAGGTGTGGGTTGTAGCGGGACGAAACCGAGAAATCGCTCTTCAACTTCATCATCGCTGGTCACATATCTTAAAATTAATGTTAATTGGTCCACATGACTCACATCTGGTGTTGAATCAACTATTCTGAAATAGTATTTGGAATCTTTTACTTAATTAGTGTATTAGTTTCTGCCATTATTGTGATGAAGTCATCGTAGGTTCTGTGCATTAAAAGGTTGGTCTTCCCTGAGCCACAACATTGATAACTTTTCAAATATTCTTTGAGAAGCTAGTCAAATTCACTGAGATATTGAAGCAAGGCTAAAAATAATCTCTTTGAGTTGACACTGATGACTCAACATGTCCGCTTAAAGAGAGTCCCAAAGAAGACAGCAGCTTCACTATGGCAACAACACGAACAAAATTCTCCGGTATCGGCGCGATGTCTGCCGACCGGCGCCAAAAACGGGGCAAATCAGTCGGGCATCGCGCCGCCCAAAGGTGCGGAATCCTCCGCATCTTGGGGGGGCCCAGCCCCAACCTTCAGGGGCTAGGCCCGCGCCGGACTAATTTCCGTCCCGCCAGATGGCGGAAAAGGCCTTTGGTGCCCCGCCAGCTGGCGCGAAAATGACATCTCCGAGCGGCGCATGCGCGGGAGCGTTAGCGGCCGCTCACGGCATTCCCGCGCATGCGCAGTGGAGGGAGTCTCTTCCGCCTCCGCCATAGTGGAGACCGTGGCGAAGGCGGAAGGAAAAGAGTGCCCCCACGGCACAGGCCCGCGAGCGGATCGGTGGGCCCCGATCGTGGGCCAGGCCACCGTGGGGGCACCCCTCAGGGCCAGATCGCCCTGCGCCCCCCATCCAAGACCCCGGAGCCCGCCCGCGCCGCCTTTTCCCGCCGGTAAGAGAGGTGGTTTAATCCACGCCGGCGGGACAGGCATCCGAGCAGCGGGACTTCGGCCCATCCGGGGGGGCCCGCCAACCGGCGCGGCGCGATTCCCGAACCCGCCGAATCTCCAGTGCCGGAGAATTCAGCAACCGGAGGGGGCGGTATTCACGCCAGCCCCCGCCCATTCTCCGACCCGGCGGGGGGTCGGAGAATCTCGCCCCACGTCTCTGCACTTTCCTCCAATAAGAACACTCCTTTTCAAACTGAGTCATAATCGCAGAATCAATTCTTCCTGATAATTTTACATCTTTGAATGTATGCACACAAAGCCTTAATATGACTTTTGGAAGTTCCATGATCGGCAATATCTCTTCCAACATTTCTCCAGTTATAGTATCAATCGACAAATGAATGCTTTCCTTTCCGAGGTTCAGGGAATAATTTGTAGAATTACAAAAAACAAAAAAGATTCCAACCTTATTGGTGGCCATGCCTTCAGCTGCTTCAACCCTAATCTCTGGAATTTCCTCCCTAATCCTCTCGACCTCACTTTCTTCCTTGTGCACCCTGATGATTCCTTGAGTAATGAATTTGGGAACTCTTTGCTCCTGGTAAGGCTATCCATGGGAGGTGCAGTAAAAAGATTTCTCAAAGCAGAATAAGCAAAGGAAGACTGCATGTCCCCACCTTTGAAGGCGGAAGAAGGCTGGAGCGGCAAGCTGGGCCCCATCAACAAGATTGTGTGGACAATGACAGCGGCCCAAGGTGTCCATATGAAACAAAATCACATGCAGTCATCTACCAGGATCCATTTTCCAAAACCTGTGATGCTGGAGAATTGGCTGTGAACCTGGGAGGTCCCAGTCAAGAGTCTACAGTCAAGAATCCCAGTTGACAGATGCATGAAGGACATTGGAAACCTGTGTTGGTATTGAGGTGTCTTTGGACAGCTGTATCTGTGACTCCTCTTCAGAATAGCCTCTGCTCACCTCAAATGAGGAGGCTAGAAAAGGTGCCCCAAAGTATGCTGTCCCACTTCCATCTGGCTGGTGGACCTTTGCTCATATGAAGACTCCACCCCCACCACCCCAAACCCTCACCAGCATCCCCCCCCCCACCCCCCCAACCGACTGAAGAAATGCAACAAATGCAACATGTTCAAAGTGAGGGGCAAGAAATTAAGGAGGAGTGTGAGAAAAAACTTTGTACCCAGAGAGTGGTGATGGTCTGGAATGCACTGCCTGAGAGGGTAAGCCTTTAAAAAGTGCCTGCATGAGCACTTGGCACGTCATAACATTCAAGACTATGGGTCAAGTGCAGCACTAGGTAGGTAGGTCATGGATTTTTCTCATGTTGGTACAGACTCAAAGGACCAAAGGGCCTTTTTTGCACTGTATTTTCTGTGATTCTGTGAATCCCTTACTTCCTGTGGCTGAGAAAGTTCCTCCAAATACATAGTGTGACTTTAACCCTTCCAGAGGAACCACTGACATAGGTCATTGTTGCCAGACAAATGCAGAGAAAATGTTGAAAACAACACCAGGAATTGTTCATTGCTGTCATTAACCTGATCAAAACATTTGACTCAGTAAATTGCTTGGCTCGATTGATAGTGCTCCAAAGATTTGGAAGTTCAGAAAGATTTATCACAATCCAGCAATTACTTCACGATGATATGATTGCAGCTGTCTTGAGTCAGAGATTTGAAACAGATGCCTTCAAAATCCTGACTGGGATTAAGGAAGTCTGTGTCATAGCTCTGATACTATTTACAGTCTGTGTGGCAATGGCTATTCACCTCATCAAAGATCAACTGCTCTCCGGTGTCAGTATTAAATACCTTCTGTATGGAAAACTCTTTAACTTCAGTCGTCTCTGTGCCGAACCTAAACTGGCCACCATAGATAGACATGATCTACAGTTTGTGGATGATGCAGTGTTGTTGCCCATTCTGTACCAGATTTGCAAGCCACTTTCAGTCTCTTCAATTCTACATACAAGAAACTTGGCCTCAGTTTTAATGTTGCCAAAACAAAGCTCATATCAAACCACAATTGGTCAGTCAAATATTCTACCTCGCATGCATGTTGAAGGAAAGACTCTGGAATATGTTGAGCTCTTCCAATACCCTGGCAGCCACCTCTCTCAAAAGGCAACCATTGACGAGGAGATCCAAAAGCAGACCAGCTGCATCAGCTCAGCCTTCTACAAACTAAGACAGTAAATGTATGACAACAAAGACCACTGCAAACCAATAAAAATACTAGTTTCCGTCACCGCACACTTGCGTGCAGTGAGACGTGGACTCTGCCACACCCTTTAGACTCAATGGGAAGACTTTTGACTAAGTGTTTCACTAAATTGCATTCAACCCCACAAACATTCAGGCAAAACGCCTGCTAATCAATTTCAGTGGACTGGGCAAACAATGTCTCCTCTGCCGTGGTCCTGTTTTCTCAAATGGTAAATGGCCAACGTTCCAATGGAGAAAAATAAAACACCTCAGACACAGTCTGATGCTCTCCTTGAAGCATGGCCTTTCTATTAATTATATGTTGCATTTCTTGTACAAATTTATTACTGGGTAAGTTAATCAATCCTCACTCTCAGAGACTTCTGCTCATAGATGACAGGTTTATAATTAGTAATGGTTTGAAGGGTTACGGAGAACAGGCAGGACGGTGGAGTTGAGGGTGGCACAGTGGTTAGCACAGTTGCTTCACAGCACCAGGGTCCCAGGTTCGATTCCCAGCTTGGGTCATTAATTTGAGAATTTGCCCACAGCTTGCATGGATTTTTATGAGCAAATGTTTGGTTTATAAGCAGAGGAGTCCACAACATTAGAAAACAGTAAACCTGCCAAGCAGAGAAGATGAATATATCAGCATGAAATCTATCTCAGCCTTCATTGCTGTTGAATGTTATCATTGGCAATAAATACTTTCTTCAATAATTCCCAGACTCCATAGGCACCCTGGTTCCGCTCCAGTTTTCCCACCTTTCCCAGCTCTACTCCCCCTCACCTCTGTTCTCCTGGATCCTTAATCCCACCAATTTCAGAACCGGCATTTGTTCAGAGGTGAAATGAATTTTTTTGCATTTTCCCAACCATGAAATGCTCTCTCTGCCATTAATGGGACTTTAGGAGAGGTGGATGAGCCAAGAGAGCAGAAAGAGGTAGTGAAAAGAAGAGCTGGGGTCTGGGGGAGGAAGCAGAACTGGGGAATTAAGGGGACTGGAGATGGGGGTGAAAAGGAGCTGCATAAATTGGCGACTGGGGTACAAACCATAAAACCATAAGACATAGGAGCAGAATTAGGCCGCTCGGCCCATAGAGTCTGCCCTGCCATGGCTGATATTTTCTCATCCCCACTATCCAGCCTTCTCCCCATTACCCTGATCCCCTTATTAATCAAGGCACTACCTATCGCTGTCTTAAAGACACTCAGTGATTTGGCCTCCACAGCCTTCTGCGGCAAAGAGTTCCACAGATTAATCACCCTCTGGCTGAAGAAAGTCCTCCTCATCTTTGTTTTAAAGGATTGCCCCTTTAGTCTGAGATGGTGCCCTCTGGTTCTAGTTATCTTACTGTCATGAGAATGTCGCTAAAAGAAATGTTTGGCTGCTCATGTTACTGCAGTGATGTCAGAGTGTGGATGGAGCTGAGCTCTGGCTCTGCTTTTTAGTTTCACTTTGAGAAAAGCTTGGGTGTGTCTGCGTTTTTTTGGTTTCGTTTTCAGTGTTGGATCTGAAGCCAGCAAAGCAGGCGTACTGTTGATCTCTCTGCCATGAAAAGACTATCTCTTGATCATTTGGTGAATTCAGAATTCTAAATGTTTTCAGTAGTGAATGTAAACCTGATGTGCTTCTGTTATAAGGTGCTTCTTTTGATTTCTGGATGTTGTTTGGGAAGTTATTAAGGATTACTTAGTGTTGTATTCTTTGGGGGTTGTATTTGAATTAATGGTTGCTAAGATGTTCACTGTATGTTTTAAAAAGGTTAACTTGAGTTCAGAGAATAAACATTGTTTTGCTTTATAAAATACTTTTCCATTTCTGCTGTGCCACACCTGTAGAGTGGGTGTGTGCTCCCCATACCACAATCTATTAAAAGTTGTGGGTTAGGTGAACTCCATGATACACTTTGGGGTTCTATAAACCCTGGCCCATAACACTACAAGTGGAAACATCCTCTCCACATCCACTCTATCCAGGCCTCGCAGTATCCCGTAAGTTTCAATAAGATCCCCCCTCATCCTTCTAAACTCCAGCGAGTACATACCCAGAGTCCTCAACCGTTCCTTGTACGACAAGTTCTTCATTCCAGGGATCATTCTTGTGAACCTTCTCTGGACGCTTTCCAAGGCCAGTACATCCTTCCTTAGATACGGGGCCCAAAACTGCTCACAATACTCCAAATGGGATTTGACCAGAACTTGATACAGCCTCAGAAGTACCTCCCTGGTCTTGTATTCTAGCCCTCTCGACATGAATGCTCACATTGCATTTGCCTTCTGAACTGCCGACTGAACCTGCACATTAATCTTAAGATCATCGTGAACAAGGACTCCCAAGTCCTTTTGTGCTTCTGATTTCCTAAGCATTTCCCCATTTAGAAAATAGTCGATGCCTAAATTCCTCCTTCTAAATTGCATAACCTCACACTTTTCCACATTGTATTTCATTTGCCATTACAATGCCCACTCTTCTAGCTTGTCCAAATCCTTCTGCAGCCCCCTTGCTTCCTCAATACTACCTGTCCCTCTACAGATCTTTGTATCATCTGCAAACTTAGCAACAGTGCCTTCAGTATCTTTTTCCAGATCATTAATGTATGTTGTGAAAGTTGTGGTCCCAGCACCGACCCCTGAGGCACACCACTAGTCACCGGCTGCCATCCTGAAAAATACCCCTTTATCCCCACTCTCTGCCTTCTGCCAGTCAGCCAATTCTCTATCCATGCCATATCTTATCCTTAACACCATGGGCTTTTAACTTATTTAACAGTCTCCTATGTGGCATCTTGTCAAAGGCCTTCTGGAAATCTAAATAAATCACGTCCACTGGTTCTCCTTTGTCTAACTTCCTTGTTACCTCCTCAAAGAACTCTAACAGATTTGTCAGACACGACCTCCCTTTGACAAAGCCGTGCTGATTCAATCCTATTTTACAATGCACTTCCAAGTACTTTGTGATCTCATCTTTAATAACAGACTCTAAAATCTTACCAATGACCGAAGTCAGGCTAACTGGTCTATAATTTCCCGTCTTCTGCCTCCATCCCTTCTTAAACAATGGTGTTACATCAGCCACTTTCCAGTCCTCTGGGACCCTTCTTGCCTCCTGTGATTCCTGAACGATCATCACCAATGCCTCCACAATTTCCTCAGCTATCTCTTTTAGGACCCTGGGGTGTAGTCCATCCGGTCCAGGTGACTTATCCACCTTCAGACCTTTCAGTTTCCCCAGAACCTTCTCCTTAGTAATGGTCACTGCACTCACTACTGCCCTCTGGTCCTCCTGGAGCTCTGGCATTCCACTGGTGTCTTCCACCGTGAAGACTGATGCAAAGTAACGATTCAGTTTGTCTGCCATTTCTTTGTTTCCTATTATTACTTCTCCAGCCACATTTTCCAGTGGTCCAATGTCTATTTTTGCCTCTCTCTTACCTTTTATATATTGAAAAAAAATCTTCCTATCTTCCTTTATCTTACTGGCTAGCTTGCAATCATACTTCATCTTCTCCCCCTTATAGCTTTTTTAGTTGTCCTCTGCTCGCTTTTAAAGGCTTCCCAATCCTCTTGCTTCCCACTAATCCTCGCATTTTGTATGCTTTTTCTTTAGCTTTTATGCTGTCCTTGACATCCCTCGTCAGCCATGGATGCCTTATCCTCCCCTTATCATGTTTCCTCCTCCTTCGGATGAATTTCTGTTGTGCCTCCCTAATAACCCCAAAAAACTCATTGCTGTTCCCCTGTCTTCCCTGCTCGGCTCCTTTCCCAATCAACTCGGGCCAGCTGCTCCCTCATGTCTTTGTAGTTACCCTTATTTAATTGTACTTTCGTTACATCTGATTCCAGCTTCTCCCTCTCAATCTGCAGGGTAAAATCTATCATATTGTGGTCACTGCTCCTTAAGGGTTCCTTTACCTGTTCCCTAATCAAGTCTGCCTCATTACACATCACCAAATCCAGAATTGCCTGTTCCCTGGTGGGCTCTGTCACACGCTGCTCCGAAAAACCATCTCTTAGACATTCCACAAATTCCTTTTCTTGGGATCCACTGGATTTTCCCAGTCCACCTGCATATTGATGTCCCCCATGATTATTGCACAGAAGGAGCGAGAGTGTGGGGTAGGAGTTGGGGGAGGGGATAGAGAAATCAGAAGAGACCGATCTGTGGGTGGGGTGGGTGGGGGAAAACAAACATAGAACCATAGAAAAGTTACAGCACATAAGAAGACCACTCAGCCCATTGTGTCCATGCCTGCCCAAGGACACTCTGATGCCCTTTCTCATCCCATCTTCCTACACCCGGCCCAGAGCCCTGCATTTCACAGCACTTAAGGTGCATATCCAGGTACTTTTTAACAGAGTTTAGAGTCTCTGCGTCCATCACCAACTCAGGCAGCGAATTCCAGGCACCCACTACCCTCTGTGTAATAAAAGGTCTTCCTCATGTTCCCTCTAAACCTTCTGCCACTTATCTTGAATTTATGTCCCCTGGTTCTAGAATTCTCCACCAAGGGAAACAATTTTATTCTGTCCACTCTATCTTTTCTCCTCATAATTTTGTCCACCTCAATTAAGTCATCCCTAAGCCTTCTTTCTCCAAGGAAAATAGCCCCAACCCACCCAATCTCTCCTCGTAACTACATTTTTCTAGCCCTGGCAACATTCATCTAACCTCCTCTGCACTCTGTCCAGAGCAATTACATCCTTTCTGTAATGTTGTGACCAGAACTACAACCAATATTCTAGTGTAGACTCATCTGTGTTTATATAATTCCAACATTATATCCTTATTTTCATATTCTATTCCGCTGCCAATGAAGGACAACATTCAATAGGCCTTCTTTACAACCTTGTCTATTTAAACTGGTCCCTTTAGGGACCTGTGTACCTGTACAGCAAGATATCTCACTTCATCTACCCCTCTTAGTATATTACCATTTATTGTGTACTCCTTATAACTGTTTGACTTCCCTAAATGCGTCATCTCATACTTCTTGGTGTTAAAATCCATCTGCCACTTTACTGCTCACTCCACCAACCCATCTATATCATTCTGGATATTGCAGCTATCCTCTTGACTGTCCACCACTCAGCCAATCTTTTGTATAGTCTGCAAATTTCCCAATCCTACCCCCCATGTTCACATCAAAATTGTTAATATAACACAAACAGTAAGGTTCCCAACACTGAGTGCTGTGAAACACAACTTTTAACAAATTTCCATTCACGGGCATCCATCTACCGTTTCCCTTTTTTCCTGTTACTAAGCCAACTTTTTATCCAGTTTGCCACTATATCCTGCATTCCATGGACTTTTTGTTTTTTGACCAATCTGCCATGTCTGACCTTATCTGGCCTTGCTAAATCCATGTACACAACATCCACTGCACTACCTTCATCAACCCTTCTTGTCACTTTGTAATAGAATTCAAATAAATTTGTGAGTTAAGACCTTCCTTAAATAAATTCATGCTGACCATCCCTGACTTGCACATGCCTTTCTATGTGACAGTTAATCCTGTCTCTCAGGATTAATTCTACTAATTTGCACACCATCCACATCAGACTAATTGATCTATAATTGTTTGCATTTCCTTCAATACCTTTTTAAGCAATGGAACTACATTTGCATTTCTCCAGTCTTCTGGTACCTGCCCTATATCTAGTGTGGATTGGAAAAGCATTCACAGAGCATCTGCTACCTCCTCCCTGACCTTTTTCAGTAGTCTTGGAAACAGTCCAACTGGCCCTGGCGAGTTACCAATTTATCAAGGATTCCAATCCTTCGAGTACTTCTCTCTCTTTATGATTATCCTGTCCAATGTCTCACAGTATTCCTCCTGGAGTACCACATCTGCATCATCCCATTCATTTGTGTTGTAACCTACACGAGACATATTGAGCCGGGCCGAATCGGCTCCTTGGGAGTCTCGTGGAGTACGAACTTCCCCGCTGAAGAACGGAGCCCCCTCATCAGCGGGAAAAGAAACCAGAACATAAAAACTCAGCACTAGTGTGGTCCAGGCACGGGTAGTCCCTTCTGGGACCTATGCATGTAATATTTTCGTACTTCTGCAAATAAACCCTTTTAGTTCCCTATGCACCCTGTGTGATTGCTTCTGCAAACTCAACACTGGTGACGAAGGTGGGATTAAGTGGAGCTATAGCCGGTGTCATTTTTGCTGTACCCAGCCACCTTTCCATAGATCTCTGGAGGTCAGTGTACCTGCTGTAGTATATGAGGTTGCCTTTTGGTATATCGTTGGCCTGCGCCATTTTCCAGCACGTGATGGAGAATATTCTATGGGGGTTACCACGCATGGCGGTCTATCTGGATGACATTTTGGTCACAGGAATGTCTGAACAGGACCACCTGCATAACCTGGACAAGGTGCTCCGTTGCTTTGTGGTTCACCTCCGCAGAAAGAAGTGTGTCTTTCACGCTGAGAAAAGACCTATCTGGGTTATTGTGTGGACCGCGAGGGCCTCCATCCAGTTGAAGACAAAGTGCTGGCCATCCGACATGCCCTATGCCTTATTTCCTTTTTTACTTCTTCTTGCACTTCCTATACATGTTTAGTGCTATCTGCAGTGCTTAGTTCTTTGGGCCTATCGTACACTTCCTTTTTCTGTTTGATCTTCCCCTGTGTTCCTCTCGACAACGAGAGGATTGGGCAACTAGGCAAGTCAGAGGTCAGGGAAAGGAGTTGGGGAAGAGGAACCTGGACAGTACCTGGGTGGCATGATACCCATGGGACTAATTCTATTAGACTTTCAAAACTGGTATAAAAGTGATACAAATATTTTGAAGTTTACAATCATTTTAAAATCGTTACTTATTTTTGTTAAATCACCTGTCATTAAGCTAAAGACTGGCCTCAAAGTGCGTGCTTTAACGTCTAATATTACTTGGGGGCATTGGCAATGCACCACGCTTGAAGCCCTCGCACTTTGCCCCAATGCTAGGTTGCGGTGCATCACAAGAAGTGAAAGCTCCTGCTGCACCTATGGACAAAGTGAGTTCTGATTTTTTTATACAGTCAGCAGTGAACACTGATGCTTCGCCATGACATGAATATTCAGGCCATTATACATTGATCTCTGAGCAGTGAAATATATTGTGTGAGATATATCTCAAAGGGTCAGCATGTGTATGAAAAGGACTTGCTTTGCGCTTAGATTATACTGATTATCAATGGGAGGAATTTCACTTCATAGATTCATAGAATTTACAGTGCAGAAGGAGGCCATTCGGCCCATCGAGTCTGCACCGGCTCTTGGAAAGAGCACCCTACCCAAGGTCAACACCTCCATCCTATCCCCATAACCCAGTAACTCCACCCAACACTAAGGGCAATTTTGGACATTAAGGGCAATTTATCATGGCCAATCCACCTAACCTGGGGCGTCATTCTCCGACCCCCCGCCGGGTTGGAGAATGGCCGTTGGCCGCCGTGAATCCCGCCCCCGCCCCCGCCGAAGTCTCCGGTACCGGAGATTGGGCGGGGTTGGGAATCGGGCCGCGCCGGTTGGCGGGACCCCCCGCTGGATTCTCCGGCCCGGATGGGCCGAAGTCCCGCCCAGGAATTGCCTGTCCCGCCGACGTAAATCAAACCTGGTATTTACCGGCGGGACCAGGCGGCGTGGGCGGGCTCCGGGGTCCTGGGGGGGGGGGGCGCGGGGCGATCTGACCCCGGGGGGTGCCCCCACGGTGGCCTGGCCCGCGATCGGGGCCCACCGATCCGCGGGCGGGCCTGTGCCGTGGGGGCACTCTTTCCCTTCCGCCTCCGCTACGGCCTCCACCATGGCGGAGGCAGAAGAGACTCTCCTCACTGCGCGTGCGCGGGAAACTGACAGCGGCCGCTGACGCTCCCGCGCATGCGCCGCATTTCCGCGCCAGCTGGCGGGGCAACAAACGCCATTTCCGCCAGCTGGCGGGGCGGAAATCCCTCCGGCGTCGGCCAAGCCCCTCAATGTTGGGGCTAGGCCGCCAAAGATGCGGAGCATTCCGCACCTTTGGGCCGGCGCGATGCCCGTCTGATTGGCGCCGTCTTTGGCGCCAGTCGGCGGACATCCCGCTGTTGGGGGAGAATTTCGCCCCTGCACATCTTTGGACTGTGGGAGGAAACCGGAGCACCCGGAGGAAACCCACGCACACACAGGGAGGATATGCAGACTCCACACAGACAGTGACCCAAGCCGGAATCGAACCTGGGACCCTGGAGCTGTGAAGCAATTGTGCTATCCATAATGCTACCGCGATGCTACTTGTTTCATGCTCTGAGAGGAAGGAAAGCCATATTGGAAAATCGTTGATTGGAGATGGGCTAAAACTGCGTTGTTATACTTGTGAATCATATTAGCCAATATTATTACAGAAAATATTAGTGAGTATTCTCTCTATATGTTGCGAGATAGCAACAGCAAAGGAGATCCACTGGTTGCTGCCATAAGAATAAAACAGGAAATCATAAACAAAACCGAAATGCTACAGATGCTGGAAATCTGAAATAAACACAGAGGCTGGATTCTCTGATCCTGAGGCTAAGTGTTGACGCCGTCGTAAACGCCGTCGCGTTTCTCGACTGCGTCAACACGGCCTCAGGAGCAGCAATTCTGACTCCTATAGGGGGCCAGCACAGCACTGGAGCGACCCACGCCGCTCCAGCTGCCAATCCCCGATGGCAGATGGGCGTCGCTGCATGCGTAGTGGCTCCCTTCTCCGCGTCTGCCCCGACGCAACATGGCGTAGGGCTACAGGGGCCGCTCGGAACAAAAGAGGCCCACAGCCCGAGAGGCCGTCCCGCCAATCGATAGGCCCCGATTGCGGGCCAGGCCACAGCGGAGCTCCCCCTCCGGGGTCGGACCCCCCTCCTCCCCCACCAGGCCGCCCCCAGATGCATCCAGGCCGAGATCCCGCCAGGGAAGAGCAGGTGTGGATGGCGCCGGCGGGACTCGGCTTTTTTAGCGTGGCCTCTCGGCCCATCCCGGGCCGAGAATCACCGGGGGGGGGGCCCCGTAGAGCAACCCCCAACCGCGCCGCGCCTGCCATGCCGGCGCCAATGGCACCGATTCTCCGCTCTCTGGAGAATCGGCGGACCGTGTTGGAGCGGTGTGACGCAATTCGCGCCACTCCCGGCGATTCTCCGGCCCGTCCCTGGGGTGAGAGAATCCCACCCAGGGACTGCTGGAAATCAGCAGGTATTTGTAATTTCTGCTTTTGCAGTTGCTAGTTGAACCTATTTCTCAAGCAGCACTGCTTCAAGAAGGTGTTTTTTTCAACCTGCTCTGCAATTCTTGCTGTCTATGACTGCTTGGTTCATTGTCAATCCTATCCTTTGGGAATAAAGGAAATAATAGGAAAGAAGCTTTTTCGTAATTCATGTTTCAGTGGGTGGACAATGTAATTCAGTTTGTAGACAGTCAATCATGCACTAAACTCTAAAGCAGCAAGTCAAAATCTGGGATAATGAGAGTGAATCTTCAAAATTAGATGATTTTGACTATCAAAGAGGTTATGCATATAAGAATAGAGTATTGAGTCACATATGAAATGTGCACATGACAGTGAAACACAGATACCAATTGAAAACTGTATTCAGTATCTTTCTTGTAACTGAATTAGTTCAGATTGTATTGTCTATGCAGGAACAGATGTGTATGGATTTAATTGACATTCTTCCACTGGTCTTATCACTACATGCAGAACAATTGGTACCACTTATTTTCATTTTGCCTTCCTGCCCAGTTACATTGCTGATTTTTTGTCCCAAGTACTATGTCTGGTGCACATAGGGTTTATTCAGACATTTTTGTTGAAGAATTTTGAGAGCTACCTTTAATCCAGCAAATGACATTCTTCATCGGCATATTGATCTCCAATCTAAACACACATGTGAGATTATTGTCTTTTTTTCACCATTTTCACATCCCTTACTTCTGACAATTTCCATTCAAAGTTCCTGGGATCTGAGAGGCAAGTCAGATTCCCTCGTCATTTGCTTAGTTGGTTTCAGGTGCCTATCAAGAGAGAATACCATCTGCTCCTGGATCAAGTTGATGTTTAATGCTGCACGAATTGACATATCTGCTCTCAGCCCACATTCTGTCAAGGGTACAGCTGTCACTAATCTGCAAAATAGGCATAGGTCTTTAACCCAGCTTCTTTGCTGCCAGGTGGTTGGAGACTCCTGTGTACCACAGGTTTAATATCATTCATCCATCAAGAACACGGACAAAAGTTTTCCAAACTGACTATTACATACAATTTTGGGTAGTCATTTTGACACTGGTCAGATTCCAATCATTTTTTGAATATGTGCATCAATTTCCCAGAGGAGGTAAGATTGTAAAATCATATTTTACTTTGAACACTGTTATGTTCGTCCCTCCACAGTCAATGTTGGCAGTATTGTAAAATTAGGTATCATGAAATATTCTATTTTCTACCCCTACACGAGGGTATTGGATAGAGAAAGAAAAAGAAAAAATGCAAGAAACACGCAATAACAGTATAAGAATTTGAATTAGCTTCAACAAGCTGTTTCTGCTTTCACTGATAAACTTAGCCACTTTCTCTTCATTTTTCTCCATCCTTGTACGCGCAGACCTGCATCTAATTGTCTCATGGAGCCACACATGTTGGGATAATTTTGATTTTGAGTGCATAGTGGGAAATAATGAATTTGCAGCCCATTTTCATATCTCCTAGTTGTACTGAACCAACGAGTTATTCCAGTCACCTGGTGTACCTATCGCACACAATCCAACTAACACCAATTGTCTGCTTTACAAAATGAAGAAGCCAGCACAATAAATCCAGCAGAAAGCATTGACCATCTTTTCCAAAAAAACATTCCTGTGCTTCTGAGATCATTAATGAAATACAGCGAACAGGTTGCTAAATAATTCATTTTTAGATGAAGTAAGTTGTCAAGGAAGTAAATAAGCCATTAAGCCAGGTTCCCCTGAAGACGAGAGTCAGATTAAGAAGCCAACTAAAGTTTCATTACTGGTGACACTGCAATGTCTGAGAATTATATACTGCTTGCTCCTGAACTTTCAATAGAATTCCTACAGTGCAGAAGGAGGCCATTCAGCCTATCAAATCTACACCGGCCCTATAAAAGAGCACCTTACATAGGCCCACTCACCCACCCTATCCTCGTAACTCCATAACCCCACCTAACCTGCACATCCCTGGACACTAAGTGAAAATTTAGCTTAGCCAATCCAAACCTGCACTTCTTTCGACTGTGGGAGAAAACCCGAACACAGAAAGGAAACCGGTTGTTATGACGCCCTGGGCTAGTGCACAGTCATTTCCAGCCCCACTTGACATGGAGTTGCAACACAATCAAAATTAATAAATCAGTCTTAGAAAAACACCCAACATCTTTGGCACTTGGCTACCCACTAATTATAGTCACCAGGGGCGAAATTCTCCGGAACGGCGCGATGTCCGCCGACTGGCGCCCAAAACGGCGCAAATCAGTCGGGCATCGTGCCGCCCCAAAGGTGCGGAATGCTCCGCATCTTTGGGGGCCGAGCCCCAACCTTAAGGGGCTAGGTCGGCGCCGGATGAATTTCCACCCCGCCAGCTGGCGGAAAAGGCCTATGGTGCCCCGCCAGCTGGCGCGGAAATGACATCTCCGGGCGGCGCATGCGCGGGAGCATCAGCGGCCGCTGACAGCTTCCCACGCATGAGCAGTGGAGAGAGTCTCTTCTGCCTCCGCCATGGTGGAGACAGTGGCGGAGGCGGAAGGGAAAGAGTGCTCCCACGGCACAGACCTGCCCGCGGATCGGTGGGCCCCAATCGCGGGCCAGGCCACCTTGGGGGCACCCCCCGGGGCCAGATCGCCCCGCGCCCCCCCCAGGACCACGGAGCCCACCCACGCCGCCTTGTCCCGCCGGTAAGGTAGGTGGTTTAATCTACGCCGGCGGGACAGGCATTTTAGCGGCGGGACTTCGGCCCATCCTGGCCGGAGAATCGCGTGGGGGGGCCCGCCGACCGGCGCGGCGCGATTCCCACCCCCGACGAATCTCCAGTGCCGGAAACTTCGGCAACTGGCGGGGGCGGGTTTCCCGCCAGCCCCCGGCGATTATCCGACCCGGCGGGGGGTCGGAGAATCTCGTCCCAGGTTTGCAAATTTAAACACAATTAATTTTATTAATAACAATAACTATGATTAAATTTTCAGTTAAATAAAACAGGTTAACTATTACCTAATTCCTAAACCCTCCATTTAAACTTGCCCCATCCTCTACAAACACACAAGACAGACAAACACAGAAGGAAAAAGAGGGGTGTGAAATAATGATAACGGTGAAAAGGATAAGACTCGTTGGGCGGAATTCTCCGATGCCCAAGCCAGGTTGGAGAATCGGCGCCATTGGGGCCAGCGTGCGTGGCGCGGCACCGGTCGGGGTATGCGACGACACACCGGCCAGGGCCGGCGCGGGCCGGCACGCTGATTCTCCGGCCCGGATGAGCCGAGTGGCTGTCATCTAACAGCCGTGTCCTGCCGGCATCGTTCTAATATCCTCTGAGCCGGCGGGACTTCGGTGTTGAAGGGGCTGGGGAAGGCCTGTAGGGGGGGAGGTGGGGTTCGACCCCGGGGGAGGCCTCCATAGTGGCCTGGCCCGCGATCGGGGCCCACCGATCGGCAGGTGGGCCTCTCTGCTCCCCAGCCTCCTTTCCTCCGCGCCGGCTCCTGTCGCCCTGCGTCGGTGCAGGCGCGGGAAGAAGGCCACTGCGCATGCGCTAGTTGGCGCCGGCCCAACTGCGCATGCGAGGACCCCACGGCGCCGGGTTGAGGCCGGGATCGGCAGCTGGAGCGGCGTGGGCCGCTCCAGTGCCGTGTTAGCACTCTGTAGGCCGCAGAATGGGGTTCCGGAACGGGCGCCGACGCCGGAGTAAAACACTCCCGTTTTTACGCCGGTGTTGGCACTTAGCCGCCCGATGGGAGAATCCCGCCCCATGTTTCAGCACTGTTGCTTCACAGCTCCAGGGTCCCATGTTCGATTCCCGGCATGGGTCACTGTCTGTGTGGAGTCTGCACGTTCTCCCGTGTCTCCCTGTGTTTCCTCCGTGTTCTCCGGTTTCCTCCCACAAGTCCCAAAAGATGTGCTGTTAGGTAATTTGGACATTCTGAAATCTCCCTCTGTGTACCCGAACAGGCGCCAGAGTGTGGCGACTAGGGGCTTTTCACAGTAACTTCATTGCAGTGTAAATGCAAGCCTACTTGTGGCAATAAAGATTATAATAATTATTATTCTAACACACCGTCCTTCAATTTAGGCTTTCAGTGTGAGGTTTCTGCCTTCAGTCTGTAATGATTTTCACTGCAGACTCATTCAAGTCTCTACAGTTTCAGAAATACATGAGACATGCAGTTTCTGGAGAAATCAAGAGAGAGAGAGAGAGAGGGCAGGTCCTTTCCTCTGAGCATCCAGGAACCAACTGTCCTTTCCTGGTTCTCTGAGAATCATTCTCCTGGGAGAGGATCTAATCATTGCCGGTTACTCGGCAGAACATAGCCTTTTGGGCAATTCATTGGCCACCAGCTAATCAATTGAACCGAGACCCACCGATCACTCAGGTGCCAAAAAGTCTGAGTTCTGCTTTCCGAAGGCGAGCAAACTGTTTCCTTTTGAGTTCTTCACTTCCCCTGCTTGACTTAAAGATATTTGGCCATAAAGCATCCATGGATCAAAATTATAATCGCAAAAATAGAATCATAGAATCCCTACAGGGCAGAGGAGGCCATTCAGCCCATCAAGTCTGCACTAGCCCGTGGACAGAGCACCCTACTTAAGATTAAGCCTCCACCCTATTCCCGTAACCCCACCTAACGTTTTGGATACTAAAGGGTAATTTAGCATGACCAATCCACCTAACTTGCACTTCTTTGGACTGTGGGAGGAAACCAAAGCTCCTGGAGGAAACACATGCAGACACAGGGAAATGTGCAACCTCCACACGGACAGTCACCGAAGGCTAAAATTGCACCCAAGGCCAGAATTGAACCCAAGTGTTTGACGCTGTGAGCACTGTACTGCCTTTCCGCCAGAATCACTCAGTTCCTGACTTAATTGCAGCCTTGGTACAATCATGGACAAAAGAGCTCAACTCCAGATGCGAGAGTGACTGCCGTTGATATTTCTATTTGACTCTATTTGATTGAACGTGGCTTCCAGGTGCCCTAGCAAAACTGGAATCAATTGGAATCAAGGGGAAAACTCGCAACTGGTTGAAGTCATACCTGACACAAAGGAAGATGGTTGTGATGGTTGGACATCAATCATCTCAGTCCCAGGACATCACTGCATGAGGTCCTCAGGGTAGTGCCTTTGACCCAACCATCTTCAGCTGTTTCATCAATGACCTTCCTTCCATCATAAAGTCAAAAGTAAGGATTTGCACTGAGGGCTTTTCACAGTAACTTCATTGAAGTCTACTTGTGACAATAAGCAATTATTATTATTATGATTGCACAATGTTTAGCACCACTCGCGACTCTTCAAATACTGAAATAGTCCCTGCCCATACACAGCAAAATCTGGACAACATTCAGGCTTGCGTTGATAAGTGGCAAGTAACATTCATGGCACATAAGTGCCAGGCAATAGCCATCTTCAACAAAGGGCAACCCAACCATCTCCCCCTTGACATTCCACCACATTACCATCACTGAATCCCTCACTATCAACATCCTTGGGGTTACCATTGAGCAGAAATTGAACTGGACCAGCCAGTGGCCAAAAGAGCAGGTCAGAGGTTGGGAATTCTGCAAAGAATAACTCACCACCTTGTGATGATATGCATAAGCAATCATGTAAATATTAATAGATACAACCTCCAACCAGCAGGTGGCAGTAAAGAACAACCACATGACACTGTTACCTAGGGGAGTCTGGAGATAGTTATTGCAGTGGATAGTCACATTTGTAGTAGCTCTTAGATAATTTAATAATAGTAATATAATAGTTAATAGATTTTGATAGTTTTCTTATTGTTATCTGACCCACGTTATTGTTGAACAATAAAGATTCAACTAGTTACAAGCTAGGCGTTCTCTCGTGCACTAGTCCCATTTGGCCAAGCACCAGAACCTAACATTCCTGATTCCACAAAGCCTGTCCACCATCTACAAGGCACATGTCAGAGATGTGATGGAATTCTGACCACTTGCCTGGATGAGTACAGCTCCAACAATATGCAAGAAGCTCACCCACCCAGGATAAGGCAGCCTGCTTGATTGGTACCCATCTGCCACCTCAAACATACATTCCCTCTACCTCTGACACACTGGAGTAACAAGATGCATTTCAGCAACCCAGTAAGGCACCTTTGAAACCCATGACATCTAACACCGAGAAGTACAAGGGAAGCAGATACATGGGAACACCACTACCTGCAAGCTCCCCTCCAAGTCACTCACCATCCTGACTTGGAAATATATCGTTGTTCCTTCAATGTCACTGGGTCAAGATCCTGGAACTCACTCCCTAACAGCACTGTCGATGTACTTACACCTGATGGATTTCGGCAGTTTAAGAAGACAGATCACTTTTTCAAGGTCAGTTTTGGACAGACAATAAATGCTGGCCAGGCCAATGAGGCCAACATCCTGTGAAAGAATATTTTTTAAATGTTTAGTTCTGTAACAAACCAAAGTAGAGGGATCCAGATGTCCTCGTGCATGAATCACAAATGCTAGTATGCAGGTACAAGCAACTAATTAGGAACGCTGATAGAACGTTAACATTTATTATGAGGTGAATTGAACACAAAAGTAGGGAGGTTATGCTTTAGTTGTACAGGGCACAAGTACGAATATATCTGGAGTACTGCGACCATAAGATTATAAGACATAGGAGCAGAAGTGGGCTATTCAGTCCATCGAGTCTGCTCTGCCATTCAATTAGGTTATGACCTATCTCATTATCCTCAACTCCACTTTCCTGCATTATCCGCCTAACACTTGATTACCTTACTGATTAAAAATCTCAACCAATGCTTTCCACCCAGCCTCAACAGACCTCTGTGGCAAAGAATTTCACAGATTCAGTACTCTCTTGGAGAAGAAATTCCTCATCTCGGTCTTAAATGACCTCTTATTCTGAGATTATGGCCTCAGGTCCTCAACTCTCCCAAAAGGAGAAACAACCTCTTAGCATCTACCATGTCAAGCCCCTAGAAATCTTGTATTATTCTAAACTCCAATGAGTACAGACCCAACCTACTCAAACTTTCCTCATAAGAAAATCCATCCATACCCAGGATCAACCTCGTGAACCTTCTCTGGACTGCCTCCAATGTCAATATGTGTTTCCTTAGATAAGGGGATGAAAATTATCTACAGTATTCCAGATGTGGTCTAAGTAGTGTCTTGTATAGTTTTAGCAAGATCTCATAATTTTCATACTTCATTCCCTTGGAAATAATGTCCAACATTCTGTTTGCCTTCCCGATTACCTACTGAACTTTCATGCTAGTTTTTTTGTGATTTATACACAAGAACCCCAAATATTTCTGTGTTGCAACATTCTGCAGTCTTTCTCCATTTAAATAATGTTCAGCTCCTTTGTTCTTCCTCCCAAAGTGCACAACTTCACATTTTCCTATATTATATTCCATCTGCCATGTTTTTGCCCATTCATTTAATTAGCCTATATCCCTCTGTAGACGCATTGTGTCATCCTCACCACTGACCTTTCCATCTATTTTTGTGTCATCCACAAACTTGGCAAAAGTATATTCACTTCCCTTGTCCAAGTAATTACTATATATTGTAAGTAATTGTCGCCCCAGCTCTGATCCCTGTGGCACTCCACTAGTTACGGGTTACCAACTCTTAACCCAACTCACAGTCTTCTATCAGTTAGCTAAACCTCTATCCCCACTAATATGCTACCCCCAACACCATGGGCTCTTATTTTGTTAAGTAGTCTTTTGCATGGTATCTTTTTTGGAAATCCAAGTATATTACATATACTGGTTCCCCTTTATCTACCCTGCTCATTGCCACCTCAAAGAATTCTAATGAATTTGTCAGACATGATTTTCCCTACATGAATCCATTCTGCTTGATTATATTGTGCATTTCAAAATGCTCAGCTACAACATCCTTCATAATGGACTCTAACATTTTCCCAATAACAGATGTAAAGCTAACTGGCCTAAGTTACCTGTTTTTTTGTCTCCCTCCATTTGTGAATAAGGGTGTTTTGCAATCCACTTGGACTTTTCCAGAATTTAAGAATTCTTGGAAGATTACTTTCTTCCACATTCTCTGTAACCCATCAGGTCCAAGGGACTTATCGGCATTTAGCCCCATTAATTTCTCCAGTATTTTTCTCGAGTGATAGTTATTGTGTATAGTATTGGTCACCCTATTTAAGGAATGATGTAAATTCAGTGGAAGCAGTTCAAAGAAGGTTTAGCAGACTAAGACTTGGGATGGGTGGGTTGTCTTATGAGGAAAGGTTGGGCAGGCTAGACTTGTATCCGCTGGACTTTGGAAAAGTAAGAGACCACTTGATTGAAACATATAAGATCCTTAGCGGTCTTGAGAGGAAGATGTGGAGAGGATGTTTTCGCTTGTGGGAATTTAAACTGCCAAGCTTGTGTTTAAATTAATCTGCCAAGCTTTTGTTTAAATTAATCTGCCAAGCTTTTGTTTAAATTAATCTGCCAAGCTTTTGTTTAAATTCAAACCAGGCTGGTTGCCTCTGATTGGTTAAGACATTGCCATGGGAAATGAATCATGGAATAGTAGCCCCCAAGCTTTTTTCTAGTTGAAAAAAGAGCAATGCGTGGCCATGGTCTTTCTGTCTTCACAAAAGAGCCAATCAGAATGGACTTGCCTGGTTTCAATTTAAGCAAAAGCTTAGTAGTTAACGGTTCCTTAGTGCATTCTCCATGACAATATCTCTACCAATCTTCCCAAGTCTACTTCCCAACCAATCATCACCCTCTTTTCATGAAATAAGAATTGGTGTTACTTTTGAGATTTGGTATTCTTGTAAATCTGTCTTGATAAGTGCAAGATGAAAAGCTTCAAATCAGCAAAAGCTTCTTTTTCTCAGCAATATTCAAGTTCTGTACCAACAAGTGACTATAACCAATTGTCTTTCTCTCTGGAAAGTGATGCCTATGGTCATTTGTGGACTATGGCTAATTGCCTACCTTGAAATGCTGGTGTTCACAAAATGAAAGTGCTGATTTGATTTAAGTCACTTCACTCAGCAAATGCAGTGGAGAGTCTCCTGAAGCAGGTTTAATTTTGTGCACCATCAAGATCATTGCCAGCATAGCATTCATCCTATTCTTTTATTTACTGCATAAACTGCTTTTGTCTTTTCTGACTGTCCAGCACTTTCTCCAAATTTGTTCATGAGAAAGGAAATCAAGTGCTGCCTTGAGATAGTCTGTCATGAAATTCATCGTTCACACTATTCTCATGTTTCATAATTGTAGAACTGATAGATACTTGGCAAATTAAGTTTAGCATGGATAAGTGTAAGGCATTACATTTTGGTAAGAAAAATAAGGAGATTACATCTCACTCAATCTAAATTGATAAATCCAGGAGTACAAATGCATAATCACTAAAAGGACCATTGTTGGTTCATAAGGCTACAAAAGAAACAACCAAAGCTTATTTCTCGTGGGATAGAACTGGAATGTAGAGAGGTTATGATAAACATGTACAGCATATTGATTAGACCTCAATTGGGGTTAATGGGCACAGCTCTGGTTGCCATATTCCTGAAAGGAGAGGCGGCATGTGGTGCAGTGGTTAGCACTGGGACTGTGGCGCTGAGGATCCGGGTTCGAATCCCGGACCTGGGTCACTGTCCGTGTGGAGTTTGCACATTCTCCCCATGTCTGCGTGGCTTTCACCCCCACAACCCAAAGATGTACTGGTTTGATTGGCCACACTAAATTGCCCCTTAATTGGAAAACAAAAATAATTAGCTACTCTAAATCTATATTTAAAAAATATTCTAGAAAGGATATAGAGGCACTGAAGGGGGAAAACAAGATGATATCAGAACTGAAAAATTACATGTCAGCAGAAAAGAATGAACTGATTGGATTTCTTTTTTTCTTGAAAGGCAATCTGAACTCGAGGTCTTTAAAATTATGAAAGATTTTGGGTGAGTACACACAATGAGAAAATGTTTCCTCTTGTGTGAAAGAGCCATCAAACTAAGATAGTCATTGTCACAACTTTGCCTCGGCCAGTCTTCCAACACCAAACCCCTTTATTGAAGTACTGAGAAAGACTGCTGCCATGGCTTACAGTACACAAGTCTCAACCTGGGGACTAACGGGTTACCGCCTGGGTTGGAGCAGCAGGTTTTAAGCGC
This sequence comes from Scyliorhinus torazame, assembly GCF_047496885.1. NCBI lineage: Eukaryota > Metazoa > Chordata > Chondrichthyes > Carcharhiniformes > Scyliorhinidae > Scyliorhinus > Scyliorhinus torazame. The sequence goes on from NC_092709.1 coordinate 272,236,913, forward strand.
CTGCTGTACTGTCACCCATTTAATAGGGGAATTAATATTCCACAAAGCCTATGGGAGATCTATTGATGATCCCGTGTCCTTTTTGGCCACTTGTGACAATAAGCGATTTTCATTCATTTTCATTCACCATAACATCCCCCACCCCCCCACCCCTAGTCTGTTTCTCCCTCAGTACTCCCACGGTGAGGAGGTCTCTTCCGCTGCTTAGCAATCGGTCTGAGGTCGGTCGAGAGTGAAGTAGGATCTGGAGGCGTGAAATGAATTGGAGATCTTCACTTCTAGAGGGAGCATCGAAGAGCTCCTGCCGCAGATTCTGTCTTGGTGTCTGGAACACCAGCTTCCTTTGCTTCCATCTTGGAACCCGTAGGGCTCGCTTTGGGCTGTTGCCCTGTTCTGCAGGCAGCCACTTCTATGGCCGGTAACGAGGCTTGTTTGGGAATGGACTCTCTACTTCTGAGGTGGTCCTTGGGTGACTGTCTGTGTGGAGAGATGTCTTCATCCCACAGTCCGAAGATGTGCAGGTTAGGTGGATTGGCTATAGATTAGCCATGTTAAATTGCCCCTTAATATCCAAAAAGGTTGGGTGGGGTGTTCCTTTGGTGGGTCGGTGTGGACTCGATGAGCCAAATGGTCTCCTTCTGCACTGCAGAGATTCTGTGCCCCCCAGTCGTCTCCCAAGTAGAGAATCAAGCCCAAGGTTTCATTTATTCTGAGGGCTGTCCTCGAACTCCACCATTCAAGGTCATGTGCTTCCATTTTGACAGTGCCGGCACGTTTTGCGTTGGTCTTGATTTGTCTTGCAGCCACTGGTAAAGTCTCTAAGTAATTCAGGGTCATTGTGACCTCTTCCAATGCTGGAATGGGAACAGGGCTTGTGGGCAGTGGGAGGAGACTCAAGGCTCAGCATTAGCTATTTGCTGCCTGGGCAGTCCTCTAAGAGTTAGTCATAAACTACAAGTAACAGGCCCAATGCTGTATCTGGGTGGAGGCAATGGGGGATTACCTCATCTTCTTTAAAAGTCCCAATAAGGGCTGGTGGTCGGTCACAGTTATGAAACGCCTACCATAGAGGTACGATGAAACTTTTTAACACCAACATGACCGCCAAGTCCTCCTTCTCAATTTGAGAATACCTCCGCTTGGCATCCCAAAGGGTCCTGGATGCATAGGCAATGGGCTTTTCTGTTCCGTCTTCCCAGCGGTGCGAAACCCCATAAGGGGAAGCATCACATGTCAGGATGAATTCCTTTTTGGGATCGAAAAGGGCCAATTAGTTAAATGACAGCAGCTGTTGTTTAACTTTTTCGAAGGCCTCCCCACCTGTGGCTCCTCCCAAGACCATTTTTAGTACTTTCACAGTCGTTTATAAGAACTAGAACTAGAAGCAGCAGTAGGCCATCTGGCCCCTCGAGCCTGCTCCACCATTCAATGAGATCATGGCTGATCTTTTGTGGACTCAGCTCCACTTTCTGGCCCGAACACCATAACCCTTAATCCCTTTATTCTTCAAAAAACTATCTATCTTTATCTTAAAAACATTTAATGAGGAGCCTCTACTGCTTCACTGGGCAAGGAATTCCATAGATTTGCAACCCTTTGGGTGAAGAAGTTCCTCCTAAACTCAGTCCTAAATCTACTTCCCCTTATTTTGAGGCTATGCCCCCTAGTTTTGCTTTCACCCGCCAGTGGAAACAACCTGCCCGCATCTATCCTATCTATTCCCTTCATAATTTTATATGTTTCTATAAGATACCCCCTCATCCTTCTAAATTCCAACGGTACAGTCCCAGTCTACTCAACCTCTCCTCGTAATCCAACCCCTTCAGCTCTGGGATTAATCTAGTGAATCTCCTCTGCACACCCTCTAGTGCCAGTACGTCCTTTCTCAAGTAAGGAGACCAAAACTAAACACAATACTCCAGGTGTGGCCTCACTAACACCTTATACAATTGCAGCATAACCTCCCTAGTCTTAAACTCCATCCATCTAGCAATGAAGGACAAAATTCCATTTGCCTTCTTAATCACCTGTTGCACCTGTAAACTAACTTTTTGCGACTCATGCACTAGCACACCCAGGTCTCTCTGCACAGCAGCATGTTTTAGTATTTTATCATTTAAATAATAATCCCTTTTGCTGTTATTCCTACCAAAATGGATAATCTCACATTTGTCAACATTGTATTCCATCTGCCAGACCCTAGCCCATTCACTATCCAAATCCCTCTGCAGACTTCCAGTATCCTCTGCACTTTTTGCTTTACCACTTATCTTAGTGTCGTCTGCAAACTTGGACACATTGCCCTTGGTCCCCAACTCCAAATCATCTATGTAAATTGTGAACAGTTGTGGGCCCAACACTGATCCCTGAGGGACACCACTAGCTACTGATTGGTTTATGTTGGGGAGACAGCAAAGAGGCCAAATTTGGTGTAAATGTTTCATAATAATTTACTAATCCCACAAAGAATTTCAACTCCGTTATGTTTCTTGGAGTTGCTGCTTCCCTGATGACCTTCACCTTATCTTCCATTGGGTGTAGATTTTTTTATCCACCCAATAGCCCAAATAGGTCACTTTGTTCGCCTGGAAAACACATTTTTCCCTTTTCAGATGTACCCCAGGTTTCGAAAATTGCCACATGACCTCTTCTAGGTTTGCCAGGTGCTCACGTGGTAAAGACCCTGTGACCAGAACATCATCCAAGTACACCACCAATTTAGGTAACCCTTGAGTATGTTTCTCCATGATCCATTGGAAAATGGTACATGCTGTCGAGACCCAAAAGGACAAGCAAGTATACTCATACAAGCTCTTGTGCATGTTGATTGTAACATACTTGCAGGAAGGCTTGTTTAATTCGAGTCGACGATAGACATTGCTCATATCTAACTTAGTGAACGTCTGGTCACCTGCTAGCTTGGCGTATGGGTCTTTGATTCGCGGCATGGGCTACCAATCCAGCTTGGAAACCCAATTGACCATTTTCCGGTTAAAGGATGGGGGTGACAGGCGTGAACCACTCTGCGAGTTATACGGGTCTTATTATATCTTGATTTTCCAGGCGTTCAAGCTGGGTCTCTACCTTTCCCAAAGGGAATATGGAACCAGTCTTGCTCTAAAATATTTAGGCGTTAACATCGGGATCAACATAAATTTGGGCTTGGACTCCTTTTATTTTCCCAAGGCTCTCCTGGGAGACTTTAGTATATTTGTTGATGGCCTCACGCAGTCCTCCCATGTCCAGCCTGAAAATCTCTAGCCAGTTCAACCTAATCTGCTGGAGCCAAGCTCTCCCCATAAGACTTGGTCCTTTCCCCCGCACAACGAGTGGAAGCCGGGCTGATTGCTCCTTGTAGGTCACTGTGATCATTGTGGTGACCTTAATCTGTGAAGGTTCTCCCATGTAAATGGCGAGGAGCCAACAACATTCAGCGAGATTAAAAAAACCTGACCTACCCTGATGCCCCTGACTCAAAAACATTTGATGAGCGTATAGACCTGGTGCAAAATCATTATGACCCAAAGCCCTTTAACACAGCAGGGGTACCTGTTTAGTGGCTGTCAGATATCTGCTCCCCAATGATAGAGACCACTTCTTTCATGTCCACCTTCATTTTCCATGGATAACCATTTACCTGCAGTTCCACCATTATTGGAGCAACCTTGGTCATGTTCATGCGGTTTAGTTGGATTGTCCCAGTTTCTAGAAGTGGCTATACCTGCATGGTGTGGGCCTGTGTCGTCCTTGGCTTCTTCCCTGAACAACACACATTTTTCCAATACCTATAACTTTGTCTTGGCTGTGCCCTTTGGCAATGCTTGCAATAGTCCATCGTCTGCCATCTGCTACCCTCCGGAATGGGTTCCGAGCATCCTTAGGACTGTCATAATATTTCCTTGACTGCCAGGAGATGTGGGCTGAGTTCCATTTTCTAATGTGGGCAATTTACACAGGCATCTTCAGTTGAAGAATGGTCACTTTTCTACAAGGTCCCTTCCCCTAACATTTCTGTCTGATGCCCTTTGTAGGTCCTGGGCCCCTTTTTCTGCCTTTTCCAGGATAGAGCTATTTCAATGGTTTTTTACAATCCAGATTGGGTTCTGCCAATAACTTTTTATGTCACATTGTTTATTACGCACACCAATCTGTCCCACCGCATTTTGGTCAAGGATGGGCCGAATTCACAATGTTCTGCTAGTTTCCGCAATCTGGTTGAAAACTCAGTAACAAGTTTCCCCGGGGTTCTCCCTGCCGTGTTAAAGTGGTATCTCTGGAGGATGACAGAGGGCTTTGGATCATGGCACCAGGTCTACTAGTCTACTCATTCTATGAAAAAGTATAATGAGTTCCATGGACAAAAGATGTACCTGATCCATAGTATTACTGATAGAGAACCATCCACTGCAGTGGTCGGATCTCTCGATCACCCTGACATGACCCCGGAGTCTCCCAATGCCCTAACCCACCTGTTGCGGGGTCCTGAAGCCCCCTCCACCTCTTATGGGCAGGGCATCACGGGCCCGGTCCCCGACAGGGGCACAATGCTACCTGGGCACCTTGGCACTATCAGCCTGGCACTCTGGCAGTGCCCCTGCCAGCCTGACAGTGCCATGGTAACACTCAGGTGCCATTGACAGGGTTCCCAGGTGGCACTGCCAGGTGCCTGGGTGGCATCAGCAGTGTCAGGGTGCCACCCTGCCCAGATACCAACCACCCGGAGGCGTCCGATCGCTTGGGATACCCACGCAAGTGCCATTCTGCCTGATCTCAGTTTGCAGGGGCCAGTGCTAAATGGCACCTGGCTGGGGTCTCCTCAGTGAGGCCGATAGATCCTGGGAGCAGGTTCGATCCTGATTGCGATGTCTCGCAAGATCCCGTTAGATCTTGCGAGATGTAACGACCGTCAGGAATCCCGTGAGAGGAATTCACACCCCACTCCACCCCATTTTGCTTTCCATAGAACTAAAATCACTGGGAAATTAAATCCAGCAGGTATAAAATGGTTAGTGAATTGAATTCTGTTAGTTTCTCCCAGGAGTGTTAGGTTAATTGCATTGCAAGGGGAAAAGCAACACAGAATCAACAAAGACATATTGGCAGTGTAGATAGGAATGCCAGTATCTGAAAAGAGAAAAGATAGAAAATGTTTTTGAACCTTTCCTGAGAAATGTGAAGTGAAGGGTGGGCAGTTTTGTGAATAAACTCAACAAGTTGCTCCACTTAGAGCAGAGTAGGCAAAGAGGAGATTTGATAGAGCTGCTCAAACTCATGAAAGGTTCAGATAAAGCGAATAAAGGGAAATTGTATCCAATGCCTGAAGGCACAGAAGATACCACTTTAAAGTGATTGGCAAAAATGACAGAAGTGACAGAGAAAATCCTTTTTCCTGTAACGAGTGCTCAGGATTTGGAATGCTGTGCCTGACATGGTGGTGCATACAGATTCAATAGGAAGTATCAAAAGAGAATTGGATACACACTTTAAGGAGAAATAATTGCAGGAAGATGAGGAATGAGCAGGAGAGTGGGACTGACAGGATTTCATAGAATCATAGAAGTTTACAGCATGGAAACAGGCCCTTCGGCCCAACCAGTCCATGCCGCCCAGTTTTTACCATTAAGCTAGTCCCAGTTGCCCGCACTTGGCCCATAACCCCCTATACCCATCTTACCCATGTAACTATCTAAATGCTTTTTAAAAGACACAATTGTAACCGCCTCTACTACTACCTCTGGCAGCACATTCCAGACACTCACTACCCTCTGAGTGAAGAAATTGCCCCTCTGGGCCCTTCTGAATCTCTCCCCTCTCACCTTAAACCTATGCCCTCTAGTTTTAGACTCCCCTATCTTTGGGAAAAGATGTTGACTATCTACCTTATCTATGCCCCTCATTATTTTATAGACCTCTATAAGATCACCCCTAAGCCTCCTACGCTCCAGGGAAAAAAGTCCCAGTCTATCCAGCCTCTCCTTATAACTCAAACCATCAAGTCCCGGTAACATCCTAGTAAATCTTTTCTGCACTCTTTCTAGTTTAATAATATCCTTTTTATAATAGGGTGACCAGAACTGCGCACAGTATTCCAAGTGTGGCCGTACCAATGTCTTGTACAACTTCAACAAGACGTCCCAACTCCTGTATTCAATGTTCTGACCAATGAAACCAAGCATGCCGAATGCCTTCTTCACCACCCTGTCCACCTGCGACTCCACCTTCAAGGAGCTATGAACCTGTACTCCTAGATCTCTTTGTTCTATAACTCTCCCCAACGCCATACCATTAACTGAGTAGGTCCTGGCCTGATTCGATCTGCCAAAATGCATCACCTCACATTTATCTAAATTAAACTCCATCTGCCATTCGTCGGCCCACTGGCCTAATTGATCAAGATACCGTTGCAATCCTAGATAACCTTCTTCACTATCCACTGTGCCACCAATCTTGGTGTCATCTGCAAACTTACTAACCATGCCTCCTAAATTCTCATCCAAATCATTTATATAAATCACAAATAACAGTGGACCCAGCACCGATCCCTGAGGCACACCACTGGTCACAGGCCTCCAGTTTGAAAAACAACCCTCTACAACCAGCCTTCTGTCGTCCAGCCAATTTTGAATCCAATTGGCAACCTCACCCGTGAGCTTTAACCTTCTGCAACAACCTACCATGCGGTACCTTGTCAAAGGCTTTGCTAAAGTCCATGTAGACAACGTCTACTGCACTGCCCTCATCTACCTTCTTGGTCACCCCCTCAAAAAACTCAATCAAATTTGTGAGACATGATTTTCCACGCACAAAGCCATGCTAACTGCCCTAAATCAGTCCTTGCCTCTCTAAATGCTTGTAGATCCTGTCTCTCAGAATACCTTCTAGCAACTTACCTACTACAGACATTAGGCTCACCGGTCTGTAGTTCCCAGGCTTTTCCCTGCTGCCCTTCTTAAACAAGGGCACAACATTTGCTACTCTCCAATCTTCAGGCACCTCACCTGTGGCTGCCGATGATTCAAATATCTCTGTTAGGGGACCCGCAATTTCCTCCCTAGCCTCCCACAACATCCTGGGATACATTTCATCAGGTCCCGGGGATTTATTTGAAAGAAGCGACAGACTATATCGACTGATTGGTCTTTTGAAGAGCGATACTGTCCTGTGACTCTGAGAACACGGGTTTTCCCAGCGCCCTGGCCAATATTTACCTCTGAACCACCATCCTAAAATAAATTATCTTGTCATTAACACATTTCTATTCGTGGGATAAAACTGTCCAAATTGATTGCCATGTTTCCTACGTGACCATGACTGCATTTGAAAGGTATTTCATTAGCAGTAAACCACTTTGAGACATCCTGGGATCATGAAAGGTGATCAATAAATACCAGTCTTCATAGAATCATACAATTTATGGTGCAGAAGGAAGCCATTCGACCCATCGTGTCTGCACCGGTCTCTGGAAAGAGCACCCTACCCGAGCACACACACTCCCCCTATCCCCGTAACCCAGTAACCCCACCAAAACCTTTTTGGACACTAAGGGCAATTTAACATGGTCAATCCACCTAACCCGCACATCTTTGGACTGTGGGAGGAAACCCACTCAGACCCGGGGGGAACGTGCAGACTCCGCACAGACAGTGACCCAAGCCAGGAATCAAACCTGGGACCCTGGAGCTGTGAAGCAACTGTGCTAACCACTGTGCTACCGTGCTGCCTTCATTTTCATTATTTTAAAATGGCAAGTAAATGAGTATCAACCTGACTATGGAACATAGAACATACAGTGCAGAAGGAGGCCATTCGGCCCATCGCGTCTGCACCGACCCACTTAAGTCCTCATTTCCACCCTATCCCCGTAACCCAACAACCCCTCCCAACCTTTTTGGTCACTAAGGGCAATTTATCATGGCCAATCCACCCAACCTGCACGTCTTTGGACTGTGAGAGGAAACCGGAGCACCCAGAGGAAACCCACGCAGACATGGGGAGAACATGTAGACTCCACACAGACAGTGACCCAGCAGGGAATCGAACTTGGGACCCTGGCGCTGTGAAGCCACAGTGCTATCCACTTGTGCTACCATGCTAACATTTGAATTTGGGTTTAACTTCAACCATTGTCTCATCCTGAAAGTAAATCCAGCAACAAATGTCAAGGAGTAAATTTCTACTCAGATTCTACTGTTCATTAGCCTTAAATGTAACACACAAATGGGACAGAAAGGAAAAGACTGACATGCTCTTCCTGCTCAAACAACTAGTTCCAACTAAACCTCATGAATCCCAATGTGCCCTCAGTTGTATTCATGAAAGCCTACAAAGGTGAAAAAAAAATTGATTTGAAAAAATATCCTCACACCTCCTCGGAACCTATGAACTGACGTCAGCCATTCAGCCCATCAAGCCTGCTCCGCCATTTAATATAATCATACCTGATCAGAAACTTCAATGGCTTTTACACCCACTATCGCTATAATCCTTTGTTATTGTTAATCAGAAATCCATCAATCTCTGCTTTAAACATACTCAATGACTGAGCTTCCACAGCCCCTGGAGTAGAGAATTCCGAAGATTCACAACCCTATTTGTGAAGTGATTTCTCCTCATCTTGGTCATAAGTGACATCCCTGTTATTTTGAAATCATGGCCCCTGGTTCTAGACTCCCCAACCAAGTGGAAACATCTTCCCTCACCCTTCTTAAATTAAAATGTTTGCTGTTATCATGGAGATTTATGACAGAATTGATCATCATTTCTTCATATTGTAGTATATTGAGTCAGCAATGTGCTGATACTAACCCCGGTAAAACAAATGATGGCAGGACGATGAAATAAAATCAGCGTGGAAAACGCATATATTGCGACGAATTCCAGACTGGAGTTCAGCAAAACAGAAACGAGTGAAATCCAAATATTCAAAACATTGCATCTGAGCTGAAGTACACTTGGAATTGATCCAATAATGCTATGTGCTATGGCAGCAGGTTCTGTACACACTGTTCAGATGGTGTTTCAGCTTTTTTTGGCTTCAGTCATATGAAACCTGACAGTGTTAAACAAAGGAAAACTATTTTGTCAAACCTAATTTAGTACATCAATAAGGATTCTGCTGTACACAGTGAAATGTTCTGACATTCTAATGTTAATTGATTTTTCCCCCTTCCCACCAGCATGTTGTTTTCACTTGCACTTCCCAACTTTATTTCCTTGAATTCAAAGACCAAAGACTGGGGTGTGGGGGCTTGAGTACAAAGCAACTCTCTTCTGCTACTTGCAATAACTGCAGTTGATGTTGGTATTGAACACAATTGGTGTAGGGAAAGATGTAACCAATTAAGGCAATTGGAAGACAATTTAATATACTGAGGTCTATGTTACTTCCTCTGAACAAATAGCTGCTCATCATGTTGTATTTTACGATTGCTTAATAGAAACATACAAATCTTACAGAGGACTGTTAACCTAATTGCAGGTCCAGTTTATTTGAAGATGTAGTACAGGATTGCTCAGCAGAGTTTCTATAACGATTCAACAGTTATTGTTAGCAGGAAAGTACAGCTGCATTTCCAGCACACCACGTGCTTCTAGCTGAACTGAAAGCTCTGAAAATGTCTGCTGGTTGCATGGTGTATATCCTGGCTATTTACTGTGGCAAAACACTGTTAGTGTATTATATGGATTGAGCTAAACTCGTGGACGTTGTGGGCGCCGCCATCACCCGACTCGAGTGTGGGGCAAGTCTGTGCCGCGCAGCAGCCCACCAACTCCGGAAGCCCGAAATGCTACTTTTGCGGCCAGGGTAAGCACCCCAGACAATATTGCCCTGCACGAAACTCGATTTGCAACGGGTGTGGGAGGAAGGGCCACTTCGCCAAAGTCTGCCAGGCCCGACCTGTCCCTAAGGTTCCTAGGCCCAGCAGCGCTGTCAGTTGCCTGCCCGGACCGCCCCCATCTGCCGCGCCACCCGCCATGTGCGATCCGTGGGGGCCGCCATCTTCGCCACCATCTTTTATTCTACCCGCCACGCGCAACCCATGGGGGCTGCCATCTTTGACGCCACCTTCGATGCCACCCGCCACGCACGACCCATGGGGGCCGCCATTTTGGAACCACTCCGCCGCCTCCCAGGACCCCTGCTCACCCGGTCGTACGCTGGCCACCTCCGACCGGCCCACCCACCACCTTCCGAAGCTTGCCTCCATCACACTCGACCAGTCTCGACCTCATGATCTCACGAAATCCACGATGACCGTCCGGCTCAACGGGCACGAGACGGCCTGCCTCTTGGACTCCGGGATCACAGACAGCTTTATCCACCCAGATACGGTAAGGCGCTGCTCCCTCCCAATTTTACCTGAGACCCAGAAAATCTCCCTGGCTTCTGGATCACATGCCATAGAAATCCGGGGGTACTGTGTCGCGACCTTTTTGGTACAGGGCGTAGAGTACACTAACTTTAAGCTCTATGTCCTCCCCCATCTCTGCGCTGCCCTATTACTGGGGCTCGACTTTCAGTGCCACATCCAAAGCCTTACCTTAAAGTTCAGTGGACCCCTGCCCCTCCTCACCGTCTGTAAATTAGGTTTGACAAAATACAGACCCTTAAGTTCGCCCCACCTTCGCTCTTCACTAACCTCACCCAGGACTGCAAGCCCGTCGCCACTAGGAGCAGACGATACAGTGCCCGGGACAAGGCCTTTATCAGATCGGAGGTCCAGCGACTCCTACGAGAGGGGACCATTGAGGCTAGTACCAGCCCCTGGAGAGCCCAAGTGGTGGTCGTCAAGACTGGGGAGAAGCACCGGATGGTCATCGCCTACAGTCAGACGATCAACCGGTACACACAGCTCGATGCGTACCCCCTCCCCTGCATATCTGACATAGTCTATCACATTGCGCAGTATCGAGTCTTCTCCACAGTTGGCTTGAAGTCCGTGTACCACCAGCTCCCTGTCCGCCCAGAGGGCCGCCAATACTCTGCCTTCAAGGCAGATGACCACCTCTACCACTTCCTCAGGGTTCCCTTCGGCATCAACAATGGGGTCTCGGTCTTCCAGCGAGAAATGGACCAAATGGTTGACCAGTACAGGCTGCGGGCCACGTTCCCATACTTCGATAATGTCACCATCTGCGACCATGACCAGCAGGACCATGGCGCAAACCTCTGGCATTTCCTCCACACTGCTAAGCTCCTTAACCTCAATAAGGAGAAATTTGTTTTCCGCACACCCTCCTAGCCATCCTTGGCTACGTTGTGGAAAACGGAGTCCTAGGGCCCGACCCCGACCGCATGCGCCCCCTCATGGAAATTCCCCTCCCCCACTGCCCCAAGGCCCTGAAGAGATGCCTGGGGTTCTTCTCTTATTATGCCCAGCAGGTCCCCAATTATGCGGACAAGGCCCATCCACTCATTAAATCTACCATTTTACCCCTGATGGCTGAACCCCGCCTGGCCTTCAACCGCATCAAGGCAGATATTGTCAAAGCCGCGATTCACTCTCCTCACTGACCAACGGTTGGTTGCCTTCATGTTTAATAATACACAGCGGGGCAAGATCAAGAACGACAAGATTCTGAGGTGGAGGATCGAACTCTCCACCTACAACTACGATATCTTGTATCGACCTGGGAAGCTCAATGAGCCCCCAGATGCCCTATCTCACGTACATGTGCCAGCGCACAAGTAGACCGACTTCGGGCCCTCCACAATGACCTCTGTCACCTGGAGGTCACCCTTTTTTTTCATTTTATCAAGGCCCGCAACCTGCCTTACTCCATCGAGGAAGTCAGGACCATGACCAGGGACTGCCAGGTCTGCGCGGAGGGCAAACCGCACTTCTATCGGCCCGACAGAGCACACCTGGTAAAGGCCTCCCGCCCCTTTGAGCCCATCAGCATCGACTTCAAAGGGCCCCTCCCCTCAACTGACCGTAATGTGTACTTCCTCAACGTTGTTGACGAGTACTCACGATTCCCCTTTACCATCCCATACCCTGACATGACCTCTGCCACCGTCATCAAGGTCCTGCACAGTCTCTTCACCTTGTTCGGTTTCCCTACCTACATCCATAGCGATCGGGGTTCCTCCTTCATGAGCGACTAGTTGCATCAGTTCCTGCTTAGCAAGGGCATCACCTCAAGCAGGACGACCAGCTACAACCCCCGGGGAAATGGAGAGGTGGAGAGGGAGAACGCGACGGTCTGGAAGGCCGTCCTCCTGGCCCTACGGTCTAGAAGTCTCTCAGTCTCCCGCTGGCAGGAGGTCTTTCCCGATGCGCTCCACTCCATCTGGTCGCTCCTGTGCACTGCCACCTATGAGACCCCTCATGAACGTATGTTTGCCTTCCCTCGGAAGTCCACCTCGGGGGTCTCGCTCCCGTCCTGGCTGACAGTCCCAGGGCCGTCCTCCTCCGGAAGCATGCGAGTGGTCATAAATTGGATCCACTTTTCAAGAAGGTCCTGCTCCTCCATGCCAACCCACAATATGTCTACGTGGCACATCATGACGGCGGCAAGACACAGTCTCCCTCCGGGATTTGGCACCTGCAAGTTCCCCAGCGACCATCACCACCACCCCGATCCTACACCGTCTCTCTCCATCAATACCCGGTTACTTTGAGATTTGGCACCTGCAGGCCCACCGGCGACCATCACCACCACCCCTACTCTACACCGCCCCCCCCCCCCTCCACCGACTCAACTACTGGGCGAAGAAGAAGACAACACGCTCCCGGACGCACAGGTCTCGAACCAGTGCACACACCACAGCCGGGACTGAGGTGATCACGGCGGAAGGTGAAAGACCCCGGCAGACTCGACCTTTAAATCCACTTCACCCCCGCTGGACTCTTTTTTAACAGGGGGTCAATGTGGTAAACCACTGTTAGTGTATTATATGTATTGTGGTAAACTGTTACTGTACTACATGTATTGTGGTAAACCACTGCCTGATGTCTCCGTCATGTGGCTCCTCCCCTTGGGCTCGGTATAAAGGTGGCTGACCTCCGGCTCTGCCCCAGTTCGGGATCAGTGGCCAGGAAACTTCCTGTTTAGCTTATTAAAGCCACAGTTTCGTTCACTACTCGTCTTGTGTTAATTGATGGCACATCACTTACCCATCAGCATAATCTCTCTTAAAGTGATATCTCAGTAACAAGTCGTTGAGATCTAGGATGCACTACCTGAGCATGTGATGGAGGCAGGTTGAATCCAAGCATTCTAAAGGGAATTTGATTGTTATCTAAGGAAGAATGTGCAGGATTAGAGGGGGAAGCTAGGGGATGGTGCAAGGTGAATTGTTTGGTGCAGGCGTGATGGACTAAGTGCTGTGCTGTAACAATTCTCTGAAATGGTGAATATGCTGCTGTTCAGCGAAAATGACACAAGTTTCCTGCAGACGATTTTGTGAAACTCAATAATCAAAATGTTTCTATAATAATCTTCCTTTCACAATTCTCAAGCACTTAAATCATCAGATTGGAGGCCCAAATAGTGCAAAGTTCTTAAATTCTGCCTGATAGTTCCCATAGAAAGAGCGAAAATGCTGATGTTTTCCACAGGACCCAGTGTCTGTGATAAGCAAGTCCCAGGTCTAAACCTTTGCCCAGTTTCCAGAAAGATAAAATTCCCCAGAAAGCTTGTTACAAACCAGAAGCATAACACTGCAGCTGCTGGCAATCTGAAACACAATCCGCTTATCTTTTTCAAGCATGACTATCTCAGGGATCCCTATCTTCCTTAAATCCGTTGTTTGAGGGACTTTATCAGCGGAATCAATGTTTCTCTTCAAACCCATGGTGGATCTTCCTGAGAAAAGTGCAGATCACCAAAACCACAGCCCTTTTCACACCATCTGTAGCCTGAGGAGGGAGTGGGGTCTTGGTTGGAGCTTCGACAATGAGGTCCTACTAAAAAACTGACCAAACAATACTGATCAAACTGTGAGCAATCACATACTATCATCCCACAGGTAAGTGTTGCTACAGTTTGGTGCCAGTGTTTGACATTTTAACATCCACAAATAATAAATAATTACCTATTATTTTAATTTAGCACTCAAACTCTCACAGTTTGACTAAAAATTGAAGAAAAAAAATCACTCAGAAGGGTATATCTCAGTATGTTCAAGACTGGTGCAGTTGCAACTCACTCGACAAACCCAATAACATGTTCCCAAATGTCTGTTTATTTCTGGAAAATAATTATCAGGTGTATAAATTCACTAATGCTCTAAATTAAGATCTACTTCTGAAATGTTTGGAACTGTTTGAAATGCATTTACTTATGAGGAAAAATAGTTTTGATTTGGAATATTTAGAAATTGTCATTGATGCAATTCATTCATTGTTAAATCAGATCATTGTCAGTTAGCGTTTATGTGACTCAATTGTGCAAGCTGGGAATATTCTACCACATTCCTGACTTGTCTCTTTCAGATGGCAAATAAGATAAGGAGAACCCGGCCGAGTGTTACTTGTTGCAGAATTCCTGGCCTCTGACCTGCTCATGCAGCAACAGTATTTATATAACCATCCAGTAAAGCTTTGGTCAATGGTGACCCCCAGGATGTTCATGGGGGGGATTCAATATTGGTAATGATATTAAATGTCAAGCGAAGATGGTCAGAATCTATCTCCCTTGTTGAAGATAGCAATTGACTGAAACATACGTGCCATACATGTTACTTACTGCTTGCCAACTTAAGCGTGAGTATTGTCTGCGTCTTGTTGCCTATGGATAGCAACTGTTTCAGGACCTGAGGAATCACAAACGGTGCTGCACATAGTGTAATCTTCAGCGATAACATTATTCCTGAACTTGTGATGGAGGAATGTTCATTCCTGAAGCAGCTGAAGAACAAAAGGGCTTTGGTGACAACATACCTGAAATAGTGCATGCACCTTTAGTCTCCATACTCCAAGAAGGATATACTTGCTTCGGAAGCAGTACTGCAAAGGTTCACCTGATGGGTCTCTGGGATACATAAAAAAATACATAGAAAGTAGAAGCAGGTGATGGTCAATCAGCCTTTTGATCCTGCTCTGCCATTCATTATGATCATGGCTGATCATCAAGGTCAATACCCTGATCCAGCCTTCCCTTAAAATCCCTTGATCCCTTCAGCCACAAGACCTGTTTATATTCCTTCTTGAGATTACACAATGTTTTGGCCTCAACTACTTTCTGTGGCAGTGAATTCCATAGATTCACCTCGGTGAAGAAATTTCTCCTCACCTCAGTCTGAAAAGGATTATCCCTTATCCTCAAACAATGACCCCTAGTTCTGGACTCCCCCACCAACAAGAACATTCTTTCTGAATCAACCCTGTCTAATCCTGTTAGAATTTTGTAAGTTTTTATGAGATCCCCTCTCACTCTTCTAAATTCCGATGAATATAATTCCAACCGACTTAGTCTCTCCTCAGATGACAGTTCCACCATCCAAGGAATCAGCCTGATAAACCTTCACTGTACTCCCTCCACAGCAAGAACATTCTTCCTCAGAGAAAGACACCACAACTGTCCCAATACTCCAGATGTGGCCTCACCAATAGCCGAGACAATTGCAGTAAAACATCTCTATTCCTATACTCAAATTCTCTCGCTATGAGGGCCAACATACCATTTTCCATCTTTATTGCATGCTGCACCGGTGCTGTTATTGCAGCGACTGATGCATGGGGACACCAAGGTCTCACTGAGTATCCAGTTCTCTCAATTTACACCCATTCAAGTAATAATCACTATTCTTATTTTTCCAACAAAGTGGATAACCTCACATTTATCTACATTACGCTGCATCTGCCATGCATA
The DNA here is from genome assembly GCF_047496885.1 of Scyliorhinus torazame. Lineage (NCBI taxonomy): Eukaryota > Metazoa > Chordata > Chondrichthyes > Carcharhiniformes > Scyliorhinidae > Scyliorhinus > Scyliorhinus torazame. The sequence goes on from NC_092709.1 coordinate 272,252,732, forward strand.
TGCCCACTCACTCAGCCTGTCCAAATCATTCTGAAACACCTCTGCATCCTCCTCGCAGCTCACCCTCCCGCACAACTTGTAACATCTGCAAATCTGGAGATTATACATTTAGTTCCCTCGTCCAAATCATTAATATATAATGTAAACGGTTGGGGTCCTAGCACAGATCGCTGCGGTACCCCACAAGTAATTGTTCGCCAATCAGGAAAAGACCCATTTATTCCAATGTTTTTCTTCCTCTCCACTGACCAGTTTTCTATTCATCTCAGGACGCTACCCACAATCCCATGCGCCTCAGCTTTACATATTAATCTGCTGTTATAGACCTTGTCAAAAGACTTCTGAAAGTCTAACTGAACCATATCCATTGGTCCTTCCTGGTAAACTTTACTAGTTACATCTTCAAAGAATTCTGGTAGGTTTGTCAAGCATGATTTTCTTTTCATAAATCCATGTTAATTTTGTCTGATCATATCACTGCTTTCCAAGTGCTGTACTACAAAATCTTTGTTAATGGACTCCAGCAACTTCCCTACCACCAACAGACTCACTGGTCTGTAGTTCCAAGTTTTCTCTCTACCTTCCTTTTTAAATAGCATTGGTTATATTAGCCACCCTCAAAATCTGTAGGAACCATTCCAGAGTCCAAAGAAGTTTGGAAAATGACCACCAATGGATCTACTATTTCCAGAGCCACTTCCTTAGGATGATAATTATCAGGCCCTGGAGATTTATCTACCTTCAATCCCATTCATTTCCCCAAATCATTTATCTACTAATACTAATTTCCTTCAGATCCTCCTTGAAACTTATGTTGCTCAGAACATACGGTACATTATTAGTGTCTTCCTTTGTGAAGACAGTAGCATAGTATGAATTTAGTTCCCCAGCCATTTCTTTGTTCCCCTTTATGGATTCCTCTGTTTTTGACTGGAAGGAGCGTACATTCGTTTTTATCAATCTTTTTCTCTTGACATACCTATAGAAACATTTACAGTCAGTTTTTATGTTTCCGCTAGCTTACTTTCAATAAATCCTATAAATCCCTTGGTCCACCTTTGCTGAATTTTAATCTTCCCAATCCTCAGGTCTATTACTTTTTCTTGCTCTTTCATATACCTCGTCTTTGAATATAATACTATCTCTCATTTCCCATGTAAGCCAAGGTTTGGCTACAGTCCCCTTTCTCCTCTTGCACTAAATAGGAATAAACAACTTTTGGAGTTCACCTTTTCATTCCTTGATAGCCTACCATTGCCTGTCCACTGCCTTTCCTTTCAATAATATTTCCCAGTTTATCATAGACAACTCATGTCTCATACCATCAGGGTTAACTTTATTGAGATTCAGGACCCTGGCCTCAGAATCAACTACTTCACTATCCACCTTGATAAAGAATTCCACCATATTATGGTCACTCATCCCCAAGGGTACCCTCATAACTAGATTACAAAAAGCAAATTACTGCGGATTACAAAAAAGCCCTTTCTCATTGTACAACACACAATCCCAAGATGGCCTGTTCCCTTGTTGGTTCCTCAACATTGAAGCGGGAGAATGCGTCAAAGAAAGTTGTGCAATGTTGGTCTGAGGAATCGGATGATCTCCTATGGGACTGCTTAGAGTCAGTGGACTGGTCGGGATTTAAAAACTCTGCGACCAGTCTGAATGAGTACGCCACAACAATAACTGACTTTAATAGTAAGTGTGTAGAAGAATGTGTGCCAAAGAAGCAAATCCACATGTTTCCCAACTGGAAACTCTGGATGAACAGGGATATCCACTGCTTGCTGAAGTCTAGGTCTGAAGTGTTTAGGTCAGGCGACCTTGACCTATACAAGAAAGCCAGATATGATCTAAGGAAACCCATCAAAGATGACAAAAGACAGTACCGGACCAAGCTCGAGTCCCAGGCAAGCCACACGGACCCCCACCGACTATGGCAAGGTCTGCAAGACATAACGGGCTACAAGACGAAGGCATGTAAAATTGCCGGCTCCAACGCACCCCTCCCTGATGAGCTCAACGCATTCCATGCCCGCTTTGAGCAAGAGGTCAGCAAGAGTGCGCCTTCCACCCTGGAAGCCTCGGATGAACTTGTATCCGAGGTCACCATTGCAGATGTCAGAGCAGCCTTCTCGAAGGTCAACCCACTGGTCAACCCACAAAGCCACTGGTCCAGATGGGGTACCTGGACGAGCACTCAGGTTTTGCGTGGATCAGCTGGCAGGGGTATTCGCAGACATCTTCAACCTCTCTTTACAACAATCTGAGCTCCCTATCTGCTTCAAGAAGATGACCATCATCCCTGTACCAAAGAAAAGCCAGGCAGCGTGCGTTAATGATTATCATCCAGTCGCTCTGACATCCATCATTATGAAGTGCTTCGAAAGGTCAGCCATGGGGCGAATCAACTCCAGTCTCCCGGATTGCCTTGATCCACTACAGTTCGCCTACCGCTGCAACAGATCCACAGCAGATGTCATCTCCCTGGCCCTGCACTCAAAACTGGAACACCTAGATACCAAAGATACCTATGTCGGACTCCTATTTATTGACTACAGCTCAGCCTTCAACACTATTATTCCAAAAGGACTCATCTCCAAACTCCAGGGCCTGGAGCTCGGCTCCTCCCTCTGTGACTGGATCTTGAACTTCCTAACCCACAGACTACAATCAGTAAGGATAGGCAGCAACACCTGCTCCACGATCATCTTCAACACCGGTGCCCCACAAGGCTGTGTCCTCAGCCCCCTACTATACTCCTTATATACCTATGACTGTGTGGCTAAATTCCCCTCCAACTCGATTTTCAAATTTGCTGATGACACCACCCTAGTGGGTCGGATTTCCAAAAATGACGAGAAAGTGTGCAGGAATGAGATAGAGAATCTGGTGAACTGGTGCACCGACAATAATCTCTCCCTCAATGTCAACAAAACGAAGGAGATTGTCATCGACTTCATAAAGCATAGAGGAGAACATGCCCCTGTCTACATCAATGGGAACGAAGTAGAAAGTGTTGAGATGTGACCCAGATGTGACCAGACAGTGACCCAAGCCGGAATCGGATTGGCCATGATAAATTGCCCGTAGTGTCCAAAATTGCCCTTAGTGTTCGGTGGGGTTACTGGGTGATGGGGATAGGGTGGAGGTGTTGACCTTGGGTAGGGTGCTCTTTCCAAGAGCCGGTACAGACTCGATGGGCCGAATGGCCTCCTTCTGCACTGTACATTCTGTGATCTGAGATCTTCAAGTTTTTAGGTGTCCAGATTACCAACAACCTGTCCTGGTCCCCCCATGCCGACACTATAGTTAAGAAAGCCCACCAACGACTCTACTTTCTCAGAAGACTAAGGAAATTTGGCATGTCAGCTACGACTCTCACCAACTTTTACAGATGCACCATTGAAAGCATTCTTTCTGGTTGTATCATAGCTTGGTATGGTTCCTGCTCTGCCCAAGACCGCAGGAAACTACTAAAGGTCTTGAATGTAGCCCAGTCCATCACGCAAATCAGCCTCCCATCCATTGACTCAATCTATAATTCCTGCTGCCTCGGAAAGGCAACCAGCATAATTAAGGACCCCATGCAACCTGGACACACTCTCTTCCACCTTCTTCCGTCAGGAAAAAGATACCAAAGTTTGATGTCACGTACCAACCGACTCAGGAACACCTTCTTCCCGACTGCCATCAGACTTTTGAATGGACCTACCTCGAATTAAGTTGATCTTTTCTCGACATCCCAGTTATGACTGTAACATTACATTATGTAGTCTCTCCTTCCTTCCCTATGCACGGCATGCATTGTGTGTATAGCATGCAAGAAACAACACTTTTCACTGTATACTAATACATGTGACAATAATAAATCAAATCAAAAACGTATTGGTCCAGAAACCAACCCAGCGACACTCCAGAAATTCCTCCTCTATTGTCCTGTGACTAATTTATCTCGCCCAATCTACATGCAGATTAACGTCACCCACAGTCACAGATGTTCCTTTATCACATGAATCTCTGATTACCTGTCTAATGCTATTCCCAGCATTACCACGAGAGTTTGATGTTTTGTATACCACCCCCACAAATGTTTTTTGCCTCTTGGTGTTTCCTAACTCGACCCACACAGACTCCAAATTGTCTGTGCTCATATCTTTTCTCAATATTGTATCAATATCTTCTTTAATCAACAATTCAACTCCAACACCTTTTCCTTTCTGTCTGTCCTTCCTAAAAACTGAATAGCCCTCAATGTTTAGATTTCATCCTTGGTCATCTTTGACACATGTCTCCGTAATCCCATTTATATCATATCCCTTTACATATCTGCACAACTAATTCATCCATTTGATTTTGAATGCACCAAATGTTCATGTACAAAACCTTAATGCCAGTCCTTCTAAAGTAACCTGTCCAGTCCCCACTTTTGTTTACTGTGTCCTTATCTGATTCTGGCTCTTGATTTCTCAGCCTATCACTTTTCTCATTTTCTTTGCTGTATTTTTCTCTTGTTCTTTATTCCCCTTGCTCTGAATCATTATTTAGGTTTCCACCCCCCCCCCCCCCCCCCTCCATATTAGTTTAAACCCTCCCCAACTGCTCAAGCAAGTATCTGCCACCCCAGCCCACTCCAAGGATGACAGCCCTGGTCCTGCTCAGGTGTATCCCATCTAGTTTATACAGATCCCACCTCCCCCAGAACTGGTCCCAATGCCCCAGGAATATGAAACCCTCCCACTCACACATCTCTTCAGGCAAATCTGCACCGTAACAATTCTGTGATTCTGTGTCATCTACCCAGTAATGTGTAAAACTGTACACAAAAAGCAGGACAGAAATGATAGGGAGAAAGTGCCATCGTTGCAGCTGGATAGAGTTGCAGGGACATGTGCTCTGCAAACAAAAGGGATAAGTTCAAGCCTTTAAATTATCTGGGAACTTGGATCACCTATTACCTTCTCCATGGCATTGCCTCATCCAATAAGAGTTGACCTGGCAACCAATCAGCACCCTTTTCTTCTGTTGTGTAACTTGTAGTGATCACTTGAAATTTGGCATTCTTGTGTTTGTCCTGAAGAATGCAAGGTGAAAAACCTAGGAATATGTCTCTTCTTTCAGTTAAAAATCTGGGGTCAGGACGTTCTGTACCCCCTGAGCAGGTGTTCCCATGGCAGATGTAGTGGGTCATTAGCCACCAACAGGATCTTCTGGCCCCTGGGTATTTGCGTGGCTAGCCTGCCCTGCCACCAGGGAACCTACTGCTGGCATTGACATCAGTGGGACCAAAATATCCCATCAGAAGGAAGGACCGGAAAATACCACATTGGATCTCCTTTGCTAAATTCCAGAAAGCAGCACATGAACTAAGGAATTTTAAAATTGTGGAGCCTTGGAAAAGGATCAACTGCAGACAATGTCAAGTCACAGTCACATTCTGACATGTACAATTAACTACACTGACCTTTTTAGACTGTCTCTCATAGCACCAGGAATCCATAATGTGATGTTAGTGTGATGGTAATAACACCATTTATGATTTACACACAAGTGATGTGATTCAGAGTGAGGCGAACAGCATGGATTCAATTCCTGTACTGGCTGAGGTTATTCATGAAGGCTCCGCCTTCTCAACCTTGCCCCTCGCCTTAGGTGTGGTGATTGTCAGGTTATTTCACCACTAGTCAGTGCTTCCCATCAAAGGGGAAAGCAGCCTATGGTCATCTGGGATCATGATGACTTTACTTTATAATAAGTGTATAAGTAAGTATGGAGGTCAAATGTTCACCTTCAACTCTTGGGCATTGCATCTTGGCAACTTGACCTTATCAGAGTATGAGCCTTTTTCTTGAACTTGGTATTTTAGTTCTTTGTCCTCATATTTCCAGGCTGCTGTTCATATATAGAGATAAGGGGCAAAATTCTCCGTTATCGGCGGAAAGTCCGCAGATCGGCGCAAAAAACGGCGCAAATCCCACTTGCGTCACGTCAGAAAAATGGGTCGATAGTCTCCGGCCCGAAATGGGCTAGCAGCGACGTAACGGGATCCACGCTTGCGCAGTGGTTCAAGCCGTGCAGCATCATACGCCCACCAGCAAGTGAGCCACCGACAGCCCGTCCCCATATCCCCCCTCCCCTATATCCCCCTCCCCCGTATCACCTGATCACTGCCTGATGTCTAACCATGCATGCTTCATTGTGTATCGCAGGACCAAACGTCCAGGCACCCATCCCCGCAGATGCACACCGCCCGCAGGATGCCCCTCGGAGACCACAGGAGACGGAGAGACCCGGACCCTCCAGCATGCGACGCCCGCAGGATGCCCCTCGGAGACCACGGGAGACGGAGAGACCCGGACCCGCCAGCATGCGACGCCCGCAGGATGCCCCTCGGAGACCACGGGAGACGGAGAGACCCGGACCCTCCAGCATGCGACGCCCGCAGGATGCCCCTCGGAGACCACGGGAGATGGAGAGACCCGGACCCTCCAGCATGCGACGCCCGCAGGATGCCCCTCGGAGACCACGGGAAACGGATAGACCCGGACCCTCCAGCATGCGACGCCCGCAGGATGCCCCTCGCACACCACGGGAGACGGAGAGACCTGGAGCAACAGGGAGACGACACCCCCGTCACGTGCGGGAGCGACCACCCAGCGATGAGGGGGGTAGCCACAGGCCCCCGTCACATCCGAGCCAGGACACCACTACCCAGGACACCACTACCCAGGACACCACTACCCAGGACACCCCTCCCCGGGACAGCACTACCCGGGACAGCACTACCCAGGAAGACGAAATACCGGACAGTAACTCAGAGTGGATGGGTGGAGACGAACCCCCACCCCAAAATGCCATGGACTCAGAGTGGGACGAAGAGCACGACACAACGCCACTGCTGTCACCAACACCCTCCACCATCGCAGAAACACTCACCACGGTTGGGCACTTTAGTGATGAGGCGTCTGGTACACTCACTGGTGCGCACAACACAGCCGTCCCGGTACAGCAGGTGGTGGTAGGAGCAGGAGAGGGACCGGGAGGTCGGAGGGCAGCCCAGGCCAAGCGAACATCTGCCGCCCAGATGGATCCCGGGTTCCTGCAGTTACCACACCCACACATAGATCCGATGCAACCACCGACCCGGAGACGAGCGAAGAGGGTGACGGGCGGCTTGCGGCGGCTGCGGTCGCAGGTGGAGGAGTCCACCCGCGTCCAGGAGCTGGGAGTGGTCCTGGTCATGCGTGCCACCCAGGCTGACACCGCACGGGTGGCGTCCGCGGTGGAGGCAATGGTTGCGATGGTGTCAGACATGGGGAACGGTTTGCGAGGCCTGGGGCCTTCCGTGCAGGTGGCGTCTGTGGCCCAGGAAATGGCTGCCCTCTCACAGGAGGCCATGAGCCAGTGCCAGCGCCAGATGGCAGAGGCGCTCAACGCCATAGCCCAGTCACTGCAGGCCATGGCCCAGTCTCAGCAGGCCATGGCCCAGTCTCAGCAGGCCATGGCCCAGTCTCTGCAGGTCATGGCCCAGTCTCAGCAGGCCATCGCTAAGGGCATCGGCGCCAGTGGCCATGTGCGAGCCGGCGTCGCACTGTCACAGACAGGGTTTGCCAACACCCTGGGCTCCATGGCAGCAAACCTGCAGACCCCTGTCGATACCAGCACGGGCCTCCAGGACTGGCAGCGCCAGATGTCGGGGGGGCGTCGGATGGCCAGTCCGTTCGCATCCACCACCCATGTAGAGGCCTGGGGGCCATCGGGCACCCCGAGGGAGGAGGAGGTGGTATGGTCCGTCCCGACTCCCTCTGTAGGGGAGGTCCCGGTACACCGTGACACCTCGGACTCCCCCCTTCCGTCCCAGGTGCATCGGGTGGGCAACGGGCAGGACAGGCTGGCAGCTCGCCATCCCAGTCACCCGGGCCGCAGCCTGGTCCATCTAGGCCAGGACACCCCAGGAAACGGCCGCCAAAGGGATCCAGTGTCAGAGGGCAGGAATCACAGGAGTCCACCTCCAGTTCTGCTGTACTGTCTGGGGAACCACGTAGACGTAGTCAAAGGGTCCGTAAGGCCAAACAATTAGACACTGAGTAAGTTGGCACGGGTGCAGGGCACAGATGAGTTTTAGGGGCTAGGGCACGTGCATGAACTCCTTTGGTTATTAAAGTCAATGTTACACCTACCGAAGCTGCCTTTGTGCTCTGTCCAAAGTGTGCGGGCGTGTCATGTACGTTGAGCGCAAGTGTGTGTGTAAGGGGTGGTCTTAACTCAGCCCCAGGTGAGTCTGCCCCCTTCCCCCTGGGCCGCCATCAACATCCCCCGGGCAGAGGACGGGACCGTGCGCTGCAGTGTCACAGCCGCATGCAGGGATGGTGGTACTGTGGTCATGGGTCAGACATAGTCCAACGATGTAGAGCCAGGAGCTCATCGCAGGGCGGGTTGTCATCATCCTCCATGGCCTGCGATAGACACGCGTCCACCCGCAACTGTGTGAGCCCGGCCCGTTGTGCCGCCGGTGGATCGGCAATGGGGGGGGGGGGGGGGTGGTGTGCATGCGGGTGGGGTGGGTGGGGTTGGGGAGGGGGGTGAGGGTGCTGGGTGGGTGGATGGGTGGGGGGTGTGGGTGGTCGGCTGTTGCCATGGTGTGCGGTCTGTGGCCATACTACCCGATTCCCATGCCCATCTAGTCAGTGAAGCGGGCGTCTATCAGTCTGTCCCGTGCCCGCTGGGCCAGCCGGTAACGGTGGACAGCCACCCGCCTGTGTCTACCCCGTCTGCCCTGACCATTGCCCCCATCCCCCTCATCTGGGGAGGACTGTGCCTCTTCCTGCTGCTCCTCCACTCCGCCCTCCTCTGCCTGCAGCACATCGCCCCTCTGCTGGGCTATGTTGTGCAGGACGCAGCACACCACAATGATGCGGCCGACCCTATCTGACCGATACTGGAGGGCGCCCCCAGAGAGGTCCAGGCACCTGAAACGCATCTTCAGCACGCCAAAGCACCTCTCGATCACTCCCCTTGTCGCTACATGGGCATCATTGTAGCGGTTCTCCGCCTCATTGCGTGGCCTCCGTATAGGCGTCATCAGCCACGATCGCAATGGGTAGCCCCTGTCGCCCAGCAACCAGCCCCTCAGCCGGGGATGGCGTCCCTCGTACATGCTGGGGATGGATGACCGCGACAACACGAAAGAGTCATGTACACTGCCTGGGTGACGGGCGCAGACGTGCAGGATCATCATGCGGTGGTCGCAGACCACCTGTACATTCATCGAATAGGTCCCCTTCCTATTAGTGAACACGGCCCTGTTATCTGCAGGTGGCCGCACGGCGACGTGCATCCCATCGATCGCGCCCTGGACCATGGGGAACCCAGCCACGGCAGAGAAGTCCACGGCCCGGGCATCTTGGCTGGCCCGGTTCACGGGGAAGCGGATTTAGCGGTGCGACATGGCATAAAGGGCATCTGTCACTGCCCGGATGCACCGGTGCACCGATGTCTGCGATATGCCGGACAGGTCCCCACTCGGTGCCTGGAATGACCCCGTTGCATAAAAGTTCAGGGCCACCGTAACCTTGACGGACACGGGGAGAGGGTGTCCCCCGCCAGTGCCACGCGGTGACAGGTGTGCCAGCAGGTGGCAGATGTGTGCCACGGTTTACCGGCTCATCCGGAGTCTCCTCCTGCATTCCCGGTCCGTGAGGTCCTGGTATGACTGCCGGGGCCGGTACACACGGGGCGCCCTCGGGTGCCTCCGTTGCCGTGGGGCCGCGATGTCCTCCTCCCCCTCCTCGTCCTGTCGGTCAGGTGTCCCTCCAGCCTGGGCGGCTGCCGCCTGCCCCTCTGCGGCAGCCTGCGCCGCCTCTCTGGCACGCTCCTCCTCCTCCTCCTCATCCAGGGCAACATAGACATGAGCGGCTGCCACCACGGCGGCCAACATCGCTGGATGATCTGAAAACATGACGGCCTGGTGGGGGGGAGGGGAACGACGACATGTCATCATTGCCCATATCCCCTCCTCCCCCCAGCCAGGTGGCATGGACCGCATGGGTCCAACTGTTGGAGGCTGGCACCTGGCCAGGTGGACCAACTCACTTGCCCTCCCATCACCCTCCTCGGCACGGACCCCCCCCCAACCTCCACCCCGCACGGACCCCCCCCCAACCTCAACCCCGGCACGGTCCCCCCCCAACCCCCAACCTCCACCCCGGCACCGAACCCCCCCCCCCAACCTCCACCCCGGCACGGACCACCCCCCCCAACCTCCACCCCGGCACGGACCCCCTCCCCAACCTCCACCCCAGCACGGACCCCCCCCAACCCCCAACCTCCACCCCGGCACGGACCCCCTCCCCAACCTCCACCCCGGCATGGACCCCCCCCCAACCTCCACCCCGCCATGGACCCCCCCCCCCAACCTCCACCCCGGCACGGACCCCCCCCTCAACCTCCACCCCAGCACGGACCCCCTCCTCAACCTCCACCCCGGACCCCACCCCCCAACCACCACCCCGGCACGGACCCCCTCCCCAACCTCAACCCAGCACGGACCCCCCCCCAACCCCCAACCTCCACCCCAGCTCGGACCCCCCCCCCACCTCCACCCCAGCATGGACCCCCCCCAACCCCCAACCTCCACCCCGGCTCGGACCCCCCCCCAACCTCCACCCCGGCATGGACCCCCCCCCAACAGCCACCCCGGCACGGACCCCCCCCCCAACCTCCACCCCGGCACGGACCCCCCCCCCCCAACCTCCACCCCGGCACGGACCCCCTCCCCAACCTCCACCCCAGCACGGACCCCCTCCCCAACCTCCACCCCAGCACGGACACCCCCCAACCCCCAACCTCCACCCCGGCACAAACCACCCCCCCCAACCTCCACCCCGGCACGGACCCCCTCCCGGCACTCCCCCGGAGCCCAGCCTACTCTAACCACCCCCACCCGCCGCACACACACACACACACACAAGCCGAGACATACCTCTCCTCACGCAATCAGTCTGCGGCCACGCCATTTCCTGCCCAGAGCCAACCCCCCAGGCCGTCACTCACCTCCACGCTGGTCGGCGTGAGCCTGGAGCACCGGGTCACGCTGATGAAAAGGAGGTTTGATTCACGTCGACGTGAACGGTCATCACGTCGACGGGACTTCGGCCCATCCGGAAGGGAGAATATCGGCAGGCCGAAAATCGGCTGCCTTGCGCAGACCCGTGACATTCTCCACGGCAGCGGCGCCATTAACGCCCAGCCGACTTTTCTCCCTTCGGAGACTTCGGCGGGGGCGGGATTCACGGCGGCCAACGGGCATTCTCCGACCCTCTGGGGGGTCGGAGAATGACGCCCCTGATGTGTGATTCTGCGGCGTCGTAGCGCCCAACTAGGTGGCAGGATGAGGCCTTGTATCTCGCGAGACTTGCGACACTCAGAATGTATATTTAGGCTAATTTTAATATGTGCTTGCCCTATTTACCCACGGTCCGGGATTTACTGGAAATTCCAACGTGGCCTCATCCGGGTGCCATTTGGTACTGGCTCACAAAATCGTGAACCAGTCGTGATGGCATCTCAGGGGGAGCCACACTGAGGATTTGAGGTCCGCGGATGGTCTGGAACAGGGTAGGGTGGTGCCCTGATACTTCCCCCAGCACCTGGGCACCTTGGCAACACCAGCCTGGCACATTGACATTACCAGGGTGCCTGGGTGGCCATCCCAGGTTGGCAGGGACACTGACAGCATGCCAGGCTGGCAGTGCCAAGGTGCCAAATTTCCCATGCCAGGGGTTGGGCCCTGCGGGGCCTTTCTCATAAGACATGGGGGTGAGGGGGAGGTCTCGAGGACCCCGGAAGAGGTAAGTTGAGTAAAGTGCAGGGTCCTGAGGCCGTGGTGGGGGGCCTGAGAGGGGGTGAAAGATCGGGGCTGCCTTTAAAGATGGCACCCCCGATCCACGAGTAGCTGAGCTCGCCAGTGCAGGAATTGACTTAAAGAGTGGCCTCTATTGGGGAATTCCTCGCCAAAGCCAAACAAATGGCAAAGTGCCTTTGCATAGCAGGGCCTTTCTTGGCACCGCAGCCACCGAGAAACCCCCTGCTAAACATGCCTTTGACCGGACTTTAACTTGAGCCAGCTGAATCGCACCTAGGGTGTGTAGCTAGTTTGGGTTATGTTGAGATCAAAATAAAGGAGGTATTGGGGGTCTTGAAAAACATTCAGGTAGTCAAGTCCCCAGGGCCTGATAGGATATAGCCCAGAAAACTGAGAGAGGCAAGGGAGGAAATTGCTGGGGAATTGAGAGAAATCTTTGTAACCTTCCTGGGAGGTCCCAGAGGTTTGGCGAATAGCCAATGTTGTTCCTGTGTTTAACAAGAGTAGCAAGGATGATCCAGAAAATTACAGGCCAGTGAACCTTATGTCAGTGGTAGGGAAATTATTGGAGAGGATTGTTCGAGGCAGGATTTACTCCCATTTGGAAATAAGTGGGTGCATTAGCTAGAAGCAACACAGTTTGTGAAGGGGAGGTCATGTCTCACTAATTTAATCGGGTTTTTTGAGGAAGTAACGAAGATGATTGATGAGGGTAGGGCAGTGGATGTTGTCTGCATGGACTTCAGTAAGGCCTTTGACAAGGTCCTTCATGGCAGACTGGTACAGAAGGTGAAGTCACACAGGATCAGAGGTGAGCTGGCAAGCTGGATGCAGAACTGGCTCGGTCATAGAAGACAGAGGGCGGCAGTAGAAGGGTGCGTTTCTCAATGGAGGACTGTGACTAGTGGTGTGCCTCAGGGATTAGTGCTGGGGCTTTTGCTGTTTGTAATATATATAAATGATTTGGAGGAATACGTAACAGGTTTGATTAGTAAGTTTGCATATGACACAAAGGTTGGTGGAATTGTGGATAGCGATGAGGGCTGTCAGAGGATACAGCAGGATATAGATCGGTTGGAGACTTGTACTGGGAAATGGCAGGTGGAGTTTAATCTGGACAAATGTGAGGTAATGCATTTTGGAAGGTCTAGTGCAGATGGGAAAAATGCAGTAAATGGCAGAACCCTTGAGAGTATTGATATGCAGAGAGATCTGGGTGGATAGATATACAGGTCATGTTGGTGGAGATGGTGGTCAAGAAGGCATACGGCATGCTTGCCTTCATTGGCTGGGGCATTGAGTTTAAAAATTGGCAAGTCATATTGCAGCTTTATATAACCTTAGTTCGGCCGCACTTGGAATATAGTGGGCGCGATCTTCCGGCCTCGTTACTCTCACGCTTAAGCGTAACGAGGTCAGTGAATAGCGGGAGAGGCCAAGAGATCCGCGCCGGACACCAGAAAGTTTGCGATGCAACCGTCACGCTCCCGTAAGCAAAATTGGAATCTCACTGTAGCGTGGCGAGAAACTAATTATCACCACTTAAGCCTTATTTCCATACAATTACGTTTGAGCGTGAGTGTAACAAGGCCAGAAGATCACGGCCACTATGTAAAGTGACAGAGGCATCATAATGGTTGTGCAAAAAGTTGTTTAATGTGCTTTGCCCATTCCCAATAGTGCCACCTTAACCCCCCAGCATCCAAAACCCCATCCTCTACCTACTCCTCCCCCCTCTGCCCCCTACCCTGGTGCCCTCGGTGATTGTCAATGTGCCTGGCCGTCCTAGCTATACCACTATGTCTTGGAGTTTCCCCAGGATGCATATCTGAGGTTAAGGCAAAGGAGATGTACGAGGCAAGGTCTTTACACAGAGGGTGGTGGGAGCCTGGAACTCGCTGTCGGGGAGGCAGTGGAAGCAGATACAACAGTGACTTTTAAGGGGGGGTTTTGACAAATACATAGGATGGGAATAGATGGGTATGGTCCCCGGAAGGGGAGAGGGGTTTAATTCAGACAGGCCATATGGTCGGTGTCGGCTTGGAGGGTTGAAGGGCCTGTTCATGTGTTGTAATTTTCTTTGTTCTTTGTTCTTTATTACGATATCCCTTTCTTCCACATTTGCTCTGACACAAAAATAGTTTCACCATTTAAATAATTTCTCAAATACACGAACAGTTGGTGTCTCATCATGCCATCTTGCAGCACTGACTGGTCTGCAGATTTGAGGGCGAGAGTGACAGTGTTACCTCCATCGTATGGCATACTATTTGCTGCTTCCTTCTTTGGATACTCAGCAGTCCCTCTGAGTCCTGAGAGTTTGTAGATTAGTCTCATTAAAATTATGAGCTCCTCTTTTCTCCATTCATATGGGCAGAATTTTACCTTCCCCTACTGGCAGGTGTGGATGTGGAGGACGGCTGTTAAATTTCTCAGATGGTTTTCCCACTTGCATACTGACCACCCCGGCCTTGCCACAATTTCACGCTGGGATAGACGATGCCTAGGCCAGCCAGCCCACTCTTGCCCCTAAGTGGCTAATTATTGACTACTCAAGGGCCATTTCCCATGCAGCATCAATTTTCAGACTGGTGGGTGCAGTCCAAGGCAGGGTGAAAGCTTGAAAACGAACCCTGGTCAGGCCTTGAGCAGAGGGCTGGGGGGAGGGGATGGTCGTCTCCACCAGTGGCGCCCTTTCAACTTTGCCCCCCCCCAACAGATGGACTGGCCCCTGCCGGCTCTCCCTACCAGCCGTCAACTTCAATAATACTCCCACTCCCTTCTTCCCAACCTCCTGGGCCTCACATTCCCACCTCGGCTTGCCCCTGAAACCTTGAAAACGTACTCCTGGAAAAAAGTCTTTGGGGACTGCTTGCAGTTCCAGTCCTGTCCACTGCAGACTCTGCGCTTCAGGTACCAGAGACCTGCCAGCCAACCAGACTGTCCGACAGCTGTCTGAAGTGGGGTGTCTCTCAAATGAGGGGCGAAAGTCCCACCTCCAGCCAATTAACACCTGTTGGAATGTTAACTGGCTGCAGGGCAGGTTGTATCAGTGGCGATGTGTTCCCCACCGATGATGGAAACACAAAACCCTCCATGGTAAAAATCCTGGGCATAATACATTTCTCCCATCCTTGGTTGGATCTGCCAGATCCTCCAGTGGAAAACATTATTTTAAAGTGCCACAAATTCATATATGCATCAGAAAGTCCAGTTATTCAACAGCCTCCTCACAGAGTTTAGCACTTCCCTCTTTGCCTCTTGTCACCTCACTCAGAAATGCTGAAATCTAATTTCCAGGCACCCTAAAGCAGTTCTCTTGTTTAGAGGGGATTTGTGGTACAGAACTGTTAATTAATATTTGCGATAGCTAACCGTACAATTTCTGGTAGGGTCAGTACCGCAGAGCATTGCTGGGCACAATCCTGACACAGTAGCACAAACTGATGTGCACAGGTTTGTAGAATTTCAGTTTGTGGTTTCAAAATTGAAGTATTTTGTGTTTCAGAAGTGCAGCATTTCTACTGTCTTCTACTCTTTATTATCACGTTCAGATGATTAGGTTCGAAATCCTGTACATGCGTGAAATGGGAAATTACAAATTTGCTGGTCATTATTGACTCGGATGTTTCTGCAGGATGTGGTTCAGTTGCAATCGTTCTATTACAGATTAAGGTTTGATTCTCTGACATGGTGTTAAGCAAGTTAGTCCATTCCCTTCTGCAGGATACAATAAAACCTTGCCATTTGATAGATGATTCTCCTCTCGCATTGGAAGGGATTTCCCCCCTCCCCCCGCGGCGTGTAGGCGTGTTTTGCTCACAGGCATCACCCCCTCCCTCCCTGCCCCCTCTCACACACCACATGAGCATTGGGGCACTCTCCCTTCACCACACATAAAGGGAATTCCCCAATAGGGCTTCCGAGAAGTTGGCACTGGCAGGGGGCAATGTCAGGGTACCATTTTGCCATGTCCCTCACGAACTTGGAGGCTTACCTTACTGTGCACCCCTGATGTGGTCATCACAACTGAAAACCAGTAGTGATTCACGCCAGCATTACATCATCACGCCGACTGGGAGGGAAGATGCGCCAAGGGCGGACGTAACGGTGTCAACCTCGGGGAAGTATATGCTAATTGAAATTTATGGAAATCAGGTTCACACCTTTTCTGGGCATGAACCTGATTAGGTCACTAGTGGGGAGATGGATGGCAGGGGGGAAAACTCAAAGTGAGACCTTGCCGGGGCAAATCCCGATTTTGGCTGCTCTTGAGATTTAGTGGCTCTTACAGGATTTGCGCCTGCGATCAATGGGGCCACTATATTATGGCTTTTATCTCTGACCATTTTGCTTTTCTTTTTCATTATGATCACCATGGGTAGTGTTTTACTTAACTTTCCTGTCCTTTATATGTTCCAAATACTACAGCTTGCAGCCTATTCTTCTTTTCAACATCCCCACTGTCCTGGAATCAAAATGCATTGAACAGTCTCCTATTTTAACAGAGCATTGTGTAATTCCTTAAATTTCTCAGCCTTCCCAAGCTCCAATAACCTAGATGTTATTCAAAACCGAGATTGGTGTCACCTAACCATTGCTGCCTGTTTTGCATTATCTTCTTGTAACCTTTTTCACCTTGGCTGTGCCTGCACAGTTCTTTGGCCCTTAATGCCAATGTCTCAAAAACAATCGGAAATTTAGTTTTGGAGAGTCCACAAAATGTAGGTTCTTCGACTCTAAATGTAGTTGGAAACATCAGATTTTCAAAGTAGTACAATGGATATAGAAGACATGCACATGTCACATCAACAGATGTGCACAACAAAACCATCATGAAAAACAGATGTAAACAACTAAACCATCATAAGGTAAACCATTATGACAAATGAGTGTATCCCCCTAAATCATCACAAGAAACAGATGTTTACCACAAAACAATCATGGAAAATAGATGTGTAAAATGAATCATCTTTATAAATGGTCAATTGTCACATAAACCACCAAGAAAATTGCACACCCATGCACTGCCCCATCAGAGCAGAAGAATGACCTATGTTGAAAGAGTCACTGTGCTCATTGTCGCAATGTTTGAAAAAAAGAAAGATCACGATATTGCACATTTACAGAGTAATATTATCTGGCAAAAAATACTACCTCAGCCTATTGTGCATCACGGTTTGGTTTTAAAGAAACCTGAGCAACTAAGTCTATACTGAACACCTGAGGGTTGTGAGTTCCAAACACAGATTCACTTGACTTTCGCTGAAATATTCTCACTCGCACTGAACACATTGTCTTGTGGACTATCACATATTTCTGTGGTAGAACTGTAAATTTAACAAATGACACAAACTGGTTAGACAACTTCCACATAAACATTGCATAGACTTACATTGAATTCACACCAAGAAACAAATTATTCGGTCAGATGAAAGCAAATTACTGCGGATGCTGGAATCTGAAGCAAAATCAGAAAATGCTGGAAAAACTTAGTGGGCCTGACAGGATCTGTGGAGAAACAACAGAGCTAACGTTTTGAATTTGGATGACTCATCGTCAGAATTGGAAATAGCTTGAGATATTTACTGTTGTGGGGTGTTGCCCCTTTTAATAATGAGGCTCTATTTATAATATGATGTTATATCCCAACAGCGTCGCCAATACTGTGGGTATTTCTATTTATCTCGGTGAACCACAAGTCTTTCCCTTATATCGGTCAAATGACCACACAACCAGTTAGTCAGTTCAAAAGATGGTTTATTTACATACACAAGGATTACTTCGACATGCAAATACAATATCTACTACGAGTTAAACTACACCTATCAGCTACAATAACCTATACTTAACTTCAGGGCGACCAGCACTGTGCAGATGGATAAGGTCGTGTGTGACTCCCTCATTTAAAAAAAAATAACGTTTTGAGAGACAAGAAATACCAATTTTTAAGTGCAGAGATTCTCGCAGCTTGCGGTCGATGTGGGGAGTGGTATGACAATTTCCTCGACCTGTCTTTTCCTAAATCTTGATCTCACATGGCTGGTTTGAAGAAGTGGCTCTGTCTCTGCTGAGCTCATCCATCAGGTAGCGATCGTTGGTCTTGAACTTGGCTGGCTGTTCTTGCTACAGTGGCTGACACAGGCTGGATTCAAAGGAGGCTGGCACAGGCCGGATCCAAAAGAGACAGAACACATGGCTGTGTCCCCTTTTATCCCTCTGGGATTTCGCACTATTTGGGGCGGTCCTTGATCTTGGACCCAATAGTTCGGCAGGGCTCTGATCACTGCCTTCAATTTCGGCCAATAAAGGGGCAGGTGTCTTGGTGGTGGGTGGGTCCTTAGCGGACATCGACCTTGGCAGTTGAGCTCTCTGAGTAAAGGGAGTGGTGGCGATCAGTCTGTGGCTGTACCAGTTTCTTGGTTGGAGTCCTACTGTTCTGGGGAATGGGCCATTAAAATGCAAACGAGCGGGGGTTTTGATCAGGTCTCGTTACCTGCGTTTCAAATACACAGAAGCTCTGTATCTGTCTCAGTCCTGGGTTGGCCATAATTCCCATGGTCCTTTGCAGGTGGCCATCTCAGATGGCTACATCCCATCCTCTTGATCCTGAACGTGAAGCGTGGTGGATCACACTATTGATCCCTATCCATCCTTGGTGTAGCGGCCACCCTTGGTCAAGGCCAGGTTCTACTCTATCCTATCCTATATTTTGGGGCAGTTACCTAATATTTATTAACACATCATACATTAATTAATCTCTAACAGGTCACTATAAAACATTTCACTATTAAACATTTAACTTATCTGTACTGTTGATTACTAACGAACACTATCTAAGCTACTCTCAGGGAGCCCAGCAAACCACACCCATATGTTCTGGGCATGCCCAGCGCTGGCGGAATTTTGGAAGGGCGTAGCAAGGATGGTGTCGAAGGTGGTAGGATCCAGGGTCAAACCGGGCTGGGGGCTCGCATTATTTGGGGTTGCAGAGGAGCCAGTAGTGCAGGAGGCGAAAGAGGCTGATATTCTGGACTTTGCGTCCCTGGTAGCCCGGCGAAGGATTCTTCTCCACTGGAAGAATGCGAGGCCCCCAAGCATGGCATCCTGGATCAACGATATGGCGGGGTTTATTAAATTGGAGAGGGTGAAATTTGCCTAAAGGGGATCGGTGCAAGGGTTTTTCAGGCGGGGGGTTTGGGGGGGATTTAAAAAAAAATCTGGCTGAGGTGGAAACTAGGACAAGTCATTCTCCACAAACTGTCCATAAAGAGATACCATTCTTTGGCCAGGCCATCTTTCGGACGTATGAGAACATAGAATTATTTTGAAATAAAATGCAAGTTACTATCCCCTGAAATTGATACAAAGAGTTGAATTTTATTTAAAAAGTCGAATTAATCATGGTACATCTTTTCAATGTGGTGTTCAAAGTACAACTAACACGGCGGAATGGTGGCACAGTGGTTAACACTGCTGCCTCACAGCACCAGGAACCTGGGTTCGAGTCCAGCCTTGGGTGACTGTGTGGAGTTTGCACTTTCTCATTGTGTCTGCATGGGTTTCCTATGGGGTTTTTAAAAATTCATTTACAGGATATGGGCGTCGCTGTTTAGGCCAGCATTTATTGCCCATTCATGGTTGCCCTCCAGTTTCCTCCCACTGTCCAAAGATTGGCCATGCTAAAAAAAAGTCCCTTGGTGTCCACATGTGTGTAGGTTAGGTGGGGTTATGGGGATAGGGTGGGGTAGTGGACCTGGGTAGGGTACTCTTTCAGAGGCTCAGTGCAGTCTTGATGGGCCAAATGGCCTCCTTCTTTGGTTCTATCTTATATGACATGGTTGTTGTTGGTGTAACATAAGAAAATGGGGGAGTAAAGTCTTATATGTACAAAGGAAGATGTTTAAACAACAACCTGAACCACACACAGTTAAGAATAGTGATTTCTGCATTCATGCATGATAAATTATTGCTGATGCTAATGTAAGTCATTCAGTCGAAAATTTGATCAAATCATGCAAATTTAACATCTTACCAACTAGAAATGAACCACATTTTTTGTTAACAAGAGTGGTTTCTTATCACCAACTAAATCAAAGAAAATGGTACAGACTTAATTTAAAGCCACATTTTAAGGAAACATCACGCACACATGAATGAAGACACTTTGATGAGGCATTGCATCGTTACTGGCATCTGTAGAACCATTGATCAGAAAGAAGTTCATGCCATCAGGCAAGGTAGAGAAGTCAAAGAAAATTAGAGTGGAAAAAATGGTGACAATAAAATGTAATGTGGAAAGATTAAGGAAGTTAACTCAAATGCTCGGAAGTTAGTACAAAGATGTTCAGGTTATGTAGATGACCATGTTAAATTGCCCCTTAGAGCACAAAGATGTGCAAGTTAGGTGCAGTTACGACATTATGGGGATTGGGCAGGGGAGTGGGTCTAGGTAGGGTGCTCTTCGCAGGGTCAGTGCAGACTCGATGAACTGAATGGTTTCCTTCTGCTCTGTAGGAATGCAATGGTCCTGTTGTTAGAAATAAGAAAAAAAACTGTTGGAACTTTTATTTAACCAAATAGAAATCTGGGGAGAAGGATATCGAAGTAGACAATGATAATGGATCTAAGACAATTTGTTGCAAATTTGGAGACATAATTTAACATTATACGCTGAGAAGGTAGGTAGGTGGAGCTGATGAATGAAGAAACAAATAGGTCTATTCGAACATAACACCCTTTCCTTTAAATAAAAGTGTTACGTAAGAAAAACTTGAATCACCGCAGCGGAGAATGGAAGTAAGCTTCCATATTGTAAGAGAGTTGACCTCATCAATTGATTTGTCATGATTCCTCTAAGTTATTGTTGAAATTTATACCACTCATTGTTATTTGCCATGTATTAACCTTTTGTAATGCAAGTAAATGCTGATTGCCAATTTATATTCTACTTTAGTGAATTCTACAACATAGAAAGGATCATATCCATTTATGGGAGGGAGAGAGAGAGAGAGAGCGAGAGGACCACTTGGCAACATGTGAATGCTAACTGAAGATTTATAATATGTGAAGTAGGAGTTTACAGAAAGTGTAGCTGACTGGGAGCAGAGTCGGAGGGCGGAGATCTAGTTAGTCCACAGGGCAGCTATATTCTGTCAGGTAAGAGGGGATGGAGGCTAGGCCAGTTACATGCTCCTCCAGTTGGATGTGGGTGGTGAGGGATACCACCAGTGTCCCCGCTGACTATACCTGCGGGAAGTGCACCCAACTTCAGCTCCTCAAAGACCGTGTTAGGGAACTGGAGCTGAAGCTGGATGAACTTCGGATCATCCGGAAGGCAGAGGGGGTGATTGAGAAGAGTTACAGGGAGGTAACCACACCCAAGGTACAGGACAAGAACAGCTGGGTTACAGTCAGGGGGAAAAAAACAAACAGGCAGATAGTGCAGGGATCCCTCGTGGCCGTTCCCCTTCAAAACAACTATACCATTTTGGATGCTGTTGGGGGGGATGACCTACCGGGGAAGGCCCTAGCGGCCAGGTCTCTGGCACTGAGTCTGGCTCTGGGGCTCAGAAGAGAAGGGGGGAGAATAGAAAAGCAATAGTTGTAGGAGATTCAATGGTTAGGGGAATAGATAGGGGAATCTGTGGTCGCGAGCGAGACTACCGGAAGGTATGTTGCCTCCCGGGTGCCAGGGATGTCTCGGATCGTGTCTTCAGGATTCTTAAGGGGGAGGGGGAGCGGCCAGAAGTCGTGGTGCACATTGGTACCAACGACATAGGTAAGAAAAGTGTTGTGGAGGTAATAAACAAGTTTAGGGGGTTAGGCGGGAAGTTAAAAGCCAGGAAAGACAGAGTTGTAATCTCTGGTTTGTTGCCGGTGCCACGTGATAGCGAGGCTAGGAATAGGGAGAGAGTGCAGCTGAACACGTGGCTGCAGGAATGGTGTAGGAGGGGGGGCTTCAGGTATTTGGATAATTGGAGCGCATTCTGGGGAAGGTGGGACCTGTACAAGCAGGATGGGTTGCATCTGAACCAGAGGGGCACCAATATCCTGGGAGGGAGGTTTTCTAGTACTCTTCGAGAGGGTTTAAACTAATTTGGCAGGGGAATGGGAACCGGATTTGTAGTCCAGCAACTAAGGTAGCCGATATTCAGGACGCCAAAGCGTGTAATGAGGCAGTGGGGAAGGGAACACTGACAAAGGAGAGTACTTGCAGGCACGGAGATGGGTTGAAGTGTATATACTTCAACGCAAGAAGCATCAGGAATAAGGTGGGTGAACTTAAGGCATGGATCGGTACTTGGGACTACGATGTGGTGGCCATCTCGGAAACTTGGATAGAAGAGGGGCAGAAATGGTTGTTGGAGGTCCCTGGTTATAGATGTTTCAATAAGATTAGGGAGGGTGGTAAAAGAGGTGGGGGGGTGGCATTATTAATTCGAGATAGTATTACAGCTGCAGAAAGGCAGTTCGAGGAGTATCACCCGACTGAGGTAGAATGGGTTGAAGTCAGAAATAGGAAAGGAGCAGTCACCTTGTTAGGAGTTTTCTATAGGCCCCCCAATAGTAGCAGAGATGTGGAGGAACAGATTGGGAAACAGATTTTGGAAAGGTGCAGAAGTCACAGGGTAGTAGTCATGGGTGACTTTAACTTCCCAAATATTGAGTGGAAACTCTTTAGATCAAATAGTTTGGATGGGGTGGTGTTTGTGCAGTGTGTCCAGGAAGCTTTTCTAACACAGAAAAATTGTCCGACCAGAGGAGGGGCAATATTGGATTTAGTACTTGGTAATGAACCAGGGCAAGTGATAGATTTGTTAGTGGGGGAGCATTTTGGAGATAGTGACCACAATTCTGTGACTTTCACTTTAGTAATGGAGGGGGATAGGTGCGTGCAACAGGGCAAGGTTTACAATTGGGGGAAGGGTAAATACGATGTTGTTAGACAAGAATTTAAGTGCATAAGTTGGGAACATAGGCTGTCAGGGAAGGACACAAGTGAAATGTGGAACTTGTTCAAGGAACAGGTACTATGTGTCCTTGATATGTATGTCCCTGTCAGGCAGGGAAGAGATGGTCGAGTGAGGGAACCATGGTTGACAAGAGAGGTTGAATGTCTTGTTAAGAGGAAAAAGGAGGCTTATGTAAGGCTGAGGAAACAAGGTTCAGACAGGGCATTGGAGGGATACAAGATAGCCAGGAGGGAACTGAAGAAAGGGATTAGGAGAGCTAAGAGAGGGCATGAACATTCTTTGGCCGGTAGGATCAGGGAAAACCCCAAGGCCTTTTACACATATGTGAGAAATATGAGAATGATTAGAGCGAGGGTAGGTCCGATCAAGGACAGTAGCGGGAGATTGTGCATTGAGTCTGAAGAGATAGGAGAGGTCTTGGCAAATAGGGTTAAGGAAAATCCCAAGGCTTTTTACACTTACATAAAAAGCAAGAGGGTAGCCAGGGAAAGGGTTGGCCCACTGAAGGATAGGCAAGGGAATCTATGTGTGGAGCCAGAGGAAATGGGCGAGGTACTAAATGAATACTTTGCATCAGTATTCACCAAAGAGAAGGAATTGGTAGATGTTGAGTCTGGAGAAGGGGGTGTAGATAGCCTGGGTCACATTGTGATCCAAAAAGACGAGGTGTTGGGTGTCTTAAAAAATATTAAGGTAGATAAGTCCCCAGGGCCGGATGGGATCTACCCCAGAATACTGAAGGAGGCTGGAGAGGAAATTGCTGAGGCCTTGACAGAAATCTTTGGATCCTCGCTGTCTTCAGGGGATGTCCCGGAGGACTGGAGAATAGCCAATGTTGTTCCTCTGTTTAAGAAGGGTGGCAGGGATAATCCCGGGAACTACAGGCCGGTGAGCCTTACTTCAGTGGTAGGGAAATTACTGGAGAGAATTCTTCGAGACAGGATCTACTCCCATTTGGAAGCAAATGGACGTATTAGTGAGAGGCAGCACGGTTTTGTGAAGGGGAGGTCGTGTCTCACTAACTTGATCGAGTTTTTCGAGGAGGTCACTAAGATGATTGATGCAGGTAGGGCAGTAGATGTTGTCTATATGGACTTCAGTAAGGCCTTTGACAAGGTCCCTCATGGTAGACTAGTACAAAAGGTGAAGTCACACGGGATCAGGGGTGAACTGGCAAGGTGGATACAGAACTGGCTAGGCCATAGAAGGCAGAGGGTAGCAATGGAGGGATGCTTTTCTAATTGGAGGGCTGTGACCAGTGGTGTTCCACAGGGATCAGTGCTGGGACCTTTGCTCTTTGTAGTATATATAAATGATTTGGAGGAAAATGTAACTGGTCTGATTAGTAAGTTTGCAGACGACACAAAGGTTGGTGGAATTGCGGATAGCGATGAGGACTGTCTGAGGATACAGCAGGATTTAGATTGTCTGGAGACTTGGGCGGAGAGATGGCAGATGGAGTTTAACCTGGACAAATGTGAGGTAATGCATTTTGGAAGGGCTAATGCAGGTAGGGAATATACAGTGAATGGTAGAACCCTCAAGAGTATTGAAAGTCAAAGAGATCTAGGAGTACAGGTCCACAGATCACTGAAAGGGGCTACACAGGTGGAGAAGGTAGTCAAGAAGGCATACGGCATGCTTGCCTTCATTGGCCGGGGCATTGAGTATAAGAATTGGCAAGTCATGTTGCAGCTGTATAGAACCTTAGTTAGGCCACACTTGGAGTATAGTGTTCAATTCTGGTCGCCACGCTACCAGAAGGATGTGGAGGCTTTAGAGAGGGTGCAGAAGAGATTTACCAGAATGTTGCCTGGTATGGAGGGCATAAGCTATGAGGAGCGATTGAATAAACTCGGTTTGTTCTCACTGGAACGAAGGAGGTTGAGGGGCGACCTGATAGAGGTATACAAAATTATGAGGGGCATAGACAGAGTGGATAGTCAGAGGCTTTTCCCCAGGGTAGAGGGGTCAATTACTAGGGGGCATAGGTTTAAGGTGAGAGGGGCAAAGTTTAGAGTAGATGTACGAGGCAAGTTTTTTACGCAGAGGGTAGTGGGTGCCTGGAACTCACTACCGGAGGAGGTAGTGGAGGCAGGGACGATAGGGACATTTAAGGGGCATCTTGACAAATATATGAATAGGATGGGAATAGAAGGATACGGACCCAGGAAGTGTAGAAGATTGTAGTTTAGTCGGGCAGTATGGTCGGCACGGGCTTGGAGGGCCGAAGGGCCTGTTCCTGTGCTGTACATTTCTTTGTTCTTTGTTTGTTCTTTGAGTACTTTTCTTCTCTATTTACAAATGAGAGGGGCGATATTGTTGGAGAGGACAGTGTGAAACAGATTGGTAAGCTCGAGGAAATACTTGTTAGGAAGGAAGATGTGTTGGGCATTTTGAAAAACTTGAGGGTAGACAAGTCCCCCGGGCCTGACGGGATATATCCAAGGATTCTATGGGAAGCAAGAGATGAAATTGCAGAGCCGTTGGCAATGATCTTTTCGTCCTCACTGTCAACAGGGGTGGTACCAGGGGATTGGAGAGTGGCGAATGTCGTGCCCCTGTTCAGAAAAGGGACTAGGGATAACCCTGGGAATTACAGGCCAGTTAGTCTTACTTTGGTGGTAGGCAAAGTAATGGAAAGGGTACTGAAGGAGAGGATTTCTGAGCATCTGGAAAGACACTGCTTGATTTGGGATAGTCAGCACGGATTTGTGAGGGGTAGGTCTTGCCTTACAAGTCTTATTGAATTCTTTGAGGAGGTGACCAAGCATGTGGATGAAGGTAGGCTTCTGCAGAAAGTAAGGAGGCATGGGGTAGTGGGAAATTTGGGCAGTTGGATAACAAACTGGCTAACCGATAGAAGTCAGAGAGTGGTGGTGGATGGCAAATATTCAGTCTGGATCCCAGTTACCAATGGCGTACCGCAGGGATCAGTTCTGGGTCCTCTGCTGTTTGTGATTTTCATTAATGACTTGGATGAGGGAGTTGAAGGGTGGGTCAGTAAATTTGCAGACGATACGAAGATTGGTGGAGTTGTGGACAGTAAGGAGGGCTGTTGTCGGCTGCAAAGAGACATAGATAGGATGCAGAGCTGGGCTGAGAAGTGGCAGATGGAGTTTAACCCTGAAAAGTGTGAGGTTGTCCATTTTGGAAGGACAAATATGAATGCAGAATACAGGGTTAACGGTAGAGTTCTTGGCAATGTGAAGGAGCAGAGAGATCTTGGGGTCTATGTTCATACATCTTTGAAAGTTGCCACTCAAGTGGATAGAGCTGTTAAGAAGGCCTATGCTGTGCTCGCGTTCATTAACAGACGGATTGAATTTAAGAGCCGTGAGGTGATGATGCAGCTGTAAAAAACTTTAGTAAGGCCACATTTAGAGTACTGTGTACAGTTCTGGTCGCCTCATTTTAGGAAGGATGTGGAAGCTTTGGAAAAGGTGCAAAGGAGATTTACCAGGATGTTGCCTGGAATGGAGAGTAGGTCTTATGAGGAAAGGTTGAGGGTGCTAGGCCTTTTCTCATTAGAACGGAGAAGGATGAGGGGCGACTTGATAGAGGTTTATAAGATGATCAGGGGAATAGATAGAGTAGACAGAGACTTTTTCCCCGGGTGGAAGAAACCATTACAAGGGGACATAAATTTAAGGTGAAAGGTGGAAGATATAGGAGGGATATCAGAGGTAGGTTCTTTACCCAGCGAGTAGTGGGGGCATGGAATGCACTGCCTGTGGAAGTAGTTGAGTCGGAAACATTAGGACCTTCAAGCAGCTATTGGATAGGTACATGGATTACGGTAAAATGATATAATGTAGATTTATTTTTTCTTAAGGGCAGCACGGTAGCATTGTGGATAGCACAATTGCTTCACAGCTCCAGGGTCCCAGGTTCGATTCCGGCTTGGATCACTGTCTGTGCGGAGTCTGCACATCCTCCCCGTGTCTGCGTGGGTTTCCTCTGGGTGCTCCGGTTTCCTCCCACAGTCCAAAGATGTGCAGGTTAGGTGGATTGGCCATGATAAATTGCCCTGAGTGTCCAAAATTGCCCTTGGTGTTGGGTGGAGGTGTTGAGTTTGGGTAGGGTGCTCTTTCCAAGAGCCGGTGCAGACTCAAAGGGCCGAATGGCCTCCTTCTGCACTGTAAATTCAATGATAATCTATGATTAATCTAGGACAAAGGTTCGGCACAACATCGTGGGCCGAAGGGCCTGTTCTGTGCTGTATTTTTCTATGTTCTATGCTCTATGCTTTAGACATTGGAAGGTCATCATTTAACATCTCAAGATTATTCATGGAGAGGTAAAGATTAACTGAATAACAAGCGCCCAGTTAATTAACGCCACATCACCAAAGTTAATGGAGTGACAAGGCTACTGATCCCAATTTCAGACCATTATCTCAAAGCAAAGCAGAGGTAATGAAAATTGACCCCAATGTGTCTCCGACTGGTACTGCACGGTGGTAAATAGATGCCTATCAGTCAATTTGGTCAGGTTCAAGGGCGGAAAAAAAATCATGATATCTATTCAGTATTCTGTTTACATTACTCATTCTATGTGTTTTATGAAACAAAAGATAATGATTTTTTAATGTTGTTTTGTTTAGCTTAGTAAACTGGAATAAGCCATCTGGTAAAGTTACTTTCCACTGCAACATGGCTCGTGTGGAATTATGATTTTTCCATCCACAGTGTTGGGATTATTTAAATGTAATAAATGAGAAAAAATGCTCAGTATATCAAATCTACATTTTCTCCTCCAGCATTCTGAGTGTTCCAATAATTTAAATTTGTTTCATTCATGGTTCCCTTGGAATTTGAAGAACATTTAAGATGACAATGGGCCTCCTGTGGAAAGAAACAAAGATCGGTTCAACTTTATTTGGAACTTGTTTTGCTGGGTAAGATATGTGCTCTTTACATATTTATTGGTTATTAATATTTTAAATTTTATCAGGTCATCCCCAAAATGAAACAAGTCTACTATAACGCGAGCTATTAAAAATTTAAATGCTGCCAAAAAAGTTAAAGAGATCAATATGACCAATTAGTTTGCATGAGCTTGCAGGATTCCATTTATTTGCAACACTTTATAAATCTCAATTTTAAGATGTTACATTTCCTTAATTTTTGCCTGAGAATGTCCTTGGTTAAGTGAATGGACAATAACTGATAGTAAGAAATAACTAATCATCATAAAGTGCACAGGAGTGGCATGTGGCATGTGATATTTTACTGTGTTAAAGGTACGATATAAATACAAGATGTGACAGGGATTGATCGCAAATTTTGCTCCTTTATAATGAAATCAGTGGAAATGAAAATCAGGTAGGTTTATACAAGGCCAGTGTTAGGCCTGGTAGCAGCATGGAAATTCACTGCCTGGACACTCCAGCTGAGATGGTAACGTTTCCTAACTGAGACACAATCAATTCAGACGAAGTTGAATCCAAACTGAGGCTTTATTAGTATCAGATGTGTGGCCTCCCACAGCAGCTGGCGAAATGGCTACGAGCTGGAGGCCATGCATATTTATAACCCGCCTCCTGGGCGGAGCTAGCATGTAGGGGCCACAGGTGAACCTGTAGTGCAGGTTTTTCGTACAACCTTTAATATCAGAACGCAGTGGTTTACCACATTCACCCACTGTTAAAATTGAGTCCGGCAGGGATGGTAGATAACTATATACAATTAGAAATTTTAATATTTACAGAGCAGTCAGAGGTTCAGCCGGTCCGGTGCCTTGATGGTTCTTTGAGATCGATGAAGTGGTGACGGCGATGTTGGCGCTGTCGTGGTCGAAGTTGACTCCGGGAGCGTGCCAAAATCCTCTTCATTAATGGGGGTGGGCAAGGGGAGGACGGATGGTCCTAGTGGGGGTGATGGGGGCGGCTGGGGAGGGGAGGGTGGCGCCAGGCGCGACAGGGGTGCTTTGGGGGTGGAACCTGCTGGAGTCAGGTCCCTGAGAGAGACGGTATCCTGGCAGCTGTTGGGGAACGCCACGTAGGCGTACTGTAGGTTTGCGTGGAGCAGGTGCACCCTTTCCACCAATGGATGCGCCTTGTGGAGCCGCACATGTTTACAGAGAAGCACGGTTCCCGGAGCTGTGAGCCAAGTTGAGAGCGATATCCCGGATGTGGACTTCCTGGGCAAGGCAAATAGACGTTTGTGTGGTGTACTGTTAGTGGCAGTGCAGAGTAATGAGCGAATGGAATATTGTGCATCAGGGAGGACCTCTTGCCAGTGGGAGGCCGGGAGATTTCTGGACTGCAGGGCCAGCTGGCCGGCCCTCCATACCGTCCCTTTCTCCCTTTCTACCTGTCCGTTTCCCCGGGTGTTGTAGCTCGTCGTTCTGCTGGAGGCGATACCCCTGCTGAGCAGGAACAGAGGTAGCTCATCACTCATGAATGAGGATCCCCTGTCACTGTGGATGTAGGCGAGGAAGCCGAACAGAGTTAAGATAGAATTGAGGGCTTTAATGACGGTGGCAGACGTCATGTCGGGGCATGGGATGGCGAAGGGAAGCCGGAAGTATTCATCGATCACACTGAGGAAATATGTGTGTCGATCGGAGGAGGGGAGGGGGCCTTTGAAATCCACGCTGAGGCGTTCAAAGGGGCGGGAGGCCTACACCAGGCGCGCGCGGTCCAGCCGGTAGAAGTGTGGTTGCACTCCGCACAAACCTGGCAGCCCTTGGTGATTGTTCTTACTTCTTCGACAGAGTAGGGCAAATTTTGTGCCTTAATGAAATGGTACAACCGAGTGACCCCTGGGTGACAAAGGCTGTTGTGCAGGGTCCGGAGTCGGTCTACTTGTGCGCTGGCACATGTACCTCGGGATAGGGCGCCTGGGGCTCGTTGAGATTGCCAGGGCGATACTTAATCTCATAAGTATAGGTGGAGAGTTCGACTCTCCACCGCAAGATTTTATCATTTTTGATCTTGCCCCGCTGTGTGTTGTTGAATATGAAGGCTACCGACCGTTGGTCAGTGAGGAGAGTGAATCTCCTGCCGGACAGGTAATGTCTCCAATGTCGCACAGCCTCAACGATAGCCTGGGCCTCTTTTTCGACGGATGAGTGCTGAATTTCAGAGGCATGGAGGGTGCGGGAAAAGAATGCCACAGGCCTGCCTGCCTGCCTGGTTGAGAGTGGCGGCAAGGGCGATGTCCGATGCATCCCTTTCTAATTGGAAAGGAAGTGTTTCGTCTACAGCATGCATTCTAGCTTCGGCAATATCAGCTCTGATCTGGGCAAAAGCCTGTTGGGCCTCGGCCGTCAGGGGGAACTGAGTGGACTGTATGAGTGGGCGGGCCTTGTCCGCATAGTTTGGGACCCACTGCGCGTAATGTGAGAAGAACCCTAGCAACGTTTGAGGGCCTTGGGGCAGTGGGGGAGGGGGAGCTCCATGAGGTGGCGCATGCAGTCGGGATCGGGCCCCAGAACTCCGTTCTGGACCATGAAGCCGAGGATGGCTAAGCGGTTTGTACGGAACACACACTTCTCCTTGTTATACGTGAGGTTGAGGAGAGTGGCGGTGTGGAGAAATTTAGCGAGGTTAGCGTCATGGTCTTGCTGGTCATGGCCGCAGATGGTCACATTGTCTAGGTACGGAAACGTGAACCGCAAACCGTACCGGTCGACCATTTGGTCCATCTCCCTTTGGAAGACCAAAACCCAGTTGGTGACGCTGAAGGGGACCCTAAGGAAGTGATATAGACACCCGTCTGCCTCGAAGGCGGTGTATGGCCGGTCCGATTGAAGGATGGGGAGCTGGTGGTAAACGGATTTCAGGTCCACCGTTGAGAAGACCCGGTACTGTGCAATCTGGTTAACCATGTCAGATATACAAAGAACAAAGAACAAAGAAATGTACAGCACAGGAACAGGCCCTTCGGCCCTCCAAGCCCGTGCCGACCATGCTGCCCGACTAAACTACAATCTTCTACACTTCCTGGGTCCGTATCCTTCTATTCCCATCCTATTCATATATTTGTCAAGATGCCCCTTAAATGTCCCTATCGTCCCTGCTTCCACTACCTCCTCCGGTAGCGAGTTCCAGGCACCCACTACCCTCTGCGTAAAAAACTTGCCTCGTACATCTACTCTAAACCTTGCCCCTCTCACCTTAAACCTATGCCCCCTCATAATTGACCCCTCTACCCTGGGGAAAAGCCTCTGACTATCCACTCTGTCTATGCCCCTCATAATTTTGTATACCTCTATCAGGTCGCCCCTCAACCTCCTTCGTTCCAGTGAGAACAAACCGAGTTTATTCAATCGCTCCTCATAGCTAATGCCCTCCATACCAGGCAACAAGTGTGGCCTAACTAAGGTTCTATACAGCTGCAACATGACTTGCCAATTCTTATACTCAATGCCCCGGCCAATGAAGGCAAGCATGCCGTATGCCTTCTTGACTACCTCCTCCACCTGTGTTGCCCCTTTCAATGACCTGTGGACCTGTACTCCTAGATCTCTTTGACTTTCAATACTCTTGAGGGTTCTACCATTCACTGTATATTCCCTACCTGCATTAGACCTTCCAAAATGCATTACCTCACATTTGTCCGGATTAAACTCCATCTGCCATCTCTCCGCCCAAGTCTCCAGACAATCTAAATCCTGCTGTATCCTCCGACAGTCCTCATCGCTATCCACAATTCCACCAACCTTTGTGTCGTCTGCAAACTTACTAATCAGACCAGTTACATTTTCCTCCAAATCATTTATATATACTACAAAGAGCAAAGGTCCCAGCACTGATCCCTGTGGAACACCACTGGTCACAGCCCTCCAATTAGAAAAGCATCCCTCCATTGCTACTCTCTGCCTTCTATGGCCTAGCCAGTTCTGTATCCACCTTGCCAGCTCACCCCTGATCCCGTGTGACTTCACCTTTTGTACTAGTCTACCATGAGGGACCTTGTCAAAGGCCTTACTGAAGTCCATATAGACAACATCTACTGCCCTACCTGCATCAATCATCTTAGTGACCTCCTCGAAAAACTCTATCAAGTTAGTGAGGCACGACCTCCCCTTCACAAAACCATGCTGCCTCTCACTAATACGTCCATTTGCTTCCAAATGGGAGTAGATCCTGTCTCGAAGAATTCTCTCCAGTAATTTCCCTACCACTGAAGTAAGTCTCACCGGCCTGTAGTTCCCGGGATTATCCTTGCTACCCTTCTTAAACAGAGGAACAACATTGGCTATTCTCCAGTCCTCCGGGACATCCCCTGAAGACAGCGAGGATCCAAAGATTTCTGTCAAGGCCTCAGCAATTTCCTCTCCAGCCTCCTTCAGTATTCTGGGGTAGATCCCATCAGGCCCTGGGGACTTATCTACCTTAATATTTTTTAAGACACCCAACACCTCGTCTTATGCATGGGAGGGGGTACACGTCGAGCTGCATGTACCTGTTGATGGTCTGGCTGTAGTCCACGACCATTAGGTTTTTCTCCCCAGACTTAACCACTACAACTTGAGCTCTCCAGGGGCTGTTGCTGGCCTCGATGACGCCTTCCCGACGCTGGACCTCGGACCTGATGAAGGCCTTATCCTGGGTGCTGTACCGTCTGCTCCTGGTGGCGACGGGTTTGCAATCTGGAATTAGATTGGCAAAGAGGGAAGGAGGATCGCCCTTTAGGGTCGCAAGGCCACACACAGTGAGGGGTGGTAAGGGTCCACTGAATTTAAGGATCAGACTCTGGGTGTTGCACTGGAAGTCCAGGCCGAGGATAAGTGCAGCGCAGAGGTTAGGGAGGATGCAGAGGCGAAAGCCGTGGAACTCTACGCCTTGGACTGTGAGCGTGACCGAGCAGTACCCCCGGATCGCTACGCGATGGGATCCGGAGGCCAGAGAGATTTTTGATTTGTAGGGTGCACCTTAAGGGAGCAGCGCCTTACCGTATTTGGGTGTACAAAGCTCTCGGTGCTTCCGGAATCCAGTAGACAGGAGGTCACATGGCTGTTGAATTTCACGCTGGTGGATGCGTTGGTCAGATTATGTGGTCGGGACTGGTCGATTGCCATGGAGGCGAGCCATGGTTGATCGTCGGCTAGTGAGGCGGCCGTTGAGTTGAGGTCCTGGAATGCCGTTGGTGCCCATGTGCTGCGGGGTGGACAAGATGGCGGCTCCTGGAGATCCTGGGGATTGAAAAATGGCGGCGCCCATGAAACGCACGTGTTGTGCGGGGGAGAAGATGGCGGCGCCCATTAGTTGCACATGGCCTGGGAAGGAGAGGAGGGTGGCGGCGGCCATTGTCCGGGACCGGGGATGGGGGTGGAGGTGACCGCGGCCGCTGAGCGGGCCTGGCACACTGCAGCGAAGTGGCCCTTCTTCCCGCAGGCCTTACAAAGGGCAGTGCGGGCCGGGCAGCGTTGGCGGGGGTGTTTTTGCTGGCCGCAAAAATAGCATCGGGGCCCCCCGGAGATCTCTGGCTGGCGAGTAGCGTAGGCGTATTGGGTGGGTAGTGCCCCCACTGGGGCGGCTGCATGTGGGGCCCATGAAGTGTAGGAGGAGTGGACCGTGCGGTTGGGGGCGTAGGACTGGACATTGCACAGGGCGACCGTCATGGAGAGCGCTAGTGTTTTAGTCTCTGCGAGGTCGAGCGTGGCACCTTCTAGGAACCGCTGCCTGATAACATCAGACCCAATCCCAGTCACAAAAGCGTCCCGCATAAGGAGATCTGAGTGCTCCTTAGCTGTAACATCCTGGCAGTCACAGTCCCGAACTAGTGGGATCAGGGCCCTCCAGAGGTCCTCGATTGACTCACCAGGTAGTTGAGTACGCTTTGCGAGCGCGTGTCTGGCAAAGAGCGTGTTCGTCTTTTGTTCATAATTTTCTTTGAGTCGAGTCATGGCATCAGCGTAATTGGGCGCATCCTGGATCAGCGGGAAGACTTTGGAGCTGAGTCTGGAGAACAATATTTGGATCTTCTGAGCCTCTGGAACAGGGGTCGGCGACGCGTTGATATATGCTTCAAAACAAGCTAGCCAGTGCTGAAAGTCCTTTCTGGCATCGCTTGCGTGTGGATCCAGCTGCAGGCGATCTGGTTTAATCCGGAGGTCCATCTTCTGAATCTGATACTAATAAATTGAGGCACGATCAATTTGACTGGAGACAAAGTTGAATCCAAACTGAGGCTTTATTAGTATCAGATGTGTGGCCTCCCACAGCAGCTGGCAAAATGGCTGCGAGCTGGAGGCCACGCATATTTATAACCCGCCTCGTGGGTGTAGCTAGCATGCAGGGGCCACAGGTGAACCTGTAGTGCAGGTTCTACCGTACAACCTCTAATATCAGGACACAGTGGTTTACCACACTAACTATCTGGTTAGCAACATCTTCCTCATCACCTGTCACCATTTATGGTCTGCCCCTGCTTTCTCATTCTTATTTGTCCATGGGAAAACACCATCTTGTCAATTGTTTGATGGAGAATGGGTGAGTGATTGCACATGCTGTGAGGTACTGGCCCTAATTCTTCTCCATCCTTTGTCTCTGATAGCTTGTGAGGCACTTCGAGAGGAACATAAGGGTGGAAGAGGATCAGAAATGTAGACAAAGGTAAGCCAATTATCATTGATTAATCAGCCTGACATCAGGACTGGATAAATTTCCAGGGGCCAAAGTGTGACATGAAATGAATAGTAGCTTAGAAAGGCGACTAATTAAGGACAGCCAGCATGGATTTGTGAAAAATCAAGTTGAGTCTGCCAAATGTAATTGAGTTTTTTCAAGCATATAACAGATATGGGAAATTCAGTGAATATTGTGAATGTAGATTTTCAAAAGGCATTTGATCAGATGCTGTAAAAGAGTTTTGCAGATACAGTTCAGGCATCCAGGCCGGGATTCTCCGCTATCCGGTGGGGTGGGCTGTACCGGCGCCGAGGAGTGACATGAACCACTCCGGCATCGGGCCGCCCGGAAGGTGTGGAATCCTCCGCACCTTCAGGGGCTAGGCTGGCGCCGGCGGGGTTTGCGCCGCACTAGCCGGCGGCGGAGGGCCTCCGCCGGTCGGCGAGTGTTGCCGCATGCGCGGGAGCGCCAGCGTGTTCTGTCATGAATCCAGCGCATGCGCAGGGGGGTTCTTCTCTGCGCCGGCCATGGCGGACCATTACAGCAGCCGGCGCGGAGGGAAAGAGTGCCCCCACAGCACATGCCCGCCCGCAGATTGGTGGGCCTTGATCGCGGGTCAGGCCACCTTGGGGGCTCCCTCCGGGGCCAGATCCCCCGAACCCCCACCCCCGAGGGCTCCGCAGGCCGTCCGCAGAGCCAGGACCCACCGGTAGGACCTTGTTTGATTTACGTCGGCGGGACTGGTCAAAAGCGGGCAGCCACTCGGCCCATTGCGGAGCGGAGAATCACCGGGGGGGGGCGGTGGCCACTGCCAATGGCCCCGACCAGCATTACGCGATTCCCGCCCCCGCCGGAAAACCGGCGCCGGAGAATCCGGCAGCCGGCATTGGGGCGGCGGGGCAGGATTTACGCTGCCCCCCAACGATTCTCCGGCCCGGCAGTGGGCCAGAGAATCCCACGACCAGTGTTTGGGTTTTGAAATGTAATCAGTCTGATTGACACATCTGGCTTTCCATAGTCCTGTTACTTTGCCGTGAGGCTGATGTGGAGGCAGACATCTTAAGTGCAGTTCAATAAAGAGTCTCACTGAAGCAAGATGCTAATGAAGCTTTGCTGTCGTTCCACATGAGACATAGAATCCATAGGATCCATGGTGCAAGAAAGTCAAGAAAAATAGATATTTGAACACTGGGAAATGATGCATTGAGAAACCATGAATACAGGAAAGTTGAAGTCTTCAAAAAGAACTGCTGAGAAGAAAAACAGACAATGGTTGCAAATAAATATGGTGTGAGTAAAATATGGCTGTCGTAAATTTTCTCATCCAGCTCTCGTAATATTGGATGGTGATACATGGCAAAACTGGCAGTTTTTCCAATTAGAATGGCAAAGCTATGAAATTGCAACAGACTTAATTCATAAACCTGAGCCAATTAGAATAGCCATACTCATAATACTCCTGGAGAAAGACTGCTACAAAGCATATATTACCCTAAATCTAACTGACAAGCAAATACAATAGACAACAAAGATTTGGACCACCTTGAATGCACATTTTGAACACCCAGTGAATATTACATATGAATATTATGTAATTAAAACTCGAGTTCAGAGTGTAACAAGACCATTGAATGGTACGTGATGGCAGGGCGAAGCTGGAAGAATCACCTGAATTTGGACAGCTAAAAGATGATCTGATTAAAGATAGACTAGTCTTAGGTATGCAAGACCCCTTTGTGAGAGCAGGACTGCCGAAAGCTGAGGAACTGATGCTCAAAAAAGCAATTGATGTGTGCCAAAGAATGGAAGTTGGAAAACGTCAGAGAAAGCATACGTATGGGGAGCAGACCAGGAGATCCATCATGCTGAGAGACAGTGTCCACACAGACTGTGACCCGGGGCCGGGATCGAACCCAGTCCTCGGCACTGTGAGGCAGCAGTACTAACCACTGCGCCATCATGCCACCCGAGGGTGAATCACTCCTGGGTGCCACTCCTAGTGATGACACAGTCGTTAGCATGTTTGGTCAGTGCAGATTCGATGGGCCAAATGGCCTCCTTCTGCACCTTCGGAATTCTATGGGGACCTGGGTCCCTTTGTGCACCTGTCACTGAAACAGGGGCAGCACGGTAGCATTGTGGATAGCACAACTTCTTCACAGCTCCAGGGTCCCAGGTTCGATTCCCGGCTTGTGTCACTGTCTGTGTGGAGTCTGCACATCCTCCCCGTGTGTGTGGGTTTCCTCCGGGTGCTCTGGTTTCCTCCCACAGCCCAAAGATGTGCAGGTTAGGTGGATTGGCCATGATAAATTGCCCTTAGTGTTCAAAATTGCCCTTAGTGTTGGGTGGGGTTACTAGTTTATGGGGATAGGGTGGAGGTGTTGACCTTGGGTAGGGTGCTCTTTCCAAGAGACGGTGCAGACTCGATGGGCCGAATGGCCTCCTTCTGCACTGTAAATTCTATGTGCAGGTGCAGCAGCTGATAAAGAAGGCAATGTTATGTTGGTGTTCATAGCGAGGGGATTTGAGTGTAGGAGCAGGGATGTTTGCAATTATACAGGGCCTTGATGAGGCCACAACTGGAATGCTATGTGCAGTTTCGGTTTCCTTATCTGAGGAAGGACATTGTTGCTCTCGAGAGAGTGCAGAGAAGGCTTGCCAGACTGATTCTATGGGATGGCTGAACTGACGTATGAGGAGAGGACGTGAAGTTCAGTGGGAGCTGCATGGCGCCTAGGTGAGGTGCTGAGCTACTGCCCACATCCCTGTCGCAGGCAGTTGCCAAATCTTATGGAAACTTTGGATGGCTGGTGATAAAGCTGTATTGTGGTGGTGTTGGTGTCTGCTGGCCCTAGTGACATCCTCTGACTGAACATGCAAACTATAACAGACTTGTAGTGTCATTAAGACTGATTTTATCTGTGCGAAAGTGCATGGGTTTTGAATAGTTTAAATCTGAGCTAATTTGAGCCCAGCAGGATTAGACTATAAAATCCCGGACGGGACTTGTGGGAATGATTATCTTCCCCATGATTCTCGTGGACTACAAGCTCCCCCGCTGAAGGGCAAGGGGAACTCCATTCAACTATGTATAAAAGGTCGGCCAGTGAGGCACCACCCGAGGAAAGACCCCGATAGAGATCTACCGGGAGTTGTATATAAGGTTATTGTAAATAAACCAAAGTTTGTTATTGTCATTTGGTGTGGATTCCCCGTGTCCTTTTTAAAAGACAAACCTATTTTTTTAGTGGACTGCGCAATTATGAAAGCTAGATAATTAACAATTAGAAGCAATGTCCAGAAGATATTTAGTCGACAACAAGAGAGCGCAACAATGAAACTAAACATTGAAACAAATGAACTTTCTGCTATACAGCCCTTCCAATGTTTGTGATGTTGACGTTGTCATAATATCCACTCATGTATATAATGAGATGCAGACAAGCAGTGATTGACACACAGGATGACCAGTAAGCACACAGCACAGTGCAGCCAATCACCAGACAGGACACTGCCACTATAAAGCTAGAGGGCACTAGGTTTCCCGCTCTCTCGGGACCCAGCTACTGAGACAGTCAGAGTCCACGAGCTAGCAAGTGCAAACATCATGCGGTAGCTAGTAAGTCTGGTCAGGCTACTACAAGGTCACTAGTCAGATCAGTACAGTGTCGACCCACAGCTGAATCTGTACAGCAGTTCATCTAGTTGAATAAAACAGTGTTGGATCTTCTCCTGTGTTAGACATCTGTTTCTAACTTCCCTGCATTGAGTGCAGTCCACATCGAACCAACCTGCCTAACACATCAGACGTGAGGTGCTGCTTTATTTTATTAATCTTTCACAGGATGTGGGCGTGTCATTGCCTTGACCAGCATTTATTGCATATCTCTAATTTCGCTTGAAAAGCTGGTGTTGAGCCACTCAAGGGACCTGGCTGTTTGCAGGGGTTAACAACATATAGATCTTGGGTGCGATTCAACGGAAAGATTTCTAAGTGTCATTTTGGACGGGTTTAGCAGGGTGTTCCCTGATGGCCGGGTTGGCAATATCGCAACCCCTATTCAATGGCACTTAGTGGCAAAAATGAACCCCCATGAGCCTCTCGCCATCTGATTCGCCAGATTCACACCTCATCTTCACGCTGCTAACAAGGAGGAGCTACTTTTAAACGCTCCCTCACCACTCACACCCAGTTAATACACAAGCATGGCAGCACGCAGACCCGCTCCTCACTTTGGGAATGGTGACTTCACAAGGCTTCTTGACGCTGTGAAAGAGAGATGGGACACCCGTGTCTCCCGAAGGGATCGGAGGACTAGCAATAGGGTCAGCAATATGGCCTGGGAGGCAGTGGCAGCGACTGTCAGTGTTGGCAGCATGACCAGGAGGACTACGTCAATGTCAGAAGAAGACCAATGACCACCATCGAGATGCAAGGGTACGTTACCACCTCTCTCCTGGCATCAGTTCCGTCTACCACCTCTCAAATTCCCAAACCCCTACACCACAAATTACTGGCTGACACCTCGCCCCTCCTCACATCCGATCTTCATGCTTGTTCTCAGAACCCTCTGGCACTCACCAGCACAACCCCTTCATGTCCAGGCACAGTGCCCACACATGCCACCTGCTCTAGACCCCCCTGACATATCACGCATGCGGCTCACAAAGCCTTCTCTTTGTTCCCGGAGGAGAAGAAAGCCCATAAGAAGCGGGAAAGAGCCAAGATGGGGGGTGACATTCCAGAGATCTGAGTTCTCACCGCCTATGAGGAACGAGCCCCAGAGATCATGGGGTTGACCAAGGAGAGAGCAGTCAATGACAGCAAGGTTGGCCTCTGCCAAGTGGTAAGGATACACTTCTTCTTTCACCCAGATGACCTGTCTCAAGTGAGTTGTTGATAACCCACAAGATTATCCTTCCCTCTCACTGACCACATGTCCATTGTCTCTGAGGACCTCCATCGAATGAGGCCAGGCCTCCGCAGTCATCCCCCCACGCACCCCTCTGCCACCCAACAGACCACCTATGAGGAGTGCTCTGAGGAGACCGGCATCGAGGCGTAGCAGAGGGTAGAACAGGGTGGCACAACACGCCTGTGACACTGATAGGTCGGCTGGAGTCCGCTGGCTCCAGGCTTTCCAAAGGACATTCAACAAGGGGATCAAAGGCCACAGGGTGGGAAAGCAGCAGGCTGCTCCCACCACTGATATGAGTCCTGGGGACACACCGAGATGTAGCACTAGACCACAAAAGACCAAGAAGAGTGAGGAGTACCCAGTGGGCATTGGGGGTTCACTATCTGTAGCTAGGCAGAATGGAAATGTCAAATGTTGATCATTAAATCATGTTACACCTGATACATGTGAAGATACTGTCATGTTAATCTGCACAGTGGGCCTGCCTCCACCCCCACCCTCTGTTTCCGTCGGTGCCCTCCCACCTCCCTGGGCACAGTGGTCCAAGATCAAACACTCACGATGCAGACCCCATTCAGAGGATGGGTATGAGTGCGCTGTCAGCAGAAAGACAGGAGTCAGAATTTTGCAGAAACTGAGGAGAATCAGAGATCACTTAAAGTGAGTTAATGCCTTGTACAACGACATTCTCACCCTGGGAGGGTGAAACAGGGTAGTCAGGGAGGAGGGGTGGGGTGTGATGGGGAGGCGGGGAATGGGAGTGAGGGGGAATTGGGGAAAAGAGGGAAATGGCTATTGGGGGGGCATTGGGGGAGGGTGATTGGGGGGAAGGAGTGAAATAGGGGAAGGGTGGGTCAGGGGAAGCAGGGAATTAGGGGAAGGGGAGATTGGAGGAAGGAGGGAAATGGGAAATGGGGGAAGGGGAGATTGGAGGAAGGTGGGAAATGGGGAAGGGGATTTGCAGAGAAAGAAGGAAATGAGGGGGAAGGGGAAGGAGGATTAAGAACATAAGAACTAGGAGCAGGAGTAGGCCATCTGGCCCCTCGAGCCTGCTCCGCCATTCAATGAGATCATGGCTGATCTTTTGTGGACTCAGCTCCACTTTCCGGCCTGAACACCATAACCCTTAATCCCTTTATTCTTCAAAAAACTATCTATCTTTATCTTAAAAACATTTAATGCAGGAGCCTCTACTGCTTCACTGGACAAGGAATTCCATAGATTCACAACCCTTTGGGTGAAGAAGTTCCTCCTAAACTCAGTCCTGAATCTACCTCCCCTTATTTTGAGGCTATGCCCCCTAGTTCTGCTTTCACCCGCCAGTGGAAACAACCTGCCCACATCTATCCTATCTATTGCCTTCATAATCTTATATGTCTCTATAAGATCCCCCCCCTCATCCTTCTAAATTCCAACGAGTACAGTCCCAGTCTATTCAACCTCTCCTCGTAATCCAACCCCTTCAGCTCTGGGATTAACCTAGTGAATCTCCTCTGCACACCCTCCAGTGCCAGTACGTCCTTTCTCAAGTACGGAGACCAAAACTGTACACAATACTCCAGGTGTGGCCTCACTAACACCTTATACAATTGCAGCATAACATCCCTAGTCTTAAACTCCATCCCTCTAGCAATGAAGGACAAAATTCCATTTGCCTTCTTAATCACCTGTTGCACCTGTAAACCAATTTTTTGCGTCTCATGCACTAGCACACCCAGGTCTCTCTGCACAGCAGCATGTTTTAATATTTTATCATTTAAATAATAATCCCTTTTGCTGTTATTCCTACCAAAGTGGATAATCTCACATTTGTAGGGGGGGGAAGGAAATCGCGAGGGGGTTGAGCTGACCAACACAACCTTGACTTATGAAAATCTGGTGAGGTTGGGGACCTCCCTGGTCCATGGGCATATCAGACCCTTGCCACCGCCTGTCCTCCATCCTCCGGTTCCTCCTCTGCTCCTCCCTGGACTGTTCCTCCAGCCCCTCCTGGCCCACCTCTTCCTCCTCCTCAGATGATGTTGCTGTCCTTCCTCCTCCAGCATGTCGCCCCACTGCTGTGCCAGGTGATGGAGGGGCTTTTCACAGTAACTTCATTGCAGTGTTAATGGAAGCCGACTTGTGACAATAAAGATTATTATTATATGCGGTGGTCCCCTGCACATGGGGTGCCCCCTCCAGCCTGCGCCATCGCTGCTGCCTTCTCTGGCGTTTGACCACGTGGGCTGCCACCAGCAATGTGCGGGCAGTCACTGCGGGACTGACACCAGGACCATTTTGGTACCTGTGAGGAATTGGACCAGGAGATAGACCAACACTTAGGGCTTCCATCCCGGGACCCACAAACTCCCAAGCCTCTCCCACCCTTACTTGTCCCACCTTCTCTCAGCATACCATCCAGCAATTGAGTTGTGCTGGTAAACCTTGCTCTGCACACTCACCCATGGTCACATCAGGTGCCCCTAGACCCCAGATTCTGCTAGGAAAATAAGAGCAGCCGAGTTCAGGTGCCGTCCCCTGATCCTCTCACTCACCCTTTGGCTGTGAATAGATCCCCAGTACTGAAGCACAGTTTCTTAGTGTTTGATTGATGGCAGCTACCTCTATGGTGCTGACGTTCCCAGAGTTCAGGCATACTGTTCAGATATTAAAGGTTGCTTGAAATGCAGTTTACAAATCATCATCTGAAACATGACACATGTGCCCTTGAGTTGAGTCACAGCTAACAGGGCTAATTCCTCATTTTCAATAGCTTCAGCTTTGAAGCTAGAGGCTGCTCACAGTCAAAGGGAGTGAAATTGACTTTCAGCATTGAATCCACAGCAGGGCTCTGTCCTGGAAGTGTTTGGTGGGACAGACAGATTACAGCCATGGTTGTCCCTGTCATGTGTCTCCACAATATTTAAAAATGATTTGTAGGTCTCACAGATGCAAAGCCCCTCCCCCCCTCTCCCCGGTCCATGGGTGACCCCAACCTGGAATGCCTCAGCCCCTGACCAAGCCCAACACCCCTAAGGGTCCCCCCCCCCCCCCCCCCCCCGAGCACTGGGCCCACAACTCCAATGCCCTTGAGCTGCATGCTGGAAAACGGAAATGGCTACTCACCTCCTCACTTCCCCTCAGCGGCCATTGTGCCAGCTTCACATTTTGCAGAAGGGTACTAAACAACGCCCATGTGGTTTCTCGCCAGGGATGGGGTTATTCCCACGACTTCAATCTTGCTAATGAGATTGAAATGAATGCAAATGAGGGTTAATGATATGCTCACCATCTTTGGGGGAGATCCGGAACTCACCATCGAGAGCGGGCAGGTGAATTGCAAACTGGTTCGCACTTGACGGAAATCTCTATTTTAGCCTTTCCCGCTATCTACCCGGAACGCTCAGATCC
The DNA here is from genome assembly GCF_047496885.1 of Scyliorhinus torazame. Taxonomy (NCBI): domain Eukaryota; kingdom Metazoa; phylum Chordata; class Chondrichthyes; order Carcharhiniformes; family Scyliorhinidae; genus Scyliorhinus; species Scyliorhinus torazame. The sequence continues at coordinate 272,295,467 of NC_092709.1, forward strand.
ATGCCAGGCGGTGGCTAAGTAGCATCCCATATTTTCCTTATTTTATTATATTAAGATTTAGAATTAGACTTCAAAAGATATTAGTACACATGTAATTTTAATTTACTACAACAATTTCTTTTCTAAAATTAAACTTTTTCCGTTTCCATTAATTAAAGAGGATTATATTATCCATGCAAAAATACTTAATAATTAGGAAATTAATGATTTCAATAACTCTGGTTCTACTTCGGAGGTCTTATGGTGCAATGGTCTTGTCCCTACTTCTGATACAGAAGCTCCGGGTTTGTGTCCCACCCCAGGACTTGGTCAGGGATAGTGCCTTCATACCATAGAAGGTTTATTATCCACCAGGAAGTCTTTCTGATTTGCCTATGTGGGTGGTAGGAGTGGTAGAGTTTCCTGGGCAGTTACCTGGTAACAGCAAATCACTGAACTACTTTGCCAAGCATAACCATGAACCAAAACCATGGTCGTCAACAACTTATCGGTGCCTGGTACCAAGAGAAAGAGAGAGAGAGTTCTGTTTCAAAATTATTTTTTACCCCAGTGAAAATATTGTTGTCTGAGACACATCACTAATTCTTACTTAGCTTTGTCAGTGGTTGACATTCCCACTGATCTTATTATGAAACAAGACATGGGGCGAGATTCTCCGACCCCCCGCCGGGTCGGAGAATCGCCGGGGGCTGGCGTGAATCCCGCCCCCGCCGGTTGCCGAAGTCTCCGGCACCGGATATTCGGCGGGGGCGGGAATCGCGGTGCGCCGGTTGGCGGGCCCCCCCCGCTCGATTCTCCGGCCCGGATGGGCCGAAGTCCCACCGCTAAATTGCCTGTCCCGCCGGCGTAGATTAAACCACCTACCTTAGCAGCGGGACAAGGCGGCGCAGGCGGGTTCCGGGGTCCTGGGGGGGGGCGCGGGGCGATCTGGCCCCGGGGGGTGCCCCCACGGTGGCCTGGCCCGCGATCGGGGCCCACCGATCCGCGGGTGGGCCTGTGCTGTGGGGGCACTCTTTCTCTTCCGCCTTCGCCACGGTCTCCACCATGGCGGAGGCAGAACAGACTCCCTCCACTGCGCATGCGCGGGAATGCCGTCAGCGGCCGCTGACGCTCCCGCGCATGCGCCGCCTGGAGATGTCATTTCCGCGCCAGCTGGCGGGGCACCAAAGGCCTTTTCCGCCAGCTGGCGGGGCGGTAATTCGTCCGGCGCTGGTCTAGCCCCTCAAGGTTGGGGCTCGGCCCCCAAAGATGCGGAGGATTCAGCACCTTTGGGGCGGCGCGATGCCCGTCTGATTTGCGCCGTTTTGGGCGCCAGTCGGCGGACATCGCGCCGTTTCCGGAGAATTTCGCCCATGGTGTAAAACAAGGTGAAAATGAAATCATAGTAACATGGGTAGGATTCTATCCCCCACAAGCCTCGGCGCACCCCTGCTGGCAGGGGGATTCTCCGTTTCTGCAGCCAGCCAAATTTCCCATTGTGGCCATCACACGGCATCGGGAACCCCACAGGCCTATGTGCGCTGCCGGCGAAGCGGAGGATCCCGCCTATAGAGAAGCTTAAATTTTATAATTCTATGTGCTAGTTACATCTCTCCATCACCCCTGTCATGATATTCAGGTAAACATCATGGTGCAAACAGACATACATACTGATGGACAGATCAACGGACCAATCAACACACACACAACATCACAGCGGCCCGGACTAGGGCGGCCATTTTGCGCGCTTTCCGAGGCCTCCCGCGTTTGTGCGCGCTAAAAAAGACGTCGACACAGAGGGACGTGATGCGCAGGCGCGCTCGACGCAAGCGCAACGAACGCCACGACGACACGACGTGCGGCAACTGCTGAGCCGCACATTTAAAGCGGCAATGTCCGGCAAGAAACCGACAATGTCTCCGCTGTTGCAAGATGGGCCACTACCCTGCCTGCTGTCGAGCAGCTCAACCTGCCAATGTTCCCCAATTCCGAAAACCTCGCAGGGACGTGCGGACCATTCAGCCTCCTTACTACGAGTCGTGCCCAGACGATATCCAGACCAGTGACACAGACGACCGGGACGCCTTCCGTGTTGCGGTCATTGATGGGAACCGGATGTCTCCAGCCAGGACCCACCAGTGAAGTGAACACTGTCAATCCGGGTGATGAATTGTGTGCCAACCTAACGGTCAACCGATCATCGATAACATTCCGTCTGGACACTGGTGCCTCCGCCAACCTCATAGCATGGTCAGCCTGCTACGCCATGAAGGTCAGACCACCAATTCGGCAATCCCGTTGCAAGATGGTCGACTACAATGGAAACGTTATCCCGGCTATGGGATCCTGCCAGCTCCAGGTGACACACAACACACACACGGCCACACTCTCATTCGAAATAGTCGGATCATCAAAGGACTCCCTGCTAGGTGCACAGGCATGCAAGGTTCTCCACCTCGTGCAACGGGTCCACGCTATGTCTCCAGAAGGCACATCTGACTTCCCGAATGCAGAATTCAGGGCACAGCTCCAATCGCTCCTCGCCCACAACCAGGAGGCATTCGTGGGCATGGGAACACTGCCCTACACCTACAGAATATGGCTCAAACCGAACGCCACCCCGGTCATTCACGCACCTCGCAGGGTCCCGACCGCCTCAAGCAGCAGCTGCAGGATCTCCAGGACCAAGGGGTGCTATACCGGGTCATGGAGCCCATGCCATGGGTCAGCTCCATGGTGTGTGTTAAGAAGCCCTCCGGCGAGCTCCGCATCTGCGTTGATCCAAAAGACCTCAACAACAACATAATGAGGGAACACTACCCCATACCCAAACGGGAAGAGATCACAAGTGAACTGGCCCGGGCTAAAATCTTCACAAAACTGGATGCCTCGAAGGGGTTTTGGCAGATCCAACTGGATCAGTCCAGCCGAAAGCTGTGTACCATTTGGCATCATCTCTGCATCCGAGGTCATTCACAGGATCATGGAACAGATGATGGAGGGCATCAAGGGGTGCGCGACTACGTGGACGACGTCATCATCTGGTCCACCACACCACAGGAGCACATCAATCGTCTCCAGCGCGTCTTTGCGCGCATACGGGAAAACGGCCTGCGCCTCAACCGAGCCAAGTGTTCTTTCGGCCAAACCGAGCTGACGTTTCTGGGGGACCACATATCCCGGTCAGGGGTCTGTCCAGATGCAGACAAGGTGAGCGCCATTGCAGCCATGCCGCAGCCGGCAGACAAGAAAGCAGTGCTACGCTTCCTAGGCATGGTCAACTTCCTGGGAAGTTAATTCCCAACCTTGCCTCCCACGCGACGGCTCTGCGCCACCTAGTCAAGAAGACAACGGAATTCCAGTGGCTGCCCGCACACCAGAAGGAATGGGAGGAACTCGAAATTAAGCTCACCACAGCCCCAGTATTGGCGTTTTTCAACACATTTCGTGACACTAACATTTCGACTGATGCCAGCCAGTCCGGCATTGGGGCGGTACTCCTACAGCGGGATGACACTGCGTCATGGGCCCCGGTCGCCAATGCCTCGTGGGCCATGACCCCCACAGTACAGCGCTACGCGCAGATTGAAAAGGGGTGCCTGGGTTTGGTAACCGGAATAGACAAGTTCCATGACTACGTGTATGGTCTCCCCCAGTTTACCGTTGAGACTGACCATCGCCCCCTGGTCAGCATCATACATAAGGACCTGAACGAGATGACCCCTCGCCTCCAGCGCATCCTACTTAAACTCAGGAGGTATGATTTCCAATTGGTCTACACCCCGGGAAAGGACCTTATCATTGCGGATGCCCTATCTAGAGCAGTGAGCACACCGCCCGATTCGGAGGGGTTCGTCTGTCAGGTCGAAGCGCAGGTGGCCTTCACATCGGCAAATTTGCCAGCTGACGACTCCAGTCTGGCCCGTATTCGCTGGGAGACTGCGGCTGACCCCCTTCTACAACGGGTGATGCGCCACATGACGGGAGGTTGGCTCAAAGGACAGTGCTCGCAGTTCTACAATGTCCAAGACGGCTTGGCCGTCATTGATGGTGTCCTCCTAAAGCTGGACCGGATTGTGATTCCGCACAGCATGCACAAGCTGGTCCTCGACCAACTACACGAAGGCCATCTGGGGGTCGAGAAGTGCAGACGTAGGGCCCGAGAGGCGGTATACTGGCCGGGCATCAGTGAATACATTGTCAATATGGTGCTCAACTGCCCCACCTGGCAAAGGTTTCAACCGGCGCAACCTCCTGAGACACTTCAGCCCCATGAGCTGGTGACGTCCCCCTGGGTGAAGGTAGGTGTGGACCTTGTTCATGCGCTCGGCAGGGACTATGTAATCGTCATTGATTACTTTTAAACTATCCAGAGGTCATACGCCTGCACGATTTGACATCGTCCGCTGTCATAAGGGCCTGCAAAGACACCTTCACTCGCCACGACATTCCGATTACTGTCATGTCGGACAATGGGCCATGTTTTGCCAGCCAGGAATGGTTGTCCTTTGCTGCTTCGTATGGCTTCACACACGTGACGTCCAGCCCTTTGCATCCCCAGTCCAATGGAAAGGCGGAGAAGGGCGTTCACATTGTCAAGCGGCTGCTCTGCAAAGCTGTTGCTGCTGGATCGGATTTCTGCCTCGCCCTGCTGGCCTATCGCTCGGCCCCACTAGCCACTGGCCTCTCTCCAGCCCATCTGTTGATGGGCCGCGCCCTCAGGACCGCTGTGCAATCCATTCTAGCACCCACAAGCAACCATGCTCCGGTACTACACAGAATGCAACAGCAGTGCGTTCGCCAGAAGATGGCATATGACACACGGGCAACTGATCTTCCAGCCCTGGCGTCTGGAGACGACGTCCGCATCCACTTACCAGAAGGTGGCTGGTCAGCACCTGCCGAAGTTCTCCGACGCATGGCTCCCCGCTCGTTCCTGGTTCGCATGACTGATGGATCCATTTGCAGGCACAATTGCCGGGCTCTTCGCCTACTTCCACGCTCGCTGCAGAAACTTACTTCGGCACTATGCCCTCCTGTTTTTCCTGATGTCGACTTCGTGGAGCTTCCTGCCACCATGCCCGTTCCATCGTCGCCCGTGGCTAGGCCCATTCCTCAGCCGGTGGATCCTGACCCACTCTTGAGGCGGTCAACCCGAATTCGTTGCCCACCTACTAGACTGGATTTATGAGCCTGTTTGTACATTGAACTCATAATACCACTGTGTTAATATGTTTCTGTTCTTCCTTGTCGTTACAGGAGTTTGTTTTGTCGTTCAACATTTCCCCTTCCTTTGTTTATGGTACAACCTTGTTGCTATGTCGCACCCGACATCGCCCCTTGTATCTAGTTTAGCCCCATGTACATGCTGTAGATATTTCACACACACACATTCAGCTGCACTCAGTACACCTCTCTATTTATAACCACATAGGCACATGTTCTTGTAAAAAAGGGGGGATGTCATGATATTCAGGTAAACATCATGGTGCAAACAGACATACATACTGATGGACAGATCAACAGACCAATCAACACACACACAACACCACAGCCAATCACAGGCAAGAGCATACACACTACAAAACAGAGAACACGACACTTCCCGTTCATTCCAGCATGAGACAGCTCAGGGCACAGAGCTCACAGCAAGCCACTCAGACATTCACCATGTGCTGAGTGCCACGCCAAGATAATGTTAAGAATAGGTCCACAGATTCAAGGGTTATGATCGAACCTCAGTAACCAGTTTACTACTGTAAATAAATGTTAGTAATAAAACTGAGTTGTACCATTCGCCACCGTGTTGTTTCGTCTGTGTAGCAGAGCACCCAACACATCAACCCCTTTCCCCCATTTCTCAATGACCATCCCTACCCACTGTCCTCAGTTACTGAATTAGTTCATATTTTTTCCTTCAAAAAGCTCAGGACTGTAAACCTTCCCTTTCCATAACTTGAGCGATTGGCTGATACAAAATATATTCCTGTTGAGTATGCGTGTTCATGAGGAAAATGACTCTGAAGTCAGGAGCGGAAATTGAGGGTTAATGATATGCTCACCATCTTTGGGGGAGATCCGGAACTCATCATCGAGAGCGGGCAGGTGAATTGCAAACTGGTTTGCACTTGCCGGAAATCTCGAGTCAGAAGAGGAAATTGAATCACTATCACTCTGGTTGGAAAGTCGAAACAACATATGGATTGGGTCCATGAAATACCTTTTCCAAACCCTCCCCCCCCCCCGATCTACTGCGCAGGAAAAGGGTGAGGCAGATCTTGAAAACCATGTGTGTGCTGAATATGAGCAGCATAGCATTATTGATTTTATATGTTAGATGAGCTGTCAGTAGATATTGTATTGTTGATTTTGACTTTCATAGCAGACACGCTTCCTTTCGTTGCAGCTTTGTTTATGAATAGGAGGAGGATACCTGCGCTGATCTGACTGTGATAGATTAGCATCATTTAATGTTTGTCAATATTTGGTAAACCCATGGGCGCCCAACAGTTCACCATGCTTCATCTTAAAGTTGACACATAAGCATACTGTGGGATTTTAATACGCAGACCATCTAATACATAATTCAGCCAAGAGGAAAACCTATTAAATTCTGATTTTCTTTTCCAAGCTAGTTTATGATGGAGGATATGCACAGTGTCCCATCATTTCTTGTTAATGCAGACTTCTCTACAAACAGAATGATTTTTTTTAATGGATAGGGAAAATTTGCATTCGCTAGCAAACAGGGGAAAGTACATGGCCAGTAAACATATAAAAAATGCATCAGTTCCCACTCACTGTCCATCATTTTATATCATAACAGTTTTAATCACTGCAAAAGCACAAATTCATAGATGAAGTAATACATTTGTATTGTTGGCATATATATACACTCATATAAAGAGCTCAAATGCACATGCTCCGTCTCATCATTTTAATACATGTCAGCGACTATGAAAAGCTGTTTTTTCTCATTGAACTTGGATTGAAAATCATACCCTTTCTGCTATTTTCTTCCTTCCTCTCCAGAACAATGCTACCCCCTCATCTCAGAACTGCGCTGACATGTACCAAGGAATAGTGCAGGCTCCAGAACATGTCTGATGCCTTACACAAAGTGATTACAGTTGAAATGCGGACTTTAAAAAAATGTATTCATTCATGTAGGCGTTACTGGCAAGACCAACATTGATTGCCCATCCTATTTATGCTTGACAAGATCGCAGTGAGTGCCTTCTTGGGCTGTTGCAGTGATGGGAGTTATTTCCACAGAGCTATTAGTGAGGGAGTTCCAGAATTTCAATCCAGCAATGATTAAGGAGCAGCGATATATTTCCAAGTCAGGATGGTGTGTGATTCGGAGAGGAACTTGGAGGTGGTGGTATTTCCATGTAACTGCTGCCCTAGTCCTTCCAAATGGTAAAATTTGTGGCTTTAGGAGATGCTGTTGAAGAAGCCTTGGCGAGTTGCTTCAGTATTGTGTAGATGATGCACACTGCAGCCACAGTGCACCAGTAGTGGAGGGAGTGGATAGTTAAGGTGGTGGATGGAGTCCAAATCAACCAAGCTTCTACCATCTCAGATAGTTTTGAGCTTGTTGACTGTCATTCGGGTTGCATTCATCCAGGTAACTGTAGAGTATTTCATCACATACTTATGCCTTGTCAGTGATAGAAAAGATTTTGGAAGTCAGGAAATGAGCTACTCATCACAGAATTCCCTGTCCTTGACTTGAACTTGCAGTCACATTACTTATATGGCCAGTCCAGGTAAATATCTGGTCAATGGTGACTCCCAGAATGTTGATTATGAGGGGTTCAATGATGACAATTTCCTTGAAAATCAAGCAAAGGTTTTTAGACCATAAGACAATAAAACCGTTGAGAAAAGGAGCAGAATGTGGTGAATGTATTCACCATAATGCATGCATGATACCATAACCTGTGACCTATGACCTGGAAGTGGTGATATGAACTGCTTCCAGGTACTGTACTGTAACCCCGGTATGGCTCTGCCTCTGGCTCCGCCCACACCGGGGCATATATAGGACGGCCTCTTGTGGGCGGCAGTCATCTGTACTACTGACTCTGGCTAAGCAGGTTCATGACTAACAGAGCCTTATGTTCACTCGCTCTCGCTGCCTCTCTGTGGATTGAAGGTACATAACAGAATTAGACCATTCTGGCCACTGAGTCTGTTCTGCAATTCAATCATGGCTGATATATTTCTGCTCCCCATTCTCCTGCCTTCTCCCATAACCCCTGATCCCCTTATTATATCAAGAACCTATCTATCTCTGTCTTAAAGACACTCAGTGACTTGCCCTCCACAGCTTTCTGCGGAAATGAGTTCCACAGATTCACCACCCTTTGGCTGAAAAAGTTCCTCCTCATCTCAGTTTTAAAAGTTCATCCCTTCAGTATGAGGCTGTGCTGTTGTATTCTAGTCTCTCCTGCTAATGGAAACATTTTCTCCATGTCAAAGCCCTTCTGAAAATCCAAATAGATCACATCCAATAGCTCTCCTTTGTCTAACTTCCCCATTACCTTTTCAAAGAATTCTAACAGATTTGTCAGGCATGACCTCTATGTTTAAACTTTACCTTGATGGAAATAGTTATTGCCTGGCCGATGCGAATGTTATTTGCTATTGATCATTATCAGCCCAAGCTCAATGTTGTCCAGGTGTTAATTGTAGACAGGCACAGACTGCTTCATTATCAGAGAAGCTGCAAATGGAACAATGAACATACAACGAATACCAGCGAGCAACTCAACAACAAATAATAACACCAACTTGTGTTTATAGCGTGTCTTTTAACATCGGGAGCTATCAGACAGAAATGTGACACTGAAACCAAGACAGAAAACTTAGTCTGGATGATGCCTGAACAAAGAAGTAGATTTTCAGCAGACTTTCAAAGGAGGTCAAGTGTGTAAGGGCAGAGGGAAAATTCCTGGGCTGAGAGGCTAAAGAGCTTCCAGAGCTGAAGTCATGGTCACTAATGGTGGACAAAGAAATTGTGGGGCGCACAAGAGACCAGAGTTCAAAATTTTGCAGTGTTCTTGGACTGAAGGAGGATGCAGAGGTAAGGAGAGATGAGGCCATGCATTTGAATACAAGGAAGAAGAATTTCAAATCTTCGTGGACTTAGAGCCAATGATCAATCAGTACAGGAATAATGTGTAGAAATGGATCATTGATAAGGTTTATTTTGTCTTCATCAAATGTCCATACAAGGATGTAATTGCATTTGAGAGGGTACAGTGCAGATTTATGAGGATGTCGCCAAGACTGGATGGAAAAAGCTCTGAGGAAACATTTGATAGGTTGGCATTGCTCTCCTTAGAGCAGATGACGCTGATGGGAGATTTGATTCAGATCTATAAAATTGTAAGGGGCCTGGATAGAGTGGGTTGGAAGGGCCTATTTACTTTCGCAGAAACGTCAGTGACCAGGGAACATAGACTTAAAGTAATTGGTCAAAGTATTAGAGGGGAGATGAAGAAAACATTTTTCACGCAAAGGGTTGTGGCGGTCTGGAACTCACTGCCTGAAAAGATAGCAGAGGCAGAAACCCTCATGTCATTTAAAAGGTGTCTAGATCTGCACCTGAAGTACCGTAACTTGCAGAGTTACGGACAAATGTTGGAATTAAGCTAGATGGCTCATTTTTCAGCTGGTGCAGACACCATGACCCAAGTGACCTCTTTCTGCGCCATAAACATTCTATGATTCTCCATGTATACTTTCCATTGGGCATTATGGCCTAGCATTCGGACCCATTTTGCTCACCCAGGTTGACTAAAGCAAATTATAATATTCTGCTGCCACAATGAATAAAGTCCAGAACAGGATTACAGCACATAATGCATTTACCCACTAAGCCATCAAGGAACTTTAAAAAACAAAATCAGCATTCTATTCAATAAAAGATAACAATTCATTTGAAAAAACAGAGGGAGGAATAATTTGGAGTTGGGGAAACGGCTGACATGCTCCATGCCCATCACCCCGTAGCTATAAAGTGCTACTGGACAGAGTAACGAGGGTCCAGTGGTGCTTCCACCCTCAATGAGGAAATTGTCCTGTTCTCTGGAGCTGCAAGCCAACCGGATAGGGTCAACAGCTCCATCAGTCTCGACAGCGGCAGGAGGGTGGGAGTGACTACTGCCTGGACTGTACAAGAAGCAGAAAACTGAGGACCATGGATCCCTGCAACAGACAAGTCCAAGGTCTTGGACCAGGAATGTTTTGGGTAAGTTAGGGAAAGGGACAGGAGGAGAGGGGGTGAGTTTAATGGAGGGAGCAGATAGGAAGGGTGGTTCAACCTGAGGGGGGCTACCTCGTGATCAGTGAAGGGCAATCCACGAAGAGCGACCTTCCTCCACCGCACCCCATTCCTTTCACCCCTTAAAATATGTTAGTGAAAAATTGGGCTGTCTGTTCCAGATGGCTGCCCGTGCCAAACATTTTATGGCATGGACAATTTATTATCAGGCTCAATTGGCTTGACATAAGCCTAATTGACTCTTGATTATTTATTTATTCTGATGGGAAGAACGCCAATTTCAGCACCTGCTCAGCCCCCATGTTATGGTGGTGAGCCCAGGGGTGGGTAGGAAGGTGGTGGGGCAGGCAGGCACCTGCCATATCATATTTTACATAATAATAATCTTTATTATTATCACAAGTAGGCTTACATTAACACTGCAATGAAGTTACTATGAAAATCACCTGCTCGCCACACTCCAGCACCTATTCGGGTACACAGGGGAGAATTCAGAATGTCCAATTCACCTAACAAGCATGTCTTTAGGGGTTTGTGGGAGGAAACCGGAGCACCCGGAGGAAACCCACGCAGACACGGGGAGAAGGTGCAGACTGCACACAGACAGTGACCCAAGCGGGAGTCAAACCCGGGTCCCTGGCACTGTGAAGCAACAGTGCTAACCACTGTGCTACCATGCCTCCCCCCACCGCCCCCCCCCACCCCCCATCCCCTTGCAGCAAATATGCCTGTCAGGCGCACATAACATTCTATCCATAATTTCCCCTAAATTGGACGTTTCCCATGTTACATCCCTTCCAGCACAGTTAACTTTAGAGGAAATGATGGGGCACATTCATGAATAATAATTTAATGCTCTAGAGGAATAATTCCATTGGGGGTTTGCCTTGTTGTGTCATCCCACTGTTTCCTTTCCTAGGTTTTGGTATATATGAAAATATCCTTATGGGAATTTTGCTTATGCACATTGTAAAATTTGAACCAAAGCATTAACAATAAAATAATCGTAAGTTTTCAATGTGAAAGCAAAAAATAATACTTTGGGTGGGTGATGTATGCATTAGGAGGAGCCAGTAAGCCATGTTGAAATGATTAAAGCCAGGACTGAATGATTGGTCCAGATGTTTGCTTCTGTTAAACACCTAGACAATGCTGAACATGAAGCTCTGCATTTATTATGGATTCCACTATAATGAGCTGCACACATTGGAACATCTTGCTGCCATAAGATTATAAACATTGCCAATTATTTGAATTGTATTTGAGAAATTTGGAAAAATCTGCGACAAGAACATACTGTGCATCGATTGTAGACTTTGGATTTGTTTTTCGATGATAATTTTCTATTGTCACAGTAATCCTTTCTCTCTCCATCTTGTGTTCATCAGGGTGAAGGATGCTTGTTGGAAATGGTGCATTTTTCTCATTCTTATACTTGTCGTATTATCAAGCACCCCAAAGCCAGGGCAGAATGAGTCAGATATAAACTCATTCTCGACAATTCCACAATATCTTCCAACTCAAACTGGAACCAAATAGTCCCAACCATCAAACTGTGACATTGGCATGCCCAGAAAGCCAGCTGTTTCAAAAGTGTACCAATTCCCTGATATGGAACTTTTTATGCTGTAGTTTTCTTTATTCGTTCAGGGAATGTGTGGGCCAGTATTTATTGCCCAACAAATTGCCCTTGAATTGAGTGGTATGCTAAACCATTGTTGTGGATATGGAGTGAAGTGACATGGAGACCAGACCAGGTAAGGATGGCAGATTTCCTTCCCTAAAGAACATTAGTGAACTGGATGGGCTTTTACGACAATCAACAATGGTTTCATGGTCATCATTGGACTTTTAATTCCAGATTTTTATTGAATTCAAATTTCACCATCTGCAGTGGTGGGATTCGAACCCAGTTCCCAGAACATTACCCTGGGGCTCAGGATTACTAGTCCAGTGGCAACACCACTATGCCACCACCATCCGTGTGACGCTTAGAACTGAGCTGAAGTTGCCCAACCTTTAAGAGAGGGTTAAACATCTGTGAGCCTGGTCTGGATTTGAACCCATGTTCCTGATGTTCATGGATTATGTGCTGCACATTGGACACCTTCTCTCCCTCCCACTGGCAAATATTAACTCTATTCTATATTTTAAATTCTTATCCAGCTTTTCACCTATTTGCAAGATAGCTAGGCTAGTAGTAAATATCACTGCTGCTCAGGGCTCAAGACCTATCTCTGACAGGACATCACGTCATTAATTGAAAAAAGCTTCATGCTGATGAAGGAGGAAGCTAGTTTCCTGAGAGTTTTATTTCTGGGAGCTGTAAAATTAAAAGAGATACACCATTTATGAGTTGGAAAGAACTGTGATTGGGCCCCAGTGAGTAGAAAAGTTCTTTTGCACAGTGCCAATTTTATCACTATATCCAGGCTTATGTCAATTCTGCAAGAGGAAGCAGTACTATGGGTCACTACATGTGCAGCCTACAAGGCATTACTTATTGGTATCATTTAAAAATGCTGCCTGGCACTGCCTTCTCCCCAGAAATCCATGTAGCCATGCACAGCTACAAGAACAAATTTCTCCTGCAAGACATTTCCTCTGTGTGCTACATTACCCTGATCAACACACAATTGTAAAATTCCTGGACATTCTAGTTTAACAAGGTTATGAACTTGCATATCCACTGGCACTCAGAAGCCAGTGGAGCCTGGAGGTAAAAGGAATATGGGCATATAAGATTTATTGTGAGAGAAGACATGAATCATGGAGTTCAGGATTTGCTAATGTGTGTAAAGGTGAAGAAAGTGTTTGAAAGATTGATACTTGGAGCTATAAAGACAGGGATTAATTTTACTAATGATGGCAAGGAATAAGGCCTTAAGAGTCCAATGTTCTGGAACTGAAACAGTAAATACTGGGCAATATTAACACGTCTGACAACATCTGTGGAAAGAGAAGGGAGCTAATGTTTTGAGTCTGGATGACTCTTTGACAAGGAGTCATCTAGACTTGAAATATGTGACTGGAATCTCTGTCTCACGTCCAGCGAATCGGCCACCCAGCAAAAATCGAGGTTCATGCCTGCCGCCGATTTGGCGGCCATGCCCTGATCGCTGCCTGCCGCCGAAAATTAGTTTTGTGTCCTGGGCCGGCAGGGGCATACAAAAGCAGCATTTGCATTCCTTTAAATGTACTTACCGGGTTGGACCCAGTGTGCTCTGCACTTCCACGATGCTCCTCATCCCTCAGGCGGAAGTCATGCGCGTGTGAATTACAAACAGGGACTGGGTGCCATGGCTGTGTAGGGGGAATGGAAGGTTAAAAAAACACTTAAAAGCCATCAAAAAGTGTTGGGCTTGTTGAGGGTGGCTGCCAGGGCCAGTAGTGGGGAGCGACTTAGTGTTGAGTCCATGCACGGGATCAGGGTGGCCTTGCTCAGACCGCCATTGCTGCAATCTGTCATTTAAATGCACCTCTGCGATGCTACTTACAGGCTCCTTGCTGTTCACACTGCTGAGTGCTGCCTGTGTCCTTTGAATGCCCAGACAGTCTTTAATCATTTGAGAGACCACCTTGGCTCCCGCCACTGGACACCGTCACACCCCAGCTGTATCATCAAAGGGATGAACGTGACCAAGTTAAATCAGGAGCCCACCAGGTGTGGGCACTCCTCAGATGTCTGCTGCATTGCAGAGGAAGCAGGTGATCAGCAGGGTTCACCCCAACCAGAGGAGAGCTGCCTTTGGAGCCTTCCCTGGTTCTCTGCCTCTCTCAGGGCAGAGGCCTCAATAGTGACCCCAGCCCTCCGACTCATGAGCTGTCTCCTCCTGATGCGGCTGGCAGTGCTGACAGCCACTGTCACTACTGGGCGGTGTTCAGGAGGGCAGGCTTGTGTCTGTGGACCACTTTGGGGAAGAGGGTTTTCCCTCCGCTCATCACTGGCATGGAGCTGTGGGTCCACCTCGGACTTCCGAACTCAGGGAGGCAGGTCTTCTATGAGCCATCTTGTGACTGTGTGGTAAGTGGAGAGCTTGGAAATATCTCCAGCTGCCAGGGTCTCTAGCGCTAACTCTGCCCCAGCAGTTACAACACCCGCTGGGCCGAGAATTGCTTTCACTTCGTGCCAGCAGAGTGTTGGAAATTTGCATGTCCTGACTCTCTTACCTAATAGCACTCCCAACGGGAACGCGAACCACATGCAATTCAGTCCCAGCGTCAACACTTAATCTCCCAAACAGAGAAACCTGCCTGTTATCTCCGTTTCTCTCCACATGCTGGCAGGCCTGATCATCTTGTCCAGCATTTTCTGTTTTCGTTTCAGATTCCAGCATTCGCAATAATTTTCTTTTATCATATTGTAATGTTCTGGGAAGAAAGTTGTCCCAGAGATCTAACTACCAGATGTGGAATAAACAACTGGGCTTACAGTCAAATAGGTTGTACATCATTGGTTTACCATGGAGTTGGATCCAATTTTGATTTGTTGCACAAAATCTTAATCCCTCCTTATAGTTTGGAGTCAATGGTAGTGCAGAGAAACAGTTGGGTATTATTGCTGAGCCAATGGGGTTGATCCTATACTTGTGAAGAATGGTCCCAAGGGACACCATGTAAAGGATGAAGAATACATTGTCCAGAAAGTGATAAGCTCCCTAAAGTTAAGGTCAATGAAAGATTCTGCATGGACTTCAAGAAGTATATTGGTTTATGAAATGGTAGCTCCAAGCAATACTGGCAATGGCGGTTATGACTAACTTAAGGCAAGTGTAGCCTATCAAATTCTACTTTTACCATAAGCAATAACTGTTAGGACATGTTTGCTTTCTTTCCTTATCATGATTTTATTCATAGTAAACATTCCAAGTTCAGAGCTCCCTTCCTTACTACTGTGAATTAAACAGTGAGTCATTGCTCTTCATAGAACCATAGAACAATAGACATTTACAGCAGAGATGGATCCATCAACAGAAATTTACAGTGAACTGACCATCCAATCATGTCTGTGGTGGCTATTTGATGAAGCAAATCAAAACTAATTTCGCTGTGCTGCTTTTTTCCAATAGTTCTGGATCTTTATTTACTTCATGGAATCATAGAATTGTTACTACGGTGATCGTAGCAATACCGTGGGCAGCATGGTAGCACAAGTGGTAGGCACTGTGGCTTCACAGCGAATGGCCTCTACCACTCTTCCAGGCAGCACATTCCAGAACCTAACCATTTGTTGTGTGAAAATGTTTTTCCTCACAGCACATTTGCTTCTTTTGCAAATCACCTTGGGCGGGATTCTCCACTCCCGCGCCGAAGTGCCCACGCCAGCATGAACGCCGTTGAGGTTCACGACGGCACGAAACGGCCCTGATCCCGACCGATTCAGGCCCCGACAATGGGCTAGGATCGGGGCCGCATCATCTACACGCGCCAGGCCTTGTCGCCGCGTAAAGGTGGCGCCGCATAGATGACGCGGCCGGCGCCGCATAACTGGCGTCACCCGCGCATGCGTGGTTGCCGTCCTCTCTGAGTCCGCCCCGCAAGAATATGGCGGACGGATCTTGCGGGGCCGCGGAAGGAAGGAGGTCCTCCTTCAGAGAGGACGGCCCGACGATCGGTGGGCACCGATCGCGGGCCATGCCTCATTTGAGGTACCCCCCGGTGCAGGATCCCCCCTCCGCCCCACAGGCCGCCCCCCCAGCGTTACCGCGCTGTTCCCGATGGCAGTGACCAGGTGTGGACGGCGCCGGGGGGAACCCGGTGTTTTGGCCTGACCGCTCGGCCCATCCAGGCCTGGGAATAGCGGGGGTGCCGGAGAATCGCCATTTTGGGTGTCTCCGGCGATTCTCCGGCCTGCGTTGCGCAACCTCAAACAAACCATTGTTTGCAGCAAACTACCCAGCCTTCAGAACAGTGACCACGACACCACACAACCCTGCCATGGCAATCTCTGCAAGATGTGCCAGATCATCGACATGGATACCACCATTACACATGAGAACACCACCCACCAGGCACGCGGTACATACTCGTACGACTCGGCCAACGTTGTCTACCTCATACGCTGCAGGAAAGGGTGTCACGAAGCGTGGTACATTGGTGAGACTATGCAGACGCTGTGACAACGAATGAACGGACATCGCGCGACAATCACAAGGCTGGAATGTTCCCTTCTCGTCGGGGAACACTTCAGCAGTCAAGGGCATTCAGCCTCTGATCTCTGGGTAAGCGTTCTCCAAGGCAGCCTTCAGGACACGCAACAATGCAGAATCACCGAGCAGAAAGCTATAGCCAAGTTCCGCACACATGAGTGCGGCCTCAACCGGGACCTGGGATTCATGTCGCATTACATTCATCCCCAACCATCTGGCCTGCAAAATCCTACCAACTGTCCTGGCTTGACACAATTCACACCTCTTTAACCTGGGGTTACCCCATCTCTGGATCTGTAAAGATTTAATCACCTGCTAATGCTCGTATTCCAAGCATTGTCTGGCCTCTTTGAATCTGTCTATATATACGTTTCTGGAACATACCTCTTCATTCACCTGAGGAAGGAGCAGCGCTCCGAAAGCTAGTGACATCGAAACAAACCTGTTGGACTTTAACCTGGTGTTGTAAGACTTCTTACTATGCTCACCCCAGTCCAACGCCGGCATCTCCACCTCAAAGAATAGGAACTTCTCCAAACCTCTTTCCTCATTTTCTTAATATCAATTCTATTTTGATTATCCCTTGTTGCTGATCCTCCAAAACTAGGGAACCACCTTCCTCTATCTTCAGTCTATCAAAACTTTTCATAGTGTTAAAAATCTTAATTAATTCTATTCTTAAGGCTGATGTTCCAGTGAAAATAGTCCTAGGGCAAGGTTTTCTGGCCGTGCACACTGGTGGGATCTTCTCGTCCCGCCTTGGGCCGCCAAGAAACACAAGGTGGGATTGCTCGGTAAATCCCACCTCTAGTGTCTCAAATTCCCTTTCATATCTATAATTACACATCATTGGCATTATCCAGTGGGAATAGAGAATACCAACGGCCAGAGAATTTCGGCCATTGTATTCAAAAATCCGGTTCCAAAGCCATTTGAATGAACCAATTGTTTGAATACTTATTAGCCGCACTTGACTGAAAGATAAATAGCTTATAATACTGCTTTAAATTGTTTGAAGATAAAAGTGTGGCATTTGTTTTCATTTCTCCCTTCACAAACAAAACTGAGGATATTAGGTTTAACTTTTACACCTTTCTCTGGACACGGCCAATTTCTGATTTTAATATTTCTCATTAAGGGCCAGTTATAGTTAATTTCTGCCAGATTTTGGATATTGAAAGGTAATATTATTTCTGTACTATTTTCCATTTCCTTCATAACTGAAAAATAAATTGTAACATTACCATAAATGCATTGTATCTCATAATGAAATATAGATAAGAAAACTGAGAATTGAATCATAGCACCGAAGGAGGTCATTCAGTCCGCCCTGCTTGTGCGGACTCTTTAAATGAGCTATTCAATTAGTCTCACTCCTCTGCTCTTTCCCAAAGCTTTGGCATTTTTTTTCCATTTCAAGTATATACCCAGTTCTATTTTGAAAGTTACAATAGAATCTGCTTCCACCATCATTCCAGGCAGAGCATGTCAGAACGTAACAACTCTTTGTGTTGAACAAAAAAAACCTCCATATTTCCTTTCTTATTCTTCTGCCACTTCCCTTCCAATTGAGTGGCACGTTGGCTTTCACTACTGCATCACAGCACCAGCGTCACGGGTTCAATTCCACCCTTGGGTCACTGTCTGTGTGGAACTTGCACATTCTCCCCGTGTCTGCGTGGGTTTCCTCCGGGTGCTCCGGTTTCCTCCCATAGTCCAAAGGTGTGCGGGTTAGGTGTTGGATGGCCATGCTAAATTGCCCCTTCGTATCTAAAGAGGTGCAGGTTAGGTATGTTTATGAGGATGGGGTGGGCCTAGATGGGGTGCTCTTTCAGAGGGTTGGTGCAGACTCGATGGCTCGATACTTCCTTCTGCATGTCGGGATTTCTATGTGACTGATTTCACTTCTATGTGACTGGTCGCTGACCCTCCTGCTCGTGTAATTTGTTACTTCTTGCTTCTTCCATTAAAACCCATTTCTAATTCTGGTAATAGGTCACATCCTATCTTATCAAGTTATTGACTGAATTTCTAAAAATATTCTGTTTATATTTTATAAAACTTTTTAATAATAATAATAATTGCTTATTGTCACAAGTAGGATTCAATGAAGTTACTGTAAAAAGCCTCTAGTCGCCACATTTCGGTGTAGCCGATACAGGAATTGAACCCGTGCTCTGGTCTTGTTCTGCTTTACAAGTCAGCTGTTTAGCCCATTGTGCTAAACCAGCCCCTTTTCTCATGACATTTATCTGAAGGAAGTCAAATACGATCATTCTACAATCTCGGAATTCTTCATGACAATGGTTCCAAAACCCTTTTAATTGAGGGACCCTTTTGTGAAATGGTTAGTTATCAGGCCACCATGACTTCGCTGAAGGAAATAAGACAGAAAAAAACTGGGAAATAAGAATGCTTGTGTTGTATATCTTAAAATGCAACACCTGCATAAAATGGGAAATAAGAATGCCCATCCAAACTGTTTTTTTCCTATTGTGAATGTGAACTTCATTAGTGTCAGGTTAAAATGATTTGCCTTAAATATTTCCAGGGTTGTCCAATACAGTGAACACTGATGTGTTTGGTGATGTGAAAACTTTTTTCATCCCTTTAACTGGAAGGTTACCTCACAGGTTCTGTGAGGACTGTTGAATACTTCACCGCATGACACCTCCCTGGTCTTCCCGGAGTAAGATTAGATTCTGTGGCTCCTGTTGAGAACACTGACACTGTTTCCAAGTGTAATCCTCTACTGCCTACAAGCTCACTGCACAGCTTCTGAGAGTTCCAAGTTTTTGCCTTCGTCTCTGCTGTTAATCGGCTTGTCTGCACTCCATTGTCACTGACAAGCTGCCTGATGTACAATACGTCTGCCATCGGGACACTACCAGCAACTGCAGCGACCAATAGCCTGGGCCCGACGCGCACTATTGCACTAACCGGGTGCTGTTCATTTTATTTCACGGTAATCTTGGATAATCTCTCCGGGTCCCCATTTTGAGCTGCTCATTCAAAACTGAGGCAAAGTACTTTTATTATTTCTGCAATTCACTCAGCCTCTACTATAAGTATTGCCAGTTTTATTTCTTAATGGGTTCCTTCTGTATCGTAAATATCCTTTTACTACCAGTGTGCCTACAGAAAGCCTTTCTTTTTAATGTCCTTTATGCTTCCATGCTCATTTTCTCTCACACTCCCTCGGCCTTTCCAATCACCTTTTTTGAAGCCTTCCTATATTTTTTTGGATGATGCTTAGACAGACAAAAGATTTGAACAGGCATACTGCTGCTCTTTAACAGTCAGCGAAAGATTGTGACTAAATAAAATATAAAATATTACACATAAATCGCCTTAAAGCATTACGTCACCTCTTTTTTACCCCCCTCCTCTACTGTGCCTGTCTTTTCCCTTTATAAAGACAGGCTCAATAGATAATCTAAGAGCAGGATATGAACACATATATCACTGAATATGTTGCATTAAGTCTCATAATTATACATTATTTAGCAGTCAATGCTCATATTTTTACCCCATGTGACGGAGGATTAATATCTGGCACATAACAAAGCCTAAGGCTGAGTGTGCAGATATTAATCCGAGTTTGTGCAATAACGCAAATGAGTAGTGCCTGATGAATAATGTATTTATTCCATGGCCCTTTTGTTGGTAATGAATGGAACTCCTTTGCATTCTTCATTCTTTACCAATAATAAAATGGCTTTTGAGAATTGAAGAGATATTTGCTTTTTTTGCAATGCAGTATGGCTCCATTTGTTGTCATCAACTGGGGAGGGTACAATCCCATATCATATATCTATTTCTCGCAGATTTTGTTTAATGTTGCCACACAAAATATTAAACTAGAACAGAAATATATTGGCAAAGACCATTGGGTATCCTTTTTAAAAAAATAATGCATACCCTCTCTTTTCTTTGGCTGATGATGACTTTTTGATGCTCGCATGGCTTGACCCCAGCTGTTATGAGGCCAATTAATGGCCACTTCTAGCTCCACTACAATTTTTTCCACATAGGGTAGAGGAGGGGGCAAATGTGAAGCCCAGCAGGTCTCACTCCCTAAGCTATTGGTGGGAAGTGGGGTTGGTGGGGGTGGTGGGGGGGAATTCCTTCTTTATAGGCCCCCTGGGTCAACAGAGATCCTCACCCCAAGATCTGCCCTCCACCCCAAAGAACCCTTAGGCCTGTGCACTCTGACCCAGGACCCCTCGCTATGCCCTCCTAACCTGGCCCAGCAGAACCCCCCAACTCCCTTCCCCAATCCCGTCGAGCAACAATCTTTATTGGAGCCTGGTCCCAGCAGTGAACATCACTCCCACTTCAGCTGCTGGGACCAGAGGACAACTGGCCATCTCACTGGTTGGCAGCTCTCAGAGATTCATCTTCCTCTACAGATGGAGGTAGAAGTCACGCACTGGCTCAATTAACGCTCCTCTGAGTGTTAAATGGCTGCAGGGCAACCTACAGGAACAGTGGCAGTGTAGGGACCCCAGCAAATGCCACATCTTAATTTCTGGGCCTGCTGGTTTCACATTTTTTGTGGGAAAGCTATTGTATTCTAAAATTAAAGGCAGAGTGACTGAGCACCTTGCGAAATTTGACCTGATTACCTATTGCCAACCTGGATTTGTACAGGTAAGCCACATCTAGGGTGGCACTGTAGCACAGGGAGGCACGGTAGCACAGTGGTTAGCACTGTTGCTTCACAACACTAGGGTCCCAGGTCCCGACTTGGGTCATTGTCTGTGTGGAGTCTGCATGTTCTCCCCGTGTCTGCGTGGGTTTTCTCCGGGTGCTCCGGTTTCCCCCTACAAGTCCCGAAAGACGTGCTGTTAGGTAATTTGGACATTCTGAATTCCCCCTCCGTGTACCCGAACAGGCGCCAGAATGTGGCGACTAGGGGCTTTTCGCAGTAACTTCATTGCAGTGTTAATGTAAGCTTACTTGTGACAATAAAGATTATTATAAAGATTATTATTATAGTAAACATAATTTCTCAAGGAAATAACAAACGTCATAGATGGCCTGTATCTGGATGGAGGTTACATGTAATTCCAGAAGACAACTGATAAAACTCCTCAAATAATAGACTAAATTAAAGCTCATTGAACTGAAAGTAAATTATTGGTTAGGTTGTTGCGGCAGTAGAAGACAGAATGTAGGAGTAATGGGTATGTACTCATATTGGAAGAAAGTAAATAAGTGGAATCTCACAAGGACCTGTGCTGGGGCCTTAACTATTCTGATATTGGGCAGCACGGTGGCTCAGTGGGTCAGCCCTGCTGCCTCACGGCGCCGAGGTCCCAGATTTGATTCTGGCTCCGGGTCACTGTCCGTGTGGAGTTTGCACATTCTCCCCGTGCTTGTGTGGGTTTCGGCCCCACAACCCAAAGATGTGCAGGTTAGGTGGATTGGCCACGCTAAATTGCCCCTTAATTGGAAAAAATGAATTGGGTACTCAATTATTAATGGGTGGCACAGTGATTAGCACTGCTGCCTCACAGTGCCAGGGACCGGGTTCAAATCCAATTTGGGTGACTACATAGAGTTTGTATCTGCGTAGGTTTCCTCCAGGTGTTCTGGTTTCCTCCCACAGCCCAAAGATGTGCAGGTCAGGTGGCTTGGCCATGCTAAATTGTCACTTAGTGTCCAAAGGTTGGATGGGGTTACAGGGATAGGGCAGGGGAGTGGGTCCAGGTAGGGTGCTCTCTTGGAGGATTGGTGCAGATTCAGTGGGCCGAATAGCCTCCTTCTGTGCTGAAGGGATTCTATGATTGACACAGACAAGACAATAGAAAGTGTATATCCAAGTTTGCTGATGGTACAAAGATTACGGGTGTGATTCACCGGCCTTCTAGGCCCGTGTTTCTCAGCGACGGGAGGTGGTGCGCCGTTCACTGGCTGTGGGAATCTGTGCTCCTGCTGTTGTCAAGGGGAATTCTGGAAATTTTCGGAAATCGAAAGAGATTTACGGTTTCATGTATTCATTATGCAGGACACTAAAATTGTGCATTCAAGAGGCAAACATAATCAGCGAGGTGAAGTGATTTTTTTTCACATGGGATATGGGTATCCCTGGCAAGGCCAGTATTTATTTTGCATCCCAAACTTCCCTTGAGGGCAGTACAAAGTCTTACAACACCAGGTTAAAGTCCAACAGGTTTGTTTCAATGTCACTAGCTTTCGGAGTGCTGCTCCTTCCTCAGGTGAATGAAGAGGTATTCTCCAGAAACATATATGTAGACAGATTCAAAGATGTGGATAGCACAATTGCTTCACAGCTCCAGGGTCCCAGGTTCGATTCCGGCTTGGGTCACTGTCTGTGCGGAGTCTGCACGTCCTCCCCGTGTCTGCGTGGGTTTCCTCCGGGTGCTCCGGTTTCCTCCCACCGTCCAAAGATGTGCGGATTAGGTGAATTAGCCAGTGATAAATTGCCCTTAATGTCCAAATTGCCCTTGGTGTTGGGTGGAGGTGTTGAGTTTGGGTAGGGTGCTCTTTCCAAGAGCTGGTGCAGACTCAAAGGGCCGAATGGCCTCCTTCTGCACTGTAAATTCAATGATAATCTAAGATTAATCTAGGACAAAGGTTCGGCACAACATCGTGGGCCGAAGGGCCTGTTCTGTGCTGTATTTTCTATGTTCTATGTTCTATGTTCTATGCCAGACAATGCTTGGAGTACGAGCATTAGCAGGTGATTAAATCTTTACAGATCCAGAGATGAGGTAACCCCAGGTTAAAGAGGTGTGAATTGTGTTAAGCCAGGACAGTTGGTAGGATTTTGCAGGCCAGATGGTGGGGGATGAATGTAATGCGACATGAATCCCAGGTCCCGATTGAGGCCGCACTCATGTGTGCGGAACTTGGCTATAGCTTTCTGCTCGGTGATTCTGCATTGTTGCGTGTCCTGAAGGCTGCCTTGGAGAACGCTTACCCAGAGATCAGAGGCTGAATGCCCTTGGCTGCTGAAGTGTTCCCCGACGAGAAGGGAACATTCCAGCCTGGTGATTGTCGCACGATGTCCGTTCATTCGTTGTCACAGCGTCTGCATAGTCTCACCAATGTACCACGCTTCGGGACACCCTTTCCTGCAGCGTATGAGGTAGACAACGTTGGCCGAGTCGTACGAGTATGTACCGTGTACCTGGGTGGTGTTCTCACGTGTAATGGTGGTAACCATGTCGATGATCTGGCATGTCTTGCAGAGATTGCCATGGCAGGGTTGTGTGGTGTCGTGGTCACTGTTCTGAAGGCTGGGTAGTTTCCTGCAACAATGGTTTGTTTGAGGTTGCGCGGTTGTTTGAAGGCAAGTAGTGGGGGTGTGGGGATGACCTTGGCAAGATGTTCATCTTCATCGATGACGTGTTGAAGGCTGTGAAGAAGGTGTTGTAGTTTCTCCGCTCTGGGGAAGTACTGAATGACAAAGTGTATTCTGTCAGTTGTGTCCCATGTTTGTCTTCTGAGGAGGTCGGTGCGGTTTTTTGCTGTGGCGCGTTGGAACTGTCGATCGATGAGTCGAGCGGCATATCCCGTTCGTACGAGGGCATCTTTCAATGTCCGTAGATGTCTGTTACGCTCCTCCTCGTCTGAGCAGATCCTGTGTATACGGAGAGCTTGTCCATAGGGGATGGCTTCTTTAATGTGTTTAGGGTGGAAGCTGGAGAAGTGGAGCATCGTGAGGTTATCCGTGGGTTTGCGGTAAAGCGAAGTGCTGAGGTGACTGTCCTTGATGAAGACGAGTGTGTCCAAGAATGCAACTGAATTTGGAGAGTCGTGCATGGTGAGTCTGATGGTTGGATGGAACTTACTAATGTCATCATGTAGTCTTTTCAGTGATTCTTCGCAGTGGGTCCAAAGGAAAAAAATGTCATCGATGTATCTGGTGTATAACGTCGGTTGCAGGTCCTGTGCGGTGTGTACGTCTTGTTCAAACTTGTGCATGAAGATGTTGGCATATTGGGGTGCAAATTTGGTCCCCATGGCTGTTCTGTGCGTCTGGATGAAGAACTTGTTGTCGATAACAAGGTGAAGACGTTGTGTTGGCCTTATGTATTTTCAGGAGGCTGTAGAGATCTCCAATGCGGGGAGTACGTGTCGCATTCACAAGACAGCCCCGAACGTCACCCATGCACAATGCAATGCCATCACCGCTCTCAAGACCAACCGCATCATCATCATCAAACCAGCAGACAAAGGAGCGGCCACTGTCATACTGAACAGAACGGACTACTGCAAAGAAGTATACCGACAACTGAACAACCAAGAACACTATAGACAGTTACCCGCAGATCCGACCAAGGAACACATCCGCCAACTTAACAGATTGATCAAGGCCTTGGATCCAGATCTTCAGAGCACCCTATGTGCTCTCATCCCACGTACGCTTTGGAGATCTCTACTGCCTCCCGAAAATAAATAAGGCCAACACACCAGGTCGTCCTATTGTATCAGGCAATGGGACCCTGTGTGAGAACTTCTCTGGCTAGATCGAGGGCATCTTGAAACCCATCGTACAAGGTACGCCCAGCTTCTGTCGCGACACGATGGACTTGCTACATTAACTCAGCACCCATGGACCAGTTGAACCAGGGACATTCCTCATCACAGTGGACGTCTCGGCACTCTACACCAGCATCCCCCATGACGATGGCATTGCTGCAACAGCCTCAGTACTCAACACCAACAACTGCCAATCTCCAGACGCAATTCTGCAACTCATCTGCTTCATTCTGGATCACAACGTCTTCACCATCGACAACAAGTTCTTCATCCAGACGCACGGAACAGCCATGGGGACTAAATTCGCACCCCAATACGCCAACATCTTCATGCACAAGTTTGAACAAGACGTACACACCGCACAGGACCTGCAACCGACGTTATACACCAGATGCATCGATGACATTTTTTTCCTTCGGACCCACGGCGAAGAATCACTGAAACAACTACACAATGACATTAATAAGTTCCATCCAACCATCAGACTCACTGTGGACTACTCTCCAAAATCAGTTGCATTCTTGGACACACTCGTCCCCATCAAGGACGGTCACCTCAGCACTTCCCATTTACCGCAAACCCACGGATAACCTCACAATGCTCCACTTCTCCAGCTTCCACCCTAAACACATTAAAGAAGCCACTCCCTATGGACACAGGATCTGCTCAGACGAGGAGGAGCGTAACAGACATCTACGGACGTTGAAAGATGGTCTCGTGCGAACGGGATATGCCGCTCGACTCATCGATCGACAGATCCAACGCTCCACAGCAACAAACCGCACCGACCTCCTCAGAAGACAAACATGGGACACAACCGACAGAATACCCTTCGTCGTCCAGTACTTCCCCGGAGCGGAGAAACTACGACATCTTCTTCACAGCCTTCAACACGTCATCGATGAAGATGAACATCTTGCCAAGGTCATCCCCACACACCCACTACTTGCCTTCAAACAACCGCGCAACCTCAAACAAACCATTGTTTGCAGCAAACTACCCAGCCTTCAGAACAGTGACCACGACACCACACAACCCTGCCATGGCAATCTCTGCAAGACGTGCCAGATCATCGACATGGTTACCACCATTACACGTGAGAACACCACCCACCAGGTACATGGTACATACTCGTGCAACACGGCCAACGTTGTCCACCTCATAAGCTGCAGGAAAGGATGTCCCGAAGCGTGGTACATTGGCGAGACCATGCAGACGCTGCGACAACAAATGAACGGACATCGCACGACAATTACCAGGCAGGAATGTTCCCTTCCAGTCGGGGAACACTTCAGCAGTCAAGGGCATTCAGCCTCTGGGGCGGGATTCTCCGCAATCGGCGCGATGACCGCCAAACGACGCCAAAAATGACGCGAATCAGTCCGGCATCCCGCCGCCCCAAAGGTGCGGAATTCTCTGCATCTTGAGGGGCCGAGCCCTCACCTTGAGGGGCTATGCCCGCGCCGGACTGATTTCCCCCCCCGCCAGTTGATGGGAAAGGCCTTTGGTGCCCCGCCAGCTGGCGCGGAAATGACTTTGCCGTGCGGCGCATGCGCGGGAGCGTCAGCGGCCGCTCCCGGCATCCCTGCGCATGCGCAGTGGAGGGGGTCTCATCTGCTCCGCCATAGTGGAGACCATGGCGAAGGCGGAAGGAAAAGAGTGCCCCCACGGCACAGGCCCGCCCGCGGATCGGTGGGCCCCGATCGCAGGCCAAGCCACCGTGGGCGCACTCCCCGGGGCCTGATCACCCCGCCCCCCACCAGGACCCCGGAGCCCGCCCGCGCCGCCTTGTCCCGCCGGTAAGATAGGTGGTTTGAATCTCGCCGGCGCGACAGGCATTCCAGCAGCGGGACTTCGGCCCATCGCGGGCCGGAGAATCGCCGGGGGGGGGGCCCGCCAACCGGCGTGGCGTGATTCCCGCCCCTGCCGAATATCCGGTGCTGGAGAATTCGGCAACCGGCGGGGGCAGGATTCACGCCAGCCCCCGGCGATTCTCCGACCCGGTGGGGGGTCGGAGAATCCTGCCCCTGACCTCTGGGTAAGCGTTCTCCAAGGCAGCCTTCAGGCCGCGCGACAACGCAGAATCGCCGAGCAGAAACTTACAGCCAAGTTCCGCACACATGAGTGCGGCCTCAACCGGGACCTGGGATTCATGTCGCATTACATTCATCCCCCACCATCTCGCCTGCAAAATCCTACCAACTGACCTGGCTTGACACAATTCACACCTCTTTAACCTGGGGTTACCCCATCTCTGGATCTGTAAAGATTTAATCACCTGCTAATGCTCGTATTCCAAGCATTGTCTGGCATCTTTGAATCTGTCTACATATATGTTTCTGGAACATACCTCTTCATTCACCTGAGGAAGGAGCAGCGCTCCGAAAGCTACTGACATCAAAACAAATGTGTTGGACTTTAACCTGGTATTGTAAGACTTCTTACTGTGCTCACCCCAGTCCAACGCCGGCATCTCCACATCATGGTTCCCTTGAGGGGGTAGTGGTGGTCTGTTTTTTTGATCGACTGCAATCAGTGTGGTGAAGGTACACCAAAAGTGCTCTTAGGGATGGAGTTGGTGACATTTGGCTCACTATCAGTGAACGTTTGATAATGTTTTCCAAGTCAGTCTGGTGTGTGGTTTCGAGGGGAACTTGCAGGTGTTCCCACGTAGCTGCTCTCCGAGTGGAAGAGGTTGCTGGACGGCGAGGTGCTGTCACAGGCACTCGGTGAGTAGCTGCAGTGCATCTTGTAGATTATTTTTATACTGTTATGGGCCAGGGTTTAGAGAATCCCAAAGTGTATCATGGAGTTCACCTGACCCACAACTTTTAATAGATTGTGGTATGGGGAGCACACGGCTTATTCTACAGGTATGGTACAGCAGAAAATGGACCAGTGGTTTTTAAAACAAAACAATGTTTATTCTATGAACTCAAGTTAACGTTTTTAAAACAAACAGTGAACATCTTAGCAACCAGTAAATCAAATACACCCCCAAAGAATAAAACACTAAGTAATCTGTATTCTGTCCTTTTATCATCCAAAAGACTTAATAAACCTTCAAACAGGAACACATGAGGGTTACATTTAATACTGAGACCTTTTTACAATTCTGAGTTCACCAAATGATCCATAGATAGTCTTTGCATGGCAGAGATCAACAGCAGTGCAGCTCACTGAAAGAACACAGACACACCCCAAGCTCTTCTCAAACTGAAACTAAAAAAAGCAGAAGTGGAGCTCAGCTCCACCCACATTCTGACATCACTCCAGTAACATGAGCAGCTCCATTTCTTAAAGGTACATTTCTTAAACATCCATTTCTTAAAGGGTACTCTCACATGACAATACTTTCATGGATTATGGGCCTCATTGGCAAGGCCAGCATGTGTTGCCCATTCTTAATTGCCCTTGAGAAGGTGATAGTGAGCAACTTTCTTGAACAGTTATAGACCATCTGGCACTGCTACATCCACAATTCTGCTATTTAGATTTAGATTAGATTTAGATTTATTGTCATGTGTACCAAGATACAGTGAAAAGTATCGTTCTGCGTACAATAGGGATTCTATGATTCAGTCCTGTCAGATCGTACCAGACATGAAAAACATAGGACATACCAGTGGACATGCCATTGTCCCTATCCTGCGAGGTGATAAAGATTGTGGGTTTGGAATGTGCTGCCAAAAGAGTCTTGGTAAGTGATGCAGTGAATCTCGTGTACTACATACTGCTGCTACTGTGCATCAGTGGTCGAGGAGTGAATGTTTAAGTTGGTGGATGACAAACTAATCAAGCAGGCTACTTTGTCCTGGACTGTGTCATGTTTCTTCATTATTTTTGGAGCCGCACTCATTCAGACATGTAGACATGTGGGGAATATTCCATCACACTCCTGACTGATACATTTTAGATGGCTAAATTTTTAGGAATCAAGAGGTGAATTACTCCTCCCAAAATTCCAAACCTCTGACCTAATGTTGCAGTGCAGTATTTATATGGCTGGTCCAATTACGTTTCTGATCAATCGTATCCAAGCCATGATCTTATTGAATGGAGTAGAAGGCTCGAGAGGCCGAGGGGCATGGAGCTCGTATGTCCACATCCCCCAGAATGTTGTTGGTTGGGGATTCAGCAATAGCTATGCAGTGGAATAGAACATAGAACATAGAACAATACAGCGCAGTACAGGCCCTTCGGCCCACGATGTTGCACCGAAACAAAAGCCATCTAACCTACACTATGCCATTATCATCCATATGTTTATCCAATAAACTTTTAAATGCCCTCAATGTTGGCGAGTTCACTACTGTAGCAGGTAGGGCATTCCACGGCCTCACTACTCTTTGCGTAAAGAACCTACCTCTGACCTCTGTCCTATATCTATTACCCCTCAGTTTAAAGTTATGTCCCCTCGTGCCAGCCATTTCCATCCGCGGGAGAAGGCTCTCACTGTCCACCCTATCCAACCCCCTAATCATTTTGTATGCCTCTATTAAGTCTCATCTTAACCTTCTTCTCTCTAACGAAAACAACCTCAAGTCCATCAGCCTTTCCTCATGAGATTTTCCCTCCATACCAGGCAACATCCTGGTAAATCTCCTCTGCACCCGCTCCAAAGCTTCCACGTCCTTCCTATAATGCGGTGACCAGAACTGTACGCAATACTCCAAATGCGGCCGTACCAGAGTTCTGTACAGCTGCAACATGACCTCCCGACTCCGGAACTCAATCCCTCTACCAATAAAGGCCAACACTCCATAGGCCTTCTTCACAACCCTATCAACCTGGGTGGCAACTTTCAGGGATCTATGTACATGGACACCTAGATCCTCATCCACACTTTCAAGAACTTTACCATTAGCCAAATATTCCGCATTCCTGTTATTCCTTCCAAAGTGAATCACCTCACACTTCTCTACATTAAACTCCATTTGCCACCTCTCAGCCCAGCTCTGCAGCTTATCTATATCCTCCTGTAACCTGCTACATCCTTCCACACTATCGACAACACCACCGACTTTAGTATCGTCTGCAAATTTACTCACCCACCCTTCTGCGCCTTCCTCTAGGTCATTGATAAAAATGACAAACAGCAACGGCCCCAGAACAGATCCTTGTGGTACTCCACTTGTAACTGAATTCCATTCCGAACATTTCCCATCAACCACCACCCTCTGTCTTCTTTCAGCTAGCCAATTTCTGATCCACATCTCTCAATCACCCTCAATCCCCAGCCTCCGTATTTTCTGCAATAGCCTACCGTGGGGAACCTTATCAAACGCTTTGCTGAAATCCATATACACCACATCAACTGCTCTACCCTCATCTACCTGTTCAGTCACCTTCTCAAAGAACTCAATAAGGTTTGTGAGGCATGACCTACCCTTCACAAAGCCATGCTGACTATCCCTGATCATATTATTCCTATCTAGATGATTATAAATCTTGTCTCTTATAATCCCCGCCAAGACTTTACCCACTACAGACGTGAGGCTCACCGGTCTATAGTTGCCGGGGTTGTCTCTGTTCCCCTTTTTGAACAAAGGGACCACATTTGCTGTCCTCCAGTCCTCTGGCACTATTCCTGTAGCCAATGATGACATAAAAATCAAAGCCAAAGGTCCAGCAATCTCTTCCCTGGCCTCCCAGAGAATCCTAGGATAAATTCCATCAGGTCCCGGGGACTTATCTATTTTAAGCCTGTCCAGAATTGCCAACACCTCTTCCCTACGTACCTCAATGCCATCTATTCTATTAGCCTGGGGCTCAGCATTCTCCTCCACAACATTATCTTTTTCCTGAGTGACTACTGACGAAAAATATTCATTTAGTATCTCGCCTATCTCTTCAGACTCCACACACAATTTCCCATCCCTGTCCTTGACTGGTCCTACTCTTTCCCTAGTCATTCGCTTATTCCTGACATACCTATAGAAAGCTTTTGGGTTTTCCTTGATCCTTCCTGCCAAATACTTCTCATGTCTCCTCCTTGCTCATCTTAGCTCTCTCTTTAGATCCTTCCTCGCTACCTTGTAACTGTCCATCGCCCCAACTGAAACTTCACACCTCATCTTCACATAGGCCTCCTTCTTCCTCTTAACAAGAGATTCCACTTCCTTGGTAAACCACGGTTCCCTCGCTCGACGCCTTCCTCCCTGCCTGACCGGTACATACTTATCAAGAACACGCAGTAGCTGATCCTTGAACAAGCCCCACTTATCCAGTGTGCCCAACACTTGCAGCCTACTTCTCCACCTTATCCCCCCCAAGTCATGTCTAATGGCATCATAATTGCCCTTCCCCCAGCTATAACTCTTGCCCTGCGGTGTATACTTATCCCTTTCCATCATTAACGTAAACGTCACCGAATTGTGGTCACTGTCCCCAAAGTGCTCTCCTACCTCCAAATCCAACACCTGGCCTGGTTCATTACCCAAAACCAAATCCAACGTGGCCTCGCCTCTTGTTGGTCTGTCAACATATTGTTTCAGGAAACCCTCCTGCACACACTGTACAAAAAACGACCCATCTATTGTACTCAAACTATATCTTTTCCAGTCAATATTTGGAAATGTCAAAGGGAAGCAGTTAGATTCTCTCTTGTTGGAGATGATCATTGTTTGGCACCCGACATGCTACTTTCCACTTGTCAGCCTAAGCCTGAATATTGTCCAGCTTTGTGTGCATGTGGACAATCATTGTTTAAGGAGCTGTGAATAGAATTGACCATTGTGCAATCATCGGTAAACATCTCCAAGAAGGGAAAATCATTTGTGAAGCAGGTAAAGGTTGTAGGTCTTTGCACACTGCCCCACGAAACCCCTGCATTGATGGCTTTTAATTGAGCTGCTGGAAGTATAAGATAAAAATTACATAAGAAGGCAAATGGAATTTTGTCCTTCATTGCTATAGGGATGGAATTTAAGACTAGGGATGTTATGCTGTAATTGTATAAGGTGTTAGTGAGGCCACACCTGGAGTATTGTGTTCAGTTTTGGTCTCCTTACTTGACAAAGGACGTACTGGCACTGGAGGGTGTGCAGAGGAGATTCACTAGGTTAATCCCAGAGCTGAAGGGGTTGGAATCCGAGGAGAGGTTGAGTAGACTGGGACTGTACTCAGTGGAATTTAGAAGGATGAGGGGGGATCTTATCGAAACATTTAAATTATGAAGGGAATAGATAGGATAGATGCGGGCAGGTTGTTTCCACTGGCGGGTGAAAGCAGAACGAGGGGGCATAGCCTCAAAATAAGGGGAAGTAGATTTAGGACTGAGTTTAGGAGGAACCTCTTCACCCAAAGGGTTGGGAATCTATGGAATTCCTTGCCCAGTAAAGCAGTAGAGGCTCCTTCATTAAATGTTTTTAAGATAAAGTTAGATAGTTTTTTGAAGAATAAAGGGATTAAGGGTTATGGTGTTCGGGCCGGAAAGTGGAGCTGAGTCTACAAAAGATCAGCCATGATCTCATTGAATGGTGGAGCAGGCTCGAGGAGCCAGATGGCCTACTCCTGCTCCTAGTTCTTATGTTCTTATGTTCTCTACAAAACCTCTGGGCTCTGAGTGAACAGTTTAATGCTTTCTCTCCTCAAGTTGCAATCAAATTGAAGGATGGTGAAATTAACAGTGCAAGGAGTAAGAAGGGATTGCAACTTACAATGGTGAATTCAATGTCAAATCAGATATTGAAAGAAACATAAGGGAGAAGAAAGACTGGATTAAGAACAAAAGAAAAAAAGTAAAAGCATCTTCAAAGCATCTTTTCAATTTCTGTATTTAGTCTAGAGCAGTGATTTTCAAAGTGGAGGTCGCGACCCATGGATGGGTCGCAGGATAGTGTAGAATGGGTCGCCTAAACGTCACCAAAAATGATCCCCAAGGATCGCCTGGCCATTTTTAAAACTCATTTTCTCTCCAGGTAAATTCTCACTGCAGTACAGTGTATGACCACATGAGGCTGATGTAGAAGTGGTGCAGTGGACAACTTTGCCTCTCTGGGCCACAATGCAGTTGGGCAGTTTGCAGTCAGAGACCTGTAAAATTCTCTTTGGGCGGCATTTCCTGCAACTATGTTCAGTGTCAGGATCTGTATTATCTCTTGAGTTCAGTGTATCACTAACAAATCCCCTGTGCCTTTTATCATTCTCTCAGTTAACCCAGACAGTCTCCTCCACCCCTACAAGCCCCTTTGCCCACTCCTTCCACATCTGAATTGCGTCTCCACACCGGGGCTCTGTTGTGTTGGGTGTTCCGCTATACAAATGAACCAACACGGTTGCAGATGGTACAACTCTGTTTTATTACTCGTGATAACAACATCTGTAAACCTATGACGGTGGTTCGTTCTTTACCCTTTAACCTGTGGACCCAGCCCTAACACTATCTGAGAGAGGCACTCAGCACGTGGTGTATGTCTGAGTGGCAAGCTGTGAACTCTGTGCCCTGAGCTGTCTCCTGCTGGAGAACTGTGGTGTTCCCCGTTTTATAGTGCGTGTGCTCTCACTGGTGATTGGCTGTGATGTTGCGTGTGTGTTGATTGGTCCGTTGATCTGTCCATCAGTGTGTATGTGTGTTTTCACCATGATATTTATCTGAATATCATGACAGGCTCTTGTACTTCAAGAACGCTTCTTTCGTTCATCACCTCCCCCGCCTCTATCCACCTAATCTTCACAGGATCTGGCTACATAGACTCCGTCAGCTGAATTAGTTCCTGTGCTGCAAGGAATTTAGCATCTACCTTTATCGGGACTTAAATTGGTCGTGGCATCAAGGATGGCACTAGCTGGTGACTGAACTGCATTCATGTATACGGAAGTTTTGAGTTTAATTTCCTATCCGAGGCCTTGTGAAGTTTTGAACGAGTGAACATAACATTGTTAAACCGCTGCCATATTGAACCTGTTAATTTTTCCAGCGCTTGCAAGTAATTCTCCGAATGCTAATAATGGGTGTGAAGACCCGCCGGGTCGGAGAATCCACGTGGGGGCGGCACGAATCCCGCCCCGACGCCGGCTGCCGTATTCTCCGACGCCGATTTTCAGACGGGGTTCACGCCACGCCGGTCGAAGGCTGTTGGCAGTGGCTCCCCTGGCAATTCTCCGAGCACCAATGGGCCGAGCAGCAGTCCGCTTTTGGCCAGGCCCGCCAGCGTGGGTTAGACATCGTCCCACACGGCGGGACATGGCAGGTAAGTGGGCGGGGGCGGTCCTCGGGGGGGCGCGTGGGGATCCAATCCCGGGGAGGGGGGGGGGGGTACGGTGGCCTGGCCCGCAATCGTGGCCCACCGATCTGCGGGAGGGCCTGTGCCGTGGGGGCACTCCTTCCTTCTGCGCCGGCCCCTTTGGGGCTCCGCCATGGCCGGTGCGGAGAAGATAAACCTGCGCTTGCGCTAAAACACGCCGGCGGTTCCGCGCATGTGCGGGATCACGCCGGCCCTTTTCCGCATGCGTGGACTCGCGCAGTCCCTTCGCCGCCGGCTGGCGCGGCACCAGCCCCTCCAGCATCCACCTCACCCCCAGAGAATTCCGCACTTTTGGGGGCTGTTGACACCGGAGTGGTTTGCGCCAGTTTTCCCACCGGCATCGGGACTTAGTCCCCGGAAAGGAGAATCCCGCCCATGAAACAATCCTGAGTTACACCCTTTAGCATGGTGTCAGAGTGGAGCTGTCGTTTAAGGTGAGTTCAGTTCAATTTACAATTTTACAGTACAATAATACAGAAGTGCCAACAATGAGTGTGACTTGTTTGAAAGTAACTGTAGAGAATCTTTTGTGAATGTGGCGTGGATCGCGAGAGTCGGCCTATCTGGAAATGTGGGTCGCCGGAAAAAAAGTTTGAAACACACTGGTCGATAGTCAACATCACTTGACGTTGCAGTTGATTTTATGCATAGATAGTGGTGAGTTTTTGACAGCAAACTTTGGGATATTGATTCCAAACCATTCCAGTCCTGAAGCACAATTATGTCTCACAATAAGACTGTGCAGTTCTCATGCCCACTCTTGTTGTTTTAGCATCCTTATGCAGATATCAATTTTGAATATTCTAGTGGAGTGGAAATATGAGCACTATTTTGTACACAGTGGATATAAATACTGTCAAGTACATCCAATTTAAATGAATTTTTATTGAACTATTATTACATTTCAATTTAAGGAGATCTGGGGCCCGGTTTTATGGCTGCATCGCGCTTAAGCGAGAGCCATTACATAATGGGAGAGGCCAAAAACGGGAAGCACATTGGGCACAGATCTGTTTGCGATCTAATCTGGATTTCACCTTAGTGTGGCGAGAAACCAATAATCAACACTTCAGGCCAATCTCCATACAATTAATGGGAGCCACCCACAATTGAACGACTTCCTGTGATCCAACGACCTCACCAACAAGTGGTCACGCAGGCACCGATTAGTACTCCTTTTTGAAAACGTGAAATGGGCGGAATAGCTGTTGCGGGGACCCAAGGAGGTGAGTAGCTATCTTCGCTCTCAGGCAAAGAGCCCATGCTGTCAGCTGGGGTGTGGGGGCGGTCTATAATGCATGGATCCACCATGCCAACTCCTGAATCATGTGTACTTGTGCAGGGGGCAACCCTAGCCCCTGCCTGTCTGCCCTACCATCCAGCCATGACTCCTATTGACCGCAGAGGCCTCTGGCTGCACGGCTAAAGGCTATTGCTAATAATGAATTGGCAATTGCAGTTATGGGAGCACCTCACATTTCCCAAGTGGATCCCTGTGGGTAGCGGGCCATGTAGCATGAGGAAGTTCTTGCCAGCATCCCAATAAGACGGTGATGTCTGGGCACTGTGCCTGGAGACTGCAGGAAGCAACACCATGGATGCAGCGACCAACATCTGAACACCCAGTGGCTGGGCCCCAACACCGGGGACATTACTGAGGCCGGAGTGTGGGTGAGTGCACCGGGGAAGGTGCACCTCCTCAGCCCAGTCCAAGTAACATTACGTGCATGTGTCTGGGGTACAGGGTCTGTGATCCAGTGAGTGTGGCCCCCGTTGTGACTGGGGGGACAGAGCAATGGGGGGGGGGGGGGGCGGCTGGAGGGCCCCAGGGTGGAAGACATCGCTGATTGCCAGTCTTGCACCCTTTCCCAATTCCTTACAGATATTGAACGGTATTGATGATATCTTGGACCCTGCGTAAACTGCCGTAGTGGTGCTGCTGGTAGGCTGGGTGGCCAGATGCTCGAGAAGGTGGTGGCAGCAGCAACATCAACAGAGGCTCAAGCCGGCAGACCATGTGCCGGGCCCCGCCCCACACCCTGAGGACCCGGGCAACCATCAGGCCAGGGAGGGACCCAGAGGGGGAGGCCCGCGATGGCCTAAAGTGAACAAGCTATAGTGATATGCATCACTGTATATACACAAGGGGTTAATGTAAATACACTACAACTAGAGATGTCATGACATGCAGACACGCAACCAATGGGTCATTAGAACAGGACACAACCAATGGGCAATCAGGACACCCAGAGGTGGCATTACAACAAGGCACTACACGAACCATATAAAAAGGACAAGGCACACAGGCTCTGCCTCTTCCACCGGCAGAAACCAAGAGAGCAGGACAGGGTTGATTATCAGCAACATCACACCCCAGCACATGGTCGAGAGCAAGCTTGTATAGTTAGCAGAATAGACTGAGTTACTAGAGGCAGATTAGTAGAGTGTCAAACTCATTTAAGAGCATTGTTAATTGTTCAATAAATACGTTAAACTTATCTCCGAGTCTGGAGCATCTTTCAGCAGAGCCTACATCAAGTGGCAGCTTACATAACACAACATGGTACAGGAATGACTGCTCAATCTCCCTAGTTCAACTCAGCACGGTTAGAGACAACCAGCAACCAAATCCAGGCACAATGGACAAGATTCAGGCTCCTCATCAACTCAGGACCACCGGTAATCTTAGTGCTAACTGGCATTCGTTCAAACAAAAATTCCAACTATACATGGAAGCATCTGACCTGAATGGCGAGACCACTGCACGACTCCACACAGAGAGCGATGAAAGACTCCACAGGGTGAGCGATACAAGCCTCCACAGAGAGCTTGTTGACAGACTCCACAATGGAAGCAACTCAAGACTCTATAGCAAAGTCCGTGCATGAATAAGACCATGAAGGTCTATCAACCTTACCTGAGCAACCAGCAGCAGACTATGAAAGTCTACCAAGCTCATTTAACCAAAAAGAAGATACTGAATGTCTACCCACTGTATGTGAGACAAGTGATGAAGAAATCACAATTCCCATACAAGACGTGCAAGATTACAGCGAGACTGACAGATTTCAGCTCGTATGTACAGAGGCATTCAACAATCAAAGTGAAATTACTCTTAAGTCCAGTGAGACCATGTCAATTAAAACCTCATCCACTCGAGCCTATCCACAAGAAAATGAAATCTTGAAGATTTTGACTCCAGGCGAGGAGCACCAAGAAATCAATGATGATTCAAGTGAACCAGAAATGACTCCAGAAGAGGAGCACCAAGGAATCAAAGAGGAATCACATCAACCACAAAGGAATGATGTCACCAAGATCAATGCAACATCAGATCATTCTCACAATCCTCAAGAAGAAACGCTTAATGAAGCATCAGATACCATAAAGGACATTAACACAAGTACCTTTGAGAATGACTCAAATTATCCACATGGAACAGTCGTTGAGTGCAACAAGCATGCCAAAAACAACAACAATAAAACAACAACTTGTACGACATGGTACAACTCTGCACATGAAGGACAATGTAACAGCACAGCTCAAAACAGTGGCAAGAGTACAAACATACCATGGCATGACAACGAATCTCATCAATTCTCATTTGCTCCACTACAAACAAGCGAATTGCGACCACAAGCATAGAAAAAACAAAGTCTAAATCAGACAACGAGGTGATTCGACAATTCGAACACCTCATGATGGCTTCTTGGTTACTTAACCACAAGAACACTGATGACATTCATAAAGAAATGGTAACATCTACATCACCACTTCAACAACAGAAGACGAAAGCAACTCAACCGTACAAATTCATAAGATTGGACTCATAGATATTAATTGGTATATATAATCATCAATATCATCACAACTTGTACATGTCATCATTCATCTACCTGTTTTGTACACTTTTCTTTAACAAAGTACAGAAAATATGTAACATGAAAAGGGGGGGAATGTAGTGATATGCATCACTGTATATACACAAGGGGTTAATGTAAATACACTACAACTAAGTAACTACTAGAGGGAGCACCAGAGATGTCATGACATGCAGACACGCAACCAGTGGGTCATTAGAACAGGACACAACCAATGAGCAATCAGGACACCCAGAGGTGGCATTACCACAAGGGGGCACTACACGATCCATATAAAAAGGACATGGCACACAGACTCTGCCTCTTCCACTGGCAGAAACCAAGAGAGCAGGACAGGGTTGATTATCAGCAACATCACACCCCAGCACATGGTCGAGAGCAAGCTTGTATAGTTAGCAGAATAGACTGAATTACTAGAGGCAGATTAGTAGAGTGTCGAACATATTTACGAGCATTGTTAATCGTTCAAGAAATACGTCAAACTTATCTCCGAGTCTGGGAGCATCTTTCAGCAGAGCCTACATCAAGTGGCAGCTTATGTTACCAGCAATAACATAACATAACACAAGCGTCACTGGTCCTTTGAGCAGATGACATCATTACGTGCTGCAGGAGGCTCCGTCTCAACAAGGGGATGGTGCGGCACCTGTGCCATGGCCTCATGGACTTGGCACCACGTGAAGTAGGAGGTTACCCGCTCCTGATGACCATCAAGATCACCGCAGTCCTGAACCTTTACACTTCAGGCCATTCCATGAGGTAACGGATGCCCTGTTTGCCTGGGCAGTGAACTATATAAATTTCGGCATAGACCAGGCCCAACAAGGTGCCAGGTAACAGGATTCTCCCCCAGGTCCAGGGGCTAATAGATGGCATGCATGTCGCCTTGCGCTCACCGGGCTGTCAGGGAGTGCCCTACATCAACAGAAAGGGGTTCCACTCGCTGAACTTCCAGCTCGTGTGCAACCAACAGTTGAAGGTCAGGGTGTGTGTACAACAGCTACATCTGGGCCAGTTGGACATCTCTGGCCTCTTCGAGGACCACCCCAGGCCGACCAGTTGGCTCTTGGGGGGAAAAGGGGTACCCGCCGAGGAACTGGCTAATGATGTCAGTAAGGAGGCCAGTGACCGATCCGGAGACCCGTTACAACAAGGCCCATGCAGCCACCTGGGCTGTCATTGAGCGGTGTATCATTGGTAAGGTGTAAAATCATGAGTCAAAGATGGAAGGGGAGCCACGGTTCAGAGTGCAACGAAAATAAACGAGGTATTCAAGGCCTTTTATGAAGAGCTGTACAGATCCCAGCCCCCAGCGGGGGAAGAGGGGATGAGACGATTCCTAGATCAGCTTAGATTCCCGAGGGTGGAGGAGCAAGAGGTGGCGGGTTTGGGGGCACCAATTGGGTTGGAGGAGCTGAGCAAGGGTTTGGGGAGCATGCAGGCGGGGAAGGCCCCGGGACCGGATGGATTCCCGGTGGAGTTCTACAGGAAGTATGCAGACCTGTTGGCCCCACTACTGGTGAGGACCTTTAATGAGGCAAGAGAGGAGGGGACCCTGCCCCCGACAATGTCGGAAGCGACAATTTCTTTGATCCTAAAGCGGGACAAGGACCCACTGCAATGTGGATCGTACAGGCCGATCTCGCTCCTCAATGTGGATGCAAAGTTGCTGGCAAAAGTGCTGGCCACGAGGATCGAGGACTGTGTCCCGGGGGTAATCTACGAGGACTAGACGGGATTTGTAAAGGGCAGGCAACTAAACACCAATGTGCGGCAGCTCTTAAACGTGATAATGATGCCATCGGAGGAGGGAGAGGCGGAGATAGTGGCAGCTATGGACGCGGAGAAGGCCTTTGACTGAGTAGAGTGGGAGTACCTCTGGGAGGTGCTGCGTAGGTTTGGGTTCGGGGTAGGGTTTATCAATTGGGTTAAGCTCCTTTACAGAGCCCCAATGGCGAGTGTAGTGACGAACCGGCGGAGGTCGGAGTACTTTCGACTGTACCGAGGGACGAGGCAGGGGTGCCCCCTGTCCACCCTGTTGTTCGCATTGGTGATCGAACCATTGGGCATGGCATTGAGGGAGTCTAATAAATGGAGGGGGGTGGTCCGAGGGGGAGAAGAGCATCGGGTGTCGCTATATGCGGATGACCTGTTGCTGTACGTGGCGGATCCAATGGAGGGAATGGTGGAGGTCATGCAGACTCTAAGGGAGTTTGGGGAGTTTTCGGGCTATGAGCTCAATGTAGGGAAGAGTGAGCTCTTTGTATTACAGGCGGGGGACCAAGAAAGAGGGATAGGGGACCTACTGCTCAGGAGGGCGGAGGGGAGCTTTCGGTATCTGGGGATCCAGATAGCCAGGAGTTGGGGGACCGTACATAAACTGAATCTGACGAGGTTGGTGGAGCAAATGGAGGAGGATTTCAAAAGATGGGACATGTTACCTTACTCGTTGGCGGGTAGAGTGCAGTCGGTCAAAAGGGTGGTCCTTCCGAGGTTTCTGTTTGTGTTTCAGTGCCTTCCCATCGTGATCACTAAGGCCTTTTTTAAGAGAGTAGGCAGGAGTATTATGGGGTTTGTGTGGGCGAGTAAGACCCCGAGAGTAAGGAGAGCCTTCCTGGAATGCAGCAGGGACCGAGGAGGGTTGGCGCTGCCAAACCTGGGGAGCTACTACTGGGCAGCAAATGTGGCGATGATCCGCAAGTGGGTTATGGAGGGAGAGGGGGCGGCATGGAAGAGGATGGAGATGGCGTCCTGTAAAGGAACGAGCCTGGGGGCGTTGGTGACGGCACCGCTGCCACTCTCGCCGACAAAGTATACCACAAGCCCAGTGGTGGCGGCAACGCTTAGGATCTGGGGCCAGTGGAGACGGCACCGGGGTGCAATGGGAGCATCGGTGTGGTCCCCGATCAGGGGTAACCACCGGTTTGTCCCGGGGAAGATGGACGGGGGGTTCCAGAGCTGGCATCGGGCGGGGATTGGAAGAATGGGGGACCTGTTCATCGACGGGACGTTTGCGAGCCTAGGGGCACTGGAGGAGAAGTTCGAGTTACCCGCGGGAAATGCCTTTAGATATATGCAGGTGAGGGCTTTTGTGAGGCGACAGGTGAGGGAATTCCCGTTGCTCCCGGCACAAGAAGTTCAAGATAGGGTGATCTCGGGTGTATGGGTCGGGGAGGGCAAGGTGTTGGAAATACACCAGGAGTTGAAAGAAGAGGGGGAGCGCTGGTAGAAGAGTTGAAGGGTAAATGGGAGGGGGAGCTGGGGGAGGAGATCGAGGAAGGTCTGTGGGCTGATGCCCTAGGTAGGGTTAATTCCTCCTCCTCGTGTGCCAGGCTCAGCCTGATACAATTTAAGGTGGTCCACAGAGCGCACATGACGGGGGCAAGGTTGAGTAGGTTCTTTGGGGTAGAGGACAGATGTGGAAGGTGCTCAGGGAGCCCGGCGAACCATGTCCATATGTTTTGGTCATGCCCGGCACTGGAGGGGTTCTGGAGAGGAGTGGCGGGAGTAATATCCCAGGTGGTGAAAGTCCTGGTCAAGCGAAGCTGGGGGCTAGCAATATTTGGAGTAGTGGACGAACCGGGAGTGCAGGAGGCGAAAGAGGCCGGCATTCTGGCCTTTGCGTCCCTAGTAGCCCGGCGAAGGATCTTGCTAATGTGGAAGGAGGCGAAGGCCCCCCAGCCTGGAGGTCTGGATAAATGATATGGCTGGGTTCATAAAGTTGGAGAGGATTAAGTTCGCCTTGAGAGGGTCTGCGCAGGGGTTCTACAGGCGGTGGCAACCGTTCCTAGACTATCTCGCGGAGCGTTAGAGGAAGGTCGGTCAGCAGCAGCAGCAACCTTGGGGCGGGGGACGGGGACGGGACGGGATGTCCTGGGAGGGGGGGGGGGGGGAGGGGGCGGGGAAAGGGGGGACTGCCTGGGAGGGTGGATGAGCAAGAGATAACATGAAGGGTTGGGGAAACTGGCACGTACGGGTGAGGGCCAGTGTACAAAGCTGTGTAAATATATCATTTTGCCACGTATATGTCTTGCTCTGCGTGATTTCTCGTTTTTTTTGTTACGGGGGGGGGGGGTTATTGTTTGTAAGGGAGAAAAATTGTGTTAAAAAACTTTAATAAATATATATTTTTTAAAAAGGTGTAAAATCATTTATTTAAGTGTGTATCAAAATTAATGAATGATTATTTATTTTTTAAACAAATTAAATATGACATAAGCACTCTTGGATGTCATTTTATTTGAGTTGGACTGCATAAAGACACTTCAATTTTTGACTGAGGTCCTTTATCAAATAAAAGGTCCAACTCTTGCTGCCAACGTCACAGTAATTTTTAGGTGTAGATTGTACTTCAACTTTTGATGAAGGGAAGATATGTAGTTAAACTTAAATATTCACAATTTCCTATCTGAATTTCACTACTCCACCATTAGCTCTGTAAAAATGGCATCTCACTGTCTGTTTCACCATTGAAATGCATTGAACAAGGGTAGGCAGTGGCATAGTGATTGTTGTTTGACTAGTAATCCCGACACCCTGGTTCATCCATGGCCGATGGTGAAATATGAATTCAATAAAAGAAACCTATGGATTGGCGTCAAAACCCATCTGGTTCACTAATATCTTTACCTGGTCTGGCCGACATGTGACTCCAGGTCCCACAGTAATGTAGTTGACTCTTAAATGACCTCAGGGGTGGGCAATAAAACACATTTTTAAAAAAAAACAGCTTGTAGTTGCTGTGTTTGTGCCATGGATATAAGCTAAATCTGCCACAGAAATATAAGGGAAGTCATTTCAAATATAATTACAATTTGAATAATATGATAATTGTTCAGTACTGCCAATCAACCATGTTAATGCTGATTATTAAATATTAGAAGTGTGGACTCTCATTCCTTTAGGTATTGATTGTTGAAAGGTTTTTACATTTCACAGCAACTTGTTTTTGCTTTTCCTTTCGTGCTCTTGTTTCTCTCCCTTGCTCTCTTCATTTAAGCTTCTTTTCACATTCTTTATTTCTTTCTGCACTTGATTTAACATTGCGTTCACCAACTCTTATGTACACTGCCCTCTCAGTCATTGCGCCGTTCATTTATTTTGCTTCAATCTCATTGGTTAAGGAGCTACAGAGTTGCTTGCCTTGTTCACTCAGGGCCCAGATTTATGGTTACATTTGAGGGCTGTGCCATTATGA
Organism: Scyliorhinus torazame; assembly: GCF_047496885.1. Lineage (NCBI taxonomy): Eukaryota > Metazoa > Chordata > Chondrichthyes > Carcharhiniformes > Scyliorhinidae > Scyliorhinus > Scyliorhinus torazame. The sequence continues at coordinate 272,338,729 of NC_092709.1, forward strand.
GCCCACAATTTCAGCCACTGAGTGAGCAAAATTGTTTTACGCTGAAGGGTACAGAGGCATCTCTAACTAATAGCAGGTGCTATTTGATGCTCTGCCATAGCAAAATCTGGCCCACATGTTTTATTTTATTGAAAGTAATGCTAGACTTGTGAGCATATGGATAATGTTGGGCTTCTTCTCTTCGTTTTATCAAAGGTTTAAAAGAAAACCGTAAAATATGACTGATATTATGATATATTATTTATTACATGATTAACATATGACACGCTAATCAATCTTCCTGTCCTGTCATTGTGCTTATCACTGAACTATTATCTATTTCATGGATATTGGAGACTTGTCAAGTGAACATTTAACATTCTGTTCGAGTAGCTGGATAATGAGGAACCTTTTACTATGGATCTTGAGGCCTCTGGAATGCTTATTGAAGACCCTGGATCCCAAAGCAAGAAGTGTTTAATTTCCTAGTTCCTGTATTCCTCAGATTAATAAGAACAAAAAGAAAAGTGTAATTTGAATAAGCAGAGTGTAACTTTGGGACTAACTGGATAGCTCATTCACAAGATGCTCCATGCATGATAGGTCAAATTGACCCATTCTGTGCTGTATGATTCCATGTTCGCTATTAATCTGCCCTTTACACACATTGAATAAGATACTATCACTGTTAAACCAGAACATGCTTCATAAAACAAGAATTTGAAGGTGACCAGAACCATGGCTTTAAGGTAGTTTTAGTGTAGCTTGCAGTTATTTAGGTGTTGATAGTAAAGCAATTTCACGTGTAAGGCAAGATGTGCAGCTAAGCTTAAATATCCAAAAGTTACCATCCAAATTGTGTTGAATTGTGCATTAGCTTCGTAAAAAAATTAGATCTGCCTTGCCATTGAAATGCATTGAACAGTGTGAAGCTGCTGTATTTATGCTGTAGACTCAAACTAAACTCACTAGAGAAAGCAATATACGAAATCGGAACAGGAGTAGGCCATTCAGTCCGTCTAGCCTGCTCTGCCACTCAACTGAATGATGCTGGATCATTTTTCCATGTTATCACCAGATTTCTTGGTGCTATTAGTGTCTAGAAATCTACCAATCTCTGTCGTCAACATATTCATTGGCTGAGCTTCCACAGCCCTCTGGGGCAGTGAATTGGAAGATTCGCGATCCGGAGTGAAGAAATTCCTCAACATGTAGCTCCTAACTACTTTATTCTGAGACTATGCCCGGTTCCAGACTCCCCCAGCCAGGAGAAACATTCTTTCTGCACTTGTCCTGTTCATCGGAGGAGGTGGAGTAGTAGTATTGTTACTGTCGTGTTGAGTGTTCCGATGTACAAACGATCCAACACGGCTAGAGATGGTGTAGCTCAATTTTATTAACGACTCAACTATAACAGCACACTGCTAACTTGGGTACGTGCATTACCAGCTAATCTGTGGACTCTGTCCTATCACTATCTGGGTGAGGCACTCAGCACATGGTGAATGTCTGAGTGACAGGCTCTGAGCTCGGTGCTCTGAGCTGGCTGCTGCTGGAATGAGCGGGAACTGTAGTCTCCCCTGTTTTTATAGTACGTGTGCTCTCACTGGTGATTGGCTGCAATGTTGTGTGTTTGTTGGTTGGTCCTACTGCCTGTCCATCAGTGTGTGTGTGATTGCACCATGTTATGCTGATCTAAATATCATGACATCCCCCCTTTTTCGCAAAGAATATGTGCCTACATGATAATAAATAAAGAAGTGTAGTGAGTGCATCGAATCATGTGTGTGCAATATTTACAACAATATGTACATGTGGCTATACTATATACACAGGAAGGTGCCAGGTGCAGAAACTAACTATGTTACACCAAGAACGAAACCACTGTTATTAACAAACAATTACAAAATCTTAAACAGTATGGCAAAAAAGTCTGAAACAGTGGGCGTCATTCTCCGACCCCCCAGCAGGTCGGAGAATGGCCGTTGGCCGCCGTGAATCCCGCCCCCGCCGGTTGCCGAAGTCTCCGAAGGGAGAAAAGTCGGCGGGGCGTTAATGGCGCCGCTGCCGTGGAGAATGGCAAGGGTGTGCGCAAGGCAGCTGATTTTGGGCCTGCCGATATTCTCCCGTCCGGATGGGCCGAAGTCCCGTCGACGTGATGACGGGTCACGTCGGCGTAAATTAAACCTCCTTTTAATCGGCGTCAACCTGTGCTCCAGGTTCACGCCGACCAGCGTGGAGGTGAGTGACGGCCTGGGGGGTTGGCCGCTGGGCAGGCGATGGCGTGGCCGCAGTCTGAATGTGTGGGGAGAGGTGTGTCTAGGGTTGTGTGTGTGTGTGTGCGGCGGGGGGGGGGTGGTTAGAGTGGGCTGGGCTCCGGGGGAGTGCCGGGAGGGGGGTCAGTGCCGGGGAGGAGGATGGGGGGCCCGTGCCGGGGAGGCGGATGGGGTCTGTGCCGGGGAGGAGGATGGGGGGTCCGTGCCGGGGATGGGGATGGGGACCGTGCCGGGGAGGGGGAATGGGGTGGGGGGCTGTACTGGGGAGGAGGATGGGGGGTCCGTGCCGGGGAGGGGGATGGGGTCCGTGCCGGGGAGGGGGATGGGGGGGGGGTCCGTGCCGGGGAGGAGGATGAGGGACCCGTGCCGGGGAGGGGGATGGGGAGGGGGGGTCCGTGCCGGGGAGGAGGTTGGTGTCCGTGCCGGGGAGGAGGATGGGGGGTCCGTGCCGGGGAGGGGGATGGGGGGCCCGTGCCGGGGAGGGGGATGGGGGGGGTCCGTGCCGGGGAGGAGGATGGGGGACCCGTGCCGGGGAGGGGGATGCGAGGGCAAGTGAGTTGGTCCACCTGGCCAGGTGCCAGCCTCCAACAGTTGGACCCATGCGGTCCATGCCACCTGGCTGGGGGGAGGAGGGGATATGGGCAATGATGACATGTCGTCATTCCCCCCCCCCCCCCCCCAACCAGGCCGTCATGTTTTCCGATCATCCAGCGATGTTGGCCGCTGTGGCGGCAACCGTTAATGTCAATGTTGCCCTGGATGAGGAGGAGGAGGAGCGTCCCAGAGAGGCGGCGCAGGCTGCCGCAGAGGGGCAGGCGGCAGCCGCCCAGGATGGAGGGACACCTGACCGACAGGACGAGGATGGTTGAGGAGGACATTGCTGCCCCACGGCAACGGAGGCACCCGAGGGCGCCCCGTGTGTACCGGCCCCGGCAGTCATACCAGGACCTCACGGACCGGGAATTCAGGAGGAGACTCCGGATGATGCGGGAAACCTTGGCACACATCTGTCACCGCGTGGCACTGGCGGGGGACACCCTCTCCCCGTGTCCGTCAAGGTTACGGTGGCCCTGAACTTTTATGCAACGGGGTCATTCCAGGCACCGAGTGGGGACCTGTCCGGCATATCGCAGACATCGGTGCATCGGTGCATCCGGGCAGTGACAGATGCCCTATATGCCATGGCGCACCGCTACATCCGCTTCCCTGTGGACCGGGCCAGCAAAGATGCCCGGGCCATGGGCTTCTCATTCGTGGCCGGGTTCCCCATGGTCCATTGATGGGATGCACATCGCCGTGCGGCCACCTGCAGATAATAGAGCCGTGTTCACCAATAGGAAGGGGACCTATTTGATGAACAGACAGGTGGTCTGCGACCACCGCATGATGATCCTGCACGTCTGCGCCCGTTACCCAGGCAGTGTACACGACTCATACGTGTTGTCGCAGTCATCCATTCCTGGCATGTACGAGGGACGCCATCCCCCGCTGAGGGGCTGGTTGCTGGGCGACAGGGGCTACCCATTGCGAGCGTGGCTGATGACGCCTATATGGAGGCCACGCAATGAGGCAAAGAACCGCTACAATGATGCCCATGTAGCGACAAGGGGAGTGATAGAGAGGTGCTTTGGCGTGCTGAAGATGCGTTTCAGGTGCCTGGACCTCTCTGGGGGCGCCCTCCGGTATCGGTCAGATAGGGTCGGCCGCATCATTGTGGTGTGCTGCGTCCTGCACAACATAGCCCAGCAGAGGGGCGATGTGCCGCAGGCAGAGGAGGGCGGAGTGGAGGAGCAGCAGGAAGAGGCGCAGTCCTCCCAGATGAGGGGGATGGGGGCAATGGTCAAGGCAGACGGGCTGTCCACCGTTACCGGCTGGCCCAGCGGGCACGGGACAGGCTGATAGCTGCCCGCTTCACTGACTAGATGGGCGTGGGAATCGGGTAGTATGGCCACAGACCGCACACCATGGCAACAGCCGACCACCCACACCCCCACCCATCCACCCACCCAGCACCCTCACCCCCCCCTCCCCAACCCCACCCACCCCACCCGCATGCACACCACCCCCCCCATTGCCGATCCACCTGCGGCACAACGGGCCGGGCTCACACAGTTGCGGGTGGACGCGTGTCTATTGCAGGCCATGGAGGATGATGACAACCCGCCCTGCGATGAGCTCCTGGCTCCACATCGTTGGACTATGTCTGACCCATGGCCACAGTACCATCATCCACCCGGACCATCCCTGCATGCGGCTGTGATACTGCAGCGCAGGGTCCCGTCCTCTGACCAGGGGGATGTTGATGGCGGCCCAGGGGGAAGGGGCAGACTCACCTGGGGCTGAGGTAAGACCATCCCTCACACACACACTTGAGCTCAACGTACATGACACCCCCGCATGCTTTGGACAGAGCACAAAGGCAGCTTCTGTAGGTGTTACATTGACTTTAATAACCAAAGGAGTTCATGCACGTGCCCTAGCCCCTAAAACTCATCTGTGCCCTGCACCCGTGCCAACTTACTCAGTGTCTAATTGTTTGGCCTTACGGGCCCTTTGCCTACTTCTACGTGGTTCCCCAGACGGTACAGCAGAACTGGAGGTGGACTCCTGTGATTCCTGCCCTCTGACACTGGATCCCTTTGGCGGCCGTTTCCTGGGGCATCCTGGCCTAGATGGGCCAGGCTGCGGCCCGGGTTACTGGGGTGGTGAGCTGCCAGCCTGTCCTGCCCGTTGCCCACCCGATGCACCTGGGACGGAAGGGGGGGGCGTCCGAGGTGTCGCGGTGTTCCGGGACCTCCCCTACAGGGGGACCCGGGACGGACCACACCACCTCCACCTTCCTCGGGGTGCCCGATGGCCCCCAGGCCTCTACATGGGTGGGGGATGCGAACGGACTGGCCATCCGACGCCCCCCCCGACATCTGGCGCTGCCAGTCCTGGAGGCCCGTGCTAGTATCGACTGGGATCTGCAGGTTTGCAGCCATGGACCCAGGGGATTGGCAAACCCTGTCTGTGACAGTGCGACGCCGGCTCGCACGTGGCCAATGGCGCCGATGCCCATATGGGGAGGGGGTATATGGGGGAGGGGGGATATGGGGGAGGGGGGATATGGGGAGGGGGGATATGGGGGATATGGGGGAGGGGGATATGGATATCGGGCAGGGGGGGAGGCTCACCCTGCCTGCTCTGACGAGGTCGTTCACCTTCTTGTGGCACTGGGTGCCTGTCCGAGGTGTCAGGGCCGCAGCAGTGACGGCCTCTGCCACCTTCCTCCACAGACGCCGGCTGTGGCGTGGGGCAACTCTGCGGCCGTGCCCGGGATACAGGGTCTCCCTCCTCTGCTCCACTGCGTTCAGGAGCGCCTCCACATCCCGTGACTGGAACCTCGGGGCTGAGCGGTGGCCGGCCATCCGGTCGGGTGTTCCGGTCGGGTGTTCCGGTCGGGTGGGGGGGAACAGCGCGTCCTTATGAGCTGTCACGCCGTGTGGCGTGTATGACGCTGCACGGCGTGAACCACGTGAGCAAGCACGGATCCCGTCGCGTAGCTGCTAGCCCATTTCGGGCCGGAGACTTCGCGGCGATTTTTGCGGCATGACGCAAGTCGGATTTGCGCCGTTTTTTGCGCCGATCGGCGGACTTTGCGGAGAAGTCAGTGAGTCCAATATGAAAAGCTTCATAAATTAAGTCTCTCAGGTGGGCGATGAATATGTGTTGACCGCCTCAAGGGTGGGTCAGGATCCACCGGCTGAGGAACGAGCCGGGCCACGGTCAAGTGAGGAGGATGCAGAGTGTCCAGAAGGTCAACAAAGTCCATTGCAGGGACACCAGGAGGGCGTGGCACCGGTGCAGGATCACGTAGCGAGCGCGGAACCAGAGGAAGGGCCGCTGATTGTGGCGGCGAATAGAGCCATCAGGCAGACGAACCAGGGACGAGCGGGGAGCTATCTGTCGGAGAACCTCAGCGGTTGCAGACCAGCCGCCCTCTGGAAGGTGTGTGCGGACATTATCTCCAGGCGCCAGGGCAGGAAGATCAGTCGCCAGAGCATCATGTGTCGCCTTTTGTTGCTCACGCTGTTGCTGCATCCGCCGAAGTACCGGAGCATGGTCGAGGTCTGGGATGTGAATGGATAGCACAGTGGTCCTGAGGGTGCGACCCATAAGCAGCTGGGGCGGCGATAGGCCCATGGACAGTGGGGCCGAGCAATAGGCCAGCAAGGCGAGGTAGAAGTCAGATCCTGCATCAGCAGCCTTGCAGAGGAGCCTTTTAACGATGTGGATGCCCTTTTCTGCTTTGCCAATCAACTGAGGATGCAGAGGACTGGACATCACGTGTGTGAAGTTGTATGCACTAGCAAAGGAAGACCATTCCTGACTCGCAAAGCAGGGGCTATTGTCTGACATCACGGTGAGCGGAATGCCGTGGCGAGCAAAGGTCTCTTTGCAGGCCCGGATGACAGCCGATGACGTGGTTTCGTGCAGGCGTATGACCTATGGATAGCTGGAAAAGTAGTCGATGATGATGATGTAGTCCCTGCCGAGCGCATGGAACAGGTCCACGCCTACCTTCGACCAGGGGGACGTGATCAACTCTTGGGGCTGAAGGGCCTTACGGGTTGTGCCGGCTGAAACCGCTGACAGGTGGGGCAATTGAGCACAGTGTTAGCAATGTCCTCACGTATTTCCGGCCAGTACACAGCCTCTCGGGCCCTCTGCCGGCACTTCTCAATGCCGAGATGGCCTTCGTGCAGTTGTTCCAAGACAACCCGGTGCATGCTGTGTGGGATCACAATGTGGTCCAGCTTCAGGAGGACACCATCAACGACTGCCAAGTCGTCCCGAATGTTGTAAAACTGTGTCCCTTGAGCCACTCGTCCGTCATGTGGCGCATCACACATTACAGAAGGGGGTCGGCCGCAGTCTCACTTCGAATATGGGCCAGGCGTGCATCAGTGGCCAGCAGACTGGCAGAAGTGAAAGCTACACGTGCGTCGACTTGGCAAACGAACCCCTCAGGGTCAGACGGCGTGTTGACTGTCCTGGACAGAGCGTCTGCTATGATGAGGTCCTTACCCGGGGTGTAGACAAGTTGAAAGTCGTACCTCCGGAGTTTGAGTAGAATGCGCTGGAGGACAGGGGTCATATCATTGAGGTCCTTTTGAATGATACCAACCAGATGGTCGGTCTTCACAGTGAACTGGGGAAGGCCATACACATAGTCGTGGAACTTGTCAACGTCAGTCAACAGGCCTAGGCACTCCTTTGCAATCTGCGCATAGCGCTGCTCTGTGGGGGTCATGGCCCATGACGCATAGACGACTGGGTGCCATGATGACGCGCCATCCCGTTGCAGGAGGACCGCCCCAATGCCGGACTGGCTGGCGTCAGTCGAGATTTTCGTCTCCCTTGCAGGTTCGAAAAACGCCAGTACCGGGGCGGTGGTAAGCTTGACCTTGAGCTCCTCGCATTCACGCTGGTGGGTGGGAAGCCACTGGAATTTAGTTGTCTTCCTGACAAGGTGCCGGAGAGCTGTAGTGTGGGAAGCGAGGTTAGGGATGAACGTCCCCATGAAGTTGACCATTCCGAGAAAGCGTAGCACTGCCTTCTTGTCTGTGGGCTTCTGCATGGCCGTGATGGCTGCCACCTTGTCGGCATCCAGCCGCACCCCCAACCAGGAGATGTGGTCCCCCAGGAATTTCAGCTCGGTTTGTCCAAAAGAGTATTTGGCTCGGTTAAGACGCAGGCCCTGGTCCCGTGTCCGTTTAAAGACGCGCTGGAGGCGACTGATGTGCTCCTGCGGTGTGGTGGACCAAATAATGATGTTGTCTACATAGACGCGCACCCCTTCGATGCCGTCCATCATCTGTTCCATGATGCGATGGAACACTTCAGAGGCCGATATGATGCCAAATGGCATCCTATTGTAGCAGTATCTGCCAAATGGAGTGTTGAAAGTGCACAGCTTCCTGCTGGACTGATCCAATTGAATCTGCCAGAAGCCCTTTGAGGCATCAAGCTTGGTGAATATTTTTGCCCGAGCCATCTCGCACGTGATCTCCTCACGTTTGGGTATAGGGTAGTGTTCCCTCATTATTTTGCGAGTTAAGTCTTTTGGGTCTATGCAGATCCGGAGCTCGCCGGAAGGCTTCTTGACGCACACCATGGAGCTGATCCATGGAGTCGGCTCCGTTACCCAGGAAAGCACTCCTTGGTCCTGAAGGTCCTGCAGCTGCTGCTTGAGGCTGTCCTTGAGAGGTGCTGGGACCCTGCGAGGTGCGTGAACTACCGGGGTGGCATCCTGTTTGAGCAGGATTTTGTACGTGTAGGGCAGTGTGCCCATGCCCTCGAAAACATCCTGGTTGTACGTGAGGATTGAGTTGAGCTGCGCCCTATTGCCTGCATCTGGGAAATCGGACGTGCCTTCTGGAGAGAGAGAGCGTACACGTCGAACGAGGTGGAGGATTTTGCACGCTTGTGCGCCTAGCAGAGAGTCCTTTGAGGAGCCCACGATTTTGAATGGTTGTATGGCTTTACGTGAGTTGTGTGTCACTTCGAGCTGGCACGACCCCGTGGCGGGGATGGCGTTGCCATTATAGTCAACGAGTTGACAGTTGGATGGCAGAATAGGTGGTTTAACCTTCAGAGTCTGGAATGCTGACCATGCGAGGGGATTGGCGGAGGCACCAATGTCCAGGCGGAATCTGATCTGGGATCGGTTGACCGTCAGGGTGGCACACCACTCATCGTCCGGATCAATGCTGTGCACTGACAGAGGTTGGTGCTTTCGACTCGGGGACAGCTTGTTATTGTTGATGACAGCAACGCAGAAAGGCTCCCTGTCCTGTGTCACTGGTCTGTGTGATGTCGGGATCGGACTCGGTGAAAGTGGGTTGAATTGCCCGAACGTTTCTGCGAGGCTGGTTAAACGGGTACGAGTTGGCAGGCTGAGCTGCTCGACAGCAGGCAGCATAGTGGCCCAACCTGCCACAGCGTAGGCATTGTCGCGCTTTGGCAGGACATTGCCGCTTTAAATGGGCGGAGCCACAGTTGCCGCACGTCGTGACATCAGTGCGTTCGTTGCGCCACCACGCATGCGCGGTGCGATCTTGCATAGTGCGCTCCTGCGCATCACGTTCCTCTGCATCAGCCTCCCCTCTTTTGGCGCGTACAAGCGTGGGAGGCCTCGGAAAGCGTGCGAAATGGCCGGCCTCCTCCTCATCTGGACCCGCTGCGCCTCATGGGGCCCGTGCCGTTTCGGCCGCCTGGATGTGTGAGTACCGGCTGGTGGCGTTCTCATGCAAGACGCAGGTCTCGACGGCAGCCGCCAGGGTGAGTTGTTTGACCCGAAGGAGCTGCTGGCGCAGGGTGTCCGACATGACTCCGAAAACTATCTGGTCGTGCATCATGGAGTCAGAGGTGGTTCCATAGCCGCAGGACTACGCGAGGATGCGGAGGTGTGTTAAATAAGACTGGAAAGTTTCGTCCTTACCCTGCAGGCGCTGCTGGAACAGGTACCTTTCAAAGCTTTTGTTTACTTCAACGCTGAGGTGTTCGTCGAACTTCAGGAGCACCGTCTTGTATTTGGTTTTGTGCTCGTCGTCCGCAAATGTAAGGAAGTTAAAGATGTGGATGGCGTGTTGTCCCGCCGTGGAGAGAAGAAGGGCAATCTTCCTGGTGTCCGATGCATTCTCCCTGCCTGTGGCCTCGAGGAAGAGTTGGAAGCGCTGCTTGAACAGTTTCCAATTGACCCCGAGATTACCTGCGATTCGGAGCGGCGGCGGTGGGTTGATGTTCTCCATGGTGCAGGATGGCGGATTGCTGATACGTTGCAGGTACGTCTCACAGGCGCTGGTTTGCGTCAACTTCTGGTATCATGTCGTGTTGGGTGTTCTGATGTACAAACGATCCAACACGGCTGGAGATGGTGTAACTCAATTTTATTAACTACTCAACTGTAACAGCACACTGCTAACTTGGGTACGTGCATTACCAGCTAATCTGTGGACCCTGTCCTATCACTCTCTGGGTGAGGCACTCAGCACATGGTGAATGTCTGAGTGACAGGCTCTGAGCTCGGTGCTCTGAGCTGGCTGCTGCTGGAATGAGCGGGAACTGTAGTGTCCCCTGTTTTTATAGTGCATGTGCTCTCACTGGTGATTGGCTGCGATGTTGTGTGTGTGTTGGTTGGTCCTACTGCATGTCCATCAGTGTGTGTGTGATTGCACCATGATATGCTGATCTAAATATCATGACAGTTACTGGAGACCCAGGTTATCCAGAGACCCAGGATAATGCACTGGGTGCCTGGATTGAATCCCACCATTGCAGATGGTGGAATTTGAATTCAATATAAAACTCACCTGGAATTAAAAAGGAAGTCTGGGTAAAAACCCAGCTGGTTCAGTCTTGTGACTCCAGACCCACAGCAATGTGGTTGACTCTTAACTGCCCTCTGAAATGGCCTAGTAACCCACTGAGTTCAAGGGAAATTCGGAATGCGCAGCAGGTGCTGGTCTTAAACCAATTCTCACATCTCATGAAAGGATTTTTTGCAAAATTCCCTTCAGAATATTGTAAGTTTAAGGCAGATAAATCAATTCAAGCATGAGTGCTATTTGAATAATTTGAAACTTGTCCGTTCCTGCTGATCAACCACTCTGGCATGGAAAATTCATTATCACAATCTGCAAGTGGAGACACAGGAGCTGAAGTTCGGCCCCAGCACAAAGAGATTTTTGGAACACCGCTCAGAGCAAAAAACCTTCTGCAACGGAAGCACAGAATCCTCCTGATACCAGGAATAGATGCTATTCCAGTCATAGCGAACTGAGAAACTCAGGAATACTAGCAAACCCGCATACTCTGGTATCTCACTTGGAACAGCATACAGATCAATGTCACAGACACCACACCTAAACTATTCTCCAAAGTCATTTCTTTTTTGGCTTTTTAAAAAACGTTGCCCCGAACTGTGGAAGCGATGAGGCAGAAGAAAATGGCAATCTTCCAATTCTTCTTAGGTAGAGGGGTGATGCCAGAGGACTGGAGAATTCAAATGTTACATTCTTGTTCATACAAGGGTGTACGGCTAAATCGAGCAGCTGCAGGCCAGTCAGTTCAACTTGTGCGTGAAAAAGCCTCAGAAACAAAAATCCAGGACAAAATTAACCGTCACATGGGCAAGGAAAACCAGCAAGGCTCTGTAAGAATCAAATAAAAACCAACATGATTGAGTTTTTGTGAAGTAACAGAAAGGGGTGATGAAGGTAATGTGGTTGATGTGATGTATATGGACTTCCAAAAGGCTTTTAATAAAATCCCACTGTGATAACCCCAATAGAGGTCAAGGGATAAGAACTATCCAGTTTCCCGTGACCTCCACAGAGTACGAACATCCCTGAAAATGGGGAAAGGCTTCCTGTTAACAATGAGAGCTCTCACTTGCATGTGCAGATTGGGGAGGGAGACCCTTAGGGGAGTGAAGACATGTTGTATTGCTAAAAACCCTATATCCAATATTTTATACCTGCCGTTTATGCTTGTTACTTTATTTGGATTATACAGCCACATGATGGGCTTGTCAGAAAAATTCTTTGGACTCTGGAATGGTTCCAACAGATTAGAGGGTGGCTAATGGAAGCCCTCTATTCAAAAGGGAGGGAGGGAGAAAACAGGGAACAATACACTAATGAGCCTAACATCGGTCGCAGGGAAGTTGTCAGAGTCCATTATCAAAGATTTCATAGGATAGCAATTGGAAAGCAGTAGTATAATCAGACAAAGTCAGCATGGATTTATGAAAGAGAAATCATGCTTGACAAATCTACTGGAATTCTTTGAAGATGTAACTAGTAGAGTTGATCAGGGAGAACCGGTGGATCTGGTTTATGGAGACTTTCAAAGGACTCACATAGCAGATTGCTATGTAAAGGTAAAGCACATGAGATTGCGGGTAGTGTCTTGAAATGGATAGATACTTGTTTTCAGTGATGTTATTCACCCAGAAGTAGTAACACATTCTTTGTGTGTACTGGTTCCAACTCTCCAGCGCAGCATCAATTACATCCAGACATCCATAAAGAGGTATGGTGCAACATAAAAAAAGTTTACAACCTGTAACCAACAAAATGTTCAAGGTGTGGCTTCAGCAATATAGACAGCTATCCAATTTTAACCCTTGTCGCCAGTTGTGTGAGGGCCATGAAGAATCCAGCATAAGATTGTAGAGTAAAGCAGAAAGTAACTTTATTTACAAGAATATGTACACAGGGCCAGTAGTTCACTACTGATTCCCTCTCTATTTATACAGCTGTACTGCCAATGATTGCCCCAGCCCTCTTCTCATTGTTGGTGTCTGTCTAGAGTTTGCACATTTTCCCTGTGTCTGCATGGGTTTCCTTCAGGTGCTCCGGTTTCCTCCCACAGTCTAAAAATGTGCAGGTGAGGTGGATTGGCCATGCTGAATATTCCCTTAGTGTCCAAAAGGTTTGGTTGGTTATGTGGATAAGGTGGAGGCATGGGCCGAGGTAAGGTGCTCTTTTGAAGGGTCGGTGCACACTCGATGGCCGGATGGCCTCCGACTGCACTGTGGGGACTCTATGAACATTCCATGAACATTTGCTCCTGCTAAGGTTTTAAGCATTATCATTTGTTTTGAATATCCACCACCTGCAGGTTCATGCAACAATTTTATTTCTGGTCACTCACTTACATACAGGCAGAAATAATTTCTAATTTACTTTTAGACCTCCTGTGAAGTAGATTGGGGAATAAGTAATGTAGAGGACTGAAACGGTCCTGTGTTTGTACATATGTGTTGCAGCATGACTCCATAGATTTAGGCTGGAGGTTAAAGTGAAGGAGATTGAAAAATTTAAAGCAACACTTACTAGCGAGGGCTAAACATCTACTCTTACGCTACAGTTGGTGCAGAGATGGAAGATCATCTCTTGGCTACCGGTACACTGATGCAAATATTCAAGAGGACATCATAGTCGTGTCAGACGTATGCCAATAAAGAGGAACTATAGGACTAATCATTGGAAAGTAGATGGAAACATTTTGCAAAACAGCACATCAATAAAAAGTGTCCTCTTTCTCGTATCTTAGGTCTCTGCAGGGGTATGATGGGAGTGGCATAGGAAACTTTCTCACTTGCATCATCATTTTATTGTTCACTGTAGCTCAGTAGTTTTACAATTTTTGATCATGCTGACATGACTTTTCCATTTATCTTAGATTTTGTCCTAATTTCAAATGACAGGTAATGAGACTTCCATTCGTATATATAAAAAAGTGCTCGACAACACTGGTTTGAACATACTTTTAGCATTTACAGATTTTGTGGGTTCAGAGTGAAAGCAAATTTTTTTCCACGTTCCAACTACAGTAGTTTTTGTTGCAAAGTGTTTTTGGTGAATAGGTTTTGCTATTTCTTTCAGTTTAATGCACATTCTCAATTATCCTTCGTTTTTGTGGGAATGCACTCTCTTTGCAGTCATAGTAAGCTCCAACATAATGCTATAAGTAAGTGTGAGGAAAATAAAAATAATGGCATTTATGAAGTGGTAGTTATTAGTTAATGCCACACAATCAATGGGTAAAGATGAAAAAAAAAGCTGTGGAAATCATTAACAGCAAGAAGTTCATATATGTATTACGATCCTCCAGACCGGAACCCAACAGCGGCTAGGATACGTGACAAAAACCCTAATATTTTATTTTAATTTTGTAAGACTGCGAGGACAGGACACCTCGCTCTAGGAGTGATTTCATGCAAAATAGGGATATGGGATATTAAAGCAAACTTTATTACTAACTCGGTATTAAAATATCTTGAACATCACACAAGAAAAATAGCTTACAATTACCCCTTAAACAATAGGAATCAATACAGTGACACAATAACCCTTAACTGCTATCTTTATTCCTACTCAAATAACAAAACCACCTCAGCCTTCAATCCACTTTCACATACAGTTGGCACTCAGGAATATCTGTTGCACAGAGATGTCTGGATACTATACTTAAGGACTGTTGTAAAAGCTAGACCTGAATCTTGTCCGGCTGTAATTCCTCAGGATTTCTGCTTCTCAGCATGTTTCAAGTCACCTTCCAGCCACTCAATTCTGAACTGTTTGGAAAGAAACTGCTAATCTGTCTACAGGCATATATTTAAATGAATTGCAGTGAGCGCAGATGCCTGACTTCTGCTTACATCTCAATCTAAAACTCAACTAATCTCCATATCGTAGAATCATAGAATCTACAGTGCAGAAGAAGGCCATTCGGCCCATCGATTCTTCACCGGCCCTTGGAAAGAACACCCTACCTAAGCCCATACCTCCACCCTAACCACACACCTCCACCCTATCCCCAAAACCCCTCCTAATCTTGTACACCAAGGGCAATTTAGCATAGCCAATCTACATAACCTGCACATCTTTGGACTGTGGGAGGAAACCGGAGCACCCAGAGGAAACCCACTCAGACACGGGGAGAAGGTGCAAACTCCACACAGACAGTGACCCAAGTGGGAATTGAACCTGGGACCCTGGAGCTGTGAAGCAACTGTGCTAGCCACTGTGCTACCGTGCTGCCCCATGCTGCTTATCTACAAAATGACTGGTACCTCAGCTCCTTCCATTAATTAAGCCATCTTACCAAGCTGAAACACAAAGAGCATGATTCAGCTACTCCATTGCACCCAGATCTGGGTGGGTTCGATTCCCGGCTTGGGTCACTATCTGTGCAGAGTTTGTACATTCTTCTGTGTATGCGTGGATTTCCCCCGGGTACTCCGGTTTCCTCCCACAAGTCCCCGAAGATGTGCTTGTTTGGTGAATTGGACATTCTGAATTTAGAACATAGAACATAAAAAATACAGTGGGAGGAAACCGGATCACCCGGAAGAAACCCCCGCAGACACAGGGAGAACGTGCAGACTCCACACAGACAGTGACCCAAGCCGGAAATCGAACCTGGGACCCTGGAGCTGTGAAGCAACATTGCTCCTGACTGTACTACTGTGCTTCCCGAAAGCGTTTAGGAAGGAAAGGGAGAAAAGAGTTTGGGGGTGGGGGGTGGGGGTGGGGGGAGGGGGGTTTGGTGGTGGTTGTGGGGAGGGGGGGGCGGGGGGCGGTGGCAGTGCTCATGAGAGGTGTAGCAGAATTGGTTAAATGTGAGAGTATGTTCCAGAAGGGTCAAGGATGCAATGTTTCTGGCTAGAGGTAAAGAATGAAAGAGATGCAATAATGTTGATCATTGTGGTATATAGCCCACTAAATCATGATGGGGATGTAGGGAAACAACTTTGCAAAATACAGAGGTGCCAGAATTATAGAGTAATTATAGACTTCAATTAGAGTTCCTGGAGTGTGTTCAAGATAATTTTCTGCAGCAGTACATTTGCGGTCCAATGAGAGAGCAGGCACTGTTGGAGCTGGTTCTGGGAAATAAGCTGGCCCAAGTTGGATTAACTATCAGTGGGAGAGTATTTAGGAAACAGTGACCATTGCATCATAAGATTTAGGTTGACCATGGAAAAGGACAAGGAACAATCCAGAACAGGGATAATGAATTGAGGGAAAGTCAACTTTGATGGGATGAAAATGCATGAGTGTTCAGTGAGTTGGAATAAAATGTTGACAGAAAAGACAATGGATGAACAATGGGCTACCTTCAAAGAAAAAGTATTACAGGCAATGTCAAGGTGCATTCCCTTGAAGAGGAAAGGTAGTACAAATAATTCCAGAGTGCCTTGGATGATGAGAGAGATGGCAAGTGAAGTTGAAAAGAAAGAAGTGCGAGTATGACAAATGTCAAGTAGAAAATACAGTGGAGTATCAGGCTGAATATCGAAGGACCAAGAGGGGAGTATAAAAAACGAATGAGCAAAGCAAGAATAGGGCATGAAGAAAGACTGGCAGCCAACATAAAAGATAATCCCAAGGTTTTCTAAAGCATAGAAATAATAAAAGGGTGGTGACAAAAAGATGAGGGCCGATTAGGGATGAAAAAGGGAGGTATTAAATGAGAACTTTGCATCTGTCTTTACAAATGAAGAAAATGTTACCCAGGTTGATGTGAGAGAAGAGGTAACCGGTACATGAGAGGAATTTGCAATTGAGAGGGAGGAGGTGGTAGAAAGGCTATCATTACTTAAAATAAATAAGGTCCCAGGACTAGTTGAGATGCATCCAAAGATACTGACGGAAGTGAGAGTGGAAATTGCAGAGGCGCTAGTGATAATCTTCCAGTTGTCCTTTGGCACAGGGTTGGCGCCAGAGGCCTGGAGAATTGTGAAGGTTGATGCAAGTGTGGAAAGTGAGAGACCTGACATTCAGAGGCCAAGTTGGAAAGATTCTGAGATTGCACGTGGTGCCAAATCTATGTGGGAACTGACCCAAATGCTTGTAATCTTGTGAGTCTTTGGTTTATCTGCTTTTCCATGTGTGACTGATAATTGATACCAACTGTAATTTGCCTGCTAATTCAGGTTTAATTGACATTAATTCTTGATTTGTGTTAAGGAAAACGCGACAAGACTGAAATCTTGTTCATAATTTCTTCATTTGGAGTGGCCTGGTAAACTTGGTTCTTTTGGTTTCTGGTTCCCCCGCGGGGATTGTAACACTCATCCAAATTCTGATCAATCTACTCCGCACTTCCAGCACTTTTCAACACTAATTAGTTATTTTCCTTTCCGCTTGCTCTGTTTTTCGAAATACTAAATGAGAAACATCTAATTTTCTTGCTTGCTAATAAGGAAACCTGATTATTATGCTGTGGATTTTTCTGCTTTGCTGGAAGAATGAGTGAACAGAATGATTTGGAATAGAAGATTCAGCTGACTGATTACTGTAATTCATAGACCTTAATTAGTTGCACAAACCATTAGGTACAATTAGACTATTATAAAACACTCAATGCTCTGTGTCAACCAAGAAATACATTTATTTGTATGACAGAGGGGTGAACTGGAGGCAGAGTGTGTTAATAAAGTGTGATTTTTGATTTAAGATATTGCCGATAGCAGTGCAGAATTAATCTCAATAGCTGTCTAATTTGTGTCAGAAAATGGTGTATTTATTGTAAAATGACATTAAAGCTAAATGACTAACCTAAAGCTAGAGCACTAATGTCAGTGCCTCGAGATTTTGCTCCATATGCCAAGGACCGCAGAGCGCTGCCTGAACACTCCCAGTGGAACACTTTCATCTCTCCTCAAAATGCGGTTACCCAGTTCCTACTCATGAACATTAAATGAAAGGAATAAAGCTTTCACTGCAGCAGAAGGTCAAGGTTTAACAGGGCAAAGTGAGGGAAAACATTTATGGAAATAAAGTGGAGTTTGCAGGTCAGAGGGGAGCCATTGAAGTGATCACTTAAAAAACAGTGAGCGAGACAACGAGGAAGAGAAGAAGGAAAATAGAGTGAAACTAGGCCAGTATAAAAGAGAAAAAAGGTAGAGAAAAACAGCGGGAGAGCAAAGTATTGAGTGACTCTGCTCTTTCTCAGCTCCTTTCGAACATGGTACACTTTTCATGCTACTTGAGATTATAGCTTCTCTGAGAACAGACATTGTTAATAATTAGGCTTTTTCTAACTTGTCATTGTTGCTTATTAATGCCAAGATTTATTGCAAAATGCATTCAAAACATAACACGCTTACAGATTTATACTTTGGGTAGTTGAATTTGAATCACTATTGAGTTAGCTAAGTTTTTGGAGTGGAATAAAATATGATTTGTTTAGTTGTTTATGCCTCAATACAAAAAGTTAGTGTCTCAACAGCTCAGTATCATAACACAATCAGTTTAAAATAAGACCATAAGACGTGGGAGCAGAAGTCAGCCATTCAGCCCATCGAGTCTGCTCTGCCATTCAATCATGGCCGTTATTTTTCTCATCCCCATTCTCCTGCCTTCTCCTCAAAACTCCTGATCCTCTTAATATCATTCAAATTTTAAATAATAGAATGATGCTTCTTTTGAATGAATGCCTTACTCTTTAGCTTGTATTAGCGAGAGGCAGCACGGTTTTGTGTAGGGGAGGTCGTGTCTCACTAACTTGACAGAGTTTTTCACAAGATGATTGATGCAGGTAGGGCAGTGGATGTTGTCTATATGGACTTCAGTAAGGCCTTTGACAAGGTCCCTCATGGTAGACTGGTACAAAAGGTGAAGTCACACGGGATCACGGGTGAGCTGGCAAGGTGGATACAGAACTGGTTAGGTCATAGAAGGCAGAGAGTAGCAATGGAAGGGTGCTTTTCTAATTGGAGGGCTGTGACTAGTGGTGTTCCGCAGGGATCAGTGCTGGGGCCTTTGCTGTTCGTAGTGTATATAAATGATTTGGAGGAAAATGTAACTGGTCTGATTAGTAAGTTTGCAGACGACACAAACGTTGGTGGAATTGCGGATAGCGATGAGGACTGTCAGAAGATACAGCAGGATTTAGATTGTTTGGAGACTTGGGCGGAGAGATGGCAGATGGAGTTTAATCCGGACAAATGTGAGGTAATGCATTTTGGAAGGTCTAATGCAGGTAGGCAATATACAGTGAATGGTAGAACCCTCAAGAGTATTGAAAGTCAGAGAGATCTAGGTGTAAAGGTCCACAGGTCACTGAAAGGGGCAACACAGGTGGAGAAGGTAGTCAAGAAGGCATACGGCATGCTCGCCTTCATTGGCCGGGGCATTGTGTATAAGAATTGGCAAGTCATGTTGCAGCTATATAGAACCTTAATTAGGCCACACTTGGAGTATAGTGTTCAATTCTGGTCGCCACACTACCAGAAGGATGTGGAGGCTTTAGAGAGGATGCAGAAGAGATTGACCAGGATGTTGCCTGGTATGGAGGGCATTAGCTATGAGGAGCGGTTGAATAAACTTGGTTTGTTCTCACTGGAACGACGGAGGTTGAGGGGTGACCTGATGGAGGTCTACATAATTATGAGGGGCATAGACAGAATGGATAGACAGAGTCTTTTCCCCAGGGTAGAGGGGTCAATTATGAGGGGGAATAGGTTTAAGGTGTGAGGGGCAAGGTTTAGAGGAGATGTACGAGGAAGTCTTTTTACACAGAGGGTAGTGAGTGCCTGGAACTCGCTGCCGGAGAAGGTGGTGGAAGCAGGGACGATAGTGACATTTAAGGGGCATCTTGACAAATACATGAATAGGATGGGAATAGAGGGATACAGACCCAGGAAGTGTAGAAGATTTTAGTTTAGACGGGCAGCATGGTCGGCACGGGCTTGGAGGGGGGAAGGGCCTGTTCCTGTGCTGTACTTTTCTTTGTTCCTTGTTCTTTTGCTCAGAGGTTTCATCAACCTCGCGTGGAAGCTGCGGACTGTGTCCAGCGACGCCACAGTCGGTGGGTGGAGCCGTTCTGCTGGCCGGAGGGGCTTCGGCGGGGGCTGGGGGGACTGTTGGGGGGGGTGGTCTGGGGGTCGCGAGGGGGGTTACAGGAGGGCACTACCTGGCAGGCTGGGTTCCCGTGTCTGCGTGGGTTTCCTCCGGGTGTTCCGGTTTCCTCCCACAGCCCAATTGATTGGCCATGCTAAATTGCCCTTAGTGTCCCAAAAGGTTAGGCGGGGTTATTGGGTTGGGGGATAGGGTGGAAGTGAGGGCTTACGTGTGTCGGTGCAGACTCAATGGGCTGAATGGCCTCCTTATGTTCTATATTCTACATTCTATGTCTGTGGCTGTGAAAAGCTCTGTAAAACTTCCCTTCAGTGTAACAGGCCTCTTTTAAGCTGCAGTAGGTGACATCAACAGCATCTCCCAATTTACAATCCACTCATGTTTTCAGGAAATGACTCAAGTTCTCTCGTCACCAGGAAAAACTGCACAATTTTCCCAGTGGGTGTATCCAAGCAGGATGAGAGAGCACTGGGCTTAATCCACTGTGACCCTCCCCTGAGTCCAAGGTTTTTTAGACTCCATTGCCTTGCATGGTCCTCATCACATTTCTGGCATCTTTCCGAATAGAATGGTAAACTATTCCCTCTCTTTCACCTGAGGAAGGAGCAGCGCTCCGAAAGCTAGTGACATCGAAACAAACCTGTTGGACTTTAACCTGGTGTTGTAAGACTTCGTACTGTGCTCACCCCAGTCCAACGCCGGCATCTCCACATCATAGCTTCCTTGTGACCACAAACAGCCTTTCGCTAGCTCTGTGTGGGTTTCTTAGCAGCAGTCCTGATTTAATTACCTGCACAACTGGACCTTTGTGGCTGGAGATACACTGCATGTTGTAGTAAAATATTCAGGGCCTAGTTTTAAGGCCGATTAAATTAGATATCTTAAATTAAAGAAATGGGCACTTTAAAAACTACAGTCTGCAGAAACCTGCAGAATTTGAATATACAGAATTCAGACAGGCTGCCGAGGACATGTCTGGAGCAGCCCCATCAAGTAATTATCGCTCCTACTTAAGATGCATTGGCCTATTGTCCACAGTTCCTGATACCCATCAAGCAATCACCGCTCCTCCCAGGGCGGGCTCAGATGCCCTGTCAACAGCTCATCAACCAGCCAATTGGGCACTGAGACCCTGCCTCCTGAGGCTCCATTGGCCGAAGGCCAAGGGCCGGTAGAGAAAGGAGGTGGGTGGCGACAGGGGGATACAAATAGGCATTCCAGACATCTAGGGAGCAGAGACTGGAAGAAAAGTCTGGAAGCAAACGACTCAAAGCAAAGACTCAAAGCAAACTCAGTGAGTGAGGTGACCTTGACCAGACCAGAAGGAAGGAAGGAAGCAAGCAAGCGAGAAATAGCCAGCGAGAATCACCTTTGCAAAGAGGAACCAGAGGGACTCAGGGATCGGATCTACACCTTACCAAACCACCTTTGCGGGTGGTATAGTCGAATCCTGGGTGTTTCTTGTATGTACAGTGGGTAATTTATGGGTTAACTATATTTAATAAAGTATGTTGCATTGTATGTGTGTCCGTACTTTGTTCTACTCATAAGTAAATACACCTGGGTAAACTTTCATTAAGGAATTGGTTGAAGTATCTGAATTAGACAGATACAACAAATTTGCGCCTCCCTCGAAACTTTCTAAAATACATATAGTGCTTACTAACTTCAGGTTGAGTGATTTAACATTATTCAGGAAGGCTGGCCTGCTCTTCCTGAAGAGACGCAGTAGCATTCATGTTTTTGGAAATTGAAATGTCAGAGTAAGACTCAGTTTAGCTTTTTGTGGTAAAGGGGAACATAGAGTTAAGAATGGCTGCTGAAAGTGGATTTAGTTTCATGCAGTGCGTTTAGGATGAGATAGAAGTATGAGCAGAAAATGAGGATAAGTTGTACAGCTTCCCCATAGCAGGTCTCACCATAGCCATAATGTTCCCCTCCCTGTGATGGCCAGAAATATCCCTTCCCGAAAAAGCACAATATGCAGATGTGCTCAGCCTCTTGTGGCCATAGCCTCCCAATCATCTTATATGCAACTTTCTCCTACAAGGAAGTGAAACATAGACACATTGCGAATTGGAGCAAAAGAATTTGGCCCTTCAAGCCCACTCTGTTTCTCCATATTTTAAAAAAATTATAATAATCTTTATTGTCACAATTCGGCTTACATTAACACTGCAATGAAGTTACTGTGAAAATCCCCCAGTCGCCACACTCTGGCGCCTAATCGGGTACACAGAGGGAGAATTCAGAATGTCCAATTCACCGAACAGCACATCTTTTGGGACTTGTGGGAGGAAACCGGAGCACCCAGAGGAAAACCATGCAGACGCAGGGAGAATGTGCAGACTCTGCACAGACACGGACACGAGCCGGGAACCGAACCTGGGACCCTGCCACTGTGAAACAACAGTGCTAACCACTGTGCTACCATGCTGCCCAATCATGACTGATCCTCTATCTCAACACCATACTCCTGCCCTCTCCTCATATCCCTTGACACCTTTAGGGTCTAGCCATCTATATATTTCCTTCTTAAACATATTCAATGACTTGGACTCCACAGCCTTCTGTGGTAGAGAATCCTGCCATCCGAGGAATGAGTCTAGTGAGCCTTCATTGTACTCTGTCTATGGCAGGGATATTCTTTCTAAGACAAGGAGAACAAATTTTCACACCCAACTCCAAAGCCGTAAGACATCCTTTCTCCTGTAATCAAGTCCCCTTGCAAAATATGATTTGCTTTCCCAACTGCCTGCTGCACATGCATGCATGCTTTCAGTGACTGCTGTAATTGGGCACCCAGATCCCATCGTATGTCAACATTTTCTAATCTATCACCACTTAAATAATACTCTGCTATTTAGTTTCTCCATCCCAAGTGGATAACTTCACATTTATCCACATTATACTGCATATGCCATGCATTTTCCCACTCATTCAACTTGTCTAAGTCACCGTGATGCCACTTAACATCCTCCACACAACTCACATTCCCACCAAGTTCTGTGCCATCAGCGAACTTGGAAATATTATATTTGGTTCCCTCAACTATTGATTGATGTATATTGTGAACAGCTGGGGGCCAAGCACTGATCCCTCCAGGACCCCACTTGTCTCCTCCTGCCACTTTGAAAAAGAGCCACTTATTTCTATTCTCTGTTTCCTGTCTGCTAACCAATTCTCAATCCATGCCAATATATTACGCCCAATCCCACGTGCCTTAATTTTGCACACTACCCTCTTAATTGGGACTTTATCAAAAGCTTTCTGAATATCCGAATAGATCGCATCCACTATTTCACCCTTATCTGTTCTACTAGTTGCATCTTCAAAAAGCCCGGGTGGATTTGCCAAACATTGGGCGTCATTCTCCGACCCCCCGCCGGGTCGGAGAATGGCCGCTGGCCGCCGTGAATCCCGCCCCCGCCGAAGTCTCCGCTCCCGGAGATTGGGCGGGGGCGGGAATCCGGCCGCGCCGGTTGGCGGGACCCCCCGCTGGATTCTCCGGCATGCGCTGGGAAACTGACAGCGGCCGCTGACGCTCCCGCGCATGCGCCGCATTTCCGCGCCAGCTGGCGGGGCTACAAACGCCATTTCCGCCAGCTGGCGGGCGGAAATCCCTCCGGCGTCGGCCTAGCCCCTCAATGTTGGGGCTAGGCCGCCAAAGATGCGGAGACTTCCGCACCTTTGGGCCGGAGCGATGCCCGTCTGATTGGCGCCGGCTTTGGCGCCAGTCGGCGGACATCCCGCCGTTGGGGGAGAATTTCGCCCATTATTTCCCTTTCATATTGGGCAGCAAAGTGGCACAATTGGGCGGCTTGCTGGCACAGTAGTTAGCACTGCTGCCTCACAGCATCAGAGACCTGGGTTCAATTCTGACCTTGGTGACTGCTTGGAGTTTGTACAGTCTCCGTGTGTTCCCCTGGTCATCACAGGGAGGGAAAAGTTTGGCTATTGTGAGATCTGTTGAGGAGATGCTATACACCCTCCGTGTACTCCGGTTTCCTCCCACAGTCAAAAGATGTGCAGGTTAGGTGGATTGGCCATGATAAAATGCGCCTCAGTGTCCAAAACATAAAGGTTAGGTGTGGTTATGGGGATAGGACGGGGGCAAGAGCCTGGATAGGATACTCCTTCGGAGGGTCCGAATGGCCTTCTTCTGCATTGTAGGGATGCTATAGTCATCTATGATAAGTCCATGTTGACATTGTCTAATCCAGATGACATTTTCTAAATGTCCTGTTATTGCGTCCTTTATAATAGATTCCAGCATTTTCCCTATGACTGATGTTTGTCTAACCGGTCTGTAATTCCCTGTTTTCACCCTCCCTCCAGTTTTACATAGCGGGGTTCCATTTTCCACCATCCAATCTGCCGGGACTGTCCCAAAATCTACAGAATTTTGGAAGTTGACAACCAATGCACCCATTATTTCCATGGCCACCTCCTTTAGCACCCCGGGATGTAGATTATCAGGCCCTGGGGATTTATCGGCTTTCAGTTCCATCATTTTCTCCAGCATTATTTGTCCAGTATTATTAATTCCCTTTATTTCCTCCTTCTCACTAGATCTTTTATTCCTTTGCATTTGTTATTTGTGTCTTCTTCCATGAAGACAGAACTAAAGTAGCTTTTTAATTGCATTGCCATTTCCTTCTTCTCTATTATAAATTATCCTGTTTCAGATTGTCAGGGACCTACATTTGTCTTCAACAATCTTTTTATTTTTTATATACTTCAGAAGCTTTTACAGTCCACTTTTATCCTTCATAGACTTTCTTAGAATTTACAGTGCAGAAGGAGGCCATTCGGCCCATCGAGTCTGCACCAGGCCTTGGAAAGAGCACCCTACCCAACCGCACACCTCCACCCTATCCCCATAACCCAGAAACCCCACCCAACACTAAGGGCAATTTTGGACACTAAGAGCAATTTAGCATGGCCAATCCACCTAAGTTGCACATCTTTGGACTGTGGGAGGAAAACTGAGCACCCGGAGGAAACCCTCGCACACATGGGGAGAACGTGTAGACTCCGCACAGACAGTGACCCAAGCCGGGAATCAAACCTGGGACCCTGGAGCTGTGAAGCAATTGTGCAAATAACTATGCTACCGTACTTGCAAGTTTACTCTCGTACTCTATTTTTCGGCTCTTGATCAATTTCTTCCTCTTCCTTTGCTGAATACTGAACTACTTCTTGGATTGGATTTGTTTATTGTCACGTGTACCGAGGTACAGTGAAAAGTATTTTTCTGCGAGCAGCTCAGCAGATCATTAAGTACATGCTACTTTTTCTAGAAACTTTATCTGACTCCTCTTTGGATCTAATACTTAAGTTCTTTTGCTGCCCATGGTTGGGCCACTTTTCTTGCTGTATGTATGTGCCAGAAAGAAAGCGCATTCCAATCGTGCCCTTTCACGCTTCGGTGATTTTGAACTGCTGAGCTGGAAATTGACAGCACTTAACTCTCTTTGATGTGGTTGATGTTTGTAAACATTGTGGTTACAACACTTAGAGTGAAGAAGGTGAAGTTAGGACAGCACGGTGACACAATGGTTAGCACTGCTGCCTCACAGAGCCAGTGGCCTGGATTTGATTCCGACCTTGGGTGACTGTGTGGAGTTTGCACTTTCTCACCAGGGCTGTGTGAATTTCTTCTGGGTGCTCTGTTTTCCTCCCACAGTCCAACGATATGCAGGTTAGGTGGATTGGGGTGGGGTTGCAGCAATAGAGCGTGGGATTTGGTTGGATGGTCTTTCGAAGGGTCTGTGCAGGCTCAGTGGGCCCAATGGCCTCCTTCTGCACTGAAAGAATTCTATGAATGAAACAAGGCTCACAGCTGGTTTGTGGAAGCTGTGAATCATAGTCCACTTCGATAAATTAATCAATGGCTTACAGCCACAGAATCTGAGGGATTTAAACACAGGACAAAGCTGTTCTCTTTCCTGGAATAGACACGTGGTATTCCCATGTGAGTGTTACAACTGTAATTTGTTTTCACTGCCCCTGTCCATTCTGCTCTCCAGCCTGCAGACAAGAACAAAGAACAAAGAACAAAGAAATGTACAGCACAGGAACAGGCCCTTCGGCCCTCCAAGCCCGTGCCGACCATGCTGCCCGACTAAACTACAATCTTCTTCACTTCCTGGGTCCATATCCCTCTATTCCCATCCTATTCATATATTTGTCAAGATGCCCCTTAAATGTCACTATCGTCCCTGCTTCCACCACCTCCTCCGGTAGCGGGTTCCAGGCACCCACTACCCTCTGTGTAAAAAACTTGCCTCGTACATCTACTCTAAACCTTGCCCCTCTCACCTTAAACCTATGCCCCCTAGTAATTGACCCCTCTACCCCGGGGAAAAGCCTCTGACTATCCACTCTGTCTGTGCCCCTCATAATTTTGTAGACCTCTATCAGGTCGCCCCTCAACCTCCTTCGTTCCACTGAGAACAAACCGAGTTTATTCAACCGCTCCTCATAGCTAATGCCCTCCATACCAGGCAATATTCTGGTAAATCTCTTCTGCACCCTCTCTAAAGCCTCCACGTCCTTCTGATAGTGTGGCGACCAGAATTGAACACTATTCTCCAAGTGTGGCTAAACAAAGGTTCTATAAAGCTGCAACATGACTTGCCAATTCTTATACTCAATGCCCCAGCCAATGAAGGCAAGCATGCCGTATGCCTTCTTGATTACCTTCTCCACCTATGTTGCCCCTTTCAGTGACCTGTGGACCTGTACTCCTAGATCTCGCTGACTTTCAATACTCTTGAGGATTCTACCATTCACTGTCTCTTCCCTTCCTGCATTAGACCTTCCAAAATGCATGACCTCACATTTGTCCGGATTAAACTCCATCTGCCATCTCTCTGCCCAAGTCTCCAAACAATCTAAATCCTGCTGTATCCTCTGACAGTCCTCATCGCTATCCACAATTCCACCAACCTTTGTGTCATCTGCAAACTTACTAATCAGACCAGTTACATTTTCCTCCAAATCATTTATATATACTACAAACTGCAAAGGTCCCAGCAGTGATCCCTGTGGAACACCACTGGTCATAGCCCTCCAATTAGAAAAGCATCCTTCCATTGCTACTCGCTGCCTTCTATGACCTAGCCAGTTCTGTATCCACCTTGCCAGCTCACCCCTGATCCCGTGTGACTTCACCTTTGTACTAGTCTACCATGAGGGACCTTGTCAAAGGCCTTACTGAAGTCCACATAGACAACATCCACTGCCCTACCCAGACATGGGTCTCTTTTCTGGGTGCACCTGTGGGGGAAGGGGGTCCCATTAGTTAGGGGGTCCTTGGGAGGGGTCCTCATTTTAGCGGGTCTCCGGTTGGTGGGAGGTGATTCTGGTAGAGAGTGGTGGGCAGGTAGTGCATTGTGCATGGTTGGGGGGCGGGGGGGGGCGGGGTGCCTCGGATGGACTTTGGTCCACGGCGTACCTGTAGTGAATCCTGACCGCGTTATTCCTGGTTGATCACAAGGGACCAGAGACTCTGGTGCCAGGCCCGCTGAGTTATTAGGCCCCGTTTGCATACATTAGTGTCCTCCCGCTGGTGTGCGGGCACAAACTCTGATCACATCACCAGCGGGGCAGCGAAACATAAAGGTTCGGTGCCCAATTTCATCTGGCCGCCTGCTTCTCCATTCGCTTCAGATTCGTGCTACCAGTTGTGGGCCAAAGAATCCAGCCCTGCATCTTATGCTCCGACATGTTCAAATGTATTCATAGAATTGTCTTTTGTAATGCTTGAGTAAAAGCTTTATTCAAAGTGCCAGCATGTGGGGTGGGTGGACCAACCCAATGGCGACTTGAGTATGAGGCGGCCCAGGGATGCAGTTGAATTTTACAGGAATATCTTTCGCCCAAAAATGGCAGGTTTGACATCAGGATCCATGGGTGGATGCAGGAATTTGGCCAGAAGCCCAATGCCCCTGGGGACATGAGGAAACGGTGCCAGGCATAAGGGTTATCGAAAGGTGCTGTTAATGGTGAGAGGAAGACTGAAGGCTAGGGCTGAGGAAAGCCGAGGTCACTTTGTAGCATCTGGGGGGACTATTCTTTGCTCACCAGGAATCTGCCTCAAATATTTGTTAAATCACCTAATGGACCACTCTGCTGATTCCGCACAGGGTTCCCTGGGGAGGAAGGCCCGTTGTGGATCTCCTCTTTCTACGAATTAAAATAAACTTGCAGCAGTGATGACATCACCATGTTGCAATTTTAACGTGTAAAGTAAGCCCCACGTGGGATAGGTAGGCCAGCTATGCCTGATCACCTTGGTTAAAATAGTAGCAGATGGAAACATAGATGGAACATGTTTGAAAAACACGCGATTGAAAATGTTAACAGCCTGGCAGGCGTGATCAGGTGTCTGGGTTAAAACGGGGGCTTGAGCACAGTGGAGGTTCATATTTGGATTATGTTGAGAGGGCTAATGAGGTTTTGAAATTTACTGCCGAAAATGATGGGCACCACAGTTTTTGTTTTATATTTTTATTTTTCTTTAAATTTAGAGTACCCAATTCATTTTTCCAATTAAGGGGCAATTTAGCATGGCCAATCCACCAAGCCTGCACATCTTTGGATTGTGGGGGCGAAATCCACGCAAACACGGGGAGAATGTGCAAACTCCACATGGACAGCGACCCAGAGCCGGGTTCAAACCTGCGACCTCGGCGCCGTGAGGCTGCAGGGCTAACCCACTGTGCCACCGTGCTGCCCCAGATGAGCACCACAATTGACTGAAACTGAAATATATTTGACTCCAGACATAAAACAAAATCTTAAAGACAGATAACCATTGCTGGGACCAGAGCTCTTCTTAAATTATATTCAAAGGCACATAATGCATGCCCAACAATTTGCCTAATATTTTTTCCTTCATTGTGAATCAAACAAAGAACACCAAGAACATTGTGACTGATGGTGCGAGTAACCAATTGCATGTAGCATCATCAATCAAAGTTACTGCAATGAAAGGGTGTTACCCACAGGAAAATATTTGGAAACAAGAGTGTAACATATGTGCTTGGCTTCAAAGTAAATTTCTAGCTAATTTTACAATCTAACCCAGTCTCTCCTTTATTTTATTTTATTTTTGAATTTAGAGTACTCGCTTATTATTATTTTTTTCCAATTAAGGGGCAATTTAGCATGGCCAATCTACCTAACCTGCACATCTTTGGGTTGTGGTGGTTAAACAACACGCAGACACAGGGAGAATGTGCAAACTCCACACGGACAGTGACCCAGAGACAGGATCCAAACCTGGATCCTCAGCGCCGTGGTCTCAGTGCTAACCACTGCGCCGCGTGCCGTCCTGACTCTCCTTTATTTACAGCCATGGTCCACTTTTCTCACCATGGAAGGTATGGAAAGGTCAATTTGCATATTAAAATAGAACATAGAAACATCGGGCGGGATTCTCCGGATCCAAGCCGCGCATTTCTCGACAACAGGAGGAGGCACACCATTCACTGGTGGCGGGATTCTCTGTTCCACAGCTGTCAATGGCAATTCCCATTGAAGCCACCCCACGCTGCTGGGAAACCTGCGGGCAGGGCGAATGCCGGCCGTAGAAAATAAATGAGTGTACGTGATTTCTTGTTGTTTGTTCATGGTTTGTGGACATCACTGACCAGGTCAATATTTATTGCCCATCCCTAACTACCATTGAGAAGGTGGATGGAGCCACTTTCTTGAGTCCCTGCAAACCTGTGTTCTTTGATACCATTGATACAGATGGGGTGGGATTCTCCAATAATGGGGCCCAATGCCCGCGAAAAAAACATGCGTGAATCACTCTGGACTTACCTGGAGAAAGTCCAGGGTGATTCTGCAATTTGTAGGGGGCTAGAAGGGTCCCAGAGTGCACTACACAGCTCCGGCTGCCAATACGGGGCCCTGCATTTTCAGTCGGGGGTCCGCGCATGCGCATGGTGGAGGCCTGTGTCGGCCACCCCGCGCAACATGGCCGACCCACACCACGGACTGGCACCGAAAACAGAGCTCCCCCATATCGCGCGCGCCCGCAGATTGGTGGCCCCCGATTGGTAGCCTGGCTGTCCTGAAGACCCCCCCCCCCAGTGAATGATCCCTCGCCCCCTACCAGGGCAGCCACGGACTGAGTCCGCAGCCGCCACTCCGAGTTCACGCCGGGTGGAACCATGAGAGTACCACGCTGTTGGGAACTCGGCTAGCTGCACTCAGTGAATCGCCTCTTTCAATGGCGCCGCATTGACCACGCGTGCGATTGGCGGCGATTCTTTGGGGACCGGTGAATCGCGGGAGCGGCGTCGGACCCGATCTCGGGTTTGACGCCCATTCTCTGACCCCGCGGCGAGCACGATTTCGATGCAGAGGCTTGGAGGATCCCGCCCATGATGTTCCAAAGATCTGACCAAGTGCCGGTGAAGGAATGTCTATACATTTCCAAGGCAGGATGGTGGCTTGTGTTGGAGGGAAACTTGAATTTGTGTTGTTTCCATGCACCTGCTGTCCTTGTTCTTCAAGCTGGTAGAGGTCACAGATTTAGAAGGTGCAGTTGAAGGCGAGTGGTGCTGTCATTGCAAACTGAGTTGTTTTAACATATATAAAAATACGATGCCATTATATTGCTGTTCTGGTGTCCTCCTCCCTCACAATAAACCACACGTGGAGATATTTGTTAGGCAAACAAACAAATCACTTCAGTCACCCAAATAAGGTGTGTGCAATAGGTATCTGTGTGTTACTCTAATTATGACAATGAGCCCCTCTACCGTCTGCGTATCAATAACTTGAATGTTCAGAATACGTTGCTGGCTGAAACCAAAATATCCTTAGGCTAGGCTCAAGTTTGAGTTGGCTCAAGCGACTGAAAGCGCTGAGCAAAGCGCTTTTGAACTGAAAGGCATGAAAAGGGAAGTAAATTAGTTATGGCAGCTGATCGAAGTACCCATAGTGAGGGTGCAACAAAGTTTGAAAAAAGGATGAGTGACTGTCAGTCACAGGATCTGGAGGCTTGTTATCATTGTGGGGTCGACCACCTGTAAGAAAGATACAAATGTAATAGATAAGGCCATATACAAGCCAGATGCAGCCTCAGACAAACTACACTGAGGGCTGGATTCTCCCGCTCCGCCTGCTGCAAGAACACCACGGGTGAGCTGCGTACAATGGAGACCTCCATTGACCTCGGGATTCTCTAGTAGCCGGTTGGACACGGCCGGAGAATCCCACCTTGAGTTCCCAAAGAAATCATCAGCCACTCCAGTAAACAAGCTTGAGGAAGATCCAGAAGAAAAGTCCAAAGTGTATCAGCTCAACATGGCGAAGTTAAGCAAGACACCCCCCTCATTAAAATTGATCTTACTGTTAATGGTCGTCCATTTAGTATGGAGGTTTTCATAGAATTTACAGTGCAGAAGGAGGCCATTCGGCCCATCGGGTCTGCACCGGCTCTTGGAAAGAGCACCCTACCCAAGGTCAACACCTCCACCCTATCCCCATAACCCAGTAACCCCATCCAACACTAAGGGCAATTTTGGACACTAAGGGCAATTTATCATGGCCAATCCACCTAACCTGCACATCTTTGGACTGTGGGAGGAAACCGGAGCACCCGGAGGAAACCCACGCACACACGGGGAGGATGTGCAGACTCCACACAGACAGTGACCCAAGCCGGAATCGAACCTGGGACCCTGGAGCTGTGAAGCAATTGTGCTATCCACAATGCTACCGTGCTGCCATTAATGGTTGATGCAGGTGGTGCTGCCAAGGGTTAGGAGAACAAACATATAAATATCTACAGTGAGGGCTGCAACCCTGGAGCCTCAACAGTACATTGGCCACTTTACTCACCTATACCGGGGAGGCCCTGAAGATAATGGGCATGTCGTCAATACCAGTATAATACCAACACTGGTTGGCCCAGTTACTCTGAGTCATAGTAAAAGGGTAGAGACCTAATGGGGGGAGATCAGCTGAAGAAAATCAGGCTAAATTGGCTGGAAACATTTAGCATCACGGTTTTCCAGGAATTTCTGTGTAAATATCAAGAAACCTTCCAGAGAGAGCTGGGGTCATAAAAGGGGTGAAGGGCAAAATTTACATCGAGCCTGATGCAGCGCCAAAATTCTTTAGAGCCGGACAGTGCCTTTATGCTCTGCACCAAAAGTCAAAGTGGAGTTGAGACATCTGGAAGACCTGGGGGTAATTACACCAGTGCAGCTCTCAGAATCGGTAGCACCAATACTCCTAGTATGAAAGTCGGACCCCACAGTAAGGATTTGGGGAAATTACAGGATGACTCTGAACAGGGCTGTTAAAGTAATTAGGTATCTTATTCCTAGGATAGAGGACATGTATGCAAAATTGGCAGACAACCTCAAGTATACTAAATTGGATCTAAGAGTACCAGAACCTTGAGTTGGAGGAAGAACCTAAAACATCCGTCACCATAAACACACAAAGACCTATTCCAATATTCAAGGTTGCCCTTCGGTATATTATCTGCCTGTGCTGTATTTCAGTGCCTGATGGAGAGTCTTATTCAAGGGATCCCTAAGTTGTGTCTTAGACAATGTCTTGGTAATGGGACAGAGCCCAAAGAGCACACCGATCTGGAACAAGTCCTCAGGAAGTTCAAAGAAGCTGGCATATGTCTAATGTGTAAGAAATGCATATTTTAGGTGAATGAGGTCACATATTTTGGTTTCAAAGTCAATGCAAAAGACTTACATACTCTTGAGGACAAGGTAAAAGCAATAAAAGGGGTGTTGGCACCAAAGAACATGACCAAATTGAAATCCTTTTTAGGGATAGTCAACAATTATGGGTGTTTTTTATCCAGCTTGTCTACAATTTTGGCACCCCTGTACCAACCATTGAAGAAGCATCAGCGATGGAAGTGTGAAGATTCCCAGAGAAAATCTTTTGACCAAGTGAAGCAGACCCTAACATAGTTCACCTTACTTCTTAACCATAGCTAAGACAAACCCAAAATAGTCACATGTGATGCATTGCCTTCTGGAGTGGTACTTTTGCATCAGGTAAAAGATGGTGTGGAGCAGTCTGTCGCCTTTGCCTACAGAACTTTGCTGGTTACCAAAATGAAGTATTCACAGATTGATAAGGAAGGTTTGACAGCCATTTATGCCGGAAAAAAGTTCCAATATTTTATAGCCACCACTTCACCATCGTCTCAGACCATAAACCATTACTTGACCTTTTTCGTGAGGATAAACTGGTTCGGCCAATCAACTCAGCCAGAGTGTAAAGATAAGCATTGCTGTTGGCTACGTATTCTTATACTTTTCATGATGTGGAGATGCCGCCGTTGGACTGGGGTGGGCACAGTAAGAAGTCTTACAACACCAGGTTAAAGTATCACCAGCTTTCGGAGCGCAGTTCCTTGCTCAGGTGATGAAGGAGCTACGCTCCGAAAGCTAAAGATTCCAAATAAACCTGTTGGACTTTAACCTGGTGTTGTAAGACTTCTTACTTATACTTTTGAACAAAGACCAGGTACCTAGATCTCAAAAGCTGATGCTTTAAGACGGCTTCCACTTACCAAGATGATATCTGAGCCTCCCATTCCACAGGAGTTCATCCTGGCTCTGGATTTTCTGGACACTCTGCCCATTTCGTCGACCTATGTTAAGATGTGGATGAACAGGGACCTGGTTTTAACAAAGGTAACAAGGATGGTTCTAACTGGCTGGCAATTTGATAAGTCAGAGCAAGTCAGACCCTACTTGCAGCATAGGGATGAAAATTCCTGTGATGATGGGTTTCTTTTGTGGGGGGTGCAGTGTGATAGTGCCACCCCCAGGGCGACAACCACTTCTCCAAAGGTTGCACAGCATGAATCCATCCAAAACCAGATGGAGATATTGGCTAGCAGCCACATTTGGTAGTCAGGTTTGGACAAAGAAATCAAGAGTGTGGCCAG
This sequence comes from Scyliorhinus torazame, assembly GCF_047496885.1. NCBI lineage: Eukaryota > Metazoa > Chordata > Chondrichthyes > Carcharhiniformes > Scyliorhinidae > Scyliorhinus > Scyliorhinus torazame. Next base: position 272,372,367 of record NC_092709.1, read on the forward strand.
CAGTTGTGAACATTGCCAGACACAGCTTGCCTTTTCACCCGCAGTTAAACGACATATTTCTGAGCCATCAGTGGAAGAGGCTGCACATTTCATAGGTCATTTTATGGGAATGATGTTTTTAATGTCAGCAGAAGAAGCTGAGGAAGGTGTCAGTATTGCCTCATCCTCGCGATCTGAATTTGCCTGCCCCTGATGTGGACTCTGATGATTCAAGTATGGAGAAATTGGTTGCAGACTTGCGGATCTCAGCAAGATTCCGAAAGTCACTTGACAGACTGACCTGATGATCTTTGCCCATTGTCTCTCTTACTGTTAATTCTGTTTAATTGTACTAAGTTGTATATGAGGGGTTTATTTGTGAAATTGTGAGGGAAATTAAAGGGGGAGGAATGTGGTAGTGTGGCCCCTTTAAAAGGCAATCCTTCGCGGGCCACGTGACCCACCCAGAACCTCTGGGGACAGAATGCACGAACCTGTGCCGATCGGGTGCCAGGGCATGGGCCCGGGTGGTCCGAGATCTTCAGAGTAAGCGCCAGGATCGAGGGAACTGGTCCTGTGTTGGAGTCTTTTCTTTTGTAAATATAAAGTTCTTCCTTTATTAATAAAGCACCATTGTGATTGAACACTGCCTCGCTCTATTACCGTGCACTACAAAGCAGTATGTTCTTGGAACACATCGGGCACGATCTAACGGAAACATTTCAAAGTATCATTTGTGGCTGGTTTTGCTGGGAGTTTCCCGTCGGCTCTGCCACACTTAGGGAGCAATCTACCTTCTAACCATACTGAGGGAGCAATCTACTGGCTACACTGCACCCGAAACGCTGCATGCCGTGGCGCATCATAGCCAGTAAATGCCAGTTGAACCCGCTCCCGGGATCACCCGCGCTCGTAACGCCTCACGAGATCTAATGCAATCTCCCGAAAAGTTGCGATGTGAACCCGCCCATTGTAGGTGGTGTCACCTTTTGGCAAATCTGCATATTGGAGCGAGTCTCCACTAATATGCATTTCCCTGAGGTAAACAAGGCATTGGGATCTATCCCTTTGCCTTGGAGACCTCGGGCGAGGACCGTTCTTAATGGCCTCCACGAACGGGCACCAGACAGAACAACACTCATGGGGGTCTCCTGGAGGATCAGAGGCACCCAGATGCTTACCCTCTGGGTAGGTTGGAATCCTGGCACTGCTCGTGTCAGCCAGGCATCCTGGCACTGCTAGCCTTGCACCCTGGCAGTGTCACCTGGGTGCCAGCCAGGTGCTGCCAAGGTACCCAGGTGGTACTGGCAGCTCACTGTAGGGTGCCAGGCTGGAAGTACCAAGGCGTCAAGCTGGCATTTTCTGCGCGGCGGTGAACGTGCCCGGAGATGCCCTGTGCATATGAGGTGGGATGTGGGGGGGGGGGGGGGGGGGGGGCGGGGGAGGACACCCTTACTGCTGAATTGGGGATTTGGGGGGACTAGGGGTCACGTCCATGGTCGAGAGATCCATCTCTCCTTGCACTGAGGAATTTCAGCAAGCGGGGCCCCTTAGTGCAGGGAAAGGGATGACATGTGACCTCGGCTGTGCATTCCCTGCCAAGGGTCCGTATCTAACCAGATTCGCATCAGGTAGCATTGTGTTTCTCGGTGCTGCTGAACGCGATCGCGCCCATGGTCACTTTTTTGGACCCTGAGGACTTTCTCCCCAGTTTAACCCTGACTTAAAATTATTTTCATCACTGGGGAGCTGAACTCACTGGCCACACCCACTCCTCCGAGATTGGGCCGCCAGTTTGAAAGGGTGCCCGATATCTAAATGATTTTGAGACTCTCCCGAATGCTCCTACCATGAGCAATGTCACCCCAAACACACATGGGAATTAGGCCACACTGCCCCTCAAGTGAGGACAGCCTGCTATGGTGTCCCTGAGGGCCCCTCTCTTCAGGCCCCCGAAATCCCCTTACAGGCCCCCTTCCAGGACCCCCACCATTCATCCCCCCAACCTTCCAGGGGTCCGTGCTTACCTCTCCTGCACCCACCCATCCTTCATGCCCCCCCTCCACCCTCCTTTCATGAGCATGGCCCCCCTCAGAGCCTGACCCATAGTTGTGCCACCCTGACACACTGGCACCCTGGTACTGTCAAGGATGGCAGTGCCAAGGTGCCAGCTGGGCATTGCCAAGATGCATTCCAGGCGGAGAGCCAGGGGGCCACCCTTCCCAATCCCTGACCACCCAGGTCTCTGATAACCCCGGAGACCTCTGGATGCCGTTCCGCCTGGCCCACATTTGTGTGGACCAGTACTGAATTGTGCCTGGCTGAAGCCTCCCTGGGGAGGCCGGTAGATCCCATTCTGGGTTGGATTCTGGTCGTACCACCTCGCAAGACTTGAGTAGACCGTGAAGCATCATGGCTGCTGGGCAGACAGCGGAAGGCTTTACTCAGCATCAACCGGCCACGCCGCAATCCTAGTCGGGCATGACGTGGCTGGTAGATCTCGCCCAACCACTTTTCCACGTTTATTAAGGCGTTCAGGACATTGGTAGAACATTAATTCTCCATCTGTTATATTGGTTCAAAGCAGTAATGACAAAAAGGCCTGAAACTAGGGTAAGAGTTGAACTATTCATACAATTTACAAGTGTGCCTCACCTCCCACACAGCTCTAGAAAAATAACTAGTCAGAGGAGTCATGATGGCTGAAGTAAGGGTAAATTAATGATTTTCATCCATTATAAAGAAGTGAGTGTACCATGAGAGGTTGATTCTATTTCTCATTGCATTAATTGAGTAGCAGAAATCTGTGGCAATGGGATTTTAAATAATGGGTAACATTCCAGAAACTGGCACCTAACATGTATGCTGAAGATAATTCTGCTAAATGCATTGTGCATTCAATCAAATGCGCTGAAAATGTGCCAAGAAAATGTTATTGGACAGGATGAGACCGAAGACTAATGAAAGTTTACTAGTGTTTATTTGATGCATGAATGCTCATGATTCAACTGTTGAAATGGAGTGATCGAGAATATCGCCCTGGATATGTTTACAAAGGACACTGCTGCCATGGACGCTCAGGCTGCTGTCACCTGTACTCTCAGGGTTAGAGTTGATTGTGTTCATCGTGTTCCAGAGCAGCACATCACTTCTGCAGTCTGTTCTAGTGCAGAACAATAGGGGTGCCGAGACGCAATCTTAATGTGGGGACCTCGGCTCTATGGGAGAGGCACGAGTTGTCCTCTCTCAGGTGCCTATGCTCCTCTCTGCCCGTGCCCAGTTTAACGTGACAAAGCGCTGCTGCAGCAGTTTCCATAGAGGCAAAGAAAATATAAAAAATAGGAGCAGGGGTAGGCCGTTTGGCCCATCGAGTCTGCTCTGCCATTGATTATGATCATTGCTGATCATCCAACTCAGTAACCTGTTCCCACTCCTTCCCCCCAATATCCTTTGATCCCTGTATAACTGCAGCAATACATCTCTGCTCCTGTACTCGAGCAGATCATTCAGAGTTACTTGAGGTTGCCCTCCATGAATAGCTGCTGTGACATCAATGGAAGCTCAGCAGCCTTCCACCTCCCAAATTGTAGCCCCATTAAGATATAATTCAGAGTAGCTAAAGGAGAAGCAAACAAGCAGACAACATAAGCACTGATTCTCGACCTGCCATCACAATCAAATTGGGCATTCAGGAAGTGGAATCACTTTGTAATTATAAATATGTAATGTTGGTGATGGGGACCATAAAAGGCAGTCTGTGGCATCCTGGACTCATGATAAGATTGCAATGGCAGCACATTCAAATTCAACCTCTCGCCCTTCTTCACTTTCTCCTTTGGGAAAGTGACTGCGGTTATTTGCTTGACGTCAAGAGATCTGGCGAACCTTCGGATGGAACCGCTGCACAACAAACTGAGAGATGTCACCCGTGTCAATTGTTGCAGCCTGGAAGAGCCTAATTCATAGAAAGTATTGACCACAATGACCTCGACAGTAGTAGGCAGTGCTGTCCATATCCTAGTGGGGACTTCAGTTGTGGCTGCAGTCGGTGACATAGCTCAGTAACTTAGCTTCTTGGTGAATTAAAGGTGCCTTACTCACAGTTTCACAGTGCAATTAAGGTAAGAGAACTGATCCTCCACAGTTATTTTTTCCTTCCTCATTTTCCAGCTTCTCCTGCTGCTGCCTGTATTCTTGGCTGCTCCCCACATCCTTCAGCCCGAACACAGCCTCAGTGAGCCATCCAGAAACAAAACAAATCTCAGAAATCAGAATTAAGTTTCAGAAGTCAATAAACAGGTCAAAAATCAGCGAGGTGTTGAAAAGGACAAAACAGCAACCAACCTAATTGCTGAAGGGTGCTTGCTCCCTTTTAGCACCACACGTTGCTGATGGGCCGGGATTCTCCCCTACCTGGTGGGGCGGGGGGTCCCTGCGTGATGGAGTGGCGGGAACCACTCTGGCTTCGGGCCGCCCCAAAGGTGGAGATTTCTCCGCACCTTTAGGGGCCAAGCCATCACCTTGAGGGGCTAGGCCCGCACCGGAGAGGTTGGCGCGCCGCCGGCCGACGGGAAAGGCCTTTGGCGCCACGCCAGCCGGGGCCGAAGGGTCTTCGCGGAGGCTATGGCCGAGGAGGAAGGAAAAGAGTGCCCCCGCGGCACAGGCCCGCCAACGGATCGGCCAAACCTTCCAGTTTTCGGATTGTTGTAGACCTATGACCGAAAATGCACGTCAGGACTCTATGGAAGTCCTGACCTCCATGGGAATTTCCAGGAAAGATGAACTTCCAATCGGGAATTCCCATGCTCCCTGGGACATTTTGCAGAGTCCCCGACTATGAGTTAGTTCTACGCGGTAGCTCAGTGGTTAACACTATTGCTTCACAATGCCATGGTTCCAGGTTCGATTCCGGCTGTGCGGAACACTGTCTGTGCGGGAGTCTGCACGTTCTCCCCGTGTGTGCGTGGGTTTCCTCCAGGTGCTCTGGTTTCTCCCACAAGTCCCAAATGACGTGGCGTAAGGTAATTTGGACATTCCGATTCTCCCTCCGTCTACCCGAACAGGCGACAGAATGTGGCGACAAGGTGCTTTTCACAGTAACCTCATTGCAGTGCTACTGTAATCCGACCTGCGACATTGAAGATTATTATCATGTACTTGTCTGTATCGTTATTCAGGAAATAGACTAAGGTTATTGAAATGTTAGTCTAACTCCTGGGCAACTGCAGAACTGACCTGCTGACCTCCTCAACTCTGATACCCACTTAACCCCTGGCTATCGCTTTGCAACTCCCGTTTACACACCTACCCAACCCGACTACCTCCTGACCACCCGTCTACTCCACGATCAGATCTGACAAACTCCCCATTACCTGAATAACTCCTGAATAGACTTGACTAGCTTCAACCGAACTATCACCTAACGTACCCATCCACCGCACCCACCAACTACTTGCCCACTTACTCACATACCCACTTACCCACCTACCGATCTATTCACTCATCCGTTTATTCATATTCAAAGACTGAACATTTAAACTTCCCATACACCTGCTAGTGCGATTAAATGGGATATATCCTATTTCTTCCCCAGCGAGTGTACTCTGCTTCGACAGAGATCCCAGAAGGACGCTGCAGTCCGCATTTCTGGCAAAGCCTGGGTTGGGAAGGTCTGAGAAGAAATGCAGAGCAGCATCAGGTTGGGTAAGTTTAGGGCGGAGTGTTAACCCAGAGATTATTGCTGCCCTTCGGAATGTCGGGCAGGATTCTCCGAACCCCCGCCGGGCTGGAGAATCGCCAGGGGGCGGCGTGAATCCCGCCCCGATGCCGGCTGCCGGATTCTCCGGCGCCAATTTTTCAGCGGGGGTGGGAATCGCGGTGAGCCGGTTGGGGGCCGTTGGCAGCGCCCCCCCCGCCGATTCTCCGGCCCACGATGGGCCGAGTGGCCACCCATTTTCGGCGGGTCCCGCTGGCATGAAATACACCAGGTCCGTACCGGCGGGATCTGGCCCCGTGGTGGGGGGGGCACAGGGGCCTGGACTGCGATTGGGGCCCACAGATCCTCGGGCGGGCCTGTGCCGTGGGGGCACTCTTTCCCTCCACGCCGGCTGGTGTAACGGTCCGCCATGGCCGGTGCAGAGAAGAACCCCCCTGCGCATGCGCTGGGATGATGCCAGCGCACGCTGGCACTCCCGCGCAAGCGCCAACTCGTGCTGGCCGGCGGAGGCCCTTCGGCACCGGTTGGAGGATTCCACACCTTCCGGGCGGCCCGACGCCGGAGTGGTTCATGCCACTCCTCGCCGCCGGTATGGCCTGCTCCGCCGGTTAGGGGAGAATCCCGCCCCAGGGCCCTTAACTTGGAGGAAGGAACTGATAGACAAATGGAAAAAGGTGAACCATGAGCTGTAAACAGCCCAGAAGACAAAAGAGAAAGAGAGACAACCAGAGAGAGGACCGAACACAATATAAAATGTTAATTTTAAATCAAAACATGGCGCAATGCAAATAATAACTAGTTCATAGGAAAGATAAAAAATAGGAGTGGGAGTAGGCCATTCGGCCCTTTGAACCTGCCCCACTGTTCATCCATCTCAGTAACCTGTACCGACTTTCCCCCTATATTCTTTGGTTCCTTTAGCCCCAAGAGTTATATCTAACTTGTTCTTGAAAGCATACAGGATGCGATCCAATGATCACACTGTGCCTGAAAAGCAGTACACCGTGGTGCAGCATGGCTAATATAAGCCGGGAGACCCTGCTCCCGGGATCTACCCAGCTCGCAATGCCTCCTGATCTCGCGAGATGTTGCAATGTAAATCCCACCCATTGTGGGCAGGATCACCTTTTGGAAAATCTGTACATTAGAGCAAGACAGCAAGTCTCACTCTAACGTGCAGATTCCCGAGGTATCTGAGGCTTTGGAATTCATCCCCTTTGCCTTGAAGACTTCGGTTGAGTGCCGTTCAGTGCTGGTCCTCACATGTGGGGACCAGATGGAAGAGCACTCGTGATGGTCTTCCAGGGAACAGAGGTCCCCAGCTGCATGCCCCTTGGGCTGATGCTGATGGTACCTCCTGGGCACCCTGACAGTGTGTGCGATCGGACCAGGGATGCCCTGCATGGGTGTTGTGGGGGGGGAGCTGGGGACCGTCCCATACTGCATCTGGGACATCCCATAGTGTGCTGCGAGTGCCAGGAGACACGAGACTAAATCCGTATGCTATGTGTCTTTGTTCCGAATTAGTTGAATTGCGTCCAGGATGTTTTGTCCTCAATTGCTTTCTGTGGTAGTGAGCTCCATAGGCTCACCACTCACTGTGGGAATAAACTTTTCCTCATCTCACTCCTGAAAGGTTTACCCCGCATCCTTAGACTGGTTCTGGGCTGCCCCACTATCGGGAACATCCCTCCTGCACCCTTTTAGATTTTTATAGATTTCTATGAGATCCCCCTTATTCTTCTAAACTCCAGTGAATATAATCTCAACTGATTCACTGTTTCCTCATCCGTCAATCCCGTCATCCCATGAATCAGTCTGGTAATCTTTCGCTGCATTCCCTCGATAGCAAGAACATTCTCCCTCAGATAAGGAGACCAAAACTGCACACAGGTGTTGGGCGGGTGGGAGGAGGGGGAGGGGATTTTCACGCCCCCGTGGCGTGGTTCTCAGTGGAGGGAGGAGGCCCATCATTGGCCGGTGGCAGGTTGATCTGGTCCCATCGCTGTCAATGGGACTTCCGATTGAATTCAGGCCCCTGAGGCCAGGCAGGATTCTCCAACGGATGGTTCAGGAAATCCTGCTGCCGAGAATAGCTGGAAAATACCACCCCTCCTACCCCATTCGCTCCCCTCCTCCTCCCCCCCCCCTCCCCCACACCCCATATAATTGCAGCAAGACATCCCTGCTCCTGTACTTGAATCCTCTTGCCATGAATGGCCATCTTTACCGCCTGCTGAACCAAATGCTTTCCTTCAGCAACTGGTGACAAGGACACCCAGGTCTTATTGCACATTTCCTACTCTCAATCTATAACCATTCAGATAATCATCTGTCTTTATGTTTTTGCTCCCAAAATGGATAACCTCACATTCATCCACATTGTACTGCATCTGCCAAGGAAGTAACCGTTTATTATTGACAGAAGAACAGTAAGTCAGAGGTCATTAACCTTTGGTTGTACATAATAATTAGAGATTAAGTGAGAAATATTTCTATAATTGTTGCTGTGCTTTAGACCAAATTATGTAGAATATACAGCACAAAAATGCGCATTTAGTCCTCATGCTCCACCTGAGCCTCCTCCCATCTCTCCTTATCTAATCCTATACATTTATCCACAGCATAGTGGTACAGTGGTTAGCACTGCTGTCTCACAGTGCCAGGGACGCAGGTTGTATTCCAGCCTTGGGTAACGATCTGTGTAGAGTTTGCATGTTCTCCTCGTGTCTGCGTGAGTTTCCTCCGGGTGCTCCGGTTTCCTCCCACAGTCCGAGGATGTGCAGGTTAGGTGCATTGACCATGCTAAATTGCCCCTTGGTGTCCAGGGATGTGTTATTTACGCGAGGCTGGGGTGGGCAAGTAAGTGGACCTAGTTAGAGTGTTTGGTGAGTCAGTGCAGGCTCGATGGGCCGAATGCCTGCTTCTACACTGTAGGGTTCAATGGTAATCTATTCATTTCTCCCTTGTTTGCTTATCAAGCTTTCCCTCAAATGTAACTACACTATTCACTTCAACCACTCTCTGTGGGAGCAAGTTTGACATTTGCTGAGTAAAGAAGTCTTTTTTATGAACTCTGTGTTTGATTTCTTGGCGGTTACCTGATATTGATGCTCTTCTCCACAAGTGGAAACATTGACTGTGTGTCCACTCTATCAAAACCCCTCACAATTTTGAAGGCCTCTTTTAGGTCACCCCTCAGCTTTCTCTTTTCAAGAGAAAAGGCACCCAAGATATTTATCCTTTTCACATTTCTGACATAATCGTTATAAATTATTCTCCATCCTCTCCAGTACCTGTATATCCTTTTTGTATATTAACACCAGAATTGTGCAGCGCACTCCATATATGTGGACTAATTAAGGATTGATACAAAGTTAACATGTCTGTAGTAGTATGCTCCTTTAAAGGGTGAGTGTTCGGAGGGTCATGTGACCCGTTCGGCCAGAGCGCGTGAATCCTCGGGTTGAGCACGGGTTTTTCTTGCCAGTTTTGGAGTCTGGAGTTATGCAGTACTGTAGCCTTTACCTCACACTCTGTAAATAGTGACTTACCTTAATAAACCATTTATTCGTTGATGGTCGGCAGTCTTCCAGGACACTATATTTGGCGACGAGGATCAATTGGAGTGCTATACTACTGCTACAGAAATCGGGAGAGCAGACATCATGGGTTGGATTCTGCGAATTTGAGGCTATGTCCAGAGGAAGTGTCTGGTTTTACGACATAAAAGTTGCCCCCGCCCTCGCACCGATGCTCCGACCGGTGAGGGGCCAGCAGCCACGCCATGTAAAATGTATGGCCTTCCCGATATAAGCGTTTGGAGAATGGCCAGGTGGCAGGGAAGGCCAGGCGCAAATCAGTTTGCTATCTAACCAACCCACTCCCGATGGCGAGTTTCGGATCACGGCAAAATGTGGTGAGCATATCATTGACCCCAGTTGGCATCATTTTCCATTTCATTGGCGAGATTGAAGTTGAATGTAATGGCCTCCTAGGAATGAACCAGGTCCCCAGTGAGAAATCACACAGGTGTCAGCCGGCACAATGGCTGCTGACGGGATCTGAGGAGGTGAGTAGCCATTTCCATTTTCTGGCAGGCAGTTCAAGGACACTGGAGCTGCTGCCCCAGTGCTTGGCTGGGGGTTAGGGGGTGGTGCCGTGTGGTGGGGGACCCCTCAGGAGGGTTGGGCTTCGTTAGGGGGCTGAAGCATTCCAGTCTGGGGGTCACCCATTGGGCGGGAGGTGGGGGGGGGGGGGCGCGTGTTTCGTCTGTGAGGACTTCAAGCCATCTTTAAATATTGTGGATACAATATTTCAGGAACAACTACAGCTGCTGCCTGTCTGTCCTACCAAACACTTCCAGGACAGAGCCCTATTCTTGGTTATATGCTGAAGGTCACTTTAACTCCTTATAGCTTCACAATTGAAGGCTATTGCTAATAATGCCTTGTTAGTTGTGAAACACTTTACAGCTGCAGGTTCTGTTTGCTGCTTAGCCCTGCTGGTGGTTGCAAATGCCTGGAGTCTGCTGTTGCTGTTTCCTTTCTTTTCTGTAGCCGGAAAGAAAGGTAATTGTTTCAACGGTACCTGGACCCTGTAACACTGGGCTCAGGGGGACGCGGGAGTGCAGAAGGAAATCCGGTTTGAAGCAAGAAGATGCTGCGGGACCTGCTGCGCAACATTGATCCAAATGGGCCACCTGCTAACGCCATTGAAGAAATGCTTTCGCAGATTGTTGATGCTTTTGTTGCTGGTGTGGTGAGTGCTGCATATAACTGGCACGTCACCGCAGGTTAAACACACTGGAAGTCAAGGATGTTCAACGGTACCTTGAGCGTCAGTAAACTATGTGGATGCCAGGATTTGGTTCCGGTGAGATTGGGCAGTGTGGGAGGACCTGCACAGCTGTGGTTCCTGGACAGAGAATGGCACTGATACATGGAACAAGTAACACATTGATGGACAGATCATTTCTATGACAAAGGTTTGGACATGAGAACACATTCTCAGGCTTATCCTTCCTTTCGGTTGAGGAACCTAAAAGGGGTGATACAGTGTGTTTTTCTTTGTGAAAATGAGGTGATACTGCTTTGTGATGGTACCAAGATGGAACGGTGACAATTTCCTTGTTGTTTAAAGGTTATTGTGATGTGTGAAATGTTACGTAGTTGATTGTCTTTGTTATTGTTGACCGTTTAATAACTAAAGTATTCTCAAGTGACTTCTCATGGGTACACGTGCCGTGTCTCAAACAATGATTATTGCATTGCATTTCAATCAAACTTTGAAGCCTGAACAGTTTGCCTCATCTCTCGAAGCATCAGCACCATAGAGGCAGCAGCCAACAATCAAGCACTCAACAGCTGGGCTTCACCATTGGGGGTATCCTCACGAGCAAAGGGTGAGTGTGTCGATAGGGGAGGGCCCCTGAGCATGACCTCTCTAATGTTCCCAACAGGGATCTGGGGTTTAGGGGCTCCTGCTGTAGCCAGGGGTGAGTGTGCAGAGCAAAGTTTTCCAGCACAACTGGTTTGGCGATTGGAACTCTGAGAGAAGGCGGGATATGCGAGGGTGGGGACGGCTTGTGGAATTTGAGGGTCCCGGGCTGGAAGCACGAATTGATTGTGGGTCTCTCTCCTTCTCCAATTCCTTACAGATGCCAAAATGGATAGTGGTGTTGCCACAGAGGATCTTCTTGCGGTACTGGAGCAGCCCAGGTGGCCAGATGCCGGAGAAGGCAGCTGCAGCATCGACGCAGGCTGGAGGCAGCACCCCATGTGTAGGGGGCCACCGCACACCCTGAAGACCCAGCCGCCCATCAGGCCGAGGAGGAACACAGAGGGGGACGTCAGCAACAACCCAAGGTGTTCAAGCATTGTTGGTCTTTCAAGGGGATGGTGGACAGCTGTGCAAGTCCTCCCAAACAGCCCAATCTCACCGGAACTAAATCCTGGCATCCACATCGTTCACTGACGCTCAAGGTGACGTTGAACATCCTTAACTTCCAGCGTGTCTAACACACGGTGACGGGCCAGTTACATGCAACACTCACCACACCAGCAACAAAAGCATCAGCAATCTGCGAACACATTTCTTCAGCTGTGATTCTCTGTCTCAACAAAGACAGTGCAGCACCTGTACCACTTGCTTACCGACTTGGCACCCGTGGAGGAGGAGAACACCCACTCCCGGTGGAGATGAAGGTCATCGCAGCCATGAACTCTATGCCACCTGTTCTTTCCAGGGCTTGAGCAGAGACTTGTGTGGCATTTCACAAGTTACAACCCACAACTACATCCAGGAGGTCATGGATGCCCTGTATGGCTGAGCAGCAGACTATATCAACTTTAAGCTGGACCAATCTCACCAAGATGCCCTGGATGCAGGATTCTCTGCCAGCGCCGGGAAGCCCCAGGTCCAGGGGGTAATTGATGGCATGCAAGCTGCCTTACACTCACTGGGCCATCAGGGAGTGGCTTTCATTAACGGGAAGGGGTTCCACCCCCTGAATGCTCAACTTGTGAGTGAGCACCACCTCAGGATCATGAGAGCTACCTCCTGGGACACTTGCAGATCCCTGGTGTCTTCGAGGACCACCCCAAGATGACGGGTTGGCTCTTGGGGGTTAAGGGGTACCCGCTGATGTCCTGGTTAATGTTGCAAGCGCGGAGGTTGGAAACCGAGACCGAGACCTGAGAGAACGAGGCTCATGCTGCCACCCATGCTGTCATTGAGCAGTGCATCGCACAGCTCAAAATCTGGTTCCGATGCCTGGACCGCTCTGGTGGTGCACTACAGAACACCCCCCAGAGGGTCTCCTGTTTTGGCACAGCAGCAGGATGGCATGCTGGAGGTGGCGGACAGAAATGCAGCCTTGTCTGAGGAGGAGAAGGAACTGGACCAGGAGTATGGTGGATGAGCCTGGGGAGGAGCCGTAGGAGTAGGAGGGTGGAGTACAGGCAGCGGCAAAGGGCCGGGATTCCAGAGGACCTGGGAGGCCCTCATCCTCACCTGCCTTTCATAGGACGAGGCTTTGTCTGTCAGCTCACCTACTCCGCCCCTCCATCCCTCTTCCTCCCCACCCCCCTCCCACCCACATTCCCCTCCTTCCCTATTCCCTCCTTCTCCCATTCTCCTCCTTTCCCCATTTCCCTCATTTCTCCCCCCCCAATCCCTTCCTTCCCCCCATTCCTGACACTCCCACTGCCCCACCGGCTCACACCACCCATCCCGCCTGCCTACCCAGTTCCACCCTCCAAGGATCTGTGTGACATCACCCCAGGCTGATGGGTCTGTGTTGACACTGTCAGCGGGTCAATATACAAGGCAGGAGAGTGATGATCTCTCGCTGTGAAGTAAGCTCTGGTGCACCTCAGTTCACGCCAAAGTCTGACTCCTCACTTTCTGCTGACAGCAATGTTTAATAATAAACATTGCATATTTCCATATCCCCTAGCTACAGGCTGTGACCCCCCCCCACCCCACCCTGCTCTCCAAGGTCACCGCCAGTGCCCACTCAGTGATCCTCAATCTTCTTGATCTTTCGTGGTCTACTGCTACGTCTAGGTGTGTCCCCAGAATTCTGCTTTCCATGCGCTGTGTGCCATTAGCGGACATCCTCTGGGGGGACTCGAGTGGGATGGCTGGGGCCAACTTACTGGTGTCACTGGCATCGGCATGCCACCCTGTTCTGCCTGCTGCCCATGAGATGCGCTGTTGTCAGGAGGGGGAATTCGGAAGAACTGAAGACCGCCGTCATCCCCTTGTTGGAGGCTCCCGCCTGACCTCCAGTGCTTCCTCCTCCCTGACAGTGCCCTTTGGCCCATGGATGGAGGGGGTGCTGGAGTGAGCTCTAGAGGCTACTGTATCATCTGGCTCTACACCATTGTCTTATTTTTAAGAACGGTGCTGATAGTGGCATACCACAAGACTAGATCTGTCAATGGCAGAACAAAGCCACATCCTGATCTCTCAATGTGCAACTGTCCGCAACCCTGTTTAAAAAGTTTTTTTTCCCAATTAAGGGGCAATTTAGCATGGCCGTGCCACACACCCTGCACATCTTTGGGTTGTGGGGATGAGGCCCACGCAGACATGGGGAGAATTTACAGACTCCACACGGATAATGACCCAGGGACGAATCGAACCCTGGTCCTCGGCACCGTGATGCTCCCCCATTGTCGGCACCATGGTGTCAACGCCCTCAGCGATTCACCTCAGTGACTGGGCCATGATCTGCAGTGCCTCAGCAATGTAAACCTGTGTCTGGGACATGTCCCGCATCAACTGGGTCATGATGTTGAGGCCCTTAGCCATGGTCAATACAGACTCAGCCACGCCTTGGACACAACCACTCAACACGCTGACCTCATACTGCAGGCGGTCATCACCCATGCAGTGTTGGCTTCAGTGCCACTCATTGCAGGCGTCATCTCCTGCGCCTGTAGTCCAATCAGCTTTACACTCGCTGGAATGTCGCTGACATCCCTTCTTGTATTTCACAGCCGTGTCCTAACATCTACATCAGCTCTAAGATAACCTTGCCCAGAGGCTCGGCATCTGACTGGGACTCAGCTGAGTCCTGGGATCCAGTGGACCTCTGACTGCTGACTCTCTTGGATGTGCCTGCTCTACCTGATGTGCATCAGCAACTGTATGGTGCTCACCATATTGTGCCCTAGAAGCCTGTCCACCATGTTGCCCACCAAGGTGTGTGTCTCTGTGCTGGTGGAAGGTGTGGGCGATAGGTGTGAATCATCAATGGTGGTCTCCACGAAGCTCTCCTCCAAGGTGGTCTCTTGGTTGGCGGAGGGGGGACGGCTCCGGATGTCCCAGCCGCATCAGATGGAGAACCTGCGAGAGAATGGACATGTGGGCAGTGAGAGGAAAGGATCATTTTATCTGACATGAATAGCTCACCTGAGACAGGTCATCTGGCTGTAGGGGCAGTGGATCCTCACCTCTCTGACATAGGCCAACCTCTCTGTCAATGGCTGCTCTCTCATCAGTCACCCCGTGACCTCCAGGGACTGTTCCTCAAAGAGGCTGAGGACTCGGATCTCCACCCCCATCTAGGCCCTTTCCTGCTTATTATGGCGATCTTCATCCAGTGGGAACAGACAGAGGGCTTTGTAAGCTGTGCATTGATGGATCAGGTGGTTCTGTGGAAGGTGACATGTGTGGGCACTGCTCCTGGACTTGAAGAGGTTTGTGTGTGGGTGCCAGGAGGTTCTGAGGAACAAACACAAAGATCGGATGCCGAGAGTGTACGGTGTCAGCCAATAATTTATGCGGGCGTAGGTGGTGGGAATTTGAGCGGTTACAGGTGGAATTGATGCCAGGAGAGAGGTGGTAACTTACCTTTGCAGCTCAGTGGAGCTTGTTGGTCTTCTTCCCACATTGGACAGCGGTCCTCCTGGTCATGCTGCCCCCACTGACAGCCATTGCCGCTGCCTCCAAGGCAGTATTGGTGACTATGGGCGGGATTCTTCCCTACCCTGCGGGATGGAGTGGCGTGAATCACTCGGCGTCGGGCCGCCCCAAAGGAGGAATCCACACCTTTAGGGGCCAAGCCCCCACTTTTAGGGGCTAGGCCCGCCCCGGAGTGGTTGGCACCCGGCCGGCTGGCGTGGAAGGCCTTTGGCGCCACGTCAGCCGGGGCCGAAGGAACGCCGGCTGGCACACTCAAGGGGGAGGCCCACAGTAGCCCCTACAGTGGAGTGTCAAACGAGTACTACACACCAATATGAGCTCGGGCCTCGCCAACGTGGCCATTCAAGGCTAGTTTAGCACAGGGCTAAATAGCTGGCTTTTAAAGCAGACCGAGGCAGGCCAGCAGCTTGGATTCAATTCCCGTACCGGCCTTCCCGAACAGGCACCGGAATGTGGCGACTAGGGGCTTTTCACAGTAACTTTATTTGAAGCCTACTTGTGACAATAAGCGATTTTCATTTCATTTTTTCATTGGGAAACACCCCATTAATCGCAGCCAACATGACACTGAGAAATGTTTCCATTATATCGCAGCATGTATTTTCCAGTGAATATTGTTATCCTAATTTCCTGTTTGTATTTCTTTATTATGGGCATCAGTTATATTATTTCTGCCATTTGCTTGGTCAGTCCAGCACATGGGATTGAATTACAGAATCACACAGTATTGCTGCAGCACAGAAAGAGACCATTTGGCCTGTTTTGTCTGCAGGGACACTCCATCAGAGCATTTCACCTTGTGTTCTTCCCCCACCTTCCCCCTGTAACCTTGCACATTCTTCCTTCCAGCATACAATTTACTTTGCTACAGCAATCAGCAATACCAGGGCTTAATGTGGAGATATTCATTCTCTCAGAAATTTCTAGTAACCCACAATTAACCTCTTTATGACACACCAACCTCAATTTCTGCCTCATAGCACAGATTCTTTTAAAGTTGGTATTCTTCAATAGGATGATGCGCTGCACCCATAAGTATGTAAATACATTTTAACATGTAAGTTAATGATACCATCAATTGTACACCGATATCAGCATGTTATCACAGAATCACTAAAGTGTAGAAGGAAGCTGGTTGGCATTATGCGAAGGTGAGTAGGAGAGTTCTCTCAGTGCCTTAACCGATATTTATTCCTCAACCAGCGCTGGAAACCGATTGGGCGGGATTCTCTGTCCAGCGAAGCGGGAATCATGAAATGCGATTGGAGGAGGATCGTGCGAGAGGCGAAAATCGCGGCGCCCGATGGAATGCCATGCTCCGGTGACTCGAAAGCAGCGTCAATGCATTCTACTCATCACGGACAGGAAACACTGTTGGCATATCAATAACAGGTCTGACCCGGTATTCGTATTCTCCAAGGCCTCCGCAATGGTCCACCTCCGCCAGGAGGAACTACCAATGGTGAGTTTCACTTGTGATTTTAAAAGTCTGGAAACAGGCGTCGTGGCTGCGGAGGGAGGAGGTAAGACATGTTCCCAGAGGCGTGGCCATGGGCTGCCGTACCTGCCATTGACAGGGCTGGCTGGGGGTGGATGCCGTATGCCAGGGCAGGAGTGGGGTGGGGTAATAGCAGGGTGTGACAGGGGGCGGGGGGGTGACCAGGGAATGGGCCGTGGGGTCGGGGTTAGGCATGGGCCGCATTGCCGCTGCCTGCAAGGCAGCCGGCTTGCTGTGCTCCCTACTGACTTCACACTGTGGACGTGGTTGCACAGAGTGACACCCACCACAACCCCTCCCTCCACCCCAACAACCCCGCCCCACGCTCCACAACTGTGTGCCACCCGCCGGTGGGGCATCATGTGGCGCTCTCAAGGGGGAGGCCCACAGTAGCCCCTATAGTGGGGTGCCAAACGAGTACTGCACACCATACCTCTGGCATGGGTAGTGCCAGCCACCATTAACCCTGCTGTAGGGACGGATGATGGGGGGGCCAGGGGTGCAGTGCGGAGGGCAGGAACCGGGGATGGGGGGTGGGATTATGCGGGGGCAAGAGCTACAGGGGGTTGGCTCTTGGGCGACAGGGGTTCTCCACTGCGGTCGAGGCTGATGATGCCTATTTGGGGGCCACAAACTGATGCAGTGGCCAGCTACAAGAATGCCCACGCCTCGACGAGGGGCGTGATCGAGGGGTGCAAAGGATCCTGAAGATGCGGTTCTGGTGCCTGGAATGCTCTGGAACATTCCTCAAGTGCTTCGAGGTCTCCCACATCGTGGTGGCTGCTGCCTCCTCCACAATATCACACAGCAGAGGGGAGACCTGCTGAAAGAGAGGGATGAACTCCAGGCCTTGTCCGATGAGGAGCACTCGAAGGATGGTCAGGGCATTGGGCCCGGGCAAGCACAGTAGGCCACACAACATGTGCGCCAGGGCGACGGGCATGGGGCACTCTAATCACCTCCAGGTTCACCGACTAGGGGCATACTGCACGAACATCCCATCTCACACCCGCCTCCCCCACCTCCACACCCCAGCAACCACCCCATCCAATGACCGCCCATCCTACACCACTTCCACCACCCCAGAAAGCCTACCTTGAAATGCAGCCACTGGGTTGGCAGTAACAGTGGATCTGGTCCATGGGATGAAGGATGATGAAGACCGGCTCTGCGATGAGCCCCGGTGCTCCATTTCGTTGGACAATGTCTGACTTCAGCCCACGATGGCACTTTCCACCATCTGCCTGGATGATCCCTCCATTCCATCACTCGGTCCCACTGAACTCTTGGGGTGGCGGAGGTGGAGAAGGGGGGGTTGTGGGGGAGGTGCGGCGGTTGGGCAAGGGGGAGGGGCAGGGTACTGGGGTACGGCCCACCCATCGTACCCCCACAGAGCCCCCTCTGCAGCCAGCCCAGCCCAGCCCATCCTTCACACGCTTGTGAAAGAGCACTGAGATAGGTTGGAACTTTTGTGCACAGGTGTTTATTTTGCAAAGAACATGTGAACATCATGATAAAGGTTTGTGCCCCAGGCCCGAACACTATCCTATATGCTGCGCCCATGCCACCTTAACTGGTGTGCTACATCCAGGTGGATCCCCAGGTGGTACATCAAGGGTGGAGGTGGCCTGCTACTAATCCCGTCCTGTGACATGGGTCCCCTTTGGCAGTCATCCTCTGCAGCGACTGGGCATGGATGGGCCCGGCAGTTGCTTGTCTGTCCTGAGTGGAATGGTGCCACCCTGTTCTGCGCGCTGCCAATCAGGTGCACCCATGGACAGGTGGGAGGGAGTCCGAGGTGCTGTGGTTTTCCGGCACCACCCCTGCCTGAGTCACCAGCACAGGCCCCATCACCTCCTGATCCCTCAGGGTGCCCAATGCCCTCCGGGCTACTCCATGGGACAGAGGTGGGACCAGAGCGAACTCCTGGGCCTCCCCTCGTTTGGGCACTTTAGCGAAGGGGCGACTGGGATACTATCTGGTGCGCACCACACACATGCTGCAGGATATCAGGTGGAGGTAGGAACCCCCGAAGGAGGGGACAATCGGAGGGCGGCCAACCACAGGGATTAGCTGCCGTCCAGACGCGTCTCAAGCATCTGGAAAGGGCGGTGATGCAGACACAGAGCCAGTGACAACATCCAGTGCCTACAGGTGCAGTTGGAGGAGTCCAACAGCATGCAGGGGTAGGAGACAGCGCCGACCTTGCGTGCCACCTAGGCCAACACCGCACTGATGGCAAAGGTTGGCTTTGGGTCAGGATGTCCAAGGTCTGGGGCATTCTGTTGAGGCGGTGGCAGGGGCACAGGGCAGAGCTGCCCTTGTCACAGATAGCCATTTACCAGGGCCACTTGGATATTACAGAGGTGCTCCAGAGCGTGGTCCAGTCACAGTGGGTCATGGCTGAGGTCGGTGGTGGCTATGCCTGCACACTGGCTGACCTGAGCAAGGCACAGAGGGAGGTGGCATAGTCACTGGCCAATGTGGCAAAGACCCAGAGAGAGGTAGCGCAGTCACTAGCTGATGTGGCACAGAACCAGAGGGTGGTGGCACAGTCACTGGGTGATGTGGCGCAGTCCCAGAGGGAGGCGACCCATTTCCTGTACCCCATGGCCATCAGCATCGAGACCCTAATTGAAACGGGAGTGGGCCTCCAGGACTGGCAGCACCAAGTGGCGGGAAGCCTCAGGGGTTAGCTCCACTTGCAGCCCTGTTCCAAGGAGTAGCCCGGGACCATCGGGTACCCCGAGGAGGAGGAGGTGATGGGGTCTGTGCAGGAGACACCCGCAGGGGTGGTGCCAGAACACCGCAGCACCTCGGATTCCCATCTCCTGTTCCTGGCGCATCTGATTGGCAGCGGGCATAACAGGGTGGCACCCGATCAGCAGCCGCAGAAGACGGTCGCCAATGGGGGGACCCATGTCACAGGGTGGGAATATCATCTGTGGATCCATCAAGACCAGAAAGGTAGAAACCAGTAAGTTGACACAGGTGCAGCACACAGTACAGCGATAGAGACATGGGGCGTCATTCTCCGACCCCCCGCCGGGTCGGAGAATGGCCGTTGGCCGCCGTGAATCCCGCCCCCGCCCCCGCCGAAGTCTCCGAAGGGAGAAAAGTCGGCGGGGCGTTAATGGCGCCGCTGCCGCGGAGAATGTCACGGGTCTGCGCAAGGCAGCCGATTTTCGGCCTGCCGATATTCTCCCTTCCGGATGGGCCGAAGTCCCGTCGACGTGATGACCGTTCACGTCGACGTCAATCAAACCTCCTTTTCATCGGCGTGACCCGGTGCTCCAGGCTCACGCCGACCAGCGAGGAGGTGAGTGACGGCCTGGGGGGTTGGCTCTGGGCAGGAAATGGCGTGGCCGCAGACTGATTGCGTGAGGAGAGGTGTGTCTCGGCTTGTGTGTGTGTGTGTGCGGCGGGGGGGGGGGGGGGGAGGTGGTTAGAGTAGGCTGGGCTCCGGGGGAGTGCCGGGAGGGGGTCCGTGCCGGGGTGGAGGTTGGGGGGGGGGGGTCCGTGCCGGGGTGGAGGTTGGGGAGGGGGTCCGTGCCGGGGTGGAGGTTGGGGGGTTGGGGTCCGTGCCGGGGTGGAGGTTGGGGGGGGGGGTCCGTGCCGGGGTGGAGGTTGGGGGGGGTCCGTGCCGGGGTGGAGGTTGGGGGTTGGGGAGGGGTCCGTGCTGGGGTGGAGGTTGGGGTCCGTGCCGGGGTGGAGGTTGGGGGTTGTGGGGGGGGGTCCGTGCCGGGGTGGAGGTTGGGAGGGGGGGGGTCCGTGCCGGGGTGGAGGTTGGGGGTTGGGGGGGGCTCCGTGCCGGGGTGGAGGTTGGGGGTTGGGGTCCGTGCCGGGATGGAGGTTGGGGGTTGGGGAGGGGGTCCGTGCCGGGGTGTAGGTTGGGGAGGGGGTCCGTGCCGGGGTGGAGGTTGGGGAGGGGGTCCGTGCCGGGGTGGAGGTTGGGGGTTGGGGGGGGGTCCGTGCTGGGGTGGAGGTTGGGGAGGGGGTCCGTGCCGGGGTGGAGGTTGGGGAGGGGGTCCGTGCCGGGGTGGAGGTTGGGGAGGGGGTCCGTGCCGGGGTGGAGGTTGGGGGGGGGTCCGTGCCGGGGTGGAGGTTGGGGGTTGGGGTCCGTGCCGGGGTGGAGGTTGGGGGGGGGTCCGTGCCGGGGTGGAGGTTGGGGGGGGGTCCGTGCCGGGGTGGAGGTTGGGGGTTGGGGAGGGGGTCGGTGCCGGGGTGGAGGTTGGGGGAGGGGGTCCGTGCCGGGGTGGAGGTTGGGGGTTGGGGAGGGGGTCCGTGCCGGGGTGGGTGATGGGAGGGCAAATGAGTTGGTCCACCTGGCCAGGTGCCAGCCTCCAACAGTTGGACCCATGCGGTCCATGCCACCTGGCTGGGGGGAGGAGGGGATATGGGCAATGATGACATGTCGTCGTTCCCCTCCCCCCACCAGGCCGTCATGTTTTCAGACCATCCAGCGATGTTGGCCGCCGTGGTGGCAGCCGCTCATGTCTATGTTGCCCTGGATGAGGAGGAGGAGGAGGAGGAGGAGCGTGCCAGAGAGGCGGCGCAGGCTGCTGCAGAGGGGCAGGCGGCAGCCGCCCAGGCTGGAGGGACACCCGACCGACAGGACGAGGAGGGGGAGGAGGACGTCGCGGCCCCACGGCAACGGAGGCACCCGAGGGCGCCCCGTGTGTACCGGCCCCGGCAGTCATACCAGGACCTCACGGACCGGGAATGCAGGAGGAGACTCCGGATGAGCCGGGAAACCGTGGCACACATCTGCCACCTGCTGGCACACCTGTCACCGCGTGGCACTGGCGGGGGACACCCTCTCCCTGTGTCCGTCAAGGTTACGGTGGCCCTGAACTTTTATGCAACGGGGTCATTCCAGGCACCGAGTGGGGACCTGTCCGGCATATCGCAGACATCGGTGCATCGGTGCATCCGGGCAGTGACAGATGCCCTTTATGCCATGGCGCACCGCTACATCCGCTTCCCCGTGGACCGGGCCAGCCAAGATGCCCGGGCCGTGGGCTTCTCTGCCGTTGCCGGGTTCCCCATGGTCCAGGGCGCGATCGATGGGATGCACGTCGCCGTGCGGCCACCTGCAGAGAACAGGGCCGTGTTCACTAATAGGAAGGGGACCTATTCAATGAACGTACAGGTGGTCTGCGACCACCGCATGATGATCCTGCACGTCTGCGCCCGTCACCCAGGCAGTGTACACGACTCATTCGTGTTGTCGCGGTCATCCATCCCCGGCATGTACGAGGGACGCCATCCCCGGCTGAGGGGCTGGTTGCTGGGCGACAGGGGCTACCCATTGCGATCGTGGCTGTTGACGCCTATACGGAGGCCACGCAATGAGGCGGAGAACCGCTACAATGATGCCCATGTAGCGACAAGGGGAGTGATCGAGAGGTGCTTTGGCGTGCTGAAGATGCGTTTCAGGTGCCTGGACCTCTCTGGGGGCGCCCTCCAGTATCGGTCAGATAGGGTCGGCCGCATCATTGTGGTGTGCTGCGTCCTGCACAACATAGCCCAGCAGAGGGGCGATGTGCCGCAGGCAGAGGAGGGCGGAGTGGAGGAGCAGCAGGAAGAGGCCCAGTCCTCCCAGATGAGGGGGATGGGGGCAATGGTCAGGGCAGACGGGGTAGACACAGGCAGGTGGCTGTCCACCGTTACCGGCTGGCCCAGCGGGCACGGGACAGACTGATAGACGCCCGCTTCACTGACTAGATGGGCGTGGGAATCGGGTAGTATGGCCACAGACAGCACACCATGACAACAGCTGACCACCCACACCCCCCACCCATCCACCCACCCAGCACCCTCACCCCCTCCCCAACCCCACACACCCCACCCGCATGCACACCACCCCCCCACCCCCAATTGCCGATCCACCGGCGGCACAACGGGCCGGGCTCACCCAGTTGCGGGTGGACGCGTGTCTATCGCAGGCCATGGAGAATGATGACAACCCGCCTCCGATGAGCTCCTGGCTCTACATCGTTGGACTATGTCTGACCCATGGCCACAGTACCACCATCCACCCAGACCATCCCTGCATGTGGCCGTGACACTGCAGCGCACGGTCCCGTCCTCTGCCCGGGGGATGTTGATGGCGGCCCAGGGGGAAGGGGGCAGACTCACCTGGGGCTGAGGTAAGACCACCCCTCACACACACACTTGCGCTCAACGTACATGACACCCCCGCACACTTTGGACAGAGCACAAAGGCAGCTTCGGTAGGTGTAACATTGACTTTAATAACCAAAGGAGTTCATGCACGTGCCCTAGCCCCTAAAACTCATCTGTGCCCTGCACCCGTGCCAACTTACTCAGTGTCTAATTGTTTGGCCTTACGGGCCCTTTGACTACGTCTACGTGGTTCCCCAGACGGTACAGCAGAACTGGAGGTGGACTCCTGTGATTCCTGCCCTCTGACACTGGATCCCTTTGGCGGCCGTTTCCTGGGGCGTCCTGGCCTAGATGGGCCAGGCTGCGGCCCGGGCGACTGGGATGGCGAGCTGCCAGCCTGTCCTGCCCGTTGCCCACCCGATGCACCTGGGACGGAAAGGGGGGAGTCCGAGGTGTCGCGGTGTACCGGGACCTCCCCTACAGAGGGAGCCGGGATGGACCACACCACCTCCTCCTCCCTCGGGGTGCCCGATGGCCCCCAGGCCTCTACATGGGTGGGGGATGCGAACGGACTGGCCATCCGACGCGCCCCCGACATCTGGCGCTGCCAGTCCTGGAGGCCCGTGCTGGTATCGACAGGGGTCTGCAGGTTTGCAGCCATGGAGCCCAGGGGGTTGTCGAACCCTGTCTGTGACAGTGCGACGCCAGCTCGCACATGGCCACTGGCGCCGATGCCCTCAGCGATGGCCTGCTGAGACTGGGCCATGGCCTGCAGAGACTGGGCCATGGCCTGCAGAGACTGGGCTATGGCCTGCTGAGACTGGGCCATGGCCTGCTGAGACTGGGCCATGGCCTGCTGAGACTGGGCTATGGCGTTGAGCGCCTCTGCCATCTGGCGCTGGCACTGGCTCAAGGCCTCCTGTGAGAGGGCAGCCATTTCCTGGGCCACAGACGCCGCCTGCACGGAAGGCCCCAGGCCTCGCAAACCGTTCCCCATGTCTGACACCGTCGCACCCATTGCCTCCACCGCGGACGCCACCCGTGCGGTGTCAGCCTGGGTGGCACGCATGACCGGGACCACTCCCAGCTCCTGGACGCGGGTGGACTCCTCCACCTGCGACCGCAGCTGCCGCAAGCCACCCGTCACCCTATTCGCTCGTCTCCGTGTCGGTGGTTGCATCGGATCTATGTGTGGGTGTGGTAACTGCAGGAACCCGGGATCCATCTGGGTGGCAGATGTTCGCTTGGCCTGGGCTGCCCTCCGACCGCCCGCTCCCTCTGCTGCTCCTACCTCCACCTGCTGTACCGGGACGGCTATGTTGTGCGCACCAGTGAGTGTACCAGACGCCTCATCACTAAAGTGCCCAACCGTGGTGAGTGTTTCTGCGATGGTGGAGGGTGTTGGTGACAGCAGTGGCGTTGTGTCGTGCTCTTCGTCCCACTCTGACTCCATGGCACTTTGGGGTGGGGGTTCGTCTCCACCCATCCACTCTGAGTCACTGTCCGGTATTTCGTCTTCCCGGGTAGGGGTGTCCTGGGTAGTGCTGTCCCGGGTAGTGCTGTCCCGGGTAGTGCTGTCCCGGGTAGTGCTGTCCCGGGTAGGGGTGTCCTGGGTAGTGGTGTCCCGGGTAGGGGTGTCCTGGATAGTGGTGTCCTGGGTAGTGGTGTCCTGGCTCGGATGTGACGGGGGCCTGTGGCTGCCCCCCTCATCGCTGGGTGGTCGCTCCCGCACGTGACGGGGGTGTCGTCTCCCTGTTGCTCCAGGTCTCTCCGTCTCCTGTGGTGTGCGAGGGGCATCGTGCGGGCGTCGCATGCTGGAGGGTTCGGGTCTCTCCGTCTCCCGTGGTCTCCGAGGGGCATCCTGCGGGCGTCGCATGCTGGAGGGTTCGGGTCTCTCCGTCTCCCGTGGTCTCCGAGGGGCATCCTACGGGCGTCGCATGCTGGAGGGTGCGGGTCTCTCCGTCTCCTGTGGTCTCCGAGGGGCATCCTGCGGGCGTCGCATGCTGGAGGGTGCGGGACTCTCCGTCTCCTGTGGTCTCCGAGGGGCATCCTGCGGGCGGTCTGCATCTGCGGGGATGGGTGCCTGGACGTTTGGTCCTGCGATACACAATGAAGCATGCATGGTTAGACATCAGGCAGTGATCAGGTGATACGGGGGAGGGGGATATAGGGGAGGGGGGATATGGGGACGGGCTGTTGGTGGCTCACTTGCTCGTGGGGCCCCGACCTCTGCATCAGCAACCTCCCGGTCCTCAGGTCCGCCAGCCAGTTCCAGGGCCCTTTCCTCGTGTACGGTCAGTGGCCTCTCATCAGCGGGCCCTCCTCCAGTCCTCACATGCTCCCTATTGTTGTGTGCGCGCTTCTCCTGGGGGGGGGGGGTGGTGGCAGGGGTAAAAGGCAACAGTGTTAGGCAGGTATATGAATGCACGCCATCGGTTGCGCGTGCATTGCAGAGGTTAAGGTTAGGGCTGGATTCACTTGGGGATATGGGGGAGGGGGGATATGGGGGATATGGGGGAGGGGGGATATGGGGGAGGGGGGATATGGGGGATATGGGGGAGGGGGGATATGGGGGAGGGGGGATATGGGGGAGGGGGGGATATGGGGGATATGGGGGAGGGGGGGATATGGGGGATATGGGGGAGGGGGGATATGGGGGAGGGGGGATATGGGGCGGGGGCATATGGGGGATATGGGGGAGGGGGGATATGGGGGATATGGGGGAGGGGGGATATGGGGGAGGGGGGATATGGGGCAGGGGGGGATATGGGGGATATGGGGGAGGGGGGGATATGGGGGATATGGGGGAGGGGGGATATGGGGGAGGGGGATATGGGGGATATGGGGGAGGGGGGATATGGGGGATATGGGGGAGGGGGGGATATGGGGGAGGGGGGGATATGGGGGAGGGGGGGATTTGGGGGAGGGGGGATATGGGGGATATGGGGGAGGCTCACCCTACCTGCTCTGACGAGGTCGTTCACCTTCTTGTGGCACTGGGTGCCTGTCCGGGGTGTTAGGGCCACAGCGGTGACGGCCTCTGCCACCTCCCTCCACAGACGCCGGCTGTGGCATGGGGCAACTCTGCGGCCGTGCCCGGGATACAGGGCGTCCCTCCTCTGCTCCACCGCATCCAGGAGCGCCTCCACATCGCGTGACTCGAACCTCGGGGCTGAGCGACGGCCAGCCATCAAGTCGGGTGTTGCGGTCGGCTGTTCCGGTCGGGTGGGGGGAGCTGCGCGGCCTTATGAGCCGTCACGCCGTGCAGCGCGTATGACGCTGCACGGCGTGAACCACTGCGCAAGCGCGGATCCCGTTACGTCGCTGCTAGCCCATTTCGGGCCGCAGACTATCGGCCCATTTTTATGACTTGACGCAAGTGGGATTTGCGCCGTTTTTTGCGCCGATCGGCGGACTTTCCGCCGATAATGGAGAATTTCGCCCATGAAACCTGTTCAATGTTTAACAATGTTCAATGTTCAATAAATAGCTATTCACAATGTTTCAACCTGCCTCGGTGCTCTGTCAGACGGGTGTGAGGGATGTCCTGTGCTGGGCTGTCTGCAGAGTGGGCGCTGGAGGGTGGGTGGGGAGACATGCAGACGTTAGGGGTGTGCTTAGGCCAGGGACCCCAGTTCAGCTAGCGCTCATCACTCCAGTGCCTCACTCACATCCCTCTGTACCCTATTCCCTCCCTTGCCGGGTCCCCATGGTTCCCACCTCCACCTCCCCAAGTGTTCGGTGGGACCGTGTGATGAAATGGCCAGGGGGTGATGATGTGGGCATGGGTTGGAATCTCCATGCCGCTGGCCTGGCCCCCTATTCGGTGAACCTGGGGGTGACTAGTGCACCCCATGCACACTGGCCCAGGAGCACACATTATGCAGCCTCATGTATCTGCCCGGGCCACATGCCCTGCCCAACTTCGTCTTCCCCCGGGTCCTCCTCATCGGACGAGGACTGGCGTTCATCCTCTTCATCCAGCATGTCGCCCCTCTGCTGCAAGGTGCTGTGGAGAACGCAGGAGGCCACCATGATGTGGGAGGCACTCCTAGCCCTATACTGGAGCACCGCTCCAGAGCGGTCCAGGCACCTGAACCCCATCTTCAGGATTCCGAAGCACCGCTCATTCACGTCCCTATTTGCAGCATTGTTGTAGCGGGACTCCGCGACGGTCTGTGGCCTCTGGAAAGGCAACATCATCAGCCGCCGCAGCGGAAACCCCTGTCGCCCAGGAGCCAACAGCTCAGTCAGGTTTGAGCCTCAAAGAGGTCAAGGACCGTTGACTGCGCCAGGTTGAAGGCGTCGTGCACACTGCCCGGGTATCGGGCGCAGACAAGCATGATGCATATCTCATGGTCACACACCAGCTGCACGTTCATCGAGCGGAACCCCTTTCGGTTTATAAAGACCGGCCTGTCATGGGCTGGTGCTCATAGGAGGACATGAATCCCGTTGATCACCCCCTGGTCCTGGGGCATCTGGACGAACCCCATTGCCCGGGTATCCTGGTGGGCTTGGTCCACATTGAATTTGATGTATTGCGCTGAGCGAGCATATAGGACCACTGTAATGGACATGTGTACCAAGGTCTGTGACATCCCAGACAGGTCCCACTCAGCACCTGGAAGGACCCCGTGGCGTAAACCTTCTGGGGGTCCATCACCTTGAATGCCACCTGGAGCGGGTGCCCATCCCATTCCCCCGCAGTGCCAGGTGCGCCATGATCTGGCAGATATGTCGCACAGTCTCCCTGCTCAGCCGGAGTCTTTAATGCCATGCCTAGTCCGGCAGGTCCTCGAATGACATGAGCTGCTGGTACATACAAGGCCTCTGCGGAGCCTCTTTCCCATCTCCTCCTCCGCCTTTGGGCGGCCGGTTCACCATCCTCACCAGCTGCCTCCTGTTCCTCTGGGGCAGGCCCCGCTGCTGCAGCACCCCCCTCGAGCATCTCCTCGTCGTACAACCTCAGTGCATTCCACAGGGCTGCAGGGGCCAGGATGAAGGTCACCATTGTATTCCGGCAGCCACTGTCTGCGGGGGGTGAAAATCAGACATGTTGGCATGTTACGGACCCCAGACCCCAGAACCTGGTAGCCAGTTCTACCAGGCTACATGGTGGCCCCGGCCAGCACTGCAGCCCTTGGCCTCTTGGCCTCGCATGTCCCCCCCCCACCCCCACCCCCATTCTCACATCCACTTCCGGCCATTCCCCCTGGCACCTCCCTCTGTACCCCTGGCCTTGTCTGTGGCCGGCATCGTGGGGGCCTCTAATCCTGATGCCCATCTTTTCTGCCAGAGGTACCATTGGCTGGCGCTACCCATGCCAGTGGGACACTCCACGGCCCCCATCCGGCACCCTCTGTAGGAGTTACTGTGGATGTTGTCCTTGAGTTGGCTGCATGCTGGCGTGTGGTGGTGTTTTGGAGCAGGGGTTGGTGGGAGCTGGGGTGCAGGGAGTGGTGGGATTGGGATCACCCATGCAGCCAGTGTCGCTCTGTGCAACCACAGGCCACGATGGGTGGTCAATGGGGTCAATTGTCCAGTGACCTCCTGAGGGGCTACTTTGGGCGTTACCCTTGAGTGTGCCGCATGCTGCCCCACAGGCGGATGGTGACCATTTGTGGGGGAGTTAGTGGGGGCTCGGACACGGGGCTTGGTTGAATTGGGAGCACCCATATGGCCGGTGTTGTCCTTCGCATCCACAGACCATGATGGCTGGTCTTTGGGGTGCTCAGCAAGATGGCTGCCTTGCAGGCTGCGGCAATGACAGTCCATGCCTGGGTGCCACGGTCCTGTGGGAGGTCACACCGACCCCCCTAAGCCTGACAGCCACCTCCTCCCCCCAAAGAGCCTTGCCAGCGGTCACACCTACAGTCGCACCTCTGGGAACATTTCCTACGTCCTCTCTCTCCCTTATCAGTCACGGCACCTGTTTTCCGATTTTTAAAACCACAAGTGGAACTTGCTGTTGGTAATTGCTGTTGGCGGATGCGGAGCATCATGGAGGCCCCAGGGAATACCAGGTTGTTCCCACTAATGATATGCCGATGGCATTCATCTTCTTGCTGCCATCTTGTGGAGAGTGGAGTGCTAATATGCGCCTGCGGCTTGTCAGCCTCTCGAGCGGCAATCCCGACCCCGGCGAATTGGACATCGTTTTTCATCGATCGAGTTCCATGTGGTGCTGCTGCTAGCCCATTAACAGATCATGAATTACTCCGGGACCTGTGCCAATTGAGTTGTCGTAGATGGGCCACCTATTCAGTCCCGGCATCAACACTAAGGGCGGGATCCTTTATAGGCCAACGCCAAAATCGGGAAACGCGATTGGGCGAAGAATATGTTCCACCACTGACATCGCAGCGGGTGCCGATTTCACGCCAAATCGCAATTCCCCGTCACCTCGATAGTGGCGTCGATCATTCCAGAATGCAAGTACAGTGGAAACCTTGGCATATCATTAGCGGGCCTAACCCAGTATTTTCCGGGGCTCCACGATTCTTTTACTCCGATGGGCTGAGTTAGGTCAAAAAAATCATCGCCGCTCCAGAACTGATCCTCCGACCGGTGAGGGGCTAGTAGCTGCACCACGAGAAAACGGCCGGAGAATTGCCGGCTCCTTGGCCACGCATACGCACACCGATGATCTGCAGCGGTCGCACCGTACAACATGGCACCAGCCGTGCACAGACCCGACCTGCCAGATAGTGCCCCCCTGGGAATCCCCTCGCCACCCTCTGGCTACTCCCCAGCCCTCGCTGAAGCCCCACCCCAGCCAGCAGTATGGCCCCCGCCCGGCTGTGGCGGTGTTGTACACAGTCCACAAATCCCCGCGCGGTTGGGAGCTTGGCCCATCGGGAGCGGAGCATCGGGGGAGGGCCTTCAGGTGACTCCCTGAGGCTGACCCAACATCGTGCGGCACGCTCCTCGATGATGTCGTTTTGGAGGGGGCGGAGCATGCAACAACAGGCGTTGCCCCTGATTCTATCTTAAAAAGGGCTTCTCCGCCCGATCGCCGATTCCGAAATCGGTGTCGGGGAACGGAGAATCCCGCCCATGGTCTCAGAAACTGAGAATCCCACCCCACTGTCTATCATTTATCTCCCCAGACGTTAACAAATTTGTGGTCACTTTTCCCTACATTACAACAGCGACTGCACTTCATTGGAAGCAAAGGAAAGTCTCAAAACTGGATTCTGACCGAACAGCTGAATATTGTTTTCCTTTGGCCTTTTAATTAAATATGCAAATATGCTACACTTGTGAACCGTATTGAAACATTTTTTTCTGGTGGGGCAGGGGAGGACACATCAGCTTTATTGTTCCAGCTATGAAGATTTACACAGGAATGTTTGCGTTCTTGTGTTGTGCAGAAGGAAGTACCCATGGATATATTAATTGTAATGTGCTGCTTGAGTTGATGTTTAAGTTTGTTTGGAAACACTTTTCCTGAGTACCCTGTATTGATGGCTTTCCCTTTCTGATTGGCATCGGATTTCTCCTTACTCCAGACACTCTCAGTTCATAGCTCGGCAATGGATGGCAGGTTTACAGTGCTGCTGATTATTCCAAATTTAGATACGTTTCACAGCATGGTTACAATCCATCTGATTTTTCTTTTAGCTGAATGCTGCACTTCTCGACAGCCTTCAGGACATAAATGACACTGGCGGTAGATCCTGTCTGACTTTTTCCCAAAGAAAGACACCTATATACTCTTCCTGGATTTCTTTTGTCTCCAGTTAGTTACCCAGCTTTGTTCATTCTGGACAAATGCATCATGATAAACCCTGGGTCTTTTTTTTTCAAAAGTTGATGCTTTGTCCAGTTATTTTTCTGGCATGTAACTGTAAGATGTCAGACATGGATACAAAATGGCACGATTGTCAGATTATTAACTGTTCCATGGCAAACTCGATAGATGGAGAGATTTATTTTATTTAGGCATGGTGGGGGGTGGGGGGTGGAATGGGCTGGTGGGGGGCAGGAGAGGCTCACAAAATAAAACAAGTGGCCTGTCTTCCTTCCACTTTAAGAGAGGTCTGAGCTCTTAACCAAGAATACATAGTGAGGCTTGGCTTAAGAGCCCAGAAATCTGTTAGTCTGTTGAAACACCTGAGCCCCAAGGAAAATATTTCTTGATGAATAGCTCTGGCCCTCCAATCAATGCTGTAAATTTCACAATGTTTATTTACACAAGTTAAAGTGCTTGTAGATTGCTCTTTTGATACTTTAAAGAGGCTGAATGATGGACATCTTTATAGGCCTGTAGTATATGAGATTTTTAAGAATCTAGAAAGTTATCAACAAATTACTTTAATTGAAAGCTATTTTTCCACCTCCTACTGTCAATGGGCATGGAGGTGCCATACCTTTGAATGGGGCATGAAGGGCAGAAGGGTATTTTAGGGGGAATACCTTGGCATCGGGAGGCATGGAGGTCATTTGGGAGCATACTCTAACATGAGGAGCCATTGGGAATGTTTTGAAGGGCATACCTACACATGAGAGACATGAGAATGACATTTTAAACGTTCCTTTCAAAAGGTTCCCTCATGGACCTTCATGACACCTTTGAAATGCTGCAAAGCACAACTCGATGAAATTTTGGCCTGATTCCATGAAAATTGTGGAAAACCATGACTTGCTTATCCCTGCAATGGAACCAGTTAGGTTGGGAGTGCAGCATGCGGGCTTGTGACCCAAACCAGCCTGCAGCCTTAAAAGGCATTCCTAGCAGGCAGCACAGTGGTGCAGTAGTTAGCACTACGGCCTCACGGCGCCAAAGTCCCAGTTCGATCCCGGCTCTGGGTCACTGCCCATGTGAAGTTTGCACATTCTCCCCATATTTGGGTGGGTTTCGCCCTCACAACACAAAAGATGTGCAGGATAGGTGAATTGGCCACGCTAAATTGCCCCTTAATTGGAACAAAAATGAATTGTGGACTCTAAATTTATTTTTTAAAAAGGCACTCCTGAAAATCAGAAACCACGGGAATGGGGTCGAGAATCCTGGAATCAGAAATCACCTGCCATTTTTGAAGGGCTCCCAAGTCATTCCAAATCAGTGAAAATCCAGCATAATATTGCTGTCTCTCATCACTTCCTGTTAAGCATGTGCTGGAGCAAAAAATAACGGTCAAGTAAAAATGGATCCATGGTATATATGTGATACAAACTGAGATTTTGGTTTGGAGGTGGGGCTCTTTTGGAAAATAAAGATTTTCCAAATATTCTGCAGGACATCTTCCATTATTTTACTGTAGGCTTTCTGTCCACAACCTGCCTGATTGACAGGATGAAGGCCTATCAGTTAAGAAACCCTGCAGCACAAGGCCACAACTGAGCTGGTCTGAGGCAAAGTAGGTGTAGTGGGTGGGGTAGGGTGGGATGGAGGGTCTGATTGTGGTGGGGGGGATGGTGGATTGGTGGGATGGGCTGCAATCGTTTGTCGGCTCAAATCGCGGTGGTTTCAGAAAGCAAGGGCATTCCTGGTCACAGAGGGGGAGAGATTGAGGTCTGGGGGTTTGATGGTGTTCAGGGGTGTGGTGGACAGAGAACCAGATGGTGGCGGGGGGTTCAATAGTAGTTGGTAAATTGCCCAAGGGTAACTCAGTATGGTGCGATGGCTGGGGAATGCTTGCAGAGAGGACATCGAAAGGAAATGTTTTCTGGATACTTTGTTTGACCTGCCGGTCACAAGCAATGTTGTCAAGGCATTGACCTTATGAGTTCCACAATTCTTTC
Organism: Scyliorhinus torazame; assembly: GCF_047496885.1. NCBI lineage: Eukaryota > Metazoa > Chordata > Chondrichthyes > Carcharhiniformes > Scyliorhinidae > Scyliorhinus > Scyliorhinus torazame. Next base: position 272,404,874 of record NC_092709.1, read on the forward strand.
CTCCTTTGATCTGCCAGGTTTCCCAAGGCCTGGGAAATTCAGCCACCTCTGATGAAAACTAGAATTGCTATTGCAATGAAGGATCCTTAAAATATTTAAAAGACCAGTCCACTTCCTACGAGAAATGCATGAAGTTGGCTATTATCCCAAATCTTAATTTTTCAACATTGGGCATCTTGTTGAATTATAAAATCAAATATTAGCTGGGGCACAAATCCAGAATTATAGTGTTTCACTATTGGGTTCCTCAAGCACAGCCTTTTTAATCAGTCTTTTTTGTATCACTAACAGTTTCGGATCGACTGGGACCAAAAATAACAATGAAGTCACATGCATTAACCTTGAAACCTTTATAGGTTGTGCAAATGGATGGTTAATATTGAATCATCTTCAGGCTTGAAGGCAAGTTGTGGAATATTCATAATTTTGATTTGTTTAAATGCCAGAGGCAGAAATGGAGTGCACACCTCGACAGCATGGGGTATCTGACATTCATGGTTCATTCAGCCCTCACAGCAAGCCTTTGGCACCAGACAAAAAGCCAAGTGAAGTTACCTGCATGGCACTGTCCTATCGATGTCAAAACATATCATTCACACGAGACCAGCAAGTCTGCATTTCAAAGCTTTTTTCAGTTGCGTTGTAAACACGGCTTAACAATTAATTCAATATTTAAAAATACCGTTCAAAATATAAATACCCCCACCAAACACGCGATAGGATTTGCTCTGATATTATCAGAGAGGTTGTGGAGACAGTAGAATCTTCAGAACGTGTCCTGCTTGTTTTCTGATTTATTTCTGGTTGCTGCACAGATGGTTGAAACTAAACAATGCAGGGAAATTCAACTGGGTTTTTTCAATGGCATTTTGCAATTTTAAGGAGAGTACTATAAGGTTGTAAATGTGAGATATGATTTATAAATCTAATAAATTTTAATAAAAGGTACAGGAAAATAATAAATACACTTTCATACACTGGACATTTTCTAAATATTCACTATACATTACAAAGCTAAAGTGATGCCGTAATGCAGCCTCAACCTGGGAATACACTATTAAGGGTTACGAGCCACAACTTCATCCCGGGCTAAAAATTGATGGTGCCCAGAAACTGAATAACATTTAAACTTGTGCTGCGAACTAACATATAACGTATGTGCCAGACTATGAACATATCCGAGTAAGAAAATTCCTGAACATTTCTGATGGGAAGAAGGTCATTGATGAAGCAGTTAAAGAAGCTTGGGCCTCGGACACTATCCTGAGGAAATCCTGCAGTGATGTCCTGGAGCTGAGATGATTGGCCTCCAACCACCACAACCATCTTCCTTTGTGCCAGGTATGACTCCAGCCAATGCAGAGTTTTCCACTTGATTCCCATTGACTCCAGTTTTGCTTGTTCCCCTTGCTGCCATACTCTGTCAAATAGAACAAAGAACAAAGAAAAGTACAGCACAGGAACAGGCCCTTCATCCCTCCAAGCCCGTGCCGACCATGCTGCCCGACTAAACTACAATCTTCTACACTTCCTGGGTCTGTATCCCTCTATTCCCATCCTATTCATGTATTCGTCAAGATGCCCCTTAAATGTCACTATCGTCCCTGCTTCCACCACCTCCTCCGGTAGCGAGTTCCAGGCACCCACTACCCTCTGTGTAAATGCTGCCTTGATGTCAAAGGTAGTCACTCTCACCTCACCTCTAGCATTCAGTTCCATGCCCATGTTTGAACCAAGGCTGTAATGGGGTCAGGAGCTGAGTGACATTGGAGGAACCCAAACTGAGCAGGTTATTGCTGAGTAAATGACACTTGATAGCACTCTTGATGATTTCTTCCCTCACTTTGCTGATAATCACGTGTAGGCTGATGGAGCTGTATTGGCCAGGTTGGTGTTCAACATGGAGGAATACTGATTCATCAGCTGAGGTGGACGGTACGTGATAATCAGCAGAAGGTTTCCTTGCCCATGTTTGACCTGGTGCCATGTGATGCATGATCAATTGCACAAAGACGAGAATTGAATACAACCAAGGCTTTATTGCTCTAAGATGTGTGGCCTCCCACAGCAGCTGGCAAAATGGCTGCTGCACGGAGGACACACATATTTATACTCCACCTACTAGGCGGAGCCAGCAGGCAGGGACTACCGTCATACCTGTAGTACAGGTCCTACCATACATCACCTAATATAGGTGCAACAGTGGTTTACCACACCATGAAACTTCATGGGTGTCACGATATTCAGGTAAACATCATGGTGCAAACATACATACATACTGATGGACAGATCAACGGACCAATCTATACACACACAACACCACAGCCAATCACAGGCAAGAGCATACACACTATAAAACGAGGAACACGACACTTCCCAGGGATTCCAGCAGGAGACAGCTCAGGCCACAGAGCTCACAGAAAGCGACTCAGACATTCACCATGTGCTGAGTGCTTCTCCAAGATAGTGTTAGGGCTAGGTCCACAGGTTAGAGGGTAATGAGCGAACCACAGTAACCAGTTTATCATTGTAAATATTGTTCGTAATAAAACTGAGTTGTACCATCCGCAACCGTGTTGGTTCGTCTATGGAGCAGAGCACCCAACACGACAATGGGGTCTAGAGGCGATATTGAGAACTACCAGGACTCCTTCATGACTGTGTCCACTGTGCCACCACCTCTGCTGGGCCTGCATGCTGGTGAGACAAGATTTGCAGGGGAATAGTGGTGGTGGTGTCTGGGACATTCTGGACATTCTGGGACAATCTGATTTTTGACTCACCTGTGAAACAGCTCTCCAAATTTTGGCACAAGCCCCCAGATGTTCGTAAGGGCCGACTGTGCTGGGTTTGCCATTGTCATTTCCGCTGCCTAGGTCGATGCTGAGTAGGCCGTCCAGTTTAATTCCTTTGTGCTTTCTTTGTAACGGTTGGATATAACTGAGCGGTTTGTGAGGCCATGTTAGAAAACATTTAAGTGTCTAGAGTCACATGTAGGTCAGACCAGGTAAGGACCGCAGGTTTCCTTCTCTAAAGGACATTAGTGAACTAGTTGGATTTGTACGACAATCAACGATGGTTTCATCATTTGACTTTTTAATTCCAGATTTTTCAAATTGAGTTGAAATTCAAATGGGATTCGACCCTGAGTCCTCATTAGTCTCTAGATTTCTAGTCCACTGTGCCACCGCCTCCTCTATTTTTGTCTTACCTTCAAAAACACAGCCATTGTCAAGTTTCCCACTCTCAATTTTAGCTATGAGAAAAGATTGTCTAGGGTGAGGCAGTTTTCCTTGGAACAGAAAAGTTCAGGGGAGATTTATTGAATGTATACAAAATTATGATGGACCATTTTACTTCAGTAGATCTGTCAATATCCAGGGAGCAGCGATGTAAGATAATTGGTAAAAGGGTGAGAGGGTAGTTGAGGAGAATTTCTTTCCTTGAGAGGATTGTTGGGGATCCAAAACTTCCTGCTTAAAATGATGGTAGAGGCAGAAGCCCTCATTGCATCAAAAAATAATACTTGAACATTCACCTGGGGTGCTGCAACTTACAGGGCTAAAGAGCAAGATCTAGAAAGTGGAATTAGGCTGGAAAACATGATGGGCCAAATGGGCTCCTTATGTGCTGTAATTTTTCTCTGGCTCTAAGCTCCTGCAGATTGTGCAGGGCTGGTGAATTACCATTGGCTGGATGCTTATCAACATTCCAGAGCAGTATGATTCACATCATTGGCTTTTAAAGATAACGGGCTGGATTTTCTGATTCTGAGGCTATGCCCTCACGCAAGTGGTTTTCTCCGGCCGATTGCTGAACACAATTTTGGCGTTGGCGACCGGAGAATCCTGCCCAACTGTAAACTGCTGCGTATACAATTGTTGTAGCGTGGCCCCTTTAAGGGGGCTCCATGGACTATGTGACTAGCTTTGAACCAATTGCGCAAATCCTGGCTAATGGGGAGTTTGCACAGGGTCCTGAGTGCCGGACCTGGGAGCTGATGAGTAAAGACATGTTGTATAATGTTCTGTGCCTGCTATCTAACTGCCTTTGTCTTTCATCAATAAACTCCTTTGTTTATTACTGGAAGCCTCCAGTTTATGTGTTGATCCATCACATTGGCAACAAGTTAAATGTTTTTGATCGCAGCCGATAGTCATCATGAACCGAGGGGGAAGCAAGAAACAGTTGAGAAAGTAAGAACCATCAGCAAGAATCTGAATCATTTAAAACATGACTGGAAATGCCTAACATTGGGAAACTAGACCCGTTTGACCAAGGTTGAGTCATGAAGTCAGTGCATCGAACGGCTCTGGTACTTATTTACCTTGAATGAGATCACAGGCGAGGACAAGCAGAAGGTGATAATTATGACAGTTTGTCAATCCCAAACATAAAGTTTGATTACGTGTGACGATTATCACAATCACCACAGATTCGGACTAAAATACAAGCAGTTATGCAAATTCAAAATCCAAGCTGACGCACAGTAGTCCTGACATTAAATACAAACAGCAAACAACTGCTAGAGACCAGTAGCCAGATAGGCAGCTCATTAAAGCACTAAGTTAGATCATCACAAATAAGGCACCTGATGTCCTTGATTTGACATGCCATAAATCCCTTCAAATAACATGACTGCAGCAAAAATGTAAAGCAATTAGGGAGCCACCTCTTCGAACATCAATGACAATCTTGAATCTTCTTGTTATATATCAAAAACATTTTGATACCTAAAAGATAACGGGATACGGTCATCCTTAAAGTTGACTCGTGAACGAATATATGGCGGGGTATTTCTTATACTCAAATTAACAATAGAAAAAAATCGATCAACTTTGAAAGACAGACTGTCAAAAAAGATCAAGTAAAGCCACAAAGTTGCAAAAGAAGAAACAGGCCACATATCAGCCGTAACAGATATAGAGAAGACAAGGTATAAAACAGGGACAGATTTACACAGCAAACGCTCGCTCCTTCCTGCTATTGGGTGAAGTCACTGTTCTGTCCAACTGCCTGTTTTGTCACATAAGTCCCATCTGACTGTCGTATGAACCTGTCACTCTGATAAGAAATGTATTCGGTAAATGTTTTATAGATAATTACAGATTTCCATTTAAAAATATATCCTTTTCTTAAAGGAAAAGACAATGGGTGGGATTCTCCGTCCCCTCCCACCCATTTTCTGGTGCGCACACCCCCACCGACAGTAGGATTCTCTGTCCCGGCTGCCAGCCAATGGGGTTTCCCACTGTGGACTCCCCCACGCCATCAGGGGACCGCGGGCGTGAGTGCACTGCTGGCGAAATGGAGGATACCGCCAACGGAAAATCCAGCAAAATCTGTCAGCAGATAACAAGGACTCTTACCGATTCCTATTTTTAAAATCCTACAACTTTGTCATTTATGTTTTGAAATGTCTTAATAAAAATCTCACTAAAATAAAATGTGTATGATTCTATGATAAGTTTTAGATCCTAGGCGCTTATTTAGGGTGTCTTGACTGACAGGATCCATGCTGAAAATAAAGAGGATTAGTTTTGAGTAAACTTTCCGAGAAATCTTCCACCAGAATGTAACTGAATCCTGTTCAACTGTCCGAGGCTCGGAAGAGTCATCTCCTCCTTGATTGATATTTTGGTATTTATTCATTGTCACATGTACTGAAGTGCAGTGAAAAGTATTTTTCTGCAGCCAAGTGAATGTACATAGTAGACAAAAGAATAATCAACAGAATACATTGACAATGGTACATCAACAAATAGTGATTTGTTACAGTGTGGAACAAGGGCCAAACAAGAGCAGCATAGGGCGTCGTGAATAGTGTTCTTACAAGGAACAGATCAGTCCAAAGGAGAGTCATTGAGGAGTCTGGCAGCTGTTGTGAAGAAGCTATTCCTATGTCTTCAGACTTCTGTATCTCCTGCCTGATGGAAGGGTCTAGAAGAGGGCAAAGCCTGGGTGTGAGGGGTCTCTGACAATGCTGTCTGCCTTTCTGAGGCAGCAGGAGGTGTGTACAGAATCTGGGGCGGGATTCTCCGACCCCCCCCACCGGGTAAGAGAATCGCCGGGGGCTGGCGTGAATCCCCCCCCGCTGTGTCCCGAAGTCTCCGCCACCAGTGATTTGGCGAGGGCGGGAATCGCGCCGCACCGGTCGGCGGGGGTGGGAATCGCACCGCGCCGGTCGGCGGACCCACCCCTGCCGATTCTCCAGCCCGCGATGGGCCGAAGTACTGCTGCTGGAATGCCTGTCCCGCCAGCGTGGATTAAACCAGCTTTTGAACGGCGGGACAAGGTGGCACGGGTGGGCTCCGAGGTCCTGGGGGGGGGGCGCGGGGAGATCTGGCGCCGGGGGGTGCCCCCAGGGTGGCCTGGCCCGCGATCAGGGCCCACCGATCTGCGGGCGGGCCTGTGCCATGGGGGCACTCTTTTTTCTTCCGCCTTCGCCATGGTCTTCACTATGGTGGAGGTGGATGAGACCCCCTCCCCTGCGCATGCGCGGGGATGACGTCAGCAACCGCTGACGCTCCCGCGCATGCATGGACCCACGTCGCCCGGCGAAGACCTTTCGGCCCCAGCTGGCGTGGCGCCAAAGGCCTTTCCTGCCAGCCGGTGGAGCGGAAACCGCTCCGGCGTCGGCCTAGCCTGCCCGACGCTGGAGTCGTACCCGCCACTCCGTTACGCCCGAACCCCCCTGCTCGCCGGGTAGGGGAGAATCCCGCCCCAGGACAGAAACCAGGACAGACTGTTGGTTATGATGACCCTCAGGAACTTAAAGCTATCGACCATCTCTACTTCGGAGCCATTGATATAGATGGGGGGGCTACACTTCCTGACGTCGATGACCAGTTCCTTGGTCTTTCCAACATTTAGAGAGAGCCTAGTGAGAGCTGTTCGGTGTCTTGCTGAGAGATAGTTTTCCCTCTTTCGTGTCTTAGCCAGAATAGACTGGTAAGATTAAAACACTCGGGATAGGGAAATCCCAATCCCCTCATAGGAACCTCACGTCCCTGGAGTCACCTGACTTGAAGACCAGGTAGTGGAATTGTTTAAAGAACATTACAACCAAAGGCCCTCAATTATTCTCCATTGTTATAAGTTTAACTCTGCAGTGAGGGACAATGAAGAGTGTCTCAGCCTTCATAGCCAGATTTCAGCAGCTTGCTGAGCACTGTGAGTTTGGGACCACACTTAGCCCGAACGGCTGGTTTGTAGGATCCATAACCTGTTTAGCACGATTAAACCTTCTGGCGGAGACTACAATTACATTGGAAAAAGCAATTGAGATATCTCAGGTGACGGGGTGATTGACAGCAATTCAGACGAGACGCTGAGAAGCAGTGAACCGATGCTTTAATAAACTAAATATGTGCCGACCTGTAGCTCCTCCCGCACTGCCCCAGATCAACAGACTTTATACCTCCACAGCTGCGAGATGGGGAGGACCTGGAGACCTGACCTCGAAGAGACACGACGCCTCCTGCCCGTTGAGTTTGACAGCCATCATCGAATTTCGCAGATGGTAAGGCCGGGACTGGTCGAGCTGGACCGAGCTGAGATAATGCGAAGGACTATCTGTGGCAGCAGCGTGATCATAAAATGGCAGCGTCGACGATGTTGGCCAAGATGGCGGCACCCACAGGTCACACGTGGTGGGCCGCGTCTGCGACGATGACCAAGATGGCGTCCTCCATGGGTCGCACGCGGCGGATGACACGTCGGAAGGGGGCGGTCCCGGCAGGCACGATGCCACGTTGTGGGGTCTGTGAGCCTCAGGCTGAGGCTTCGGATTTTAGGGCCTTAGAGCGGCTCAGACATATCTTCGCAAAATGATCTTTCTTGCCGCACTCATTACACACAGCGCTGCGTGCTGGGCAGCGCTGCCGGGGATGCTGGCCCTGCCCACAGAAATAACAGGAAGGTCCTCCGGAGCTGGCCGGCAGCCGTGCGGCGCAGGGGTGAGGTACGCCTGGGTCGGGTGATGGCTTCGCCTCTGACGTTCCCGAGGATGCCGCGTGATCGGACGGGAAGGCCTTGAGGCTCTGGAAAGCCGCTTCTAATGAGGTAGCCAGCTTCACTGTCGCCTCGAGGTCGAGAGCCCCTTTCTCGTGGAGACGCTGCTGGACATAGCTGGACCAGACTCCAGCCACATAAGTGTCCTGAATCATTAACTCCGAATGCTCTGATGCAGAGACCGCCCGGCAGTTACAACTGCGGGCGAGTACCCTCAACTCACGAAGATATTCCGCGAGCGACTCACCCTGGCGCTGACGCCGCGTGGTGAGGAAGTGTCGGGCGAGGACCTCGTTGACCGGCCTCACAAACTGTTCCTTGAGTACATCTACAGCCTCCGTATACGAGCCCGCATCTCGGATTAACTGGAAGATCTGGTGGCTCACCCGGGCGTTGAGGAGACGTTGCTCGAGTGCCGGGGAAACCGCAGCAGTCGAGAATTCGAGGAAGGCCTCGAAGCAGCTGAGCCAATGCTCAAAGATGGCCGGCGCTTCAGCGACCTGCGGGTCCAGTTCGAGACGTTCAGGTTTGAGGGCAGCATCCATTATCAAAATTTTAGCTTATTAAATTGATAGACATCAATTCAGACGAGACGCTGAGAAGCAGTGAAACGATGATTTAATAAACTAAATATGTGCCGACCTGCAGCTCCTCCCGCACTGCAGGGCTGACCCAGGTCAACAGGCTTTATACCTCCACAGCTGGGCCGAGCCACAGGCGGAGCCAACAGCAGCACCAATAATAACATTTCAACAGTACAACAGCAACAACCAATAACAGAACAGCAATATCAATAAGTATGTACAACAGTGGAGATAATGATACTAATAGAACAGTAGAACAATAGTGAACATATATACAACAGCCTTACACAGCCATACGTGGCTCACCCACATTCAAAAAAGTCCAGCGGGGGTGAAAGGGACTCACAAGTTCAGTCTCACAGGAGGAAGAATTGTTCGCTGCGAACACCTCAGCTCCGGCTGCGGCGTGAACACTGGCGTCAAAACCGTCGACTCCGGGAGCACATCGTCCGCACAACAGGGTCCCGGATAGGGTGACGACGCAGAGGCAGGGCTAAAGGACCCTGTGGGAGATGTTGGTGAAGGTGTAGGTGTGGAGGTGGGTGGGGAGGTGGCTGGGAGGGGCGCGGGGGTACCCGCGGGAGCCAGGTCCCGGAGGGAGTCTGTGTCCTGTCATCCATCGCGGTGTGCCACATACGCGTACTGAGGGTTCACGTGGCAAAGCTGAACCCACTCAACCAGGGGATCGGCCTTATGGCTCCTCGCATGTTTCCGTAGGAGGACCGGCCCAGGTTTTGTTAACCAGGCCGGGAGCGAGACGCCGGAGATCGCGTCCTGGGAAAGACAAATGGACGGTTGTGAGGGGTTTCATTTGTGGCAGTACACAGAAGCGACCGGATGGAGTGGAGCGTGTCAGAGAGGATCTCTTGCCAGCGGGAGACTGGGAGACTTCTAGACCGTAGGGCCAGAAGGACGGTCTTCCAGCCCATAGCATTCTCCCTCTCCACATGCCCGTTCCCCCCGGGGGTTGTAGCGACGCCCTTACTGAGCAGGTACTGACGCAGCTCCTCACTCATAAAAGAGGAGCCCCGATCGCTATGTATATAGCTGGGGAAACCAAACAGGGAGAAAATGCTGCGCAGCGCATTGGTGACAGTGGCAGAGGACATATCAGGACAAGGGATTGCAAAGGGAACGCGAAAGTACTCATCAACAACGTTGAGAAAGTACACATTACGGTCAGTAGAGTGGAGTGGCCCTTTGAAGTCCATGCTGAGGCAATCAAAGGGGCGGGAGGCCTTCACCAGGTGAGCCTTGTCCGGCCGATAGAAGTGCGGCTTGCACTCTGCACAGATTTGGCAATCCCTGGTCACAGCCCTGACATCGTCAGTGGAATAGGGCAGGTTGCGGGCCTTGACGACGTGAAGAAGCCGGGTGACCCCCGGGTGACAGAGGTCATTGTGGATGGCCCGTAACCGGTCTGTTTGCGTGCTGGCACATATACCGTGGGGCAGGGCATCTGGGGGCTCAGTGAGCTTTCCAGGGCGATACAAGATGTCGTAGTTATCGGTGGATAACAATACTAATAGAACAGTAAAACAATAGTGAACATATATACAACAGTCTTACGCAGCCATACGTGGCTCATCACACAGGGTATGCCAATAAAGGTGCCACCCCAATCCCCCTCCCCACCCTAACCCCCTCACCCTACCTCAATCCCCCTCCCCACTCCAACCCCCCTCACCCCACTCCAACCCCCCTCACCCCACCCCAACCCCCTCACCCCACCCTAATCCCCCTGCCGACCCTTCAACCTCCCTCACCCCATCCCAACCCCTCACCCCACCCCAACCCCCCTCCCCACACCCCAATCCCCCTCATGCCACCCCTCACACCCTCACCTCAGCCCTCACCACATCACGATTCACCCCCATCCGGCTGTCTAACCGTACATGTCGTCTTGTGTCTTACAGGACTTGCCGAAGATGGGCCCGGCCCACACGGAGCCCACCGCCTCCAGCCAGAGCCGGTGCCCCCGCGGTCGGTGGAGCACCGACGAGCTGAGCAGCCGGAACACCAGCCTTCTGCCCAAGACTCAGGACACCCCAGTGTTCGGGTCAGAGGAGGACACTGACTTTCCATCACAGCTATCTCCAACACCCTCCACCATCTCAGAGACTATCACCTCGGTTGGGCAAACTAGTGAAGAGGCTCCTGGGACACAATCTGGTGCGCACCACACAGTTGGTCCGGTACAGCAGGTTGAGATAGGAGCAGCCATGGGGTAGCCCGGCCCCAGGAACCAGCTGCCTCCCAGATGGCTTCTGGGCTCCTGGACATAAAGTCCCACCAACAGTTCAGGTGCAGTCAGAGACTCGGGGACTAGAGGAGGGGATGACTGCCGGCTTCCAGCACCTGCAGGGGCAGGTGGAGGAGTCCATCCATGTGCAGGAGCAGGGAATTTTGCCAGTCATGCGTGCCACCAGGTCAAAACCACAAGGGTGGCATCCACGATGGAGGCAATGGGGGTGACGGTGTTGGACATGGGTCAGCGTGTGCAAGGCCCAGGACAGGGCTGCCCTCTCGCAGGCAACCATGTGCCAGAGCCACCTGGAGATTGCAGCAGTGCTACTCAGCATGGCCCAGTCACAGCAGGCCATTGCTGAGAGCGGCGGCGGCAAAGCCCAGGTGCAGGCCGGCGTGGCACAGTCGCAGAGGGAGGTGATCCAGACCCAGAGGGATGTGGCTCACTCACTGGCTGATGTGGCACAGACCCTCAGGGTGGTGGCACAGTCGCAGAGTGATGTGTTGCAGTCCCAGATGGAGATGGGCCACTCCCTGTGCTCCATGGCCGTTAACATTCAGACCCTTGTCAAAACCAGAGCGGACCTGCAGGACTGGCAGCGCCAGGTGGCGGGGGGCCTCGGGGGATGGCTCTGCTTGCACCCCCATCGAAAGGAGAATCCCGGGGGCCATCTGACACCATGAGGGAGGAGGAGGTGATGGGGCCCATGCCGGTGGCTCCCGCAGGGGAGTTACCGGAACACCGCAGCACCTCGGACACCCCCCTCCTGTCCCTGGTGAATTGGTGGGCAGCGGGCAGAACAGGGCAGCACCACACCACCCGGGGCGCTAGAGGAGCAGCAGGGCCCATCCAGGCTGGGCCGCCACAGGAGGCGTGCACCAATGGGGACCCTCGTCACAGGGCAGGAGTCACAACAGGCTGCCTCCACTCCTGCTGTACCATCTGGGGAACCAAAAAGGCATAATGGTGGGGCCCGTAAGACCAGAAAGTTAGACACCAGTTAAGTTGGCATGGGTGCAGGGCAGAGCTTAGTTATAGGGACTAGGGCACAGACTATATGTATTTGTTCACACGAAACACATGTTCACACCTGCCTCTGTGCTCTGGCTGCTGGGTGTGGGGGTGGGGTGGTCAGTGCTGGCCACTGGGAGTGGGGGGTGGGTGAGGGCCAGTGGCTGCACTGTCAAACACCCCCCCCCCCCGACTGTCCCCAGCACCCCCTCCCCAGTGATTCAACAGGACCGGCCAGCTCGCATGCAGGGATGTGGACCACGGAGCTCATCGCAGAGCGGGCTGTCATCATCCTCCATCCCATGGACCAGAGCCGCTGTCACTGCCAGCCCAGTGCTCGCGGCACGTAGCGTGGTTTGGTGGTGGGGGAGGTGAGGGTGGTTCGGTGGTGGGGGAGGTGAGGGTGTTCGGTGGTGGGGGAGGTGAGGGTGTTCGGTGGTGGGGGAGGTGAGGGTGTTCGGTGGTGGGGGAGGTGAGGGTGTTCGGTGGTGGGGGAGGTGAGGGTGTTCGGTGGAGGGGGTAGTGAGGGTGTTCGGTGGTGGGGGAGGTGAGGGTGTTCGGTGGAGGGGGTAGTGAGGGTGTTCGGTGGTGGTAGAGGTGAGGGTGTTCGGTGGTGGGGGAGGTGATGGTGGTCGGTGGTGGGGGAGGTGAGGGTGCTCGGTGGTGGGGAGGTGAGGGTGGTCGGTGGTGGTAGAGGTGAGGGTGTTCGGTGGTGGGGAGGTGAGGGTGTTCGGTGGTGTGGGAGGTGGGGGTGTTCGGTGGTGGGGGAGGTGAGGGTGGTCGGTGGTGGGGGAGGTGAGGGTGCTCGGTGGTGGGGAGGTGAGGGTGTTCGGTGGTGGGGGAGGTGAGGGTGTTCGGTGGTGGGGAGGTGAGGGTGGTCGGTGGTGGGGAGGTGAGGGTGGTCGGTGGTGGGGAGGTGAGGGTGTTCGGTGGTGGGGGTAGTGAGGGTGTTCGGTGGTGGGGGCCGTGAGGGTGTTCGGTGGTGGGGAGGTGAGGGTGGTCGGTGGTGGGGAGGTGAGGGTGTTCGGTGGTGGGGAGGTGAGGGTGTTCGTTGGTGGGGAGTGAGGGTGTTCGGTGGTGGGGGAGGTGAGGGTGTTCGGTGGTGGGGAGGTGAGGGTGTTCGGTGGTGGGGGAGGTGAGGGTGTTCGGTGGTGGGGGAGGTGAGGGTGTTCGGTGGTGGGGGAGGTGAGGGTGTTCGGTGGTGGGGGAGGTGAGGGTGTTCGGTGGTGGGGGAGGTGAGGGTGTTCGGTGGAGGGGGTAGTGAGGGTGTTCGGTGGTGGGGGAGGTGAGGGTGTTCGGTGGAGGGGGTAGTGAGGGTGTTCGGTGGTGGTAGAGGTGAGGGTGTTCGGTGGTGGGGAGGTGAGGGTGTTCGGTGGTGTGGGAGGTGAGGGTGGTTGGTGGTGGGGGAGGTGATGGTGGTCGGTGGTGGGGGAGGTGAGGGTGCTCGGTGGTGGGGAGGTGAGGGTGGTCGGTGGTGGTAGAGGTGAGGGTGTTCGGTGGTGGGGAGGTGAGGGTGTTCGTTGGTGTGGGAGGTGGGGGTGTTCGGTGGTGGGGGAGGTGAGGGTGGTCGGTGGTGGGGGAGGTGAGGGTGCTCGGTGGTGGGGAGGTGAGGGTGTTCGGTGGTGGGGGAGGTGAGGGTGTTCGGTGGTGGGGAGGTGAGGGTGGTCGGTGGTGGGGGAGGTGAGGGTGGTCGGTGGTGGGGAGGTGAGGGTGTTCGGTGGTGGGGGTAGTGAGGGTGTTCGGTGGTGGGGGCCGTGAGGGTGTTCGGTGGTGGGGAGGTGAGGGTGGTCGGTGGTGGGGAGGTGAGGGTGTTCGGTGGTGGGGAGGTGAGGGTGTTCGTTGGTGGGGAGTGAGGGTGTTCGGTGGTGGGGGAGGTGAGGGTGTTCGGTGGTGGGGAGGTGAGGGTGTTCGGTGGTGGGGGAGGTGAGGGTGTTCAGTGGTGGGGAGGTGAGGGTGTTCGGCGGTGGGGAGCTGAGGGTGTTCGGTGGTGGGGGTAGTGAGGGTGTTCGGTGGTGGGGGCCGTGAGGGTGTTCGGTGGTGGCGAGGTGAGGGTGGTCGGTGGTGTGGGAGGTGAGGGTGTTCGGTGGTGGGGAGGTGAGGGTGTTCGTTGGTGGGGAGGTGAGGGTGTTCGGTGGTGGGGGAGGTGAGGGTGTTCGGTGGTGGGGAGGTGAGGGTGGTCGGTGGTGTGGGAGGTGAGGGTGTTCGGTGGTGGGGAGGTGAGGGTGTTCGGTGGTGGGGGAGGTGAGGGTGTTCGGTGGTGGGGGAGGTGAGGGTGTTCAGTGGTGGGGAGGTGAGGGTGTTCGGTGGTGGGGAGCTGAGGGTGTTCTGTGGTGGGGGCAGTGAGGGTGTTCGGTGGTGGGGAGGTGAGGGGGTTCGGTGGTGTGGGAGGTGAGGGTGTTCGGTGGTGGGAGAGGTGAGGGTGTTCGGTGGTGGGGGAGGTGAGGGGGTTCGGTGGTGGGGAGGTGAGGGTGTTCGGTGGTGGGGAGCTGAGGGTGTTCTGTGGTGGGGGCAGTGAGGGTGTTCGGTGGTGGGGAGGTGAGGCTGTTCGGTGGTGGAGGAGGTGAGGGTGTTCGGTGGTGGGGAGCTGAGGGTGTTCTGTGGTGGGGGCAGTGAGGGTGTTCGTTGGTGGGGGAGGTGAGGGTGTTCGGTGTTGGGGGAGGTGAGGGTGGTTCGGTGGTGGGGAGCTGAGGGTGTTCTGTGGTGGGGGCAGTGAGGGTGTTCGGTGGTGGGGAGGTGAGGGGGTTCGGTGGTGTGGGAGGTGAGGGTGTTCGGTGGTGGGAGAGGTGAGGGTGTTCGGTGGTGGGGGAGGTGAGGGTGTTCTGTGGTGGGGGCAGTGAGGGTGTTCGGTGGTGGGGAGGTGAGGGGGTTCGGTGGTGGGGGAGGTGAGGGGGTTCGGTGGTGGGGAGGTGAGGGTGTATGGTGGTGGGGGAGGTGAGGGTGTTCGGTGGTGGAGGAGGTGAGGGTGTTCTGTGGTGGGGAGGTGAGGGTGTTCGGTGGTGGGGGAGGTGAGGGGGTTCGGTGGTGGGGAGGTGAGGGTGGTCGGTGGTGGGGGAGGTGAGGGTGTTCGGTGGTGGGGGAGGTGAGGGTGTTCGTTGGTGGGGAGGTGAGGGTGTTCGGTGGTGGGGGAGGTGAGGGTGTTCGGTGGTGGGGGTAGTGAGGGTGTTCGGTGGTGGGGAGGTGAGGGTGTTCGGTGGTGGGGGAGGTGAGGGTGGTTCGGTGGTGGGGAGCTGAGGGTGTTCTGTGGTGGGGGCAGTGAGGGTGTTCGGTGGTGGGGAGGTGAGGTTGTTCGGTGGTGGGGGAGGTGAGGGTGTTCGGTGGTGGGGGTAGTGAGGGTGTTCGGTGGTGGGGGCCGTGAGGGTGTTCGGTGGTGGGGAGGTGAGGGTGGTCGGTGGTGTGGGAGGTGAGGGTGTTCGGTGGTGGGGAGGTGAGGGTGTTCGTTGGTGGGGAGGTGAGGGTGTTCGGTGGTGGGGGAGGTGAGGGTGTTCGGTGGTGGGGGTAGTGAGGGTGTTCGGTGGTGGGGGCAGTGAGGGTGTTCAGTGGTGGGGAGGTGAGGGTGTTCGGTGGTGGGGAGGTGAGGGTGTTCGGTGGTGGGGGAGGTGAGGGTGTTCGGTGGTGGGGGAGATGAGGGTGTTCGGTGGTGGGGAGGTGAGGGTGTTCGTTGGTGGGGAGGTGAGGGTGTTCGGTGGTGGGGGAGGTGAGGGTGTTCGGTGGTGGGGGTAGTGAGGGTGTTCGGTGGTGGGGAGGTGAGGGTGTTCGGTGGTGGGGGAGGTGAGGGTGGTTCGTGGGGGGGAGCTGAGGGTGTTCTGTGGTGGGGGCAGTGAGGGTGTTCGGTGGTGGGGAGGTGAGGGGGTTCGGTGGTGTGGGAGGTGAGGGTGTTCGGTGGTGGGAGAGGTGAGGGTGTTCGGTGGTGGGAGAGGTGAGGGGGTTCGGTGGTGTGGGAGGTGAGGGTGTTCGGTGGTGGGAGAGGTGAGGGTGTTCGGTGGTGGGGAGGTGAGGGTGGTCGCTGGTAGGGGAGGTGAGGGTGTTCGGTGGTGGGGAGGTGAGGGTGTTCGATGGTGGGGGTGGTGAGAGTGGTCGGTGGTGGGGGAGGTGAGGGTGGTCGGTGGTGTGGGAGGTGGGGGTGTTCGGTGGTGGGGGAGGTGAGGGTGTTCGGTGGTGGGGGAGGTCAGGGTGGTCGGTGGTGTGGGAGGTGGGGGTGTTCGGTGGTGGGGGAGGTGAGGGTGTTCAGTGGTGGGGGAGGTGAAGGTGGTCGGTGGTGGGGGAGGTGATGGTGGTCGGTGGTGGGGGAGGTGAGGGTGTTCAGTGGTGGGGGAGGTGAAGGTGGTCGGTGGTGGGGGAGGTGATGGTGGTCGGTGGTGGGGGAGGTGAGGGTGTTTGGTGGTGGGGGAGGTGAGGCTGGTCAGTGGTGGGGGAGGTGAGGGTGGTCGGTGGTGGGGGAGGTGATGGTGGTCGGTGGTGGGGGAGGTGAGGGTGGTCGGTGGTGGGGGAGGTGATGGTGGTCGGTGGTGGGGGAGGTGAGGGTGGTCGGTGGTGGGGGAGGTGAGGGTGTTCAGTGGTGTGGGAGGTGGGGGTGTTCGGTGGTGGGGGAGGTGAGGGTGTTCGGTGGTGGGGGAGGTGAGGGTGGTCGGTGGTGAGGGAGGTGAGGGTGATTGGTGGTGTGGGGGGTGATGGTGGTCGGTGGTGGGGGAGGTGAGGGTGGTCGGTGGTGGGGGAGGTGAGGGTGTTCGGTGGTGTGGGAGGTGGGGGTGTTCAGTGGTGGGGGAGGTGAGGGTGTTCAGTGTTGAGGGAGGTGAGGGTGTTCAGTGGTGGGAGAGGTGAGGGTGGCATGGTGGTGTCCGTGCCCCTGGACAGCAACCCCCCCTCCTCCCCCCAGACTGTGAAACGTTTTGATGAGTGTGTCCCATGCGCACTGGCCCTGGCGATGGCATTATGCGGCCTCCCGTGCCTGGCCAGGCCCCATGTCCCACTCATTGGCCCCCTCCCCATCATCCTCCTCATCTGACGAGGCCTGCCCTTTCTCCTCATCCATCATGCTGCCTCTGCTGCGCGACGTTGTGGAGGACGCAGTAGTCCACGACGTTGCGGCCGACCCTCCTGGCCATGTACTGGAGGGCCCATCCAGTGCAGTCCAGGCACCTGAAGCACATATTCAGGACCCCCAAGAACCCCTCGACCACACCCCTGATCGGACAATGGGCGTCATTGTATCCGGTCTCCACGTCGGTCTGTGGCCTCCGTATAGGGGTCATCAGCCACGACCCAACGGGTAACCCCTTCTCGCCCAGCAACCCATCCCGCAGGCGGGTGGGTTGTCCCTCGAACATGTCTGGGATCACCGAGTGCGCCAAGATCAAGGAGTCATTTACACTGCCTGGGAAACGGGCGCAGACGTGCAGGATCCGCATCTGATGGTCACAGACCACCTGAATGTTCATCGAATGGTACCCCTTTCGGTTGGTGAACAGCGGGTTGATATCCGCCGGTGGCAATAAGGTGACATGCACCCCATCGATGATCCCCTGGATCCAGGGCATCCTGGCGATGGAAGCGAAGCCCCCTATCCAGGCATCCTGGTGGGTGCAGTCCACAGTGTACTGGATGTACCGATCCACCTGAGCATACAGGGCATCGGTGACGGCGCAGATGCACCTGTGCGCCGATGCCTGGGAGATGCTGGACAGGTCCCCACACAGCGACTGTGACGACCCATTCGCGTAAAGGTTCAGCACGGCCATCACCTTGACGGCCACCGGGCGCGGGTGTCCTCCCCCATACCCATGCGGTGCCAGGTCTGCCATCATGTGGCAGATGTGCTGCACTGTCTCCCTGCTCATCCGCAGTCTCCTTCTGCATGCCCAGTCTGGAAGGTCCTCAAAGGATATGCGGTTGTGGTAAACGGGTGGCCTCATCCGCCGCCTTTTTGGCACCTCCTCATCCTCCTCATCCTGTTGGGCAGCTTGCCCTCCAGCCTGATTGGCTGCCACCTACCCCTCTGTAGCCAGCTCCTCTACTGCAGCCACCGCCTCCTCTCAGAGCGTGTCCCGCTCATGCTGCCACAGGGCTTCATGCAGGGCAGCGGCCATGGCCATGGCAGCCAGCATCGCAGGTTGGTGTCCAAAAGGCATAATTCTCTGCAGGGGGTGAAAAGCAAAGATGTAATCATGGCACATACACCCGTGCCCATCTAGGTATCAGGGGCTACACGGTTATCCTGGTTGTCACCGCGCGTCCCAACCACGCATTCCCCCCACCCTCGCACCCCGAGCCCGTCGGTGTCCCCGGTCCTCACTGGGGGCTGCCGTCGGCATGGCCCTGGGTGGTCACCAAGTGGGTGTTGCCTGTTGGGTGGGGTGGTGCGGAGGGGGGGCACCCATATGGCCGTTTCCACTGCGTGCACCCAGCAATATGGCCACTGTAATGGCGGTCCGTGCCTGGGTACCACCCCTGTCCCCTCCCCGGCTGCTTGGCCTGTCCCCCCCCCCCCCCTCTCCCCCCCACCCCCCCCCCCCCCCCACCCGCTGTAAGCATGCCCGGTGTCCGAGCCAGGAGCCCACACCGGTGCCCATCTAGGTATCAGCGGTTATCCTGGTTGTCACCGCGCATCCCAACCGCGCATTCCCCCCACCCTCGCACCCCGGGCCCGTCCAACTCCAACTCCTCTCTCAATCGCCTCAGCCAGCATGATTTCTTATAGCACATTAGAAACATGCCGTCAGGAATTTGGCCCATCGAGGTGCTGAATCGCTGAGGCCCCGGAGAATTGTTGTCAGAACCGCTAATGAGATGCATACTGTACTTTCGGCCCGGGCGAGTGCCACGATTTTGTCATTTTTGGGGACAGGAGAATGCCGAATCAGCGTGAAACCGGCGTCAGTCTCGCTTTTGGCATTGGAGCCTATTCTCCGGCCGATCGCATTTTGCGATTTGGGCATCACAAAAAATCCAGCCCACATCGTCCACCTGAGGAGTCAAGGGGTGGTGACCCCTGATGTGGGATTGACAAGTCCAGCGAGCATCAAAAATACTCCTGTAACTCGGTCCAGTCAATGGGAGCCAGGGACTCGTGTTTCTGTTCAACCAGCTGCATCTGTCGAGGGTAGTAAGGCTGGTTCGCCTGTCATCCAAGTGGCACTCCTAAAGTGGCATCGACCATGGACTACTCGATTGCTGAAAAGAGTGCCGAGCCTGTGGCTGGGCTATGGAGGTCCAGGAGGACCCAGAGGTCTCCGGACTGATTGATGTTTTGATGGACCCTCTTTCCTTTGTTGTCCCTGGTAACCATTGTAACCTTTGTACATAGTTTTGGAGTAGTTGTTCAGGGTCTTAAAGGGGTGAGGGATGTGGTAACATGGCCCCTTTAAAGGAGTGGGGCCCATGAACCATGTGACCGGCTCGGGGCCAATCGCGCAGGGGCGCGCAAACGCCGGCCAATGGGGACCAGGGAACTTAAGTGTAATGACGTGTTGCATAGCATTCTGCGCCAGTTAACTAACTTTTGCATTTGCCTTTCATCAATAAACCCCTTTGTTTATGACTGGAAGCCTCCAGTTTATGTCTGGAATCACCACAACAATCTACAAGATCAAATGCCACACACTGATAAGCTTACTTCAGCAATATCTCCCAGTCCCATAATCTCTACCACCAAGAAGGATAAGAGTAGTAAAATTGCAGGAGCAGTATTGTTTTCATTTTTTCCTCACACCTCAAGTCAACACACTCATTTGGTAGTGCAATGAATTCATTGTTGCTGGCTTAATATTTCAGAATTTTTAAATCCAATGATGGGTTGGTTCCACCGCAGCTCGGGCCCACACCAGGATTACACCACAAAATGGAGGTGAACAATGGAGAGCATCATGGAAGCACCATCACTACAATGACTGCAATGGTTCTCAGCAGGTGAGAAGGCATCTTTTTAGTGCAATTGAGGATGGACAATAAATGTATCCTTTTCAAGATTAAGCACATTCTGAGTACAAATTCAAGCAATGAGCGTGAGCTGATATCACTGTAGTTGCTTAAAAACCTGACAGAGATGGAATGACTTTTCAATCAGTACCAGCATATATATCACAATAGGTTTCTGTGCTTTTCCTTTTCTGCATAATTTACTTTTTCTGGTGTCTGGATTCTGTACCATTTTCCAAATGTGTATATTATGCATCTGTATCTGCTTGTGTTTGTGACTACCCACTCTATTGTGGGTGGGGAGGGGGGGTATTGACAGCCTGTCATTTGCTTAGATACCTTAGAAAAGGGGACTTGGAATGGCTGGGTATAAATATGGTTTTATTGGAAGTTCACATTACTGGAACAAGTTTTGGCTCTGGTGCAGTCCAAAGCAAACAAAAAGCGAAGTTGTGAGAAAGTGCTGATAAATGAAGGTGCACCGTGCAGCTGTTTTATATGCATGCGAGATTTTTAGAACATCATATGCCATTCATATCCTGCTGTGTCAATTCAGATCTTGGGCATTTTATGAACTGTTTCAAATGCAAAATATGAATGACAGTACATACATTTATTTTTTACTCCCATAAAGCTTCTCCTGCAGTTCCTAAGAAACACAAGCCTTTTTTCATTACAAGAGCATCTTTAAAATGACAACCAGATTGAGTTACCCTCATGTGTGAGGGTCTCTATTATTTGTGGGCCATTTGTACATTAATTTAAAATGTCACATTCTATTTATCTTATAACCTGATGACAACAGGATGCTCACCTTACAAGTGCCTTGCAATATATGTGCTCACAATCTATATCTGTCCATTTATTTACCATTATGTTAGTTTGATGACTTTTTGAAGGTCAGTAGATTTCTTGCAGCGCTTGTCCTACGTATGAAATGAAGGAAGGGGGCTCACTGGCTTTGGAGGCATCTCCTGTTGTGGCTTCTGAAGGGCTTCAACATGATAGAACTTCTCTCTTTTTTAGCAGCATGTGTGGCAGGAACCCTGGGGTGCGATTTACCGATGTTGGCGCACCTGACTTGGTGACGATACGAGGCCATTGAACCTCGCGAGAGGCCTCTATAAATTTTCATGGTGAGGGATATTGAATTGCTTCCAATATGCACTCCCAGCGGCTACGTAAATCGGTAGCAATTCTCCTCTGGTGGGAAAACGTGGTGTTGGATTTTCCGATTGCTGACGCTGAAATCGTGTTTGTGGTTTGCCCAGAGAATCCGTTTTTACAGCGAAATCGAGGGCGGCGCCATTTTTCGGACACTTCGCCCCCTCAAGAACAGCATCATCGCTGAGTACGTCGCATGACATTGGGATGGCCTCAAGACGTCACCTGAAGCCCTCCCCCAATGCTCCGCCCCAGATGGGCTGATTTCCCGACGGCGTGGGACGCGTGTGCTCACAGGTTTCAGGGACTGTGTCCAGCTCCCCCACAGTCGGGGGCGGGCTTCGGCAGGGGCTGGAGGGACTGGTGGGGGGTGGTCCAGGGGTGGCAAGGGGGGTTACAGGGAGGCACTATTTGGCAGGCCGGATCCGCGCACGGCTGGCACCATGTTGTACAAAGCGACCGCTGCAGGTCGCCGCCACGGACCCGGTAATTCTCCGTCCGTATCTGCAGGGAAAGCTGACGTGACGCAGCCACGCGAGCTTCCCGGACGGTGTGAGCACATGTAATCCACGCCGTCGGGGAATCGTTCGGTTGGGGACGGAGCGTCGCGGGGCATGCTCAGGCAATGGCCTGAGGCAGTGGATAATCGACACGGCATACTCTTTTCAGTGGCGCCGTTCCCGATTTCGATGCCAGAGCGGATTCTCCGCCCTGTCGCCGAAATGCGATTTTGGAGTCGGGGCGCGGAGAATCCAGCCCATGGACTCTAAACATCATCTCTGGTTCTCTCTCCACAGATTCTGCCAGACGCAGCATTTTCTGTTTTTACTTCAGATTTCCAGCATCTGCATTATTTTGCTTCCATTCTTTCATTATCAGATTTTGGGGTCTTTGAAAGCTGTTGGTCAGTGTTAGTGAGCTTTTGGGTTAGCACGTATGCATCACTAGGCCCTGTCATTCTGAAACACACTTTTGAGTGAAGCCCAGTCATTAATTTAATTTTTGAGCAATTGTCCAAAATAACTCTATTTCATAACAGAAAAGATAATTCTATGATTTGCTCCAGCCCTTCAAAATGTTCCTTTGCATGATCACACCAAGTCATCTTTTATAACTCATCAATTTTCTCTGGGAATCACAGCTGGATAATCCAAGCCTTGATTGTGTCCAACTTTATCCCATCATAATGACAAATGGATTGTATTGGGCAAGACGAATTGACAGTCAAAAATAAATTCATTTTTCAAGTCATTATCAATGACCTATGCTTATTTCATATCCATGTCTGTATTTTGGTAATATAGCAAGGTGACATATGACAGCCTCATATTGGTGCTCTTTTGCATATTATGAAATATCTTGTGCACTTTCTACCAGGTGCCCTATTTTGGAATGTCAAGTTCACCTGATGTGCAATGTACTGTTCTGCTTCGCTCCGCTGAATGGTGATTGAAGGCCCTGAGGCACTAAAATAGGTTGACGCTTTCTGCAGCATCAACGTCCATATCTACGGGGCTAATCTTATGAGTCAGCAATCTCAGTGCAGATTGGACAACCAACTGAAGAGGTCAGTGCACCCAATTTGTGGCTCCCTGAAGTTTTGATAATTAAAGTTAATTGGGAGGACCAGACATAAAACGTCAGTGAGTATGGACCTCCCAATTTCCAGTTATTAATTTTAATGATCATAAATACAAATCACCATGAGTCAGCCATTCTGACCTCCACGGTCTAATCTGCCCTTCCATCAAACAACATTCCATATTGAAAGCACTGACTCAGAAAGTTTACATTCAAATATCTTATTCTTTCCTGGGTGCTCCACAGTTGGATAGTCAAAAGGCCGGAGAATGTTACTGACGAACAGGCAACTGAGAACTCTTATACAATCATTCATACAGTTGTGTTATTAAATTAATTAAAAACGTAGCAAATCAGCCATAGCCACCATTTTATTTTGCGAACATTAAGGTTTGCAAAAAAGCAGGGAACAGTTTCTTTATTCAAAACACACTCCAATACTTTTTCGAAACAATGCATGAAACACATAACTGGTACATTTAAAAGGGAAACAAAGGCCGTTTGGCAAAAGAACAGCATAATTATGCCAGAAAATGTGATTTAGCTCCAAAGCCTTAAGATATAAATATGTGAAATTATGCAAATTGATGTATTCCTTGAAGCAATATCTTGTAAATCAAAGGATATCCATATCCAGACACACTCTGAAATGGAGATTACCTAACACTTATAATGATGTATAAGCTATTCAGAGCAATTTGAGGACTATGTTTTCCTCAGCAGTGTAATGAAAAATTATATGAGGGATACAAAGCTACTAGCTCGTGCTCGCACTATTCCTTATATTTCTGGGGCAATGCTTTTACAATTCTATATCTTGCTGTCACGTTGAAGCCTGATTACTGAAAATAACCAACAGATAGTGTTAGATAAGGACTTCTTTGAAGGCAGCCAATCATGAAAAGCAGAATTGCTCAACGGGAGATGGAAACTAAAATCGGATTACTCACTGACGACTTCTAAAGTAGTTGTCCAAAATATTTATTTCAAAATAACCTCACATGCTCGCATGGAACAGTGCTGAATTTGAAACCCTGCTGCATTTTCCATGGTGCTACGTTGTCAATGGATCCATTGTGAAGCATAATCACAATTTTCATGTCAGCAATTGTAACAGGTAGTTTGCACACAATGATGAAATAAATTCCCAGTCCGTCTGTTTTGGTTGTTCTACTCCAAATAAATCTTTTGCATTAACTTGACCAGACAGATAGTGCCTCAGTTTGATCTGCAGTTGATGGGCCAAATGGCCTACTCCTATTCCAATGTGCTTTTGGAATCAAGAGCTTAATATTTATTTTGATGAGAAATCCTATTGGGAAAATAAATAGTGAGATGAATGAATCAAGAGAGAGAGAAAGGGAAATGTGGTGCCTGCAGCATCTGATCTTCAGTTTGTTCACACTGAGAATCTGAAAACATTGATTATTTATATAAAATACATTTACTTTTCTCTGTACAAATGTATATTTATTCAGTTTTAATAGCATTTTGGCATATTTGAATTTCCAAGATAATTGGTAGAATTTTGGATGAAAGCTTTTCACAATTTCTTTTTTAACCTCAGAGCATGAGGTCAGCACAGCATCAGAAAGAGATATTTATTTCAAGGTGATCTGTTTCAAACTGTCAGGCCTTTTAATATGTAAATTAGGGTCCGATGGCAAACAAGAAATACGTGCTTCATTTAGTTTCGCTCTCAGTACAGTTGAACAGTCCCTTTTCTGGAGCCAACAGGAGCAGGACTTCTTTGCTTCTCAAAAAATAATTTAGTTTGTTGCCTGCTATCCCAGGCTTCTCCCACTCCCCAATTGCAAACCCCTCCCTTCCAACAAAGACTTGCCTTGATGTCCGCTGAGTGAGATCGGGGCTGCCTGATAATCTGCCATTCTTAAGCTTTTTTAATTATAAAGACGACTAAATTGTTCACTATCTTGAAGAGCTCAGGTACCAGAGACACAGATAAGGTAGGTCCCAAGAAAGAGCTGAATAGTGTTTGCCAAAGATATGTATCTGGATCCAGATCTTAGAATTTTTTTACAGGATCCATCACCATTGGGAGATAGGATGAATTGACCTTTTTATTATAATGTTCTGTGTTGTTTTATTTAGCACATTGATGATGGTTTTTGAATTTTGTGGATTGTCTCAGCTGCTTTGTGGAATTTGTCACAGCTGTCAAAATGTGAGCAGGGTTTTCCGAGCAGGATGTTGGGTGTAGATGGGCCTGAAGTCTCTTCAGTGAGATGAAAGCACTTAATAGAAAGACGTATTTTTCAGTTTTGTGGTTACAGAGGTTCAAATAGGCAGAGAAAAGTCTCAAGGAACAGTTATGTGATAATGTTGAGTAAATGCTGTGTGGCAGAGGTCTTTGTTCTACTGAGTGCCCTCTTCACTCTTACCATGTAATGAAGCAACAGGAAAATAATTGTTAAGGGAAAATTTTGGAGTTTTCTTCAAAATCATGAACGTTTTTGATAGGTAAATAAGGAGAAACTGTTTCTATAAGCAGAAGACTCAATAACCAGATGAGAAAAATTTAACGTAATTGACAAAAGTAGCAATTTATTTTATGCAGCAAGTTGTTATGATCTGGAGTACATTGTCAAGAATAATGGTGGAAGCAGATTTAGTACATGAATGAGAGAGGGTCTTAGATTGAAGTATCAAGATGTAAAGTCAGTTTTGGTGAATCTAGGAGACAGTAATGGGCAGCAAACATTGATGGTGGTTAGTAAGTTTGCAGATGACACCAAGATTGGTGGCAGAGTGCACAGTGAATAAAGTTATCTAGGATTGCAACAGGATCTTGATCAATTGTCCATCCCAGAGAGCTGTGGAAGTCGAATCTTTGAGCATGTTCAAGACAGAAGTTGATGGATTTCAGGCTACTAATGACATCAGGGGAATAAGGGGACAGGGTGTGGAAGTGGCATTGAGGAAGATTATCAGCCATTATCTAATTGAACACTGGAGCAGGAGCCGAATGCCTATTAGAACATACATAGAATTACAGTGCAGAAGGAGGCCATTCGGCTCATCGAGCCTGCACCGGCACTTGGAAAAAGCACCCCACTTAAGCCCACAACTCCGCCCCATAAACGTAACCCAGCAACCCCACCCACCCCTTTGGACACTAAGGGCAATATAGCATAGCCAATCCAACTAACTTGCACGCCTTTAGACTGTGGGAGGAAACTGGAGCTCCCGGAGGAAACCAACGCAGACATGAGGAGAACGTGCAGACTCCGCACAGACAGTGACCCAAGCCGGAAATTGAAGCTGGGACCCTGGAGCTGTGAAGGAACCATGCCGCTACCATTTAGGTCGCTACCATGCAAACCTAAATAACAATGGAACACCAGCCGGCCTTACATTGGCCGGGAATCGAACCCGGGCCTTTGCAGATAAGAATTCGACCACTGAACCAACAATTCCTGCATCTAAGTTACTAACTTCCTATGTCCTATTCAATAATAACTTTGAAAAAGAAATTGGATCAGTTCTTGAAGTGGGAAAAAAAGTTGCAATGGCTGGGGAAAGAATTGGGCAAATGGACTAATTGGAAAATTATTTTTAAGAACTGACACAGACACAAAAGTGTTCATTCTATGCTCTGTCAATCTATGATTCTCGGATACAGTACATTTGCATTTAATGAATTTGGTATTGTTGAAGTAAACATAAATAGTGACTAACCTGTTAATCTCCTGAATATAATAGTTGCATTCAATTCATATGCGAAGCTACATTCAGTTACCTAATGCTGCTTTCAGACTGTTATTTCCTGAGGTTACTCTGTTTTCCTGCCATTATTTTGGTAGGTGATGGCTCGCTGCCCCAGGAAAATGGGTTAAATGACTGGAAATGGTACTTTATTTCCTTGAATATTCCACCCATCTCACATTATTGTTCCAGTTCAAGTTCACAACAACTACTGCAGAAATTAGGATGTGCAATTAAAACCTATGTCAATCACAATGAAAATTGAAGTGTTTGAATGTGAAACATTCACGTAATCAGTTGCTGCACAATTGTTAGATTTTTCAAATAAAATACAAAACTTCTGAGGCGTCATTCTCCGCCGGCGGGAGTCTCCGTTTTGCCGGCGCCCGGGGGTTTCCCGACAGCGTGGGGCTGCCCCACAATGGGAAACCCCATTGACCGGCCGGTGTTACGGAGACTCCCGCCGGCCGGTCGGCGCAGAAATGTGGCGGGGCGGGTAGGAGAATTTCGCCCCTGATTCTAATTCTATTTATGACAGTTTACAATATATTAATACACTAATGTTTTGTATTAGATAAACAGGGAAAGAGGAGATTACATTGGTTTGGATTTCCCTCAGCCCACTGAAGAAGTAGCAGAGCAATACTACTGTTCTTCCACCACCTTTTCCTTTGAAGGACCTGCTCATGTATCAGCATTCCTAAATAGCTGAACACCACTGGGATGGCGGGATTTTATGTGGTTACTGGAAAGGACACATGTTTGTAAAATTCTGGAACCATAATTAAGGAAGTATTTGCCTGGAAGGGATGCCGGGAGGGGGAAGATTTACCTGGACACTGTGTTTCAGGAGGCAGTCACACCTGTCAGAGTAAGTAGTTTAAATCCTGCTAGTGGCCAGGGACAGCAGGGTGTGACTGCAAGTCAGGCAGGTAAAGGGAACCAGCAGTCAGGAACTCAGGAGCCTCAGCCCTTGACTCTGTCCAACAGGTATGAGGCACTTGCTCCCTGTGTGGAAAGCGAACAGGGTTGCAGGAAGGATGAGTCAGCTGACCAAGGCACCATGGTTCAGCAGGCCATTCAAGGGGAGGGAGTAAATAGGCAAGTTGTAGTTGGAGGGGATTCTATTATCAGGGGGATAGTAGTATCCTTTGTGAGCAGGATAAAGAGTCCCGCATGCTATGTTGCCTGCCCGGTGCTAGGGTGCGGGACATCTCTGACCGGCTTGAAAGGATACTGGAGAGGGAGGGGGAGGATCCAGTTGTTGTGGTCCATGTCGGTACCAACAACATAGGCAAGTCTAGGAAAGAGGACCTGTTTAGAGATTATAAAGAGCTAGGATTCAAATTAAAAAACAGGTCCTCAAGGGTCATAATCTCTGAATTACTGCCCGAGCCACGTGCAAATTGGCATAGGGAGGCAAGAATAAGGGAAGTTAACACGTGGCTGAAAGAGTGGTGTGGGAATGAGGGGTTCCTTTTCATGGGACACTGGCATCAGTTTTGGGACAGGGGGGACCGATACCGTTGGGATGGTCTCCACCTGAACCGAGCTGGGACCAGTGTTCTGACGAAAAGAGTAAATAGGGTGGTCAATAGGACTTTAAACTAGAGATTGGGGGGGGAAGGGAAAGTCAGGGAACCAAGAGGTGAAGTAATCAGTGGGAAGCGTAGCTGCTTAGGAATACAAAAAAGCACGAAAAAACAGAACTCAGGAGAGGTTACAATAGTCCCCATCCCACAAAATATGACACAGTGCATGGAAAGGCTCAGTAAACCAAGGTCCACCACACTAAGAAAACAAAAAGGGACGGTCAATAGAGAATTAAAGGTGCTATATTTAAATGCGCGCAGTGTACGGAACAAGGTAGATGAGCTTGTGGCCCAGATTGTGACTGGCAGGTATGACGTGGTAGGCATCACAGAGACATGTTGCAGGGGGTTCAGGACTGGCATTTAAACGTCCAGGGATTCACAACCTATCGAAAAGACAGAGAGGTGGGCAGAGGGGGCGGGGTTGCCTTGTTAATTAGGAATGAAATTAAATCAATAGCACTAAACGACATGGGGTCGGATGATGTGGAGTCTGTGTGGGTAGAGTTGAGGAACCACAAAGGCAAAAAAACCATAATGGGAGTTATGTACAGGCCTCCTAACAGTGGTCAGGACCAGGGGCACAAGATGCACCACGAAATAGAAAGTGCATGTCAGAAAGGCAAGGTCACAGTGATCATGGGGGACTTTAATATGCAGGTGGACTGGGTAAATAATACTGCCAGTGGACCCAAGGAAAGGGAATTCATTGAATGTTTACAGGAGGGTTTTTGGAACAGCTTGTGATGGAGCCCACGAGGGAACAGGCCATTCTGGACTTAGTGTTATGTAATGAGCCAGACTTGATTAAAGATCTTAAAGGGAGCACTTAGGAGGCAATGATCATAATATGGTCGAATTCAATCTCCAATTTGAAAGAAAGAAGGTAGAATCAGATGTAAAGGTGTTACAGTTAAATAAAGGTAACTACAGGGGCATGAGGGAGGAACTGACGAAAATCGACTGGGAGCAGACCCCAGTGGGAAAGACAGTAGAACAGCAATGGCAGGAGTTTCTGGGAGTAATTGAGGACACAGTACAGAGGTTCATCCCAAAGAAAAGAAAGGTTATCAGAGGGGGGAATTAGGCAGCCATGGCTGACAAAGGAAGTTAGGGAATGTATCAAAGCAAAAGAGAAAGTCTATAATGTGGCAAAGAGTAGTGGAAAGTCAGAAGATTGGGAAGGCTACAAAAACAAACAGAGGATAACAAAGAGAGAGATAAGGAAAGAGAGGATCAAATTTGAAGGTAGGCTAGCCAGTAACATTAGGAATGATAGTAAACGTTTCTTTAAATACATTAAAAACAAACGGGGGGCAAAAGTTGACCTTGGGCCGCTCCAAAATGACGCTGGTAATTTTGTGATGGGAGACAAGGAAATAGCCGAGGAACTGAATAAGTACTTTGCGTCAGTCTTCACAGTAGAAGACATGAGTAATATCCCAACAATTCCTGAGAGTCAGGGGACAAAGTTGAATATGGTAGCCATCACAAAGGAGAAAGTGCTAGAGAAACTAAGAGGTCTAAAAATTGACAAATCTCCGGGCCCAGATGGGCTACATCCTAGAGTTCTAAAGGAGATAGCTGAAGAAATAGTGGAGGCGTTGGTGATGATGTTTCAACAGTCACTGGAGTCAGGGAAAGCACCAGAGGATTGGAAAATCGCTGTTGTAACCCCCCCTGTTCAAGAAGGGAACAAGGAAAAATATGGAAAATTATAGGCCAATTAGCCTAACCTTGGTTGTTGGCAAGATTCTAGAATCCATTGTTAAGGATGAGATCTCTAAATTCTTGGAAGTGCAGGGTCGGATTAGGACAAGTCAGCATGGATTTAGTAAGGGGAGGTCGTGCCTGACAAACCTGTTAGAGTTCTTTGAAGAGATAACAAATAGGTTAGACCAAGGAGAGCCAATGGATGTTATCTATCTTGACTTCCAAAAGGCCTTTGATAAGGTGCCTCACGGGAGACTGCTGAGTAAAATAAGGGCCCATGGTATTCGAGGCAAGGTACTAACATGGATTGACAATTTGCTGTCAGGCAGAAGGCAGAGAGTTGGGATAAAAGGTTCTTTTTCGGAATGGCAACCGGTGACGAGTGGTGTCCCGCAGGGTTCAGTGTTGGGGCCACAGCTGTTCTCTTTATATATTAACAATCTAGATGACGGGACTGAGGGCATTCTGGCTAAGTTTGCCGATGATACGAAGATAGGTGGAGGGGCAGGTAGTATGGAGGAGGTGGGGAGGCTTCAGAAAGATTTAGACAGTTTAGGAGAGTGGTCCAAGAAATGGCTGATGAAATTCAACGTGGGCAAGTGCGAGGTCTTGCACTTTGGAAAAAAGAATAGAGGCATGGACTATTTTCTAAACGGTGACAAAATTCATAATGCTGAAGTGCAAAGGGACTTGGGAGTCCTAGTCCAGGATTCTCTAAAGGTAAACTTGCAGGTTGAGTCCGTAATTAAGAAAGCAAATGCAATGTTGTCATTCATCTCAAGAGGCTTGGAATATAAAAGCAGGGATGTACTTCTGAAGCTTTATAAAGCATTAGTTAGGCCCCATTTAGAATACTGTGAGCAATTTTGGGCCCCACACCTCAGGAAGGACATACTGGCACTGGAACGGGTCCAGCGGAGATTCACACGGATGATCCCAGGAATGGTAGGCCTAACATACGATGAACGTCTGAGGATCCTGGGATTATATTCATTGGAGTTTAGGAGGTTGAGGGGAGATCTAATAGAAACTTACAAGATAATGAATGGCTTAGATAGAGTGGATGTAGGGAAGTTGTTTCCATTAGCAGGGTAGACTAGGACCCGGGGGCACAGCCTTAGAATAAAAGGGAGTCACTTTAGAACAGAGATGAGGAGAAATTTCTTCAGCCAGAGAGTGGTGGGTCTGTGGAACTCATTGCCACAGAGGGCGGTGGAGGCCGGGACGTTGAGTGTCTTTAAGACAGAAGTTGATAAATTCTTGCTTTCTCGAGGAATTAAAGGCTATGGAGAGAGAGCGGGTAAATGGAGTTGAAATCAGCTATGATTGAATGGTGGAGTGGACTCGATGGGCCAAATGGCCTTACTTCCACTCCTATGTCTTATGGTCTTATGGTCTTATGGAAGGAAAGCTGAAAAAAACAGCCTGAGATGACGCAGCAACAGAAGGTTCCCTTACGTTCTGGGACGAACTATTAAAAAGGAAAAAAAAAAATATTTGAATTAATGTACCCCTTTTCTCAACCACCAGATATTCCAAAGCCAATGAAGTACTTTTGCATGTGAAGGAAATACACAAATAATTAGGTATTATTCATATGTATTTGGGACATTGGACTTTAAATTAGAGAAAATGTACACATATTCATGGATAGCCATTTTTACCCAATTGCCTTAAAACATATACATGGGAGGCACTAGCTCACAGCTCTGGTTCCAACAAATGTTAAAGAGGCAATGCATAAAGTAGCACCAGAACCTTTCAAGTTCTCTTCACATTAAGGAAAGGAATTTTGAAGAAGATAAAGATAAGCTCGAAATTTACATTCAAAGGAAATTTAGGAGAATTTTCATTGGTATTGTTTCTCCTTATCTATTCGGAAGACATTTCTCGAACTTAACTCAGCGAATCAGAATTGGACATGATCATGGGGATGTAGCTTACTGCAAGTCAGAAGACAGACCTTAAAAACCCCTATTGAAAGTATAAAAGTACTTTAATGAGAAATTGCAAACAATTGGAGGTAAATATGAAAGATATTAAGGACATGTTTAAGAATATAATGGCCGGAAACCTTGGTCGTTGTGATTTAGCGTACTGCTGCCTGTAGGTTTCGCAGTGGCGTAGGGTGGTTACAATGGGAAATCCCATTGACACGCAGTGGGAATATAGAATCCCGGTGCCAGTGAATGACGTGCAGCCGAGAAACACGCAGCTGGCAGACCGGAGAATCCCGCCCAATGGCCACTCACAGTGAGGATCTAATTTAAACCATTTTAACAATTAAATAATCGTGAATAATAAGGACAAATCAAGAGGAGAAGTTTAATCAAAGAGGCAACACCCATTGTTGCTGAAGAATTATGTTTTTGAAGGGTATAAATGTTCCAGCTTCCTTTCAGAATATTAGAGCTTTTTAGAAGAGTACTGAGATCCCTCTTAATATTTATCTGGTTGTCGAGGGGTTGGAAAGTATAAAGTAGACAGCTTTTGTGTCCAACTGCCCAATAACTGATTCACCTGGGGATTCAGATAACATGACTGTGAATATTGATGGATTTCCATGGCTGATATGAGCTTTAGCATTGGCTGTGGACATCGTCAACAAGATGGACGGAACCTTTTTAGCCTCAACCTGTTGAAATGCAAGAAGAAAATAACGCCAATGTCGCTCATGGAACTTCAGCCTACGGATGACAACGGCATCTCCACACTCTCAGAAGAGAATCGCCAAGCCATGCTTGACACCTTTGTAGAAGCATACCGAAGAATCGGTCTCAGCCTCAACCTCAAGAGAATTCACAGCTGTTACCAACCTGCCCCAAGGCAAGACCCAGTCTCCCACGCCAACAAAATCAACTGAGAAACCCTAGTAGACATGAAACATTTTCCCTACCAGGAGAGCTACCTCTCATCTTAGGCTGATATCGATGTGGAGATTCAACATCATGTCTGATCCGTGAACGACTCCTTCAGACACCAAAGGACGCAAGTCTTTGACGACCGCAAATTTGGGGTGGCATAAGTTCCTCATGTACAAGGCAGTTGTCCCACCAACCCTTCTATATGGATCAGAAACTTGGTCTATGTACAGACACCACTCAAAGACCTGTAGAGATACCATCAACACTGTCTGAGACGGATTCTCCGCATCAGCTGGGAGGACAGGCATACTAATATCAGTGTCCAAGAAGCAGCCACGAGCAATAGAATCAAGGCCATGATTACTCAAAACCAACTTGGCTGAGTCAGCCATGTGCTAAGGATGTCAGAGTTCCAACTGCCAAAGCAAATCTTCTTCGCACAGCTCGAGGAAGGCTCCTGAACAAGAGGAAGACAAAGAAAGTGCTTCAAAGACACCCTGAAGGCTTACCGCAATCATAGAATCATAGAATTTACAGTGCAGAAGGAGGCCATTCGGCCCATTGAGTCTGCACCACCCTTTGGAAAGAGCACCCTATCTAAGCCCACACCTCCACCTTACCCCCGTAACCCAGTAACCCCACCTAACCTTTGGACACTAATGGGCAATTTAGCACAGCCAATCCACATAAACTGCACATCTTTAAACTGTGGTAGGAAACCGGAGCACCCAGAGGAAACCCACGCGGACAAGATGAGAAAGTGCAAACTCTACACAGCCAGTCACCCAAGGCCAGTTGCCGCACGTTGTAGCGTCAGTACCTTCGCTGCTCCACCGCGCATGCGCGGTGCGGCCGTGCGTGGTGCCGCCTGCGCAGTACGTTCGTCGACGTCGACGTCCCCTCGTTTGGTGTGCACAAGCGCGGGAGTCCACGAAAAGGGTGCAAAATGGCCGCCCTCATCCAGGCTGAGGCCCTGGAGTTGCTCGATTGCTTGGACCCGTTCTGCCTCGTGGGGACCTTGCCGTTTGGATGTGGGAATACCGACTAGTGGCGTGTTCGAGTAGCACGCAGGTCTCGATGGCAGTCACTAGGGTGAGCTGCTGTACCTTGAGGAGCTGCTGGCGTGGGGGGTCCGACTGAACACCGAAAACTATCTGGTCGCGTATCATGGAGTCGGAGGTGGGCCCGTAATTACAGGACTGCGCAAGGATGCGGAGGTGGGTGAGAAAGGACTGGAAAGGTTCATCCTTACCCTGTAAACGCTGTTGGAATATATAGCGCTTGAAACTTTCATTCACCTCTATGTTACAGTGAGTGTCAAACTTGAGGTGGACCGTCTTGAATTTTGATTTATCTTCATCATCAGCAAAGGTGAGAGAATTGAAAATGTGAATGGCATGTTCCCCGGCCGTGGATAGGAAGAGACCGATCTTCTTGGTGTCTGAGGCATCTCCCCGGTCTGTGGCTTCCAGGTAGAGCTGGAAGCGTTGTTTGAATATCTTCCAGTTGGCACCTAGGTTACCGGTGATGCGGAGCGGCGGCGGCGGGCGGACGCTGTCCATTTTGCAGGGTGACTGTATGCTGGTGGAAGGCAGATTACTTGCAGGTAGTTCTAAGAAATTCTAATATCCCTCAACTCCTGGTATCATGATGTGTTAGGTGTTCTGGATCCATGGAACACATACAGGCCACCAACACTTAAAATAGTGCAACACTATTTTATTAAGTTAGAAACTGTTGAACATACTTTCACTGTGGGTTAACACGATGTTCGATTAAACTAAAGACCTATGCCTGTCCGAACCAGTCTATGCACTCAGCACATGGTGAGGACCTGTGCTGCAGGCTGTAAGCTCTGTCCTTGTAGGAGACTGCATCCCGAATGAGCGGGAACTCTGATGCCCCCTGTCTTTATAGTGAGTGTGCTCTAACTGGTGATTGGCTGCGGTGTTGTGTGTGTTGATTGGTCCTGCTGTGTGTCCATCAGTGTGTGTGTATCTGCACCATGGTATACTGGTGTACATCATGACACTGGTGACTCCCACAGGGGAGGTTGCGGAACACCGCAGCAACCCCCCCCCCCGCACCCCCACCCCCCCTCACTCCTGTCCCTGGTGCATCTGCTGGACAGTGAGCAGAACAGGGTGGCACAATGCCACCTGGGACACCCAAGCAGCAGCCGGGCTTATCCAGGCCCGGTCGCCTCAGAAGACGCCCGCCAATGGGGACACAGGGCGCAGGGCAGTAATACAGCAGGCCACCACCACTCCTACTTTACCATACGGGGAAATACCTAGACATAGCATTAAAGCCCATATGGCCACAAAGTTAGGCACCAATTAAGTTCAGTAAGAAGCCTTACAACACCAGGTTAAAGTCCAACAATGATTCACCTGAGGAAGGAGCAGTGCTCCGAAAGCTAGTGATTTGAAACAAATCTGTTAGACTTTAACCTGGTGTTGTAAGACTTCTTACTGTGTTCACCTCAGTCCACCGCCGTTATCTCCACATCATGGCTACCAATTAAGTTGGCATGGGTACAGGGCACAGTTTAGTTATAGGAGCTAGGCCATAACTCTGTAAATATTTGTGCACATTAAATACCTGTTAACATTGTTACAACCTGCCTCGGTGCTGTCAGATGGGTGTGAGGGGTGGGATGGGCTCTGCTCCCCACCATTCCCCTAACCGTCTCCACCACCACCACCCTAGGGATCCGATTACACCTTGTGATGGAATGACCAGCTCGCATGCAGGCATCACCCAGGTGGACGGTGGAATGTACCAACATGAGCAGGCGTCAGATTTTGCCATACGATGCGGAGCACCAGAGCTCATCGCAGAGCGGGTTGTCATCATCCTGCATCCCAAGGACCAGACTGGTGTTACTGCCAACCCAGGGCCCACACCCTGCAGTGAAGCAGGAAACACTCTGTAATGCAGCAGGAAAGCAGCATGGAGGGGGTTGTAGGCAGCGGGGTGGCTGGGGGGAGGGGAGGGCTGTGTTTGTGGCTAAGATATGGTGTCCATGCCCATGGACAGTCGTCCGTCCCCCGTCCCCCCCCTTAGAGGTGATCAGAGTGTCCCTTGTGCATTGGCTCTGGTACATACTTCGTGCGGCCTTCCATGCCTGCCTGGGCCCATGTTCTGTCCATCTTTGCCTTCCCTCGCATCCTCCTCGTCCGACAAGGCCTGTTGTTCATCCTCCTCCTCCAGCACATCCTCCTCTGCTGGGCAGCCCTCTCAGCATCATATTGGAGGGCCCCTCCAGAACGGTCTAGGCACTTGAACTGCATCTTCAGGAGGTTCAGCAGCTTTCCCGGTCTATGCCTACGAGTCAGTGTCATCAACCACGACCACAGTAGATGATCCGTATCACCCAGGAGCCAACTTCCCAGCCAGGGGGGCATCTCGAACATGTCAGGAATTGTCGAGTGTGCCAGGATGAAGGCATCATGCACACTGTCCGAGTAACGGGCCACAGACGCACATGGTGCGCATCTGATGGTCACATATCAGCTGCACGTTCATAACGTGGGACCCCTTTCATTTTGTTTAGAACGGCCTGTCATCTGCAGGTGCTTGTAGGGGGGTATGCATCCCGTCGATCACCCCTGGACCTGAGGCATGTTGTGATGGCAGTGAACCCCGCTGCCCGGGCATCCTGGTGGGCTCAGTCACATTGAAATGGATGCATTGTGCCGACCGGGCATACAGGGCCTCTGTGATGGCACAGATGCACCTGTGCACCAAGTTCTGTGAGATGCTGGACATGTCCCCACTCATCGCCTGGAAGGCCCCTTTGGCATAAAGGTTCAGGGCAACCATAACCTTGACGGCCACCGGGTGCGATGTTGTCCCCCATTCCCAGCAGCGCCAGGTGCGCCATGATCTGGCAGAAATGTCACACTGTCTCCCTGCTCAGCTGGAGTCATCGACAGCGTGCCCGGTCCAGCAGATCCTCGAATTACGGTGCTGCCAGTACACGTGAGGCCTCATGCTGCGCCTCCTTTGCACATTCTCCTCCTCAACCAGGTTGGGAAGCCAGATCTCCAACCTGGTGGCTGCCTCCTGTTTCTCTGGGGCATGCTCTGCTGCTACACACTCTGCTGCTGCATGCTCCGATGCTGTAGCTTCCTCCTCCTCGAGCAGCTCCAGCTCATACAACCGGGGGGCATCCTCCAGGGCTGCCGCGATTAGGAGGAAGGTCACTATTTCTGGTTGAACCCCAATATCCATTGCCTGCATGAGGTGAAAGGTTGACGTGTTGGCATGGTGCGTACCCCTGGGCCCAACCAGGTCCAACAGGCTACATGGTGCCCCCGATTGGCACTGTGGACTCTGCCGCCACATGTCCTCCCTCCCATCGCCGCACCCTTGGCCCTGTCGGTGCCCGGCACCTTGAGGTCTCTGGCCCTGGTGCCCATCTCTGCTGCCAGGGGTACCATCTGCATTGCCCTTGCCAATGATACGCTACTGTGGGACTACTGTGGCTGTTGCCCTTTAGTGGGCTGCATGATGCCCCGCTGGCAGGTTTGGCCAGCTGGGTAGGGGGTGTGGTATGGCAGAGGATGGGGTGCAGGTGTGGTGGGGTGGAGGGTGGGGTGGGGTGGCGTGGGGTGCAGGAGTGAGGGCACCCATACGGCCGGTGGCACTATGCAGAACCAAGGGCCAAGGTAGTGGGGTGTGCGGCAAGATGACTGCCTTGCAGGCTGTGACAATGGCAGTCCATGCCTGGACACCGCCCCAGTCCCGTGGAGGTCACCATGGCCCCACAGCCTGTTCCCCTGTCACCGCCCGCCGGCCCTGGCTGGGCCCCCTCCCCTACCCCAGCCAGCCTGGCCAGTGTCTGACTTGACAGCCCGCAGTCGCGCCTCTCTGTATCCTACCTCCTCTCCCACGATTTCAGCATTGGTATCAATTCTCCGCCAAATTGCATTTTCCGATTTTGCCATCGGCCGACAGAGAATCGCGCCCAAGAATTAGGAGCAGTATTGGCTAATTCAGCCCCTTGAGCCTGCTTCACCAATCAATATGATCATGGCTGATCCCATCTCAGCTTCGTCACCAGCCTCCTGCCTGCTCCCCATAAACTTTCATCCTGCTACTGATTAAAAACCCATCTATCCCCTCCTTATATTTCTTTAGTGTTCTGGCGTTCATTGCACATTGAGGTTGTTATGCGCCAGGGTTTACAGAACACCAAAGTATATCATGGAGTTTACCTGACCCACAACTTTTAATCGATTGTGGTTATGGGGAACACAAGGGCCCACTTTCCAGGTGTGATGCAACAGAGATCTGAAGTATTTTAAAAATAAAACAATGCATATTCTATGAATCCAGTTAACATTTTAGAAACCCACAGAAAACATCTTACCAACTACCAACACTGATAACCCCCCAAAAAAGATACAGCACTCTATAGGTAACCCTTAGTAACTTTCCTAACAACATCCATAAGCCAAAACACTTTTTAACAAAGACAGTAGGTTTGAATTCTCTACAAAGAACAGTTATCACTTTTAAATTATCAAGTGATCTAAACACCTTGTTTAACATACAGTGAGATAGACCAGTATACATCTGCTTGGTTACAACTGAAAGCGAAACTAAAACACAGAGCCAAAACTAGCTTCCAGCTCAAATCGAAAGTAAAACGCAGAATCACATTCCAGCTCCACCCACACAATGACATCACTGCAGCTATTTGATCAAACACACTTTTCTTAAAGGGACTCTTACATGACAAGGTCGAGAATTTCACAGATTTATGACCCTTTGAGTGAAGTAATTTCTTCTCATTTCTGTTTTGAATCTGCTACCCTTAGCCTAAAACTACTGACTCTCATTGTAGAACTTCAAACAATGAAAAACATCCATTCTATGTCTACCTTTTCAATTCCCTCGAGCATCTTATATACCTCAATCAGATCTCCTCCCATTATTCTAAACTTCAGTTAGTATAGGCCTAAACTGCTCAAGCTCTCTTCATAAGACAAGTCCTTCATCCCTGGAATCAAACTTGTGAACCTTATCTGAACTGCCTGTAATGCATTTACATCCTTCCTTAAGTAAGGGAACCAAAACTGTGCACAATACTCCAGATCCGATCTCACCAATGTGCTATACAGTTGCAAAAGCACTTCACTACTTTTATACTCTATTCCATTAGAAATGAATGCCAGAAACCCATTTGCCTTCCTTATTGTCTAATGTACCTTTGCAGTATGGTGTGCCTTAGTTTTTGTCCTTATGTTATGTTTAACCTCCTTGCTGAGCCACAAATGCCTTTTCACCCTCTGACAATCTTTTGCCCTCTGTGAAATATATTTTAATTTGGATGAGTTGAATATCTCCTTAAATGTCTTCCGCTGTTCACTAACTGTCCTACCTTTTAGTATTCCTGCCCAGTCCACTAGGGCCAAATATGTCCGCATGCCTATGCAATTACCTTGGTTTCACACCAGAATACTAGCGTAGTATGTCAGTTTATTGCCCTCAAACTGAATTTGAAATTCAAGCATGCAATGATCACTCTTCCTCAGAGGATGCTTTACCACAAGATTATTAATTAATACCATCTCATTGAACAATACTACATCCAAAATACCCTGCTCCCTAGTTGGTTTGACAAGATATTGTTCCAAAAAACAATCTCTAATACAGTTAGCACAGCTGCTTCACGGCACTCAAGTCCCAGGTTCAATCCTGGCTCTGGGTCACAGTCCGTGTGGAGTTTGCACATTCTCCCCGTGTCTTCGTGGGTTTCGCCCCCACAACCCAAAGGTGTGCAGAGTAGGTTTACAATGGCATCAACGATCCTGCGCTGCACAGGGGGCCAGCACAGCACTGGAGAGCCTCACGCTGCTCCAACT
Organism: Scyliorhinus torazame; assembly: GCF_047496885.1. NCBI lineage: Eukaryota > Metazoa > Chordata > Chondrichthyes > Carcharhiniformes > Scyliorhinidae > Scyliorhinus > Scyliorhinus torazame. The sequence continues at coordinate 272,444,159 of NC_092709.1, forward strand.
GCCGATACGGGCGCTGCAGGTCCGCGCATGCGCGCTACAGCTTCCGCGAGTTTGCGCATGCCGCTACAGCTGGCGTGACTTCACGCATGCGCGTGGGTTTCCTTCTCCGCACTGGCCCCGACGCAACATGGTGATAGCTACAGGGGCCTGGTGTGGAGGAACATAGGCCCCCACCAGGATAAGCCCAGCCACCGATTGGTAGTCCCAGACCCCAGGCCAGGCCACCGTGGAGGCCCCCCCTGGGGTCGGATTCCCCCCCACCCCCCACCAGGCTGTCCCCCACAAAATGAACGCCGCGGTCCTGCCGGGGTGGACCATGTGAGAACGGCGTTGACGGGACTCGCCCTAACTCGGCGGGCACTCAGCCCATCGTGCGGGGACAAACGCCGGGGTGGCCACTTTCAACGGCCCCCGACCGGCGCCACGCTAACCGCGCAGGCGCAATGGCGCCGATTCTCCGGCCACTGGAGAATCGATGGACCGGCGTCGGAGCGGCGTCACGTGAATCGCGCTCCCCCGGCGATTCTCTGGCCCAGCGCAGGGTCGAAGATTCCCGCCCAGTATATTTTCCGCGAACTAAACTATCTCTGAATCTGAATATACTTCTCATTTCTCCCCCACTTGAATGAGTCACTGTACCATGGTGCTATGATCGGTTAACATCCTCACTACAGTCCCTGTTCTCATCCACACAGATATCAAGAATCTGGAACCTGTTGGACAAGGGCAAGGTTGAGGTTTCTGCAGTGCTACCTCTTGGATCTCTCTACCTGCCTCACTCATTGTCACACCCTCCTGTATCTGGCCACTGATCAGATTCAAGGTAATTAATCTCAGGAGGGTGACTGCCTCCTAAAACACAGCGTCCTGCTAACTCTCCTCGTCTCTGATGTGTTACAATGTCTGAAACTGGGACTCCAGCCCATTAAGTCTGAGCCAACGTTCCTCGAGCAACCAACATTTGCTGCAGACCTGGTCACTGTGAAATACAAAGGGCCCCACCAGCTCCCATATGTTGCAGCTACAACACATCACCTGGCCCTGCATTCCTTTTTAATTTAATTAGATTTTCAATTTGTTTTTAAATTTACTTCTAATCTTTAGTTTTCACTCAATAATTTTACCTACCTATCCTTCGATATTAAATAAGTCAGAAAAGGTAGAAGAGGGATATCACTCACCTGTGATATCACACCGGCGTGTTCACCCGAAGTTGTAGGACTGCTGCACCATATCTCCCAGCTCTCTGGTCTTGGTCTGATCCTGTCGCCACTGCCACTCACTCATTAGTGAAGAAGTGGGTTTGGTGCCAAGGAGAAGGGACTGAGAATGCAAATGGGGATCAATCAGCTGAGGAGCATGAAGGCCCATAACGCAGGAGCATCATGTTTGGAAGAAACATGATCAAAAACATTTGCTCATTCCTGTGCATGTAATTGTTCTTTTTGTGCAGTCCAGTACCAGAATTTGCAACACAATGCAGAGAAAGTGTGTGTGGGGGCACACAGAACATGCAGAACAGGGTGGCAGCCCAGGAGATATCTGTGGCTACGGAACTAAGGGGCGATCCGGACAACCATAATGGTTTCCAGAGAGACAATTATGACCAATAAATTCATGGTTGGCAAGACACCCTTAATACCACAGTTTCACAGAGTAGGACAAATTAGTTAACTGGAAGAATTTTCCCCCATTGATATTTATCACGACATGGAACGCTCTATACCAAGCGACTATTGAGGAAAAAGTTGCAACATGATTTCAAAGGAAAATGGGTTCATGTAAAAAAAAATTCCCGAGAATAAATAATTCAGAAGTGGACGTTCCTTAAATGTTGTTTATCTCTTGAAATAAACAAATATTTTTCATTCAAATGTAAAAGGATAAAATATCAGTTTCACTTAATGCTCTTGATGTATTACCTGGTTTACATCGAACACCTCTTGTAGTATAACACAGTTAACGATCACAGATTGAGTGTGAAAGCTATATTTTGAATTATTTGTGGTGTTCTTTTTGTCGTGGAATTAATGGTGTGTTCCCATTTGTCCAATGCGTATTTTCAGTGTCCTTGATCTTCATTACCAAGGAGTGGAAGCAGCACTAGTGAAGAAAGAGTGGCACTGCAAAGGCCTGAGGGACCTTCTCCAAACACTCTACCACCATTCCTCTTCTTACAATATCACATTGCCACAGGAAATGATGATAAACCGAAATTGTGGAAAAACAGTTATTCTGTTATTTGCAATCAGTTACTTAGTACTTTGCCCTGTGGTTTCGTAGTTATTCTTGTTGTCAGTGCTAAGTTACAAACTTCGACTTATTTATATTCCATTATATTTTTGGTACCATGGGCAATGGCAAACTGCAGCTTTTGGAGACTGCAATATTTTGATAATCCCTGATGATAATAGCAATGGCATGAATTATTTAACCATTAATCAGGTAAATTATTCAATTTTTAATCAGACGTGTGCTTCCAAAACCAGTGAAAGGTCACCGTTTTCTTTTTTTTTAATTTGCAAAGGAAATACAACACAAACACAATCTGGGAAATGCAGCCTCTGTGACAGTAATTGCTTCAGCACTTTTTAAATAAATATTTATTGATTCACAGAATCAACAGATTTTCAGGTGGCACAATGTTAAAACATAGAATTACAGCACAGAAACAGAATTGGCTCAGCCAACCAGTCAGTACTGATATTTATCTGCCATATGAGCTATGGTCCTAATTTTAAGGGCTTATCATTTTTCCCATACCCCTTTATTCCCTCTTACTTCAACCATGTAATCCACTGATTCCTGCTTTTTCTTTCAGGTGAGCTGATGGTGCATTGGTAATGCCATTCAATGAATAATTCAGAGATCTGCCGAATGCTTTGGGGACAAGGGTTCAAATCCCCTCATGGCAGCTGGTGGAATTTAAATTCAACTAATTAAAACAAATCTGGAATATAAAGCTAGTCTCAATAATGGTGATTGATTGCTGTAAAACCCCATCTGGTTCACTATTGTCCTTTCAGGAAGGATATCTGCTGGTTTACATGTGACTGCTTAACAATATGCTTGGGCTCTCAACTGCCCTCTGAAATGGCCTAGCAGGTCACTCAGTGTAAGGGCAATTAGGTATGGGCAGCAAATGCTGGCCTTGCCATGCCATGCCATGCCATGAATGAATCAATCAATGTTGTCATTTTCGCTACTGGAATCATTAATCCTACTGGCGCATTCCATTGCGACATCTCAACCTCTGTGCCAATATAGCTTCTCCTGTTCTCTTTCTTAACTCTTTTACGATTGCTCCAACACCTATGTTCCCACATTTCAGATCTTCCATTAGAAAACATTTATTTCTGTCCCATTCCTTCATTGTTTGAAGCAACGCAACCAAATCAACACGATCAATTGAAAAAAGCCTCACATCTTTCACCCATCCTTCGCATTTGCATGTTGTTCCATCAGGTAACATCCCAATTGAACTACGTTTATCCACAGTGCTGTTAGGGAGAGAATTCCAGTATTTTGACCCAGCGACAGTGAAGAAATGGCGATATATTTCCAAGGCACGATGGTGAGTTACTGGGAGCGGAATCTCCAGGTGGTGGTGCTCCCAAGTATATCCTGCTTTTGTCCTTCTCGATGGTAGTTGTCGTGGGTTTAAAAGGTGTTGACTAAGGAACCTTGGTGAGTTCCTGCAGTGCATCTTGCAGATGGTACACACGGATGCCCCTGTTTATTGGTGGCGGAGGGATGGAATATTTGTGGAAGGGGGAGCAATTACGTGGGCTGCTTTGTTCTGGATGACGTTGAGCTTCTTGAGTGTTGGAGCTGCACTCATCCAGGCAAGTGGAGAGTATTCCATTACACTCCTGACTTGTGCCTTGTAGATGGTGGACAGACTTTGGGGAGTCAGGTGGTTAGTTACATGCCACAGGATTCCTAACCTATGACCTGCTCTGGTAACCACAGTATTTATATGGCTGGTCCAGTTAAGTTTCTAATCAGTGGTAACCCACAGGATGTTGATTGTTAGGGCTTTAGCAGTGGTATTGTCATTGAATGTCAAGGGGAAATGGTTAGATTCTCACTTGTTGGAGATGGTCATTGTCTGGCACTTGTGTGGGGCAAATGATACTTGTTACTTGTCAACCCAAGCCTCGATATTGTGAAGGTCTTGCTGCATTTGGACATGGACTGCTTCAGTATTTGAGGAGTGACAATGGTGCTGATCATTGTGCAGTCATTCACTTCTGACCTTATGATGGAAGAAAGATCATTAACAAAGGGAATTTCTGGGCAGCATGGTAGCACAGTGGCTAGCACTGTGACTTTACAGCGCCAGGGTTCCAGGTTCAATTCCCCGCTGGGTCACTGACTGTGCGGAGTCTGCACGTTCTCCCCTTGTCTGCGTGGGTTTCCTCCGGGTGCTCCGGTTTCCTCCCACAGTCCAAAGATGTGCAGGTTAGGTGGACTGGCCATACGAAATTGCCCTTCGTGTCCAAAAAGGTTAGGAGGGGTTATTGCGTCACGGGGCTAGGGTGGGAGTGAGGGCTTAAGTAGTTAGGTGCATACTCGATGGGCCGAATAGCCTCCTTCTGCACGGTATGTTCTATGTCATATGTTCTATGAAGCAGCTGAAGAAGGTTGGGCCTAGAACATTACCCTGAGGAATTCTTGCCGTGTACTGGAGCTGAGATGATGGACCTCCAACCACCACAGCCACCTTCCTTTGTGCCAGGTATGACACCAACCAATAGATTGTTTTCCCCCTGATTCCCATTCACTCCAGTTTTGCAGGGGCTCCTTGATACCACACTCGGTCAAATGCTGCCTTGATGTCAAGGGAAGTCATTCGCACCTCACCTCGCACATTCAGCTCTTTTGTCCATGTTTGAACCAAAGTTGTAGTGAGGTCAGGAGCAGAGTGATGCTGGCGGAATCCAAACTTATCATCCGTGAGCAGGTATGCATTTAGAAGCAAGTGCTGAACAATATATAGTCATTCTAGATTGTAATAGACAACAAACTTTCATTTTTCACAAACTCAGGGCACTTTACAACCAATAAAGTAGAGTCATCATTGTAACATAGCAGACAATTTGCATACAGTAAGTCCCCTCAAATAGCAATGAGAAAATGTTTTATGTTGGTTGAGGACACCAAGGAGAACTCTCAAATTGCACGAGAGGATCTTTATCAGGACTTCAGGTTAATGTCCTCACTGAAAGGCAGCACCTCCATTTGTGTTGAAGCCTCTGGAGTGGGATCTGAACCCATGGGGTGGGATTCTCCCCTACCCGACGGGGCGGGGTGTCCCAGCACCGAGGAGTGGCGTGAACCACTCCGGCGTCGGGCCGCCCCAAAGGTGTGGATTCCTCCGGCTAGGCTGGCCCCGGAGTGGTTTGCACCATGCCAACCGGCGCTGAAGGGCCTCCGCCGGCCGGCGCGAACTGGCGCATGAGCGGGAGCGCCAGCGTGTGCTGTGCTGGCATCATCCCAACGCATGCGCAGATGGGGTTCATCTCTGCACTGGCAATGGCGGACCGCTACAGCCCCCGCGGAAGAATAGAGTGGCCCCATGGCACAGGCCCACTCGCGGATCGGTGGGCCCCGATCGCAGGCCAGGCCACCGTGGGGCACCTCCTGGGGCCAGATTCCCCCCGCTCCTCCCCGCCCCCCCGGCAACCCCGGAGGCCGCCTGCGCAGCCAGGTCCCGCCGGCAAATACCTGGTGTAACATATGCCGGCGGGACTGGCCGGAAACGGGCGGCCACTCGGCCCATCACGGGCCAGAGAATCACCAGGGGGGCCGCTATCAGTGGCCGTCGACCGGCACGGCGTGATTCCCGCCCCCACCAAATCCTCGGCGCCGGAGAATTCGTCAGCCGGCGGAGGCGGGATTCACGCCGCCCCCCCGGCGATTCTCTGACCCGGCGGGGGGTCGGAGAATCCCGCCCATAAAGTTAGTTATGAAGGAACCTGATAGTGCATGTGGAGAGGAGATGGTGGGGGGTAAGGTGTTTGGGAAGTTATGCTGATCAAATTGCTAATATTTAAACATGAGAACTTACATCAAATCAGTGCCCAGGCTAACTGAACTATCCAATAAAATGTTTCACTGGAACCCTTAAGTCGACCCCAACACCCTGGCTGCTGAAAAATCTCAACAGGTCGAACTGCACCCGTGGAGAGAGAAACAGCTAACCTTTCAAGTCCAAATATGACTTATAGAGTCATAGATGTTTACAGCATGGAAACAGGCCCTTCGACCCAGCTTGTCCATGCCGCCCACTTTCTATCACTAAGCTAGTCCCACTTGCCTGCACTTGGCCCATACTATACCCACCCTGCCCATGTAACTGTCTAACTGTTTTTTAAAAGACAAAATCAGACCCACCTCTACCACTGCCTCTGGCAGCCCGTTCCAGATTCTCACCACCCTCTGTGTGAAGAAATTTCCCCTCTGGCCTGTTTTGTAGCTCTTCCTCTCACCTTAAACGTATGCCCTCTAGTTCTAGGCTCCTCTATCTTTGGGAAAAGATGTTGGCTATCTACCTTATCTCTGCCCCTCATTACTTTATCGATCTCTATAAGAACACCCCTAAGCCTCCTACACTCCAGGGAAAACAGTCCCAGCCTATCCAGCCTCTCCTTATAACTCGGACCATCAAGTCCTGATAGCATCTCAAGTCCTGGTAACTTCTCATTGGAACCCTTCGTAATAAGAGTCACATTGGACCTGAAAGTTGGGCAGGATTATCCGTGCCCTCCGCAGTGCATTTTGCAGCAGTGGAGGAGGCCTGACTATGGCCGGGCTGTCAGTGGGTTTTCCCATTCTATGCACCCACTGCAACAGGGAAACCCATGGCGGGGGACTACCATCGGTGGAACTCGCAGATCCTGCCAGTGAGAATGGTCGTTAACTATGTTAAAAGCAAATTACTGCGGATGCTGAAATCTGAAACCAAAGAGAAAATGCTGCAAAATCTCAGCAGGTCAGGCAGCATCCGTAGAGAAACTATGTTTCTCTCTGCAGAGATGGTGCCACACCTGCTGAGATTTTCCAGCTCATTTTTAAAAAATGTTATATTTTCGGCATCTGCCAAAGTTTGCTCCTATTTTAGACCCAAATTTTGATGTAATTCAATGATGGGGTGGCAGTAAATGTGAGAAATTATTTATTTAGCCAGAAAATTGAGGCAGGAGCCATATTCACCAGCTTCTTACACATTTAAATGCACAAGGTGTAACTCAGAAGGTGATGGATCAGGCATCCCTGTTGTCAGAGTCAACTAAGACTGGCTAGAGTGAGAAACCTTTAAGCCTGAAGATTGACTGCACTTTAATTTTTAAAAAAATGTAGAGTATTCAATTATTTGTTTTGCAATTAAGGGGTAATTTAGCGTGGCCAATCCCCCTAACCTGCACATCTTTTTTGGGTTGTGGGGGCGAAACCCACGCAAACACGGGGAGAATGAACAAACTCCACACGGACAGTGACCTAGGGCCGGGATTCGAACCCAGGTCCTCAGCGCCATAGGCAGCAATGCTAACCACTGTGCCACCATGCTGCCCTGACTGCGCTTTAATTACAGATTCCCGTCTAAGTGTTTTTGAAGTGATTTTTGACCTTAGTCAGCATCTCACTTCATCTCACTGCCTGGAATTTTTTAGCCACAGTGAAAGGCTATCTGGAACAAATATGGGATTATTAATGAGCTCATCGTTCTTTGCCATTTTCATGGAAGAGAAAGAGCAGGAAAGAACTTCCTTATTTACCTACGCCGCCCCCCCCCCCCCCTCTAACACCACCCCCCAACCCCGCCCCCGCACAAGACTTAGCTCTTTAAAAATAGTAGTCTCATTTTCAAATTCATAAATTGGTTGTTGAAAGCTGTGGATAGAAAACATTTATTCTTATCCAGCAACAAATCTGTGGAGTAAATGCCTAACGAAGTATCAAATCCTTGTATTTCTGTATTACTCTTCAATATGATTGTTCATAAAGAAATGATTGCATTGCTAGTCTTGCTTAGATTAAATGTTATCCGAAAAATCCCAGTACTTTGTAAAGGAATGGAGTAGGGATCTTTGACATTGCATTGAGTTGTAATTTCAGTCTTGATTTCTGAACATTAAGGAAGTGATTGTATGAGCTGATTGTTGTACAAAGTAAAGTAATAACAAAATGAAAATAAATTGTGAAGACATGAAATAACAAAAAACAAAATACACAATCGCGCTGTGCAATACCATATCACAGAACAAAAATGACGAGATTGTGGTGGTACATGTATAACTTACTTATCACCACTAGACTGGTCTGGAACCTTGCTGATATCTTCATATGCTGAATATTGGTGTGGATTCACTGAACTATAAATGTCTTTATGCCGTTGAATAAATATAACTTTTCTTTCCTTCTTTAACTTATGCAAGAATGCAGGACAATGCATTTTGGATACCTTACTGTCATGTGTTCCCTTCACTGCCCATGATTAGTATCTTTTGTATTCAAGAACTGTGGGTGGGATTCTCCACTCCCGCGCCGAAGTGGCCGCACCGTCGTGAAGGTCATTGAGGTTGACGACGGCACGAAACGGCCCTGATCCCAACCGATTCAGGCCCTGACAATGGGCTAGGATTGGGGCCGCGTCATCTACACGCGCCAGGCCTTGTCGCCCGCGCAAAAGCGGCGCCGCATAGATGACGCGGCCGGCGCCGCATAACGGGCTTCATCCGCGCATGCGTGGTTGCCGTCCTCTCTACGTCCGCCCCGCAAGAAAATGTCTGATGGATCTTCCGGGGCCGCGGAAGGAAGGAGGTCCTCCTTCAGAGGGGACGGCCCGACGATCGGTGGGCACCGATCGCGGGCCACCCCACATTTGAGGTACCCCCCGGTGCAGGAGCCCCCCTCGCCCCCCCGCAGGCCGCCCCCCCCAGCGTTCACGCACTGTTCACGACGGCAGCGACCAGGTATGGACGGCGCCGGGGGGAACCCGCCGTTTTGGCCTGGCCGCTCGGCCCATCCGGGCCTGAGAATAGCGGGGGTGCCGGAGAATCGCCGTTTTGGGTGTCTCCGGCTCCGGCCCGCGAAACTCGACCGGGCCGTTCCCGCTGCTTGGGAGAATCGCGGGAGGGCGTCGGACCGGCGTCCTGGGAAATTTTGGAGGCCCAGGCGATTCTCCCAACCGGCGCGGGAGTGGAGAATTGCGCCCTGTGTCCTTTCTTACCCTCGGATTGTGTACCCTAATTACATAATTCCCGCCGCAAGCTTTTGTGAATATTAAAATAAAATAGATTATTTCTTCTCACCCACTTCCTCCAAATTAAATGTGGGACGATAATTCCCCCCCCACTCCCCGTGGCATGTTTCTTAGCGGCGGGAGGTGGCTCGCTGTTTTCCTGTGGCATGATCTTCTGGTCCCGCTGCGATCAATGGGATTTCCCATCCATCCCACACCATCGGGAAACCTGCGGTGGGGTAGCACCACCAGCGGGACCATATGATCCAGCTGGCATGAAAAGCCAAAAGATCGCACTGATGTCTCACACACTTAGGCACACACAAAGATTTTATACAGCTGAAGATAATGTGCTGTTGCAGTTCACAATTATCTCAGTCCCTTCTTCACAATATCTGCCTCTCACATGGCAGGTCTATATTGACTTGGATGATTTTGATCCTTTAAAATAATAATAATCTTTAGTGCCACAATTAGGCTTACATTAACATTCCAATGAATTTACTGTGAAAAGCCCCTCATCACCACATTCCGGTGCCTGTTCGCGTACACAGAGGGAGAATTCAGAATGTCCAATTCACCTAACGAGCATGTCTTTCAGGACTTGTGGGAGGAAACCGGAGCACCCAGAGGAAACCCATGCAGACGCAGGGAGAACATGCAGATTCCGCACAGTGATCCAAGCCGGGAATCAAACCTGGGACCCTGATGCTGTGAAGCAACAGTGCTAAATAGTGTGCTAACGTGGAAGTAAGGGTCTTATAAAGTGAAGAATTCTCAGTGGGCTGTGAGGTTTCCTGTGGTCCAATTTTGAGAAGGTTGCTTTGAATTTGGAACAGAGTGGAAGTTCTTCTCTCTGTTCAGATCGCCCGCTTACCAAGTATTGTTAACAACTCTGGCTGTTTGAATTGTTTGCAATGAGTTTGATAGCTTTGGTGGAACCGTCTGCAAACAGCTTGAGCTGATTTTTAAAAGCAGACAGAAAACATGGCTGTCACACCATACGACTTGCTACAAGTCCAAAACCTTTCCAATTAAGGGTGGTGTTTATGTTGATTCCAACATCCTGTGTTGTGTTTAACATCTTGAGAGTTTGAGACGGTCTTTGAGCAGAGTTTTTCTTTCACGAAATTTCCGCCCACAGTTAACTGACGTTTGGCGGCGCTGTACATTTTCCAGTCACGTCCGCAGTGATTCCTGTCTTTGTTTTTGAATGATTCCTTCAATTTGATAATTGGATTGGTTTCAGGAAAAGGGATTGATTCATATCAATTCAGAATGTTCTTTTTGTTTCCTCTTGAGACAGAGATCAGGGGCGTCATTCTCCGCCGGCGGGAGTCTTCGTTTTGCCGGCGCCCAGGGGTTTCCCGATGGCGTGGGGCTGCCCCACAATGGGAAACCCCAATGACCGGCCGGTATTATGGAGACTCCCGCCGGCCGGTCGGCGCAGAAATGTGGCGGGGCGGGTAGGAGAATTTCGCCCATGGTTTCTGTCATAATATACACCAGTATATCATGGTGCAGACACACACTGATGGACACACAGTGGGACCAATCAACACACACAACACCTCAGCCAATCACCAGTGAGAACACATGCACTATAAAGACAGGGGGCATCAGAGTTCCCGCTCATTCGAGTTGCAGCTAGCTAGGAGGACAGAGCTCACAGCCTGCAACACAGATATTCACCATGTGCTGAGTGCATCGACTGGTTAAGACAAGCCAAAGGTCTTTAGTTAAAGCTAGTATCGTATTAACCCACAGTCTAAGTAAGATTAAACAGTTAAGGATTCAATAAAATAGCGTTGCACTATTTCAAGTGTTGGTGACCTGTATGTGATCCAGAACACCCGACACATCATGATACCAGGTGTGGTAGGATACTAGCACTTCTTAGACCTACCTGCAAGTGATCTGCCTTCTGCCAGCATTCCGTCATCCTGCGATATGGACAAGATCAGCTCACCGCTGCCGCTCCGCATCACAGGCAACCTCGGGGTCAACTGGAAGATTTTCAAACAGCGCTTCCAGCTCTTCCTCGAAGCCACGGACAGGGATCATGCCATCCACATTTTCAACTCTCTCACCTTTGCAGATGATGAAGACAAGACGAAGTTCAAGACGGTCCTCCTCATGTTTGACACTCACTGCAGCGTACAGGTGAATGAAAGTTTCAAACACTACGTGTTCCAGCAGCGTTTGCAGGGCAAGGATGAACCTTCCCAATCCTTTCTTACGCACCTCTGCATCTTTGCGCAATCTTGCATCTATGGGTCCACCTCCGACTCCATGATACGCGACCAGATCATTTTCGGTGTTCAGTCGGACCCCCTACGTCAGAAGCTCCTCAAAGTAAAGCAACTCACCCTAACGACCGCCATCGAGACCTGTGTCTTACATGAAAACGCCACAAGTTGGTATTCCCATATACAAGCGGCTGAAACGGTGCGGCAAGGTCCCCACGAGGCGGAAAGGGTCCAAGTGATTGAGCACATCCAGGGCCTCAGCCTGGATGAGGGCGGCCATTTCGCACGCTTTTCGCGGACTCCCGCGCTTGTACGCACCAAACTAGGGGACGGCGACGTTGAGGAATGTAATGCGCAGGCGTGCACCACGCATGACCGCACCGCGCCTGCGCGGTGGTGCAGCGAACGTGCTGACGTCACGACGTGCGGCAACTGTGGCTCCGCCCATTTAAAGCGGCAATGCCCTGCAAAATCTCGACAATGTCTACGATGTGGAAGACTTGTCCACTATGCTGCCTGCTGTTGAGCAGCTCAGCCTGCCAACTCATATCGCTTCAGCCAGCCTCGCAGGAATGTTCGGGCAATTCAACCCACGGTCACCGAGTCTGATGCAGACCTCCCACACAGCAGTGACACTGAGGACCCGAAGGCACCTTTTCGAGTCGGTGTCGTAACGAAAAACAGGCTGTCCCCGAAGCAAAGACACCAGCCGCTGTCGGTTTACAGCATCAATCCAGACGATGAGTGGTGTGCCACCTTGACGGTCAACCAGAATTAATCGCCCACCTCAGAGACTTAATTTGCGAACTTAGTGGTTTGTATATAGTGTTCATCTCGTTATTCTTGTGACACACTGTTTTTCTGCACCAGGCACCTTCCCATGTAAATAGCTTAGTTTTTATGTACATAGTCCTGTAAATATTTCGCACACACATAGTCAGGGACATTCATCATACACTATTTATTGCCACGCAGGTACATTTTTTATAAAAGGGGGGATGTCATAATATACACCAGTATATCATGGTGCAGATACACACTGATGGACACACAGTGGGACCAATCAACACACACAACACTTCAGCCAATCACCAGAGAGAGCACATGCACTATAAAGACAGGGGGCATCAGAGTTCCCGCTCATTCGAGTTGCAGCTAGCTAGGAGGACAGAGCTCACAGCCTGCAACACAGACATTCACCATGTGCTGAGTGCATCGACTGGTTAGGACAAGGCAAAGGTCGTTAGTTAAAGCTAGTATCGTATTAACCCACAGTCTAAGTAAGTTTAAACAATTAATGATTCAATAAAATAGTGTTGCACTATTTCAAGTGTTGGTGACCTGTATGTGATCCAGAACACCCAACACATCAGTTTCCACCCACAAAAGATGTCAGGTGACCCTCAGATGATCATCCTTTCAGTCTTTTGTGCTCAGTTTTAAAATATAAAAATTAGTTTGAATTTCAGAATAGAACATACCCCAGTGTTGAATATGTCACTTGCATAATAACATGCAGCATCTCCCAAAAAAAAGCTACCTTCTAAATCAGATAGAATAATATCCTTTATAAAAATGCTTCACCTGGACCAGTATGTACGATGCATGAAATTGGATTTTAGAGAATGTTCTTTCTGATCCTGATCTTTGAACAGCCTGACATAGAGTCATGGGAGTCGACAGCATCAGATAAGACCATTGTCATTCACCTATCTTAATGATGAAGCAGAAACTCACTCAATAGTCCAGAAATGGGCAACAGTCAAACTACCCTGGTACAACATCTGAATGAATCTTAAAAGTAGGTATTTGGCATTTAAATGCCCAGAAATCACACATGAAAATGAAAATTGCTTATTGTCACAAGTAGGCTTCAAATGAAGTTACTGTGAAAAGCCCCTAGTCGCCACATTCCGTCGCCTGTTCAGGGAGGCTGGTATGAGAACTGAACCCGCGCTGCTGGCCTTGTTCTGCTTTACAAGCCAGCTGCTTAGCCCACTGTGCTAAACCAGCCCCTGATTACCAAATATCAGACTAATCTCACTGAAATAGCGAAGAGACTTTCAAAGACAAGGCCAAGCGTTAAGAACCTTACTTGAAGGACTCCTGATGGAACAAGCAATCACAAAAGATTAGCGGTATCTATTGCTGGGAGCCAGGCAAGCAATGGTAAGTGTTTCTATCACCTATATGGAGTTGGAAACTGGGGCACTTTAAGCAGTCCAGTTAGACCGAGGTGACTCATTCTGACTTTTATAAATGACAGTGTGCATATCAGGCAGCCAGAAAGCTGAAAGAAATCTCTCACATAACACCTTTGCTGTACCAAATTAAAGTGGCCACAGTGAAAATACCACTCCAAGATCCCAGAAATAAATATTGAAACTTAGACCTTGTAATCTAATGAGGTTCACTATCTAAAGTGCAGGAATTATTAGCCCCAGAGCCTCTAGCTTCTTCTGGTTTTGAACAAGGCAGTACTTTGATCTGTCACAATAGCTTTCATTAATAGAGCAAAGCCTAAATTGACATGCTTTAGCAGATACTAGATATCGGGAGCAGAAAAATAAGGTAAAGGAATGTGGTGTATTAACTCAGTTCTGAAGTTAGATCTGTGTACATTTCTATATTAACTTTCAGATGTGATGATATGTGCTTGCATACATTATAACGTAAAGGTGCTCAGCAGAACAAGGGTTAGCATGGGACTGGAGAGTGGCACTGTCCACAGTGTGATGTATGTAGTCACATGGTTAGAGAACCGTCTAAAACAACACTTTGTAAGCAGCTAGTTTGCTTGGTGGAGGCAACACCATGCAAGACCAGACTTGGAATTTGTGGTAAACCACTGTTACTGTATCATATATATTGTTTGTTGTCTCTGCTGGCTCCGCCTGTGGCTCCTCCCCTCAGGCTCTGTATAAAGGTGGCTGACCTCTGGCCCTGCCCCAGTTCGGGATCAGTTGCCAGCAGGTTCTCGTTTAGCTTATTAAAGCCACAGTTTTGTTCCACAACTCGTCTTTGTTATAATTGATGGCACATCAAGTTAATAAGCTAAACGATTAAGATGGATGCATGACTCAAGCCTGATCACCTGGAACTGGACCCCCAAGCAGCCGACATCACTGCAACATTCGAGCACTGGTTAAGCTGCTTCGAAGCTTACCTCGAATCTGCCGCCGATGCTGTCGCCGACATCCACAAGCTTCGAGTCCTCAACGCCCGGGTAAGCCCGCAGGTTTTCCTCCTTATCAGGGACGCTGCCTCGTACACGGAGGCGATAACGCTGCTGAAGGGGCAGTATGTAAAGGCAGTAAATGAGGTGTATGCTAGGCATCTCCTTGCCACGAGGCATCAACGCCCCAGAGAATCGCAGGCCGAATTCCTGCGCGCCTAGCTGGTACTTGGCCGGAACTGTAGTTGTCAGGCGGTATCAGCTGTCCAGCATACGGAGCTGCTGATCAGGGACGCCTATGTCGCTGGCATGAAATCTAACTACATCCGCCAGTGCCTGCTAGAAGGGGGTATACTCGGCCTCCAAGAGACAGTGCAGCTCTCGAATTCGCTGGAAGTGGCCTTCCATAATATGGATGCCTTCACCTCCGACCACGCGGCGCCCTCGTGGACGCCGCCATCACCCGACCCGGGTGCGTCGCAAGCCTGTGCCGCGCATCAATCCGCCAACTCCAGAGGCCCGAGATGCTAATTCTGTGGCCCGGGTAAGCACCCCAGACAACGCTGCCCAGCATGGAGCGCAACCTGCAACGGGTGCTGAAAGAAGGGCCACTTCACCAAAGTCTGACAGGCCCGACCTGTTCCTAAAGTTTCCAAACCCAGCAGCAGCAGCGCTGCATATTGCCAGTCGGGACTGCCCCCATCTACCATGTCATCCACCACGGGCAACCCATGGGGGCTGCCATCTTCGACGCCACCCGCCACGTGCGACCCGTGGAGGCCGCCATCTTCGACGCCACCTGCCACATGCGACCCGTGGGAACCGCCATCATGGAATTACCCCACGACCTCCTGGAACCCCTGCTTACCCAGTCGTACGCTGGCCTCCACTACCCTCGACCAGCCCACCCACCTTCCAAAGCTCGCCTCCATCACCCTCAACCAGTCTCGACCTCAGTACCTCACTTAGTCCATGATGGCCATCCGGACCAACGGGCACGAGATGACCTGCCTCTTCGACTCCGGGAGCACTGATAGCTTCATCCATCCAGATATGGTAAAGCGCTGCTCTCTCCCAATTTTACCCGTGACCCACAAAATCTCCCTGGCTTCCGGATCCCATTTCGTGGAGATCCAGGGGTACTGTGTCGCAACCCTTTCAGTACAGGGTGTAGAGTACGCTAATTTCAAGCTCTACGTCCTCCCTCATCTCTGCGCTGCCCTATTACTGGGTCTTGATTTTCAGTGCCACCTCCGAAGCCTTACCTTGAAGTTCGGTGGACCCTGCCCCCCCTCACTGTCTGTAGCCTCGCGACCATTAAGGTCGCTCCACCCTCGCTCTTCGCTAACCTCACCCCGGACTGTAAGCCCGTCGCCTCTAGGAGCAGACAATACAGTGCCCGGGACAAGGCCTTTATCAGGTCAGAGGTCCAGCGACTCCTGCAGGAAGGGATCATAGAGGCCAGTACCAGCCCCTGGAGAGCCCAAGTGGAGGTCGTCAAGACTGGGGAGAAGCACCGGATGGTCATCGACTACAGTCAGCTCGATGCGTACCCCCTTCCCCGCATATCTGATATGATCAGATTGCGCAGTATCGAGTCTTCTCCACTGTTGACTTGAAGTCCGCGTACCACCAGCTCCCTATCCGCCCGGAGGACCACCAATACACTGCCTTCGAGGTAGGTGGCCGCCTCTACCACTTCCTCAGGGTCCCCTTCGGCGTCACCAATGGGGTCTAGGTCTTCCAATGGGAGATGGACCAAATGGTTGACCAGTACGGGCAGCGGGCCACGTTCCTGTATCTGGATAATGTCACTATCTGCGGCCATGACCAGCAGGACCATGACGCTAACCTCTGACATTTCCTCCACACCGCTAAACTCCTTAACCTCACATATAATAAGGAGAAATGCATTTTCCGCACAACCCGCCAAGCCATCCTTGGCTACGTGGTGGAAAACGGGATCCTAGGGCCCGACCCCGACTGCATGCGACCCCTCCTGGAACTCCCCTCCCCCGTTGCCCCAAGGCCCTGAAGAAATGCCTGGGGTTCTTCTCCTATTATGCCCAGTGGGTCCCCAATTATGCGGACAAGGCCCGCCCACTCATTAAATCTACCATTTTTCCCCTAACGGCTGAGGCCTTCCTGGCCCACAACCGCATCAAGGCAGACATTGCCAAAGCTGCAATGCACGCAGTAGATGAGTCCATCCCGTTCCAGGTGGAGAGCGATGCGTCTGACTTTGTACTGGCTGCCATCCTCAACCAGGCGGGCAGGCCCGTGGCTTTCTTCTCCCGTACCCTCCAGGCCTCTGAAATTCGACACTCTTCCATCGAAAAGGAAGCCCAAGCCATTGTGGAAGCTGTGCGACATTGGAGGCATTACCTGGCCGGCAGGCGATTCACTCTCCTCGCTGACCAACGGTCATTGCCTTCATGTTTAATAACACACAGCGGGGCAAGATCAAGAATGACAAGATCCTGAGGTGGAGGATCGAACTCTCCACCTACAATTACGATATTTTCTATCAACCTGGGAAGCTCAATGAGCCCCCAGATGCTCTATCCCGCGGTACATGTGCCAGCGCACAAGTAGACCGACTTCGGGCCCTCCACAATGACCTCTGTCACCCAGGCATCACCCATTTTTTTCATTTTGTCAAGGCCTGCAACCTGCCTTACTCCATCGAGGAGGTCAGGACCATGACCAGGCACTGCCAGGTCTGCGCGGAGTGGAAACCGCACTTCTATCGGCCAAACAGAGCACACCTGGTAAAGGTTTCCCGCCCCTTTGAGCGCCTTAGCATCGACTTCAAGGGGCCCCTCCCCTCCACTGACCGTAACGTGTACTTCCTCAACATTATTGATGAGTACTCACGTTTCCCTTTCGCCATCCCATGCCCTGACATGACCTCTGCCATTGTCATCAAGGCCCTGTACAGTCTCTTCACCTTGTTCGGTTTCCCCACCTACATCCATTGTGATCGGGGTTCCTCTTTCATGAGTGACGAGTTGCGTCAGTTCCTGCTTAGCAAGGGCATCGCCTCAAGCAGGACTACCAGCTACAACCCCTGGGGAAACGGACAGGTGGAGAGGGAGAACGCGGCGGTCTGGAGGCCGTCCTTCTTGCCCTATGGTCTAGAAGTCTCCCAGTCTCCCGCTGGCAGACGGTCCTTCCCAATGCGCTCCACTCCATCCAGTCGCTCCTGTGCACTGCCACCAATGAGACCCCTCATGTACGAATGTTTGTCTTCCCCAGGATTCCACCTCAGGGGTCTCACTCACGTCCTGGCTGACAGTCCCAGGGCCATCCTCCGGAAGCATGCGAGGAGTCATAAATCGGATCCCCTGATCGAAAGGATTCTTCTCCTCCATGCCAACCCACAATATGCCTACGTGGCACACCATGACGGGCGGCAGGACACAGTCTCCCTTCGGGATTTGGCACCCGCAGGTTCCCCTGTGACCATCACCATCACCCCTGACCCTATATCATCTCCCTCCACCGCTACTTCGGAATTTGGCACCTGCAGGCCCCCCAGCGACCATCACCACCACCCCCGCCCCTACATCATCTCCCTCTCCACCGACTCAGCTACTGGACGAAGAAGAAGACGACACGCACCCGGACACTCAGGTCTCGACACCAGTGCCCACACCACAGCCGGGACTGAGGCGTTCACGGCGGAAGGTCAAAGACTCGATCTTTAAGTCCACTTCACCCCCGCCGGACTCTTTTTTTTTAACAGGGGGTGAATGTGGTAAACCACTGTTACTGTATTATATATATTGTGGTAAACCACTGTTACTGTATTATATATATTGTGGTAAACCACTGTTACTGTATTGTTTGTTGTTTCTGCTGGCTCCGCCTGTGGCTCTCCCCTCAGGCTCTGTATAAAGGTGGCCGACCTCTGGCCCTGCCCCAGTTCGGGATCAGTTGTCAGCAGGTTCTCGTTTAGCTTATTAAAGCCACAGTTTTGTTCCACAACTCGTCTTTGTTATAATTGATAACACATCAGAACTGTAGGTAAAAGCCGACCAAAAATGTGTTTATGTTCAAACACACAAGCCTCAAGCTCTCATCAATGAGTCACCACCACGCCAATATAAATAATCCATATGTCTTACATAATATGACACAGAGTATGTGTTTGGTTAATAGATTTCCCTTTAAACCTTTAACATAGTCAACTAAAGAGGCTTCTTTTAATTTCAAAAATGTTACACTAATTCAGATTCTCCGAAACTGAATGAACACAGAGGGGTCAATTTTTTGTTTATGGCACAGGCATGTTCATCTGGATAGGATCAGAGAGTGCTGCCATTCAGTTAATTTCATATCAGTGATGCATTTTCAATATTAAAACATGGATGAAGAAAACTACGGAGATGTGGAGCTGTCTTTTTACCCTAAATAAAACAAGAGCAAATCATGACAGCGTTACAATATTTTCATGCGTTTTCATTCATCGACATCGCAATTTAAAAATTCACATTCTTATTTTCAAACCTTTACCTAACTCTGTTTTCTCTTCCAATCCCACAACTCTCTGCGTTCTGGGTTCCACTAATTCAGGTCTCTTATTCATATCCAATTTTCGCCATTGGCAGCTGTGCCTTCAAATCTTTAAACCCTATGCTCTGAATTCCTCCCTATATATCTCCATCTCTTTATATCTCTCTTCTTCTTTAAGATAGTCCTGAATAACTACCTCTTAAACTAGGCTTTTGGTCCAAATCGAGAAATGCAGTTTGGTGTCAAATGTTGTTTGATAATCGCTGCAGTGAACTGGCTTCACATCTTTCACTGTGGTAAAGATTGATTATCAATGCGAGTTATTGTTATATATTTGTATGTCTTTTATATCTCTTGCATGCATCTACATGTCTAGTTTAGAACTCTTCCAGTTATTTACTCACTCATAGATCTCCCATTTGTGTTTTTTTAAATTGAATTGGAGATTGTGCTGTTGCTAGCTATAGGTTTCTGGGGTAGAAGAAGGAAGCACGCTGTCACTGAATCGCTTTTGAAAGGTAGATCAGCGACAACGAAGTAAGTGTTTATTTGATTGGTTCCTCGAAAATCAGTAAGTAATCCTTCAGTGTCCCGTGGTGTTGCACCAGAGAGAGCAAATTATAGTTTGAGGATGTGGCGTAGTGCCCGAAAGCCTGACACGTCTTCCTCTTGTTCCTCTGCTTCTCCATGCTGTGTTCATCCACAGGAAAAGAATCATATCAGGATAGATGAGCAAACTGAGCAGTAGGAAAAAGATATGGTTGGTGTTAGCAGATGTTGCCCTGACAATGCTACCCCGCAGAAGGAATATCGGGTCCTGAGAAGAGTTGGGCAAAATTGTTTTGAACAAAAAGATTTCGGAATTTCCTCAAAGAAAGAGGATTTTAAAGATAATCGACCTTTTAGGGATCAATTATCATTCTTACCAGCAACCATGAGTCTCAATTAAGGTACAGAAAAGGTTTACGCCGAGCATACAGGGATTCCGTCCAATTTAATGGTGAGGAAATGTGATGAACAGCCAGGGTGACCCAGAAACTGCAATATATGCCTTACTTCAAATTAGCATCACCGGTGCTGGCCATAAGTATTTTAAAAATGTCATTCGGAGTGGTTTCACTTGTATGTCATTTTTATTTTAATTGGTGGATTTTGATGCTTACTTATTTTCACGTGGCATTCATTAGGTTTCATCGGTGGTTTGTGCACACAGTCTTCCCTCAGATAATGTGACGGGTTACAAAAATACAAGAAGACATAGCTTCAAGTTACAAGATTCACTACTTCCAAATTAGCCTGAAAGACAAGGAGAGAAGTCCTGGATGGATTCTTTGCAGAACTACAAGGATCTTTACCTCTTATGCTACATCATTCTGACTGTTGAGTTTCTTCTGCTTCAGAAGTAATTACATAGATTTTCTGTCTTGTATGCACAGAAGATAGTGCAGCAATCTACAATATCTTCTGGCTCTGAGCATCGTGGCTCTTAGTGGGCCAAAAATTACTCACACATTTGATGTAAGAATGTAATAATAAGAATGTGAGGCTAAGCTAAATGCATATGAGGCCAGTGTTTTCATTAAAGTTGGTGGTGGTATTAAATTATTTGATTAACACTGTATTGTAATCCACAGTAGGGATTATACATTTTGCTGGAGGAATTCAGGATTATAGTTATTTGTAACTGATTTATAGTGGGTGACGAGAGAATTCGATAATGACTGTACAGTTAACACATTCATGGCATATCTCATTCAATGGATAATGTACCTTTGGAAGTTGCATTATTTACATTTTCTGTCATTAAAAGACTCCTATTCCAGCTCATTTTGTCACAGCATCGTAAAAGTATGGGAAATCCTGATCTACATTTCTTGTGAATTGTTTAAAAACAAAAGCCAGGCATATGGCTCTAACAACCTTTACTTTCAGATTTAGCTTACCTTTCCGTCTTCTGAACTTTGACAATGCTTCACACTATTGAATTTAGCCCCTTACCTCAGTTTTGCAACTAAATTAATTACAATGAACTCATGGTAAAGTAATAGAGTTGTACGCGGTCCCAGTACTCAAATAAATAGAAGTAAAAAGTGTGCACAATTCCATTTAGGTTCTCTACCCATTATAAGTGTAACAGTACATTATTAAATAAAATCAATGAGTTTCAATGAGTAGGTTCAGAGAATCATGGTTTAAAAATCACAAGATTCTGGGATGAGGACAGAAAGATGGACTTGCAATTATATAATTATTTTCATCACCTCAGAACATCCTGAAGCACTTTATAGCTAATTAAGTGCTTCAAAATGTAGTCACTGTTGTAATGCCCTCATTTCGGTCTGTTATAACCCACACAAGACCTACAAGGTTGGAGCAATCAACCTCCCCGTGAATCTCTCCGAATACGAGCTCTCCCATTAAAGAGGTGGGGAACCCTAAATCATCCATGGGTACATTCTGTGTGAAGTCGGCCAGGTATGGTACCGGCAGTTCACCAAGCTGGGATCTGGTGTATATTGTAAATACTAGTGTGTATTAATAAGCCAAGTTTTCTCAAATCTACTTGGTCTGGACTCGTTTGCGGTCTACAGAAGGGTCAGAACTCTTGACTGCGCTTCAACTGCCCTTCTGAAACTGACATTTATTCATTTTTTAGGCTGTCAATAGTGGCATTTTACTGCATTGATGTTCGGGTGAAAGGGAGGAAATTGTATTCAACACCTTCCAGCAGCAGAAGAAAGCTTGAACCGAAGAGTCTTAACAAATGTAAAAGTTGCACATTTTAAAGCACACTGTACTTACTAATGAAATCGGTCATTCTCCATGGGCTTTTAATATATATATGTTCATACTTTGCACCTTCCATCATTTCAATTGCAATTTCTAACTAATAGGTAACAGTCAGAGGCCTAGCCTTCCTGAAAATCACCACAGATGATATCCTTATACATGCAAAGTCATAGGTGCCCTGAAGTTTAGGGTGATAGGGTTGAACCATAACTGCTAAAAGAAAGTAGGTTCATTCATATCAAGGGGTAAAGTGCCAAAAATCTGAAAAAGTATCCAAACCCACCTCATACGTGACTACTTCCTGTTATAATTGAGGTGGGATGTGCGGTGGGCAATCAACCTACTTGCTGGAAGTGGATTGGTCGGTTAAATATTATAACAAGGCTGTGTGGCTCCATTTTAACAGTCATTCTATTTTTGATCACATATGGCCAGGTTTCCCAGGATGTGAGAAACCCAACAGCTTAAAAGAGATGAGAGGGGCTTAATTCATAAGATAAGTGGCTTTACAGCACTGTCACCTCCACCACCTCCACCCAAAGTCACCATCACACCCCACAACTACCATTTTTAACCCCCAAACACCACTGAAACCCCTCGTCCTTACAATGAGATCACACCAAACCACAATGGGACACTCTATCATGTGATACCCTCTTGACCAAGAGCTGACATCACCCATAATCAAAACATTCTCTATTCCCAGGATTTGCAGCTCCCAGGATCCCTGATTGGGACATTCCACCAGGTATGCCACCCCCCCCCCCCCCAACCCCCCACACCCGCACCATGTTTGGTACCTCTGCATGATCTATCCCTTATCTAACTAAACAATCCTTCAGCCTTTTGAAGCAGGCTCACCTTCCGAAAGGTAAAACCCAAATCTGCATGGCCTCCACCTGTTCTAAATTGAGTACGATCTCACTGCAGAGGCAGATATTTCTCAGCTACCACTTGTCATGATATACGGACACACACATAATGATATACAGACAAGCAGCTAATGGACACAGAGAACAGGACATAACCAATAAACAGGCAGGACACTCAAGTGGTGGGATCTGACTATAAAAGACACAAGGCACTCACACTCCGCCTCTTTCCACTGATGAACATCCAGAGAGTCAGTCAAGAGTGTTGTTACAATCTCACACCTCCACCAGGTGGCTAAGAGCTAGTCTGGTTCAGTCAGACAGAATAACCACACTTAAGTTAGCAGAGAGTCGAACTCACAGAGAACTGTGCTAACTGTGCTATTAGTTCAATAAACCTGATTGAACTAACTTCAAGGTCTGGAGTATCTTTCTGATCTAAGCTGCATCCAGTGCAGCCAGTGTTAGACCAGTGTACCTAACACGACACAACTATCCTGGCCTGTTCCAGTAGCAGTTTGGAGATATTTCTCATTGCGCTGCACCACTCGATTCAGAATTTCTGTTGTTCCAATACAGTGCGAGTGCCCATCCTTATTGTGCTCAAAAGCTGTAAGATTTTGACAACACTTCTAATTTTGAGGGTTCTCTAACCTTGAACTGACATTTTTGAATTTTAACTGAGCCATCTTTTCAAAGAGTTCACTTTAAATGTTTGCCCACCGTGAATGAGATGATTAAACAGTTAAATAGCAGGACTTGCAGAGGCAGCTTCTCAAATTTCTAGTCAAAGACAATGACAAAGAGTCATCCAGACTCGAAACATTAGCTCCCTTCTCTGTCCACAGCTGCTGTCAGACCTACTGAGATTGTCCAGTATTTTCTGTTTTTGTTTCAGATTCCAGCATCTGCAGGAATTTGCTTTTATCAAATTTCTAGTCCTGTGAGAAGAGTGTACGGATAAGGACCTGTTGTCTGCCAGCCTAAGAAGTTATAGCATTTCCTTTGCTTTAAAAATCATTACAGTTTGAAACTTCTCTGCCAGCTTTAAAGGAATAACCAAACATTTTGATCAACAGCTTGAACTCAACATGGCTTCTTTGAAATGATATTTGAGACAAAATTCTCCTGTCTCTGATTTAGAATTAGGTATGCTAATGACTTGGCCAAGATCTATTATATAGTATGGGTCACCTGTATTTCCGAATGACATCAGGCCCTAACTTCCCCCCAATGGTGTAAAGTCCTGTCGCGCTGGAATTACAAGAGTTTGCTCCAGTAAACTTTGTTTTAAACCTTCGCTGGCTAGAGCTACTTGGAGCCTCTAGCAAGAGTCCCCATAGACCACTTCGCGATGCAACTCCAGCGAGACCAAGGAAGCCACACCCCATTTTTACCACACTGGCTGTGGTCTCTGAGGCAAAGGGGTTGAATCCCAAAGCCTCAGGTACCTCAGGAATCTGCACATTACAGTGAGGATTACTGCCTCGATGAAATATGCAGATGTTCCAAAAAGTGTACCGACCCATTGTGGGTAGGATTCACCTCACAATGTCTTGCGAGATTGCGGTGAATCTCGTGAAGTGTTGCGAGCCAGGTAGATCCCGGGAGTGGGGTCACCCGGCTTATAACTGCCACGCTGCACCATAGCGAGCTGATTTTCCAGCGCAGTGTGGCCGTAGGATCGCGCCCTAAGTGTTGATACCGGGACTGGATTGTGCGCACTTCGCATTCTCAGTGGGGGCTCTATTTGGTTTGCGGCGTGTCAGGACATGCAAATTGGCCAGCACTCTGCTGGCTCTAATTCTGAGCAATTCCTGGCCCAGCGAGTATTCTAACCGCTGGGGCCAAAGTTAGCACCAAAGAGCCTGGCAGCTGGAGCTGTTTTTAAGCACTCCACTTATCACACACGCACTGCAACTACTAAGATGGCTCACAATGGATCTGCCTCCTAAGGTCAGAGTCCAAAGTGGAGTCACAGCACCATGCCAGTGAGGAGAATTTCACCCATAGTATGATTTGTCTCAACTCCCTTTGGATAGTTGGTTAGAGGAGACAGGTGGTGGAGGCCCAGTGGTTTCTTCTTACTGTTTGCACCTGCTAGCCACTGCAAGGCAGATTTTGTGCACAGTTTTGATTTGGAAGGATTTTGAGGTATAAAATACTTTTAATTAAATTGCCTATGTCCTGAATTGTGTCCCTAAGGGCTAACTTTCCCTGGGCAATTGTGCCAGGAACCATTTTAAAAGGTGATTTAAATCACTAACTTCAGATTGTTATGCCAGTTTTACACCAATAATTACTCTGAAAGAGTTAGAAGGAATAAAACCTCCCTCTTCCCCAGCGTGGGTCACCGACTCAAGCCTGCCTTCCTGAACACTGCCTGGGTGGTGGTGGCAGAAGCAATCAGCTCTGCCAGTCTCACCAGGAGGAGACAGCTGGTGATCTGGAAGGGTGAGAGTCACTGATGAGTCCTCCGCCCTGAGAGGGGCAGAGAACCTGGGAGGGCTCCAAAGGCTGTGGTGCAGGTGTCCTCTGGTTGGGATGATCTCTGCTGATCCTCTGTTTCCTCTGCAGTGGAGGAGTACTTCTGAACAGTGACAACACCAGTTGGATCCCTGATTGAGTCTGGCCACGCCCATCACCTTGATGAAACAGCTGGGATGTGAGGGTGTCCAGCGGAGAGTCCTGGGTGGTCTCCCAGATGATCAGAGGCCGTCTGAGCATTTAAAGGACACAGGCAGCACTCAGCAGAGTGAGCAGCCAGGTGCCTGTGAGTAGCTTCAAAGGGATGCATTTAAAAGATGGACTGCAGCAATGGCGACCTGTGGCAGGCCACCTGATCCCAAGGGCGACACCCCAAGCACATGGACTTGGCAACAAGTCACTACCCGCTCCTGCCCCTGATTCAGGCAGCCACCCCCCAGCAAGCCCAACAGTTGCCAATGATTTTTAAGTGTTGTTTTAGCCTCCTGCTCCCCCTATGCAGCCATGGTGCCCAGTCCATGTTTGTAAATACTAGTAGTAGTGGCAGCACTGCTGCCTCACGGTGCCAAGGACCCGGGTCACTGGCTGTGTGGAGTTTTCACATTCTCCCCGCGTCCGCATGGGTTTCACCCCCACAATCCAAAGATGTGCAGGGTGGGTAGATTGACCACCCTAAATTGCCCCTTAATTGGGAAAAAAAGAATTGGGTACTCTAAATTTATTTCTAAAAAGTAAATACTTGTAGTAGTTCATGCCCATGTGACTTCCGCCTGAGACGAGTGGAGCATCCCGGTAGGGCGGACCATACTGTGTCCAACCCGGTAATCACATTTAAATGCATGCTAATACCGGTTTTGCATGCTGCTTCCAGCGTGGGGCGCAAACCTCGTTATCGCCACCAGTGAGGGACGGGAGCATGGAGCCTGAATCACCACCGGGCGCGGATATCAATTTTGGCCTGATTTTCCGCCCGATCGCAGTTCGCGTTTGCGGAGTC
This sequence comes from Scyliorhinus torazame, assembly GCF_047496885.1. Classification (NCBI taxonomy): domain Eukaryota; kingdom Metazoa; phylum Chordata; class Chondrichthyes; order Carcharhiniformes; family Scyliorhinidae; genus Scyliorhinus; species Scyliorhinus torazame. The sequence continues at coordinate 272,470,494 of NC_092709.1, forward strand.
GCGAGTCGGAGAATTCCGCCCAATGTCTTGCAGTAGACATTTGAACAATTGCAAATGTTTTGATAACATTTCTCGAAATCAGGAATTGTTGGGGATCATTTTCAACTTGGCTGCCAGTCTGGCTTTGTGTATAGCTCACCATTTCAAATAAAACTGATTTTCTAGATCTTTTCTAAATTTCTAAATCTGGTCCTATTTCCAGTTCACTCCAGCTTTGACAAAGAGTCATCCAGACTCAAAAAGGAAGCTTTCGTCTCTCTCCACAGATGATGTCAAACCTGCTGTGCTGATCCAGTATTTTCAGTTTTTGTTTCAGATTGTCTGCAGTAATTTGCTTATATTTCTAAAAGCTGCGTTATTTTTATCACATTGTTTGAAATGAAAGAAAAATCAAGCGAGATGTGGTGGTGGGTGTGTGAGGGGCAGAGATATTCAGGGTACACAGTCTGTTCCACTAGGTTGCGGCTGTGGCATCCAGGTTATCCCCATTGGAAATGCACAGGAGATTCATTGGCAATGAAGGAGAAAAGCAGATTAATATTTCAGGCATTACCTGAAATCTTTGTCTTTGCTTCCCTTTCAGGGCAGGTCACTGCAAGCATCGGTTCCACAGATTGTGTCCACCTCCATCCGCATTTTTTAGTCTAATAGTCCATAACTGAACAGCAGAATGTGTTAGCATTTCTGCATTTCTCAGATTTTAAACTTCACAGTATAATCTATCTTTTTTGTTCAAACACCCATGGATATAGTTCAGACAACAACAGCAGACTCATTCTAAACTGCAATGCAATCGAATGAGTAAGGCACTGCATATTCCTGAAAATCTGTTATAGAAGGTCATTAATGATTGAAGACAGAATTAAAACACATTTGCATAAAGTCTTATTTCCAATCCCTGGTAGGTTCAACCTCACTTGTAATCATTCATCCGTCAGCCATTCTCAGCAATTATTTGTGAATATTCACTTATTTGCCTTCAAGGTATCGTGTGGTACTAACACAAGGTAAAACATGTTTTGTTGAGAACCAGAGATTAGTGCGGAGGAAACATGTCGTGACGAACGGAAAAAGAGGATTATTTTCTTTATAATCATGTGAGCATGTTGCATGAGATGCACATTACCTCAGCCAGTGTCACTCATAATTTACAATTTTGAATGTTTCCTATGTCAATCATCTCACTGATTGCAGCAATCATAAAATATGAAATATCTGTCATGGAATGTATATATATATACTGCATTGAAAAACAAATGGGATTTTTAAAAAAACTTGTACAATACCACTAATAGTTCCCTAAATTATTATACTTGTTACATTTAATAACATTGATAATGATGTAGATGGTGTCGGAAGGGTCAAAGCCCTTAATGAACATAATCTGGAGTGTAAAAGAGACATTACAAAAGAACAGATGAGATATATAAAAAATAACAATGTAATTGTTCTTAATGCAACGATTGTAATGTGCAGTAAATGTATTTTGACTTTGTCTTCTACATTGTTCCTGCTTCGAGGAAAATGCTGTGCATTCTTGGAGTTCAGTTACGTTAGGATGCATTACCATTAAAGACCAACTGAGCAGCCAATTAGAAATCTATCCTTCCATCCATCCGCCCTGAGGCAGTTTTGAGCTCAAATCCCACACGTGAGATTCTTGAACAACTTGTGAGGGAAGAGTACCTGAAGACGTTTGCTGTATCGTTTCTCACAGTTTTTACTTTCTTTCAGGTGGATTACAACATAGGTTAAAGTGCTTCACCTACTCTTTGTGATGGCAGAAGCAACCAACCCCAATCAAATTGGATGCAATTAACCCTTGGAAAATCAGCTCAATACTTAGAAACTCGACTCCAGTCTGTCTCGTCTCAGTCACCAACCCTTCTGACTGGAGATGGAAATACTGCCAAGGAAACAGTGGTCACTCAGTGCAGACACAAATACCTTGCTAGATGTCAACCCAGTACAGAGAGATGACATTTTAGTATCTACTCAGTTAGAAATGACCATCATTAATATTGTTGATTTGACCAAAATTTCTCTTTGTGGACATATATGTACACTTTCCCCCTCAGTGTGGTCCATTTTAAATTTTGGCAGACCAACTCCTGATCAATCAGATGCACCAATGTAATTTGTCCTGTTGAGACCTTGCAATTGAGTTGAGAGTTGCAGTGAGGAAACTTGTGATTGGAGGGAGAGAAATGATTGACATTTGACTGAAACTCTTCCATCACCCAGGGAATTAGTCAGAATTTGCACAGAGTAGGCACAGAGTAATTCTGAATGAAAATGGCAATTGAGATCCTAGTTACATTATAGGGTTCCGATTTTCAAATTAAAAGAGACAGGGGGCTGGATTCTCCGCTGTCGGGATACTCCGTTTCGTCGGTAGCCCAGGGACTTTCCGACAACATGGGGCTGCCCACAATGGAAAACGCCATTGGCATCAGAAATCAGGTTCTGCGGGACAGAGAATCCCACGCAATGCCTTTGGATACTCAGGTGGACCTGAATGAATATATTTTAATAGTTCATGGGATTTAATCATCACTGGCAAGGCCAACATTTATTGTCCATCTCGAATGCTCTTGGGAGGATTACCTTTTTGAACTGTGACAGTCCAGTTGACTCACACTCACAAGTGCCTGAAGGAGGGGTTTCCAGGATTTTAACCCAGGAACAGCGATATACTCCCAAGTCAATTTGCATGTGATTTGAAGGGGAACTTGGAGACGAATGATGTCCCCACTGCTCTTGTCTGATAGGTGTTAGAGGTCACGTATTTGAAAGGTGCTGTCAAAGTGGCCTTGGTTAAATGTTGCATTGCATTATGCAAATGACACACATTGCAGACACTGTGGGCTGGATTCTCCGGTTGCCGACGCCGAAATCGCGTTTGGCGAACGGCCGGAGAATCCAAGTTTACGACACAACGGGCAGCGCCGCTTTCGTGATGCTCCACCCCCTCCAAAGCGGCGCACCCGGAGAGTACGCTGTGCCACATATCGACGGCCTCAGGCCATTCCCTGAGGCCCACCCCCAATGCTGCCGAGTTCCCGACCGCGTGGGTCTCTCATGGTCTCTCACCTGTCGGCAACTCGGTGTGGCGGCTGCAGACTCAGTCCAGCGCTGACGCAGTAGGGGAGGGCCAATCCGCGGGCAGGGGGGGGGGCATTATTCGAAGCTGGGGGCACTGTGGAGGGGTGGTCCGGGTGCACGAGCCGGCCGAAGGGGGGTCTATTTTGTGGGCTTGGTCTGCGAGCGGCCTCCACCATGAAGCACGCCGCGGCCGCTACAGGCCACCGCCATGCGCATGCGCGGCTACGTTCCCGGCACTTCTCCGGGGCGTATCGGCAGCTAGAGCCGGGTGCTGTACGCTACCGTCCTGCTAGCCCCCAGCAAAACGGGGAATCGGTGGCCGTTTTGCGCCAGTTTTCCTCGCGTAAAATGCCACCGTTCCCACACCAGCGTGGGGATATAGCCCCAGAATCGGAGAATGCAGCCCTGTGTGTCACTGGGGGAAGGAGTGAATGTTTAAGATGGCGGATGAGGTGCCAAAAAAGTGGGCTGCTTTATCCTGGTTGGCGTTGAACTTTTGAGTGTTGTTGGAGCTGTCCTTATCCAGGCAAGTGGAGAGTATTCCAACATACTCCTGACTTGTGCCAAATAGATGCTGGAAAGGTTTGGGGAATCAGAAGATGAGGTACTTGCTCAGAAAAATACATAGAAAATAGAAGCGAATGGAGGCCACTTGGCCCTTCAAGCCTGCTCTGCCATTCATTATGATCATGTCTGATCACCAAATTCAAAACCCTGATCCCGCCTTCTCCCGATATCACTTGATCCCTTTAGCCACGAGAGCAATATCTAATTCCTTGAAATCACACAGCGTTTTGGCGTCAACCACTTTCTGTGGTAGTGAATTCCACAGATTAACCACTCTTTAGTGAATAAATATCTCCTCACCTCAGTCCTAGATGGTTAACCCCTTATTACCAATCTATGACCCCTAGTACTGGACTCTCCCACCATCGGGAACATTCTTTCTGAATCTGCCCTGTCTGATCCAGTTAGAGTTTCATAAGTTTCAATGAGATCTCTTCTCACTCTTCTGAACTCCAATGAATACAATCCTAACTGACTTAATCTCGCCTCATAAGACAGTCCTGCTATCCGAGGAATCAGCCTGGTCAACCTTCGCTGCACTCCCTCGAGAGCAAGAACATCCTTCCTCAGGTAAGGACACCAAAATTACACACAATGGGTGCGATGTACCAGCCATGCTGTGCCCGAAAAGCAGTGCGCCACGATGCAACATGACCAATAGAAACCGGAAGACCCCACTCTGGAGATCTACCCAGCTTGCAACGCCTCACAAGATCGTGAGATATTGCAATATAAATGGGTTGGATCACTTTTTGGCAAATCTGCATAGATAGAGCAAGACATAAGAACTTAAGAACTAGGAGCAGGAGTAGGCCATCTGGCCCTTAGAGCCTGCTCCGCCATTCAATGCGATCATGGCTGATCTTTTGTGCACTCAGCTCCACTTTCCTGCCCAAACACAATAAACCTTTATTCCCTTATTCTTCAAAAAACTATGACTTTATCTTGAAAACATTTAATGAAGGAGCCTCAACTGCTTCACTGGGCAGAGAATTCCATCAATTCACAACCCTTTAGATCAAGACGTTCCTCCGAAACTCAGCCCTAAATCTACTTTCCCATATTTTGAGGCAGTGCCCCCTCGTTCTGCTTTCACCTGCCAGTGGAAACAACTTCCCAGCATCTATCTTATCTATTCCCTTCATAATTTTATACGTTTCTCTAAAATCCCCCCCTGCATCCTTCTAAATTCCAACGAGCACAGTCCCAGTCTACTCAACTTCTCCTCATAATCTAACCCCTTCAACTCTGGGATTAACCTAGTGAATCTCCTCTGCACACCCTCCAGTGCCAGTACATCCTTTCTCAGGTATGGGGACCAAAACTGAACAATACTCCAGGTGTGGCCGCACTAACACCTTATAGAGTTGCATAACCTCCCTAGTCTTAAACTCTATCCCTCTAGCAATGAAGGACAAAACTCCATTCGCCTTCTAAATCACCTGTTGCACCTGTAAACCAACGTTTTGCGACTCATGCACTAGGACACCCAGGTCCCTCTGCACAGCAGCATATTTTAATATTTTATAATTTAATAATTTAAATAATAATCCCTTTTGCTGTTACTCCTACCAAAATGGATAACCTCACATTTCTCAACATTGTATTCCATCTGCCAGACCCTAGCCCAGTGTTTTTCAAACTTTTTTTCCGGGGACCCATTTTTACCAACCAGCCAAACCTTGGGACCCAAACTGGCCGACCTTCGCGGCCCACGCTGGCTGTCCTGCGCGACCCACCATTTTCTCTTACCTTGTAATGTTTAGGTGAAATGTGGTGAATCTCCAATTTCTAGAGGATGAAAACATTTTCAGTTACTGCATTTTTTTCCTGTAAAATTTTTGCAAATAAAAACTCCCCCGAACTTGTAAAAAAAAGGCTGCGAACGTAGAAAAAAAATGCAGCCGCACTGCGCATGCGTGTCTGCTCATTGGTGCGCATGCGGAGTTTTGCGCATGAGCAGGCACACATGCACAGTGCGGCCGCATTTTTTTGTTCGTGCCCATTTTGAAGGCCGTTTGCAGCCGGCGTTATTAAAAGCTGGCTGCTGCGGCTGTTGCGCGTGGATTTGCGCAATCGGGAGTGCCGCGACGGACGGCTCCGCAACCCTCCCCACACCCGCCCGCGACCCACCCACGGGCCGCGCCCCCGACTTTGACAATGCCTCCCCTAGCCCATTCATTTAAACTATCCAAATCCCTCTGCAGACTTCCAGTATCCTCTGCACTTTTTGCTTTACCACTAATCTTAGTGTCGTTTACAAACTTGGACACATTGCACTTGGCCCCCAACTCCAAATTATCTATGTAAATTGTGAACAATTGTGGGCCCAACACTGATCCCTGAGGGACACCAGTAGCTACTGATTGCCAACCAGAGAAACACCCATTAATCCCCACTCTTTGCTTTCTATTAATTAACCAATCCTCTATCCATGCTACTACCTTACCCTTAACGCCATGCAGCTTTATCTTGTGCAGCAACCTTTTGTGTGGCACCTTGTCAAAAGCTTTCTGGAAATTCAGATATACCACATCCATTGTCTCCATGTTGTCTACCGCACTGGTAATGTCCTCAAAAAATATCACTAAATTAGTTAGGCACGACCTGCCCTTTATGAACCTATGCTGCATCTGTCCAATGGGACAATTTCCATCCAGATGCCTCGCTATTTCTTACTTGGTGATAGATTCCAGCATCTTCCCTACTACCGAAATTAAGCTAACTAGCCTATAATTGCCCACTTTCTGCCTACCTCCTTTTTTAAACAGTGGTGGCATGTTTGCTAATTTCCAGTTAGCCAATTGTTAGCCTCACTCTAATATTCAGTTCCCTGAGGAAAGTAAGGCTTTGGGATCTATCCCCTTCGCCTGGGAGACCTCGGGCGAGCACTGTTCATTACTGGTCTCCACAAATGGGGACCAGATGAAATGGCACTCGTGGGGGTCTTTCAGGGGATCGGAGGCACCCAGGTGCATGCCGTTTGGGCAGGCTAGTACCCTGGCACTGCTGGTGCACCCAGCCACATGTTTCTCGGCGGTGCACCGTTTGCTGGCGGCAGGATTCAATACCCCTGTCGCTTGTCAATGGGATATCCTATTGAAGCCACCCTACTTCCCTGGGAAACTCATGGGTGGAGGTGCGCTGACACTGGGAAAGGAGAATCGTAATGGCCGGGGAGTTCTGGCCAGAATCTTAGCCTTGTATCTTCTTACAAGTGTTCCCACACCACCACAACGTATTCAGAAATGCACAGTAACCCAATTTAATTCCTTAACTGGGTTTTCACTGCATTTATGGTGAAGTTATAGCAGCAATGTAGAAGCAGTTCTTTTCTTAATAAAGTTTGTGAAGTTTGTGAAAATTGTGGGTCTTGGATTATTATTATATACATTGATGAACTAACCACAGAATTTCCCAGTAATTAACTACAAATGACCTCTTATTAGATACACTGAATTGTCTTCAGTTTGAACACTCCTTGTGCCAACAAATGATGCTACTTGGAGTTGATGCTGATTACCGTCACTGCTACAATTTTAAAAAAAAATATTCAAAATCAATGCATAAAGTTAATGGCATAAATTATAAATGAAACAATTACCCTGGAGTAATTTTAAAGCAGTAATTTAATTTTAGGAGTTCAGAAGATGTTAAAAACCAATGAAGATTTTCTCAGTTTACTGATATTTTGTGAATAATGATCGGTCCATATTATTTACTTCAAAGATTTCTCAATAATCATTCACAAAGTATTCCAAGACAAAGTTACAGTATTTATGTCCGGATCTTAGTTTTATGGTGCAGTAAAATTGGCTAATGTGTGGCACATCGCCACCTATAATAAGCATTAGAAGCACAAAAACGCTTGGAACAATAAAACCATTCCATAAAATGAACATATCTTAGATCTCAGATTCCCCCCCTGAGAGATTTCAAGGCAGCAAGCTAATCTCTTATTTCAGAGGGTGGTTACAACCACTAAAATTTAGTTCTTATAGTCCATGATATTAAATGAATCTTTTGATTAGGTTATTGCATTAAAAACATCTTCTCAAATTTTATACATCATTCGCACCCACCTTTCTGTTATCTCTCCACCTTTATTGGCATCTATGGAGCTTTGAACGTTTTTCTTTTGTTAATCCTTCTGGCAGTTTCCCTTCAACACAAGAATTTCAGGTATCAAGGGATCCATAAAACATTTTTTAAAGAATTTAGGAAAGAACCAACATTATGACAGTAGACTTTTCATAGTGCATTCCAATTTGTTTTAAAATGGGAAAACGTTCTTGAAGGAAAATCAAACTGGCATGAGATTGTGATATATAATCGAGAGAGAAGCAAGTTAGAGGTTTGTGGGGGGACAGCATAAAAGTGAATCAGTAATACAAAATCAAAATACAGCGAATTCTGGAAATCTGAATTAAAAACAGAAACTGTTATAAACCCTTAGGAGGTCAAGCGACACCTTGTACAAATAGAAACAAGGATAACATATCAGGATGATCACCTTTCGGCACAGTTGAACTTTCAAGGAATACATATCAAGATAAAATCTTGATTAGTTTTCAGCTGAAGATAGGTAATTTTATAATTAATATTACATTAGCTCCTTGAAAAACTCACAACAAAATGGTTAATTTGTTTGAACTGTGTAATTAGCATCATCATTGGTTAATGGGAATAAGAACAAAGATTTCTAATAGAAATCAAACATCCAAAAAGATGCAGGTCAACCAACAGCTGGAAGGTAAATAAGAACAGTTTAATCTTTCTGCTTGGACCCTTCAACATGAAGGTTTGTTCTATTTTGATGAAAACATGAATTTCTCTTTTCTCTTTCGGATACTAATCTTCTATGAACATTCAGCAACATTTGCATTTTGTTTAAAATGGTGATTCGGGCGCAAACCTATGTGAGAGACTAAGACCAGCCCCTGTATATTTTTTAATTAACTATATAGAGGTATGCTCATTGCTATCTCTGAAAATGTCAAACCAAAAGTATCAGAATCTATGCCCATCTCCGTCTCCAAACAAATGAAGCAAACCTGGCAACATCAGGGAAACTCACACATCATTATTCCTCAAGAACCACGAATGCCACCCCCCCCCTCCCCCCCACCCTCCGTGGGCTGCACAGACAAAATTAAAAGAGAGCTATACAAAGGTTATCTGCATTTTATAGACCAGTCTGACCAACAGGAGTCTGCTCATCTGCAGTGCCCTCCACCCTTCATATTAATTCTTAATGGCTGAGACAATTAACAATCTCAGGGACCCAGGTGAGGTATTTGTGTCCTTTGTCAAAGATAGTGTGGAGAGTTGGGAGTTTTGTGACATGAGCCTCTGGCTAATGGAACCAGTAATATTGCCTTGCTCATCTCCAAAGTTTCAGTCTGTCTTTTTATCATCTGTCTAGCAGTCTCATAGGCAAGGAGCTCTGGTCCAGGTTGGACACTTGTCCCCACCTACACTGTTTCTGCATGGAATTCTGTACCGCCAGCCACAAGACTGATTCATTTCTGTATGTCCATCTCATCATGTGAAGTCAACACCATTGGAAAATAAAATTATCCATCATTGATTTTCTACTCACCGACCTCTGTGAAGGAATATCTTTTTGGACTTTGATTCTGGACTTTAGAACTCATGTGAAACAATATTTGTTTTTTTCTGTGGTCTCTGCACTGTAAATATTTATTTTGGTTGTCCTCCTTATTAATGTCTGAGTGTGGAGGCAACATTGCACATTTTGAGTATGTGCAAATTAACTAGTCCTTTGAATTAATCTATCTCAAGTTTACTGTGGAGCTATTAATAGAAAATTGGATTGCACCAAATCCGAGGGGTTGGGGACGACACAGATGCTATTGAAGAGGGAAACAAATAAAAACACCGGTGAACAGATGGTGATTTTGAATTCCATAAAAATCTGGAATTGAAAGTCTAATGGTGACCATGAAACTTTTGTCAATTGCCTGAAAAACCCAGCTAGTTCACTAATGTCCGCCAGGGAAGGAAATCTGCCATTTTTACCTGGGTTGGCCAACATGTGATTCCAGACACACAGCAATGTAATTCATTCTTAACTGTCCTCTGAAATATCTGAGCAAGCTTGGTTCAACGGCAGTGAGGGATGAACAATAAATGCTGGGCCATCCCATGAATGAGTTAAAGGCAAACATTCTGATGGTGGATGGGCGGCACGGTAGCACAGTGGCTAGCACTGTGGCTGCACAGCGCCAGGGTCCCAGGTTGGAATCCCCGCTCGGTCACTGTCTGTGCGAGTCTGCACGTTCTCCCAGTGTCTGCATGGGTTTCCTCCGGGTGCTCCGGTTTCCTCCCACAGTCCAAAGGCGTGCAGGTTAGGTGGATTGGCCATGCTAAATTGCCCTTAGTGTCCAAAAAGGGTAGGAGGGGTTATTGGGTTACGGGGATAGGGTGGAAGTGAGGGCTTAAGTGGGTCGGTGCAGACTCGATGGGCCGAATGGCCCCCTTCTGCACTGTATGTTCTACGTTCTATGAGAGGAGAGCTTAAGGTTGTTTATGTGCCCCTGATGTCCGGAACACCTAACTGTGCTTATTTTATTTTATTTTAAAATACATTTTTGAGCAGAGCCATCTGCCTCGAAAACACCTGAAAAATGCCCAACCTGAAATTGGACCTCATCATTTTCCAGGCATGCACAATTATCAACTATGAGGGCTGTTACATATAAAAGTGAGGGAGCTAATGCCTGTTTAAAATTCTCTCACCAAAATTGGTCATCCATATTTGGGGTATGTGTTGAGCCTCCCCTGCTCAGGATTCTTCACTGACCATGCCACACATGATCAAGGGCTATCCAGGCACCCAAGGACAGTGATATTACCAAGCCGTGTAAGCAGCCAATTACATTTAAGTACGGTCACAGACAACAAATCAGTAAGGAAAGCCACTCTGAATCCTTTAAAATTTAATTTTTCAATTTTACAGATAACAAAATAATGATTGTAGCATGCACATGGAATTAAGTGAGAAGCTAAAATATTAAATAAACCTTTTACAAAATACTTAACAAATATGTAGAATTTCTTATCAAATGGAGAAATTTGTCATTCATGAAATATAAAATTATTTTTTCAAGGCAGGTAAGGCTGTTTACGAGTAATTCTGAAATGAATATGCCATTAAAACCCAGTTACATTTCATTTAACAAGATGTAGCTGTATCAAGAATTTTTTGCAATACCGTCGAGGACTTCCGGGTGCGGCAATGCTGAGCTAAGTCGCACGTTCGGGAGCTCCCGCCAGAAATGGACTTTTGGGCTCTTTTGAGGGGCCCGAACGGCAATTGTTCGACGGTTCCCAGCGTGGGAAGGTGACAGTACGGCACTGTATGGATTGGACCAGGAGTGGAGCGGTCAAGAAAGTGATTTTAGTGCAGCGAAAAGTGTGAGGGAGGAGAAGCAAGATGGCATTGGGTGGAGACCAAGCAGCGTGGGTTCTATGGTCGCAGGAGCAGCAGGAGTTCCTCAAACGCTGCTTTGCGGAGCTGATGGCAGAACTGCTCGAGCCGATGAAGATGTCGGTCGACAAGCTGGTGGAGACCCAGAAGGCCCAAGGGGCGGTGATCTGGGAGGTGTGGCAAAAAGCCTCGGAGAACGAGGATGAGATCCTGGGCCTGGCGGTGAAGGTGGAGGCGCACGAGGCGCTGCACAAGAAGTGGCAAGAAAAATTTGAGGACATGGAGAATCGGTCGAGGAGGAAGAATCTCCGGATTCTGGGTCTTCCGGAGGGAGTGGAGGGGTCTGATGCTGGGGCATATGTGGTCACGATGCTCGAAGCGCTGATGGACGCGGAAGCTTTCCCAAAGCCCCTGGAGCTGGACGGGGCTCATCGAGTCCTGGCGAGGAGGCCCAAGGCCAACGAGCCGCCAAGGGCGGTAATGGTGTGGTTCCGCCACTTTGTGGACAGGGGGTGTGTCCTGAGATGGGCCAAAAAAGAACGGAGCAGCAGGTGGGAGAACACAGAGATCCGAATACACCAGGGCTGGAGCGCGGAGGTGGCCAAGAAGAGGGCCGGCTTCAACCGGGCTAAGGCGGTACTACAACGGACGGGGGTGAAGTTCGGGATGTTGCAGTCAGCGCGATTGTGGATCACATTTCAGGAGCACCACCATTACTTCGAGACGCCGGAAGAGGCGTGGACCTTTAACAAACTGAAAAGTTGGACTCAAACTGAGGGTTTGATGGGAGGGGGGGTTACTGTGTTTTGGGGGATGTTCTGTTCTGTTTTCTTTGGTGTAGGGTGGGGTTGGGCGAAATGGTTCGATGTGGGGGCTGTGTGATGTGGGTGTCGGTGTTGGAAGGACAGGGCCCTGCGGGGGGGGGGGGGGGGGTTGGAGGCCCGGGGATGGGGAGTTGAGCCAAGGCCGTAAAAAGAGAGCTGCGCAGAGGGGGCGGGGCCGGCTTGGATGGAAAGCACGGGCTTTTTCCCGCGCTGGGGAAGGGAGCGGGCGGGGCCAGGGGGGGAAGGGCGGTACTGGAGAGGAGCACACACTGATTGCCAGGGAGAGGTGCAGGGATTCTCACACTGGGGGGTCGATGGAGTGGCGGGAGAGGCCGGGGTCAGCAGGAGTCAGCTGACTTACGAGAGTGCCATGGGGGGAGCAAATCGGCTGGAGGAGGATTTAGCTGGGGGGGGGGGGGTGAGGTGGGGGGGGAACTGGGTTGCTGCTGCATTGGCCAAAGGGGAGCTGGAGCTAGGAGAGGGAGTCGGGGCGGGGGTCCGCCACCTGGGGGAATGGAGGGCGCGGGAGGCGCGGGAGGCGCGGGCACGTGGCTGGCCTAGAAAAGGAGATGGCTAGTCAGCGGATGGGGCAGGAAGCCCCCTGATCCGGCTGATAACTTGGAATGTGAGGCGCCTGAACGGGCCAGTCAAGAAGGCCCGGGTGTTTGCGCACCTAATGGGACTGAAGGCAGATGTGGTTATGCTCCAGGAGACGCATTTGAAGGTGGAAGATCAGGTTAGGCTGAGAAAGGGGTGGGTAGGGCAGGTCTTTCACTCGGGGTTGGACACGAAGAATAGAGGGGTGGCGATTCTGGTGGGGAAGTGGGTTTGAACATTGTGGCAGATTATGGAGGTCGGTACGTGATGGTGAGTGGTAGGTTGCAGGGGGTGCGGGTGGCATTGGTGAACGTGTTTGCCCTGAATTGGGATGATGCCGGATTTATGAAGCGCATGTTGGGTCGGATTCCGGATTTGGAGGCACGGAGCCTGATAATGGGGGGACTTCATCACGGTGCTGGACCCAGCACTGCACCGTTCTAGGTCCAGGACGGGTAAGAGGCTGGCTGTGGCCAAGGTCCTTGGGGGTTTATGGACCAGATGGGTGGAGTGGATCCATGGAGGTTTACCAGGCCGGGGGCCAGGGAATTTTCGTTTTTTTCCCAAGTCCATAAAGCCCACTCCTGGATAGATTTTTTTCATCGTGAGTAGGGCGCTAATCCCAAGAGTGGAGGGCACGGAATATTCGGCCATAGCCATTTCAGATCATGCCCCGCATTGGTGGAGCTGGAGCTGGGGGAAGAGAAGGGCCAACGCCCGCTGTGGCGCCTCGATGTGGGACTGTTGGCGGATGAGGAGGTGAACGGGGGTATATTGAAAGATACTTAGAAGCCAATGACAATGGGGAGATGCAGGTGGGGGTAGTCTGGGAGGCGTTGAAGGCGGTGGTCAGGGGAGAGCTAATCTCCATTAGGGCCCATAGGGAGAAGAGAGAGAGGAGAGAGAGGGAGAGACTGGTGGGGGATATATTAAGGGTGGACAGGAGCTATGCAGAGGCCCCCCGAGGAGGGACTACTTAGGGAGCGACGGAACCTCCAGACGGAATTCGACTTGCTGACTACTGGGAAAGCAGACGCGCAGTGGAGGAAAGCGCAGGGGGTGGCGTATGAGTATGGGGAGAAGGCGAGTCGGATGCTGGAACATCAGATTCGGAAGAGGGAGGCAGCCAGGGAGATTAGTGGAGTTAGGGATAAAGGGGGGAACACGGTGCGGAGTGCGGTGGGAATAAACAAGGCATTCAGGGACTTATGTGAGGAGCTGTATAGGTCTGAGCCCCCGACGGGGGAGGGGGGGGATGTACCAATTTCTAGATCGGCGGAGGTTCCCGAGGGTGGAGGAGGACCAGGTAGTTGGGCTGGGTGCACCGAGTGGGCTGGAGGAGCTGTTTAAGGGGCAAGGGGGCATGCAGGCAGGGAAAGCCCTGGGGCTGGATGGGTTCCCGGTAGAATTTTATAAGAAGTACGTGGACCTGCTGGGCCCGCTGCTAGTGAGGACTTTCAATGAGGCGAGGGAGGGGGGGGACCTCAACCCCAACAATGTCCAGGGCGCTGATCTCTTTGATCTTAAAGCGGGACAAGAACCCATTACAGTGTGGATCGTACCGGCCGATCTCGCTCCTCAATGTTGACGCAAAGCTACTGGCTAAGGTTCTGGCCACGAAAATTGAGGACTGTGTCCCGGGGGTGATTCATGAGGACCAGACGGGATTTGTGAATGGTAGGCAGCTGAACACCAATGTGCGGAGGCTGCTTAATGTAATTATGATGCCTTCGGTGGAGGGGGAAGCGGAGGTAGTGGCGGCTATGGATGCGGAGAAGGCCTTTGATAGGGTGGAGTGGGAGTATCTTTGGGAGGTGCTGCGGAGGTTTGGGTTCGGGGAGGGGTTCATCAGTTGGGTTAGGCTACTATATAAAGCCCCGGTGGCGAGTGTGGCTACGAACCGGCGGAGGTCGGAGTACTTTCGGCTGTACCGGGGGACGAAGCAGGGGTGACCCCTGTCCCCCTTGTTGTTTGCACTGGCAATTGAGCCGCTGGCCATGGAATTGAAGGAGTCCAGGTACTGGGGGGGCTTGGTTTGGGGGGGGAGAGGAAGACCGGGTGTCGCTGTATGCCGATGACCTGTTATTGTATGTTGCGGACCCAGTGGAGGGGATGGCGGAGGTCATGTGGATCCTTAGGGAGTTTGGGGACTTTTCGGGGTATAAACTCAATGTGGGGAAGAGTGAGCTCTTTGTGGTGCACCCAGGAGACCAGGGAAGGGGGATAGACGAGCTTCCACTGAAGAGGGCGGAAAGGAGCTTTTGGTACCTGGGGATCCAGGTAGCTTGGAGTTGGGGGGCCCTGCACAAGCTCAATTTGACGCGGTTGGTGGAGCAGATGGAGGAGGATTTTAAAAGATGGGATATGTTGCCACTCTCACTTTCGGGTAAGGTGTAGTCGGTTAAAATGACGGTCCTTCCGAGGTTTCTCTTTGTATTTCAGTGCCTTCCCATTCTGATCCCTAAGGCCTACTTTAAATGGGTAAGCAGGAGCATCATGGGATTTGTGTGGGCGAATAAGACCCCGAGGGTAAAAAGGGTTTTCCTGGAGCGCAACAGGGGCAGAGGAGGGCTGGCGTTGCCGAATCTACGTGGCTACTACTGGGAAGCCAATGTGGCGATGATCCGTAAGTGGGGAATGGAAGGGGAGGGGGCGGCGTGGAAGAGGCTAGAGATGGTGTCCTGTGTGGGCACGAGTCTGAGGGCGCTGGTGACGGCACCGTTGCCGCTCCCGCTGACAAGGTACACCATGAGTCCGGTGGTGGCGGCGACTCTGAAGATTTTGGGGCGGTGGAGGAGTCACAGGGGTGAGGTGGGGGCCTCGGTTTGGTCATCGATTCGGGAGAACCATCGATTCATCCCGGGAAGGATGGATGGGGGCTTTCTGAGCTGGCATCGGGCAGGGATTAAAAGAATGGGGGACCTGTTCATTGATGGGACGTTTGCGAGCCAAGGGGCGTTGGAGGAGAAATTATGGGCTACCCCCGGGAAACGCTTTTAGGTATATGCAGGTGAGGGCGTTCGTGAGGCGGCAGGTGAGGGAATTCCCACTGCTTCCAGCACGCAGGATTCAGGACAGGGTGATCTCGGGGGTATGGGTTGGAGAAGGCAAGGTCTTGGTGATTTACCAGGAGCTGCAAGAACAGGAGGAGACCTCAGTGGAGGAGCTAAAGGGCAAATGGGAGGAGGAGCTCGGGGAGGAGATAAATGAGGGTCTGTGGCTGATGCCCTGAGTAGGGTTCATTCTTCCTCGTCTTGCGCCAGGCTCAGCCTGATGCAGTTTAAAGTTGTTCACAGAGCGCATATGACAGGGGCGAGGTTCTTTGGGGTGGAGGACAGATGTGTGAGGTGCTCGGGGAGCCCAGAAAATCACGCCCATATGTTCTGGACGTGCCCGGCACTGGATGGGTTTTGGAGGGGCTTTGCAAGGACTATGTCCAAGGTGGTGAACGCCCGGGTCAAGCCAAGCTGGGG
The DNA here is from genome assembly GCF_047496885.1 of Scyliorhinus torazame. NCBI lineage: Eukaryota > Metazoa > Chordata > Chondrichthyes > Carcharhiniformes > Scyliorhinidae > Scyliorhinus > Scyliorhinus torazame. Next base: position 272,486,513 of record NC_092709.1, read on the forward strand.
TGTAGCATTGGTAATTTGAGGAGTGGCAGATGGAACTGATACTTGGAGAGAGGTGATAATTTACCCTTGCAGCTCGATGGAGATCATTGGTCTTCTTCCTACAATGGACAACGATTCTCCTGGTCATGCTGCCCATACTGACAGCTGCTGCCACTGCCTCCCAGGTGGTATTGGTGACCCTGTTGATGGTCCTCTGACCTGATCGGGGAGCAGGCTGTCCCGTCTCACATCCACAACGTCAAAAAGCCTTGTGAATTCAGCAACCCCAAAGCGAGGAGCAGATCTGCGTTGTGTGTTGCCATTAAACGCAAGCCGCGATCTCGCCAATGCGGCCGTCGAGAAACACCCCGTAATTGCACCCAAAATGACACTTTGAAATGTTTCTGTTAAATTGCACCTGAGGAATGTTAAAGTGAGAGTTTTCATTAGTTCCAACATTTCCCATTGATTGCAGTCCTGCGAGAGCATAGCAGTGCACCCTCTGAAAAAGATTAAAATCAGTGACAGAAACCTCCTGGTTTCCACATTTAAACACCTATGTGTAGATCCCAGTAGTTGTGTCAGTTTCAGAGGCGTAATGATAGCCAACACTAACAGTTTAACCGTACTGTCACAATAGCTTCTGATTCTAAAGAATTTAGCAAATTCCATCCTGGGCTTTACTCAGAGAAAGTGGCTACATATTGGATCTTGTCACAACAGAATTATTTAATGTTCTCATTAATGTTAATGTAACTTTCTATCTCCACAGGTGCTGTCAGACCTGCCGAGATTGTCCGTTATTTTTGTTTCGGATTCTAGCAGCCACAGTATTTTGCTTTTATGTAATGTCTAGTTCAGGCAGTCATCAGCACCCTGATCCCAGGTTCTAAGCCCAGGGGCGGGATTCTCCGGTCTCCCAGCCGCGGGATTCTCCCGTCTCCCAGCCGCGTGTATCCCGCTGCCAGCAGGATTCTATACTCCAGCCGCCTATCAATGGGATTTCTCATTGAAACCATCTCACGCCAGCCGTGAAACCTGCTGGCAGAGGGCGCGCTGCCAGCGGGAAAAGTGAATCACGGTGATTGCAGAATTCCGGCCCAGATCTTAGAGATAAGTGCATCGGAGAGATTCTTAACTCACCCAAACCACGCGATTGAAGTATAAGGTTTAACAATAAACTTTTGTCCTCCACTGAAACATGTTCATCATGTCAGGTGCTTTTGGCCTCCACATCCCTTTTTTTAATGCATTTGTTCTTGCAAGACCAGCATTTATTGCCCATCCCTAATTACCTTTGAACTGAGTGGCCTGATAGGATATTTCAGAGGGCAGTTAAGAGTTAACCACATAGCTGTGCGTCTGGAGTCACATGGAGGCCAGACCAGGTAACGGTGACAGCTCTCCTCCCCTGAAAGATATGAGTGAGCCCCAGTTTTCTTTTTAAAGTATACGGTAGTCATTAATGAGATTTGTATTTTAATCCAGATTTATTAAGTAATTGAGTTTATATTCTTCCAGCTGCTGTGATGGGATTTGAAGTCATGTCTCTGGGGAATTAGTTCAGTCCTCTGGATGACTAGTTCATCCACATTGCTGCAAAGTTCAATGACATTACCACAATGTTACTGTCCTCCTCTGCTGACATAGGACCTTGATGATTGAAGCAGTCTGATTCTGCAGGCACCTCCTTTAACATTACCATCACATAGCACACAGAGCAAATCATCACCTGCTTCCTACCATTAGCTTAATTATCTCAGTTAATTAGGTCTACTAAATTAAAGGCATTATGTAAATACAAGTTTTTGTTGTTGCTGCCAGGTTTAGTAGTATGAATGCACTACACATGTCAGATGATTTTTTTTAAGGTAAAAATAAAGATCACCATTTGCTATTAATAACAGCAAACATATTTACTAGTCGGCTAATATGACCCCGCAAAGCTGTCCTGCACATTTCAGTCTGAACAATGAGCACGCTAACTTGTGAAATAAATGTCACTGATTGTATCTACGCCTTACATTTACCACAAGGCTTTTTTTTTCTAAGCTGTAGGAAATGACTATATAAATGGAGAGTTCAAGAAGTGACAACCCAGAGGAGGATTTGTTATCTCCAAGAGACTCTTAGTGCTGACCACCCAATTTACTCCAGGTCTGAAATGCTGAAGCGACCATCTATCAACCTGATACTCTTTATACCCCCTGAGAACTCCAGATGAGTTTAGCTGAACTACTTTTAGACACTGTGCCAAGGTTTGAGATGATACTGTTAAAGACATCATTCTCAATCCCCTTTTAGGGCCTTGCTGGAGTCTTCCTTGTATATTTTACTGTTCCATATGTTTTACTATTATTGCAATGAATGTTGTTACTATCACAACTTTACTGCTCTTTTCAAAGTTTCTGTTTCAACAGCTTCCCACTATATCACAGTAGAGTTGTCATTACATTGCAGTAAAGTAAAATGGTGTGAGTATGTAATTATTGTTATGTTTCTTCCTAATTTAAGATTTTTCCTCTGTGCATTTTCATGCACTGTCTCTCCAGGCAAGCTTTGAAGCTGAATTGTGAAATGTTAGTTTTTCAGATGATGAATGGGTGCTGAAGAGGTGAATAGCATGGGCAGGATTCTCTGTTCTCCCAGTCTCGTGTTTCTCTGCAGCTCACCATTCGCTGGTGGTGGGATTCTCCAGTCCCGCCGCATGTCAACAGTTTCCCATTGAAGCGACCCTACACTGCCTGGAACCCCACGAGTGGGGATGTACATGAAATTCCGGCCTATATGTGATGTGTGGAGACTCAACCCCTTCCGGATGGGCACTATTATGATCCCAGTTGATATTACAACTGGACGCGAAGATCCCAAAATGGAACCGGGCTTGAAAGATCATGGGGCGAATTCTGTGTTTGAGAGTCTAAGGGCTGGATTCTCTGATTTCCAGGCTATGTCCGAAGGATACGTGGCGTTTTATTTTTAAAAATAGGCGCCGCCCAACAGCGATCCTCCGACCGGTGAGGGGCTAGCAGCCGCGCCATGTAAGACGCCGGCCTCCATGAGAACAACAGGTCCGCATCGGATACAGTCCGCGGCTGCCACGCCGAATTCCCGACCGCTGTGACCATAAGTCAACCGCGTGGTCGGGAAGTCGGCCCATCGGAGGCGGAGCATTGGGGGAGGGCCTTCAGGTGACATCCTGAGGCCGTTCCTCGATGATGCCATTATGGAAGTGGCTGAGGAGATTCACTAGGTTGATCCCAGAGTTAAGGGGATTAGATTATGATGAGAGGTTGAGTAGACTGGGACTGTACACATTGGAGTTTAGAAGGATGCGGGGGGATCTTATTGAAACATATAAAATTATGAAGGGAATAGATAGGATAGATGCGGGCAGGTTGTATCCACTGGTCGGGGAAAGCAGAACTAGGGGGCATAGCCTCAAAATAAGGGGAAGTAGATTTAGGACGGAATGTAGGAGGAACTTCTTCACCCAAAGGGTTTTGAATCTCTGGAATTCCTTGCCCAGTGAAGCAGTTGAGACTCCTTCTTTAAACGTTTTTAAGAAAAAGATAGATACCATTCTAAAGAATAAAGGGATTCGAGGATATGGTGTACGGGCCGGAGAGTGGAACTGAGTCCACAAAGATCAGCCATGATCTCATTAAATGGCGGAGCAGGCTCGAGGGGCCAGATGGCCTACTCCTGTTCCTAGTTCTTATGTTCTTATGGGCCAGGGTTTAGAGAACCCCAAAGTGTATCATGGAGTTCACCTGACCCACAATGTTTACTAGATTGTGGTATGGGGAGCACACGGCCCACTCTACAGGTGTGGTACAGCAGAAATAGAAAAGTATTTTTTAAAACAAAAGTTAACTTTTTGAAAACATATAGTGAACATCTTAGCAACCATCAATTCAAATACAACCCCCAAAGAATACAACACTCCGTAATCCTTAATAACTTCCCAAACAACATCCAGAAGACAGAAGAAACACCTTTCAACAGAAGCACATTAGGTTTACATTCACTACTGAGAACATTTATAATTCTGAATTCACCAAATGATCAAGAAGATAGTCTTTTCATGGCAGTGACATCAACAGTACAGCTGCTCTGTCTGGCTTCAGCTCCCACACTGAAAACAAAACTAAAACACACCCTGCAGCAAACAGCTTAAAAGGGCTGCATTTATTTCAATGCAAGGGGCCTGACGGGCAAAGCGGATGAACTCAGGGCATGGACGGGCACATGGGACTGGGATATTATAGCTATGACTGAAACATGGCTAAGGGAGGGGCAGGACTGGCAGCTCAATGTTCCGGGGTACAGATGCTATAGAAAGGATAGAACAGGAGGTAAGAGAGGAGGGGGGAGTGGCGTTTTTGATTAGGGAGAACATCACGGCAGTACTTAGAGGGGATATATCCGAGGGTTCGCCCACTGACTCTATATGGTGGAACTGAAAAATAAGAAGGGAGAGATCACCTTGGTAGGACTGTACTACAGGCCCCCAAATAGTCAGTGGGAAATTGAGGAGCAAATATGTCAGGAGATTACAGATAGCTGCAAGAATAATAGGGTGGTAGTAGTAGGGGACTTTAACTTTCCCAACATTGACTGGGACAGCCATAGCATGAGGGGCTTGGATGGAGGGAAATTTGTTGAGTGTATTCAGGAGGAATTTCCCATTCAGTATGTGGATGGACCGACTAGAGAGGGGGCAAAACTTGACCTCGTCTTGGGAAATAAGGAAGGGCAAGTGACAGAAGTGCTAGTGAGAGATCACTTTGGGACAAGTGACCATAACTCCATTAGTTTTAAGATAGCTATGGAGAATGATAGGTCTGGCCCAAGAGTTAAAATTCTTAATTGGGGCAAGGCCAATTTTGATGGTATCAGACAGGAACTAGCAGAGGTAGATTGGGGGAGACTGTTGGCAGGCAAAGGGACGGCTGGTAAATGGGAGGCTTTTAAAAATGTGTTAACCAGGGTGCAGGGTAAGCACATTCCCTTTAGAGTGAAGGGCAAGGCTGGTAGAAGTAGGGAACCCTGGATGACTCGAGATATTGAGACTCTGGTCAAAAAGAAGAAGGAGGCATATGATGTACATAAGCAACTGGGATCAAGTGGATCCCTTGAAGAGTATGGAGATTGTCGAAATAGAGTTAAGAGGGAAATCAGGAGGGCAAAAAGGGGACATGAAATTGCTTTGGCAAATAATGCAAGGGAGAATCCAAAGAGATTCTACAAATACATAAAGGGGAAAAGAGTAACTAGGGACAGAGTAGGGCCCCTTAAGGATCAACAAGGGCATCTATGTGCAGAGCCACAAGAGTTGGGTGCGATCCTGAATGAATATTTCTCATCGGTATTCACAGTGGAGAAAGGCATGGATGTTAGGAAACTAAGGGAAATAAATAGTGATGTCTTGAGAAGTGTGCATATTATAGAGGAGGAGGTGCTGGAAGTCTTAAAGCGCATCAAGGTAGATAAATCCCCGGGACCTGATGAAATGTATCCCAGGATGTTGTGGGAGGCTAGGGAGGAAATTGCGGGTCCCTTAACAGAGATATTTGAATCATCGGCAGCCACAGGTGAGGTGCCTGAAGATTGGAGAGTGGCGAATGTTGTGCCCTTGTTTAAGAAGGGCAGCAGGGAAAAGCCTGGGAACTACAGACCGGTGAGCCTAACGTCTGTAGTAGGTAAGTTGCTAGAAGGTATTCTGATAGACAGGATCTACAAGCATTTAGAGAGGCAAGGACTGATTCGGGGCAGTCAGCATGGCTTTGTGCGTAGAAAATCATGTCTCACAAATTTGATTGAGTTTTTTGAGGGGGTGACCAAGAAGGTAGATGAGGGCAGTGCAGTAGACGTTGTCTACATGGACTTTAGCAAAGCCTTTGACAAGGTACCGCATGGTAGGTTGTTGCAGAAGGTTAAAGCTCACGGGATCCAGGGTGAGGTTGCCAATTGGATTCAAAATTGGCTGGACGACAGAAGGCAGAGGGTGGTTGTAGAGGGTTGTTTTTCAAACTGGAGGCCTGTGACCAGTGGTGTGCCTCAGGGATCGGTGCTGGGTCCACTGTTATTTGTGATTTATATTAATTATTTGGATGAGAATTTAGGAGGCATGGTTAGTAAGTTTGCAGATGACACCAAGATTGGTGGCACAGTGGATAGTGAAGAAGGTTATCTAGGATTGCAACGGGATCTTGATCAATTAGGCCAGTGGGCCGACGAATGGCAGATGGAGTTTAATTCAGATAAATGTGAGGTGATCCATTTTGGCAGATCGAATCAGGCCAGGACCTACTCAGTTAATGGTATGGCGTTGGGGAGAGTTATAGAACAAAGAGATCTGGGAGTACAGGTTCATAGCTCCCTGAAGGTGGTGTCGCAGGTGGACAGGGTGGTGAAGAAGGCATTCGGCATGCTTGGTCAGAACATTGAATACAGGAGTTGGGACATCTTGTTGAAGTTGTACAAGACATTGGTACGGCCACACTTGGAATACTGTGTGCAGTTCTGGTCACCCTATTATAGAAAGGATATTATTAAACTGGAAAGAGTGCAGAAAAGATTTACTAGGATGTTGCCGGGACTTGATGGCTTGAGTTATAAGGAGAGGCTGGATAGACTGGGACTTTTTTCCTTGGAGCGTAGGAGGCTTAGGGGTGATCTTATAGAGGTCTATAAAATAATGAGGGGCACAGATAAGGTAGATAGTCAACATATTTTCCCAAAGGTAGGGGAGTCTAAAACTAGAGGGCATAGGTTTAAGGTGAGAGGGGAGAGATTCAGAAGGGCCCAGAGGGGCAATTTCTTCACTCAGAGGGTAGTGAGTGTCTGGAATGGGCTGCCAGAGATAGTAGTAGAGGCGGGTACAATTTGGTCTTTTAAAAAACATTTAGATAGTTACATGGGTAAGATGGGGATAGAGGGTTATGGGCCAAGTGCGGGCAACTGGGACTAGCTTAATGGTAAAAACTGGGCGGCATGGACTGGTTGGGCCGAAGGGCCTGTTTCCATGCTGTAAACTTCTATGATTCTGTGAAAGTAAAAGGCTGACAGACAGCCCAGCTCCACCCACACTCTGACAACACTGCAGTAAAAACACCCATTTCTTAAAGGTACATTTTTTAAACACCCATTTCTTAAAGGTACTCTCACATGACACCTCCCCCCCCAAGAAAAAAAAAATAAACATCAACTTCAAGATGGTTTCATTTTTCAACTTTTCACCATTCTTTAAGAAATGCACACAGTAATTATACTTTTTGTTCAAAAAAAACCCACACGCAAACAGGTATAATAATGTAGTCCATTTTGTGTTCTTCTTCCTCCAACCAAAATCCTTCTCGATTGACAGTCTCTTTGAACAAGAAGGTCTCTGCGCGAGCTGTCCATTTCTCTCTGCCTCGGCATTTTACTTTAAAGTCAGATACTTTAGTTCAATCTGATCACAGAGTCCTTTGTAATTCTCCAACACAGGAGCATTGATTATCACAGCTTTCAGGCAGTCAAAAGCCTGTTGAAAGTCCGCTGTCCATGGAAATTTTTGACATTTCTTCAGCAAGTCCATCAGTGGAGCAATCACGCTACAAAACATTTGCACAAATGTTCAATCAAATCCACTCATGCCAATAAATAATATTATTTCCCTTTGTCTTGAGGCCATCGGAAACTCCTCAATAGCTGTTGTCTTCACATCCCGTGTGACTATTCGACCCTGGTCATTTGTATGACCAAGGAAAGTGACTTGGGCATTTCCAAATTCACTTTTGGCTAGGTTTATCACGAAACCCGCCTCCTGAAGTCGATCGAATAACTCCATCAGATGTTTTAAATGTTCTTTCCATGTCTGGCTGAAAATTACCAGATTGTCGATGTATACCGCACAATTGGATAATCCTGAAACAACTTTGTTAGTTAACCATTGAAATGTGGCTGGGACGTTATTCATGCCAAATGGCATAACTTTGAATTGGTATATACCATCTGGAGTCCCAAAGCAGAAATCTCCTTCGCCCTTTCGGATACAGGTACCTGCCAGTAACCTTTAAGTAAATCCAGTTTGGAAATAAAAGCTGATTGTCCCAATTTCTCAATACAATCCTCCAAACATGGGATAGGATAAGAGTCCGTTCTTGTAACTGCATTATAGTCCACACACAACCATTGGGTACCGTCTGGTTTAGGTACCATCACTATGGGTGAGCTCCATTGGCCGCAACCCACTTCAATTATGCTAATTTTAAACATACTCTCAATCTCTTTGTTAACCTGTGCCAATTTTAAAGGGTTAAGTCTATGTGGATGTTGTATTATTGGAACAGCATTTCCCACATCTATATCATGTATAGCCATTTTAGTACTTCCCAATTTATCTCTACAAACATGACAACGTGAGATCAATAACTCTTTCAGGTCAGTCCGTTTTTCCTCTGGAAGGCAACTCAACAATTTATCCCAATTTTTAAGAACATCCTCGTTTACCAATTTAACTTGAGGTATGTCAAATTCACAATCATCTGGATTTGGTTCATCACTTTGAGTTAGAATCATTAAAACCTCCTCCATTTTCTCTCCTTCCCTTTTAAAGTACCTTTTAAGAATATTCACATGACACACTCGGTGAGTCTTCCTTCCATCTGGTGTTTTTACCACATAATTCACCTCACTTAATTTCCTTTCACTCTGATGAGGTCCACAAAACCTAGCTTTTATCTCCCACTGGTAACAATACTAAAACTTTATCTCCACTGGCAAAACTACGAATTGGATTTCTTGTCCGCTACCGGTTTCATCACATTTTGTGCAACTTTCAAATGTTGTCTCGCTAATTCACCTGCTGTATTTAATCGTTCCCTAAAATTTGACACGTAATTCAATAATGTAAATTCTGGTTTCTCACTCACCAATTTTTCCTTAACCAATTTAAGTAGTCCTCTTACCTCATGACCAAAAATTAGTTCAAAAGGACTAAATTTGGTTGACTCATTAGGTGCATCCCTAATTGCAAACAATACGAATGGAATTCCTTTATCCCAATCCTCTGGAGAATCTTTAACACAATTTAACTACATCTTTATGTAGTCCAGGCCAATAAAAATGTTTCTGGATTTTAGCTTGAGATTTCCTTATTCCCAAATGATCTCCCACTGGTACCTCATGTGCAACTCGCAATGTTGCTAACTTTTGGTTGGTTCAATTGGCTCTGTTTTATAACCTTTGCTCTAGAGTCGCCAGGTATCTTTACGATACCGCCACGAGGTTCAAGTTCAAGTAATGATCAATAACTCAATACACCAATTAGTAAGATTCAAATCAAAGCACATTTATTATACACAGTAATTCGCTACCCATGCATAAATTCTACTTCTAAGCTACTTCTACAACTAACAGGCCTATACTTAGCTTCGGACTGGCTCACCAGGTCAGGGGAACAAATGGCCTTTCGTTCGGGTTCTGAATCTGCGGGATTCAAAAGCTGGTATGGGCTGGTAGCTAGGAGCGCCTATCTCGTAGCGAGCGTTGACTTAAGACTTACGGTCTTTTGGTGGCAGCCGAACAGGTCACGGTCAAGGGTTTGGTTCGCGTTGCTGAGTGACCCTGTCAAGAAGGACGATATGAACTTGGGGGGCTTTACTTTATAGTCCCCAGGGGCTTTTCGCCTTTTGGGGCAGACCCTGTACCTGGTTCCAAGTGATTGGACTTCGTTCCAATCGCTTGGTTCGATTTTTCCAATACTGGAGCGGTTCCCTGATCGATGGGCGGTCTTGAGGTGTCCGTTAACCTCTTTTGTGTTGGCTCCTGCTGGCGCCGAGGAGTCTGGCTTGGCCTTGTTTATCCCAAATATTTCGATTGTTCCCGGGGATCGCACATGAGTATGTAGATGGCTGCTACATTATTATGCAGATGGCTGCTTGTATCGATGCTGTCTGGGCTTTTGCAGAGTTTAATACACAGTAAACTTGCACCTGCTAGTTTCTGCCTCTGTTGGCTGAATTTCCCTTCAGCCTTTGCTATTCTCCATTTTACGTTGGGAGTTGGCCAACCCAGGTGGCTACAGCAACACCTCCTTTCTATACCCTACTGGCAATACTACTTGATGAACTTCTGCCCACTTTCCATCCGCTTGCATATGTAAAGGCCTCCATTTTCTCATCAAGACATTACTTTTACGGTAATAACACTCTGGTATACACTCAGATTCCTCTCCCGTGTATGCTTTCTGATACATCCATTTTATTTCTATATCGTTCTGTTGTAACGCCGTCAATTTTCCTGAACTAAAAATATCCGCCTCATCCTCCACCTGTTCTTGTTTTTCAACCATCTGATCAAAAATCATTTCTGATAATTGCACTTCAACTTCATCTTCACTCTTTGATTTCTCCTCTTGTCTTAACCTGTGACTTTGCGACCTTGTTACTACACAATCCGGAAAAATCCCAGGATATTCGTCCTTCAACACTTCAGTTGTCTGATTTTCCACTGGCTCATCCACCACAGTCGGCATCACTCCCACCTGCGATCCAGCTATCTCATTACCCAAAATAAACTGTATTCCTGGACAAGATAATTTCTCTATTATTCCTACTACCACTTCACCACTCTTCACTGGACTTTCCAACCTTACCTTATATAATGGAACAATACTCCTCTCACCCTGAATTCCACATATTACCACCTTTTCTGGCAACATTCTTCCCAAACTACATAACTCCTCATCTCTTACCATTAAAGAACAACAAACAAAGAACAAAGAAAAGTACAGCACAGGAGCAGGCCCTTTGGCCCTCCAAGCCTGTGCCGACCATGCTGCATTTAGACATGACCATCTAAACTAACATCTTCTACACTTCCTAGGTCCACATCCCTCTATTCCCATCCTATTCATGTATTTGTCTAGATTCCCCCTTAAACGTCACTATCGTCCCTGCTTCCACCACCTCCTCCGGCAGCGATTTCCAGGCACCCACGACCCTCTGTGTAAAAAATTTGCCTCGTACATCTCCACTAAACTTTGCCCCTCACACCTTAAACCTATGCCCCCTAGTAATTGACCACTCCACCCTGGGAAAAAGCTTCTGACTATCCACTCTGTCTAGGCTCCTCATAATTTTGTAGACCTCTATCAGGTCGTCCCTCAACCTCTGTCGTTCCAGTCAGAACAAACCGAGTTTATTCAACTGCTACTCATAGCTAATGCCCAGCACACCAGGTAACATCATGGTAATTCTCTTCTGCACCCTCTCTCCAGCCTCCATATCCTTCTGGTAGTGTGGCAACCAGAATTGAACACTGTACTCCAAGTGTGGCCTAACTAAGGTTCTATGCAGCTGCAACATGACTTGCTAATTCTTATACTCAATGCCCCGGCCAATGAAGGCAAGCATGCCGTATGCCTTCTTGACTACCTTCTCCACCTGTGTTGCCCCTTTCAGTGACCTGTGGACCTGTACACCTAGATCTCTCTGACTGTCAATACTCTTGAGGGTTCCACCATTCGCTGTATATTCCCAACTGCATTTGACCTTCCAAAATGCATTATCTCACATTTGTCTGGATTAAACTCCATCTGCCGTCTCTCCGCCCAAGTCTCCAAACAATCTAAATCCTGCTGTATCCTCTGACAGACCTCATCGCTATCCGCAATTCCATCAACCTTTGTATCGTCCGCAAACTTACTAATCAGACCAGTTACATTTCCCTCCAAATCATTTTTTATACTACGAACAGCAAAGGTCCCAGCACTGACCCCTGCGGAACACCACTAATCACAGCCCGCCAAACAGAAAAGCACCCTTCCATTGCTACTCTCTAACTTCTATGACCTAGCCAGTTCTGTATCCATCTTGCCAGCTCACCCCTGATCCCGTGTGACTTCACCTTTTGTACCAGTCTGCCATGAGGGACCTTGTCAAAGGCCTTAATGAAGTCCATATAGACAACATCCACTGCCCTACCTGCATCAACCATATTTGTGACCTCTTCGAAAAACCATCAAGTTATTGAGGCACGACCTCCCCTTCACAAAACCATGCTGCCTCTCACTAATACGTCCATTTGCTTCCAAATGGGAGTAGATCCTGTCTCGAAGAATTCTCTCCAGTAATTTCCCTACCACTGAAGTAAGACTCACCGGCCTGTAATTCCTTGGATTATCCTCGCTACCCTTCTTAAACAAAGGAACAACATTGTCTATTCCCCAGTCCATCCGGGACATCACCTGAAGACTGTGAGAATCCAAAGATTTCTGTCAAGGCCTCTGCAATTTCCTCTCCCGCCTCCTTCAGTACTCTGGGGTAGATCCCATCAGGCCCTGGGAACTTATCTACCTTAATATTTTTTAAGACACCCAACACCTCGTCTTTTTGGATCTCAATGTGACCCAAGCGACCTACACACCCTTGTCCAGCCTCAACATCCACCAATTCCTTCTCTTTGGTGAATACTGATGCAAAGTATTCATTTAGTACCTCGCCCATTTCCTCTGGCTCCACACATAGATTCCCTTGCGTATCCTTCAGTGGACCAACCCTTTCCCTGGCTATCCTCTTGCTTTTTATATACGTGTAAAAAGCCTTGGGAATTTCCTTAACCCTATTTGCCAATGACGTTTCAAGACCTCTTTTAGCCCTCCTGACTCCTTGCTTAAGTTCCTTCCTTCTTTCCTCATATTCCACACAGGCTTTGTCTGTTCCCAGCCTTCTAGCCCTGACAAATGCCTACTTTTTCTTTTTGACGAGGCCTACAGTATCTCTCGTTATCCAAGGTTCCCGAAATTTGCCATATTTTTCCTTCTTCCTCACAGGAACATGCCGGTCCTGAATTCCTTTCAACTGACATTTGAAAGCCTCCCACATGTCAGATGTTGATTTAGCCTCAAACATCCACCCCCAATCTAAGTTCTTCAGTTCCTGCCTAATATTGTCATAATTAGCCTTTCCCCAATTTAGCACCCTCAGACCACTCTTATCCTTGTCCACCAGCACTTTAAAACTTAGTGAATTGAAATATGAAAATGAAAATCACTTAGTGTCACAAGTAGGCTTCAAATGAAGTTACTGTGAAAAGCCCCTAGTCGCCACATTCTGGCGCCTGTTCGGGGAGGCTGGCACGGGAATTGAACCGTGCTGCTGGCCTGCCTTGGTCTGCTTTCAAAGCCAGCGATTTAGCCCTGTGCTAAACAGGTCACTGTTCCCGAAATGGTCCCATACTGAAACTTCTATCACCTGACCAAGCTCATTCCCCAATACCAGGTGCAGTACAGCCCCTTCCCTAGTTGGACTATCTGCATATTGTTTTAAGAAGCCCTCCTGGATGCTCCTTACAAACTCTGCCCCTTCCAAGCCCCGAGCACTAAGTTGAAGTCTCCCATCTCAACAACCCTGTTGCTTTTACTCCTTTCCAAAATTTGTCTACCTATCTGCTCCTCTATCTCCCGCTGGCTGTTGGGAGGCCTGTAGTAAACCCCCAATATTGTGGCTGCACCCTTCTTATTCCTGATCTCTACCCATATAGCCTTCATGCCCTCTGAGGTGTCCTGCCGTAGTACAGCTGTGATATTCTCCTGAACCAGTCGTGCAACTCCACCACCCCTTTTACATCCCCCTCTATCCCCCCTGAAACATCTAAATCCTGGAACATTTAGCTGCCAATCCTGTCCTTCCCTCAACCAGGTCTCTGTAATGGCAACAACATCATAGTTCCAAGTACTAATCCAAGCTCTACGTTCATCTGCCTTACCTGTTATACTTCTTGCATTAAAACATATGCACTTCAGGCCACCAGACCCACTGTTTTCAGCAACATCTCCCTGTCTGCTCTTCCTCAGAGCCATACTGGCCCTATTCCCTAGTTCTCCCTCAATGTTTTCACCTTCTGACCGATTGCTCCTGTACTCACCCCCATGCCACACTAGTTTAAACCCTCCCGTGTGACACTAGCAAACCTCGCAGCCAGGATATTTATGCCTCTCCAGTTTAGATGCAACCTGTCTTTCTTATACAGGTCACACCTGCGCCAGAAGAGCTCCCAGTGGTCCAGATAATGGAAACACTCCCTCCTACACCAGCTGTTTAGCCACCTATTTAGCTGCTCTATCTTCCTATTTCTAACCTCACCGGCACGTGGCACAGGGAGTAATCCTGAGATTACAACCCTCGAGGTCCTTTCTTTTAACTTTCTGCCCAGCTCACTAGACTCTTGCTGCAGGACCTCATGCCCCTTCCTGCCTCTGTCGCTAGTACCAATCTGTTCAACGACCTCTGCCTGTTTGCCCTCCCCCTTCAGGATGCCCACTACCCGTTCTGAGACATCCTGGACCCTGGCACCAGGGAGGCAACATACCATCCTGGAGTATCTTTCACCTCCACAGAAGCACCTATCTGTGCACCTGACTATAGAGTCCCCTATGACAATTGCCCTTCTGCGCTTTGACCCTCCCTGTTTAACATCAGAGCCAGCTGTGGTGCCACTGCTCTGGCTGCTGCTGTTTTCCCCTCATAAGCTATTCCCCCCAACAGAATCCAAAGCGGTATACCTGTTCGAGAGGCGGACAACCACAAGGGATTCCTGCACAGACTGCCTGCCCCTTCTGGTGGTCACCCATCTCTCTGCCTGCACCTTGGGTGTGACCACATCTCTATAACTCCTATCCATGATGCTTTCTGCCACCTGCATGCTCCTAAGTGCATCCAATTGCTGCTCCAACCAAACCACGCGATCTGTGATGAGCTGCCATTGGTTATACTTGCTGCAGATGTAGTCGGCTGGAACGCTGGAAGCGTCACAGATCTACCACATCTCACAGTTGGAGCACTGCACCCCGCTGAGTGACATTTAAGGATTGACTAGCTCCTGTATCTCTTAAAATTGTGACTTCTTTACCTGCTCCTCCTGATACACATGAGTAAACTTTACCCACACAAGTAAATTCTTTAAAGAGATCTGGCACCTTCTGATCAATCACCTCTTGATCAGGCTGCACAATCTTTTGCACCTCCTTCGCTTCCCTTGGGCTTTCCTTTCCCACTTTAACAAACCCCACTGTCGTAACCTGTTTTACCACATCAGCCTTCCCAGTGCTTTTCTTCAACCACCAACACTGTGAATTTACATGGCCTAGTTTATTGCAGTGAAAACATTTGAAACTTTTCATTTCTTTTCCACCGTCCTGGATTTATTTTTTAGTCTGAGGTACACTCTCCTTATTATCCCCCATCAGATCACTTTTACCTTAATCACTTGAGTATTTCTCATGTCCCCAGTTTGTATCCCTCACAGGCTGAAACTGATGTCGGAAACCAAGTTTTTATGAACTAATTTATAATCATCTGCCATTTCTGCTGCTAATCTCACAGTTTTAACCCTCTGTTCTTCCACATGAGGACTCACTACATCAGGAATTGAATTTTTAAACTCCTCCAAAAGTATACTTTCTCTGAGAGCTTCCTACGTTTGGTCTATTTTCAAAGTCCTTATCTACCTATCAAAATTACTCTGTTTGATCGTTTCAAACTCCATGTATGTTTGACCAAATTCTTTCCTTAAATTTCTAAACCTTTGTCTGTCGACTTCAGGCACTAGTTCACATGCACCTAAGATGGATTTTCTCACCTCCTCATACGTCTCAGAGACCTCCTCCGGTAGTGATGCAAGCACTTCACTAGCCCTACCTATCAGCTTTGTTTGAATCAGTAATACCCACATGTCCTGTGGTCATTTCATTTGTTTAGCTACCTTCTCAAATGAAATGAAAAAGGCTTCTACCTCCTTCTCATTAAACCTTGGCAATGCTTGGACACATTTAAATAGATCCCCACCAAGCCTTTGACTATGATGCTCTTTCTCACTATCCTCATCACTATCATCCAACTGTACGTTTCCTTTACGCCTGCCAATTTTAACTGACTGTCATGTTTCATGGCCATTTTCTGAAGTTCAAACTCTCTCTCTTTCTCCTTTTCCCTGATCTGTATCTTCCTTTCTCTTTCTTTTTCCTCTCTATCTCTTTCATATTCAAGCTGCTTTAATTCTTTCTCATGTTCCATTTCTTTAATTTGCAACTGAATTTTTGCCATTTCCAATGAGTCAAACTGTATCTCAGGGAACTTTAAATGCTTAGCCATAATTACCTCATCTTTTCGCATTTTGTCAAGTAATATTAACTGCAATGTTTATGCCAAATCTAAAAGTCTGCTTTTCGTCTCTGTCTGTAAGTTACTGTGTGTGACCGTTGATATGGACGAGGCATTTTCAGAACCCCAAAATGTATCATGGCGTTCAACCAACCTCTCCCTTTAATGGATTTGTTGCATTTACTAGCACACGGCTTTTTCCCTCAGTGTGGGATTACAATTATGGACACGTGGGTTTTTAAAGACAAAACACTGTTTATTCCATGAACTCAACTTAACATCTTAAATAAACATTGGATCTCTTAAAACACCTTACTTCAAAGATAACTCAGAAAATATTGCAACAGTAAATAATTCCTTAAAATGTTCCTTCAAACTTCCAAGAGACTTAACACCTTTAAACAAAATCACATCAGGTTAAAGGTTTTACTATTATGAGTTGAAATCACCCAAATGAACCAGCTCACTGCAAAACACAGACACACACAAGCTGCTTTTCAAACTGCAAAACCTAAAACTGCAAAATGGCTGATCTAAAGCCCAGCTCCACCCACTCTCTGACATCACTGTTTTCTTAAAGGTACATTGCTTAAACATCCATGTCTTAAAGGTTCTCTCACATGACACCGTCTCCACCCCCAAAAACTTCAGAGCCTCTGAAAGAGCCATTGTCCACAACACACTCCCCACTTAAACTTGAATATCACACCTGAAAAGCAACCACAATATGCTCACCCCTCACTGTCTTTAAGGTCACTAAGCCAATCCAATAGATATACTTTTATCCCGGACGAGCCCCCAATTTGTTATAGGCCGGGGTTTAGAGAACCCCAAAGTGTATCATGGAGTTCACCTGACTCACAACTTTTACTAGATTGTGGTATGGGGAGCACATGGCCCAATCTGCTTGAGTGGTACAGCAGAAATGGAAAACGTATTTTTAAAAACAAAACAATGTTTATTCTATGAACTCAAGTTAACCTTATTAAAACATACAGTGAACATCTTAGCAACCATCAATTCAAATACAACCCCCAAAGAATACAACACTAAGTAATCCTTAATAACTTCCCAAACAACATCCAGAAGACAGAAGAAACACCTTTCAACAGAAGCGCATTAGGTTTACATTCATTACTGAGAACATTTATAATTCTGAATTCACCAAATGATCAAGAGATAGTCTTATCATGGCAGAGGGATCAACAGTACAGCTGCTCTGCCTGGCTTCAGCTCCCACACTGAAAACAAAACTAAAACACACCCTGCAGCAAACAGCCTAAAACGAAAGTAAAAAGCCGACAGACAGCCCAGCTCCACCCACACTGACATCACTGCAGTAGTAAACACCCATTACTTAAAGGTACATTTCTTAAACACCCATTTCTTTAATGTACTGTCACATGACAGGGGCTGAGCAGTCGAACACAGGCACCGCTCCCGATTCCATCGTAAAAATGTATTCTTCCCCCGATTGCCGATTACGGAATCGCCGTGGGGGAACGGAGAATCCCGCTCTAAGTGCTGATACTGGGACTGTTCTCTGTAGACAAAAGCAGTGTCAGCCCCGAATCAGATCCAATTAATGGGCGAGCACCAGCATCATGTCGAACTCACACAATTCCAATGCATGCCGACCCTCATCCCAGCCAAGATGATGGTACTGGTTGCGCTGGAGCATGCCGATCCCATTGATCGGTCAGCTGGGGCCAGAAGGTACCTAGGGAGGTGGCTGGGGGGAACCCATAAGACCCATGGCACTAAGTTCTCAGTGGACAGTCAGCAGCTGTATTAGCTACCTTGCAGGCTCTGGCAATGGCGGTCCTTGCCCGACCACCTAACCCCACGACCCACCTCCTAGCCGCGCCCTGCTACTGCCCCTGGCCCTGACAGATGCCCGGAGCCAGCGGAACAACTGTCAGCACAATATGGCAATGTTGGATACTGTTTGTAGCCCCTCCTGCACCCTCAGCAGCCACAGTGCCTGTGACCCCTTTTGAAATACCACAAGTGAACCTCGGTAATTCCTCCTGTCGGAGGCAAAGCATTGTGGAAGGCCTGGAAGTGCCGTGGCGGGCCCGTTAATGATATGCCAACGGCCTTTACTGTACAATTTGCATTCATACCACTGTCGAGAGACTGGAGCATGACATTCCATTTGGCATCCGATGCCACCCTCAATTTTCTTCTGACGCCGAATTCTCCACCCAACCATGTTTCCCGATTCCAGCGTCAGCCGACAGAGCATCCCGTCCCATAACTTTTAATTTTTAAAAATAAAACATGGAGGAACAGAGTCACAGGACCGCCAACTAGTTTTAAGAAAAGAATACATTTATTAAACATGAAAAAATTGGACTATGCTATAATATTCATTTACTCCCCCCTTAGTTTAACAATTACACAGATTTTTAACTTACACAGATTACAAAGTGCATCTTAGGCTACAATGGTTTTATTAACTCACAATGTTCCTTTTAGGCACATGAGATAACCCTGGCAAGACACACTCCTCTCTGAACCAAAGAAAATGTCTGTGGATTTCTCCTCAAAATCTTATATCGTGAATCACCCTGTCTCACTGGACTCCGGCTGCCACACGAGTAATTTTAAAATTTGTTTTCAAAAGTCACACTTTTAAATCTTCTTTTAAACTATGCTTTCCCCCCATTGTTTCCATCAAGGTTTTGAGTTCAGGTTTTACACCTCTCCCTTCAGGTTTCCTTTGTCTTAAAGGCTTTGACACAAACTTCGAGGTCCAGCCACAATTTCCACCGATTTTTCCGGTTTCCACAATTATTTGAAATAATGTCTCCCAATCTAGTAATTTCTCACAAACTTTAGCACTACTGAAGATAACTTTCTGGCCTCTCATGATCTAATTCCTTGTCAACTCTCTGTGACTTCACTGAACAATAATCTGTTCTGCTTCCCAGTTTCTACTGTTCCATTAACTCCAGACTTCTAGGATGCTTCTCATCATTTCTCAAGTTTGTTTAATCAGCAAAACTTTAGGTTTCTGGCATCTATTTTCTTAACCATTACTCCATAGTATGGCTTTTCTTCTAGCAAGGTTTAGAGAGGTGTTCCCTCTTTAGCCTTCTAAAACCAACTGCTTCTAGCAGAGCTGTCACAGCAGCCTTCTCTCTCACTACCTATCTCCGACTGTAAACAAATCAGCTAAACTAAAACTTAAAAGCTTCTCTACCTTACAAGGCCCCAGTTGCTAAGCAACAACTGCTGGTTCATTTACACTTCAAACAATAGTCCTGTCGGAGCACTATAGAATCACAGTTGAAAATGAAATCAACTTCCACACATACAAATACCTTTGTCCAACATGAATCAAACTATAGGTTTTACCCTTCCAGGCACATAAACAATAAATTAAACCCATTTAAAACTATTCCTTATTTCTAATGTTTACCAATACAAATATAAATCCCTTGAAGCTACCTTTATTTTCTGAACATGCAATAAAAAAGGCGAATGGAATTTTAGCGTTATTACAAAAGGACTGGAGTATAAAAGTAGAGATATGTTGTTGCAATTGTATAGCTGGAGTATTGTGTCCAGTTCTGGTCTCCTTATTTGAGGAAGGTGTGGTGGCTTTGGAGACAGTTCAGAGGACATTCACCAGATTGATTCTGGGGATGAAAGTGTTGACGTATGCGGAGAGATTAAATAGTTTGGACTTATACTCGCTGGAGTTTAGAAGGATGAGAGAGGATCTGATTGAGGTATATAAAATGCTAAAGTAAATGTAGATCAGATGTTCCCCCTTGTGGAGCAATTGTGAATGAGAAGTCATAGACATAGGTTGAGAGATGGTAGATTTAGAACTGAGATGAGGAGAAATTACTTCTCACAGAAGGTGATGAATTTGTGGAAATCGCTGCCCCATAGTGCGGTGGAATAGGAGTCATTCAATGGTTTCAAGAAGGAGACAGATATATGTCTGATAATAGGGTCGACGGGCTGAATTGCCTACTTCTGCTCCGAATTCCTATGTTCCTATGTGCCTCTGCACATTGTATTGATTAGGGCACATTATCACCATCCCAAGCCCTTTAACCCATCATCTCACCTACATAACTGTTGATACTTTTCCAAACTTTTATAACTTTTAGATCCTATAACAATGCATCTGCTTTAATATAGCAATAATAATATTTTTCCAAAGTGGAAATGAACTTTGGTGCAATTCAGAAATTTATGTAAGAGGAACAATCTTTGTTCATTTTGTATTCAAAATGCATCTTACTCTGGATAACTTCATAAATAAACTCTGTCAAGAAACATATCCAGGCTGATTGTCACTCCCAGGAGAAAAAAGGGCTTTAGAATACAAAGGCTTATCTCATCGAACCAAGCATTCATACACAGGAGGATAGAGAATAATCTGAATTTTCCAGTACTCCCCAAGAAATAGTGAAAATGCAACTTCTCTGTGCTTCCTTATGTAACTGAAAATACTTCATTCCTGATTCCATTGCCAGGGCTTTTAATTTTTGGGAGTGCTTTTTAAGGGTATGGGCTGGTTCGCATTTCAAGTCTGCACCCTGCACTCATGACCTGGCTGGCTCCATTGTAGAGATAGGCATGCTCTAGTCCTCCACAATTTTCCTGGAGCTGTGCCAGCTTTTCAAAGAGTCCTGGCTCACAGCACCTCAGAGATATTGTGAACCATAGTATGCATGAGGGACCCTTTTGAAAGGTAAGTTCAAAAGGTCAAAAAGCTTGCGGTAAAGCAAAGTGCTGCGATGACGACGGCATTGCTGCAACAGCCTCTACTCAACACTGAAAACTGTCAATCTCCAGACTCAATTCTGCAACTCATCCGCTTCATTCTGGATCACAACGTCTTCACCTTCGACAAGTTCTTCATCCAGACGCACGGAATAGGCATGGAGACCAAATTCGCACCTCAATATGCCAACATCTTCATGCATAAGTTTTAACAAGACTTCCTCACCGCACAGAACCTTCAACTGACGTTATACACCAGATACATCAATGACAATTTCTTCCTTTGGACCCACGGCGAAGAATCACTGAAACGACTAAACGATGACATCAATAAATTCCATCCCACCACCATCCCACCAGGCTCACCATGGACTACTCTCCAAAATCGGTTGCATTTTTGGACACACTCATCTCCATCAAGGACGGTCACCTCAGCACTTTGCTTTACCGCAAGCCCACGGATAACCTCATGATGCTCCACTTCTCCAGCTTCCACCCTAAACACATTAACGAAGCCATCTCCTATGGACAAGCCCTCCGTATACACAGGATCTGCTCAGACGAGGAGGAGCGTAACAGACATCTACAGATGCTGAAAGATGCCCTCGTATGAACGGGATATGGCGCTCGACTCATTGATCGACAGTTCCAACGCGCCACAGCAAAAACCGCACCGACCTCCTCAGAAGACAAACACTGAACACAACCCACAGAGTACCCTTCGTCGTCCAGTACTTCCCTGGAGCGGAGAAATTACAACATCTTCTTCACAGCCTTCAACACATCATTGATGAGGATGAACATATTGCCAAGGTCACCCCACAACCCCACCACTTGCCTTCAAACAACCGCGCAACCTCAAACAAACCATTGTTTGCAGCAAACTACCCAGCCTTCAGAACAGTGACCACGACACCACACAACCCTGCCAGGTAATTTCTGCAACACGTGCCAGATCATCGACATGGGTACCACCATTACACGCGAGAACACCACCCACCAGGTATGCGGTACATACTAGTGCGACTCGGCCAACGTTGTCTATCTCATACGCTGCAGGAAAGGGTGTCCCGAAGCGTGGTACATTGGCGAGACCATGCAGACGCTGCGACAACGGATGAATGGAAATCGCGCTACAATCGCCAGGCAGGAATGTTCCCTTCCAGTCGGGGAACACTTCAGCAGTCAAGGGCATTCAGCCTCTGATCTCCGGGTAAGCGTTCTCTAAAGCGGCCTTCAGGACGCGCGACAACGCAATATTGCCAAGCAGAAACTTATAGCCAAGTTCCGGACACATGAGTACGGCCTCAACCGGGACGTTGGATTCATGTCACATTACATTCATCCCCCACCATCTGGCCTGGGCTTGCGAAATCCTACCAACTGTACCAACTGTCCTGGCTTGAGACAATTCACACCTCTTTAACCTGGGGTTATCCCTATCTCTGGATCTGTAAAGACTTAATCACCTGCAAATACTCGCATTCAAAGCATTGTCTTACATCTTTGACTTTGTCTATATATATGTTTCTGGAACATACCTCTTCATTCACCTGAGAAAGGAGCAGTGCTCCGAAAGCTAGTGTTTGAAACAAACCTGTTGGACTTTAACCTGGTTTAGTAAGACTTCTTACTGTGCTCACCCCAGTCGAACGCCGGCATCTCCACATCTTGAATTTAGAAGACAAAGGAGTGAGTATATCAACTTTCCAAGATATTAAGGGCAGCTGACAGAGAGGGACAGGGTGGAATTTTGCACACAACGCACGAGTACTGGCTGAGGTGAGAAAACTGGTATGCAACTCTCCAGCTGCACAACTGAGGGGCTGGATTCTCTGATCCTGCGGCTATGTCCGCAGGATCCTTACGACCAGACAATAGACACTGCCCCCACACTGATCCTCCGCCCGGTGGGGGGCTAGCAGCCGCGCAGTGTAAAGCCCCCGGCTGGCAACATGGCTCCAACTACGCGCGCACCCAGCCTGCCAAAAACTGCCACCCTGTAACCAGCCTTGCTAGCCCCGGACCACCCTCCACCAGTCCCCCTAGCCGAAGGCCCCCCCCACTGCTAGGGGAACTGCTCCCCCCCCCCCCCCCCCCGACTGTGGTGGCGCTGGACTCAGTCCGCAGCCGGCACACGAGTTCCCTGAACGATGTCAGCACACGCAATCATCCGGTCGGAGCATCAGGGGAGGGCCTCAGGCGATGTCCGGAGGCCGTCCCGACGGCGTGCGGCGTACTTCGAGTACCCGTTTTTTGAGGTGGCTGAGCATCGCAAAAACAGTACCGTCCCCGATTCTGCAGTAAAAGTGGATTCTCCGGCCAATCGGCGAACGCGATCCAGCCCGAGATTTCTCCTCAGATTCTCTGGCACCCTGTGCACAGAAAATCTGAAGGTGTGGTTTTCAGTGTCACATTGATGGAGTGGGGCCTGCTAGAAATGGCAATGCCAGCTCCACAGAGGTCAGGGTGCACTTCTTAAAAGGCTGAAAAAAATGCTCCCCCCCCACCCCCCCCCCCCCCAACAAGAACCTGAGGAACCCCTCCCACACACCCCTAACAAGCACTGGGCAAACTCCCCTCTCCAGGGGCTGGTTTAGCACACTGGGCTAAATCACTGGCTTCTTAAGCAGACCAAGGCAGGCCAGCAGCACGGTTCGATTCCCGTACCAGCCTCCTCGAACAGGCGCCGGAATGTGGCGACAAGGGGCTTTCACAGTAACTTCATTTGAAGCCGACTTGTGACAATAAGCGACTTTCATTTCATTTCATTTCATAAGGGAATTCCCCCCCTTTCTCCAAGCACCTGGGTAACAACATCCCCCCTCCCTCATGCACCGGGACAACGCCCCCACCCCCCCTCCACATATAAGGCATGCCATCCCTAATAGGGCTCCACCCCTAATGGAGCTCCACAGTCCCTGGAACTTTCCCTTGGCAGTGCCGCTGCTGACACTGCCAGGCAGGCACTCGTGATTTTTTGCCCCCATGTTGCCACTTGCGCTCACAGCGAACGCGGATCGAAATCATCCCCACCATTTTTATTGGTGATGAAGCTTACGACTCGTGGACATAGCTTAACTTTAGAAGCAAACCTTTCAGAAGTGATGTTATGAATCATTTCCACACATAAATGGTACTAGACGTTTTGAACCATCTTCCTCAAATGGTAATTGATGCTCGGTCAATTGTTAGTTTTAAATCTGAGACTGATAGATATTTTGGTAATCATATGGTTTGACAAAGTTAGTCATTGATTGGCAGAGCAGGCTCGAGGGGCTAAGTGGCCGGACCATCTCTGGTGCCCGAATCAATATGGTGCCAGCCATATTTGGTGATGCAGATCGGGCATAAGAGCTGATCTACCACACTGGAAGGAACACTTTAGGTCCATTATTTGCTTCAAGAACAGGCACAGAAAGGTTTGCTTTTACTTCCCAAGTCTTGGTTTTAACAATGAACCAAAATTTGCTGTCTTGTCTAGAGAAAGAAAGATCCTCTGCAATATGGGTACAGAACATCTGGATTGAGGCGAGGGGGGAGTCTGAGTGAAGCAGCAACCAATTTTTCTCTAGACCTTCATTATAATGGAGAGTACAGACTGGGCACTGCTGGAGGTGATCTATTAGGCGCAATAAAGAGGCTGAGAGGATGCCTTGATGCTGCAGTGCTACAGTGCAGGTCAATTAGAGAATCCACGTGAGGCACAGTTAATCTTCACATTTTATAGGTAATGCTGCGGTAGTGTTTTTGTGCCAGCTTCTGATGAATGGTGGTACGTTCTTAATTTAATTTATACCTGCCAGGAGCTGTGATATGCACGTCAGTGGTCTTCATGTTAATTTAAAGATCGATCTCCCGTGCATGAGTTCATGCTGCTTTACCTTTGTTGAGAAGCTAGCAGCACCTCAAGCAGCAGTGTGTATACCCCTGAAACCTTGATGGAGCTGGTGAGAGGATAGCACCATGGTGCTAAGCAGTACATGGAGGAACAGAGAAAGCAAACACGGGTGTGAAGAATGATGGCACAGGAATAGCAGAATGGTGTTCTGGTTTTATTGTCATGCTTTTCAGCTTATTCAAGAAAGAGGCAGTGAGATGCTTTTTTGGGGGAGAAGTTTGGACATCTTGGCCAGGGTTTGCGTGAAATCAACCCTCTTCCCGTGACCTGGCAGAAGCATAAATATGAATACGTGCTGTGACAACAGGGGACAGAATATACATATACAGTAAATACGGGTAAAACGGTAGCATAATCATTAGCGCTGTTGCTTCACAACGCCAGGGTCCCAGGTTTGATTCCCAGCTTGGGTCGCTGTCTGTGCGGAGTCTGCACATTCTTCCCATGTCTGTGTGGGTTTCCTCCGGTTTCCTCCCACAAATCCCGAAAGACGTGCTGCTAGGTGAATTGGACACTCTGAATTCTCCCTCTGTGTACCCGAACAGGCGCCGGAATCTGGCGACGAGGGGCTTTTCACAGTAACTTCATTCTAGTGTTAATGTAAGCCTACTTGTGACAATAAAGATTATTATTATTGGATTATGGGAAGCATATTTTACACATATGTGAGAAATATGAGAATGACTAGAGCGAGGGTAGGTCCGATCAAGGATAGTAGCGGGAGATTGTGTATTGAGTCTGAAGAGATAGGAGAGGTCTTGAATGAGTACTTTTCTTCTGTATTTACAAATGAGAGGGGCGATATTGTTGGAGAGGACAGTGTGAAACAGATTGGTAAGCTCGAGGAAATACTTGTTAGGAAGGAAGATGTGTTGGGCATTTTGAAAAACTTGAGGATAGACAAGTCCCCCGGGCCTGACCGGATATATCCAAGGATTCTATGGGAAGCAAGAGATGAAATTGCAGAGCCGTTGGCAATTATCTTTTCGTCCTCACTGTCAACAGGGGTGGTACCAGGGGATTGGAGAGTGGCGAATGTCGTGCCCCTGTTCAAAAAAGGAACTAGGGATAACCCTGGGAATTACAGGCCAGTTAGTCTTACTTCGGTGGTAGGCAAAGTAATGGAAAGGGTACTGAAGGATAGGATTTCTGAGCATCTGGAAAGACACTGCTTGATTCGGGATAGTCAGCACGGATTTGTGAGGGGTAGGTCTTGCCTTACAAATCTTATTGAATTCTTTGAGGAGGTGACCAAGCATGTGGATGAAGGTAAAGCAGTGGATGTAGTGTACATGGATTTTAGTAAGGCATTTGATAAAGTTCCCCATGGTAGGCTTCTGCACAAAGTAAGGAGACATGGGATAGTGGGAAATTTGGCCAGTTGGATAACGAACTGGCTAACCGATAGAAGTCAGAGAGTGGTGGTGGATGGCAAATATTCAGCCTGGATCCCCGTTACCAGTGGTGTACCGCAGGGATCAGTTCTGGGTCCTCTGCTGTTTGTGATTTTCATTAATGACTTGGATGAGGGAGTTGAAGGGTGGGTCAGTAAATTTGCAGACGATACGAAGATTGGTGGAGTTGTGGATAGTAAGGAGGGCTGTTGTCGGCTGCAAAGAGACATAGATAGGATGCAGAGCTGGGCTGAGAAGTGGCAGATGGATTTTAACCCTGAAAAGTGTGAGGTTGTCCATTTTGGAAGGACAAATATGAATGCGGAATACAGGGTTAACGGTAGAGTTCTTGGCATTGTGGAGGAGCAGAGAGACCTTGGGGTCTATGTTCATACATCTTTGAAAGTTGCCACTCAAGTGGATAGAGCTGTGAAGAAGGCCTATGGTGTGCTCGCGTTCATTAACAGAGGGATTGAATTTAAGAGCCGTGAGGTGATGATGCAGCTGTACAAAACTTTGGTAAGGCCACATTTGGAGTACTGTGTACAGTTCTGGTCGCCTCATTTTAGGAAGGATGTGGAAGCTCTGGAAAAGGTGCAAAGAAGATTTACCAGGATGTTGCCTGGAATGGAGAGTAGGTCTTACGAGGAAAGGTTGAGGGTGCTAGGCCTTTTCTCATTAGAGCGGAGAAGGATGAGGGGCGACTTGATAGAGGTTTATAAGATGATCAGGGGAATAGATAGAGTAGACAGTCAGAGACTTTTTCCCCAGGTGGAACACACCATTACAAGGGGACATAAATTTAAGGTGAACGGTGGAAGACATAGGAGGGATATCAGAGGTAGGTTCTTTACCCAGAGAGTAGTGGGGGCATGGAATGCACTGCCTGTGGAAGTAGTTGAGTCGGAAACATTAGGGACCTTCAAGCAGCTGTTGGATAGGTACATGGATTACGGGAAAATGATATAGTGTAGATTTATTTGTTCTTAAGGGCAGCACGGTAGCATTGTGGATAGCACAATTGCTTCACAGATCCAGGGTCCCAGGTTCGATTCCGGCTTGGGTCACTGTCTGTGCGGAGTCTGCACGTCCTCCCCGTGTGTGCGTGGGTTTCCTCCGGGTGCTCCGGTTTCCTCCCACAGTCCAAAGATGTGCGGGTTAGGTGAATTGGCCAATGATAAATTGCCCTTAATGTCCAAATTGCCC
The DNA here is from genome assembly GCF_047496885.1 of Scyliorhinus torazame. Taxonomy (NCBI): domain Eukaryota; kingdom Metazoa; phylum Chordata; class Chondrichthyes; order Carcharhiniformes; family Scyliorhinidae; genus Scyliorhinus; species Scyliorhinus torazame. The sequence continues at coordinate 272,513,893 of NC_092709.1, forward strand.
TTGGTGTTGGGTGGAGGTGTTGAGTTTGGGTAGGGTGCTCTTTCCAAGAGCTGGTGCAGACTCAAAGGGCCGAATGGCCTCCTTCTGCACTGTAAATTCAATGATAATCTATGATTAATCTAGGACAAAGGTTCAGCACAACATCGTGGGCCGAAGGGCCTCTTCTGTGCTGTATTTTCTATGTTCTATGTTCTATGTTCTATTTCATTCAGAAAGGGAATCGAACCAACAGGTGTATGACAGCAGTCTCTGGCTTTGATAATGCACGTAAGGCTGAGTTATGTCAAGGATGTAATTGAGCAGGGTTAATATAACTGTTTATCACCACAGCAGGATGACATCTCGTAAATACCATGGAAGATTCAAAGTGTCTGTAAAGTGTGGTTGACACTAGTGATTTGTACTTGGGAATCAAGGGAGTGAAAGGTTATGGGGGGGGGGGGGGGGGGGGGGGGGAGAGACAGGAAAGTTTTAAAAAAAAATTAAATTTAGACTACCCAATTCATTTTTCCCAATTAAGGGGCAATTTAGCACAGCCAATCCACCTAGCCTGCACATTTTTGGGTTGTGAGGGCGAAATCCTCGCAAACAAGGGGAGAATGTGCAAACTCCACACGGACAGTGACCCAGAGCCGAGATCGAACCTGGGACCTCGGCGCCGTGAGGCAGCTGTGCTAGTTACTGCGCCACCTTGCTGACCAAGGAAAGTAAAGTTGAGGCGCCCGAAAATCGGCGATGGAGAATCGGCGAGCCGACATCGGAGGGGCGTGGCGCGATTCCGGGAGCGGGAGAGAGAGAGGGAGCCAGGGTGCAGCTTGTGAAGCAGCTAAGTGTTTAAACTTACTCCCAGGTTCCAGTGGCCGTCATGTCCGGGAGCGGGAGAGAGAGAGGGAGCCGGAGTGCAACTTGTGAATCAGGTAAGTGTTTAAACTTACCCCCAGGTTCCAGCGGCCTTAATTTCTGGGAGCGGAAGAGAGAGAGGGAGCCGGAGTGTAACTTGGGAATCAGGTAAGTGTTTAAACTTACCCCCAGGTTCCAGCGGCCTTCATTTCCGGGAGCGGGAGAGAGAGAGAAAGCCGGAGTGCAGCTTGTGAATTAGGTAAGTGTTTAAAATTACCCCCAGGTTCCAGCGCCTTTCATTTCCGGAAGCGGGATAGAGAGAGGGAGCCGGTGTGCAGCTTGGGAATCAGGTAAGTGTTTAAACTTACTCCCAGGTTCCAGGAGCCTTAATTTCCGGGAGCGGGAGAGAGAGAGGGAGCCGGAGTGCAGCTTGTGAAGCAGGTAAGTGTTTAAACTTACCCCCAGATTCCAGTGGCCTTCATTCCGGGAGCGGGAGAGAGAGGGAGCCGGAGTGCAGCTTGGGAATCAGGTAGGTTCTGTATATACATTTGGCGGTTGCTTTCTTTTTTTTCTTTTTCTTCTTCCTTCTTCTTTCTTCTTGTTTTATCTAGAGGGGATGGCAGGGAAGGTAGTGCAATGTTCCTCCTGCAGAATGTTTGAGGTGAGGGACACCATCAGTGTCCCTGCTGATTTCATCTGTGGGAAGTGCACCCATCTCCAGCTCCTCAGAAACTGTGTTAGGGAACTGGAGCTGGAGTTGGATGAACTTCGGATTATTCGGGAGGCAGAGGTAGTCATAGATAGATGCTTTAGGAATGTAGTTACTCCAAAGAATAAAGACAGATGGGTGACGGTGTGAGGGGCTGGGAGGAAGCAGTTAGTACAGGGATCCCCTGTGGTCGTTCCCCTGAATAACAAGTATACCGCTTTGGATACTGTTGGGGGGTAAGCCATGGGGTACAGGTCTCTGGCATAGAGTCTGTCCCTGTTGCTCAGAAGGGAAGGGGGGAGAGGAGTAAAGCATTAGTCATTGGTGACTCTATAGTTAGGGGGATAGATAGGAGAATCTGTGGGAACGAGAGAGACTCGCGGTTGGTGTGTTGCCCCCCAGGTGCCAGGGTCCGCGATGTCTCGGATCATGTTTTCGGGATCTTTAAGGGGGAGGGGGAGCAGCCCCAAGTCGTGGTCCACATAGGCACCAACGACATAGGTAGGAAAAGGGACAGGGATGTAAGGCAGGAATTCAGGGAGCTAGGGTAGAAACTTGGATCGAGAATAGAATTATTATCTCTGGATTCTTACCCGTGCCACGAGGAATAGGGAGAGAGAGCAGTTGAACACGTGGCTACAGGGATGGTGTAGGAGGGAGGGTTTCTGATACCTGGATAATTGGGGCTCATTCTGGGGTAGGTGGGACCTCTACAAATGGGATGGTCTACACCTGGACCAGAGGGGTACTAATATCCTGGGGGGGAAATTTGCTAATGCTCTTCGGGAGGGTTTAAACTAGTTCAGCAGGGGTCTGGGAACCTGAATTGTAGCTCCAATATACAGGAGGTTGAGAGTAGTGAGGTCAGGAGTAAGGTTCAAAGTTGCAGGAGTGTAAAGGCAGGCAGGAAAGTGGTTTCAAGTGTGTCTACTTTAATGCCAGGAGCATCCGAAATATGGTGGGTGAACTTGCGGCATGGGTTGGTACCTGGGACTTCGATGTTGTGGCCATTTTGGAGACATGGATAGAGCAGGGACAGGAATGGTTGTTACATGTGCCGGGGTTTAGATATTTCAGTAAGCTCAGAGAAGATGGTATAAGAAGGGAAGGGGGGGCATTGTTAGTCAAGGACAGTATTACGGTGGCAGAAAGGACGTTCGATGAGGACTCGTCTACTGAGGTGCTATGGGCTGAGGTCAGAAACAGGAAAGGAGATGTCACCTTGCTGGGAGTTTTCTATAGGCCTCCGAAAAGTTCCAGAGATGTAGAGGAAAGGATTGCAAAGATGATTCTGGATAGGAGCGAAAGTAACAGGGTAGTTGTTATGGGGGACTTTAACTTACCAAATATTGACTGGAAACGCTATAGTTCGAGCACGTTAGATGGGTTATTTTTTGTCAAATGTGTGCAGGAGGGTTTCCTGACACAGTATGTAGATAGGCCAACGACAGGCGAGGTCATATTGGGTTTGGTCCTGGGAAATGAACCTGATAGATTTGGAGGTAGGTGAGCACTTTGATGACAGTGACCACAATTCATTTATGTTTACTTTTGTGATGGAAAAGGATAGGTATATACCACAGGGCAAGAGTTCTTGCTGGGGGAAAGGCAATTGTGAAGCGATAAGGCAAGACTTAGGATGCATAGGATGGGGAGGGGAACTGCAGGGGATGGGCACAATTGAAATGTGGAGCTGGTTCACGGAACAGCTACTGCGTGTCCTTGATAAGTATGTCCCTGTCAGGCAGGGTGGAAGTGGTTGAGCGAGGGAACCACGGTTTACTAAAGTAGCTGAATCACTTGTTAAGAGGAAGAAGGAGGCTTATGTAAAGATGAGACATGAAGGTTCAGTTAAGGCGCTCGAGAGTTACAAGTTAGCTAGGAAGGACCTAAAGAGAGAGCTAAGAAGAGCCAGGAGGGGACATGAGAAGTCTTTGGCAGGGAGGATCAAGGATAACCCTAAAGCTTTCTATAGATATGTCAGTAATAGACGAATGACTAGGGTAAGAGTAGGGCCAGTCAAGGACAGTAGTGGGAAGTTGTGCGTGGAGTCCGAGGAGATAGGAGAGGTGCTAAATGAATATTTTTCATCAGTATTCACACAGGAAAAAGACAATGTTGTTGAGGAGAATACTGAGATCCAGGCTACCAGACCAGAAGGGCTTGAGGTTCTTGAGGAGGAGGTGTTTGCAATTCTGGAAAGTGTGAAAATAGATAAGTCCCATGGGCCAAATGGGATTTATCCTAGGATTCTATGGGAAGCTAGGGAGGAGATTGCTGAGCCTTTGGCTTTGATCTTTATGTCAGCATTGTCGACAGGAATAGTGCCAGAAGACTGGAGGATAGCAAATGTTGTCCCCTTGTTCAAGAAGGGGAGTAGAGACAACCCCGGTAACCATAGACCAGTGAACCTTACTTCTGTTGTGGGCAAAGTCTTGGAAAGGCTGATAAGAGATAGAATGTACAATCATCTGGAAAGGAATAATTTAATTAGAGATAATCAACACGGTTTTGTGAAGGATAGGTTGTGCCTCATAAACCTTATTGAGTTCTTTGAGAAGGTGAACAAACAGGTGGATGAGGGTAAAGCAGTTGATGTGGTGTATATGGATTTCAGTAAAATGTTTGATAAGGTTCCCCAAGGTCAGCTATTGCAGAAAATACAGAGGCATTGGATTCAGGGTGATTTAGCAGTTTGTATCAATATCAGAAATTGGCTAGCTGGAAGAAGATAAAGGGTGGTGGTTGATGGGAAATGTTCAGCCTGGAGTTCAGTTCCAAGTGGTGTACCACAAAGATCTGTTTTGGGGCCACTGCTGTTTGTCATTTTTATAAATGACCTGGAGGATGGCATCAAAGGATGGGTGAGTAAATTTGCCGATGACACTAAAGTCGGTGGAGTTGTGGACAGTGCGGAAGGATGTAACACGTTACAGAAGGACATAGATAAGCTGCAGAGCTGGGCTGAGAGGTGGCAAATGGAGTTTAATGCAGAAAAATGTGAGGTAATTAATTTTGTAAGGAATAAGAGGAAGACAGAGTACTGGGCAAATAGTAAGATTCTTGGTAGTGTGGATGAGCAGAGAAATCTTGGTGTCCATGTACATAGATCCCTAAACGTTGCCACCCAGGTTGAGAGGGTTGTTAAGAAGGCTTACGGTGTGTTAGCTTTTGTTGGTAGAGGGATTGAGTTTAGGAGCCATGAGGTCATGTTGTAGCTGTACAAAACTCTGGCCCGGCCACATTTGGAGTATTGCGTGCAGTTCTGGTCGCCGCATTATAGGAAGGATGTGGAAGCATTGGAAAGGGTGCAGAGGAGGGAAGATCTTATGAGGGAAGGCTGAGGGACTTGAGGTTATTTTCTTTAGAAAGAAGAAGGTTAAGAGGTGACTTAATTAAGGCATACAAGATGATCAGAGGATTAGAAAGGGTGGACAGTGAGAGCCTTTTTCCTCGGATGGCGATGTCGAGCACAAGGGGACATAGCTTTAAATTGAGGGGGGATAGATATAAGACAGATGTCAGAGGTAGGTTCTTTACTCAGAGAGTAGTAAGGGCGTGGAATGCCCTGCCTACAACAGTAGTGGACTCGCCAACACTAAGGGCATTTAAATATGATGTGGAAGTGCCGGCGTTGGACTGGGGTGAGCACAGTACGAAGTCTTACAACACCAGGTTAAAGTCCAACAGGTTTGTTTCGATGTCACTAGCTTTCGGAGCGCTGCTCCTTCCTCAGGTGAATGCAGAGGTCCGATGCAGAGAATGCAGACCTCTGCATTCACCTGTGGAAGGAGCATGCGCTCCGAAAGCTAGTGACATCGAAACAAACCTGTTGGACTTTAACCTGGTGTTGTAAGACTTTGTACGGCATTTAAATAGTCATTGGATAAACATATGGATGATAAGGGAATAGTGTAGATGGGCTTTAGAGTGGTTTCAAAGGTCGGCGCAACATTGAGGGCCAAAGGGCCTGTACTGTGCTGTAATGTTCTCTGTTCTATGTTTTCCCCCCCGGCGATTCTCCGACCCGGCACGGGGTCAGAGAATCCCGGCCCTGGAATTTAAAACAGAGACGTTACGTGCAATTTATAGAATTTTTATTGGTTAACACTACATTATGGATTCTGTAAATAGTTCTGGTCCCCATTTAAAACAAGGATATGGAGGTCCTGGGGAAGGGGCAAAAACGTTTACCAGAACTGAGAAATTATACCTATCAAGACAAATTGAAAAAGCTGGGTCTCTGTTCTCCAGAAAAAAGAAGGCTGCGTAATGACCTGATAAATGACTTTGAAAGGGCTTAACAGCATAGATATAGATAGGATATTTCCACTTGAGGGGGAGACTAAAATAAGGACCATATGCATGAGATAGTCACAAATAAATACAGTAGGACCCTTCAGGGACACTGGGTCGGGAGGATGAAGAGTTCCAGGTCGGGGCTCGCCACTGGTCTGGGGGTGTGGGGGGGGGGGGGGGGGGGGGGTGGTGGTGGTGTGTGAAGGGCTTTGCTTCTGTGAGGCCTTCAAGCCAACTTTAATTATTGCGGAGACCCAAAAAAGGGGTAACCACAGTTGCAGCCTGTCTGTCCTACCAAACTCTCCCAGGACTGAGCCCTGCTGTGGCTTATGTCCTGAAATTCAATTTCACTCCCATTAACTGTGAGCAGCCTCAAGCTTCACTGCTGAAGTCTGGTTCAAATGAGGAATTAGCCTTGTTAGTTGTGACAGCACTTCACACTCCTCAACTCTCAGTGCCTCCTCGAGGGCACACGTGCCATGTCTCAGAGGATGGTTAGCGCAATGCATATCCTGCAACCTTTGATGCCTAAACAATGTGCCTGAACGCAAAGCGTGTCAGCACGATAGAGGAAACTGCAAACACTCAAAAAATAAAGAGCCTGGCTTCAGCACTAGAAATCTTATTGCAACTAAAGGGTGTGGGTGAGTGAGGGCAGCTCAGCACGGTCTCCCAAATGTTCTCGGCAGAGGTCTGGACTCTGGAGTCTAGGAGCTCCTGATGTGACCAGGGGCGAGTGTGCAGAACAAGGTTTGCCAGCAGAATTGGCTCGCTGTATGGCACTCTGAGCAAAAGCAGGACGCGCAATGGTGGGGGAGGCTTGGGGGATTTGAGGGTCTCGAGATGGAAGCCCTAACTGATTGTCGGTCTTTCTCTTTTCTCAAATTTCTTTCAGATATACGAATCGATCCCGCGGCGGCTGCTGGCGTGTTGCTTGTGGCAGCCCAGACAGAGAGGCACAGGAGATGAAAGCAAGGTCAATACAGGCTGGAGGCGGCACCCCATGTTCAGGGGCTGCCGCACACCCTGAAGACCCAGCCTACCCAGGCAGAGGGGTGACCCAGAAGGGGAGGCCAGTGACAGCCCAATGTGTGCAGGCGTCGTTGGTTATTCAATGAACTGACGGACACCATGTGCTGCAAAAGACTTCACCTCAGCAGAGAGACACTTGGCACGCCCTGGAGGAGGAGTACACCCGATCCCAGTGGCTGTGAGGGTCACTGCAGCCTTGAACATTTCTGACACTGGGTCATTCCCGGGTCGAGCGGGGACCTATGTGGCATATCCCAATCTTCCACCCTCAGATGTATTTGGGAGGTGACGAATGCTCTAAGTGCCCGGGCATCCAACTATATCCAGCTGGACCAGGCCCACAAAGATGCGGGGCTGCAGGATTTGCTGCCATCTCCAAGATGTCCAGGTCCGGGGGACCATGAATGGCACGCATGTCGGCCTGCAAGCACTGGGACATCAAAGGAGTTGTATTTATTAACAGAAAGGGTTTCCACTCCTTGAATGATCAGATTGTGTGCGGCCTCCACCACCGAATCATGCATGTGTGCGCCCGCTCCCCAGGGAGCATGCATGGCAGCTTACTTTTTTAACTGATAACACTCAAAACCCACCCCCCACTTCCCCGACAAGTAAAAGCATTTGACTATCTATTTCATACCTGGAGAGATCCTTTTTGTTAGTTGACAGATCTGTACCAGAATGAAGAAGATTATATTTACTTATGAAGTCGATGTTGTTTCACAAAATGGTTTTGCTTTGTTAAAGGGTAGAATTCTATTATTGTACGATCGTGGAAGCAAGTGAATGTCTGATTCCGGAAATCTTGTGTGCAATTCAGCGGCCTCGTCGCACCCGGCTTGGTGTCGGGACGAGGCTATTGAATATCAAAAGAGGCCTAAACAACAGAATCTCGCGAGACATCGCAATCGGGATCTCCCTCTCACTGGGTGAGATCCAAATATGCACATTTAAATGAGTCCTTCGGCCCATTTAGATAGGCGTTCGCTGGATTCACTCGGGGCCTGGGACTCAACACTGTGCTTGGAAGGCCTCGCCGGGGCGCCACACGAATGTGGACCAGGTGTAATGGCACCTGGGGTGGAATCTCCCAGGCTATTGGAGACTCCTAGGTGGTCGGGCATTGGGCAGGGTGGCACCCTGACATTCCCCGTGGCACATGTGCAGCTTGGCACTGCCAGCCTGGTATATCAGCACTTCATAGAATTTACAGTGCAGAAGGAGGCCATTAGGCCCATTGGGTCTGCACCGGCTCTTGGAAAGAGCACCCTACCCAAGGTCAACACCTCCACCCTATCCCCATAACCCAGTAACCCCACGCAACACGAAGGGCAATTTTGGACACTAAGGGCAATTTATCATGGCCAATCCACCTAACCTGCACATCTTTGGACTGTGGGAGGAAACTGGAGCACCCGGAGGAAACCCACGCGCACACGGGGAGGATGTGCAGACTCCGCACAGACAATGACCCAAGCCGGAATCAAACCTGGGACCCTGGCGCTGTGAAGCAATTGTGCTATCCACCAGGGTGCCCTGTCCATGCGAGCCCAGCAGTGCCAGGATGCCATGGTTTCAATGCCAAGGTGCCAGTTGGCAGTGCCAAGGTGCCCAGGTGCCAGGTTGCCCATGCCGGGGGTCAGGCAACAGTGGGCCTTGCCCATAAGAGGTGAGGTGAGTGGGGGGTTGGGCTCGACGGCCCCGGAAGTGGAAGCTGAGTGAGATGGAAGGGCTGGAGGCTGCGGTGGGGTTGCTGAGGGGGGCCGAAAGATCGGGTCTGTCTTTAAAAAGGCCACTCCGATCCACGAGTTGTCCTCCTGCACTGTGAGCTGAGCCAAGGCACCGAGAAACACTCTGGTAAACATGCCGTTCAGCGACTATTAATGCAAGTCTGCTGAACCGCTTCCCCTTATGTACTACAATATCATCTTGTCAATTGATAGGTCAACAGATCAGCCATAATCTCATTGAATGGCAAACCTGGCATGAGAAGCTAAATGGCCTAACCCTGTACATTTGTTCCTAATTTCCCTTTGAGAAACAAATGGCACAAGTGAATGGAGACACCATGTGCACCATTATCGTACAACAGGTTCAAAGTGACATAGTTACGCTGAGAGTAAAGATCATAATTGCTGCTTTAGGAATTTCAATGTTTATTAAATCGCTATTGATGACCACCCTCATGGGTTCAAATTAGAGGCTGGATGATTGGCACTGGGAAAATGGCTCTCTGCTTCCACTCAGCCTTTTGCTGACCAAAATCCTCCAGTCTCCGTTGTAAGAGAACACAACAATAGTGCTTGGGATATTAGAAAATGCATTTACTAGATGTAGTCAAACTCCCTTGGTGCAGTCATTTTTTCATTAGTACTCTACCTTGACCCAGTAAGTCACTGAAAACAGTCATTAAATTTGGTTTATTAAATGCCTGGGTCAGGTTATCTACCCGTCAGCAAAACTGAAAACATTCATATGACACAATGCTGAGTGTGCTTTCTGTTCATCACAGTGCTAACCTCAGCTGTCCTGGCATTTAATAAGTATTGTATTCTACATTCTTTTAAAATTATTGAATTATTGCACTTATATTGTTCCAATAAACGCCTTTAATAATTTGGAAAATTGTTGTTCCCTTTTGACACTTGGCAGGCCAGAGAGGGCATTACAAATTATTAAAGCACATTCCAAAGAGCTCTTTTTATACGATCTGAAGAGAAACCAGACTGTACGAATGGTTCTCTTTATAATGTCAAGACATGGCAATATTCATTTCATCATGCATCAAAACCAGACATTACACCCTTTAAAACTTTCCTGCCGCCATTTTGTTCTCAGTGAATTCTCTTTCCCTCCTTTCCTGAAGACAATGATTTTTTGTTGAGATATAGATTGACAGCACCAATAACACTCTGGTACCTTATTCAAGTGGTCACTATACAAATTAGGTCAACCATGACAATATGTGTCAGCTGGTTACTTGACTGAGAAGCAGTGAGGGGAAATGACAGATAATGCTGTCCTCCAGTTCCACCAGAGTACTCAGCAGCAATTGGAAACCAGGATTATGGAGGCATAGTTATTGTGGCATTATCAGGTATTGCAGCACCCGAGAGGCTGAAGTCCATTGGTTAAACCTGGGAGTTTACCATTGGCTGTATAGTATGTAGCTCCGCCCTGATAAGCGGGGTATAAGAGTCGGTGCCATCCCAGCATCCCTCATTCTGTACGTGAGCTGCTGGGGAACAGTTCTAGTCTATTAAAGCCTTCAGTTATGCTTTATCCTCGTCTTTGCAGTTATTGATCGTGCATCAATTTAATAGACTACAACTTAAGTTGAAATGATGGATCTCCGAATCAAGCTGGAGTGTCTGCAACTCAGTCCCCATGTGGCGAACTCAGCGGCGATTTTCAAGCACTGGCTGGCGTGTTTCAAAGGCGACCTTGAGACGGCAGGAGGCACACCCACGGGGGAGCTGAAACTGCATCTTCTGCACTGAAAGGTATGCCCTGGGATCTACACCCTCATCAAGGAGGCGGAAGACTTTGATGCAGCAATCGAACTTTTAAAAGGACATTATATCCGCCCGGTAAATCAGGTCTATGCATGTCACCTGCTTGCAACGAGACGACAAAGCCCCGGGGAGTTCTACCGTGCGCCACTGGTGCTGGGCAGAAGCTGTGGCTGCCCTCACGTTTCGGCGAGCGAGCACACGGAACTCCTAGTCCGGGATGCATTCGTAGCAGGTATGAACTCCTCAGAGATCCGCCAGGGTCTTTTAGAGAAAGACACCCAGGGACTTAGAGAGGCACGGGCTCTGGCAGGGTCCATGGACGTTGCCTCCAGGGACGCACAATCCTATGTGCCCGACCGTGCGGCGGCCCCATGGGCAGCGTGGAATCCCGCAGCGGCAGCCGCACAGACTTTCCCCATGTCCCCACAGGCCTGCGCTGTAAGGCGGCCCGCCAACTCCAATGGGCCCCTCTGTTTCTTCTGCGGGAAGGCAAAGCACCCCTGCCAATGCTGCCCGGCCCACACCTCCACCTGCAAAGGGTGCGGCAAAAAGGACCATTTTGTGGAGGTCTGCTAGGCACGAGCGGTGGCCGTGGTCTCCAGCGGCGACTCCAGACTGCCACAGCAAACTTCTCCCCGGGCCCCAGGCGGCCAGCAATCACGCCACCCATGTATCCTAGGGCCACGTGCGGCCCACGGGCGCCACCATCTTGTTCCCCGGACACCACGCTGGACGGATGGGCACCGCCATTTTATTCATCCCCGACCACCATGTGCGACCCATGGGAGACGCCATCTTGGATGGGGCCCCAAGACCCCAGCCCGGCCGACTACACACTGCCCGATCAAAATTCACAACTCCTGCGTCTGGCCCCGGTGACTCTGGACCAAAATCGACCTCGAACACTCTCAACAGCAACGACAACGGTCTTCATCAATGGCCACGAGACGTCCTACCTGATCGACTCTGGGAGCACGGAGAGCTTTATACACCCCGACACGGTAAGGCGCTGTTCACTTTTTACCCACCCTGTAAATCAAAGAATCTCCCTGGCCTCCGGTTCCCACTCAGTGGAGATAAAGGGGTTCTGTCTAGCAAACCTCACAGTCCAAGGAAGGAAATTCAACAATTTACGCCTTTATGTCCTTCCGCATCTCTGCGCGGCTACACTCCTGGAGTTGGACGTCCAATGTAACCTGCAAAGTCTGACCTTCAAATTCGGCGGCCCTATACTCCCCCTTACTGTCTGCGGCCTCGCGACCCTTAAGGTTGACCCGCCTTCCCTGTTTGCGAACCTCACCCCGGATTGCAAACCCATCGCCACCAGGAGCAGACAGTACAGTGCCCAGGACCGGACCTTCATTAGGTCGGAGGTCCAAAGGCTATTGAGGGAAGGGGTCATTGAAGCTAGCAACAGTGCCTGGAGAGCCCAAGTAGTGGTGGTAAAGACCGGGGAGAAACATAGGATGGTCATTGACTACAGTCAGACCATCAACAGGTTTACGCAGCTGGACGCGTACCCTCTCCCCTGCATGTCCGACCTGGTAAACAGGATTGCGCATTATAAGGTCTTCTCCACGGTGGATCTCAAGTCCGCCTACCACCAGCTACCCCTCCGCACGAGCGACCGCAAATACACTGCCTTCGAGGCAGATGGGCGGTTCTATCATTTTTTAAGGGTTCCCTTCGGTGTTACTAACGGGTTCTCGGTCTTCCAACACGAGATGGACCGAATGGTTGACCGGTACGGCTTCGCGCAACGTTTCCGTATCTCGATAACGTCACCATCTGCGGCCATGACCAGCAGGACCACGACACCAACCTCCGAAAATTCCTCCAGACCGCGAAAATCCTTAATCTGACATACAATAAGGATAAATGCTTGTTTAGCACCGACCGTCTAGCCATTCTCGGCTACGTAGTGCGAAATGGATTTTGGGCCCCGACCCTGAACACATGCGCCCCCTCATGGAGTTCCCCCTCCCTCACTGCCCCAAGGCCCTGAAGCGCTGCCTCGGGTTTTATAGTTACTATGCCCAGTGGGTTCCTAACTACGCAGACAAAGCCCGTCCCCTGATCCAGTCCACAACCCTCCCCCTGTCGATGGAGGCCCGCCAGGCCTTCAGCTGCATCAAAGCAGACATTGCAAAGGCCACGATGCATGCCATCGACGAGTTTGTCCCCTTCCAGGTCGAGAGCGATGCGTCCGACGTAGCTCTGGCCGCCATCCTCAACCAAGCGGGCAGACCTGTGGCCTTCTCCTCCCGTACCCTCCATGCTTCTGAAATCCGCCATTCCTCAGTCGAAAAGGAGGCCCAGGCCATAGTAGAAGCTGTGCGACACTACCTGGCCAGCAGGAGATTCACTCTCCTCACTGACCAACGGTCAGTGGCGTTCTTGTTCGATAATGCACAGCGGGGCAAGATAAAAAACGACAAGATCTTGCGGTGGAAGATAGAACTCTCCACCTACAACTACGAGATCTTGTATCGTCCCGGGAAGCTAAACGAGCCTCCTGACGCCCTGTCCCGCGGCACATGTGCCACGGCACAAGTGGACCGCCTCCGAGCCCTCCACGAGGACCTCTGCCACCCCGGGGTCACTCGCTTTTTCCACTTTGTTCAGACCCGCAACCTGCCCTACTCCATCGAGGAGGTCAGGACAGCCACCAGGGACTGCCAAATTTGCGCGGAGTGCAAACCGCACTTCTACCGGCCAGAGAGGGCGCACCTGATAAAGGCTTCCCGTCCCTTTGAATGCCTCAGCATGGACTTCAAAGGCCCCCTCCCCTCCACCGACCGCAACACATATTTCCTGAACGTGATTGACGAGTACTCCCGGTTCCCCTTCACCATCCCCTGCCCAGACATGACCGCAACCACCGTCATCAAGGCCCTCCATGGTATCTTTGCACCGTTCGGGTCCTCCACTTACATACACAGTGATAGGGGGTCCTCCTTTATGAGCGACGAACGGCGTCAATTCCTGGTCAGGAAGGGCATCGCCTCGAGCACGATGACCAGTTACAACACTCGGGGTAACGGACAAGTAGAGAGGGAGAACAGAATGGTCTGGAAGACCGTCCTACTGGCCCTACGGTCCAGGAAGCTCCCAGTCTCCCGCTGGCAAGAAGTCCTCCAGGAGGCCCTCCACTCCATCCGGTCACTGCTCTGTACGACCACCAATCAGACACCTCATGAACGTCTCCTTGTCTTCCCCAGGAAGTCCTCCTCCGGGACCGCGCTCCCGACCTGGCTAGCGACACCCAGACCCATCCTGCTCCGAAAACACGTGCGGGCGCACAAGTCGGACCCGTTGGTCAAGAGGGTCCTCCAGCTGCACGCTAACCCCCAGTATGCCTACGTGGCATTCCCTGACGGCCGACAAGATACGGTCTCCCTACGGGACCTGGCGCCCGCCGGAACCCCACGCGCACCCCAACCACCACCCCCGCCCCCCCCCCCCTCCCCCTCCGCAGCACCTCACAGGAGGGTCAGTCCTCCTGCCGCTCCTGCCTGGGCCCTCCCACCCACCGACGTCCCCTACAGGAGCCCCCTCCCAGGTCAACCGTTTTCCCCACCAGCGCTGTCTAGGGCTGACGAAGCTGCCATGGATGCCGAAGCCATGCTCCCGGAGTCGCAGACGCCTGGACCCCCACCGGAGTCACCACCGGGGCCCAGACGATCCCAGAGGACGACCAGGGCACCCGACCGACTGATTGCTTCATCTTAACCGATCTGTCACTGTAAATAATAAACACTGACTGTATATATCTGCCATGACTGTAAATATTCTCTGAACACTGTCAGGAGGTATCACGGTACCTCCATATCTGATCATACCATGTTGAATACAGTTGTAGCCGCTGGCCACCACCCCCGCCGGACTCTTTTTTAACAGGGGGTGAATGTGGTATTATCAGGTATTGCAGCACCCGAGGAGGCTGAAGTCCATTGGTTAAACCTGGGGGTTTACCATTGGCTGCATAGTATGTGGCCCTGCCCTGATAGGTGGAGTATAAGAGTCGGTGCCGTCCCAGCAGCCCTCATTCTGTACCTGAGCTGCTGGGGAACAGTTCTAGTCTATTAAAGCCTTCAGTTATGCTTTAACCTCGTCTTTGCAGTTATTGATTGTGCATCAGTTATGATGTCTCTCTTGTAATTAGTAAGGCCAGCACCAACTAGCAACGTAATTTAATATCTTCCTGGTCTGTCTAACTTGATAAACTCAATTAGTCACAGGATATCCAACAGTTACCGCAAAGAAAAACTAAATTATACAATAGAAACAAAGAACTTACATTTATATAGTACCTTTCACGGAGTCAGGAAGTCTCAGAGTGCTTCACAGCCAATTAATCATGTTTGCACCATTGCTTTGTGAGTTATACGGCCACCAATTTCCTTGCAGCGAGATTCCACAAACAGCAAATGAGATCAACAAAGAAATAATTTGTTTGGAAAGCCAAGCAGTTAATGTTGGCCGTGACACCTCCCCTGCTCTTCAAATAACATCATGTGGCCTTTACATCCACCTAAACAGGGTTTGATATCCAATCCAAAAGACAAAATTGCTGCACTTCCTCACTATTATTTTGAAATGTCAGTCAAATGCCCTGAAAGAGGTTTTGAACCAGAGTTCTCTGACTGAAAGGCAAAGGTGCAACCATGCTGAGATAAACTGCTGCATCAAAATGAATCCTTCTGCTATTGATGGGGGGTTGAGGGGGAAGTGTTGGGAAGGGTCAGGTGAAGGGAGGTTTCGAAATATAAAGAGAAGATTCAAGCTAATGGAGCAGAGGAGTCAATTTGATAAAGGCAATCATAGAATTTACAGTGCAGAAGGAGGCCATTCGGCCCATCGAGTCTGCACCGGCTCTTGGAAAGAGCACCCTACCCAAGGTCAACACCTCCACCCTATCCCCATAACCCAGTAACCCCACCCAACACTAAGGGCAATTTTGGACACTACGGGCAATTTATCATGGCCAATCCACCTAACCTGCACATCTTTGGACTGTGGGAGGAAACCGGAGCACCCGGAGGAAACCCACGCACACATTGGGAGGATGTGCAGCTCCACACAGACAGTGACCCAAGCCGGAATTGAACCTGGGACACTGGAGCTGTGAAGCAATTGTGCTATCCACAATGCTACCATGCTGCCCAAACAGAGGGAACAAAATGGGACAGAGGATTTAATGCAATAGTGCATCAGCAAATAAGATCCATGCAAAGAACAGTGGTTGAAAAATATAAAGACTCTTCATCTGAATGCACAAAGCATTCATAACAAGATTGGTGAACCAGTGGACAAATAGAGACAAGTAGGTTGCAGCACGGTAGCATTGTGGACAGCACAATTGCTTCACAACTCCAGTGTCCCAGGTTATTCCGGCTTGGGTCACTGTCTGTGCGGAGTCTGCACATCCTTCCCGTGTGTGCGTGGGTTTCCTCCCACAGTCCAAAGATGTGCAGGTTAGGTGGATTGGCGTGATAAATTGCCCTTAGTGTCCAAAATTGCCCTTAGTGTTGGGTGGGTTTACTGGGTTATGGGGATAGGGTGGAGGTGTTGACCTTGGGTAGGGTACTCTTTCCAAGAGCCGGTGCAGACTCGATGGGCCGAATGGCCTCCTTCTGCACTTTAAATTCTATGATAATCTATGAACCACCATTATAGAGGCACGTTACCAGATGACCAAGGTTGGGAAATACATTCTCTAATGCACACAAACTATTGAAACGATAGGCAGCACAGAAAAATAATTGATGTAGCCTGGTGGTAAAGAATGGCATAAGGTAAGTAGTGAGAAAGGAAATGGATCAGAAGATGAGAAGCGAGAATCAGTATAGGTGGAGTCCCGAGAGTCTTGCTTGTTCGGTGAATTGGACATTCTGTTTTAAAAAAAAAATCTTTATTATCACTAGTAGGCTTACATTAACACTGCAGTGAAGTTACTGTGAAACGCCCATAGTCGCCACATTCCAGCGCCTGTTCGGGTACATGGAGGGAGAATTCAGAATGTCCAAATTACCTAACAGCACGTCTTGCGGGACTTGTGGGAGGAAACCGGAGCACCCGGAGGAAAAACATGCAGACACAGGGAAACATACGGACTCCGCACAGACAGTGACCCAAGCCGGGAACTGAACCTGGGACCCTGGCGCTGTGGAGCAACAGTGCAACCCATTATGCTGCCGTGCCACCCATATTCTCCCTCAGTGTACCCGAACAGGTGCCTGAGTGTGGCAACGAGGGGATTTTCACAGTAACTTCATTGCAGTGTAAACCTAAGCCTACTTGTGGCACTAATAAAGATTTTAATTATCATTAGGTTAGTAATAGAAAGGGTCTAAAAACCGTGATGGGTGTAGTTTATAGGCCCCTTAACAGTAGTTATTCTGTTGGACAAATACATTTAGCAAGAAATCATTGGAACTGTAACCAAGGCGATATGATAATAATAAGGACTTTAATCTTCAAATAATTTGGACAAATCAAATGGCGAAAGATAGTCATCGGATCATAGAATCAAAGGATCATGCAGTACAAAAGTGGCCCTTCGGCCCATCAAGCCTGACCAACAAAAGAAAACTACTCTACTCTACAGTAATCCAACATCTCAGCACTTGGCTCATAGCCTTGAATGTTAGTCTGGAAGGAGAATTTCTAAAATGATTTCATGACAAATTCTGAGAACAATATCTTGTGGAATCAACAATGAACTATTACTTTAGGGCTGGATTCTTCACCGCCCACAGCCGATAGCGGAGTTCCCAATATGGCGGAGAGTTCAGCGTCTGGGGAAAAACGGGTTCGATGCTCTAGTCCTCTGCTGCCATCGAGATCGAGGTTCATGCTCCACTGAAAAAAATCACTGCTTTAAAACTCACCTGTGAAATACACCGGCTGGCTCAGGCAGAGGAAGCAGCACCTGTCAATTCCTGGATAGAGAAAACAGTCAACTGGGTTTAAATCCCCTCAGATCTTTGATCCGCAAGCCATTAATTTATTTTTCTTATTGATTTTACTGAGCTGTAATTGACAGCTTCCACACACACCCAACTGTCAGCATTGTTCGATTCATCTCCTTTGAGTGACTTTGATGGAATTGGCTGTGAAACTAACCACAATGTTTATAAACATCAAGCTTTAATTGACAGCTCCCAGGCCACATCAAAGAGAATTGAGTGCTTTCTGTTAGTTTCATTGCTGGGTCTGGGGGAGGGGGGGTGTCGCTTTAATTAGAGGGGGCGAGATTCTCCGACCCCCTGCCGGGTCGGAGAATCGCCGGGGGCTGGCGTGAATTCCGCCCCCGCCGGTTGCCGAAGCCTCCGGCACCAGAGATTCGGCGGGGGCGGGAATCGCGCCACGCCGTTTGGCGGGCCCCCCCGCTCGATTCTCCGGCCCGGATGGGCCGAAGACCCGCTGCTAAAATGCCTGTCCCGCCGGCGTAGGTTAAACCACCTACCTTTCCGCCAGGACAAGGCAGCGCGGGCGGGCTCCGGGGTCCTGGGGGGGGGGGGGGCGCGGGGCGATCTGGCCCCGCGATGGGGGCCCACCGATCCGCGGGCGGGCCTGTGCCGTGGGGGCACTCTTTCCCTTCCGCCTCCGCCACGGTGTCCACCATGTCGGAGGAAGAAGAGACTCTCTCCACTGCGCATGCGTGGGAAGCTGTCAGCGGCCGCTGACGCTCCCGCGCATGCGCCGCCCAGAGATTTCATTTCCGCGCCAGCTGGCGGGGCACCAAAGGCCTTTTTCGCCAGCTGGCGGGGCGGAAATTCGTCAGGCGCCAGCCTAGCCCCTCAAGGTTAGGGTTCGGCCCCCAAAGATGCGGAGCATTCCGCACCTTTGGGGCGGCGCGATGCCCGTCTGATTTGCGCTGTTTTGGGCGCCAGTCGGCGGACATTGCGCCGTTTCCAGAGAATTTCGCCCAGGGTCTCTGGGGGCTCTCTTTAATTAGGGTATCTCTGGGGGGTTTCTCTTTAATTAGGGGCTATCTGTGATGGGGGTGATGAGGGGGGGTGTTGAGTCACCCCCGTACTGCAGGGGGAAGAGGGTGACCCAGAAAATTCCGGGTGGGATGAAGTGCATTGCCGGGGAGGGGAGCCAACCGCTGGACCTTGCTATTGGCTGCGGAGAGAGAACAGTCTCCCGAATGGAAAATCATGCCCAAAAAGTTCCACTGAAAAACAAAAACTCAACAAAAAAAATCCACCCATGGTTCATTCAGAAACTTAAGGACAGTGCAAAATTAAAAGAATTCTCACAAGCATGAGGATTGGGTGAATATTAGGAACCAAAAAGTGACAATCTTTTCCCTTTAGGTCGCGATTGGTCGCCAACGGGAACTTGCAGTCCCGCGAAAGTTAATGGCCATTTGCATTGCTGTCTGGCTCCACTGCCGGAGTACCAGGGGGCGGGTGGGGGAGGGGGGTGCAGGGGTGGGGGGGGGGGGGGGGAGGAGGGTAGGAGGGGGGGACTCTACCTTCGGTGAGACTGGAATATCCTGCGGTGGGAAGGACTGGAAAATCTCACCCTTTGTCTTCCTTCACATGTTATGTATCAGACATTGCAAGTATCCAAGGGGCTAATCAGAGTGAAGAACTTAAAGTCGTTAATGCCAGCAGGGAAAGGATACTAGGGAAGACTAAGGGACTAAAAGCCAACAAATCTCCAGGATCTGATGGCCTGCATCCTTGGGTTCTAATGGAGTTAGCTTGAGCTACAAAAATAGTGGATACACTGGTTATGACTTTTAAAACGTCCCAAATTCAGGAATGATCCCAATGCATTGGATGTTAGCAAATGTAACACCACTATTTCGGAGAGGATGGAAACAAAAACAGGGTAGGACAGGTCAGGTCTCCTGACGTTAGAAAATGCTGGAATCTATTATTGAGGGCAACCTAGAAATGCACTTAGAATATCATAGAATGATTAGACAGAGTCAACATGGATTTACGAAAAGGAAATTTACAAGCTATATTGATGACTTAGATGGATAGATCAGAGGTAATATATTTAATGTTTTCTGAGCCCAAAGCAGCAGCAGTAGCGGAAAACACAGCAGGGGTAAATTGCAAAGTGATCACACAGAACAAGGAGTCACATGGGGTGGGTACACTGAAAAACCTTTAATTTCATTTAATTAATCAACTATAAAGTAAGCCTAGATCAATTAATTAGGATGAAACTAAAGCCAAATTGATAATTTATCATATAATTACAATTAGTGTTTACTTAATTAATCAGGTCTAAGGGGATAAAGATTAAATTAAATACCAAGGGATAGTAAAGGGTTCTCAATTTTTCCGTAAATTAAAATCAGAGATTATGACATCTGCCCATCTTGGGAGATGATGAACCGCACCTAGGGTCTATGCCACTTCTGTATTCAACATCATCTGTTGTAGCTGTCGAGGCTGATTCGTGACTGGCAGTCCCTTCCACAGCTGGCACAGATGAATAGTGTTGGCCCAAGGACGACTGATGTTTTTACTTCTGGCGGGCTCCCTCTTTCACCATCTGGTCATGCATTTTGTCCTCTTCTATTTCCAGGCTGCCTGTCTGAAAAATAGATAATACAAATTACGTGAAACATTTTTAAAAACTCACCATCTTATAAAATAAGGTGGCTCCAGTATAATGGAGTCATCTATTTGGTGAGGAGACGGGCTGTTTATTTAAGGTTTTAGCTTATTTCTGTTAAATGAATTTATAACTTAATAAATAGAGGTATGATAGTTCATCTCACCGTGGAGTGTACATCCTGTTCCATGTGGGAACTCCAAGATACTTCCTATATCTGGACATGTGCAGTAAGTCTTCAGCTGGAACACCTTCAGGTCTGGGATTTGAAGCTTGAAACTTGAGCAGCTGTGATGCATCTGCAAAGCTGAATATTTCATAGTTGACATGTTTCTGGCTATCAATTTAAAAGAGTACAGGCAGAGAGGGAATGGATGATTGCCAGGCAGTCACGGATGAACAAATAGTTAATGTAAGAGTCTCCTGTGTACATATAATGCGCCAACCAGTTCTGTGGGTGAGGAACCAGTGACCATAGTCCATCCATATCGGTACAAACAACATAGGTATGCTAAAAAAATTATGTCCTTTAGGCAGATTTTAGGTAGGTAGAAAATAAACTAGCAAGCTGGGTGGAAGGTAGTAATCTCAAAATAAGTCATGCTACTCTTAAATATTATATTCCTATTATGCATTAATTATGAGCTGATAATTTGTTTACAGGTTGTAAGAATGTACACCAACTGCTTTATCTATAATTCTTCTTGAGCACATGTGTGAGTACTGAGTGATTGACATAGCTTAAACTTTCAGGGTGAACCCCAGAATAAATAATCCTCTTTATTTAAACCAACACAATCTTGTTGCTGATTAGTCAAGTTGACCATATACTCAGGAGGAAGAAACTCACAAATCTTCCTTTCCAAATGACACACTGATTATGGAGAGTAAGACAAAATAATTGAGGCTTCAGTTCTCTCTCATCCCTGTCCAGAACACACAGATCTCTTTTTTACGCAGCAAGTGGTTAGGATCCAGAAAACAATGCTGGTGGGTTTGAAGGGCGTAGTTTCAACCATGGCTATCAAAAGGAAATTGTATAATTATCTGAAGGGAATAAAAGATCAGGCAGAAGGAGAAAGAACAGAGGGCTGGAACTAGTTGAGTTAAACTTTCAGAATCAACATTGATTTGAAGTGCCAAATTGTTTCCTTCTGGGCTGCAGCTACTCTGTGATTCTATAACTATGTGAATACACTATTATTAAAAAAATTTAGCATACCCAATTTATTTTTTCCAATTAAGGGGCAATTTAGCGTGGCCAATCCACCTATCCTGCACATCTTTTGGGTTGTGGGGGTGAAACCCACACAAACACGGGGAGAATGTGCAAACTCCACACGGACAATGACCCAGATCCAGGATCGAACCTGGAACCTCGGTGCCGTGAGGCAGCAGTGCTATCCACTGTGCCGCCGTGCTGCCCTTATGTGAATATACTAAATGACTGACCACCTACAGCCCTTTGATGTTAAGTGTTAAAAGATTCACAAGCCTCTGTGTAAAGAAGTTTCTCCTCACTTCAATCCTAAATGGACAATCTCTTATCCTAATACAATTATGTTTAATTCTTGATCCTACATGGGGCCACCTTCCTTTTTTCTAAAAGCTGTTGTATATAAGACAATTCTACAAAATCTCTCCTCTCAGGACAACCCTTTCAACCCATGAATCAATCTAGTAAGCCTTTGTTGTTCCATATCTGAGGCAAATATTTATTTGCTGTGATAAGGATACCTGTACACTTATGCCAGCTGTGGTTTCACTGAAGCCCTATACAATTGCAGCAAGACTTCCTTGCTCTTATTCTTCAACCCCTTAACAATAAAGTTTAACATGAAATTTCCCTTCCTAATTATTGTTTATCTACATAGTAACTTTCTATGATTCATGGACATGGACCCTCAAATCTTTCTGAATACCAACACTCGCTAGCCTCTCAGCTTTCCTTAAACAATGCTGCCTTTCTGTCCTTCCATCTGAAGTGTGTAACTTCACATTGTCCCACATTATACTTTATCGGACACCTTCTTGTCCAAACTCATTTTCACTCTCTTTGCAACTTCTTTCTGTCCTCCTCATAGATCACTTTTCCACTTAGCTTTGTACTCAGGGGGTAGATGTCATGCTTCAAAGGGAATAGAAGTCATGCCTGTACAAAATAGAAAACGCTGGACAATCTCAGCAGGTCTGACAGCATGTGTGGGGCGAGAAGGGAGCTAATGTTTCGAGTCTGGATGACTCTTTGTCAAAGTCAGAGAGAACTGGAAATAGGCTCAGACTTATACTGTTGTGGAGGGGCGTGGAGCGGTGGGGCTGGATAGGGGACCAGGGATAGTTGGAGGTTGACAAAGATGTCATGGACAGGAAGAAAAATGCAATGCTTTGGGGTTGATTAAGGCTAAGAAGGGTGCTGATAGTGGCATATAAAGAGATTAGAATATGTAAATGGAAGAACAAAGTTGAGCAGTGTGTCAAAGGGCAACCAAGAACAAGGGACAGATGTCCCAAGTACGGTGGGGGAAGGGGAAACAATGGTGAGGGAAGAACAGATCAATGGAATAAATTAAAATAAATTGTGAGAAATAAAAAGGGGGCGAAGGTGGAGGAGAGAGTTCACAGTCTGAAGTTGTTGAACTCAATATTAAGTCCGGAAGGCTGTAATGGGCCTAATCGGAAGATGAGGTGTTGTTCCTTCAGTTTGCACTGGGCATCACTCAATCATTGCAGCAGGACAAGGACGGACATGTGGATGTGAGAGCAGGACGGTGAGTTGAAATGGCAAATGACAGGAAGGTCTGGTTCCTGTTTGTGGATGGACCGGAGGAGTTCTGCAAAGCAGTCACTCAAGCGTTTAGTCTCTCCATTGTAGAGTAGGCTGCACTGAGAGCAGCGAATGCAATAGACCAGATTGAAGGTGGTGCACGTGAAGCGCTGCCTCACTTGAAATGAGTGTTTAGCCCTTGTGATGGTGTGCAGGGAGGAGGTAAAGGGGCAGGTGTTGCACCTTCTGCGATTGCATGGGAAGGTACTGTGGGAAGAGGGTGATGTGTTGGGGATGATAGAGGAGTGGACCAGCGTATCCCAGAGGGAACGTTCCCTGCGACATGCTGACAGGGGGAATGAGATAATGATGTGTTTGGTGGTGGCATCATGCTGGAGTTGGCAGAACTGGTGAAAGGTGATTCTTTGAATGCGGAGGCTGGTGGGGTGAAAAGTGAGGACAAGTGTGTTCCTGTCCTGGTTACGGGAGGGAGGGGAAGGGGTGAGAGCAAAGATGCAGGAGATGGGTCAGACATTGCTGAGGGCCTTGTCGACCACAGTGGGTGGGAAACGTTAGCTCCTTTTCTCTCCACAGATGCTGTCAGACCTGCTGAGATTGTCCAGTATTTTTGTTTTTGCAGCAAGTAAGAGGCAGAACTAAGCAATTCCACAGCCAATGGGTCAGATGCAGTCCTGCCACATTGAGCCGTGGACAATTAAACCAACAAAGTGAGGAAGGAGGCTCCACAAATATCCCCATCCTCAATGATGGAGGAGCCCAGCACATCAGTGCAAAAGATAAGGCAGAAACATTCAGAACAACCTTCTGACAGAAATGCCGAATGGTTGATCCATCTCGGCCTCCTCCGGAGGTCCCTAGCATCACAGATGTCAGTCTTCAGCCATTTTGATTCACACCACGTGATATCAAGAAATGGCTGAAGGTGCTGGATATGACAAAAGCGATGCACTGTGACACTATACCAGCAAAAGTACTGAAAACTTGTGCTCCAGAACTTGCCACAACTGTAGCAAAGCTGTTCCAGTACAGCTACAACACTGGCATCCACCGGGCAAAGTGGAAAATTGCCCAGATAATATTCTGTACAAAAGAAACAGGACAAATGCAACCTGGCCAAATACCGCCCTATCAGTCGCCTCTTGATCATCAGTAAAGTAATAGAAGGGGTCATCATAGATCATAGAATTTACAGTGCAGAAGGAGGCCATTCAGCCCATCAAGTCTGCACCGGCTCTTGGAAAGAGCACCCTACTTAAGTCCACTCATCCACCCTATCCCTGCAACCCAGCAACCCCATCTAACCTAAGGGAAATTTAGCATGACCAATCCCCCTAACCTTCCCATCTTTGGACTGTGGGAGGAAACCGGAGCACACGGAGGAAACCCACGCAGACACGGGGGGGGACGTGCAGACTCCGCACAGACAGTGACCCAAGTGGGAATCGTACCTGAGTCCCTGGCGTGGTGAAGCCATTGTGCTAACCACTATGCTACCGTGCTGCCCTCAACATTGCTATCAAGTGGCACTTACTCAGCAATAACCTGTTCACGGATGTTCAGTTTGGGTTCTACCAGGGTGACCTCATTACAGCCTTGGTTTAAACATGGACTTAAAAAGACGAACTCCAGAGGTGAGGAGAGAGTGACTGTCATTCACAGCAAGACAGTATTTGACCAAGTATGGTATCAAGGATCCCAAGCTAAACTGGAGTCAAAGTGAATCAGCGAGTAAACTCTCCACTGGTTGGAATCATACCTAGCAAAGGAAGATGGTTGAGGCGGTTGAGGGGTTGGCTTCTGGGCAACGGGGACTATTCACTGCGGTCGGAGCTAATGCCGCTTATTGCCACAGGCCAAAGCAGAGATCCGCTAAAATGATGCCCATACTGCGACCAGGAGGGTGATCGAGCAGTGCAATGGCATGCTGAGGATGTGGTTCAGGTGCCTGGAATGCTTTGCGTTGTGCAGCAGAGGGGTGACATGCAAGAGGAAGAGGATGAATGCCAGGCTTATTCCGATGAGGGCCAGGCTGGGCAGGACATGGGGTCCGGATGGCCACAGAAGTCCACACAACGTGGGCTTCAGTGCTGCTGCGTATGGAACAATCTGATCGCCTCCAGGTTCACCGATGAGGGGGCCTGGCTACCATCAGCTTGAACGTCCCATCCCACCTCCACACAACACCACCTACCCTCACATCCCCGGCACCTGCGCCCCCCCCCTGTGTTTCCCGTCGGCTTTACTGGTGGGTCTCTCACCGGATAGGCCCTGCCACACAGCGTCCCCACATATCTGGCCCGGTCACCTGCTCCTCCGAGGTCAACCGCGGGGGTGGCCCCTAACTGCAAAGTTGGTCCTGGCCCATGTCCACCTCCCACCCGACCCCCACATTCGGCACACCCTCTGCTCCCAGCCCAGCCCATCCATTCACACCCATTCAGACAGAGGAATGTTGATGAACAGGTGTTTATTTTGATATATACAAGTATTGTGTCCTAGCCCCAATTGCTAGCCTATGTGCTTCACCCATGCTAACTTAACTGGTGTCTAACTTTCTAACCTTACATTTTGTAACACTCCTTCTTGATGGGTCCCTAGGCTGTACATAAGATGTGGAGACGACCTTCTGCGTATCTTACCCTGCAATCTAGGTCCCCTTTTGCATCTTCCTTCTGGAGCGACTGGGCCTGAATGGGCGGAGCAGTCTTCCAGGTGTCCCAGGTGGCGTGGTGCCATCCTGTTCTGCCCATTGTCCATCGGATGCACCAGGGACAGGTGCGGGGATTCAGAGGTGGTGTGGTGTTCTGGCATCTCCCCTGCGGGAGTCACCAGCATGGGCCCCATTACCTCCTCCTCCCTCAGGGTTCCCGATGGCCCTTGGCTAATCCTTGAGATGGGGGTGTGGCGGAGCAAGCTCCTGAGGATCCATTGTCACCTGGCGCTGTCAGTCCTGGAGGCCCGCTCTCATCATGACCAATGTCTTAATACTCACGGCCATGGAGCTGAAGGACAGAGCCACCTCCCACTGGGACCCCATTCATCTTCACTCATGCATCAGTAACTTTGAAGTAGTCAGCAAAGAAACTAATCAAAAGCACTTAACTCTCTTTCATGTGGTCTGGGAGATGTCAATCAAAGCTTGATGTTTATAAAGATTTTGTTAGTTTCACAGCTGTCTACTTCAAAGTCACTCAAGCCTGAAGGGAAATGAATGGAACAATGCAGACAGCTGGGAGTGTGTGGAGGCTGTCAATCACAGCCTAGTAAAATCAATATCAAAAAGAAATGCCTGAATTGCCTACAAATCAAAGATCTGAGGGTCTTTAAACCCAGCTGACTGGCTTACTCTTTCCAGGAATTGACAGATGTTGCTTCCTCTGCCTGAGCCAGCAGATGTATTGCCCAGTTGAGTTTTAAGGCAGTGATTTTTTTTTCACTATCTCTGTCTGGATTGGTCAGTAGCTTCCAGACAGGGGTCTCTCTTCTGGGGGGCTTCCAGGGAGTGGTCTCTCTGTGTGGTGGTGGGGGGGCTTTTTAATTAGGGGATCTCTGGTGTGGGGTGCTGCAGGTGACTGGTGGGAGTGAAGTGGGCAGGTCTTGCATTAATGTGGGAGGGTGGCCCTCCATTGGATTTTGGGGGAATCTTTCTTAAAAAGTTACCTATCCCCTTGGCCCACCGCAAGTTCCCCTGCGTCAGGTACACGATTGTCAAGACCTGCACCAATTATCGCCCATGTGATTCCCGGCCCAAAGGAATGGAGAACCACGAGGGCCCAGAGAATATGGTGGCCAACCTGGTAACGCTTAAACCTTGATCTCAATGCGAGCAGGGTAACTGGCTGGCACCAATGCTGATTTTTTTCCCCAATGTTGGATTCGCCACCTCACCAGGAAACTCCGCTATTGGTGGTGTGCGGTGGAGAATCCAGCCCATTATATTTGATGTGACATTTTCATTCAATCTCACTTGGGTTATCAGTCCCAGAATTGGGGTGTTGCTCGATTTGTTGCTATGTCTGCCTATGGCAACAGAAAGGGATGCGCTCACGACAGCTTGCACAGATACCATGGACTGGATTCTCCATCATCGGGATCCTCCACTCGCCGGCAGCGCACTCACTCCCGCAGATTTCCCAACAGCCCACAATGGAAAACGTCTTTGGTCAGCTGCTGGGACGGGGGATCCCGCTCTGGGTGGCAGAGCGCCACGCCAGAAAACATGGGCAGTACGGTAGTACGGTGGTTAGCACAGTTGCTTCACAGCTCCAGGGCCCCAGGTTTGATTCCGGCTTGGGTCACTGTCTGTGCAGAGCCTGCACGTTCTCCCAGTGCCTGCGTGGGTTTCCTCTGGGTGCTCCGGTTTCCTCCCACAGTCCAATCCAAAGATGTGCAGGTTAAGTGGATTGGCCATGACAAATTGCCCTTCGTGTCCAAAAAGGTTGGCTGGGGTTACTGGGTTATGGGGATTGGATGGAGGGCTTAAATGCAGTGTTCTTGCCAAGGGCCGGGCCAGACTTAATGGGCCGAATGGCCTCCTTCCGCACTGTAAATTCTATGTAAAATTCCATATAAAACGCGTACGGTGGGCTGGAGAATCCCGCCCCATAAATTTTACTGGTGACGTTTTCTTGCTTTGCACGAATAGTGATCGCACTTAATATTTTACAGCAGCATAGGAAAAGTAATGTAGTTCATATGAATATGTACCACCACCTCTTTCCAAGTAGGCACTCATCTTGACATCCACTGACCGTATGTAGAATAGACGACTTTCTGTCTCTGGTGCACTTGTTGCAGTGACATCTTTGTTCCTCCATCAGAAAATTGAGGTATCCTTCTGCTGATATGACTATCGGACACTGGTACTTTTGAAATATTCTTTTCCTCGTACAATATAAGTTAGGTCAATCCAACAATATATATGTAATGTCTGCATGCTAATAGTTAAACACATGCTAATAATACATTGCTTTATACACATCAAAGTCATGCCCCAGCCAAAAGTCAGGGTTGGAATTTCCAAATATACTTGGGCCTCATTATTGGAACTGCATTCTTAGGTTTGACAAGTAATATTGGAAAAAAGGAAGAAATAAAGCATTATATTTGGTGCAAGTGTTTTTTATTCCTATCCAAGTATTTCACCAATGATTCCACATTTAACAAGTTGGAGCAAAGCCAGAGAATATCGACGCTTAGATGTCACTACCGTGGTTGCTCAGGCTGAATACCAGTTAAGCAGATAGACTGTGCAGTCATAATTTTGAACTCTGCATTTAATGATATATTTTGGTGGTAACATTTTATAAAAATAAGGCTTGAGTGGATGATTGCATTGAAAGTGAGACTGAAATAGGAACAATGTGTTAATTAAAAAGCAGGATGAGCACTGAATACTTTAATCAGCTCAAGATCATCATTTCCACCATTAAACAAACTGAATGATTATAATCATTAAAACTTAGAATGGTCATTTGTACATTTATTTAAAGGAATTTCTTTTCTCATTCTATTGCTCATATATAAATTGTGGATCTGGTTTTAGAATGTTATATTTTTATTCTTTTAAAGCTGTTATTATATCAGCACTGTCAGAATATTTGCCTTTATCTGAAAATCGCACAATGCCTCACCCACTATGCCTCAATCCCTCTGCCCTTATTCCCTCTAAAATATTTCTTTAACCTCTGGACAGCGTGCACCCTCCTCTCACTGTTCATTATTGGTGACAGTACTTCTGGCTGTTAACTCTACACCCCAAAATATTCCTCCTAACCCCTTCAGCTTGTTTCCTCCCTTGTTTAATGCCTTTCCAAAACCAAGCTACTGGACATGCCTTTGGTCATTCCTTCAACCCCTCCACTTGTCTTCAGCATCCACTTTCCTCTTCTGCAACACACCTTGAGGTGTTTATTTTTTTTAACGTTAGAAATAAATGCAAGTTGCGAAAACCTTGCGCTTTGAAGTGAACAATATTATGATAGGAATGCTTATCCTGTTCACGTGAAATTAATTTGTTTTCTATTTTAACCTATTTATTTTAAATGCTCATTTATATTGTCGTCAATATTTCAACATTTTAGGATATTCGGGTTTCTCTTGCATTTAGTTTTCAGATAGGCTTTGTAATTGTGTCATGTATGAGTGCAAAATAAATCAGTTTTCAAAGTAAATGGGTTAATGGCTGTACAGCTATGCTGCTACCTGTAAACATTGATAAAAGAAACATAGAGCTCTGTGAGGTGCTGTCTCTATGAGGGCTGCTGGCAGAATTGACAAACTACTCTTTCAGGTCCACAATGACAGAAAGGGAACAAATGCAACAGAGGAATTACATAAATATTGAAGGGAGGGCTAGGGCCAGATGTTTCTCTGCTGTAGTGCTTATGGATCTGTACCTTAAGGGGACTGCATACAGAGGGGGACTCATTAATGTGCAGAAGTGCTTCATTCATTCCTTTGAGAATGTTTTAAGCTCGGTGCATGCTATCGCTGAGACTGTGGAGACATATAGGTCTGACATCTGTTCAGTCACATGAGAGGGAATGGGAAACTTTTAATTCAATATGAAGAGACTGTCAACTTTACTGACTTCTTCAGAGAAGCCTGCCAGAATAGAGCTCCGAAGCGTAAATGTGGTTTTCCTTCTGAAGTCTGTGAGTATAGCTCCTGGGATCTATTCCAGTTTACAGGGGGTATGGGGTCCGTTTGGGGGAAGGGGGTGGAGGGAAGTTCTGAGCTCTGGTTTATAGATCTCAGCAGATTGGCTTGAGGCAGCATTGCTGGTGTGATTTTAATCCAAAGTAATAGTTAAGGATCTGTTTCCATTCGGGTCCTTGGTCATTATGTATGGGACAGCCAGTGACTGGGGCATGTACAGAGGAGACACAGATGAAGCAACTAACTTCTAACAATGTTATACCTACCAAGCTCAGTCATCCACCTCAAAGGCTTGAAGATCTGGCAGAGAATGGGAAACAATAGCTGGCCTTTGTGGAGTTGAACTGATATCAGTTCTTGCAAGATCATCTCATGACCTAACGCCACCTTCTGGTCTCCAGATAGTTGGAGATCTGGGGCGCGATTCTCCGTTTGGGAGACTTGTGTTGACGTCGGGTCTGAATTTGTGTGAGGTTTGCATTCCCGTTGGGCATTCTTTCTGGAGCAAGTCAGGACATGCTAATGAGCCAGCACTCAGCCCACATAAATTTAAATTAATTCACACTGCTGACAGTGTTGGATTCGCTGGGGTAGGATTTGGCGGTGGAGAGTTTGACAAGCCGGAGCTGCTTATAAGCACTCCAGTCCCCACAAGAAGATCGCGCCACGAAGAGCAGCACCACGCTTCGCAGATGAGGAGCTCGACCAAATGTTGGATACGGTGGAGGAGAGGCGGGACACCCTTTTCCCCATAGTAGGCAGGAGATTACTGCCAGGGGTCGTCAACCAGGCCTGGACAGGGGTGGCCGAGATGCTCAGCACAATGAGCCTCACCAGGCAGACTCGCACGCAGTGCTGCAAGAAGATGAATGACCTCGTTAGGGCAGCTCGTGTGAGTCACCAACTCTGCCCCTGGTATCACTTTTGTCCCTCAATTCTCACATCACACCGCTTCTTATGGAATCTCTACAGTGCAGAAGGAGGCCATTCAGCCCATCGTGTCTGCATCGACCCTCTGGAGGGGCACCCTACCTATGCTCAATCCCTGCAGCCTATCCCGTCGTCCCACCTAACCTTTGGACACTGAGGGGCAATTTAACAGGGCCAATCCATCTAGCCCATACATCTTTGCACTGTGGGAGGAAACTTGAACATCCAGAAGAAATCCATGCAGTCACAGGGAGAATGGGCAAACTCCACACAGAGAGTTACCTGAGGTCGGAATTGAACCTAGGGCCCTGGTGCTTTGAGGCAGCAGAGCTAACCACTGTGCCTCCATGCCACCCACTCCCATAGAGGCCAATCAAAACCCACCTGCCTGCATAGAATAATAGAATCATAGGATATACATTGCAGAAGGAGGCCATTCAGCCCATCGCGTCTGCACCGGCCCTTGGAAAGAGCACCCCACTTAAGCCCACGCCTCCACCTTATCCCCGTAACCCAGTAACCCTACCAAACCTTTTGGACAATATGGGTAATTTGTCATGGCCAATCCACCTAACCTGCACATCTTTGGACTGTGGGAGAAAACCAGAGCACCCGGAGGAAACCCACGCAGACACGGGGAAAACGTGCAAATTCCACGCAGACAGTGACCCAAGCCGGGAATCGAACTTGGGTCCCTGGAACTGTGAAGCAACTGTGCTAACCATTGTGCGACCGTACTACCCTTACATCCTTATCCTTTACATCTAACCCTGCACCAAACCCCAACGCCTGTGTTGTCCTCTGTGGCCAGGTACCTTGCATGCACATGCCACGAGTTACAGATATACCGTGTAACTCACCTCCATGCATCTTACCATGTCCTTTATGTGTCCCATAGGAAAAGATGGCCCATAACAGAAGGGTGCTGGAGAAGACTGGAGGGGGGTGTCCCGGACCTCCAAGCTCTCACCCCCTCTGAGCAGATCGCAATGCATTATACGGGGGTTCCCGGAGAGGGCCATCTTCGAGGAGGCGACAACCAAGTAAGCCCATAATACAAAATGATATCCCTATAGCAAATCAATCAGCTCTCTCCCCCAGACCACTCCTTCTCAAGGTCTCACCATGTGTCTTGACTTTTGTCTTGCAGGATCACCATCAGACCAGGCCGGCCTATCTGGAGAAACCCGCCCCAGCCACAAACCTATCAGGACCGTAAGATTAATCTGTGGATGACACCAACTTCTCGACACTGCATTCCCCTGAACGTTCCACCAACCCAGGTACTATCACCTCGGTGGGGTATTTTAATGAAGTCTCCTGGGTCACCTTCTGGTACTCACATCACACGTACTGCAGCACTGCAGGTGGAGGTAGGGACTCCTGAGGGAGCAGACAGTTGGACGGCTGCCTGATCCCAGGAATCAGCTGTATGATGCCATTACTGGTGAAGATTACTGGGGCAGCACGGTAGCGTTGTGGATAGCACAATCGCTTCACAGCTCCAGGGTCCCAGGTTCGATTCCCGGCTTGAGTCACTGTCTGTGCGGCGTCTGCACATCCTCCCCGTGTGTGCGTGGGTTTCCTCCGGGTGCTCCGGTTTCCTCCCACAGTCCAAAGATGTGCGGGTTAGGTGAATTGGCCATGATCAATTGCCCTTAGTGTCCAAAATTGCCCTTAGTGTTGGGTGGGGTTACTGGGTTATGGGGATAGGGTGGAGGTATTGACCTTGGGTAGGGTGCTCTTTCCAAGAGCCGGTGCAGACCCGATGGGCCGAATGGCCTCCTTCTGCACTGTAAATTCTATGCAGAGGCAGAGCTGGGATCTGCAAGGGGGGAGGGGGGGTTGTTAGGAACTTTCCGGCGCCTGAATGTACAGTTGGAGCAGTTCAACTGCCTTCAGATGCAGGAGATCATGCAACAATGTGTAGTACCCAGGCCAACACTGGTGGTGTCTGTAGTGCAAACCTTGGATCAAAACATCACAACCATAGGTAAAGACATCTAAGGCTTGGGGCATACTGTGCGGTCGATGGCTGAGGCTCAGGACAGGGGAGCCCAGTAACAGGCAACCATGTACCCTGTCCTCATGGACATTGGTGCAGCACAGCAGAGCTTGGCCCAGTCACAACAGGTCATGTCTGAGCGTGTCAAGTGCATTGGCGAGGTGCTGACTGACCTTGGCCAATCACA
The DNA here is from genome assembly GCF_047496885.1 of Scyliorhinus torazame. Taxonomy (NCBI): domain Eukaryota; kingdom Metazoa; phylum Chordata; class Chondrichthyes; order Carcharhiniformes; family Scyliorhinidae; genus Scyliorhinus; species Scyliorhinus torazame. Next base: position 272,546,446 of record NC_092709.1, read on the forward strand.
CAGGCACATGTCAGAGACACACAGCACACATGCAGGGATCACCGGGTGGACAGTGGAAGGTGATCCTGAAGGCAAGAGTCAGACTTAGTCAAACAATGAGGAGCACCAGAGCTCATCTCACAGCGAGTCGTTATCATCCCCCATCCCATGGACAAGACCAGTTGATACTGCCTGCCCAGGGCCAACACCCTGTGATGATGCTGGTGGGACCGTTGTCGGGGAGGCGGAGCTGAGGTGGGGGGGGGGGGGGGGTGGAGTGAAGGGAGGAGGGACAGGGAAGGAGGGACAGGGAAGTATGTAAGTGGCTATGGGGAAGGGGGCACCACTTGGAAGGGGGGTTGAGGAGAGTACGGAGAGCTGGGACAGAGTGGTGGAGCTGCTGGTGGCCAGGCCTTTTAGTTGGCAAATCTGGAGGTGATGAGTTGCCCTGTGTATGGCGACCCTGGCGCACAGGTTGGGTGGCCTACTGTGCCAGCCCGGGCTCTATACACTGTTGTTCCTGGCCATCATCCTCATCCTCCTCGTCAGATGAAGCTTGGTGTTCTTCCTCCTCCTCCAGCATGTCTCCACTCTGCTGCACAATGTTGTGCAGGATGCAGCAGGCCAGCACTATGTTAGAGACCCACCTGTTGTGTTATGCTGCTTCGGATAACACAGGCTGCTACTTGATGCAGTCTTAACTAAAGCATGCTCCAGACTCTGAAATGAGTTCAACGTGTTTATTGAACCATTAACACAGTTCTCAAATGAGTTCGACTCTCTGCTAATCTAACTGTAGTAACTCAGTCTAACTGTACCAGCTTGCTCTAAGCCACGTGCTGGTGTGTGATGCTGCTGATCAACCCTGTCTAACTCTCTCGATGTCTGTCTGTGGAAAGAGGCAGGGTGTGAGTGCCTCATCCCTTTTATAGTGTTTATGTCATGCCCCCTTGTGGTGATGCCTCCTCTGAGTGTCCTGACTGTCCATTGGTTGTGTCCTATTCTGAGTGTTCATTGGTTGCATGTTTGCATATCATGACACCACCTGGGGCTATATTGGAGCACCACATTACCTGGCACAGGTGGCACACAGTCTCCTTGGTTAGCCAAAGTCGTTGGAGGCATAGGCGGTCCGATATCTTCTCATAGGGCAGACGGCGATGGTATAGACATGGCCTGATGCCTTTGTACCTCCTCCTTGGCCTGTAGGATGGCTGGTTCTCGAGCCTCTGCGGTTGGCTTTTGCTCTTCTGGGGCAGGCTTGTGCCTTCAACTTCCATGTGTCTGCAATGGCAGCTATGACCAGGTAGATAGTGAGCATTGCTCCAAAATCCACTCTCTACAGCGGGGGGGAAAGAGACGACATTTTAACAAGACGAGTATTCCCTTGTCCCTCCAGATCCAACAGGTTACATGGTGACCCTGAGTTGCACTTCAGCTTCACCCTCCACATGACTCCCTCAAACCCATCCCCAGTCCTCAGCTGTTCCCCTTGATATGTTGCCATCAATATTGCACCCCTGTCTCCAGCAGTGAGTGGCACCAGGGAGCCTCTATCCTAACTACCCATCCCTGCCAACAGGGGTAATTTTGGCTGCCACAAACCATGCCAAAAATAGGCTCTGCGTCCTGTCTACTCCTTGGGGTCTGCTGTGGGTGCTCTCATTGGATCGGCCATATGTTATCCTGCCAGCAGGGTGGCACATTGTTATGCAGTGGAGAGGGTCACTGTGTGCCACCAATCGCCTCTTTGCTTCGAGGCTTGTGTGTGGGAAGGTCCTACAGATGGGGGTGAGGCAAGTAGTGTGTGTCTGCTGGGAGCATCGTTGCATTGTGATGTGGGTCCTGGGTGTGATATATAAGTTATGACAACCTGTCCAGGGGCAGGATGGGTGGAAGCAGGTGCATAGAGGGCAGGCAGGGCTTGGACACAACTGATGGTCCTGAGGGGTGGGCTAACAGATTGTGTGACTGCTGATGCCTCTGTCTTGAGAGGGGCAGTGTGCCAGGGAGGCTGTCAAAGGCCTTGGTGCATGTGTCCTTTGTTTGAGGTGCGCGCTGCTATTCCGCTGCTTCCCCTGCAGTGGGGCTGCACTTCTGATGAGTTCACTGCGGAGTGGCAGCACCTGGTGTGCCATTGAACGAGCTTCGCAGTGCCCATCCCATTGATGGGTCAGGTGGGGTCAGAGGGTTTTCAGAGGGGTGGCATTAGTAGTCTCCCAAATGACCAGAGATCCTGTGAACATTTACAGGACACAGTGAGCAGTCAACAGAGTGAGCAGCCAGGGGCTTGTAACTTGTACCAAATGGGTATGTTTAAAACAAACACTGCAGCAATGGCAGTGTTTGTTTTAAAACTTCAGGCCACCCCGATTTTTTCACAGAATTTACAGTGCAGAAGGAGGCCATTTGGCCCATCGAGTCTGCACCGGCTCTTGGAAAGAGCACCCTACCCAAGGTCAACACCCCCACCCTATCCCCATGACCCAGTAACCCCACCCAACACTGAGGGCAATTTTGGACACTAAGGGCAATTTATCATGGCCAATCCACCTAACCTGCACATCTTTGGACTGTGGGAAGAAACCGGAACACCCGGAGGAAACCCACGCACACACGGGGAGGATGTGCAGACTCCGCACAGACAGTGACCCAAGCCGGAATCGAACCTGGGACCCTGGAGCTGTAAAGCAATTGTGCTATCCACAATGCTACCGTGATCGAGAGGGCGACACCCAAAATTCATGGAGCTGTCAGCAGGTCACTCCCTGCTGCTCCTTTCCGGCCTTGGCAGCCACCCCCCAGCAAGCGGTACAATTTGTAACATTTTTTCAAACTTTTCTTATCTTCTCTCTCCTCCTCAGCAGCTATGGCACCCTGTCCCTGTTTGTAAATACCTGGAGTAAACCGCACCTGTGTGACTTCCATCTGAGAGGGGTGGAACATTACAGATACATGGAGCATACTGGATCAAACATGCTACTAACATTTAAAAGCATGCAAAAATGCCGGTTTTGTATGTCGCCGCGAACACAGGTTAACACCACCAGCGAGGGACCGAACACTGCGACCGAATCGGTGCCGGGAGCCAACCTCAATTTTGGCCAAAAGCTTAATTCCCCGCCCGAGAATTCTGCCTCTGATGTATTCTGAAGATACGTTTCAGAGGTCCCGCCATGTCCCTCCCTCCAACAATATACACTGCCACTGAATAGTGCTCATCCATTGTCCAATGCCAGCCGATGCTCATCCTTCCTGCATCTCCTCTCGCAATTCACCTCCTGGTGTTCCTGTCTCCTGTCCAATTAATGTTGGAAGAGTGAGACTTTTCGAGGTGTGGATGGGTAGTGGTGGGGACTGGGTGTTGGGGAGGGTGTTAGGGGAATAAATCCCAGAAAGACAGCACATGAGGTAGTTTCCACTGAAGAGCAGGATCTTGTTTATCTTCTGAGTTAACATTTAAAACACAAAATTAAGGGAATCTGTCTGCCAGTCAGCAGACAGATTCACTAAAGAAAAGTGCCAGAGAAACAAAAGGAGAGAAATAAGCTTGTCAAATATTGCTTGAGAGGATATGTTAATATAGCCAGTGGAGGGATTTAAACAGGAAAGATAATGGAAGCCAGTGAAAATTGGACAACTAATGTTGTTCGGGGCATGAGTATATTATGAGGAAGGCTATTAATTGGATATTAATTGTGTTTAATTGTATGCAGGTGGTTGGTGCTGACTGGGGAGTCACTAGTTCTCACATAAATAAGAACAGACAGAAACTGTTGTTGGATTAAGAAGTGCATGTTTCCAATGTGTATCTACATAAATAAATGCTTATAAGAGTGTGTACAGATTGGCTCCAGTTCTCTCCTACAACATCTGACTTTCTGGAATATAACAAAAACCCATATTTAGTTCAAAGTTTAAAAAAAATATCAATCAATAACTGATTCATAACAGCACGGCAGTCTCATCCATTTCATCCATTTTTTGTCATTCCTCTCTGACAACATATCAGGCTAACTCTCGAGCTTCTCTTTCTGATAGCTTTCCTTCTTCCATTGGTAAATTTGTAGAGTTTGCATTAGTTTCTGAAATTGTAGATACCTTGTCAAGCCTACACAGCACTATTTCCCCTCTGACTGCCCAGCGATCATTGCAGATGGAGAAGAATCTCTTCTTCAGCATCTCAATTGTATGCTGTGCCAGAACTGAGGCAGAGGCCAAGCATCTATCTATAGATCTGATCCAGGATGTTTACAAACTTCTGTTTTCCAGATTAACCTTTGCAGGTCTGAAATTCAATGCAATTTTGCTAATAGAATTGCTGAATCACTGTTGATTTCTCCAAAATCTAATAAATATAAGTATTACAAAGAAGATGAAGTTTCAATGGCTAGCACAACATTTCTGAATATGTATATTGAATAAATTAAAACATTTAAGCCATGATATGTGCAATAAGTCCACGGATGTAGAAGTCCCTTCACCAGAATCCCTTTTATTTCCAAAACCAACAGCAGTACAACCAGGTGCAAGCCGCTTGTTCTCTACACTGACAGTGCAGAGGATCTGACACTCCCTGTTATTTACAAAGAAGAGGTTCCCTGATTGGCCCATGAATCAGGGATCTCGTACTCCAATTGGCCAATCTCAAAGGCCTGGTCGAAGTAATTACAATATGGGTTTCTGAATACCTTCATGGCAATACAGTAATATAGAGAACAATATAAATGAAATCATGGTTAACTAATATGAAAACATATTAATGATTTACCTATCTACAATATAATTGCGGAACAGTGGGCGGCATGGTAACTCAGTGGTTAGCACTGTTGCTTCAGAGCTCCAGGGTCCCAGGTTCAAATCCCGGCTTGGGTCACTGTCTGTTCTCCCTATATCTACGTGGGTTTCCTCCGGGTGCTCCGGTTTCCTCCCACAGTCTAAAGATGGTTAGGTGGATTGGCCATGTTAAATTGCCCTTAGTGCCCAAAAAAGGTTAGATGGGTTACCGGGTTACGGGGATAGGTGGAGGTGTGGGCTTAGGTAGGGTGCTCTTTCCAAGGGCCAATGCAGTCTCGATGGGCCAGATGACCTCCTTCTGCACTGTAAATTCTATGTAAATTCTACGTAACAGTATGATACAGCCTTTAAAAATTCAACTTACCCGTATGTCTGCAAAATATCAAAATAAATGATATTTTTACAATATCAGTGAAATGATGCTCATTCCACCTATGTAATGAATCGGTATAGTTGCTATCGTGTAGATGCATTTATTGTCCTTCCATCTCACTCTGTTAACTATGGTTTCTACCAAGAGGTTGATAACTTGTCAAATATTATGCATTGCTTGAAGATGTTTCAAAGAACAAAATGATTTGAAATTTAAGAGAATAAATTGCTTTTATGGGTGGATGACATTTCGCATTTCAATCTTTGGAGTTATTTTTTCACCCTGCACCTCATGTTCAATATCTGAGTCCTCTGCAGGCAGGGCTAGAATTGTGATCTCACCCTCCGGAAAACTGATACCTGGAATATCCTGGCCCTCTGGTCTAGATCTTGCACACTTGTGGCTGGTGATTTACAAATGAAAACCATTGCTCCAGCCGAGCCTCTGAGGTACGTGTAGTCTCTTAGCTGGTGTTCATAGGGTCAGATTGGGAGGTGCTGCATCTGCAAGAATGCTGGCCTCCTCTTCCTGAACTGGTATAGGGGGTCTCGATACATCTAGCACGTGAAATACAAGGAAAGGACAAGGGTCAGCATTTTGGGTGAAGGATAATCAAAGGTAGATAAGAGGCTGATTTATCCAATCACAGCCAGAGAATCAATGGCTTTTCTTCCTGCCCACACACCAGTTGCCCTGATGCCCCCCGAGTATCTATTCTTGGCTCCCTCCTATTCCTCATCTACATACTGCCCCTTAGCAAAATCATCCAGCAGACGGTATTAATTTTCACATGTAGGCTGATGGTGCCCAGTGCTACCTCTCTACAACCTCTCTTGTTTCCTCCACTGTTACTGAATTATCAAACTGGTTATCCAACATCCCAGTACGGGATGAGAAGACATTTTCTCTCATTAAATATCGGGAAGTCTGAAGCTATAGTTTTTCGTCCGCGCTCCAGCTGTGTTCCCTAGCTACTGACTCCATTCCTCTCCCTGATAACAGTCTGAGATTAAGTCAGTCTGCGTGGGTTTCCTCCAGATTCTCTGGTTTCCTTCCATAATCCAAAGATGTGCAGGTTAGGTGAACTGGCCATGCTAAATTGCTCAAAAAGTTAGATGGCGATGCGGGACTAGGAGTGGGGGATTGGGCCTAGGTAGGGTGCTCTGTCGGAGCAAGGGTTGGTGCAGACTCAATGGACCGAATGGCCACCTTTTGCACTGTAGGGATTCTGTGACTCTATGAGATTGAGCCTCACGTTTCCAATTTGCTGCCGATCCCAGCCTGAACCCGGCGCCGCGGGGTCCGTGCATGTGCAGTTGTGCCGGCGCCAACTAGCGCATGTGCAGTGGCCTTCTTCCCCGCGGCGGCCCCGACGGCAAATGGCGCAGTGCTACAGGAGCCGGCGCGGAGGAAAGGAGGCCGATTGTCAGAGAGGTTGGCCCGCCAATCGGCGGGCCCCGATTGCAGGCCAGGCTACTACGGAGGCCCGCCCCCCCCCTCCCCCCCAGGCCGTCCCCGGACCCTTCAACGCCAAGGTCCTGCCGGCTCAGAGTATGTTAGAATGATGCCGGCGGGACTCGGCTTTTTGTTGCACTGCGGAGATTTGCGTTTCGGCAGCATGGTGCGATTCGCGCTGCGCCGTGCCGATTCGGGGGGGTCGGAGAATTCCGCCCATTGTCTCTCAGACTAGACCCCTTTCATACCAAGAGGACACGAGGACTCAGAAGGACGGATAATTTGTAAACACGTGGACCACTTAGGTTGCAGAGAGATGCTCCAGCAGTCAGTGTTGCCAACAAGAAATGTTTCGGAACCCTTAAACACCAGACCTGTAATCGACAAAACCGATGTCTCCATGGAAACAAATAGTGAGGAATCTCCTGAGCCAGAAGAGGTCCCATTATTGCAGTTTCTGTTAATGTCAACCCTGTGGAAGTATCTCAGACAACGGCGATACGCTGCTCGACAAGAAACAGAAAGCCTCCTCAAAGACTCGACTTATATTGTGTAACTCACACACATAATGTTTAGAACAAAGAACAAAGAACAAAGAAAAGGACAGAACAGGAACAGGCCCTCCAAGCCTGCGCTGACCATGCTGCCCATCTAAACTAAAATCTTCTACACTTCCGGGGTCCGTATCCCTCTATTCCCATCTTATTCATGTATTTGTCAAGATGCCCCTTAAACGTCACTATCGTCCCTGATTCCACCACCTCCTCCGGTAGCGAGTTCCAGGCATGCACTATCCTGCGTAAAAAACTTGCCTCGTACTTCTCCTCTAAACCTTGCCCCTCACACCTTAAACCTATTCCCCCCCTCGTAATTGACCCCTCCACCCTGGGAAAAAGTCTATGACCATCCACTCTGCCTCTGCCCCTCATAGCTTATGCCCTCCATACCAGGCAAATGGTAAATTCCTGGTAAATCTCTTCTGCACCCTCTCTAAAGCCTCCACATCCTTCTGGTAGTGTGGTGACCAGAATTGAACACTATACTACAAGTGTGGCTTAGTTAGTATTTAGGAAGGAGTGATTTAGTTGCTGAAGATTGTATAAAGGAGATAAAGGGGGCAGAGATGTGGTGATTTTCTCTTTTAGGGTAGCACAACAGAATAAGTGTAACCTGGCCTGGTGCTTCACTCGAGAAACCTCCAATCTAGTCTTTACCATCTCCACATCCTATATGTTATTGTAATAAACTTAAATTCCCAATGCAAAGCAGTAGTCTGAGCAGAACAAAATAAACATAGAAGCAAAAATCTTTACTGAATCTCCAAAGCAATAAAGAGATTGATATGAAATAAACTTAGCTCCCTTCAGTTGCAGTAATTAAAATGTCATCTACGTGACACCCACCTCAAGAATATCCTATTGGTACTGTTACTACCCAGCTATACAGTGGTGGCAATTATTTCAGAAGGGTTTCGCTTAGAATTTGGGCAAATTGGGTCAGAAAGGCTTTTTACACTAGTTTGACCCTATACAAATATGTTGGAATGGGCTTTTGCTAGTCTATAAAAGACTTTTTGCAGAAATGTTTGATGCTGTTTTGGACTAGTATTTTGCAACAATCTTTAAACCTATTTTACTTTATTTGCTGCCCCAAATCTGCCCCCAAATGGGCGTTAGTTCATTGTAAAATTCAACACTAAATGTTCTAAATTCTTTGCCAGTGGAATATTTTTGATCTGAATGTGCACTGATTTTCATCAGATTTCATAAAATATAAATGACATGGAGAAAGTAAGTCCAAATTGTCACTTCAAAATAAATCAGGGAATTAGGACCAGGGGACATAAATTAAAATTAATGAAAAATAAATTTAAAACGGATCTCTGTAAGAGTGATGAGTGTTCCGAATAGTGTGGGAGGGTTTTGTTAAAAATATTATTCGATGCCATGATGGAAGAGTTCTCGCAATGATTGAGGGAGCAAGTTTGATGATTTAATGGTCTTCTCACATCAGTTGTGAAGTAACGGTGGCGCAGTGGGTTAGCACTGCGGCCTCACGGCACCGAGGTCCCAGGTTCGATCCCGGCTCTGGGTCGCTGTCCGTGTGGAGTTTGCACATTCTCCCCGTGTTTGTGTGGGTTTTGCCCCCACAACCCAAAAGATGTGCAGGGTAGGTGGATAAGCCATGCTAAATTGCCCCTTAATTGGAAAAAATAAATTGGGTACTCTAAATTTTTTTTGAAAAGTTTAAAAATTGAAAGGGTTAATACACGTCTGGATTTTCAATTTCTTTCTGCAGTCCTCTTCTGATGGAATAAAACCGTATCCGAAGAAAATTAATAAGTTAAGGGACTGATTAATGTGCTACGGGCAGGCTGAAGGATTATTTTTGTTTTATTTTTCGTTGGATGTGGGCATCGCTGGTTAGGACAGCATTTATTGCCCATTCCTAATTGCCCTTGAGAAGGTGATAATTAGTCGCCTTCTCGAACCTCTGCAATTCATGTTGTGTAGGTACACCACAGTGCTGTTAGAAAGCGAGTTCCAGTGTTTTGACGCAGCAAAAATGGAGGAAAGGTGTTACATTTCCAAGTCAGGAATACTGTGTGGTTTGGAGGGCAACTTCTAGGTGGTGGTGTTCCCATATGTCTGGCCTTGTTCTTCTGGAAGGTGGAGGCCGCAGATTTGGATGGTGCTGTCGAAGGAACTTCAGTGAGTTGCTGCAATACATCTTGTCGCTTGTACACACTGCTGCCACTGTGCGTCAGTGATGGAGAGAATAAATGCTTCAAGTGGTGGATGAGATGTCAGTCAAGCGGGCTGTTTTCACCTGGATGGAGTCAAGTTCTTGAATGATGTTGGAGCTACACTCATCCAGACAAACGTGGTGACTGAGGAAACATTGAGGGAGGTTTTGTCTTTTATAGTTTGGAAAGGGCCAGAAAAAGCAATAAACCACTACTGGTAAAATAAAGTTTTGTCAGGAGCAGAGCCTCACCGTTATACAACATACAGGTTTGCTGTATCTTACGGGGCTGTTTTTATAGGACATAAGCTGATAAAGAGCAGCCCAAGCACACCTACAGGTAAGAAGATGGTTTCTTGGATGTTTGCATTGTCTTTGGCGTAACAAGTCACTGAACCTGTATATTAGTTAATCCAATTTTATGTCCCTCCTAGATTTATTACGAAATATTCCCTACACACTGGAATGGAATGTTTTTTTTAAACAAGCTATTACCTGCTGTAAACTACACAAATCCACACTCAATGGTGTGTGTGCCCTTGGCGTGTTAGAGGAAGAGTTAAGAAACATTGCCCTTGGGATCAGATGTAATTAAAGTGAGCAAGCAGCTGAGTCTGTAACAGTAATTGTGCCAGTGTGAGAGTTTTTCTGCTTAGCTGGGACATACAGGGTTCTTTTTTTAAAAGTGTGATATGGGGGATGGGACTAGTTTTTATGCAGAATTAAGGCATAGTTTAAGGTGAGAGTGTTTCTAAACTATTCTATCGGGAATCAATTTCATTATCGTTAATTCCCAACTAATGCCAATCTCTCTACTCATGGCTACAATGCATGTATTTAATTTGACACTGGTGGCTTGATGCTTGCAGCTTTGTTGATTTTTCACCTCGACTATTTTTCTGCAGAGTGTGAGCCTCCATCTGTTTAAATAGACAAGAATACAGAATCTCATCACCACCAATCAACATAAGTCAGTCTGTATTAAACTAATGACCAGGCCACATATATTTCAGTTGTCTCTTTTAATTTTGTCATTGTCCACCTGCTTCAGCAGTAGAAAACTAAAATTACAAAGACAAAGTACTCCTCTGTCCTTTTTAACTTAGATACTGCACTGCACGCCAAGCATACTGACATTCTGCAGTGCAGATGTATGTCAGGTGACCATACCATAAAAATTAGTAGCTTTATTCACCCGATGTCCACAATAGCAAGTATGGAACAACTGAGGCAAAATTTAGTCACATTTCTTTTCATAATCGTGTCAACTTTGAGAGATAGAAAGTAATGGGGAGAAGTGATTTGACTCAATCATCTTAAATGTAAGAGTGCATTCCCTTGTACAACTATTAGTTAACATTTTCTCGATCTACTATCAGTCTGTCCAGTAAACCATTGTTCCCTGTTCCGTACCAATTGGCCTGTGTAAGATACAGTTTCACTCTAATACTTTCAGGGAATGACAAATTAAATATCATTTAACTGGATTGACAAACTTTCAGAATTGGAGTTAGATTGTTTAGGTTGTTTGCAAATAGAATGTAGCCAGTGATTTTTTTTCCCGTTAATATTTCTTCTTAACCTATCTTCTTCTCAATGTTTTGACTTATAATTAGGGTGCAGTTCTACTCACCTAACTTCACTCAGGAATACCTCCCTGCCCTACCTGTAGTAAAAATCATGACATTTTTCTGCGGCCAGTCAGATCATCACCAAGGACCTGCTTTCAAGCAGAGAAATCAAGAAGAATATTGTGACTATAGAAACCATTAAAGTCGAGTCCTGCCCTGTCGTTCCCTTGCATCCACTCATGCACCATGTGTACACATATTTCCAGCAGGTTTCACTTCAACAACATAAAGTAGGAATGGATCATTTTCTGTTCCCTGCTCTGTTGACAATGAAACCCTGATTGCCTCCTCAGCTGGGATCAGTAAACACTCCACAGACTGCGTTCTGGCTGCAATGATTTGTGACCACATTGTGCAAAGCTTTTATGGAATGGACAATCACTTTTATGCCTGAAACCTATTTTATCTGCTGTGTTGCACCGTAATTAAAGTTGCAATTATGTTTTTTAGGAAGGAATTGTTTTGAAAATGGCTGTCATGATAAAAACTGACAGGATTCATGCTGTCAAGCAATGGAACTAACAGGAAAATATTTTACACTTGGAACAGGACGATAACATTTAAATATTGCAGTCGGATTAGCAGTTCCATATAATGGCAGCAAATGCGCAGTGATTTTGTAGACTGAAAAATAATGTAAATTTGAAAATAATGCTCAGTGCATGGATCTCTGAATACCTGAAATCCTTTACTCTGAGGAATTAGCACAGCACCAATGCATTGCTGTGTATCACACTGAACATGAGGTTAACAAGGGATTGGTGTGAAAATATCCAGCTTGTTTGCACCACGTTTTACAGAATTTGCATGTCAGTGCTCTAGCTAATGATCTAAGACTAAAACAACATTTCAGTGTTTGTTTGATTGTTGTGTTGATGTCTCAGCACTCATCTGTACAACTGGATATGACTGGCTGCGTGAAGCGTGTGTATTGTACTATACCATGCCCATACCAGCTGGCTCAGTGACAAGATGATTAGTTGATTGTTTAATTTTTGTCAATTACTTTGTTAATTAATTAATCCATTAAATATGATTAACTGCTATGGCTTTAGCCATTATCATCCTTTTCAGGTAGGGTGCTAAACTGGATAATGCCCAAAAATGTACATGGGAATCGCAATGCACTATTAGCCCATGTCTATTGATTGCAGTGCAGGCAGCCTGCCAACTTCATGCTGCTTGCTCAGTTCAATGATCTCTGCATCAACCAATGCTAACCGTCCTGTTCATTGGCTCGACGCATCAGTAGGGGCCCAATATTGTGAGTGGCCACCATCACTTAAAAGTAGCCTGCACCTCTTAAATGAAAGCTGCTCTGGGCCTAGGGCAGATGCTGTGAGCCATGGTTGAAGCAAATCTGACCTGAGAAACAACGGGGAATGACTGAATTGAGAAGGGTTTGAGCTCAAAGGTTTTGGATGATGTACTGGTGGTGTTGGTGAAGGAGATGGAACGGATGAGATACCCTGTACCAAAGGGGTTAGGTGGCTTCCAGATACTCAGTCAGAAGCTGTGAAAGCAGATTCTGCCATTCAATGCCCCAAGGGCCAGCGTGTAGTGCTGCAAGAAGGTCAATGACTTCACGTGGGTGGTCAAGGTAAACAAATGCATCTTCAAACAAAATGTCCTACGAAATGAATCACTAGCCTCAGCCACTGCTTGCTGACTGACAATCTCTATCAATCAGGACTCCAACCTAACATTACATGCTTTACCACACCCGTGCACACTTAGAACTACTGCAAGCCTCACACCCACATTTCACAATTTGAGCAGTTGCCAGCTATTCTATACTGATAGCTACATCACCCAAACAAATTACACCACACTCACTGACACATTCCCCCATGTAGGTCAGGGTAGTGCACAGCAGAAATTAACCAGAGGGGGAAATGTCCACCTTGATCCCCATGGAAGTGACGGTCCTAACCATTCTAAGAATTTCCATTGCTGAGGTTGTAGCTAGTTGTCAAGCTGAAACCATCAAAGGTGACAATATCTTCATACCTGCTTGTCCTCAAAAATCCCACTTAGCCCTCATTTCCCACTTCCTTTTGATTTAAAAGGGTGCATATAGTTTAAGCCAAGATCTCATACTTCATAGAATCATAGAATCCCTACAGTACAGATGGGGGCCATTCAACCGATTGAGTCTGCACCAACCCTCCGAAAGAGCACTCTACCCAGGTCCACTCCCCCACCCACCCCACCCTATTCCTGTAACCCTGTAACCTAACATGACACTAAGGGGAAATTTAGCATGGTCAATCCACCTAACCTGCACATATTTGGACTGTGAGAGGAAACCGGAGCACCCAGAGGAAACCCAACAGAAAACGGGAGAATGTGCAAACTCCATACAGACAGTCACCCAAGGCCAGAATCGAACCCAGGTCTCTGGTGCTGTGAGGCAACAGTGCTAACCATTCTGCCACCGTTTCACCCATTCTTTGCCCCATTCCTCTTCTTGAACCATAGGCTTCAATTTGTGCTTTTTTCTCTTCAGAGACTCAGAGGTGTTAGAGGTGTGTAACTGGGCCAGACAGTAAAGTCGCACCAGAAAGAGAGTGCTGATGAAGACCATGGTCATATCACTTGATTTCACACTTCCATCAACGGCTCGGATTCTGACATTGTGGGCTAAATTTTCACCCCGTCGTCAGGTGCACACAGTCAGGATAAGGCCTGATTCCCAAACCTGACTCGAGAGAAATTTCCCAAAATGATCAGAATGATCACTCCATGCAAAGTCACCCAGTATCTGCCATGGGCAGAATTCAGGCACCTTGCTGAGGTGAAATTGCGGTAAAACGAAGTGTTGAGGTGACCGTCCTTGATGGAGATGAGTGTGTCCAAGAATGCAACTGATTTTGGAGAGTATTCCATGGTGAGTCATATGGTGGGATGGAACTTATTGATGTCATCATGTAGTTGTTTCAGTGATTCTTCGCCGTGGGTCCAAAGGAAAAAAATGTCATTGATGTATCTTGTGTATAACGTCGGTTGGAGGTCCTGTGCAGTGAGGAGGTCTTGTTCAAACTTGTGCATGAAGATGTTGGCATATTGAGGTGCAAATTTGGTCCCTATGGCTGTTCCATGCGGCTGGATGAAGAACTTGTTGTCGAAGGTGAAAACGTTGTGATCCAGAATGAAGCGGATGAGTTGCAGAATTGCATCTGGAGATTGGCAGTTGTCGGTGTTGAGTACTGAGGCTGTTGCAGCGATGCCGTCGTCATGGGGGATGCTGGTGTAGAGTGCCGAGATGTCCATTGTGACGAGGAATCTTCCTGATTCAACTGGTCCATGGGTGCTGAGGTTCTATAGGAAGTCCGTTGTGTCGCGACAGAAGCTGGGCGTACCTTGTACGATGAGTTTCAAGATGCCCTTGATGTAGCCAGAGAGGTTCTCACACAGGGTCCCAATGCCTGAAATGATAGGATGGCCTGGTGTGTTGGCCTTGTGTATTTTCAGAGGCAGTAGAGATCTCCAATGCGGGGAGTACGTGGGATGAGACCACGTGGGGTGCTCTGAAGGTCTGGATCCAAGGTCTTGATCAGTCTGTTGAGTTGGCGGATATGTTCCTTGGTCGGATCTGTAGTGTTCCTGGTTGTTGAGTTGTCGGTATACTTCTTTGCAGTAGTCCATTCTGTTCAGTATGACGGTTTGTCTGCTGGTTTGATGATGATGTTGCGGTTGGTCTTGAGAGCGCGGATGGCGTTGCGTTGTACTTGGGTGACGTTCGGGGCTGTCTTGTGAATGTGATTGATGAATCTGGCATTGACGCGACTCCTGACGGCTCCCCTCTCCCCCCCACAGGCCGCCCCCGACCCTGCGTGCAGAGTTACCGCCGGCTGCGACCAGGTGTGGACGGCGCCGGCGGGACTCTGCCTTTTTAGAGCGGCCGCTTGGCCCATCCCGGGCCGAGAATCGGCGGCCCGTTGTGGTCCGGTTGCGGGGATTCTCCGGCCCAGCCCCAGGCTGGGAGAATCGCGCCCATGGAGCGATTTGGGTGTCTTGGTACATGAATCAGTAAAGTTTAATCTGAAGGTAGAGCAAGTGATTAGGAAGGCAAATAGAATACTGTTGTTGTTTACAAGGGAAATGGAATATAAAAATAGAGATACTTGCAACAGTTGTAGTGGGTGTTGGTGAGACCATGGGCTGCATTTGTCGCCACATCGGGAACTCTGACATCAGCGGTGGTTGGCCGAGAATCCAACGCAGGGTTCGGTCTCCCATTTGCGTCAGGTTCGAGGTTCATGCACCGTACCTGCAGGGAATTGGAGCATTGCAAATGGATAAGTGCCTGGCACCGATCCCGTTCTCCCCCTGACACGGGATTCTTCGCTGCCTAGGGAACTCCACTACCGGCGGGGAATCGGCCCATGTTCTGGCCTTAGTCTTGAATCTACATCGCAATATCTTCATCTATCCTTTTTCTTAGTTTTTCAGTAAGATTGGCCAAGCATGATCTTCTATGTTGAAATTTGCGCTGATTGCCTTTTTATCAGAGTTTAAATTTCTAGATGTTTTTCTCTTACATATTTGAATAATGCTAACATATCTTTCCTATTACCAACGTTAAATTAATTTAATCAATAACTCCCTGGACTTGTTCAATTATCTTTCTGAAATATAGGAATCACGTTAACTTTTCACCAGTTTCTAATGAATTTTATAAATAGGTATTAGTGCCTCTGTTGTCTCTTTCCTAACTTATAATAAGCATGGATGCATATTAAGCTTCATGGCATGTGAGCATCACTGGTTGGGCCAGCATTTATTGCTCATCCCTAATTGCCCTTGAACTGAGTGGCTCGCTAACCATTTCAGAGGGCAGTAAGGAGTCAACCACATTACTGTGGGTATGGAGTCACGTGTGGGCCACACTTGGTAAGGATGGCAGATTTCCTTCCCGAAAGGACATTAATGAACCAGATGAGTTTTTAGAAGAATCAACAATGGTTTAATGGTCATCATTAGACTTTTCATTCCAGATTTATTGAATTTAAATTTCGTCTGGCATGATGGGATTCAAACCCAGATCCCCAGAGCTTAACCCTGGGTCTCTAGCTTACTAGTCCAGTGAGAATGCCACTACACCACAGTCTCTCCTGCCCTCTCCCCTCTTCCAGGAGCTACAGCTGGAGACATTTCCTGGGAACTGTAAGTGTTCCTGGTCTCCCTGGTCTCCCAAGAAGAGCGGGCAACAGCTTGGAGCTCTCCTGCCATATCCTGCCCCTTCACGTTAAATACATTTTTTGATATCAAACAATATTAACTAGTGTTAACTCATATTAACCATGGCCCTTCTTCTCTGCTCTCTGTTATTATAGAATATATAATTGAATATATAACTGTATTTACCTGATCAGCTGTTTTGATTTCCTTTGGAGATACAAGATGCAATTTCATCAAATTGTAACAGTGTCCTTTGTCGAGCGTGTTTATCTATGGGTGTTTTAATAATAATCTTTATTGTCACAAGTAGGCTTACATTAACACTGCAATGAAGTTACTGTGAAAAGCCCCAGTCGCCACATTCCAGCGCCTGTTCGGATACACAGAGGGAGAATTCTGAATGTCCAAATTACCAATAGCACGTCTTTTGGGACTTGTGGGAGGAAACCGGAGCACCCGGAGGAAACCGACGCAGACACGGGGAGAATGTGCAGACTCCACACAGCCAGTGACCCAAGCCGGGAATCGAACCTGGGACCCTGGTGCTGTGAAACCATAGTGCAAACCACTATGCTACCATGCTGCCCTACGTTTCCCGACGCCCGCAACACCGAGAAACAGTACGCAATCTATCAGCACTCTGTTACAATTCAGGACCTCAGGGGGCAATTCCCTGCAGAAGCCGCACTTAGTCCTGTTTCATGTACTGAGGAGCTCCACTCGCCAGAACTCCTCAGTGCAGGAAGAGATCAGGACGTCATTTTTAAATTGCGTCCTGATCTCTCGAACCCCTGACCCCACACCTACCGACATGACCATGACCCCCGAACCCCCTCCAAAGTCCAAACTCAACTATAAGGGGGTCCTCGGGACCAGGACCGCCCCCCCTCTCCCTCTCCCTAGCACCCTAATGACACAGAGAAAATATTTTGATGGAAAATAGAGTGAGAAGGGAAAAAGGGGACACATCTCTGACCCTATAACACAGCCAAATGTATTTTGGGGGTTTCCAAACAAATACCTCTTCATTTCTGTTTTAAGCATTCCCCAATCTCACCATCAGGGTTTTTTTTCTGGGTCTTTGCAGGCTTGAGAGAAGTAATGATGACTCTTTAGAATTCTTCGCCACATTGTTTTCTCTAACCTCGAGCAGAACTTACACTTTCTTCGTGAAACTTTTTTTAAAATATAAAGAACTTTTAAAATCTGCCTACTTGTGGTTTTGCACCTAAA
Organism: Scyliorhinus torazame; assembly: GCF_047496885.1. Classification (NCBI taxonomy): domain Eukaryota; kingdom Metazoa; phylum Chordata; class Chondrichthyes; order Carcharhiniformes; family Scyliorhinidae; genus Scyliorhinus; species Scyliorhinus torazame. The sequence continues at coordinate 272,563,843 of NC_092709.1, forward strand.
AACAAAATCTTCACCAGCTTGCCTCGTACATTTACAGAAACTCATCATGGTCATTTGTTCAATTTAGGGATGCGACTTAGTGAGTGGCCAGGGTGGACTTTCAGCAAGTAATTTTTAAAACAGATCATGGGAACTTCATCTACACGGGATGCAGCTTTCCTTCTAAACGTTGCAATCGTTTGCATCGATTTGGTGGCAGCAGGCTGCATTGATTTTATCAGCATTAACCAGCAAAAAGTCGAGCCTGTGCCTTGCCTAGAATTCATTCGATTACATCTAACTCTCTTTTTTGTTGATGGGAATTGCATTTTTCTGCTTACCAATCATCTCCCACTATTCCTTTTAACTCTTACTATTATTTTAAATGTAAATACTTGTGCCACTGCTCTCTCCTCTCTAATTTCTTTCAGTAGCTGCAAGTATGCTTGACATCAGATTATATCCAAGAAAATTGGATAAAATCTGGTACCAAGCATATTTCAAAGGTTTAATTCAAAGGGGTAAGGCATGGCAGGAGAGCTGACAGCTGTGATTTGCTCCTTGTGCTCCATGTGGGAAGCTGGGAACATTTCCAGTGCCTGGGGCCAGCATGTATGCAGAGAGTGTCTCCAGCTACAGCTCCTGGAAGCGTGGGTTTTGGAGCTGGAGAGGTGGCTGGGGACACGTGGAGCATCCTGGAGATGGAGAGTACAACTGATAGCACATATAGAAAGGTGGTCACACCGCAGGCTAAGACTCCACAGACAGGAAGGGAATGGCTGAACACCAGGCGGAGCAAGGGAACCAAGCATGCAGTGCAGGAATCTTCCGTAGCCATTTCCCTGGAAATACCTACCGCTTTGGATACTATTGGGGGGAATGGCCTCTCAGGGGAAAGCAGCAACAGCCAAATTCATTGCACCATGATTAGTTCTGCTGCAGAGGGGAGGAATAAAAAGTGTGAGAATGCAATAGTTAAAGGGATTTAAGTGTAAGGGGCATAGATAGACGTTTCTGTGGCAGAAAATGAGACTCCCTAGTGTGAGAGTCAAGGATGTCTCAGAACAATGACATATATTTTGCAGGAGAAGGTTTGCAGCCAGTGGTCATGGTACATATTGACACAAACGACACAAAAAAAGGGATGAGGTCCTAAAAGCAGAATATAGCGAGTTCGGAGAAAGTTAAGAAGTCAGACCTCAAAGGTAGTGATTGTAGTGATATTCAGATATCAATATACATGATCAATGTATGCAAATGTAGTACAGTCATTTCACCACTAGATGTCTCACAGTCAGATACTATAAGAACTGGATTCCTGCCTTTTCTCAGTCAGATGATGATGCAGATGATGATGTGATTCAGAACAGTGAACAAGCAAGACATAGAATAGCTAGAGTGAGAGAAGTTAGAACTAGTTCGTTATAATGTTACATAGTTATCTGTATTGCACTTTATTTCTTTATTGTTAGTTTAGTATTGAGTTAAAGGACTCACAGTTTATTATTTTATTCCTCATTAACTAGTTCATCTTTCAACACGAAGACTATTGGTCATTTTATCATCCTGGTGGATTTAAGAGTAATATATATATTTTAGATAAGTCATTATTTAAAATATAACAGTGATCACAGGATTACTACCAGTGCCACGGGTTAATCAGAATAGAAATAGCAGGGTATATCGGATGAAGATGTGGCTGGAAAGATAGTGTGAGGGGGAGGGTTTCAGATTTATGAGGCATTGAGACTGATTCGGGGGGATGTGGGACCAGTACAAACTGGATGGGTTACACGTGGGCAAGACCTGAAATTCTGTCCTAGAGTGTCTGGGGCGGTTTAATCACGATTCAGAGGAAGGGGAATCAAGGACAAAACAAAAGACAAAAAGGGGGATAAAAAAAGTGATAGCCACAGGAATCAAAGGCTAGATTCAAACAGGGTCACAGTGAAAAATAGTGGGAATTGGACAAGTAATGTTAAAGAAACAAGGTTTTGTGCCTTAATGTGCAGAGCATTCGCAATAAAGTGTATGAATTAATCGTACAAATAGATGTAAACGGGTATGATATAGTCGGTATTACAGAGACATGGCTGCAGGGCGACCTGGGATGGGAACTGAACATGCAGGGGTATTCAGTCTTTTGGAAGGACAGAGAAATAGGAAAAGGCGGTGGAAATTTTCACAATAGCTCCTGTATGGATAGAGCTGAGAAACACCGAGGGGCAATACACCTTAGAGGGGGTTGACTTGGTGTCGAGACGAGGCCGTCAAATCTTGAGAGAGCCTTCTCGCGAGACTTGCAATGCCCAAAACGTTCCACAAGATTCAGTGAATTTACTTGGGGTGAAGGGGATCAAATTATATGGGGGGGAAGGCGTGATCAGGCTATTGAGTTGGATGATCAGTCATGATCATAATGATTGTAATGAATGATGGAGTAGGCTCGAAGGGCCAAATAGCCTTCTCCTATTTTCTATTTTTCTGAGAGCATTATAATGGTTGCTTCGCTTTGCTCTCCCATAAAATTAGCTAATGCACCTAAATTTCCTTTCTTCCTCGCTTTAAGTGTGTCATATTCATTTTGACTTATTTTACTTTTGTCACTTCCTTTGTTAATCTTCTCAGGGTAAAATATCCTTTCAGTATCCATGGAACAAAATTTACTTTATATTTTCAGGCACGCTTCCGGCCCAGAACGTTAAGTCACGTGTGATGGTGTCAGGCTGCTTGTCCCATCATATACTCGCTATGGTCGGTGGGCATGCGTAGGAATTGGTTGCACGACTGCTAATAACTAATAAGTCACTTCAGACATTTAAACAGGTGATGGATTCAAATTTTTTTGATTTGATTTGATTTATTATTGTTACATGTATTAGTAGACAGTGAAAAGTATTGTTTCTTGCATGCTGTACAAACAATGCATACCGTACATAGGGAAGGAAGGAAAGACTGTAGAATATAATGTTACAGTTATAACAAGGTGTAGAGAAAAGATCAACTTAATACAAGGTAGGTCCATTCAAAAGTCTGATGGCAGTAGGGAAGAAGCTGTTCTTGAGTCGGGTGGTACTTGGCCTCAAACTTTGGTATCTTTTTCCTGACGGAAGAAGGTGGAAGAGAGTATGTCCGGGGTGCGTGGGGTCCTTAATTATGCTGGCTTCCTTTCTGAGGCAGTGGGAATTATAGATAGAGCCAATGGATGGGAGGCTGGTTTGCGTGATGGACTGGGCTACATTCACAACCTTTTGTTATTTCCTGCGGTTTTGGGCAGAGCTTAGCCATCTGGGATGACCACTTACAAAGGGAAACATGGCCGCTTGCAAAGAATCACGGGAAATATGGCCAATGCAGGATCCAGATGAACTCAGAGCTTAAGTGTATATTTGCCACTAGATAACCAGACACTATTGAAACCCCCAGCCGATTTGCATTCTAATGGCCCATTTCCCCAGAACAAAAGACTTGTACTCAGGTATCACATACAGATCCAGACTCATCGGCGACACTCCCTTCACCCAGGAAGCCCAAGCAGCCAAGGTCAATGACTGCTCAGCACATGCCCAGCCATCAAAGCACCCGCCTCTTTATTGGCTAAAATCAAAGGCAGTAATCGAAGCCTGCCAAATTATTGGGTCCAAAGCTAAGGACCGCACAATAGAGCGCGAAACCCAGGAAGGATAAAAAGAGACACTGCCATGTGTTCGGTCTCTTTTGGCCCCGGTACACCGGCACTCTCTTGGCCCCGGCTTATGCCCAAAACTAATTGAAGCACCACGACCAGAAGCAGGTTCAAGATCAAAGATCGCTACCAGATGGATGAGCACAGCAGAAACAAAGTCACTTCTCCAGACCCAGCCACGCAAGATCCGAACAAACGCCTTGTTCCTCTGCATAAAGATGGGTGCCTGAAGTTAAGTACAGGTTGTTGTAGTGTTAGGTGTAATTTAGCTTGTAGTGTTTTATGTTGCATGCCGAAGTAATTCTTGTGTAAATAAACTATCATTGAAATTGAACTAACTAACTGGTTGTTGGGTCTTTGATCGATATCCAGCTAAACCATGTGGTGTTATCATCTAATACCTGGCGACTCTGAAAGCAACATCATCATTAATAACTGTCATATTAGTATCCAGTTAAAAAGAGCAACATTATTGGCGTCTCCGAGCTGAATTGGCAACAAGAGCAGGCTCCGTACCAAGCTGTGATACAACCAGAAAGAATTTTTTCTATGGTGCATCTGTAAAAGTTGGTGAGGGTCATAGCTGACATGCCAAATTTCCTTAGTCTTCTGAGAAAGTAGAGTCGTTGGTGGGCTTTCTTAACTATAGTGTCAGCATGGGGGGGCCAGGACAGGTTGTTGGTGATCTGTACACCTAAAAGCTTGAAGCTCTCCACCCTTTCTACTTCGTTTCCATTGATGTAGACAGGGGCATGTTCTCCACCACGCTTCCTGAAGTCGATGACAATCTCCTTCGTTTTGTTGACATTGAGGGAGAGATTATTGTCATCGCACCAGTTCACCAGATTCTCTATCTCATTCCTGTACTCTGTCTCATCATTGTTTGAAATCCGACCCACTATGGTGGTGTCATCAGGAAATTTGAAAATTGAGTTGAAGGGGAATTTGGCCACACAGTCATAGGTGTATAAGGAGTATAGTAGGAGGCTGTGGACACAGCCTTGTGGGGCACTGGTGTTGAGGATGATCGTGGAGGAGGTTGTTGCCTATCTTTACTGATTGTGGCCTGTGGGTTAGAAAGCTCAGGATCCAGTCGCAAAGGGAGGAGCCGAAGCCAAGGCTGCGGAGTTTGGAGATGAGTTTTGTTGGAATGATGGTGTTGAAGGCTGAGTTGTAGTCAGTAAATAGAAGTCTGACATAGGTGTCTTTGTTATCTAGGTGTTCCAGGGTTGAGTGCAGGGCCATGGAGATGGCGTCTGCTGTGGACCTGTTGCAGAGGCAGGCGAACTGTAGTGGATCAAGGCAATCCGGGAGGCTGGAGTTGATTTGTGCTATGACTAATCTTTCGAAGCACTTCTTGATGATGGATGTCAGAGCCACTGGACGATAGTCATTAAGGCACGCTGCTTGACTTTTTTTGGTACAGGGATGATGGTCGTCTTCTTGAAGCAAATAGGGATCTCAGATTGCTGTACAGCGAGGTTGAAGATGTCTGCGAATACCCCCACCAGCAGATCCGCGCAAGACCTGAGTGCTCATCCGGGTACCCCATCCGGGCCAGTGGCTTTCCGTGGGTTAACCTTCGAGAAGGCTACTCTGACATCTGCAGTGGTGATCTCAGATACAAGTTCTTCCACGGCTTCTGGGGTGAAGGGCTCGCTCTCGCTGACCTCTTGCTCAAAGCGGGCATAGAATGCATTGAGCTCATCAGGGAAATTTTATGTTGCCTGTGTGATTTCTCATGCAAAATGGACAAGAAGCCATACTATTTTTCACTTTTCTCATCCAACAGCTGAGTGAGTTACTGGGTGTTGGATTGTATTGTATTTGTTCATTGCCACGTGTACCAAAGTATAGTGAAAAGTATTTTTCTACAAGCAGCTCAACAGATCATTGAGTACATGGAAAGAAAAGGGAATAACAGAAAATACATAATAGGGCAACACAAGGTACACAATATAACTACATAAGCACCGGCATTGGATGAAGCATTCAGGGTATAGTGTTAATGAAGTCAGTCCAGAAGAGGGTCATTTAGGAGTCTGGTAACAGCGGGGTTGAAGCTGTTTTTGAGTCTGTTCGGGCGTGTTCTCAGACTTCTGTATCTCCTGCCTGATGGAAGAAGTTGGAAGAGTGGGAGAGGTCTTTGATTATGCTGCCCGTTTTTCCCAGGCAGCGGGAGGTGTAGATGGAGTCAATGGATGGGAGGCAGGTTCGTGTGATGGACTGGGCTGTGCTCACAACTCTCTGAAGTTTCTTGCGGTCCTGGGCCAAGCAGTTGCCATACCAGGCTGTGATGTAGCCAGATAGGATGCTTTCTATGGTGCATCTGTAAAAGTTGGTAAGAGTTAATGTGAACATGCTGAATTTATTTAGTTTCCTGAGGAAGTATAGGCGCTGTTGTGCTTTCTTGGTGGTAGCGTCGACGTGGGTTGGCCAGGACAGATTTTTGGAGATGTGCACCCCTCGGAATTTGAAACTGCTAAACATGTCCACCTCGGCCCCGTTGATGCTGACAGGGGTGTGTACAGTACTTTGCTTCCTGAAGTCAATGACCAGCTCTTTAGTTTTGCTGGCATTGAGGGAGAGATTGTTGTCGCTGCACCACTCCACTAGGTTCTCTATCTCCCTCCTGTATTCTGACTCGTCGTTATTTGAGATCCGGTCCACTATGGTCGTATCATCAGCAAACCTGTAGATGGAGTTGGAACCAAATTTTGCCACGCAGTTGTGTGTGTACAGGGAGTAGAGTAGGGGGCTAAGTACGCGACCTTGCGGGGCCCCGGTATTGAGGACTATTGTGGAGGAGGCATTGTTGTTCATTCTTACTGATTGTGGTCTGTGGGTCAGAAAGTCGAAGATCCAGTTGCAGAGTGGGGAGCCAAGTCCTAGGTTTTGGAGCTTTGATTTGATCTTGGCTGGGATTATATAGTTGAAGGCGGAGCTGTAGTCAATAAATAGGACTCTGATGTCAAGATGCTCTAGGGATGAATGTAGGGCCAGGGAAATGGCGTCTGCTGTGGACCGGTTGTCACAGTATGCGAATTGCAGTGGATCAAGGCATTCTGGGAGTATGGAGGTGATGCGCTTCATGACCAACCTCTCGAAGCACTTCATTACGACTGAAGTCAAGGCCACTGGTCGGTAGTCATTGAGGCACGTTGTCTGGTTCTTCTTTGGTACCGGTATGATGGTGGTCTTCTTTAAGCAGGTGGGGACCTCGGAACAGAATAGGGACAGGTTAAAGATGTCCGCGAACACATCTGCCAGCTGGTCCGTGATGGCTCTGAGTGCACGACCAGAGATCCCGTCCGGGTCCATCGCCTCCCGAGGGTTCACTTTCAGGAAGGCCGATCTGACTTCGGAAGCTGTGATGGTGGGAAATGGGTGAGTTATGGGCTGCTGGGGTACTCGACAGTGGTTTGTTGGTTTCAAAGAACAAAGAACAAAGAACAAAGAAATGTACGGCACAGAAACAGGCCCTTCGGCCCTCCAAGCCCGTGCCGACCATGCTGCCCGACTAAACTACAATCTTCTACACTTCCTGGGTCCGTATCCCTCTATTCCCATCCTATTCATGTATTTGTCAAGATGCCCCTTAAATGTCACTTTCGTCGCTGCTTCCACCACCTCCTCCGGTAGCGAGTTCCAGGCACCCACTACCCTCTGCGTAAAAAACTTTCCTCGTACATCTACTCTAAACCTTGCCCCTCTCACCTTAAACCTATGCCCCCTAGTAATTGACCCCTCTACCCTGGGGAAAAGCCTCTGACTATCCACTCTGTCTATGTCCCTCATAATTTTGTAGACCTCTATCAGGTCTCCCCTCAACCTCCTTCGTTCCAGTGAGAACAAACCGAGTTTATTCAACCGCTCCTCATAGCTAATGCCCTCCATACCAGGCAACATTCTGGTAAATCTCTTCTGCACCCTCTCTAAAGCCTCCACATCCTTCTGTTAGTGTGGCGACCAGAATTGAACACTATACTCCAAGTGTGGCCTAACTAAGGTTCTATACAACTGCAACATAACTTGCCAATTCTTATACTCAATGCCCCGGCCAATGAAGGCAAGCATGCCATATGCCTTCTTGACTACCTTCTCCACCTGTGTTGCCCCTTTCAATGACCTGTGGACCTGTACTCCTAGATCTCTTTGACTTTCAATACTCTTGAGGGTTCTACCATTCACTGTATATTCCATACCTGCATTAGACCTTCCAAAATGCATTACCTCACATTTGTCCGGATTAAACACCATCTGCCGTCTCTCCGCCCAAGCCTCCAAACAATCTAAATCCTGCTGTATCCTCTGACAGTCCTCATCGCTATCCGCAATTCCACCAACCTTTGTGTCGTCTGCAAACTTACTAATCAGACCAGTTACATTTTCCTCCAAATCATTTATATATACTACAAAGAGCAAAGGTCCCAGCACTGATCCCTGTGGAACACCACTGGTCACAGCCCTCCAATTAGAAAAACATCCTTCGATTGCTACTCTCTGCCTTCTATGACCTAGCCAGTTCTGTATCCCCTGATCCAGCTCCCCCCTGATCCCATGTGACTTCACCTTTTGTACTAGTCTACCATGAGGGACCTTGTCAAAGGCCTTACTGAAGTCCATATAGACAACATCCACTGCCCTACCTGCATCCATCATCTTAGTGACCTCCTCGAAAAACTCTTTCAAGTTAGTGAGACACGACCTCCCCTTCACAAAACCATGCTGCCTCTCACTAATACGTCCATTTGCTTCCAAATGGGCGTAGATCCTGTCTTGAAGAATTCTCCCCTGTAATTTCCCTACCACTGAAGTAAGGCTCACCGGCCTGTAGTTCCCTGGATTATCCTTGCTACCCTTCTTAAACAGAGGAACAACATTGGCTATTCTCCAGTCCTCCGGGACATCCCCTGAAGACAGTGAGGATCCAAAGATTTCTGTCAAGGCCTCAGCAATTTCCTCTCCAGCCTCCTTCAGTATTCTGGGGTAGATCCCATCAGGCCCTGGGGACTTATCTACCTTAATATTTTTTAAGACACCCAACACCTCGTCTTTTTGGATCTCAATGTGACCCAGGCTATCTACACACCCTTCTCCAGACTCAACATCTACACATTTCTTCTCTTTGGTGAATACTGATGCAAAGATTTCATTTAGTACCTCGCCCATTTCCTCTGGCTCCACACATAGATTCCCTTGCCTATCCTTCAGTGGGCCAACCCTTTCCCTGGCTACCCTCTTGCTTTTTATGTACGTGTAAAAAGCCTTGGGATTTTCCTTAACCCTATTTGCCAATGACTTTTCGTGACCCCTTCTAGCCCTCCTGACTCCTTGCTTAAGTTCCTTCCTACTTTCCTTATATTCCACGCAGGCTTCGTCTGTTCCCAGCCTTTTAGCTCTGACAAATGCCTCCTTTTTCTTTTTGACGAGGCCTACAATATCTCTCGTTATCCAAGGTTCCCGAAAATTGCCGTATTTATCCTTCTTCCTCACAGGAACATGCTGGACCTGAATTCCTTTCAACTGACACTTGAAAGCCTCCCACATGTCAGATGTTGATTTGCCCTCAAACATTCACCCCCAATCTATGTTCTTCAGTTCCCGCCTAATATTGTTATAATTAGCCTTCCCCCAATTTAGCACATTCATCCTAGGACCACTCTTATCCTTGTCCACCAGTACTTTAAAACTTACTGAATTGTGGTCACTGTTACCGAAATGCTCCCCTACAGAAACATCTACCACCTGGCCGGGCTCATTCCCCAATACCAGGTCCAGTACCGCCCCTTCCCTAGTTGGACTGTCTACATATTGTTTTAAGAAGCCCTCCTGGATGCTCCTTACAAACTCCGCCCCGTCTAAGCCCCTGGCACTAAGTGAGTCCCAGTCAGTATTGGGGAAGTTGAAGTCTCCCATCACCACAACCCTGTTGTTTTAACTCTTTTCCAAAATCTGTCTACCTATCTGCTCCTCTATCTCCCGCTGGCTGTTGGGAGGCCTGTAGTAAACACCCAACATTGTGACTGCACCCTTCTTATTCCTGATCTCTACCCATATAGCCTCACTGTCCTCTGAGGTGTCCTCCCGCAGTACAGCTGTGATATTCTCCCGAACCAGTAGCGCAACTCCGCCTCCTCTTTTACATCCCCCTCTATCCCTCCTGAAACATCTAAATCCTGGAACGTTTAGCTGCCAATCCTGCCCTTCCCTCAACCAGGTCTCTGTAATGGCAACAACATCATAGTTCCAAGTACTAATCCAAGCTCTAAGTTCATCTGCCTTACCCGTAATACTTCTTGCATTAAAACATATGCACTTCAGGCCACCAGACCCGCTGTGTTCAGCAACTTCTCCCTGTCTGATCTGCCTCAGAGCCCCACTGTCCCTATTCCCTAGTTCTCCCTCAATGCTCTCACCTATTGCTCCCGTGCCCACCCCCCTGCCATACTAGTTTAAACCCTCCCGTGTGACACTAGCAAACCTCGCGGCCAGGATATTTATTTCCTGCTCGAACCAAGCATAGAATGCATTGATTTCATCGGGGAGGGGTGCACTGCTGCCAGAGATACTACTCGGCTTCGCTTTGTAGCCCGTCATGCTGTTTAGTCCTTGCCACAACCGCTGAGAGTCTGTAACGCAAGTCTGTGACTCTAGCTTGGTCTGATATTCTCTCTTGGCATCTTGGATGGCTTTGCGGAGGTCGTACCTGGATTTCTTGTATAAGTCAGGGTCGTCTGTCTTGAACGCCTCAGACCTGCCCTTCAGTAGGGAGTCAATCAGTTCAGGTAAGACGTTACTGTTGCTTCATTGTTGAGACCTCAGACCTTTTCCTCTTGCTTCCTCTTGCCAGCTGTTTGGGCCACAAATCACCTCCAACTGTGTGGTTCTGAAGGTCACAGTAGTCCTCAATTCTATGCATCTTGATTTTTCCAAGGGTCAGTGGAAAATATATATGGAGTGTATCAATCAGCTGTGTCACGCTGGTAACTGATGGTTTCTTCACACGGGTCCACACATTCATTCATTTTTGGATGAACCAAGCCAGACAGGCTGAGCAGGTCAGAGGCTTCCCAGCTAGGCAGGGTTTCTCGACACCCAGGGGTCATTTACTGAACCCATGTGGCCATCAAGGCACCAGCAGGTCAGCCAGGCGCCTTTGCAAATATGAAGGGTTACCATCCCTTCGATGTACAGATTGAATGCAACACAAGACCCGGATTCTGAATGCCTGTGCAAGGTACCCTGACAGCTCCCATGATGCACACATACTGCGGCACTCCCAGTTGCTAAGGATGTTCATGGCTCCAGCTCAGCTGGATGGTTGGTTGTTGAGTGACAAAGGTATCCATTGAAAAGATGGCTCATGATGCCACCTCGATACTCAAGGACAGAGGCGGAAGAAAGGAGTAATCATAGTCATGTCTTCACAAGGTCAGGGGTTGAGAGGACAACAGGACTAAAGATGAGGTTCCACTGACTGGACAATCATGGGAATTCCCTCCAAAGTACATGTCATGATTTTCTGTGGTCTGCACAATCTGGCACTGGCAAGGTGGACCCATACAAGGATGAGAACACTGAGGTAGCTCCACACGCCTCAGACGAAGAAGCTATAGATTGGTCTGATGAGGACCCTGAGCAGGCAGAGGGTGAGGATGAGAATTCAGACTTCAGTGAGGCAGAGATATTCCGGTCGCTTGAGGACTTGATTCAACACTCCTTCATCTCGCCTTCAAGGCTTGGCTTCCACGTCCGTGAACAAGCGCTGCCTCCATCACACACACTTTTGAGAAGGCAACGCCACGACCCAACTGTCACTTCCCAACTTCTGTGATAAAGTTTGCTGCCCTTTCCATTTATCATAAGGCAATGATGAGATCTGCACCTGTGGAAAACCTGAAGCACACTCAGGACATTGAAAAAGCTTGCTTTATATCTTCACCAGAGTTTCAAACAGGGAACTAAACATAATGAGCTGGATTCTCTGATTTGAAGACTAAGTGCTGACGCTGGCGTGGGAACAGTGGCGCTTTACGCCTGAGAAAATGGCGAAAAATCTGCACCGATCCTCCGTCTGGTGGGGGGCCAGCAGGCCCGCAGCGTAAAGCCACCGGCTTTAGCTGCGGATACAGCCAGTGAATTGACGTGTCCGTGCCGCGCATGCGCATGGCAGCAGCATGCAGCGGCCACAGCGTGCAACATGCCGACAGCCGCGCACTGACTCGGCCTGCCAAAAACCGCTCCTCTGTAATCAGCCTCGCCACCCCAAGAACACTCCCCACCAGTGTCCCCGCCAAAGACACCCCCCTGCCCACGGAACAGCTCCCCCCTGACTGTGGTGGTGCTGGACCCAGTCCGCAGCTCCCACGCCGGGTTCACAAAAAGAATGGCACGTGTGTCCCACGCCGTCAGGAACTCAGCCCATTGGGGTGGAACATCGGGCCAAGGCCTCAGGTGACATCCTGAGGCCGTCCCGACGGCGTACTCTTCAAGTACGCAGTTTTCGAGCGGACGAAGCATTGCAAAAGCATTGTGCCCCCGATTTCGACACAAACAGGGATCCTCCGTCTGATCAGCGAACGCGATTTCGGTATCGGCGACCGGAATATCCTGCCCAATATGTTTGTCAAAGTCCAGCAGAAACAATACAAAGCACTAATCAGATGAATGCATGTCACAAATGAAAACCGCTTCTGACTGCAGGCACCCTGGGCACACTCTGCCTCTGCAAGCTACACGTGCGAGCATGATGTGCCCTCACCACAGCGCACTCCAAACTGACCCAACTCGATGTAGCCTAACAATGTTCTGTATCTGCGCTGTTGCAAAGAGAAGATGTGACACGGACTAAAGGTATCTGTGCAATTATGATGGTTCCGTGCCAAAATGGACACCTGCCTCACTGAATCACTGGCCAAGTGATGAATACTCATGATTGGAACTCCTTGGGTGGGATTCTCCGACTCCCCGCTGGGTCGGAGAATTGCCTGGGGGGCAGCGTGAATCCCGCCCCGCCCCCGCCGCCGGCTGCCGAATTCTCCGGCGCCGAGATTTTTGGGGGGGCAGGAATCGCGGTGCGCCAGTCAGGGGCCGTTGGCAGAGACACCCCCCCCCCCCGGCAATTCTCCACTCCGCGATGCTCCGAGTGGCTGCCCATTTTCGGCCAGTCCCGCCGGCGTAGGTTATGCAAGGTCATTACCGGCAGGACCTGGCTCTGCGGTCGGCCTGCGGAGTCCTCGGGGGGGGGGGGGGGGGGCGTGGTGGGATCTGGCCCATGATTTACCACCGATCTGCAGGCGGGCCTGTGCCGCGCCGGCCGCTGTGAAGCTCCGCGATGGCCGGCATGGAGAAGAAACCCTCTGCGCATGCGCTGGGATCACGCCAGCGGTTCTGTGCATTCGCCAGAACACACTGGCGCTCCCGCGCATGCGCCAACTTGCTCCGACCGGCGGAGGCCTTTCGGCGCCGGTTGGCGTGGTGCCAACCCCTCTAGCGCCGGTTTAGCCCCCGAAGGTGCGGAGGATTCTTCTCCTTCCGGGCGGCCCGACACCGGAGTGGTTCACATCACTCCTTTGTGCCAGTACGGCCCGCCCCGCCGGTTAGCGGAGAATCCCACCCATTTTATTGGAAATGTCATGATCCTGCCCTTCTTGCCTCTCATGGCCTCTCATCTGCCAATTGCATTTTTTGCATCTTCTGAGATCCCTGCCTCTCTGAGACCTGTGGACATTCCTCCTCACTCGCATTCCAAGTCCAGGACATCCAGCTCAAACCCCACCTACTGTTTTGTGCTCTCTCGCACGTTATGGCTTCTCTTCTCCTGATCATAAACAAGAGCACCAGCTTGAGGTGTCCATCAGATTGGCATTCCTCACCCTTCTAAACACACAAAGTGAGTAGCAATGTTTCCCACACTTGGCAGGCACATGGATATGTGCCATTTGGCAAGGGAATACATGATAAGCGGCATAACCTTAGGAGGCACTGAGGATCAGAGGGGCCTTGGTGTGCATGTACACCGGTCCCTCAAGGTATCAGAGCAGATGGATAGAGTGGTTAAGAAGGGATATGGTATACTTTTTTTTATTTGCTGAGGAAGAGAGTTTAAGAGCAGGGAGGTTATGCTGGAAGTACATAAAATGTTGGTTCGGCCACAGCTAGAGTATTGTGTGCAGTTCTGAAATCCACATTGTAGGAGGGATGTGGTAGAACTGGAAAGGGTGCAGAGGAGATTTACCTGGATGTTGCCTGAGCTGGAGAGTTTTAGTTATGAAGAGAGATTGGACAAACCCGGGTGTTTTGCTTGGAGCAGAGGAGACTGAGGGGGGAAATGATTGAGATGTATAAACTTAAGAGGGGCATAGATAGAATAGACAGGAAGACATTTTTCCCCTTGGTGGAGGGATTACTAAGCAGGGGGCATAGGTTTAAGGTGAGGGGCAAGAGGTTTAGAGGGAATGTGAGCAAAAAGGTTTTCACACAGCGGGTGGTGGAGTTTGGAACTCACTGCCTGAAATGGTTGTGGAGGCAGAGACCCTCATAACATTTAAGAAGTATTTAGATGTGCACTTGCAATCTCAAGGCATACAAGATTATGAGCCAAGTGCTGGGAAATGGGATTAGAATAGTTAGGTGGTTGTTTTTGACTGACGCAGACATGATGGGCCGAAGGGCCTATTCTGCACTGTAGTATTCTATGACTCTATGTCGATGACAATGCATCACACACCCTGTAGTATTGCAACTTATGGCTACCCTCCAAGACATCTGTACTCAGTTCCATGCCAGGGTGGTTCTCACCATGCAGAGCACAGAAGATTATTGAACCAACACTGGATCCATACATGTGCATCACATCATACCTACTCACCTAGACAGACATTTTGTCCATGCAATCTTCCTCTCAGTGGGATGGCCTCCGTTTGCCATCCTGTAGCATGATTGTTTCACACCGGGAGTTTATTGCCTCCACTAGAGCACACAGGCACTCATCTGAGATTCCTGGGCTATATGTCCCGACCAACATTGGCATCCCACCTAATGTGCCCACTGGGCACTGAAGCCATCACTTGTGCTAAATTTTCCACTCTTTTGTTGACAACTACATTAGTGTCCTCCCCAATTCTTGGCAGCCTTCACGGAGATGCCTCAGCTTGTTCTGTACTCCACCCAGGTCAGCAATCAACCTTGCCCCCACCATGCTCCCAGCCCTGCCAGCAGTGCTGCACTAAGGTCTGGCTTGATTTGGCCAGCCAGCATGTGATTGCGTCATTCTGGCACCCGTGGGCAGAAGTGAACGCTTCTGGGTCAGTCTATTACCCGCGCCTGACGAGAGTAAAATTCAGGCCCAAATCTACAGCTACTGGAATCAAGAAGTAAAGATTAATAAAGATCTCCGATATATTCATGTCCTTCACTCCACAGAAAGTACATTATTGTTACTTTAGTTAAAAAAGTCTGAATCTGAGAATAAAATGATTTTAAAAAAGGATGAATGTGATCTCAAGGAAAAATATTGGTCCCCTTTTTCCTTCCATAGGTTAGGAAGACATTTTCAAAGGTACATTCAAGATAATATCATTTAGTTGTTGCTCGAGGACTAACATTATTTTACCTCTCATGTAATATAATAATACTGTCAGGAAAAAAATTAAGCCATGCAATTGGATGCAAACCAAAATCATCTAAATTAATCAGTCTAATGAACAGAAATGAGGTAGTTGACCTTTGTCAATGACTTTGATGTTATTTTGCTGGCAGCGAAAAGAATTAACTGGGGAAGAAACCATTCACAAGGAAACCAAGGTTCAAGGAGGCAGAAATGAACCTTCTTTTATGCAGCCTGAATAAGGAAAAAGGCCGATCCTTGACACTTCAAAACTTGCCTCCAAACCTTCAGTGCATTGTCCTGCTTGAAATGAAAACCCCCAATATCTAACAGAAAACAAATGTGGAAGACTTCAGAATGTGTCCTCATGATATGAAAAGGTTTGACAAAGCATAATGTTCTTAGGATTTAATCAGGTCACCATTTGCTCTTCAAAATCCATGCAGGGAGAAGACATAAACTCCACTGGCTCCTCTTTATTTATGTAGCAAAGTTAATTTAATCTCGGGGCTTCATCAGCAACTTTCCAAAGCAAATAAAATATTTAAACAAATACAGCAGAGCATAAAGGGAAACAAGGTGAGGGAAGGCTCTGGAAAGAACCATCGTGCTTTGAGCACCGAAGGGGGTCAGTCAGCCCATCATATCTTGACAGCTCTCTGCTTCAGCAATTTAAAATTTAATTTGTCCTTCTCCCTCCTCAGAGCCTTTTTTCTTCCTTTGCTTGAAATGTTTTTCCACTTTCCTTTAAAAAAGAAGGCCCCCACTTCAGCTACTCCCTGTGGCAGAGTTGCTCGTGTGAAAAAAAAATCATAATGCCTTTCCTCGGTCTCCTCACAATAATTTTAATTCTTGTCAGCTTGTCACTGACTATTTTCTATTCGCCCTATTTAAACATTTCATAATATGCCCTTAGTTTTCTTTGTTTCAGTGGAAATATTTCCAAGAATCAGAAGCTTTTCCTAATAACTGTACTTTCTCATTCCTGGTATCATGCTGATGAATCCACATTAACTTTAATGTACCTCCTATAATGAAATGCCTAAAACTGTACACGGCACTCTAACTGTGGCCTAATTATTACATTATACATATTTATTATAACCTCTTTGCTCTTGTACTGTATACACCTATTCATACCCCTGGGTCTCTTTTTTCCTCCACATCCTTTAGCACTCTTCCTTGAGTTTACACTTTATTTTTGGTTTTTCCACTGGATTCATTCACCGCTCATTCACTTTTTGGCAGGTAATTAATTTCACAGGATATTGTTCAATCAGTCCAGCATTAATTACTGCTCTCTGTCAATTAGTAAAGAATGAAATCAAAAGCAGCTCTGAGATATGGGGCGAAATTCTCTTGCCTCCACATGGCAGCGGGAGGTGTCACATGTCATCTTCTTCTGGTCCCACTGCTGTCCATGGGGTTTCCCATTGAATTCACCCCACGCCGCCGCGTAACCCATGGTGGGGGTGCGGTATCGACGGGACCGGAAAATCCCTTTGGCGTGAACAATCGGGGGATCTCGCCCATGGATGCCAACTGCAGGAGCGATCTATCAACAACCAATTATGAACTAGAGATATTTGACTTCATGATGACTTCACCAGCCACATATTCATGCTATGGTGAAGACCGCCTATTTCAAATTTCATAACATAGTTCAATTCAAACAAGAGGCGAGATTCTCTATTGCCTGACAAGGATATTGTAATCGGCGATCGGCCGGAGAATTCCTTTTTTGCGACCGAATCGGAGGCTGCGCCTGTTTTCGGATGCTCCGCCCCCTCCAAAATGGCGTCGTCGGGGAGTACACCACACGCTGTTGGGACCTCCCCTGATGCTCTGCCCCAGATGGGACAAGTTCACGATGGCGAGGATCATTTGTTCTCTCGGTTTTCGTCAACCTCACGTGGTGTCTGCGGACTGTGTCCAGGGGGGGAGCGGTGACGCTGGCTGAGGAGGTTTCGGCGAGGGCTGGGGGGACTGGTGGGGGCGTCTAGGGAGGCACTATCTGGCAGGTCGGGTCCGCGCACGGCCGGCGCCAACCGTTGTGCGGTGCAACCGCTGCAGGTCGTCGTTGTGCGCATGCGCGGCCACGGACCCATCCATTCTCCAGCTGTTTTTGGCGCGGGACCCAGGAGTTTTACCCGCTGCCACTGCTAGCCCCTCACTCGTCCCAAAATCGGTGAGGGTTTGCCACCGATTTTGGGGTCGTAAAACGCCACAGTTCCCATGCCAGCGTCGGCACTTAGCTGCAAAATCGGAAATTCCAGCCTCAGGTCTCAGCTCAAATGGTCCTGAAAGCCTTATTGATGCTTTTGTTACATCCAGGCTTGACAATTCCAATACACTCTTGACTGGCCACTCACATTCTACATTTCATTACCTTGAGGATGTCAAGTACTCTGCTGTTTATGTCCTAACTCACAATAAATCCCATTCATCCATCACCCCTGTGCTCGCTGACTGACATTAAGCAACATTTCAATTTTAATAGTTTCACCCTTGTTTTCAAAACTCTCCATTGCCTCACTCAACCTTATCTCTGTAGTCGCCCCCAGTTTACAACCTTTTAGACATTTGTTCTGCTCCAAGTCAAGTCTCATGAGCATCCTCAAATTTAATCACTCCACCATTGGTGGCCATGCCTTCAGCTGTCACAGTATTAATTGATTTGTTATGTTCTCGGTGTAACATAAGCGGCTTCCTTATGGTGCACTTGACAAAGGAAGGTTCAGATATGGAGATAACTTCAACACGTTTATTAAACTATTTACACTTCTATTACTCGGGTTCGACACTACTGCTAATCCTACTATAGCAACCCAGACTGACTAACCAGTTGCTGCAATCCACGTGGTGGGTGTAATATTGAATCAACCCTGTGTCTCTACTCACTGACTGTCTCCACTGGGAAGAGGTGGATCATGTGTGTGGTGTCCTTTATATATGGGTTGGTGTAATGCCCTCCTGTGGTGGTGCCAACTCTGTGTATATCATGAATGCCCATTGGTTGTGTCCTATCTAACTGTTCTATTGGTTGAGTGTCTGTGTGTCATGTCTCCGGTGCTCCCTCTAGTGTCTGGCTAACCTACATGCATTTACATTGATGCACATCACCACATCCCCCCTTTTTTATATGTTACATATTTTCTGTACACTTTGAGAAAATTGAACAAAAAACAGGCAGATAGGTTAAGGTATATACAAGTCATGGGAACAGTGATTAAACAATAAGTCCAAATCATTTGTGTGAGTCCAAAAACCATCAATCAATATGGTCAAATGTCTCTCTTGGTTATGAACGCCATCAACGTCCCTGTGCCACAGGAACCAAGAAGTGGTCAAATCACTTCGCTGTCTGATTTGGAGTCCCTTTCTTTTTCGATGTTTGTGATGGTGCCGTCGGATGGCATCCTGTAGCTGATAAGGTGTTGACGTTGAAGAGGTATCATCAACAGTATCATTCGAGGTCATGGATGTGCCATATGTTGAAGTTGGATAAGACTGTACATACTGGTTCTGGCCACATGCTGTGCAGGAAGGGTGATCCTGGTGAGAACCGTTGAAGCTTGTCGAATTGGAAACAGAATTGCTGCTCGCATAAATACCTGGTGATGGTGTGAAACTAGAACCTTGCATCTGATAGGAATATGCCGTCTGGCCAGGCTGGGGTGCAGCAAATCCTGGGCTGTAACTAAGGCATCCAGTCTGCAGTGCAGGTTGTGCTTGCAGTAGTCCTCCTTCCGTCTTGATTCCATTAGTGGGCAATCCTTAGTGCTGGCCTGTTTGAGAATATGCTGCATAGACTGCTGGCTGCTGCATGCCTGAATACTGGGTTTGTCCAGCATGAGCTGTCATTGGCTGCACTGCTGGTGTGGAAAAAATGTGTGTATATAGCTGTGTGAATATTGGTGTATTCCTCTTGGATTGTTAAGTGATCCATCCCCTGTCATTGTGGTATCTGCTGTCACCCTGAGCGTGCCATCACTGAGGTTGCGGCACTCCCTGTCCGTAGTAAAGTCCAGCTTTCAGAGTCGGCGTTTGGTTGCTCCCCATCTGGAGTCTGGTCCGTTTTAACTGAGTCAGTGTTGGTTTGTTGATGCTCCCTGTCCGGAGTCTTAGGAGGTTCACTGGAGTCAGCTGAGATTTCTTGAAGCTGCACGTCTGGAGTCGCAACATGCAAGAATGCATTGACTTGTGGAGAGGTTTGAGCGAGTGAGGATGGAAGTATCGTGGTGTCACCGGAGTCACCAGTGGTCTCACAGAGTTCGTCGAGTGCCTCTGTACACACTAGCTGAGGTCTGTCACTTTGCACATCTTGCATGGGAAGTGGGATGCTGTCGTCACTCGTCTCACATACCGTGGGTAGATCCTCAGTAGATGCTTGGTGTTCACTTGGGTTGGGTAAATTGTCAGAGTCTTCATTTGATGGCGCAAACAATGTGGGTGGACTGTCATTGTCTTGCTGTTGTCCTGCATTTGGGCTTGGACTGTCATCGTCGCTTTGCTCTTCACTGTAGCATGATAGACCGTCATGGTCGTCCTGCTGTGCACTGGAGCGTGGTAGA
Source organism: Scyliorhinus torazame (assembly GCF_047496885.1). Taxonomy (NCBI): domain Eukaryota; kingdom Metazoa; phylum Chordata; class Chondrichthyes; order Carcharhiniformes; family Scyliorhinidae; genus Scyliorhinus; species Scyliorhinus torazame. Next base: position 272,583,692 of record NC_092709.1, read on the forward strand.
CTGTCATAGTCTTCTTGCTGTTTACTTGAACATGGCAGAATTGCATCGTCTGCTGCTAGTTGGTCAGAGGAGGTTGCTAGACCCTCATGGTCTTGTTCCTGCAAGGACTGCGCATCGGAGTCTTGCGTTGCTTCTATCGTGGAGGCTATCCACGAGCTCGCTGCGGAGGCTTGTGACACTGGAGTCACGTCTTGTGTGTGCAAGGACTGCGCTCTGGAGTCTTGCGTTTCTTCTATCATGGAGTCTGTCCTCGAGCTCGCTGTGGAGGCTTGTGACACTGGAGTCACGTCTTGTGTGTGCAAGGACTGCGCTCTGGAGTCTTGCGTTTCTTCTATCATGGAGTCTGTCCACGAGCTCGCTGTGGAGGCTTGTGACACTGGAGTCACTTCTTGTTCATGCAAGGACTGCAGTGTGGCATCTTGCATGTCTTCTTTCGTAGAGTCGGGAATCCTGAGAGGTGCATGGACCACGCTCTGTGTGGCAGCAGGCCGCTCTCTATGGGCTTGTACCGCTCTCTGTCTCTTGGTTTCAGGCCGCAGCATAATCCTGCACTCACGAGTCGGGATGTCGTATATGCTAGGCTGAAGATCCTCAAATCCGAAGAATGAATCCGCGTCTGCGTCGGATTCAGTACGGGGGTTGCCAATGTGCAACACGTCTAGTTGCGGTCCGGATTTGGTACTGGGGTAGCCTCCCAAGGTGAAAGGTTTGTCTGAGTCGTTGTCTTCTAGGACCATGTCATCACTGTTTGCGTCGGAGCTGGCATTGGGCTCGCGAGGTCCAGAGAAAATGTAAAGGTCGGTTTTGAAGTATTCAAGGTCGGAATCATCAGTGTGGGCATAGGTAACTGCTTGTTGCAGGGTTCTTCGGAGGTTAATTTCTTTTCCTGGTTCAATTTGAGGCATTGCGCCATTGAGTCATTCCAGGTGAAGGAAGGTTGTTTTATGGTTTTAAAAGATTTTTTCTTTGATTTGGGACGTTTCCCCTATAAATGGGCATGGTCCGGGGCCTCTGACATCATACGTAGGAAGCGTTTGCACATGCGCAAGTCGCTGTTCCTTTACCGATGGCCGTTTTCGTGATTGCGCATGTGCGGCGTCTCGCGCATGCGCAAACGGACCTTCCCGTTCTGTGCGCTTCTCGCGCAACTGTGCAAGTGCAGTCCCTTTAGAAAGATGGCCGCCGATCACAATTGTTCTCTGCTCCAGGATCTCGGCATCGTGGTGAGTACTGGCACTTCTCTTACCTTTTCTTGCTGGTTTGAGTGTGTTTTGCTCACAGTATTTGCCAAATTTGTCCAGGACTGCCTGGAAGTCGCTCCTGTTTTGCCCTTTGGAGAACTTGAATTTTTTAAAGATATCTTCTGCTCTGGCACCGGCGATGGTGAGCAGAAGCTCTGTCCTTTCAGCATTGGCCAGGTCTTCTAGTTCGGCTGCTACCAGGAAGATTTCAAACATTTGCCTGAGTACCCGCCAGTTTTCGCGGAGATCGCTGTGACATTGGAGCTGCTGCGGAACCCGGATCTCGAACATCTTGCCTGGGTTTTGTTGCTGGTTGTCACTGTACGCTGAGGTATGGTTATCTGGATTGAAACAGTTCACTCTTGGCACCATGATTTGTTATGTTCTCGGTGTAACATAAGAGGCTTCCTTGTGGTGCACTTGACAAAGGAAGGTTCAGACGTGGAGATAACTTCAACACGTTTATTAAACTATTTACACTTCTATTACTCAGGTTCGACACTACTGCTAATCCTACTATAGCTTCCCAGACTGACTAACCAGTTGCTGCAATCCACGTGGTGGGTGTAATATTGAATCAACCCTGTGTCTCTACTCACTGACTGTCTCCACTGGAAAGAGGTGGATCATGTGTGTGGTGTCCTTTATATATGGGTTGGTGTAATGTCCTCCTGTGGTGGTGTCACCTCTGTGTGTATCATGAATGCCCATTGGTCGTGTCCTATCTAACTGTTCTATTGGTTGAGTGTCTGTGTGTCATGTCTCCGGTGCTCCCTCTAGTGTCTAGCTAGCCTACATGCATTTACATTGATGCACATCACCACATTAATCTCTGGAATTTCCTTTTTAAATCTCTTCATATTTCTGCCCCTTTCTTTGGCTTGGTACCAAGTTTTGTTTTCTAAGCTTCATGTTAAGCACACCCAGACATTTTACCATATCAAAGGTGCTACATACAAATAACACGCATAATAAATGTTCATTATTAAAATGATGAAACCCTTTTAATGGTAATGTAGAAATTGGTGGATAACATGCTGGGAAATATCTGTGTGGGGCAAACTCTGGACATTCGTTGCAGGTATTCAAACAGTTTGGCAAGTTTCGAAGAACTTTTGATTAAGGTTCATGTTTTGTTTTAACACCCCAGTAGGCATTTGGTTTACTCTTGGGTAAAACAATTTCTGTGAATATTGCCTCTCTGCTGTCAAAACACAGACAACAATGAATGGGAAGGTGAATAATTAATTAGTCATGGGTGGGATTCAACCTGACAATCTAGGTTATGCTAGTTGGTGCCAGAATACTGAATGAATCATCTTGATGTATAAAAAGCTAACAAATGAGCATTTTAACTCCCAAAAGAATTCTCAGCTCGAATTGGCTATCAAAAGCTGCATACAATTATTTCTTACAGACTTATTTTTAAAATCAGGAAGCGTAGCACGACAACACCCCACCCCCACCACCAACCCCGTCCACATCAATGGCCCCGAAGTGGAGATGGTCGATAGCTTTAAGTTCCTGGGATCCACCATCACCAACAATCTGTCCTGGTCCACTCATGCTAATGCAACAGTCTAGAAAGCCCAACAATGTCTCTACTTCCCACGGAAGCTAAAAAAAAATGGCATGTCTGCGTCGGCTCTCACAAACTTTTACAGATGTGCCATAGAGAGTATTATATCTGGCTGCATCACAGCTTGGTACGGCAACTGCTCGGCCCAAGATCGCAAGAAACTGCAGAGTGTGGTGAACTCAGCCCAACGCACCACACAAGCTTGCCACCCTCACATTGATTCTGTCTACAGCTCCTGCTGCCTCAGGAAGGCAGACAGCATTGTCAGAGACTCCTCACACCCAGGCTTTGCCCTCTCCCAGACCCTTCCATCAGGCAGAATTACAGAAGTCTGAAGACCCGCACATCCAGACAAAGGAACAGTTTCTTCCCACAGCTACTAGACTCCTCAACGACTCTCCCTCAGACTGATCTGTTTCCTGTAAGAACACTATTCACAATGCCCTATGCTGCTCTTGCTCATGTATTTGCTTTGGCCCTTGTTCCGCACAGTAACCAATCACAATTTGTCGATGTACTTTTTTGATCATTCTTTTTGTCTACTGTGTATGTACGGTCCCTTGGCCGCAGAAAAATACTTTTCATGAACTTTGGTACATTTGACAATAAATCAATCAATCAATCAATCAATCAATTCATGGGATTTCAGCGTCACTGGCTAGGCGAGCGTTTATTTCCCATCACTAATTGTCCTGGAGAAGTTGGTAGTGAGTTGCCTCTAGAACTGTTGCTGCCCATGTGGTGGCGTAGGCTATTAGGGTGGGTGATCCAATATTTTGATCAAGTAACGGCGGTGGAATGGAACTATATTTTCAAATCAGTGCGGTGTGCGTCTTGAAAGGGAACTTGCAAATGGTGGTGTTCTCTTGTGTCTGCTGCCCTGTCCTTCTACATGGCACGGATTGGGAAGGTGCTGTCAAAGCCAGGTTTGGTGAGTTGCTACAGTGTATCAACGCAAAATCCTCTTGATGGAAATTACTTCAGCAGCCAGAATATGAAAACACAAAGCAGTTTTATCTAAAATTTAGGAAACAATAGGATTAAAAAACAATACGTATAATCATGCAACCTGGTAGCATGAGATTTATTTTCATTTACCCTTGCATGAGAATGCAGTAATAAATACTGCCACTGTCGTGTCAAGGTGAAGCAATTTCAGGAGTGCTTTGAATCTCAAAAGTAACCCTGTAATTCAGAAACCTGTTCCTATAACTCCCAAGTGTGGTTAAGTGGCTTTCAGCGAGAAGCCATCTGATAACCATTACAGTAAAACTCCATCCTGGTGACCAGCTGATCTTTTAGACCTGATGGAACTTTAAAAAACTTTGATCGGAATCGTTTTCCAACCCTACCTATGTTTTTCTAACATTAAGAATCAGCTGCCTGCAAGTGAAGCTCTACACTTGCTGTCTACCACACATGAATGGAGTGATTCAGTGTGACCTGCAGTGATGCAGAATCTGTGGTATAACTGCAGTCTCCTAACTAGGCAATACATTTCATAGATGCCATTCTGAGACCAATCACTGCAGCATAACTGCAGCATAAGCAAGCACTTGCATTAAGCAGTCAATTTACATTAATCTGAAGACTGAGCATTATATATAGCCTTCACTGCACAGTATTTGTTTCAGAAAGTCACAAAGGTTGTTTCAAATAATGACTGCGCCAGTACGTCACTTATTCTGCTTAGGTAGGATTTATAGTTCTGTTTTTGGCACGGTGAGATGGAGAAGACTGGGAATTAAAACTTGTCTGGAATAGCGGGAGAAGGGGCGCTGAGCTTGGTTATTAGTTTTTGATGAGAATTTTCCTGTGGGCAGTTAGCTACATTTTATTGTTATAGATTTTTGAGCTATAATTGGATGAGCCTAATTTTTCTTTCATTACCTGTGTAATGACCAAGTGTCCCCCTTCCTCTATATTTTATTAACACTCTAACCCCTAGTTAATACAGAATCAGTGTTGGATTTCGCCTCACTCAATCAACATTTGAATTGAGCTTTGGCTTGCTATAGCCCTTCGCATAGGTTTGCTTGCTGATTATATTTTCATTGCTTTTGTGGTCTGAATTCCCTGTCGCAATACTCTTCATTTCATGTTGTAATTATATGATTATTAGATACAACAAAAAACTCTTCAAATTAAAAAAAAAACGAACTTTCAATTGCTGCATATTTAGGGCAACCAGGCAGTAACTACTAGCAATGGGAACACAATATCACAATTGGTACGGCTGGCAGCATGTAGATTTGTAAATGTATGTTTGTAACAGAATTAAACACACTGAAGATATATTTTTGACTATGCGCTTTTGGCTGGGAGCCTCAGTAAGTGAGAAGAGCTGTCTAAAATTCAGGCTCGCACAGCTTATAATTTACCAACTAATTATTCTAAATGTGTGCTCTTGACTGGTGATGGTCTCTGGGAGAACTAAATATTTGGAAATTATTCCTACAGTATTTTCCACACAGTCAATACACAATTCACTTCTACAATATCTATAGCAGGCTACTTGAGATCATCAAACCAGGTAGTACTTTTAGAGAGTGAAACAAAGTTAATGACCCGGATATTTACAGGTAGCCAGGGAGGGTGCTCAGGAGGTCCAGAAGAACCAAAGAACCTGGTAAGGCCAGGGATGTGAAGATCCTGCCTAACTTAATGTCAGAACTTTGTTATTATAATAATAATCTTTATCAGTGTCACAAGTAGGCTTACATTGCAATGATGTTACTGTGAAAATCCCCTAGTCACCGCACTCCGGTGCCTGTTCGGGTACACTGAGGGAGAATTCAGAATGTCCAATTCACCTAACAAGCACATCTTTCGGGACTTTGTGGGAGGAAATCGAAGCACCACGCATACACGGGGAGAATGTGCACTCTGCACAGACAGTGACCCAAACTGCAAATCGAACCTGGGTCCCTGGCACTGTGAAGCAACAGTGGAACCACTGTGCTATCATTTTATTGATGCATTTCCCATCTGGCAGCAAGTTAAATTGTCAGTTTAGTCATTGGCAGGAAAACTACTGCAAGGAGAATGTAGATGGAGAGCCTTGGGGAGTGGCCCCCAGCAATCAGGAGAATGGAGGGCCTAAAAATTGGGGCTGGGAGGGATAAAGATTGGACGTTGTGTTTTGGGCCAGGGTTTAGAGAACCCCAAAGTGTATCATGGAGTTCACCTGACCCACGACTTTTAATAGATTGTGGTTATGGGGAGCACACGGTCCACTCTACAGGTATGGTGCAAACAGAGCTTTACAGTACTTTTAAATTAAATAATGTTTATTCTATGAACTCAAGTTAACCTTTTTAAAACAAATAGTGAACATCTTAGCAACCAATAATTCAAATACAACCCCCAAAGAGAACAACACTAAGTAATCCTTTAAGCTTTCCTTTTAACATCCAGATGACTTAAAGCACCTTTCACCAGAAGCACATCAGGTTAAAGTCACTGTTGTTATTAGTATTAAATCACCAAGATCAATTTACAGTTTTTAGATTACAGAGAGAGACTCTAGTACACCTTTTGGCTGTGACTGCAGCTATCCAGCTCTGAAAAAGAAACTAAAACACACCCTGCAGCCTGCTCAAAAACGAAAGTAAAAAGCTGACAGACAGCCCAGTTCCACCCACTCTCTGACATCACTGCAGTAAAAAACACCCATTTCTTAAAGGTGCTCTCACTACAGATATTTATATGCACACCCATTTATAAACACCCATTTCTTAAAGGTACTCTCACATGAGACCTCCCTCCATGAAAAAAAAATAAACCATCCACTTCAAGATGGTTTCATTTTTCACCTTTTCACCATCCTTTAAGAAATGCACACAGTAAATATACTTTTTTGTTTAAAAAAAAACCAACACACGCAAAGAGGTACAATAATATAGTCCATTTTTTCTCTTCTTCCTCCAACTGAAATCCTTCTCGATTGACAGTCTCTTTGAACAAGAAGATCTCTGCACGATCCGTCCATTTCTCTATGCCTCGGTATTTCTCCTTAAAGTCAGATATTTTAGTTCAATCTGATCGCAGAGTCCCTTGTAATTCTCCAACACAGGAGCATTGGTTATCTCAGCTTTCAGGCCGTCGAATGCCTGTTGAAAGTCCGCTGTCCACTGAAATCTTTGACGTTTCTTCAGGAAGTCCATCAGTGGAACAATCATGCCACAAAATTTTTGCACAAATGTTCGATCAAATCCACTCATGCCAAGAAATCGCATTATTTCCCTTCGTCTTGAGGGTATCGAAAACTCCTCAAGGAAAGTGACTTGGGCTTTTCCAAATTCACTTTTGGCTAGGTTTACCACCAAACCCCCCATCCTGAAGTTGATCAAATAACTCCATCAGATGTTTTACATGTTCTTTCCATGTCTGGCTGAAAATTACCAGATCGTCGATGTATACCGCACAATTGGGTAATTCTGAAACAAATTTGTTAGTTAACTGTTGAAATGTGGTTGGGGCGTTTTTCATGCCAAATTGCATAACTTTGAATTGCTATATACCATCTGGAGTCACAAAAGCTGAAATCTCCTTCGCCTTTTCGGATAAAGGTACCTGCCAGTAACCTTTAAGTAAATCCAGTTTGGAAATAAAAGCTGATTGTCCCACTTTCTCAATGCAATCCTCCAAACGTGGGATTGGATAAGAGTCCATTCTTGTAACTGCATTATAGTCCACACACAACCATTGGGTACTGTCTGGTTTAGGTACCATCACAATGGGTGAGCTCCATTGGCCGCAACCTACTTCAATTATGCTAATTTTAAACATACTCTGAATCTCTTTGTTAACCTGTGCCAATTTTAAAGGGGTAAGTCTATATGGATGTTGTATTATTGGAACAGCATTTCCCACATCTACATCATGTATAGCCATTTTAGTACTTCCCAATTTATCTCTACAAACTTGCCCACGTGATATCAATAACTCTTTCAGGTCAGTCCGTTTTTCCTCTGGAAGGTAACTCAACAATTTATCCCAATTTTTACAAACATCCTCATTTTCCAATATAAGTGGAGATATGTCAAATTCACAGTCACCTGGATTTGGTTCATCACTTTGAGTTAGAATCATTAAAACCGCCTCCTTTTTCTCTCCTTCCCTTTCAAAGTACCTTTTAAGCATATTCACATGACCGACTCGGTGATTCTTCCTTCTATCTGGTGTTTTTACCACATAATTCACCTCACTAAATTTCCATTCAATCTGATAAGGTCCACAGAACCTTGCTTTTAAAGGTTCACCTACCACTGGTAACAATACTAAAACTTTATCTCCACAGGTAAAACTACGAACTTTGAATTTCTTGTCCGCTAATGGTTTCATCACATTTTGTGCCATTTTTAAATGTTGGCTAGCCAATTCACTTGCTCTATTTGATTGTTCCCTAAAATTTGACACATAATCCAATAATGTAATCTCCGATTTCTCACTCACCAATTTTTCCTGAATCAATTTAAGTGGTCCTCTTACCTCATGACCAAAAATTAGTTCAAAAGGACTAAATTTGGCTGACTCATTAGGAGCATCCCTAATTGCAAACATTACGAATGGAATTCCTTTATCCCAATCCTGTGGATAATCGTGACAATAAGCCCTCAACATTGTCTTTAATGTCTGATGCCACCTATCTAATGCTCCCTGCGATTCTTGATGGTACACAGTTGATTTAAATTGTTCTATTCCTAAGCTATCCATAACTTCTTTGAATAACTTTGAGGTAAAATTTGATCCTTGATCCGATTGTATTTCTGTGGGTAGTCCATATCTAGTAAAGAATTTAACTAACTACTCCACAATCTTTTTAGCTTATTACGTACTGGAATGGCCTCTGGAAACCTAGTAGACACATCCATCATAGTCAAAAGATATTTATTCCCACTTTTAATTTTAGGAAGCGGTCCTATGCAATCAATTAGGACCCTTGTAAAAGGTTCCTCAAATGCTGGAATGGGTATTAAAGGCGTTGGTTTTATCACTGCTTGAGGTTTCCTTATCACTTGACATGTGTGACATGATTGACAAAATTGAACTACATCTTTATGTAGTCCAGGCCAATAAAAATGTTTTTGGATTTTAGCTTGAGTTTTCCTTATTCCCAAATGACCTCCCACTGGTACCTCATGTGCAACGCACAAAACCTCATTTCTATACCCGACCGGCAATACTACTTGATGAACTTCTGCCCACTTTTCATCCGCCTGCATATGTAAAGGTCTCCATTTTTTCACCAAGACATCACTTTTATGGTAATAACACTCTGGTATACACTCAGATTCCTCTTCCGTATATGCTTTCTGATACATCCGTTTTATTGCTATATCTTTTTGTTGTAACTCCACCAATTTTCCTGAACTAAAAATATCCGCCTCATCCTCCACCTGTTCTTGTTCTTTTTCAACCATCTGATCAAACATCGTTTCTGATAATTGCACTTCAACTTCATCTTCACTCTTTGATTTCCCCTCTTGTCTAAACCTGTGACTTTGCGACCTAGTTACTACACAATCTGGAAAAATCCCAGAATATTCGTCCTTCAACACTTCAGTTGTCTGATTTTCCACTGGCTTATCAACAACAGAAGGCATCACTCCCACCTGCAATCCAGCTGTATCATTACCCAAGATAAACTGTATTCCTGGACAAGATAGTTTCTCTCTTACTCCTACTGCCACTTCGCCACTCTTCACTGGACTTTCCAACCTTACCTTATATAAATGAACACTATTCCTCTCACCCTGAAATCCACATGTTACCATCTTTTCTGGCAACATTCTTCCCAAACGACATAACTCCTCATCTCTTTCCATTAAAGTTTGACTAGCTCCCGTATCTCTTAAAATCGTGACTTCTTTACCTGCTCCTTCTGATACACATGAGTAAACTTTACCACACAAGTAAATTCTTTAAAGAGATCTGGCACCTTCTTATCAATCACCTCTTGATCAGGCTGTACAATCTTTTGCACCTCCTTCGCTTCTCTTGGGCTTTTCTTTACCATTTTAACAAACTACACTGTCTTATCCTGTTTTACCACTTCAGCCTTCCCAGTGCTTTTCTTCAACCACCAACACTGTGACTTTACATGGCCTAGTTTATTACAGTGAAAACATTTGACATTTTTTATGTCTCTTCCACCCTCCTGGATTTCTTTTTTAATCTGAGGTAAACTCTTCTTATTATCTTCCATCAGATCACCTTTACTTTTACCACTTGAGTATTTCCCATGTCCCCAGTTTCTATCCCTCACACTGAAACTGATGTCGGAAACCAAGCTTTGATTTATGAACTATGTATATATGTTTGACTAAATTATTTCCTTAAATTTCTAAACCTTTGTCTGTAGGCTTCAGGCACTAGTTCACATGCACCTAAGATGGATTTTTTCACCTCCTCATACGTCCCAGATACCTCCTCCGGTAGTGATGCAAACACTTCACTAGCTCTACCTATCAGCTTTGTTTGAATCAGTAATACCGACATGTACTGTGGCCATTTCATTTGTTTAGCCACCTTTTCAAATGGAATGAAAAAGGCTTCCACCTCCTTCTCGTCAAACCTTGGCAATGCTCGGACATATTTAAATAGATCCCCACCAAGCCTTCGACTATGACGCTCTTTCTCACTATCCTCATCACTATCATCCAACTGTACATTTCCCTTTACATCTGCCAATTTTAACTGACTGTCATGTTTCTTGGCCATTTTCTGAAGTTCAAACTCTCTCTCTTTATCTTTTTCCCTGATCTGTATCTCCCTTTCTCTTTCTTTTTGTTCTGCTTAGGCTATTCTTTCTTTTCTCCTTTCTTCTCTCTATTTTTCTTTTTCCTCTCTCTCTCTTTCTCTTTCTCTTTCCGCTCTATCTCTTTCTCTTTCTTTTTCCGCTCTCTCTCTCTTTCATTTTTCCTCTCTTTCGTATTCAAGCTGCTTTAATTCTTTCTCATGGTCCATTTGTTGAAATTGTGACTGAATTTTTGCCATTTCCAATGGGTCAAACTGTATTTCACACAACTTTAAATGCTTAGCCACTGCCATAATTACCTCACCTTTTCGCATTTTGTCAGGTAATGTTAACTGCAATGTTTTTGCCAAATCTGACAGTCTGCTTTTAGTCTCTGTCTGTAAGGTACTGTGTGTGACTGTCTCCACCCCCAAAAACTTCAAAGCCTCTGAAACACCCATTGTCCACAACACAACCCCCACTTCAACTGGAATGTCACACCTGAAAAGCAACCACAATATTCTCACCCCTCACTGTCTTTAAGTTCACTAAACTAATCCAATAGATAGACTTTTATCCCCCTCGAGCCCCCAATTTGTTATGGGCCAGGGTTTAGAGAACCCCAAAGTGTGTCATGGAGTTCACCTGACCCACAACTTTTAATAGATTGTGGTTATGGGGAGCATACGGTCCACTCTACAGGTATGGTGCAAACAGAGCTTTTCAGTACTTTTAAATTAAAACAATGTTTTTTCTATGAACTCAAGTTAACCTTTTTAAAACAAACAGTGAACATCTTAGCAACCATTAATTCAAATGTAACCCCCAAAGAGTACAACACTAAGTAATCCTTTAAGCTTTCCTTTTAACATCCATACGACTTAAAACACCTTTCACCAGAATCACATCAGTTTAAAGTCTCTACTGTTATTAGTTTTAAATCACCAGGATCGATTTACAGTCTTTAGATTACAGAGAGAGACTCTAATACACCTTCTGGTTGTGACTGCAGCTACCCAGCTCTGAAAACAAAACTAAAACACACCCTGCAGCCTGCTCAAAAAAAATGAAAGTAAAAAGCTGACAGACAGCCCAGCTCCACCGACTCTCTGACAGCACTGCAGTAAAAAAACACCCATTTCTTAAAGGTACTCTCACATGACAGTTGCCATTTGGGACGAGTTGGGTGGGGCTTGGACTTTCAGACAAGATGGCGAAAGATTGGTCATCCTGACAAGGATGGAGGTTATCAGCCATCTAGGCAAGTGGGGAGAGCGGGAGGTAGCTAAAAGCTTATTCAAGAGAAGAGGAAGTCCTGTTCCTCTTGACCCACAAGAACCACTGGAAATGTATTTGTGATTGAGTAATTCCCTCCTTTCCTTCACTGTCAGGCTTCCCAGGAAACATGCACAGCAGAAGTGAGTTTGAAAAGTAGCTCCCCAATGCACTGTAGGAACCTAATTTAAATATGTTACTGAAGTCTATTGCTGTGGGCAACCCGCTATACACCACATGAAAAAAGAATATGGTCTTGCGCATGGTAGCTGAGGATTTGTTCCCTGTGTTTAAATCATTGACTGCACCTTCCTTTAGCCTGTTGTGGGCAGATTAATATTGAGGTCAAATTTCAGCTTGATATATTTTCTTTGGACCCGAAGATGTTCAAACAATTTTTCAGCAAGTAGAGAGACAGTGGAAAAAGGGCAAGAAAAGAACAAAAGTGAAATGACCACGGTAAGGTGGAGAGCAGGAATGATTAAATTACAAAAGCAACGATGGTGTGAGATGAACAAAAGTGACGATGAGATCAATATAAAATAAAAGATGGTGGATTCATTCTTCTACCTCCTCCTCATCCCTGTCTCAGCATATTGTATTAAATTCATGACTTTCACTTATCCCATTCCATGCTCTTTTATCTCTCCCTCTGTCACCACACTAATAGTTTAACTCCAAGGATCATCCAGGAACCTCTTGTGGATCAGGGTCTAAAAATGACTGATGTAGATGAAGTTATTTGAATTAATGTGATAAGTCACCAAGGGAAACCACTGAAGTAATCGCATAAATATGATTAAGAGACAATTATGGGAAGATTGTTTTCTGTGAAATACATAAAGCAAAATGAAAAACACATTAATACGGAACGTATTTAAGCACACAGGTGGTATGTACTACTGTAGAGAGAAGAGATTAGTAAAATAAGAAAGGGTAGGTAGATTTGACCTTTCAAAAGGAATGAGCTTGTTGGGATACTAGCCTTTCATGTTCATGATATAAATCTTATATTCTTCCTGTGTATGGAGATATAGGCTGAAGTAATATTACAGTTCAGCTGCCAAATATAATGCACATAAATAATATATAAACTGTAATGCAAATTTAATATCTGTTGTAAAAACACAAACTATTAGAAGTACAGAATTGCTCTGTCAGCATTAGTAGGGAGAAAAGCAGGTTAACTCCAATCAGCACACTTCACAGTTTGAGTGACAAACTGAGCATTATTTATAGCGCTTAAGTGCCTATTAAAGGGGTTTAGATTTGATTGAATACCACTATTTCAGGGTTTTTTATGATTGGCTGCTTAGTTATGAATAAGTTATGCATTCGTGACAAAATGCTAAAGATCACAACCAATGCATTAGGAGCGAGTTAAACCATATTCACCAAAGAAAATCACCTGAACAGCAATTGACTGATGAATATCAAATAAATGCAAGTGTTATTATAAAACATGAGTGTCATAACCCCCATGAGGACCATGGTGAAACCATTGTGGATCTCCCCGTCGGACTCCCGAGGCTGCGAGCTTCCCAGCTGGGGCTCATTAACGACCTACGCATAAAAGCCGGTCCCAGCAGGGCCTGGAGTTGTTGGTTGTTCCAACAAGGTTCGAATTGGGAGAAAGTTACTGCCGAGGGCAGGGTATAGTTCAATAAATCCTTGTTCAACTACCGTTGGTTTCCTCAAGTTATTAAACTAACGACAAGCAAAAAGGAGACCCTGGAATCACTTGTGGAACCGTCTATCCGCTCAGGATGATTACTATCCCTGATCGTGTGGATATAAAAGTTCAAGATGCCGCTGTTCGATAAGCTGGAAGCCTTTGATGAAGCCTGGAAGACTGGAGCCAGTATGCTGAATGCATGAGGTACTTCTTCCAGGCTAACAGCATTTTGAGGGAAGACCAGCAGAAAGTCATTCTCCTGACCACCTGAGGAGCTTCGACTTTTGGAATTATAAAGAGTCTCACCCAGATTTCTCACCCAGTTTACATTGACGGAGAGATTTTGTGCAGATTCCCGGACATGAGCGATAGTGCAGCCACAGACAAGGCTCTCAAGATGAAGAAGGTGGTTCCCCGGAAGAAACAAGAAGGTCCCTGGCTGGGCGAGCTGCTCCTCAAGATTGTGGTGGAAAGCGGCGATCGCAAGGGGATTTCCTTACAGGCCATAAAGAAGATGCTGTGGAGCAAAGGGCTCGATGTGGATAAACTAGGGACCCAGATCAAGCAAAGTGTCAGGAGAAATGTGGACAAAGACACCTTGGCTTAGGTCAAGGGCACTGTCGCCTCTGGTTCCTTCAAGGTTGTTCAGAAGACAACAGGGGGGCAAGTGGTTAAGCAGGTAAAGACCGGAGCAGACAAGAAATGGTAGGACAGTGGGCAGCACTGTTGCTTCACAGCTCTAGGTTCCCTGGTTCGATTCCCAGATAGCGTCACTGTCTGTGTGGCGTCTGCACGCTCTCCATGTGGCTGCATGGGTTTCCTCTGGGTGCTCCGGTTTCTTCCCACAGATCCCGAAAGACGGCTTGTTAAGTGAATTGGACATTCTAAATTCTCCCTCTGTGTACCAGAACAGGCACCAGAGAGTGGCACAAAGGGGCTTTCACAGTAAATTCACTGCAGTGTTAATGAACCTACTTGTGACAATAAAGATTATTATTATTAAAAGAGTCTCACTTACCCGGCTGCACCAGACTCTAAATTGTTTGACGAGCTGGTTGCATTGGTAGCTGAACATTATGATCCTTCCGTTATCATGCAGCAGTATAGGTTTAATACGGCTAAGTGGTCTCCAGATGAATCAGTCACTGACATCCTGGCCCAACTTATGCAATTGGCAGAGCATTGCGAGTTTGGGCCTCCCCTCTCTGAAATGTTGAGAAATAGGTTGGTTTGAGGGATAAACAACATGGCCACTCAAAAGAAGCTGTTGGCGGACCCCACGTCCAATTTAATATGGGCCGAGGAGCGGTCACTGTCCCTTGAGAATGCAGAGAAAGGAATGCAGGAGCTGCAGGGGTCCATGGACTAGCGTGTCCATTGTTTGGCCGCCCTGCATTTTGAACTCCAGTTGCATAAGGGGCAAGGCCGAATACCTCCCAAAGAGCAACCCTAGAGAAAATTCCGCAGGCGGACCAAGCACTCGTAAGCCACCGCAGACCGACGGGATACCTCCCCTGAGGATGAAGGTGAGTCAACCACATTGCCAAATGTGTGGTCAGAGGACACATGATGGCCAGAGCTGGATATTTGCTGCAGAGAACGCCATCCAAGGCTGCCGTCTAGATCACCATGAGCCAGGGCCTTGTACGTGGCCCCCCTGCCAGATGAGGATAACTTTTTGAAGCAGCTGAACTGCCACAGCCCCGAAGGTAGCGCCAATCTGCATCACATTTCAAGTAAATGGTGACGGAAATGGACACGAGCTATCGTCTCCATTGTGGACCATCAAATGTTTTGACGATTTGGTGCAAGGATCATGCCCCTGATTTTGCGTGACACCAATGCAAGGTTGGCGACCTACACCAGCGAGCCATTGAGCATCGTGGAAGGCACCATAACTCTGGTACATATGGGCAACAGTCGGTCCATCTTCCCTTGGTTGTGCTACAGGGACCAATTTGCTTTGCCGTAACTCGTTGCGAGTCTTCCATTTCAACTGGAAACAGATTTTTTGGATGGACACCAGGAATCTGTATGACATATTGCGCGAATACCAAAAATGTTCCAGGAGGGTCTCGGCCGGATAAAACGGGCAAAGCACGTATCGATGTGAATCCTGATACTCAGCCCCGATACTTTAAGGCAAAGCCTGTCCCCATGCATTACTTGCCAAGGAGCCACAATGCCTAAAGGATCTGGGGATTATACGCACTTAAAATGTGAAGAGTGGGCTGCGCCCATGGTTCCGGTAATTAAGCATGGATTAAAATTCACGGTAAACAGAGCTTCACGTCTGGACCAGTACCCAGTGCCTGGAGTGGAAAAGTGGTACTCAAAACTAGCTGGTGGATGTTCCTTTATGAAACTTGACTTGAGCCACGCTTATTTACAGGTGGAGCTAAATCTAGCGTGCAGAAAAGTTGTGACCATAAACACCCATAGAGGGTTATTTGAATACACCCTCCTCCCGTTTGGGATCTCATCTTCCCTGGTGATTTTCCAGCATGTAACGGAAAGCATCCTGCAGGATATGTCAAAGGAGTCTGTCTATCTCGATGATGTGCTCATCCTGGGCATCATGTAGAAGGAGCATATGGACAACTTGAAAGAAGTGCTCAGACGGTTTTCCCAAGTGGGTGCACGGCTAAAGAGGAGCAAGTATGTGTTCTGCGCTAGAGCGGTGACATCCTTAGGATACAGGGTGGAC
Organism: Scyliorhinus torazame; assembly: GCF_047496885.1. NCBI lineage: Eukaryota > Metazoa > Chordata > Chondrichthyes > Carcharhiniformes > Scyliorhinidae > Scyliorhinus > Scyliorhinus torazame. Next base: position 272,599,910 of record NC_092709.1, read on the forward strand.
AGGGATCACAGTGGAACCCAGACAAGGTTCGCGCCATAAAAGAGGTCCCGACGCCGAAGAACACCACTGAACTCCGGTCGTTTCTAGGCCTGGTAAACTATTATGGAAAGTTCATCGCAAACCTGACCACCTTATTGGCTCTGCTCCACATACTGTTGAAGAAGGATCAGAAGTGGTTTTAAGGTGTCTCACAAGACAAAGCATTCGCCGGGGTAAAGGAGTGTCTGGCGTCCACACAGCTCCTTGTTTTATTTCTTATGTCTGAATAAAGCTCGTAGTCTTACAGTTGAAGTAGATGCTTTATTGTATGAGTTTGTTCTCTCTCCAGCGCTGATACTATGTTACATCTGAGCTGCCTGTATGTGTTCTGCTCACCAGCTGCCGTTCCTGTGAAGAATCCTCTGACTTCCTGTCTTTCTGTATTTGTACATCTCCCGTGCTACCTCTTGTGATTGCTTAGTTGTAGTGCATCTACATTGACCCCTTGTATATATACACAGATATGCAGATCACTACATCCCCCCTTTTTTCTTTTACATATTTTCTGTACAGTGTTAAAGAAAATTGTACAAAACAGTTAGATTAATTATGATATATATATCTGCACAAGTGGTAATGATATTGGTTATTATACAAAACCAATTAATAATTATGAGTCCAATCTTAATAAAAGAATTTATGAGTCCAAACTTTATGAATTTGTTCGGTTGAGTTTTTATTTTGTTGTTGACATGGTGATATTGATATTGTAACTTCTTTGTGAATGTCATCAGTGTTCTTGTGTTTTAAGTAACCAACAAGTCATCATGCGGTGTTTGATAGTTCGAACCACTGATGTTGACTGACGTGGACCTTTTTCTGTGCTTGTGGTATCGATTTATTGTAACATCTGCCTTGAAAGCTGGTGTGCTTGTTTGTTCCGGAGCAAATGTGAATTCATGAGATTCGCTGTCATACCACGGTATGTTTGTACTCTTGTCATTGTTTTGGAGTGTGCTGTTACATTGTCCTTCATGTGCAGAGCTGTACCATGTTGTACAGGTCATTGTTTCATTGTTGTTGTTTCTGTCATTTCTGTCTTTGTTGTTTTTGTTGTCGTTCTTGTTGTTGTTTTTGTTGTGCTTGTTGTTTCTGTTTTTGTTGGTTTTGTCATGCTGGTTGTTGTTGTCTTTGTTATCCTTCTTGTTGTTGTTTTTGTTGTTGTTCTTGTAGTTTTTGTTGTTGTCGTTGTTGTTCTTGTTTCTGTTGTGCTTCTTGTGGTTTTTGTTGTTCTTGTTGCACTCAATGACTGTTCCGTGTGGATAATTTGAGTCATTCTTCAGGTTATTGGTCTCAGTGTCCTCTGTGGCATCTGCTGTTTCAATGAACGTTTCTTCTTGAGGAATGTAAGATTGATCTGATGTTGCATTGGTCTTGGTGACATCAGTCATTTGTGGTGGATTTGATTCCTCTTATTTGCTTCCTTGGTGCTCCTCTTCTGGAGTCATTTCTGGTTCATTTGAATCATCTTTGGTTTCTTGGTGCTCCTCTTCTGGAGTCAAAACCTTCAAGATTTCATCTTCTTGTGGATGGTTTAGAGTGGATGAGGTTTCAATTGACGTGGTCTCACTGGACTCATGAGTAGCTCTACTCTGATTGTTGCGTGCTTCTGTACAGACGAGCTGAGATCTGTCAGTCTCGCTGTGATCCTGCACATGCTCTATGTTGATTGTGATCACATTGTCACTTGTCTCACATACAGTGTGTAGACTTACATTGTCCTCTTGTTGATTATGTGTGCTGGGTAGACTTTCATAGTCTGCTTTTGGTTGCTCAGATACGGTGGGTAGACCTTCACGGTCTTGATCATGCATGGCGTTCGCTATGGAGTGTTTAATTGCTCCCATTTTGGAATCTGTCAATGAGCTCTCTGTGGAGGCTTGCTTCGCTCCCTCTGTGGAGTCTTTCATCGCTCTCTGTGTGGAGTTGTGCAGTGTTCTCTCTGCGGAGTCAATCTGTGCTCTCTCAACAGAGTCGGTCAGTACTCTGTGTGGCGTTGTGTTCTTCTTGGGTATTTGTCAGGCTGCCGTCATCCAATGTACAGACGATCTGCCATTGCATCATTGATATTGGATTAATCTTCCATGAGTAGAGTCATGTTGAGCTTTGCAGCCTGTTGCTGATGCTATGATTAGCATATCCTAATAACTCAGCCATGTCTGAGTAGTATTTTTCGATAAACAAATGATCTTTTTTTGATTTGGATTTGTTATTGTTCTCTTCATGCTCAATGAACAAATCATCTTCTTTGCTTTTGGATTTGTCATTGTGCTCTTCACTTTGGGTGGTGCAAACTGCTTGTTCCAGGGTGCTGCGAAAGTTATTTTCAACTGCTGGTAGAAGTTCAACCATTGTTCTGTCATTCGAGGTAAGAAAATTGGGTTTTGTAGCTTTAAAATTCTTATTTTTAATTTTAGGGCATTTCCCCTTTAAGTGGGCGTGGTCTGAGTCTTCTAACATCATGACGCTTGTGACATGAAGCGGAGGAATCGATTGCGCATGCGCAAATTGATTTTCCTTGACTGTGCGCTTTTTCGTAAACTGCGCATGTGCGGCTTGTGCACGCGCAGATTCATGTATCAACGGGGCCGAGGTGGAGATGGTTAGCAGTTTCAAATTCCTAGGGATGCACGTCTCCAAAAATCTGTCCTGGTCCATCCACGTTGACGCTACCACCAAGAAAGCACACCAGCACCTATACTTCCTCAGGAAACTAAGGAAATTCAGCATGTCCACATTAACCCTTACCAACTTTTACAGATGCACCATAGAAAGAATCCTATTGGGCTACATCAGAGCCTGGTATGGCAACTGCTTGGCCCAGGACCGCAAGAAACTTCAGATAGTCGTGAACACCGCCCAGTTCATCACACAAACCTGCCTCCCAACCATTGACTCCATCTACACCTCCCGCTGCCTAGGGAAAGCGGGCAGCATAATCAAAGATCCCTCCCATCCGGCTTACTCACTCTTCCAACTTCTTCCATCGGGCAGGAGATACAGAAGTCTGAGAACACACATGAACAGACTCAAAAACAGCTTCTTCCCCACTGTCACCAGACTCCTAAATGACCCTCCTATGGACTGACCTCATTAACACTACACCCTGTATGCTTCATCCGATGCCAGTGCTTATGTAGTTACATTGTATATGTTGTGTTGCCCTATTATGTATTTTCTTTTATTCCCTTTTCTTCCCATGTACTTAATGATCTGTTGAGCTGCTCGCAGAAAAAGACTTTTCACTGTACCTCGGTACACGTGACAATAAACCAATCCAATCCAATCCAATCTTCGAACTGTGCGCTCTTTCTGTTCAACTGAGCAAGCTGCGCATGTGCAGATCCATTTTTGAATGGTGTTCGATCTTCTTTTGACTGTGCATGCGCAGCTTGCGCATGCGCAGAATGATCTGCGGCCAAAACGTCTTTTTTCAATTGGTCTTTGCGCAAAACAGTTGATTTCAACTGCGCATGTGCGGCTGCAGTTTCCCGTGCATTCGCAGAACCTGATTTGTGTCTTTTGTTCCCCGAGCTGTTTAAAATGTGCTCAGGTGCCATTTTATTGTGGATATCAGTGTTTTTTCTTGGTAAAAAGTTAATGTTACTTTTTTCTTTCGATCTGCACTTTTCTATCGTGTTTTCTAGCGTGACGCCTTTCTGTTCAGGTAATGGTTATTTGAGTTTCGTATCACTTATTCCCTATGCAATTTGGTCTCCAATCATTGAATGTCTTAAAGCAGCATTGTTTCTGGTGTCACAGTGATCTTCAAATTTTTTTAGAATTACTTCTAATTTGGTGTTGTCTTCACCTTTGAAGTAATTAAAGCAGTTGGAGATTTCTCTAGCTTCATGTCCTGCTAGCAGCAGTGCTATTTTCATGTCTTCTGAGGCCATGCTCAAATCATTGGCTATGATATATATTTCAAACATTTGTTTAAATCTTTTCCATCTCTGACTTAAATTACCGGTTGTTTTCAGCTGCGGTGGCGTTCCGAGTTTCATTGAATCAGCGAAGTCTCCCCACATCAAATGTCCGGTTCGAGTTTTCTTGTCATTTTGATCTTTCTGTGTCTGCAACTTGAATAATCTTTTAGTAAGCGTTCTGAAGTCTCCTGGTACCATGTCAGCTCGGAAAAGGCGGTCGATGAACCAATATATATCAACCGACGCAGATCTGCAGCCGCCAGCTGAAGCCCAGCCTTGGGCGAAGCGACGCAGAAGGCCCCTACCATTGGTGGCTGAAGGAGAACTTTGGGATTTTGTGGGGGTGAGGGTTGTCATAACACCCACAAGGACCATGGGAAATCATTGTCGATCTCCCGGGGGACTCGTGGAGTACAACGTCCCAGGTAGGGGGTGGAGGCCACCCAGCTGGAGCTCATTAAAGACCTGCTAAAAGACGGCCCAAGCAGGGCCCGGAGTTGTTGGGAGAGAGTTACTGCCAGGGTCAGAGTATTGTACATTGTTCAATAAATCCTTGTTCCACTACCGTTGGCTTCCTCAAGTTGCTAACATGTGTTAATCTCCTGTACCATTATTCACAAGCTGAGGATTTAAAGAAAAACTAGCCTGGGAACCTTTCCCAAAGAACTCTGTCCTGGAAGAGAGCAAATGCAAATGGAAAAGATGCAAGACTGAGGCACAGATGAGTCCAAGGGCAGGATCTTTCTGCTGGTTTCAGGAGCCTGTCATAAGGCTCAAAATGGCAGTTAGAAGCCCACGCTATCGGAAATACACTCACCTGAGTTTTTCTCTGTATTGGCCAATTAGTGGCACGAGGGTGAACTTGCAATGCAATAAAGATGGTGGGTGAGCTCTCAAAGCTGGAAAGCCAATAGAGTCCCTCCAGCCTCAAATCAGTTGCCATTCAAAACACTTGAGAGAAAGTGCATCCTAAGATAGGTGTATCTTCTTTTCAACCTTTTCAAAATTAAAATGAAGAAATGGCCTTTCTAGTCGGGCCAGCAGAGTGAGGTAGGATAAAGTCCTTGATAAAACATAGAATCACTTCAGTGCAGGAGAAGATCATTCTGCCCATCAGGTCTGCACCAACCCTCTGAAAGAACACGCTACCTATGCCCATAGCCCCCGCTCCCCATCCCCATAACCCACCTAACCTGCACATCTTTGGACCGTGGGAGGAAACCAGAGTACCCGGAGGAAACCCACGCAGACACGGGGCGAACGTGCAAACTCTACACAGACAGTTACCCAAGTTTGGAATTGAACCCAGGTTCCTGGCGCTGTGAGGCAGCAGTGCAAAGCACTGTGCCACCATACCGCGTGATAGGACCGCTTGCGGTTGTTGTTGAATGTAAGGCAAGAAGCGGCACCAAGCCTGCCTGAAGTCTGCACCCACCAGCCCTCCAGTCTGCCACCAGCAGGCTGCCTCCTGGCAGCTAAACCATGTGCAGGGACCTGGCGGCTGATCGGAAAATATTTGTTGACCTTCAACTATAGGCCGCATAGGCCTTAAATTAGTTCAATTAACATTTGTTCGTGGGCAGCCCTACCACCCCTCCATCTTGCCTCCGGAACAATGGTGCAAATGTGGTTTGGTGCTGGAAAACCAATGGGGGATAAAGGTCCTACCCAAGTAAAGCATTGATGGGCTGGAAAAGGAGTGGAGGCTTGGTAATTCTACTTGTAAATAGAGGTACAGCAATATTCCCATGCTCTTCCTGCAACTTTACGCTTTTGAGAATATCATAATCTACTGAACACACATTTTATTACATTTAAAACATCACTGTGACACTGTTAACAGATACATTCGCAATAGAAAATGTGATTGTGTCAGAGAGATTTCTTTTTTTACCAAGTGATTTGGGGAAATCGTTTGTTGACTTTACATGTTGAGTAATGGAAGTAGAAATTAACCACACCTAAAGCTGAAAAAAAATTAGCCAATAGGTATAAGGAAGATTACAAATAATTCAAAGATTAAAATTGATGGACATGAGGAGCATAGTGATAATCACTAAGAAAAACAAAGAAATACAATTCATAATACAGCAGGGGCTAGTTTAGCATACTGGGCTAAATCGCTGGCTTTTAAAGCAGACCAAGCAGGCCAGCAGCACGGTTCAATTCCCGTACCAGCCTCCCTGAACAGGCGCTGGATTGTGGCGACTATGGGCTTTTCACAGTAACTTCATTGAAGCCTACTTGTGACAGTAAGCGATTTTCATTTTCATTTCATTCATGTAATTAGGAAAGCTAATAGAATGTTACCTTTTATTGTAAGGGGAATTGATTACAAAAGTAGGGAGATTATGCTTCAGTTGTGCAGGGCATTGGTGGGACCAACATATTTGGGGTATTGTGTAGCGGACAGGCATTAGAGACAGTTCGGAAAGGTTTACTAACTGATACCAGGAATGGGTGAGTTGTCTTATGAGGAAAGGTTGGACAAGCTAGGTTTGTATAATCTAGAGTTTAGAAGAGTAAGATGCAACTTGATCAAAACCTTTAAGATCTTGAGGGATATTAACGGGGTGGATGTGGAGCAGATATTTAATCTTGTTGAAAAATCTAGAATTGGGATCGCTGTTTTAAAAATAAGGGGGGCTGGATTCTCCGTTGTGGGGATTATGTCCCCACGGCGTGGCAAAAACTGTGGACTTTCACGCCACAAAAACCAGTGTGAAAGGGCCACATATTCCCAGCCCTGCAGGGGGCTAGCAGGGACCGGGCGCAGATCTAGCAGCTTTTGCTGCAGATACGGGCCCCCGCACTTCCGTGTTGGAGGCCTCGAGCGGCCGCGCCGTGTTCCATGGCAGACTCAGACCACGGAGCCGTCACCTCAAAACAGACCCCGTGATCAGCCAGATGCCTGACCCTGACTGCCCACCCAAACATTTGCTGGCTGTGTATAAGAGGCCCCCTGCCCTCTGATCGGCCCACCCCCAACCAGGGCAACCGCGGACTGAGTTTGCAGCCGCCATGCTAGTATCCCGACCGGCAGGACCATATTAGATCCACGTCATCTGGACTTCGGCCGGTCGGGGGCAGAGAATGGCGGAGCGGGCCTCCAACAATGGCCTCAGGTAAGGGGATGTGCAGCGCGGTGTATTTCCTGGGTACGCTGCTCTTCGGGCCCCGGAGCATCAGGGATCTGGCGCCGGTCCTGATTCCGTGCGGGGAACTGGATTTCGGCGTCGGGGTTTGGAGAATCCAGCCCCGGGTCTCTCATTCCAAGACAGACATGAGGAGAAATCTTTTCTCTCAGATGATCGTGAGTCTCTGGAGCTCGCTTCTTGTAAAGACGGTGGATGCATAACCTTTGAATGATTTAAATGCAGAGCTGGATAGATTTTCAATAAACAAGGGGGTGAAAGATTAATGGGTGTTGGTAGGAATGTTGGGTTGCAGTTACAGTCAGATCAGCCATGATATTTTTGAATGAATAGGTTTGAGGGGCCAAGTGGCCTACTCCTGCTCCTAATTCAAATGTTCATATGTTCATATGATCATGCATACAGCACCTTTCACATCCTCCGGATGTTCCAAAACACTTTAGCTCGTGTTGTTTTGGTAAGTAATATGGCAGTCAATTTGTGCACAGGAATACCCAACATAAAACAAAAATTGACCAGGCCAACTCTCATGCATTTTGTCTAATTCTATAATGAGATCTTTTACATCCCCTTAAAAGACCAGTGGCTGGATTCTCTGATTGGAAAACTAAATGCTGACACCAGCGTGGGAACAGTGGCGTTTTACGCCCGAAAAATGACGCAAAAGCTGCACCGATCCTCAGTCTGGTGCGGGGCTAGCAGGCACGCAGGGTAGAGCCCCCAGCTTTAGCTGTGGATATGGCCGGAGAATTGCTGGGTCCGTGGCCGTGCATGTGCATGGCAGCGGCCTGCATCGGCCGCACTGTGCAGCGTGGCCACGGCCGCGCACGGTGCCAGCCTGTCAAAAACTGCCCTCCTTTGACCAGGCTCCCACCCCAGGCCAACCCCCACGAGTGCCCCCAGCCCCCGCCAAAAGACCCCTGCCCACAGAATGGCTTCCACCCGGCCCTGGACTCAGGATAAGTGAGGGCAGCATGGTGGCACAGTAGTTAGTACTGCAGTCTCACGGCACCAAGGCACCAGGTTCGATCCCAGCTCTGGGTCACTGTCCCTGTGGAGTTTACACATTCTCCCCGTGTTTATGTGGATTTCGCCCCCACGATACAAAGATGTGCAAGGTAGGTTGATTAAACATGCTAAATTGCCCCTTAATTAGATAAAATGAATTGGGTACTCTAAATTTATTTTAAAATATAGGATAAGTGTTCCACGCCGTCGGGACAGCGGCCCATCGGGGGCGGAGCATTGGGCGTGGGCCTCAGGTGACATCCGGAGGCCATCCCAACGCCGTGCGGCATACGCTGCGGATATGCTGTTTTGCAGGGGGGCGGAACATCACAAAAGTGGCACCGCCCCCGATTTCGTGCAAACGGGAATTCTCCAGCTGATTGCCAAACACGATTTTGGTGTCGGAGACCGGAGAATCCCGCCCCAGATTGGAGTTGGGTAAACATCTAATCCAAAGGACAGCATTTGCAATAATGCAGTACCACGTTTGAGTTATTCTGAAGTGTTAAAGTTACTGAAACATCTGGAGCAGGGCTTGAGCCTAAACATTCTAACTCAGAGGCAACCGGAGAATCCCGCCCGGTCAGTGGACTTCCCCATTGTCTGCAGCTCACCCGTGGTGTTCTTGCGGTGGGCGGGGAGGAAGAATCCAGCCCCTACTGTTAAATTCATGTTTTCATCTTAGCTAATAATTTCTACTTTTGTTGAATCCTTCTAATTATTACTTAACTTCAGAAGAATGTTTTGAACTTCGAGGGTAGGAAGCATAGAATCATTTAAATATGGGTCTTGATTGTGCTGATTCCAAGCTATATCTTTCGACAAAGTGGATATGAATAGTTCAGTGAGTATATGCATTATGTCGTGTGATACTGATCCACATAGCACAAAGAGATCCCCAATTGGACAGGCAGTGGTGGCATCAGTGGTGCTCAGTTAGCCTCCCTTTCCTGATGCTGAGGGTGTGATCATGAGCCAGGGTTCTTGCTGAAAGGAAATACGTTTGGGTGAAAGGATTGGGCCCATCTATGATGCTTCCTCAGTGCAATGGCCATTGACACTCGTTGTTTAGGCTGATGAACAATGACCATTGCATCAAAATGTCTAAAGAGTACCAGTGCCCTTACAAACACAACTGGATCACAGCATCCTGATAAGTAAGGGAGAGTCAATCCAGAATGTTAGTTTTCCAAATGGCCCTTTTAGTTCATGCACTGATCCAACTCCATTTGTTTGAATCTATTTTACAATAGTTAGTGTAGTTAATGTGGTTATGTATAATTGATACCTGATTCACTGGGGACAACAAAGTGTGTCTTCTAGTTATTACCTTTTGTTAGTTGTGGATGCTTGCAATCAATAGATAGTTCAAATAGGAATAGCAGATCTCCCCCAGCCAGTGGTAGCTAGCTGTAATTGATAGTTAATTCACCAAGAGAAAAGAGTACAGATCTTCTGCTCCTAGCATAAGACTAATTGTAATCAATAGGTACCACACCAGGGAATATTGAGATTCCCCTTCACTAGTTTCCTTGTCAGTGGTAGCCATTTGTAATCAATATTTAGCAAACTGAAGGAAATTGTCTGCCCTGTTAATGGCTTTAGGTTGCGCAAAATGTTCTGTCAAGAATAGGTAAGAAAAGGCTGTGCCTGATTCTTTGCTTTCTTTCCTGTCATTTAAAATTACCTCAACAACTCCAGAATAAAAAGTTACCTGTTTGCACAGTAGGACAGTGAAAGGACTTCTGTGTTTTAAGAGATCACATAATTTGTGCCACGTATAAGTCATTTCATATCATCAAAATCAGTCGATCAAGACAAATCTATTTTGGGCCTGGAGAAACATACACAAGAAAAAAATTTGGGGAATTAAAAATCCCAATTTATAATTCATCTTCATGAGCCAGCTCTGCGTGTTAGGGTGTTGAGACATGTATATGAAAAATTTACATATATAGATTTCTTCAACTGTTATGCTACCCCAAAGGGAACATTTTTCATGAGAACAAATTCCACTTGATGATTTTCAGTCCATTCAGATGAAAATTAATGGACAGAATATTGTAGACTAGGGTATGCTATTTCCCAAAGAAAATAGCCATCATGAAGAAGTAAATATTGTTAAAACTTAGGATTTAGTATTTGCTGCAGTCAGCTAAATGTTTTCTCTTTCTCAGATCACACCACTTAGTGATAGATGTTAAAATAGAGAAAAATATGGACACAGCTTCATTGGAAAGAATTGGATAAAGCTCATCTGGTGAATGCAACCTCGGAACTTTGGACAAAATATTCTCAGACCACAATATCACCAGCCCTGCATGTTGTGGTTAGTTTAGCAGGTAAGGGTGAGTACATTGCTTGTGTCATTTGCTAATGTAAATGAAGTAAGTAAAATACAGTCTAAGTGCTTTTGGAACACAATTTTTCTCAAGCATTTGTCAGCTACTTATCCGCGCAACACCACCTAAACTGCACATCGTTGGACTGTGGGAGGAAACCAGAGTACCCATAGCCAACTCACGCAGACACGGGGAGAACATGCAAACTCCATGAACATGAACCCGGGTCCCTGGTGCTGTGAAGCAGTAGTGCTAATCCCTGTTCCATTGTGCCGCCCATTTATCCGCCTATCAATTTCTTTCAGGATCTTATTTATTTCAATAACAGGACCATTTATTATTCTCAACTCCAATGAGTATAGGCACAAACTTGCTTCATAGGAAAAGCGCTTCATCCCAGGAATGAGTCCAGTGAATCTTCTGTAAACTGCTTCTGGCACAATGATAATTTTTCAAATAAGGAAACCAAAACTGCATAGTGCTCCACATGTGGTCTCACCAATGCCTGTACAGCTGTTGTAAAACTTCCCTTCTCCTTGCAGTAAACACCAACATTTCATTTGCCTTCCAAAGCACTTGCTGTACCTGCAGACTAACTTTTTGTGCTTCATGTACCAGGACATCCAGATCCCTCTGTACACCAAGTTCTGCGATCTCTGTCCATTTAAATAGTATAATGATCTTCTATTCTTCCTGCCAAAGTTCACATTTTTCCACATTATACTTCATCTGCCAAATTTTTGCCCACTCGCTTAACCTGTCTATATTCCTTTAAGACGTGGTGTTACGACACCTTTGAAATTAACAAAGAATTCTTAGAAGAGCCTCAAAGTGTCAAGTCTTTGGGTGCTGAATAACTACAGTTGCCAGGTTCGGGATTCTCCGACCCCGCTCCGGGTCAGAGAATCGCCGGGGGGGCCGCGGGAAACGCGCCACGCCGTCCCGACGCTGGCTAACCGATTCTCGGGTGCCCGCGGGATCGCAGTCGCGATGGTCAGGGACCGTTGAAACCGTCCCCCCCTGGCGATTCTCCACGCCTTGCCAGGCCGAGTGCCCGCCGAGTTCGGCCGAGTCCCGCTGACGTGGGTTATGTATGGTCCCACCCGGCAGGACCTTGGAGTTCTGTCTGCAGGGCCATCCTGGTGGGGGGTGGCATGGGGATCCGACCCCTGGGGGGTTCTTCATGGTGGCCTGGCCTGCGATCGGGGCCTAACTAGCCCCCTAGGAAGGGGTGGATAGCTGCCAGGTGAGGCCCGTTGATGCCGAAGTGGCTCATACCACTTTTCACACCGGCGTCAGAACTTGACCGCAGGATTGGAGAATCCCGGCCCAGGTTTGAAAAGTTAAACCAATTAATTTTTCTTAGTTTTGGTTTTTAGTTTTCAGCAAATAAAATGGGTTCCTAACCCCACTTCTTTAACTCCACCCCCCGCCCCACCCTGCTCCCCACACACACATATACATCCAAGCAGAGGGGACAGAGGGGTGTAAAGAAAATAATATAAATGTAAAAAGTATAAAAGTGTCTGTTTCAGATGGATGTCTTCCAGTACACCTTACTTCAGTCTAGGCCTTCAGTTCAAGGTTTTTGCTTTAATCTGTAATTGTGTTCACCGTAGATTCATCATGATCTAAAAAATCTCTCTGCAGGTTCAGAAAACAACAGATTGCCAGCATTTCTGGAGAAGGAGAGAGAGGGAGACACTCACAGCTTCTTCTCTCAGTGTCTAGGACCCGACTATCCCTTCCTGGGTTCTCTGAAAACCATCCCACATAGGTAGGACCCAATCACTGCCTGTCGCCGGGTAGAATACAGCCTCAGACCAATTCATTGACCAACATCTAACCAATCAAACCAAATCCTTCCGATCTCTCGGATGCCAAAAAGTATGCGCTCTCTTGTTCAAAAGCTAAATCTCCAATAGCAGTGTGTTATTTTGCAACTTTTGAGTTCCCCACTTCTGCTGCTCAACTTAAAGGTATATGTCCATTAAATATACATGAATCAAAATGATGAAAACAAAGTAAAAGAAATGAGAAATAAGGGAATCACCAGGAAGTGCTCTTACAAGAAATATGAAACTGTATGTGTTAAAACATTATTCCCTTCTGCTATTTTTAAATGGATGTCTGCTGAACCACAACATTGTTGCTGCGGGTCACATGACACATGGTTTACTATCTGTTCTGGAAGATTCTCGCAGAGACTACAAGAACAAAAGAGCTCCACCCCTATCCTTTGCGGAATCTCAGACCCCATAGCAAGACGCATTCTAATCACAAAAATAAACAACTGACAGATTAACTGACATACCCAGCCAGGACGAAAACAAAGGCAAAACTCATAGGGCATATGAGTGAGAGCATAACGAGGCTGGTGAGTAGCGAGAGAGACAGGAAACGAGAACAACGGCAGGCCCCAACAGCTGGCGATATACTGGCCCACTCCGGTAGGCAAAATCAGGGTCTTAGGCCCTATTTCTCTAAAGTTAAAGAGAGCCACCCCATATCCAATGGCTTCCAGTCATTCAGTGGCCTCCCCAGCAAGTGGTCACGCTGGCGCCAAGTAGTATTCCTTTTGAAAAAATGACCTGGCGAAAGGGCTTCTGTGGGGAGCCGAGGAGGTGAGTAGCCATTTTTACTCACAGGCAAAGATCCCGGAAGCACTGGATTTGCCAGCTGGGGCTGGGGTATTCTCCTCAGGGGTGGGCCGCGATGGGAAGGTAAGGACGCAACCGGGGGAGAACCACATGCTACATGAGACAGATCAACGCCAGCCTTCCAGACGTTCGCCATCCATTGCAGTTCGCCTATCGCCACAACCGGTACACAGCAGATGTTATCTCCCTGGCACTACAGTCAACTCATCAGAGGGGTGGAAATTCCCCTTTAACAACCTTGCATGCTATTCCTTCAAAGAACTGTAAGAATTTAGTGAAACATGGTTTCTCTTTCACAAAATGATAATGATGCTGCCTGATCACAGAATGACAAAGTTGTTGCAGTTCAGAAGGAGGCTGTTAAGTCCAACGTGTCTGCCCTGGCCCTCCGGAGGAGCAGTTCACCTCGTGCCATTCTTCCTCCTTCGCCCCATAGCTCTACAAATTCTTTATTTTCCAATAATAGTCTAAATCCCTTTTCAACGCTTCAATTGAACCTGCCTCTCCCAGACTCTCAGATTGTGCATTCCAGACTTTAACCGCTTACGACATGAAAATGTTTTTTCTCATATCGCGTTTGTTACATAGAACATGGAAAAATACAGCACAGAACAGGTCGTTCGGCCCACGATGTTGTGCCGAACCTTTGTCCTAGATTAATCATAGATTATCATTGAATTTGCAGTGCAGAAGGAGGCCATTCGGCCCATTGAGTCTGACCAGCTCTTGGAAAGAGCACCCTACCCAAGGTCAACACCTCCACCCAACACTAAGGGCAATTTTGGAAACTAAGGGCAATTTATCATGGCCAATCCACCTAACTTGCACATCTTTGGACTGTGGGAGGAAACCGGAGCACCCGGAGGAAACCCACGCACACACGGGGAGGGTGTGCAGACTCCGCACAGACAATGACCCAAGCCAGAATCGAACCTGGGTCCCTGGCTATCCACAATGCTACCGTGCTGCCCTTAAGAACAAATTAATCTACACTATATCATTCTACCGTAATCCATGTACCTATCCAATAGCTGCTTGAAGGTCCCTAATGTTTCCGACTCAACTACTTCCACAGCAGTGCAATCCATGCCCCCACTACTCTCTGGGTAAAGAACCTACCTCTGACATCCCTCCTATATCTTTCACCATTCACCTTAATTTTATGTCCCCTTGTAATGCTTTGTTCCACCTGGGGAAAAAGTCTCTGACTGTCTACTCTATCTATTCCCCTGATCATCTTATAAACCTCGATCAAGTCGCCCCTCATCCTTCTCCGTTCTAATGAGAAAAGGCCTAGCACCCTCAACCTTTCCTCGTAAGACTTACTCTCCATTCCAGGCAACATCCTGGTAAATCTCCTTTGCACCTTTTCCAAAGCTTCCACATCCTTCCTAAAATGAGGTGACCAGAACTGTACGCAGTACTCCAAATGTGGCCTTACCAAAGTTTTGTACAGCTACATCATCACCTCACGGATCTTAAATTCAATCTCTCTGTTAATGAACGCTCGCACACCATAGGCCTTCTTCACAGTTCTATCCACTTGAGTGGCAACTTTCAAAGATGTATGAACATAGACCCCAAGATCTCTCTGCTCCTCCACATTGCCAAGAACTCTACCGTTAACCCTGTATTCCGCATTCATATTTGTCCTTCCAAAATGGACAACCTCACACTTTTCAGGGTTAAACTCCATCTGACACTTCTCAGTCCAGCTCTGCACCTATCTCTGTCTTTTGCCAATTATTTTAAATCTGCCGGGTTCCCGACCGCTGAGACTATGAGTCAACTGTACGGTCAGGAATTTGGCCCATCGGGGGCGGAGAATTGGGGGAGGGCCTTCAGGTACTGTCCTGAGGCCATTTCAATGGCGTCTGGCATGCTCCTCGATGACGGCAATTTGGAGGGGCGGAGCATCCGAAAACCAGCACCGCCCTCGATTCCATCATAAAAAGTGATTCTTCGCCCGATCGCCGATTTATGAAATCAGCGTCAGGCACGGAGAACCTTGCCCCATATTCTTCTAGCCCTCGTGATTCTCCAGTTCTCTGGGCCGGGAATCACATGGGCAAGAATCACTACTGGTTCTGACAAGCATGGCCCTGGCATGGTGGACCTCGCCGTGGACCAAGGGGATAACTCCTTAAGGGAGAAACCCCAAATGTCCACCTGAAACCCCCCCCAACCCCCCGACAATGCAAAACCTGCCCAGCCCCACAGAGACCCGCTAAAGAGTGGGACCCCACCAGAATAGAGAAACCTGTCAGGAAGCCCTCCAGAAAAGAGACCTCTGTCAACAAGACCCCAGAAAACAGAAACCTGTCAGGAAGCCCCGCAGAAATAAAACCCCTGCCAGGAAGTCCCGCAGGAAAGACAAACCTGTCTGGAAGCTAAAGAGCAGTCCATACAGAGGCAGTGGAAACAATTATTGTTGTAACTCTCATCTGGGCATAAATCTGCTGGCTCAGGCAGAGGAAACAGCAAGTATCAATTCCTGGAAAGAGGACACAGTGCCCTGTGTTTAAATGCCTCAGCTCCTTGAGCTGCAAGCCATTTATTTATTTCCCTCGCTGGACGAGATTGACAGCTTGCACACACGCACACGCACACACACACACTCACATACACACACACACAACTGCAACCTTGCTTTATTCACCTTCCTTCATGCTTGATTAACTCAAGTACTCTACAGAACCACTATGTTTGCAAAGATCAACCACTTCAAAGAGAGCTAAATGCTGCTGATTTCAAGTTGAGTACTCCAAAATCACTCAAATGTCAAGGGGAGTGATTGGGATGCACTTAACTCTCTTTGACGTGGTTGATATTTGTAAATATTGTGGTCAGAGTACTTAGAGTTACTCACCCATGAAGAAAGATGAATGAAGCAAGGTTAACAGCTGTGTTTTTGGAAGCTACCAATCACAGCCAAGTGAGGGAAATGAATGAATGGCTTGCAGCTCAAGGACCCAAAGTTTTTAAACACAGGTCACTACTTTTCTTGTTCCAGGAATTGACACATGGTGCTACCTCTGTCTGAGCTATACAGGTGTATGCCCAGATGTGTGTTACAACAGTAGTTTTTTTTTTACTGCCCGTCTGACTCTCACTAGCTTCCAGACGGGCCTCTTTTCTGAGGGGTCTGTGTGTGTGTGTGTGGGGGGGGGGGGGATTTTTTACTTAGGGGTCTCTTTGAGAGTTTCTTTAATTAGAGGGTTTCTGTGCCGGCCCCTTTAGCTAGGGGTCTATGTGGGGAATCTCACTATCTAGGGGTCGCTGTGGGGTTATCCCTATCTAGGGGTTCTCTGAGGGATTTTCCCATTTTAGGGGGTCTCGGGACAGTGGGGGAGGTCTGGTAGGGGTGTGGGCAGGTTGTGCATTGTGGCGAGGGGAGGGTGGCCTCCGGGTGGACTTTGGGGGCCGCTCCCTGAAGGGGTTACTCTGTTGGCCCATGGTGAGGTCCACCACGCCAGGGCCATGCTGGCAAATACCAGTAGTGATCCATGCCCATGTGATTCCCGGCCTGGAGGATCGAAGAATCTCGAGGGCTCGGAGACTCTGGTGCTGGGCCCACTAAGTGGATGTAAATGTGTGATTAAGACCATTTGCATCCATTAACATCCTCCCGCTGGCGCACGGGCTGGAACCCTGATCTCACTGCCAGCGGGACGATGGTTAATTTGGCGACCGGTGCGAACCTCAATTTCTGCCGGACGCCCAATCCCCGCTTGATCACGATCCACGTTGCCAGCATCGCAGGGCGGAGAATCGAACCCTTTGACTCAGAAAGATCATTTTGCAATGTCAGCCCTTCTGTTTGACAATTGATATTTTCCAATTTTACAAGTACCTCAGTTGTTTTCTTATTGTCCCTTACTGACTTTGATACATCAGTAATATTACTTGGATCAGTTCTTTGCTCAACTTTATCGACATTCAACAATGAAGTTTTATTCACAGGAGCAACTTTCGTATTGCGACACTCAATAATTTCCAATTTTGCAAGTACTTTGGATGTTTTCGTATTGTCCATTCTTGACTTTAATGTATCAGTAATATTAGTTGGACCAGTCCTTTGTTCAGCTGGATCATTGCTCGAGAGTGAGTTTTTATTCACAAGAACAACTTCCGAATTGTGGCGCACTATACCATCTATCTTCTTCTTCATTTCCTCCATTTTGCTTTGAAGTTCAGAAATATTATTGTTCTTTTCACAATGAAGTTCGAACAGTTTGTTAGTTTTGCTTTTTAATGGGTTAGCCCTCCTGCCTCACGGCGCCGAGGTCCCAGGTTCGATCCCGGCTCTGGGTCACTGTCCGTGTGGAGTTTGCACATTCTCTCCGTGTTTGCGTGGGTTTCGCCCCCCACACCCCAAAGATGTGCAGTGTAGGTGGATTGGCCACGCTAAATTGCCCCTTAATTGGAAAAAAATGAATTGGGTATTCTAAATTTAAAAAAAAGTTTTGCTTTTGAATTCTGCATTCAACCAATTATTCAGGTTTGCCAAAACCTCCTTTTCTTGTTCAAGGCATTTTCTATGATATTTCATAAATATCTGAAGTTCACCAAGCTTTCACTGAAGATAAACATTTTCCATATTTGCTTTTTCAGGTTTATCCTTTCGCTAGTTCAAATCCTCAGTCAAACAATCCACTTTTCTGATTCTCAATTGTTGGACCATAAGACCATAAGACATAGGAGCAGAATTAGGCCACTCGGCCCATCGAGTCTGCTCCGCCATTCAATCATGGCTGATATTTTCTCATCCCCATTCTCCTGTCTTCTCCCTATAACCCTGATTTCCTTATTAAGCAAGAACCTATCTATCTCTGGCTCAAAAACACTCAGTGATTTGGCCTCCACACCCTTCTGCGGCAAAGAGTTCCACAGATTCACCACCCTCTGGCTAAAGAAATTCCTTCTCATCTCTGTTTTAAAAGATCATCCCTTTAGTCTGAGATGGTGTCCTCTGGTTCTAGTTTTTCCTACAAGTGGAAACATTCTCTCCACGTCCACTCTATCCAGGCAGCGCAGTATCCTGTAAGTTTCAATAAGACCCCCCCTTACCCTTTTAAACTCCACCGAGTACAGACCCAGAGTCCTCAACCGTTCCTCATATGACAGGTTCTTCATTCCAGGGATCATTCTTGTGAACCTCCTCTGGACACTTTCCAAAGCCAGCACATCCTTCCTCAGATACATGGCCCAGAACTGCTCACAATACTCCAAATGGGGTCTGACCAGAGCCTGAAACAGCCTCAGAAGTACATCCCGGGTCTTGTATTCCAGCCCTCTTGACATGAATGCTAACATTGCATTTGCCTTCTTAACTGCCGACTGAACCTGCACATTAACGTTAAGAGCATCGTGAACAAGGACTCCCAAGACCCTTTGTGCTTCTGATTTCCGAAGCATTTCCCCATTTAGAAAATAGTTTATGCCTAAATTCCTCCTTCCAAAGCGCATAACCTCACACTTTTCCACATTGTATTTCATTTGCCACTTCATTGCCACTCTCCTAGCCTGTCCCAATCCTCCTGCAGCCCCCTTACTTCCTCAATGCTACCTCTCCCTCTTCAGATCTTTGTATCATCTGCAAACTTAGCAACAGTGCCTTCAGTTCCTTGTTCCAGATCATTAACCTATATTGTGAAAAGTTGTGGTCCCAGCACAGACCCCTGAGGCACACCACTATTCACCGGCTGCCATCCTGAAAACGACCCCTTTATCCCAACTCTCTGCCTCCTGCCATTCAGCCAATCCTCTATCCATGCCAGGATCTTCCCGTCAACACCATGGGCTTTTAACTTATTTGTTAAATCTCCTACGCAGCACCTTGTCAAAGGCCTTCTGGAAATTCAAAGACCTTCTGGAAATAAACTGTTTTATTTTGTAAACTGTTCTTATCAGTTGTGTATTTTTTCATTCGCAAACTCCTCTTTCTTATGTGAAAGTTGATTTTTTGTGTTACTCAGGTCTTCCTTCAATTGCTTCTTATCTGTAATAAGTGCCTCATTTTTCTCCACAGTAGTTTCCCCAAAAAATGTGAAGATCACCATGGTCAACTGCCTGTAACAATATCGTTGTCATCACATTGCTATTGCTACATGACAAATCATTACCTTGGATGAAATCTATTCCTCCAGTACATAATTTATGAATAATTCACACTGGAATAATTCCATGTACAAATTAATTTGACTTTACTGAAAGAAAAAGGTTCATCCCTTCCATTAAAACCTTTTACTACTACATTTTCCTTCATAAAACCTCCTGGAATACAAATTGTATTATCAGCTGCCATCAATGATTGATCTGCTCCTGTGACTTTTAAAATTTTAATTTATTTACATATTTTGTTCGATGAGTAAGGGAACATTTCTTCCTCTGAAACAAAATATCCAAAACCTCCAGTAACTTGACTTCCTTCACCAGTAGTCCAATAATTTTCTGAACTATATGGGGACCTATCCCCCAATAATTTCCCTTCGAGTGATGTACATGGATAAAACTTGTAAGTGAATTTACATGATCAGCCATGATCATATTGAATGCTGGTGCATGCTCAAAGGGTCGACTGGCCTATTCCTGCACCTATTTTCAATGTTTCTATGTTGATGTTCAAAGGTTGTGTTTGTGTAAGGAATGCAGAAAGTTAGAAGGCAGGTTCAGCAAGCAATTAGGAAGCCAAATGGCATGTTAGCCTTTATTGCAAGAGAATTGGAGTACAGGAATGAAGAGGTCTTGCTATAATCGTACAGGGATTTGGTGAGACCACAACTGGGATACTGTGTGCAATTTTGTTCTCCATATTTAACAAAATATATAGCTGCATTGGAGACTGTACAGCAAAGGTTCACTAAATTGGTTATTGAGATGATTGGGTCGTCTGATAATAAGAAGTTGAGTAAATTGGGCTTACATTATCTGCAGTGTAAGATTGAGAGGCAATCTAATTGAAATGTGCAAAATTCTGAAGGGTAGGCAAGGGTGAGAGATTGTTTCTATCAGTCAGTGAATATGAAAGATGGGGCCTGATCTTCGGATAAGATGCCAATGATTTAGGGCTGAGATGAGGAGAAATCACTTCACTCAGTGTGGTGAACCTTTTGGAATTCTCAATCCCTGAGGATTGCTATTGCTCCATTGGTTAATATATGTAAGGCTTTGATAGACAGATTTTTGGTCTCTCAAAAAATCAAGGGCGAAGGGAAGGTGGAGTTTAAGCCAAGATCAGCCATTATTATATTGAATGGTGGTGCAGGCTTGATGAGCCATCTGGTCTACTCCAGCTCCAATTTCTTAATTTATTCTTTCATGGGCTGTGGGTATCACTGGCAAGGCCAGCATTTTTTGCTAATCCCTAATTGCCCTTGAACTGAGGGACTTGCCACACCATTTCACCGGCCAGATAAAAGTCAACCACATTTCTGTGAGCATGGTGTTATAAGTAGGCCAGGTCAGGTATGGATGGTAGATTTCTTTCGCTCAAGGACATTAGTGAACCAGATGAGTTTTTACAACCATTGACAATTGTTTCATCGTCAGCTTTTTGATTCCAAATGATTACTTGAATTCAAATTCCACCAACTGCCAAAGTGGGATTTGAATCTTTGTCCCTCAGTACATTTGCCTGGGTCTACTGGATTATTAGTCAACTACCATAATGTGTCTCTAATGGTGATCAGGTCATTCATCTTTACTTCTATCTGTTAAAATAATTCATCCATTCTTTTGTTAATGCTGTGCATATTCAGATGCAGAGCATTTAGATCTGTAATTTTGCCATTTTTGCAGTCGCTGGCTTTATCTGCTGGTGCGCTTTTAATTTGAAAGCACTGTCCATTCCTGCCACACTCTGGTTAACACTACCCAAATCCATATCCTGCTCATTACCTTGCTGTTTCCCTTTGATTTACCAACCCCCCCTCTCATACGGTCCCTTTCCCTCATTAACCACTCTTTCAACTTGTTTACAGCGAAAGAGGACAGAGAATGACAATGCTAATCCAAGATGTAAAATAGATGAGAAATGAGGAAAGATTGGAGGAGCTTCAACTTTATAGTATATTTCAACTCACATTCATACACTACGTTTTACATCAAAAAATATCTCAAGGTGGTTTACAGGTGGAGTGGTGGTCCGAGAGCAGAAAATTAAGGAAGTAGGTCAGGGAAGGCACAGTGAAAGATGCAAATATTGAAGAGAAGCTCAAAGGTGAAAAGAAAAGTTTAGATACGATCCCCGGTGTTCAGGAGTTTGATGACTGAAGCTGTTGCCATCAATGAAGGTGCAGGAATGACATCTCCACAGTGGATCTGAATCAAAGAGTAGAACATTAATGTGGGATGTAAGGATGGAGAAGTCAAAAGAATTTCATCCATCACCCAGATGTTTGATTATCACCTTCGGTCATAAGCACTGTTCTATGAAAAGAGCTGTAAAAGCTTCCTTTCAATTGCTTTGTTGTTATCAGTGGTTACCTGATAGGTTGAGTCACATCTTCCTAAAAATGTATGAACATTCAAAAAATGACATTGTGCAAAATTCTTATCATTTTGTTTTCTATGGAAAGCTGTAGCTTTGATTACTATTGAGATTTTTACTGAAATATTTACCTATCTGTGGCTCTAGGGTCTGAATGACCTACTCCTGCCCCTTGATTACTCTTGCCCTCCGGAGTGGCTATTCACAAAGCTGTGAATGAAAAAACTTATATACTTCGACATTGTTGCTCTGATGATGATCGTCATTTAAAAAAATATGTCATTGAAATATGCCCTACATATTGGCTTCCATACATTGTTTGTCAGTTTCAAAATACCTTCTCCCATTTCATGGCACAGGAAGAATAAGTCTTTGAAATTCTGAATGTGCTGTTTTTATCAGAAGCTATTGAGAGAAGAATGGAAAGTCATAATATTCGGTTGAATATAAGTTAACTGGTATTAGAAGAGGTGAGAGCACAGTTGGGTATCAGAATGTAGATAAGACCAAGAAGGATCCAAAGAATTTTTTCAGCTCTGTAAGAGGCAGATTGAGGACTGAAGAACAGATCGTACCATTATTTAATAAGTCGCATGGAAGTTTTATACAGAATGATGAAGTAGTCGACATATTAAGTGTTTTTTTTTTACAAAGTCATTACAATTGAATATCAACGAATAAATTCCAGATCAGGTCATTTTGGTTCAGAAATCTATAATGTAGGTATGAATAAGTAACGCCTGTGATGTGAAGAAAAAAACTCCAAGGAAAAATGAGAATAAGCAGCTATTATCCTGATCCATGTTATTTTAAGATCTGTATCAACGCAGGCCGAAGGGCCTGTTCCTGTGCTGTACATTTCTTTGTTCTTTGTTTGTATGAGTGTGATGATTGATTGAATAAAATAACTATAGCAAACTCCTGAACAATAACAACCTAATGCATCATGGGACATTTGACTATGATGAGTTCAATTGTGTCCAATTCTTTGGAAATTCAACAGTAACCATTTCTTCAAGCTTCAACGGAATGTGAGGCAGGAGAATAAAAGATCAAATATTTGAGCAGCAGAAATGCAGGTATTGCATTTATATAAATGCCTTTCTGACAAAGATGTGCGACCAGGGCACACTGATCAGTCTGCAGATCATCAAACAGCAGGATAACATGATAAGGAAAAATGTATTGAACAAATGAACAGACATTGATCTTAAATGTAAAGTAAATGTTGAGACCATATGCACCTGAAACACAACTCGCTGAGGCTTTGTCAACAACAACAATAATAATCACAAGTTGTATTTATAGAGTGCTCTTAACACAATGAAATGCCCAAAGATATGTCACAGGACCATTATAAAACAAAGTATAGCCCTGAGCCAATTAAGGAGATATTTGGTCAGATGACCAAAATTTTGGTCAGAGAGGTAGGTTTTAAGGAATGTGTGTTACAGGAACAGAAAGGTGTAAGGAGGGAATTGGAGGAAGAGGTTGGGGCTGAGGCAACTGAAGCCACAGAATCACAGAATTATCACAGCGCAGAAGGAGGCCATTTGGCCCACTGTGTCTCCAAATGAGCAACTCACCGAGTACCATTCCCTCATGTTCTTTCCATAACCCTGCACACTCCTCCTTTTCAAATAATTGTCTCATTCCCTTTTGAATTCTTCAATTGAACCTGCCTCCATCACACTAATAGGTGGTGCATTCCAGATCTTAACACTTCCTGGATAAAAAAGCTTCTCCTCATGTCACTTTTGCTTCTTTTATTAATTACTTCTATTTGTATCCTCTTGTTCTTGATCCATTCATGAGTGGGAACAGCTTTTCCCCATCTCCTCTGTCCAGACCCCCTCATAATTTTGAATATCTCTATCAAATCCTCTCTCAGCCTTCTTTTCTCTAAGGAGAACAGTCTATCACCAAAACTGAAATTCTTCACCTCTTGAACCAGTCTTGTGAATTGTTTCTGCATCTGGGGAGACAGTGACATAGCGATATTGTCACTAGACTAGTAATCCATACACCCAGGATAATGATCTGGGGTCCCAGGTTCGAATCCCACCAAGGTAGATGGTGACATTTGAATTCATTGAGTCATAGATGTTTGCAGCATGGAAACAGGCCTATCAGCCCAGCTGGTCCATGCCACCCAGTTTCTATCACTAAGCTAGTCCTACTTGCCTGCATTTGGCCCATAGCCCTCGATACCCACCCTGCCCATTTAACTGTCTAATTGCTTTTAAAAGACAACATTCAATAAAAATCTGGAATTAAAAATCTAATGATGACCATGAAACCATTGCCGATTATTTTAAAAACCCATCTGGTTCACTAATGTCCTTCAGGGAAGGAAATCTGCTGCCGTAACCCTTCTGGCCTAGTTGTGACTCCAGACCCAAATGGTGGTGCGATTGACTCTTAACTGCCCCCAGTGAAATGGCCTAGCAAGCCACACAGTTCAAGGGCAATGAGGGATGGGCAAGAAATGCTGGTTCAGCCAGCAACGCCCACATCTCAAGAACAAATATTATTTATAAATCCTCTATAATGCTACCACATCCTTCTAAACTTTCCAGAGCTGGAGGCAGCACTCAATTGAGGCTGTGCCAGTGACTTGTACTAATTCAATATAACCTCAATATATGACCTTGGCAATGCTCCTCAGTGATTGGACCAAGCTCTGCAGCGCCTCGGCAGTGCCCACCTGCAACTGGAACAAGCTCCACAGCGCCTCGGCTATTCCCATCTGAGAGCAGGACATGTCCAGCAGAACCTCATCAAGGTCAGCCTGGCAATGGGTCACAGCCCCCAGCGAGTCGAACATTCTGCCAAGACCCCCAGCCATGCCTTCGACACTTTCACTAATGGTGCCGCCATGCACCAGGCTCTCCACTGTAGTCACCACCCTAGCAGTGTTGGCCTCGGTGCCATGCATTGCCAGCGACATCTGCTGCAGCAATAGCCTCGGGAGTCTTCCAAGCTGCTATGGACCTGCTAGAGTACCGCTGGCATCTCCCTCTGAATATCCCGGCCGCAGCCTATTGTCTCCGTCGGCTCTGGCATGACCTCTTCCATAGGTTCAGCATCAGGCTGGGACCCAGCTGGGACCTGGGATCCAGCAGACCTCCACCTGGAGGTTCCGGCCTCTACCTGATATACATCAGCAGCTGTATGATGCTCATCAGATTGTGCCCCAGAAGTCTGACCATTAATATTCCTCACCCAGGTGCGTGTATCTGTGCTGGTGGAGGATGGCGATGACAGCTGTGATGCGACTATTATGATGGATTCCTCGGAGCTCTCCTCCAAGGCGTTCTCCTGCGAGGCTGGAGAAAGTGCCGCCTGGAAAGGGCCGGTGCCGACGGCTGGAGGACCTGTGGGAGAATGGATATGCGGTTTGTGGGAGGGATGGATCAGTCACTAAGGCAATAACAACCCATGTTTGACAGGTCTTTCTGCTGGAGCCCGGTGGTTCCTCACCTCTGTGGCATCCGCCAGCCTTCTCGTTGGTGACTGCTCAGTCCTCGGCCACACCGGTCACCTCCAGGACCCGCTCCTCGAAGGAGGTGAGGATTCTTATGTCAGGCACCCCTCCGCCAGTCTGGGCTCTCTCCTGGCGATTGTGAAGAGCTTTTCCTGAGGAGACAAGAAGGCACCATTAGCTACATGCATGGTTCAAGTGTGGGCGAGGGGATGTGAAGGGAGGGTTGGGGGGTGTGAAGGGAGAGGGAAGTTGACGAGAGAGTTGGGGGTCGCATGGAGAGTTGGGAGGTGGATGCTCGCATGGTGGTGGAAAGTTCCTGGGGGCTCGTGGGGGGGGACGGGTTTGGTGTCTACTCACTCGTGCTATCCAGTGTTGGTCATTCACCTTTTTCCTTGACTGGAGGCCAGTCTTCCTGATCACACTCCAGGCGCTCACAGCTGCCTCCACCAGGCAGCACTGGCAGCCCTATGGCTGACCTTCCGGTACCCTCGGCGGAACAGGACATCTCTCCTGGCATCCACGATGTCTAGGAGCTTCACCAGATCTGCATCCCCAAATTTTGAGCACTATTGTTGCGAGCTGGCTGGGGCTGGCTGGGCAAAAGCGGCTTAAGTGCTGTTCGGCCTTGAGTTAGTGGGGGGCTGGTGAGCACCGCGCCAGCGAATCAGCTGGCGAGCCTTCGTTTACAGCGAGAAGCCCGTGGGGACTCGTTAAGTGGACCAATTAATGTTGAATAGCGTTGCCGGCCTCGCTTGGCCGAGCACCGGGAGGCTCATGGCAGTTCCCGCTCGCTATGACACTGAGGAGTCTTCCAGAGAATCGTGTCCTAAGCATCATTTTGGGCGGGTTTCGCGGTGTGTTTCTCACCAGCTTTTTGGGTGAGATCCACACTGCTATTCAACCACCATTTGGGCTGGATTCTCTGCCTCCTGCTGCCGTTACCGGGTTTCCAGATGCAGCGGAGAATTGGATGTCACAGGGAATCAGGATTCTTGCCCGTGCCTCCTAGTGAGGATGCAAATGGATGAAACGGGTCTTATTTACACCCAGTTAGTGAGCCGGGCACCAGACTCTTCGTTCTCTCATGATACTTTGGTCCTCCGGGCTGGGAATCACGTGGGCATGGATTGCAACAGGTATAGACAAACGTGGCTCTGATGTGGTGGACCTCGCCTTGGGAAAAGGGGGTAACATCTTCAGGGAGTTGCCCCAATAGCCCACTGAGGGCCACCTTCACCCCCCCGCCCCCCCCCCCCCACAATGGCAGACATGTCCACCAGATTCCCCCACAGCGCCCCAGAAACTCCCTCAATAAAGAGACCCTCCAAGAGACCCCTTGAATAGGAGGACCCCCCCCCCACAGAGACCCACTGAATAGGGGGTTCCCCCACAGACTCCTAACTAAAGCAATTCTCCAGAGTTCCCCTAACTAAAAGGTACCCCCACAGAAACCCCAAACTAAAAACCCACCCACCAGCTCTATTTTGAAACCTCCAATGAAATCCGCCTCCAGCACTCTCTGAGGCAGCGCATTCCAAATCCAACAGCTCTCTGAGTAAATAAGCTTTTCCTCATCTCACTCCGATGTCTCTTGTTGTCGGTCTTGGAAACTCTAGTCACTGACTTACGAAGTGGTGGATACAGAATATTCTTCTTTACCATGTCAAAATTGTTTATAATTTTGAACACCACAGTAAGGTTAGCGCTGCTGCCTCACAGCTCCAGGGACTCGGGTTCAATGCCGGCTGATGTGTTGGGTAGGCTGGGTCGATGTGGACTGCACTTGATGCAGTGTAGCGAGAGACAGGCCTCCAACACTTGATAAGATGCAACACGATTTTATTTAACATTTAAACTGTTATACATGTTCAACTGTGGATTGACACTATGCTGACTTGACTGGAGACCTGATACTAGCCTAACCAGACTTACTAGCTACCACATGGTGTTTGCACTGGCCAGCTCACTAACTCTGACTGTGTCAGAGGCTGGGTCCCGAGAGAGCGGGAAAACTGGTGCCCTCTGGCTTTATAGTGGTCGCGTCCTGTCTGGTAATTGGTTGCTCTGTTCTGTGTGCTTACATCATGTGTGTCAATCACTGCCTGTCTGCACTCCATTATATACACAGATGTATATTGTGACAACTCCGCCCCCCTTTTTTTTTGTATTGTGTGTGTTGAGGTAATAAATATTAAGGTGCATGTGCGTGTGGATGTGTATATGTGCGGGACTATATACAGAATGTACTAAAATGACCTTATGTACACAGGAAGGTGTCGCTAGTGCAGATATAGGGCAAATGAAAAAAATGATATTTACAGAGGTCAAAACGATAAGGTAACACAGTTGTGCAAAAGTTGAGTCTATAAGTTTCGTCTCTGCGGCGGGCGACGAATTCTGGTTGACCGCCTCAAGGGTGGATCAGGGGCCGCCTGCACTTGGATAGGCGGGACCGCCGCCAATGAAGTGGTCGCAGAGGTCGGCAGGATTGCTGGTAGATCGGTGGCCTCGTGGTAGGGCACATCCGGAGGAAGCATTGTTAGAGGCGGGACATCATGGTTGGGTGGCGGGCATGGAACTCCGCGCAGCGCCCATCTGTTGCGTCGTAGGAAGGAGCCATCAGCCATGCGGACGAGGAACGATCTTGGGGCCACTTGCTTGACCACCACAGCTGTGGCGGACCAGCCGCTGTCAGGCAACTGCACATAAACACGATCAGTTGGGATCAGCTCGGGGAGATCCGTGGCATGAGCTCGTATGCTAATTTCTGTTGGGCCCGAAACTGCTGCATCTTTTGTATGACCTTGAGGTGGTCAAGGTCTGGAACATGGATGGCTGGAACCGTGGTTCACAGTGTGCGGTTCATGAGCATCTGCGTGGGTGACAACCCAGTGGACAGCGGTGATGCTCTGTGAGGCACGGTCAATTGGACAAAGACGATAGTTGAATCCAACTGAGGCTTTATTGCTATCAGATGTGTGGCCACCCACAGCAGCTGGCGAAATGGCTGCTGGCTGGAGGACACGCATATTTATACAGGCAGGGACTACCGTACATCACCGAATACAGGTGTAACAGTGGTTTACCACCCTCTGTATGCCAGCAGCGCCACGTTGAAGTCGGAGCCTGAGTCTGCAGCCTTGCATAGTAATCTCTTGACGATATGGACCTCTTTTTCGGCCTTCCCGTTTGACTGCTGTTTGTGGGGGCTGGAGGTTACGTGACAAAAGTTGTATAGGCAGGGAAAGTCAGACCATTACCGGCCGTAAAAACAGGGACCGTTGCCACTCATCACCGTGAGCGGTATCCCATGCCTGGCAAACGTTTCTTTGCATACTTTAATCACCGCCTTCGACGTGAGGTCGGACAGTTTCACTACTTTTGGGTAATTGGAGAAGTAGTCGACCAGGAGGACATAGTCACGCCCTTTTGTGTGGAAAAGGTTGACACCGACTTTGGACCATGGGGAGGTCACTATCTCATGTTGCTGCAGAGTTTCTTTGGGTTGAGCTGGCTGAAATTTCTGACATGTGGGGCAGTTGAGGACCGTGTTGGCAACGTCCTCGCTGATGTCCGGCCAATAGACTGCCTCTCGAGCTCTGCGTCAACATTTCTCAACCCCCAGGTGACCCTCAGGGAGTTGGCCGAGCACCATCGCTCGCATGCTCTGCGGAATCACAATCCTATCGAGCTTCATGAGGATGCCGTCCACCACCGTCAGGTTGTCCTTGACATTGTAAAACTGGGGACACTATCCCTTCTGCCAGCCATTCGTGAGGTGCTGCATCACACGCTGTAGCTTAGGATCCTTGGCCGTTTACTCACAAATTTGGTTGACCCTCTCATCAGTGGCCGGAAGGTTGGAGGCATACAATTGCACCTGCGCATCGATTTGTCAGACAAAGTCAGTTTGTTCACATGATGTGGTGATAGACCTGGAAAGGGCATCTGCAACAATGAGTTCTTTGCCTGAGTGTAGACAAATTCAAAGTCACAGCGGTGTAGCTTGAGAAGGATTTGTTCTAACCGAGGCGTCATGTCATTCAAATCCTTCTGGATTATGTGGACTAATGGCCTGTGGTCCGGCTCAACCATGAATTTTGGGAGGCCATACACATAGTCGTCAAATTTGTCGATTCCCGTTAGGAGGCCCAGGCATTCCTTCTCAATCTAAGCGTACCGTTGCTCAGTGGGCGTCATGGCTCTGGAGGCTAACGCAACTGGGGCCCATGAGGTGTCACCCCGTTGGAGGAGCACCGCCCCAATACCGTCCTGGCTCACGTCAGTGGATATTTAGGTCTCTGGTAGGGTCGAAGAATGGCAGAACCGGGGCTGTGGTGAGTTTTGCACTCAGCTCACGCCATTCGTTCTCATGAGCGGGCAGCCACCGGAATTCCGTCGACTTTTTGACGAGATGGCGGAGGGCTGTGGTATGTGCCGCCATGTTGGGAATGAAGTTCCCAAGGAAGTTAACCATCCCTACAAAGCGGTCGACCGCCTTCTTGTCCTCTGGGGTCTTGATGGTGTTGATCGCCGAGACCTTGTCAGCATCTGGCCGCATGCCTTGCTGCGAGATGTGGTCACCAAGGAATTTTATTTCTGGTTGACCGAACAAACACTTGGCTCTGTTGAGTCGGAGGCCATACTCATGGATTCTGTGGAATATCTGCTTGAGGCGATCAATGTGTTCTTGAGGCGTTGTGGACCAGATTATGACATTGTCAACATACACATGCACCCCCTCGATACCCTCCATCATCTGTTCCATGATGCGGTGAAATACCTCTGAGGGAGAGATGATGCCAAAAGGCATCCGGTTGTAGCAGTAGCAACCAAACGGGGTATTGAATGTGCACAGCTTGCGACTGGATGCATCCAACTGCATTTGCCAGAACGCCTTGGAGGCGTCCAGCTTCATAAAGAGTTTGGCATGAGCCATCTCGCTGGTCAACTCTTCTCGTTTTGGTATCGGGTAATGTTCCCTCATGATGTTGTGGTTTAAATCCTTGGGGTCGATGCAGATTCGAAGCTCCCCTGACGGCTTCTTGACGCAGACCATGGAGCTGACCCAGTCCGTAGGTTCTGTGACCCTTGATATGATGCCCTGGTCCTGGAGGTCCTGCAACTGCTGCTTGAGGCGGTCCTTGAGGGGTGCCGGCACCCGACGTGGTGCGTGGATCACAGGGGTGGAGTTCGGTTTGAGCAGGATTTTGTATCGGTATGGGAGTGTGCCCATTCCATCGAACACGTTGTGGTCCTGCGTGGTGATGATATCAATTTCAGCCTGGAAGTTCTCATCAGGTGAGGCTGTCGCCAGTGAGGATGACATGGTGTGGACTCGCTGAACCAAGTTCAGGACTTTGCAGGCCCGAGCACCGAGCAGGGATGCTCTGTCAGGTCCCACGATCTCAAATCGCAGTGTCGCTTTAAATGACTTATTGGAAACTCCGAGTTGGCATGAGCCACTGGCAGCTATGGCATTGCCATTGTAGTCAAGGAGCTGGCAGGCCGGTGGAAGAATACTTGGTCTGACGCGGATGGTGTCGAGATCGGATTTTGAGATGAGGTTCGCCAATGCGCCGGTGTCCAGTTTAAACCGGATGCAAACCTTGTTGACTGTGAGGACAGTACACCACTCGTCGTCAGGATCCACGCTGAGGATCGGGAGGTGCGTCACTGTCTTGGAGAAAGGCAGCACATGCTTCGTAATGATGCCCACCCGGTATGGAGATTTGAGGCAAGCAGCATCAGGATCTGTTGGGCTGTCGGGGTCGGAGTCTGGCATGGCCTGCTGTATTGAACGGACGCTTCTGCGCCGTGGCTGGGATCGCTGGATGCTGGGCAGGTCTGCAAAGGGTTGCGTAGTGGCCAAGTTTGCCACACTGTAGACACCGTTGTGCTTTTGCCGGACATTGCCGCTTTAAATGGGCGGAGCCACAATTCGGACACGTCATGACGCCAACGTCAGCAGGTTCCAAGCACCATCACGCATGCGCAGTACGGTCGAACGATGTACGCACCTACGCAGTCTGGTCATCGATCTTGCCGTCCCCTCAGTCGTGGCGTGCATGAGCAGGTGCCCGGGAAAAGCGGGCGGAATGGCCACTCTCGTCAAGGCCCTGCATTTGTGCGATGACCTGCACCCGTTCCGCCTTGTGGGAGGTTAGCTCTTCTGTTTCTGCCGCCCCAATATGGGAGTACCGATTGTTAGCATGTTTGTGGAGAACGCACGTTTCGATAGCGATGGTGAAGTTGAGCTGCTTGACTTTCAGGAGCTGCTGGCGAAGGGAGTCGGATTGAAAAGGTTCATCCTTACCCTGAAGCCTCTGCTGGAAAACGTACCGTTCAAAGCTCTTATTCACCTCAATGTCGCAGTGGCTGTCGAACTTCGTCTTGTTTTAAATTTTGTCTTGTCTTTGCCTTCAGCGAATGTAAGGGAGTTGTAGATGTGGATGATGTGGTCCCCGGCTGTGGGATTTTCCACAGTGCA
Source organism: Scyliorhinus torazame (assembly GCF_047496885.1). NCBI lineage: Eukaryota > Metazoa > Chordata > Chondrichthyes > Carcharhiniformes > Scyliorhinidae > Scyliorhinus > Scyliorhinus torazame. Next base: position 272,631,508 of record NC_092709.1, read on the forward strand.
ATCTTCCTGGCGTCCGATGCGGCCTAGAGGTCGGTGGCTTCTAGATAGAGTTGGAACGTTTGTTTGAAGATCTTCCAATTTGCACCGAGGTTGCCGGCGATACGTAGCTGCGGAGGAGGGCGGACGTTTTCCATGTCACCGGATGGCTGTTTGCTGGTCAGCGCTGATACACTCAAGGTAGGTCCGTCAATTTTCAGCATCAATCACTGGTACCATGATGTGTTGGGTAGGCTGGGTCGATGTGGACTGCACTTGATGCAGTGTAGCGAGAGACAGACCTCCAACACTTGATAAGATGCAACACAATATTATTTAACGTCTAAGCTATTATACATGTTCAACTGTGGGTTGACACTATGCTGACTTGACTGGAGACCTGATACTAGCCTAACCAGACTTACTAGCTACCACATGGTGTTTGCACTGGCCTGCTCACTAACTCTGACTGTCCCAGAGGCTGCGTCCTGAGAGAGCGGGAAAACTGGTGCTCTCTGGCTTATAGAATCATAGAATCATAGAAGTTTACAGCATGGAAACAGGCCCTTCGGCCCAACCAGTCCATGCCGCCCAGTTTTTACCATTAAGCTAGTCCCAGTTGCCCGCACTTGGCCCATAACCCTCTATGCCCATCTTACCCATGTAACTATCCAAATGCTTTTTAAAAGACACAATTGTACCCGCCTCTACTACTACCTCTGGCAGCACATTCCAGACACTCACTACCCTCTGAGTGAAGAAATTGCCCCTCTGGGCCCTTCTGAATCTCTCCCCTCTCACCTTAAACCTATGCCCTCTAGTTTTAGACGCCCCTACCTTTGGGAAAAGATGTTGACTATCTACCTTATCTATGCCCCTCATTATTTTATAGACCTCTAGAAGATCACCCCTAAGCCTCCTATGCTCCACGGAAAAAAGTCCCAGTCTATCCAGCCTCTCCTTATAACTCAAACCATCAAGTCCCGGTAACATCCTAGTAAATCTTTTCTGCACTCTTTCTAGTTTAATAATATCCTTTCTATAATAGGGTGACCAGAACTGCACACAGTATTTCAAGTGTGGCCGTACCAATGTCTTGTACAACTTCAACAAGACGTCCCAACTCCTGTATTCAATGTTCTGACCAATGAAACCAAACATGCCGAATGCCTTCTTCACCACCCTGTCCACCTGCGACTCCACCTTCAAGGAGCTATGAACCTGTACTCCTAGATCTCTTTGTTCTATAACTCTCCCCAACGCCATACCATTAACTGAGTAGGTCCTGGCCTGATTTGATCTGCCAAAATGCATCACCTCACATTTATCTAAATTAAACTCGATCTGCCATTCGTCGGCCCACTGGCCTAATTGATCAAGATCCCGTTGCAATCCTAGATAACCTTCTTCACTATCCACTGTGCCACCAATCTTGGTGTCATCAGCAACCTTACTAACCATGCCTCCTAAATTCTCATCCAAATAATTAATATAAATCACAAATAACAGTGGACCCAGCACCGATCCCTGAGGCACATCACTGGTCACAGGCCTCCAGTTTGATAGAGGTTGTGTCCTATCTGGTGATTGGCTGCTCTGTTCTGTGTGCTTACTGGTCATCCTGTGTGTCAATCACTGCCTGTCTGAACTCCATTATATACATAGATGTATATTATGACACCGGCCTCAGGTCACTGTGCAGAGTTTGCACTTTCTCCCTGTGTCTGTGAGGGTTTCCTCTGGGTGCTCCGGTTTCCTCCCACAGTCCAAAGATGTGCAGGGTAGGTGGATTGGCCATGATAAATTGCCCTTTATGTCCAAAAATAGTTAGGTGGAGTTACTGAGTTACGGGAATAGGGTGGATGCTTGAGCTTAAGTAGGGTTCTCTTTCAAGGACCGGTGTAGACCCGATGGCCTCCTACTGCATTGTAAATTCTGTGAACTAAGGTCACAACTTAATCTTCCCTGCTCTCAGGAGAATATGTCCAATTTCCATAATCTTTCCTTGTTTCTAAGATTCCTCAGGCGGGATTCTCCCGCAATCGGCGGGGCGGGCCATACCGGCGCCAAAGAGTGGCGTGTACCACGCGGCGTCGGGCCGCCCTGAAGATGCGGAATCCTCCGCACTTCCGGGGGCTATGCCGGTGCTGGAGTGGATGGCACCGTGCCAATTGGCGCCGAAGGGCGGCTGGCGTGAGTTGGCGCATGTGCAGGGGATTTCCTCTCCGCACCGGCCATGGAAGAGCCTTACACAGGCCGGCGCGGAGGGTAAAAGTGCCCCCACGGCACAGGCCCGCCCGCAGATCGGTGGGCCCCGATCGCAGGCCAGGCCACCGTGGGGGGCCGCCCCGGGGCCGGATCTCCCCGCGGCCCCCCGAGGACTCCGCAAGCCGCCCTCAAAGCCAGGTCCCACCGGTATGGACCTTGTCTAATCCACGCCGGCCGGACTGGCCGAAAACGGGTTGCCCATTGGCCCATGGGGGGGGCCACTGCCAACGGCCCCTGACCAGCGCGGCGCGATCCCCGACCCCCCCCAAAACCGGCGGCGGAGAATTCGGCAGCCGGCGTCGGCGGGGTAGGATTCACGCTGCCCCCCCCGGCGATTCTCTGACCCTCATTCCTGGTACCATTCCAGTAAATCTCCTCTGCACTGACTCCAGGGCTTTAACATCCTTTCTTAAATAAAATCCCCAGAACGGAACAGAATTCTCCAAACGAGTTTGATAGATTAGGTGTAAAGAAGTTGTTTGCACTTGCAGATGAAATTAGAACTAGGAGCCATAAATGTAAGATAGCCATGAATAAATCCAACAGGAAATGGTTTGAATGTGGAACTTGCTATCACATTAAGTAGTTGAGGCAAATAACATAGACAAGCAAATGAAGGAGAAAGGTACGCAAAAGATATGTTGATGAGGTTAGATGAAGCACGTTGGTGGAACATAAAGACCAATATCGCATCCAGCCAAGTGCTGGGTATTTGCACTGTACGTATTTTAGAATACTTTGCAAAGTGAACAAAAAGGGAACTGCCATTTGTGTTTGTGACAAGACTTTTCACTTCACGCAGTTGTTTCTTTAAGCCCTTCCTCACAGGGTAAATGGGAAAATCCTTTGGGAGTTATAACTGAGAATAGGATAAAACAAAATGTGATTCTGTTATTGGGAAAATCAGAATGAGGGTTATCTTGGAAATTATAGACCCATCATTCTCAGCGAGAACATCAATGTAGGCGCAAAATCCCGCAAGAATTGGGAAACACATTCTTGCCAGCGAGGTCGTGTTTCACGATTTTCCAAGCCTCTCACCAATAATGTAATGAGGTTCCCACCCTTGAACGATAATAACATCATTGCAATACACTTAAATACATTTTAATATAATTAACGAGCCCCGGCCACATGCCCCTTCACTTAATATTCATATCTCACATCGGTGAGGTGTACAACAGGTATATGAAGGCGTGAATCAGTCGACGGAATCCCGCCCAGGTGTAAACGTAAGAGCAGCTCCTGAGGGGAAGGGAGAGAGACATACAAAGGCAGTGCCTGCTGGCACAGGTTGACACTGCCCCTAGCAGAGGTTGACACTGTACCTGGCATAGGTTGGCACTACCAACCTGGCAATTCCACGTTCTGCCAACCTGTGTCACAGGCAGTGCTGGGGCGGGCCCTCGGGGAGCCAAAATGGGGAGGGAGTTTTCCGTTATGTGCGTGGTGGGGTGGGGGGGAGAGCGCCAAGGCCTTTGAATGGGTGGACTTGTCAGTGATGGGGGAGTGGCCATTGGGGGGAGAAAACTGCAGGCAGAGGATAGCGGCATTTTTTTCTTTTTTAATTTAGATTGCCCAATTAATTATTTTCCAATTAAGGGGCAATTTAGCGTGACCATTCCCCCTACCCTGAAGTTAATGACATTGAAGGTTAGGGAGCTGGCAGTGTTGGGAGGGCATTGACAGGTGACATTTCAGGCACGGGGAAGTGGGCAATGAGGGGGAAGCAGGTTTTGGGGGGGGGATCTGATGTCAAGGTGGGTGGAACGCCACCAATACTGCTGCGGTGGGGGGAGGGTGGGCACCACTGGGGGGGAGGGGGTGCCCCTGATGATTGTGCCACGGAGGGGGCGGGGAAGAGAGCCTCCCATGATTGTGGGGTTGGGAGGGGGGAAGCTCAGGACCTCCAATGCCTTCGCGTTGGGGTGGGGGGGCCTCCTTGGGGGAGTTTCACTTCAGTTCTGATCATGGTGCCCCCGCTCTCTGTGGAATTGGCCTTGCCAGCTCTATCAGGCCACGTCAGACTGACAGCATAAACCAGGCCCCATGATTTCTGTTTTGTCAAAATGCCAGAAAATATGATCTGGAAACTCAGCAATGCATTTGAAGAGCTACATGATGGTTTTCAGTCAGAGCTTGACATTCTGACAAATTATGAGAAAATGCCACCCATTACATTATATGTGTCCTGAGATAAATCCTGTAAATATATTATTGTTCATCTAACAAAGAGTTTGCATTATTTTGCAAACGATGGATCACTCCACAAATAATTTTCTTGGACTTTTAATACAGCGCTTGATAAAATTTCATGTGTTGCCATCAAAGAACATCAAGGTTCTGGGGGAATACAATGAAATAACTTGCATTTATATAGTATCTTTCATGACCTGAGATGTCCTGTGTTATGGGTCAGGGTTTAGAGGACCCCAACGTGTATCATGGATTTCACCTGACCCACAACATTTAATAGATTGTGGTATGGGGAGCACACGGCCCACTCTACAGGTATGGTACAGCAGAAATGGCACCAGTATTTTTAAAACAAAAGAATGTTTATTCTAGGAACTCGGTTAACCTTTCTAAAACAAACAGTGAACATCTTAGCAACCAGTAAATCAAATACACCCCCGAAAGAATACAGCACTAAGTAATCTGTATGCTGCTCTTTTAACATCCAAAAGACTTAATAAACCTCCAAACAGGAGCACATCAGGGTTTACATTCAAGACTGAAAACATTTATACTTCTTCTGAATTCACCAAATGATCCATAGATAGATTTTGGATGGCAGAGATCAACAGCAGTGCAGCTCACTTTTAACTTCAGATTCAGCTCACTGAAAAAACACAGACACACCCAAGCTCTTTCTCAAACTGAAACTAAAAAGCAGAAGTGGAGCTCAGCTCCACCCACACTCTGATATCACTCCAGTAACATGAGCAGCTCCATTTCTTAAAGGTACATTTTTTAAACACTAATTTCTTAAAGGGTACTCTCACATGACACCTGATAACACCTCACAAAAATAATTCAAAAGCCTTAACTTTTCCATCTGGAAAGTAGCCTCCAGGTTAGCTGACTGTGTGTCTAGTTCCAATGGCTGGGATCATGTTCCATCTGATGGGGCCGAAAATTGAATTGGTGTCCTACGTACATTGTAGGATGCTGTTACAATTATGAGGTTGCTGAGATTCTAATCATCCAATCCCTACAGTGCAGAAGGAGGCCATTCAGCCCATTGAGTCTGCACCCAACTTCCAAGAGAGCACTCTGCCTAGGCACACTCCACGCCCTATCCCCATTGGTCATGAGCAAATCCACCTAACCTACACATCTTTGGACACTAAGGGGAAATTTAGCGTGGACAATCCAGTTACCTGCACATCTTTTGACTGTGGGAGTAAACCTGAGCACCTGGTGAAAACACCATGCAGACACGGGGAGAATTTGCAAACAGTCACCCAAGGCCAGATTCGAACCCTAGCCCCTGGCACAGGATTGGAATTGTGTCATTAATTTAAGGTTAAATGGAGATTGGGTCATGTGACCTGTTCTGAAGTCTGTTTGGCATCAATCCTGGGGCAGTTAAATATCAAAGTGAGGCCCAGATTGTGTTACTGGAATGATAGTGTTAAAAAATCATGGCTTGAGACAATGGCTGCCATCTCTGAGTTAGAATCTGGGTCTCCCAAAGTCCCAGAAAGGTGTTAAAATAATCGAGTTGTTGAACAGTTGTGATGCTTTTAAGAAAAAATAGTGTTGAGGGCAAGAATAGCTAATTTACATTTTTACCTGGACGCAAGGCTGATGTGTTCCACATTGCCATATAAAGAGTGCAGAGGAAGCTATTTTTGAGATCAGATTGCAGGCTTCCCTGCAAATCAATGAATATAATAGATATCAGTATTTGCGTGGTCAGCAGAGAGTAGGGACTCTTTGGCTTTGTGAACTACCACAGTTGGATCCTGGAGGGAGATAGATCCGAGTCAAAGAGACCCATTCCAATATTCATCACAGGATTCTGGCAGATTAATTCTGGGGTGGCCAGACAGGAAGACAAGTCATTGCAAGAGACTTGATTGCTGGTAGAGGGTTTAGGAAACTCTCTAAAAAGAAAGAAAAGCACTTGGAGGTGATCATTCAAAGTTATTACTCTGCAAAAAAGGAAGTGCAAACAAATTGGAAGCTGGGACTAACTGCGGACTGTTTGCCAGAAGGAATGTAATTCCATGGTAAGTGCGATGTATGATATATCAAAGGGGAATATGCATTGGGGCGAAATTCTCCTACCCGCCCCGCCACATTTCTGCGCCGACCGGCCGGCGTGAGTCTCCGTAACACCGGCTGGTCAATGGGGTTTCCCATTGTGGGGCAGCCCCACGCCGTCGGGAAACCCCCCGGTGCCGGCAAAACGTAGACTCCCGCCGGCGGAGAATGTCTAAAATGTAAGTTATCTATAAAAATGGTGTTTAGCTAATACTGTTTTTAGTAATTTGCCACAATATAAAATCTTGTGAAATTCTGTTATGCCATCCTTTTCAGTTATTAACTGCAAGTTTTGATGACTTTTTAAATGTTAAAAATATCCGGGGGATCACAGCAATACCAATTTGCAAGTATTATGGTAGCACCAACCTGCTATGAGTGAATACTGAGTTACCCATATTAATAACTCCATCACAAAATGGTACTAGCTCTGGGATCGGTTGAAAGACGCTGGTATTGCTACACCACCACTTTTCATGCATGACTATTCCAATCCCATCCTAAAATGAGAAGTAATTTGGGCCCCAAAAGTCAATCTTTGGATATGTGATAAATGGAATTTCTTGAAATTTTATTGTGGACCCCCTGATGCTCAAAGTATTCGTAAATAATTGTGAGTAGGCTACTTTCAATAATATTCCAAAATTTGTTCACAAACCTATGTTGTGTACATTGGTTGCAGATATAAAGCTGGTTGGTGCCTTTCAAAGGAATTTGGACCAATTAAATAAAGGGATAAAGACCATAAATAACTGGAAAGTAATATCCATGGAGAAGATTTACAATGAATTAATATTTTCACATATGGGGTAGGAAAAGGATCTGCGTACTGTTGTGCACCATTCAGTGATAATTTCAGTTCATAATGAAGTTCCTGTAAACAAGAAACCATATGACTCATAATTCAAAGCTGTTTTTATTAGTTCATGGGATGAGGGCATCTTTACCAAGGCCTAATTATCCTTGGGACTGTCATGTTAAGCCATCTTCTTGAACTACAGCAGTCCATCAGGTGGAGGCACCTCTTCAATGCCGTTGGAGTTGCACTTACCCAGGTAAGTGGAGAGAATTCCATCACACCCCTGACTTGTGCCTTGTAGATGCTGGAGAGGCTGTGGGGAGTGAGCAGGTGAATTACTCCTCACTGAATTACCAGCCTCTGACCTGCTCTTGTAGCTATCATATTTACTGGATTGGTCTAGTTATGTTTCTCATCAATAGAAGCCCCACTATAGGTTTTCAGTGATGGCAATGCCACTTAATGTCAAGGGGAGAAGGCAGATTCTCTCTTGTTGGAGATGGCCATTTCCTGGCACGTGTTTGGTGAAAATATTACTTGCCACATATCTTCCCAAGTCCTTGTTGCATATTGGAGTGGATTGACTCAAGATTTAAAACATTTAGTTATGAATGAACTGAACAGTTATGCATGCACATCCACATTTCTGACCCGCTGATGAAGGAAATATTAGTGATGAAGCAAAGATGGTTGGGCTGAGGGAATTGTCCTGAGGAACTCCTGCCAAGTTGTTCCTGGGGCTGAGATGGTTGGCCTTCCATAACAACCACCACCTTCCTTTGTGCTACGTCTGACATTGTTCAAACAAGTTATAGCTCAAGGTAAGGTGAAAGGTAAAGTAGTCCTAAAGTCCCAGCTTGACTGCTGCTGATTTAACCTGAAGATCACCACACACCAGGCAAGGGACAAGGTTAAGAAGGCGCGGCCTTCAGCTGATGCCGGAAGTGATCCCACGGTCCTGGCCTTGCTTTGCATCACAAACCAGGAGTCAAGCTAAGTGAGCTAAACCGGCCCCCATAACCCAAGTGAGGCTACATTTTCACAAACGTGTACAATTTTAAGCACCGTTTATTTAAAAGGTATCAACACAGTTCAAGGAAGAGTGATGAGGATGATTCTGGTAGTTAGTGCTCCAGGTTATGAGAGAGGTCTTCATGTCTATTGGGAAATATAACTTTAAGGGCACATATAAGACAGATCCAAGAAATGGTTGACGTAGATCATTGGGTATGCCAATGTTACATGTGAGCATCAGGACATCACAGCTCCATTTTCTTCAATGGATGGAAATCTAATGCACAGATGGAGAGTGCGGTACTTGATCGAATGTGAGGACTTGGATAAATTATCATTCATAGGCTATTCAATTAGATCATGAGTGAAGAGCCAAAGGCTGAAAATTCATGACTAAAAATGAGAATAATTATTTTGCCCCATAATGTGAAAATAAGAAGCAGCTACAGCAATACAAATGTTTTGATTAACTCTTACATAGTTGGATAAAGATTGGGTCTGGAATACAATTTAATATTGTTGGGTAAGCACTGACAAAGTTGATTAGATATTCTATTGTTCATGTGCTGCTGGGACTGTAGAAATGTGATCCATGGGGGCAAGATTCCGGATTTATATAACAAATCTCCCAGGATTCAATAGGGCAGTTGTAAGTCATGAGCAATTTTGGCTTCACTTTATTGTGAGTTTTTTCAATTAATTAAACTTGTATATACAGAGTGCGCAGTTATCACAAGATACAATTTGTGTAATAATTGCTGCCTCAATATGACTCAAAACTAATGAAGCAATTAATTTTATCCCATATCAATTTTTTTCCATATTACATTGCTACCATCGATTCTACTTATTCTTTCTGTTCTTTAATTACGCATTTATACGGAGAAATAAAACATGCAAGTTTGATGATTTAGTAACATACCCGAAAAGACAATTCTAAGCAAAAGGTTTGTGTGTACCGTGATTTTACTGATATTAATGTAATAGAAGTTTACAAAAATCTGTAGTTAGGATATATAAATGAAAGGTTAGCTTGTTAACAAAGTAAACTGTTGGCCATGTTCAAAGAGGAGAAATCAAACGAATGAAGGAAAATTTCCACACAAGCTTAAGTAGGGTGCTCTTTCCAAGGGCCGGTGCAGACTCGATGGGGTGAATGACATCCTTCTGCACTGTTAATTCTATGATTTTATGATTCTAATTATGATTTGTTGGGTGAGACAGGGGCAATAAATCTGACTAGGAAGCACATTTTCAACGGCTGCTGTTTTCTTTGAAAGGAACAGTGCATACTTATTTGGTAAAACTATGGGCTGGATTCTCCGCAGCCCCGCGCCGGTCGCGATTTTCACGGCGTAATTGGGCCCGCTGCCGGTTCGGCGATTCTCCGGGACCCGAAAATTGCTGTGACCTCAGAGTACGCCGCGTGGCTGAGGGCCCAATGACAGAGGCTCACCCAGCAAACCTCCACTCCCGACCGGCCGAGTTCCCGACGGCGTGGAACTCACCACCTATTGCCGGTCGGGATGCTGGCATGGTGGATGCGGACTCAGTCCGTGGTTTCCCTAGTCGAGGGCGGGGTAATCTGACACCGGGGGGAGGGTGGGGTGCCTTATAGGCGGCCAGGGGTTAGATCCGCGTGGTTTGATGCTCGGGTGGCAGCCGATTGGGGGGGAGGGGGGTCTCCCTTCTTAGCTTGGCTCTGCGGTTCGGGTCCGCCATGGAGCTCAGCGCGGCCTCTGGAGGCCGCCGTTGTGCACATGCGCGGATTCTGAACCAGAAGTGCGGGGGTCCGTTTCCGCAGCTAAAGCTGTGAGATTTACTCCGGGTCCCTGCTAGTCCCCTGCAGAGCATTGAATTAGCTCAACTTGTTTCTAGGAACTTTCAGAGTAAAACTCCACCGTTTGTACAGCGCGTGGGGACATAGTCCCATTTTGGGAGAATCTACCTTATATTTGTCCTATCAGGTTTGAAAGTAGTGAATGTAACTCCTCTGTCAAGAAAAAGGAAGGAGCAGCGCTCCGAAAGCTAGTGACATCGAAACAAACCTGTTGGACTTTAACCTGGTGTTGTAAGACTTCTTACTGTGCTCACTCCAGTCCAACGCCGGCATCTCCAGATCAAGAAAAATGAAGACAGGAAAGCAGGAAATTACAGACCAGTTAGCCTAACATGTGTCATAAGAAAGATGCATGAAACTATCATTAAGGATGTCATAGCGTGGCACTTATAAAATCTCAATGCAATCAGGCAGCGTCTTCAGAGATTTCGAAAGGGAAATCATGTTTGACTAATTTATTAGAATACTTTGAGGAAGTGACAAGCAATGTGGATAAAGGGGAACTTGCAGATGTGGTGCACTTGGATTTCCATAAGCCATTTGATAAGGTGCCACATCAAAACTTACTATAATAAGTAAGAGTTCATGGTGCATGTTTTGTTACCTGTGTGGTAGGTAACATGTGCTACTCAAACCTTGGTTAGTGATGAGGTCCTCTGAATCTCGATGAAGAAGACTCAACATCGTCCAGTAGTAACAAAAGGTTTATTGAGTAACTATAACAATAATTGCATGAGTTCTTGACTTTAACTTTGATACTCGTGATAATGTTAACAAGATCTAACTGCGGTAACTATACGTCACTCCACTAGCCATCTGAACTAGACTGTTATTGCCCTGGTCACAGTGCACCCAAGAGAGAGCCAGAAACCCAATGTGGTTGCCTTTTATACCCCTGTTGGTCCGGCCCTCTAGTGATCATGTGGTGCTACCACTACACAATAACCCCTTGTGCACATGCACATATAGAGATCACTACATCCCCTTTCTACATTTCTGTATGTTGTAAAGACAATTGAACAAACATAATGGATGCAGTTTGCAAATGCACCATATAAAATCAATGAGTTAGTCAGTCAAATGTGGATACATTTAGTCTCTCAGGTTTTTTTCGCTTGCGTGAAATAGGTAGACAAATGATGTTATGTACAAGTTGTGATGATCTTGATAATTATACAAAGTCAATTAATATTTATGAGTCCAATATTAATTTAAAAATATGTGAGTCCAAACTTTATGAATTTGTTCGGTTGAGTTGCTTTCGTCTTCTGTTGTTGAAGTGGTGATGTTGATGTCATTATTTCTTTGTGAACGTTATCAGCGTTCTTGTTTTTAAGTGACCATCAAGTCATCATGAGGTGTTCAAATGGCCGAATCGCTTTGTTGTCCGATTTAGACTTTTTTTTTTCTATACTTGTGGTAGCAATTCTGTGTTACACCATTGTCTGACCTGGACTTTTTTCTGTGCTTGCTGTATTGAATCTGTATGTCATCTTTGTCGTCTAACCTGGAATTTTTCCTGCGCTTGCGGTATTGATCTAGTGTGTCATCTGCCTTAAAAGCTGGCGTGCTTGCTTGTTCTGGAACAGATGTGAATTCATGAGATTCTTTGTCATGCCTTGGCATGTTTGTAGTCTTGTCATTGTTGTGCAGTGTGCTGTGGCATTTACCTTCATGTGCAGAGATGAACCATGTTGTTGTTGCTATCGTTTCTGTGTTTGTTGTTTTCATTGTCGTTCTTGTTGTTGTCGTTCTTGTTATTGTTTTTGTCATTCTTGTTGTTTCTGTTTTTGCTGTTGTGCTTGTTGTTTTTCTTGTTGTGCTTGTTGTTTCTGTTATTTTGTTTTTTTTCGCAGTTCTTGTCGTTTTTCTCGTCATGCTTGTTGTTTCTGTTGTGCTTCTTGTTGTCTTTGTTGTTCTTGTTGCGCTGTATGTTGTTTTTGTTGTTGCTGTTGTTGTTCTTGTTTCTGCTGTGCGTCTTGCGGTGTTCGTTGTTCTTGTTGCGCTCAATGAGTGTTCCGTGTGGATGATTTGAGTCATTGTCACAGTTATTGGTGTCAGTGTCCGATGTGGTATCTGTTACATTGAGCATTTCTTGTTGAGAATTGTGAGAATGATCTGATGTTGCGTTGATGTTGGTGACATCAGTCATTTGTGGTGTATTTGATTCCTTTTCTTTGCTTCCTTGGTACTCCTATTCTGGAGTCATTTCTGGTTCATTTCAATCACCTTTGGTTTCTTGGTGCTCCTCTTCTGGAGTCAAATACTTCAAGATTTCATTATCTTGTGGGTCTTGGTGCTCCTCTTCTGGAGTCAAAATCTTTACGATTTCATTTTGTTGTGGGTCGTGGTTCTCCTCTTCTGGAGTCAAAATCTTCACGGCTTCAATTGACATGGTCTCTCTGGATTTTTGGTGCTCCTCTTCTAGAGTCAAACTCTTCAAGATTTCAATTGACGTGGTCTCTCTGGACACATGAGTAGCCCTCCTCTGATTGTTGAGTGTTTCTGTGCAGACGAGCTGAGATCTGTCAGTGATCCTGCACATCCTGTATGGGAATTCTGATTTCTTTGTCACTTGTCTCACATACAGTGGGTAGGCATTCAGTGTCATCTTGTTGGTTAAATGAGCTGGGTAGACTTTCATAGTCTTCTTCTGGTCACTCAAGTAAACTGCGTAGACTGTCTTCTTGTTGGTTAAATGAGCTGGGTTCTGGTGGCTCAAATAAGCTGGGTAGACTGTCATAGTCTTTTTGTTGTTCACGTGAGCTTGGTAGACTTTCGTAGTCTGCTGCTGGTTGCGCAGATAAGGTGATTAGACCTTCATAGTCTTGTTCATGCATGGCGTTCATTATGGAGTGTTTGCTTGTTTCCATTTTTGAGTCACTCTCTTTGTGGAGGCTTGTGCCGCTCTCTCTGTGGAGTCTTTCATCGCTCTGTGTGTGGAATCTTTCATCGTTCTCTCTGTGGAGTCTTTCATCACTCTCTCGATGGAGTCTGTCATCGCTCTCTGTGGAGTCGTGCAGTGTTCTCGTTGTGGAGTTGGTCTGTGCTCTCTCAATGGAGTCGTTCTGTGCTCTCTGTGTGGCGTCGTCTTCTTCTTGGGTATTTGACAGGTTGCTGTCATCCAATGTATCGACGATCTGCCATGGCATCATGGTATTGGAATAATCTACCATGCGTAGAGTTGTGTTGAGCTTTGCAACCGTGTTGCTGATGCTGTAATCAGCATATCCGAATAACTCAGCCATATCTGAGTAGTATTGTGTATATTGTTCGGTCGACAAATCATCTCTTTTTATTCCGGAGTTGTTAGCGTTCTCTTCATGTTCAATGAACAAATCATCTTCTTGGGTTTCGGATTTGTCATTGTGCTCTTCACTTTGGGTGATGCAGACTGCTTGTTTCAGGGTGTTGTGAAAGTTATTTTCAACTGTTGGTGTAAGTTTGGGCATTGTTCTGTCTTTTGAGGTAAGAAAATTGGGTTTTGTAGATTTACATTTTTTTTTGTTCATTTCCGTAAGTGGGCGTGGTCCGGGTCCTCTGATGTCATGGTGCTCGTGACATCATGCGTAGGAATTGATTGCGCATGCGCAATTTAAGTTTCCTTCACTGTGCGCTCTCTTCGCAACTGCGCATGCGCAGAACACTGTTTCGCCGGTTTACGTCTTTTAGGGTAGTGCGCATGTGCGTACCGGCCGGAACACTCTCGTTCAAGGTGACTGTCAATCAAAAAGTGCTGTTGCATCGAGTGAGATCCTGCCTCTGCCTCGTGGTGAGTGTTTGCGCCATTTTTACCGATTTTGTTTTCTTGATACTGATTCTGTGTTTGTAAAGACTGTATTGATTTTGTTTTTATTCATAAGCAAGGCATATTTGTATAGCAGTTTCTAGAGTTAAATACCTATCTTGTGAAAGTTCTTCCTTCAAATTTTTGTCAGATCGTCCATAAATTAATTGATCCATTGTCATAGTGTCTCTGAAATCAGCATAATCACAGCCTTGTGGTATTAACTTGAGATTTGTAATAAAATCAGTGATGGGCCCTCCGTTTCTCTGGCGTTTATGACAAGAGTTAAATCTTTCCAGCATCTCACCAGACTGACTCTTACAGTGTTCATCAAATGTTTTGAGTATTATTTCTAATTTGGTTGTCTTCACCTTCTAAGTAATTAAAGCAATTATAGATTTCTCTAGATTCATGCCCTCCTATTGAGAGTAGTAGTGCTATTTTTGTTGTGTCAGAGACCGTGCTTAAATCATTAGCTGCGATACATATTTGGAATATCTGTTCAAATCGTTTCCAGTCATAACTTAAATTTCTGGTTGTTTCCGGCTGCAGTAGAGGTTCATTGAGTTCCTTAGTCAGTCGTCGAGGATCCATTAGTAAAAGTCTTCCACAGTCGAATATCCGGTCTGAATTTTCTTCTCTTTTTCTCTAACATAATCTAACTAGTTCTGTTAAAGCCAACACGCCTGGTACCATGTTTTGTTACATGTGTGGTAGGTAACATGTGCTACTCAAACCTTGGTTAGTGATGAGGTCTTCTGAATCTCGATGAAGAAGACTCAAACTCGTCCAGTTGTAACAAAAGGTTTATTGAGTAACTATAACAATAATTGCATGAGTTCCTTACTTTAACTTTGATACTAGTGATAAGGTTAACAAGATCTATCTACGGTAACTATACGTAACTCCATTAGCCATCTGAACTAGACTGCTATTGCCCTGGTCACAGTGCACCCCTGAGAGAGCCAGAGACCCAATGTGGTTGCCTTTTATACCCCTGTTGGTCCGGCTCTCTAGTGATCATGTGGTGCTACGGATTACACATTAACCCCTTGTGTACATGCACATATAGAAATCACTACAGTGCATATTAGCATGGGTAACATATTAGCATGGTCAGAGGATGGGCTAGCAAACAGGAAAGAGTGTGGGAATAAATGGGCCGTTTTGGGTCGGCTTGCTGTAAAAACTGTAGTGCCACATGCATCAGTACTGAAGTCTCAATTATTTTCAATCAACATAAATGACTTGGATGAATGGAGCAAATGTATGATTGCCAAATTAGCTGATGACAAGATAGATACAAAACTAAGATGTGAATAGAACATAAGATTCTCCTTTTCTGAGGCTAAGTGTTGATGCCAGCGGAGGATGTGTGGTGTTTTACGAGAGAAAACACGGCGCAACAGCTGCACCGATTCAGCGACTTTAAATGGGCTAGCACCTTCATCACGTGGAAAGCAATCAACTCCATGGAAAACGGTGCCGGATTCATTGGGTCAGTGATTGGCACTTATGAGGCTCACACGCTGCAGCCACACTTAAACAATCCTTCCCCCTCACACACCGACCCAGCCAACAAGATGGCTGGAAAGAGAGCAGCGCCACGGTTCAAAGAAGCTGAACCGGAGACCCTTCTTGCTGCCGTGGAGGAGAGAAGGATGACCCGATACCCCGGCCCGGGTGGAAGGTTGGCAGGCGTTGTTGTCCGCCGTGCCTGGGCAAAGGTGGGAGAGGCGGCCAGCGCCGTTGGCAACGTCGCCTGGACTGGCATGCAGTGCCGGACGAAATGACACAGGGCGGCCAAGGTGAGTTGGCTGCTCCATGCCCCTGGCACTAACCCCCACACACACGCAACCCGAGCCCTCTCCCACGCTTCCCCACATGCCAGCACCCATGCTATCCGCCATGGCCGGGTGCCATCGCCACAGAGGCCATCAACTACTCAACCCCTGGGCCACATGCGCCGGACTGTCTAACAGTATCGCTCTTTGTCCCCCCCCCCCTCCCACCCCCCTGCAGGGAACGCTATGCACAACCGCCGGGAATGGGAGAAGACTAGAGGGGGACCAGCAGAACTGCAGCCCCTCATTCATGCCCAAGCAGAGGGCCCTGAAAGTGACCGGTAGACCAGAGGAAAGGGATGTCGCTGCTGTGGAGTGCGATCCTAATTGAGAGTTTCAAATTTTTAGGTGTATAGATCACCAACAGCCTGTCTTGGTCCCCCCCTTAACTACAGTGAAGAAAGCCCACCAACGACTCTACTTTCTCAGAAGACTAAGGAAATTTGGCATGTCAGCTACGACCCTCACCGACTTCGACAGATGCACCATAGAAAGCATTCTTTCTGGTTGTGTCACAGTTTGGTATGGATCCTGCTCTGCCCAAGACCGCAGGAAACTACAAAAGGTTGTGAATATAGCCCAGTCCATCACGCAAACCAGCCTCCAATCTGTGTGGCTGCAGCGTGTGAGCCTCATAAGTGCCAATCACTGACCCAATGAATCCGGCACCGACTCTATCTATAATTCCCGCTGCCTCGGAAAGGCAGCCAGCATAATTAAGGACCCCACGCACCCCGGACATACTTTCTTCCACCTTCTTCCGTCAGGAAAAAGATACTAAAGTTTGAGGTCACGTAGCAACTGACTCAAGAACAGCTTCTTCCCTACTGCCATCAGACTTTTGAATGGACTAACCTCGTATTAAGTTGATTTTTTCTCGACACCTTGCTATAACTGTCACATTATATTCTGCAGTCTCTCCTTCCTTCCCAATGTACGGTCTGCATTGTCTGTATAGCATGCAAGAAACAATACTTTTCACTGTCTACTAATACATGTGACAATAATAAATCAAATCATAGGCGAGCAAGTGAGACCCGGCTGACTAGCGGTTGCCCATGATATATGTGTGGCCACCCCCTCCCTCACTCCTCCACCCCCCTCACCCTCCCAATGCCTCAACCCCGTAATACCCTCACCCTTTCAGCCCCTCGTCGCCCCCACAGCCCATTCACCTCATCAACCCCATCCCACACCCACTTCACCCCCCGTCCAGCCCCACTCCCCCCTGTTTTGTTATGCTCTTGACTTAGCATAAGCTGCTTCCTTTTTTAAAAAATATATATTTTATTCAAGTTTTTTGGCCAAACATAACAGTACGTAGTGTTTCTTTTACACAACAATAAAGCAACATAAATAACCGTGGCCAGTTTTATACAAATAAATAAGTAATATATAAACAAAAACAAAAAACAAAACTAAATGGCAACTGCCTTGTCCAAAATAAATACTCTCCAAAAATACAATCCAACAATCCAATATACAATTACATATACCAAATATCTATACATATACAATAACATCCCTGAGAGTCCGTCCGATTCCTCCCCCCCGCCCCCCCCCCCCCCTCCCCCCTGGGTTGCTGCTGTTGTCTACTTCTTTTCCATTCCCTCTATCTTTCTGTGAGGTAGTCGACGAACGGTTGCCACCGCCTGGTGAACCCCTGAGCCGAACCCCTTAACACGAACTTAATCCGTTCTAACTTTATAAACCCTGCCATATCGTTTATCCAGGTCTCCACACCCGGGGGTTTGGCTTCCTTCCACATTAACAATATCCTGCGCCGGGCTACAAGGGACGCAAAGGCCAACACGTCAGCCTCTCTCACCTCCTGCACTCCCGGCTCTTCTGCAACCCCAAATATAGCCAACCCCCAGCTTGGTTCGACCCGGACCCCCACCACCTTCGAAAGCACCTTTGCCACCCCCACCCAGATCCCCTGTAGTGTCGGGCATGACCAGAACATGTGGGTGTGATTCACTGGGCCTCTCGAGCATCTCGCACACCTATCCTCTACCCCAAAATATTTACTAAGCTGTGCTCCAGTCATATGCGCCCTGTGTAGCACCTTAAATTGTATCAGGCTTAGCCTGGCACACAAGGACGATGAGTTTACCCTACGTAGGGCATCAGCCCACAGCCCCTCCTCAATCTCCTCCCCCAGTTCCTCTTCCCATTTCCCTTTCAGCTCATCTACCATGATCTCCCCCTCGTCCCTCATCTCCCTGTAAATGTCCGCCACCTTACCGTCCCCCACCCATGTCTCTGAGATCACTCTATCCTGCACTTCCTGCGTCGGGAGCTGCGGGAATTCCCTCACCTGTTGCCTCGCAAAAGCCCTCAATTGCATATACCGAAATGCATTCCCTTGGGGCAACCCATATTTCTCCGTCAGCGCTCCCAGACTCGCAAAACGTCCCATCTACAAATAGATCTCTTAGTTGTGCTACCCCAGCTCTTTGCCATGCTCCAAATCCCCCATCCATTCTCCCCGGAACGAACCTATGATTGTTTCTTATCGGGGACCGCACCGAAGCTCCCGTCCCTCCCCTATGCCGTCTACACTGCCCCCAAATTTTCAATGTAGCCACCACCACCGGGCTTGTGGTGTATTTCTTTGGTGAGAACGGCAACGGCGCCGGCACCATTGCTTGCAGGCTAGTCCCCCTGCAGGACGCCCTCTCCAATCTCTTCCACGCCGCTCCCTCCCCTTCTCCCATCCACTTACACACCATTGAAACATTGGCGGCCCAGTAGTACTCACTTAGGCTCGGTAGTGCCAGCCCCCCCCTGTCCCTACTACGCTGCAAGAATCCCCGCCTCACTCTCGGGGTCTTCCCAGCACACACAAAGCTCATAATGCTCTTCTCAATTCTTTTGAAAAAAGCCTTCGTGATCACCACCGGGAGGCACTGGAACACAAAAAGGAATCTCGGGAGGACCACCATTTTAACTGCCTGCACCCTACCTGCCAATGACAGGGACACCATGTCCCATCTCTTGAAATCCTCCTCCATCTGTTCCACCAACCGTGTTAAATTAAGCCTATGTAATGTACCCCAATTCTTGGCTATCTGGATCCCCAGGTACCGGAAGTCCCTTGTTACCTTCCTCAACGGTAAATCCTCTATCTCTCTGCTCTGCTCCCCCGGATGCACCACAAATAACTCACTTTTCCCCATGTTCAGTTTATACCCTGAAAAATCCCCAAACTCCCCAAGTATTCGCATTTATCTCTGGCATCCCCTCCGCCGGGTCCGCCACAGAGAGCAACAAATCATCCGCATACAGAGATACCCAGTGTTCTTCTCCCCCCCTAAGTACTCCCCTCCACTTCCTGGAACCCCTCAGTGCTATGGCCAGGGGTTCAATCACCAATGCAAACAATAAAGGGGACAGAGGACATCCCTGCCTCGTCCCTCTATGGAGCCGAAAATAGTCAGACCCCCGTCCATTCGTGACCACGCCCGCCATCGGGGCCCTATACAGCAACTGTACCCACCTGATATACCCGTCCCCAAAGCCAAATCTACTCAACACCTCCCACAAATAATCCCACTCCACTCTATCAAATGCTTTCTCGGCATCCATCGCCACCACTATCTCCGCTTTCCCCTCTGGTGGGGGCATCATCATTACCCCTAGCAGCCTCCGTATATTTGTATTTAGCTGTCTCCCCTTCACAAACCCAGTTTGGTCCTCATGGACCACCCCCGGGACACAATCCTCTATCCTCATTGCCATTAACTTGGCCAGAATCTTAGCATCCACATTCAGGAGGGAAATGGGCCTGTATGATCCGCATTGCAGCGGGTCTTTTTCCTTCTTTAGGAGGAGCGATATCGTTGCCTCTGACATAGTCGGGGGCAGCTGCCCCCTTTCCCTCGCCTCATTAAAGGTTCTCATCAGTAGCGGGGCCAGCAAGTCCAAGTATTTCTTATAGAATTCAACTGGGAATCCGTCTGGTCCCGGGGCCTTCCCCGCCTGCATGCTCCCAATCCCTTTCACTACTTCCTCCGTGTCAATCTGTGCTCCCAGCCCCACTCTCTCCTGCTCCTCCACCTTAGGAAATTCCAGCTGATCCAGAAAGCCCATCATTCTCTCCTTCCCGTCCGCGGGCTGCGCTTCATATAATCTTTCATAAAATGCCTTGAACACTCCATTCACTCTCTCCGCTCCCCACTCCATCTCTCCCTCCTCATCTCTCACCCTCCCTATCTCCCTCGCTGCTCCACTTTTCCTCAGTTGGTGGGCCAACAACCTACTCGCCTTCTCCCCATATTCGTACTGTACACCCTGTGCCTTCCTCCATTGTGCCTCTGCATTACCCGTAGTCAACAAGTCAAATTCTACATGTAGCCTTTGCCTTTCCCTGTACAGTCCCTCCTCCGGTGCCTCCGCGTATTGCCTGTCCACCCTCAGAAGTTCTTTCAACAACCGCTCCCTTTCCCTACCCTCCTGATTTCCTTTATGTGCCCTAATAGATATCAGCTCCCCTCTAACCACTGCCTTCAGTGCCTCCCAGACCACTCCCACCTATACCTCCCCATTATCATTAAGTTCCAAGTACCTTTCAATACACCCCCTCACCCTTAAACACACCCCCTCATCTGCCAATAATCCCATGTCCATTCTCCAGGGTGGAAGCTGTTGTTTTTCTTCCCCTAGCTCCAGGTCCACCCAATGTGGAACGTGATCCGAAATAGCTATAGCCGTGTACTCCGTCCCCGTCACCTTTGGGATCAGTGCCCTTTCCAAAACAAAAAAATCTATTCGTGAAAATACTTTGTGTACATAGGAGGAAAACAAAAACTCCTTACTCCTAGGTCTACTAAATCTCCAGAGATCTACTCCTCCCATCTGCTCCATAAAATCCTTAAGCACCCTAGCTGCAGCCGGCCTCCTTCCGGTCTTGGACTTCGATCTGTCCAGCCCTGGGTCCAGCACCCGTTACCAACTTCCCCACTTCTAGGTCCGGGATTCGTCCTAACATACGCCTCATAAAATTGGCATCATCCCAGTTCGGGGCATACACGTTCACTAATACCACCGCCTCCCCTTGTAGTTTGCCACTCACCATCACGTATCTGCCCCCACTATCCGCCACTATCGTCTTTGCCTCAAACATTACCCGCTTCCCCACTAGTATGGCCACCCCCCCTGTTTTTTGCATCTAGCCCCGAATGAAACACCTGCCCCACCCATCCTTTGCGAAGTCTAACCTGGTCTATCAGCTTCAGATGCGTCTCCTGAAGCATAACCACATCTGCCTTAAGTTTCTTTAGGTGTGCGAGTACCCGTGCCCTCTTAATCGGCCCGTTCAGCCCTCTCACATTCCACGTGATCAACCGGGTTGGGAGGCTCTTTACCCCCCCCCCCTTGACGACTAGCCATTTCCTTTTTCAATCCAGCTCCTCACCCGGTTCCCACATAGCTGTATCCCCCCAGGCGGCGCCCCCCCGCCCCGACCCCCCCCTCCCATACCAGCTCCCCTTCTCCCCAGCAGCAACCCAGTTAACCCCCCCCCCCCCCCGCTAGATCCCAAGCTAGCGCAATTGCACCCCCCATGTTGCTCCCAGAAGTCAGCAAACTCTGGCCGACCTCGGCTTCCCTCCGTGACCTCGGCTCACACTGTGCGAGGCCCCCTCCTTCCCGCTTCCCTGTTCCCGCCATGATTACCATAGCGCGGGAACAAAGCCCGCGCTTCCCTTTTGGCCCCGCCCCCAATGGCCGGCGCCCTCAGCTCCTCATCCTCCCTCACCCCCTCCCCCACGACATGGGGAAGAGAGAGAAGTTACAGGGTCGCAGGTTTAACAACTTGGGAAGTCCTCTCTTCTCCCTTTTCCCCCCCTCATCCCACAAATTCACCCCCCCACTTTTGTCCCAAACGTTCTTTTTCTGGCCCGCTCACTCCAGCTTCTCCTCGACAATAAATGTCCACGCCTCATCTGCCGTTTCGAAGTAGTGGTGTTTCCCTAGATGTGTGACCCACAGTCTTGCCGGTTGCAGCATTCCGAATTTGACCTTCCTTTTATGCAACACCGCCTTGGCCCGATTAAAGCTTGCCCTCCTTCTCGCCACCTCCGCACTCCAATCTTGATATACGCGGATCACCGCATTCTCCCACCTACTGCTCCGAGTTTTCTTTGCCCATCTGAGGATCATCTCTCTGTCCTTATATCGGAGAAATCTCACCACTATTGCTCGAGGAATTTCTCCAGCCCTCGGTCTTCGCGCCATAGCCCGATAGGCTCCCTCCACCTCCAGCGGACCCGTCGGGGCCTCCGATCCCATTAACGAGTGCAGCATCGTGCTCACATATGCCCCGCGTCCGCCCCTTCTGCACCTTCGGGAAGACCTAGAATCCTTAGGTTCTTCCTCCTCGTATTATTCTCCAGCACCTCCAGCCTTTCCACACATCTTTTGTGTTGTGCCTCGTGGATCTCCGTTTTCACCACCAGGCCCTGTATGTCGTCCTCATTCTCAGCAGCCTTTGCCTTCACGACCCGAAGCTCCTGTTCCTGGGTCTTTTGCTCCTCCTTTAGCCCCTCAATTGCTTGTAATATCGGGGCCAACAGCTCCTTCTTCATCTCCTTTTTGAGTTCATCTACGCAACGCCTCAGGAACTCTTGTTGTTCAGGGCCCCATATTAAACTGCCTCCTTCCGACGCCATCTTGCTTTGTGCCTGCCTTCCTGGCCACTGCTCTGGAGGATCCACCGGAATCCGGCTACTTTCCTCTCTTTTTTCCATCCGTGTCCAGGGGGGATTCCCTTCTGGATTACCGCACAGTGTTATTTGCCATTGAAATTGCCGATGGGGCTCCTATTAAGAGCCCAAAAGTCCGTTCCACCGGGAGCTGCCGAAACGTGCGACTCAGCTGGTCATCGCCGCACCTGGAAGTCTGGTAAGCTGCTTCCTTAATGTGCACTCTGACAAAGGAAGGTTCAGACTTGGAGATAGCTTTAATACGTTTATTAAGCTATTAACAATTCTCCTACCTGGATTCGACGCTACTGTTAATCCTGCTATAGCTACTCAGACGGATGAACCAATCTGCTACAATCCACGTGGTGGGTGTGATGTTCAATCAACCCTGTGTCTGTACTCACTGAGTGTTTCCACTGGAAAGAGACTGAGCATGTGTGATGTGTCCTTTTATATGGGTTGGTGTAATGCCCGCCTGTGGTAGTGTCACCCCTGTGTGTATCATGACTGCCCATTGGTCATGTCCTATCTTACTGACCTATTGGTTGTCATGTCTCTGGTGTTCCCTCTAGTGTCTAGCTAAGTGTAGCGTATGTACATTAACCCTTTGTGCACTTACAGTGATGTTTATCACCACATCCCCCCTTTTTTCGTGTTACATATTTTCTGTTCAGTGTTAAAGAAAATTGAACAAACTAGGTAGATGAGTGATACTCTGTGCAAGTTATGATAACAGTGATCATTAAACAATAAGTCCAAATCATATTCATAGTCTAAAGTTCATTAATTATTATGGTCGAGTGGCTTTCTTGTTTGGTTGGTGAGTTGCTGATGTTGATGGTGGCATTGCATTGTAAATGGCAACAGTGTCTCTGTGCTGAAGGAACCAAGAAGTGATCAAATCACTTCGTTGTCAGATTTGGACTCTTTTTTTTTTCTTTCGATGCTTGTGGTGGTAATTCTTGATGGCATCTGTCCTGAAAGCCAGGTTGCCTGTTGGTAGTGCAGCAAACATGAATTGGTAAGATGCACCATCATGCCATGGCATGCCATTGTACTGAGCTGAGCAGTAACAGTGTCCCTCATTTGTAGAGTTGTACCATGTCGTACCAATCATAGTTCCATTGGTGTTGTTTTTGTCGTTTCTTGTTGGTACGCGTCTTGCTATTGTTTTTGATGCTGTTGTGTTTGTTGGTTTTGTTGTCGTGTTTGCTGCGCTCAAAGACCACACTGTGTGGATAATATGAGTTCTTCACACAGTTACTCGTGTCAGCGTGCTTTGTGGCATCTGCTGTTTCCTTGAGCGCACTGTCACTGAGTTTGCGGCGCTCCCCGTCTGGAGTCATGTCCGGCTTTCTTAATTTCTTAAATCAGCTTTGGCTTGTCGATGCTCCCCATCTGGAGTCTGGTCTGTTTCACCGGAATCAGCTTTGGTGTCTTGACGCTCCCCGTCCAGAGTTATTGCAGGTACACTTGAGTCAGCTGAGCTTTCTTGATGCTCCCCGTCCGGAGTTATTTCAGGTTCACTTACATCTTCTGAGGTTTTGTGATGCACCCCGTCCGGAGTCAAAACATTCAGGAATGCATTTGCTTGTGGAGAGGCTCGAGCGAATGAGGTTTGAAGTAACGTGGTGTCACCGGAGTCACCAGTAGTCTCACTGTGATTGTCGAGTGCCTCTGTACACACTAGCTGAGGTCTGTCACGTTGCACATCTGGTATGGGAAGTGGGATGCCATCGTCACTTGTCTCACATACAGTGGGTAGAGCCTCAGTGTCTTCTTGTCTTTCACTTGAGCTGAGTAGACTGTCAGAGTCTTCTTCTGGAGGCTCAAATAAACTGGGTGAACTGTCATAGTCTGCTTGCTGTACACTTGAGCATGGCAGACTTGCATTGTCTGCTGCTGGTTGCTCAGAGGAGGTTGCTAGACCCTCATCGTCTTGTTCATGCAGGGACTGCGCTTTGGAGTCTTGCATTGCTTCTATCGTGGAGGCTGTGCACAAGCTCGCTGTGGATGCTTGTGTTACTCCCTCTGTGGAGTCTTGCAGCGTTCCTTGTGTGGAATCGTACATTGGTCTCGCTGTGGGGACTGTCATCACTTCTTGTTCATGCAAGGACTGC
Source organism: Scyliorhinus torazame (assembly GCF_047496885.1). Taxonomy (NCBI): domain Eukaryota; kingdom Metazoa; phylum Chordata; class Chondrichthyes; order Carcharhiniformes; family Scyliorhinidae; genus Scyliorhinus; species Scyliorhinus torazame. The sequence goes on from NC_092709.1 coordinate 272,656,135, forward strand.
GCTCTGGAGTCTTGCATTGCTTCCATTGTGGAGTCTCCACGAGCTCGCTGTGGAGTCTTTCATCGCTTTCTGTGTGGAGACTGGGACCCTTTGCGGTGCGTGGAACACTCTCTGTGTGGAGTCAGGGAGCCTTCGCGGTGTGTGGACCACTCTCTGTGTGGCAGCAAGCCGCTCTCTGTGGGCTTGTACCGCTCTCTGTCTCTTGGCGTCAGGCCGCAGCATAATCCTGTACTCATGAATCGGGATGTCATATATGCTGGGCTGAAGATTCCCCAATCCGAAGAACCCTTCGTCGGGATCGTCAATGTACAACACGGCTAGTTGCGGTTCAGATTTGGTACTGAGTAGCCACCCAAGGTGAAATGTTCGTCTGAGTCGTTGTTTTCTTGAACCATATCATCACGTTTTGTGTCGGAGCTGGCATTGGGCTCGCGATGTCCAAAGAAGAATTCAAGGTCTGAGTCATGGCCTTCAAAGACTGTATCATCTCTTAGGGCGGTGCTATCTGCTTGCTGCAGGGTTCTGTGGAGGTTACTTTCAGCTACTGGTTGAATTTCAGTCATTGTGCTGTTGTTCCAGGTGAAAGAATCTGGTTTTGAGGCTTTAAATTTTTTTCCCCTTGTTTTGGGACATTTCTCCTTTAGGTGACCGTGGTCCGGGTCTCTGACTTCATGACGCTTGTGACGTAGAGTGTAGGAATGGATTACGCATGCGCCTATCGCTGTTCCTTTACTTGGGGCCTTTTTCGCAAGTGCGCATACGCGGCTTCTCGTGCGTGTGCAAATGAACCTTCCCATTCTGTGCGCTCTTCGCGCAACTGCGCATTTGTGGCACCTTTTCCAAGATGGCTGCAATTCAAAACTGCCGTTCGTTGCTGCCAGCCTACCTCGCGGTGAGTTTTGGCACCTCTTTTACCTTTTCTTCTTACATGTTCCTCGCAGAATTCTTGGAATTTGTCCAGGACTGCCTGGAAGTCGCTCTTGTTTTGCACCTTTGAGTATTTGAAGGTCTGGAAGATTTCAGCTGCTTCTGGACCCGCGATGGTAAGTAGAAGCTTTATTTTTTCTGCATCCGCCATGCCATCTAAGTCGGATGCTACCAGGTAGATCTCGAATCTCTGCCTGAACCAACGTCAGTTTTCACTGAGGTTGCCTTGGTACCTGAACTGCTGTGGAACTGGAATCTCGATCATCTTGCCTGGCTGCTGTTGCTGGTTGTCACTGTTTGCTAAGTTCTAACTACATGGATTTAACAGTTCAGTCCTGGACCATGTTTTGTTATGGTCTTCACTGAGCATAAGCTGCTTCCTTGATGTGCACTCTGACAAAGGAAGGTTCAGACTTGGAGATAGCTTTAACACGTTTATTAACAATTCTCCTACTTGGATTCGACGCTCCTGTTAATCCTGCTATAGCTACTCAGACTGATGAACCAGTCTGCTACAATCCACGTGGTGGGTGTGGTGTTCAATCAACCCTGTGTCTGTACTCACTGAGTGTTTCCACTGGAAAGAGACTGAGCATGTGTGATGTGTCCTTTTATATGGGTTGGTGTAATGCCCTCCTGTGGTAGTGTCACCTCTGTGTGTATCGTGACTGCCCATTGGTCGTGTCCTATCTTACTGACCTATTGGTTGACTGTCTGTGTATCATGTCTCTGGTGTTCCCTCTAGTGTCTAGCTAGGTGTAGTGTATGTACATTAGCCCTTTGTGTACTTACAGTGATGTCTATCACCACACCCCCCAGCCCGCTGTCTAATCATACATGTAGTTTTGTGTCTTACAGGACCTGCCGGAGATTGTGCCTGTCCATCGGGAGTCTCCCGCCCCCCAGCCAGTGGCAGAGCCAGTGCCCCCCAGAGAGTCGAGCACTGACGGGGAGAGCAGCCGGAACACCAACCCTCTGCCCGAAACCCAAGACACCCCAGAGCTCGGGTCGGAGGAGGACATGGACTTTCCCTCACAGTTGTCTCCAACACCTCGGTTGGACACATTAGTAAAGATTCTCCTGGGATACTAACGGGTGCGATCCAAACATCGCATCCGGTACAGCAGCTGGAGGCAGAAGCAGCTGAGGGGCCGGACGGTCGGAGGGCAGGCCGGCCCTAAAACCAGCTGCCGTCCTGATGGGTGCCGAGCTTCTGGAACATCGAGTCCCAGCCACAGTGCAGATGTAGTCAGAGACCCAGGGACGACAAGAGGGGATGACTGTGGGCATCCAGCACCTGCAAGCGCAGGTGGTGCAGTCCAACCTAGTGCAGGAGCTGGGCTGGTGCTGGCATGCATGCCACCCAGGCCGACAACGCACGGGTGGCATCCGCGGTGGAGATATTGGTGACATTGGTGGCAATGGTTTTGGCAATGGATCGGCGTGCTCAAGGCCTGGGGCATCTTTTGTAGGTGGTGGCTGAGGCCTAGGATAGGGCTGCCCTCTCACAGGCAGCCATTTGTCAGACCCACCTGGATATTGCAGCAACACTCCTCAGCATGGCCCAGTCGGAGCAGGCCATAGCTGGAAACGTTGGCGGCATTGCCCAGGCTCTGGCCAGCATTGCGCAGACACAAAGGGAGGTGGCCCAATCCCAGAGGGAGGGAGCACAGTCCAAGAAGGAGGTGTCCCAGTCCCAAAGGGAGGTGGCCCCGTCACTGGCTGATGTGGCACAGACCCACAGGAAGGTGGCACAGTTACATCTCCTATTACAGTGGTTCACCACACTGGGTGGGTGTGTCCTGTGTGTCAGTGTCCTGGGTGGGTGTGTCCTGGGTGTCAGTGTCCTGGGTGGGTGTGTCCTGGGTGGGTGTGTCCTGTTTGTCGGTGTCCTGGGTGGGTGTGTCCTGTGTGTCAGTGTGCTGGGTGGGTCTGTCCTGGGTGTCGGTGTCTTGGGTGGGTGTGTGCTGTGTGTCAGTGTCCTGTGTGTGAGTGTCCTGTGTGTGGGTGTCCTGCGTGGATGTTTCCTGGGTGTGTGTGTGTCAGTGTCCTGGGTCTACTGGGACGGGGGCCTGTTGGTATGGCTGCCATCCCCGTCGCTGGATGTGGCCCTACGGCGTTGCCACACTGGCACTGGATGGGGGCGGCGTACACCTGATGGTCCGGGTCTATCCCTGGCTCGTGGCCGCCAAAGAACTGGACGTGGGTGTCGTACGCCTGATGGTCCGGGTTGGTACCTGGCGTGTGGTCACCCCGGCACGTCCTGGGGGCAGTCGGCATCCTCAGGGAATGGCCGGGGTGACGTTTTGTCCTGTAATACACAATATAGCATGCATGGTTAGACACACAGACGGGGGGGGGAAAGGGGGGGGGGGGCGGTTGAGGGAAGGGGAGAAGGAGGAAGGGGGGATGGGGGTAGGGGGGAATGGGGATGGGAAGGGGAGATCATGGGAGGGGTGGGGAGGGGGCAGGCAGTGGGGGGCTCACTTGGTGCTGCGCCTCCCGGTACTCAGGTCCACCTGCAAGATTCAGGGCCCTCTCTTCATGAACGGTGTGTAGCCACCTGGGTTGGCCACTTCCCGACTTAAAATGGAGATCCACAAAGGCTACAGGGAAATTCGGCCATCACAGGCAAAACCCAGCAAGTGCAGAAATCCTGTGTATTAGAACTTGCAAAAGCCCAGACAGCACTGAAACCAGCAGCCACCTGCCTATTAATGAGCGATCCCCGGGCACAATTGAAACACTTAAGGTGAATAAGGCCAAGCCAGACTCCTCGGCGCTGGCAGGAGCCAAGACAAAGGAAGGCCAACGGACACTCAGGGACCACCCAGCGATCAGGGAACAACTCCAGTATTGGAGAAATCGATCCAAGTGATAGAAGCGCAGTCCAATCTCTTCGAACCAGGTACGGGGTCCGCCCAAAGGGGCATGAAGCCCCTGGGGACTATAAAATAGAGTCCCCAAGTTCAAATTGGTCTTCTTGGCAGGGTCACTCAGCAACTCAAATCAACCCTTGAGAGTGAACTGTCTAAGCTGCCGCATCAACCAAGTAAGTCTCCAGTCAACGCTCGCTGCGAGATAGGCCTCCTAGCTACCAGGCCATACCAGCTTTTGAATCCTGCAGACTCAGATCGAACGAAAGGCCATTTGTCCCCCTGACCTGGTGGGCCAATTCTGAAGCCAAGTATAGGCCTTTTAGTATTGAGTTTAGTCTAGAAAGTAGAGTTTATGCATGAGTAGTGATTGACTGTGTATAATAAATGTGTTTTGATTTGAATCTTACTAATTGGTGTGTTGAGTTATTGATCAGTACTTGAACTTGAACCTCGTGGCGGTATCATAAAGATACCTGGCGACTCTAGAGCAAAGGTTATAGAAACAGAGCAAATTCAGTAAAGATCCAATGGGCAACGAATTAAGAGCCAACCAAAGTTAGCAACAGGTGAGGGGCCTCAATTTAGGTGGACCCCCCTCTGGTCCTGTCATGCTCCCGGTTGTTATGGGTGCACTTCTCCTGGGCGGGGGGGGGGGGGGGGGGGACAGACAAAGATAAAGGTCAACTGTGTTTGGCGGACATAACAGACCAGCGGTTTTGTGTATGTTGGCATAGGTTCACAGCCCATCCTGCCAATGCAGCCTGCATGGATGGTTGCAACCATGTCAGTTTCAGCGAGGGCTGTGCTGTCCATCCTGGGGGGGAGGGAGGGGGGGGGGGTAATGGGGGCGGGGGATGGGGGAGTACTCGCCCTGGATGCCCTGACAAAGTCATTGACCTTCTTGTGGCACTGGCTGCCTGTCCTGGCTGTTACGGCCACAGCCCTGGCGGCCTCTGCCACCTCCCTCCACAGGCACCGGCTGGTGTTTCCTGTGACCCTGCAGCCATGTCTGGGGTATAGGGCCTCCCTCCTGTGCTCCACTACGTCCAGGAGCGCCCCGATGTCCCCCTCCTGGAACCTCAGCGCTGAGCGGGCGGCCTTGTTCCAGCGTTGCCGTCTCTCCGTCAGTGGCGTCTTTTCAGGAACGGCGTCAATTACACCACACGCGTCTGTGACTCCTGACGCCGGAGTGCTTCGCGTCGTTTTTGACGCCGTCGTCGGGTCATTACGCCGATTTCGGAGAATCCCGCCTTATGACTCTATGATGCACAGGGTTGCCACTGTTCATCGACGGTGGAGGGAGTGAATGCTTGTAGAAGGGGTAGCGGCTTGCTTTTTTCCTGGATGTTTTCCTGAGTGTTTTTGGAGCTGCACTTATCCAGGCAAGTGGCGAGTATTCCATTACAATCCTGATTTGGCCTTGTAGGTGAAGGACAGGATTTGGGGAGTCAGGAGGTGAGTTATTCGCCACAGGATTCACAGCCTCTGTCTTGCTCTTATAATAATAACAATAATCTTTATTGTCACAAGTAGGCTTACATTAACACTGCAATAAAGTTACTGTGAAAAGCCCATAGTCGCCACATTCCAGCGCCTGTTCGGGTGCAACAGAGGGAGAATTCAGAATGTCCAAATCACCTAACAAGCACATCTTTCTGAACTTGTGGGAGGAAAGTGGAGCACCTGGAGGAAAACCATGCAGACACGTGGAGAACATGCGGACTCTGCACAGACAGTGACCGAAGCCGGGAATCGAACCTGGGACCCTGGAGCTGTGCAGCAACAGTGCTAACCACTGTGCTACCGTGCTGCCTTGTAGCCACAATACTAATATGGTTGGTCCAGTTCAGTTTCTGGTCAATGTCAACCCCCAGGACGTTGATAATGGGGATTCAGCGATGGTAATGCCATTGAATGCCGAGGGGTGATGGTTTGATTCCCTCTCATTGGAGTTGGTCATTGTCTGGCACTTGTGTGGCATGAATGTTACTTTCCACTTATCAGCCCAAGCCTGGCTATTATCCTGAATTTTGATATGGACTGCTTCAGTGTCTGAGGAGCTGTGAATGGTGCTGAACAGTGTGCAGTCATCTGCAAACATCCCCACTTCTGATCTTATGGTAGAAGAAGCTGAAGATGTTTGGGCCTAGATCAACCTCCTGTAAAAGTGAAGCTGCAAGCTGCTTAAGAGGAGACGTTAAAGACAATAAAAGTATAGATGAAGACCTGCAAACCTGCCAGGAAATGAGGAACAATTCTGTGGTAGCTGGAGGAATGCCAAAGTAAGTGGGTCCACCCTTGTTAACTATGCGCATAGCTAGGAACGCAAAAAAATAATAGAACTGGTGGTTGCAGCACTTTCGCGAAGTACCACAGAGAGCTCAGAGAAAACCTTTTCTCTTTTCTAAAAGTATTTTACCTTAGATCAGCTTTAGGTAACCCTTTTTTGTGGGGCCCATAAACCACCAGGAGACTAACACAAAAAATTAATATATTTGCTTTGGAAAGAAACTACATTCATGCTACACTGGCAAATACACAACAGGAGGAGATGGATGCCTATGGCATAGATGCCAGTTATTAAGCACTATACTCTGGAATCCTTGACACCCAGCGCAAAATTTAGATGTTGGCTCCTATCTAGATTGAAGTGATGAAGGCGCTAACCCTTGAAAACAGCTCATATGTCACCTGCTATGAACAGCTGGCTGCCTTGTGCTTGCTTGGAAGGATGCAGTTACAATAAATCTCAATGTTGTAATTTTTAAAATAGTTACAGGAAGTGCTCTCTCTGTTGTGCAACCTATCAGGGACTGTCTCCCTTACTGAAGTAGTGATAATGATGGCATGCTCTGACATGCTCATGTAATAAGATCAGGTTAAATAAATTTGGATCATGGGGCATTGATGGGTATGGATACATTCTCCCAGATACCTGCATTTGATATTGACTTATGGGTTTAAATTTGTCATCTGAATGATAAGAACATCGCAAAGAGATTCCCATCCTTAATATTTTGATTTTTGTTCCTTTAATTGTAAAGTTTTGAAAACAAATACATTATACTCCAAAAATGGGTTTCTCCACAAAACCCTGGGGTGGGATTCTCCGTTTCAGAGACGATTGACGCCAGGATAGAATCGGTGGACTTCTACGACAGCAAAATTGGCACCTGTCTCAGAGCAATTCCGGAACAGTTAATGGGCTAGCATTAGTGCCACGTGGAACATTAGTGATTCCAATGAAAAACTTTGTCGGATTTGCAGGAGTCGGGATTGGCACTCGGGAGGCTGACAAGCAGCAGCCGCATATTAGCACTCCACTCCCACCACGTACTCATTCCAGCAAACAAGATGGCACCCAGTTGCACTGGAGCACGCCCATCCCATTAATGGGTTAGCTGGAGCCAGGGGGTACCTAGGGGGGTGGCCGGCATGGGTGGGGGGGCCATAGGACCCATGGCAGCACCCCTGACCCAACAGCCCAACTCCTGGCAGACCCATTACTCCCCCCGGCCCTTACAGGGGCCTGCTAACCAGCAGCATGACTATCAGCACATTATGGCAAAGCTGGACACTTTTTGTAGCCTCTCTCTCTCCTTCAGAAGCCACGGCGCCGGTTTCCCGATTTTCGAAACTACAAGTGGAACTCGCCGTCGATAATTCCTCCTGGCGGAGGCAGAGCATTGTGGAGGCCCCAGAGAATACTGGGTCAGGTCTGCTAATGATATGCTAAAGGTATTTACTGTACGTGCGGAGTCGAACACACTGACGCTGCTGTCGAGGCGCCGGAGCGTAATATTCTGTTGGGCGTCGGTGCCAACCACGATTTTCGCCTCACGCGCCATTCTCCGCACAATCGCGTATCCCGATTCCAGCGTCGGCAGAATCGCGCCACTGCTCTCTCTTCCTGCTTTGCTTCCATTGTGATGTATCCTTCAATAGCAACTAGATCTTACACTCAACCACATGACTACTCCTGTATGTGCTATGCTGGTACTTCAAAATAATGTTCCTGACTATGTGGCAGATTCCCCTGTTATTGTACTGGATCGATTAAGTGCAGCAAAATAAATTGGGTGGGGAGAGATCTGAATGCATCTGCTTGACTTCCTACACATGTAAGTTAATGCAGAGGAAATCAGTCTTTACAGACTTTTTTCCTATGTGTTGAGGTGACCCAATAAACTCAGACATTGAAAGGTGTGTATTCTGTCCGAGTTGTAGAAAAGTGCTCATTTTTTGATTTTACAAGCAGCCCATTCTTTGTTGGCAATGAATATGATTTTATCAAGCAATATCAGACCATTTTCTGACATTTTGCCACTGTTTCGGAGGGATCGAATGAGGAAAAAAAGGCAAACGCTCAATTAATTTACTTTATATTTCACCACTGGGGTTCCAGGATGTTGCCCCAGTGACAGTGAAGGAACGGCAATATATTTTCAAGTCAGGGTGCTGAGTGACTTGGAGGGGAACCTCCAGGCGGTGGGGTTCCCAGATATCTGCTGCTCTTGTCCTTCTAGATGGTAGTGGTTGTGGATTTGGAGGGTGCTGTCTGAGGAAACTTGGCGAGTTACTGCAGTGCATCTTGTAGATGGTACACACAGCTGCCACTGTTAACCGGCGGTGGAGAATTTGAATATATGTGGAAGAGGGCTGCTTTGTCCTGGATGTGTTGAGCTTCTTGAGTGTTGCTGGAGCTGCACTCATCCAGGCAAGTGTGCCTTGTAGATGGTGGATAGGCTTTGGGGGTCCAGATGTGAGTTACTAGCCTTTGACCTGCTCTGGTAGCCACACTATTAATATAGCAATCCAGTTCAGTTTCTGATCAATGGTAACCCCCAGGATGTTGATTGTTTTTGCTTGTAATTCTTTGGAGCAATTCGAAACAACTGTGTGGCTTGCTCGGCCACTTCAGAGGGAAGTAAAAGTCAACACATTGGTGTGGGACTGGAGTCACTTATAGGTCTAACTGAGTAAGGGTGACAGTTGCCTTCCTTGAAGAACATTAATGAATTGGTGTATTTTAAGACAATCCAACAGCTTCCTGGACACTTTTACTGACACCAGCTTTTTATTGCAGATTGATAAATAACTCGATCATTTCTCAGGTAATTGAACAATTTGAAATATAGTTCATTTCTTTTTCAATTTGGCGTCGCTTACAGTTCATGCTTAGGGTCCTCATTGAAAAACTAAATTATTGAGCATTGATACTCAAAAATATATGTTCAGATGCTTTCTCTTATTTAAAATTTATTCTTACACTTTGCAGAGTCAGAGCGAAATATAACGTTCATATTTCATCATACATAGCTACCATTTTTATCTCCATTTTAATCAAATTCCAAATTTGCCATCATTTTAACTATTTGGAATTCATGCTGACGATTCCAGTATGCAAGCTGACCCAGTTCCCAGTAGAATTACTTTATTGCTGTGTTTGTAATCACCTGTCTGAGCAAATCAGATGCGAAGCGGCATGATGAAAATATTGTGCCAGTGGGCCTATTTCAAGGCCTGTTTTGGAAGCCAGTAATAGGCCTTTAGTTTGGACATGCCCATCTCTAAAGCTTTGCTGAAAATGTTTGAATATTTCTTTTGTTGACCCAAATTGCTTTGAAAAAATAACATCCAATTTTCAGACAACCCTCTCAAAAAGCAGATGGAAATTAACTCAAGACCTGGTGATGCAAAGCTACCGCACAGCATCAAGTTCGCCACAGTGGGTTAATCTGACAGAGCCACTTGTACAATATTAAATGGCCTTTCTCCAGACAGATTAAAAATTTCCAGCAGAAAATACACCTCCTGTGCTGAAGCTTAGTTTTATGACAAACGCACTGTGGCCTGGAAGGCACAATAGTTACCGAAAGGTAATGTTGAATTTTGGGAATATACTTTCTTTGCCAAATATTTTTAAATCTTTACATGTCTGATGCTGAAAAAAAATCAGACTTGCAACATTTGAATTGCTCCCCTGGGGAATTATCACTTCAATCTTCCTCATTGTACCATATATTCTGGGTAGGATGACATAATTGGATACCAGCTTGTGTTGCAGAGCTGTCTTGCTGATTTTATTTTGTCTTTACTTGGTTTTCCACCCTTTACTCCCCTTTTCTTCTTTTAGTAATCTTTATTGTCACAAGTAGGCTTACATTAACACTGCAATGAAGTTACTGTGAAAAGCCCCTAGTCGCCACATTCCGGCGCCTGTTTGGGTACACAGAGGGAGTATTCAGACTGTCCAAATTACGTAATAGCACGACTTTCGGGACTTGTGGGAGGAAACCGGAGCACCCGGAGGAAACACACACAGACATGGGGAGAACGTGCCAACTCCGCACAGACAGTGACCAAAGCCGGGAATCGACCCTGGGACCCTGGCGCTGTGAAGCCATAGTGCTAACCATTATGCTGCCGTGCTGCCCACAGTAGCATAGTTGCCTTCCTTGAAGGCATTGGCTGGAAATTTCTTCCAAGCTCTTCCTGTTCTTCAGTTCTGGTAGAAGCAGCACTGGTGAATTCATGAAGGGGGTCCAGAATTCTCTCATCTGGAACCAAGTCTCATGGCTGGAATGGGGTGGGGAGTGTTTCCTGCTGTGGAGGCTGACAGGAAACCATACCATGTACTCTGGCCCCGACAAAATTAATTATGCATCCGTGGGTTTTGTATTGTTACCCGTGGTGGGATAAGCTGATTGCATGCATCTTGTCATTGTATCTGATGCCATATTTAAAAGTTTCCCAACATCACTGAACCACCATTGAGGGAAGAATATGAACCTCCTGAAGAAAGAAGATGAATCTCCAGGAACACTCTGAAGCTGGGAGATGGACCTCCCTGATGACACTGAACATCAGAACATAAGAACTAGGAGCAGGAGTAGGCTATCTGGCCCCTCGAGCCTGCTCCGCCATTCAATGAGATCATGGCTGACCTTTTGTAGACTCAGCTACACTTTCCGGCCCGAACACCATAACCCTTAATCCCTTTATTCTTCAAATAACTGTCTATCTTTATCTTAAAAACATTTAATGAAGGAGCCTCGACTGCTTCACTGGGCAAGGAATTCCATAGATTCACAACCCTTTGGGTGAAGAAGTTCCTCTTAAGCTCAGTCCTAAATCTACTTCCCCTTATCTTGAGGCTATGCCCCCTAGTTCTGCTTTCACCCGCCAGTGGAAACAACCTGCCCGCATCTATCCTATCTATTCCCTTCATAATTTTATACGTTTCTATAAGATCCCCCCCGCATCCTTCTAAATTCCAACGAGTACAGTCCCAGTCTACTCAACCTCTCCTCGTAATCTGGGATGAATCTCCTCTGCACACCCTCCAGTACGTCCTTTCTCAGGTAAGGAGACCAAAACTGAACACAATACTCCAGGTGTGGCCTCACTAACACCTTATACAATTGCAGCATAACCTCCCTAGTCTTAAACTCAATCCCTCTAGCATTGAAGGACAAAATTCCATTTGCCTTCTCAATCACCTGTTGCACCTGTAACCCAACTTTTTGTGACTCATGCACTAGCACACCCAGGTCTCTCTGCACAGCAGCATGTTTTAATATTATATCATTTAAATAAAAATCCCTTTTGCTGTTATTCCTACCAAAATGGATAACCTCACATTTGTCAACATTGTATTCCATCTGCCAGACCCTAGCACATTCACATAACCTATCCAAATCCCTCTGCAGACTTCCGGTATCCTCTGCACTTTTTGCTTTACCACTCATCTTAGTATCGTCTGCAAACTTGGACACATTGCACTTGGTCCCCAACTCCAAATCATCTATGTAAAGCTGGAAAATTCATCTGATAGCTGTTCCCACCACCCAATACTGTATTTTTCCAGGGTTCACAGTCACCTATGGCCTCCATCTCGAACTCTGGAGACAGTCATAGAATCATAGAATCATAGAATTTACAGCGCAGAAGGAGGCCATTCGGCCCATCGAGTCTGCACCACCCCTTGGAAAGAGCACCCTACCCAAGCCCATACCTCCATCCTGTACCCATACCTCCACCCTATCCCCTCACCTCCACACTAACCCCTCACCTCCACCCTATCCCTGTAACCCCACCTCACCTTTTTTTGGACACTAAGGGCAATTTAGCATGGCCAATCCACCTAACCTGCACATCTTTGGACTGTGGGAGGTAACGGGAGCACTGTGCTACCATGCTGCCCCAGCATTCCTTAGCAAATTCCCGACTTCTGCATGCTACATTGTTCCAGTTCTGTTCTGGAGTGGTGTGTTTTCCCACTGGCATTGTGGAGAATCGGGAGTGGTGGAAGATTCAAGTTGGGCTTCCTTTTGCATCCAATTAGTGGGATGCAAAATAGTTTCATGCCAACCACCAGTTAAAGCGGGCACCAGCAAACTATCGACTCATTGGTTAGCACTTCTCCCTCACAGCACCAGGAATTTGCGTTCAACTCCGGCCTTGGTTAACTGTTTGTGTGGAGTTTGTACATTCTTCCGTGCCTGCTTGGGTTTTCTCCAGGTGCTCCGGTTTCCTCCGTCAGTCCAAAGAATTGCATGTTCGGTGGATTGGCCATGCTAAATTGCCCCTTAGTGTTCATGGATGTGCAGGTTAGGTTACAGGGTTAGGGAGATGGAGCAGGGTGGACATGGGTAGAGTGAACAATGGAAGGGTTGGTGCAGACTTGATGGGCTGAATGGCCTCCTTCTGCACGGTAGGGATTCTATGATTCCAACAACCCAAGGTTTTAGCCATACTACTGGTGAAGGTATGGTATTCAGAGTGCTTGATTCCTTGTTGTGGGTAAATTCCAGCGGTGCTGCTTATCTTTACATTCCTCACTCAAGTATACACGTTTGAACTGGAGATTGGTTATTGCCTGACCATTTGACCATGGAAAGCATCATCTGCAAGTCTGAGTCTATCCTCATTCAACACTCATAGATGTAAACTTACAGAATCCAGGATAATGTCTGTCACACACAATGTTTTATTTTCAGACAATGAGGTTTATCAGCAATTCCCACAAGTCAAGTTGTGTGTGATGTTGTTGATATGATTCCAGCAAGAGGTTAGGTAGGGGAGGAATTTGCCATGGCCCCGCAGCATGTTGTTCGGTAGTGGAGGGGTCTGTCTTTGGCTAGCAGTGGGATCATCCGGTCCTGTAGCTGCAAATGGGTTTCCCAGTTGTTCGCAACCTCTGCTGCTGGGGAATCTGCAGCACAGAGTCGACGTTGGTGAGACCAGAAGATGATCCCGCAGGTGAGAATGGCCAATTTCAGCCTAGAAATGGAAGTTAAGACACAGAGGTTTGCAACACCCATTGCATGTTTTCTGTATGCTTCAGAGAACTGCTGGTCAGAAAAGCTAACTTGCTGACTAGGATAAAGAGGCATTCTTTTATTTTTTTCAAGTTTATTGCTTCAACCCAAGGATGGCAATTAATACATCGCAATACCCCTTTGGTACGACACTGGAGTGTAAGTTTATATTACACCCTTAAATTTGAATAGGTTTGGAACTGATAATATTCTTACTCAAAAGTGAAAATACGATCACTTGAACAAATCTGGTGTTTACAAAGTACAACTGTTCACAAGTGCCTAGCTCCCATTATTTAAATTGATTAAAACAAAACTTTACCTCTGTGACTTGATGATTCGTAGACTTGTGAAAGTGAAATGAAATGAAAATCACTTATTGTCACAAGTAGGCTTCAAATGAAGTTACTGTGAAAAGCCCCTAGTCGCCACATTCCGGCGCCTGTTCGGGATGGCTGGTACGGGAATTGGACCACACTGCTGGCCTGCCTTGGTCTGCTTTAAAAGCCAGCTATTTAGCCCTGTGCTAAACCAGCATCCATGTTATATGATTTGCATGGATGTCAAGTTAAACCTATGACTATCACAGCACAGAATGTATTAAATTTGCCTCGCAAAAGCAGTGAAACAAATTTTTAAAAACTGGTGGAAATCTGCCTAGAGACAGCAGTAGCCAGTATTAAAAAGGCCGAAGGAGTTGTGTCCCTCTCAGTAACAGCATTAGAAGGCATTTTAGATAAGAATCAGATGTGAATCAAGTAGAAACAGTTTACCTAGACGATTGGGAAGATCAAAGTGGTATACATATAATAATTTATTTTTTATTTTTTTATAGATTTAGAGTACCCAATTAATTATTTTCCAATTATGGGGCAATTTAGTGTGGCCAATCCACCTACCCTGCACATCTTTTGGGTTATGGGGGCAAAACCCACGCAAACATGGGGAGAATGTGCAAACTCCACACGGACAGTGACCCAGAGCCAGGATCGAACCTGGGACCTCAGCGCCGTGAGGCAGCAGCACTAAGTATACATATAATAATGTCCAGAGTCAAGGAATTTGAGAGGGACAGATAGCCAAATACGTAGAAAGCAAAATCATAGTGCAGCAAAGGTATGATTGGCCAGATCCTCTGAAGCAAGAGAGGCCAGCTAACACTTAGCAGACTCTGAAGTAGACAAACCAGTTTTTAGCCACTAAACCTAAAGGTCAAGTTTTACATCTACCAGCCTTGAAGTCTTGTAGCCAAGGCAGTGCAGAAAACCTTCATAAAGGCAGGTTCAATATCTTTGTTGGGTCAGGACAATAATGGCCCATACTTGTGTATCATCCCTGTATTTTGAGGTACCTGCAAGCTGGTTTTCACTCATAGATTTATTTAATTTGGAAATTGCTTGGGGAAACGGGGAGGTCCTAAGGATTTCAGTGATACTTTATATATTTTGGAGCATAAACTTCATGTATGTTTAGTAATTCATAAAACCTAACTGTCATAGAGTAGAATAGTTCTGTTTGTGTGTATGTGTCTTTTTTTTTCTTTAGTAAATAGTCTTTAATAATTGTTCCATGATGACTGGGCTATTATTCTCACTGGGGTTTCACTTTTTCCCTCACAACATTACAAAAAGAAAACTGTACAATCCCATGTACTGGTGTTCCATGGTGGGATCCCTCACCGATAATATCAGCATGCTTTGTGACAAGAGCAATAATCAGGAGAGGGTACTTGACTTATACTGATGAAGGTAGCAAAGTAAAGATAAGCGTACAGGAAGGTCCGTGCAGACATTGTTGAAATCATGATCAATACTACCAACTTCACTTCTGCAGAAGTTGCCCATTAATAAGCAGAAAGTTCAACACCCTGGAGGAGACAATGTTGGACACTTGTGCCACAGTAGTCTTGAAAAGATCGGGCACGGCAGACAAATGTTTGAATAGTTTTAAGCATATACTTTATTGCATATAATAGGGTACATACATGCAGAAAACCAGTACTGGTGACTGAAGGAACTGCTAAAATTATATTTGTACAACTCAACACTCTGTAGGAGGTATTGTTGCACAGTGGATTGTGTCCCTACCTCTGAACCAGAAGCTCCAGGTTCATGTCCCACCCCAGGACTTGATGGCCAAGGAATGTGTGATCATAACACGGCCAAACAGGTTGTCATCAGCCTGCAAAATCCTTCCAAACACACCGGAGACTGGCAGTAAGAGGAAGAGAGTCTCCTGGTCAGCCATGATTGATGTTGGGTGGTGCCCCTCAAGCTATAAGACCTGTTCTGGGAATTAATAGCTGTGGAAACAGATGAAAGTCTGCTTTAGTGCACCACTAGGTGTGGGAAATAAATTGGAATGCACTCTATACTTTCTTTTCTTTACACACTTCTATCAAATCAGGAATGATTTAGCAAGAATTAGTTCAAGTGTTTGCAGTAATATCACACAGAGTAATTTCCTGTCTAATAGCCCTTTCTCCTTAGGTATGTCATTGAATGTTTTCCAGGTGCATGAATGATTACTTGGTTGTTGTGGAACATTCATTCTTGCCTTGGAGAATAGTGTGAAGGAGTGGAAGGATTCGCAGGCTGATTAACAGTGTGACAGATCACAATACAAATGCTCTGATGGCCATTGCCATCATTATACGGACTGACAGGATGGTTAGATAAAAACAGCAGAAAGATTTTATATTCTCCTGTAACCTACATATTGAAGAGGAGGCAACTCACAGCTACATAAAACATCATTGATATTTTCTCCTCACCGTTGCTAATATTTCTGTGTGTACTTCAGGACTTGTAGTTTTATTTTATTCTTCATATTTGCGCTGGAAAGTCTTGGTTGTAAAACAGTTCAGGAGAGTGGGACTGCCTGTCTTATTTGATGACTGCATTGATAGGTCCTGTTGTAATGGTTGTGGGCATATGTAACTTTACCAAAGAGAAATTGCTGGAAAATCTCAGCAGGTCTGGCAGCGTCGGTAGGGAGAGAAAAGAGCTAACGTTTCGAGTCCAGATGACCCTTGGTCAAACCTGTAACTTTACCATCTTACTGGCCTCAGCTGTTTGAAGCCCAGCTTCTTTAAGAAATGCAGATAGCTGATCCAGGGCAGTACACTCTGTGACAGAATAAGGAGCATATCCCGTCTGTCCCCCTGTGATGATCTTGTTTCTACACTGGCGGCTTCACTTCTTGCAGCAGCACTTCCTGTGGGCCAGAAGCTGTTGCTTCCCCCTCCCATTTCCCCACTGATGGTGCCAAACCAGGCAAAATGCGACTGACTAAAAGTGATTTGTTGCTCAGCTCTGTATCACAGCAGTTTCAATAGCCTGCACTGATTTTACTCCTTGTCATGTATTGCACTAAAACCAGCACATGCTCAACTGCGGGCAGACATTTTGAACAAACTTTATTCACAGCTTCCTTTGGTAACTTGAGGCAGCAGGCGAAGGTTGAACATGAATTTGTTTAACGATATATCAGGGGCGGGATTCTCCCCTACCCGATGGGTAATGGAATGGCGGGAACCACCTCCAGCATCGGGCCGCCCCAAAGGTGCGGAAGTCTCTGCAACTTTAGGGGCCAAGCCCTCACCTTGAGGGGCTAGGCCCGCGCCGGAGTGGTTTGCGTTCCACCGGCTGGCGGGAAAGGCCTTTGGCGCCACGCCAGCCAGGGCCGAAAGGTTTACACCGGGCGTCGCGGGTCGGCGCATGCGCGGGAGCGACAGCGGCTGCTGACGTCATCCCCGCACATGCGCAGGGGAGGGGATCTCTTCCGCCTCTGCCATAGTGAAGGCGTAAGAAAAAGTGTGCCCCCACGGCATAGGCCCGCCCGCGGATCGGTGGGCCCCGATTGCGGACCAGGCCACCGTGGGGGCACCCCCCGGGGCCAGATCGCCCCGCGCCTTCCCACGCCGCCTTGTCCCGCCGTTCAAAAGGTGGTTTCATCTACGCTGGCGGGACAGGCATTCCAGCAGCGGGACTTTGGGCCAATCGCGGGCTGGAGAATCGGTCGGCGTGGGGTTGGAGAATCCCGCCCAAGGCCTGTGTAAAGCAGCATTTCACTCCAAGTACAATCCTTGCAGGGAGGACTAGTCTGTATATCAATATAAAATGAGCCCCTGGCCTGCGCCCCCTATCTGGGGGGTTCGTGCTCCATGAGTCCCATGGGGAGATCAATAATGGGCTCCCCTAAGTCCTCATGGAGGTTATGGCACCCCCCCCCCGCAAAGTAGGAAAGACCCCCATTCGCCGCCAATAGCGGGAACCGTTTATGCTGCTTTGGCGTTGGCTGCACTTCTGCCTGAGGTCGCACAGGATTGGGTGGAGTGTAGCGGTTCACTGATCAGCATTTCCTGGATGACCGCCGAAGAGTGACTGTTGGGGCCTCAGCCCACAACACGCCGTCGTCTGTTGGAATGGACTCCTCTGCCTGCATATCAGATTCAGAGTCATCCTCCTCCTGCTGGACTGGGCGATGCGACTCAGAAGGCTGGCACCCCATGCTCAGGGGCTGTTCCTGATGCAGCGGAGACACCAATGCTGCCAGTCGGTCATTGAGACATACCGGTTCCCGCTTCATCAGGTCGTGCAAATGCTTGTGGTGGATCTTGAACACAGAGCTTAAAAGACACTAGACTTGTTCATTTCAGTACGTCACCTGGGAGTCACAAGTCTCCATCCCCCAAATTGTGGGCATAGACAGCATCCCGAGAGTGAAATATTCAGCCTGGTGCCCTCAAGTTGTGGTGTCAGTTCTTTTTTTTCTTTTTCTTTTTTTTGTAATTTAGAGCGCCCAATTCATTTTTTCCAATTAAGGGGCAATTTAGCGTGTTCAATCCACCTAGCCTGCACATCTTTGGGTTGTGGGGGCGAAACCCACGCAAACACGGGGAGAATGTGCAAACTCCACACGGACTGTGACCCAGAGACGGGATCGAACCTGGAACCTCGACGCCGTGAAAGTGCAGTGCTAACCACTGCGCCAGTGGTGTCATTTCTGAGTTTCCTGTTGAGCATCCACTTTGCCGCTGAGACTCGGAAACGTGAAACTCAGCCCAGTTTGGGGTCTGCAGCCCTTCAAGAGTTCTGCAGAGGCGATTCCCATTGCCACATGGGGTGTTGTGCTCTGATTAAAAAGGAACCGCACTAGCCGTGTTTCCATAGATTCCACAGATTGATCCAACAGATCTTCAAGCCGCTCTTGAAAGTCTGGACCACCCGTTCCTTAAACCATTGGAGGGTGGATGGCATGGAGTGGTCCAAACGTGCCGAATGCTGTTCCTGACCACAAAACCGATGAATTCCTCATTGGTGAATCGCATCCCATTATCCGTCACCAGAACCTGAGGGATCATGTGGGTGCTAACAATTCCCCGGAATTTCTCTACCGTGGTCCTGGACATTGTGGAGGGCATTCTGTGGACCTCCATCCACAACCACAAGGATGATGGAACCAAGGAACGGTGATGCAAAATCTGCGTGAGGCGCACCCATGGACGTCCTGACCAATCCCATGGATGCAGCGAGGTCACCGACTGTAGTTAATGCTGTTCTTGGCATGCCAGGCAGCTGCAGATAACCCTCCCCATTGATGCCATCCATCAGACATAACTGCAGGTCAACATTTTCATATTAGAGGCACACGGATGGCCACTGTGAATGTCCTGTAGCAGGGCTTCCTGACCCGTGGGCATGATGACCACCTGCAGTTCCCACAATATGACCCCGTCTTCTATACTGAGCTCGGCAAATTTCTAGGCATAAGGCCGGCGAGTCATCGGAAGGACATCCTTCTTCACGTCACTCAACAGCATGAGGCTAAGGTCCGGACAAATGGTAGATGGCTGAGGGCATCGGCATGGGCCATTTGCGTTTCAAGGCAGTGCTGGAAGTAATATTCATGTGCCATGAACAGGAGCGCCCAACGCTGCATCCGGGCTGTCCGTGAGGGGCTGGATCCGAGCTGGTGCGATAGGTGGGATCACCTGGAAGAAATACCTCATGCGATCCTCAGACTGGATCGAATCTTCCCTGCCTGCGTTGAAGGCATCCAATTTCCTGAATAAAGGAATATGATGTTACATTCCAAAACAGCAACTTCCAGCAGTCAGGCGGTTTTATGAGCGAGTCCGGAGTTTCTTTTAATCCTCGTTGCCAGTTTTGAGCTTGTGGAAGCAGGTGTAAATTGAACATTAATTTATTTAATTATGTACAAGGTCTGCGTTGAGGAAAATTTTGCTCCCAGTACAATTCTTGCTTGGATGACAAGTCTGTCGAGGCCCGGCTTTGGGCCAGTTTTTTTTATCAATACATAATGAGCCCCTGGCGGGTGGGGAGCTCATACTCTATGGGTCCCATGGGGAGATCAATAATGGTTTTCCCGTGATACTTGTGGCAGTTATAACACTTCCCAACAGGATGGCAACAAAGAGGGCATTGAAAAAAATGTGTATATTAAAATAGTGCAGATACGTATGATCCCAGAATACAATATTATTAAATAACATAAACAGTACCTGAATATTTAACATGTTGGGTTTAATAGTTGATTTTATTGTAATCATCACCAAATTATTTAAACAACCAATAGTTCCAGAGTGAGTTACATGTTAAGTATGTTATGCTTTAATACCAGTATGTGTTTAACAACAATATCATCATCTGACAAGAAATAAAGCAAATATTTCAAACTCCTCCCTGTGTACTTTTGATTGACTTAACTGGCTTCTTTATCTTTCTGTCAAAGTATCTCCATCCATTTGTATTAACTTGACTCTGCTCTCTCAGCTCCGATTGTATCAATCTTAAAACATTGACAAAGAATACCAACTGCACTTAAAAGGTTACAACTGTGACTTTGATTGATTTGCCTTAAACAAAAACAATGAGTCGAATTCTCCCAAACTTTGCCTGAGTGTCAGGCGCCGACTGAATGTGTTTCTCTCCAGAAACACAGCTGGATTTTTGACCAGATTGTCTGGTGCTTAGTACATAGAAAATCTGGAAGTGTGGTTTACGCCGTCGCTCTGATAGGGCAGGGCCTGATAGTCAACAAGGCCAGCTCCACAGAGATCGAGGTGCCATCTTTAAAGGGCACCCCAATTTGCTTTGAATATAAGTTTCCCCAAGCCCCTCACGGGCATGAAGGACCACCCCCACAAGATTCAAGGCGACAGCCCCACCACCACAGAAATATTGGGTCTCCCCCCCGCACCACCACGGAGGCGCACTATCCCCCTCTTCCTCACGACCGCCGCCCTGACATTGGGGCTGTCCCGCACGACCACCCCACCAATGGAGGAGTGTTACCACCCTGGCAGAGCCCACTTGTGGGAAGGTTCACAAGGGTGTGGAATTGTAGAAGCACAGAGTGAACACAGGTGAAATTAGGCACAGATAGCGAGGGGGGGGGTCTTTATCAAATGTCAGAAATGCACATGTACCCACATTAAAAATTCCTCTTCTTCACAATGTTAAGGTCTCATTGTCTTTAAACCTCCTGCCAGTGGGATAGTGCGTCACACCTCCTTTCGGATAACATGCCGTTCTCATAGTATGAAGCGGGGAGTGATCTGGGCAGCACTGGTCCCTCTGGCCATGTGAATCCTCACCCCATCTGTCCTCCATCCTTCAGCTCCTCTTCGGCTTCTTCCTTCACACATTCCTGGCTTTCCTCCTCATCTGAGGAGGCGTTCTGTTTCTCTTCATCAATAAGGTGGTCGCCCTGCTGCTGTGCCAAGTTATCTAAGGCACAGCAGACCAGCAATGATGCAGGAGACTCTTTGGGGACTGTACTGTAAGGGATGGAAGAGCGTAGAGCATCTTAAGGAGCCTGCTTTGGTCTCAAGCCTCCGTACTGGCATCATCAGCCAAGATCTTAGTGGGTACCCTTTATCCTCAACAAGTCTTCCTGCAGTCTTGATTGTCCCTCGAATATTCCAGGGATTTGCGATTACCCAAGGAGGTAACTTTCATTCACGCCCCACAGAACATGTGCATTAACCTCATCTGGTGATCGCACATCAGCTGGACATTAAGGTGAGGAACCACTTTCTGCTGATGAATGGGACTCTTTGATGCCACGCGTAGAGTGACATGAAAGCAGTTGATTGCCCCCTACATCGGTGGCAGACCAGCTATTGTGACAAATCCCAAGCTCTCTCATCCTGCTGGGCTTGGTCCAGGACAAAATGGATGAAGTCCAATGCCCTCGCATAGACTGAGGGCACAGATGCAATTATGGGCAGATGATTGCGAAAATCCACGTAGGTCACCCGCGGAGCCCTGGAACTAACCCGTCATGTTGAAGTTGAGGACTGCTGTGCCCTTCATGGCCACAGGGAGGGCCATCTTCACGTGGCGTCAAGTTGAACAGTCTGTGGCACAGGTACCGCACTGTCTCACTGGTGAGGCAGAATCTCCCTGCGGCACATGTTGTCCGACAGCTCCACGAAGGACAGACGGTCCTGTATACCGTTGGCCCCCTTCTTCACCTTCGTACCCCCGGTTCAGCTGCTGCTGCCTCCTGCCCTTGTGTCCGTCCTGCAGCCCCCTAGTCATCTGGCACTGGGTGCTCCTTGGGTACCCCCATTTCTTCCTGCTGGAGTCTGTGCTCCTTCAATGCTGTAAGAAGCAGGAATGCCAGCTTCACTGGCTCCATACCTATCTCGATCTATAAGCTGTGAGGGAAGAGAGAAAGCGAAACAGTCAGGTTGGTGTCACAGCCACTTATCTTCAATATCTTCCATCAACCAATGTCCTCCTGGCCCTAGAAACAGCCAGTCCTACACCTTATCCAGCACCGAACACTCACTCACTTATCAGGTGCTCTTTCCTCTCCAGTGCTTGACCAGTTCCGGTCAATACCCTCGCCCAGTCACAGACACCTCTGGCTTCCAGTCTAGTTGTCCCCTCCCTTAATCTCTACATCACTGGGGGTGTTCACCTCCTTCCTCCCTCTCGGAGGTCATGGTCCCTGGTCCCCCTTTCTAAAAATCAGTAGTAATTTGCGACCACATGAAATTACGCCTGGTTGGTGGGAAGATTCAATGAGGTCTGAAGATCTGGCTTTAACCTCACCAAGTACAGTATAATGCATTAAAACTGATGCAAATCAGGGGCTGGATTCTCCATTGTGAAAACTGTGGGGCGTCATTCTCCGACCCCCCAGCGGGTCGGAGAATGGCCGTTGGCCGCCGTGAATCCCGCCCCCGCCGGTTACCGAAGCCTCCGGTACCGGAGATTGGGCAGGGGCGGGAATCGGGCCGCGCCAGTTGGCGGGCCCCCCCGCTCAATTCTCCGGCCCCAATGGGCCGAAGTCCCGCCGAGAACTTGCCTGTCCCGCCGGCGTAAATTAAAGTAGGTATTTACCGGCGGGACAAGGCGGCGTGAGTGTTCTCCGGAGTCCTGGGGGGGGGGCGCGGGGCGATCTGACCACGGGGGGTGCCCCCACGGTGGCCTGGCCCGCGATCGGGGCCCACCGATCCGTGGGCGGGCCTGTGCCTTGGGGGCACTCTTTCCCTTCCGCCTCCGCAACGGCCTCCACCATGGTGGAGGCAGAAGAGACTCTCCCCACTGCGCATGCGCGGGTAACTGTCAGCGGCCGCTGACACTCCCGCGCATGCGCCGCCCGGGGAAGTCATTTCCGCGCCAGCTGGCGGGGCAACAAATGCCGTTTCCGCCAGCTGGCGGGGCGGAAATCCCTCCGCCGCCGGCCTAGCCCCTCAATTTTGGGGCTTGGCCCCCAAAGATGCGGAGCATTCCGCACCTTTGGGGCGGCGCGATGCCCGTCTGATTGGCGCCGTTTTGGGCGCCAGTCGGCGGACATCGCGCAGTTGGGGGAGAATTTCGCCCGTGGTCCTTTACGTCAGGAAGCCTGGTGTCAAAAAGCCACAGATTCACCGTCTTGCAAGGGGCTAGCAGGCAGCTGTCATAGATCCCGCAGGTCTAGATGCCGATACAGCCCCCGCACTTCCGGGTCAGAGGCCGCACATGCGCACAGCGGCGGCCTCCACCGGTCATGCCGTGCTCCGTGGCGGACTCAGCCCGTGGACCTGGACTGCAGAAATATTGCCCCCCATCTGCCGCCCGCCAGACCTGGACCATCCCCACACATAGCCCTCAGGCCCGGATGAAGCCCTCCTGCCCTCCGATCGGCCCTCTCCCGACTGTGGCGGCCCAGGACTGAGTCCACAGCCATCATGCGAGGTTGTGAATGGCAGGACCATATTAGAACCACGCCGTCGCGAATTCGGCCGGTTGGGGACGGAGAATAGCGGGGCGGGCCTCAGGCAATGGCCTGAGGTGGCGGATACTCCCCGAGTACGCCGCTTTTCGGGTGGCGGAGAATAGCGGAACCGCCGCCGGTCTGGATTTCGTATGGTAAAACAGATTCTTCTCCCCAGCGCCAAAAGTGATTTCGGCGTCGGGGTGCGGTGAATCCAGCCCCAGGTTTGTGTCCTTCCTGAATGTGAATCTGATCACATCATGGGGGAGGGCCTGGAAACGTCATGATCTGAAATATCGCCAGCGCAAACTCCGTCTTTGACCACTCGCGATATTTTGCGGTCATGACGGGATTTGCCCTGGTGGCTAATGGGCCTGTTAATTCCCGCCCTTGTCCCCCTGTGCCAGGTTTCCATTTTAGCAAACAATTTGCATGACACTGACACTCTCCAATCTTCACTTGATATGTGAATGCTCCTAATCTGTTGGAAACAACTCCAAGCATATACTTCTTGCCATCGCAGTGGTTTACCATTTTTAACTTCTGACCAGCACAAAACTTCCTAAGTTTCATACTTGGTTTACCATGACTAATTTTGATTTTGTCTTGCTTTTTCGCTTAATTTGCTATTGATGTCAGGTTTAAGCAAACTGAACTTTACTCGCGGAGTGAATTTAAACACCAACCTGTAAGGTGAGTACCTGTTATGGACTATGGGGTTATTCTCTAAGAGAACAGAAATTTGTGTAGCCTAAGTTGAAGAGAAACATAGATATTACTGCCCAACTTGTCACTGATCAAATACATTCTGCAAAGACCTCTTCACCGTCTGGGAATGGTGTCCTCGCAGTCAGCATTGCAGTGAAGTAGTCTGGGAACAGTGTCCTTGCAGTAAGCACTGCAGTAAAGCAGTCTAGGAATGGTGTCCTTGCAGTCAGCATCACAGTGAAGCAGTCTTAGAAAAGTGTTCTCACAGTCAACTTCACAGAGAAGCAATTGGGAAATGGTGTCCTCACAGTCAATGTCGCAGAGAAGCGTTCTGGGAATGGTAGCACAGCCAGTGTCACAGTGAAGCGATCTGGCAATGGCGTTCTCGCAGTCAATGTCACAGAGAAGTGGTCTGGGAACAGTGTCCTCACAGTCAGCATCACAGCGAAACAGTAGTGAATTTAAAAAGTGAATTTATTTGGAGGAAGGGATGAATGGGGAAACAACACAAATAAGTGAAAGTCAAGGTCATTCTTACAAAGTAAAATATATAAACAAAGTAGGGTAAGGGAAGTAAAGTTAGCATAAGGAAGTAAGTTAATAGTATTCTCAAATAAGCTCTTTTTTGTTAAAAATGGGAGTAAATAGGGGGCTCAAGGGTTGCCATGACAGGAAAGCTTAGAATGTAAGAACTAGGAGCAGGGGTTAGCAATTCAACTCCTCGAGCCTGCTCCATTTAATACAATCATGACTGATCTCCTCTCGACCTCGACTCCACTTTCATGCCCCTGCTCCATAACCCTTCACCCCATTATGAATTAAACATCTATCTATCTCCTCTTTAAATTTACTCAATGTCCCGGTATCCACTGCACTCTGGGGTAATGAATTCCACAGATTCACGACCCTTTGGGAGAAGTAATTTCTCCTCATCTCTGTTTTAAATCTGCTACCCCTTATCCTAAAACTACGACTTCTCGTGCTAGATTGCCCGACAAGAGGAAGCATTCGCTTGACGTCTACTTTGTCAATACCTTTTATCATCTTATTTACCACAATTGGATCTCCACAAATTCTTCTAAATTCTAGAGAGTGTAGGCATAAACTGCTCAATCTCTCTTCATAAGACAAACATCCTCATCTCCCATTTTACTCACTTTCAGTCAAATGTGTAACCTTTGTTCATAATCACAATAATCCTCTTTGTTAGGGTCAACTTCCCCATTTACCCCAAGCATGGCATCGGTGTGTTATGGGCCAGGGTTTCGAGAACCCCAAAGTGTATCATGGAGTTCACCTGGCCCACAACTTTTAATGGATTGTGGTATGGGGAGCACATGGCTTACTCTACAGGTGTGGTACAGCAGAAAATGGATCAGTGGTTTTTAAAACAAAAGAATGTTTATTCTATGAACTCAAGTTAACCTTTCTAAAACAAACAGTGAACATCTTAGCAACCAGTAAATCAAATACACCCCCCAAAGAATACAACACTAAGTAACCTGTATGCTGTTCTTTTAACACCCAAAAACTTAACAAGCCTCTAAACAGGAGCACATTAGGGTTTACATTCAATACTGAAATCATTTATAATTCTGAATTCACCAAATGATTAAGATAGTCTTTGGATGGCAGACTTCACATGCAGCTTCCTGAAAAACACAGAGACACCCAAGCTCTTCTCAAACTGAAACTAAAAAAGCAGAAGTGGAGCTCAGCTCCACCCACACTCTGACATCACTCCAGTAACATGAGCAGCTCCAGTTCTTAAAGGTACATTTCTTAAACACCCATTTCTTAAAGGGTACTCTCACATGACAGGTGCCATTTATTTTTTCAGTTATGTACCATGTTGACGCATTGTGTAACGGTTTACAATGTTTTTGAAAAAATGGTTCACACTGTTCTTCAGCCCTTAATTTATCAGATGAAATGTAAAATGTAAAATAAATGTCCATCCTAGCCTCATCATCACCTTTCTGTTGAGTGTTAAACTGAATAAACTAACAGGTGCTCAACTGCAGGCAGCTGTTATTGAATACCATTATTTACACCTCCCCAATAGAGAAGGCGGTGGAGAAGGCCATATCACAAAATGCACAAATCTTGATATATACCACATAGTCCTAACTCTTATTCAGAGAGAATCATAAAATAAATGTGACCAGTGCTGAATTCAGATCAGCATCAGAACAATTAACAAGCAAGAAATGACCTGCGCAAGGAAAAACAATACGGGAGCTCAGGGGAAAAGGACTTCAGCAATTTAAAGTGTATTACTGATATTACTTGTATTTTTAATTAATGTTGAGTCAACTCTAAGTGGTAACTATTAATGCCAGTAGTTATCATTGAAAGTAATGTCACTTTCTTCACATTATTTGGAATGTATTATGTTGTGAAGTATAAACCAGTAAAAGGAACATATGTTAATTATTAATTATTGTTAATAATGTTAATTAAATATTCATTTATGTAGCCTTTAATGTAGTTGCATTTTGAATAACAAGTATGGTGTGTGCAATTCTCCAATGATGAACAGAAGAGCAAAAAAAGAGATGGAAGGGGAATGTTTTTATAGCTTCAGTTCAGCAGTCTTATTCTCCCATTAGGGAATTGTGTTAAAGGGAGTCATGGTGGAAGTGAGCACAACTGTCACAGTAACGCTCCAACCTTTGGGACAGTAAATTTACCTTGGTGTATATCCAGAATTAGAGTGTCAATTTTCTCTATTAAATAAGATCTAATTGTGTAATACAAATGTTTGTGCAAATCATCAACAATGAGCTCATGTACTATCTTCATAAACTGTTGCAGTTGCTATTTTTCTATCTTCACATTCTTCTCTTTAAGGATGGGAGGATTCACAGGCCGATTAACAGGGCGCGATTTAACAAAAAAATATCTAAGTGCGTCATTCTTCCAAAATGTTTCTAAGTGTGGTAGTAAATTGGAACTGCCGCGAGCTTCCCAGCGCTCAGCCCGGTGAGACCGCCACAGCAAAACAATGTTAAATAGTCCACTTACAAGGCTCCATGGGCTTCATGCCACAAATGAAGGCTCACTCGCCGATTCACCGGGACCGTGCTCGGCAGCCCCCCGCTAACAGGGTAGAGCAGCACATAAACTGCTCTTGCCCATACAACCCCAATCAGCTCGCAGACAAGGCGCCAAGACGACCGGCCCCACGATTCGGGATGCAGACCGGGGGAGGCTCCGAGAGGCAGTCGAGGCAAGGAGGAATGTCCTGTTCCCCGAAGTGTCCCAGAGGGTGAGCCGCAGGGTAGTCAGTTGCACCTGGGATAAAGTGGCAGTGGCCGTCAGCTTGGGCAGGGTGACCAGGAGGACCAACATCCAGTGCCATATGATGGTCAATGACTGACACTGGGCCGTACGGGTCAGTTGGCACCATATTCCCCCCCTCACCCGCCCCCACAAGAGTCTGCACCTGGCACCACCCCACCCAGCATCATGCTGTGCAATGGCCCTCCCATGACTCCCCCTCCCCAAAGCCCTCTCCGAAACCTTCTCCTATCCAACAACACCCCCCTCCCAAACCACACTCTCTCCCCACAATCCCCCTCCCACCGCGGTCAACCTTGCGTGCAGCTGATGATCCCCTCTTTGTGTCCCCGCAGACGAAGTTATCCCACAACCATTGGAGGGGGCCCAGACTGGTGACAGAGTGTCGGACATCAGAATCCTCACCACCTTCGAGGAACGGGCCCTGGTGGCTGAGGACAGAGCGTTCGCCAATGCGGAGGTCAGTGCACGGCGCAGAGGTGAGGATCCACCGGGCCCCACCCGGACGACCTATCACATGTGAGTTGTTATTGTCATACTGAATGACATATCCCTCCCACAGACCGCATGTCTATTCTCCCATAGGCTGGCCAGTCCCCAATCCCTCCCCCCACCCCCCCACCCACCCCCACCCACCTCCCAGAAGAACACCTCGGAGGAGAGCACCTCGGATGCCACCATAGATGCATCACAGCTGTCAACCCCACCCTCCACCAGTGCAGAGACACGCAACATTTGTGGTCAGGCTTCTGGGGCACATTCCGATGAGAACCACACAGTAGCAGATGCACATGAGGTGGAGACGGGAATGCTCAGGCTAGACAGCAGCCAGAGGTCTGCTGGATCTCAGGCCCCAGCTGGATCCCAGCCTGATGCTGCGCCTTTGGACCGGGTTTACCTGGAGCTGATGGACACATTAGGGAGGGGCTCTGAGATTCAGAGGGGGATGTCAGCGACACTCCAGCTGGTCCATAGCCAATTGGAGGAGTCCGAAAAGCCACGGGCGCAGGAGATGCTCCAACAATGCATGGCACAGAGGCCAACACTGATAGAGTGGTGACTGCAGTGGAGAGCCTGTTGCACGACATCGGCAGCATGAATGGAGGTGTCCAAGGCAGGGACAGCCATGGCAGAGGGCCTCGGTAGACTATCCGACTTTATGGTGGATGTGATGCAGTATCCGGCGGACCTTGATGAGGTGCCGTGGGATATGTCCCTGTCTCAGATGGCAACAGCCGAGAGCGGGACATTTCCCTGTCTAAGATGGGAATAGCCGAGGCACTGTGGAGCTTGATCCAGTCGCAGGTGGGCATTGCCGAGGCACAGCAGAGCATGGCCCAGTCGCGGAGGAGCATTGTTGAGGACGTTGATACCTTGGTGCAGACATTGGGGAGCCACCATGGCTGACAGGCACAGATGATGCAGGGGCAGCCAGGGCTTGATCTAGCTGCTCCGTCATTCCGACGTGAACCCCAGGGCCCTATGGGCACCGACCAGAAGGATGGGGCACTGGGTGCCAACTGGACCCATCCAATAGAATGCCGATGGTGGCCACCAGCTCCCCCTGGTTCCGCCCTTCTGATGACACCAAGTCTCACAGTCAGCAACCAGTACAGTGCGGCAAGGTTGTGCATGTGCCGCTGTCAAGTGTGCCAGCGCCCTCCAGCCCCAGAGGATGCCCACCAGGGGCATCGAAGGCCAAGGAACATGATGAGCAGCATGCTGCCTCCACTTGTGATGTGCATTGTAGGGAAACATCGAGAAGCAACGGAAGGCTAAGCATGTCAAGGATACCTGAGGGCACTGGGGAAGGGGGGGGGTGGGAGAGGTGGTGGGTTGTAAGAGTGGGGGAGTGTGCATTAGAGGCATAGAGGTTGGGGGGGTTGAGGTAGCGGTGGAGAGAGTGGGTGGCACCATCGGGAGAGCGGGGCAGTATTGGACACATGTGTGAAACATTAAATACCCTTCACCACAGCCAGTATGACACCTCTGCCACTTTCTTCCGCAATTCGGGCCGTCCTCCGAATCCTTGCCCCATCTCCCCAGGCATGGGGGTCCTGCTCTCATCCCCACTCCCCGGGCACACCATTTGCATGTGATGGGCATGAGCAAGCACGCGGCAGAGTTCAGACTATGGCACAGCTTGATGAGCATCAGCGCTCAGTTCTCTGCCGGTTATCACCACCCCTCCTGCCCTCGAGAGTGACCCGCTGACCATGCCAACACAGTCCCAGCACCCTAGACTGATGTGACACAGACCCTGGAGGGTGGGAATGATGGGCGGAGGGTAGCATTGATTGACTAGGCCACGTCCTATGTGATTCGGGCGAGTATGAGGGTCTCCCTGGCCCTCCAGGCTTGCCGGACGCTCGCGCTGCCGCGTGTCCTCCAGCCTCCGGCTGGTCTTTTGGTTCCTCTGTGGGATCATCCTGCTGGTCCGTGCCTCCTCCTCATCCTCCTCGTGCTCCCCCTCCTTGGAGGTGACCACATGTTCCTCATCCTCCACATCCAACATGTTGCCCCGCTGCTGTGCCAGTTGTGGAGGACACAGCAGACCACAACAAGGCAGGCGACTCTCTGGGGGGGGGGGGTGTACTACAGGAGCCAGGTAGCTCCCTTGAGGCCATTAGATTGGACTTACATCTCGCCAATGAGATGGAGATTGGTCTTAATTGGTGTCAATCGGTGTCTCACCACATTTGGATGGGATCCGGAACCCGCCACCGGTAATGAACCAGATAGACCGTGAACCGTTTCACGCCGACGCAGATCCCATTTTTGGCCTCTCCCGCTATTTAACAGGTGTGTCCGGATCTGTACTGGCCGCAATGCGACTGTTAAATCACCCCCACACCCTTACAGGCTGCAATACGAACAATTTTTCCATTGCCTCAGAATTCTTTATATCAATTGATCGGATGCTTCGACCTACTCGTTGGGAGAATTTATGGGTTCCCACTATTACTCATTGCTAGAGGCTGAAACCTTGCACCTTCTGACTCAGAGATGGGGCGGGATTCTCAAACCCCGCGCTGGGTCGGAGAATCGTCGAGGAGGCGGGGGGGAGTGCGAATCACGCGACGTCGCTCTGACGCCGCTTGTGAAGGGGAGGTCGTGTCTCACTAACGTGATAGAGTTTTTCGAGGAAGTCACTAAGATGATTGATGCAGGTAGGGCAGTGGATGTTGTCTGTATGGACTTCAGTAAGGTCTTTGACAAGGTCCCTCATGGTAAACTGATACAAAAGGTGAAGTCACACGGGATCAGGGGTGAGTTGGCAAGGTGGATCCAGAACTGGTTAGGTCATCGAAGGCAGAGAGTAGCAATGGAAGGATGCTTTTCTAATTGGAGGGCTGTGACCAGTGGTGTTCCACAGGGATCAGTGCTGGGACCTTTGCTGTTTGCAGCATATATAAATGATTTGGAGGAAAATGTAACTGGTCTGATTAGTAAGTTTGCAGACGACACAAAGGTTGGTGGAATTGCGGATAGCGTTGAGGACTGTCAGAGGATACAGCAGGATTTAGATTGTTTGGAGACTTGGGCGGAGAGATGGCAGATGGAGTTTAATCCGGACAAATGTGAGGTAATGCATTTTGGAAGGTTGAATGCAGGAAGGGAATATAAGTGAATGGTAGAACCCTCAAGAGTATTGAAAGTCAAAGAGATCTAGGTGTACAGGTCCACAGGTCACTGAAAGGGGCAACACAGGTGGAGAAGGTAGTCAAGAAGGCATACGGCATGCTTGCCTTCATTGGCTGGGGCATTGAGTATAAGAATTGGCAAGTCATGTTGCAGCTGTATAGAACCTTAGTTAGGCCACACTTGGAGTATAGTGTTCAATTCTGGTCGCCACACTACCAGAAGGATGTGGAGGCTTTAGAGAGTGTGCAGAAGAGATTTACCAGAATGTTGCCTGGTATGGAGGGCATTAGCTATGAGGAGCGGTTGAATAAACTCGGTTTGTTCTCACTGGAACGAAGGAGGTTGAGGGGCGACCTGATAGAGGTCTCCAAAATTATGAGGGGCATAGACAGAGTGGATAGTCAGAGGCTTTTCCTCGGGGTAGAGGGGTCAATTACTAGGGGGCATAGGTTTAAGGTGAGAGGGGCAAGGTTTAGAGTAGATGTACGAGGCAAGTTTTTTACGCAGAGGGTAGTGGGTGCCTGGAACTCGCTACCGGAGGAGGTGGTGGAAGCAGGGACGATAGTGACATTTAAGGGGCATCTTGACAAATACATGAATAAGATGGGAATAGAGGGATACGGACCCAGGAAGTGTAGAAGATTGTAGTTTAGTCGGGCAGCATGGTCGGCACGGGCTTGGAGGGCCGAAGGGCCTGTTCCTGTGCTGTACATTTCTTTGTTCTTTGTTTGTATCTGAAAGTCAAATAAATGCACTGTTTAGTTCAAATGTAAACTTAAAACAATGCGATTCACTTTAATGAAAACAGTAATGTTGGAAATATTCAACTGGTCCGGAAAGATCAATGGAAAGAGAAAGTAACAGTAAATGGATGGAATTTAATGACTTTCCTCAAGGCACGTTTGGTCGGGGAATCATTCAATCAGATGGCAGAGTGACAGGTGGGGATCTCATTACCTTCCTGCTATTGCCTGATTAAATCCATCCCACTGACAATTGAGGCCCTTAACTGCTCAATTAATACACATGGGAGAATCTCACCCTGCTGTTGGTGGTATTCACTCAAGGTGAGCAGGGTCTTGCTCTATGGAAAACCTGAAAGGACATTTTGTCAGGGTTTCTGGTGGAATCATACGATGGGGTTCCTCGTTCACAGGCACTCAGTGCCCAATTGAGGGACCTGGCATTGAGAAAAGCAGGCGCTGCTGAGGGCCATTCCCATGCCCTTGCTGCCAAACTCCCTCTTAACCCTTCCTTTGCGACCAAACGCCGAAACCTCCCTCTCCTACTGTCATTCACAAATTTGTGGGTTAATGGTGATCTTTGACTTCGGGTGGGTGTAGTCGCGGCAGCAGCTATTGCCTGCCAGTGGCCTGTCAATCAATGAAGAGTTGCTGGATTCTGATCGACCGACAGCTCATGAATCGTCTGCCCCCTGTGTTCTTGATCCAGGAAAGGCTTTCTACTACCTAATAATTGGCACTTCCCGAAGAGAGGTGATGTGGGGCTCT
This sequence comes from Scyliorhinus torazame, assembly GCF_047496885.1. Classification (NCBI taxonomy): domain Eukaryota; kingdom Metazoa; phylum Chordata; class Chondrichthyes; order Carcharhiniformes; family Scyliorhinidae; genus Scyliorhinus; species Scyliorhinus torazame. The sequence goes on from NC_092709.1 coordinate 272,688,667, forward strand.
GGCTAGCTTTCCAGCCAGCAAGCAAGACTTCTGTCACCTTCATCAAATAATGTTCAAAGTTTCAGATCTTTAACACTTTATCAAGAATTCTGATGAAACTAAATAGAAGGCAGCATCTGCATATGGGCTTCAGGGAGTATTTACATTAACTTTACTGAGAAACACTTCGGAATCACTTTCGCTTTGTAGCTTGTGACATGATTCAGTGACCGGAAGATATCACCATCCTGTGTTATTTACTGCAGCGGTAACTCAACCTCAAACCAGAGCTTGGGCAGAATTATCACGTGGCCATCAAGGTCATATTTCCCTTAACTTAGGAGCTCCTTTGCAGCAGGTTGAATCGACAAAGGGTCACGGCTCATAGCAGCCTGTCAACAACAAAATACAAATGACCCATGTCTGATTTTAGTACCCGTGTTGTGTGCTTGCTTGCATATTTAGGGGTGATGCGCTAAGCATCAAGAACCACAAAGACATGTGAGACTTTAACTCAGGCTTTAATATACTACATGGGAGGCTTACCCGACACAGATGACCCCAGACAGAATGGGGCCGGTCCCAGAAGAGGGTTCTTATACTAACTCCCGGGGGAGTGGCTAAGGCGGAGCTCTCCGTGGCCAGGCCGGGTTACCTACCAGTGACCGAACCTCTGCAGAGCTACAGTACAATACACAGTATTACAGGGCCACGTTACACACAACTATTATATACTATGTACAATGGTAGGGAGGTACAGTGGTGTATCACCACAAGGGGTTCCTACAAGATACTTTCCCAGTGGCTGCAGCTTAATAGGTTAAAGGTTGTTGAATGTACAATGAGGCTGCTTCAAATGGTTATGCTGGACAAACTCAAGGAGCTCTAGATTTAGTCAACCCGGCTGCAAACTGCTACAGCAAATCATCGAGGTGCTGCAGCAGTCTTGCCAGTGAATAAGAACTTAAGAACATATGAACTAGGGGCAGGAGTGGGCCATCTGGCCCCTCGAGCCCGCTCTGCCGTTCAATAAGATCATGGCTGATCTTTTTGTGGACTCAGCTCCACTTACCCGCCCGCTCAACATAACTCTTAATTCCTTTACTGTTCAAAAGTCTATCTATCTTTGCCTTAAAAACATTCATCGAGGTACCTCAACTGCTTCACTGGGCAAGGAATTCCAAAGGTTTACAACCCTTTGGGTGAAGAAGTTCCCCCCTCAACTCAGTCCTAAATCTGCTCCCCCTTATTTTGAGGCTATGCCCCCAGTTCTATTTTCTCCCGCCAGTGGAAACAACCTCCCTGCTTCTATCTTATCTATTCCCTTCATAAATTTATATGTTTCCATAAGATCTCCCCCCATTCTTCTAAATTCCAATGAGTATAGTCCCAGTCTACTCAGTCTCACCCCATAAGCCAATCCTCTGAATCCAGTTATTAAGTGGCATTGGCAAAGGCACTGGTAAAGTGTTTGGCCTATGTGCCAAGACATTTATTTTGTGTATCAATGTGCTGATCATCCTCATCATCGGACTATGCAGCTTGGCTGATCTACATTTTGTAGATATCACCTTAATGTTGTTGGCTATGCCTTCTTGGTTGGTTGGAATGCTGAACCAATCTGGCTTTAGGGTATGGCTTCTCATCACGTTGAACCACTTGTTCTGGCCTTTGCTGTATGTACTGATGCTTCCAGTGTCCTCTCGCGCCACATGTCTTTCATACAACAGTAAAAGCTGAGCATTTTTTGGGTGCATGCATGAGACTGCACCACCTGCTTTCCTATTCGATTTTCCTGCCTTGACTATCATGCCAATAGTGGATGAATTATGCATAGCCTTTCAACTGTGTCTACAATAATAATCTTTATTGGCACAAGTAGGCTTACATCTACACTGCAATGAAAGCTACTGTGAAAACCCCCTAGTCACCACATTCCAGCGCCTGTTCGGGTGCACGGCGGGAGAATTCAAAATGTCCAAATTACCTAACAGCACGTCTTTTGGGACTTGTGGGAGGAAACCGAAGCACGCAGAGGAAACCCACGCAAACAGTGGGAGATGTGTAGCATCCAAACAGATTAGTAGCATGGCTTTGCACTTGCATATACTTTTCAGTAATGCTTCCATGCTGTAACCATGATGTCCATGAGAGGAGGGCATGCTTCATGGTCCCTCAATAGATAAAGATGTTCTGACTTAGGCATCTGACAAAGCTCTTCGTAGTACTAGTCTTTTGCCTCTGTAGTGAAGCATGTTGGAGAAGACCTCATGAATTGCCAATGTGCAGTATTGCTACGACACCCTGGGCTGGTGAACCGTCAATTCCAGACCCACAGGCCTCGGAGTCTCAACACAAATGAATTAACCAATAATTTGCATAAAGCTCCTGAGATCTTTGACCCGTGACTGCTCCCATGTTTTACAGGTACTGGATTTGTAAATAAAACACAACAACAATAGAGATAAGACATGCAATAATCACAATAGAATAATGGCCAGCTAATCTACTACTCCCCCATTTACCATCCCATCCTCTACCTAAACAAACACAAGATATACACAGGCAAAGGAATGGGGAGGAGAAAAATAAAATAAGATTAATGTGAGATGGAATATGAGTGCCCTTTCTTCGGATGTTGAAGTTGTTCTCCAGCTGACTGTTCCTCCCCGACGCGGAGCGTTGAAACCATCAGTTGAATGGCTAATGAGGGTCTTCTGGCTGGAACATTCATGCAGACCTCTCATGATCTGGGAAATCACATTAACTTGTATTAACCTGCCTCAGGTCTGTTTAATTCTGAATTGCTTCCAACTCCATCAGAATTCCTATCAGCCTCACTGAGGTAAGACTAGAGTTCGCCACACGAGATTGCAAGAATGATTTTTTCAACCATTGACCTTGCTCAGCTAGTGGCTGAATTGGATCTTTAAGATTACTTGTCTCCACTCAAACTCATCTTGAATTTTAACTTACTTGGTGACCAGTTTCCCTAAAACGTTTACCAGCTCAGCTGAGGATAAAGCAGAACCTCCAACCAGGATTTTTAAGAGAGATTTACCCGCTGAGAGAGATTCAAAAGGAGATTTCTTCAGCTCTGTATTCAAAATGAAACTAGCTGCTTGGAAACAGTTCCACAGGCTGTGTAGAAAGAAAAAGATTTTCTTCTGGTCTTTAGTCAGAAGCCATCAAGAAAAAGCAAGAGATTAGGGCTATGGCTCTCTAGCTTCTTGATCACAATGAAACTCAAAACCCACACACAGTCTCGCAAAGTAAAGAGCATTCCGGAACCGTCAGCACCAATCAGCATTGAGTGTCAGCTGAGACCCAGGAAAGCAAAGCCAAAAGTACAGGAAATAAAAGAGAAAAAGGGACTAACAAGGATTTACATGAGGATCCTTACAGTACATAAAATATTTCAGCTTGGCACACAGGACTACTTATAGAATTGTGACTAAGTGCAGCCTTAAAAGCTGGTATAATTTTGAAGTCCTGCCGTAAAGGAGATTTTACCCTTACCTGGCAGAAACCAGATGGGCAGCAATTAGAATTGTCTGGAATGCTTACCTGCTGATATCTAACTTCTTTCCCATAGTCTTTAATTCTAGCTTGTGGATACTCAACTGGATCCTTCCTCATGTATGCAGATGAAGTTCGAGTGACATGATTAGGGCCTGGCTACTATTTTAACCAGAGGCCAGATGTGGGCCTGGAAAAGGTCAAAAGATGGTTTGGTTTTATTTTTAACATTCCTTGTGGAACCGGGAGAAACTGGAGTGTGAGATAAAGAATTCCCACAGAGGCAGTGGGACAATAGTAACAGAAGAGTGCATTAACACAGCTGGCCACTTTGCATTGTTTCGCAAATTGCTATATTAAATAAAAGAGATGAGCAGTCGAGTTAGAGTAACATTAATAAAATGGTTATTTACAGCTGCTGCTTCTGTCCCCTGCTGAGAAGCCTCTCCAACACCAACAGAGCTCACAGCTGTGAATGAAATATTTGTGAAATTTTCTTTATTAAATTCTTATTTCTTAATGTTTAATTGAATAGCAATAATAGACAAACTGAGTAGAGTATGTTGTAATTGAAGTAGGCACCATGATATCAGATCCCATCCTTCAGTCTAACTGCTTGTCTTCATTTATTATCTATTGTACTGCCGCTGATCTATGGCTGCAAAGTGCAGAAATCTACACTTTAAATTGTTCATCTTTATACAAGAAAAATTGCATTCAATGTTTATCTCATTTGTTTCTGCTTACTATAGTAGGATTGCATGAATCTTACAAGCCCTCCATATTTCACCAAAATGCCCGTTCATCATGTATAATTCCTGACAGTGAGCAGCACAATGTTATTGATCTGTGTAGGGCATAAAATTTAAGCCTGATTCCGTGTCTACCTGACATCTGGAAGACACTGGATGATGATCAGGATCAAAACCCTGGCTGACTATGCTCTCTCAAGCCCAGGAACACTGCAGCTGGAATTTTTAATTCGCGCCTAAATCCCATGGCGGGAACGGGGACCGGCATGTGTTCCGCTGCGGAGCCCGGTGGGATTTCACGCCCAATTATGCGCTGCTGGGATCATTAATTATGCTGTCAGGGCTTTCTCGATATATTACACAGCGGGCTGGACTGGAAGATGCATGCCCTTAGTCATAACCAGGCACCATATTTAAAAGGTGCCTGGGCAGCACGGTAGCATAGTGGTTAGCACAGTTGCTTCACCGCTCCAGGGTTCCAGGTTCAATTCCCGGCTTGGGTCACTGTCTGTGCGGAGTCTGCACGTTCTCCCCATGTCTACATGGGTTTCCTCCAGGTGCTCCGGGTTCCCCCCACAGTCCAAAGATGTGCAGGTTTGGTGGATTGGCCATGATAAATTGCCCTAAGTGTCCAAAATGGTTAGGTGGGGTTACTGGGTTACGGGGATAGTGTGGAGGCGTGGGCTTAAGTAGAGTGCTCTTTCCAAGGGCCGGTGCAGACCTGATGGGCCAAATGGCCTCTTTCTGCACTGTAAATTCTATGTTCTCTCTGAACATCAACTGCTTTGTCACAAACCCACCGCAGAAAGAGGAGATGGCCCGCGATCCCAAAGAGCTCCAGCCTGCAGATTCAGCAATGCTCTCCTCCTCCTCCCTCACTGGGACATTCCTGACTGGGCCCAGAAATTCCATCTCCCCTATCTTTCCTCCAGATCTCCAGCAAGGATCTTCAGCCTGAGTCAACTGCAATATCCGCAATGGTCACCAATCCAGGTGGAGCTAGAGGGCCTCTGATTGATCCACAGCTCTTGGAGTTGGAAAAACACACTGGAATATCTGAGGAACAAACAGTTATGTGCCTGATTGGTGTCAAATCGGGTCAGTAAGTGGGAGCTGCCCAAAACGGCCATGACATGGTTGCCACCTGCTTTCCCATCAGTGGATAGACCCACTACCATGACCACCAAATTGTGTCCAACCAAATTCAGTACTTTCAGATCTGAAACATCAACCCTGTTTCTCTCTCCACAGATGCTGCCTGACTGGCTGAGAATTGCCAGCATTTTAGGTATAAATAAATATTAATTTAATTTTACCTTAAGTATGTAAACAATAGATTAGATAGAACTAAATTTATACTTTTTGCATTTGATTCTGTGATGGGCAACACAAGTGATGCAAAGTAATTGCCCCATGTAGGTCAGGCCAGACACAGGGGCCTCTATAGCTGTATGGAGTTTGAATTGAGCACTTTGTAATTATTTATATATTGGTCCTAAATTTGCACCTGGAAGCAAAACAATAAATCAAAACTGCAGCTTTAAACTGCAAGGATTTTGGACATTTGTCTTATGTCTGGATCACTGGCACCTAAACTCCTGTCAACAAATTTGAATTCCTGAATGAAAATAACATCTGTTCAGTGGAACTCAGACCAACATTAAAAGGCAAGATGGTCTATGATTTCAGGGCTAAACTGGATAGCTCCTGAAAATGGGCTTGATTAAGTCAAGTCTGGTGATTGCAATGCAGCTAGCACACCTATGCTATGCTGCCTGTCATTTGGATGTTCTCTGCATCCAGCCAGTACAACCACCATGTCCGTTAGCTGGATGCATCAGCAGGAGACCAATATTGTCAGTGGCTAGCTCTACTGAAAGCCAGCCTGTACTGCTCAAAGGGGGATTGTGGGTGGTGGGGGCTAGGGTAAATGGGATTGTATTTGGCTGGAACATGAGTTGGGTGCCATGACTGATGTGAATTTACAAAAGTGAAAAATGACGCAGCAAAAGAGACAGCAGGCTGCAAGGTTTTCTGGCACTTCACTAGAGGTCCAGGGGTTTTGTGTTCACACTGGGACAAAGGTCCCTCCAGACACACAGTCAAAGGACAATGGGAGCAGATAACTTTGGAGGTCAATGCCAGGATTCAAGCCCTGAGTGCCTGATGTGGCCTTCAAGAAGTTTAATTACCTTTCGAGAGTGATCTGGTCAGTGAATACATCTTCAAATGTCATTCTACCAACTAAATCAGCAGGCACAGGAATTTCGCAAATCACCACACCCCCATCACTTACCCTATCAATGTTAGGACTCATATTCAACATTCATATGCACCACTTCACCCTCACGGTCTTACTGCTGCAAGCCTCACATCATATCTCACAGATTGCACATACTCTTTATTATTCTTTGCATGGGGAAGAAGCATTGCTGTTAGCAAGAGTTTTTTTGCTGCTGCCTAATTACACTAATTGCCAGCTATTCAACCATGACAGCCATATAAATTACACAACACTCACTGACATTCTTCTATACCTTTTGCAGGTCAGTATGAGGACCGCGGGGGGAGGGGGGGATGTTGTTGCATGTCGGAAACAGAAACATCGTCAACTCTACATCTTGGGCAGGAAAGAGGGGCAGGGTCTCCAACAAATTCTCCCTTCTTACTGCAGACACCCTCCCTCAAGGCCTGTAAACCTGCAGGCCACCCAATTCCCCACCAGCCTATCCCTTAGGACCTCAAATGGCCTTCTTGTGAATCCCCAAATGTCCCCTACCTTCTCCTCCCCAAGAAATCTGACGGTTACCTTCTCCCCAGCTCGCTGCACTTAGTTCCAGACACGTTACTGCAGTGCTTCTTCTGGCCACTGCAGTGCTGTGACTGGAGGGGCTGGAAAGCTACCAGCCAATCTGATTGGCTGGTAGCTCTCCAAGGCAAGACATCTGCCCAAGTGTGAACAAAAGATTCATCTTCTGCCAATCAATGCTCATTAGAATGGGAAATGGCAACCGGCATGTGGGAGTCAGCAGGGGGTGTTTCCCCTGGCCCCCACCATCCTAAGAATTCAGGCCATGATTTTTCAAATTTCAACCAACTGGAAATTTTGCAATTTGAAATGAGACAGAACAAACTACTTAAAAATGTAAGGCCAACTTCCAAGTTGAGGGTGAAAAAACAAACAAATCACCCTCAGGGGAGTGTGAAGAGAAAAACATTTCCTCTAATTCAAAGACCATTGAAACCCATAACTGTCCAAGGAACATACATTAAAATGCAAAGTATTAGATATTGAAACAATGTCTGGCACAGACAGATCCAACAAAACCCCTTGGTATTTCAGGGCAGGCTGCAGCCACTGCGGTGAAATGGCAAGAGAGGTTTCAACAGAGGAAACAGGCAGAAAGCTTGGCTCTCTCAATCTCTCACTTTTGGAACAAGTGCATTACTCAGTTCAAAAGCCAACTTTACTAGAAATCTACATGCGAACCAAGATCTCATAGTAATTGCAACATTTTCCAAATCTGACCGTATCCACGAAATCAGATAATCTAAATTGGCCGCAACATTTACAAACTCTATGTCTCAAGGACAATCAAAGGGATTTAACTGCATATTCTTCAATTTTTTTTCTTCTACTCTAACTTCTCTTATTTCTGATATCTGTGTGTTGCATTTTTATTATTTTTTTCGCTGGAGTTTAATGGTGAATTAATTTGCTCTTTCTTTGACTCAAGAAAACTTTGTTTGATTGGCTCATTATTCCTCACAGCTTAAATAGTTAAATACGATTTAAATACGCACTTGAAAATGGCGTCCCCTCATGAAACTTACACCTTTGTTGTGACCAGCTGAGGCGATTGAATAGAGGGGAGCCTGGTCATAACACCCTCCACTCGGGCAGCAGGGTGGTGCAGTGGTTAGCATTGCTGCCTCATGGCACCGAGGTCCCAGGTTCGATCCCGGCTCTGGGTCACTGTCCGTGTGGAGTTTGCACATTCTCCCCGTGTCGGCATGGGTTTCGTTCCCACAGCCCAAAGATGTGCAGGCTAGATGGATTGGCCATGCTAAATTGCCCCTTAATTGAAAAAAATGAATTGGGTAGTCTAAATTTAAAAAACAAATAACACCCTCCACTCCACACAACAGATGGGATTCTCCAGTCCCCCAGACACGTGTTTCTCAGTAACGCATCATTCACTGGCACGGGATTCTCTCTTCCCGCTGCTTGTCAATGAGATTTCCCACTGAAGCCACTCCACAGCACTGGGAAACCAGTAGGCAGGGGTGAGCAACTAACAGGGTAAGAGGGATCCCAATGGCCAGAGAATTCTGGCTGATAGTTCCAAGTCCTTTTCCAAGAAGTGCAATCATCGGGTTTGACCAGAAACTGATGATGAAAACACAGCATCTTCACATGATTTGACATGAGTAGTTAAAAGCTCAGATACTGCTCCAGCACATATCTGAGATGATAGAGTAGAGATGGTATTTGCACATGATAAGACATTAAATATGACTAGGTTGCAGAGGCAAGGTCAGTGCAGGAGCCAGCTTGTAGATAGTAAGATTACACAGAGTTTCTACTGCAGAAGACACAGGCCAGAACTTTGATGATGCATCCAGATAAAGGTTGATGGGAACAAAGAAACAATGAAATGCTTGGCACATGGATTTTTCGAGAGCTTGGAGTCCAGTTTTCCGGATTGGAAATGGTGGCCTACTCCGTTTGCACACTTAAAAACCCAATCATGCTGCTGCTGCCTTCTCTGGCCACCTGGCCTGCTACCAGCACCGAGAGGCTGCCATTGCGGGTCAAGAACACCATCCATATTGTTATATCTGTACGGAATCGGAGAAACATAGAGTCATGGAAAACATTGAAACATAGAAAAAATAGGCCATTCGGCCCTTCAAGCCCGCTCCGCCATTCATTATGATCATGTCTGATCACCCAACTCAAGAACCTAATCCCGGTTTCCCCAATTCTTTGATCCCCTTCGCGCTAAGTGCTACACATAACTGTTTCTTGAAACCATACAATATTTTGGACTCAACTACTTCCTGTGATAACGAATTCTACAGGCTCACCACTCTCTTGGTGAAGAAATGTCTCCTTATCTCTGTCCTGAATGGTCTACCCCATATCCTCAGACTGTGCCCCTGGTTCTGGACACATCCAACATCGGGAACATCCTTCCTGCATCTACCCTATCCAGTCCTGTTAGAATGTTATATGTTCCAATGGGATCCTCCCTCATTCTTCTGAACGCCAGTGAATACAGTCCTAACCAATTCAATCTCTCCCTGTACGTCAGTCCTGCCATCCCAGGAATCAGTCTGGTAAACCTTCGCTGCACTCCCTCTATAGCTAGAACATCCGTCCTCAGATAAGGAGACCAAGACTGCACACAATATTCCAGTTGTGGCCTCACCAAGGTCCTGTATAATTGCAACAAGATATCCCTGCTTCTGTACTCAAGTCCTCAAACGGCGCAAATCATTCCGGCATCGCGCCGCCCCAAAGTTGCGGAATCCTCCGCATCTTGAGGGGCCGAGCCCTCACCTTGAGGGGCTAGGCCTGCGCCAAACTGATTTCCGCACCGCCAGCTGGCGGGAAAGGCCTTTGCTGCCCCGCCAGCTGGCGCGGAAATGACTTTGCCGTGCGGCGCATGCGCAGGAGCGTCAGCGGCCGCTCACAGCATCCCCGCGCATGCGTAGTGGAGGGGGTCTCTTCCGCCTCTGTCATAGTGGAGACCATGGCGAAGGCGGAAGGAAAAGAGTGCCCCGATCGCGGGCCAGGCCACCGTGGGGGCACCCCCCAGGGCCAGATCGCCCCGCGCCCCCCCCCAGGACCCCGGAGTCCGCCCGCGCCGCCTTGTCCCGCCAGTAAGAGAGGTGGTTTGATTCTCGCCGGCGGGACAGGCATTCCAGCAGTGGGAGTTTGGCCCATCGCGGGCCAGAGAATCGCTGGGGGGGGGGGGCCACCAACCGGTGCGGCGCGATTCCCACCCCTGCCGAATATCCGGTGCCGGAGAATTCGGCAACCGGCGGGGACGGAATTCACGCCAGCCCCCGGCGATTCTCCGACCTGGCGGGGGGTCGGAGAATCCCGCCCCTAAATCCATGTTGACTCTGTCCGATCCTGACACTGTTTTCTAAGTTCTCTGCTATAAAATCTTCGATAATGAATTCTAGAATTTTCCTCACTACTGACGTCAGGCTTACTGGGCTATGATTCCCTGCTTTCTTGCTACCTCCCTTTTTAAATAATGGAGTTACATTAGCCACCCTCCAATTTGTGGAAACTCTTCCGGAGTCTTTCAAATCCTGGAAGATGACCACCAATATCTCAATATCTCTGGTGCCACCTCCTCCACTACCCTGTGATGCAGATTATCAGGCCCTTGGGATTTATCAGCCTTCAGTCTCATCAACTTCCCCAACACCATTTCTCTACTCATATTGATCACCTTCAGATCCTCCTTCTCACTAAACCCTGCGTTCCCCAACATTTCTGGTATCTTATTTGTGTTCTCATTTGTGAAGCCAGAACCAAAGTATGGATTTAGTTGCTCAGCCATTTCTTTCCCCCTCTAATTCATTGCCCTATTTCTGACTGTAAGCGGCCTACATTTGTCTTCACCAATCTTTTTTTCTTCACGTACCTATAGACACTTTTACAATCAGTTTTTATGTTCCCTGCAAGCTTACTTTCAAACTCTAATTTCCCTTTCTAATCAATCCTTTGGTCCTTCTTTTCTGAATTCTAAACTGCTCCCGATCCTCAGACCTATGGGGTCGGATTCTCAGCCCCGCTGTGCCACATTTCTGCCACGACCGGCCGGCGGAATTCTCCATTACGCCGGCCGGTCAATGGGGTTTCCCATTGTGGTCCAGTCCCATGCCGTCGGGAAACCCCCGGGGGCCAGTATAACGGAGAATCCCAGCGGCAGAGAATCTCGGCCATGGTTTTTCTTGGCCAATTTATATGCTACTTCCTTGGATCGAATACTATCCCTAATATCCCTTGTAAGCCATGGATTGACCACGTTTCCCGTTCTACTTTTGTGCCAGATAGGAATAAACAATTGTTGCAGTTCCTCCATGTGCTCTTTGAATGTATGCCATTGCCTATCCACTGTTAACCCTTGAAATAACATTCCTCAATTTATCATAGCCAACTCACGCCTCATTTTATTATAGTTTCCCTTCTTAAGATTCAGGATCCTAGTCTCAGAATCAACGACTTCAATCTCCATTTTGATGAAAACTTCTATCATACTATGGTCACTCATCCCCAAGGGGTCTTGCACAACTGGATTGCCAATCATTCCGTTCTCATTACATAGTAACCAATCTAGGATGGCCTGTTCTCTAGTTGGCTTCTCAACATATTGATCCAGAAAACCATCTCACATGTGCTCCAGGAAGTTATCCTCTATGGTATTGTGGCTAATTTGATTTTCACAATCTATATGCAGATTAAAATCACCCATAATTACAGTTTTTTCTTTATCACATGCGTCTCTAATTTTCTGTTTAATGCCATTCCCAACAATATCACTGCAGTTTGCGGGGCCTGTATATGACACCCACTAATGTTTTTTGCCTCTTGCTGTTTCTCAGCTCTAAACATACAGATTCAGCATTGTCGGAGCTAATATCCTCCCTCACAATTGTGTTAATTTCCTCCTTAGCCAGGAATGCAACCCCACTGCCTTTTCCTTTTTGTCAGTCTTTCCGAAATACTGAGTACCCCTGGGCATTCAGTTCCCATCTCTGGTCACCCTGCAGCCATGTCTCCGTATTCCCGGCTATATCAAACCCGTTCACGTCTATTGATGCGATTAGTTCATCCACTTTATTGCGAATGCTGTGCGGGTTATGGCACAAAGCCTTGAAGCATGTCTTTTTAAACATTACGAGTCCCGCTCCCAATAATTTTCACTGTGGCCCTGTTTGAATCTGGTTCTTTGTTTATCTCCTATCACTTTTCTTATTCCCCTTTTTGTCTCTTGTTTTTGCCCTTATTTCCTCCTCCTCTGACTCCTTTCATAGGTTCCCATCCCCCTGTGAGACACCGACAATCAGCTCGGGCTTCCACCCAGGACCCTCAAATCTCCAAAGCCTCCCCCATTATTATGTGTCCTGCCTTCTCAGCATTCTTTTTTTCCCTTTCCGAATGTGAAGCAAAATGACGTAAAGGCACAATAGGAATGTAAGGTGTTGATGTTGATAATATGGCAAAACACTTTTATTTATATAGCTCTGGGATTGTAAAAATGTGAATTATTTATATCTTAAAAAGTAGGTATTTTTCCTGCTTTCATTCAGTGTTGATATCCTTCATTATTAGCCCATTTTGTCATGGAAACATTATACAAATCTGTAGTGTGAGATCAATCATGTAGAATAACAGGATTCATTTATAGCAATCCTGTAGACATCTTAAAAAAAATATTGGTCTTAGAATGGAAAGCAAAGGGAGGCTGTCCTAATTTGGGGATTGAGATTTATCTTTTGACGACAGATATGTTAAGCAGTTGAAAAGATTAACATGTAGATTTTCCATGCAATTCAGCAACACTGGATCACCATGTTGATTCTGCAATAGCTCCAGTGTGAAATAGCCCTGTCTCAGGGTAGTTTGAGAAGTATTTTCTCTTCTAGACCATTCTTTCTTTGGTGGTGCTATGTATTAAAATAAAACCTGAGCTATTTTTCCTCATAGTATCAATACCAGTCATGTTCGAAAAAGTTACTGTGCTTCCATGAAGTGTGACATGTTCATGAAAAGTAGAAAGTGACACAGCTGTTTGACATTCAGGGCTGTGTAGCCTCAGGCAGTAATAGCTATTTTAAATTGCATCTTGTGAATTACACTTTGCCACTTTCACATTAACTGTTCAGCTGCCTGTTTAGATTTTCATGGCCCTTTTAAAATTGAATTTCTGCTACATGCGTTTGGTGCTATTGGACCTGTCAAAAGATCAGAGGAAACAGGTCATTTTTTCTCCTACACTGTCTTTGATGATTGGATTGATGCCAAATGTGAATCATTATGAAGAACAAGCATATGATCTGAAAGCTGTGGAGTAGAAACTGAGTGAGTACAGCTCTCCTCTACTACTGGTGACAGAGCAGCTGTACACGATACTCATAGTTATTCTGGTGCATATCACTTCAAATGTCTCAAGCTCCCTCATAGTTTCTGAAACAAAAGGGTATCTTCTTCACTTCACTGAGGAATCATCCCTTCTTCACCACCTTCTCTCTCTATACAATGGTGGAGTCGTTAAAGACACCACTTGGTGTCACCTCAGGGTCCTCAGTTTGGCTCCCAGCAAATAACGAATGAGAAGGGCGCCCCAAGATGAAAAAATCCAATCACAACCCAGTGACTGCTGTTGAAAACTTTGTTAGGTGGACATTACTTGGGGGGGAAAAAAAGATTCCTCTTGGTAGTGATGCCACCAAATAACTTGCCAACAGGTTCTGTTTTCTCTTTGCTTATCGGACAAGACATCAATGAGCTGGAATTTTCTCCAGCTAATAATGCTAAAGGTCAAATAATCTGTTCACTTCTGATTAGCTAACCTGAACAATTTGCATTTATATATCTTTCTCCCCAGTTGCTTCTTCATGTCAAATCCTATATTGTGCATTGGAAATATCCTGCTCAACAGTGAAAGCGCCTTTGTATCTTATATTCGGTCATTACTAATTCCTGCTTCCACTTCAGCTGACTCTGTCCCTAGTGCACCTGTCAGAACTCAGGTTTTAATGATGCCCTTTGTATTACTTTCATGGCATGTCTTGAAGTAAAGCTCAGGATTTACCATTCTCTATACCATTTAATACCTTGTAATATAGGTCCCCTTTCAATCAGCTCTGTTCAAGGCTGATGTGCTTTTCCTATCTATCTTCATGCAAGAGAATCATTTTAAGGGAATTACCTTGAAGCTGTTTTTGCTCTTCCCAGTAACTTTGTCAGAGGCGTGGTGTTAACCTTGTTTCTATGCCTTCTGATTGCACTTCCAGCAAATTTAAAACAGTAAAGCAGTTGCAAGAAAATTCTCAGAAAAAGAATGTAGAACACAGAAAAAGCTACTTATCGCACACATTAGTACTGATGCAAGCTCCAAGGGGACATACATTTAAGGTGAAAGGTGGAAGATATAGGAGGGATATCAGAGGTAGGTTCTTTACCCAGAGAGTAGTGGGGGCATGGAATGCACTGCCTGTGGAAGTAGTTGAGTCGGAAACATTAGGGACCTTCAAGCAGCTATTGGATAGGTACATGGATTACGATAAAATGATATAGTGTAGAATTATTTGTTCTTAAGGGCAGCACGGTAGCATTGTGGATAGCACAATTGCTTCACAGCTCCATGGTCCCAGGTTCGATTCCGGCTTGGGTCATTGTCTGTGCGGAGTCTGCACGTCCTCCCCGTGTCTGCGTGGGTTTCCTCCGGGTGCTCCGGTTTCCTCCCACAGTCCAAAGATGTGCGGGTTAGGTGAATTGGCCAATGATAAATTGCCCTTAATGTCCAAATTGCCCTTGGTGTTGGGTGGAGGTGTTGAGTTTGGGTAGGGTGCTCTTTCCAAGAGCCGGTGCAGACTCAAAGGGCCGAATGGCCTCCTTCTGCACTGTAAATTCAATGATAATCTATGATTAATCAAGGACAAAGGTTCGGCACAACATCGTGGGCCGAAGGGCCTGTTCTGTGCTCTATTTTCTATCTTCTATGTTCTATGTTCCACTGGGGGCTTTACTCTCTTCCCATTTCGTTGCACTTTCTTCATAACCTTTTGTCTTCTTCCTTTGAAAATATATATCCAATTCCCAGTCAAATATTACTATATCATCTACCTTGTTAGGAAAACAAAGATAATTTCAAGGGATTTATATTTGTATTGTAAACATTAGAAATAAGGTATAGTTTTAAGTGGGTTCAATTTAATGTTTCTGAGTCAGGCAGAGTAATGCCTATAGTTAGATTCATACTGGACAAAGGTGTTTGTATGTGTGGGGGTTGGTCAATTCCAACTTTGATTCTATTGTGCTTAGAGACGGTTACAGTGCGAAGAATAAATAGTAGCAGTAGGGATTGCTGAGCAAGCGGAGGCCCCTGTGAGCATAGAAAAAACTCTCAGTTTTAGTTTTAGCTAGCTATATTGTAGTTGGAGACAGAACACTGGGGAGTGAACATCTCTCGACTCTGCCAGGCGACACTGCTGCCTCACAGCACTGAGGACCTGGGTTGTTCGTGGCCCCGGGTCACTGTCCTTGTAGAGTTTGTACATTCTCCCCATGTGTGCGTGGGTCTCACCCCCACAACCCAAAGATGTGCAGGGTGGGTGGATTGGCTACACAAAAGTGCCCCTTAATTGGAGAAAAAATAAGTTGGGTATTTTACATTTTTTTTAAACTGCCAGGAGAAGCTGGACAGGCCAAACGAGTTGCAAAGATGCAGGCGTCCGAAAGAACAAGTTACAGTCCAGATAACCAGGGAATTAGGACAGAAAGAATGTTTAAGACGATCAAAGAGAGCAGAGACCAAAGTCTTCTTCAGAAGATTTCAAGGAAGGGCAAACAAAGTGTTCTAAATTAAAGAGACAATTACAGTAACCAGGTTTAAAGTGGGACAGCAGACTTTAGAGGCAAATGAAATGGTTGATGCCATTTCCATAGGGGAATCGTGAGTTAAAGCAATTGCTAACGTTTTGTTCAGTAGTCAAGACCAATAAATCCTAAAAGGTTGTAAATCCAGGACTGGATTCATTGTTAAAAGTGAAGCTTTGCGTGAAAGCCTAATTTGGAAAACCTGGTCTAGATTTCTGAATGCAAATCGTTAAAGGAAAGCGTTATTTGGTGAGAATTCCCCCCCTCCCCCTCCCCTCCCCCCCCTCCCCTCCCCCAGGCCCCCACCCCGACCCCCGACCCCTCCGATTCCCTCCCCCTCCCACTCCACACCCCCTCCCCTCCCCTCCCCCTCCCACTCCACACCCCTCCCCTCCCCCTCCCACCCAACCCCCACCCCGTCCCCCCGACCCTCCCCTCCCCCTCCTCTTCCCCCGAATGCCTCCACCCCGAACCTCTCCCCCTCCCCCAACCTCCTCCCCTCCCCCGGCCTCCTCCCCTCCCCTCCCCCTCTCTCCCTCCCTCTCTCCCCCCTCCCCCTCTCCCCAATCTGCTCTCTCTCCCCGACGCCCTCCGCCTCCCCTGACCCCGCTCCATCCCCCCTACACCTCCCCTCCCTCCCCCTCACCCCACCCCCGACACCCTCCCCTGATCCACTCCCCCTCCCCGACCACCTCCACCCGCCCGACTACCTCCTTCCTCCCGACCCCCGACCCCCCGACCCCTCACCCCCTCGATCCCTTCCCGCTCCCTGACCCCCTCCACCTCCACCCCCCCGACCCCCTCCATCCTCCCGGCCCCCGACCCCTCACTCCCCATCCCCTTCCCCCCCAACCTGCCCCCCCTCCTCGATGCCCGACCCCCCGGACCCCCGACCCCCCTACCTAATGATCAATCCGCCAGTCTTGCCAACTTTTCCAGCTTGTAGCTAGCAGTCTTAAGAATGCCAATCTCCAGGTTAGCAAGGTTATGTTTGCTTTTCCCGACATTTTGTGCCTAATTGTTTGACACTTTGCTATCCCTGCTCTTACAAAAGATTCAAGCTCTTCCTCAGTTGGCTAAAGGATTGGGCTTTACTAAATTCCTTAACAGCTGCTGATTTTCAATCAACCTCTGGTCAAACGCTCCCGCAATTATACAAATGAATCCGCTGGTCGGGAAATTAAAAACACCAGGGTACAGTCTCAGGATAAGGGGCTGGTCATTTAAGACTGAGATGAGGAGAACTGGATGTACCATTGTTAAATACATTTAACGTTGGGATAGACATATTTTTGGTCTTCCAGGGAATTAAGGGGTTTGGCGAGCAGGCGGGAAAATGGAGTTGAAGGACAAGACCAACCATGATTTTTCAGAATGGCAGAGCAGGCTCAATGTAGTCTACTCCTGCTCCTATTTTGTGTGTTCATGTGTGCCTGTAAATTACAAATAATTTAGACTTTCTGTACCTGTCCCACCTACTGTTAGGCAATACGCTTCTGCAGCTGTTGATCTGCTCATTTAATCGCTCCTCTTCACTTTTGGTATGTGTCTCCAGGTAAAACTTTTGTACTATTTCCCATCTTGTTTGGTGTTCACATCTGACCCCCATCTTTTCTCCCTCAGGTTCAAGAGGCTGCTCAAGAGGTCTCCACTGCCAAAATGCAGCTGAACAAGAATTATTCATGGAATGGAAAGTTAGCCCCAGCTACTTTTCTCTATTATAAACTGTTTACTTTTACTCTTTTCCATTGTTTTCAACTCAAACTACAAGTGCAAGGTTACCAACTACTTCTTTGTCAGTTAAGTGACAAGCATTCATTCAGTTGCTTCTGTTGCACTATCCCTCCTTATCCTTCTCAATCTCTCTGCAGCTTTTGATATGGTTGACTATGCTATCACCCTCCTCCACTTCTGCTCCAAAGTCCAGCTCCGTGAGAATGTCCTTGCTTGGTTATATTCTTTTACATCCAATTGTTAATAAATGCTCTCCAGCAATGTCTTCTCTTAAGAACAAAGACAAAGAACAAAGAACAAAGAAAAGTACAGCACAGGACCAGGCCCTTCGGCCCTCCAAGCCTGTGCCGATCATGCTGCCCGACTAAACTACAATCTTAAAGAACAAAGAAAAGTACAAAAGTTCTCACCCTGTTACCTCCTGAGTCCCCTATATTTAATCCTTGCTGCTCTCCTATTCTTCATTTACATGTTTCCCCTTGGCCATTTCAGACAAAGCTATGATTTAATGGCTTAGTGATAACAGCTAGTTATAGCTCTCCACTCTCCATAGCCTCTGTGGTCTGCCTGTTTATTTGGCATCTCATCCTTTTTAAATTTAAAGTACCCAATTCATTTTTCTTCCAATTAGGGGGCAATTTAGCGAGGCCAATCCATCTAGCCTGCACATCTTTGGGTTGAGGGGGTGAGACCCACGTGCAAACTCCACACGGGCAGTGACCCAGGGCTGGGACTGAACCCGGGTCCTCGGCACCATGAGGCAGCAGTGCTAACAACTGCGCCACCGTGCCGCCCATTGACATCTCATCCTGAATGAACTGTTTTTCATTCAAATTAAACACTTCCCAGATTAAAGGCATGTTTTTGGTGCCCAGCACATGACCATCTCCTTCCAATTCCATCATATTGTTCTAGCTGAACCCATTTGCTCCTGAAATCCTCACACATGCCTTTGTGGTATCTATTATTTCATGGCTTCCCTGGCTAGTATCTAATTATTTAATCTCTCTGAATCTCAGCAGTAACTGTATCCAGATCCATACCACTCTTGTTTTGCATTGGATTACTTTCTTGATTCATTTACAGTCATGCTAAGTCATTACTCTTGCTAATTTTGGATTATTGTTCATCTTGCATATTAAGCTGTATATAATTAAAGATATATTCCATTTTATTTCAGCTAAGGTTGCTAAATAGGTGGATTGGCCATGCTAAATTGCCCTTAGTGTCCAAAATTGCCCTTAGTGTTGGTTGAGTGGGGTTATTGGGTTTGGGTAGGGTGCTCTTTCCAAGAGCCAATGCAGACTCGATGGGCCGAATGGCCTCCTTCTGCACTGTAAATTCTATGAAATATTCCTTGCCAGTCAATGTGTTGTTTTTTCTTAATTATTGGCAATGGACATGTGGGTCTTCTGTGACTATTGCCAATCATTTCAAAGGTTAGTGTAAAGCAGCACATTTTTTAAAGCAGCACAGTTTATTTCTCCATCGGTACTGAAAACTGCTCAATGCCATAGGCGGTTGTCCCCTTTTTCTGTGAGTACTGACGTGGTGATTCACTTTTCAGGTGAGGGGCAAATTTGAGAAGGTGGGGCATTCATGAATAAACTCAGCCAGTACAGGGAATTGAACTTGTGTTGTTGATGGTGCTCCGCATCATAAACCAGCTGTCCAGCCATCTGAGCTAACCAATCACTAAAGTAACAGCCTAGATTATACACTCAAATCCTAGAATAGGATTTCAACCCATAACACTTTTACTCATGTAGCACAGTAATCTACTGAGCCAAACTGTCACTATAATCAAGTGAGTCAATCACACAGCATGTCAACCATTTAAAACAAGCTACTGTTAAAAATCAGCTAATCAGTTTACCAATAAAGTTAAAGGATATGTGTGTATATAGAATGACACAGGTAATTGATACAGTGTCAGATAATGGTTGTTCATGGAATGTCTCTAACTCGCCTAAAAAAAACTGACATGAAATAAGGCAATCTTTGTTTTTATGCTCCCATCGGACTCCACACATAGGGGTGCATTTTATAAATTTTGACACAGCCTTCAAGTTTCACTAGAATGAAAATGTGGCCAAATTACTAATGTTGGAATTGCCATAATAACCATATCAATGCAAAGCTGAATATACTCATGAGCTTTTTCACTGTTCCTTGCAGTCTGCGCATGTGGCCTGCTCATTAATCTTGTATCTACAATGAATGAGTATTCAGAAATTTCATAAATAGAGGACTGGACCTAGAAATGTTGCTGTGCTGCATCATTCTTTCAGATGCTAAATGGACTTCTGACGCTCCACCATGAAAAACATATTTATTGAAGGCCTAAAGGATCAGCATGCAGTGCTGGCGCAAGCGTTAGGCCATTTCGGTCCTTAAAGAGGCCACTGCCAGTTTTAACTGCTGTCTATTCCACTGAATAAGACTACCATATGCTCCACTGGAGGCAGACATTATCAAGCTAATTTTAAATAGAATCTACTTTAAATCGAATCACTACAGTGCATAAGAAGGCCATTCAGCCCATCAAGTCTGACTGAAAGGTTATTTGACCTGGGGTCAGGCCCCCACCCTATACCCTTAACCCAGTAACCCCACCTAACCTAATCTTTTGGACACTAAGGGGCAATTGATCATGGCCAATTCACCTAACATTCGCATCTTTGGACGTTGGAGGAAACTGGAGCACCCGAAGGAAACACAGGGAGAAAGTGCAAACTCCACCCGAAGCTGGACGGTCTGTTTTATTATTTGGTATATATTTATTTGTCTCTTTTCTCACCAGGAAAATACTTTGTCTGCTTGTGTTTCTCTCGCCACGGAAACACTCTGGGCTGGATTCTACGATGTTGAGGCTATGTCCGGAGGAAATGTGTAGTTTTACAATGAAAAAGTCGGCCTCAGAGGAATCCCGGATATAGGTGGGGAGGGGATGGACTGACAAAGGGGGTACTATTGTCATCTGGCGTACTGACCTCTACCTTGCAGAGGCTGAGCGCCAACTCTCAGATACTTCCTCCTGCCTCCCTCTGGACCATGACCAGACCACTGAACATCAACCATTATCTCCAACACAGTTAGCGACTTTATTTCCTCCGGAAAGGAGTGCTAATAGCCCCAGAAACCAAGGGAGAAGAGTGCTAATGGCAGTTCCCAGAGAGAACAAAAGGTGTGAAAGGCCAGACAGCAGAGAAACTACTGTCGCTGTTAGTGACCTCATTTCCTCCGGATGCCTTGCCCCTACGGCTTCCAAACGCATAGTCTCCCAACCCCGGACAACCTGCTTTTACCTAACTTCACAAAATCCACAAAAAGGACTGTCCCGGCAGGCCCATTGTGTCAGCATGCTCCTGCCCCACCGAACCAGTTAACTCTTATTTTGACTCCATCCTCACTCCTCTGGTCCATTCCCTCCCCACCTACATCCGCGATTCCTCTGATGCCCTGTGTCATATTTACAGCTTCCAGTTCGCGGGCCCTAACCGCATTCTATTCACCATGGATGTGCAATCTTTCTCCACCTCCCATCTCACACCAGGATGGCCTGAGAACTTGTCACTTCTTTCTCGAAAAGGGGAGCGGACAATTCCCATCCACCACTGCTCTCCTCTGCCTGGCTGAACTCGTTCTATCTCTCAACAACTTCTCCTTTAACTCATCCTACTTTCTCCAAATCAAAGGTGTAGCAATGGATATCCGCATGGGTCCTAGCTATGCTGGCCTTTTTATGAGGTATGTGGAACATTTCTTGTTCCAGGCCTACCCGGGTCCCCAGCCACAACCCCTTTACCAGAATATCACTGACTATTTTGGTGCTGCTTCAGGCTCTCATCCGGACCTGGAAAAATTCATCAACATCGCTTCCAGTTTCGACCCCTCCATCACTTTTACCTGGTTCATCTCAGGCACTTCCCTTCCCTTCCTTGACCTTTCCGTCTTCATTTCGGGCAATAGACTATCTACTAATATCCATTACAAGCCCACTGACTCCCACAGCTATCTGGACTACAGCTCTTCGCACCCTACACCCTGTAAGGATTCCATCCCTTTATCTCAGCTCCTTCGCCTCCATTGCGTTTGTTCCGATGATGCCACTTTCAAAGTGGTGCTTCGAAAATGTGTTCCTCTTTCCTCAACCGTGATTTCCCATCTACAGTTGTTGACAGGGCCCTCAATAGCGTGCGGTCCACCTCCCGTGCAACTACCCTTGCCCCCTTCCCTCCCTTCAGAATAAGAACAGAGTTCCCCTCGTTCTCACATTTCACCCTACCAGCCTCCATATGCAAAGCATAATCCTCCGCCATTTACGCCAACTTCAGCGTGATACCACCACCAAACACATCTTCCCTTCAGTCCCTCTGTCAGCATTCTGCAGAGACCGTTCCCTCCGAGATAATCTAGCCCACTCCTCCACCATACTGAACACCTCTCCCATCGCCCATGGCACCTTCCCATGCAATCGCAGAAGGTAAGAAGTTTTAGGTGCTCACCCCAGTCCAACGCCAGCATCTCCACATCATCGCAGAAGGTGTAACACCTGCCCCTTTACCTCCTCCATCCTTAACATCCCAGGCCCAAAACATTCATACCAGGTTAAGTAGTGTTTCACTTGCATCTCTTCCAATTTAGTCTACTGCATTCGCTGCTCCCAATGTGGTCTCTATGTCGGAGAGACAAAACGCCGACTGGGTGATCACTTTGCTGAGCACCTTGGGTCTGTGCACTTTCAGGACCCTGACCTTCCCGTTGCTTATCATTTTAACACAAGACCCTGCTCCCATGCCCACATGTCTGTCCTTGACCTGCTGCAATGTTCCAGTGAAGCTCAACACAAACTGGAGGAACAGCATCTCATCTTCCGGTTAGGCACGCTACTGGTCTCAACATCGAATTCAACAACTTTAGATGATTAGCTCTACCCGACCACGACCCTTTTGTTTTCATTCCATTTCATTTTAATGGTCTTTGACCATTTATTTCTATTTTGTCTTTCTTTATATGTATTTCCTCCCCTATCTTATCCCCCCTTTCCTTACCTTTTCTCCCCTTTGCTTCCCCCTTCCCCTCTCTCCCACCCATATCCCTCCTCCCCCTGCATCTGTCACAGTTTACCCTCTGATCTTAGTTTCTCTGCTGTCTGGCCTTTCACACCTTTTGTTCTCTCTGGGGACTGTCTTTGGCACTCTTTTCCCTTGGTTTCTGTGACTACGACTCAACTTTCATTCTCCAACCCTACGGTAGAAATATCTCCCACTTTCGATGTCTTTTAGCTTTGACAAGGGGTCATCTGGACTTGAAACGTTAGCTCTTTTCTCTCCCTACAGATGCTGCCAGACCTGTTGAGATTTTCCTGTATTTTCTCTTTTGGTAACTAATATATTGGTTGGAGATGCCAGGGATGGGACCCATTGTCATAATATCCACTCATGTATATAATGAGATGCAACAGGCAGTGATTGTCACACAGGATAACCAATGAACACACACGACACATAACAACAAATCACCAGACAGGACACCACCACTATAAAGCACACAGCGCATTAAGACTCTCCCTCTCTCTACAGGACACAGCTACTGAGATAGTAAGAGTGCACAAGCCAGTGAGCACTATCACCATGAGGTAGAGAGTTAGTCTGGTCAAGCCAGTAGGAGGTTATCAGTTAGACTGATAGAGTGTCAACCCACCGCAGACTATGTACAGCAATCAGGAAGTTCAATAAAACAGTGTTGGACCATCTCCTGTGTCAGAAGCCTGTTTCTAGTTTCACTGCATCCAGTTGCAGTCAACGTTGAACCAACTTACTTAACGCATCACCCATGACCTCATACATACTTGTTCACCCCTGTAAAATCAGGGTCAGTGTTGAGCTCTGTCTCAGCAATGATGGGCAGGTTAAAATTCCCTGAGCTGATGTAATGATTACTGATATCACAAACATTCATCAAGACTAAATTAGAATGTTGATAGAATTTATAAAATGTATAATAGAAATATTCACTTAACTAGGATTCACTGTCCAAGTGTCCAAAGATTATGCAAGCTGCTACTGATTGATATTTCCCCATTATGGTTACAAAAATTGCTGTAATCTTTCATTAACATTACTTACTATGATGACAACCTGCAGATATTACATCTGCTCCCAAAAAAGGCCACAACACCACAGACTGTACAGATTCACTGGGGCTTAAAGATCAGAATTTAGTCGAGCTCAACTAATGTCATGACTGGAATTTCCCCAACCATGGCCTTACCTACTCTTTAGGGAGCTGAAAGTGCATGCAAGTAATTATAGCGTTGCATCTGCATGCTGTTACTCAAAGATTCTCCATTTCATAGACTTTGAGCTGGATTCTCCGTTCCTGAGACTAAGTGTTGATGCCAGGGCAGGATTCGTGGACTTTCACGGCAGCAAAACTGGCGCCGAACCTGGACCGATTCAGCGACTGTGGGTGGGCCTAGCACCGGTGCCACGTGGAACACAATCAATTCCAATGAAAAACGTGCGTGATTCACTGGGTCCGTGATTAACACTCGGGAAGCTGACAAGCTGCAGCCGCATATACACATTTACAATGCCCACTCACACTCATCCCAGCCAACAAGATGGCACTGGTTGTGGTGGAGCACACCCATGCAGCTGATGGGTTTACAATGGCCTGTCAGCGGCGTGCGCATAAGCCAGTGTGAGTAGGCAGCACTGTGCCCTTGGCATCAACTCCCATCCCACACAGCCGTAACCCCACTCCCCTCCGTCGAGTGATCGATCCCCACACATTGGCAGTGTGCATGTATCCCACCCTACACCACATGTTAGCACCCATACTGCCCGCCATGGCCAGGTGCCCGGGCCACAAAGGCCACCAGCTTTCCACCCCTGTGCTGCACACGTCCGACTGCCTAACACTGTGCATTTTATGCTCCCCCACCAGCAGAGAGAGAAGACCAGAGGGAGACCTCCAGACCTGCGGCCTCTCACCATCCAGAGTGGCTGGCATTGGACCTAGTCAGTGGGATCAGTGATAGGGCAGGTGCTGAGGCAGAGGCCGGCATCGGGCATCCAAGTGAGCCCCTGCTGAGTTGTGGTTTCCCTATGGCATGTGTCACACGACCCCACACCACCACCTGCACCCCACCCCCAACTCCTCCATACCAACCCCACACCACCCCCAGAGCACCCCCAGACCATGTCCACACCAACCCCGCCCCAGCTCCTTACACCACCGCCACAACACCCCCACACCACCCACTCACTCTCACCCCCACAGCACCCCACCTCACCCACACCAGCTTCACACCACCCTGCCTCACCCATACCACTCACACACTACCTAAATGCCAGCCTAAGACACTGGCTTTTCATCACAGTTGTCTCCAATACCCTCCTCCATCCCAAATACACTCACCTCAGTTGGGCACTTTAGTGAAGAGGCTCCTGGGGCACCATCTGGTGTGCGCCACACTCATGCAGCAGTGCATCAGGTGGGGGTACGAACCCCCGAGGAGGCAGACGGTCGGAAGGTGGCCCGACCCCAGAGACGAGCTGCCGTCCAGATGGGTCTCGGGCTTCTGGAAAGGGCGAAACCCATCGATAATACAGATGCATACACAAAGCCAGGGACAACATGAGGATCTGTCAGCAACCATCCAATCCTTGCAGGTGCAGTTAAAGGAGTGTAAGCATGTGCAGGAGCAGGAGGTGATGCTGAACATGCGTGCCACACAGGCTAATACCGCATGGGCAGCATACGCAGTGGAGGCCTTGGGGGCGAGCCATGGATCAGGATGTCCAAGTAATAGAGAAACTATCTTGTCCAGGAATACAGTTTATCTTGGGTAATGATATAGCTGAATCACAGGTGGGAGTGATGCCTACTGTGGTTGATAAGCCAGTGGAAAATCAGGCAACTGAAGTGTTGAAGGACGAACATTCTGTGATTTTTCCGGGTTGTGTAGTAGCAAGGTCGCAAAGTCACAGATTACGACAAGAGAGAAATCAAAGAGTGAAGATGAAGTTGAAGTGCAATTATCAGAAACGATTTTTGATCAGGTGGTTGAAAAAGAACAAGAACAGGTGGAGGATGAAGCGGATATTTTTAGTTCAAGAAATTCAGAAAAGAGTTACAACAAAAGGATATAGAAATAAAACGGATGTATCAGAAAGCATACACGGAAGAGGAATCTGCGTGTATATGAGAGTGTTATTACCGTAAAAGTGGTGCCTTGATGAGAAAATGGAGACCTCCTTTACATATGCAGCCAGATGAAAAGTGGGCAGAAGTTCATCAATTAGTATTGCCGGTCGGGTATAGAAAGAAGTTGCACATGAGATACCAGTGGGAGGTAATTTGGGAATAAGGAAAACTTAAGCTAAAATACAAAAACATTTTTATTGGCCTGGACTATATAAAGATGTAGTTACATTTTGTCAATCATGTCACACATGTCAAGTGATACGGAAACCTCAAGCAGTGATAAAACCAGCACCCTTAATACACATTCCAGCATTTGAGGAACCTTTTACACGGGTCCTAATTGATTGCGGGCGACTGCTTCCTAAAACAAAAAGTGAGAATCAAAATCTTATGACGACAATGGATGTGTCTACTAGGTTTCCAGAGGTAATTCCAGAACGTAATATTACAGCTAAAATGATTGTGGAGAAGTTACTTGAATTCTTTACTAGATATGGACTACCCACAGAAATACAATCGGATCAAGGATCAAATTTTACCTCAAGGTTATTCAAAGAAGTTATGGCTAGATTAGGAATAAAACAATTTAAATCAACTGCGTACCATCCAGAATCACAGGGAGCGTTAGAAAGGTGGCATCAGACATTAAAGACAATGTTGAGGGCTTAGTGTCAAGCTTATCCAGAGGATTGGGATAAAGGAATTCCATTTGTACTGTTTGCAATTAGGGATGCACCTAATGAATCAACTAAATTCAGTCCTTTTAAACTAATTTTTGATCATGCGGTAAGAGGACCACTTAAATTGATGAGTGAGAAATCGGAAATTACATTATTGGATTATGTGTCAAATTTTAGGGAACGATTAAATAGAGCAGGTGAATTGGCTAGACAACATTTAAAAGTTGCACAAAATGTGATGAAACTGGTAGCGGACAAGAAATCCAAAGTTCATAGTTTTGCCAGTGGAGATAAAGTTTTAGTATTGTTACCAGTGGTAGGTGAACCTTTAAAAGCAAGGTTTTGTGGACCGTATCAGATTGAAAGGAAATTAAGTGAGGTTAATTATGTGGTAAAAACACCAGATAGAAGGAAGACTCACCGAGTGTGTCATGTGAATGTGCTTAAAAGGTACTTTGAAAGCAAAGGAGAGAAAAAATGATTCTAACTCAAAGTGACGAACCAAATTCAGATGACTGTGAATTTGACATACCGCAAATAAAATTGGAAAACGAGGATGTTCTTAAAAATTAGGATAAAGTTTTGAGTTACCTTCCAGAGGGAAAGTGGGCTGGCCTGAAAGAGTTATTGATATCACATGGGCATATTTGTGGAGATAAATTGGGAAGTACTAAAATGGCTATTCATGATGTAGCTGTGGGAAATGCTGTTCCAATCAAACAACATCCATACAGACTTAACCCTTTAAAATTGGCACAGGTTAACAAAGAGATTGAGAGTATGCTTACAAATGGCATAATTGAAGTGGGTTGCAGCCAATGGAGCTCACCCATAGTGATGGTGCCTAAACTAGACGGTACCCAATGGTTGTGTGTGGACTATAATGCAGTTACAAGAATGGACTCTTATCCGATCCCGAGATTGGAGGATTGCATTAAGAAAGTGGGACAATCAGCTTTTATTTCCAAACTGGATTTACTTAAAGGTTACTGGCAAGTACCTTTATCCGAAAGGGTGAAGGAGATTTCAGCTTTTGTGACTCCAGATGTAATATACCAATTCAAAGTTATGCCATTTGGCATGAAAAACATCCCAGCCACATTTCAACGATTAAC
Organism: Scyliorhinus torazame; assembly: GCF_047496885.1. NCBI lineage: Eukaryota > Metazoa > Chordata > Chondrichthyes > Carcharhiniformes > Scyliorhinidae > Scyliorhinus > Scyliorhinus torazame. The sequence goes on from NC_092709.1 coordinate 272,716,292, forward strand.
TAACAAAGTTGTTTCAGGATTACCCAATTGTGCGGTATTTCATTTTCATTTCATTTTCATTTTCATTTCATTTCATTTTTCATACATCGACGATCTGGTAATTTTCAGCCAGACATGGACAGAACATTTGAAACATCTGATGGAGTTATTCGATCGACTTCAGGAGGCGGGTTTGGTGATAAACCTAGCCAAAAGTGAATTTGGAAAAGCCCAAGTCACTTTCTTTGGCCATAGAATTGGACAGGGTTGAATGGTCACACGGGATACGAAACCAACAGTTATTGAGGAGTTTTCAATACCCTCGAGCCAAAGGAAATAAAGCGATTTCTTGGCATGGGTGGATTTGATCGACCATTTGTGCAAAAGGTTTATAGCGTGATTGCTCCACTGATGGACTTGCTGAAGAAAAGTCGAAAATTTCAATGGATAGCGAACTTTCAACAGGCATTAGACTGCCTGAAAGCTGTGATAACCAATGCTCCTGTGTTGGAGAATTGCAATGGACTCTGTAATCAGATTGAACTAAAGTATCTGACTTTAAAGAGAAATGCCGCGTCGCAGAGAAATGGACGGATTGTGCAGAGACCTTCTTGTTCAAAGAGACTGTCAATCAAGAAGGATTTCAGTTGGAGAAAGAAAGAAAAATGGACTATATTATTATTCCTGTTTGTGTGTGTTGTTTTTTGAAACGATAAAGTATATTCACTGTGTGCATTTCTTAAAGGATAGTGAAAAGGTGAAAAATGAAACCATCTTGAAGTTGATGGTTTATTTTTTATTTTGGGGGGAGGTGTCATGTGAGAGCACCTTTAAGAAATGGGTGTTTATAAATGGGTTTGTGTATGAGTATCTGTAGTGAGAGTACCTTTAAGAAATGGGTGTTTATTACTGCGGTGATGTCAGAGAGTGGGTGGAGCTGGGCTATCTGTCATCTTTGTACTTTCATTTTAGGCTGTTTGCTGCAGGGTGTGTTTTCGTTTCGTTTCAGAGCTGGATAGCTGCAGTTACAGCCAGAAGGTGTATTAATCTCTCTCTGTAATCTAAAGACTGTAAATCGATCCTGGTGATTTAAAACTAATAACAATAGTGACTTTAACCTGATGTGCTTCTGGTAAAAGGTGTTTTAAGTCGGATGGATGTTAAAAGGAAAGCTTAAAGGATTCCTTAGTTTTGTATTCTTTGGGTGTTGTATTTACAATAATGGTTGCTAAGATGGTCACTGTTTGTTTTAAAAAGGTTAACTTGAGTTCATAGAATAAACATTGTTTTGCTTCAAAAAATACTTTTCCATTTCTGCTCTACCATACCTGTACAGTGGGACATGTGCTCCCCATACCACAATTGATTAAAAGTCGTGGGTCAGGTGAACTCCATGATACACTTTGGGGTGCTCTAAACCCTGGTCCATAACACAAGGGTGGTATCATGACCAGTACAGGCTTGGAGGGCCGAAGGTCCTGTTCCTCTGCTGTATTGTTCCTTGTTTTTTGTTCTTTTATCTCCATGACAGCACAAATGCATCTGTGCACCGATATCTGTGAGATCCCACACAGGTCCCCACTCGGTCCTCACTGGAAGGACCCCATAGTGTAACAGTTCAGGGCAGCCGTCACCTTAATGGCGACGTGGATCAGGTGTCCTCCCCCATGCCCCTGCGATTCCAGGTGCACCATGATCCTGCAGATATGCTGTGTGGTTCTCCCTGCTCAGCCAGAGTCTTTGATGACATGTCCCCCTTCCTCAAATCTGGGTGGGAGGGAGAGCTGTCAGGAGGATGCAGAGATGTTTCAGTATGATTTGGACAAGCTGAGTGAGTTGGCAAATGCACGGCAGATGCAGTATAATGTGGATAAATGTGAAGTCATCCACTTTGGCAGCAAAAGCAGGAAGGTAGTTTATTATCGGAAAGGCAATAGATTGAGAAAAGGCTCGGCAGTTCACTATCAGTTACCATGAACTGGTGTATTCTCCATGGCAATACCGCTATCTGAGTCCACTTGTCAACTAATTAGTGCTCTGTTCTCATACCTTGACATTGGTAGTTTTGAGTTTGCCATGATAATTGCAAGATGAAAAGCTTCAGCAAAATTTCTTTTTCAGCAATACTGACATTCTACACACCTAAATAGCTTTTTTATATCCTGAGGAATTAGAGGTCTGTTATGGGCCTGATTTTAATCTGCTCAAAACCACTTGATTTGAACAGATCTGAAATCCAACCCTTCATGATGAATTTTGATTTCACTGTTTGAGGAGGCAGGAAGAAGTCGAGTAAATATTAAATTGTGCCAAGAGCTCAGTCGGATTCTCACGTTGATGCAACAGTCAAGAAAACCCAACAACTTCCTACGGAAGCTAAAGAAAATCAACATGTCTGCTTCAACTCTCACAAACTTCTACAGATGTGCCATAGAGAGCATCCTATTCGGCTGCATCACAGCTTGGTATGGCAACTGCTTGGCCCAAGTTTGCAAGAAACTGCAAAGTGTGGTGAACTCAGCCCAAAGCATCACACAAGCTTGCCACCTTCACATTGATTCTGTCTATACCTCCCGCTTCCTCAGGAAGACAGACAGCATTGTTATAGAGCCCTCACACCCAGGATTTGCCTTCTTCCAGACCCTTCCATCAGGCAGAAGATGCAGAACTCTGAAGGTTCACACATCCAGACATAGGAACAGCTTCTTCCCCACAGCTACAAGACTCCTCAACGGCTCTCCCTCGGACTGATCTGTTCCCTGTAAGAACACTATTCACGACGCCCTTTGCTGCTCTTGCTCATGTATTGCTTGTTTGGGCCTTGTTCCGCACTGTAACCAATCACTATTTGTTGAAGTACCATTTGTCAATGTACTCTATCAATTATTCTTTTGTCTACTATGTACGTACTGTGTATATTCCCTTGGCTGCAGAAAAATATTTTTCACTGTACTTCGGTACATGTGACAATAATTATCAATCAATCAATCAATCAAAATGTTGTGATGCAACAGTGTGGAACTTTGGGAGGCAGATTCATAACTAGAGAAGTATTTCCTCCCAACTGAATGATTCTTATTGTTTATTTTTTCTAGAGCTAGAAACACATCCTTGATACAATAATAGCATTCATGTCTTAATGGACTTGCGATTTACAGGGAATTATTGAAAGGAACTTAGTGTTTGACATGAAAGATAAAACTCAGCTGGGCAAATGAGGTGATGTGGGAACAATGCACTCACTTTTCGCTCAATAAGGCTGAATTGGGAGCCCTTTATAAAGGAGGGAGTGTTCCAATTCCATGATTCCTGACCCCACTCCCAGGTTGTCTGATATTCTGGGATGCATTTAAAGGCTGGTTTCTATCAAAAGTCTGCATCCGGATCTCGTAGCCTGGCTGTCTCCATTGCAAATGAATATATGACCTACCCTTCTGCAATCTTCATGGAGTTGGCCCAGGTCTTTAAAGAGTTGTACTTCATAGCCCAAGAGGAGTTGAACCTTAGTCCAAATGAAGGAACCTTTTAAAAGGTAAATTTAAAATATCCTCCTTATGCCTGTTATGCCAAGATCTGCTCTTCCACCCATCTCCTATCGCCCCTCAGGCTCCTTTGCCAAGTTCTGCCCTTCCACCTACTGCCGATGGCACCTCATGCCCCCTTTGTCAAATTCAGCCTTCAACCCATCCACTATGGCCATTCATGCCTCCAATGCAAATGTATGACTCTTCTTTGCCCATTGATCCACGATACGCTTAATAGTATCAATGAATCCTACAGTGAAAGTAGTATTTTTTAAAAAAGCTTTAAAATAGTAATTCATTCATAACTTCCTCATATGTTTAAAGAAAGTGACTTACAAGGCAATAAAGGTGTCAATTATCCAGATCCTTTAAATTATCAATAACAAAATCCACATTCCCTTGAAACCATTTAATCTTGTGAAAATGGCAGCAAAGATCAGGAAGCCTGAGCTGTCAATCAAACAGTGTTTTCTCTGGGGTGCAGCTGTTTCAACAAAGTAATTGTTGCTTGGGCTCTAGGCCAAGCTCAAATTGAATATTTAAACATAGTAGAAAGTTATGAAATAATTACTTCTTTTAAAGCTTTTTGTTGAGATATCCTACTGACACTAGAGTGTTTATTAGTTCTATACAGTGTAGGGTGGGCCATGTAGCATGGAAGTTGCAGTTCAGGGCATGGGAGGCCCTAGGGGGTGGGTGAAAGGGCATAGCTTTGCATATGGGGCAGGAGATGCCACAGGGATTGATGATGGTCATAATAATATTAATCTTTATTAGTGTCACAAGTAGGCTTACATTAACACTGCAATGAAGTTACTGTGAAAATCCCATGGTCACCACACACAGGTGCCTATTCAGATACACTCAGGGAGAAGTCAGAATGTAAAATTCACCCAACAAGCATGTTTTTGGGGACTTGTGCGAGACATCCGGAGGAAACCGACACAGACACGGGGAGAATGTGCAGACTCCGCACAGACAGTGACCCAAGCCGGGAATCAAACCCAGGGTCTCTGACGCTGTAAAGCCACAGTACTAACCACTGTCCAACGTGCTGCCTTGAGGTGGCACGTAAGGAGGATGGGGATTGTTTGCAAGGTATGGGGTGAATATTCTTTGCATTTTCATTGTAATTGCGGCATAGTCCCATAGCACCAAGGTGGACCTCTGCACCCAGATTCTGCCGCTGCATCCAGCAACCCCTTTAGCTGACTCCAGCCTGCAACCTCCCACGGCACCTCCCACCCTCCCCACTCCATCACCCTCTCACCCACCAACCCGAGCAATGAAGATTGTGCCTTGGTGCGTGCTTTCTCCTGAGACGTGTGGGTCGATCCAGGAATTCCTCCAACTCCTATTGCCCACCTTGTAGATGAAAATCCTGGTCCTTGTTTCTGGAAATATTGTGGGAGAGCGTACATTTAAAAATTAACCACTTCTGGAGCCTTTTCATGATGCTCAGCATATCAAGAGAACATGAAGAGATCATTAAATTGCCGAAACTCAACATGATTAAACATTTTATGTACTTACAACCACGAGACATTTGTCCAAATTTAGTTACATGAATATTACTTTGGTATAAAACTAGAATCTATTTTGACAGCCATGTTCATAAACAATACAAGTCCAAAATTACGTGACTAATGTTCTTGTTTAATTTTTTTTAAATCTCAGTTCATATTTGGGGACCTAACCTGGAAAAGTTTTGCCTATTTTCCATCAGTATTAACTGATTGCCAATGAACAAACCAAGTGTTTGCCCTGCTGTGCAAAAAAACTATAAATGACCCTGAATATTAATTTCTTGTCAGGTTTTTTGTGTATGCGATAGCGTTCTGGAGTCAACTAATCGGTGGTCAGCCAGAATTCAATTAGCTACAGATGCTTCACAGCTACCAGTCTCTTCTGCAGATAATTTATTAATTCATCACTATCAATGTGAAATTTTGTGGATTAATGTGTTTGGTTTTTTCTTCACTGTAACCTTAACCCTTTGCAAACATGGATCAAGAAAGAAGATGATTGATAACTACCAGATCTCACATCAGCTAATGAAGACATCGGAGGTGGAATTGAATAAATAACAGTACAGCACAGGAACAGGCCCTTCAGCCCTCCAAGCCAGCACCAATCATGATGTCTGTCTAAACTTTAACCTTCTGCACTCCTGGGATTTGTATCCCTCTATTCCCATCCTATTCATGTATTCGTCAAGATACCTCTTAAACGTCGCTATCTTATCTGTCTTGCACATGTCTAAACTTTCGCACTCGCACCTTAAACCTATGTCCCATAGTAATTGATTTTCTACTATGGGAAAAAACATCTGACTTACCACTCTGTCCATCCCCCTCATAATTTTGTAAACCTCTATCAGGTCGCCTCTCAACCTCTGTCATTCCGGTGAAAATAATTCAAGTTTATCCAACCTTTCTTCATAGCTAATACCCTCCAGACCAGGCAATATCCTGGTAAGCCTCTTCTGTAGCCTCTCCAAAGCATCCTTCTGGTAGTCTGATGACCAGAAATATATGCAAAATTCCAAATGTGGCCTAACCAAGGTTCTGTATAGCTGCAGCATGACTTGCTAATTTTTATATTCAATGCCCCGACCAATGAAGGCAAGCATGCGGTGTTCCTTCTTGACTACCTTATCCACCTGCGTTGTCACTTTCAGTGACCTATGGACCAGTAAGCCCAGATCTCTCTGCCTGTCAATACTCCGAAGGATTCTGCTGTATAATTCCCACCTGTATTAGGCCTTCCAAAATGCATTATCTCACATTTGTCCGGATTAACCACCATCTTGCATTTCTCTGGCCAAGTCTTCGACTGATCTATATCCTGCTGTATCCTCTGACATTCCTCTTCATAATCCGCAACTCCACCAATCTCTGTGTCATTCGCAAACTTACTTATCAGACCAGCTACATTTCCCTCTAAATCATTTATATATACTATGAGCAATAAAGGTCCTAGCACTGATTTCATAATAATATTAATAATAATAGCTTATTGTCATAAGTAGGCTTCAGTGACGTTACTGTGAAAAGCCCCTAGGCGCCATATTCCAGCACCTGTTCAGGGAGGCCGGTACGGGAATTGAACCCGCGCTGCTGCCTTGTTCTGCATTACAAGCCAGCTGTTTAGCCCATTAAACCAGCCCCTAATAACCTTTTATTGTCACAAGTATGAAGTTACTGTGAAAAGCCCCTAGTCGCCACATTCCGGTGCCTGTTCGGTTAAGCTGGTACGGGAATTGAACCCACGCTGCTGGCCTTGTTCTGCAACACAAACCAGATGTTAGCTCACTGAGCTAAACCAGTGACTGCTGCAGAATTTCTGCGGAACACCATGAGTCACAGCCGACCATTCAGAAAAGCACCCTTCCACTGCTGCCCTCTGTCTTCTATGACCAAGCCAGTTCTATCTCCATCTTGCTAGCTCACCTCTGATCCCATGTGACTTCACCTTTTGTAGCAGTCTGCCATGAGGGATCTTATCAAAGTCCATGCAGAAAACACCCACTGCCCTTCCTTCATCAACCATCTTAGTCACTTACTCAAAAAACTCAATCATGTTAGTGAGACACCACCTCCCCTTCACAAACCTCTGCCGCCAATCACTAATAAGTCCATTTGTTCCAAATGTGAGTAAATCATGTCCCTCAGGCGTCACACATAGATCCTCTCCTCTGACCTTGAGTGGGCGAACCCTTTCCCTGGCTTCCCTTTTATTCTTTATATACGTATAAAATGCCTTGGTAGTCTCCTTAATCCTGTTTCTCTAGGACTTTTAATTACCTCTTTTAGCCTTCCTGACTCCTTGCTTAAATTCCTTCTGACTTTCTTCATATTCTTGTAGATCATTCGGCCCTTTGAGTCTGCATCACCATTCAATATGATCATGGCTGATCATGCAGTATCTCACTCCTGCTTTCTCTCCTTACCCCTTGATCCCTTTAGCCACAAGGACCACGTTCAGCTCCCCCTTGAATATATCTAATGAACTGGCCCCAACAACTTTCTGTGGTAGAGAATTCCACAAGTTCACAATTCTCTGAGAGAAGAAGTTCTTCATCTTCTCAGTCCTGAATAACTTACCCCTTATTCTTAGGCTGTGACCCCTAGTTCTGGATGTCGCCAACATCGGGAACATTCTTCTTGCATCTAGCCATCAGGATTTTATACATTTCTATGAAATTCCCTCTCATTCTTCTAAATTCCATTGAGTACAAGCCCAGTCGATCCAATCTTTCTTCATATGTCTGTCCTGCCATCCTGGGAATTAGTCTGGTGAACCTTCGCTGGACACCCTCAATAGCAGGAATGCTCCTCAAACTAGGAGGCCAAAACTGCACAAAATATTCAAGGTGTGGCCTCACCAAGGCCCTGTATAACTGCAGCAAGACATCCCTACTCCTATACTGAAATCCTCATGCTATGAAGGCCAGTATGCCATGAGCTTTCCTCACCACCTGCTGTACCTGCATGCTAACCTTCAGCGACTGTTCCACCATGACACCCAGATCTCGTTGCACTTCCCCATCCAGATAATAATCTGCCTTCCTGTTTTTGCCACCAAAGTAGCTAACCTCACATTTACTCACATTATATTTGGCAAGTATTTGCCCATTCAGCCACCCTGCCCAAGTCACCCTGCAGCCTCTTTGCTTCGTCCTCACAGCACACACTTCCACTCAACTTAGTGTCATCTGAAAGTTGGGAGATATTGCATGAAATTCCTTCATCCAAATCATTAATGTATGTTGTGAACAGCTGGGGTCCCAGCCCTGAACCCCACTAGTCACTGCCTGCCACTCTGAAAAGGCCCCATTTATTCCCACTCTCTGCTGCCTGTCTGCCAACCAGTTCTCGATCCAGATCACAAGCTTTAATTTTGCTCACTAATCTCCTGTGTGGGACCTTGTCAAAAGCCTTTCAAAAGTCCAGGTGCACAACATCCACTGGTTCACCCTTGTCCACTCTACTGGTCACATCCTCAAAGAATTCCATAAGATTTGTCAAGCATGATTTCCCTTTAGTGAATCCATGCTGACTTGGACCGATTGTGTCCGCACTTTCCAAATGCTCAGTTATTTTGTCCTTAATAATTGATTCCAGAATTTGACCTTCCACCAGTGTCAGAGTAACCGGTCTATAATTCCCAGTTTTCTCTCTCGCTCCTTTTTTAAAAAGTGGGGTTACATTAGCTACCCTCCAATCCATTGGGACTCTTCCAGAGTCTATAGAAAGTTGGAAAATGATCACCAATGTGTCCACTATTTCTAGGGCCACTTCCTTAAGCACTCTGGGATGCAGACCATCAGGCCCTGGGGACTTATAGGGTTTTAATCCCATCAATTTCCCCAATACAATTTCCTGACAAATAAGGAGTTCCTTCAGTTCCTCCTTCATGCTGGACCCTCTGTCCCCTAGTATTTCCGGAAGGTTATAGACAGATCCAAAGTAATTGTTCAACTGGTCTGCCATCTCTTTGTTGCCTATTATGAATTCACCTGATTCTAACTGTAATGGACCTACATTTGTCTTCACCAGTCTTTTTCTCTTCACATATCTATAGAAGCTTTAGCAGTCAATTTCTTATGCTTTCTGCAAGCTTACTCTCATAATCTATTTTCCCGTTCTGAATTAAACCCTTTGTCCTCCTTTCTTGAATTTTAAAATGTTCCCAGTCCTCAGGCTTGCTGCTTTTTATGGCCAATTTATATGCCTCCTCTTTGGCCTTAACGCTATTCCTGATTTCCTTTCTTAGCCACGTTTGAGCCACCTTCCCTGTCTTACTCTTGCGCAACACAGGGATGTACAATTGTTGAAGTTCATCCATGTGTTCTTTAAATGTCTGCCGTTGGCTATCCACCATCAACCCCTTAAGTATCCTTTGCCAGCTTATCCTAGCCAATGCAGATCTCATACCATCAAAGTTAGCTTTCTTTAAGTTCAGGACCCTAGTTTCAGACTTAACTGTGTCACTCTCCATCTCAATGAAGAATTCTACCATATTATGGTCACTTTTCCCTCAAGAATCTCGCATCACAATCCTCTCTCATTGCACAATACCCAGACTACTCTCAAGTTGGTTCCTTGACATAATGGTCAAGAAAACCATCCCTTGTACATTCCAGGAAATCCTTCTCCATTGCATTGCTGCCAGTTTGATTAGCCGAATCAATATGCAGATTGAAGTCACCCATAACTGCCGTATTTTTACTGCATACATCTCTAATTTCTTGTTTGATGCTATCCCCAATCTCACAACTACTCTTTGGTGGACTGTACACAACTCCCACTAACGCTTTTTGCCCTTTGGTGTTCCGCTGCTCCACCCATACAGATTCCACATCGTCCAGGCTAATGTCCTTCCCTACTATTGCATTACTCTCCTCTTCAACCAGCAACACTACCCCACTTCCCTTTCCTTTCATTCTATCTCTCCTGAATATTGAATATCCCTGAATGTTGAGTTCCCATCCTTGGTCACCCTGGCGCCAGGTCTCCATGATACCAATTACATCATATCCATTAATGATTGTCAGCGCAGTTAATTCATCTACCTTATTACAAATGCTCCTCGCATTGAGACATGGAGCCTTCAGGCTTTTGACATTTGTTGCCCTTTCAAGGGCTTCATATGTTCTCAGCTTTTTAGACCTTATGAATGCTTCTTTTTTCTTTTGACTAGGCTCATAAGATCACTCGTTAGCTAAGGTTCCCAAAATTGTCATATTTATCCTTCATCCTCACAGAAACATGCTGGTTCTGAATTCTAATCAACTGACTTTTGAAAGCCTCCCACGTGTCAGATGTTGATTTACCCTCACATAGCCACCCACAATCTAAATTCTTCAGTTCCTGCCTAATATCGTTGTCATTAGCCTTTCCCTAATTTAGCAACTTCACCTGAGGTCTACTCTTATCCCTATCTATGAGTACCTTAAAATAGACGGAATTATGGTCAGTATTCCTGAAATGTTCCCCGACTGAAACTCTGACCACCTGGCCAGGCTCTTTCCCCATTACCAGATCCAGCACAGCCCGTTCCAGAATTGGACTATTTACATATTGGTCCTCAATGGTAGCACAAAATAGGGAATTACCAAATCAGCAGCTAGATTTACATCTAGAATCATATGGTTATCTTATGAGGGATGGTTGGCCAGATTCGGTTTGGAACCACTGGAATTTAGAAGAGTAAGAAGTGACTGAATTACAACCTTTATGATCCTGCAGGGCCTTGACTGGGTGGATGTGGCAAGGGTGTTTCATCTTGTGAGAGGCAGTGGCATAGTGGTATTGGTGCTGGACGAGTAATCCAGAGACCCTGGATAATGATCTGAGGACCCGGATTTGAATCCCACCATGACAATGAAATATCAATAAAATATCTGGAATTAAAAGTCTAATGGTGACCATGAAACCATTGTCCATTGTCATTTAAAAAAAAAAATCTGGTTCACTCATGTCCTTTAATGAAGGAAATCGACCATCCTTCGGTGATCTGGCCTACATGTGACTCCAGATCAACAGCAATGTGGTTGACTCTCAAATGCCCTCTGAAATGGCCTTGCAAGCCACTCAATTGTATTCAACTGCTATGAAAACACGAAAAAGGAATGAAACATAGAACAATACAGCACAGAACAGGCCCTTCAGCCCACGATGTTGTGCCGAACCTTTGTCCTAGACTAATCATAGAATTTACAGTGCAGAAGGAGGCCATTTGGCCCATCGAGTCTGCACCGGCTCTTGGAAAGAGCACGCTACCCAAGGTCAACACCTCCACCCTATCCTCATTACCCAGTAACCCCACCCAACTCTAAGGGCAATTTTGGACACTAAGGGCAATTTATCATGGCCAATCCACCTAACCTGCACATCTTTGGACTGTGGGAGGAAACCGGAGCACCTGGAGGAAACCCACGCTCACACAGGGAGGATGGGCAGACTCCGCACAGACAGTGACCCAAGCCGTAATCGAACCTGGGAGTCTGGAGCTGTGAAGCAATTGTGCTATCCACAATGCTACCGTGCTGCCCTTAAGAACAAATTAATCTACACTATATCATTCTACCATAATCCATGTACCTATCCAATAGCTGCTTGAAGGTCCCTAATGTTTCCGACTCAACTACTTCCACAGGCAGTGCATTCCATGCCCCCACTACTCTCTGGGTAAAGAACCTACCTCTGACATCCCCCCTATATCTTCCACCATTCACCTTAAATTTATGACCCCTTGTAATGGTTTGTTCCACCCGGGGAAAAAGTCTCTGACTGTCTACTCTATCTATTCCCCTGATCATCTTATAAACCTCTATCAAGCCATCCCTCATCCTTCTCCATTCTAATGAGAAAAGGCTTAGCACCCTCAAACTTTCCTCGTAAGATGTACTCTCCATTCCAGGCAACATCCTGGTAAATCTCCTTTGCACCTTTTCCAAAGCTTCCAAATCCTTCCTAAAATGAGACGACCAGAACTGTACACAGTACTCCAAATGTGGCCTTACCAAGGTTTTGTACAGCTGCATCATCACCTCACTGCTCTTAAATTCAATCTCTCTGTTAATGAACGCGAGCACACCATAGGCCTTCTTCACAACTCTATCCACTTGAGTGGCAACTTTCAAAGATGTATGAACATAGACCCCAAGATCTCTCTGCTCCTCCACATTGCCAAGAACCCTACCGTTAACCCTGTATTCTGCATTCATATTTGTCCTTCCAAAATGGACAACCTCACACTTTTCAGGGTTAAACTCCATCTGCCACTTCGCAGCCCAGCTCTGCATCCTATCTATGTCTCTTTGCAGCCGACAACAGCCCTCCTCACTATCCACAACTCCACCAATCTTTGTATCATCTGCAAATTTACTGACCCACACTTCAACTCCCTCATCCAAGTCATTAATGAAAATCACAAACAGCAGAAGACCCAGAACTGAACCCTGCGGTACGCCACTGGTAACTGGGATCCAGGCTGAATATTTGCCATCCACCACCACTCTCTGACTTCTATCGGTTAGCCAGTTCATTATCCAACTGGCCAAATTTCCCACTATCCCATGCCTCCTTACTTTCTGCATAAGCCTACCATGAGGAACCTTATCAAATGCCTTACTAAAATCCATGTACACTACATCCACTGCTTTACCGTCATCCACATGCTTGGTCACCTCCTCAAAGAATTCAATAAGACTTGTAAGGCAAGACCTACCCCTCACAAATCCGTGCTGACTATCCCTAATCAAGCAGTGTCTTTCCAGATGCTCAGAAATCCTATCCCTCAGTACCCTTTCCATTACTTTGCCTACCACCGAAGTAAGACTAACTGGCCTGTAATTCCCAGGGTTATCCCTAGTCCCTTTTTTGAACAGGGGCACGACATTCACCACTCTCCAATCCCCTGGTACCACCCCTGTTGACAGTGAGGACGAAAAGATCATTGCCAACAACTCTGCAATTTCATCTCTTGCTTCCCATAGAATCCTTGGATATATCCCGACAGGCCCGGGGGACTTGTCTATCATCAAATTTTTCAAAATGCCCAACACATCTTCCTTCCTAACAAGTATTTCCTCGAGCTTACCAGTCTGTTTCACACTGCCCTCTCCAGCAATATGGCCCCTCTCATTTGTCAATACTGAAGAAAACTACTCGTTCAAGACCTCTCCTATCTCTTCAGACTCAATACACAATCTCCCGCTACTGTCATTGATCGGACCTACCCTCGCTCTAGTCATTCTCATATTTCTCACATATGTGTAAAATGCCTTGGGGTTTTCCTTGATCCGACCCGCCAAAGATTGTTCATGCCCTCTCTTAGCTCTCCTAATCCCTTTCTTCAGTTCCCTCCTGGCTATCTTGTATCCCTCCAGCGCCCTGTCTGAACCTGAAACTGGATGGACCACCCGGCATCAATCCAGGCACCGGAAATGACAACAGCAAACCCAGCCCTGCCAACCCTGCAAGTCTTCCTTACTTCTGGGGGCTTGTGCCAAAGTTGGGAGAGCTGTCTCACAGACTAGTTAAGCAGCATCTGACAGTCATACTCACAGAATAATACCTTACAGGCAATGTCCCAGACACCACTACCACTATTCCTGGGTATGTCCTGTCTCACCGGCAGGACAGACCCAGCAGAGGTGGCAGCACAATGGTATACATTGGGAGGGAATTGCTATGGGAGCCCTCAATATCGACTCTAAACCCCATGAATTATAAGCGAGAAGCAGCACGATTTTGTGAAGGGGATGTCGTGTCTCACTAACTTGATAGAGTTTTTCGAGGAGGTCACAAAGATGATTAATGCAGGTAGGGCAGTGTATGTTGTCTATATGGCCTTCATTAAGGCGTTTGACAAGGGCCCTCATGACAGACTGGTACAAAAGGTGAAGTCACACGGGATCCGGGGTGAGCTGGCAAGGTGGATACAGAACTGGCTAGGTCATAGAAGGCAGAGAGTAGCAATGGAAGGGTGCTTTTCTGATTGGAGGGCTGTGACTATGGCTCTGAGGAAGAGCAGACAGGGAGATGTTGTGAAAAACAGCGGATCTGGGGGCCTGAAGTGCATATGTTTTAATGCAAGAAGTATGACGGGTAAGGCAGATGAACTTAGAGCTTGGATTAGTAGTTGGAACTATGATGTTGTTGCCGTTGCAGGGACCTGGTTGAGGGAAGGACAGGATTGGCAGCTAAACGATCCAGGATTGACATGTTTCAGGTGGGCTAGAGGGGGATGTAAAAGGGGTGGAGGAGTTGCGCTACTGGTTAGGGAGAATATCACCGCTGTACTACGGGAGGACATCTCAGAGGGCAGCAAGGATATATGGGTAGAGATCAGGAATATGAAGGGTGCAGTCACAATGTTGGGGGTTTACTACAGGCCTCCCAACAGCCAGCGGGAGATAGAGGAGCGGATAAGTAGACAGATTTTGGAAACGAGGAAAAATAACAGGGTTGTTGTGATGGGAGACTTCAACTTCGCCAATATTGACTGGGACTCACTTAGTGCTAGGGGCTTAGACAGGGCAGAGTTTATAAGGAGCATCCAGGAGGGCTTCTTAAAACAATACGTAGACAGTCCAACTAGGGAACGGGCTGTACTGGACCTGGTATTGGGGAATGAGCCTGGCCAGCTGGTAGAAGTTTCAGGAAGGGAGCATTTCGGGAACAGTGACCACAATTCAGTAAGTTTTAAAGTGCTGGTGGACAAGGATAAGAGTGGTCCTAGGGTGAATGTGCTAAATTGGGGGAAGGCTAATTATAACAATATTAGGCGGGAACTGAAGAACCTAGATTGGGGGTGGATGTTTGAGGGTAAATCAACATCTGACATGTGGGAGGCTTTGAAATGTCAGTTGAAAGGAATTCAGGACAGGCAAGTTCCTGTTTGGAAGAAGGATAAATAAGGCAAATTTTGGGAAACTTGGATAACGAGAGATATTGTAGGCCTCGTCAAAAAGAAAAAGGAGGCATTTGTCAGGGCTAGAAGGCTGGAACAGATGAAGCCTGTGTGGAATATAAGGAAAGTAGGAAGGAACTTAAGCAAGGAGTCAGGAGGGCTAGAAGGGGTCATGAAAAGTCATTGACAAATAGGGTTAAGGAAAATCCCAAGGCTTTTTACACTTGCATAAAAAGGAAGAGGCTAACCAGGGAAAGGGTTGGCCCACTGAAGGATAGGCAAGGGAATCTTTGTGTGGAGCCAGAGGAAATGGGCGAGGTACTAAATGAATACTTTGCATCAGTATTCACCAAAGAGAAGGAACTGGTGGATGTTGAGTCTGGAGAAGGGTGTGTAGATAGCCTGGGTCACATTGAGATCCAAAAAGACGAGCTGTTGGGCGTCTTGAAAAATATTAAGGTAGATAAGTCCCCAGGGCCTGATGGGATCTACCCCAGAATACTGAAGGAGGCTAGAGAGGAAATTGCTGAGGCCTTGACAGAAATCTTTGGATCCTCACTGTCTTCAGGTGATGTCCCGGAGGACTGGAGAATAGCCAATGTTGTTCCTTTGTTTAAGAATGGTAGCAAGGATAATCCAGGGAACTACAGACCGGTGAGCCTTACATCAGTGGTAGGGCAATTACTGGAGAGAATTCTTCGAGACAGGATCTACTCCCATTTGGAAGCAAATGGACGTATTAGTGAGAGGCAGCATGGTTTTGTGAAAGGGGGATTGTGTCTCACTAACTTGATAGAGTTTTTCGAAGAGGTCACAAAGATGATTAATGCAGGTAGGGCAGTGGATGTTGTCTATATGGACTTCAGTAAGGCCTTTGACAAGGTCCCTCATGGAAGACTGGTATAAAAAGTGAAGTCACATGGGATCAGGGGTGAGCTGGCAAGGTGGATACAGAACTGGCTAGATCACAGAAGGCAGAGAATAGCAATGGAAGGGAGCTTTTCTAATTGGTGGGCTGTGACTAGTGGTGTTCCGCAGGGATCAGTGCTGGGACCTTTGCTGTTCATAGTATATATAAATGATTTGGAGGAAAATGTAACTGGTCTGATTAGTAAGTTTGCAGACGACACAAAGGTTGGTAGAATTGCGGATAGTGATGAGGACTGTCAGAGGATACAGCAGGATTTAGATTGTTTGGAGACTTGGGCGAAGAGATGGCAGATGGAGTTTAATCCGGACAACTGTGAGGTAATGTATTTTGGAATGTCTAATGCAGGTAGGGTTTAGTGAATGGTAGAACCCTCAAGAGTATTGAAAGTCAGAGAGATCTAGGTGTACAGGTCCTCAAGTTACTGAAAGGGGCAACACAGGTGGAGAAGATAGTCAAGAAGGCATACGGCATGCTTGCCTTCATTGGCCGGGGCATTGAGTATAAAAATTGGCAAGTCACGTTGCAGCTGTATAGAACCTTAGTTAGGCCACACTTGGAGTATAGTGTTCAATTCTGGTAGCCACACTACCAGAAGGATGTGGAGGCTTTAGAGAGGGTGCAGAAGAGATTTACCAGGATGTTGCCTGGTATGGAGGGCATTAGCTATGAGGAGAGGTTGAATAAATTTGGTTTGTTCTCACTGGAATGACGGACATTGAGGGGCGACCTGATAGAGGTCTACAAAATTATGAGCGGCATAGACAGAGTGGATACTCAGAGGCTTTTTCTCAGGGTAGAGTGGTCAATTACTCGGGGGCATAGGTTTAAGGTGCGAGGGGCAAGGTTTAGAGGAGATGTACGAGGCAAGTTTTTTACACAGAGGGTAGTGGGTGTCTGGAGCTCGCTGCCGGAGGAGATGGAAGAAGCAGGGACTATAGTGAAATTTAAGGGGCATCTGGACAAATACATGAATAGGATGGGAATAGAGGGATACGCACCCAGAAAGTGTAGAAGATTTTAGTTTAGGCGGGCAGCATGGTCGACACGGGCTTGGAGGGCCGAAGGGCCTGTTCCTGTGCTGTAGGTTTCTTTGTTCTTTGTTCTTTGTAATAGCTTTTTCATCTTTGCTTCGTAAAATGTTGTTTTAATCTCCAATGAGTTTATGCATGTGTCAGGCTTATTGTGTCCCTGTTGAAGCTCTGTGTTTTATCATGACCTGAGGTTATGAGTGCTGAAATCCTCAATTTAAAATGGGTATTAAAACTGGGCTTAATATTTACACTAAATAGCCTTCTTTTACCTATCAGATCTATCAGGAAATGGTCGATTCCTAACAAGTACTGAAGACTTGTGCTCCAGAACTTGCCGCACCCCTAACCAAGCTGTTCCAGTACAGCTAGAACACTGGCATCTTTCTGGCAGTGTGGAAAATTACCCAGGTCTAACCTATACAAAAGAAACAGGGCAAATCCAACCCAGCCAATTAACACCCTATCAGTCCACTCTCCACAATCAGCAAAGTGATGGAAGGAGTCATCAACAGTACTATCAAGCAACACTTACTCAGCAATAGCATGCTCATGGATGCCCATTTTGGGTTCCGCTAGGGTCACTCAGCTCCTAACCTTATTACAGCCTTGGTTCAAACATGAACAAAAGAGCTGAATGCTAGATGTGAGGTGAGAATGACTGCCCTTGCCATCAAGGCAGCATTTGACCAAGTGTGGCATCAAGGAGCCCTAGTTAAACTGGAGTCAATTGGAATCAGGGGGAAAAATCTCCGCTGGATGGAGTCATACCTGGCACAAAGGAAGATTGTTGGGTGGTTGGAGGTCAATCATTTCAACTCCAGGACATCACTGCAGGAGTTCCTCAGGATAGTGTCCTAGGCCCAACCATCTCCAGCTACTTCATCAATGACTTTCCTTCTATCATAAAGTCAGAAGTGGGCATGATTGTGGATGACAGCACAATGTTCAGCACCATTCACGACTCCTCAGATAATGAAGTGTCCATATCCAAATGCAGCAAGACCTGGCCAATATCCAGACTTGGGCTGACAAGTGACAAGTTACAGTCGCTCCACACAAGTGCTAGGTAATGACCATCTTTGATAAAAGAGGATCTAACCACCACCGCTTGACATTCAATGGCATTACCATCACTGAATCCCCCACAATCAACATTATGGGAGGTACCATTGATCAGAAACGGAACTGGAATAGCCATATTAATACTGTGGCTACCCGGGCAAGTCAAAAGCTAGGAATCCTACAACGAGTAACTCACTTCCTGACTCCCCCAAAGTCTTTCCACCATCTACAAGACACAAGTCAGGAGTGTAATGGAATACTCTCCACTTGCCTGGATCAGTGGGGCTCCAACAATACTCAAGAAGCTCAACAACATCCAAGACAAAGCAGCCTGCTTAATTGCTCCTCCTTCCACAAACAGTCAAACTCTCCACCACCAACGAACAGTTGTAGCCATGTGAACCATCGACAAAATGTACTGCAGTAACTCACCCAGATTCCCTGGACAGCACCTTCCAAACCCACGACCACAACCACCTAGAAGGACAAGAATAGCAGATACCTGGGAACCCCACCTCCTGGATGTTCCCGCCTAAGTCACTCACCACCCCGAATTGAAAATATATTGCCGTTCCTTCACTGTCGCTGGGGCAACATCTTGGAACTCCCTCCGTAACAGCACAGTGGGTGTACCTACATCTCATGACTGCCGCAGTTCAAGAAGGCCACTTACCACTACTTTCTGAAGGGCAACTAGGGGTGGGCAATAAATGCTGGTCTAACCAGCAATGCCCACAGCCCGTAAATCAATATTTTCTTAAAATGTAGAAACTAGGGGTCATGGTTTAAAAATAAAGGGGTGGCTCATTTAAGAAGCCGAAGGGGAGACATGTTTTTCTGCCAGTGGTTTGTGAGTCCCCGGAACTCTCTTCCTCAAAAGGTGGTGGAAGCCTTTTGTTTTTCAGGAAGACTTTGATAGATTCTTGAATAGCAAGGGGGTGAAAGATTATCGAGAGTCGGCAGCAAAGTGGGGTTGAGGTTCCAATCCGATCTTGTTGAATAGTGGGGCAGGTTTTAGGGGCTGAGTGGTCTACTCCTGCTCTTAATTCATATGTTGATATGTCGTTTGTAAATTTGCAGGCATTGACAGCACACATTCAGCCCATTGTGTCTACATTGACTGACATATTCATCCAGCAGAAAGCCACTTGTCAGTGCTTAGTCTTTAGCCTGCCAAAGCTGATTAGGGTGAACAAATACTGACAATCTCCAATTCTCATTTCCACAGCAACTTAAGGCTAATTTCACCACTTGCTGTATTTTATGGGAGCTGGGTGGGGGAGGGCAGGCAGCTCACCCCCACCTCCCAACCCCCCCGCCCCCCCTCCCCCCCCCACCAACAGGAACATTAGCTGGTAGCTGACGTACCAAACACACATTTGTGGGTGACATAAACCTCATGGTTGTGGGACTTCTACCTTCTCAGTTGGAGGAGGTTCCACCATCAAGAGCTGTTGGCCATTCTGTTTGCATGGCAGGTCCAACAGTCCCAACAGCACCAGAGCTCTGGAGTGGACACTGGTGGGACTGCAAGCAGGCCCAGGAAGAAGAGAAGATGGACACTGGGGCCAGGTAAGTTGGAACATTTTGGCAGGAACCTGGACAAATGGGAAAGGGGGGTTTGGATAATTGATTTAGGAGGTCAAACGAGGGGGACCGAAGTGGAAGCAGAATTCTGGGGGAGGATACTCCAA
Source organism: Scyliorhinus torazame (assembly GCF_047496885.1). NCBI lineage: Eukaryota > Metazoa > Chordata > Chondrichthyes > Carcharhiniformes > Scyliorhinidae > Scyliorhinus > Scyliorhinus torazame. The sequence continues at coordinate 272,735,937 of NC_092709.1, forward strand.
TGTGCACAGAGCACCTGCAAAGATTCTCCCAAGCAGCCCCACCACCTCTCCCCCCACCCCACCCATCCCCAACCCTCCTTGCAGCCTTTTAAGCGCGTGTTTAAAAAATAGCCTACCCACTCCCATCCAGCTGTCCACACCAACTGTACTGTACATTACTATCGGGTGAATTAGGTTGCTAACAAGCTCAAATTACTCTTAATTATATATTTGAAAATGGAGGGCAGGCTGCTTCTTTCGACCTTTGGCGACGTGCCATGTGAAAAGTTTGGCAGGAAGGTGGTGAGCCTGCCGCTCATCGTAATTTCCTGCCCCATTGAAAACAAACCCAGTGGAGGGTGTGCCTGTAAAATTTAACCCCACATAATCCAACTCCACATGAGTTGTCTCATGATTCAATGTTATCATAATTCTAACCCTACAATGTTGTCAGTCTGACTGTCAGTCAGTAAAAGGAAACACCTTTGTGTTTCTCTGCTGTTCAGCTGCTAAGTGCATTGTCCAATCACAAAGATCAAAAGGTTTGATCATTGGGGTCTACATAGCTTAGCTTTTTCCAGTTCACTGATTTTTGCCAAGGTAACAGTGGGAACACTACAATAAAAGAGAAAATGCTGGAAAAGGTCAGGCAGCATCTTAGGTGAGAGAAACAGTGCTAATGTTTCAGGCGGATGACCTTTCGTCGTAAAGAAGACTACAATTGGCCTCGCCACATGAGGCTAGAAGAGAAAAGCTGAGCAAGGTTAACGCTGATTTTCTATCAATACCTGGTGAGTGGGGAAGAAGGGAAGGACTGGGCATTCTCAGCTCAGATGGCCCCAAGCTCATTATCAAGACACAAATGAAGAATAATTTGGTGAAGAAATAGGAGATTGTTAATGCTGGGGTACCCTATCGCTGCTTTCAGGAAAGAGGGAAGGCAAAAATGTCTTTTAACATTAATAGAAAAGAAGAATACTACAGATTCTGGGAATCTGAAATAAAAACAAAAAATGCTGGGAAAACTTAGCAGGTTAGGTGGCATCTGTGTAGAGAGAGAAACAAAATGCCATTCCCTTTAGCCCTGCAACACTCTTCTGTCATTCACTCTCTCCTGCTTTCCATCTTATCGCAGGCTTTCCTTTTGTCTTTGCCCCATACGCCCCTTGCTCATAACCTATTACATCTCTAACTTTTGTCAGTATTGCGAAAGGTCATGGACCTGAAATGTTAACTCTGTTACTCTCTTTCCACAGATGCTGCCTAAGCTTGCCAGCATTTTCTGTGTTTGTATTACAAATTTTAATATTCTATTTTCAGTAAAATGTTGTAGATTATTAACCCTTTAAATGGCTGCACCAGCATTTCAGGAAACTCAAATGGGTCACTATTTAGGGCCACTTTCTCGGAAGGTTGTCTTTTTACACTGTGAGCCACTGAACCTGATGAGAATTGTGGAACTATCAAGAGCTCTATTATTTCTTTGATTATGCATTTGATTAGCATGTCTGCATCATGAAGAAGCAAGGTCAATAAATCACATCTTCCCTGACCAGAATGTAGATGAGTTGAAATATTCATAGAGATGGGACTTGGGAGAGAAATTCACTCTATCATTCTGAAAAACTTCCTACACACTGAACAAGTGAATTATCCTGGATACATAACAGACCTTCATCCTCCAAAAAGTATTACATCACACTTGTGAAATTATTACCTCTCCCACCATCATTAATCATTTAAATATACACCTCTCTCCATCCTCTTCATTTCCTAACCTGTCCCACTTCTGGGGCGAAATTCTCCGTTATCGGCGGAAAGTCCGCCGATCGGCGCAAAAAACGGCGCAAATCCGACTTGCGTCACGTCGGAAAAATGGGTCGATAGTCTCCGGCCCGAAATGGGCTAGCAGCGACGTAACGGGATCCACGCTTGCGCAGTGGTTCACGCCGTGCAGCGTCATATGCGCTGCACGGCGTGACGGCTCCTAAGGCCGCGCTGCTCCCCCCCACCCGACCGGAACACCCGACCGCAACGCCCGACTGGATGGCTGGCCATCGCTCAGCCCCGAGGTTCGGGTCACGCGATGTGGAGGCGCTCCTGGACGCGGTGGAGCAGAGGAGGGACGCCCTGTATCCCGGGCACGGCCGCAGAGTTGCCCCACGCCACAGCCGGCGTCTGTGGAGGGAAGTGGCAGAGGCCGTCACCGCTGTAGCCCTGACACCACGGACAGGCACCCAGTGCCACAAGAAGGTGAACGGCCTCGTCAGAGCAGGCAGGGTGAGCCTCCCCCATATCCCCCCCTCCCCATATCCCCCCCTCCCCCATATCCCCCCCTCCCCATATCCCCCTCCCTCATAACCCCCCTCCCCCATATCCCCCCTCCCCCATATCCCCCCTCCCCCATATCCCCCCTCCCTCATAACCCCCCTCCCCCATATCCCCCCTCCCCCATATCCCCCCTCCCCCATATCCCCCCTCCCCCATATCCCCCCTCCCCCATATCCCCCCTCCCCATATCCCCCATATCCCCACTCCCCCATATCCCCCCTCCCCCATATCCACCCTCCCCCATATCCCCCCTCCCCCATATCCACCCTCCCCCATATCCCCCTCCCCCATATCCCCCTCCCCATATCCACCCTCCCCCATATCCACCCTCCCCCATGTCCCCCTCCCCCATGTCCCCCTCCCCCATGTCCCCCTCCCCCATGTCCCCGCTCCCCCATATCCCCGCTCCCCCATATCCCCCCTCCCCCATATCCCCCCTCCCCCATATCCCCCAAGTGAATCCAGCCCTAACCTTAACCTCTGCAATGCACGCGCAACCGATGGCGTGCATTCATATACCTGCCTAACACTGTTGCCTTTTACCCCTGCCCCCCCCCCCCCCCCACAGGAGAAGCGCGCACACAACAATAGGGAGCATGTGAGGACTGGAGGAGGGCCCGCTGATGAGAGGCCACTGACCGAACACCAGGAAAGGGCCCTGGAACTGGCTGGCGGACCTGAGGACCGGGAGGTTGCTGATGCAGAGGTCGGGGGCGTACTAGCCCGTCCCCATATCCCCCCTCCCCTATATCCCCCTCCCCCGTATCACCTGATCACTGCCTGATGTCTAACCATGTCTAACCATGCATGCTTCATTGTGTATCACAGGACCATACGTCCAGGCACCCATCCCCGCAGATGCAGACCGCCCGCAGGATGCCCCTCGGAGACCAAAGGAGACGGAGAGACCCGCACCCTCCAGCATGCGACGCCCGCAGGATGCCCCTCGGAGACCACAGGAGACGGAGAGACCCGCAACCTCCAGCATGCGACGCCCGAAGGATGCCCCTCGCACACCACGGGAGACGGAGAGACCTGGAGCAACAGGGAGACCACACCCCCGTCACGTGCGGGAGCGACCACCCAGCGACGAGGGGGGCAGCCACAGGCCCCCGTCACATCCGAGCCAGGACACCACTAACCAGGACACCACTACCCAGGACACCACTACCCAGGACACCACTACCCAGGCCACCACTACCCAGGACACCCCTACCCGGGACAGCACTACCCAGGAAGACGAAATACCGGCAGTGACTCAGAGTGGGTGGGTGGAGACGAACCCCCACCCCAAAGTGCCATGGACTCAGAGTGGGACGAAGAGCACGACACAACGCCACTGCTGTCACCAACACCCTCCACCATCGCAGAAACACTCACCACGGTTGGGCACTTTAGTGATGAGGCGTCTGGTACACTCACTGGTGCGCACAACACAGCCGTCCCGGTACAGCAGGTGGAGGTAGGAGCAGCAGAGGGACCGGGCGGTCGGAGGGCAGCCCAGTCCAAGCGAACATCTGCCGCCCAGATGGATCCCGGGTTCCTGCAGTTACCACACCCACACATAGATCCGATGCAACCACCGACCCGGAGACGAGCGAAGAGGGTGACGGGCGGCTTGCGGCGGCTGCGGTCGCAGGTGGAGGAGTCCACCCGCGTCCAGGAGCTGGGAGTGGTGCCGGTCATGCGTGCCACCCAGGCCGACACCGCACGGGTGGCGTCCGCGGTGGAGGCAATGGGTGCGACGGTGTCAGACATGGGGAACGGTTTGCGAGGCCTGGGGCCTTCCGTGCAGGCGGCGTCTGTGGCCCAGGAAATGGCTGCCCTCTCACAGGAGGCCATGAGCCAGTGCCAGCGCCAGATGGCAGAGGCGCTCAACGCCATAGCCCAGTCTCAGCAGGCCATGGCCGAGTCTCTGCAGGCCATTGCTGAGGGCATCGGCGCCAGTGGCCATGTGCGAGCCGGCGTCGCACTGTCACAGACAGGGTTTGCCAACACCCTGGGCTCCATGGCTGCAAACCTGCAGACCCCTGTCGATACCAGCACGGGCCTCCAGGACTGGCAGCGCCAGATGTCGGGGGGGCGTCGGATGGCCAGTCTGTTTGCATCCCCCACCCATGTAGAGGCCTGGGGGCCATCGGGCACCCCGAGGGAGGAGGAGGTGGTGTGGTCCGTCCCGGCTCCCTCTGTAGGGGAGGTCCCGGAACACCGCAACACCTCGGACTCCCCCCCTTCCGTCCCAGGTGCATCGGGTGGGCAACGGGCAGGACAGGCTGGCAGCTCACCATCCCAGTCGCCCGGGCCGCAGCCTGGCCCATCTAGGCCAGGACGCCCCAGGAAACGGCCGCCAAAGGGATCCAGTGTCAGAGGGCAGGAATCACAGGAGTCCACCTCCAGTTCTGCTGTACCGTCTGGGGAACCACGCAGACGTAGTCAAAGGGCCCGTAAGGCCAAACAATTAGACACTGAGTCAGTTGGCATGGGTGCAGGGCACAGATGAGTTTTAGGGGCTAGGGCACGTGCATGAACTCCTTTGGTTATTAAAGTCAATGTTACACCTACCGAAGCTGCCTTTGTGCTCTGTCCAAAGTGTGCTGGGGTGTCATGTACATTGAGCGCAAGTGTGTGTGTGAGGGGTGGTCTTACCTCAGCCCCAGGTGAGTCTGCCCCCTTCCCCCTGGGCCGCCATCAACATCCCCCGGGCAGAGGACGGGACCGTGCGCTGCAGTGTCACAGCCGCATGCAGGGATGGTCCGGGTGGATGGTGGTACTGTGGCCATGGGTCAGACATAGTCCAACGATGTAGAGCCAGGAGCTCACCGCAGGGTGGGTTGTCATCATCCTCCATGGCCTGCGATAGACACGCGTCCACCCGCAACTGTGTGAGCCCGGCCCGTTGTGCCGCAGGTGGATTGGCAATGGGGGGGGGGGGGGGTGGTGTGCATGCGGGTGGGGTGGGTGGGGTTGGGGAGGGGGGTGAGGGTGCTGGGTGGGTGGATGGGTGGGGGGTGTGGGTGGTCGGCTGTTGCCATGGTGTGCGGTCTGTGGCCATACTACCCGATTCCCACGCCCATCTAGTCAGTGAAGCGGGCGTCTATCAGTCTGTCCCGTGCCCGCTGGGCCAGCCGGTAATGGTGGACAGCCACCCGCCTGTGTCTACCCCGTCTGCCCTGACCATTGCCCCCATCCCCCTCATCTGGGGAGGACTGGGCCTCTACCTGCTGCTCCTCCACTCCGCCCTCCTCTGCCTGCGGCACATCGCCCCTCTGTTGGGCTATGTTGTGCAGGACGCAGCACACCACAATGATGCGGCCGACCCTATCTGACCGATACTGGAGGGCGCCCCCAGAGAGGTCCAGGCACCTGAAACGCATCTTCAGCATGCCAAAGCACCTCTCTATCACTCCCCTTGTCGCTACATGGGCATCATTGTAGCGGTTCTCTGCCTCATTGCGTGGCCTCCGTATAGGCGTCATCAGCCACGATCGCAATGGGTAGCCCCTGGCGCCCAGCAACCAGCCCCTCAGACGGGGATGGCGTCCCTCGTACATGCCGGGGATGGATGACCGCGACAACATGAATGAGTCGTGTACACTGCCTGGGTGACGGGCGCAGACGTGCAGGATCATCATGCGGTGGTCGCAGACCACCTGTACGTTCATCGAATAGGTCCCCTTCCTATTAGTGAACATGGCCCTGTTATCTGCAGGTGGCCGCACGGCGACGTGCATCCCATCGATCGCGCCCTGGACCATGGGGAACCCAGCCACGGCAGAGAAGCCCACGGCCCGGGCATCTTGGCTGGCCCGGTCCACGGGGAAGCGGATGTAGCGGTGCGCCATGGCATATAGGGCATCTGTCACTGCCCGGATGCACCGGTGCACCGATGTCTGCGATATGCCGGACAGGTCCCCACTCGGTGCCTGGAATGACCCCATTGCATAAAAGTTCAGGGCCACCGTAACCTTGACGGACACGGGGAGAGGGTGTCCCCCGCCAGTGCCACGCGGTGACAGGTGTGCCAGCAGGTGGCAGATGTGTGCCACGGTTTCCCGGCTCATCCGGTGCCTCCTCCTGCATTCCCGGTCCGTGAGGTCCTGGTATGACTGCCGGGGCCGGTACACACGGGGCGCCCTCGGGTGCCTCCGTTGCCGTGGGGCCGCGACGTCCTCCTCCCCCTCCTCGTCCTGTCGGTCAGGTGTCCCTCCAGCCTGGGCGGCTGCCGCCGGCCCCTCTGCGGCAGCCTGCGCCGCCTCTCTGGCACGCTCCTCCTCCTCCTCCTCATCCAGGGCAACATAGACATGAGCGGCTGCCACCACGGCGGCCAACATCGCTGGATGGTCTGAAAACATGACAGCCTGGTGGGGGGGAGGGGAACGACGACATGTCATCATTGCCCATATCCCCTCCTCCCCCCAGCCAGGTGGCATGGACCGCATGGGTCCAACTGTTGGAGGCTGGCACCTGGCCAGGTGGACCAACTCACTTGCCCTCCCATCCCCCTCCTCGGCACGCCCCCCCCCCCCAACCTCCACTCCGGCACGGACCCCCCCTCAACCTCCACCCCAGCACGGACCCCCCGCCAACCTCCACCCCGGCACAGACCCCCCCCCCCCAACCTCCACCCCGGCACGGACCCCCCCTCAACCTCCACCCCGGCACGGACCCCCCCCCCAACCTCCACCCCGGCACGGACCCCCCCCCCAACCTCCACCCCGGCACAGACCCCCCCCCCCCCAACCTCCACCCCGGCACGGATCCCCCCCCCAACCTCCACCCCGGCACGGACCCCCCCCCAACCACCACCCCGGCACGGACCCCCCCCCAACCTCCACCCCGGCACGCCCCCCCCCCAGTCTTCAACCCGGCACGGACCCCCCCCCAACCACCACCCCGGCACGGACCCCCCCCCCAACCTCCACCCCGGCACGGACCCCCCCCAAACCTCCAACCCGGCACGGACCCCCCCTCAACCTCCACCCCGGTACGGACCCCCCACCAACCTCCACCCCAGCACTGACCCCCCCCAACCTCCACCCCGGCACGGACCCCCCCCCCACCTCCACCCCGGCACGGACCCTCCCGCCAACCTCCACCCCGGCACGGACCCCCCCAACCTCCACCCCGGCATGGATCCCGCCCAACCTCAACCCCGGCACGGACCCCCCCCCAACCTCCACCCCGGCACGGACCCCCCCCCCAACCTCCATCCCGGCACGGACCCCCCCCCCAAAACTCCACCCAGGCACGGACCCCCCCCCAACCTCCACCTTGGCACGGACCCCCCCCCAACCTCCACCCCGGCACGGAGCCCCCCCCAACCTCCACCCCGGCACGGACCCCCCCCAACCTCCACCCCGGCCGGACCCCCCATCCACCTCCCCGGCACAGACCCCCTCCCGGCACTTCCCCGGAGCCCAGCCTACTCTAACCACCCCCCCCCACCCCCCGCCGCACACACACACACACAACCCGAGACACACCTCTCCTCACGCATTCAGACCACCACGGCGGCCAACATCGCTGGATGATCTGAAAACATGACGGCCTGGTGGGGGGGAGGGGAACGACGACATGTCATCATTGCCCATATCCCCTCCTCCCCCCAGCCAGGTGGCATGGACCGCATGGGTCCAACTGTTGGAGGCTGGCACCTGGCCAGGTGGACCAACTCATTTGCCCTCCCATCCCCCTCCTCGGCACGCCCCCCCCCCAACCTCCACTCCGGCACGGACCCCCCCTCAACCTCCACCCCAGCACGGACCCCCCCCCAACCTCCACCCCGGCACAGACCCCCCCCCCAACCTCCACCCCGGCACGGACCCCCCCTCAACCTCCACCCCGGCACGGACCCCCCCCCAACCTCCACCCCGGCACGGACCCCCCCCCAACCTCCACCCCGGCACGGACCCCCCCCCCCCAACCTCCACCCCGGCACGGATCCCCCCCCAACCTCCACCCCGGCACGGACCCCCCCCCAACCACCACCCCGGCACGGACCCCCCCCCCAACCTCCAACCCGGCACGGCCCCCCCCCAACCTTAAACCCGTCACGGACCCCCCCCCAACCACCACCCCGGCACGGACCCCCCCCCCCAACCTCCACCCCGGCACGGACCCCCCCCCAACCTCCAACCCGGCACGGACCCCCCCCCAACCTCCACCCCGGTACGGACCCCCCCCCAACCTCCACCCCAGCACGGACCCCCCCCAACCTCCACCCCGGCACGGCCCCCCCCCCACCTCCACCCCGGCACGGACCCTCCCCCCAACCTCCACCCCGGCACGGACCCCCCCCCAACCTCCACCCCGGCATGGATCCCGCCCAACCTCGACCCCGGCACGGACCCCCCCCCCCAACCACCACCCCGGCACGGACCCCCCCCCAACCTCCACCCCGGCATGGACCCCCCCCCCAAAACTCCACCCAGGCACGGACCCCCCCCCAACCTCCACCCCGGCACGGACCCCCCCCCAACCTCCACCCCGGCACGGACCCCCCCCCAACCTCCACCCCGGCACGGACCCCCCCCAACCTCCACCCCGGCACGGACCCCCCATCCACCTCCCCGGCACAGACCCCCTCCCGGCACTTCCCCGGAGCCCAGCCTACTCTAACCACCCCCCCCCCACCCCCCGCCGCACACACACACACACAACCCGAGACACACCTCTCCTCACGCATTCAGACCACCACGGCGGCCAACATCGCTGGATGATCTGAAAACATGACGGCCTGGTGGGGGGGAGGGGAACGACGACATGTCATCATTGCCCATATCCCCTCCTCCCCCCAGCCAGGTGGCATGGACTGCATGGGTCCAACTGTTGGAGGCTGGCACCTGGCCAGGTGGACCAACTCATTTGCCCTCCCATCCCCCTCCTCGGCACGCCCCCCCCCCAACCTCCACTCCGGCACGGACCCCCCCTCAACCTCCACCCCAGCACGGACCCCCCCCCAACCTCCACCCCGGCACAGACCCCCCCCCCAACCTCCACCCCGGCACGGACCCCCCCTCAACCTCCACCCCGGCACGGACCCCCCCCCAACCTCCACCCCGGCACGGACCCCCCCCCAACCTCCACCCCGGCACGGACCCCCCCCCCCCAACCTCCACCCCGGCACGGATCCCCCCCCAACCTCCACCCCGGCACGGACCCCCCCCCAACCACCACCCCGGCACGGACCCCCCCCCCAACCTCCACCCCGGCACGGCCCCCCCCCAACCTTCAACCCGTCACGGACCCCCCCCCAACCACCACCCCGGCACGGACCCCCCCCCCAACCTCCACCCCGGCACGGACCCCCCCCCAACCTCCAACCCGGCACGGACCCCCCCCCAACCTCCACCCCGGTACGGACCCCCCCCAACCTCCACCCCAGCACGGACCCCCCCCAACCTCCACCCCGGCACGGCCCCCCCCCCACCTCCACCCCGGCACGGACCCTCCCCCCAACCTCCACCCCGGCACGGACCCCCCCCCAACCTCCACCCCGGCATGGATCCCGCCCAACCTCGACCCCGGCACGGACCCCCCCCCCCCAACCTCCACCCCGGCACGGACCCCCCCCCAACCTCCACCCCGGCATGGACCCCCCCCCCAAAACTCCACCCAGGCACGGACCCCCCCCCAACCTCCACCCCGGCACGGACCCCCCCCCCAACCTCCACCCCGGCACGGACCCCCCCCAACCTCCACCCCGGCACGGACCCCCCCCAACCTCCACCCCGGCACGGACCCCCCATCCACCTCCCCGGCACAGACCCCCTCCCGGCACTTCCCCGGTGCCCAGCCTACTCTAACCACCCCCCCCCCCCACCCCCCGCCGCACACACACACACACAACCCGAGACACACCTCTCCTCACGCATTCAGACTGTGGCCACGCCATTGCCTGCCCAGAGCCAACCCCCCAGGCCATCACTCACCTCCACGCTGGTCGGCGTGAGTCTGGAGCACCGGGTCACGCCGATGAAAAGGAGGTTTAATTTACGTCGACGTGCACGGTCATCACGTCGACGGGACTTCGGCTCATCCGGAAGGGAGAATATCGGCAGGCCGAAAATCGGCTGCCTTGCGCAGACCCGTGACATTCTCCGCGGCAGCGGCGATATTAACGCCCCGCCGACTTTTCTCCCTTCGGAGACTTCGGCAACCGGCGGGGGCGGGATTCACGGCGGCCAACGGCCATTCTCCGACCCTCTGGGGGGTCGGAGAATGACGCCCTAGATATCCCATTCCCTTGCCCCATTCTCTTTCTGTCCACATTGTCATCTTTCTCCTCTCTCATTCCTATTTTAATTCTATCACCCTTTTCCCTTTACTCCTTTCCTTTCCTCCTTGTTCTTCTTGATCTGTCTCCCTCCTTGCTGCTCTCCTTGTTCCACATCTCCCCTCTCTATCTCCTCTTTCTGTCTTCATCCCTTCCGCCATGTCCTTCTCCAGACGCACATCCCCAACTTCTCCCTGCCCGTCCAACTCCCTCGTGTCATTTTCCTCAGAGGTCAGGATAACATTTCAACTTTCAACTTAGTGGTTACTGATCATTCTCTTTCTCTCTCTTCAGGTACCATGCCTTAAGAGGGTGTTGACAACCATAGACCTCCTTGTTAACCTTGCCCTGCTTCATCTTCATTGGTGGTATAGTACTTAATTAAATTTGAGAATTTCATATAATTACCATTCTAATTGCTTTAGTGTTTACGGCTACCAAATCCCCAAATTATAACGCGAACATTCATAGGCTGAGACTAAGATTCCAATTGTAACCACAATGCTGAACGAGAGGGGCAATTAAAATAGGTGGAGTATACTCTGTCACTATTTTCACCACTTCTTGCCTCCTTACGTTTTAATGCTTGGGTTTTTGAGAGGTGTCAGAGATATTTGCTGCAGGCAGACAATTGTATCATAAACATAAAAAAGTCAGGATATGTTGATACAATAAGGGCCCCAATGTGATTGTTGCGACAGGCTGTGTGTGATGCAGTGAGTGCCTGAATCACCAAAGAAATCTGGTGACGGGGTCAGAAAAGATCAAGGGAGATACATGTAAAAAAATGGCTTCCTTCTTCCTTCCATTGAGAGCTAGAGAGCTCCTCTGATCCTCCCCTGCCTCAAGCTTCCTCCGATGCCCTGACCACAATCCCGACCAGTCACTAACCATTCACCTCACTGTCACGAACTGTTCCCGCAATGAAAGATTCTGGATTTCTGAAATTCCGATCTCACCCTCCAGCCACTGAGAGATTCCAGTTGAATTTGGGTGGGGATCTGATACGGAGCATGAAAATGGGGGGCCAGGGAATTAGAACCTCTCTGGGCCTCAGGTGGCACCTTGAACCAAACTTTCCAACTCATCCTTGCCCTCACAAGGCTCACCTGAAAATCGTAGGTGTGGAATCTGATACACATCAGATTTATTTTGTTAAATTCAAGCAAGCAGAAAACCCTCAGTAATAGTGTTTTCCTAGACAAAACAAATTTCATTTGCAGGAATTATTGATGGCATTAAGGCCTATGTATATATAAATATATTGTAAATTGAATGGAAAAGTACCTATTTAAGAATGTCAGATGAATTGCTGTATCAGCCTTGTGAGTGACTAAATCTTACTGGCTCTTAGGTGAACATCCCCAGCTGGAAAATGGAAGTAATTGGGGATTGATTTGACCAAACAACTCCGAAACATAATAGCTGATGCAACATATGGACTATATTTACTTTCTGGAGTGCAAGAATACATTGAGTTCTACCTGATGCAGATAAGATTGGAAATGTTCAACAATACATGGCAGCCTTCATTACCTAAGTTCTAACTAGGAGGCTATCATCACAAAACAATGATCTGCTGAGGGTAAGTGCGAGCTCCATGTGGTTTGAGTGCACCTGAAACAGCTTTCAACAGCCTGAATTGTGTTCAGCAGAGAGATCTAAAGATAATTAGTGCTTGAGAGCACAAATAAATACCATGCTCTATAACCACTTATCTTTCACTTCAGTCAGTTCTCACTGGAAGCCTCAAAAAAGCAGCCATGAAAGACGGTGTAGTTATAACTACTGATTGCTCCCATTGCGATGTTGTTCTTTATGGGTGTCAATTGTGGCCCTCTGGGGTCAACAATGGCACAGCTGACCAATCAAATAACTGAAAGAGATAAAGCATTATGGTATTATGGTGGCATTGTGGTTCGAGCTTGAATGTGTTTTAAGCTCATGGGATTGAATAGATGCAATCAATCATTCATCTTGGCAAGCCTTGCACAATAATTGATCACATGCTTAATCCAACACATTAAGAACAGATCAGCTCTATGTCGCGCCCTGTCAGTATACGCCAGAGTCCACTGTGTTTTCTAGCAAAATCGCATCAGTGGTATTTTAGCACTTACTAATTGCCCATAAACTCCCCACAGTTAAATGACCACACAGTATGCAATTCCCCATAGCTTCTCACGTTATATTTATATTCCCATAACGGAACCAGAACTTACCGCTGGTGATGAATTTGCAAGGCTGCTTAATGTAACTGCATCAATTTTGTCTCTTTTTCATTAACTATATATTTTAAATGTGGCAAACTCTTTGTTATAATAGTGGAGCGAGGTAAGTGTTGAGAGTATTAAGCACATCAACATCATGGTTAGCATCCTTCCATTTATGTAAGACGGTGGACACGTAGTAAATCCATTCTGGTGGGATAGTTTCATATGGTGCAGTTTGCTGATAGCAAAGAAGCCCCAGGTTTCTAACCCACCCCCTCTTTACACACACACTCAGCCAAACCACATAGAGGGGGAAAGGTGGTAGAAAGGGAAAGAAAATAGTAACAAATTAAAAGACAGAGATCTTTGATTTGCAGGGAGGACATCCATTCAATGTCTTTCTGAATGAAGTTCAGCCTTTCGGTTTTGTATTTCTGTTTGAACTCTGAGCTAAAGGAAGCTCTTTGGAGCTTTCTCTCTCCCTAAAAATGGTAGAACTCTCTCAAACACCTCAGCTGGGGTTCACTCCAAACAAAAGGGGTAGCCAGCTTTTTCCCTTTATCCAGTCTGTGAGTGTTTCATTTTGATCAAGAAGGTAGATGGTAAAAACCCTGATCTCTCTCTTGGACTCTGTCTAAAGGGTCAAAGTAAAGGAGCTGGATTCTACGTAGCGCATCACCGAAATTGTGATCGGCGATCAGGTGGAGAATGGATTCCGACGCCGGAATTGGGACCGGCGGTCTGTCCGCCATGCTCCACCCTCTCCAAACCTGGCATCATCGTGACACGCGCCACGTGCCGCTTCAACGGCATTAACGCATCATCAGCCGGCCCACCCACGAATGCTCCGCCCCCGATGGGCCGAGTTCCCGATGGCACGGGCCACGTGTGGGCCCGGGCATGCGGGAACCTGCCGTGCCGGCGGCGAAGTGTGTCCAGTGCCACCACACTCGGTCAGGATCCGTGCAACTGGCCAGTGTGGCTACTGCTGGGCTGGGGGGACTGGTGGGGGGTGGCCAGGAGATGGGCTCTGTGGTCACGGTTGGCGGGTTGGGTTGATGCATGGCCGGCACCATGTTGTACGGCACGACTGGTGTAGGTCATCAGCCGTGCGCATGGGCGGCCCAGGACCTGGCCATTCTCTGGCCGTTTTCTACCTGGTCCAAGGGAGTTTCACTTGGCGCCGGTGCTAGTACCTCATCGGTACCGGAATCAGTGAGGGTTTTGTGGCTGTTTTTCGGTCATGAAAGTACACACATACTCCACTGGTGTCAACAGTTAATCTCCCAACGGAGAATCCAGCCCATGATCTTTCCCACTCTGCAGTTGAATTGACCTGCAATGGGAATAGATGGATACGGACCCAGGAAGTGTAGAAGATTGTAGTTTAGTCGGGCAGCATGGTCGGCACGGGCTTGGAGGCCCGAAAGGCTTGTTCCTGAGCTGTACATTTCTTTGTTCTTTGACGTTCAGTCCAGCAACAGCTGCAGGCAGAACCAGTTGCTTAAAGAATCTTCTTTAAAATCTCAAGAGAGGAACACTGTTTTTCCTCAGTAAAGCTAAGGGACATTCTGGTGGAGTTGGAAACAAATAGGAATTACACAGAATTACTTCACTTCTGAGTGAAGGCCCGGGTTAATACAAGTGAAAGTGACTCCCCAGATGGTCTCCCACAGTCTGGGGATTCAAACCAAAGCTTCCAGCCAGAAGATCCTTGTTAGCCATCCAACCGGTGGTTCTCAATCACTCCCGGAAAGACACCTGAAGCAAGGACACTGATCTTGCATCTTACATTAATCTTCTTTTATTTTTCCCTCCCTTCTCCTTCTGCGCTTGTATGTCTTGTGTGTGTTTAAGTAGAAGATGGAATGGTAAAAGGGGGGAAGTGGTAGATTATCTGGCCATTATTTTGTTTTGATTATTGCATGCCTTATCTCTAGTGTTGTTATATACAACCAGTTATTGCATTTCATTGGCACATCCTGTGCCTGTAAGTCATTGGAGCAGTCAAGGGCCAAAGATCTCGGAAACTTTAGATGAATTATTGGTTAATTCACTTGTGTTGGGACTCCGGGGCCTGTGGAGCTGGAATTGACCATGCACTAGCCCAGAGTGTCGTAACACTTCCTTTCTTCCAGACTTGATATGAAGTTCTCAGACAACGTTGTCTACCTTCCCTGCATACTCAGCATTGTTTCAGGTTCAAAGCAAAGGATATGCTTGACACTCACTGTTTTCAAAACACTAGTTCATTTCTTTTACTTCATGCCCTGAAGAGCAACAAGTCGTTGGTTTTGATACATAGAAACATAAAATAGGATCAGGAGGATGCCATTCAGCTCTTTGAGCCTGCTCTGTCATTCATTATGATCATAGCAGATCATCCAACTCAATAGCCTTATGTCACCTTCCCTCATACCCTTTGATCCCCTTCATTTCAAGTACTATATCTAACTGCTCCTTGAAAACTTTGGCCTCAACTACTTTCTGTGATCACAAATTCCACATGCTCACCACTCCCTGGGTGAAGAACTTTATCTTTGTCTCTGTCCTAAATGGTCTACCCCGTATCTCAGTCTAAGACCCCTGGTTCTGGACTCTCCCACCAGAGGGAACATCCTTCTTGCATCTACCCTGTCTGGTCCTGTTAGAATTTTATAGATTTCTATGAGATCCCCTCCTCATTCTTCTGATCTCAAGTGAATACAATCCTAACTGCCTCAATCTCTCCTCAAACGCCAGTCCTGCCACCGCAGGAATCTGTCTGGTAAAACTTCTCTGCACTCCCCTAGAGCAAGAATATCCTTCCTCAGATAAGGAGACCAACACTGCACACAATATTCCAGGTGTGGCCTCACCAAGGCAGCACAACATCCCTGCTTCTGTACTCGAATCCTCTCACTGTGAAGGCCAACATACAATTGCCGTCTTTACTGCCCGCTGCACCTGCATGCTTACCTTCAGCGACTGGTATATGAGGGCACCCATGTCTCGCTGCACATTCCCCTCTCCTAATTTATGGCCATTCCGATAATAATCTGCCTTCCTCTTTTTGCTACCAAAGTGGATAACAGCACATTTATCCAAATTATGCTGCATCTGCAATTCATTTTCCCACTCACTCAATTTATCCAAATCACACTGAAGAATCTCTGCATTCTCCTCACACCTTACACTTCCAACCAGCATTGTGTCATCTGCAAATTTGGAGATATTGCATTTAGTTCCCTCATCTAACTCTTTAATATATATTGTGAATAGCTGGGATCCCAGCACCGACCCCTGCGGTATCCCAATAGTCACTTTGCTATTTGGAAAAAGACCCGTTTCGTCCTACATTTTGTTTCCTGACTGTCAACCAGTTTTCTATCCATCTCAATACATTGCCTCTCATCCCATGCACTTTAATTTTACATGCTACTCTCTTACTTGGGACATGGTTGAAAGCCTTCTGAAAGTTCAAATAAACCACATCCACTGGCTACTAGTGACATCCTCAAAAAATTCCAGTAAATTTGTCAAGCATCATTTTCTTTACTTAAAGTCATGCTGATTCTGTTCAATCCTGCCACTGTTATCCAAGTGCTCTGTATTTCCACCCACAGACAGCAGAGAGAGAAAACAGCTGCCTTGACTTCTGAGATTGAATCTTCTGGAAGGTACTCTCAGAAATATCACCCAGCAGGAACCAATCACTGACTGTTGTCAGGCAGAACACTGCCCCTGGCCAATCCATTGGTTGCAGTTAACCAATCAAACTGATTCCCTACAAATCCGGTTCCTCTCTTCTTCTTGGCGCTGAAGAGTCTGGCTTCCCCGACACCAAAACACAAAGCCTGAGAATACATATCCTGGCAAGCAGGCTGTTTTAAACTTTGAGTCTTCTGCTTTCTTCTCTCTGCTGCAAAGCACATCCATTATTGATCCATGGACCAAAACAATAAAATAAAATTTTAAAAATGGAAACAAAAGGAAATAGACAGGAAGAGCTCTTACACTGGTGAATCCAAGGTGTGAAAATCGATGTTTAGGCCTTTCATATCACAAGGGTACTTGATGCGGAGTTTGGGCCTCCGACTGTTCTTCTGGCAATGTGTCTGTCTTCTGTTCCTGTGATCGCAGCCAAACTAGTGATGTCACCTCTTCTTGATGAGTGCCAACATATGGGAGATTTACATCTGCATTTGTGATTTTACCTGTCAAAAGAAACTGGGAATGTGCCAGAAACAACAAAGATGAAAATTGTTGCACTTTCTTTCTTGATAGCTGTAAGTTGTTCATGCTGCAAAGTCACAAAACAAGGTGTTGAGAACACAAGCCTCATAAACCAGCATCTTAGTCCTCTGAATCAGCAGCAATAACAACAGCAATGGTAACTTGCATTTTAAATTGTCTTGTTAAAGTATCTTCCCTGCAAAAAGGTCTGACCAGACACTCAAGCAATCGTACAAGTTTCATGTAAATCACAATCTGTTCATCATAGACAAATCATTGATAATTACTTTTTAATGGCTGGGATGTCTCCCCTGCAATACTAATTCAGGATTCAGGACGGCTGAAAGCACTGCAGGCTAAAATAAAGGCACTAGAAGAAATTTTTCATGAACTCATATTTTCTGCTGGCTGTGCTCACTTCCAGAATGATATGCAAAACAATCATGAACCAGCTGAAAACAGCTTGCCTGAAATCCATGATGCCAACAGGCTGTTACTCGTTTTAGCCTTAGTCTACTTTATTCTTATTCTGTCACCTTTGCTCATGAGTCGCCAGGTATCTTTCTGATACCGCCACGTGGTTCAAGTCCAAGTAATGATTAATAATGCAACACACTGCTTAGTAAGAGTTAAATCAACGCTCATTTATTATATACAGCAATTAATACTTATACAATAATCCTACTTCTAGACTACTACCTACCACTAAAGGCCAATACTTAACTTTGGAAGTGGCCCACCAGGTCAGGGAAACGAATGGTCTTTCAAATTGGTTCTGAGCCTGCGGGATTCAAAAGCTGGTACAAGTCGATAGTCAGGAGCGCCTATCTGGTAGCGATCGCTGGAGTAAGACTTACGGTTCTCTTTGTCGAGGGGTCTCGAAGGTTGCGAGCAGGAAAAGAAGGGTCGAGTTGAACTTGACCCCTATTCTTATAGTCCCCAGGGGCTTCCCGCCTCTCGGGGCGGACCTCGTACCTGGTTCCAAGTGATTGGACTTGGTCCCAATCACTTGGTTCGATATGCTTCTATAATGGGGCGATTCCTTGATCGGGGGGTGGTCGTTTACCTTTCTTTGTGTTAGCCCCTGCTGGCGCCGAAAGGTCTGGGTCGGCTTTCAATTGCTAATTTGTAGCATTTGTTCCCGGGGATGGCTGCTTACTATGCAGATGGCTGGGTTGTTGTGATGTTGATGGCTGCAGGTATCAGTCTGGACTGACTTCCCCAGAGGCGAATACACTGTTTTACCTGCAGCTGTCCGTTTGAGTCCTGTTGGCTGATTTTCCCATCAGCCTCTTCCATTCGCTATTTTAGATCGGGGTTTGACCATTCTAATCGGGAATCAGCCATTTTAGGTTGTATTTTTCTAACTGGTTGTATTTTTCTAACTGGTGTCTGTCAAGAATTACACTCCACCTATGATCATCAGCGGCAGTCGGTCACTGTAGATAGATTCACCTACTTGGATAGCACCTTTTCCAAAGAGTCCATACCAATACAAGACCACCTGAAAGAATCACCAACTGCCGCTTAATTCTAGATCAACTTCATGAGCACCTCAGGGAAATGAGGCATCAGCCTGCAGTTTGATGGTCATGCTTTATGTTTGCGAAACTTGGCTAATGTATGTTGGCCACATTAAGGAACTGAATGATTTTCACCCAAGCTGCCTGAGTTGACAAATGAAGAGCAGATACTAAGCCAAAACAAGAAATTAGAAAGCAGACGTGGATGCTCTGATCATGACAGCACTGTTAAAGTAACCAAGTCACGTAATCCAAATAGCTGATTAAGAGGTGCCAAACATTTTATAGTACCTTCACAACTGTGAAGTGATTTTGTAGTGGACATCAAAAGAAAGATAAAGATAGCTTAAAAGTGCTTCTAAATCAATGTAAAATAGATTACTATAATGTGAATAACTTGCTCAAGGTGAGAAAGCATGACGAAAAACCATCCATATAGGACTTTCCACTAAGGTGACTGGCAAAAGAACGAGAGGTTAGGATTTGGAATGCACTGCCTGAGAGTATGGTGGAGGCAGGGCCAATCAAGGCTTTCAAAAGGGAATTGGGTAACTACCTCAAGAGAAAGAAATTGGCAGGGCCACAGGGAAAAGGCAGAGGAGTGTGACTGCCTGAGTAACTCTTACATAAAACAAGCACAGCCACGATGGGCTGAGTGGCCTCCTTGTGTACTGTAATCATTATATGATTCTACGATTCAACCTACTGCGTTGTTGATGTTCAATGTTAAATGCCAGTTGGGGAAGACTTACCTGAAAAACCAAGATTCCCCCAACATGGTTACACTGTTGAGTCTGCAAAGATTCATTCCAAACAAAATCCAGAGTTATTAGTTATGAAAAAAGCCACTGTAGAAAACTGAGATGATGTACCAGCTATCTACTTTGGTATCTAAGTATGAGTAGTAATACAATACTATACAATGTATGTTGTTGATTATGTTATGCATGTTATCTGAAAGAGTGATTAACCATCAATTAGAACGAGGAAATATCAGAGGCCCACAAAAAACTAAACAGAACTTTGGAAATGGAAGTTAAGCTAACATATGGTATCAAACTAAGAGGCATAGTTATTTCTTCAAAAGGCCAAAGGCAGTTGGAAAGGGACACTGATAAGGTGGGTGAATAAGGTAAAAGGTGCCAGATGGTATTCAATGTCAGTTGTGTAAGGTACTGCATTTTGGTGAAGAAAATGCATAAGAATGATTATAAACTGAACAGAAAGAGGATCAGTGTTGCATAAGAGCTGGGGGATTTGAGTAAATGCAATCACAGAACATTAAAGGCAGCACCTCAGGTTAATAAGGCAATAAAAAATGAATAGAATTCTTGGTTTTATCACAAGAGGTACAGAATCTAAAAGCAAAAGGTAATAATGAGCTTATATAAAATCTTAATAAGACCTCAGTTAGAGCACTGTGTGCAGTATTGGGCTTCGCATTAAAGTGTATTGAGGCTGTCAGGAGGGTACTATACACATTCACTAGAATGCTGCCTGCCATAAGGAAATGCAAATATGATGAAAGACTTAAAAGAAAAGCTATTTTCATTAGGCTAACACAGATTATAAGGCAATATAATAGATATGCCTAAAATTATGAAAAGAGGGGAAAGTGTACATACAAGACAAACAATTGTCGAGGGATAGCCTGTCCATAAAATAAACACTTTCAATTTGGCCAACTACCAAGATGTTTACTGTCAATCATCAGCAAAATGTTGGCAGCTATTGTTGACTATGTAATCAGATAGTGCCGACTCATCACAAACTTACTTACCAATAGACAATCTGAGTTCTGCGAGACCCACTCAGCTTCAACCTACCCTCCAAACATGGACCAAAGAACTGGGGCGCAACTCAGCCACCGCCTTGCACCCCAGGCAGATCCGGGCAAGCAGAGTGAATAACGGGATAGGGAAAAATCGAGATTCACGGGCGCGAACCATTTCGCGGTTCACCTGACCCGTTGGTCATTCCATGAGCTGACAGGCAGCATATGCCGCAGAAGGCTCCGTCTCAGCAGAGAGACAGCACGGCACCTCGTGGACATGGCACCGCTTGGAGGAGAACACTCGCTCCTGGTGGTCGTGAATGTCCCTGCGGTCCTAAACCTTTATTCCATCGGGTCATCCCAGAGCTTGAGCGGGAACCTGTGTGGCATTTTCCAATCTTCAGCTCACATGTGCATTCAGGAGGTGACGGATGCTCTGTATGCCCTTGCATCAGGCTATATCACCTTCAAGCTGGACCAGTCTCACCAAGATGCCCAGGTGGCAGGATTCATGACCATCGCCAGGATGCCCCAGCTACAGGAGACAATCAATAGCACACATGCGTCCTACAAGCGATGGGGTATCAGTGAGTGCCCTAAATTAACTCTCTTCTTGATTTTCCGTGGTCTACTGCTATGTCTAGGTGTGTCTGCAGGATGCACATCTCGTATTCTATTTTCCCCTTCTTAATTAATCCCTTTGTTCTCCTTTGCTGAATTCTAAACTGCTCCCAATCCTCATGTCTGCTGGGTTTCTTTTTTTTAAATCAATTTGTATGTCTTTTTCTTGGATCTAATACTATCTCTAATTTCCCTTGTAAGCCATGATATGGTCAACTTATCCATTTTATTTTTGTGCCAGACAAGAATGAACAATTATTGCAGTTCATCCACCCACTGTTTGAATGTTTGTTATTGCCTATCTATCTCCAACCCATTAAGCAACATTCCCAAATCCATCATAGCCAACACAGGAGCTTAGACTCAAAATCAACTACGTCATTCTATCAGGTTGCTCATCCCCAACGGGCTTTCCATAACTAGATTGCCAATTATTCCTTTCTCATTACACAATACCAGTCTATGATGACCTGTTCTTCAATTTAATTCCTTAACGTATTAGTCCAGAGTACAATCTTGTACACATTCCTGGAATTCCTCCTCTACTGTATTGTTACTAATTTGATTTGCCAGACCTATATGCAGATTAAAATCACCCATAATTGCAGATGTTCCTCTGTGGCATGCATCTCTAATTTCTCATTTAATGCCACCCCCAACATCACCACGACAATTTGGGAATTTATATACAACTCACACGTTTTGCCCCTTGGTGTTTCTCAGTTCGACCCATACAGATTCCACATCATCATAGCCAATATCCTTCCTCACTATTGCATTAGTTTCCTCTCTAACCAGCAATGCAATCCACTGCTGTTTCCTTTATGTTTGTCCTTCAGACATACTGAATACCCTGGATGTTCAGTTCCCATCTCTGATCACCCTGCAGCCATGTTTCCGTAATCCTGACCAATTCATACACATTTACATCTATTTGTGTGATTAGTTCATCTACTTTATTGCACATGTTCTACGCATTAAGGCACAAAACCTTAAGGCTTGTTGTTTTAACATGCCTTGTCCTGTTCTCATTATTTTTCATGAGGCTCCCTTTGATTCTGGCCCTTGATTTCTATTCCTATCGCTTTTCCTATCCTCCTTACTGTCTTTTGTTCTTGTCCGTGATTTCCCCTCCTCTGACTCCTTGCATAGGTTCCCATCCCCCTGCCGTTTTAGTTTACACACTCCCCAGCCACTCCAACAAATACTCCCCCTGGACATCAGTCCCAATCCTTCCCAGGTGTAACCCATCCAATTTGTACTGGCCCCACCTCCTCCAGAACGTTTACAATGTCTTGTGATTCTGAAACCCTTCTCCTCATACCATCTCTTCAGCCGCTATTCATCTGATATATCCTGCTATTTCTGCTCTGACTAGCACGTGGCACTGGTAATATTCCTGAGATCACTACCTTTGAGGTCCTATTTTTTAACTTACTCCCTAACTTCCTATGTTCTGCTTTTAGGAGCTCATCCCTTTTCTTTTAGCCTATATCATTTGTACCAGACCACAGGATGTTCATCCTCCCCCCGACAGAATGTCCTTTAGCCACTGAGCCATTCTTGACCCTCGCACCAGGGAGGCAACATATCATCCTGAAGTCTCTCTTGCAGTCACAGAAATGTCTATCTATTCCCCTTACTATTGAATCCCCGAATACTATTGCACTTACACTTTTTACTTCTCTCCCATGCAGCAGAGACAACTGTGGTGCAACGAATTTGGCTGTTTCTGCTTTCCCCTGAGAGGCTATTCCCCCCAACAGTTTCCAAATCAGTATATCTGTTTTGAAGGGAAATGGCCACGGGAGATTACTTCATTGCCTACCGACTTGTCTTACTCTGCTTGGTGGTCACCCATTCTTGTTGTCACCCTTGAGTACAAAGATTGGCAGGTCATGCTGCAGCTGTGCAGAAATTTAGTTAGGCCACATTTGGAATATTAAGTACAATTCTGGTTGTCACATTCCCAAGAAGTATGTGGATGCTTTGGAGAGGGCTCAGAAGAGATTTACCAGGATGTTGCCTGGTCTGGAGGCTATTAGTTATGTTGGATAAACTTGAAATATTTTCACTGGAATGGCAGAGGTTGAGGGGTGACCTGATGGAGGTTTAAAAAATTATGAGTGGCATGGACAGAGTGGATAGTTTGATGCTTTTTCCCGGAGTAGAAAAGTCAATTACTAGGGGACAAAGGTTTAAGGTGCGAGTGGGAAAGTTTAGATGAGATGCACGAGGGAAGTCTTTTACACAGAAGGTGGTGAGTGCCTGGAATACACTACTGGGGGAGTTGGTGGAAACAGGTATGATCGCAACATTTAGGAGGCATCTTAACAAATACATAAGTAGGATGGGAATAAAGGGATACGAACCTCAGAAGTGCAGAAGGTTTTAGTTTAGACAGGCATCATGATCAGTGCAGGCTTGGAGGGCCAAAGGGCCTATTCATGTGCTGTACTGTTCTTTGTTCTTCCCTTCCTGCCTGTGGAATCTTAACCAATGGTGTGACCATCTCTCAGTACATGCTTTCCATGATACTCTCCACCTCAAGGATGTTCCAAAGTGTCTCCAGCTACTGCTCCAGCTCCAAAGCCTGGGCTTCCAGGAACTGCAGGTGGAGACACTTCCTGCACACATTATGGTCCCGGGCACAGGAAATGTTTCCAGCTTCCAACAAAGAGCAGGAGGAACACATAATGGCTTTGAGCTCCACTGCCGTGAGTTTCCCCTTTAAATTAAACCTTTTGGAAGATACTTAAATTCAAATAACATTAATTAATCTAGCGCTCTTTTTCCTTTGTCTTCGTTATTACAGAATATAGCCCTTACAAACGATAAACCACCAAATAAAGACCTGACAAACTGTAAGATTGATGCGCAATCAATTGCACAAAGACGCAGATTGGGTACAACTGTGGCTTTATTGCAGTCAGATGCATGGCTTCCTGCTGCAGCTGGCGAAATGGCAGAGCACTGGAGGTCATGCATATTTATACAGTTCTTAGTGGGCGGAGCTAGCCGGCAAGGGCTACCGACGAACCTGTAGTGCAGGTCCTACCTTACATTCCCTAATACAGTGGTTCACCACATTCACCCCCTGTTAAAAATGAGTCCGGCGGGGGTGATGTGAAACTATATACAAATAGTGCAATTATGTACAGTGTTAAGAAGAAAAAAAGAAAAAGTCCATGTTGACGGTCCGCAGTCCGTCAAAGGTTCCAGTGCTTTGGTGCTTCTTTGGGAGAGGCTTAACGGTGGCGGCGAAGTCGGTGATGGCGGTGGCGGAGGTGGCACTGCTGGGGGTGCTGATGCTGGCCAGTCATCGGGGAACTCCGGGAGCATCCCAAAGTCCTCTTCATCATTGTGCGGAAAGGGGGGGTGGGTCTGGTGGGATCAGTGTTGGCGGCGCGGTGAGAGGGTGGGGGCGCAATGGTGGGGGAGTGTGTTGGGGTGGAGCTTGATGGTGCCAGGTCCCTGAGTGAGACAGTATCTTGGCGGCCATCGGGGAACTCAACGTAGGCATCTTGAGGGTTGGCGTGGAGCAGGTGAACCCTGTCCACCAAGGGGTCCGCCTTGTGGAGTTGGACGTGCCTACGGAGAAGGACCTGTCCTGGAGCAGCGAGCCAAGTCGGGAGCGACACCCCGGATGTGGACTTCCTGGGGATGGTAAAAACACATTCATGCGGTGTGTTATTGGTGGCAGTGCACCATAGTGACCGGTTGGAGTGTAGAGCGTCAGGGGGGACCTCCTACCAGCGTGAGGCTGGGAGGTTCCTGGACCGTAGGGCCAGCTGGACGGCCCTCCAAATCATCCCCTGTTTTACTTGCCCGTTTCCTCGGGGGTTGTAGCGTCCTGCTGGAGGCTATCCCCCTGCTGAGCAGGAACTGACACAGTTCATCACTCATGAATGAGGACGCCCTGTCACTGTTGATGTAAGCGGGGAAACCGAACAGAGCGAAGATGGATTTGAGGGCTTTGATGACGGTGGCAGACGTCATATCGGGGCATGGGATGGCAAAAGGGAATCTGGAGTGCTCATCGACCAAACTGAGAATGTACGTGTTACGGTCGGTGGAGGGGAGGGGCCCTTTGCAATCCACGCTGAGGCGTTCAAAGGGGCGGGAAGCCTTCACCAGGCGCGCGTGGTCCGGCCGGTAGAAGTGCGGCTTGCACTCCGCACAGACCTGGCAGTCCCTGGTGACTGTCCTTACTTCCTCGACGGAGGAGGGCAGATTGCGAGCTTTGACCAGATGGTACAATCGAGTGACCCCCGGGTGACAAAGGCTGTCGTGTAGGGTCTGGAGTTGGTCCACTTGTGTGCTGGCACATGTACCTCGGGAGAGGGCGTCTGGGGGCTCGTTGAGTTTACCGGGGCGATACAAAATCTCGTAATTATAGGTGGAGAGCTCGATTCTCCACTGCAAGATTTTATCATTTTTGATCTTGCCCCGCTTTGTGTTATTGAACATGAAGGCTACCGACCGTTGGTCAGTGAGGAGAGTGAATCTCTTACCGGCCAGGTAATGCCTCCAATGCCGCACAGCTTCAACGATAGCTTGGGCCTCCTTTTCGACGGATGAGTGTCGAATTTCAGTAGCATGGAGGGTGCGGGAAAAGAATGCCACGGGTCTGCCTGCCTGGTTTAGGGTGGCGGCAAAGGCGACGTCTGAAGCGTCGCTTTCTACTTGAAAAGGCAGTGACTCGTCCACTGCGTGCATCCTGGTCTTGTCGATGTCTGCTCTGATGCGAGCGAAAGCATGTTGTGCCTCAGCCGAGAGAGGGAATTGGGTGGACTGAATGAGTGGGCGGGCTTTGTCCGCATAGTTTGGTATCCACTGGGCGTAGTAGGAAAAGAATCCCAGGCAGCGTTTGAGGGCCTTGGGGTAGTTGGGGAGGGGAAGCTCCAGGAGGGGTCGCATGCGGTCGGGGTCGGGCGCGAGAAGTCCGTTTTGGACTACATCGCTGAGAATGGCTAACCGGGTCGTGCTGAACACACACTTCCCTTTGTTCTCAGTCAGGTTGAGAAGACTGGCAGTGCAGGGCCGGGCATTGTTGGCGAGGGTGCTTCTGCTGACCGCAGAAGTAGCAGCGGGGACCCCCGGGGTGCGCGGATCGGCGTGCGGCGCAGCCGTATTGGGAAGGCAGGGCCCCAGCTGAGGAGGTCGGTGGCGGGGTCCTGGAGGGGTAGGAAGGGGTAGCAGGGTGGGCAGTGTGGCGGGAGGGTTAAGATTGTACATTACGGGATGCGACCGTCATGGAGAGTGCCAAGGCTTCCGTCTCCGCCAGTTTGAGCATGGCCCCTTCCAGTAATTGTTCTCGGATGCGGTCCGACGCAATCCCCATCATGAAGGCATCGCGCATGAGGGGATTCGCGTGTTCAGCGGCCGTAACAGCCTGACAGTCACAGTCCCGGATGAGTGGAATTAGGGCGCGCCAGAGGTCTTCGATGGACTCACCATGTAGTTGCGAGCGGGTGGTGAGTACATGCCTGGCGAAGAGCGCGTTCGCCTTCTGAGCATAGTGTTCTTTAAGGAGTTCCATTGCTTTTGCGTAAGTCATGGCGTCTTGGATCAACAGGAACACACTGGAGCTCAGTCTGGAGTACAGCACGTTTATCTTCTGAGCATCCATTGGCACGGGGTCTGCAGCGTTGATGTAGGCCTCAAAACATGCTAGCCAGTGAGTAAAGTCTTTTCTGGCGCGGGCGAGTGCGGATCCAGCTGCAGGCGATCAGGTTTCATTCTGATATCCATTCTGTGTAAAAATCTGACTGCAATAAATTGATGCACAACCAATTGCACAAAGACGCAGATTGGGTACAACTGTGGCTTTATTGCAGTCAGATGCATGGCTTCCTGCTGCAGCTGGCGAAATGGCAGGGCAATGGAGGTCATGCATATTTATACAGTTCTTAGTGGGCGGAGCCAGCCGGCAGGGGCTACTGGCGAACCTGTAGTGCAGGTCTTACCTTACATCCCCTAATACAGTGGTTCACCACAAAGTGTTAAAATTATTAAATACTTACTTGACTGTACTCATCCCAATCAGCTGTTTCCATTTTCTCCATGTCACTTTGAGTCATGACATCATGGCAGGTACTCCAAACAAGCACTCAGGTTGATCACTACACTCGTGCGCTGTTTTCAATCTCCCGACTATCAACTCTCTCCCTTCTCATCTCAACTCCAGCTCTCGGTGTTGCTGATTGTCTGTCCCAGTGTCCTCCTCTTGCACTCTCCTCTTGGTGATGCTGATTACCTGTCGCAATGTCCTCCTCTTGCACTCTCCTTTAATTGCTGTTGACTCTCTGTCTCACTGTCCTGGTTTCCTCCTCTCACACTTTCTCCTAGGTACTGCTGGCTGTCTGTCCCAGTGTCCCAGTATCCTCTTTTTGCCCTCTCCTTTCGTGCTGCTCCTTTTTTTCTTCTTATTTTTATTTTTTCCTTTTTCCTATTTTTGTTGTTGTTAGAGGCCATACATCTCAGTCCCAGGATATGGTTGCAGGAGTTCCTCAGGCCAGTATCCAGGCCCAACCATCTTTACCCGTTTAATCAGTGACCTACCCCCAACATGAGGATAGAAGTCAGAATGTTCAATAATAATTTTGGTATTCAATTCCATTTGCAAATTCTCAGTTATTGTCCCTGTTTAGCTGTTTAGCACAGGGCTAAATCGCTGGCTTTGAAAGCAGACCAAGGCAGGCCAGCAGCACGGTTCAATTCCCGTAACAGCCTCCCCGAACAGGTGCTGGAATGTGGCGACTAGGGTTTTTTCACAGTAACTTCATTTGAAGCCTACTTGTGAAAATAAGAAATTTTCATTTGAAGCAGTCTGTGTCCATATGCAGAAGAATCTGGACAACATTCAAGCTTGGGCCGACCTGACAAGTAACATTCATGCCACACAAGTGCTAGGCAATGATCCTCTTCAACAAAAGAGTTTAACCACATTTCCTTGGCATTCAGTAACATTTCAAGCGCATAGTGCATCACCTCAGGGTCTTCGTTGATCAGAAACCTAACTGGACTAGCCAGATAAATATTCTGGCTATAAGTCAGGAATATGATGGAATACACTCCACTTGCTTGTGCAGCCCCAACAACACTCACAAAGCTAAACACCATCCAGGACAAAGTAGCCTACTTGATCGGCATCCTGTTCACCACCTTAAACATTCATTTGTTCAATCACTGATACACAGTGACAACAGCGTATACCGTCTACAAGATATAACCACTCATCAAATCTCCTTTGACACCACCTTCCAAACTATTGACATCAACTCCTGGTAGAACAAGAGCAGCAGGTGAATATGAACATGATCAACCATATGATTCCCTTCGAAATTGCACATCATCCTAATTTCATAGAATCATAGAATTTGCAGTGCAGAAGGAGGCCACTCACCCATCGAGTCTGCACCAGCCCTTAGAAAGAGCACCCTCCTTAAGCCCACACCTCCACCCTATCCCCGTAACCAAGCAACCCCACCTAACCTTTGGACACTAAGGGACAATTAAGCATGGCCAATACAGCTAACCTGCACATCTTTGAGCTGTGGGAGGAAGCTATCTTGTTACTATTTCATTTATCGGAGTCAAAATCCTGGAACTTCTTACCTCAGAGTACAAGTGGTCCAAGAAGGTGGTCCAAATGGCAATTAGAAATAGGCAATTAATGCCTGCCCTGCTGGTAATGCTCAGGTCTCATGATTGATTAAAAAAAAGTATTTCCCCCCCCCCGCCCCCACTATCTGAGATGTCGAGAACGATGAGGCATAGCTATATATTTAAATGTAAAATAATCAAAACACATGCAAATTCTTTGCACAAAGAATTCTGAGGCTTCAGAACTCACTTCCAGTTTTATTAATTTGAGGAGGAGGTGATATCAATAATTAACCTTTGATTAGATATTAGCTGAAGGATTAGAGGATGAAGGTGGATCAGTGTGATTGGAATTATTTGCTTGCGTGCAGGTAAATTTTTGAGTAGGTCAGTTGGGGTGAATGGTCTGAGCTGTGACTTCGAAATCCATCTTCTGCTTTCTGTAGTTCCAGACCATTTCTGAATAACCAATTTGCCAATTACTCCACATATTCCTAACTTTCTTAAAAGCTTTAAATGTAGAACTAGATCAAATGCCTTCTCAAAACCCAAGTAAATTATGCAGAGTTTTCCCTAAGGAAATTAAAGCCCATGATAGGAATGATTGTACATGGCCTTCAGAAAGAAAGAACTTGGTGGGTCGAATATTTTTTTCTCACTTTAGGTTTGCTTTAATTCTTATATCAAATGGATATCCTTTGTCTGCTAATTGAGTTATCTCCACAAGGAATTACAGCACTTGTGAGCCATGCTAACTACTCCTTCTGTCTTCTGCACTCTCTTTCAGCTGAATATTAATAGCACACATAAATGCTCTTTAGCACCCTCCCTGCTATGGATGTTAAAGTAACTGGATCATAAATCCCATGTTCATCTCTCAGTCATTTTTAAATATTGCAATATTACTTACCCCTCATTCCCTGTACTTATAGAACTCAAAATATTAACCAATGCCTTGCCTGCATCTATTTTGGTTTCCTTGAGGATCCTCAGATCGTTTTGACAGAACCCAAGGTCCAATGCTGAATGTATATTTAGTTTGTGAATAAAACAAAAGTTTGCACCTTCATTATGTATAAATTGGTTAGCGTAGGCCAAATTCGTGAAAGTTTGATCCATGCGATGTTAAATGTATTTCATATTTTTATGGTTAATTAGTGGCAGCTTTAGATGCATAGTTACTGCCATTTGTCAATTTGAAAGTTCACATAACTTTGTTCACCCAATTAGCAAAAATATATGGCTGTTTAACCAGCACAAAAAATGCAATTGCAATATTCAATAAAAAATATTTCCAGTTCTGGCAATTTCAAAGCATCGGCAATGATCCACAAATGAAAAATTTCTGAACAAAGCATTTTGTGGAAATACAAAATGTTTATGACTAGAACTGCAAATTGGAAACAAATTCTTTTAAAAATCAGTCATTCATTTTGAATGATATTTTGATTCGATTTATATGATTTTTTTCAACTAAATGCTGTCGATTTCACAAAGGAATTAAGGAATTAGGGTTCCGGCACAGATTTTACTGTTTTCAAAAGGTGCATTTTGAGCTGAGGTGAAGAGGGTCTTTATACAAAATAAGTTTCTCAATCCGTTGACGTCAAAAACATGTGACAATCTGACAAGGCCAGATTCCCCAAACCAAACAAAAATAGATAATAGTCAGGAAACTAAATTTATTTCTGGCTCCGAAGCTTTGCTATACAGTGAAACTGGGACACTGATTTAATTCAATGTTCACAACTGCCACATACTAGCTCCCTGGTATGATATCTGAAGAGATTGGCTTTAGCTGCATTAGGTATGAAAGGAGAGATAAAGACATAACATGAGAGATAATATAAAACTCCAACAGTAGCAAAGGGTTGAGATCAAGAAGGAAAAGAATGTGATCCATTCTGTGTTACCTTAGCTTAATTATAGCTTTAAGAAAGAGAACGTTAGAGCGAAAATGATTTTTTGAAAACAAGAGCAGTACAAATATATCATCTTATTTAGCCTCTGGATTGGGAGATTGATCTGACATTTTGTGAAAATGTTGAACATCTGGGACGATGCCCAAAAGAAATAAAAGCTCCTCTTAGTTCCTTCTATAAAAATGATAATGAGTACGCATCTGTCTTCACCACATGGGTGGTAATCGAGTGAAGTACATCGCCAGCCCATTATGAAATAAATACAATGAAAATTGCAAGGGATGGAGTGGCAGACAAGATTCCAGAACACTCGCCAGATTAAACCCCTCGTGAAGAATATGAAAATTTAGCCCAATCTCTTATAGATTCTGAACTAAACCTATATGTCCCAGAAAAATACCCCGACATCGTCAACAATGTAAATCTGGGAATTTTCCGCAATTGGTTTACTCGTTACAAATGTAAAGTGAAGTTTCACAATGAATATAATTTTAAAACAAAAGAAGTAACTGTTCGCTTGCCTTTCCAGATTACAGAGATGGGTTTTAACCAGCACAGCACTGCTACATTACATCATAGAATCATAGAACCATTGGGGCATTGGAACCGGTTCGGGGTGGTGGGGCCATTACAAATCGGATGGTCTACACCTGGGCAGGACTGGAACCAATGTCCTTGGGGGTGCTTTTGTTAACACTGTTGGGGAGGTTTTAAACTAATGTGGCAGGGGGATGGGAATCAGATTAGGAAGTTAGAGGTCAGTAAAGAGGCAGCAACTAAAGCCAGTCAGGTACTAGATAATAAACTCAATGTGACTAAGGGGAAGAGTAGACAGGGAAGAGATGATGAATGCAAATGGACAGGTGGTCTGAGGTGCATTTGTTTTAATGCGAGAAGTGTAGCAGGTAAGGCAGATGAATTTAGGGCTTGGATTAGCACCTGGAACTATGATGTCATTGGTATTACGGAGACTTGGTTGAGGGAAGGGCAAGACTGGCAACTAAATATCCCAGGGTATAGATGCTTCAGGAGGGATAGAGAGGGAGGTAAAAGGGGTGGAGGAGTTGCATTACTGGTCAGAGATTATATCACAGATGTGATTAAGGAGGGCATGATGGAGGATTCGAGCACTGAGGCAATATGGTTAGAGCTAAGAAATAGGAAGGGTGCAGTAACATTGTTGGGACTTTACTACAGGCCTCCCAAAAGTGAGTGTGAAGTAGAGGTACAAATATGTTGACAGATTATAGAAAAATGTAGGAGCAATAGGGTGGTCATGATGGGAGATTTTAACTTCCCCAACATTGAATGGGACTCATGTAGTGTTGGAGGCGTAGATGGAGCAGCATTTGTAAGGAGCATCCAGGAGATTTTTTTAGAGCAGTATATAAATATTCCAACTCGGGAAGGGCCATACTGGACCTGGTATTGGGGAATGATCCCGACCAGGTGGTTGAAGTTTCAGTTGGTGATTATTTTGGGAATAGAGATCACAATTCCGCAAGTTTTAGAATACTCATGGACAAAGCCGAGAGTGGTCCAAAAGGAAGAGTGTGAAATTGGGGAAAGGCAAAGTACAACAAAATTTGGCAGGAGCTAGGGAATGTGGATTGGGAACAGCTCTTTAAGGGTAAATCCACATTTGAAATGTGGGAGTCTTTTAAGGAAAGGTTGATTAGAGTGCAGGACAGACATGTCCCTGTGAAAATGAGGGATAGAAATGGCAAGATTAGGGAACCATGGATGACGGGTGAAATTGTGGGACTAGCTAAGATGAAAAAGGAAGCACACATAAGATCTAGGTGACTTAAATCTGATGAAGCTTTGGAGGAATATCGGGAAAGTAGGACAAATCTCAAACGCGCAATAAAGAGGGCTAAAAGGGGTCATGAAATATCTTTGGCTAACAGGGTTAAGGAAAATCCCAAAGCCTTTTATTCGTATATAAGGAGCAAGAGGCTAACTAGAGAAAGGATTGGCCCACTCAAAGACAAAAGAGGGAATTTATGCGTGGAGTCAGAGGAAATGGGTGAGATTCTTAATAAGTACTTTGCCAAGGAGAGGGACATGACGGATGTTGAGGCTAAGGATGGATGTTTAAATACTCTAGGTCAAGTCGGCATAAGGAAGGGGGAGGTTTTGGGTATTCTAAAAGGCATTAAGGTGGACAAGTCCCCAGTTCCGGATGGGATCTATCCCAGGTTACTGAGGGAAGCGAGGGATGAAATAGCTGGGACCTTAACAGATATCTTTGCGGCATTCTTGAGCACAGGTGAGGACCCGGAGGACTGGAGAATTGCTAATGTTGTCCCTTTGTTTAAGAAGGGTAGCAGGGATAATCCAGGGAAGTATAGACCTGTGAGCTTGACGTCAGTGGTAGGCAAACTGTTGGAGAAGATACTGAGGGATAGGATCTATTCACATTTGGAAGAAAATAGACTTATCAGTGATAGGCAGCATGGTGTTGTGCAGGGAAGGTCATGTCTTACAAACCTAATAGAATTCTTTGAGGAAGTGACAAAGTTAATTGATGAGGGAAGGGCTGTAGATATCAGAGACATGGACTTCAGTAAGGCGTTTGATAAAGTTTCCCATGGCAGGTTGATGGAAAAAGTGAAGTCTTATGGGGTTCAGGGTGTACTAGCTAAATGGATAAAGAACTGGCTGGGCAACAGGAGACAGAGAGTAGTGGTGGAAGGGAGTGTCTCAAATGGAGAAAGGTGACTAGTGGTGTTCCACAGGGATCCGTGCTCGGACCACTGTTCTTTGTGATATACATAGCTATGAAGAAAGGCTGAGTAGATTAGGATTGATGTGGAGATGCCGGCGTTGGACTGGGGTGAGCACAGT
This sequence comes from Scyliorhinus torazame, assembly GCF_047496885.1. NCBI lineage: Eukaryota > Metazoa > Chordata > Chondrichthyes > Carcharhiniformes > Scyliorhinidae > Scyliorhinus > Scyliorhinus torazame. Next base: position 272,769,248 of record NC_092709.1, read on the forward strand.
ACGAAGTCTTACAACACCAGGTTAAAGTCCAACAGGTTTGTTTCGACGTCACTAGCTTTCGGAGCGCTGCTCCTTCCTCAGGTGAATGAAGAGGTCTGTTCCAGAAACACATATATAGACAAATTCAAAGATGCCAAACAATGCTAGGAATGCGAGCATTAGCAGGTGATTAAATCTTTACAGATCCAGAGATGGGGTAACCCCAGGTTAAAGAGGTGTGAATTGTATCAAGCCAGGACAGTTGGTAGGATTTCGCAGGCCAGATGGTGGGGGATGAATGTAATGTGACATGAATCCCAGGTCCCGGTTGAGGCCGCACTCATGTGTGCGGAACTTGGCTATAAGCTTCTGCTCGGACATTCTGCGTTGTCGCGGGTCCAACGTTGTCTACCTCATACGCTGCAGGAAAGGATGTCCCGAAGCGTGGTACATTGGCGAGACCATGCAGATGCTGCGACAACGAATGAACGGACATCGCGCAACAATCACCAGGCAGGAATGTTCCCTTCCAGTCGGGGAACACTTCAGCAGTCAAGGGCATTCAGCCTCTGATCTCCGGGTAAGCGTTCTCCAAGGCGGCCTTCAGGACATCGAAACAAACCTGTTGGACTTTAACCTGGTGTTGTAAGACTTCGTACTAGATTAGGATTGTTTTCGTTGAAAAGACGGAGGTTGAGGGGGGACCTGACTGAGGTCTACAAATTTCTGAGAGGTATGGACAGGGTGGATAGCAACAAGCTTTTTCCAAGCGTGGGGGTGTCGATTACAAGGGGTCATGATTTCAAGGTGAAAGGGGGGGATGTTTAAGAGAGATGTGCGTGGAAAGTTTTTTACGCAGAGGATCGTGGGTGCCTGGAACGCTTTGCCAGCAGAGGTGGTAGAGGCGGGCACAATAACATCATTTAAGATACATCTAGACAGATATATGAATGGGCAGGGAACAGAGGGAAGTAGATCCTTGGAAAATAGGTGACAGGTTTAGATAAAGGATCTGGATCGGCGCAGGGTGGGAGGGCCGAAGGGACTGTTCCTGTGCTGTAATTTTCTTTGTTCTTGTTCTTTAACCATGGAATGCTTACAGCACATAAGGAGGACTTTCAGCCCATCATGTCTGTTCTGACTCTCTGAAGGAGCAAAGAACCTAGCACTTTCACCCTGTCTTTTTCTTGTAACCCTTCAAATATTTGCTTATCAGATGATGATCCAATTCCCTTTTGAAGACCTCAATTGTCCCTGCCTCAAACACATTCTCAGGCAGTGCATTCCAGATCCTAAGCACTTGCTGCGTAAAAAAAGGTTTCCCTTATGTTGCCATTGCTTCATTTACTCAAATTTGTGGTTCTCCAACCTTCAACTAATGGAGACAGTTTCTCACTCTCTACTCTGTCCAGAACCCTCAAGGTTTTGAGTACCTCTATCACATGTCCTCACAACCTGCTCTTCTCCAAGGACAACAGTCCCACTTCTCAGGTAATGCCAGTGCTTGGGAAATGTAAGCAGGAGCTTAATGGAGTTTCAATTCATGGATCAACCTTTTTTCTTGACACAAATAGTGGTGATGAGTTGAACAAATAGTCATGTAATAATAGTAATAATAATCTTTATTGTCACAAGTAGGCTTACATTAACTACATTACATTGTAATGAAGTTACTGTGAAAAAGCCCTTGTTGCCACATTCCTGCTCCTACACAGAGGGAGAATTTAGAATGTTCAAATTACCCAATAGCACGTCTTTCGGGACTTGTGGGAGAAAACGAGAGCACCGGTGGAAACCCACGCAAACACGGGGAGAACATGCAGACTCCGTACAGACAATAACCCTATCCGGGAATCGAATCTTGGACCCTGGTGCTGTGAAGCCATAGTGCTAACGACTATTGTGAATTTCAACATCCCCATCTGTACTATTACCTTTATTCTTGATCTGCATCTCTTATATGCCTTTACATTCTCCCTGGTGTTTTTTTCCTGCAAGAATGTCTGGCAGCCATCTTTTCTGCTATAGAGTCATCGCTGGCCAGAAGTAATCTTTCTTCAAAGGATTATTGTAGATTTCTCAAAGATCCACTTAATTAACCCTGCTTGTGGCTCAACAAAATGGACTACAAATGTTCTATTTGTGCTGAATTAGCTGGTCTGTGACACAATGACTGTCGGGACCTGCAGTCAGATTCTGTGCTGTTGGGCCAGGCAAAGAAAGACTTTCCACGCTCTCTGATTGTTATTCAACAATTCAAGAAGTGATATGTGAGCACTAAATGGGGCACAGTACTGTTGTGATCAGTGTCGGAATAGATCTTGATTCATGACACTTTCATATTCCATTTTGTTTTACACAATAGAAACTTAATTTCAGAGTAAATCTCAATAAAACAAAAATTTTCAGCCCAAAGTTGCCATATAAAGTACAATTGTGTTAACATTGCACCATTATTAGCATTCTAAAACCCTTTTTGTGGGGAATTCTTATTTTTGTGACACATTGTTTGTCTTTGGTCCAACCAAACCATGTTTCTGCTGTTATGGCCCAATAAAAGACCAATGGGAGATCTATAGTATATGCAAGAGGTGTACAGCCTCCGGCAGAAAATTGACTTTACTGTTGAATGCACACTGCTACTGCTTTGCTGTGGGAGAATGCCCTCTAGGTCTATTGGAATAATATATTAGATAGTCCTAATAAGTCACAAATTGTCTTTGTGGATACTTCAGATTAAAAACTACACATAAAATTGCTTAGATTTATATTAAAGCCTGAAGAAGCACTTGCCTGTTTTTTGGCTAAGTGGAAAAAAGTTTCTCAATATCTTGCAGCAAAGTCTAATTTGTTTTGCTGTAATCTGCTCTCTAGCAGGTGCTATGTTGGTATAGGGGACACAGAGCTAATTAAAGCACAAGGTCATAGCTGAGTGCCTTAATCAGTATGAGGCCTAGACATGAACAGAATTTGCTGCAGGCTGCATTACAGTTACAACTGCTTGTAATACTGCTTTCACATTCATATAGTATTCATAGAATATGGGCGACTACTTGAGTGTTTGGGGGGCCTGTCAATCAGGATATGTCAGCATTATCAATCTGTTATACAACTTATATCCTGGCTACATAATTACCAATGTATGTGTTTAAAAGTTGTAAAGAACCCTTTTTTCTCCTTTCTTAAGTTCTTTTGTGGGATGTGGCATTGTTTCGCAGGGTCGGCAATCTTGACATTCATGGTTGTCATTTCATAGATTTCATAGATTTTACAGTGCAGAAGGAGGCCATTTGGCCCATCGAGTCTGCACCGGCTCTTGGAAAGAGTACCCTACTCAAGCCCACAGCTCCACCCTATCCCCGTAACCCCACCTAACCATTTTGTTGGACACTAACGGCAAATTTAGCATGGCCAAACCATCTAACTCGGAGCATCCGGAGGAAACCCATGCAGATAAGGGGGGATTGTGTAGGCTCTGTAGAGACAGTAACTCAAGCCGGGAATCGACCCTGGAGCTATGAAGCAACTGTGCCATGCCGCCCTTGACAATGTGGTGAGATGCCTTCTTAAGTCACTGCCATCTTTGTGGTGTAGGTACACTCATGGTGCTGTTCGAATGGAAGTACCAGGATTTTGACCCAGCAACAGTGAAGGAATATGATTTATTTTGAAGCCAGGATGATGTGTCATTTGGTGGGGGAATTGTAACTGGTTGAGTTGCCATGCACTTGTTGCCCATGTCCTTCTAAATGGTAAAGAAAATGGGTTTGGGAGATACTGTCGAAGAATTGCTCCAGTTAATCTGGCTGATGGTACGCAATATTGCCCTGTGCATTTTTGGTGGAAGGAGTGAATGTTTAAAGTGGTAAATAGGGTGCCAAACAAGCAAGTCGCTTTCTTCCAAAATTTGTTTAGCTTTTTGAGTGTTGTTAGAGCTCCACACATCCAGGCAAAAGGAGAGTATTCCATCGGCTTATGCATGGTAAGTGGTGGGAAGCCTTTGGGGAGTTAGGAGGTGAGTTACTTGCCACAGAATACCCAGTGTCTGATCTGATCTTGTAGTCACAGTTATAATGTGACTATTCCAGTTAATTTGCCAGTAACAGTCTGGACCTCGGATGAAGGTTCATCATCAACCTGAAGTGTTGAAATTACCTGCTGAATTTTTCCGTCATTTTCTGTTTTTATTTCAAATCTCCAGAATTTTACTTCTGTAATAGAAAATAATCACATGGTTGCTCTCTACTGTCACAGATCAATATCTTGAAAAAAGAGTGCATGAAGTCAAGATTTTCAGCTTGCAAAATAAGTGAACTTATATTTAAATGGTGTTTTCTGCTACTTTAATTATTGTGAAAAGGACAAGGAAAACAAATTCAAACTAGTATTAGCACTGCTGCCTCACGGTGGCGAGGACCCGGATTCAATCCTTGCCCCGGGTCACTGTCCATGTGGAGTTTGCACATTCTCCCTGTGTCTACGTGGGTCTCACCCCCACAACCCAATGATGTGCAGGGTAGGTGGATTGGTCACCCTAAATTGCCCCTTAATTGGGAAAAAAAAATTATTCAAACCAGTAACAGATGACTTTCTGGTGAATATCAGGAAGTTCTTCTATACATAGAGTGGTCAAAACTTGGAGTAGATGTCTTGGCAATGGTAGAAATGAAAATCATGGATGCATTTAGCAGATAGACAGCTGCCATAATCAGTAAACCACAAGGCTCTAGGTAAATTAACGAAGATGGATGGAAATGTCTCTCTCATTTACAATTAGCTGGTGATCTGTGACAAAGTTAGTGACAAGGAAAATCTTTTGGCTCAGTGCAGGTGATCCACCTGAATGTAAAAGCTCTCCCTTCTCTATCAAATTATCTTTGAAATTATTCTAAGTTCTGTATCTTTTGGACCACTGTACAGTGTCAGGATGGTATCTTTATGGACAGCTGAATTGTGTCTCAACTTCTCCTACTCATGTGTTCTTTCACACCATGCAAATAAAAATGTAATCCCATGGCTATCTGTCAAACATTATGCTGAGTTTTACTTTTAGCCCCTTTTCCCTTGTCCACTCAAACACAATTTTTTGCTGCCAGATCAGAAATCCATCAAAATAAAGATTAATGACTTTTCCCCAAGATTTTTCTCTTTCTTCACTGCAATTCTCCAAAGGGGATGGATGATCATTTTCATTCTGGATAATTAATCTTTCTGGGATAACAATGCTTTAAATCTCCTTTGATACTTTCTTAATGAAGTGGAAGGATGCTGATTCAATGCTTGTGTTGCTGATGCACCCTTACAAGCTTCAACAAAGAACAAAGAACAAAGAAATGTACAGCACAGGAACAGGCCCTTCGGCCCTCCAAGCCCGTGCCGACCATACTGCCCGACTAAACTACAATCTTCTACACTTCCTGGGTCCGTATCCTTCTATTCCCATCCTATTCATATATTTGTCAAGATGCCCCTTAAATGTCCCTATCGTCCCTGCCTCCACTACCTCCTCCGGTAGTGAGTTCCAGGCACCCACTACCCTCTGCGTAAAAAACTTGCCTCGTACATCTACTCTAAACTTTGCCCCTCTCACCTTAAACCTATGCCCCCTAGTAATTGACCCCTCTACCCTGGGGAAAAGCCTCTGACTATCCACTCTGTCTATGCCCCTCATAATTTTGTATACCTCTATCAGGTCGCCCCTCAACCTCCTTCGTTCCAGTGAGAACAAACCGAGTTTATTCAATCGCTCCTCATAGCTTATGCCCTCCATACCAGGCAACATTCTGGTAAATCTCTTCTGCACCCTCTCTAAAGCCTCCACATCCTTCTGGTAGTGTGGCGACCAGAATTGAACACTATACTCCAAGTGTGGCCTAACTAAGGTTCTATACAGCTGCAACATGACTTGCCAATTCTTATACTCAATGCCCCGGCCAATGAAGGCAAGCATGCCGTATGCCTTCTTGACTACCTTCTCCACCTGTGTAGCCCCTTTCAGTGATCTGTGGACCTGTACTCCTAGATCTCTTTGACTTTCAATACTCTTGAGGGTTCTACCATTCACTGTATATTCCCTACCTGCATTAGCCCTTCCAAAATGCATTACCTCACATCTGTCCAGGTTAAACTCCATCTGCCATCTCTCCGCCCAAGTCTCCAGACAATCTAAATCCTGCTGTATCCTCAGACAGTCCTCATCGCTATCCGCAATTCCACCAACCTTTGTGTCGTCTGCAAACTTACTAATCAGACCAGTTACATTTTCCTCCAAATCATTTATATATACTACAAAGAGCAAAGGTCCCAGCACTGATCCCTGTGGAACACCACTGGTCACAGCCCTCCAATTAGAAAAGCATCCCTCCATTGCTACCCTCTGCCTTCTATGGCCTAGCCAGTTCTGTATCCACCTTGCCAGTTCACCCCTGATCCCGTGTGACTTCACCTTTTGTACTAGTCTACCATGAGGGACCTTGTCAAAGGCCTTACTGAAGTCCATATAGACAACGTCTACTGCCCTACCTGCATCAATCATCTTAGTTATTGTATGAACTCCAACCTTGTGAGTTGGGGCCGCTTCTACATGAGTCTCCAATGGATGGGTGAGAATTCCAAACTGCCACACTTTTGTAAAGGATTGGGTCTCCTGAATATTCGGATCCAAGTCGGTGAAAGCAGGAGCATGCCTTAACCAAATACAATACACATGCTGGGGGGGGGGGGGTTTTAAACTGCAGGCTTGACGGGGAACAAAGTTAATTTTGAACAAACAACATAATGGACTTGATTCATGTGATTGCTGCACTGCCAATTATTTTGAATCTAGTATCAATTATGAAAATGCAAAGAAGCCCAGGGCAACTTCTGAATTCTGCTGAATTGAATTAGCAGGAAATAGTTGTACCAAGAGGAATCTTCACAGGAAATATCAAGTTTGCTAGTTAACTGCTTCAGTCAGCAAAGAAAAACATGCATTAAAAAAGGAAATTATATGTACAAGAGAAGAACTTAACATTTGACTGCAAGTCTTTTTTCCAATTTGTGAAGGTAGATGATGGACTCCTGAAGATAAATATATAATTGTAATACGCTATTGTTAGATTATTCATATGTTTATTGTATATTTCATATTTCACACTTAAACTTTGTAATATTCCACAGCTTTCATATACCATAGAGATTCCATACAAATAGGAACATTTTCAGTAACTTAAAAATAACCGAGTTTTTTGCTCATTATCCTTGGAACATGACTGAAAGCTTATCAAGGCTATCAAGATGCCTTCATATTGGTCCATCTGCATTGCCTTCAGATGAGTTGAAAAAGTTAATCTAATGGATAAAAAGGTAGAGCATGCACGACACTATTGAAAGGGTAACCAAATGTAAATGGTCCACCTTTCCCCATTTCTTATATGCAGCTCCAACATTAAAGATGGCTCCTTGAGGCAGCACGGTGGCACAGTGGTTAGCTTTGCTGCCTCACGCGCCGAGATCCCAGGTTTGATCCCGGCTCTAGGTCACTGTCCATGTGGAGTTTGCACATTCTCCCCGTGTTTGTGTGGGTTTTGCCCCCACAACCCAAAGATGTGCAGGCTGGGCGGATTGGCCACACTAAATTGCCCCTTAATTGGAAAAAATGAATTGGGTACTCTAAATCTACTTTTTTTAAAAAGATGGCTGTTTGGGAATATAAGGTACATTTGAGTAACATTATTGTTAATCCATTTTTTAAAATAAATTTAGAGCATCCAATTATTTTTTTCCAATAAAGGGGCAATTTAGCATAGCCAATTCATCTAACCGGCACATCTTTTGGGTTGTGGGGGTGAGACACAAGCAGACACGGGGAGAATGTGCAAACTCCACATGGACAGTGACCCAGGGCCAGGATCAAACCTGAGACCTCGGCGACGTAAGCAGCAGTGCTAGTCACTGCACCACCATGCCACTGGTATATTATTGTTAATCCTGATGAGAAAAGCATGCATAGTCATGGAGCACAGAAACAGTAAAACTCGTGCCTTTGTGAGAACGTTGGCAGAGCACACAGCCACATTTCCATATAGATTCTATTGTTTGACTGGAGGAGAGGAGTTCTGCTGTAACTTTGCCAAATTCTCCTGTGTAAAAACCATGTGTAAAAATACTTTACCATATCGCAAAATCATATGCAGCTGTAGGAATCAGAGTCCCTTGCACTATTGCCAGTGGAGAAGGTGGAGGAAGAAATAGATGAAGGAGATTTACATCCCAATTGACATCAGTCACTAAGTATCAGGACATTGATCTCGCTGATTAGTCATTCAGCCTGAATATGCAAGAGTACAATGGCATGTATCATAACCGTTGGTCATATTTTGGGGTCCACTCTGTGTATTAGCATTTTCTTACCATGATCTGCATGGATTGGACCCTCTCTCCTCAGCTTCAGCATTTTCAAGTTAAAACAATGACTACTCTTTTAAAGTACTTCATCAGCTGTAAAGTACTTTGGGACATCCTGAGATCATAGGTGGGATTCTTTGTTGCCCAACGTTGATATCGTAATCGGTGAGAGGGTGGAGAATCCCTGTTTACGACCGAATCGGGGGGGGCGTCTGTTTTCGGATGCTCTGCCCCCTCCAAAACGTCATCATCGAAGAGTATGCCGCACGCCGTTGGGACAGCCTTAGGACGTTACCTGAAGGCCCGCCCCCGATGGGGCCCAGTTCCCGACCGCGCGGTGGACATGTGCTCTCAAGTTTTGTGAACCCGGCCTGGCGGTTGTGGACTGTGTCCAGCGCCGCCACATTCAGGCGGGTGCCGTGCTGTTGGCTGGTGGGGGCTTCGGCGAGTGCTGGGGGGACAGGTAGGGGGTGGCCATGGGGTGGTGAGGGGGTGTCCAGGGGGGCACTATCTGGCAGGTCAGGTCCGCGCGCGGTGCGCCATTCTGCAGGTCGTCGCTGTGTGCACGCGCGGCCATGGACTCGGCAATTCTTCAGCCGTTTATATTGGGGAGGCCGAGCATTTTACATGGTGTGGCTGCTAGCCCCTCACATGTTGGAGCATCGGTGCAGGGGCGGCATCAACTTTTTTGTCGTAAAACCAAACAAATCCCCTAGACATGGCCTCAAAATCAGGGAATCCAGCCCCAAGAGTGTGCTGTATAAAAGCAAGTTTTCTTTTTTCTTTCAATACCCAAACCTTTCTACTGGGGGCAATTAATCTGGTCTTTGCAAGCTATTTGTAAGAATTCTCATGAGAACAGATGTTTCCACCTCTGTATGCAACAGCCAGAAACACTTCCATTGGGAGCACAATTTGTCCAGGAGAAACACTGAGGGCAACATGAAGGGGAAATCAATGGGAATGAAGGGGGGATAGAAGGAACTAAAATGCTGGTCCATACTGAGTGACTGCATTCAACATTCTGTCAGGGAGTTTCTTCCTTAAGTAAAATCTACAAACAAAAAAGTAATTATATTCAACCATTAATTTATTATTGAAGGATATGTTTCACAATTCGGTTGTATTATAATGAATAATTAAAAGTTTTTTGCTGAAAAGAGAGACATGTTGCTGAAGCTTCCTGCCTGCAGTCATCAGGACAAATGCAAGAATGCCAAATTTTGAATGATCACAATAATTTATACTGAAAGAGAAAAGGCAGCTGATCGGTTGAAAGATTGACACTGATTGGCTGAAGCTTTGCCACGGAGAAAGCAATGGCTCCCAAAGGTCCCCCAAAATTAAAAATATTAAATTTGAATTTTCAGGGAACTTGGGGAGCATAGTGTCCCATTGCATCGGTCCCATTGCTTATCTTTGTCAGAAACAAAGAATTAGTGTTTAGAGTTGGTGATTCTTGCCATAAGAACCCTGTTAATAATTTCTGATGGTCAACCTTAGAGACATATAAAGCTTGTAAATAAATTTGTGGAGCCTCATTTCCAAAGATATCTTTAAATTTTAAAATCTTTAATATTTTTCTCTTACTTTTCCTTTCAGTCTGTGTCTCTCTCTTTTAATCCCCTATCTCCCTCTTTTAATCGTTTATCTTTCCTTCTTTTCACTTCTCCTTTGCATCTAATTTGACTCTGCCTCCTTCCTTCTCTATCATTCACTCTGTCTTTCGCTTATCTTAAATTTCATTGGTTACAGAGGGAACATCAAATGAAATGAAAATTGAAAATTAGAATTGATGCTGAAGAATCACATGATGCAATGTTATTTTTGTCACACTGATACAATTTTGTACCCCCAGCAATGTGCGGTGCAAGAATTATGCCACCTGAAGGATGAGGTGAGAGTGAATTGCACTGCTCTGGCAATGTTTGGGCCCAAATCTTGGAGCAACAATTTCAAAATCCATACCATTTTAAATAGACAAATAATTAAAAGTTTAACATACACCACATCAATTAAATATACTGAATTATGATTAATATTCCTACAACATTCGTAAAAAAGATAAGATCAGTTGGAAAGGACTTCCAACTCTGGAAAGGAACCATCAGAAAGTAAGGAGCTGGGAATTACAACTTCAATGGGGTTCTCCTGTTCACCAAATAGGTGGAATATCAGCTTGTCATCACTAACACACTGTTCCACCAAAAAGACAAGTTCAAGGCTTCCTGGAGACATCGGCGATCAGTGCACTGGCACTTGATCGACTATATCATTGTCCGAAATCAAGACCAAAAGGATGTTCCCACATCACCAAAGTGATGATCAGTGCAGAAGATGGCTGGACAGACCAATGGCTCATTCGCTCCTTTATGTCTATCGAACTCCACCAGAAACAGTGGAAGGTGAAGCAACAGCTCAGAAAAAAGATCAACGTGAGCGGCACCAAGAGCGAAGCATGCGAGTGAACTTCCAACAATGTTCTCTAAAATCTCCAAAATGTCCATTCCAATGGAGTGAAGTAAAATTTGAAAGAGCTGAAGGCAGCCATCATCTCAAGCTGTGAATAAACCATCAGCTACAAGACCAGGGAACACCATAATGATTCAAAGAAACAAGAACAAAGAAAAGTACATCACAGGAACAGGCTCTTTCGCCCTTGATGGATCTCTGTGTCTATTTGGAACCCTGGATATCCGTTATCCCTTCTCAGTTCCCAAATAACAGAGGTCAAGTTACTGGAGAGAATTCTTCGAGACACAATCTACTCCCATTTGGAAGCAAGGAGTCGTATTAGTGAGAGGCAGCACGGTTTTGTGAAGGGGAAGTCGTGCCTCACTAACTTGATAGTTTTTCAAGGAGGTCACAAAGATGATTGATGCAGGTAGGGCAGTGGATGTTGTTTATATGGACTTCAGTAAGGCCTTTGACAAGGTCCCTCATGGCAAACTGATACAAAAGGTGAAGTCACGCGGGATCAGAGGTGAGCTGGCAAGATGGATACAGAACTGGCTAGGTCATAGAAGGCAGAGAGTAGCAATGGAAGGGTTCTTTTCTGATTGGAGGGCTGTGACTAGTGGTGCTCCGCAGGGATCAGTGCTGGGATCTTTGCTGTTCGTAGTATACATAAATGATTTGGAGGAAAATGTAACTGGTCTGATTAGTAAGTTTGCGGACAACACAAAGGTTGGTGGAATTGTGGAAAGCGATGAGGACTGTCAGAGGATACAGCAGGATTTAGATTGTTTGGAGACTTGGACGGCGAGATGGCAGATGTAGTTTAATTCGGACAAATGTGAGGTGATGCATTTTGGAAGGTCTAATACAGGTAGGGAATATACAGTGAATGGTAGAACCCTCAAGAGTATTGACAGTCAGAGAGATCTTGGTGTACAGGTCCACAGGTCACTGAAAGGGGCAGCACAGGTGGAGAAGGTTGTCAAGAAGGCATACGGCATGCTTGCCTTCATTGGCCGGGGCATTGAGTATAAAAATTGGCAAGTCATGTTGCAGCTTTATAGAACCTTAGTTAGGCCACACTTGGAGTATAGTGTTCAATTCTGGTCACTACACTATCAGAAGGATGTGGAGGCTTTAGAGAGGGTGCAGAAGAGGTTTACCAGGATGTTGCCTGGTATGGAGGGCATTATCTATGAGGAGAGGTTGAATAAACTTGGTTTGTTCTCACTGCAATGAAGAAGGTTGAGGGACGACCTGATAGAGGTCTACAAAATTATGAGGGGCATAGATAGGGTGGATAGTCAGAGACTTTTTCCCAGGGTAGGGGTGTCAATTACTAGGGGACATAGGCTGAAGGTGCAAGGGGCAGGTTTTAGAGGAGATGTGCGAGGAAAGTCTTTTACACAGAGGGTAGTGGGTGCCTGGAACTCGCTGCTGGAGGAGGTGGTAGAAGCAGGGACGATAGTGACGTTTAAGGGGCATCTTGACAAATACATGAATAGGATGGGAATAGAGGGACACGGACTCCGGAAGTGTAGAAGATTTTAGTTTTGACGGGCAGCATGGTCGGCGCAGGCTTGGAGGGCCGAAGGGCCTGTTCCTGTGCTGTACTTTGTTCTTTGTTCTAAGTCTGTGCTTTTTGGCAAAGTCCACTTGTACTTTATTTGTCAGCTGTGCCACTGGTAAGCTTATTTTCAATGCAACATTTAGGAAGTTCCGACTAGCCCTGCAGCAAGCTAGTCAGATTGATTGTCTTTAGCGAATACAGTAGTTGAGTTTTCATTCAATTACAAATCGTGGTAATTCTTAAAATCATAATATACAGGATAACCTAACTAAGTGATTTAAACAAAAGAAAGATGGTGATTACCAAGAGCAAACAGCAAAGAAATAGTTTTCAGGAATATAGATAGGGTGATTCCGGAATGAGTTTTTCCAACCCGGTAAGTGATTCTTAAGGAGATTACTATCTTAAGGTCTGACCTTCTTTTTACTTCTGATTGGCTTTAACAAATTTATAATTCACTCAATTCGGCCAAACTTTCTGCCCATCAATTTAAGAGATATATGTATTTAAATATATTGGTGCCAATTTCCCATTCCATCGCTTGCCAATTTAATTCGAAAAAAACAGTTTTCGTTAAGAAATTATCAGCTCCAGACTGGCTATTACTACAGAAACGGGACTACTCGGACTGGACAGCCGCCCAGTTTTTACCATACAATAGGGCCTTTTAGCTGGTTGACGTCACTGACCTTGTGGCCTCAAGCAACTTGCTAATGTGAAATTAAAGTGTATGATCTGGATTAACCTTTAGTGGATTCCCAGCTATCGTTGCTTAATATGATTATAGTTCATTATTCTTAATGAGTTCTCAATTAAACCTCTATCATCTTCCCTTCTCTCACGGTTATAGCTGACTGGAAAAGTCAATTTCTATCAGCCCTCCAAGCCTGCGCCGACCATGCTGCATGTCTAACCAAAAGCCTTCTACCATACCAGGGTCCATCTCCCTTGACTCCCATCTTCTTCATGTATTTGTCAAGATGCCCCTTAAACGTCACTATCGTACCTGCATCCATCACTATCTCCGGCAGCGAGTTCCAGGTATCCACTACTCTCTCTGTAAAAAAGCCTCCCTCACACATCTCCTCTAAACTTTGCCCCTCACATCTTAAACCTATGTTCCTAGGAATTGACTCTTCAACCCTGGGAAAAAGCTTCTGATTATCCACTCTGTCCATGCCCCTGTTAATTTTGTAGACTTCTATCAGGTCATCCCTCAATGTCTGTTGTTCCAGTGTGAACAAACCGAGTTTATCCAACCTCTGCTCATAGCTAATGCCCTCCATACCAGGCAACATCCTGGTAAACTACTTCTGTACCCTCTGAAAAGCCTCCACATCCTTCTGGTCATGTGGCAGCCAGAAGTGAACACTATACTCTAAGTGTGCCTGACGAAGGTTTTATACAGCTGCAGCATGACTTGTCAATTTTTATACTCAATGCCCCAGCCGATGAAGGCAATCATGCCGTATGCTTTCTTGACTACCTTCTCCACCTGAATTGCCACTTTTAGTAAGTAATCTGTGGACCTGTACATCCAGATCCCTCTGCCTGTCAATACTCTTAAGGGTTCTGCCATTTACTGTATATTTTCCATCTGTATTAGATCTTATAAAATGCATTATCTCATATTTGGCTGGATTAAACTCCATCTGCCATCTCTTCACCCAAGTTTCCAACTGATCCATATACTCTGACAGTCCTCATCACTATCCACAATTGCACCAACCTTCGTGACATCAGCAAACTTAATAATCTGACCAGTTACATTTTCCTCCAAATCATTTATATTTGCTACCAACAGCAAAGGTCCCAGCACTAATCCCTGCGGAACACCACTGGTCACACCTCTCCATTCAGAAAAGCACCTTTCCATTGTTAACCTCTGTCTTCTATGCCTAAGCCAGTTCTGCATCCATCTTGCCAGCTCATCGCTGATCCCGTGTGACTTCACCTTCTGGACCAGTCTGCCATGACGGACCTTGCCAAAGGTCTTACTGAAATCCATGTAGACAATATTCACTGCCCTCCCATCATCAATCATTTTCGTCATTTCCACAAAAAACTCGATCAAGTTAGTGATACACGAGCTCCTCTTCGCAATACAATGCTGCCTCTCACTAATACGTCCATTTGCTTCCAAATGGGAGTAAATCCTGTCTCGAAGAATCTTCTCCAATAATTTTCCTACCATTGTCGTCAAGTTCACTGGCCTGTAATTTCCTAGATTATCCTTGCTACCCATTTTTAACAAAGGAACAACATTGGCTGTTCTCCAGTCTTCTGGGACCTCACCTGTAGCCAATGAGGATACAAAGATTTCTGTCAATGCCCCAGCAATTTCCTTCCTTGCTTCGCTGAGAATTCTGGGGTCGATCCCATCAGGCCCGGGGAACTATCTACCTTAATGTTTTTCAAGACGCCCAACACTCCCTCCTTTTTGATCTCAATGTGGCCCAAACTATCTACGCACACTTCTCCAGAATAGTCATCTGCCAAGTCCTTCTCTTTGGTGATTATTGATGCAAAGTACTCATTCACTACCTCACCTATTTCCTCTGGTTCCACACATAGATTCCCTCCCCTGTCCTTGAGTGGGCCAACCCTATCCCTGGCTACCCTCTTGTTCTTTATCTACACGTAAAAAACCTTGGGATTTTCCTTAATCCTGTTTGCCAATGACATTTTGTGTCCTGTTTTAGCCCTCCTGACTCCTTGCCTAAGTTCCTTCCTACTTTCCTTATGTTTTCATGGGCTTTGTCTGTTTCCAGCCTTCTAGCCCTTACAAATGCTTCCTTTTTCTTTTTGACTCGGCTCACAATATCCCTCGTTATTCAAGGTTCTCGAAACTTGCCATGCATATCCTTCTTCCTCACAAAAACAAGCTAGTCCTGAATTCTGATCAACTGACATTTGAAAGTCTCCCACATGCCAGATGTTGATTTACCCTCAAACATTTTCCCCAATCCATATTCTTCAGTTCCTGCTTAATATCGTTATAATTAGCCTTTCCCCAATTTAGCACCTTCCCCCAAGGACTATTCTTATCTTTATCCAACAGTACCTTAAATCTTACTGAATTATGGTCACTGTTCCCGAAATGCTCCCTGACTGAAACTTCGACTACCTGGCTGGACTCATTCGCCAGTACCAGATGCAGTACGGCCCCTTCCCGAGTTGGATTATCTATATATTGTTTCAAGAAGCCCTTCTGGATGCTCCTTACAAAGTCTGCTCCATCCAAGCCCCGAGCACTAAGTGAGCCCCAGTCAGTATAGGGGAAGTTAAAATCATCCACCACAACAATCCTGTTGCTTTTACACCTTTCCAAAATCTGCCTACATATCTGCTCCTCTATCTCCTGCTTGCTGTTGGGACGCCTGTAGTGAACCACAAAATTGTGGCTGCGCCCTTCCTATACCTGTGCTCTACCCATATTGCCTCGCTGCATGAGCCCTCCAAGGTGTCGCCTCAGTATAGCTCTAATATTCTCCTTTACCAGTATTGCAACTCCTCCACCCCTTTTAGATCGCCCTCTATCCCACCTGAAACATCTAAATTTTGGAACGTTTAGCTGCCAATCCTGTCCCTCCCTCAACCAAGTCTCTGGAATGGCAACAACATCCAAGTACTAATCCAAACTCTAAGTCCATCTGCCTTACTTGTTATACTTCTCGCATTGAAACAACTGCACTTCAGACTACCAGTCCCGTTGTGTTCAGCAACACCTCCCTGCCTGCTTTTCCTCTGAGTCTTACTGGCACTATTCTCTGGTTCCTCCTCCGTTATTTCACCTTCTGACCGATTGCACGTATTCCCATGCTCTGTCACACTAGTTTAAACCCTCCCATGTGACACTGGCAAATTCCACAGCAGGATATTTATGCCACTCGAGTGTAGATGCAACCTGTCATTCTTGTAAAGATCCCACCTGCGCTGGAAGATATCCTAATGGTCCAGAAATCTGAAACCCTCCCTCCTACACCAGTTATTTAGTCACGTCTTTAGTTGTACTTCCTATTTCTAGCCTCACTGACACATGGCACAGGGAGAAATCCTGAGATTACAGTGCTAGAGGTCCTGCTTTTTAACTTTCTACTTAACTACCTGAACTCCTGCTGCAGGACCGCGTCATTCTTCCTGCCTATGTCGTTAGTACCAACATGTACCACGACCTCTGGCCATTCACCCTCCCCCTTCAGAATGCCCCTGCCCTTTCAGAGACATTCTGGACCCTGACACCATCTTGGAGTCTCTGCCACATCCACAGGAATTCCTATCTGTGCCCATGGACTCTAGAGTCCCCTATAACTATTACTCTTCTTCGCTTTGTACCTCCCTGTTTAACAACAGAGCCAGCCGTGATGCCACTGTTCTGACTGCTGCTGCTGTTTTCCCCTAATAGGCCATCTCCCCAATAGTATCCAAAAGGGTATACTTGTTAGAGAGGGAGACAGTCACAGGGGATTCCTGCACTGACTTTCTGCCCCTTCTAGCAGTCATCCATCTATCTCCCTGCACCTTGGGTGTAACCACATCTCTAAAACTCTTGTCAATGGCGCTTTTCACCACCTCCAAAGTGCTGCTCCAACGATCTATGTGGTTTGTGAGGAGCTGTAATTGGGTCTGAAGATGGGGTTGTCCGGACGACTGGAAGCTTCATGGACCTCCTACATTTTACCCCTCGAACTGCCATTTCTAGAACTAATTAATAAATTAATTGAAAAATAAATACTTATTAAATTAAAATAAGTTACAGTTAACTTTATGCTTCCGAGCACTAGAGTTCTACTATAAATGGAAAATGCTAAATCTAACATTGAAAATTGTTTTTCAAATTTGCACAAATTCTTTATCAGCCAATCAAGTTACAGCCTTCCTTTGATGTCACAGTGTTTTTCCTCCCAGTTGGAACACTCAGTCAGTGAATTAGTGGAAACACTTACCTTCAAAAGGTATTATTCTGTGATTCTTTGATTCTGTGAGGAGATCTCAACAGATACAAAAGGCAGAGGTACAACGAAGAAGAAGTAGGAAAAGCATAAACCAATGGTGGACTGAGAAAGCTAAAGAGCTGCAACTCTTTGCTGACAAGCACAATATCCGGGGCTTTCTCAGTGCCACCAAGGCAATATATGGACCCAACACCCTAGACCTCAAACCAATGTGGAGTATGGATGCATCCTTTTGAGAGACAGAGAAAATATCAGTCTTCAATGGAGAGAATACTTCAAAGAACTCCTAAAACATTGCACAATTATAGACAATGACATGTTCCCCAACTCCCTATCAAAGATTATATTGGACTCCCACCACAACGTGAATGACGTCAAAGCCACCATTAAGCACATGAAGAACGGGAAAGCCACAGACATGGACAGGATTCCAGTGGCGAATTTCAAACTTGGAGGAGAAGAGATCACCCATTAAATCCACCAGCTGTTCTTGAAATTCTGGGAAAGAGAAGAAATCCTTGCCGACTTCAGGGATACCGTCATCGCCACCATCTTCAAGAAAGGAGACAAAACGGATTGTGGGAACTATCGAGGAATCTTCCTACTCTCCATCACTGGCAGGATCATCACCCGAATCCTCGCCAGCCACCTTCTCCCATCCTCTGAAGAACACCTTCTGGAAAGCCAGTGTAGCTGCTGACCAAACCATGGAACAATGGACATAACTTTTTTCACTGTTCGAAAACTTCAAGCAAAGTGCCAGGAGCAACATCAACCATCATCGATCTGACTCAGGCTTTTGCCTTCGTCAATCGGGAAGTGCTATTCAAGACACGGTCAAAGGTCAGCTGTCCAGAGAAATTCATGAACATCATCCGGCTCCTCCATGGCAACAGCCCACACTGACCGAAGTAAGACAGAAACCTTTGAGGTCAAGACTGGAGTCAAGCAGGGATGTGACATCGCCCCACCCTTTTCTCCATCTTCATCACCATCATTCTCCACCTTGTTAAGAACAAGTTGTCCTCTCAACTCTTCTGTATGGCTCAGAAACTTGGGACTATGTACAGACACCACCTCAACGCTGTCTGAGATGGATTCTCCACATCAGCTGGGAGGAAATGTTTACTAACATTAACATCCTTGAAGGTGCCAAGAATGCCAGTGTCAAGCCCATGATCATCCGAAACCAACCCCAGTGTGCTGGCCACATACTCAGGTAGCCAGAGTCCCTACTGTCAAAGTAAATCTTCTTCACCCAGCTCAAAGAAGGTTCCTGAACAAGATGACGACAAAGGAGAAAATGCTGGAAAATCTCAGCAGGTCTGGCAGCATCTGTAGGGAAGGAAAATAGCTAGCATTTCGAGTCTAGATGACCCTTTGCCAAAGAATTTTGAGTCCCAAACAAGAGGATGACAAAGGAAACGCTTCAAAGATTCCCTGAAGACTTACCTCAAGAAATGCTACATAGATATCAACACCTGCTCAGAGGAGACCTACTTGGAGGAACCTCTTGATTGAAGGGACACAATTCTTTGACAACACCCTACAGCATGAGGAGACATGAGCCTGAGAATGGAATGCCAGTTATCTAGAGTCCAAGGACATATCCCTGTAAGCACCTGCGAAGTGTGGGGTCAGAGATGTGGCTCTTGAATCGGACTCATCAGCCAGGCAAGGACGCAGAGAACCAATGACCAATGATATGTAGTTTCTTAAGTGGACAATCATATTCATTTAGTGAATGATTGTTGACGATCACAGTAACTTCATTGAAGCCTACTTGTGACAATAAGCAATTATTATTATAAGATTATGTTTAACGAAAGAGAAAATGCTGGAAAATCTAGCAAGTCTGGCAGCATCCGTAGGGAGAGAAAAGAGCTAACGTTTCGAGTCCGATGACTCTTTGTCAAAGCTTTGACAAAGAGTCATCGGACTCGAAACGTTAGCTCTTTTTTCTCCCTACAGATGCTGCCAGACTTCCTGAGATTTTCCAGCATTTTCTCTTTCGTTTCAGATTCCAGCATCCGCAGTAATTTGCTTTTATCCAAGATTATATTTTATTTAGCTTCTCTTTGCAAAATATATTTTTCCCATTAAATCCCAAATTTCTTCTAACAGCTGATATGAAACTGATATGAATCTCCAAGTTGTCAAGCAGAAATGGTTTCTGGTGCCAGATTTTACTCAGAATTTGAGTTCTTAAGTTAGGTATGCAGCTGCTGGGTCAGCAGCGGTGAGTAGCTTGCTAGTGACTGGCTGAGTTCCACATTGCTCAATTCCTTTGCAAACTCATTAAGCTTAGTGCCCACTCCACTGCTTTCAATCTGCTCCACTGTCTGTGCAACCCACAATTTTATAGAAATATGAACCTACAAATGAGAGCCGTTCATTTCACTAAGCACCAAAGCACAAACTCTGAGCCTATTTCAGCAGCAAATACAACAAATATATATTTCATTTGAGAGAGTTTACTTTAAGCACTGCTTGCAATCTGCCACCAGATAAACTCAGTATACAACATCTATTTGCATTTAGTTCAGTTGAAAAATATGTTGCGAAATTGAAGGATACCAAGTATTCCAATATTGAGGTGACTTTATTTCTAGCTTTTGTCATTACTGTTAAGGATTTACAACATCAATTTGCATTTATATAACATCTTTAACAAAGTAATATATCCCTAGGTGTTAAATTAATCTCGCTTAATTTGGAAACATCTTTTTTTCTAAATATGGGATTTTAACTGAACTCCAATCAGAAACTTTGGTATTGCAGAGCAAAATTGCACAAGGATTATGACACAGTAGAAAATATTTTAATATAAGAAATAATGGGATTAATTTTGAAATGCAAAATGATGGTTATGGATAATAAGTTCCTTTATATACAATGATTTAAAGTTTCTGTTCAGTTCTTACAACTTAATAAGTATAATTCATTATGAGGTAATAATCCTCGACAAAGCTGCTGGGCATTTGGGCAAGTGTGAACTAATAAAAGTCAGCATGGGTTTGTTAAACGGAAATTGTGCTTGACTAACTTGAGTTCTTTGATGAAGTAATGAGGAAGTTGATGAAGATAGTGGTGTTGATGTTGTGCAAGTGTACTTTCAAAAGGCATTTTACATACAGTATAATAGACTTGTTAGAAAAATTAAAGCACATGGGATTAAAGAGACAGTGACAGTTTGGATATAAAATTAGCTGAGGGTCACAAAGCAAAGCATAGTTGTGAATGGTAGTTTTCTTACGTCTTTGAGACTGAAGAGAAGCATGCATTAGTAGTTCTAAGAGTTTGACATTAGTGTAGTTATCTGTATATCTGAATGTATTTAAACGGTTAACATCCATAAGCAAGTGCTAGATTACCACTAGATACCGGTGTTAAAGGTAAACTCAGACAGAGTTCCCACCTCCTCGAGTTTGGAGTGACTAGTGAACAGTTAGAGAGAGATAGCTTAGTGTGCAGGTGTAGTTAATCATCATTATATATATTTAATCTTATTAATTTAATCTATAGTTATAGTCATTGAAGAGTGAAAAAACTCATCGTTAATTTATCATCGTTACTCAATAAACAGTATTTAGATATTTGAAGATTTTGAGTGTTACTGAACATCAAGCATACAACCATTCTGGCAGAAAGCAAATGAGTAACAAGATATTACAAAACGTAATATAACAATTAGGGCGACTTGTCTTTTTGACATATGTTCGCAACCTTAATTGGGGGTACACAACGTTTCATCGTAAAGTTTACAGATGACACAAAACTTGTAAATATAGAATAATTTGAGGAAGATAACAACAAACTTCAGGAGGACATATACAGATTAGTGAGATGGGCAAACACTTGTCAGATGTAATTTAATGCAGGGGAGGGTAAAGTAATGTGTTCTGGTAGAAAGACCAACGAGAAGTGATGAGAAATATTGGGCCAGATTCTCTGGCCTCCCCACAACGTGTTTCGCGGCCCCAGGAGACTGCCCGCCGTTGGCCAGTGGTGGGACGTCCTGATCGCACTGCTGTCAATGGGATTTCCTATTGAATCCACACCACACCATTGTGAAACCCGTGGTGGGGGTGCACTGTCGACGGCACCAGAGGATCCCGCCGGCATGAACAGCCGAAAGATTTTGCCCATTATAGAACAATTTTAAAGTGTTTGCAGAACAGAGGGACCTGTGGAGAAATTTTTTAAGATGGTACATCAGATTGAGAATGCTATTAAAAATTTGGCTTTGAAGAATAAACTATGAGGAAGTTAGAGGTGTTCAAAATTACACATGGTTCTATTGCGGTAAAGAATACTAAACTATTTCCACTGACAGAAGAGTTGGTAATAAAGGGACACAGGTTCAAGGCGGTTGGCAAAAACAAACAAGGACAGCCATAGAAACATTTTTTTTTACTTTGTGAGTTGTTTTGATTTGGAATGCACTGCTCGAAAAGGTGGTGATGCAGATTTAATTGTAAGATTCGAGAAGAAATTCGCAAATACATTAAGGATTTTTTTGAACTGTGCTATGAAGAAATAGAAGGGAAGTGTGATTAATTAGTTAGTTCCACCAAAAAAAAGAAAGACTTGCATTTAGATAATGCCTTTCACAATCAACCATGTTCCAAAATACTTTTACAGTTGGCATTGCTATAATGTTGGAACCAAGGCAGCCATTTTGCACATAACAAGCTCCAACAAGCAGCAATGTGATAATCATCTGAACACAAACATCAAGAGTGCCTACTAATCCATCCCCCTGACTGCACTTCAGAACATCGGATCATTAGACGGTGCTCTTTCTCCTGGCATCCAAGCAGAAACTTAAGCGGAAGAATCTGGTTAAGAAGGTCGTGCAAAGCTGGTCCGAGGCAACAGAAGAGCTCCTATGCGACTGCTTGGAGTCAGGACTGGTCCATATTCAAGAACTCGGCGGTCAAACTAAACGAGTATGCCACCACCATCATCGACTTCATCAGCAAGTGTGTGATTGTATGCCATAGAAAGTAGTACGTACGTTCCCCAACCGGAAACCATGGTTTAATCGGGAAATTCACTCCCTACTGAAGGCCAGGTCTAAGACGTTCAAGATAGGCGACCCTGACCTATACAAGAAATCCAGGTACAACCACTGAAAAGCTATCAGGGATGTCAAGAGACAATACCAGACTGAGCTAGAGTCACAGACACGGACTCTCGTCGGTTGTGGCAAGGCTTAAACAACATAACTGTTACAAATCAAGGCTGAGTAGAATCTCCAGCAGCAGCGCACCTCTCCCCGATGGACTCAATGCATTCCATGCTCATTTCAAGCAGGAAACCAGCAACCTATTGTTAACTGCCCCAGCAGCCTCGGGCACACCTATACCTACCGTCACAGCTTCCACAGTCAGTCAGAAATGTACCCTCAGAAAGCTGACGGAGTCCCAGGTCGTGCACTCAGATCCTGCGCGGACCAACTGGCAGGTGTGTTTGCGGACATCTACACTCTCTCCCTACTCCTTTCTGAGTTCCCACCCAATTCAAGAAGACCACCATCATACTGTTACCAAAGAGGAACAAGGCAACGTGCCTCAATGATAGCCGCCTGGTGTCCTTGACATCTATCATCAAGAAGTGCTTCGAGAGGATGGTCATGAGCCACATCAACTCCATCATTGCAAAATGCCTTGATCCACTGTAATTTGCATACCGCCACAACCGGTCCACAGCAAACGCTCTATACTCATCCCTGGAGCATCTTGACATCAGGGACTCCTAGGCCAGACTCCTATTCATTGAATACCGCTCTGCCTTCAACACCATTATCCCAGCCAAGCTCATATCAAAACTCCAAAACCTAGGACATGGTTTCTCCCTCTGCAACAGGATTCTCGACTTCCTGAACCATAGACCGCAATCAGTAAGGATAATTCACCTGAGGAAGAAGCAGCGCTCCGAAAGCTAGTGACATCGAAACAAACCTGTTGGACTTTAACCTGGTGTTGTAGAACTTCTTACAGTAAGGATAAACAACAATACCTCCTGCACGATCGTCTTCAATACAGGGCCATGCAAGGCTGCGTACTCCGACACCTGCTATACTCCTTATACACACACAACTGTGTGGCAATATTTATCACCATCTCCATCCACACGTTTTCTGATGACACAACCGTAGAGTACAGTAGGAAGATAGAGAACATAGTGGCATGGTGTTGTGACAACAATCTTTCCCTCAACATCAGCAAAATTAAGGAGCTGGTCATTGACTTCAGGACGCAAAGTATCGTACACACCCCTGTCTGCATCAATGGTGCTGAGGTGGAGATGGCTGACAGCTTCAAATTCCTAGATGTGCACATCACCAACAATCTGTCCTGGTCCCCCCACGTCGATGCTACGACCAAGAAAGCACAACAGCACTATACTTTCTCAGGAAACTGAGGAAATTGAGCACGTCCACATTGATTCTTATTCCCACCTCTTCAGAATAGTGGGCTGAAATCATTTTTGTCCACCTGAGAGGCAGATGGGACTTAATTCTAATGTTTAATCTGAAAGACAACATACATTTTCTCATTACTGTACTGTACTAGATTTGCCCTTGAGTAGGAGGACTTGAACCCAGAACCTGCTGGTTCAAGCGCGAAAGAGAAACTGACAGAGCCATAGATTTCAACAGGGTTTCCCAAATTTTTCCAACCATAGAACCCTTTTGACCTCCCAGGAGTACTGAAGGAACCCTTGAGAAACATTCTTAGTACATTGAAAAATTAGACCACAAAAATAGATTATTATTGCGCAATAGGTACAAACATACAAATCCAAACTTAAAAGATGTTTCTATATCTTATACATATACATTTCCGAGAATAAAAAGTTCTGTTACACAACAAATTTCTTTTTGTCATTTTCTAAAGGAGGACCCACTTACACATACACCCTTACCAACTGCCATTCCTCCCCCACACCCACTCTCACCGACATCCTCCCCCACACTCTCACCCAAACACTCACTCACACCCAAACTCTCACCCTCACCCACATCCTCACCCACACTCTCACCCAAACACTCACTCACACCCAAACTCTCACCCTCACCCACATCCTCACCCACACTCTCACCCAAACACTCACTCACACCCAAACTCTCACCCTCACCCACATCCTCACGTACACTCTCACCCATATCCTCACTCACACCCTCACCCACACTCTCACCCACACTCTCACCCTCACCTACACTCTCGCCCATATCCTCACTCACACCCTCACCCACACTCTCACCCACACTCTCACCCTCACCTACACTCTCACCAATATCCTCACTCACACCCTCACCCACACTCTCTCCCACACTGTCACCCTCATCTACACTCTCACCCATACTCTCACCCACACTCTCACCCGCACTCTCACCCACACTCTCACCCTCACCTACACTCTCACCCATATCCTTACTCACACCCTCACCCACACTCTCACCCTCATCCACACTCTCACCCACACTCTCACCCACACTCTCACCCACACCCTCACTCACACCCAAACTCTCTCCGACACTCTCAACCACCCCTCATACCTACTCATCTTCCTCTTGGTCTCGAGTGGGCCCGGATCCACTCGGACCCCCGTGGATTCGGCTCCTCCAAGACACATTTTTCCCAGCTTTTCTCAGACCCCCACGGCCCACGCTTATCTTGAAGCCCCTCACTGGCCCCGACCTCTTTAGGACAGCTTGTCCCCAGCTTCTCTCAATTCTCCCCGACTCCTCTCACCACCCAGCCTCCCCCCTTGGGACTGGAACAAATGTGGAGCCCCCGAGGAGTCTGTTTCTTTTGCAGCACAGAAGGAGCCCATTTGGCCCATCACGCCTGCCCCAGCTCTGCAGCACCCAGTTTGAGAAACCTTGGACTACACCATAAAATAACACAGGTCTATTTCTACAGAAGAATGGAGGAAATTTGGGCTGAGGAACAGGAAAAGACCATTCAGCCCTTACAACCTGCTCCACCATTCGAAGATCATCGCTGGTCTGATTGTGGCCTCAGTTCCACCTACCTGTCTTCCCCACATAATCCTTGACTCCCTTGTCCAAGAAAAAGCTATCTAACTCTGCCTTGGATAAATTCAATGGCCCAGATTCCATTGCTACCTGGGCAAGAGAATTTCATGAACTAACAACCATCTGAGAGAATAAAATTCTCCTGATCGCAGTCTTTAAAGGGAGGCTTCTTATTCTTAAATCATTTCCCCTGGCGCTCGCCTTGCCCACAAGTGTAAATATCTTCCTAGTATCTACAAATCTAGTTTCCTCAGGATCTTTCCTGTTTCAATAAAATCACAGTAAGAAGTTTTGCAACAGTTAAAGTCGAACATGTTTGTTTGGAATCACTAGCTGTCGGAGCGCAGCACCTTCATCAGGTGAGTGTGTGTTGTCTTCTTTCAGTCTCACCTGTTCTTGTCTTTTTAGGTGGTAGAGGTTGTGGGTTTGGAAGTGTTGTCGAGGGAACCTTGTTGTGTTGTAGTTTCCTGCTTTCTGTCTCCCTCCTTTCTTGAATAAAGGTGTTGTATTAACTATTTTCTAATTGACTGAAACCCTTCCAGAATGTAAGGAATTTTGGAAGATTATAACCAATGCATCTACTAACTCTGCAGCCACAGCTTTTAAAACCCTAGGATGCAGTCCATCTAGTCCTGCGATCTTGTCAACCTTTAGGTCTAACAGTTTTCACAACACCTTTTTCCTAGCGACGGTGATTTTTTTTAAAGATCCTCCCTCCCAATCACCCTTTGATTTTCAACCAATTTTTGTTTAATCATGAGTTTATTAATTAATCCTGTCTCATTGCTCATTACCAGGACTACAACAGTCTGCTCCTTGTTGGCTCTAGAATATTCTGCACTAAAATAAAATCCCGTAAGGACAGCACAGTGGCGGTGGTTAGCATTGATGCCTCACGGCGCCGAGGTCCCAGGTTCGATCCCGGTTCTGGGTCACTGTCTGTGTGCAGTTCGCACATTCTCCCCGTGTTTGGGTGGGTTTCGCCCCCACAACCCAAAGCTGCGCAGGGTAGGCGGATTGACCTTGCCAAATTGCCCATTAATTGGAAAAAATGAATTGGATAATCTAAATTTTAAAAATAAATAAATCAAAAATAAAATCCCCCAAAGACTTAAGATTGCACCCTGAGCTATAACTTATGATTCTATAATTTACATTTCTAACTCATACCTGACCAAAGTTGGATCCAATCACCTCATCGCAAGCAGGAATTCACTAACTTCCTTTTAAATAAGCCAACAGATTCCGCATGGACTGCTCTTGATGGTAGAGTAGCCATGTAGCTATATGTTCAACAATGGAGTCCCATTAGCTTCAGATTTTCTCATTTGAATGCACATACAATTGTTGGAACTACTACCACTGAAGTGAATTGAACTCAGAGAAAAAAATGAAAAAAATAATATTAAGGTTGGTAGTGCACAACTTGATGGTTCCTGAGTGGGCAAATGCAATTTGAAAGTAATTGAAATATTTGAATAATAGAGCCCTTAGGTGCCAGTCTAAAGCATGTTATCCTCTGTGGTTAGCTGGTCTCATTATATCACTGTAGCTTAGCAAGTAATTTGAACAGATGATAAAAACATGCACTCATATCTCGGGTTCAGTGCCCACCATAATTGGATTGCAACGGGGCAAGCAGCTAGAATTCTGCAACTCCAACTTGCTGAACCAGCTTCTGATGGAGTATTATGTATATCTATTCCATAGTCAGGAAGACATTGCTGCTGAGTTGCATTTCTCATCATCTCACTCATGAAGAACTGCTGTTTACGTAGCAAGGATTCAACGCACACATGGACAAACTTTTCCCTTCTGGGGAGGGAAACCTAAAGAAGGAATCATAACTCACCTTCAACCTGGTAGGAATAGTGCTGATGGGAGTTTAGGATTTGCGGGAGGTTTGCAGCCTGTTCCCAGCATGTTGCTGTCCACGTTTTAAAATTTATTCTTGGGATGTGGCAGTCACTGGCTATGTCAGCATTCGTTACCCAAGTCCTTCATTACCCTTGAATTGAGTGGCTTGCTAGGCCATTTCAGCAGGGGACAATTAAGAGTCAACAGCATCGCTGTGTGGGTCTGGTGTCACATGCAGACCAGACCAGGTAAGGATGGCAGATTTGCTCCCATAAAGGATACTGCAACAATTTAACTCATCTGAAATCAGACACATGAATGGTGTATGCCGAGAGAAGCTGGGATTCATATAAATGAATACACATAACCCATGATTTTCAGTCCATTTACTCACATCATACACCATGGCTGGCGAATGACGGTTATTGCATTCTATTTTACTCATGTCATGTTTTGGTTTCATTTCAAAACATATTCAGCCGGCTCATTTTAAAAATTATTTCATGGGATGTGGGCATTGCCAACAAAGCCAACATTTGTTACCGATCCCTAATTGCCCTTGAACTGAATGGCTTACTTGGTAATTTCAGAGGATAGTTAAGAGTCAGCCATATTGCTGAGAAGCTCGAGCCACATGTAGGCCAGTGTGAAGGATTTAGGTTATTCCAGACCTGATAATATTTTATTATTAACCTATGCTCTACGTTAACCCACCAAAAGAGGGAAATCCGTTTCTCTGCTAAGACTCACGAAGGGAGAATGCTTTTCCGGGTCTCAGACAGTTAAACAGGATCTCAGTTACTTTTTATGGGAAAAGTTCAGATGCGTCACTCATAACTACGTCATTATCTCTGTCGTCGTGGGTCCTAGTCACTTAAGACTTCCTAAATGAGTGTCTAGGATTTTACACTTTGAGAGTAAGCATAATTTTTAATAAAAGTATTTTTATTGTAAAGCACTCTGAATTTATACACACTGAATTGCAGTGTTAAAAAGAGAAATTGATTAACAGTCTTTAGTTATCTGTTAATAATATAAAAACCCGTTAACAGTCCTTTGTTATCGGCTAATGATATAAAACCCGTTAACAGTCCTTTGTTATCTGCTAACACACTAACTTCTCTTAAGAGATTGAGATATCTAAAACATGGAAAATCCTAAAGTATCTCCTATCAATTTCTGATACATTTCTAAGAAGTTTAACAGAAACATACTTACAGAACCATGATGGTCTTTGTTTGACGAGGCAAGCTTGAAGAACAGAGCTTTGACCCACACTCCCACAGGGGAGTGAGAAGGTACCTCTCTGCCAAAATGCCCCTCTTTTTATACAGAAAATCTTCTAATCATTCAAGGACTGTTTCTGTTACCTTATCACTTATTGTTGGTTAAATTGCCTATTGCCAAATGGCTAATTTGATGTATTATCATCAATATATGTTTTAATGATCTTAGTATCTCTGTGAATGTCAGGTGTCTTAAGATATATTAGCGAAGAGGGACTCGTATAGAGATCTGTCTCTTTTCAATGTTGCCATGTTTCTTATATATATAGATTGTCAAACAGACACTTTTTTGAGGGTGTTATTCTAAGTGTCACGAGTTATGTAGTTAAGGAAGGATTTGTGCATTGTTTATCTGAATAATGTTCCTGTCCTCATGGTTTGAATAATTATAGGTGTCGGGGAATGATCTCGAGAATTTACGGTGTGTCAATGCAAGGATTTCCTTATCCTGTATTTGTTTGGAATGTATTAATGATCCTTGAAGTCAGCTAGGAGTTTCTCCCTTCAAATGGCGACTTCTGGATGACCTTTAGCTGAAGTGGTTTTATTCCATTTTGAATTAAAATACTGATCGCATTAATTTCATTTGCCTTATTTCAAACTGAATTCTGCGGCGAACGTGATATTCATCACACCAGACAGGGTAAGGATGTCATATTTCCTTCCCAAAATGACATTGATGACCTCTGGGAGGTGAGTAGTGTATTTAAAAACCTTACCTTTACAGGAGCAGCCCTTTGGATTTCGGCGGCAGCGGTGCGCAGGGGCCCTCTGGGAGGTGAGTAGTGTATTTAAAAACCTTACCTTTACAGGAGCAGCCCTTTGGATTTCGGCGGCAGCGGTGCGCAGGGGCCCTCTGGGAGATGAGTAGTGTATTTAAAAACCTTGCCTGGTCCCGTGTCTGTTCTTCTTTTCTGTTTTATTTGTTTTTATATAAGGCGGGAACCGGAAGTTCGACCTCTGGCAAGTCCCCCCCCCCCCCCCAACCAATAAATTCTGGTGGAGAGGAAACCCGAGACACTACACGTGTAGTGTCTCCCACCCGCCCTCCTCCCCTAACCTAATAATAAGACCCATTGGTGTAAGGTAAGTGCCATATTATATTATTATATTATTAGCATTGTGCAGGTCAAGGATCGGAGGTGGAGGAGCAGTCTCTGTCAGCGAGAGAACCTGAGAACATCTCAGACACTCAGAAGGTAAGAAGGTAAGTAAGTGATTTTTACTTTTATACCTTTTTTCAAATTGTGTGTCGGGGGGAAACTGAAGTGACATCACAGAAAAGCTGTGACCTGAGTGGCTGGTTGGGATTCTAACCTAAATTTTAAAAAAATTTGAGTATTTGGGAACTAATTAAACATAGTAACTTAATTATAATTTAGAGGATATCTAAGCCAGAGATCGGAGAGTATTATAGTTAGCTATCGCATTTCTATTAGAAATCTAGTGCTAGGAAACAGATAGTTGACAGTAACTTTGCAATTTTAAAAAAAAGTATTTTTTTAAAAAAAAGACAAATTTTAATTTTAATTAATTGACGCAATGTCAGTTAGAGGGGTGCTGTGCTCTGACTGTGAGATGTGGCAGGTCCGGGAGGCTTCCAGCGTCCCGGATGGCTTCATCTGCAGAAAGTGTACCCAACTGCAGCTCCTCACAGACCGCATGGTTCGGTTGGAGCAGCAATTGGATGCACTTAGGAGCATGCAGGTGGCGGAAAGCGTCATAGATCGCAGTTATGTAAATGTGGTCACACCCAAGGTGCAGGCAGAGAAATGGGTGACCACCAGAAAGGGCAGGCAGTCAGTGCAGGAATCCCCTGTGGTTGTCCCCCTCTCAAACAGATATACCCCTTTGGATACTGTCGGGGGGGATAGCCTATCAGGGGAAAACAGCAGCAGCCAGAGCAGTGGCACCACGGCTGGCGCTGATGTTCAGAAGGGAGGGTCAAAGCGCAGAAGAGTACTAGTGATAGGGGACTCTATAGTCAGGGGCACAGATAGGCGCTTCTGTGGACGTGAAAGAGACTCCAGGATGGTATGTTGCCTCCCTGGTGCCAGGGTCCAGGATGTCTCCGAACGGGTAGAGGGAATCCTGAAGGGGGAGGGCAAACAGGCAGAGGTCGTTGTACATATTGGTACTAACGACATAGGCAGGAAGGGGCATGAGGTCCTGCAGCAGGAGTTCAGGGAGCTAGGCAGAAAGTTAAAAGACAGGACCTCGAGGGTTGTAATCTCGGGATTACTTCCTGTGCCACGTGCCAGTGAGGCTAGAAATAGGAAGATAGAGCAGACAAACACGTGGCTAAACAGCTGGTGTAGGAGGGAGGGTTTCCGTTATCTGGACCACTGGGAGCTCTTCCGGGGCAGGTGTGACCTGTATAAGATGGACGGGTTGCATCTAAACCGGAGAGGCATAAATATCCTGGCCGCGAGGTTTGCTAGTGTCACACGGGAGGGTTTAAACTAGTATGGCAGGGGGGTGGGCACGGGAGCAATAGGTCAGAAGGTGAGAGCATTGAGGGAGAACTAGGGAATAGGGACAGTGTGGCTCTGAGGCAGAGCAGACGGGGAGAAGTTGCTGAACACAGCGGGTCTGGTGGCCTGAAGTGCATATGTTTTAGTGCAAGGAGCATTACGGGTAAGGCAGATGAACTTAGAGCTTGGATTACTACTTGGAACTATGATGTTGTTGCCATTACAGAGACCTGGTTGAGGGAAGGGCAGGATTGGCAGCTAAACGTTCCAGGATTTAGATGTTTCAGGCGGGATAGAGGGGGATGTAAAAGGGGAGGCGGAGTTGCGCTACTTGTTCGGGAGAATATCACAGCTATACTGCGAGAGGACACCTCAGAGGGCAGTGAGGCTATATGGGTAGAGATCAGGAATAAGAAGGGTGCAGTCACAATGTTGGGGGTATACTACAGGCCTCCCAACAGCCAGCGGGAGATAGAGGAGCAGATAGGTAGACAGATTTTGGAAAAGAGTAAAAACAACAGGGTTGTGGTGATGGGAGACTTCAACTTCCCCAATATTGACTGGGACTCACTTAGTGCCAGGGGCTTAGACGGGGCGGAGTTTGTAAGGAACATCCAGGAGGGCTTCTTAAAACAATATGTAAACAGTCCAACTAGGGAAGGGGCGGTACTGGACCTGGTATTGGGGAATGAGCCCGGCCAGGTGGTAGATGTTTCAGTAGGGGAGCATTTTGGTAACAGTGACCACAATTCAGTAAGTTTTAAAGTACTGGTGGACAAGGATAAGAGTGGTCCGAGGATGAATGTGCTAAATTGGGGGAAGGCTAATTATAACAATATTAGGCGAGAACTGAAGAACATAGATTGGGGGCGGATGTTTGAGGGCAAATCAACATCTGACATGTGGGAGGCTTTCAAGTGTCAGTTGAAAGGAATACAGGACAGGCATGTTCCTGTGAGGAAGAAAGATAAATACGGCAATTTTCGGGAACCTTGGATGACGAGTGATATTGTAGGCCTCGTCAAAAAGAAAAAGGAGGCATTTGTCAGGGCTAAAAGGCTGGGAACAGACGAAGCCTGTGTGGCATATAAGGAAAGTAGGAAGGAATTTAAGAAAGGAGTCAGGAGGGCTAGAAGGGGTCATGAAAAGTCATTGGCAAATAGGGTTAAGGAAAATCCCAAGGCTTTTTACACGTACATAAAAAGCAAGAGGGTAGCCAGGGAAAGGGTTGGCCCACTGAAGGATAGGCAAGGGAATCTATGTGCGGAGCCAGAGGAAATGGGCGAGGTACTAAATGAATACTTTGCATCAGTATTCACCAAAGAGAAGGAATTGGTAGATGTTGAGTCTGGAGAAGGGGGTGTAGATAGCCTGGGTCACATTGTGATCCAAAAAGACGAGGTGTTGGGTGTCTTAAAAAATATTAAGGTAGATAAGTCCCCAGGGCCTGATGGGATCTACCCCAGAATACTGAAGGAGGCTGGAGAGGAAATTGCTGAGGCCTTGACAGAAATCTTTGGATCCTCGCTGTCTTCAGGGGATGTCCCGGAGGACTGGAGAATAGCCAATGTTGTTCCTCTGTTTAAGAAGGGTAGCAAGGATAATCCCGGGAACTACAGGCCGGTGAGCCTTACTTCAGTGGTAGGGAAATTACTGGAGAGAATTCTTCGAGACAGGATCTACTCCCATTTGGAAGCAAATGGACGTATTAGTGAGAGGCAGCACGGTTTTGTGAAGGGGAGGTCGTGTCTCACTAACTTGATAGAGTTTTTCGAGGAGGTCACTAAGATGATTGATGCAGGTAGGGCAGTAGATGTTGTCTATATGGACTTCAGTAAGGCCTTTGACAAGGTCCCTCATGGTAGACTAGTACAAAAGGTGAAGTCACACGGGATCAGGGGTGAACTGGCAAGGTGGATACAGAACTGGCTAGGCCATAGAAGGCAGAGGGTAGCAATGGAGGGATGCTTTTCTAATTGGAGGGCTGTGACCAGTGGTGTTCCACAGGGATCAGTGTTGGGACCTTTGCTGTTTGTAGTATATATAAATGATTTGGAGGAAAATGTAACTGGTCTGATTAGTAAGTTTGCAGACGACACAAAGGTTGGTGGAATTGCGGATAGCGATGAGGACTGTCTGAGGATACAGCAGGATTTAGATTGTCTGGAGACTTGGGCGGAGAGATGGCAGATGGAGTTTAATCCGGACAAATGTGAGGTAATGCATTTTGGAAGGGCTAATGCAGGTAGGGAATATACAGTGAATGGTAGAACCCTCAAGAGTATTGAAAGTCAAAGAGATCTAGGAGTACAGGTCCACAGGTCATTGAAAGGTGCAACACAGGTGGAGAAGGTAGTCAAGAAGGCATACGGCATGCTTGCCTTCATTGGCCGGGGCATTGAGTATAAGAATTGGCAAGTCATGTTGCAGCTGTATAGAACCTTATTTAGGCCACACTTGGAGTATAGTGTTCAATTCTGGTCGCCACACTACCAGAAGGATGTGGAGGCTTTAGAGAGGGTGCAGAAGAGATTTACCAGAATGTTGCCTGGTATGGAGGGCATAAGCTATGAGGAGCGATTGAATAAACTCGGTTTGTTCTCACTGGAACGAAGGAGGTTGAGGGGCGACCTGATAGAGGTATACAAAATTATGAGGGGCATAGACAGAGTGGATAGTCAGTGGCTTTTCCCCAGGGTAGAGGGATCAATTACTAGGGGGCATAGGTTTAAGGTGAGAGGGGCAAGGTTTAGAGTAGATGTACGAGGCAAGTTTTTTACGCAGAGGGTAGTGGGTGCCTGGAACTCGCTACCGGAGGAGGTAGTGGAAGCAGGGACGATAGGGACATTTAAGGGGCATCTTGACAAATATATGAATAGAATGGGAATAGAAGGATACGGACCCAGGAAGTGTAGAAGATTGTAGTTTAGTCGGGCAGTATGGTCGGCACGGGCTTGGAGGGCCGAAGGGCCTGTTCCTGTGCTGTACATTTCTTTGTTCTTTGTTCTTTGATGATGCAGGTGGATTTTTATGACAATTGACAATTGTTTCATGGTCACTATTGTTGAGTCGAACTTTCAATTCCAGATTTTATTTGTTGAATTTAAATTCCACCAGCTATCACAATGGGATTTGGACCCATGTTCCTTGGAACATAAACCTGGATCTCTGGATTACTAATTCATTGTAAAATGTTGTGTGTAGTTCAAAAGGACTATAAGACTATAGTTTAACAATAAGTATTTATTAACTACTAGTAACTATATACATATATACGTATAACGTCTCCATGCTTTACTGTACGCACATCTCTGTCCAGTATAAAACTGCCCTCCAGACTGTGGTCATGTTATTTTATTTATTTCTATTATCTATGTGTTCATTTCTGATTCCAATCTTTCTGTGGAGCTTCTCACAAGCAATATCCATGTGTGTCTTCTTTTCTAGTGCTTTCAGAATCATAGAATCTCTACAGTGCAGAAAAAGGCCATTTGGCCCATCGAGTCTACACCAACTGTTGGAAAGAGTAGCCTTCCAAAAGCCCAAGCCCCGACCTGACCCTACCCCATAACCCAGTAACCCCACCTAACCTTTTGGACACTAAGGGACAAATTAGCATGGCCAATCCACCTAATCTGCACATCTTTGGACTGTGGGGAAAAAAACAGAGCACCTGAAGGAAACCCATGCAGACACAGGGAGAAAGTGCAAACTCCACACAGACAGTCACCCGAGGCCGGAATTGAACCTGAGTCCCTGGCGCTGTGAGGCAAGAATGCTAACCACTGTTCCACCGTACCGCCTAGTCAGGTCAAAATGTTGCTCTTTGAAATTTTACAGGTTTCACATATATTTTCCAGTTTCTGTGAGATTCTATGTATAATTCGGTAGGTCTCATAAAGATGTTCTGAGTCTTGTATAATTTAATAACTACTAGTAACTATGTATACATGTGCAGTGTACGGAACTGCTTCAATGCTCATCTCTACATATGTTTTAGTCCAGTGCAAGGCAGCCCTCTAGATATGGGTCATATGTTTCTTCACTTCACACTGTACCAGTACAGTGTTAACCCTTTCATTGCCAGATTCTTGCATCACAGTTGCCATTATGTCACCAACTCCCCTATCAAATCAAAAAACAAGTATGATGACAAGGCCTGAATCATAAAAGTAAACTTCATTTGCAATTGGCTACTGATGGTTCATTGATTTTTGACAGGTCCACGTGAAGAAGATAGCCTTGCAGCAAGTCAGCAATAGCTACTAAGAAACGTTATACTTTAAAAATAAAGTTGAAAATAATTCCAGACTGTCCACTTTAGTAAACAGCTGAATGAGCAGTCAGCTTGTCATCAGCTAACAATGTAACCACTATCCTAAATAATGCTGCATTCTACTTTGCCTGTGTGCTGTAACGTTTTTCAAAAATTCATTTGCGGGATGTGGGCGTCGCTGGTTAGACCAATATTTATTGCCCATCCCTAATTGCCCCTCAGATGGTGGTGGTTGTTATGTTCTTGTCGGATGTCCTGATTTATTTTACAAGAACACCTGTAGCTAAAGCTATAAACGATTTATTAATATTAACTGTGGGCCAACTACATACAAAACAACAGATGAATAATCGTATTAACATTCATAAGCAACCTCTCTCTTCCAGCTTCCTAGTCAGTCTGAGGTCACCTGACTCTAACATTCACTTATATACTAATGAGAATTCTAGTAGTCAGTCGGGGAATTATGACACAACCATGATATCACCACATCCTCTTTCCTTTGAAGGAATACATTAGTACATTATCATCAGTATATTTACATCTGATATCATTAGCCTGTGAGTCTAACACTATTTTCATTTTTATTTTTAAAACTGGTTTAACAAAAAAATATATATATACAATAACAGCAAGCATATAATATATAAATAGTCCAAATCTACAAAATGAGTCGATCGGGTTTTCTTCTGACTCTGGTTGATCTTCTCAAACTTTGACCTTGCTGCTCAGAACTTGTAGATTCAAGGTTCTCCATGACATTCTCATGCTCAAGAACTGTTGAACTATCTGACACTGCAGCTGATGTTGATTCTGATGTTGATTTGTCATCCATCACGTTATTGTGATAGTATTCTCTGGTTTTCAAGAGTGCGTGACGATTTCTTCTTAAAACCAACCCATCCTCTGTCTGTACATTGCAGGAGTGAGGTGCTACTTCTTCAAGTACAATGGCTTTTCCTGACCAATTGCCCAAATCTTCTACTCTCACAATGTCATCACTACTCAGAGGTGGTAAGGTTCTCGACACTTTATCATAGAACTGCTTTTGTTTTGCTTTAATGTTTTGCATTTCCTGCAGTACCATTCCAGTCTCCTCCTTTGCCAAGTATGGAAGTGTGGTACACAACCTTCTATTCATGAGTAACTCTGCTGGCAACCTACCATGTGACAATGGTGAAGCTCTGTAACTTAATAGTGTGAGATAAGGATCAGATTGCTGTCCATTGCTTTCTTCAACAATTGTTTAACAATATGTGCACCTTTGTTGGCTTTTCCATTGGTTTGAGGATACAATGGACTCGACGTGACGTGATTGAAATCATATATGATTGCAAAGTGTTTCCACTCTTTACACCTAAAATGAAGACTGTTGTCACTCATGATGACTTGATGAATTCCATGTCTAGCAAAAATTGACTTGGGTATGCAATATTACACTACTTGCCGTTAAGATTGAGAGTACAGCCAATTCGGGATAGTTTGAAAAATAGTCTATGATCATCAAATAATCTTTCCCTCGTAGGTGGAAGCGATCCATAGGCCTCCGAAAAGTTCCAGAAATGTAGAGGAAAGGATTGCAAAGATGATTCTGGATAGGGGCGAAAGTAACAGGGTAGTTGTTATGGGGGACTTTAACTTTCCATATATTGACTGAAAACGTTATAGTTCGACGACTTTAGATGGGTCTGTTTTTGTCCAATGTGTGCAAGAGGGTTTCCTGACACAGTATGTAGATAGGCCAACGAGAGGCGAGGCCATATTGGATTTGGTACAGGGTAATGAACCAGGACAGGTGTTAGATTTGGAGGTAGGTGAGCACTTTGGTGATAGTGACCACAATTAGATTTACTTTAGTGATGGAAAGGGATAGGTATATACCGCAAGGCAAGATTTATATCTGGGGGAAAGACAATTATGATGCGATGAGGCAAGACTTAGGATGCATCGGATGGAGAGGAAAACTGCAGGGGATGGGCACAATGGAAATGAGGAGCTTGTTCAAGGAACAGCTACTGCGTGTCCTTGATAAGTATGTAACTGTCAGGCAGGGAGGAAGTGGTCGAGCAAGGGAACCGTGGTTTACTAAAGCAGTCGAAACACTTGTCAAGAGGAAGAAGGAGGCTTATGTAAAGATGAGACATGAAGGTTCAGTTAGGCTGCTCGAGTATTACACGTTAGCTAGGAAGGACCTAAAGAGAGAGCTAAGAAGAGCCAGGAGGGGACATGAGACACTTTGGCAGGTAGGATCAAGGATAACCCTAAAGCTTTCTATAGATATGTCAGGAATAAACAAATGACTAGGGTAAGAGTAGGGCCAGTCAAGGACAATAGTGGGAAGTTGTGCTTGGAGTCCGAGGAGATAGGAGAAGTGCTAAATGAATATTTTTCGTCAGTATTCACACAGGAAAAAGACAATGTTGTCGAGGAGAATACTGAGATTCAGGCTACTAGACTAGAAAGGCTTGAGGTTCATAAGGAGGAGGTGTCAGCAATTCTGGAAAGTGTGAAAATAGATAAGTCTCCTGGGCCGGATGGGATTTATCCTAGGATTCTCTGGGAAGCTAGGGAGGAGATTGCTGAGCCTTTGGCTTTGATATTTAAGTCATCTTTGTCTACAGGAATAGTGCCAGAAGACTGGAGGATATCAAATGTTGTCCCCTTGTTCAAGAAGGGGAGTAGAGACAACCCCGGTAACTATAGACCAGTGAGCCTTACTTCTGTTGTGGGAAAAATCTTGGGAAAGTTTATAAGAGATAGGATGTATAAACATCTGGAAAGGAATAATTTGATTAGAGATAGTCAACACGGTTTTGTGAAGGGTAGGTCGTGCCTCACAAACCTTATTGAGTTCTTTGAGAAGGTGACCAAGCAGGTGGATGAGGGTAAAGCAGTTGATGTGGTGTACATGGATTTCAGTAAAGCGTTTGATAAGGTTCCCCATGGTAGGCTACTGCAGAAAATACGGAGGCATGGGATTCAGGCTGATTTAGCAGTTTGTTTCAGAAATTGGCTAGCTGGAAGAAGATAAAGGGTGGTGGTTGATGGGAAATGTTCAGTCTGGAGTCCAGTTACTAGTGGTGTACCACAAGGATCAGTTTTGGGGCCACTGCTGTTTGTCATTTTTATAAATGACCTGGAGGAGGGCGTAGAAGGATGGGTGAGTAAATTTGCAGATGACACTAAAGTCGGTGGAGTTGTGGACAGTGCGGAAGGATGTTACAAGTTACAGAGGGACATAGATAAGCTGCAGCGCTGGGCTGAGAGGTGGCAAATGGAGTTTAATGCAGAAAAGTGTGAGGTGATTCATTTTGGAAGGAATAACAGGAAGCCAGAGTACTGGGCTAATGGTAAGATTCTTGGCAGTGTGGATGAGCAGAGAGATCTCGGTGTCCATGTACATAGATCCCTGAACGCTGCCACCCAGGTGGAAAGGGTTGTTAAGAAGGCGTATGGTGTGTTAGCTTTTATTGGTAGAGGGATTGAGTTTCGGAGCCATGAGGTCATGTTGCAGCTGTACAAAACTCTGGTGCGGCCACATTTGGAGTATTGCGTGCAATTCGGGTCGCCGCATTATAGGAAGGATGTGGAAGTATTGGAAAGGGTGCAGAGGAGATTTATCAGGATGTTACCTGGTATGGAGGGAAGATCTTATGAGGAAAGGCTGAGGGACTTGAGGTTGTTTTCATTCGAGAGAAGAAGGTTAAGAGGTGACTTAATTGAGGCATACAAGATGATCAGAGGATTGGATAGGGTGGACAGTGAGAGACGTTTTCCTCGGATGGTGATGTCTAGCACAAGGGGAAATAGCTTTAAATTGAGGGGAGATAGATATAAGACAGATGTCAGAGGTAGGTTCTTTACTCAGAGAGTAGTAAGGGCGTGGAATGCCCTGCCTGCAACAGTAGTGGACTCGCCAACACTAAGGGCATTCAAATGGTCATTGGACAGACATATGGATGATAAGGGAACAGTGTAGATGGGCTTTAGAGTGGTTTCACAGGTTGGCGCAACATTGAGGGCCGAAGGGCCTGTACTGCGCTGTAATGTTCTATGTTCTATGTTCTACAGCTACTTTCTGCCATGGTGCCTCAAGTAAATCAAATATTTGCATAGGTTCTCTTGTTTGCTTCCAGCTATGCATCTGCCATGTGTCACAACAATTGATCATGCTGTTAATATCCTGGTTTATATCTGACCAGTAAACAGAGTCACGAGCTCTCTGTTTACATTTCTCAATCTCGAGATGTCCTTCATGTATCCTCTTTTGTTCATCCTTCTGAAGGGATTGAGATTTAAATATAGTGTTCAAACTAAGCACCACTCCTTTAATGATACTGAGCTCAGATCGTATATTCTGGATCTCCATACATTGACCTCTGGGCCTGTGTGAGTTGATGTTTCTCATCACCTGTTGAAGAGTTTGATCCTTCCTGGTCTCTACTTGGATCTCATGTAATTTTGTATCTAGTAGTGTGGAAATAAGATTGGCATGCAGATCTACATCTGCAGCAATTTCACTACGAATATTTTGCATTGGCACTCTCGATATTGCATCTGCTAAGAACAAAAATTGCCTGGTGTGTAGATGAGATTGACGTCATAGCATTGTAACTTCATCATCAACCTCCGAATGCACAGATACATCTGGTTCAGATTTTTCTTGATAATGTTAACCAAAGGACAATGATCTGTCTCAACTGTGAAAGTTAGAAGCCCATACGTGGAATTTCTCTAAGTCTACAACTAAACCCAGGCATTCTTTTTTGATTTGAACGTACCTTTGCTCTGTCGTTATCATGGATCGTGATGTATACTCAACTGGTTCCAATCGACATGCTCAAGCTGCAGAAGAACTGCTCCTAGACCATCTTTGGACGCATCTGTTCACACTTTAATCTGCTTAGATGGGTCAAAAAATGTGAGAACTAGCGGGGCGGTTCGTGAAGTCTTGAGCTTCTTCCATTCTTGCGCATGTTGTTCCGTCCAAGTGAAATCCTTTGTCTTGTGCAGGAGATCATGTAGATGTGTTGTTTTTACTGACAGGTTTGGAATGAATTTCCCGATAAAATTGATCATACCCATTACCCTTAAGATGGCTTTCTTGCTGTGTGGTTTTGGCATGTTGAGGCTTGCTTGGATTTTGTCCTTGTCAGGTTCAATACTGTGAGATGAGAGATTGTCACCTAGGAATGTGACCTTAGTTACTCCAAATTGACACTTTCACTTGTTGAGCTTCAGCCCATTTCTCCTGATGCTCGTTAGAAATTTAAGAAACTTTGTATTGTGCTCTTCTATGGTTGTGCCCCAAATGCTAATATCATCCATGTACACATGTCTACCTTTGATGCCTTCAATTATGTGCTCCATGGCATGGTGAAAAAGTTCTGATGACAAAATTATGCCAAACGGCATTCTCAGAAAGCAGTACCATCCAAATGGTGTATGAAAAGTGCAGTATTTTGTACTTTATTCCTCTAGCTTTAGTTGCCAGAAACCTTGAGATGCATCAAATTTCATAAAGGATTGTGCACGAGCCATTTCATAGAATTTCATAGAATTTACAGTGCAGAAGGAGGCCATTCGGCCCATCTATTTCAGATGTGACTTCCTCATGAGTTGGTATTTGGCAATGTTCCCTTTTGATATTCTCATTAAGAACTTTAGTATCCATGCATATATGAATATCATCACTCTTTTTCTTCACACAAACCATGGAGTTCACCCAATCGGTAGCTTCTTCTATCTTTCTGATTACTTTTAATTTTGTCATTCTGTCTAGCACTTTTTTGAGGTGACCCCGAAGAGGAGCAGGTACTCTTCGTGGTGGCTGTATCTCAAGTTTTGCATCATCTTTGAGTTGTACTTTGTAGGTGAATGGAAGTGTACCAAAACCTGTGAACACATCGCTGAATTTGCTGATAAAGGTCTCCGAATGATTGGACTGTTGATCCAACCCATTGTGGATACTATATACCAACTGCACTAGGCTTAATTCTTCACAGGACTGATCACCTAATAATGAATCCAAGCCCTATACAGAATGAGACGAATAAACTGCGTTCTTCACCACCACACTCAGGTCACAAGCACCATAACATTGAATGCTTGAACCATTATAATCTCTCAAAGATATTTTGTGATTTCTTCTGATCGGCTGAATTTTTAGATTTTTTAAAATCAGTCATGCTCGTCAAATTGGCTTTTGCACCAGTGTCTAACTTCAATTGGACCAATATACCATCCACTTCAAATGTAGCCGCCATTTGGCCTCATCAACCACATTTATTTTAAATACAATATCAGTTTTCATTTTTTTAAGTGCTGGAGAATCTTTTGATGTCTCCAAAAAAAAATTCTTCTCTGCTTTTACTCCACCAAACAATAATGTTTCATCACTGGAGACTGTATCTTCAACTGTGCTGACTGATCTGGGGTTGAGCGTATAATGACAATTCTGAGCAAAGTGATTTTTTTCTTTGCATCTGGAACAGAACTTGCCAAACGCTGCACACTGCCTTAATTTGTGCCATTGACCACATCTTTTACACAGAAATACTTTGTCCTGATATTTAACCTGTTTGTTGGTGTACGAGGAGCTTCAGGAACCTTCCTGCCTTTTGTTGGAAGGTTCCCACCTTATTGAAAAAAGGGCGGCAACCAGAGTGCTTTCCTCCAAGAAGACGCCGCCATTACTGAGAAACATTTTAGAGTGCTGTGCTGCTAGCTGATGAGCCTGACAAATCTTAACTGTTTGTTCCAAAGACAGCTCTGATTCCCTCAGCAACTGTTCCCTCAGCTTATTTTCATTCACACCAAACACAATCTGGTCACAAATCATGGAAGATTACACCACAGAAAAATTACAGGTTTTAGCTTTTAGCTTGAAATCTGTGATGACATTTTTTTTTTAAATTTAAAATTTGTTTTTTCTTTTAAATTTTGAGTACCCAATTCATTTTTTCCAATTAAGGGGCAATTTTAGCATGGCCAATCCACCTACCCTGCACACCTTTGGGTTGTTCAGGCGAAACCCATGCAAACATGGGGAGAATATGTAAACTCTACACAGACAGTGACCCAGAATCAAACCTGGGACCTCAGTGCCATGAGGCAGCAATGCTAACCACTGCGCCACCATGCTGACCTTAAATCTGTAATGAAATGATCTATGGACTCTTCTGGCTTCTGTAAACATGATCTACATACATAGCGTTCATAAATTTCATTCTTTCTGGGTGTGCAATATGCATCAAATCTTCAAATTACTTCATTAACATTTTTACTATCTTCATTGTTTGCAAATTTAAATGTATTAAACACACCAATTGCTTTGGGCCCTGCTGCTGTTAGCAGCATTGCTACCTTATGTGAATCTGATTGATCTCCAAAATATACTGCAGTAAGAAACAGATTAAATTAAACACACGCCAGTTGCTGTCTGCATTACCATAAAATCTGAGACTCACTGGTGACTCCAACAACTCCATGTTGTTAATTCTGGCAGTTTGCAAAATCTTTAAATCCCTGTGGATGTTGCGGCAGGCTGATAGCTTTTTTTTCACAGTGTTTAATACCATCCAGCCTTGGTACCATGTAATGTTCTTGTTGGATGACCTGATATATATTGCAAGAACACTTGTAGCTAAAGCTATTAACGATTTATTAACTTTAACTGTGGGTCAACTATATACAAAACAACAGATGAATAACAGAATTATTATGCAGAAGCAAGCTCACTCTTCCAGCTTCCTAATCAATCTGAGGTCACTTGACTCTAACATTCACTTATATAGTAATGAGACTTCTAGTGGTCAGTTGGTGACTTACAACACAACCATGATATCACAGTGGTGTGCTGCCTTCTTGAACCGCTGAAGTTTCTGATGTGCAGGCACACCCACAGTGCTGTTAGGGAGGGAGCTCTCAGATTTTGTCCCAGCAACAGTGTAGGAATGGCGATATATTTCCAAGTCATTTTGGTGAGTGACTTGGGAACCTCCAGGTAGTGGGGTTCTCAACTATCTGTTACTTGTGTCCTTCCAGATGGTAGTGGTCATAGTTTTGGATGGACTGCTTTCTTCTGGATGGAGTTGAGTTTCTTTAGTATTGTTGGAGCTGCACTCATCCAGGCAAGTGGACAGTATTTCATTATGTTTTGTTTGGTGTTTTATGTCCAGCAAGGAATCCACGGAACTGCTTATGACTTGTCAAAACCAGGATATTTATCAATACACATGTGGTAAGATAACGATCTGACCAGAGCAAGTTATCATTGAGTTTCTTTATTGTAGCCACCTAAATTGGCCAGCTCACGATTTAAAATGGCGAACGGCAAAGGCTGATGGGAAAGTCAGCCAACATAGACAGAAACCAGCAGCTGCAGGTATGCTGTGTATTTACCTCTGCAAAGGCCAGACAACATCGATACCAGCGACCATCAGCATAACAATGTAGCAGCCATCTGCATACTGATGAGCAATCCACGGGAACGATAAGTAACATTTTGGACACACAAAGCAAAGCCAGACTCCTCGGCGCCAGCGGGAGCCAACACAAAGGAGGTGAACGAGCACCTCAAGACCGCCCATCGGTCAGGGAACCGTTCCAGTATTGGAGAAATCGAACCAAGCGATTGGGACAAAGTCCAATCACTTGGGACCAGGTACAGGGTCCTCCCCGAAAGGCGGGAAACCCCTCGGGACTATAAGAATTAAGCCCCAAGTTCAAATCGCTCTCTTCACCTCTGCGTCCTGCCCGAGTCACCCAGCAACACAAACGAACATTGACC
Organism: Scyliorhinus torazame; assembly: GCF_047496885.1. Lineage (NCBI taxonomy): Eukaryota > Metazoa > Chordata > Chondrichthyes > Carcharhiniformes > Scyliorhinidae > Scyliorhinus > Scyliorhinus torazame. The sequence goes on from NC_092709.1 coordinate 272,813,331, forward strand.
GTGACCGGTGCAGTGACCCCCGAACAAAGTAAGTCTTAATTCAATGCTCGCTACGAGATAGGCGCTCCTAGCTACCAATCCGTACCAACTTCGAATCCCCCAGACTCAGAACCCGAACGAAAGGCCATTTGTTCCCCTGACCTGGTGGGCCAGTCCGAAGTTAAGTTTAGGCCTGTTAGTTGTAGAAGTAGCTTAGGCATAGAATTTGTGCATGAGTAGCGATTACTGTGTATAATAAATGTGCTTTGATTTGAATCTTACTAATCGGTGAATTGGGTTATTGATCATTACTCGGACTTGAACCTCGTGGCGGTATCATAAAGATACCTGGCGACTCGAGAGCAAAGGTAATAAAACAGAGCAATTGAACCAAGGAGAAAGTTAGCAACATTATACTTCCCTGGAACTACCCCTATGCACGACTGTCCTCAAGTACATCTTATAATCTTCTGAGGATCATCGGATCTGCCCAGACTTATATCTGAGTGCCTTGTCACATGACTGTCTCAAACAGCAAGGTGGACCTGAACCGACACTTTCTGGTTGGAGGTTGCACTGCCAGCTACCTGCAATATTGCTACAGGCATGTCACTACACATTACACTCCTGACTTGTGCCTTGTAGATGGTGAACAGGTTTTGGGGGGTCAGGAGGTGGTTTACTTGCCGTAGGATTCCTAGCCTTTGACCTGCTCTTCAGCCACATTATTAATGTGGCTAGTCCAGTTCAGTTCCTGATCAATGGTAACCCCCAGGATGTTAATTATGGGGGGTTCAGCGATTGTAATGCCCTTGAATGTCAAGCGACAATCGTTAGATCCTTGCTTGTAGGACATGGTCATTGTCTGGCACTTGTGTAGGTGAATGTAATTTGCCACTTGTCAGCCCAAACCTGGATATTGTCCAGGTATTGCTGTATTTGGACATGGATGAGGAGTCACGAATGGTGCTGAACATTGTGCAGTCATCTGCTAACATCCCCATTACTGACCTTATGATGGAAGGGAGATCATTGATGAAGCAGCTGAAGATGGTTGGACTCCAAAAACAAAGAACAAAGAAAAGTACAGCACAGGAAAAGGCCCTTCAGCCCTCCAAGCCTACGCCGACCATGCTACCCATCTAAACTAAAATTTTCTACACTTCCAGGGTCCGTATCCCTCCATTCCCATCCTATTCATGTATTTGTCAAGATGCCCCTTAAACGTCACTATCGTCCCTGCTTCCACCACCTCTTCCGGCAGCGAGTTCCAGGCATCCACTACTCTCTGTGTAAAAAACTTGCCTCGTACATCTCCTCTAAACCTTGCCCCTCGCACCTTAAACCTGTGCCCCCTAGTAATTGACCCCTCTACCCTGGGAAAAAGTATTTGATTATCCACTCTGTCTATGCCCCTCATAATTTTGTAAACCTCTATCAGGTCGCCCCTCAACCTCCGTCATTCCAGTGAGAACAAACCGAGTTTATTCAACCTCTCCTTATAGCTAATGCCCTCCATACTAGACAATATCCTTGTAAATCTCTTCTGAACCCTCTCTAAAGCCACCACATCCTTCTGGTAGTGTGGCGACCAGAATTGAACACTATACTCCAAGTGTGGCCTAACTAAGGTTCTGTACAGCTGCAACATGACTTGCCAAGTTTTATGCTCAATGCCCCCGCTAATGAAGGCAAGCATGACATATGTCTTCTTGACTACATTATCCACCTGTGTTGCCCCTTTCAGTGACCTGTGGACCTGGACACCTAGATCTCTCTGACTCCTTGAGGGTTCTACCATTCACTGTATATTCCCTACCTGCATTAGACCTTCCAAAATGCATTACCTCACATTTGTCCGGATTAAACTCCATCTGCCATCACTCCACCCAAGTCTCCTAATGATCTAAACCTGCTGTATCCTCTGACATTCCTCATTGCCATCTGCAATTCCACCAACCTTTGTGTCGTCTGCAAACTTACTAATCAGACCAGTTACATTTTCCTCCAAATCATTTATATATACTATGAACAGCAATGATCCCAGCACTGATCCCTGCAGAACACACTAGTCACAACCCTCCAATCAGAAAAGCACCCTTCCATTGCTACTCTCTGCCTTCTATGATCTAGCCAGTTCTGTATCCATCTTGCCAGCTCACCTCTGATCCCGTGTGACTTCAGCTTTTGTACCAGTCTGCCATGAGGGACCTTGTCAAAAACCTTACTGAAATCCATAGAGACAATATCCACTGCACTACGTGCATCAACCATATTTGTGACCTACTCGAAAAACTCTATCAAGTTAGTGAGACACGACTTCCCCTTCACAAAACCGTGCTGTCTCTTGTTAATACGTCCACTTGCTTCCAAATGACAGTAGATCCTGTCTCGAAGAATTCTCTCCAGTAATTTCCCCACCACTGATGTAAGGCTCACCGGCCTGTAGTTCCCTGGATTATCCTTGCTACCTTTCTTAAAGAAAGGTACAACATTGGCTATTCTCCAGTCCTCCGGAACATCACCTGAAGCTAATGAGGATCCAAAGATTTCTGTTAAGGCTTCAGCAGTTTCACCTCTTGCCTCCTTCAGTATTCTGGAGTAACTCGCATCAGGCCCTGGGACTTATCCACCTTAATATTTTTCAAGACGGCCAACACCTCGTCTTTTTGGATCTCAATGTGACCCAGGCTATCTACACACCGTTCTCCAGACTCAACATGCACCAATTCCTTCTCTTTGGTGAATGACTACCCTGAGGAACTCCTGCAGCGATCTCCTGGAGCTGAGATGATTGACCTCCAACCACCACAACCATATTCCTTTGTGCCAGGTATGACACCAACCAGCGGAGAATTTTCCCCTGATTTCCATTGACTCCAGTTTAGCTAGGGCTCCTTGACGCTATACTCGGTCAAATGCTGCCTGATATCAAGGGCAGTCACTCTCCCCTCATCTCTGGCATTCAGATCTTTTGTACATGTTTGAACCAAGGCTGTAATGAGGTCAGAAACTGAGTGACCGTGGTCGAACACAACTCGAGTGTCCGTGAGCAGTTTGTTGCTGAGTAAGTGCGCTTGATAGCACTGTTGATGACTCCTTTCATCATTTTGCTGATGATGGAGAGTAGACTGATAGGGCGGTAATTGGCTGGGTTGGATTCGTCCTGTTTCTTGTGTACAGGACACATCTGGGCAATTTTCCACATTGCCGGATTGATGCCAGTGTTGTAGCTGTACTGGAACAGCTTGGAAAGGGGTGCGGCAAATTCTGGTGCACAAGGACTGTTAAGGGAAATTTACATTACAGGTTATTCATTGAATTATTCGCTTATGCCTGCAATAGTGTGGACTGCTATGTCATTCAACACTAGCTTATGCCTGCAATAGTGGGCTGACAAACACGGCAATCTAATTCTGCAATGACCTGATAAGAAGGGTTTGTGGCGAGTCATTCTCTCGTTGACTTACTAACACATCTGCAATGTTCCGATTAATTGCTGAGTCATTCGTAGCTGACACACTGACCATTAACTATTGAGACACCTGGTATCCTTGTAATTGTGAACAAGGAGTTGCAGCATTTGAAAATGAATGGTTTCAGAGGAATGTGATTGGAAGCTAATTGTTGCTAGGGGGGGCGGAATGTGATTGGAAGCTAATTGTTGCTAGGGGGGCCTAATTGTTCGTGTATGTAACCCCCCAAGCTAATTAGGAACTAACCCACGTACATGTATAAAAGAGGCTAATAGCCATTGTACCATTGAGAAGGTGACCACGGGTACTACGGAGTGCCTGGCTTTCTCCCAAAAGTTTTTGCCAATAAATTGACTTGACTCAACTCTTTGGTGTGAATAAGTTATTTTCCACTTCAGGACTATTGCCAGAATATTTGCAAGCGTCCATAGCCTTTGCAGTATCCAGTGCCTTCTGCCATTTCTTGATATCACATGGAGTGAATTATATTGGCTGAAGATTGACATCTGCGATGCTGGGGACCTCCAGAGGAGACCGAGATAGATCACCCACTCAGCACTTCTGGCTGAAGATTGTTGCAAATGCTTCAACCTTGTCTTTAGCACAGGTGTGCTGGGCTCGTCTATCATTGAGGATGGGGATATTTGTAGAGCTTCCTCTTCCAGTGAGTTTTTAATTGTCCACCACCATTCATGGCTGGATGTGGCAGGACTGCAGAGCTTAGATTGATCCGTTCATTGTGGAATTTCTTAGCTCTGTCTATTATCAATGGTACCGAGGTGGAGATGGTTGACAGCTTCAAATTCATCGGTGTGCACATCACCAATAACCTATCCTGTTCCACGCACATTGACGCTATGACCAAGAAAGCACAACAGTGCCTATATTTCCTCAGGATACTAAGAAAATTCTGCATGTCCACATTGGCTCGAACCAATTTTTAGAGATGTACCATAGAAAGCACCCTATCTGACTGGATCACAGCTTGATATGGCACGATCATAAGAAACTAGAGAGTCGTGAATACAGCCCAGTCCATCATGTGAACTTGTCTTCCATCCATTGACTCTGTCTGTATCTCCTGCTGCCTTGGGAAAGGCCTCTCCCATCTGGGGTATTCTCACTCTCAACCGCTTCCATCAGGCAGAAGATAGAAAAGTCTGAGAACACGTGTTAACCAATTCAAAAACAGCATCTACCCTGCTGCTATCAGATTCCTGAATGACCCTCTTATGGACTGAACTGATCTCTCCGCGCATCTTCACCGTATGATTCACCCGATGTCTATGTATTTACATTGTGTATCTATCGTATGTCCTGGCCCGGATTCTCCAACGACTGTGATTCTCCGTTATGCCGGCACCCAGGGGTTTCCCGACGGCGTGGGGCTGCCCCACAATGGGAAACGCCATTGACTGACTGGCGTGACGGAGAATCCTGCCAGCCGGTCAGGGCAGAAATGTGGCGCGGTGGGGCGGAGAACCCCGCTGCCTATGTTTTTCATGTATGTTACGATCTGACTGGAAAGAACAATACTTTTCACTATACCTCGGTACATGTGACAATAAATCTAATTACTTGCTGCTTATGCTGTTTGGCACACAAGTAATCTTACGTTCTAGCTTCATTTTTAGGTATTCCCAGTGTTGCTCCTGGCATGCTTTCTTGCACTTTTCATTGGACCGGGGTTGATCACCTGGCCTGGAGCTAATGGTAGAGTAGGGGGTATGCTGGGCCATGCGGTTATAGATTGTGGTTGAGTACAATTCATCTGCTGTTGATGGCCCAAAGCATCTCATGCTTGCCCAATCTTGGCTTGCTAGATCTGCTTGAAGTCTATCCCATTTAGCACATTGGTATGCCATAACACGATGGAGGGTATCCTCATTGTGAAGACGAAGCTTCATCTCCACAAGGACTGTTCAGTGGTTAGTTCGACCGGTACTGTCATTGATCGATGTATCTGCAGATTGGTGAGGATGAGGTCAAAAATGTTTTCCCCTCTTCATCGTTCCCTCACCACCTGCTGCATACCCAGTCTAGCAACAATGTCCTTTAGGACCCGGTCAGCTCGGTCTGTGGTGGTACTATCGAGCCACTTTTGGTGATGGACATCGAAGTCCCCCACCCAGAGCATATTCTACGCCCTTGCCACCCTTAGTGCTTCTTCTAAGTGGTGTTAAAAATGGAGGAGTACTGATTCTTCAACTGATGGTAGACGGTAAGTGGTAATCAGCAGTAGGTTTTCTTGCCCATGTTTAACCTGAAGTCATGCGACTTCATGGGGTCCAGAGTTGATGTTGAGGACTCCCAGGGCAATTCCTTCCCACCTGTAAAACACCTGTGCTGCCACCTCTGCTGTTCTTGTTAATGAGACAGGACATCCCCAGGAACAGTGATAGTGGTGTCTGGGAAATTGTCTGTGAGGTATCGTTCTGTGAGTATGACTATGTCAGGATGTTGCTTAACTAGCCTGTGAGACAGTTCTCCCAAATTTAGCACAAGCCCCCAGATGTTAGTAAGGAGGACTTTGCAGGGTCGATAGGGCTGGGTTTGCCATTGCCGTTTCCGGTGCCTGGTTCAATGCCAGGTTGTCCGCTCGGTTTCATTTCTTTTTTGTGTTTTTGTGGGAGTTGAATACAACTGAGTGGCTTGCGAGGCCATTTCAGAGGGCACTTAAGAGTCAATCACATTGCTGTGGCTCTGGAGTCAGAAGTCGGCCAGATAAGGTAGGGATGGCAGATTTCCTTCAAAGAACAAAGAACAATACGGCACAGGAATAGGCCCTTCGGCCCTCCAGCCTGCGCCGATCACATGTCCTATCTATGCCAACCTGTATCCTTCTATATCCCATCTGTTCATGTGCCTATCCAGATAAGTCTCAAAGGTCGCGAACGTATCTGCCTCAACCACCTCACTTGGCAGTGCATTCCAGGCCACCACCACTCTCTGTGTAAAAAAAAATTTCCCCGCACATCTCCACTGAACCTTTCCCCCCCTCACCTTGAAGTAGTCCCCCCTTGCACTTGTCATTTCAGCCCTGGGAAAAAGCCTCTGACTACACCATATCTATACCCCTAATAATTTTATAAACTTCTATCTGGTCGCCCCTCAGCCTCCCTCTCTCTAGGGAGAACAATCCCAGTTTATTCAATCTCTCCTCATAGTTAATACCCTCCATACCAAGCAATATCCTGGTAAACCTTTTCTGTACTCCCTCCAAAGCCTCCATGTCCTTCTGGTAGTACGATGACCAGAATTGGACACAGTATTCCAAATATGGCCGAACCAATGTTCTATATAACTGTAACATAATTTTCGAGCTTTTATACTCAATACCTCGCCCTATGAAGGCAAGCATGCCATATGGACATTAGTGAACCAGGTGGGTTTTTACGACAATCGACAATGGTTTTATGGTCATCGTTAGACTTTTAATTCAAGATATTTTATTTAGTTTAAATTCATCACTTGCTGCGGTGGGATTCTAACCCGGGTCCCCAGATCATTACCCTGGGTCTCTGGATTACTAGTCCAGCAGCAATACCACACCGCCACCACCTCCCCATAATGCAACCTGGAGAATGATTCTTAGCTGTTGATCCACATCTCTCAAAAACAGCTCCTTGATTTGGATCAAAATATTACTTGCAGTTGCCCTGGAGATATCTTCTGTTTCCACACATGACCTATTACCACCCCCTGCTTCCTTACACCATCATCTCCCTTGTCAGTTAATTACACCTGTAAGACCCTCAACCTGGTCTAAATAATCTTTTGTCTTTACTCTGGATATCACTGACATAACAATTTTAGAGTACCCATCTCAGTGGTCAATCTGATGATGAAATCCTCCGCATGCATCCTCTGAGCAATGTACCAAATCTCTCTAACCGCTGCAGCAGTGATGGTTCTGTGGGCTTTTTCTTTGCATTCTTTTTTGCTATGGTCCAGTTCCATATATGGTAAAGCGTGCTTTTAGTTCACTGAGTTGCTTTCTCATTACATCACTGTTCATCTCCATGCTTTCTTCAAATATACACTTGAAGCACCATTGCCAGCTTGTCTCTGCATTGTTCTCTCCAACCACCGCTATCAATCCCCAGAGCTGGGAGAAGGCAGCACTTTTATTGCCCCTTAATGTAGCTCAGTCTGTTTATCTTCCCTGATACAAGCCCTTCTGCAGTCCAAGTCATTTTGCAGAATTTGTTGATGCTAGCAATTCCCCCAGCAGGTCGGAGAATGGCCGTTGGCCGCCGTGAATCCCGCCCCCGCCGGTTGGCGAAGTCTCCGGTACCGGATATTTGGCGGAGGCGGGAATCGGGCCGCGCCGGTTGGCGGGCCCCCCGCTCGATTCTCTGGCCCGGATGGGCCGAAGTCCCGCCGATAAATTGCCTGTCCCGCCGGCATAAATTAGAGTACCTATTTACCGGCGGGACAAGGCGGCGTGGGCGGGCTCCGGAGTCCTGGGGGGGGGCGCGGGGCAATCTGACCCCGGGGGGTGCCCCCACGGTGGCCTGGCCCGCGATCGGGGCCCACCAATCCGTGGGCGGGCCTGTGCAGTGGGGGCACTCTTTCCCTTCCACCTCCGCCATGGTCTCCACCATGGCGGAGGTGGAAGAGACTTTCCCCACTGCGCATGCGCGGGAAACTATCAGCGGCCGCTGACGCTCCCGCGCATGCGCCGCCCCGACATGTCATTACCGCGCCAGCTGGCAGGGCAACAAAGGCCGTTTCCACCAGCTGGCGGGGCGAAAATCCCTCCGGCGCCGGCCTAGCCCCTCAATGTTGGGGCTTGGCCCCCAAAGATGCGGAGCATTCCGCACCTTTGGGGCGGCGCAATGCCCGTCTGATTGGCGCCGTTCTGGGCGCCAGTCGGCGGACATCGCGCCGTTTGGGGAGAATTTCGCCCCTTACTCCTATTTTTTGACGACAGCTCCGCCTTCAACACCATAATCCCAGCCAAACTCATATCAAAGCTCCAAAACCTAGGACTTGACTCCCCACTCTGCAACTGGATCCTCGATTTTCTGACCAACAGACCACAATCAATAAGAATAAACAACACCTCCTCCTGTTGCTAACTTTTGGTTGGCTCTTAATTTGGTTCTGTTTAATCACGTTTGCTCAAGAGTCGCCAGGTATCTTTCGACACCGCCACAAGATTCAGAACCGAATACTGATCAATGACTCGATACACCAGTTAATAAGTTCAAAAGCAATGCTCATTTATTTACACAGTCAAATCTATGTAACGAGCCAAAATGGGGTGCGTATGGGCCGTGGCGGGTAAGAAATGGGCGGAATCCCCGGGTAGGACGGTGATCAATGCCGTATGTGCTCTACCCGAGCGTAGCTGACCAGAGGGGGGTCCTCAGGCAGAGCGGGGACCAATGCCGTTTCTCCACTGCCTGAGCAACCGGCAAGAATGGGTAAGAATGTGGTCGTTATGGGTGGCTGCCTCTCGAATTAGGAGAGCAACTATGAGTCCTGTTCTGTAGACAAACTAGTTCCTCTGAACTATTGTCTGGGGCAAACTTGTATCTTTAACAAGTTACTGGAGACAAACTAGTTCCTCTGAACTATTGTCTGGGACAAACTTGTTCCATTAACAGCCGGCGGGCGTTAAAGGAGTGGTGACGTGGGGCCATGAAAAACTTTCCGAGTTTACACACAACACTTAACAATGACACTAACGAACAAACATTCAACAAACATGGTGCAGGTTCCATCAGAAAGGACACCATATCTCTCCATCGCTTCCTTTTTTCTCCATCATCTGGACACCTTACTGCTCAATAGCGAACAGGGTTGCAAAGGGATTTGTTTGGTGGGAGTCAGACTCTAAGTCATCATCTTCTCCCGGCTGCCAAGCTCTTGTCTGCAGTAACCATGCTAAAGCTGCTTGTGGCGAATTGGGGTCCATCTCATCATTCCGGATGAGCCTGAACGAATTGGCTCGGTGCCAGAATCGTGTGTCGAGGTTGGAGTTACTATGCTTCAATCCGTAATCGTCGGGTGGGTCTGGCTCAGGGGCTTTGATATAAGTGAGTCAGTAGAATCATGCTCAGATTCACTGGGAGTGGGGCCTGGTACAGGGGTGTAGTCGTAACGTGGTGTGCTGTGGCTGTCGTCATTGTGATCGCTATCACTGTCGCTGTCGCTGCTGGTTGAGGGAAGGGAGAGGCGGAGTCGTGCCTCTGTGGGCGGAGTTGAAGTTGTGTCTGAGGACGGGCTGGAGTGGTTGGGGGAGGGTAGGAATACGTCAGCTGTGGGCGGGCGTTGTCGTCTGCTGCTGCGAGAAGGATGTGGTGTGTGTGGTTATTCTGCGAGCCATAAGCCTTGAGCTGTTTTATATGAAACCACGCAGACTTACCATTGGGATAGGTTATTTTGTATACTGAGGGGCTGACTTTGTCCGAAATGGAGTGAGGTCCAGAAAATTTGGGGGGAAGGAATGAAGTGGGGAAAGCATAATTTGTTGCCTTACTGTAAACTCAGTGGCGTGTACTGTTTTGTCGAAACAAGCCTTGCTCTGTTTCTTCTTGGATCCAAGTCTCACTGCTGCTGCGAGTTGGGCTGCCTTTATGTTCTGTACTAGTTGTGAAATTGCATTTTCATGTGTGAGGGCTGTAACTGCGGGGCTGGCCAATTCCAGTCCTAGTAAATACTCAGTGCCTTTCATGGGGCATGGGGGGTGTACCCTGGGGATGTAGATACTGTGTTTCTTAAAAACATTAAAGCAAATGGGAGTACTGAGTACTGAACCTCAGGTGCTGTTATTCTGCTGTACCATTTTCCTGAGGGTGGCTTTCAATGCCCTATTCATTCGTTCTACAATACCACTTGACTGGGGATGGTATGCGATATGGAACTTTTGTCTAATGCCGAAAATCGTGAGGACGTTTTTCATTACACGTCAGGTGAAATGCGAGCCTTGATCGGACTCTATACTGAGTGGGAGGCCCCATCATGTAAAGATGTGGTGTGTTCATATTTTAGCCGTCGTCTTGGCCATATTTGTTTGCGATGGAAATGCTTCCACCAGTTTGTGAAGGTGTCTATTACCACCAACACATACTTGTAACCATTTCTGCATGGGAGTAGGAGTCCTATATAATCTATCTGGAGATTTGTCCAGGGTCCATTAACGGGGCAGGTATGGCTAAGTTGAGCCTTTTTAGCATATCTGTCCGGACTGTTCTGGGCACAGATTAAACAATTCTCTACGTAGTGTGTGACATCGATTTTTAAATCAGGCCACCAGCAAAGCGGTCTGAGGTGGGCTAGGGTGGGTTCAATTCCTTGGTGTCCATGATTGTCATGGATCTGACAAATGATCTGGTTCCTGTCCTGGCTGGAAACTATATAAAGGCCATCCTTTAAAATCACACAGTCGTGTGTGGTGATTGCATTTTTAAACTTGTCGTACGGGGCTGGGGAGGTTCCCTTTAAAACTTCCCTGAGTTTCTCGTCCTCTTTCTGGGCCTTCGCTAAATCCTGAATGTTGGTCTGTGAGACCTGAACTGCGTGTACTGGGGTGCTCTCGGGGCGGTTCCAAAAATAACCATGCCTGGAGCCTGCCTTCGCTAGGGCGTCTGCTTTAACGTTACCAGAGTGGGGGGGTGGGGGTGGGGGGGGGGGGGGGGGGGGGGGTGGGGGGAGAGAGAACGGTGATGACTGCGATCCTTAATTATACCGTATTTCCTATCCTTCGCAGTCTCTAAGATATGGCGGAGTAATGGGACTGAGGGTAGGGGTTTACCGTCCGCGGAAACAAATCCTCTTGTTTCCCATAGTGGTAGCAACTCTGTCAAACTATTGCAGACATACAAGCTGTCTGAATAGATGTCTGCTGGGGTCGGGAATGAGTCTGGGTGGTCTACAATATATGCAATCATTGCCAGCTCTGCTGCCTGCGAGCCTAAGTGTCCTGGCAACTTTAAGGAAATTTCATCCAGGGCACGTCCCTGCGCGTCCTCTACATATATGCCGCAACCGGTAATTCTCTCTCCGTTTAACAGTGTGGATGAGCCATCCAGATATATCTTCAGGGTGCGCACGTGTCTGTGGGCTGGGGTCTGAGGGGTGTACTACCTGTTTTCCTGGGGGGGGTTTTGGGAATAAATGGGCCTGTGTTCTGTTTAGTGGTGATGATCTCACATTCATGAGGGGTGCCTGCATATTGCAAATTATCGGCAAGGAAGGTGTGGGTTTTGGTTCTCTTTACTGTGATGTCCCGTCCCTGCACAAGAAGGGTCCAACGGGCTGCGCGAATTTGGCTGACTGTGCCATCTTTAAGTCGGCCGTCTAACACTAGCTGCGTCAGTGTGTGTTCTGTGAGGATGGTGATGGGGTTGAGTCCTGTAATGTAGGCGAAGTATTGTACAGCCCAAAAAACTGCGAGCAGGTGCCTTTCACAGGCAGAAAATCCTTGCTCTATGGGGTCTAAAATGCGTGAGGCGTATGCTACGGGGCACAACTGGTCGTGGTGTTCCTGGAGGAGCACGGCCGAAAGGGTTCGGTCGGTGGTTGTTACCTCGATAGCGTACGGGGAATGCGGATCTGGGACCTGTAGTGCGGGGGCTGTGCTGAGTGCTCTTTTTAAAGCATCCACGGCATCTGTATGCTGTGGAAGCCATTCCCAAGGTGCCTGCTTCTTGAGCAGTTCGGAAAGGGGTGCTGCTTTAGTGGCGAAACCGTCAATATGGTTTCGGCAGTAGCCAACCAGTCCTAAAAATGACCAGAGGGCTGAGACATTGTGGGGAAGGGGCAATTTGACGATCGAGTCAATCTTCTTGTGCTCGATCTCGCATTTACCATGAGTGATCACTGCTCCCAAGTAAATCACTTTTTCTTTCAGAATCTGGGCCTTCTTGGGGTTGACTTTACAACCAATTTCTTTTAGGAGAACTGGGAGTTCGGCGAGAAGCAAAATGTGCTCTCCCTTTGTGTCTGTCTGGAGTAACAAGTCATCTACATACTGGACCAGACAATCGGGGTGGGAAAAGTTTGCTAATCCATTTTGCCAGCTGTCGGTGGAAAATGGAGGGGGAGTTGTGGAAGCCTTGTGGAAGGCACGTCCATGTGTATTGTTGCCCGTGGAATGTAAAGGTGAATTTGTACTTGCACGCTTTAGCCAATGGAATGGACCAAAAGCCGTTACTAATGTCCAAAAACCGGAAAAACGTTTTGACTGGAGTCCCTGTTTCATCATCATCTCGGGACTCGTGGCTACGGTGGGGGCTGCTGCTGGGGTTACTTTGTTCAGTTCCCGGTAATCAATGGTAAGTCGCCATGATCCATCCGGATTCCTGACGGGCAAAATTGGTGCGTTGTTTGTGGAGGCTACTGATCTGAGTACGCCTTGATCCAACAAACTCTCTATTACTTTGGAGATTTCTCCCTCTGCTTCCTGGGGAAATCCATACTGCTTCTGGGGTTTAGGGTCAGGACTTGTAATGTTCACAAAGCCAGCCAAACTGCCACAGTCGTGCTTGTGCTGTGCAAATGCTGTTTTATGTTCCTGCAGGGCTGTCCTAACTTGTTTGTCTGCACTAATGGCTCGAGGGTCGAACCAGAAGTCTCCGACTGAGCTAATCCTATTTATGTATTGTCCTACTGTGAGTGTGGCGCGGCTCTTGCTGCCTTTGCCATTTTCCATACACACTTGTTCACTGGGTCAAAAGAAAGGTTATGGGAGCTCATGAAATCGATTCCAAGGATATTTTCTGCTGTCTGGGGCAGATTAACTAAAACTACAGGGTGCTTGGTTGTGATGTTCCCTATCTGTATTGCTATAGGGGCCGTGATGTGTCCCTGTTGTAAATGGCCTGTAAAACCACTGAGTGTAATGGTGTCTGTTGGGGGCCACGTGTCTCTCTGAAACATCGTGGAGGAATTGAGTGTGGTGCGGGACCCTCCTGTGTCCCAAAGAAATTCTACAGGTTGTCCCCGAACTTTGCCTGCTACTACCAGTCTACCGGACCTGTCCCAATGGGTGGTCGCAGACCTAAGTTGGGGAGCCCGAACACCGTCAGTTGGTGCCGTTCATGTCTGCATTCTCTGAACAGGCGCTAACGCTATGGATCGGCTTTGCCCTATTCTTGTTTAGGGTGCCTGTCTGTTGGTTTCTCTGTTGCTTCTGGGGCACGTTGCACTCTCTTGCAAAGTGTCCTAGCTGTCCACAATTATAACATTCTTGAGGTTTTGGCTGGGGTGGGCTGTTCCTGCCCTCATTTACCCTTGCGGGGTTCTGGTGTGCTTTAACTGGATTCATTTCTACCTGCTCTTCATCGGGTGTTACGTTTTGCCTGCAATTGATTGCTCCCAAGCGCGGGACAATCTCTTCAAAACTCATTTTTCACTGTGGGTCTCATCTGAGGAGTCATAATTTGCGCAAGCTTTTTGTCCTGCTTCTGTGGGAGTCTAGAATTGGGTCCATTTGGCCATATTATCTGGGGACAAATGGGCGTGGGCTAACTCTCCAAAAACTGAGGAAAAGTGAATCCACAAAGGTCCAGAAAATGCTGTGGGGTGCTCTGTCTTCTTTTGCCTACACTTATTTAGGCCTTCTACAGGGTCTCCTCTTTAAAGCCGATCGTATCAAGGATCGCTGTGTGCATCCCTAGGAGTGTTCCTCCTTCTACATTCTGTGGGTCGGGCAGGGCTGCCACGACTGAAGGGTCGAGGCTCAAAACTGTGAGCTTCACTTGCTCCTTTTCATCCAGGCCGTACATGGTAGCCTGTTGTTTGACTTTCGCAAAAAATTGGTGGGGGTCTGATGTGGGAAGGAACAATGTAATTTTTCCACACGCGTCCCGTAATTGGGTCACGGTACACGGGGTTGTGTAAAGGAAATCTGCTTCTCCTTCTCCTGCGGCCCTGCGGTGTGTGGTCACAGGATTCATGGGGGTGTGTTCTGCCTTTTCGGTTGGGGGTTGGGGCGCTTTCCTTTTCTGTTTTTTTCCTGCGTACCTGTCCCATGTACGTATCTATGGGCAGTCTCGTTCAATTCCTGCCAGTTGGGGCCGTTTTCTTGATCTAGTTGAGATCCGAATGTACTCTGAAATCCATTTTGCACGAACAGTAGTGATTGCAATTCTGCAATTTGCTTCCGGCATTTTGCGTGGTCTACTGAGCTCTGCCTTTGTTCCGTCGTGGAAGCATGGAGTGCTCGTAGGGCTGCTTTTAAATCATCGCACTGTTTCTGCAATTTCTCAACTTGCTGTTCTATTTCTTGTCTTACCAAGACTGCACGTTGCGTGTCCTGGTAGACCTTATCGTATTGTGTCTGAAAATTGTTCAAATGCGCGAGACAAGACTGATGTGCACACTTGGCATCATCCACCTCTCTGTCCCTTGCTGCTAACTGCTCTTTCAGATCTCGATTCTCTTTCTCTACCTCACTCACGTCTACCTCACTGGTTCTGTCTCTCTCCTCTATCTCTCTACGTAACAACCTCCTCTGTGCTTTGCAATTGTGCCAAACAGGACACGATTGCCATCGGCTTGCGAGCTTTTCCCAAGCTCTTCTTGTGGATCTCTGACAGGTTCTCCCACCAAGTATGTCCTATACTCCAGGGTCCTGTTTCCTCATTATCACAGAATTCACTCCAAAGGGGCCATCCTTTCCCTTTGAGATATTTCCTGATCTCATCTTCCCAAACGGGACACTGTCCTACTCTATTGGTCGCTGCGACCTCAAATTCCTGGGGGTTCATAAGGCGTTCCATTGCCTTCATTGCCATTTTCTCTATCGAGGATCTCTACTGGATTTGGAACAGGGGGTGATAAAGTGGTGATGTAAACACGGGTAGGCTTATGCTAATCCCCGGCCTACAAAACTCCCAACAGTTTTACGCAACAAAATCTCTCAGGTTTACCTTATATCCCTGTTAGTACGCATGCATTAACACACTTCCGAATCTCAGAGGCTTGATCAGTACTGTTTTGACGCTTGTGGTTTTTCTGTTTCCAATTGGATTTTCAATTCAAATTTTGGGTTCTCTCGGAGTGGTTAGGCCACTTCTAAGTCGAGTCTCATCAGATGCCGCCAGTAAATGTTGCTAACTTTTGGTTGGCTCTTAATTTGGTTCTGTTTAATCACGTTTGCTCAAGAGTCGGTATCTTTCGACACCGCCACAAGGTTCAGAACCGAATACTGATCAATGACTCAATACACCAGTTAGTAAGTTCAAAAGCAATGCTCATTTATTTACACGCAGTCAAATCTCTACAAACTAAACTACCACTATTACTAAAGCCTATACTTAGATTAGTTGCCCACTCAGTCAGAGGAACAATGGCCATTGCTCGGTTCTGAGGCTGCTGGGTTGAGCTGTTTACAGGGTAGCAACTAGGAGCGTCTATCTCGTAGCGTGCGTTGACTTGTCCATCCCCTATGGACAAGCGCTCCGTATACACAGGATCTGCTCAGACGAGGAGGAGCGTAACAGACATCTACAGACGTTGAAAGATGCCCTCGTACGAACGGGATATGGCACTCGACTCATCGATCGACAGTTCCAACGTGCCACAGCGAAAAACCGGACTGACCTCCTCAGAAGACAAACATGGGACACATCCGACAGAATACCCTTCGTCGTCCAGTACTTCCCCGGAGCGGAGAAACTACGTCATCTTCTTCACAGCCTTCAACACGTCATTGATGACGATGAACATCTTGCCAAGGTCATCCCCACACCCCCACTACTTGCCTTCAAACAACCGTGCAACCTCAAACGAACCATTGTTTGCAGCAAACTACCCAGTCTTCAGAACAGTGACCACGACACCACACAACCCTGTCATGGTAATCTCTGCAAGACGTGCCAGATCATCGACGTGGATACCACTATTACACGTGAGAACACCACCCACCAGGTACGCGGTACATACTCGTGCGACTCAGCCAACGTTGTCTACCTCATACGCTGCAGGAAAGGATGTCCCGAAGCGTGGTACATTGGTGAGACCATGCAGACGCTGCGACAACGAATGAACGGACATCGCGCAACAATCACCAGGCAGGAATGTTCCCTTCCAGTCGGGGAACACTTCAGCAGTCAAGGGCATTCAGCCTCTGATCTCCGGGTAAGCGTTCTCCAAGGCGGCCTTCAGGACCCGCGACAACACAGAATCGCCGAGCAGAAACTTATAGCCAAGTTCCGCACACATGAGTGCGGCCTCAACCGGGACCTGGGATTCATGTCACATTACATTCATCCCCCACCATCTGGCCTGCGAAGTCCTACCAACTGTCCTGGCTTGACACAATTCACACCTCTTTAACCTGGGGTTACCCCATCTCTGGATCTGTAAAGATTTAATCACCTGCTAATGCTCACATTCCTCGCATTGTTTGGCATCTTTGAATTTGTCTATATATGTGTTTCTGGAACAGACCTCTTCATTCACCTGAGGAAGGAGCAGCGCTCCGAAAGCTAGTGACATTGAAACAAACCTGTTGGACTTTAACCTGGTGTTGTAAGACTTCCTACAACTTTTACAGATGCACCATAGAAAGCATCCTGTCTGGCTGCATCACAGCCTGGTATGGCAACTGCCTGGCCCAGGACCACAAGAAACTTCAGAGAGTTGTGAACACCACCCAGTCCATCACACGACCTGCCTCCCATCCATTGACTCCATTTACACCTCCCGCTGCCTGGGGAAAGCAGGCAGCATAATCAAAGACCCCTCCCACCCAGCTTACTCACTCTTCCAACTTCTTCCATCGGGCAGGAGATATAGAAGTCTGAAAACACGCACGAACAGACTCAAAAACAGCTTCTTCCCCGCTGTTACCAGACTCCTAAATGATCCTCTTCTGGACTGACCTCATTAACACTACACCCTGTATGTTTCATCCGATGCCGGTGCTTATGTAGTTACATTGTATACCTTGTGTTGCCCTATTATGTATTTTCTTTTATTCCCTTTTCTTCCTATGTTCCTAATGATCTGTTGGGCTGCTCGCAGAAAAATACTTTTCACTGAACCTCGGTACACGTGACAATAAACAAATCCAATCCAATCATGCCTTGTGTTTTTAAGCCCACAGTGCAGTTCAGCAGAATTCTTTAGATATGTTTTTCAGCCTGGGTCCTTCCTAAATATGAGAGGACTCATCTGTGTCGAGTCTGCATGTTCTGCTCATGTCTGCGTGGGTTTCCTCCGGGTGCTCCAGTTTCCTCCCACAAATCCCGAAAGATGTGCTGTTAGGTGAATTGGACATTCTGAATTCTCCCTCTGTATACCCGAACAGGCGCCATAGTGTGGTGACTGGGGAATTTTCACAGTAACGTTATTGCAGTGTTCATGTAAGCCTACTTGTGACACTAATAAAGATTATAATTATTATTATTGCATCATCTGAGCATTTTGTTAATTGCCCTCTCTGCTGCCCTCTCTCTTCTGTTGGGGAGCTCAAAACAAAGTCAGTTCAAATAATGCCTGCCTGCAGTTGAACACATTAGTCTTGTTCGGTGTAATATACAACAGGAAGATGGCAACAAGGATGCAATAAGAGTATTTTTTACACTTCATTTGAGAAATTAAGGATCAATACACTTTTTGGTACTTCTGAAGTTGGTTTTGGAGGAAGTTTGAGCAATTTGAAAGATTGCTCCGTGTGCCCCACGTCACATTCTGGTATATCCCAAGGCTATGGGCCAAATGCTTGGAAATGGGATAAGAGCCTTTTCTGTGCTGTATGATTCTATGACTCTATAAGGAGTCATGTGGAGATGCCGTTGTTGGACTGGGGTAGGCACAGTAAGAAGTCTGACAACACCAGGTTAAAGTCCAACACGTTTGTTGGACCTTCCTCAGGAAGCTGCGCTCCGAAAGCTAGTGATTCGAAACAAACCTGGCCGAAAGGGGAGTTCCATCGGATTTTAGTGAGATCCAAGCCGAATAAATTCACAGTGACTGTGTCAAACATTTAGATGCAACGATTGCCATGCTAGCCAGCGTACATTTAAGTTTCCCCATTCACAGTCAAAGTGCTTCGCCTGCGGGAAAGTAGGTCATGTCCAGATGGCATGCAAGTGTCGAGGAAGCAATAATGTAATAATAATAGTCTTTATTATTGTCACAAGTAGGCTTCCATTAACAATGAAGTTACTGCGAAAAGCCCCAAGTCGCCACACTCCGGCACCTGTGACCCAAGCAAAGAATCGAACCGGGGCCCTGGCACTGAGAAGCAACAGGTCTAACCACTGTGCTACCAGACTGTATGTTTTAGGTCATATTGAAGTTCAGGATTGCTGTCCAACAGATCAAGGCTGTGGTAGATATAAAGCTAGTTCAGGAGTTTGGAAATCCTTGAATGCACGGATGATAGACGTGGAAGCAGAAGTTGATGTATTGAACAGGAAAATCAAAGGCAGGATTCTCCCAGGTTTGCGCGATGGCCCGACGCCGGCATAAAAAACGGCGCGTACCATTCCAGCGTGGGGCCGACCGGAAGTTGCGGAATTCTCCGCACCTCCGGGGGCTAGGCTGACGCAGTGACAGGACCGAAGGGACTGCGCGTGTTAGCGCATGCGCAGAACCGCCAGCGTGGTTCAGCTCATGCGCAGACCGGTCGGCACCTTCTGGCACATGCGCAGGGGAGTGTCTTCTCTGCGCAGGACATGGCGGAGCCCTACAAGGGCCGGCACAGAAGGAAGAAGTGCCCCCATGGCACAGGCCCGCCCGCAGATCGGTGGGCCCCGATCGTGAGCCAGGCCAACGTGGGGGCCCCCCCCGGGGTCGGATCTCCCCGGGCCCCCCCAAGGACCGCATCAGCCAACCTACCTGCCAGTGTGGGACCATGTCCAATCCACGCCGACGGGACTGGCCAGAAACTGATGGCAGCTCGGCCCATCGGGGCCCGGAGAATTGCCTGGGGGGCTGCTGCCAATGGCCCCGACCGGCGTAGCATGATCCCCACCCCGCCCGAAAACCGGCACCGGAGAATACGGCAGCCAGAGCCGGAGTGGCGGGGCGGGATTCACGCCGTGCCCCGGGGATTCTCCGACCCGGCGGGGTGTCGGAGAAACCTGCCCCAAGTGTGTGTTGAGTCAGAGAGCAAGAAAAACTATAGGCGGAACAATGGGGCTAGGACAAAATTCTAGCACCCAGGTAATACAGCTGCAGCTGTGTTTATGACCTCAGAAGGAGAGAAGAATAAGTTCCTAATTCACATTCCCTGAGACAAAATTGGTGTGAGACCGACTAGTTATTACAGTAACAGCCATAGTTCAAGTTAATGTCAGATTGGAATACGAGGATACATCTGATTATTTGCTATTGGTCTAAGTAGGGGGAAACAATAAACAATAAACTAGAATTTTATCCTCCCTGATGAGAAGAAATTGATTTAAGCTGGTACAGTTAAACTGGGCTGAGCGACCAATCGAAGGACTTCTGACCTTGAGGAATTGCTAAACGAACACAAAGTGCTCTTGGAGCAGAGGGGATCAAATTTTCACATTTGCCAGCTGTATGATATTAAATATCATAAGGGGGAGATGTTGGTGTTGTGGTAATGTCACTGGGCTGGTAATGTCGAGGCGCAGGCTAATCTTCTAGGATGAGGGTTCAAACCTCACCATAGCAGCTGGTGGAATTTAAATTCAAGAAATAACTGGAATTGAAAAGCTAAACTCAGTTATGGTGACCATGAAACTATTGTTGATTGTTGTATTAAAAAAAGCCCATCTGGTTCACTAATGTCCTTTAGGGAAGGAAATCTACTGTCCTTGCCTGGTCTGGCCTCCTTGTGACTCCAGGCCCACAACAATGTGGCTGACTTCTAACTGCCCTCTGAAAAGGTCTTTCAAGCCACACAGTTCAAGGGCAGATAGGGATGGACAACAAATGCTGTCCCTGCCAGAGAAGTCCACTTCCCACAGAAAAATTTAAAAAAGGCAGCAGATCACCCAAATGTAGACATTCCTTATAAATTTCCCATGGAGACTGATTAATTTCTCACCACTGAGTTAGCTGTGAATTCCTATGGCTACAGAAATGGCATGGTAGTCTGATAGAGAAATTAGTGAAGAAACTCATAATGATCTGGTGCTCAATTATGTCATAATTGGCAGACATTTACAGTGTGATGGAGAAATTGCAGGAGCATTTCACACATAGAAATGAATTGAGTGCAGATCAAGGCTGTCTTCATTGGGGTTTAAGGGTCATTATTCCACCATGGTCTAGAGAGAGATTGACAAGATCAAGCAGCCCTGTTCGCCATGGGCGCAAATCCCGTTATAGCTGCTAAATCTCATGAAGGGGCCAAAACAGGATCCACACCTGCAGGATTCCGCCCCCCCCCCCCCCCCCCCCCAATGTTAATGCTATCTGTATGCATTCACATACATTTTTATATAATTAATGCTTAACGCCATCGGGTTCTGCTGCGCTGAATCCTCTGCTCCGGCAGCGTGACGTCACATTGATGCGATTCACTATAGGTTTTCAGAAATGAAAATCAGTCATGATGACCAAACTGGGAGTGCAGAGGATACTGGAGGCTCTGGGAGTTGAGGGCCATGGCTGGGCATTGCTGACACCCTGACAATGCCTCCTGGCAATTCCACCAGAGCACTACCAATTGGGCAGGACCAGGGTGTTCCAGCGGCTCTATTGAGTCTGCACCGACCCTCTGAAAGAGACCCTACCTAGGCCCACGTCCCCATCCTATCCCCGTAACCCAACCAAACTTTTTGCTCACCGAGGTGTGGGAATTTTCTTCATTTTCCTCATCTAAAGGGAGGAAATCGGAGCACCCGATTTTGGTTGTGATTGTAGTAAAAACAATTGACCAAACCAACCTTATATTGTACTCTGGGAATTTATGTGCACATACAATTTTACATTTTAATGTATAAAGTATATTGGAAGATCTTAGCATTTTGTTATATTGTCTTCTCTTCTGCCCCCTTGGGTAGGTGTAACTAAAGTGAGTCCAACACCGCTCCTGCAGCTGAACATGTGTTTGGCTTACTCGGTGCAACACAACATGTGAAATGTTTATTAGTTAAATGTAGTGTTGTGAGTAATTGGCAATACCAAATTGCTCCAAAAGTCACAACTCTCAAAGTATGTTACTTGCTTAATATTGATGCACATTTAAAACCTTTAAGATATAGCATGCCTGTATAAAGGCTGCACGTTGCAGCATTATAAGAATCAGGCCTTTGAATCTTGATTAGCCTCAATAGGTTTGCCATAAATCTTCTTAAGTTTCTTCAGAGTATAATAACATTATGAGACTTCAAAAGATTATTTCAAAAATACTATATAAAATTAGGTTTCCAGAAAAGAAAAACAACACAGCTCTGATACGCACTTGTTTTTATGAACATTTCCAAGGTTTGGTGCTGCTGAAATGCATGCTGATTTTGATCGTGCATAATGGTTTATTTTACATGTAAAGCCTTGGAGAATGCAATTTGCGCAATGTTGAATAGACAAAGTATTCTTGCCAAGTAGAGCACATGTTCAATGTGCTAGTTTCTGGAGAGTTGAAGCAATGTGCTGAATAATGCACACACAGTAGAAGATGGGGAAACTGTGAACGTCACATTAAATTATATATGCTTCTATGAAATAAAATGAGTAAAATATTGTTAATTTTTGAAGTGCAGTCATTTAAAATGTTTTTTTTAATGCTGTATGGAAGACAGTTAATTCCTCAATTGGTTAACACTTCATCATCATAGAATTTACAGTGCAGAAGGAGGCCATTCGGCCCATTGAGTCTGCACCGACTCTTGGAAAGAGCACCCTACCCAAGGTCAACACCTCCACCCTATCCCGATAACCCAGTAACCACACCCAACACTAAGGGCAATTTTGGACACTAAGGGCAATTTAGCATGGCCAATCCACCTAACCTGCACATCTTTGGACTGTGGGAGGAAACCGGAGCACCCGGAGGAAACCCACGCACACACAGGGAGGATGTGCAGACTCCGCACAGACAGTGACCAAAGCCGGAATCGAACCTGGGACCCTGGAGCTGTGAATATTAGAATATTAGAATATGTGAATAGTAGAATATTAACTTGAAAAGTTAATATTCTACAAGGTTCTATGTCATGATCCACAGGAGATGATTCAATGTTCCAGCAGAAGGTGGTAGCCTCCTCAGGCCGCACCCTTGTTAGCTGAATAGAGCAGCAAGCTAGCCAGTTTCGGTGTGGAATCTCAGTAATTTAAATATGCTTCTTGGACATTTTCCCTGCGTGCAGGATTTATAGACCTGTAAAATCTGGGATGGAGTCACTCTTAAAGGAGATAAATATTTATTTTATTGGCATACAGAGTTAAGGAATAACATGGCTGGAGAAGCTTCCCGAACCGTGCTTTTTGGAGAAGAGGGCATGTAGATTTTAATAGTAAATGGCTCCAATTGTTAGTTGTTGGCCACCAACTTCTCATTTGAAAAGCTTAATGTTAGCAGTTTAAAATAGGGACCTTGTGATCTCACTGATGCAATGGTCATGCTGGCTTTAAATAGATGAGCAGTTACATGCAGGAGGTTTTTTAAATACTAACCATGATCACACATTTTTGCCCATTTGTTTCAGGCTTTCATTAGTCCAATTGGTGATCAGAAAAGGACCAAATAAATTATTTAACCTTATTTTCGTGATGCCTGAAATCACAGCAGTCCTTCTCCTCAGCCCGCAAATAACACTGGTTTGTTCCGTCCTAATGCAACGCTTTACCTCCCCCAACACCCACCAACTTCCATTTTGCCAATCGTCACCCCCCATCATCTCCTCCACCGCACCCTCCCCCCGCACTCCTGTCTTCCCCCCGTCCCCATCAGCTGGATTTGCCAGCTCACTCCATGAGAGAACCAATTGACTCTTGCACCCCACCAATAAGTGAATTACAAGAGAGTGCCTCATTGCTGCCTGGAGCTCACCGATGGCACTCAAATAAGATCCAAAGCACCAAAATATATACAGACTTCCTGATCCTAACTTTGGGTGAAGGTCAAAGATGGACTTGAGGAAAGTGAACATGTTGGTGGTGGAGGGGACTCTTACAAATGTAGTCAGTTCAGGAAGCTACTGATCATGTGCCTACTGTCACCTCAGTGATGCGTGAAAGAAACTGAGAAACAAAGTTCTCCAGAATCAGGAGGAACGGAATTGTAGTGAATTATTGGGAAGAAAAAGGATGGCTGCATGCAATATATCTTTATGTCCTTCTGCCACAAAACCTGAAGCCAGCAAGATCCCAGTTTATTAAATGTACTGTACTGATGTTGTAGTCTATGAGGTTGTATTATTTTGCTAATCTGGCACCCTCAAAGATCCCGAAAAATTTCACATAACCATCAAAGCTGGCTTTAGTGGCATTAAAAAAATATTTGGAAGTGCAGTTACTGTTAAAATGTGGGGTAACACAGCAGCCAATCTGCATGCTGTAAAAAAGAAAGACTTGCATTTATATAGCATCTTTCACAATCAATGGATTTCTCAAAGCACTTTAGAGCTGTTGCTATTTGTTTCTCTCTTTATTGGGCTCTGAATATGGCGGTCAATATGGTCGCCTTCCTTAATTCGAATTACGTTTTGCTCTAGAGTCGCCAGGTATCTTTTGATACCGCCACAAGGTTCAAACCGAATACTGATCAAAGACTCGATACACCAGTTAGTTAGTTCAAAGTCAAATGCTTATTTATTTACACACACAGTTAAATATACTCATGCACAAATACTACAGACTAAACTATCACTACTGCTGAAGCCTATACTTAGCTTTGGGGGCCCACTCATTCAGAGGAACAATCGCCGCTGTTCGGTTCTGAGGCTGCTGGGGTCGAAGCGGTGAAGGTGAACAGCTAAGGTCGACTGTCTGGTAGTGTGCATTGACCTTGGACTTACTTGTTCTGGTGCAGCTGTTGGGCAGGTCTCTCCTCGGTGAGAGCCGGAGCCAAGAGAACGTTTCTCTCTTGGGGGATCCTTCTTATACCCAAAATGGGCTTCGCGCGCTTTTGGGTGGGTCTTGAACTTGGCCCCAATTAATTGGGCCGTTTCTTGATCATTCCTATCGATTTCCTCCAATAAAGGGGTGGGTGCCCTGATGGCTGGGCGTGCCCTAGGTGGCCATTGGCCTGCTTTGTTCTGGTCTCCTCTGGCGCCGGGGTGTCTGCCTTAGTATCGGTTACTCAAATGTTACTCTTTTGTTCCCGGAGATGGGCCATTAGTATGCTAATGGGCCTACAGTTTTGGTCTTGTCTGGGAGCTGCAGCTCCAATACGCATACAAACCCTGAACCTGCTTGTTTTCTCAGTATTGTCCATTTTCCCTGCAATCTTTGCAAAGTGTCCATTTTGTAATCGGGAAGTGACCATCCCAGATGGCTACAGAGCAGATTCAGTACTGACTTTTAAAGTATAGTCATTGCTGCAATGTAGGAAATGTGGCAGCCAATTTGCACGCAACAAGCTCGCACCAATAGCTATGTGTTAATAATCAGATAACCTGTGTTTTTCTGTTGTTGATTGAGGGATAAATATTGGACAGGACACTGGATATAACGCCCCTGCTCTTCTTCAAAAGAGTGTCATGAGATCTTTTGCATCCATCCGACAGGGCTAGCAGTGCCTCAGTTAAGCACCTCATCTGAAAGACTAAACCTCTAACAGTGCAGTGATCCATCTGTACCGCACTGAAGTGTCAGCCTTGAATTTTGCACACAAGCCCCCAAGTGGGCCTGAAACAAGAAGATGAGACAGAATATATTTTGTTGCAGCAATTCTAGTGCTTATGTTAACTTAAAAGTTCCTGTGTGATCTGTTTCCATGCATTGAAAAAAATAGCTGCCATTATAGACAGCTCTTACTCAAAGCCTCTACAGAAGCAGATGATTGTGGGCAGATTGGCTTCATGGTATGTTTTGCCAAAATGATATGGCCTGCACCTCCACAGGGGTTCTGTTCAGCCATTTCGCCAAGAGCTCTTCCAACCTTCTGCCAAAGTTGTGGCAAAAGATAGGGAAAAACTGTACAAGCATTCAGACCAGTAATTTTCAATTTCCTCAGTTGTGGAATGACAAACATTTTGCCGGAACTTTCTTTGCTAATGCATGCAAATTATAATTTGTTTTTTCTTTTCCACAAATATTATGTGCACCAATTGTTACTTTAAAAGAAAGAACTCAAGAGATAAAGGACACAGTCTAACCGAATTGTAGCAGAGTCTTGTGTCGAGGAGCCGGGTGTTTACCTGCGCTCGCAGCGCCGAGAAAGACCACCCTATTGAACGGGATTCTGTTGAATTTCGGAGCCTCAGTGGGGAACGCACCATAAAGGCTGCACTTGGTCTCGTTTCCTGCACTAAAGGTGCTCCCGTTGCCAGAACCCCTCAGTGCAGGGGGAGATTGGGACACCATTTTTAAAAGGCGCTGCGATCTCTCGACCCCTCACCCCTGGCATGACCCCCAGGCCCTTCAAAGCCCCTGCCCCCCACCCAGGATGCCACCCAGCCCGGAAGCCAACCACCCGGGGCCTGTTGCTAACTTTGCCTGAATTCAATTGCTCTGTTTTATTACCTTTGCTCTCGAGTCGCCAGGTATCTTTATGATACCGCCACGAGGTTCAAGTCCGAGTAATGATCAATAATCCAATACACCGATTCGTAAGATTTAAATCAAAGCACATTTATTATACACAGTAATCGCTACTCATGCACAAATTCTACGTCTAAGCTACTTCTACAACTATCAGGCCTATACTTAACTTTGGACTGGCCCACCAGGTCAGGGGAACAAATGGCCTTTCGTTCGGATTCTGAGCCTGCGGGATTCAAAGTTGGTACGGATTGGTAGCTAGGAGCGCCTATCTTGTAGCGAGCGTTGAATTAAGACTTACGATTCCGATGATCACTGGAGTCACTGCACCGGTCACGGTCAATGTTGGTTCCTTTTGCTGGTTGACCCGGGCAGGAAGAAGAGAGCGGTGAAGAGAACGAAGAGGTGAAGAAGAGAGCGATTTGAACTTGGGGCTCAATTCTTATAGTCCCCAGGGGCTTCCCGCCTTTCAGGGCGGACCCTGTACCTGGTCCCAAGTGATTGGACTTTGTCCCAATTGCTTGGTTAGATTTTCTCCAATGCTGGAGCGGTTCCCTGATCGATGGGCGGTCTTGAGGTGCTCGTTCACCTCCTTTTATGTAGGCTCCTGCTGGCGCTGAAGAATCTGGTTTTGCTTTGTGTGTCTAAATGTTGCTTATTGTTCCCGGGGATTGCTCATTAGTATGCAGATGGCTGTTGTTTTGTTATGCTGATGGTTGCTGGTATCGATATTGTCTGGCCTTGCCAGAGGTAAATACATAGCCAACCTGCAGCTGCTGGTTTTTGTCTTGTTGGTTGACTTTCCCATCAGCCTTTGCCTTTCGCCATTTTGAATCGGGAGTTGGCCATTTTAAGTGGCTACAAGCCCTCCTTGTGATCCTAATGCGAAGCGTGAAGGATCACATAACTATGTTGCTTTCCATTCCCTGACCTGGGGGGGCACTTCCTTCATGGCCTCTACACTGACCATAACTATGCAAAGATTTTTAACTGACAATTCTAAGGGGTGGGATTTTTGGGTGATGCCAAATATCGTCAGGACGTTCTGCATGACACGTCCTGTAAAATGGGAACCTTGGTCGGATTCAATGCTGCAAGGGAGTCCCCATCTTGTAAAGATGTGGTGGGTCAAAATCTTGGCTGTGGTTTTTGCAGTGTTTGTGCGGGCTGGGAATGCTTCCACCCATTTCGTAAATGTGTCAATTACCACAAGTACATATTTATAGCCATTCCTGCAAGGGGCCAATGGTCCTATAAAATCGATCTGGAGGTTAGTCCAGGGGCCTCAACGGGTCGGGTGTGGCTGAGTTGAGCCTTTTTGGCGTATCTGTCCGGATTATTCTGGGCACAGATAAGACAATTCTCGATATGGTGGTTTACATCATCCTATAAATTCGGCCACCAACAAAGCTGCTTGAGATGGGCTGCAGTGGGATCGATTCCCTGATGTCCATGACCGTCATGGAACAAACAAATCAGTTGATTCCTGTCCTGTTCAGGAACCACATAAAGGGTGTCTTTTAACACCACACTGTCATGTGTGGTCAGTGCAATATTTGAACCTCTCATAGGGTGCTGGATATTTTCCTTTTACAATCTCCCTGAGATTGCTGTCCTGCGCCTGGACCTCCACTAGATCCTCGATCTTTGTCCGTGAGACCTGAACTGCACTCACTGGTGCGCCTTCGGGGGGGGGGGGGGGGGGGGTCCAAAAATATCCATGCCTGGAACCTGCTTTAGCCAGTGCGTCGGCTTTTACATTTCCAGGGGGGGAGGAACGATGGTGACTGCGAACTTTGATTATCCCAAAAGTCCTGTTCTGTGCTCTCTTTCAAATATGATGGAGCAATGGGGCTGAGGGGAGGGGTTTTCCGTCTGCGGAAACAAATCCTCTTGCTTTCCACAGGGGCAGGAATTCCGTGAGGCTGTTGCAGACATAGAGGCTGTCCGAGTATATGTCTGCTGGGCTGGGGAAGGAATCTGGGTGTTCCACTATATACGCGATGGCCACGAGCTCTGCTGCCTGCGTGACTCAGTGGCCTGGAAGTTTCAACGATATTTCCTCAAGGGCGCGTCCCTGCGCATCCTCGACATAGATACTGCAACCTGTTATGTGCTTCCCATCCAAGACTGTGGAAGATCCGTCCACATAGATCTTTATGGGCTCATACGTGTCTGTGTGCTGGGGGCTCTGGTTTGAACTACCTATCTTTCTGGGGGGCGTTGTCCCAATAAAGGGGTCTGTGTTGTGGCGTAGAGAGATAATCTCACATTCATGGAGGGTTCCGGGGTACTGTAAGTTGTCGGCTAAAAAGGTGTGCATCTTTGTCCGTTTAACAGTGATGTCCCGTCCCTGCAAAAGAAGGGTCCATCTCGCTGCTCTAATCTGGCTTACTGTACCATACTTGAGTCGTCCGTCCAGTAAAAGTTGGGTGGGGATGTGTTCGGTGAGAATTGTAATGGGTTTCAGTCCGGTAATATATGAAAAATACTGGACTGCCCAAAATACTGCGAGCAGGTGCCTCTCACAGGCTGAAAATACCTGCTCCACAGCATCTAAAATTCTGGAGGGGTAAGCTACGGGCCTTAACTGTTCGTGCCGTTCCTGGAGGAGCACGGCCAAAAGGGTGCGGTCTGTGGTCGCTACCTCTGTGGCATAAGGGGAAAGCAGGTCTGGAACCTATAGTGCGGGGGCTGCTATGAGTGCCTGTTTTAAAGAGTCCACAGCATCCGTATGCTGCGGAAGCCATTACCATTGGGCTCCTTCCTTTAGGAGGTCTGAGAGGGGCACTGCCTTGCTGGCGAAACCGTCAATGTGGTTTCGGCAGTAGCCAACCAGTCCTAAAAACAACCGGAGGGCTGAAACGTTCTGGGGGAGGGTCAATTTAGCAATCGAGTCAATCCTTTTATGCTCGATCTCGCGTTTACCATGTGTGATAATTGTTCCCAAATATATCTTGGGATACCTTGTCTTCCAAAATCTGGGCCTTTTTGGGGTTGACTTTACAACCAATTGAGTGTAAGAGGTCCAGGCGTTCGGACAGAAGCTCAATGTGCTCTTCCTTGGTGTCTGTTTGCAGTAGTAGGTCGTCTACGTACTGAACCAGATATTCGGGGAATTTGGCTAAACCATTTGCCAGCTGTCGGTGGAAAATGGAGGGGGAGTTGTGGAAGCCTTGTGGCAGGCATGTCCACGTGTACTGCTGTGCTTTAAAGGTGAAGGCAAATTTGTACTGGCACGCCTTTGCCGAAGGAATGGACCAGAATCCGTTACTGACATCCAAAACCGTAAAGAATCAGGAATTGAGTCCCTGCTTGAGCATGGTCTCGGGACTTGTTGCTACTGTGGCGGTGATTTTGTTGCGTTCCCGGTAATCGATGGTCAGTCGCCATGATCCATCGGGCTTTCTCACTGGCCAAATCGGGGCATTATTAGTGGAGGCTACTGATCTAAGTACGCCCTGCTCTAATAAGCTTGTTATTACCTTGGAGATTTCGCCCTCTGCCTCTTGGGGAAACCCGTACTGTTTTTGGGGTCTCAGGTCAGGTCCTGTGATTTGTACGGAGCCAGTCATCCGGCCACAGTCGTGTTTGTGGATCGCGAATGCTGCCCTGCTCTTTTGCAGAACTACCCTAACCTGCTTGTCCGTGCTAAGCGTGGTCGGGTTGAACCAAAATTCGCCTACTGCGATAATTTTCTTCGCGTACTCTCCTATGTTGAGCGTTGCGGGTGCTCTTGCGGATTTTGCCATCTTCCAGACACACTGGTTGACTGGATCGAATGAAAGATTATGGGAATTCATGAAATCGATTCCCAGAATGCGTTCTGCTGTGTGGGGCAGATCAACTAAAACTACGGGGTGCTTGGTAGTGATGGTACCGATTTGAATGGGTACAGGGGCTGTGATGTGTCCCTGCTGTGAGTGGCCTGTAAAGCCGCTGAGGGTGATTGTGGCTGTAGTGGGCCATGTGTCCTTTTGGAACATGGTGGAGGAATTAATTGTGGTGCGGGACCCTCCTGTGTCCCAGAGACATTCGATGGGCTGTCCCCGAATTTTTGGTGCAACTACCGGCCGTCCGGACCTATCCCAAAGGGTTTCGCAGACCCAACTGGGGGAGCCTGTACACCGTCAGTCCGTTCCGGTCAAGTCCATCTGATCTGAACGGGCGCTAACGCTATGAATGGTCTCTGTCTTTTTCTTACTCAAGAGTGCCCGTCTGCTGGGCTCTCTGTGGCTTTGCACTCTCTTGCGAAGTGTCCCAACTGTCCGCAGTTGTAACACTCCTGTGACTTGGGTGGGGGGCTGTTCTTTCCCTCATTCACCCCTGCAGGGTTCTGGTGTGTTTTTACTGCCTGCATATCTGCTCCGGCCTGCTTTTCCTCGGGATTCTTGACTGCGGGTTTGCTTTGTATAGATTGCTCCCAAGCACGGGACAATCTTTTCACTTCCCACTTCTCGTTATGGGCCTCCTCTGAGGGATCATAACTCGCGCAGGCTTTCTGTCCTGTTTCTGTGGCATGGGAGATAAGGGTGCGGGTCCATTTGGCCATGTTGTCTGGGGACAAATGGTCACGGTCTAAGTCTCCAAAGACTGCTGCAAAGTGGATCCACAGGCGTCCAGCGAATGCTATGGGGTGCTCGGATTTCTTTTGCCTACATTTGTTGAGGCCATCTACGGGGTCACCCCGGTTATAACCGATCGCATCCAGGATCGCGGTATGCATTTCTGCAAGGGTGCCTCCTCCTACATTCTGTGGGTCAGGAAGGGCTGCTGCTACTGAAGGGTCTAAACTTAAAACTGTGAGCTTTACATGCTCTCGCTCATCCAGGCCGTACATGGTCCCCTGATGCTTAACTGTGGCAAAGAAATGGTGGGGGTCTGAGGTGGGGAGGAACGGTGTGATCTTATCCCCCGTGTCCCATAATTGGGTCACTGTTAAGGGGGTAGAGTATAGAAATTCCGCATCGTCCGATGTGGCTGTGTGGTGGGTGGTTACTGGGTTCATTGGAGCTTGAACTACCTGCTGTGTGGGGGGTTGGGGTGTTTTCCTTTTTTGTGGCTTTCCCTGCGCACATGTTCCCTGAACATATCTCTGTGCTGTTTCATTCAATTCTTCCCAATCAGGGCCGTCTTCCTGATCTAATTTTTCTCCAAAGTTTTTCCTGGAAACCTTTCTGAACTGAAAGCAGCGATTGCAGCTCTGCAATCTGCTTCCGGCACTTTGCGTGATCTAACATGCTTTGTGTTTGTTCTGTGATGGCAGCATGGAGTGCTCTTAATGCTGCCTTGAGGTCACTACACTGTCTCTGTAATGCCTCTACCTGCTTTTCTGTTTCTTCACGTACCAGGACTGCACGTTGCGTGTCTTGATAGGTCTTTTCGTATTGAGACTGGAAGCTGCTTAAGTGTGCCAGACAAGACTGGTGCGCCCTTTTGGCATCCTCCACCTCTCCATCTTTTGCTGCCATCTTCCTTCTCAAATCCAATTCTCCTTTTCTACCTCGCTTACATCTACCTTACTCATTCGATGTATGCTCTCAACTTCTTTCCGGAGCGTCCTAACGACCTCCTCTGTGCCTCGCAATTGTGCCAAGCAGGACACGATTGCCATTGGCTTGCAAGCTTTCGCTAAGCTCTTTTTGTGGATCTCGCTCAGGTTCTCCCACCAAGTATGTCCTATACTCCCGGGGCCTGATTCCTCGTTGTCACAGAATTCATTCCAAAGGGGCCATCCTTTCCCTTTGAGATATTTCCTGATCTCTTCCTCCCAAATGGGACATTGTCCCACTCTACTGCTGCTGGTCGCTGCGACCGCAAATTCCTCTGGGTTCATGAGGCGTTGCATTGCCTGCATTGCCATCTTTCCTATCCGAATGCTGCTCTTCAAATTTTGGGACAGGGGTTTTAATCCGAATGCTGCTCTTCAAATTTGGGACAGCGGTATTAAGGCGGTGCTGTAAATACGGGTACGGCTTTCGCTACTTTCCGATATACAAACTTCTGACAGTTTTGTCGCAACAAAAAATCTATCAGTTTTACCTTATCGCCCTGTTAGTTACGCATGCATACACACACTTCCGAAGTTATGAGTATTGATCAGAACTGCTTGAACACTTGTGGTTTTCCGTTTCCAATTGGATCTCTAATTCAAATTCTGGGTTCTCCCGGAGTGGTTTTCCACTTTTAGATCGGGTCCCATCAGGATGTCGCCAAGTAATGTTGC
This sequence comes from Scyliorhinus torazame, assembly GCF_047496885.1. NCBI lineage: Eukaryota > Metazoa > Chordata > Chondrichthyes > Carcharhiniformes > Scyliorhinidae > Scyliorhinus > Scyliorhinus torazame. The sequence continues at coordinate 272,845,599 of NC_092709.1, forward strand.
TAACTTTGCCTTAGTTTAATTGCTCTGTTTTATTACCTTTGTTCTCGAGTCGCCAGGTATCTTTATGATACCGCCACAAGGTTCAAGTCCGAGTAATGATCAATAATCCAATACACCGATTAGTAAGATTTAAATCAAAGCACATTTATTATACACAGTAATCGCTACTCATGCACAAATTCTACGTCTAAGCTACTTCTACAACTAACAGGCCTATACTTAACTTTGGACTGGCCCACCAGATCAGGGGAACAAATGGCCTTTCGTTCGGGTTCTGAGCCTGCGGGATACAAAGTTGGTACGGATTGGTAGCTAGGAGCGCCTATCTCGTAGTGAGCATTGAATTAAGACTTACGATTCCGATGATCACTGGAGTCACTGCACCGGTCACGGTCAATGTTGGTTCCTTTTGCTGGGTGACCCGGGCAGGAAGAAGAGAGCGGTGAAGAGAGCGAAGGATTGAAGAAGAGAGCGATTTGGATTGGATGGATTGGATTGGATTGGATTTGTTTATTGTCACGTGTACCGAGGTACAGTGAAAAGTATTTTTCTGATTTGAACTTGGGGCTCAATTCTTATAGTCCCCAGGGGCTTCCCGCCTTTCGGGGCAGACCCTGTACCTGGTCCCAAGTGATTGGACTTTGTTCCAATCGCTTGGTTCGATTTTCTCCAATGCTGGAGCGGTTCCCTGATCGATGGGTGGTCTTGAGGTGGTCGTTCACCTCCTTTTGTGTAGGCTCCTGCTGGCGCCGAAGAGTATGATTTTGCTTTGTGTGTCTAAATGTTGCTTATTGTTCCCGGGGATTGCTCATTAGTATGCAGATGGCTGGTGTTTTGTTATGCTGATGGTTGCTGGTATCGATATTGTCTGGCCTTGCCAGAGGTAAATACACAGCCAACCTGCAGCTGCTGGTTTTTGTCTTGTTGGCTGACTTTCCCATCAGCCTTTGCTGTTCGCCCTTTTGAATCGGGAGTGGCCATTTTAAGTGGCTACAGGCCTCAGATCCCCTGAGAGATCCCCCCAAATGCCAGTCTGCGTGGATCCCGTTTGTGGGGACCAGTGCTGAACGCCGCTCACCTAAGGTCATCGAGGCAAAGGGATTAGATCCCAATGCCTCGGGTAAATCAGGTCAACTGCATATTAGAGTGAGACCAGCTACTCACTCCAATATGCAGATTTATCAAATATAGATCCCACCCACCCATAGATCCAGGTTGCGATGTCTCTGGAAATTCCGTTCGATCTCATGAAGTGTGGCGAATCGAGTAAATCCCAGAAGAGGCCTCTCCCAGCATCTTCTGGCCATGTCACGCCCCCATTCGGATGGGACGTGGCCAGTAAATCATGTCCAAAATTCAGCTTTTATCTTCACCTCCAATTTTACCTGACATCCCTCCTGAAAGTGTTGACTCATTCTGACCTTGGACCTTCCAGTACCTTACTTAAATGGCCATTCTTCAAGTGGTGGTGTCATAGGTCATTTGACCTACGGTCGGAGAGAGCATACAAAAACATGATCTTGCTAACATCTGAATTCCATGTCCAGCTGTGAAGTGATTGGGATAAGTGTGGTGTTCTTTGTGTTGCTGATGTAGAATTGTTGGCATAGTGTTCCACAAAGACCACAGTATAGCTTACACTTAAACACAGCTATGATTTTATTTACACTATTAAACTGGGTTTCGACACTTCGTCTTTTAGAATACAGAATTAATCAATAATATCTAACTCCACTCGTCTATTGCTAATCTCGCTACTGATATAAACTATAATCTAACCTTCTCACACTAACTCTTACGATCTTCAATAGCTATCTCCTGCATACACTCCTCCCCTAAGGCTCCCATACACTGCTTTATATAGTTGTATCTGCAGCTCCCTCTAGTGGCAATTCTTGACACTACATTAACCCTTGTGATGCTGATAGTTATGATAAAACCACAACAAGGAAATGTTTCAATTTTCTATTCAGTAACTGGCAAGTTCAGTTGGCAATGCTTTTCAGGTGGCAATGCTAGCAACGGTGCCACCTGGAACTGGTGCAATTCCAATTCAAAACGGTATCCGATTTGTCAGGGTCGGAATTGGCACTCGAGAGGCTGACAGGCTGCATATAAGTACTGCATTCCCCACACAACTCATTCCAGTTAAGAAGGTGGCACCCCGAAGAGCGGCAACCCGTTTTGCAAATGTGGACTTCAAGACCTTGCTGGATGCCATGGAGGAGAACAATCTCCTCGGGATAGAAAGGTGCCTGCCACCTGCTGCCGTGCACTGGGCTTGGGAGCAGGTGGCAATGGTCGTGAGCACCATGGACCTCACCTCCAGGACTGGCCAGCAGTGCTGTAAAAGATTCACAGCCTCCTCAGGGCGGCCAGAGTGAATAACCAGTACTGTGCCCCTGGCGCCAAACCCTGTACCACACACCCACAACCCCCCACCACCCCCCACCCCCCCGCTCCCCAGAGGGCAACCAAACCCTACCCGCCTTGTTAACACCTCACCCTGCACCACATGGCAACACCCATACCGCCCACCATGGCCAGGTACCCTGAACACAGGAAGTGATGCCGACGATACATGCCACCCAGGCCAACACTGAGTGGGTGTCGTCCACAGTGGAGGCCTTGGGAGTGAAGGTATCAGCCATGGGTCTAGAGGTCCAAAGCGTGGGACACTGTGTGCAGGCTGTGGCTGAGGCACATGACAGTGCAGGTCTGTCACAGGCAGTTATGTACGAGGGCCATCTGGGCAATGCAGTAGAACGCGAGAGGTTGGACAGTCACAGTGGGTCATGGCTGCAGGTTTTGATGGCATTACCTGGGCATTGGCTGACCTGAGCCAGTCACAGAGGGACGTGGCACAATTCCAAGGAAGGTGGCTCAGTCCCTGTGTTCCATGGCTGCGAGCATTGAGACCCTCGTCGAGACAAGAGCAGGTCTCAAGGATTGGCAGCACTAGGTGGTGGGGGAGCCTCCAGAGTCCGCTCCAGCCTCACCCCGTTCCCAAGGAGTAGCCCAGGGACAATCGGCACCCCGAGGGAGGATGAGATGATGGAGCCCGTGTTGGTGACCTTTGCAGAGCAGGTGCCGAAACACCAGAGACTCAGACATCCACCTACACGCCCCCCCCCCCCCCCCCCGCACCTCTCCCCCTCCATGTGGGTGGCACGGTAGCACAGTGGTTAGCACTGTTGCTTCACAGCGCCAGGCTCCCAGGTTCGATTCCTGGCTTGAGTCACTGTCTGTGCGGAATCTGTACGTTCCCCCCGTGTCTGCGTGGGTTTCCTCCGGGTCTCCGGTTTCCCACCACAAGTCCCCAAAGACGTGCTGTTAGGTAATTCTGAATTCTCCCTCTGTGTACCCGAACGGGTGCTGGAATGTGGCAACTAGGGGCTTTTCACAGTAACTTCAGAAGTAGGTAATGCCTACTTCTGACAATAAAGATTATTATTATTATCCTGTCTCTGGTGTATCTAATGAGCAGCCGGCAGAACAGGACGGCACCACAATGCCTGGGACACTCGAGAGACGGCCGGGCCCATCCAGGCCTGATCGCTCCGGAGGATGAATGCCAAAGGGGAGGGGGGACCCAGGTCACATGGCGGGAATCACAATAGGCCACCACCACCCCTGGTGTACCACCTGGGGAACCAACTAAACATAGCGAACTTTAAGACCAGAACAGTAAACACCAGTTAATTTGGCACAGGTGCAGCACACACGATAGCGTTATGGGCTGGGGAACAAACCTATAGAAATATGCACACCTGTGCACAATAAACACATGTTCACAAAGGTTCCAACCTGCTTCGGTGCCCTGTCAGAAGGGCATGAGGGATGGGCTGGGTTGGCTGCAGAGGGATGGGTGGCCATTGGATGTGGACATAGGCCAAGTCTCCCCCCGGGTCAGCCACCGCACATCGCCCCAGTACCTGACCTAGCCCCTCTTCCTCTCCACCCCCATCCCAGACCCTGTCCCCACCTTCACCACTTCAAGGGTTCGGTGGGGCAGTGTGTCTGAATGGCCATGCAGGGATCACCAAGGCGGAGAGTGGAAAGTGCTGCCATGGGCAGGAGTCAGACTGTGTTGAACGATGCAGAGCACCACAGCTCATTGCAGAGCAGGTCGCCATCATCCTCCATCCCATGGACCAGACCCATTGATGCTTCCAACCCTGGAACTGCATGACGTAGTGAGGCAGGTCGGAAGCACGGAGGGGATTACAGGTGCGGGTGCAGGGGTGGATGGTGCAAGGAGGGTGGACATGGGAGTGGGTGGTCCACCATGGCCACGATGGGTGGTCAATGACATGCGCAGTAAGGTGACTGCCTTACAGGCCGCGGAACTGCAGCTGCATGCCTGGACACCCCAGTCCCGGGGACACACACCACACCAACCCCATGGTCCATTCTCTGGTCACCACTCGCTACTCTCCCTCGCCCTGGCAGACAACCCCACCTCCCCCAGCCAGCCCTTCAGTGGAAGGACTGTCAGGCAGCAGCTGTGTCTTTGGGATCATGTCCTACCTCCAATCTCTCCCTCAGCAGCCACGACGCCTGGTTTCCGATTTAAATACCACAAGTCAACCTTGCCATCGGTACTTCCTCCTGGCGGAGACAGAGCATTGTGAGAGCCCCAGAAAATACAGAATACTGGCTCATTAATGATGTGCCAACAATGCTTATTGTACGTGCGGAGTAGAATGCATTCACGCCCTTGTCGAGGCACCGGAGCATCACATTCCTTTCAGCGCCCATTGCCGGCCTCAATTTTCAGCTGACGTGCTAGTCTCCGCCTGATCGTGCTTCGCAATCCCCTGTCACTGGAAGGAGAATGCTGCCCATGGTTTGTATAGCACCCCCATTTCGTAATGTCTTTCTCACATTATGGCAGTTCGAGCCACATTTATTACCTTTGTAGCAAAGTGATACAAACACATAATTAATGGATATCCGAAGCAAAGTTGTAAAAATCAAATAAAACATTCAGATTTACCAGAGCAAGGACCAGTTCTGAGATTTGCTTATTCAGAAAATTCAGATGAATGTTTATTGCAGTATCAAAGCACCTTTCAAAGCATCATTTTTCCTATTAATAAACATATCATTTTATCTGCAATAAGAGCCTTATGTGAAGTAGTGTTTGTCACGAGCAAGTTCTTGTTTGAAACCCTTTAAAAATGTATTGAAGATACAACAGCTTGCACTGTACAACATTTGAATATAAACATTACTTTGCTTTCCATTGCACAGTGTTAGCGACCAAACCTCGTTGTAGAGAAGCATCAGTGTGTGCCTTGCAGGCTGTCAACATGAAAAAGAGAGAAAACATTGGCTTATAACTTAAGTGGACCAATGTTTTATTCATAGAATCTGCACCTCCAGCAAATTAAAAGAGAAACAAAAGGTCAACAGCGTGAACCCTTTCTCCTGGAGCCCATAAACCAATAACTGAGTTTTATTAAGTATCGATATCTATCTCTGACGTTGCTTAATAACATCGTATTCCCTGTTTTCTCCAGTCATCAATAATCTTCAGCCTTGGTGATTTGCTCCATCATTTTGCAATTGTATTATAAGGGTCCATAAACATAATTTGCTTCATTTTATTATTTATGGATAACTGTATTGGCTTTGAAACAGCAACAGCTGTCCAATAATATTGTCAACCCTGGCACCCATCTGACTTATAATCTACACTCAATATCACAGAACCAGACCATCTGATGAGGTGCTGCCAAGATAGACGCTTGCCGTAATCTCATGATGATTTGTCATTAAATGGAAAGGCAGTCTTCTGTGAATATTTCTTTTGAGGGATATTACCTTTTAGAGGCCTCTTTATTTTTAGTAGCAATAGCACACTCATATTCAGTAAAAATAACCGTTTTATCAACTCTCAGCATATTTTTCAGTGGATCAACAGAGAGTTCATCACTAGCTGGTAGTCTTGTGTTAAATTGTCACACAGTCTGTTTCAGAAGGTTCTATAACATCTATTAGTGAGTGAGCAGAGGCTGATTTCTTTCTGCACGAATTGAGATCAAAAGCACTTCAATCTTTTTTTTTAAACCTGCCAAATAGTGCAGGTTTCAACCAGCATTTACAGTGTTATGTGCTTAGACTTTCGATAAATGCCTATGCAACTCACAGCGCTGTGCAAGAGGAAAAGGGCAGAGAAGGTTTGCTCCCTTATTCTGTAACAAAGTTGTGTTTCTGTTAAATGATTTGCCAGGATTGTTTATAAATGTTGAGAGAGCTGCACTTGCAAGCTTTTTAGTTTGTGTCATTTAGGAAATTTAGGGTTGACGGTCTGCTGTTGGCTTAGTGGATGAATGCAATATTTTTTACACTAAGTGCCACAGAGATCAGCAAGGTCCCAAATTTGATGCTGATCTGTTCACAGTTATTTCATCTCACCAGAGTAGCAGTGGCAGTGTTGCTCTTTGGTGCTTGAGGTATAGGCGAGGAAAAGCTGAGTCACATCAGTGTCCTGGAAGGAGCCAAGAGAATCAGCATCGAGGCCATGATCATCTGAAACCAACTCTGCTGGGCCGGCCATGTGCTTAGGATATCAGAGTCCTGACTTCCAAAGCACATCTTCTTTGCTCAATTCAAGGAAGGCTTCCATAACAGGGGAGGACAAAGGACGCCCTTCAAAGACACCCTGAAGGCTTAACTCAGGAAATGCAATATTGGCTTGCTCAGAAGAGACTGACTTGAAGGAGCCTCCTGATTGAAGGAACACATCTCTTTGAGGACACGCAATGGAAAGAGGAGGCCCAGAAAAGGAGTCTGAGAAAGGAATATCAGCAATCTGGAGTCCAAGGACTGATCCCACATGCCAGAAACACTTGTCAAGTGTGCAGTTGAAGATATGGCTCTGGAATGGGCCCATCAGCCACGCAAGAACCCACAGAACTCATGACCAGTAATACAGAGTTTCTTAAGTGGACAATCATACTCATTAGTGAGTGATCACCGAAGATGAAAACTGACCATTCTGCAGTGACCTCCTACTGTAAAAAAACACTAATGTCAACATTGTTTCTAGACAAGATCATGGTTTCATGCAATCCCTTTCATGATTGAATATTAGCATCTCCTATCTAAGCTTGGAAGTCTTGTGGTGCAGTGGGTAGCATTACTGCCTCTGACCCAGAAGTTCTGGGGTCGAGCCACACCCCAGGACATGATGGCCAAGGAAGGTGCATTCATGTAGCCAAACAAGTTGAGTGTCAACCTGCAAATCCCTTCCAACGCGCCAATGGCTGGCGGTAAGAGTGTGGGAGAATCTTGGCCAGCCATGCTTGGTGGGGAATGCTGTCCCTCAAGCTATAAGCCTTTGGCGTCAGACTAGCAACCTGTTCAGGAATTACTCGCGAAGGAAACATACAAAAGTCTGCCTTAGTTCTCCACTAGGTGCAGGAAGAGAATTAAGAATTGGAATCTAAGCTTGCATGTTAATAATAGATATTTTGATGCAGTGTTGGAGGAATCTGTGTCTGAGAACTCTGTCTGCAATTTATTTCATGAACCCTATTATACTGCAGTTGAATTTAAACTTTTTGCAAAATGTGAAACGGTTGTTAACAGCTGAGCCATCTTTTCAATATCCTGTCTTGTTTTCCTTGCGATTGAGGTTTACCGCTGCCCTCTTCAACTGTTGAGATTTGACTCATCTATCTCCTTCAAAGGCGATCTCCAGTTGCGTGCAGTACTTTTCTTTTCCTCTTAATTCAGAAATCCAACTGAAAGTGGAACTCAGTTGAAAACCTGGGTCTAATCAGTTGCTGTAATCCCCTGAATTAAAGTTCACTTTTATTTTGTCATGAGCAACAGTGTGGATGATCAATTCACATACATTAGGAGTCGCAAGGGTGTCCAGACCAACCCAACTCATAAACTTGAATAGTTTCCATTTGTAGCTTTCCTCTGTTTTTTTGTTTCTGCGATTCCTGAATGTTCCAGTTAATCACTAATAGCAAACATTGTGAAACCCTGTGGATAATACAATTCCATATCAACTGTATGACCATAGTTCATACACAGTCTCAAAGAAGGCTTCAAAAACCTCACAGAGAGTGTTTTCCTCTGATGTTACAATCAGTTACTAGCCCATATCAATCTTCCGGCTACATTTCTTCAGCCACAGAAGAAAACAACAGGAATAATCAAAGCAGGCGGAGATGATGGAATAATACCTTACATCACATTTTCCACCAACATTGTGATAACAATAATGATGTAGAGGTAGATAATGCCCGTACATAAGAGATACATAGCATTGTTAAGACCTTTTGAAAAACATTTATCACAGGGAATGTAATAATAATTGTGAATGAATCAAAATTAAAAATATAGAAACATAGATAACTGGTTCTCCGATTCTCCTGAGACTAGGGGCTTGATCCTCTGATTTTCAGGCTATGTCTGAAAATTTGGCGCAAAACGGCCACCAATTCTCCGTTTGGTGGGGGACTAGTAGGCAGGCAGGGTAGAGCACCAGGCTCTAGCTGCCAATACAGCTGGAGAATTGCCGGGTCCATGGTCGCGCATATGCACGGCGGCGTCCTACAGCAGCCGCGCCATGCAACATGGCGCCAACCGTGCAGGACCCGGCCTGCCAAATAGTGCCTCTCTTTGGCCTGCCACAATCCCCGGACCACCCCCAATAGTGCCCCAGCCCCTGCCAAAGTCCCCCCTGCCCGCGGATCGTCTCTCCCCCGACTGTGGCGGCACTGGACTGAGTCTGCAGTCACCACTCCGAGTTCCCGACAAGTAATAGCATGAGAGACCCACGCCATCGGGAACTCAGCTGATCAGGGGTGGAGCATCGGGGGGAGAGCCTCAGGCAGTGTCCTGAGGCCGTCAATATGGCGTGCGGAGGAGGCGGAGCATCGTAAAAGCGGCACCGCCCCCGATTGTGGCGCGAACGTTGATTCTCCGGCCGTTCGCCGAACACGATTTCGGCGCCATCGACAGGAGAATTCCACCCTAACTCTTGATGCCGGGGCAGGATTCGTGGAGTTCCGTGACAACAAAACTGGCGTCGCACCTTGTCAGATTCAGCGACTGTGGAAGAGCTAGCACCGGTGCCACGTGGAACACAATTGATTGCAATGAGGAATGGTGCAAGATTCATCAGGTCCGTGATTGGCACGAGGCTGACAAGCTGCAACGCATATTAGCACTCCATTCCCCACACACACATATCCCAGCCAACAAGCTGACACTGGTTGCGCTGGAGCGCATCCATCCCGCTGATGGATCAGCTGGGGCCAGAGGGCATCTAGGGGTCTGGTGTGAGGGAACATCCATACGACCTATTGCTCTGTGTTCGCAGTGGGCAGGCAGCAGAATGCGCAGCCGACTGGCTGCCTTGCAGGCCAACACAATGGTGTTTTGTGCCTGTCCGCCCTGACCCCATAGCCTATCTTCTGACCACCCCACATGACTCACATCGGCCCTGGCAGAAGCTCGCCTGACCAGCGGCACAACTGTCAGCAAATTATGGCGATGTTGGAGACTTTCCATCCCCCTCTCTCTCCCTCAGCAGCCAATGCGCTAAGTTTCACCGGTTTTAAAGGCACAAGTGAATTTCGCCGTTGGGAATTCGCCCCAAAGGTGGCAGTGAGACACAGAAACGACAGCGAATACTAGGTCAAGCCTGCTACTGATATGCCAACAGCATTTACTGTACATGCGTTCAGGAACACATTGACGCCTCTGTCGAGTTGACGGAGAATTGTGATTTGGCGTGCAACCGGCGCCCGCCACAATATCAGCGTTGTAACGGATTCTCCAATCACGTTTCCCGATTCCGCTGTCGGCCGACAGAGAATTCCGTACAGAATATTTACTGTGCTGAAGGACGCTGTGCAGGCCTATTGTGTCTGTGTCTGCCAAATAAACAGCTTTTGCGCCTAAAAATCAATGACTGACCCACATTCTCCTACTACTACTTCATGTAGGTACATGATGTGGAGATGCCGGTGTGTGGTAGTATGTATTGGGGGTCATGTGGGACTGGAAGCCCTAATGTCATTGGCTGACAGATCCCGGGTCCTGGTTGGCCGTTGACCTCTAGCTCTGCCCTGAAGGCGGAGTATAAGAAGCCGGAGTCCTACCCCGCAGGCCAGTCTACAATTGAGCTGCGGGGGAACAGACACGCTTAATAAAGCCTCATCGACTTCACTCTATTCGTCTCACGGAGTCTTTGTGCGCTACAATTTATTAAGCGTGCCTAAAAAGGACTATGGAGCTCAGGATCATTCCGGAATGCCTGAGGATCTGCCCCCACACAGTGAACGCGGCAGCAGCCTTCAAGCACTGGCAGACTTGCTTCGAGGCCTACCTCAGATAGACCACCGGCTGGGTCACAGAAGACCAAAAACTACAGGCCCTGCACTCGAGGGTGAGCACGGAGATCTTCTCCCTCATCGAAGACTCGGACGATTTCCAGACGGCGGTCGCAGCACTGAAAAGTCTCTATGTCGCCCCAGTTAACAAAATCTACGCTCGCTACCAGCTCGCGACGAGACGGCAAGGTCCCGGAGAATCGATGGACGAATTCTACGCCGCGCTGCTGATTTTGGGACGAGCCTGCAGCTGCCCTTCGGTGAACGCAAATGAACACACGGACATGTTAATGCGCGATGCTTTTGTGGCAGGTATGAATTCCTCCCAAATCCGCCAAAGACTTCTAGAAAGAGAGTCGCTAGGACTCTCAGAGGCCCGGGCCCTAGCAGCCTCCCTAGACGTGGCCGCGCGTAATACCCGCGCCTACGGCTCCGACCGCGCGGCAGCCCATTGGGCTCCGTACGTACCCGTCGCGACAAACCCACCCCCCCCCGGACGCCCCACAGGCTTGCGCGGTCCAAACGCCGAGTTGCACCGGGGACGCCCGCTGTTATTTCTGCGGCCAGGCGAAACACCCCCGACAGCGCTGCCTGGCCCGCGCAGCTATCTGCAAGAGCTGCGGGAAAAAGGGCCATTACGCGGTTGTGTGCCGGTCCCACGAGGTCGCCGCTGTCCCGGGAGAACAGGGAGCCCTGCAAGCCGTTTACGCGCCCCAACCCCCCCAGCACACCATGTACGACCCGCAGGCGCAGCCGCTCTGGGTCCCGACCACCGCGGTCCCGGGAGAACAGGGAGCCCTGCACGCCACTTACGCTCTCCAACCCCCCTCCCCGCACCCCATATATTACCCGCCGGCGCAACCGCTTTGGGTCCCGGCCACCACTCTCCACGGAGAAGCGGGAGTTTTGCGCGTCCCTAACGCCCACCCTAACCCCCACCCCGTGCCCCACGTCTGACCCGCTGGCGCCACCAACTTGGGTCCCGACCACCGCTGTCCCCGGTGAGGGAGCTCCGCGCGGTCCTAGCGCTCCCAGCCCCCCCAGCGCCCCATGTGCGACCCGCAGACGCCGCCATTTTGGGTCCTGGCCACAACGAGGGGAGGAAGGGCGCCGCCATCTTGGACTGCCCCAGACCTATACGACGCGTGGGGGCGGCCATTTTGTCCACCCCCGCCGCCATCTTGTGACCCCCCAGCCACGTGCGATGTATGGGGGTGGCCATTTTGTCCATCCCCGACGCCATCTTGGACGGCAACAACGGACCCCACTCCACTACTACAACCACGTCTCGCTTCAATTACGCTCGATCAAGCTGGGCCCCGGACACTCCAGACGACGACGACAACGGTGCTAATAAACAGCCACGAGACGCCATGCCTAATCGACTCCGGGAGCACGGAGAGCTTTATCCACCCCGATACGGTAAGACGCTGTTCCTTGACCACCTACCCCAGCGCACAAAAGATTTCCCTAGCTGCAGGATCCCACTCCGTACAGATCCAAGGATTCTGCACAGTTACCCTAACGGTGCAGGGGAGGGAGTTCAAAAACTACAAACTAAACGTCCTTCCCCAACTCTGTGCCCCCACCTTGCTGGGATTAGATTTCCAATGCAATCTACAGAGCCTTACGTTCAAATTCGGCGGCCCAATACCCCCACTCACTATCTGCGGCCTCGCAACCCTCAAGGTGCAACCCCCGTCCTTGTTTGCGAACCTCACCCCACATTGCAAACACGTCGCCACTAGGAGCAGATGGTACAGCGCCCAGGACCGGACCTTCATTCGGTCACAAGTCCAGCGGCTACTAAAGGAGGGCATAATCCAGGCCAGCAATAGTCCCTGGAGAGCGCAGGTGGTAGTAGTGAAGACAGGGGAGAAACAAAGGATGGTCATAGACAATAGCCAGACCATCAACAGGTACACACAACTAGACGCGTACCCTCTCCCCCGCATATCCGACATGGTCAATCGGATTGCCCAATATAAAGTCTTCTCCACCGTGGACCTCAAGTCCGCCTACCATCAGCTCTCCATCCACCCAAGTGACCGCAAGTACACAGCCTTCGAGGCAGACGGGCGATTATACCATTTCCTAAGGGTCCCTTTTGGCGTCACAAATGGGGTCTCGGTCTTCCAACGGGAGATGGACCGAATGGTTGATCAACATGGGTTGCAGGCCACGTTCCCGTATCTCGACAATGTAACCATCTGCGGCCACGACCAGCAGGACCACGACGCCAACCTCCAAAAATTCCTCCAGACCGCCAAAGCCTTGAACCTCACGCACAACGAGGACAAGTGCGTTTTTAGCACCAATCGGCTAGCCATTCTGGGCTACGTAGTGCGCAATGGGATAATAGGCCCCGACACCGAACGTATGCGCGCCCTCATGGAATTTCCCCTCCCGCACTGCCCAAAAGCCCTGAAACGCTGCCTGGGGTTCTTTTCATACTACGCCCAGTGGGTCCCCCAGTACGCAGACAAGGCCCGCCCCCTAATACAGACCACGACCTTCCCTCTGTCGACAGAGGCTTGCCAGGCCTTCAGCCACATCAAAGCGGATATCGCAAAGGCCACGATGCGCGCCATCGACGAGTCCCTCCCCTTCCAGGTCGAGAGCGACGCCTCCGACGTAGCTCTAGCGGCCACCCTTAACCAAGCGGGCAGACCCGTGGCCTTTTTCTCCCGGACCCTCCACACCTCAGAAATCCGCCACTCCTCAGTGGAAAAGGAAGCCCAAGCCATAGTGGAAGCTGTGCGACATTGGAGGCATTACCTGGCCGGCAGGAGATTCACTCTCCTCACGGACCAACGGTCGGTAGCCTTCATGTTCGATAATGCACAGCGGGGCAAAATCAAAAACGACAAGATCTTAAGGTGGAGGATCGAGCTCTCCACCTTCAACTATGAGATTTTGTATCGTCCCGGAAAGCTGAACGAGCCGTCCGATGCCCTATCCCGCGGCACATGTGCCAACGCACAAATTAACCGCCTCCAAACCCTCCACGAGGACCTCTGCCACCCAGGGGTCACTCGGTTTTTCCACTTCATCAAGTCCCGCAATCTCCCATAATCTTTAGAAGAGGTCCGTACAGTCACAAGGGACTGCCACATCTGCGCGGAATGCAAACCGCATTTTTTCAGGCCGGATGGAGCGCACCTGATTAAGGCTTCCCGCCCCTTTGAACGCCTCAGTCTCGATTTCAAAGAGCCCCTCCCCTCCACCGACCGCAACGCATATTTTCTTAATGTGGTGGACGAATACTCCCGCTTCCCTTTTGCCATTCCCTGCTCTGACATGACCGCGGCCACAGTCATTAAAGCCCTGAACAGCATCTTCACACTGTTCGGTTACCCCGCATACGTCCACAGCGATAGGGGGTCCCTCTTTCATGAGTGACGAGCTGCGCCAGTTCCTGCTCAGTAAAGGCATAGCCTCAAGCAGGACGACCAGCTACAACCCCCGGGGGAACGGGCAAGTGGAGAGGGAGAACGGCACGGTCTGGAAGGCTGTCCTACTGGCCCTACGGTCCAGGGACCTCCCAGTTTCACGGTGGCAGGAGGTCCTCCCGGACGCTCTCCTCTCCATCCGGTCGTTATTATGTACGAGCACTAATCAAACGCCTCATGAGCGTCTCCTTGTCTTCCCTAGGAGGTCCTCCTCTTGAACGTCGCTGCCGACCTGGCTGGCGGCCCCAGGACCCATCTTGCTCCGAAAGCATGTGCGGGCACATAAGGCGGACCCGTTGGTCGAAAGGGTTCACCTCCTCCACGCGAACCCGCAGTACGCTTACATGGAGTACCCCGACGGCCGACAGGACACGGTCTCCCTGCGGGATCTGGCACCCGCCGGCAACACACACACCCCCCGACACCATTCACACAACCCCCCCCCCCTTCCTGCCACCGCCGCACCCCGCGACCTCCCCCTTCCCAGGAGGATCGGTTCCCCTCCCCTCAGGCCCGACCAAGAATAAAGCCCAAGCTGAAACCGCAAGGCTCCCGGAAACGACAACACCGGTACAAGCACCACCACCACCACCGGGGCCGAGGCGATCGACACGGACGACCAGACCGCCCGACCGACTCGTGGCGTCGATCTAAATCAAAATATGGACTTTTCACAAGAACATTTTGCTTTTCTCCCTATACCCTCTGTAAATAGTTGAAATAGGACAAAATTGTACAATACTGTATTGCCATGTGAATGTTTTTTTTCCTCCCAGGACCAGCCCTGTAAACCCTTACCACCATACGAAGCATCACCCCGCCGGGTTCATTTTTGACAAGGGGTGAATGTGGTAGTATGTATTGGGGGTCATGTGGGACTGGAAGCCCTAATGTCATTGGCTGACAGATCCCGGGTCCTGGTTGGCCGTTGACCTCTAGCTCCACCCTGAAGGCGGAGTATAAGAAGCCGGAGTCATCCCCCGCAGGCCAGTCTACTATTGAGCTGCGGGGGAACAGACATGCTTAATAAAGCCTCATCGACTTCACTCTATTCGTCTCACGGAGTCTTTGTGCGCTACACGGTGTTGGACTGGGGTGAGCACAGTACGAAGTCTTACAACACCAGGTTAAAGTCCAACAGGTTTGTTTCAAACACTAGCTTTCGGAGCGCTGCTCCTTCCTCAGGTGAATGAAGAGGTATGTTCCAGAAACATATATATAGACAAATTCAAAGATGCAAGACAATGCTAAGAATGCGAGTATTTGCAGTTAATTAAGTGTTTACATATCCAGAGATAGGGGTAACCCCAGGTTAAAGAGGTGTGAATTGTCTCAAGCCAGGACAGCTGGTAGGGTTTCGCAAGCCCAGGCCAGATGGTGGGGGGTGAATGTAATGCAACATGAATCCCAGGTCCTGGTTGAGGCCGCACTGATGTGTGCGGAACTTAGCTATAAGTTTCTGCTCGGCGATTCTGCGTTGTCGCGCATCCTGAAGGCCGCCTTGGAGAACGCTTACCCGGAGATCAGAGGCTGGATGCCCTTGACAGCTGAAGTGTTCCCCGACTGGAAGGGAACATTCCTGCCTGGTGATTGCCGCGCGATGTCCGTTCATTCGTTGTCACAGCGTCTGCATGGTCTCGCCAATGTACCACGCTTCGGGACATCCTTTCCTGCAGCGTGTGAGGTAGACAACGTTGGCCGAGTCGCACGAGTATGTACCGCGTACCTGGTGGGTGGTGTTCTCCCGTGTAATGGTGGTATCCATGTCGGTGATCTGGCATGTCTTGTAGAGATTGCCATGGCAGGGTTGTGTGGTGTCGTGGCCATTGTTCTGAAGGCTGGGTAGTTTGCTACAAACAATGGTTTGTTTGAGGTTGCGCGTTTGTTTGAAGGCAAGTAGTGGGGGTGTGGGGATGACCTTGGCAAGATGTTCATCTTCATCGATGACGTGTTGAAGATTGCGAAGAAGATGCCGTAGTTTCTCCGCTCCGGGAAAGTACTGGACGATGAAAGGTACTCTATCGGTTGTGTCCCGTGTTTGTCTTCTGAGGAAGTCGGTGCGTTTTATTTGCTGTGGCGCGTTGAACTGTCGATGAGTCGAGCGCCATATCCCGTTCGTACGAGGGCATCTTTCAGTATCTGTAGATGTCTGTCACGCTCCTCCTCTTCTGAGCAGATCCTGTATATACGGAGGGCTTGTCCATAGGGGATAGCTTCTTTAATATGTTTAGGGTGGAAGCTGGAGAAGTGGAGCATCGTGCGGTTATCCGTGGGCTTGCGGTAAAGCGAAGTGCTGAGGTGACCGTCCTTGATGGAGATGGGTGTGTCCAAGAATGCAACTGATTTTGGAGAGTAGTCCATGGTGAGTCTGATGGTTGGATGGAACTTATTAATGTCATCGTGTAGTCGTTTCAGTGATTCTTCGCCGTGGGTCTAAAGGAAAAAAATGTCATCGATGTATCTGGTGTATAACGTCGGTTGATGGTCCTGTGCGGTGAGGAGGTCTTGTTCAAACTTGTGCATGAAGATGTTGGCGTATTGGGGTGCGAACTTGGTCCCCATGGCTGTTCCGTGCATCTGGATGAAGAACTTGTTGTCGAAGGTGAAGACGTTGTGATCCAGACTGAAGCGGATGAGTTGCAGAATTGCGTCTGGAGATTGGCAGTTGTCAGTGTTGAATACTGAGGCTGTTGCAGCAATGTCGTCGTCATGGGGGATGCTGGTGAAGAGTGCCGAGACGTCCATTGTGACGAGGAATGTTCCTGGTTCAACTGGTCCATGGGTGCTGAGTTTCTGTAGGAAGTCCGTCGTGTTGCGACAGAAGCTGGGCGTACCTTGTACGATGGGTTTCAAGATGCCCTCGATGTAGCCAGAGAGGTTCTCACACAGGGTCCCATTGCCTGAAACGATAGGACGGCCTGGTGTGTTGGCCTTGTGTATTTCCGGGAGGCAGTAGAGACCTCCAATGCGGGGAGTACGTGGGATGAGAGCACGTAGGGGGCTCTGAAGGTCTGGATCCAAGGTCTTGATCAGTCTGTTGAGTTGGTGGATATGTTCCTTGGTTGGATCTGCGGGTAACTGTTTGTCATGTTCCTGGTTGTTGAGTTGGCAGTCCACTTCTTTGCAGTAGTCCGTTCTGTTCAGTATGACGGTGGCCCTTCCTTTGTCTGTTGGTTTGATGACAATATTGCGGTTGGTCTTGAGGTACAGTCATGTAGGTACAGTCATAGTCCAGAGATTTGCCTTTTCCTGGCAAGGTACAGTGCTATTAGTTGCTGAACATGCCATTCCTGCAGCAACTTAGATATTCTTTACTTTCCCCTTCACCCACGGCAGCTCTCCAAAGCAGACTGAAACCCAACAATGAGCACCGCTAACCCCCATTTTAAAGAAAAATACTAGTCTGTTCTCAGCAAACTGACAGGAGTCGCAGCCACATCTGTCGAGACCATGGAAGTCCAGCCCTCCCTTATTATCAGTGGTATAGACAATGGGAAGTGTAGATCAATCTCGCTTTCTTCAATAAATGGATGCAATTCAATGAAAATGTTTTTCAGTGTGGTAGCAAGTAGGATCTGCCACGCGCATCCTTACCCTCAGTCCGGTGAGACCGTTGCCACAATCCAACATTAATCAATTCACTTAAGGAGTCCCCACGGGCTTCAAATCGCAAATCAAGCCTCGCTCGCCAATTCACGGGAACCGCGCTCGTCAGCCCCCGCTAACAAGGTAGAGCAGCACATGCACAGCCAACCCCACTCAGCTTGGAGCCAAGGCATTGAGATGACCACTTCCATGCTTCGGTGATGCAGACCTTGGAAGGCTCCTGGAGTCTGTCAACGCCAGCAGGGATTCCCTTCCCCCGAAGGTCCTGGAGGGTGAGTCACAGGGCAGCCAGTGCCACCAGGAATGGTTGGTGCTGGTTAACCCAAAATGCCAGTGGATGGAGAGTTCCAATTACCAATCGATTATTGTTGAGGACTCTGAGTCTGTACCCCTTGGAGTTTTGAAAGCTGAGGGGGGATCTTATTGAAAATTACAAGATGCTTGAGAGACATAGATAGAGTGGACGTGGGGAGGATGTTTCCACTTGTAGGAAAAACTAGAACCCGAGGGCACAATCTCAGACTGGAGGGACAATCCTTTAGCTAGATAGGTTCTTGATTAATAAAAGGATCAGGGGTTATGGGGAGAAGGCAGGAGAATTTGGTTGAGAAACATATCAACCATGATTGAATGGCGGAGCAGACTCGATGGGCCGAGTGGCCGAATTCTGCTCCTATGTCTCATGGTCTTATGGTCTTCATAAGTACAAGCCATAACTGAGGCACCTGCACCTTAAAACTGAAACCTGGGTTAAGGAATTTCTCTTTATCTCAGTCCTGAATGGTCTACACCGTATCCTTCGGCTGTGATCCCCCCCCACCCCCCCACCCTTGGTTCTGGATAACTTTACAATTGCTTCCAGGTGGTAGTGTAATGATTTGTTTTCGGGGAACATCCAAAATTCCAGTGAGTAGAGAACTCCAATTCGTAGTGTCCCAGTTAACACTGCTGTATCTAATTTAGACAACTTTCTCACTCCCTCAAAAGTTAAATATGAAATAACTTTTAAATGACCTTGCTTTTGCTCAATTCCCAGGATCCACAGGTTTCAGTTTGGCACTCTGCTTTTTAATGGAGTAATACCTTCTCTCACACATATACAGTTGACAAAACGTTTATTGTTATTTCAGATGCAGTCCAGTGCCAGAGGACTGGAGGACAGCAAATGTGGTCCCTTTGTTCAAAAAGGGGAGCAGAGACAACCCCGGCAACGATAGACCGGTGATCCTCACGTCTGTAGTGGGTAAAGTCTTGGAGGGGATTATAAGAGCCAAGATTTATAATCATCTAGATAGGAATAATATGATCAGGGATAGTCAGCATGGCTTTGTGAAGGGTAGGTCATGCCTCACAAACCTTATTGAGTTCTTTGAGAAGGTGACTGAACAGGTAGACGAGGGTAGAGCAGTTGATGTGGTGTATATGGATTTCAGCAAAGCATTTGATAAGGTTCCCCACGGTAGGCTATTGCAAAAAATACGGAGGCTGGGGATTGAGGGTGATTTAGAGATGTGGATCAGAAATTGGCTAGCTGAAAGAAGACAGAGGGTGGTGGTTGATGGGAAATGTTCAGAATGGAGTACAGTCACAAGTGGAGTACCACAAGGATCTGTTCTGGGGCCGTTGCTGTTTGTCATTTTTATCAATGACCTAGAGGAAGGCGCAGAAGGGTGGGTGAGTAAATTTGCAGATGATACTAAAGTCGGTGGTGTTGTCGATAGTGTGGAAGGATGTAGCAGGTTACAGAGGGATATAGATAAGCTGCAGAGCTGGGCTGAGAGGTGGCAAATGGAGTTTAATGTAGAGAAGTGTGAGGTGATTCACTTTGGAAGGAATAACAGGAATGCGGACTATTTGGCTAATGGTAAAGTTCTTGAAAGTGTGGATGAGCAGAGGGATCTAGGTGTCCATGTACATAGATCCCTGAAAGTTGCCACCCAGGTTGATAGGGTTGTGAAGAAGGCCTATGGAGTGTTGGCCTTTATTGGTAGAGGGATTGAGTTCCGGAGTCGGGAGGTCATGTTGCAGCTGTACAGAACTCTGGTACGGCCGCATTTGGAGTATTGCGTACAGTTCTGGTCACCGCATTATAGGAAGGACGTGGAGGCTTTGGAGCGGGTGCAGAGGAGATTCACCAGGATGTTGCCTGGTATGGAGGGAAAATCTTATGAGGAAAGGCTGATGGACTTGAGGTTGTTTTCGTTGGAGAGAAGAAGGTTAAGAGGAGACTTAATAGAGGCATACAAAATGATCAGGGGGTTGGATAGGGTGGACAGTGAGAGCCTTCTCCCGCGGATGGATATGGCTGGCACGAGGGGACATAGCTTTAAACTGAGGGGTAATAGATATAGGACAGAGGTCAGAGGTAGGTTCTTTACGCAAAGAGTAGTGAGGCCGTGGAATGCCCTACCTGCTACAGTAGTGAACTCGCCAACATTGAGGGCATTTAAAAGTTTATTGGATAAACATATGGATGATAATGGCATCGTATAGGTTAGATGGCTTTTGTTTCGGTGCAGCATCGTGGGCCGAAGGGCCTGTACTGCGCTGTATTGTTCTATGTTCTATGTTCTATGCTGTTTTACTTTCAAAATCAACTATGTCAATCAAAACACTGACATTTATGTAGTCCTCACTTTCTCTTTGATATTGTTAATTTTTTCCATGGTCTTTCCTTCCTGAACCATTTACATTTTAATTACTGCAATCCTATCCAGCAGAATAAAGTTGAATAGCTTTCCTGAAACTTATTTTAAAGGGTGTCACAGACTGGTAGTTCCTTGGTACTTCTGAGAGGAAAACATTATCACAGCCCAGTGAATCTTTGTTTATGCGCATATCATATTTGAGTGGTGCATTGTGCTTTTTGTCATTATAGTCTGAAAATTATTCTGTGCAACACAATCTAACGATCATTGTAAATAAACAAGATGATGGGCAGGATTTTACCAGCACTCTAATGTTTGGGCTAAGAGGAAGAGATCTGTGAAAGGGTGAGGGGAGTTGGGGTTTGGAGTGTCCATCATCTTCCAGCCATCACAACATTTCACCAATGGCAGGGAATTTAGAGATGAGCCCTCCCGGCCAGAGACTATTTGTGCAATTTAAGTGATCGATTAAGAACTTCTTCCCACCATCGCTACTAATTTACGACGCATACAACAATCATTCCCTTTTCTTCCTGGAGCCTGCCTGATTGACACTACCAATACCCCACTGAACTTGTTTTGAGACCAGCATCCATCGCCATGTCCTCACAGTTGTATGTAATGCAAACACTGGCCATCGCTTCCGGTGGCGCTGCTGAGACTGAAGACCTGCCAGCCCTCCGACTGGCTGGCAACTCTTAGAAACAGGCTCCTGACATTTAATTAGACAAGAACATTAACTTCCCCATGGGCCTGAAATGCAGCTGGATTTTCCCAAAAGGCGTCAAGGTGGGGGTGCTCCCAGCCTCTCGGCCTGTCATTGGTGCACCTGCCATCCCAAGAAAATCCAGCCCAATGTCGGAATTTGATAGAATAGCATTAAGGGTTTTTATCATAATACTGCACAGTATATCTTCCAACCCTGTGTCTCCAAATTTGCTGACATTTGTGTGGTTATTTTGTCAGATGCAGCAACCTTTACTGTCTTATTTGGACAGGTTGAGTGAGTGGGCAAATGAATGGCAGATGCAGTATAATTGGGATGAATGCAAGGTTATCCACTTTGGTCCCAAAAAACGGGAAAGCAGACTATTATCTGATTGATCATAAATTAGGAGAGGGGAATGTACAATGAGACCAGGGTGTCCTGGTACACCAGTCTCTGAAGGTAAGCGTGTACGTGCTAAAGAAGGCAAATGGAATGTTCACCTTCATCATGAGAGGATTCGAGTACAGGAGCAGATATGCCTTGCTGCAATTATACCGGGCCTTGGTGAGGTTACACTAGGAATATTGCATGCAGTTTTGGTCTCCTTATCTGAGGAAGGATGTTCTTGCTCTCGAGGGAGTGCAGCATATTTTTACCAGACTGATTCCTGGGATGGCTGAAGTATGTGGAGAGACTGAGTTGGTTAGGATTGTAATTGCTGGAGTTCAGAAGTATGAGGGGTTCTCATGGAAACCTGTAAAATTCTGACAGGTCTAGAAGGGGAGATGTAAAAAAGATGTTCCCGATGGTAGGTGTGTCCAGAATCAGGATTCACATTCTGAGGACACAGAGTAGACCATTTGGGACAGAGATAAGAATTTATTTCACCCAGGGAGTGGTGAGCTTGTGGAATTCGTTATCACACTGGTACTTGAGGCCAAAACAATGAGGGTGGGATTCTCCATCGGCCAACTCCGAAATCAGGAATGGCGATTGGGTGGAGAATCAATCGTGAAGCCAAAATCGTGGCCGGCGCCGAGTTCACGCCAAATGGTAATTCTCCAGTGCCTCAACCGTGGAGCCAATGCATTCCACTCTGTACATACAGTAAAGGTTCACGCATCATTAGTGAGTCTGACCCTATATTCTCCGGGGCGTCCGCGATCTTCCACCTCCACTGGGAGGAATTCCCGATGGCGAGGTTCACTTGTGCTTTTAAAAATCAGGAAACGGCCGCTGTGGATGATGATAGAGTGAGAGGAGGGAGGACATGTAGGGGTCGTTCAGGCACAGACCACCTTGACCGTGGCCTGCAAGCAGTCATTTTGCAGCACACCCCACTGACCACCCACTGTGGCCCATGGTTCTGCAGAGTGCCACCGGCTGTACGGGTGAACCCAACACCCCATGAAAACCCAATCCCCATGCACCACACCTGCACCCCACCTCCACCATACTAACCCCCTCCCAACCAGCTACCATCCGCCGGCAGTGTATCACACGGCCCTTTCAAGGGCAACGGCCACAGAAGCCCCAACAGGGGGGTGCCAGAAGGGGACCAGGGAGTGTACCGCTGCCCGCGGAGATTAGCGTCAGCCGACAGTATCTCTGGCAGCAGGGACGGGCGCCAGGAACAGAGGCCCCCACGGTGCAAGGCGGATTGCAGAGATGGGGGAAAAGGGGGAGGAGGAGGACACGATTGGGCAGTGTCAGGTGCAAACCAGGGCCACTATGTAGCCCATTGGACCTGGTTGGGCATGGGGGTACACACCATGTTAACATGACTTCCTCCTGGTCGCCCAGGGGGATACACAGCAGTTGTACGAGCTGGAGTGCCTCGATTAGGGGGACCATGCAGCAGCAGAGTCTGCATGGAACAGAATGCAGCTGGTGAGGATGGAGAGCCGACCGCCTAATAGGCCGAGGAGCAGGTGGGAAGGAGGCACCGCATGAGGCCTCTTGTGTACTTGCAGCACCTGTCACTCGAGGCTTACTGGATCGGGCATGCCGCCGAACACTCTGGCTGAGTCGGGGAACAGTGCGACATATCTGCCATATTATGATGCACCTGGCACCGTGGGGGAATGGGGACGGACACACACCGGTGGGTGTCAAGGTGGGGGTAATCCTGAAAGTTTATGCCAAGGGTCCTTCCAGGCCGAGCGGGAAGCTGTCTGGGATCTCACAGGTGCACAGGTGCATTCATACCATCATGGAGGCCCGAATATGCCCAGTCGCCACGATACATCAATTTCAATGTGGACCAGGCTGCCTGGCCAGCGGGCTTCACTGCATCGCCGAGAAGCCTGGGGTTCAGGGGGTGATCGGTAAGATGCATGTCGCCCTCTGAGCACCAGCGTATTACAGACCGGTTTTCACATACCAAAAGGAGTTCCACTCAATGAATGTCTGGCTGCTGTGTGACCATGAGATGCACATCTTGCACGTCTGCACCCGATCCCCGGGCAGTGTGCACGACGCCTTCATCCTGGCACTCTGGACGGTTCCTGACATCTTCGAGGCGCACCAACCCCCAGCTGGGGAGTTGTATCCTGGATGACAGAGGTTATCAGCTGCTGCTGTGGCTGATGACGCCCATCTAGAATCCACAGACCATCCTGGTGAACCGCTGCAACGATGTCCACGCAGCGACCAGGGGCGTGAGCAAGCGGTATTTCGGCATCCTCCGGATGCAGCTCAGGTGCTTGGACCGCTCTGGAGGGGCCAGCCAGCATAGCGCTCTGCGTATCCCCCACATAATGGTGGCCTGCTGCGTCCTCGACATCATCACACAGCAGAGGGACGACATGCTGGAGGAGGACGATGAATGCCGGTCCTCGCCTGATGAGGAGGGTGCAGGGGAGGGCAGAGATGGGCAGGACAAGGGGTCAGTGGCACAGACATCATAGCCAAACCCCCCTGTACCACCTCCCACTCCTCGTCCACTACCCTCATGAACACCCCCTTGCGCCAACCTCCCCCCCTCCCCCACCTCCGCAACCCCCTCCATGATTCCTACCTGCCTCATGAAGGGGTACGGGCCTTGACATGGCAGGAACAGCGGGTGTGACCCATGGGATGGAGGATGATGACTACCAGCTCTGTGATGATCTTTGGTGCTCCAGCATGGGATTGCTGTCTGCACTGGCATCCATGGCCCAAGCCTCCCTGACATCACCCAGCACCACCTCCACCCCCAGCTCTGCAGCCAGCTGAGCCTATCCCTCACACTCTTCTGCCAGAGCACCGAGGCAGGTTAGAACGTGGTGGTGAACATGTGTCTATTCTGAAAATATATGTACAGGTTAGTGTCCTGGCCCCTATCGCTATCTTATGTGCTGCACCCATGCCAACCGAACTGGTGTCTACCTTTCTGGCCTCACGGGCCCGAACACTATGTCGAGGTGGATCCCCAGGCAGTACTTCAGGAGTGGAGGCGGCCTGCTGTAATTCCCGCCTTGTGATGTGGGTCCCCTTTTGCAGCCATCTTCTGGGGTCACCGGGCCCGGATGGCCCGGGCTGATGCTCCGGTGTCCCAGCAGGCGTGGTGCCGCCCTATTCTGCCTGCTGTCCATGTGATGCACCAGGGACTGGAGGGGGCGTCAGAGGTGCTGCACCTTCCCCGCGGGGGTCACCGGCACTAGCCCCATCACCTCCACCTCCCTCGGCATTCCCAATGGCCCCCGGATTACTCCATCGAATGAGGGTTCACGTGGAGCTACCCGCTGGGGTTTCCCCTCCACCTGACCCTGCCACTCCTGGAGGCTCATTCTCGTCTCGACCAGGGTCTCCATGCTCGCGGCCATGGAGCACAGGGAGTGGACCATCTGGGACTGTGCCACATCACGTTGTGACTGTGCCACCACCTTCTGGGTCTGTGCCACACCGGTCAGCACCCGGGCATTGCTGCCGATGCTCTCAGCCACGGCCCGCTATGACTGGGCCACACTCTGGAGTGCCGCTGCAATGTCCAGGTGGTTCTGGTACATGGCTGTCTGTGATAGTGTAGCCCTTTCCTGCGCCTCGGTCACTGTCTGCATCGATGTTCGCAGGCTTTGGACATCCTGACCCATAGCCGAAACCTTCGCCGCCAAGGCTTCCACCGCGGACAAGTGCGATGTTGGCTTGGGTTGCACACATGATCGGCAGAACCTCCTGCTCTTGCACGTGGTTGGACTCTTTCAACTGCACCTGCAGGTGCTAAATGCTTGCCGACAACCCCTCATATCGTCGCTGGCTCTGAGACTGCTTCTCCACAATCGATGGGACCATCCTTACCAGAAGCCAGAAACCCGTCTGAACGGCAGCAAGTGCCAGGGTTCAAGCCACCCTCCGACTGTCCGCCCCCTGAGTGGTTCCTGCCTCCACTTGTTGTACCGCAGGAGATGTGTGGTGTGCACTAGGTAGTACCCGAGGAGCCTTTTTCACCAAAGTTCCCAACCAAGCTGAGTGTCTCTGGGATGGTGGAAGATGTTGGGCACTGCTGTGATGGGAAGTTGATGTCACGTGATGTGAGTTGAGGGCTCCTGTTGCTGAATGTGTCCTCGACACCTGGGGTAGTGGTTCCAGTTGGGGTCGGGTGCGGGGGACACCAGAAGGGCCTGCACCATCACCAGGATTACCTGCAAGACACAAGACAAGATGCATAGTTGGACTGCGGGCCGGGTGGGAATGGGGTTGGTGGGGATGTGTGGGGGGAGAGAGGTTGTGTGTAGGAGTGGTGTTGGTTGTAGTGGTGGTGGGGAGGGGAGTGGGGGGGGGCAGCGACACACGTGCCATGAGGAACCGCAACACAGCGGCCTCCGCCATGCCGACTGCCCTTTCTCCAGGCCCACTGACTATGTCCATGCCATCTGTTCCGCTGCGGTGAGGGGCCACAGGTCTGGCAATTCCCCCTCCAGTCTTCTCACACTCACGACGATTATGAGCGACCTTCTCCTACTTGGGGGTGGGGGGAAACAGAAAATGCACAGTGTTTGACAGTTTAACGCATGCAGCTCGAGGCATGGGTAGCTTCAGTGGCCATGGCACCGGGCCATGACGGCCGGTATGGCTGCTGGCATGTGGCCCAGGTTGGGGGTCTGGCCACCCTCCTGGTGAAGGCTGTTACAGGTTTGTGGGATGGGGGTTGGTGCTAGGGGCATAGTGCTGCTTATGCACCCTGGCCGCCTTGAGGGGGCTGTGCAGTTTTTTCTGACATTGCCAGCTGGTCCTAGCAGTGTTGCCAACTTCAAGATGGTTTCATTTTTCACCTTTTCACTACCCTTTAAGAAATGCACACAGTAAATATACTTTTTCGTTTCAAAAAACAACACACGCAAACAGTTATAATAATATAGTCCATTTTTTTTTCTTTTTTCTTCCTCCAACTGAAGTCCTTCTCGATTGACAGTATCTTTGAACAAGAAGGTCTCTGCATGATCCGTCCATTTCTCTACAACTCAGCATTTCTCTTTAAAGTCAGATACTTTAGTTCAATCTGATCACAGAGTCCCTTGTAATTCTCGAACAAAGGAGCATTGATCATCACAGCTTTCAGGCAGTCAAATGCATGTTGAAATTCCGCTGTCCACTGAACTTTTCAACGTTTCTTCAGCAAGTCCATCAGTGGAGCAACCACGCTACAAAACTTTTGCACAAATGTTCAATCAAATCCACTCATGCCAAGAACTCTCATTATTTCCCTTCGTCTTGAGGGTATCGGAAACTCCTCAATAACTTGGTTTCACATCTCGTGTGACCATTCGACCCTATCTGATCGAATGGCCACGGAAAGTGACTTGGGCTTTTCCAAATTCACATTTGGCTAGGTTTGCCACCAAAACCCCCCTCCTGAATTCGATCGAATAACTCCATCAGATGTTTCAAATGTTCTGTCCATGTCTGGCTGAAAATTACCAGATCGTCGATGTATACTGCACAATTGGGTAATCCTGAAACAACTTTGTTAGTTAATCGTTGAAATGTGGCTGGGGCATTTTTCATGCCAAATGGCATAACTTTGAATTGGTACATACCATCTGGAGTCACAAGAGCTGAAATCTCCTACGCCCTTTCGGATAAAGGTACCTGCCAGTAACCTTTAAGTAAATCCAGTTTGGAAATAAAAACTAATTGTCCCACTTTCTCAATGCAATCCTCCATTCGTTGGATAGGATAAGAGTCTGTTCTTGTAACTGCATTAACCTTTCTATAGTACACACACAACTGTTGGGGACCATCTGGTTTTGGTACCATCACTATGGGTGAGCTCCATTGGCTGCAACCCACTTCAATTATGCCATTTTTAAGCATACTCTAAATCTCTTTGTTAACCTGTGACAATTTTAAAGGATTAAGTCTGTATGGATGTTGTTTGATTAGAACTGCATTTCCCACATCTACATCATGTATAGCCATTTTAGTACTTCCCAATTTATCTCCACAAACATGCCCATGTGATATCAATAACTCTTTCCGGTCAGTTTGGTTTTCCTCTGGAAGGTAACTCAACAATTTATCCCAATTTCTAAGAACATCCTCGTTTTCCAATTCAATTTGAGGTATGTCAAATTCACAGTCATCTGGATTTGGTTCGTCACTTTGAGTTAGAATCATTAAAGCTCCTCATTTTCCTCTCCTTCCCTCTCAAAGTACCTTTTAAGCATATTCACTTGACACACTCGGTGAGTTTTCCTTCTATCTGGTGCTTTTACCACATGATTCACCTCACTTAATTTTCTTTCAACCTGATAAGGTCCACAAAACCTAGCTTTTAAAGGTTCACCTACCACTGGTAACAACACTAAAACTTTATCTCCACTGGCAAAACTACGAACTTTGGATTTCTTGTCCGCTACCCGTTTCATCACATTTTGTGCAATTTTAAATGTTGTCTAGCCAATTCACCTGCTCTATTTAATCGTTTCCTGAAATTTGACATGTAATCCAATAATGTAATTTCCGATTTCTCACTCACCAATTTTTCCTTAATCAATTTAAGTGGTCCTCTTACCTCATGACCAAAAATTAATTCAAAAGGACTGAATTTGGTTGATTCATTAGGTGCATCCCTAATTGCAAACAGTACGAATGGAATTTCTTTATTCCAATCCTCTGGATTATCTTGACAATAAACCCTCAACATTGTCTTTAATGTCTGATGCCACCTTTCTAACGCTCCCTGTGATTCTGGATGGTACGCAGTTGATTTAAATTGTTTTACTCCTAAGCTATCCACAACTTCTTTGAATAACCTTGAATTTAAATTCAATCCTTGATCCGATTGTATTTCTGCGGGTAGTCCATATCTAGCAAAGAATTTAAGTAGCTCCTCCACAATCTTTTTAGCTGTAATATTACGTACTGGAATGGCCTCTGGAAACCCAGTAGACACATCCATTATAGTCAAAAGATACTGATTCCCACTTTTTGTTTTAAGAAGCGGTCCTATGCAATCAATTAGGACACTTGTAAAAGGTTCCTCAAATGCTGGAATGGGCATGTAGAGGGTGCTTGTTTTGATGTTATCTTGTTGTCTGGCTCCTTCTTCCTTGTAGCTCCTAGGGGGGTGTTTGCAAATATTTATGTGTTTATGTCCCTACTCAGCTCAGCGGGCCAAGCCTGCTGGGAAAACTGGTTCTGTTCCCTTGGCTGGAAAGTCAGTTTACAGTCTCTGAGTTTCTCCAAAAGGGCCGAATTGCCCGAAAACCTTACAGGCATTAAGCGCACTGGTTTTATCACTGCTTAAAGGTTTCCCTTTCACTTGACATGTGTGAATTATTGACAAAATTTTACTACACCTTTATGTAGTCCAGGCCAATAAAAATGTTTCTGGATTTTAGCCTGAGTTTTTCTTATTCCTAAATGACCTCCCACTGGTACCTCATGTGCGAGTTGCAACACCTCCTTTCTATACCCTACCGGCAATACTACTTGATGAACTTCTGCCCACTTTTCATCCGTCTGCATTTGTAAAGGTCTCCATTTTCTCATCAAGACAACACTTTTGCGGTAATAACACTCTGGTATACACGCAGATTCCTCTTCCGTGTATGCTTTCTGATACATCTGTTTTAATTCTATATCTTTTTGTTGTAACTCCGCCAATTTCCCTGAACTAAAAATATCTGCTAATCCTCCACCTGTTCTTGTTCTTTTTCAACCATCTGATCAAAAATCAGTTCTGACAATTGCACTTCAACGTCATCTTCACTCTTTGATTCCTCCTCTTGTTTTAACATGTGACTTTGCGACCTTGTTACCACACAATCCGGAAAAATCCCAGGATATTCGTCCGAACACTTCAGTTGTCTGATTTTCCACTGGCTTATCAACCACAGTAGGCATCACTCCCATCTGCCATCCAGCTATATCATGACCCAAGATAAACTGTATTCCTGGACAAGATAGTTTTTTTTATTACTCCTACTACCACTTCACCACTGTTCACTGGACTTTCCAACCTTACCTTATATAATGGAACACTACTCCTCTCACCCTGTATTCCACATATTACCACCTTTTCTGGCAACATCCTTCTGAAACTACATAACTCCTCATCTCTTACCATTAAAGGTTGACTAGCTCCCGTATCTCTTAAAATTGTGACTTCTTTACCTGCTCCTCCTGATACACATGAGTAAACTTTACCCACACAAGTAAATTCTTTAAAGAGATCTGGCACCTTCTTATCAATCACCTCTTGATCAGGCTGTACAATATTTTGCACCTCCTTCGCTTCACTTGGGCTGTCCTTTACCACTTTAACAAACCCCACTGTCTTATCCTGTTTTACCACGTCAGCCTTCCCAGTGCTTTTCTTCAACCACCAACACTGTGACTTTACATGGCCTAGTTTATTACAGTGAAAACATTTGAAACTTTTCATTTCTTTTCCACCCTCCTGAGTTTCTTTTTTAATCTGAGGTACATTCTCCTGATTATCTCCCATCATATCACCTTTACCTTTACCACTTGAGTATTTCTCATGTCCCCAGTTTCTATCCCTCACAGGCTGAAACTGATGTCGGAAACCAAGCTTTGATGTATGAACTAATTCATAATCATCTGCCATTGCTGCTGCTAATCTCGCAGTTTTAACCCTCTGCCCTTCCACATGAATTCTCACTACATCAGTTGATGTAGTGATGAATTTTTAAACTCCTCAAAAAGTATAATTTCTTTGAGAGCTTCATACGTTTGGTCTATTTTCAAAGCCCGTATCCACCTATCAAAATTACTCTGTTTGATCCTTTCAAATTCCATGTATGTTTGACCAAATTCCTTCCTTAAATTTGTAAACCTTTGTCTGTAAGCTTCAGGCACGAGTTCATATGCACCTAAGGTGGATTTTTTCACCTCCTCATACGTCCTAGATACCTCCTCCGGGAGTGATGCAAACACTTTACAAGCCATACCTACCAGCATTGTTTAAATCAGTAATACCCACATGTCCTGTGGCCATTTCATTTGTTTAGCCACCTTCTCAAATGAAATGAAAAAGGCTTCTACCTCTTTCTCGTCCAGCCTTGGCAATGCTTGGACATATTTAAATAGATTCCCACCAAGCCTTCGACTATGAAGCTCTTTCTCACTATCCTCATCACTATCCACCAACTGTACATTTCCCTTTACATCTGTCAATTTTAACTGACTGTCGTTTCATGGCCATTTTCTGAATTTCAAACTCCCTCTCTTTTCTCTTTCCCTGATCTGTATCTCCCTTTCTCTTTCTTTTTGTTCTGCTAGTGTTATTCTTTCTGTTTTCCTTTCTTCTCTCTCTTTTTCCTCTCTCTCTTTCTTTTTCCTCTCTCTCTCTTTCTCTTTCTCTTTCTTTTTCCTCTCTCTCTCTTTCGTATTCAAGCTGCTTTCATTCTTTCTCATGTTCCATTTGAAAAGAAAAGAAAATCGCTTATTGTCACAAGTAGGCTTCAAACGATGTTACTGTGAAAAGCCCCCAGTCACCACATTCAAGCGCCTGTTTGGGGAGGCTGGCACGGGAATTGAACTGTGCTGCTGGCCTGCCTTGGTCTGCTTTGGAAGCCAGCGATTTAGCTCTGTGTTAAACAGCCCCATTTGTTTAATTTGTAACTGAATTTTTGCCATTTCCAATGAGTCAAACTGTATCTCAGGCAACTTTAAATGCTTAGCCACTGCCATAATAACCTCACCTTTTCGCATTTTGTCAGGATATGTTAACTGCAATGTTTTTGCCAAATCTAACAGTCTGCTTCTAGTCTCTGTCCATAAGGTACTGCGTGTGACCGTCTCCACCCCCAAAAATTTCTGAACCTCAGAAAGAACCATTGTCCACAACACACTCCCTACTTAAACTGAAATACCACACCTGAAAAGCACACACAATATGCTCACCCCTCACTGTCTTTAAGTTCACAAAGCCAATCCAATATATAAACTTTTATCCCGGACAAGCCCCCAATTTGTTATGGGCCAGGATTTAGAGAACCCCAAAGTGTATCATGGAGTTTACCTGACCCACAACTTTTAATAGATGGTGGTATGGGGAGCACACAGGCCACTCCACAGGTGTGGGACAGCAGAAATGGAGAAGTATTTTTTAAAGCAAAATAATGTTGATTATATGAACTCAAGTTAACCTTTTTAAAACATACAGTGAACATCTGAACAACCATTAATTCAAATACAAGCCCCAAAGAATACAACACTAAGTAATCCATTAAGCTTTCCTTTTAACATCCATAAGACTGAAAACTCCTTTTACCAGAAGGACATCAGATTAAAATCACTACTGTTATTAGTTTTAAATCACCAGGATCGATTTACAGTCTTTAGATTACACAGTGAGACTCTAATACACCTTCTGGCTGTGACTGCAGCTATCCAGCTCTGAAAATGAAACTAAAACACACCCTGCAGCAAACAGCCTAAAACGAAAGTAAAAAGCTGACAGACAGCCCAGCTCCACCCACTCTCTGACATCACTGCAGTAATAAACACCCATTTCTTAAAGGTACTCTCACTACAGATACTTATATACACACCCATTTATAAACAACCATTTCTTAAAGGTGCTCTCACATGACAAGTTTGTATATGGGGCTGCAGCTTGTCAGCCTCCTGAGTGTCAATCCCAAACCTGGCAAATTTGGCACCATTTCTCATTGGAATCGACCGTGTGCCACTTGGCACTGGTGCTAGCCCCTTAACGGTTGTTGAATTGGTCCAGATGCAATGCCAGTTTTGCAGTCGGAGAAGTCCACTAATCCTACCCAGGCGTCAACACGTAGTCTCAGGAACAGAGAATCGGACCTGTATGTTTTTGAGAATCAGTTAGATATTGATGTGTTGGGTGTTCTGGATCACAAACAGGTCACCAACTCTGGAAGTGGTGCAATTCTATTTTATTATAAGCTTAACTATATTAACATACTTGAACTGTGGGGAAATGCAATACCAGCTTTAACTGTTGTCCCTTGCCTAGTCCTAACCAGGTGTGGCACTCAGCACATGGTGAATGTCTGTGTCGCAGGCTGCGAGCTCTGTGCTCTGAGCTGGCTGCTACTAGAATGAGCAGGAACTCTCCTGCCCCCTGTCTTTATAGTGCATGTGCTCTCACTGGTGATTGGCTGCGGTTTTGTGTATGCTGATTGGTCCCACTGCATGTCCATCAGTGTGTGTGTGTGTGTCTGCACCATGATATACTGGTGTATATTATGACAGATATCACATTTAGGGCAAAGGGGATCAAAGGATATGGGAAGAGTGTGGGATTAGGCTAGTGAGTTGGATGATCATAACGAATGGCGGAGCAAGCTCAAAGGGTCAAATGGCCTCCTCCTGCTTCTATTTTCTATGTTTCTGCATTTCTTCCGCTTGGGCTTGGCTTGCAAACTTTTTTCAATTAAACTGACAATTTTAACCTCAAGCAGTGTCATTGTTTCTTTTTCTGGAACCTTCAGCTTTTCTTGTAGCTCAGATTTGCTTGGAACCTATTATAAGTGTTCAGCTCACTGTTACATCATGTCCTCTCTGAAGCTAAAGTCAGTCCTTGCCTGCCTTTCTACAGAAAGTGACCTTTCTCTTTCTCTGACCGATGGAAGATTTGTTGTGTTGTGATGCAGCCTTGAAGATCCATCAGTTTCTGCTGTTTCTTCAACTTTACTTTCTATCCGGTTTCCTTTGTAATTTCTGCACTTTCTTTGACATTTCCTTGTTTTTCATGCATTCAGGCGCCAATTCTCTTCCATTCTGCTAACCACTTCCATATTCTATCAAGGATGTTTTTGACCTTTTCTGTAACAAATAGTTCCCACGGTTGCCTTATTTGTCTGTATGACAGGGTTGACCCCTTTGCAACACTGGTGGGAATGATAGGTCTTGAAACAGAATACCAACAACAGAACTGTTTGGTTTAACCAGTCCAAAAGACAAAGCTGCATGTAATATGAATTTGATAACTTTCTGTGAAGAAATTATGGAATTTATTGATAAAGGAAATGCGGCACAGATGTTTGTTATGGATTTTCAAAAGACACTTGAATAGTTTTTTTCTTACTTATTCTTTCTCGGGATGTGGGAATCGCTGGCTAGGCTAGCATTTATTGCCCATTACTAATTACCCTTGGGATGGTGGTGGTAAGCTGTCTTCTTGAACCGCTGCAGTCCATATTGTTAAGGTACACCCAGTGCTGTTTGGGAGCGAGTTCCAAAATTCGAACCAGGAACAGTTAAGGAATGGTGGTATTCCCATATGCCTTCTGCCCCTGAGCAGGCCATGGATTTGGAAGGTGTTGTGTAGGAGCCTTAGTGAGTTGTTGCGGTGCATCTTATAGATGGTACACATCACTGCTGCTGGCTAATCACTCAGTTCCTTGCAAAATTTGGTTTATCGCCCCTTGGAAAATTCAGGGGGCTGAAAGAACACCATTTGGTGGCCTATGAAATGGAAATAGACCCATGTTTAATATAAAGTAAATTAATAATTAAATTATACTGGGACGACACGGTGGCGCAGTGATTCGCACTGCTGCCTCATGGCGCCGAGGACCCGGGTTCGATCCCAACCCCAGGTCACTGTCCATGTGGAGTTTGCATATTCTCTCCGTGTCTGCATGGGTTTCACCCCCACAACCCAGAGATGTGCAGGGTAGCTGGATTGTCCATGCTAAATTGGCCCTTAATTGGAATTTAAAAAAAATAATAATAATATTTAAATTATTCATACTCTGACCCATCATTTAACTCAAGCTGCAGATAAGCAGATAGATCAAACTTCAAAAAAATCTGGCCTCCTGGCAAAATCATTATGGAGTCGAAGTTCAATTCCATATTTATCAGTTGAATTTAAATTCCAACAACTGCCATGTTGGGATTTGAACCCATGTCCCCATTAGCCTGGGCCTCTGAATTGCTAGTCTAGTGACATTACCACTGTGTCACCATCGGACTTTCGTTCCACCTTATGAACATGACAAACATACCAATTAGGAGCAGGAATAGATAACTCGGCCCTTCAAGCCTGCTCCACCATTCAATAAGATCATCGCTGATCCAATTGTAACTTCAACTCCACATTCCAGCCTATCCCCGATAACCTTTCACCCCCGTCATCAAGAATCTATCTACCTTTGCTTTCAAAATATTCAAAGATTCTGCATCCACCATCTTTTACTCAAATACTCACATACCTCTGAGAGAAAAAAATTCTCATCTCTAACTTAAATGAGTGAGCACTTATTTTTAAACAGTAACCTAAATTCTCCCACAGGAGGTAAGATCTTCTCCACATCCATCCTGTCAAGATCCCTCAGGATTTTATGTTTCAATCAAGTTGCCTTTTCTTCTTCTAAACTACAGCGAATACAAACATAGCCTGTTTGACCCTTTCACAGAAGACAACTCACCCATTCCATTAGTCTAGTGAAATCTTCTTTGAACTGCTTCCAAATGCATTTACATCCTTTGTTAAATGAAAAGACCAACACTGCACAAAAATGACTCCAGATCTGGTCTCACCAGTGCCCTTAATAATTGAAGCATAACCTCCCCATGTTTGCATTCAATTCCTCTGGCAATAAATGATAACATTCTATTCGCTTTCCTAATTACTTGCTGTACCTGCACACTAGCCTTTTGTGATTCATGCACTCGGACACCTCCATCCCTCTGTGTCTGCAATCTCTCACTATTTAGGTACCGCAGGGATGAGTGCCCGGACCCCAACTATTCACATGATTTGGACATGGGAGCCAAATGTATTATCTCCAAGTTTGCAGATGATTAAAGTTGGGCGGGAGGATGAGTTGTGAGGAGGATGCAGAGATGCTCCAGTGAGGTTTGGACAAGCTGAGTGGGTGGGCACATGCATTGCAGATGCAATATAATGTAGGTAAGTGTGAGGTCATCCGCTGCGGTAGCAAAAACAAGAAGGCAGATTATTATTTGAATGAGTGTAAATTGAGAGAGGCAGATACTCAGCGAGACCTTGGTGTCCTCATCCATCAGGCGCTGAAAGTAAGCGTGCAGGTACAGCAGGCAGTGAAGAAAGCAAATGGTATGTTGGCCTTCATAGCGAGAGGATTTGAGTATAGGAATAGAAATGTTTTACTGCAATTGTATAGGGCATTGGTGAGGTCACATCTGGAGTATTGTATGCAGTTTTGGTGTCCTTGGGCGGGATTCCCGGCCACGCCCACCAGGTGGCCGGAATTTCCCGGCCGAGGTCAATGAACCTTTACATGGTGCGCATCCCCGCCTCTGGCGAACTTGCAGCTGGTGCGGTGGAAGAATCCGGCCCCTTATCTGAAGAAGGATGTTCATGCCATGGAGGGAGTACAGCGAAGGTTAACCAGGCTGATTCCTGGGATGGTGGGGCTGTCATATGAGGAAAGACTAAGTCGGTTAGGATTATATTCATTGCAGTTTAGAAGAGTGAAAGGGGATCTCATAGAAACTTACAAAATTCTAACAGGATTAGGCAGGGTAGATTCAGAAAGAATGTTCTCAATGGTGCGGGAGACCAGGATGAGGGATCATAGTTTGAGGATAAGGGGTAAACCTTTTAAGACTGAGGTGAGGAGAAGATTTTTCACCCAGTGAATGGTGAATTTGGGGAATTCGCTACCCCCACGTTGTGTAATTTCAAGAAGGAATTAGATAGAGCTCTTGAGGCTGAAGGGATCAAGGGATATGGGTGGAAGGTATGATCAGGGTATTGAACTTGATGATCAGCCATGTTGATAATGAATGTTGGAGCAGGCTCGAAGGGCCAAATGGCCCTCTTGTGCTTCTTTTTTCTATGCATGTTTCTATGTGTAGTGTACATCTATTTATTTTTCCTGCCAAAATGAAAAATTTCAAATTCTGCCACATTATACTCCATTTGCCAGGTCATTGTCCACCTACATAAACTAGCTATATCCCTTTGTCGCCTCCTTATGTCCTATTCACATCTTACTTTCCTACCTATCTTTGTGTCATCAGTAAATTTAGCAACCACACCTTGGATCCCTTCCTCCATGTCATTTATATAAATTATAAAAAGTTCAGGCCCCAGCACTGATTCCTGTGACACACCATTGTTACATCTTGACAATCTGAAAAAGATCCATTTATCCTCTGCTTCCTATTAGCCATCCAATCTTCAATCCATGCCAATATGTTACCTCCTGCAGCATGAGCTTTTATTTTTTGCAATAGACTGTGATGTGGCACCTCATCAAATGCCTTCTGGAAATCTAAGCACAGTACATCCACAGGTTCCCTTTTATCCATAGCATGTGTTATTTCTTCAAAGAACTACAATAAATTGGATAATAATGATTTATTTTTCAAAAGAAGGAAATGCTGTGCTTTAATGTATTTAATAATAACTTCTAGTATTTTCTGCATGACACATGTTAGGTGAACTGGCCTGTGGTTTCCTGCCTTCTGTTTCCTTCCCTTTTTGAAGAAAGGAATTATAGTCACTATTTCCCAACATAATGGAACACTCCATGAATCCAGGGAAGTTTGGAAAATTAAAACTAACTCAACAACTATCCCACTCAGCACTTTTTAGACCCTAGTGTGAGGTTCATCAGGGCCTCGGGACTTGTCAGCCTGCAGCTGAACAATTTGGTCAGTACCGCTTCCTCAGTTATTGTAATCTTGAATTCCTCCCTCCCTTCTATTTCCTGATTTTCAGCTATTCCCGGGATGTTACTTGTATCCTCTATAGTGAAGACTTTGAAGATGTAGCAATTGCAGATATATTTTGCATTATATGTATCTGGTGCAGTAATGGTAAAAGCCTGGGTTAGTGTGTGTATATGACTGCTGCAATTTGTTTTTTTTGAAAAACATCCTGGTTTAAAAGGCAGTTAGACACTCTGGCTGCAGAAGGGATAATTAAAGCTCGTAAAAGTAAGAATTTTGTTTATAGAAAGAAGCTTCCCTGGGGAATAGACAATTAGAGACATTGGGCTGGATTCTCCACCGTAATGTTAAAGTTAGTTTAATTCTATGTTAGTTATCACATTTGTTTTAACATACCATATCCTTATTTGTACGTGGAGTCACATCTGGAGTTAAGTACCTTTTCCTCACAGTCTCGTAAATTAAACAAAACATTGGGTCTTCTGTGGGGTATCCGAGCAACTGTTGGGGTCTGGGATCAGAATAGGACTGATGCCAAATACCTGTTAAATTCATCTGTCCTCTACATATTTTCTGTTATTAATACCCCAGACTTACTTTACTCACAATGCTCACTTTGTTAACTCTTTTCTTTTTTAAATATCGATAAAAGCTCTTTCTATCGGTCTTTATATTTATCACTAGCTTACTCTCGTACTCTAATATTTCCTTCCTGATCAATCCTTTAATCATTATTTGCTGTTTTTCGAGATTTTGTCCAATCTTGTGACCTGCCACTCATTTTTGCACAATTATATGTTTTTTTCTTTAAGTTATATACTGGGCAACATTTTCAGTTTCGGACACTAAGTGTTGAGCCAGGACTGAATTATGTTCGGTTCGTGTTCCCGTTGGGGTCGCTATATCCAGAACAATTCCGGACATGTTAATGGGCCAATATTCTGCTCATTTGAATCTAGAGCAATTCTCATTCCCACCAGCATCGGGTTCGCTGGGGTTGGAATTAGCGCCAGAGAGCTTGACAAGCTGGAGCTGCTTATAAGCACTTCATTCCCCACACACTCTCATCCCAGCCAAGGAGATGAATCCATGAAGAGCAGCACCACGCTCCGTGGACGAGGAGCTTGATTGAGGGCTGGTTGCGGTGAAGGAGAAGGGGGGGGACAGTCTCTTCCCTAGGGTGGGCTGAAGGCTACCGCTAACTGGGACTGGGCGGAAGTGGCTGAGGTGGTCAGTGCGGTGAGCATCACCAGGCGGACTGGCACGCAGTGCCGCAAGATGATGAACAACATCCTTAAGGAGCTCGTGTGAGTCACCACCTCTGTTCACCTGGCATCACTCCTGTACCTCACTCCTCACACCACACCAATAGAGGCATATCAAATCTGCCTGCCCACATCTCACTCACATCTCACCCTGCGCCAAACCCCAACATTTTTAATGTCCTCTTTGCCAGGTGCCTTACACACACAGGCCACCAGCTACAGACCCCTTGTGTAACTCACCTTCATGCATAGCACCATGTCCATAAGACAATAAGACCATAAGTCATAGGAACAGAATTTGGCCATTCAGCCCATCGAGTCTGCTCTGTCATTCAATCATGACTGATATATTTCTCATCCCCATTCCCCTGCCGTCTCCCCAGAAGCTCTGATCCCCTTATTAATCAAGAATCTATCTACCTCTTAAAGACACTCAGCAACTTGGCCTCCATAGCCTTCTACGGCAATGTCCTTTATGTATCCCCTTGGAAAAGACAGCCCATAACAAAGGGGATTGGGAGAAGACCGGAGGGCGTGCCCTGAATCTCTGGGCCCTCACCCCTGCCGATCAGAGAGTGATGGCATTATCCGGGGAGGTGCAGGTGATGGCTATCTCCCAGGCAGAGGTCGGCATATGACAACCAAGTGAGCCCATAATGCAAAATTATGTTTCTATAGCAAGTGAGTCACCCCTCATCCCCAGACCACTTCTTGTTAAGATCTTTTTGTTTGTCTTGTAGGATCACCATCAGACCAGGCTGGCCCATCTGGGGTACCTCACCCCAACCACAGCCCCAACACACTCTGGAGCATCAGTCCAAGGAGGACAGCGACTTCTCATCACTGCTGTCACCTGCACCATCCACCATCACAGAGACGATCACCTCAATGGGAATTTTACTGAGGAGACTCCTGAGTCACCTTCTGGTGCGCAATTCACACTGCGCAATTCACATCAGGTGGAGGTAGGAACTCCCGAGGGAATGGATGGTCGGGAGGCTGCCCAAAGCCAGGAGCCAACTGTAGTCCGGACAGGTATGATGCTTGTGGAAAGTATGATCCCATCAGTGGTGGAGATTCAGACGCAGAGCCTGGATCGAGAAGAGGGGTTGTCAGCAATTTTCCAGCACCTGCAAGTGCAGCTAGCGGTGTCCAGTCACGTTTAGGTGCAAAATATTGTGCCAACAATGTGTGGTACCCAGGCAAACACTGAACGGTCAGCATCCGCGAGGAAATCTTGGGTCAAGAAGTCACAGCCACGGATCAAGATGTTCAAGGCTTGGGCCACACAGTACAGTCACTGGCTGAGGCTCAGGACAAGGGAGCCCAGTCACAAGCAGCCGTGTACCAGGCCAACATGGACATTGCTGCATTGCTTCAGAGTTTGGCCCAGCCACAAGGGGTCATGGCTGAGGGTATTGAGAGCATTAACCCAACGCTGACTGACCTGGGCCAGTCAGAAAGTGGCAGGGGCAGTGAGGGACACCACTCACTCGCTGAGGGACGTTGCCCCATCTCCGTGCTCCATAGTTGAGGGCATCGAGACCTTGGTTGAACAAAGAACAAAGAACAAAGAAAAGTACAGCACAGGAACAGGCCCTTCGGCCCTCCAAGCCCGTGCCGACCATGCTGCCCGACTAAACTACAATCTTCTACACTTCCTGGGTCCGTATCCATCTATTCCCATCCCATTCATGTATTTGTCAAGATGCCCCTTAAATGGCACTATCATCCCTGCTTCCACCACCTCCTCCGGCAGCGAGTTCCAGGCACCCACTAGCCTCTGTGCAAAAAAACCTGCCTCGTACGTCTACTCTAAACCTTGCCCCTTGCACCTTAAACCTATGCCCCCTAGTAATTGACCCCTCTACCCTGGGGAAAAACCTCTTACTATCCACTCTGTCTATGCCCCTCATAATTTTGAAGACCTCGATCAGGTCGCCCCTCAAACTCCATCGTTCCAGTGAAAACAAACCGAGTTTATTCAACCGCTCCTCATAGCTAATGACCTCCATACCAGGCAACAAGGCAACATCCTGGTAAATCTCTTCTTCACCCTCTCTAAAGCCTCCACATCCCTCTGGTAGTGTGGCACAGAATTGAACACTATACTCCAAGTGTGGCCTAACTAAGGTTCTATACAGCTGCAACATGACTTGCCAATTCTGATACTCAATGCCCCGGACAATGAAGGCAAGCATGCCGTATGCCTTCTTGACTACCTTCTCCACCTGTGTTGCCCCTTTCAGTGACCTGTGGACCTGCACACCTAGATCTCTCTGACTTTCAATACTCTTGAGGGTTCTACCATTCACTGTATATTCCCTACCTGCATTCGACCTTCCAAAATGCATTACCTCACATTTGTCCGGATTAAACACCATCTCTCCGCCCAAGTTTCCAAATGATCTAAATCCTGCTGTATCCTCTGACAGTCCTCATAGCTATCCGCAATTCCACCAACCTTTGTGTCGCCTGCAAACTTACTAATCAGACCAGTTACATTTTCCTCCAAATCATTTATATATACTACGAACAGCAAAGGTCCCAGCACTGATCCCTGCGGAACACCACTGGTCACAGCCCTCCAATTAGAAATGCACCCTTCCGTAGCTACTCTCTGCCTTCTATGACTTAGCCAGTTCTGTATCCAGCTTGCCAACTCACCCCTGATCCCATGTGACTTCACCTTTTGTACCAGTCTACCATGAGGGACCTTGTCAAAGGCCTTACTGAAGTCCATATAGACAACATCCACTGCCCTACCTGCAACAATCATCTTTGTGACTTCTTCGATAAACTCTATCAAGTTAGTGAGATACGACCTCCCCTTCACAAAACCAAGATGCCTCTCACTAATACGTCCATTTGCTTACAAATGGGAGTAGATCTTGTCTTGAAGAAATCTCTCCAGTAATTTCCCTACCACTGACATAACGCTCACCGGGCTGTAATTCCCTGGATGATCCTTGCTACCATTCTTAAACAAAGGAACAACTTTGGCTATTCTCCAGTGCTCCGGGACATCACCTGCAGACAGTGAGGATCCAAAGATTTCTGTCAAGGCCTCAGCAATTTCCTCTCTAGCCTCCTTCAGTATTCTGGGGTAGATCCCATCAGGCCCTGGGGACTTATCTACCTTAATATTTTTCAAGATGCCCAACACCTCGTCTTTTTGGATCTCAATGTGACCTAGGCTATCTACACACCCTTCTCCAGACTCAACATCCACCAATTCCTTCTCTTTAGTGATTCTGATGCAAACTATTCATTTCGTACCTTGCCCATTTCCTCTGGCTCCACACATAGATTCCCTTGCCTATCCTTCAGTGGGCCAACCCTTTCCCTGGCTACCCTCTTGCTTTTTATGTACTTGTAAAAAGCCTTGGGATTTTCCTTAACCCTATTTGCCAATGACTTTTCGTGACCCCTTCTAGCCCTCTGGACTACTTGCTTAAGTTCCTTCCTACTTTCCTTATATTCCACACAGGCTTTGTCTGTTCCCAGCCTTCTCGCCCTGACAAATGCCTCCTTTTTCTTTTTGACGTGGCCTACAATATCTCTCGTTATCCAAGGTTCCCAAAATTTGCCGTATGTATCCTTCTTCCTCACAGGAACATGCTGGTCCTGAATTCCTTTCAACTGACACTTGAAAGCCTCCCACATGTCAGATGTTGATTTACCCTCAAACATCCGCCCCCAATCTAGGTTCTTCAGTCTAATATTGTTATAATTAGCCTTCCCCCAATTTAGCACATTCACCCTAGGACCACTCTTATCCTTGTCCACCAGCACTTTAAAACTTACTGAATTGTGTTCACTGTTCCCGAAATGCTCCCCGACTGAAACTTCTACCACCTGGCCGGGCTCATTCCTCAATGTCAGGTCCAGTACAGCCCCTTCCCTAGTTGGACTGTCTACATATTGTTTTAAGAAGCCCTCCTGGATGCTCCTTACAAACTCTGCCCCTAGCACTAAGTGAGTCCCAGTCAATATTGGGGAAATTGAAGTCTCCCATCACAACAACACTGTTGTTTTTACTCTTTTCCAAAATCTGTCTACCTATCTGCTCCTCTATCTCCTGCTGGCTGTTGGGAGGCCTGTAGTAATCCCCCAACATTGTGACTGCACCCTTCTTATTCCTGAACTCTACCCATCTAGCCTCACTGACCTCTGAGGTGTCCTCCCGTAGTACGACTGTGATATTCTCCCTAACCAGTAGCGCAACTCTGCCCCCCCCCCCCCCCTTTTACATCCCCCTCTATCCCGCCTGAAACATCTAAATCCTGGAACGTTTAGCTGCCAATACTGTCCTTCCCTCAACCAGGTCTCTGTAATGGCAACAACATCATAGTTCCAAGTACTAATCCAAG
This sequence comes from Scyliorhinus torazame, assembly GCF_047496885.1. Classification (NCBI taxonomy): domain Eukaryota; kingdom Metazoa; phylum Chordata; class Chondrichthyes; order Carcharhiniformes; family Scyliorhinidae; genus Scyliorhinus; species Scyliorhinus torazame. The sequence continues at coordinate 272,888,114 of NC_092709.1, forward strand.
CTCTAAGTTCATCTGCCTTACCCGTAATACTTCTTGCATTAAAATATATGCAATTCAGGTCACCAGACCTGCTGTGTTCAGCAACATCTCCCTCTCTGCTCTGCCTCAGAGCCATACTGGTCCTATTCCCTAGTTCTCCCTCAATGCTTTCACCTTCTGACCTATTGCTCCGGTGCCCACCCCCCTGCCATACTAGTGTGACACTAGCAAACCTCGCGGCCAGGATATTTATGCCTCTCCAGTTTAGATGCAACCCGTCCTTCTTATACAGGTCGTACCTGCCCCGGAAGAGCTCCCAGCGGCCTAGATAACGGAAACCCTCCCTCCTACACCAGCTGTTTAGCCACATGTTTAGCTGCTCTATCTTCCTATTTCTAGCCTCACTGGCATGTGGCACAGGGAGTAATCCCGAGATTACAATCCTAGACGTCCTGTCTTTTGACTTAGCTCCCTGAACTCCTGCTGCAGGACCTCATGCCCCTTCCTGCCTATGTCGTTAGTACCAATATGTACAACGACCTCTGCCTGTTTGCCCTCCCCCTTCAGGATGCCCACTACCTGTTCGGTGACATCCTGGACCCTGGCACCATGGAAGCAACATACCATCCTGGAGTCTCTTTCATGTCCACAGAAGCACCTATCTGTGCCCCTGACTATAGAGTTCCCTATGACTATTGCTCTTCTGCGCTTTGACCCTCCCTTCTGAACATCAGAACCAGCCGTAGTGCCACTGCTCTGGCTGCTGCTGTTTTCCCCTGACAGGCTATCCCCCCAGACAGTATCCAAAGGGGTATACCTGTTCGAGAGGGGGACAACCACAGGGGATTCCTGCACTGACTGCCTGCCCTTTCTGGTGGTCACCCATTTCTCTGCCTGCACCTTGGGTGTGACCACATTTATATAACTGCTATCTATGACACTTTCCGCCACCTGCATGCTCCTCAGTGCATCCAACTGCTGCTCCAACCGAACCATGCTGTCTGCAAGGAGCTCAAGTTGGTTGTACTTTCTGCAGATGAAGCCATCCAGGACGCTGGAAGCCTCCCCGACCTGCCACATCTCACAGTCAGAACACTGCACCCCTCTAATTGACAGTGACATTGGTTGAGATCATAGAAACATAGAATTTACAGTGCAGAAGGAGGCCATTCTGCCCATCGAGTCTGCACCAGACCATATAAAAAGCACCCTACTCGAGCCCACATCTCTACCCTATCCCCGTAACCCAGTAACCCCCACTTAAACGTTTTGGGCACTAAGGACTATTTAGCATGGCCAATCCACCTATCCTGCACATCTTTGGACTGTGGGAGGAAACCTGAGTACCCAGAGGAAACCCACGCAGACACGGGGAGAACGTGTAGACTCCGCACAGACAGTGACCTAAGCCGGGAATTGAACCTGGGACTCTGGAGCTGTGAAGCAACTGTGCTAACCACTATGCTACCCTGCTGCCCCAGTTGAGAGCAGGCTTCCAGGACTGGCATCGCCAGATGATGCTGGAGCTTCCGGTGCTCATTTTACCAGCACCTCCGTTCAATGGAGCAGCCCGGAGGCCATAAAACACTCCGAGGGAGGAGGAAGTGATGGGGCCCGTGCCAGTTCCCCCCACAGGGGAGGTATTGGAACATCTCAGCACTTCTGAACCCCCCCCCCCCCCCCCAGTTGACACTGACGCATCTGATAGACATTGGAGAGAACAGCGTGGCACCTGATTACCTGTGGCACCCGAAAGTAGGCCCTGTCTAACCAAGTCCTCCAGGCGATGGCCGTCAGAGCAGTTTAAGTCAGAGTGCGAGATACGCAGCAGGCCAGCTCCATGTCTGATGTGTTGTCTAGGGTCACACGTAGGAGGAGTGGGAGGGCACATAAAATAAGGAAGTTAGACACCAGTTAAGTTGGCATGCGTGCAGCACGTAGGTTAGATGTATGGGGTCAGGGCACACTAATGTTTATAATCACTATTAAACAGCTTTTCACCAACATTCTGGCCTGTTTCAATCCTCTGTCAGAAGGGTGTGAGGGATGGGCTGGGCTGGGTGTAGGGAATGTGCCGGGTAGGGTTGTGGGAGGTTGATGGTGCGGAGTGTGGATGTTGGAGGATGGAACGGGGCAAAGTGCCAGGACAATTGAATGCTCCCCCTGGTGTCACCTGTGAGGCGGCAGGGAATGGGGTCAGAAGTGTGAGGCCACCTTGTAGGACAACTTACCCACTGGGTGCCCCACCACTGGCCACCATCTAAATAGCTGCCCCCCCTCCTCCACCACCACCCCGAAGAATCTATGGGCCCGTGAGATAGAATGGCCAGCACACATGCAGGGATCACCTGGGCTGACAGTGCAAAGTGATCCTGAAGTCAGGAGTCAGACTTTGTTAAATGATGAAGAGCACCAGAGCTCACCTCATAGTGAGTCGTCATTTTCGTCTCATGGACAAGACCCGCTGCCTGCCTGGGGTCAACACCCTGTGGTGATGCTGGTAGGACCCTCAGAGGGCAGAGAGGGGGGAAACTAAGGTGCTTGGATGGCGTGAAGGGAGGAGGGACAGGGGAGAATGTGAGCAGCTATGGGGAAGGGGGCAGCACTTGGAAGGGGGTGGTGGGGCAGGACAGTATGGAGAGGTGGGACATGGTGGTGGAGTTGCCATAGGCCAGGCCTCTTACTGGGCAAATCTAGAAGTGATGAGGTTGTCCCATTTATGGCGGCCCTGATGCACATGTTTGGCGGCCTGCCGTGCCATCCCAGGCTCCATGTCTGGCTCACCTGGCCAACCTCCTCATCCTCCTGGCGTTCTTCCTCCTCCTCCAGCATGTCCCCCTTTGCTGTGTGATGTTGTGCAGGAAGCAGTAGTCCTGCACGCTTTTAGAGACCCTCCTGGGGGTTAGGAAGGCAAATGAAATGTTTGCATTCATGTCGAGAGGGCTAGAATACAAGACCAGTGAGGTACTTATACTTATATGAGGGTATATAAGGTTCTGGTCAGATCCCATTTGGAGTATTGTGAGCAGTTTTGGGCCCCGTATTTAAGGAAGGATGGCAGGCCTTGGAAAGGGTCCAGAGGAGGTTCAGAAGAATGATCCCTGGAATGAAGAGCTTGTCATTTGAGGCTTGGTTGAGGGGAGGATCTTATTGAAACTTACAGGACACTGCGAGGCCTGGATAGAGTGGACATGAAGATGATGTTTCCACTTGTAGGAAAAAACAGAAGAAGAGGACACATCTCAGACTAAAGGGACGATCCTTTAACAGAGTTGAGGAGGAATTTCTTCAGCCAGAGGGTGGTAAATCTGTAGGACTCTTTACCGCAGAAGGCTGTGGAGGCCAAATGACTTAGACGGGAGACAACTAGAAGAGCTGTCGAAGCTATCTAGAGTCCGTGTGAACCAGTGGGCTGTCCTAGGGAAGCGTGGGGTGGGAAAGGTGTGTGACTGGCCTCTGTACAGTTTTTCTTATCAGTAAATACCTTTTGTGTTCCTAATGAAGTCTTTCAATGTGTATCATTACATCTGGTGATGAGAATGGGATGGATTATGGTGATGCTGGGCAGCACGGTAGCATTGTGGATAGCACAATTGCTTCACAGCTCCAGGGTCCCGGGTTCGATTTCGGCTTGGGTCACTGTCTGTGCGGAGTCTGCACATCCTCCCCGTGTGTGCGTGGGTTTCCTCCGGGTGCTACGGGTTCCTCCCACAGTCCAAAGATGTGCAGGTTAGGTGGATTGGCCATGACAAATTGCCCTTAGTGTCCAAAATTGTCCTTAGTGTAGGGTGGGGTTACTGGGTTATGGGGATAGGGTGGAGGTGTTGACCTTGGGTAGGGTGCTCTTTCCAAGAGCCGGTGCAGACTCGATGGGCCGAATGGCCTCCTTCTACACTGTAAATTCTATGGTAATCTATGATACTGTTTTCGTCGAGACCTGAAGAAAACAATTCTCACTCACATGCCTGTGTTTGGGTGAATAAACATAAATTTGAGATGTCGAGACCCTGGAAATAACAGAAAGAGCCCGGATTGGCCAGTACAGTCAGAAGTTTAGAAATATATCAGAAATAGGAGAAAATAACCCTCAAAGGTCAAAGCTGTGAGGAAAGTGAAACTTAAGTTAAAGAAAAAAAGAGAGCATAGAGAGCAATGTTTTAGCTAATCAAAGAAAAATGGCCTAAGGACCTGTAGTGACGCAAGATCTTGGAGGAGGAAATGAAGACTTCATGGAAGAGACAATGCAAGATCCCAGAAAGACAGTACTGAAAGACCCCGGAAGGATGTCACTGGAAATACGGAAATACCCTGGAAAGGAGAGCACTGAAAGACCCTATGATGGCAATGAAAGACCCTAAAATGATGGCAAGGACGGAAGACCCCATAAGGAGGGCAAAGAAAGACAATAAATGACCAAATGAAGGACAATGAGAGAATTTCAGAATGGAAGCAAGTCAACATTTCATCGGAGACAGACCTGACCAACAGTGAAGCCAAAAAGGGTTCAGCTGAAGTTAAGGCAAGTTCAAATGAAAGTTCCATTTATGAAATGTACATGTCCAATGAGAACATGATGGATTTCCTTTGGAAAAATACAAAAATTAAAGACTTCAAAAGAAACTCAGAACTATTGAACATTAAGGAGAATCAGCAAACAGAATTAAAGCTCGAGAGAAGACATTTAATAAACAAGATGAAAAGAAGAAAAGCAAACTTGAAAAGAAAGTTGAAAAGTTGACAAAATGAACTTAAGTAAATCGCGAAATCAATGAGACAATGGAAAATAAGTTGAACTCCATGAAAAGCAATGAGAAAATAAGAACAAGTCCAGTGAAAAATTGAATCAGGAGAATAAGAGCTTGAAGAAGGAAGCTTGATAATGAGAAATTAACTGAAGTGGTAAAAACATTGACATTGGCGCAGAATCAGCAATTCAGACAGAGTAAGAAAATGAGATTGCATGCCAGAACCAGGGGCGTCATTCTCCGCCGGCGGGAGTCTCCGTTTTGCCGGCGCCCGGGGGTTTCCCGACGGCGTGGGGCTGCCCCACAATGGGAAACCCCATTGACCGGTGGGTCAGGGCAGAAATGTGGCGGGGCGGGTAGGAGAGTTTCGCCCAAGATTGTTGAAATGGTCACGTGACTGGAAAAGCAGCAAGTCTGTATGGAAGAGTTCCTTTCAAGACTACTTCAAGACTAGGGGCTGTTTAGCACAGGGCTAAATCACTGGCTTTGAAAATAGACTAAGGCAGGCCAGTAGCACGGTTCGATTCCCGTAACAGCCTCCCCGAACAGGCGCCGGAATGTGGCGACTAGGGGCTTTTCACAGTAACTTCATTTGAAGCCTATTTGTGATAATAAGTGATTTTCATTCATTTCATTTTCATTTGGTACTGTACATAGTTAAAGACTATCAGTAAAAGTGTTTACATTTGGACACACAAACCTCAAGGTTTCATCAATGAGGCAACACCACGGCAACAATTAAAAAACAAAGATCAAGTACATCATATGACATGGTGTCATAATATGAAGCTTCAGTCGCGGATCAAGTTAGCAATAATTGTCTTTGAGACTGGCCTCCTGACAGACCCAGGAGGAACGGATGGATGGATTGTTCATAAACACCTGGATAACTGGAGGAGTAGAGAGATGCTCCAGCAGTCAGTGTTGCACTCAAGGGCGGGATTCTCCGACCCCCCGCCGGGTCGGAGAATCGCCGGGGGCGTCGTGAACCCGCCCCCGCCAGCTGACGAATTCTCCGGCGCCGGGGTTTTGGGGGAGGTGGGAATCGCGCCGCGCCAGTCGGAGAGCGGTTGGCAGCAGCCCCCCCCCCAGCGATTCTCCGGCCCGCGATGGGGTGAGTGGCCGCGCGTTTTCAGCCGGTCCCGCCGGCGTAAATCACAACAGGTCCTTACCGGCGGGACCTGGCTCCATGGACGACCTGCAGAGTCCTTGGGGGGGCGCGGGGGTATCTGGCCCCAGGGGGTGCCCCCATGGTGGCCTGGCCCGCGATCGGGGCCCACCGATCCGCGGGCGGGCATGTGCCGTGGGGGCACTATTTCCCTCCGCAACGGCCGCTGTCAACCTCCGCCATGGCCGGTGCAGAGAAGAACCCCCCTGCGCATGCGCTGGGATGATGCCAGCACATGCTGGCGCTCCCTCGCATGCGCCAACTCGTGCCGGCCGGTGGAGGCCCTTCGGCGGCGGTTGGCATGGTGCCAAGCCCTTCCGCGCTGGCTGGCATGGCGCCAAACACTCCGGCGCCAGCCTAGCCCCTGAAGTGGCAGAGGACTCCGCACCTTAGGGGCGGACGATGCTGGAGTGGTTCACGCCACTCCTCGGCGCTGGAATGGCCCGCCTCGACGGTCGCGGAGAATCCTGCCCAAGAGATGCTTTCGAACCTGTAAGCACAAATAAAATAAATAATCGTTATTGTCCCAAGTAGGCTTCCATTAACAATGCAATGAAGTTACTGTGAAAACCCCCCAGTCGCCACATTCCGGCGACTGTTCGTGTACACAGAGGGAGAATTGAGAATTCTCAGCTCATACGGGCCTTCTTCTGCATCACAAACCAGCTGTCTAGCCCCCTGAGCTAAACCAGCAACCTGGTTACCTGAGTACCTGATCTATGCCTCTCTGGAAGCCAGTTGAGGTACCCGTCATTTGCAGTTCCTGTTAATGTCGACCCTGTGAAAGCATATCAGACTACAGAATTACACCGCCCTACAAGAAACGGAAAACGCCTCAAGGACTCAATTTCTAATTGTCCAACTCATGTACATAATGTTCACCTAGAAATTAGGTTTGAATAACTTAGTTATTGAAGATTGCAAAAAGGGGGTGGGATGTAGTGGTTTGAGGTGATTGTCCCTTCAAGGGCAACACAGCAGAAGAGGGTCATCTGTCTTGGGAGACCAATTGGGACCGAGTGTGCATAATCACTCCACGGGGTGGAGGGTTCTTTAAGGCAGGAAACATCTCAAAGACATGTAGGGTACTGGGTCAGCCCGTGGGCTACTCTAGGGGTTTCTGGCCTCTGCGATTATTATTATTGTACAATTTTTCTTAATAATAAGTACCTTTTGTGTTTCTAATGACGTCTGTGAAGGTGCATTATTACACATGTCTATTCCCTAACTAACCATGCAGTCCCTTACTACAAGAACATCCCATTTAACACTCCCCCACCCCCACTTTCTCTTGGAAGGTCCTATGCATTATGGTGCCATGGTCAGTTTGCTCATCCATCCTGCAGTCACTGCCTTTGTCTGCACATGCTGTAAAAGCCTCAAACTAGTTGGACAATTGCAAGGGCTGAGGATTCTCCAGCATCACCATTTGGATCCCCATACCTGCCTCACTCCCAGTCACATATTGCTGTCCCTGATTACGGACAAAATGAAAAAAATGAAAAATGAAAATCACTTATTGTCACAAGTAGGCTTCAATGAAGTTACTGTAAAAAGCCCCTAGTCGCCACATTCCGGCACCTGTTCAGGGAGGCTGGTACGGGAATCGAACCGTGTTTGTTACTGGCCTACTTTGGTCTGCTTTTAAAGCCAGCGATTTAGCCCAGTGTGCTAAACCAGCCCCTGGTTCAAGTTCAAATTCAAAGTACCTCACCTAAGGGGTGTGAATGCCTCCTGTAACAAAATGTCCACGTAACTTTTCCCCTCCCTGCTGCATTGCAGTGTTCGAAACTCAGATTTCACCTCACCAACTCTAAGCCAAAGTTCCTCAAGCTGTAGATACTTACTGTAGATTTGATTGCTCTGGATCACCATGTGTACCAGCTTCTGCATCCTACAGCTGCTGCACATTACCAGCCCTGCCATTTATTATTTGACAAATTAGGTTTAGTTATCTGCAGTTATATATCAAGTGGTTGAACTAATTAAGCTACAAATTTAATTCAATACTTATATCTCCCCAGTACCACTTTAAACTATTACGCCCATTTATCGAAAAAAGACACTTAAAACTCACCAACAACTGACCTACCTGCTTATGTAATGAATGCTTCCAGCTTCAATTCTCATGCCCTGCTTCTGTCTCTGGCTCTTCCTTTTGGACCACTCCAGTTCTGTAAATGGTCCGAAGTGCCTCCTCTCTAACTGCACCGAATTCCCTCATTTACCAAATTCCCAAGCTTACACTTTGTCTTGATCTGATCTCATTCACAAACTACTATCTTTGAACTTACTGATTTTTGCTGATACTGATCACTGACCCCGTCAATGTTCTCCAACTGACACTTGTCCATATCCATCATCCCCCAGAACTAGATCCCTCACGTTTAGCCCAGAAACATACTGAGCAAGCAAATTCTACTGTAAACAAGATTAGGAATATAAGGAATGGCAGCTGTAAAAAGTGCTATGTGAAGAAATGTTCTTCATGAATGTATTCTTTTCACAAAATGGTGGCATGTTTTGGAATTTACAATGTAATCTTAACCCAGGAAAATATATTGCCTTGAGGAACTATGCAGATTATTTGTTATCATGTAACAATTTACAATCCTTAAATGATTCCTTACGGGGCAAAGATGAAAATCGTATCTTAATCAATTGTTTGGCCAGATTGATAAAATCTTCACTTGAGGCACAAAATAATTTATTTTATGATCCAAGCAGAAAATAACTCCCACACTAATTTTATTATATGTAGAACATTCATTAAAAAAATAATGTTGAACTGCCTGATAACATTCTTGATACAGCTTCTCTGATGGTCTGGTTGGTAAACTAGTTAGTCTGTGTGGCACTCAGCCAGGAGATCAGGAAGGTGCCAGATCTGATTTTCCATCTGTACTAAGTTATCTGACCTCAGTTAGAGTTCAGGAAAGGTGCCAAAACTGACTTCAGTTCCTCTTATCTGAGAAGATAAAAATCTGCACAGGCTCACAATAAAGTGAGACTTGCTGATAAAAATCAGCCTGTCAGGTCAATTCATATTTATATGTACATGCACATATATATATTTAAATACTTATGGGGAAGTGGTGGCGTAGTGGTATTGTCACTGGACTCATAATCCAGAGACCCAGGATAATGCTCTGGGGACCAGGGTTTGAATCCCACCATGGCAGATGATGAACTTTGAATTCAATAAAAATTTGGAAATGAAAATCTGAAGATGACCGTGAACCCATTGTCGATTGTTGTAAAAACCCATCCGGTTCACTAACGTCCTTTCGGGAAGGAAATCTACCATCCTTACCAGGTCTAGCCTACATGTGACTCAAGATTCACAGCAATGTGGTTGACTATGAAATGACCTAACAAACCATTCAGTTTAAGGGCAATTTGGGATGGGCATTCCTAATTGCCCAGGAACAAATTTTTTTGAAGCATTTTTCTCAGGATGTACACAGCTCTGGCTAAGGCCAGCATTTATCATGCATCCATAACTAAACTTGAGAAGGTGGTGGTGAACTAGCTGCCTTCTGCACTGCATGTAGTGTAGGTACACCCACAGTGCTGTTGGGGAGGAAGTTCCAGAATTTTGACCCAATGACAGTGAAGGAGCAGAAATATATTTCCAAGTCAGGATGGTGAGTAGATTGGAGGGAAAATTGCAGGTGGTGATGTTCCTCTGCATCTGCTGCCCTTGTTGTTTCCTTGGTAGAGATCACAGGTTTGTAAAGTGCTGTCTTGGAACTTTTGTGAGATGCTGCAGTGCATTTTGTAGATGGGAAACACTGTTGTTACCATACATCAGTGGTGGATGGATTGAAAGTTTAAGCTGGTGAATTGGGTGCCTTTTAAACAGGCTGCTTTATTGATATAGCCTACTGTTCCCAATAAACTTTACAACTGCCAATAAACCGTAGTAATGTGAATAAAGCTCTGCAATTAGTAATAAATTGCACAGATTTTCGAAGAAAAAGAATAAATACGCAACAACCAATCAATTTCCTGTTTCCTGTGACATCAGACTTGGATTCTGTTTTTCAGAACGTCATCGATTCACAGACTTTACACAGATCCAACTCTGGTACAGTCGTGTGTCTCTCCCTCTGGAGCCTCTGGTCGTATCACTGATCTCCATCCCGTTCTTCTGATAGACTTGCCTGTCTCTCCCGCTTACTGATAGCCTCGCTGGTCTCTCTCCTCCTTTTCCTTTGGTAGTCTGTCCTCTCGTTCCTCTGGTAATCTCTCTGGTCTCTCTCCTCTTGTTCCTCTGGTAGTCTATCCTCTCATTCCTCTGGTAGTCTCTCAGCCCTCTGCTCTTGTTCCTCTGGTAGTCTCTCTGCTCTCTGCTCTTGTTCCTCTGGTAGTCTCTCTGCTCTCTGCTCTTGTTCCTCTGGTAGTCTCTCTTCTCTCTGCTCTTGTTCCTCTGGTAGTCTCTCTGCTCTCTGCTCTTGTTCCTCTGGTAGTCTCTCTTCTCTCTGCTCTTGTTCCTCTGGTAGTCTCTCTGCTCTCTGCTCTTGTTCCTCTGGTAGTCTCTCTGCTCTCTGATCTTGTTCCTCTGGTATTCTTTATGCTCTCTGCTCTCATTCCTCTGGTAGTCTCGCTTCATTCTCCGTTCATTCCTCTGGTAGTCTCTCTGGTCTCTGCTCTCATTTCTCTGGTAGTCTCGTATCTTTCTCTGCTAGTTCCTCTGGTAGTTCTCTGTGGTCTCGGCTTCTGTACCTCTGGTATTCTCTCTGCTCTCTGCTCTTGTTCCTCTGGTAGTCTCTTTGGTCCCTGCTCTCATTCCTCTGGTAGTCTTGCACCTTTCTCTGCTCATTCCTCTGGTAGTCTCACCGGTCTCGGCTCTTGTACCTCTGGTAGTCTCCCTTCTTTCTCCTCTCATTCCTCTGGTGGTCTCACTGGTCCCTCTCCTCTCGTTTCTCTGGTGGTCTCGCTGGTCTCTCTTCTCATTCCTCTGGTGGTCTTGCTGGTCTCTCCTCTCGTTCCTCTGGTGGTCTTGCTGGTCTCTCTTCTCATTCCTCTGGTGGTCTTGCTGGTCTCTCCTCTCGTTCCTCTGGTGGTCTTGCTGGTCTCTCTTCTCATTCCTCTGGTGGTCTTGCTGGTCTCTCCTCTCGTTCCTCTGGTGGTCTTGCTGGTCTCTCTTCTCATTCCTCTGATGGTCTTGCTGGTCTCTCCTCTCATTCCTCTGGTGGTCTTGCTGGTCTCTTCTCATTCCTGATGGTCTCACTGGTCTCTCCTCTTGTTCTTCTGGTGGTCTTGCTGGTCTCTTCTCTCGTTCCTCTGGTGGTCTCTCTGATTTCCCCTCTTGTACCTCTGATAATCACTTTGGTCCCTCTCCTCTCATACCTCTGGTAGTCCCTCTGATCCCTCTGCTCTCAAATCTCTGACAGTCTCACTGGCCCCTCTCCTCTCATACCTATGGTAGTCCCTCTGGTCCATCTCCTCTTGTATCTCACTTGTCTTTCCCTCCTGTTCCTCTGGTAATCTAACTGTTCTCTCCCTCTCATTCCTCTTTTGTCTCTCTAATCTCTCCCCTCTTATTCCTCTGGTAGTCACACTGGTTGTGCTTAATTCTCACACATATCAAAACCTTATAAAATGTCAGTTATATTAAAGTCACTCAACTAATTACACATTTTCTCCCTTTGTGAAAGTATATCTGCCCTCATTTGTCTTTTAAAAGCTGAGGCATATTTTTGTTCTCCGCATGTAAAACTCTATTTCATTGAAATGATCATCAACCAGCAAAGTTACAGGAACATGCTATCTTCGCAAGCTATGATATTTCTTTGCTAATTTTTTGAACATTAATGAACTGCATTTCAATCAATCACCACACGCCTGCATGCCTTAACACTTTTCAAGCGACTAACAAGCTATTTAAGTGGTATAAATGTCAAAAGATTTGTTCATCCAGCTGTAGTGTACACAGTAGCAAATAGGCAGGTTGCCAACAGACAAAGCCCCAATTTACACATAAGGCGCTGTGGTTCTGATTTCTTGCGAAAGTGGCTTGAATTGCAGCACAGCTGAAAATTAGAAGCAGGGAAGAATTTTGACAACACTTGAACACAATAAATACTGGAAGATGAGTGGGAAGAAGTGCGGACCCGGAATGGATCACATTTCATTTTCAGCCCATTTTCCAGGATTAGCTGAGACAGGCAGAAATGAAAAGTGTTTGAGTCTGAGAGCCTGAAGACTTCAGTAGCAATTTTGACAGCTGGGAAACTCTTTTTGTAGCATTTTTATTTTGCATTCTGCCTACACAGGCTTGTTTCTGACTGTGCGGGGATGATTCACATAGCCATAGAGATCTGCCAGAACCACAGATCATAATGTCCTACTGGGATGTTTCCTAAATAGTCTTTTGACTATCGTTGCGACCCACCAGCTCAGCCTTCCCAGTTTAAGAAGTAATTTTAACTCTCTCAGTTCCTAAAAACTGGAATTCAAGTTAATGTCATGGACGCAAATTCCATAATGGCAGCTAAATCTCACAAGGACAGCATGGTAGCACAGTGATTAGCACAGTTGCTTCACAACTCCAGGGTCCCAGGTTCGATTCCCCGCTGGGTCACTCTCTGTGCGGAGTCTGCACAATCTCCCCATGTCTGTGTGGGTTTCCTCCAGGGGCTCCGGTTTCCTCCCACAGTTTGCCCTTAGTGGCCAAAAAGGTGAGGTGGGGTTAGGTTGAAAGTGTGGGCTTAAATGGGGTGGTCTTTCCAAGGGCCGGTGCAGACTCAATGGGTCGAATGGCCTTCTTCTACACTGTAAATTCTATGATTCTATGATTCTATAAGTGACCAAAAACAGGATTCGCGCTCGCGAGATCTCAGCTTGAGACTTTACCCCCCCCCCCAATGAGTATGTAATCTGGTTCATTCCCTTTCCATAAATTTCAATAAATTAACATATACTTACTGGCCTTGATACCATCATGACCGCCCACGTCTTGCCCTCCTACCTACCAGGCATGTGTCGTGCTAGCACAAATCAATACTGGTTTTCAAAAACGAAAACCAGTCATGATGACCATACTGGTGGTGTACAATAGAGTAAAGCTCCTGGCAGTGGCAACCTGGTAGTTCCAGGGTGGCAGTGCCAGGGTGGGAACTCTGGGAAAGCCTATTTGAGGGGCGAGTCCCCCTTATGTGGGGGAGTGATGCTTGTGAGGGGGGATGGTGACTGCATTGAGGTAGTGGGGGGAATGACCTTAGGGGGTGGCCTCAGTCCTAGTGGGGGATGGGGACCCAGATCCTGGGCGGAGGGGGGAGAAGGGGGCTGGCGCTGAAAGCAGTGCGGGCTGCACCAATGCATGTGAGCAGTTAGGTTGATGTCTGTGAGGGTGGGGGCAGTGCCCCGATATTTGAATTCTGCAGGCGGGGGTGCCCCACCTTAGCATTGTATGGGGTGGTTGTGCCCGGATACTGGGGGGGGCGGGGGGGGGGGGGGGGGCGCGGTTGGGGGGTTGATGTTCGTTGGCGGGGGTGGGGGGAGGGGGTCGAATTTAACTTTGAGAACGGTGCACCCTTTAAAAAGAATGCTCTAATCTCAGAGCCTAGCCTTTGCCAGCATGTTTAGCGCCCCCACCCCCCAGCTTATTGTGTGATCCTCACCAGCACTTGGACTCCCTCGTAACGTTTGTCAATTGTATTCAGATGCATATAATTCGATAATGCTGAATCAGGTGACTTGCTGATATCTAGCTGTGTTTGACTTGTTCTGAGTATAAATTGATGTTCTACTACAATTCCTGTGAAGGTACAGTGGTAGAGCAGGTGTAGCTTTGAGTAAAACTGTGGCTGGCATCTTATCTAATTTATGCATTGTATGACATTTGGTTGATGATCCCTGATGTAATTAAGAAAGAGCGAATTGAATAGAAATGTCAAGGCAATGGTCACCTTGACAGAACCTGGAAGAGCTGTGCCTATCTGGTAAGTGTTTTGCATTCGTGGCACATAAGGGGCGTCATTCTCCGACCCCCCGCCGGGTCGGAGAATGGCCGTTGGCCGCCGTGAATCCCGCCCCCGCCCCCGCCGAAGTCTCCGAAGGGAGAAAAGTCGGCGGGGCGTTAATGGCGCCGCTGCCGCGGAGAATGTCACGGGCCTGCGCAAGGCAGCCGATTTTCGGCCTGCCGATATTCTCCCTTCCGGATGGGCCGAAGTCCCGTCGACGTGATGACCGTTCACGTCGACGTCAATCAAACCTCCTTTTCATCGGCGTGACCCGGTGCTCCAGGCTCACGCCGACCAGCGAGGAGGTGAGTGACGGCCTGGGGGGTTGGCTCTGGGCAGGAAATGGCGTGGCCGCAGACTGATTGCCTGAGAAGAGGTGTGTCTCGGCTTGTGTGTGTGTGCGGCGGGGGGGGGGGGGGGGTGGTTAGAGTAGGCTGGGCTCCGGGGGAGTGCCGGGAGGGGGTCCGTGCCGGGGTGGAGGTTGTGGAGGGGGTCCGTGCCGGGGTGGAGGTTGGGGGTTGTGGAGGGGGTCCGTGCCGGGGTGGAGGTTGGGGGGGGGGGGTCCGTGCTGGGGTGGAGGTTGGGGGTTGGGGAGGGGGTCCGTGCCGGGGTGGAGGTTGGGGGTTGTGGAGGGGGTCCGTGCCGGGGTGGAGGTTGGGGGTTGTGGAGGGGGTCCGTGCTGGGGTGGAGGTTGGGGGTTGGGGAGGGGGTCCGTGCCGGGGTGGAGGTTGGGGGTTGTGGAGGGGGTCCGTGCCGGGGTGGAGGTTGGGGGTTGTGGAGGGGGTCCGTGCCGGGGTGGAGGTTGGGGGTTGTGGAGGGGGTCCGTGCCGGGGTGGAGGTTGGGGGTTGTGGAGGGGGTCCGTGCCGGGGTGGAGGTTGGGGGGGGGGGGTCCGTGCTGGGGTGGAGGTTGGGGGTTGTGGAGGGGGTCCGTGCCGGGGTGGAGGTTGTGGAGGGGGTCCGTGCCGGGGTGGAGGTTGGGGGTTGTGGAGGGGGTCCGTGCCGGGGTGGAGGTTGGGGGGGGGGGTCCGTGCCGGGGTGGAGGTTGGGGGTTGTGGAGGGGGTCCGTGCCGGGGTGGAGGTTGGGGGGGGGGGGTCCGTGCCGGGGTGGAGGTTGGGGGTTGTGGAGGGGGTCCGTGCCGGGGTGGAGGTTGGGGGGGGGGGGTCCGTGCTGGGGTGGAGGTTGGGGCGGGGGGGGGTCCGTGCCGGGGTGGGTGATGGGAGGGCAAATGAGTTGGTCCACCTGGCCAGGTGCCAGCCTCCAACAGTTGGACCCATGCGGTCCATGCCACCTGGCTGGGGGGAGGAGGGGATATGGGCAATGATGACATGTCGTCGTTCCCCTCCCCCCCACCAGGTCGTCATGTTTTCAGATCATCCAGCGATGTTGGCCGCCGTGGTGGCAGCCGCTCATGTCTATGTTGCCCTGGATGAGGAGGAGGAGGAGGAGGAGGAGGAGGAGGAGCGTGCCAGAGAGGCGGCGCAGGCTGCCGCAGAGGGGCAGGCGGCAGCCGCCCAGGCTGGAGGGACACCTGACCGACAGGACGAGGAGGGGGAGGAGGACGTCGCGGCCCCACGGCAACGGAGGCACCCGAGGGCGCCCCGTGTGTACCGGCCCCGGCAGTCATACCAGGACCTCACGGACCGGGAATGCAGGAGGAGACTCCGGATGAGCCGGGAAACCGTGGCACACATCTGCCACCTGCTGGCACACCTGTCACCGCGTGGCACTGGCGGGGGACACCCTCTCCCCGTGTCCGTCAAGGTTACGGTGGCCCTGAACTTTTATGCAACGGGGTCATTCCAGGCACCGAGTGGGGACCTGTCCGGCATATCGCAGACATCGGTGCATCGGTGCATCCGGGCAGTGACAGATGCCCTTTATGCCATGGCGCACCGCTACATCCGCTTCCCCGTGGACCGGGCCAGCCAAGATGCCCGGGCCGTGGGCTTCTCTGCCATTGCCGGGTTCCCCATGGTCCAGGGCGCGATCGATGGGATGCACGTCGCCGTGCGGCCACCTGCAGATAACAGGGCCGTGTTCACTAATAGGAAGGGGACCTATTCGATGAACGTACAGGTGGTCTGCGACCACCGCATGATGATCCTGCACGTCTGCGCCCGTTACCCAGGCAGTGTACACGACTCATTCGTGTTGTCGCGGTCATCCATCCCCGGCATGTACGAGGGACGCCATCCCCGGCTGAGGGGCTGGTTGCTGGGCGACAGGGGCTACCCATTGCGATCGTGGCTGATGACGCCTATACGGAGGCCACGCAATGAGGCGGAGAACCGCTACAATGATGCCCATGTAGCGACAAGGGGAGTGATCGAGAGGTGCTTTGGCGTGCTGAAGATGCGTTTCAGGTGCCTGGACCTCTCTGGGGGCGCCCTCCAGTATCGGTCAGATAGGGTCGGCCGCATCATTGTGGTGTGCTGCGTCCTGCACAACATAGCCCAGCAGAGGGGCGATGTGCCGCAGGCAGAGGAGGGCGGAGTGGAGGAGCAGCAGGAAGAGGCCCAGTCCTCCCCAGATGAGGGGGATGGGGGCAATGGTCAGGGCAGACGGGGTAGACACAGACGGGTGGCTGTCCACCGTTACCGGCTGGCCCAGCGGGCACGGGACAGACTGATAGACGCCCGCTTCACTGACTAGATGGGCGTGGGAATCGGGTAGTATGGCCACAGACCGCACACCATGACAACAGCCGACCACCCACACCCCCCACCCATCCATCCACCCAGCACCATCACCCCCCTCCCCAACCCCACACACCCCACCCGCATGCACACCACCCCCCCACTCCCAATTGCCGATCCACCGGCGGCACAACGGGCCGGGCTCACCCAGTTGCGGGTGGACGCGTGTCTATCGCAGGCCATGGAGAATGATGACAGCCCGCCTCCGATGAGCTCCTGGCTCTACATCGTTGGACTATGTCTGACCCATGGCCACAGTACCACCATCCACCCGGACCATCCCTGCATGCGGCTGTGATACTGCAGCGCACGGTCCCGTCCTCTGCCCGGGGGATGTTGATGGCGGCCCAGGGGGAAGGGGGCAGACTCACCTGGGGCTGAGGTAAGACCACCCCTCACACACACACTTGCGCTCAACGTACATGACACCCCCGCACACTTTGGACAGAGCATAAAGGCAGCTTCGGTAGGTGTAACATTGACTTTAATAACCAAAGGAGTTCATGCACGTGCCCTAGCGCCTAAAACTCATCTGTGCCCTGCACCCGTGCCAACTTACTCAGTGTCTAATTGTTTGGCCTTACGGGCCCTTTGACTACGTCTACGTGGTTCCCCAGACGGTACAGCAGAACTGGAGGTGGACTCCTGTGATTCCTGCCCTCTGACACTGGATCCCTTTGGCGGCCGTTTCCTGGGGCGTCCTGGCCTAGATGGGCCAGGCTGCGGCCCGGGCGACTGGGATGGCGAGCTGCCAGCCTGTCCTGCCCGTTGCCCACCCGATGCACCTGGGACGGAAGGGGGGGAGTCCGAGGTGTCGCGGTGTACCGGGACCTCCCCTACAGAGGGAGCCGGGATGGACCACACCACCTCCTCCTCCCTCGGGGTGCCCGATGGCCCCCAGGCCTCTACATGGGTGGGGGATGCGAACGGACTGGCCATCCGACGCGCCCCCGACATCTGGCGCTGCCAGTCCTGGAGGCCCGTGCTGGTATCGACAGGGGTCTGCAGGTTTGCAGCCATGGAGCCCAGGGGGTTGTCGAACCCTGTCTGCGACAGTGCGACGCCAGCTCGCACATGGCCACTGGCGCCGATGCCCTCAGCGATGGCCTGCTGAGACTGGGCCATGGCCTGCAGAGACTGGGCCATGGCCTGCAGAGACTGGGCTATGGCCTGCTGAGACTGGGCCATGGCCTGCTGAGACTGGGCTATGGCGTTGAGCGCCTCTGCCATCTGGCGCTGGCACTGGCTCATGGCCTCCTGTGAGAGGGCAGCCATTTCCTGGGCCACAGACGCCGCCTGCACGGAAGGCCCCAGGCCTCGCAAACCGTTCCCCATGTCTGACACCGTCGCACCCATTGCCTCCACCGCGGACGCCACCCGTGCGGTGTCAGCCTGGGTGGCACGCATGACCGGGACCACTCCCAGCTCCTGGACGCGGGTGGACTCCTCCACCTGCGACCGCAGCCGCCGCAAGCCACCCGTCACCCTATTCGCTCGTCTCCGTGTCGGTGGTTGCATCGGATCTATGTGTGGGTGTGGTAACTGCAGGAATCCGGGATCCATCTGGGCGGCAGATGTTCGCTTGGCCTGGGCTGCCCTCCGACCGCCCGGTCCCTCTGCTGCTCCTACCTCCACCTGCTGTACCGGGACGGCTGTGTTGTGCGCACCAGTGAGTGTACCAGACGCCTCATCACTAAAGTGCCCAACCGTGGTGAGTGTTTCTGCGATGGTGGAGGGTGTTGGTGACAGCAGTGGCGTTGTGTCGTGCTCTTCGTCCCACTCTGAGTCCATGGCACTTTGGGGTGGGGGTTCGTCTCCACCCATCCACTCTGAGTCACTGTCCGGTATTTCGTCTTCCCGGGTAGGGGTGTCCTGGGTAGTGCTGTCCCGGGTAGTGCTGTCCCGGGTAGGGGTGTCCTGGGTAGTGGTGTCCCGGGTAGGGGTGTCCTGGATAGTGGTGTCCTGGGTAGTGGTGTCCTGGCTCGGATGTGACGGGGGCCTGTGGCTGCCCCCCTCATCGCTGGGTGGTCGCTCCCGCACGTGACGGGGGTGTCGTCTCCCTGTTGCTCCAGGTCTCTCCGTCTCCCGTGGTCTCCGAGGGGCATCCTGCGGGCGTCGCATGCTGGAGGGTTCGGGTCTCTCCGTCTCCCGTGGTCTCCGAGGGGCATCCTGCGGGCGTCGCATGCTGGAGGGTTCGGGTCTCTCCGTCTCCCGTGGTCTCCGAGGGGCATCCTGCGGGCGTCGCATGCTGGAGGGTTCGGGTCTCTCCGTCTCCCGTGGTCTCCGAGGGGCATCCTGCGGGCGTCGCATGCTGGAGGGTTCGGGTCTCTCCGTCTCCCGTGGTCTCCGAGGGGCATCCTGCGGGCGTCGCATGCTGGAGGGTTCGGGTCTCTCCGTCTCCCGTGGTCTCCGAGGGGCATCCTGCGGGCGTCGCATGCTGGAGGGTTCGGGTCTCTCCGTCTCCCGTGGTCTCCGAGGGGCATCCTGCGGGCGGTCTGCATCTGCGGGGATGGGTGCCTGGACGTTTGGTCCTGCGATACACAATGAAGCATGCATGGTTAGACATCAGGCAGTGATCAGGTGATACGGGAGAGGGGGATATAGGGGAGGGGGGATATGGGGACGGGCTGTTGGTGGCTCACTTGCTCGTGGGGCCCCGACCTCTGCATCAGCAACCTCCCGGTCGTCAGGTCCGCCAGCCAGTTCCAGGGCCCTTTCCTCGTGTACGGTCAGTGGCCTCTCATCAGCGGGCCCTCCTCCAGTCCTCACATGCTCCCTATTGTTGTGTGCGCGCTTCTCCTGGGGGGGGGGGGGGGGGGGTGGTGGCAGGGGTAAAAGGCAACAGTGTTAGGCAGGTATATGAATGCACGCCATCGGTTGCGCGTGCATTGCAGAGGTTAAGGTTAGGGCTGGATTCACTTGGGGATATGGGGGATATGGGGGAGGGGGGATATGGGGGAGGGGGGATATGGGGGATATGGGGGAGGGGGGATATGGGGGAGGGGGGATATGGGGGATATGGGGGAGGGGGGATATGGGGGAGGGGGGAATATGGGGGATATGTGGGAGGGGGGATATGGGGGAGGGGGGATATGGGGGAGGGGGGATATGGGGGATATGGGGGAGGGGGGATATGGGGGATATGTGGGAGGGGGGATATGGGGGAGGGGGGATATGGGGGATATGGGGGAGGGGGGATATGGGGGAGGGGGGATATGGGGGAGGGGGGAATATGGGGGATATGGGGGAGGGGGGATATGGGGGAGGGGGGGATATGGGGGAGGGGGGATATGGGGGATATGGGGGAGGGGGGATATGGGGGAGGGTGGATATGTGGGAGGGGGGGATATGGGGGAGGGGGGATATGGGGGAGGGGGGATATGGGGATATGGGGGAGGGGGGAATATGGGGGATATGGGGGAGGGGGGGATATGGGGGAGGGGGGAATATGGGGGATATGGGGGAGGGGGGATATGGGGGATATGGGGGAGGGGGGGATTTGGGGGAGAGGGGATATGGGGGATATGGGGGAGGGGGGATATGGGGGATATGGGGGAGGGGGGATATGGGGGATATGGGGGAGGGGGGATATGGGGGAGGGGGGAATATGGGGGATATGTGGGAGGGGGGATATGGGGGAGGGGGGATATGGGGGAGGGGGGATATGGGGGATATGGGGGAGGGGGGATATGGGGGATATGTGGGAGGGGGGATATGGGGGAGGGGGGATATGGGGGATATGGGGGAGGGGGGATATGGGGGAGGGGGGATATGGGGGAGGGGGGAATATGGGGGATATGGGGGAGGGGGGATATGGGGGAGGGGGGGATATGGGGGAGGGGGGATATGGGGGATATGGGGGAGGGGGGATATGGGGGAGGGTGGATATGTGGGAGGGGGGGATATGGGGGAGGGGGGATATGGGGGAGGGGGGATATGGGGATATGGGGGAGGGGGGAATATGGGGGATATGGGGGAGGGGGGGATATGGGGGAGGGGGGAATATGGGGGATATGGGGGAGGGGGGATATGGGGGATATGGGGGAGGGGGGGATTTGGGGGAGAGGGGATATGGGGGATATGGGGGAGGGGGGATATGGGGGATATGGGGGAGGGGGGATATGGGGGATATGGGGGAGGGGGGATATGGGGGAGGGGGGAATATGGGGGATATGTGGGAGGGGGGATATGGGGGAGGGGGGATATGGGGGAGGGGGGATATGGGGGATATGGGGGAGGGGGGATATGGGGGATATGTGGGAGGGGGGATATGGGGGAGGGGGGATATGGGGGATATGGGGGAGGGGGGGATATGGGGGAGGGGGGATATGGGGGAGGGGGGAATATGGGGGATATGGGGGAGGGGGGATATGGGGGAGGGGGGGATATGGGGGAGGGGGGATATGGGGGAGGGGGGATATGGGGGAGGGTGGATATGTGGGAGGGGGGGATATGGGGGAGGGGGGATATGGGGGAGGGGGGATATGGGGATATGGGGGAGGGGGGAATATGGGGGATATGGGGGAGGGGGGGATATGGGGGAGGGGGGAATATGGGGGATATGGGG
This sequence comes from Scyliorhinus torazame, assembly GCF_047496885.1. NCBI lineage: Eukaryota > Metazoa > Chordata > Chondrichthyes > Carcharhiniformes > Scyliorhinidae > Scyliorhinus > Scyliorhinus torazame. The sequence continues at coordinate 272,909,241 of NC_092709.1, forward strand.
GAGGGGGGATATGGGGGATATGGGGGAGGGGGGGATTTGGGGGAGAGGGGATATGGGGGATATGGGGGACGCTCACCCTGCCTGCTCTGACGAGGTCGTTCACCTTCTTGTGGCACTGGGTGCCTGTCCGTGGTGTCAGGGCCACAGCGGTGACGGCCTCTGCCACCTCCCTCCACAGACGCCGGCTGTGGCGTGGGGCAACTCTGCGGCCGTGCCCGGGATACAGGGCGTCCCTCCTCTGCTCCACCGCATCCAGGAGCGCCTCCACATCGCGTGACTCGAACCTCGGGGCTGAGCGACGGCCAGCCATCAAGTCGGGTGTTGCGGTCGGCTGTTCCGGTCGGGTGGGGGGGGAGCTGCGCGGCCTTATGAGCCGTCACGCCGTGCAGCGCGTATGACGCTGCACGGCGTGAACCACTGCGCAAGCGCGGATCCCGTTACGTCGCTGCTAGCCCATTTCGGGCCGCAGACTATCGGCCCATTTTTATGACGTGACGCAAGTGGGATTTGCGCCGTTTTTTGCGCCGATCGGCGGAGTTTCCGCCGATAACGGAGAATTTCGCCCAAGATAACATATTTAGAATCAAAGAATTTACAGTGCAGAAGGAGGCCATTCAGCCTATCAAATCTGCACCGGCCCTTGGAAAGAGCACCACACTTAATCCCACACCTCCACCCTGTCCCTGTAACCCAGTAACCCCATCTAACCATTTTCTTTGGACACTAAGGCCAATTTATCATGGCCAATCCACCTAACCTGCACATCTTTGGACTGTGGGAGGAAACCGGAGGACCCGGAGGAAACTCACGCAGACACGGGAAGAACGTGCACAGACAGTGACCCAAGCCGGGAATCGAACCTGGAACCCTGGAGCTGTGAAGCAATTGTGCTACCATGCTGCCCTATTTATTTAATGGAATCAAGATACTGATTTCCTCCTAAATGCACAAGATGGGGTGTGAGTCGAATTTGCCCTCAGGTATAAATGCACCTTCTCTTGCCATCAGTTCCATCACTCTCCCCCTTCTTGATCACTAGCTCAGGTTGAAGTTGACTATTCTCTGTCTTGGCATCATATTTAAACCTGTGTTGATCCAATATTCTCCCTGTTACAATTATCACCTACTTACACCTCTGTAACATCACCCCACCTTCATGCTGATTCGGCCTCCTTGCTGTTGAACATGTATTCCATGCATTGTCACCTGAGGTGAGGTCCCAACTACTCTAACGACCTCTTGACTGGCCACCACTCACCCTCCAGAAACTCCTTCAATAATGAGTACTATGGCAAAGATAATTGTGAACCTTTCCTTTAAGACTGCAATATTAACAATGGATGACAATGTCATCATGTATTATTGATTCTAAAGAGGCCATTGATGACTTTGTGATAATTCCAGAAAATAAGGCAATGAAGGTTAGCCCATCTCAGTACATGTACTTTGAGGCCTCCTAACTCAGTAGGCTGTATTTTCTCATCCCCATGTTCGTGTGCTTGGAGGCAGGAGCAACCAGGATAATCAGGGAGGGCCACATCAGGATGGCTGCTGAGCATATCCTGCACTGGGTAACTTTCCCTGGGGAAGACTGGGAATTGGATCAACTGCTGCCTCTACAGAGGTGAGCAGTCAATTGCACAAGGACAAGGCCCCAATTATGGACAGGTTTATGGCCTCACCAACATTTTGCCACAGGTGGGGGAGCCATTTATGGAGACTTCCAATTCAACGGAAATGGCCTCCCAGCGGCATGCTGGGGGATCATTGGAGGCAGAGGCTCCATTTCCTATTGATGGGGCCATGGGTATTAAATGCCACAGTCGTAGCTGATTCCGATCCAGTGGAGTGTTTCTCCTCCATCCCAATGGACCTCCTAGCCTAGATTTGGCTTACTTTTCAGTGTTGTGCATGCTGGTGAAGGTGTCTCCTTGTTAAGGCACAGTCCCCAACCAGCCTCAGCAAAGCCCACCACTCTCAGTGTGGGGCAGCTGAGGCTCAAGAGTTGATGGCCCCATAATTGGGTCTACAGCATCAGGAGTCTGTTCACTGCTTTTGGTATGATGATGAGCAAAAAGATGGCCAATTAGGAGGCTGCCTCCTGGAAGATTTCTCAATTGATCTCATACCGAATCTCAAGGGAAAGCCTGCCCTCTGATCTCCATTTCCTTGATTGTGCTGATGTGACCAGTATTATCAGATTGTACTACCAACCCAATATAATTAAAATAGGACTACACCAAAGAGGAAATGTTTCAGCCTTTTGTTCCCAATGGGTGAAAGAAATATTACTTTTAACAACACTGATCATCAATCTTTTAACATTCAAGATTAGAGTCAGTTTATCACTGCGTTTCAGGTGGATTTGACAGAAGTTGAGGGGAATTTACTTGCATTTCCCTGATTAATTTTTTATTTGCTTACATCGGCTTTGTGCAGAAGTTTGATTTTTTTGGAGATGAAATGAAGGAAGTTAGAATTCTTTGTCTGCCTGTCAACTACGATTTACACAATATGCTGGGGAAGAAAGCACCAATGGATTCAGTCTTTGGATCGCATGCCACAATGGATGTAGCAACATATTCTTCAGTAGCGGGAACATTATTTTGGCCTACTATCAGGGTGCCCATCTATCTCTCCATGAGCATGAATGAGCCCTCTCAAAAACTGTAATAAGTACACATCTGATCGGATAGCATGAGAGTTAATTCAAACTTTGCCTTACAAGAGGCTGGAATACATTCATTTTATAACCAGGCATTTGAATTTGTTCTAAACTGTGCAAATGAAACCAGTAGTAATATAACTACAGTCATAATCCGCATCAGTTGCCTTTCACAGAAGAATATTAAACTGGTTTTAAATAGCTTTAATTTTAATAATATTATAGCTAACAATGGGTCAAACAATTAGCTCTATAACCAGTTATAAAAATGTATACAGCCAGGGTCTAATTCATTCCACCAAAAATCAAATATTTCAGTGTTGAGATGCATGTGGAGCATTCCTAGGTCATGAATTTATGACTCCAGTGTCCATATCCCCTTTCAGAAGTGTATAAGTTTGTCACCATTTGTCAGTTGATTTTGAGAGAGGTCAGAATGGCACAAATTTCGAACACGCTTAATCTAATGACATTTGTTTGCTTTACTCCTCTTGACCCACAAGGTACGTCATGCCTCGTTTTGGACAAATGGAGTGGATTGATTAGCTGCTACTATGTATCTAACTTTCCCGCTCCAGTGATAGATCAAGATCTCTCCCTTCATTAGATTTACTGTTGATAGGCCAGACTTTCAACAAAAGAATCACCTGTCCATTTGACTGCACAGCAGTGGGTTGCAGCATCATAGAATAGAATCATAGAATTTACAGTGCAGAAGGAGGCCATTTGACTCATCGAGTCTGCACCAGCTCTTGGAAAGAGCACCCTACTTAAGTCCACAACTGCATCCTATCCTGCAACCCAGCAACTCCACCTAACCTAAGGGCAATTTATCATGGCCAATCCACCTAACCTGCATATCTTTGGACTGTGGGAGGAAACCAGAGCACCTGGAGGAAACCCACGCAGACACGGGGAGAACGTGCAGACTCCACACAGGCAATGACTCAAGCATGTGTTCATCATTCATGGCATTAACAGATACATGTTGATTTTTCATTCACTTATTGCTCTTGAATCCATTCCTTTTAAAGGCACAGGGACCTATATTGATAATTGGCTGAAATCACAAGTAAAATGGTCTGCATTATCCGATCATATATCTCTCACATGGACTCGGGGGCTGCACATTAAATATGGAGGCTTCTAGTACTGCGCACAATTGTATTTGGGGATGGCAAATCAAATCTTACAGTCATGAAACAAGGGCAGCCTTGGAAATACTCAGCAGGTCTGGTAGCATCTGCAGACAGAGCAACTGAGTGAATGTTTTGAGCTGAATGTGATTCTTATTCAGAACTGAAATGTCAGAAGTATTGTTCCAATGATATGGATGCAATGCAGAGACGGGGGGCTGGTGAAGTATAGCTTCTGACTCATATCATTCATTACCCTCTCGCTGAGCCCACCTGAAACTTAAGTGTTCACAACGCTTCCCTCTCTGCAGCATCCCACCATTCTTCCGCAATTTGCCACTTCACTCCACCTTCTTTTCCTGCCATCGACACACTGTGCAACTGCTGCTGTCCTCACTCTCACTTCGTTCATCTCCGAACACCTGTGACATTTTTCCCTGACCAGCGCACCCTCAGAACATCTAACTGGGCTAAAAATAACATCCATCCTTCTCTCTGAGGAGAGCAACTAGCACATGATAACAGGAAACAAGTGACAATTGGAGAAGACCAAGTATCTGACCACATCTTTCCCCATCTGGCAGAGACCGTCGTGTATATTTTGAGCAGGGAGTGCATCAGGAGAAGCTGATGACTAGGGTTCTGGTAATCTGACCCATTTTTTTCCAACTGATATCTTGCCTCACAAATTGCTCACGATGAAGGGTTGCTGTTTTTAGTCATCGCTCAATTTTCTCAACTAACCATTCCCTGAAGGATATTGGTGAAACAATTTGATTTTTATAACAATCCAGCAGTTTTTATGATATCTTTCTTACTGATTGAATTGAACTGACGACTGTGGGTTTCTAGCTGAGTACCATAGCTACTACAATAGCTGTATCAGGACATAGAAGTCACATTAGGGACTAACCACAGCCAATGATGATTCCGAATTAGCTTGAGGGCAGAAAGTCTGGTGGCTGTGTTGCACAAACAGAAGTGTGAGAAAATGAAATACACTCCCATCATTATGGTCCTGTCATGGACTTATCCTGAATCCTAGGAGCAAGCGAATTGCCATATAAGGCATGGGAGTTCAAGTCAGTAACTACATAATGAGGTATCCATGCAGTATAGTACACATCTTCGACCTACAAAGTGAACTCACCATCAATTGGATGTGCCCCGCTCCACTCCGTGCACTGCCCATCAACCAGGCTGGGATTCCTGCCCTCAGCAATGCCACCTCCTCCTTCAGTGTCCTAATTGGGGGCAATTGGCAACTGCGCTCTGAAAAGACCTTGCAGGGACTTTAATTTCAAAATATAATATTGGATATCTGCTGACATTTGAACATTTTTAAATTAAGTTCCAATAGTTTGGGGGTAGCTTGTGCTAAATGCACAGCAGAATGTGTGAAACCAAAACAGAGTGGGACAGTCTCCTGAATTTTGTTCACACCACAAACCGGAATTCAGTTTGAGTGATGGCATGTTGCCATAGCCAAATTGTACTACAAAGTTTGAATGCAAAGCTGAAACCATTTTTACTGTGCAGTACAATAGGTTAAAATAAGAACCACTTTGGCAACAAATATTGCAAGATACTAAAAGGAAGCTGAAGAATGTGGCTGGATTCTCCAATTTGAAGACGAAGTGCTGACGCCGGCGTGGGAAGAGTGGCATTTTACACCCGAGAAAATGGCGCAAAATCTGCACCGATCCTCCATCTGGTGGGGGGGCTAGCAGGCACGCAGTGTAAAGCCACGGCCGGAGAATTGCCGGGTCCGTGGCCACGCAGGCGCCCGGCAGCTCCCTGCGGCGGCCGCGCTGTACAACATGGCGCCGGTCATGCGCGGACCCGGCCTGCCAAAACTGCCCCTCTTTGACCAGGCTAGCCACCCCTAGACCACCCCCCACCAGTGCCCCCAGCCCCCGCCAAAGCCAAGTCATGCTGCCCACAGAACGGCTCCCACCCGACTGTGGCGGCGCTGGACTCAGTCCGCAGCCGTCACGCCGGGTCACGAAAATAGAAGCATGAGTGACCCACGCCATTCGGAACTCGGCCCATCGGGGGCACAACATCAGGGGAGGGCCTCAGGTGATATCCTGAGACCGCCCCAATGGCGTGCTGCGTGCTCACAGAGTACGCCGTTATTGAAGGGGATGGAGCATCATAAAAGTGGCATGCCCCTGATTTTGGCGCAATGGGGATTCTCCGACCGATCGCCAAGCGCGATTTTGGCGCCGGAGACTGGAGAATCCTGCCCTGGGGCAGGATTCTCCGTTTCAGGGACTATGTCCCCACGCCGTCGTAAAAACTGTGGCCTTTCACGCCAGAAAATGGCGTCAAAAGTCCCGACATTCATAGCCCTGCAAGGGGCAGGCAGGGACCCATCATGAATCTAGCAGCTTTAGCTGCAGATACGGGCCCCTGCATCTCTGGGCCAGAGACCGCGCAGGCGGACGGCGAGGCCTCCAGCGGCCGTGCCGTGCTCCATGGCGGATTCAGACCATGGAGCTGGACCTCCAAAATAGTGCCCCCGACCTGCCGCACGCCCGACCCGGATCGCCTGCCCAAAAATAGCCCGGTCCCTTATGAGGCCCCCCCTGCCCTCCGATTGGCCCGCCCCCGACCTTGGTGGCCATGGGCTTAGTCCGCCGCCGCCATGCGAGTATCCTGAACGGCAGGACCACATTAGATCCATGCTGTTGGGACTTCGGCCGGTTGGGGGCAGAGGATAGCGGAGCGGGCCGCTGGCAATGGCCCCAGGTAGGGGATACGCGGCACGGCTTTTCAAGGGCCGGAGAATCGTGGAATCCACGTCGGTCCCGATTCCATGCGCGGAAATGGATTATCCGCCCCTGCGCCAGACGCGATTTTGTCGTCGGGGCGCGGAGAATTCAGTCCATGATTCTAACAAAGATAGGGACCAGCAGTTGATGGCAATTAAAGCTATATATTTATTTTAATTGTAGTTATTTCCTGTATACGGTTATATCACAACACTTTGCATCAAATAAAATAAGCAAACTGTTTGCCTTTTAAGTGATGCTTTTGAAAGACATTTCCCTGCATGCGGAAATATTGTCTAAAAATTAACTTTGGTTCACTGAAAGGGAACAAAAATCTCCTTTTTTCATTAAAGTAACTCTAACATCTTCTATTAAGTTGATTAGTTTCCAACGCATAAGGCAAAATGATTGATTGTATGTTTAAATAACATTTGTCAAATATCTGAACATTTTGGCTCAATTATTATTTTTTTCCCTCTGGATTTTATTAAAAGCACATTATCAGGCATGTGCAACAAAGGACCTACCATCAATGAATTGCAGCCGTTTTAATGTTACAATTTATGAGTGATTAAATAGAAAGAAATGCAATAGCATTTCGTTTGATAGGAGATTTTCTAAGTTAATAAAAATCCTAAACGTATAATAAACTATTTCATATTCCAGCTTTCTGAGAAAGATGAGGGTACAAAGCAATAGGAAATTTTAGGCTGATATCTGGGGTGAAATAATAACCAAGCTATCCATCTTGGTCAGCCAATGGCAATAGCAAACTACTGATAGGCTGTCAGCCAATGTGTGCTTCAAGGCATTTTTCAGCGAATATTAAACCATGGGTCTTGCTATTAATACATTTGTGAGGCTTTAAATAAGCTATTAAAACCCTGCTAGGTATAACCTTTGCTGAAAGTATTTACTGTTTCACTTTTCTGGCATTTCATTGTCACAATGTCTTTCAATGGTATGTGGTTGAATTATACCAAACATTTTTTTCCCCTCCAAATTGGTCATATTATAAACTTCAGATTTAAATGACAATAGCCACTACAGGACGAATATGTGAGACAACAATGTCCTAAGTTAGCTTGATTTGAGCATCCATCACCATCTAGATATTATCTATCATTATTTCATAAAAGGTAATGAGGAACATTTTTGGACAGTGCAATCAATTCGAGGGCAATCCTTTTAGCTCCAGCATCTGGGTTGCAATTCAAGCCTTCCGAGTACGATGTGAGCATTCGCGCTTTGCCCCTCACTAATTCACACGCAGCTGATACAGGCAAATAAATTGATGTGACATTTTTGAATTTTCATGAAATTTGTCCAAGTACCCAGAAAATCTTGGTGACAGTCTGTTTTTTAATGTGTATTAGGAATCATTTTTTCGATTTGATTTTGATTTGATTTGGTTTATTGTCACATGCACCGAAGTACAGTGAAAAGTATTTTCCTGTGGCCGAGGGAACGTACACAGTACGTACTTAGTAGACAAAAGAATAATCAACAGAGAACATTGACAAATGGCCTCAATAGGCCTCCACTATTATTTTGCTTGGGAGAGAAAGGCAGAGGCAAGGTGGGCAGGCCGGCAGCTTTTACTGCTTGGCTTCTGTCAGACAGGAAGGGGAGAATACCTCCTTTGGGCGAGGTGGGGAGGGGGGCCTATCACTGTGCCCGTGGTTGGCATCTTGTCCTCTAGGTCTCACATCCCCTTTATTCTTCACCCAGCCCATCTTCTTCCCCGCTCTCCTTCACTGGGGTCTGCCAGACAGGCCCATTGAATATCCATGGGTGTTAACTGAAGTCCAGGCTCCATGATCTTTTCCTCTGAGGCACATTGTAATCTCAGTAGTGCCCACAGTTCAACCCTCGCACTGCTGGAACTAATGAGAGCTGCCGGCCAATCTAATTGGCTGGTAGATCTCTAGGTGAGACTTCTTCCCAGATGGTGGTGGAGGCAAACAAGATGCAAGAGGAGCGAGCCTGCATTCCAGTTCTCTCATATTTTCCTATTCCCCTGGGTAAGTACTTGCACAGTAGCCAAAGTGCACAAATGGACAGATTCCATTCAATCAGCTCTATTTATACGGTATGTTTGATTCAGAACAGAATGATTTCTGGAAAGAGCGAGACAAAGTGTATTTGTAAGGCCAGATATTTTGTCAGGCAATGCAAATCTTATGGCTTTGAGGAAGAATGGTCCATCAAATCAGAGAGAATAGGTAAATTTGTGACATTAATTCACAGTGTTACCATTTTGGGGCACGAGGAAAGTGTAATAAATACTCCCAACAAAAACCTGGTGTTGTTTACTACGAGTGAAGTCAATCGCTCAGCAAGTCTTAAAAACCATAAACTGTCAAAGAGCAAAATGATTCCCAAGGAAACTTTAGCTCTTAACACAAAGATACCTTGTTGCTCTCCACTTGCCTGGATGAGTGCAGCTCCAACAACACTCAAGTAGCTCAACACCATCCAGGACGAAGCAGATGCACCCCCCTTCCACAAACATTTCATCCCTCCACCACTGATGAACAGTGGCAGCCGTGTGTACCATCTACGAGATGCACTGCAGCAACTCACCAAGGTTCCTTAGACGGCATCTTCCAAACCCATGACCACTACCATCTAGAAGGACAAGAGACGTTTGAGAGAGGCTTACTGGACATCACCATTGAAGAGGCGTCACACCTCTTCACAGGTACCCTCGACCAGTGCAGAGACTCACACCTCAATGGGATTATCTTGTAAACAGGCTTCTGGGTCACTCACTGGTGAGCATCAATTGATGATCCATAGCAGGCAGAGATAGGGTCATCCCAGGAATCTGGCACTTGGAGGGATTCCAGAGCCAAGGACTCTGCTCTCTGCTGAGCTCATGGCCAATTACATGCTCCTGGGTATAGTTGTCCCCAAGCTGATGGAACTGCAAATGCAGAATCGTAAGAGTCAGCATCCGTCCTCGGACTGCAAGGCTGACTGGAGGAGCCCCATTGCCTTCTGTCCAAGGAGGTGGCACCATCACTCTGATGTAACAAGGCCAAGAATGCAAGGGTGGTGTCTGCAATGGAGACCTTGCTGCAAGGCGTACACTCCATGGCGGGCGATGCCCGATCCATGGCTCAGCTCATGAGCTCCATGACTGATGGAACGAGTTCAACCCCGAAATGAAGATAAGGTCCGTGAGCTATCCCTCCCAGAGATTGAGGGACATGACCCTGGCCCCGAGCATTGCACACCCTGGCTGGTGCTCACCTCTGAAAACCCTCTCGGAGGTGAGGCCGCCAGGTTCAGGTTTATATAAACCAGTTGTAAATGGCACCGACATGACGTCACTCTGGTCATCCACTGATTGTTCAGTGAGGAGGGAAGTCTCAGAGCGAGTGCTCGGTAATGGCATGCTAATGTATTGAGATGAGCTTTCCGGGGTCCTGCGCCGTGTTCTGAATTACTCCACCGGCAATGGGGGTTAAAATCAAAAATCGTGATCTCACCGACGAGAATCATGTTTTCCGATCCTGTCCAGGTATTGCCCCTCCACCGCCATTCTCACTGACGGCTTTTGTGGGCTCAAAATTGCTCCTTAATCTCAATTCCGGGGCTCCTGTTAAAATGTTCATGTACATAAGTACATTCCATAAGATTATTAAATGGGTCAAAAACTCTGTGGACCATTTTAAGAAGGGTAAACTGTGGCTGGATATGATTTTTAAAAAATTTGTTCTTGGGATGGGGGTTTTACGAGCTGGGCCAGCATTTGTTGCCCATCCCTAATTGCCCTTAAACTTAGTGGCCTTTTGGGCCATTTCATTGGGGGACAGTTAAGAGTCAACCGTGTGGGTCTGGAGGAGTCACATGTAGGCCAGACCGGGTAACGATGGCAGTTTTCTTTCCCTGAAGGACATTCGTGAACCAGATGGTTTTTTTAACAACAATCGGCAATAGTTTCATGGTCATCATTAGACTTTTAATTCCAGATTTTTATTTAATTTAATTTCACCATCTGCCGTGGTGGGATTCGAACCTAGGTCCCCAAAGCATTACCCTCGGTGTCTGGATTATTAGTCCAGCGACATACCACTTGGCCACCGCTTCCCCTATTGCCACTTGCTACTTCGCCCAACTGTTCCCTCCATCCCAAATTGTGAAAATGGATTCATTTTAATAGTGAAGACAGATCGCCTGTCACTTTGATAGTCATGATGTGGAGATGCCGGCATTGCACTGGGGTGAGCACAGTAAGAAGTCTTACAACACCAGGTTAAAGTCCAACAGGTTTGTTTATAACACTAGCTTTCGGAGTGCTGCTCCTTCCTCAGGTGAATCCTGAGGTGATCAGGTGATCACCTGAGGAAGGAGCAGCGCTCCGAAAGCTAGTGTTTGAAACAAACCTGTTGGACTTTAATCTGGTGTTGTAAGACTTCTTATTTTGATAGTAGAACTGGCAATCTGTGGTTGCCAAAGAAAATAACCGTCGCTCGCCCTATCAGGCGACAAATTAGGTGGAAATCCTAAGGGAAATTGTTGGACGTGGCATGACAGGTTAAGAAAGTGGTTAATAATGCATCTGGGACCTTGGAAATTACCAACAGAGAGATAGAGTACAAAAGCAAAGAAGTTATGATGAACCTTTTTAAAACACTGTTTGACATCAACTAGAGTACTGTGTCCAATTCTGGGCCCCACACTTTATGGGGGCTTTTAAGACATTGGGGATGGTGTGGAAAAGATTTACGCAAGTAATTCCAGAAATGAGGGATCTCCGTTACAATGGTAATATAAATTAAGCTTGTTTTGTTCTCCTTACAGAAGAGAAGGCCGAGAAGAGATTTGACCATGATGTTCAGGATGATGAGGAGTCCTGACTGAGTGAATCGGGAGAAACTGTTCCCATTGGTTAAGAACCGAGGTCAGTGGTTTAATATCATTAGGAAAAGAGACAGAGGCAACATGAGGAAAACCTTTTACAAAATAAGAAGGGTGATAACAGATTCAATCGAGAATTTCAGATAGAGTATTGGATTAATATCTAAAGAGAAGAAGATTGCAGGGCCATGGGGAGTGCCAATCTCCAAGTAGTTCTTACAGAAACTGGGACCAACAAGATGGGGTAAATAACATCCTTCTGCGCTGTAACAAGAGTGTGATTCTGGTTATACCACCAGAAACAAGTGCAAAGATGACTGGACATCTTAAGGGAAGCACCCATCCCTCCCAATCCATCATTGATGGTAATCCATGATGTGGGACATGCACCTATGTGGGATAGTCTGGTTTCCTCACCAGAATCAATGCTCTGTGTAGTGATTGCATCACATTCCTATACTTCTTAGTTCACTGAATCTTGAGCTTATGTTTTCAAGGGTTGCATCAGGAGACAAGTGATGCCAAAATAAGTGTCCATGTAAGAGGGTGAGCTTGTGTTCGGATCATAAGGATGAAAAGAATTTGGAATATTTTTGGAGTAAATCATGCAAACTAGACTCTCCCTTTATTATTGATATTTTGAAGTAAATGAAATCCTGAACGGTTTCATGATTAATGGTAACCTGGATGTAATAAGAAGGGAGAGATCACCTTGGTAGGACTGTACTACAGGCCCCCAAATAGTCAGCGGGAAATTGAGGAGCAAATATGTAAGGAGATTACAGATAGCTGCAAGAATAATAGGGTGGTAGTAGTAGGGGACTTTAACTTTCCCAACATTGACTGGGACAGCCATAGCATTAGGGGCTTGGATGGAGGGAAATTTGTTGAGTGTATTCAGGAGGAATTTCTCATTCAGTATGTGGCTGGACCGACTAGAGAGGGGGCAAAACTTGACCTCGTCTTGGGAAATAAGGAAGGGCAAGTGACAAAAGTGCTAGTGAGGGATCACTTTGGGACAAGTGACCATAACTCCATTAGTTTTAAGATAGCTATGGAGAATGATAGGTCTGGCCCAAGAGTTAAAATTCTTAATTGGGGCAAGGCCAATTTTGATGGTATCAGACAGGAACTTGCAGAGGTAGATTGGGGGAGACTGTTGGCAGGCAAAGGGACGGCTGGTAAATGGGAGGCTTTTAAAAATGTGTTAACCAGGGTGCAGGGTAAGCACATTCCCTTTAGAGTGAAGGGCAAGGCTGGTAGAAGTAGGGAACCCTGGATGACTCGAGATATTGAGACTCTGGTCAAAAAGAAGACGGAGGCATATGACGTACATAAGCAACTGGGATCAAGTGGATCCCTTGAAGAGTATAGAGATTGTCGAAATAGAGTTAAGAGGGAAATCAGGAGGGCAAAAAGGGGACATGAAATTGCTTTGGCAAATAATGCAAGGGAGAATCCAAAGAGATTCTACAGATACATAAAGGGGAAAAGAGTAACTAGGGACAGAGTAGGGCCTGTTAAGGATCAACAAGGACATCTATGTGCAGAGCAACAAGAGTTGGGTGAGATCCTGAATGAATATTTCTCATCGGTATTCACGGTGGAGAAAGGCATGGATGTTAGGAAACTAAGGGAAATAAATAGTGATGTCTTGAGAAGTGTGCATATTACAGAGGAGGAGGTGCTGGAAGTCTTAAAGCGCATCAAGGTAGATAAATCCCCGGGACCTGATGAAATGTATCCCAGGATGTTGTGGGAGGCTAGGGAGGAAATTGCGGGTCCCCTAACAGAGATATTTGAATCATCGGCAGCCACAGGTGAGGTGCCTGAAGATTGGAGAGTGGCGAATGTTGTGCCCTTGTTTAAGAAGGGCAGCAGGGAAAAGCCTGGGAACTACAGACCGGTGAGCCTAACGTCTGTAGTAGGTAAGTTGCTGGAAGGTATTCTGAGAGACAGGATCTACAAGCATTTAGAGAGGCAAGGACTGATTCGGGGCAGTCAGCATGGCTTTGTGCGTGGAAAATCATGTCTCACAAATTTGATTGAGTTTTTTGAGGGGGTGACCAAGAAGGTAGATGAGGGCAGTGCAGTAGACGTTGTCTACATGGACTTTAGCAAAGCCTTTGACAAGGTACCGCATGGTAGGTTGTTGCAGAAGGTTAAAGCTCACGGGATCCAGGGTGAGGTTGCCAATTGGATTCAAAATTGGCTGGACGACAGAGGGTTGTTGTAGAGGGTTGTTTTTCAAACTGGAGGCCTGTGACCAGTGGTGTGCCTCAGGGATCGGTGCTGGGTCCACTGTTATTTGTGATTTATATTAATGATTTGGATGAGAATTTAGGAGGCATGGTTAGTAAGTTTGCAGATGACACCAAGATTGGTGGCACAGTGGATAATGAAGAAGGTTATCTAGGATTGCAACGGGATCTTGATCAATTAGGCCAGTGGGCCGACGAATGGTAGATGGAGTTTAATTTAGATAAATGTGAGGTGATGCATTTTGGCAGATCGAATCAGGCCAGGACCTACTCAGTTAATGGTATGGCGTTGGGGAGAGTTATAGAACAAAGAGATCTAGTAGTACAGGTTCATAGCTCCTTGAAGGTGGAGTCGCAGGTGGACAGGGTGGTGAAGAAGGCATTTGGCATGCTTAGTTTCATTGGTCAGAACATTGAATACAGGAGTTGGGACGTCTTGTTGAAGTTGTACAAGACATTGGTACGGCCACACTTGGAATACTGTGTGCAGTTCTGGTCACCCTATTATAGAAAGGATATTATTAAACTAGAAAGAGTGCAGAAAAGATTTACTAGGATGTTGCCGGGACTTGATGGTTTGAGTTATAAGGAGAGGCTGGATAGACTGGGACTTTTTTCCCGGAGCGTAGGAGGCTTAGGGGTGATCTTATAGAGGTCTATAAAATAATGAGGGGCATAGATAAGGTAGATAGTCAACATCTTTTCCCAAAGGTAGGGGAGTCTAAAACTAGAGGGCATAGGTTTAAGGTGAGAGGGGAGAGATTCAGAAGGGCCCAGAGGGGCAATTTCTTCACTCAGATGGTAGTGGGTGTCTGGAATGGGCTGCCAGAGGTAGTAGTAGAGGCGGGTACAATTGTGTCTTTTAAAAAGCATTTAGATAGTTACATGGGTAAGATGGGTATAGAGGGTTATGGGCCAAGTGCGGGCAACTGGGACTAGCTTAATGGTAAAAACTGGGCGGCATGGACTGGTTGGGCCGAAGGGCCTGTTTCCATGCTGTAAACTTCTATGATTCTATAACACTGACGAAGAACCACTGAAGCTAATGATAATACAATTCTTAATAATTATGTGATTCTAATGTCTAAGCAAATGATGATATCAGCACACGATTGAAGTGTTGACAATTGGCATACTTTACAAACACCCAACTTTATTTATTAACACAATTTGCTTGGAGCTGTTAACCTATTTTCTTCTTCTTGGAGCACTCTGCTTTTTGCCGGCATTTTCTGTTTTCATTTGCTCCCGGTTTACATTTTGCCCCAATTCACACAAATTCATCTTTTTCTTTGTATGAACCTCTTCCATATTTTATAAGCCACTTTCTTGCATATTCCCTTGTAATTTTCTGTCTTGTTTCTTCTTCATCACTGTCTGCCTGCTCGTCCGCCACTGACTGCCTGGCCAGATGACAAACTTATTGTATCTGAAGGGAGAAAAGCACAAGAGCAGAGTTAGTGTGAGGGGAGGGCAGGGAGGAAAGAAAGAGGTGCTCGCTTACAACATCTGGAATTTGCAAATCAAAAGAGATTGTAGGATGAGGGGAAAGTGTGGTGTAAGAAGAAGGTCTTGGTAAGAGGATACCATGTCTCCAATGATTTCAGCCCTGCTGCTGGTCACTAGTCCAGTCTTGGCTGTTCCAATGATGTCAACTACTGTTTCCTCCATCTGGGTAAAGACATATATCCAATCATCGTTCCCTCAGATTGTGTGCCAGTTTTCTTTGCAAGAGAGAATTGTTTCAATGAATGGGATTTTCCGATATTCTTTCAAAGTGTCGGTTTCAGCGAGAAAGCCAACGAGAATTCTGCCGGCCTGTCTCCACATCATCAGCCATTTTGAAAAATGCTTTCACATGTTTCCTGCCTCCCCCACCTCCCTTATGCCCCTCGTAGATGCTCTCCTCCACGCATATCCGCTCACACTCACCTACCACACATGCCAGACATCATTATCATTGGCACATTCTCCCCACCTTTCTCTAACTCAAGCACAATCAGCATGAGTGGGCACTGGAGGCCAATGTGATGCCCGAGCTGAAGATCATCACTTAATTTGAGGAAAGAGCCCGAAAGCTGGCTGGGGAAGAGCACGACTGCTTCTGTGCTGAGGGTGAGGTGGAGAAAAGAAACAAAAAAAGTCATCTCAGGCAATAGGAAGTGGCACTCAGAAGATGGCCTAATCCTCAGCTGTGGATCCCGGGGAGACACCTCGGCCAAGCGGTCGGGTGAGGAAGGTTATGAAATTACAGTCATAGCGTGGGCACAAGTTTAAGCACAAGTAAAGATTAATGACCAATGTTAGCACCATTTACTGTATTAAATAGGCAGCCAAAAAGTGCCTCCCCACTCTCATTTCATTACAGCACGCAGAGCCAACCTTAAGGTTTAAGTTGGAAGCACAATGCTGGTGCATCCGCAGTTCTCAAAGGTTGTTACCCCCATCTCCCACCTTGTCTCTCACTGTAACAAAGCAGTCATGCTGATTTAATCCTGGACACGCAGGCCCTGCACCCCCCACCCCACCTCCACACGATCCCCTCCCCCTTCTCACCAAGGCTAACGCACAGGCCTTCCATCTGTGTGAGCTTTCTTTCAGCATGAGGAAGCCATTGATTGAAAGCTTGTGAAAGCCTGTCCACCTGCACAATAGGTGCAGGCACACACCGGCACCCTTAACCTAGGAAAAGCTGTCTCAGCAGAGATATGTCATTCAGCATATAATCGCCCACAGATCGCCCTGTTCAGTGGCAAGTCACGTTCTCATTTCTGTCAGGCATGAGTCAGACAGTTAAGAAGATTTGAGGAGCATTGCTCTGTCCACACTCCAAGCCATCATCATTCTCCTGCATCGTCTGATTACTGGGCTGCAAATGAAATGGGCAATAACCAAGGAAACATTGTGCTGGCAGGAGATCTCAGACCCCATGGGGGGACATTTTTGCCTGCCCTGGTCCTGGTCCTTCCCAAAACAAGAGGCAATCAGGGTGCCCGAGAGCTGCGCCCCATTCGGGCCCTAACCATTGCTCGAGGTCCTTCCTCCACCTCGTCCTGGAGTTTCGTCTTGCCATCCTCTTCAACTTCCTCCTCATCTGAGGAGATTTGGTTGACATCTACCTCCTCCTCACCCAGCCCCTCTCACCATTACAATGTCAGGTTATGGAGTGCACAGCACACTACAATGATGCGCGAGACCCTCTGGGGCTGTACTGTAGGACTCCTCCTGACTTTCAAGCACCGGAACTACACCTTCAGCAGGCTGATTGTCTGCTGCACCAGAGCATGTGTAGTTACATGAGCCTCTTTATAACAAGTCTCTGTGGGTGTTTGTGGCCTTCGCAATGGTGTTACTAGCCACCTCCGGAGGGGGTACCTTTTGTCCCTGAGGACCGATCCCTCCAACTGCTATCCTCCCTCGAAGAGAGTCAGGATCTAGAGTGTCCAATAATGTAGCTGTTGTGGATGCGCCTTTGGCAATGAACACACACCTGCATAATTTGCATTGCATTGTTGCAGACGATCTGCACACTGAGGGAATGGAATTTTTTGCAGCTCACGAAAGAAGCCCCATGCTGCCATGGGGAATGCAGAGCCACGAGCATGCAGTCAATGAAACTCTGCACTTGAGGCAGGCCAACTATGCAGGTGAAGCCAAGGCCCCAGCGTCCTAGCTCGCTGGGTCCCAGTCAAAGTTTATGTACTGATGAGCCTTCGCAAATAGTGTCTCAGCCACCTCCCTTCTGCACTTATGTATGGCAGACTGGGAGATCCCACAGTGGTCCCCTGTGCAGCCCTGAAATAAGCCACTGGCATGAAATATCAGCACTGTTGTGACTTTAGGCTCACATGAAATGGATAACCTCCCAGCCCATGCACCGGCAACTCCTGCAAGCCCTGGCACAGGTGGTCCACCATCCATTGGGATAAACGCAGCCATCTCCGCCACTGGTTCTTTGTCACACCAAATATGTGCAGGTTAGGTGGATTGGCCGTGCTAAATTGCCCTTCGTGTCCAAAGAGGTTGGGTGGGGTTGCTGTGTTACGGGTATGGGGCGGAGCTGTGGGCTTAAGTGAGTGCTCTTTCCAAGGGCTGGTGCAAACTCGATGGGCTGAATGGCTTCCTTCTGCACTGTAAATTCTATGGATATCTGGAGGTATGTGTTCTCCTCTGGTAGACCGCTGCCTCCTTCGAATCCCCCAATGTGTGGCCATCTCTCCGGTAAGTCAGGACGCCCTGCCACTCCCTTATCTACAGCTGTACGTTGACATCCTCTCTCCTGCTCCACAGCAATCAAAAGCACAGATTACTCCATTGGTCCCAAGAACTGAAAGGAAGGAGTCCTGTCAATGCCCTGACCAATTGCCCTATCAAGACATGGGACACCTACCTGTGCACATTCTCTTATATGAGCTCCTTTCCACGCTAACACAATCACCATGCCCCACATGACCCTTTCCCAACTCCACGTGACAGATGGGCATCTACCTTGGATACCCTCAGATGGCACTTGCATTCAATGCCATGACCTGTGTGCTGACTTCCTGCGGAGGTTAAGATCTCTACAGTGCAGAAGGAGGCAATTCAATCCATCGAATCGGCATTGGTCCTTCGAAAGAACACCCTACCTAGGCCCACTCCCTGCCCTAACCCCGCAACCCCATCTAACCTGCACATCATTGGACATTAAGGCGCAATTTAGCATGGCCAATCCACCTAACCTGCACATTTTTGGACTGTGGGAGGAAACATAGCACCTGGAGGAAGCCCACGCAGACAAATGGAGAACTTGCAAACCCCACACAGACAGTTACCCAAGGCTGCAATTGAACCTGAGTCCCTTGAGGTATGAGGCAACAGTGCTAACGACTGTGACACCATGCCTCCTGAAATGATGCCACACTTCTTGTTTCAGGGCTGAATGCTGATCTCTGTTACCTTTATATTTATTGTCCACTATACCTGTGTCACCTCTCTCTTATGGAGAGCTGAGTGTCAACAATGGAGTTCAATGGTTGTGGGGCTCAGCTCCGAAAGGATTAGCTAATGGACACCAATCAGTGGCACGATCATGTATCACAATGCTGACTTGATTGGCATAATTGACTTGTCAGGGATGTTATTAAGAAAGTGACACCCTCCTGTGACAGGCGAGGCTCACCTGATTAATTGTCAAGATGCCAAATGCTACTCAACGTGACTCTTAATTTTAACCTTCAGTCCCCAAGCCATCATGGTTTGCAGATCATTCTAGCCTTCCGTCCTGAACAGTCAGCCACCCATGATAACATGCCTGATTAGCCTGGACTCCAGGTCCATTGACAGTGGCCTTCCACACTCCTCATGCCCTACAGCTGTTCCTTGCAGCCTGAGGGTGGTGGTGGTGGGAGGGGCGTGGGGGGGGGGGGGCGGGGGGGGAAATAACTGTGACTGGGTCCTCTTGTCCTCATGGAGTTAACCATCGGCCCTTATCAGGGCCCCCCACATTGCCCATGCAGCCTGGCATTTTGCTGGATCCCACCATGGTATCTCTCAGTCACATCTGTGCTGACCCTGAGATCCCTGCTCCCATCCACTTCCAGCTGCCACTCCAGAAAGGCAATCCCTCTGAGGAAGCATTGCTTAAACACTAGCAAGGGGGACCTGAGTTGCGGAAAATCCACACCAAGTGTCGGGCCACTTGGAGACCAAGTGCACAACGACAACGAAGGCCCGCTACGACCTGCGGACAGTAAAGCCTCCCCCCCAATTGCCTCAACTCAACCCGGCCATGAGAATGATTTGGCTGGTACCCCCATGTCCTGTTCAGTGTCCCCTCCCCATTGGACTCCCTGGTGGGCAATGACGACCAGTGCTCTCACCTCCAATATCTCCTCCATAGAAGGTTCAGATTTTTTATTGAACTCTTATATCACGCCGGTGTGGAATGCATATTCAAAGATGGAGAAAGTGCTGGCTGGAAAATTGTATGATAATGTTTTTAAATGATCTTCCTGGTGGAAAACTCATTACACCGTGGGTGAGGGGTGGGAAAAATCAAGAAATTAAATCTCACCAGTGAGAATATTGTTTCCCAACTCTTGCTGGATTTGGGCTCGAATCGCCCTTTACACTGTGGGCTCAAAATTCTGTCCATAGAGTGTGGTGCGAACTGTTTGAATGGCCGACATGAATGAAAAGCGATAAGTGTGTGCAAACTGTGAAATGTGGACTTGCAACAGTGCTAAATGTGAGAAGATAAGGTGAAGCATATGCCTGTTATGTATGAATTGTGATTAGAGATTGTTCATAGGTGAATGGTAAGGATGTGGTAAGACTAATGGTGCAAATTCAAGGATATTGCATTTGAGAATACATTCACTGACCTGGGCCTTGCGAACGAAGAACAAAGAACAGTACAACACGAGCGGCATGGTTGCACAGTGGTTTGCACTGTGCCCCACGGCATTGAGGGCTCGGGTTTGATCCAGGCCCCAGGTCACAGTCCATGTGGAGTTTGCACAATCTCCCCATGTCTGCGTGGGTCCCTCCCCTCCAACCCAAAGATGTGCAGCATAGATAGATTGGCCACGCTAAATTGCACCATAATTGGTAAAAAAGAATTGGGTACTCAAAATTTATTTTAAAATATGAATAGTACAACACAGGAACAGGCACTTCGGCCCTCCAAGCCTGCGTCGATCATGATGCCTGTCTAAACTAAAACCTTCTATACTACCGGGCTCCGTATTCTCTATTCCCATCCTATTCATGTATTTGTCAAGATGCCTCTTAAACTTTGCTATCGTACCTGTTTCCACCACCTCCCCTGGCAGCGAGTTCCAGGCAACCATTACCCTCTGTGTATAAAATGTGTCTTGCACATCCCCTCAAAACATTTCCCCTCGCACCTTAATCCTTAAATGACATTTCCACCCTGGGAAAAATTTTCTGACTATCCACTCTGCCCATGTCACTCAGAATTTTGTAAACTTCTATCAGGTCGCTCCTCAACCTCCATCGTTCCAGTGGAAACAATCCAAGTTTATCTAATATAGCTCATACCTCCAGACCAGGCAACATCCTGATAAACCTTTTCTGTACCCTCTCCAAAGCCTCCACATCCTTCTGGTAGTCCGACGACCAGAAATGTACGCAATATTCCAAGTGTGACCTAACTAAGGTTCTGTACAGCTGCAGCATGTCTTGCCAACTTTTATACTCAATGCCCTGACTGATGAAGGCAAGCATGCCATATACCTTCTTGACTACCTTATCCACCTGCGTTGCCACCTATTGTGCTTCAAGAGGTTGGTCATGAGCCAGATCAACTCCATACTCCCAGAATGCCTTTCCACTGCAATTTTCATACCGCCACAACCGGTCCACAACAGACATCTCCCTAGCCTTCCACTCACCCCTGGAGCATCTCGACAACAAGGACTCCTACATCAGACTCCTATTTATTGGCGACAGCTCCACCTTCAACACCAAAATCCAAGCCAAGTTCCTGTCAAAGCTCCAAAATCTAGGCCTTGGCTCCTCACTCTGCAACTGGATGCTCGACTTCCTGACCAATAGACCAGACTCAGTAGGGATAAACAACAACATCTCCTCCAGGATAATCCTCAACACTGGGGCCCCACAAGGCTGCATACTTAGTCCCTTACTATACACCCTATGCACACACGATTTTGGGGTAAAATGTGGCTCCAACTCCATCTACAAGTTTGCTGATGACACGACATAGTGGGTTGGATCTCGAACAATGATGAGTCAGAGTACAGGAGGGAGATAGAAAACCTAGTGGTATAATGACAACAATCTCTCCTCAATATCAGCAAAACAAAGGAACTGGTCATTGACTTCAGGAAGCAGAGCATCGTACACACCCCTGTCTGCATTAATGGTGCTGAGGTGGAGATCGTTGAGAGCTTAAAATTTCTAGGTGTGCACATCACCAACAATCTGTCCTGGTCCACCCACATTGATACTACGATCAAGAAAGCACAACAGCATCTATACATCCTCAGGAAACTAAGGAAATTCGACATGTCCACATAAACTCATGACCAATGAGACCTCGTCTCGCAGCCAGCACCCGGAACAGGGTGACATGGCTGTGCAAGTGTCGCCCACAAGTGAGCCAGGGCCCTCCGGCCCCAGAGCCTCCAGAGGACGCCCGCCAGTGTCGTCGAAGGCGATGGGGCGTGGTAAGCAGCTGGCTGCCTCCACCTCTGATGTGCACCCTGGGGATACACCTAGATGTAGTGGTAGAGCTAGAAGGGCCAAGCACATCAAGGATCACTGAGGGCACTGGGGCCCATGCACACCTGGCCGCGGATACGAGCCCAGGGCTGGGGCCCCTCCCCTGTGGGATCAAAGATTGGCCGCTGCATCTGTGGTGCTACTTCCCGCGGTGTTCAAGCATGGCGTCCATGCAGCACGGTGTGATTGGGATGCTAGGCAATGAGCCCCACATGCCTCATGGCCTGCCTACCCTTGGGATCCACTTGATAGGTGTGAAGTGCGCACTTAAATACAATTACCAATTCCCTATTAGCGATAGCCTACAGCCGCATGGCCAGAAGCCTCCACAGTCAGTGGGAGATATGGGTTGTTAGTGGGGCAGACAGGCAAGGGTTAGGGTTGCCCCGGAATGGGAATGTACGGTCCAGGGGTTGGCAAGGTGGACCTGCGCATGTCCGTATCACCCCACCAGCCCCCCGCAGAGAAACCCACCCCCCCTCAATAGCCCCAGCCCCCATGGCAGCACCGCCCAACCGAGGCTGCACCACCCATTACCCCCCCCCCCCCCACTACCCCCACTCCTCCCATGCACAGGGGCATCAGGCCCAGTGTCCCTGGGCTCACTTCGTGAGAGCGAAGATGGCTGCTGACCTCCTCTGCTCCACGCAACAGTCCATCTGCCAGATTTACGTTTTTCAAAAGGAGTACTAATCGGTGATGTGTTGGGTGCTCTGGATCCGTGGAACACATACAGGCCACCAACACTTAAAATAGTACAACACTATTTAATTAAGTTAGAAACTGTTGAACATACTTTCACTGTGGGTGAACACAATGTTGGATTAAACTAAAGACCTATGCCTGTCCTAATCAGTCTCTGCACTCAGCACATGGTGAAGATCTGTGCTGTAAGCTGTAAGCTCTGTCCTTCTGAGAGGCTGCATCCCGAATGAACGGGAACTCTGATGCCCTCCGTTTATATAGTGAGTGTGCTCTAACTGGTGATTGGCTGTGGTGTTGTGTGTGTTGATTGGTCTTGCTGTGTGTCCATCAGTGTGTGTGTATCTGCACCATGATATACTGGTGTATATTATGACATCCCCCCTTTTATAAAAAAATGTATGTGTGTGGCAATAAATAATTGGTGGTGAGAATGTTCTTAACTACGTGTGGGGTGCGAAGACATATTTACAGGACTACATACATGAGAACTAAGCTATTTACATGGGAAGGTGCCTGGTGCAGAGAAGCAGTATGTAACAAGAGTAACGAGATCAACACTATATACAAACCAGGGAAACGATCAAACAAAGCAATAAAACAATTCAGGGAGTCCATAAATTCGAAAAGTTCATAAATTTATTCTCTGAGGTGGGCGTTGATTTCTGGTTGACCGCCTCAAGGGTGGGTCGAGAGCCGCCGGTTCAGGAGCGGGCTGGACTGCGTCAAAGTCAGGGGGAGGCAGAGTGACAGGGAGCTCTGCATAGTCCGTGGCAGGGTCAGCAGGAGGGCGAGGCGACAATGGGGGATCACGTGGCGAGCGTGGAACGAGACCAAGGGCGCGTCAATTGCGGCGCAGAATAGAGCCATCCGGTAGACGAACCAGGAACGAGCGGGGGGGGGGCCACCTGCTGAAGGACAACAGCGGTTGCAGACCAGCCACCATCTGGAAGATGGACAACGACATTGTCATCTGGAGCCAGAGCAGGGAGATCAGCTGCACGGGAGTCATGAGCCGCCTTGTGCGGTGCACGAGACAGCTGCATCCGGTGAAGGACTGGAACGTGGTCGAGGTCTGGGACATGAATGGACGGCACCGTCGTCCTCAGGGTGCGACTCACGAGTAACTGGGCTGGCGACAGGCCAGTGGACAGTGGGGCGGAGTGATAGGCCAGCAAGGCAAGGTAGATATCAGACCCAGCATCGGCAGCCTTGCATCGGAGCCGTTTGATGATATGTACTCCCTTCTCTGATTTGCCGTTGGTTTGGGGGTACATAGAACATAGAAAATACAGCACAGAACAGGCCCTTCGGCCCACGATGTTGTGCCGAACCTTTGTCCTAGATTAATCATAGATTATCATTGAATTTACAGTGCAGAAGGAGGCCATTCGGCCCTTTGAGTCTGCACCAGCTCTTGGAAAGAGCACCCTACCCAAACTCAACACCTCCACCCAACACCAAGGGCAATTTGGACATTAAGGGCAATTTATCATTGGCCAATTCACCGAACCCGCACATCTTTGGACTGTGGGAGGAAACCGGAGCACCCGGAGGAAACCCACGCAGACACGGGGAGGACGTGCAGACTCCGCACAGACAGTGACCCAAGCCGGAATCGAACCTGGGACCCTGGAGCTGTGAAGCAATTGTGCTATCCACAATGCTACCGTGCTGCCCTTAAGAACAAATAAATCTACACTATATCATTTTACCGTAATTCATGTACCTATCCAATAGCTGCTTGAAGGTCCCTAATGTTTCCGACTCAACTACTTCCACAGGCAGTGCATTCCATGCCCCCACTACTCTCTGGGTAAAGAACCTACCTCTGATATCCCTCCTATATCTTCCACCTTTCACCTTAAATTTATGTCCCCTTGTAATGGTTTGTTCCACCCGGGGAAAAAGTCTCTGACTGTCTACTCTATCTATTCCCCTGATCATCTTATAAACCTCTATCAAGTCGCCCCTCATCCTTCTCCGTTCTAATGAGAAAAGGCCTAGCACCCTCAACCTTTCCTCGTAAGACCTACTCTCCATTCCAGGCAACATCCTGGTAAATCTTCTTTGCACCTTTTCCAAAGCTTCCACATCCTTCCTAAAATGAGGCGACCAGAACTGTACACAGTACTCCAAATGTGGCCTTACCAAAGTTTTGTACAGCTGCATCATCACCTCACGGCTCTTAAATTCAATCCCTCTGTTAATGAACGCGAGCACACCATAGGCCTTCTTCACAACTCTATCCACTTGAGTGGCAACTTTCAAAGATGTATGAACATAGACCCCAAGATCTCTCTGCTCCTCCACATTGCCAAGAATTCTACCGTTAACCCTGTATTCCGCATTCATATTTGTCCTTCCAAAATGGACAACCTCACACTTTTCAGGGTTAAACTCCATCTGCCACTTCTCAGCCCAGCTCTGCATCCTATCTATGTCTCTTTGCAGCCGACAACAGCCCTCCTTACTATCCACAACTCCACCAATCTTCGTATCGTCTGCAAATTTACTGACCCACCCTTCAACTCCCTCATCTAAGTCATTAATGAAAATCACAAACAGCAGAGGACCCAGAACTGATCCCTGCGGTACGCCACTGGTAACTGGGATCCAGGCTGAATATTTGCTATCCACCACCACTCTCTGACTTCTATCTGTTAGCCAGTTCGTTATCCAACTGGCCAAATTTCCCACTATCCCATGCCTCCTTACTTTCTGCATAAGCCTACCATGGGGAACTTTATCAAATGCCTTACTAAAATCCATGTACACTACATCCACTGCTTTACCTTCATCCACATGCTTGGTCACCTCCTCAAAGAATTCAATAAGACTTGTAAGGCAAGACCTACCCCTCACAAATCCGTGCTGACTATCCCTAATCAAGCACTGTCTTTCCAGATGCTCAGAAATCCTATCCTTCAGTACCCTTTCCATTACTTTGCCTACCACCGAAGTAAGACTAACTGGCCTATAATTTCCAGGGTTATCCCTAGTTCCTTTTTTGAACAGGGGAACGACATTCGCCACTCTCCAATCCCCTGGTACCACCCCTGTTGACAGTGAGGACGAAAAGATCATTGCCAACGGCTCTGCAATTTCATCTCTTGCTTCCCATAGAATCCTTGGATATATCCCGTCAGGCCCGGGGGACTTGTCTATCCTCAAGTTTTTCAAAATGCCCAACACATCTTCCTTCCTAACAAGTATTTCCTCGAGCTTACCAATCTGTTTCACACTGTCCTCTCCAACAATATCGCCCCTCTCATTTGTAAATACAGAAGAAAAGTACTCGTTCAAGACCTCTCCTATCTCTTCAGACTCAATACACAATCTCCCGCTACTGTCCTTGATCGGACCTACCCTCGCTCTAGTCATTCTCATATTTCTCACATATGTGTAAAAGGCCTTGGGGATATTGGTGCCCCTCTGGTTCAGATGCAACCCGTCCTGCTTGTACAGGTCCCACCTTCCCCAGAATGCACTGCAATTATCCAAATACCTGAAGCCCTCCCTCCTACACCATTCCTGCAGCCACGTGTTCAACTGCACTCTCTCCCTATTCCTAGCCTCGCTATCACGTGGCACCGGCAACAAACCAGAGATGACAACTCTGTCTGTCCTGGCTTTTAACTTCCAGCCTAACTCCCTAAACTTGTTTATTACCTCCACACCCCTTTTCCTACCTATGTCGTTGGTACCAATGTGCACCACGACTTCTGGCTGCTCCCCCTCCCCCTTAAGGATCCTGAAGACACGATCCGAGACATCCCTGGCCCTTGCACCCGGGAGGCAACATACCTTCCCGAAGTCTCGCTCGCGACCACAGAATCTCCTATCTATTCCCCTAACCATTAAATCTCCTACAACTATTGCTTTTCTATTCTCCCCCCTTCCCTTCTGAGCCCCAGACCCAGACTCAGTGCCAGAGACCTGGCCGCTAGGGCCTTCCCCCGGTAGGTCATCCCCCCAACAGCATCCAAAACGGTATACTTGTTTTGAAGGGGAACGGCCACGAGGGATCCCTGCACTGTCTGCCTGTTTGTTTTTTCCCCCTGACTGTAACCCAGCTATTCTTGTCCTGTGCCTTGGGTGTGGTTACCTCCCTGTAACTCTTCTCAATCACCCCTTCTGCCTCCCGGATGATCCGAAGTTCATCCAGCTTCAGCTCCAGTTCCCTAACACGGTCTTTGAGGAGCTGAAGTTGGGTGCACTTCCCGCAGGTATAGTCAGCGGGGACACCGGTGGTATCCCTCACCACCCACATCCTACAGGAGGAGCATGTAACTGGCCTAGCCTCCATCCCCTCTTACCTTACAGAATATAGCTTCCGTGTGGACTAACTAGATCTCCACCCTCCGACTCTGCTCCCAGTCAGCTACACTTTCTGTAAGCCCCTGGCTCTCTTCTCACTCTTTGCGGAAATCTGACCACTTCAGGGTACAGGGGACTGGACGTCACATGGGCAAAATTGTACCGCCTGGCAAAGTTTGACCAATCCTGGCTGGCGAAGCAGGGGCCATTGTCCGACATAACCGTGAGCGGGATGCCGTGTCGAGCAAAGGTTTCTTTACATGCACGAATGACTGCAGACGAGGTGAGGTCGTGCAACCGTATCACCTCCTGGTAATTCGAAAAGTAGTCCACGATCAGGACATAGTCTCTACCTAGCGCGTGGAACAGGTCGATGCCCACCTTGGTCCATGGTGACGTGACCAACTCATGGGGCTGCAGGGTCTCACGTTGTTGGGCCGGCTGGAAGCGCTGACAAGTGGGGCAGTTGAGCACTGTGTTGGCTATGTCCTCATTAATGCCGGGCCAGTACACTGCCTCTCGGGCCCATCAGCGGCACTTTTCCACGCCAAGGTGGCCCTCGTGTAGTTGTTCCAGGACAAGCTGGTGCATGCTATGCGGGATGACAATGCGGTCCTGTTTTAGAAGAACCCCGTCTACTACCGCCAGATCACCTCTGACATTATAGAATTGAGGGCATTGGCCCTTGAGCCACCCGTCCGTTAGGTGGTGCATGACACGCTGTAGAAAGGGGTCAGCCGCCGTCTCGCGGCAAATTTGGACGAGGTGTTAATCCGAGGCAGGTTGATTGGAGGCCGCGAATGCCACATGGGCGTCAACCTGGCAGACAAATCCCGCTGGGTCACATGGAGTGTTGACTGCCCTGGAGAGAGCATCAGCAATGATGAGGTCCTTGCCTGGGGTGTATACCAACTGGAAGTTATATCGCCAGAGCTTGAGAAGAATACGCTGGAGGCGAGGCGTCATGTCGTTCAAGTCTTTCTGTATTATATTGACCAGCGGGCGATGGTCGGTCTCGACGGTGAATTGAGGAAGTCCGTAGACATAATCGTGAAACTTAACAACTCCGGTCAGAAGGCCCAGGCACTCCTTTTCTATCTGCGCGTAGCGCTGCTCCGTGGGGGTCATCGCACGTGACGCATATGCAACGGGGGCCCATGATGAGGCCTCATCACGTTGAAGGAGCACTGCCCCAATGCCAGATTGACTGGCATCGGTCGAAATTTTAGTCTCCTTTGCTGGATCAAAGAAAGCTAAGACCGAGGCCGTGGTCAGTTTTGCCTTGAGTTCCCTCCATTCGCGCTCGTGGGCAGGGAGCCATTGGAAGTCTGTCGTCTTCATGACCAGGTTCCTGAGAGCCATGGTATGAGAGGCGAGGTTAGGGATGAATTTCCCTGAAAAATTGACCATGCCCAGAAATCGGAGGACCGCCTTCTTGTCCTCTGGTGTTTTTATAGCTGTGATGGCAGCTACCTTGTCCGCATCCGGCTGCACACCCAATTGGGAGATGTGATCCCCGAGGAACTTAAGTTCTGTCTGACCAAAAGAGCATTTGGCCCTGTTGAGGCGGAGGCCGTGCTCATGTATACGTCTGAATACGCGCTGGAGGCGACTAACATGCTCCTGCGGGGTGGTGGACCAAATGATTATTTCATCGACATAGACGCGAACACCTTCAATACCTTCCATCATTTGTTCCATAATCCTATGGAACACTTCTGATGCAGAGATGATCCCAAACGGCATCCTGTTGTAACAATATCTTCCAAAGGGGGTGTTAAATGTGCAGAGTTTCCTGCTGGATTTATCGAGCTGGATTTGCCAGAATCCTTTTGAGGCGTTGAGTTTGGTGAAGAGCTTGTCGCGAGCCATCTCACATGTGAGCTCTTCGCGATTGGGAATTCGATAGTGCTCTCTCATAATGTTGCGATTTAGATCCTTGGGATCAATGCAAATTCTCAATTCGGCAGAAGGCTTTTTTACGCATATCATGAAACTGACCCAGTCGGTCGGTTCCGTGACTTTGGAAATCACTCCTTGGTTCTGGAGGTCCTGCAGCTGCTGCTTGAGGCGGTCCTCAAGGGGTGCTGGGACCCTGCGAGGTGCATGCACCACAGGCGTGGCATTCTCGTAGGTGTACGGGAGCATTCCCGTACCCTCGAAGATGTCGTGGTACTGGTTGATAATGGCATCGAGCTGCGCCCTGAAGTCAGTGTCCTGAAAGGCAGACGCGTCAGTAGGAGAGAGAGAGTGAACTCTCTGAACTAGGTTCAACAGCTTGCATGCCTGCACGCCAAGCAGGGAGGCTTTCGAGGAGCCATCCTTTCAAAGGGAAGGATGGCTTTGCGTGACCTGTGCGTCACTTCAAGTTGGCACGAGCCGCTGGCAGCAATGGCTTTGCCATTATAATCTAATAACTGGTAGGCTGATTGGGAGGATGGCTGGTTTGACACGAAGGCTTTGGAGGTCAGACGTGATTGGCGGAGGCACCAGTGTCTAGGTGGAATCATATTTGGGACCGGTTGACCGTAAGGGTGGCACACCACTCATCGTCTGGATCGATGCTGTATACCGATAGAGGCTGGATTCTTTGCTTTGGGGACATCCTGTTTTTTGTAATGATACCAACCCGAAAAGGCGCCTTCGGGTTCTTGGTGTCAATATCGGGAAGCAGGTCCGAATCAGGCTCCGTGACCATGGGTTGAATGGCCCGGACATTCCTGCGGGGCTGGCTGGAGCGACGAGAGTTGGCAGGCTGAGCTGATCTGCATAAAGCAGCATAGTGGCCAAGATTGCCACATCGCAGGTATCGTCGGGATTTGGTAGGACATTGACGCTTTAATTGGGTGGAGCCACAGTTGCCGCACGTTGTAGCGACGGTACGTTCGCTGAGCCACCGCGCATGCGTGGTGCGGTCGTACATGGTGCGTGCCTGCGCAGTACGTTCGTCGACGTCGCCGTCCCCTCATTCGGTGCGCACAAGCGCAGGAGTCCGCGAAGAGCGCGAGAAATGGTCGCCCTCATCCAGGCTGAGGCCCTGGAGTTGCTCGATTGCTTGGACCCGTTCTGCCTCGTGGGGAATTTGCCGTTCTGTTTCAGCCGCTTGGATGTGGGAATACCGACTCGTGGCGTGTTCATGTAGCATGCAGGTCCCGATGGCAATCACTAAGGTGAACTGCTTTACCTTGAGGATCTGCTGGCGTAGGGGGTCCGACTGAACACCAAAAGCGATCTGGTCGCGTATCATGGAGTCGGAGGTGGGCCTGTAATTACAGGACTGCGCAAGGATGCGGAGGTGGGTGAGAAAGGACTGGAAAGGTTCATCCTTACCCTGTAAACACTGTTGGAATACATAGCGCTCGAAACTTTCATTCACCTTGATGTCGCAGTGACTGTCAAACTTAAGGAGGACCGTCTTGAATTTTGATTTATCTTCACCATCAGCAAAGGTGAGAGAATTGAAAATGTGGATGGCATGTTCCCCTGCCGTGGCTAGGAAGAGAGCGATCTTCCTGGTGTATGAGGCAGCTTCCCGGTCTGTGTCTTCAAGGTAGAGCTGGAAGCGTTGTTTGAATATCTTCCAGTTGGACCCTAGGTTACCGGTGATGCGGAGCGGCGGCGGCGGGCGGACGCTGTCCATTTTGCAGGATGACGGTATGCTGGTGGAAGGCAGATCACTTGCAGGTAGATCTGAGAAGTTCTAACATCCCTCAACTACTGGTACCATGATGTGTTGGGTGCTCTGGATTTGTGGAACACATACAGGCCACCAACACTTAAAATAGTACAACACTATTTCATTAAGTTAGAAACTGTTGAACATACTTTCACTGTGGGCTAACACGATGTTTGATTAAACTAAAGACCTATGCCTGTCCTAACCAGTCTATGCACTCAGCACATGGTGAAAATCTGTGCTGCAAGCTCTGTCCAATGGTATTCAAATGGTCATTGGATAGACATATGGACGATAAGGGAATAGTGTAAATGGGCTTTAGAGTGGTTTCACAGGTCGGCGCAACATCGAGGGCTGAAGGGCCTGTACTGCGCTGTAATGTTCTATGTTCTTCTATGTTCTATGTCCTTCTGAGAGGCTGCATCCCGAATGAGCGGGAACTCTGATGCCCTCTGTCTATATAGTGAGTGTGCTCTAACTGGTGATTGGTCTTACTGTGTGTCCATCAGTGTGTGTGTCTGTACCATGATATACTGGTGGATATTATGACAATCGGCGGCTGCATGACCACTTGTTGGGGAGGCTGCTGGATCATGGGAGGCCATTGGATGTGGGTAGTTTGCATTAATTGTATGGAAATAGGGCTTAAGTGATGATATTTGGTTTCTCGTCACGTAATGGCGGGATCCCAAACGGTTTGCCGCCCGGCGCAGTTCTTGCTTTCTGGTCTGTGGTTAGATGACATTTCTCCTCCTGTCCACCTTCTGCAGCAAATCCACCGTGCACGATTAGAAAATCTTGGTGCCTGCTCTCTCCCATGTTGGTGTTTTCTCCAGGTCAGAAGCAACTTGGCTTCCAGCACCTGCTCCAGTCACAATAAACCTCCCTTCAAATCACGATGGCTTTAAGTAAGGCAGGTCAGCTTTAATTCATGCTCGCCCTGCCCCCAACCAGGTGTATTGCCACTTACGAGGGCACTGAGAACTGGCTGCTCTTTGAACTCACTTAATTTATCAGGTAGCTCAATGTTTGTGCGCCACCTACATCAGAGGCAAGTTGGGCGGGATTCTCCCGTACCCGGCGGGGTGGGGGGTCCGGGCGGAACGGAGTGGCGTGAACCACTCCGGCATCGGGCCGCCCCAATGGTGCGGAATCCTCCGCACGTTCAGGGGCTAGGCCCGCCCCGGAGTGGTTGGCGCCCCGCCGGCTGGCGTGGAAGGCCTTTGGTGCCACGCCAGCCGGGGCCGAAGGGACTCCGCCGGCTGGGGGGGGTCCGCGCATGCGCGGGAACATCAGCGGCTGCTGAAGTCATCCCCGCGCAAGCGCAGGGGGGTTCACCTATGCGTCGGCCATCGCAGAGGCTTACACGGCCAGCGCGTAGGAATAGAGTACCCCCCACGGCACAGTCCCCCCGCGGCTCGGTGGGCCCCGATCACGGGCCAGGCCACCGGTGGGGCACCCCACAGGACCAGATCGCCCCACGCACCCCCCAGGACCCTGGAGACCACCCAAGCCGCCAGGTCCCACCGGTAAGGGACCAACTCTAATTTACGCCGGTGAGACCTGCATAGAACGAGCGGGACTTCGGCCCATCGCGGGTCGGAGAACCGCCGGTGGGGGGGGGGGGCCGCCGACTGACGTGGCGCGATTCCCGGCCCCGCCGAATCTCCGGCGCCAGAGAATTCGGCAGCCAGCAGGGGTGATTAACGCCGACCCCCGGCGATCCTCCGACCCGACGGGGGGTCGGAGAATCCCGCCCAAGATGTATGTGTAATCCTGCATCGGGATTACTGCCCCTGGTTTTGGGCTCTGTCTAATTTTACAATCCCTTCCATTTCCATTTCATCTCACCAGTCATTGATTTTATCATCTATTCAGTAGCTTGCAGATTTTTCAATCTACTAACCCTAACCCCTTCTGTGTTAATAATTCTTCTTGTCTTGCTCTCTCTTTCCAACCTTGGGACTTTCCTTTTAGTCTGATTAAAGGTATATCTCAGAGCTTTTCTTCATTCTTTTGAGATGTTTGTGAACATGTTCGATAATTGCACCATTTTCTCTTTATTTCAGGTCCTCACAGCTCCCAATATTTCTAAGGATCGCTACCAGCCTGTACTTAGTCCTCCTTATGTTCTTCTTCGTCTCCCTGTACTGTCATGCCATTAGCCTGAGGGCTGCTCTCAGCTAGGTATGAGGCATCCTCAGAATACCTGCAATGAGACACTAGCTGCTTACCCATATTTGAGTGGGCCTCAGGCCTCCCTGTTGGGTTGTGTGCTCTGCATGCACAGTTGTGTATGTGCTTACAAACAAGCCATAACCTATTCTTCCCATATTGTCCCTAAAATCCTGTGTGATTTATGTGCCTGAAGTCAGAGCATGGTTTCTTTTATTCCAGGCATAAAACTGTGGTGGGCCAGGAGCCAGTCTACTCTTTCCGAGTAATCTGTTTCCCCCGGGTGTCCAAAAATGTTTGTTTTGCTCCTATTTGAGTGCTTGTCCTAGATGTAACTAGAGGGCCAATAACTGATCGGTTGCTCATTTACTGCAAAAAGCTCATGAACTGAGGTGACCCTCTTCTCATATCAGCTTGTTCCTGGGGGGTGCCTGGGCTGGAATCTAGTACCTGGTAAGATGATGTGCACCTCAGAGTAACCGTCCCTTCCCACAGCCCCACAGTCTCTCTTTCATAGGTTGCTGATGTGGTGCTCTGAGCAGGGAGGCCAGAAACCGGCCGCTGTCATGAGAAAAGCTCAAACAGATCTACCTCTGGCACTTCCAATTCTATTAGGTGCTGATTCTGTGTCCCTACTGATCAGAGGGATATAGCTCTTGGTCACTGGGGTTTGGAATCTCACATGCAACTTGTTGTATAATCTCTTTGCTGCAACTGTCTACTTAATATTTCCTCAGAGGAATTCACTGGGGACCTGCTGCAGATTCAATTGAAGCTGACACACGTTCCATTAATGTCTGTGTCACACAGGAAGCTTCCCTGGTGTTGCAACAAATGTGTTCTGTAAACTCAATAACAAATCTGTTAGTTGCCACAGAACCTCAAAGACTGACCTCAGGCACGTAGAGTTGGTGCTACTCGAATGGCCTTCTTTTCAGGTAAGTACCCATGTGCTCTGGATCCCATGATTTCCAATGCCACGGATAGTCTTCTTCTCATCTTACACTGTGGTGATGAAACATCTTTACACACCTCCATTTCCTTCAGCTCTATTGTGACTCCTGAATCACCTGTTCTACAGCTGAACGAGCAATATAGATGAACACATCTGAGCTGGTTTATGGGACTGAAAATGTGCTGCAAGTCAAGGAAAATTCCACAAAGGATTTCCTGGATGGCCTTGACCTCCACATCCTCTCCCTTATCATCATTATCCTTCCCTGCATTTTATAATCCACAACTACAAATTATCCTCTTTCTTAATCTCTGGTTATTGTCCATGAGGGGTTTCTAAGAAACAAAGACACAAACAAAGAGCCACTTGGTAGATGAGGTGGAGGTAAGTGACTGTCTAAAGCTTCAGTTAATGGTGACCGTTTGAACGTGCTGCCAACCTCACCATTCCCCACCTCAAGCCGTGTGACTCCTCAGCAGCTGCTCTTTCCAGTAGGTGATTTCTTTAATGTTGAGGATGCCCTCTGACTGACCCTTTATCTCTCCTTGACATTTTCGCACAAGTTTCTTCTGTAACAGGATTGGGTGAATTAGGTAAATACATTGGATTGCTCACCAGAAAGCAGATGCAGAAGACTTGCTGGGTCTATCCAGTTGAAATGGAGCAAGGGGTTTTCTGGTAACTCATTTAACCAATTATTGGAGAAAGTGGAGACACATATGGTCTCAAATTATCACCACCTCCCCACATACACCCCACCCGACTCAGGCCCCACCCTACCAACCGAAGCCAGAGTCTTTTTGAAAGGTTTAGTTATACAGTGCTTAATTTTAGAGATTGGGTTGGTGCTGGAAGGTAAGGAAGATATTGCTGGGTGTGTTTCATCACCCGCTGTTGTCTGCTCCTTGAACTTGTAATATTGTCAGTTCTGAGACCGAAAGATCTGTCCACATGGTAAGAGACATATGGTGCTGATGCATATCAGAGTAACCACCCCCTCCCCCAGCCCCACAGTCTCTCTTTCATATGATGAGTCCCCTTGAGGAGGGAAGGAACCAAGAAGTACGTGACATATTAATGCATCAAGTTCAGGACCTACTTATTGTCGCTTTGTTTATTCCAACATGATGAATTATCAATAAATTATGGAAGAATTAGTAAAAAGTGATTTTACATTAAACGGTTCAGCAACAAAGGTCAGATATCCAAAAATACCATCAATCTAATGGTTAAAAAGAATTGGTTTTGCAGCTTTCTCATTATAGCAGAACAGACATAGTCTAATGTGTATTGATGTGAAAATATGAAGAGATATCTGGGACACAGGAATTCTGAAACACATCCTGACATTGTCATTTTAATGCAGAATTTAATGCACACCTTTTTTTCTGCTTGGAGACACATTTATCTCACACCACATTAAGAATCATATTGCCGATAATTATGTTGGTTGGCATCAATTGGGTAGTTGCGCTTACGTTGTAGATTATGCCCATCATCAGCGTGTCTGAGATCCTATAACCCATGCATGGCACAATGTAATCACCAAGCAAAGGGCTAAAGCAACAGGCTAACCTTCAACAACATTGCTGATGCTGAGCTTCCATTTAAAATTAAGCCATTTAGTGTTCTGTTTATTAAAGTGGAGCCCTGACAAAATGATGGGTGGGTCTTCTTCTTGGACTGCTGTACACTTAATGCCATTGGTACTCACACAGGTTGGAGCTGTGCTCATCCAGGCAAGTGGAGTGTATCCCATCACACACTTCACCCGAGACTTACAGATGGTGGACAGGATTAGGGGAGTCAGGAGGTGAATTACTGTTGGCAGAATTCCTAGCTTCTGTCCAGGTCTTCTAGCCACAGTATTTATATGGATGTGCAGTTCAGTATCTGGTCAATGGTAACCCCCTAGGATGTTGATTGTGGTGAATGCAGTGATGGCAATGCAATTGAATGTCAAGGGGAGATTGTTAAATGGTCTCTTGTTGGAGAGAAGCAATTGAACTTTGTTCCCTATCTCTAGACTCCCCCACTAAATGAAAAAAATCTGCCGGTATCTACCCTACCAAATCTCCTCAGGACTTTGTGATGCGGTAAGATACTAACCTTGGGCGGGATTCTCCGACCCCCCGCCGGGTCGGAGAATCGCCAGGGGCTGGCGTGAATCCTGCCCCCGCCGGTTGCCGAATTCTCCGGCACCGGATATTCGGCGGGGGTGGGAATCGCAGCGCGCCGGTTGGCAGGCCCCCCCCCCCCGGTGATTCTCCGGCCCGGATGGGCCGAAGTCCCGCTGCTGGAATGCCTGTCCCGTCGCCGTGGATTAAACCGCCTCTCTAACCTTGAGGGGCTAGGCCCGCGCCGGACTGATATCCGCCCCGCCAGCTGGTGGGAAAGGTCTTTGGTGCCCCGCCAGCTGGCACGAAACTGACTTTGCCGGGCGGCGCATGCGCAGGAGCGTCAGCGGCCGCTCATGGCATCCCCGCGCATGCGCAGTGGAGGGGGTCTCTTCCGCCTCCGCCATGGTGGAGACCATGACGAAGGCGGAAGGAAAAGAGTGCCCCCACGGCACAGGCCCGCCCGCGGATCGGTGGGCCCCGATCGTGGGCAAGGCCACCATGGGGGCACCCCCCGGGGCCAGATTGCCCCGCGCCCCCCCCAGGACCTCGGAGCCCGCCCACACCACCTTGTCCCGCCGGTAAGAGAGGCGGTTTAATCCACGGCGGCGGGACAGGCATTCCAGCAGCGGGACTTCGGCCCATCCGGGCCGGAGAATCACCGGGGGGGGGGGCCTGCCAACCGGCGCGCTGCGATTCCCGCC
Source organism: Scyliorhinus torazame (assembly GCF_047496885.1). Classification (NCBI taxonomy): domain Eukaryota; kingdom Metazoa; phylum Chordata; class Chondrichthyes; order Carcharhiniformes; family Scyliorhinidae; genus Scyliorhinus; species Scyliorhinus torazame. The sequence continues at coordinate 272,945,845 of NC_092709.1, forward strand.
CCCGCCGAATATCCGGTGCCGGAGAATTCGGCAACCGGCGGGGGCAGGATTCACGCCAGCCCCCGGCGATTCTCCGACCCGGCGGGGGGTCGGAGAATCCCGCCCAAGGTTAGTATCTATTTAAGAAATCACACGCTCATACATTCTAAGACCATGACTGCCGATTTGAACGACCTTGACTTAACTTCCAAATGACCGGCTCGGTGCAGGGTAGATAAGGCCTTATCTGTTTCCTCACATGTGGCTAGGTCGTCTGTGCTGAATGGTCGTATTTCATTTGATGTCGCGAGTCCTTGAACTTGGCTGATGTTGATAGCTGTGCGGCAGTTGGTGGTCAGGAGCCGGTCCAAAAGAGACTGAATGCTGGTTGCGCAGTTCTTCTTATCCTCTGATCTCTTGCACACCTTTGGGCGGTCCTAGTTGGGGATCCAATGGATTGATAGAGTTTCGATCACCCTAATTGATCCTGGCCAATTACTGGTGGGTACCTTGATAACTGGGCAGGTCCTAGTTGGCCAAGGCATTAGTGTCCAAGGCACGTAGGCCTTCCCAAATAAGGCAAATCCGTCACCTGTGAATGGGTGGACGAATCAACTGCCGGCCCACCAGAAGAGTCGAAGAGGAATGCACCTGTGCATAATTAATGAGGTTCCAAGTGCAGAATCTGGTATGGGATTCCCCCCATTCTGGTCGGTGAGAATGGCACTACTGGAGCCATCTGCCACTGCACTTCGACTCAAAATGGGAGAATTTTTCCTTAATTTTCTGCTTTCTGTCTCCTTTATGCCATAAAGGTGCTACATTCGCTATTTTCCAATCTGTTGGGACCCTTCAAGAAGCTCAGGAATCTTGGAAGATTTTAAACAATTTCTGCAGCTACTTGTTTTAAGACGCAAGGATGCAGGCCACCTGGTCTTTGGGGCTTATCAGCCTTTAAGTTTAATAGTTTCCCCACACCTTTCCACTACTGATGGTGATTGTTTTAAATTCCTCCCCCTCTTTCACCTCTTGGTTTTCCAGTATCTTTGGGAAGCTTTTTAACCCTTTTACAGTGAAGACATACTCATATCTATTCAAGGCTCTACTATTTCTGAGTCCTCCATTATTATTTCCCCAGACTCGTTAACTAAGGGACCAACACTGGCTTTTTAAAATGCATTTTCTATTTTAATAGTTGTAGAAATTCTTACTATCTCTTTTTATATTGCTAGCTAGCTTTCTCTCATATTCGACTTTCTCCTTTTTTTGTCATTATTTGCCAGTTCTTAAAATTTGACTAATCCCCTGATCTGCCACAAAGTTGTGCAAATCTGCAGTGTTTCTTTCCACTTTATACTACCCTTAACTTTATTATTCAGCCATAGATGATGCATCCTTCTCAAAGAGTCTTTCTTTCTCACTGGGATAAATATTTGCTGAAAGTTATTAAATATCTCCTTAAAAGGCTACCACTGCACCTGCTCCCATTGTCCTATCTTTTCCCGGTTCATTTCAACTTGCGCCTTCATACCCTTATAATTACCTTTGTTCAGGTTTGAAACACTTGTCTTAGACCCACACTTCTCCCTTCAAACTGAACATGAAATTTCATCATGTTATAGTAGCTGTCACCTAAAGGCTCCTTTGCCATGAGGTTGTTGATTCTATTTCATTGCTCATTAGCAGGTCTAGAATACCTTGGTTGGCTCTAGAATATACTGCTCTTAAGAAATTATCCTGGATACACATCACAAACTGATTTGTCTAATGTACATGTAAATAGAAGTCCCCCGTATTTATTGTGTTGCCTTTCTTACAGACACTATTTATTTCTCCCTGCATCTGTCTTACAGTGTAATAACTTTTAGAGGACTTATAAACAATGGACCAAGTGCTGTCTTACTTTTCCTGCTTCTTATCTTTACCCAAACCGATTCTATATCTTGCTCTTTCAAACTAAATCCATCTCTTTCACTGTACTGATGTCTGCCTTATTTAACCAGAGCTACTCCACCACATTTTCCAAGTTTTCTATCTTTTCAAAATGTTGAATACGCTTCAATTTTCAGGTCCCAATCTTGGTCACCCTCCAGACATTTTCATGTATTGTCTCTCAGGTCATACATATTTATTTCTATCCATGCTAACAATTCATCCATTTTGTTATGGAAGTTGTATGCAGTCAGGTAAAGAGTCTTTCACTTTTTTTTCTACCATTTTTTGCGATCATTGGCCTTATCTGCTGATGGGGCACTCTTCAGTTTGTACTCTCTGTCCTTTCTTGTCGGGCTCTGGTTCTCATTGCCCAAATTGCTACGCTACTTTATTACATGTCGTTTCCTTTGATTTACCCCATCTCCTTTCATGTAGTACCCTGTCCACCATTTAGTTTAAAGCCTTCTCTAACACCTTTCTTATACAACTTGCCAGAGGGCACAGCTGACAGCACTTCTCCAGTGCTTTGAGGTGTCTGCTGTAGGTTTTCCACTGCCCAGTAAACCATGACCTGAGTTTTGGGTTAGAGATCCTTGTTCTCAAATGCTCCTTTCCTCAGTTAGCTGAAGGCTGAGCACTCACATTGGACGTGATGATGAATTTCATTCCCTATGTCTGCCTTCATCAAGAGGAGGCTCCCAGATATAGAAAATGGTCCACTTTTTTACGAGGTGTTTCTGTTGTTTATAATTGATGGTGTTGTGTTGTGGAAGCTGGATCTTAGTTTTTCGGTTGTTTAGTTATTGGCCCATTTACTCATATGCTTCAGAGAAGGGGTCACCAAAGACTGACAATTAAAAAGAAACTGAGGCCTTCTGGTAGGATACCATGAACTGCTTTAATAATAGGGTAGTTGTGAATTGGATGAACACCGTACAATCTTCAGTGAAAGGTCCCACTCCTATTATAATGGAGGAAAACTCTTTAATGAAACAACTGAAAGTAGTTGGGCTGGGAATTCTTTTATACAGTGATGACAAGTCTACTTAACCTCAACCATCTTCTCCTGCAGGTACTGTACCTTGGTGCTATACTTGTCAAATGCTGCCTTGATATTGAAGGCAATTACCCTCACCTTTTGCATTCAACTCCTGTGCCTATGTTTAAATCAAATCCATGAAGAGGTTTGAAACAGAATTGTTCTGGATGAATCAAAACTGAGTATTGATAGGCAGGTTATTGATGGTTAGGTGTTCCTTGGTAACACCGTTAGTGACTCCTACCACTTTGCTGCTGACTGGGAGTAATTGGTTGATTTAGATATGTCCTACTTTTTGTGGATGGTACCTAAATGGGCAGTTATTTATTAATATTGTCACCTAAAAATTAGTGTCAGAACTGCACAAGAATAACTTGGCCAATGGGAGAACTGGAGTGGCAGAATAGCTAGTTCATGAGCCTGAATTTTCAGGGTGGTCTGGGGGGTGAGCCTTCAACAATATAGAAGGATATTTGTCGGGCAGGGGATCCTTTTGCCTTCTCTTTATCCAGTACATTCATCCCAGTGAGGCCGGTTTATCTCAGTTGGCAGGGCAGCTGGCTTATGGAATAGAGCAAGGTCAACAGCGCGGGTTCAAGTCCCGTACCGGCTGAGGTTTTTCATGAAGACATTGCCTTCCCAACCTTGTCCCTCGCCTGAAGTGTGGTGATCTTCAGGTTAAATCACCACCAACAGCCTATGGTCATCTGGGAGTATAGTGACTTTACTTTACATTCATCACATTTTAGTGCCTCGCAGAGTGAACTGAAATGTCTGCACACTGGTACCTATGATGACAAAAGATTTATTCTACTTGGCATAAAATAAAAAGTTAAAATGCTCGGCAGCCAGGTAACAGCTGTGGAGAGAAACAGTTTCAAATGAATGACCGAAAGGTGCTGTCGGACCTGCTGAGTATTTCCAACCTTTTCTGTTTTTATTTCAGTTTTTCAGCATCTGCAGTATAGTATTTTTGTGATCTTACTTGGTCTTGAAAGGGAGTAAAAGAAGATTGTCCCTTTGGCTGATGCTTCTTTTACACTTATATTCTGGATTCCATCTGAATTGCGGATGAAGAAAGTCAAGGAGCCTATTATCCTAGTTTCCTAATTGTCCATGACTTTCTGAATGGTATATGATAGGGGTACAGAGTTTTGAGATGACCTTTCAGTCACAATACCATTTAGTTTCCCCGAAAATCTATTGCTTTTGATGCCTGACAATTCGAGCCCCGCGTTGTAACTTCACAATGTTGATATCTCAATCTAATGTTTGCATAGTGCCACTTGAGTCCACATTGAACCAGGTTTAGTCTCTCGGTTTGATGGCGATCAAAGAGTAAAACACGTGCTAAGTCATAACTTTACTCATAGTGGCAGTATATAATTCTGTTACTGGTGTAAGCTCACAGTACTTCATAGCTCTAGGCTGCTAGATCTGTCATTGGTCTCTTTGTCTTAGCAATGATGTGGAGATGCCGGCGTTCGACTGGGGTGGGCACAGTAAGAAGTCTTACAACACCAGGTTAAAGTCCAACAGGTTTGTTTTGAATAATTAGCTTCCAGGCGCATTCCGAAAGCTCGTGATTCAAAACAAACCTATTGGACTTTAACCTGGTGTTGTAAGACTTCTTACTGTGTCTTAGCAATATTGTAGCAATGGATGACAGAACTTGTCCTTATTGTGAAATTGTGATGTGACCTTCGCAAGAACTGTGTGGTGGCCGCCCCCACTGATCTTATTATGAATAAATTTGTCATTAACAGTTTAGTTGGTGAGGATGAGGTCAGGTCTGTTACATCCTCATTTATACTCCCAGTTTGGCTGCTCTACCATTCAGGACTTGGCAAGCTTGGTGAATGGTACTGTGAACCACTCAACTAAGTTTTCCAAATCAGAATACATTCTGTCCTTTTGCTTTCTTCAATGCTGCCCCGCAGTGGTGTTGAAAACAGAACGATGCTGATTTGTCAATTATGGGAGGAGCAACACCTTGTGCACTTTGACAATGCCAGCTGACGCAAGTATAATTATTTGAGCAGGTACATTACATTTTACAAATGTTGATTCATCCATATTCATGACTACAATGATACCAAATATCAGGCAAGACATAGAACTGGTGGCCGATGTGACACTCTGCATTTTGTATTCGCATTCAAGTTGATTTTCTAGCCCTTGCAGTGCTGGTGATACTCTCCTGAAGGACAGTCATGCAGCCCAGAAGTGACCACACCTGTTTGCAGAATCTCTTTGAGCAGTACCACTAAAACAGCTTTGTGCATTGAGTGTGTAACACCAAAATTTAAAATGCACGACTGACAAATGCTGCGAATCTGCTCTTACGTCCTCCATGTATGTACTGCTGCTGCTATCTCTCTGAGGTAACACACCAACAGGTCTAAAAGTCATTTCAAAAGCCGTGTATTTTTAATAATTCAAATGGGACACCTTTTTGCACCAACAATCATTTATTGGAACAAATTACTTTATTAAATCTAAAGCTATGACACATTTCCAGTTGCATTTTCAAGCAACATGCTTGAAAGTATGTACATACTATATACATTTATTTATTGTAGCATAGATAAATGGAGAATGAACTGATGAAGAGTTTAACAGCAGTTAACTGTGTTTGATGTAAGGAAATACATTATGAGATACGCTGGAATACTCAGCAGATTTAATGGGTTTGAAATTGTACAGTATAATGCAAGTAACAATTTTGTTCCATATTCATTCATGGGACGTCGGCACTGCTGGCTGTGGCGGCATTTATTGCCCATCCCTAAATGCACTTGAAATGAGGAACATTTCAGAATCAACCACATGTAGACGAAACCAGATAAGGATGGTAAGTTTCCTTCCCTAAAGGGGCATTAGTGAACCAGAGGGGCTGGTTTAGCACAAGGCTAAATCGCTGGCTTTTAAAGCAGACCAAGGCAGGCCAGCAGCACGGTTCAATTCCCGTACCAGCCTCCCTGAACAGGCGCCGGAATGTGGTGACTTTTCACAGTAACTTCATTTGAAGCCTAATTGTGACAATAAGTGATTTTCATTTTCAGATGGATCGACACTGGTTTCATAAGACCACAAGACGTAGGAGCAGGATTAGGCCATTTGGTCCATCAAGTCTGCTCCGCCATTCAATCATGTTTCTTATCCCCGTTCTCCTGCCTTCTCCCTATAACCCTTGATTCATTTATTAATCAAGAACCTATATACCTATGTATAATATATATCTCTGGGCAGCACGGTAGCACAGTGGTTAACACTGTCGCTTCACAGCGCCAGGGTCTCAGGTTCGATTCTCGCTTGGGTCACTGTTTGTGCAGAGTCTGCATGTTCTCTCTGTGTCTGCGTGCGGGTGCTCCGATTTCCTCCCACAAGTCCCAAAAGACGTGCTTGTTCGGTGACTTGGACATTTTAAATTCTCCCTCAGTGTACACGAATAGGCGCTGGAGTGTGGTGACTTGGGGATTTTCACAGTATCTGCATTATGGTGTTAATGTGAGCCTACTTGTGACAATAATAAAGATTATGATGAAAGACACTCAGACTTGGACTCCACGGCCGGGATTCTCCGAAATCCCGGCCAAGTGTGGACGCTGGCGTCAAAACCGGTGCGAGCGCGCCAGCGTCAACAGGCCTCCAGGCCCAGACATTCTTTGGGGGTTAGTACAGCGCCAGAGTACTGTGCGCTCGAAAGGCAGCGCACCACAGCCGGCACGGGTCCGGGCATGCGCGTGGGTTGCTGTCTCCGCGTCGGCCCCCGGGCAATATGGCCGAGCCCTACAGGGGCCTGGTGCGGAGGAACATAGGCCCCCCCGGAATTATCCCGCCCACCGATCAATTGCCCAAATCGCGGGCCAGGCCACCGTGGAGACCCCCCGGAGTCGGATACCCCCCGCCCCCCCACCAGGACGCCCCCCACAGACAGAACTCCGAGGTCTCGCCAGGTGGGACCATACGTAACCCACGCCGGTGGAAATCGGCAGGCACTCGGCCCGTCGTGTGCGGAGAATTAGCAGGAGGAGGGGGCTGCTTTCAACAGCTCCCGACCGGCGGAGTGGCGTGGCATGATTCTCACGCCCCTCCGGCGATTCACCAGCTCGGCGTGGGATTGGAGAACCCCGGCCCACAGCCAATGAGTTCCACAGATTCACCACCCTCTGGCTGAAGAAATTTCTCCTCATCTCTGTTTTAAAGGATCATCATTTCAGTCTGAGGCTGCGCCCTTGGGTTCTAGTTTCTCTTACTAGTGGAAACATCCTCTCCACATTCATTCTGTCTCGACCGCTCAATATTCTGTAAGTTTCAATCCCTCCTCATCCTCGTCATCCTTCTAAATTCTATTGAGTACAAACCCAGAATCCTCAACCGCTCCTCATATGACAAGTCCTTTGCTCCTGGAATCATTCTTGTGAACCTCTTCTGGACCCTGTCCAAGGCCAGCACATTCTTCCTTAAATACGGGACCCAAAATCGCTCACAATATTCCAAATAGGGTCTGACCAGAGACGTATACAGCCTCAATAATGCATCCTTGCTCTAGGGCTTGTAGTCTAGCCCTCTCGAAATGAATGCTGACATTGCATTTGCCTTCCGAACTGCCAACTGAACCTGCACATTAACCTTAAGAGAATCTTGAACTAAGTCCCTTTGGGCTTCTGATTTTTAAGCATTTTCCCCATTTAGAAAGTATACAAAAGAACAAAGAACAAAGAGAAGAACAAAGAAGAATACAGCACAGGAACATGCCCTACAGCCCTCCAAGCCTGTACCGGTCATGATACCAACCTTTAACAATCCCTCAGCACTTCAAAAAAGAACAAAGAACAAAGAAATGTACAGCACAGGAACAGGCCCTTCGGCCCTCCAAGCCCGTGCCGACCATGCTGCCCGACTAAACTACAATCCTCTACACTTCCTGGGTCCATATCCTTCTATTCCCATCCTATTCATGTATTTGTCAAGATGCCCCTTAAATGTCACTATCGTCCCTGCTTCCACCACCTCCTCCGGTAGCGAGTTCCAGGCACCCACTACCCTCTGCGTAATAAACTTGCCTCGTACATCTACTCTAAACCTTGCCCCTCTCACCTTAAACCTATGCCCCCTAGTAATTGACCCCTCTACACTGGAGAAAAGCCTCTGACTATCTACTCTGTCTATGCCCCTCATAATTATGTATGCCTCTATCAGGTCTCCCCTCAACCTCCTTCGTTCCAGTGAGAACAAACCGAGTTTATTCAACCGCTCCTCATAGCTAATGCCCTCCATACCAGGCAACATTCTGGTAAATCTCTTCTGCACCCTCTCTAAAGCCTCCACATCCTTCTGGTAGTGTGGCGACCAGAATTGAACACTATACTCCAAGTGTGGCCTGACTAAGGTTCTATACAGCTGCAACATGACTTGCCAATTCTTATACTCAATGCCCCGGCCAATGAAGGCAAGCATGCCGTATGCCTTCTTGACTACCTTCTCCACCTGTGTTGCCCCTTTCAATGATCTGTGGACCTGTACTCCTAGATCTCTTTGACTTTCAATACTCTTGAGGGTTCTACCATTCACTGTATATTCCCTACCTGCATTAGACCTTCCAAAATTAATTACCTCACATTTGTCCGGATTAAACTCCATCTGCCATCTCTCCGCCCAAGTCTCCAAACAATCTAAATCCTGCTGTATCCTCCGACAGTCCTCATCGCTATCCGCAATTCCACCAACCTTTGTGTTGTCTGCAAACTTACTAATCAGACCAGTTACATTTTCCTCCAAATCATTTATATATACTACAAAGAGCAAAGGTCCCAGCACTGATCCCTGTGGAACACCACTGGTCACAGCCCTCCAATGAGAAAAGCATCCTTCCATTGCTACTCTCTGCCTTCTATGGCCTAGCCAGTTCTGTATCCACCTTGCCAGCTCACCCCTGATCCCGTGTGACTTCACCTTTTGTACTAGTCTACCATGAGGGACCTTGTCAAAGGCCTTACTGAAGTCCATATAGACAACATCCACTGCCCTACCTGCATCAATCATCTTAGTGACCTCCTCGAAAAACTCTATCAAGTTAGTGAGACACGACCTCCCCTTCACAAAACCGTGCTGCCTCTCACTAATACGTCCATTTGCTTCCAAATGGGAGTAGATCCTGTCTCGAAGAATTCTCTCCAGTAATTTCCCTACCACTGAAGTAAGGCTCACCGGCCTGTAGTTCCCGGGATTATCCTTGCTACCATTCTTAAACAGAGGAACAACATTGGCTATTCTCCAGTCCTCCGGGACATCCCCTGAAGACAGCGAGGATCCAAAGATTTCTGTCAAGGCCTCAGCAATTTCCTCTCCAGCCTCCTTCAGTATTCTGGGGTAGATCCCATCAGGCCCTGGGGACTTATCTACCTTAATATTTTTTAAGACACCCAACACCTCGTCTTTTTGGATCACAATGTGACCCAGGCTATCTACACCCCCTTCTCCAGACTCAACATCTACCAATTCCTTCTCTTTGGTGAATACTGATGCAAAGTATTCATTTAGTACCTCGCCCATTTCCTTGTGCCATATCCCTCTATACCCATCGTATCTGTGTGTTTGTCAAGATGGCTTTTGAACGACGTTAACGTATCTGCTTCCAGAACCTCCCCTGGCAACGCGTTCCAGGAACTCACCACCCTTTGCATAAAAGTCCTGCCTCGCACATCTCCTCTAAACTTTGCCCCATGGACCTTAAACATATGCCCACCTGGTGACTGACCCCTCCACCCTGGGAGTGCCTGCCCATCCACTCTATCCATGGCCCTCATAATCTTGTAGACCTCTATCAGGTCACCCCTCAACTCCCTCTTTCCAATGAAAAGAGTCCGAGTCTATTCAGCCTCTCCACATAGCTAACACCCTCCAGACCAGGCAACATCCTGGTAAACCTCCTCTGCACCCTCCCCATAGTCTCCACATCCTTCTGGTAGTGTGGCGATCAGAATTGTGCACAATATTCCGAGTGCGGCTTTACCAAAGTTCTATACAACTGTAGCATGACTTGCCAATTTTTATACTCGATGCTGCCCGCCGCCCCCCCCCCCCCCCCCCCCCCAATGAAGGCAAGCATTCTGTATGCTTTCTTAACTACCTTGTCTACCTGTGTTGCCACCTTCAAAGATTTGTGGACATGCATGCCCAGATCTCTCTGTCTTTCTATATTCCTAAGTGTTTGGCCATTTACAGTATATTTCTTTGTTAGATCTACCAAAATGCATTATCCACATTTGTCCGGATTAAACTCCATTTGCCATTTCTCTGCCCAAGTCTCCAACCTATCTATGTCCTGCTGTATCTTCTGACAACCCTTAACATTATTTGCCACGCCACCAACCTTGGTGTCATCCGCGAACTTACCAATCAGACCGGCTTTTCCTCCACTTTACTACAAACAACAGAGGCCCAAGCGCAGATCCCTGTGGAACACCACTAGTCACAACCTTCCATTCAGAAAAACACCCTTCTGCTGCTACCCTACGCCTTCTGTGACCGAGCCAGTTCTGTATCCATCTTACCAAGTCACCTCTGATCCTGTGTGATTCACCTTTTTAGACTTTGCCTCTATTCTTCCGACCGAAGTGCGTTACCTCACACTTTGCCACATTTTATTGCATCTGCCACTTCTTTGCCCACTCTCCCAGCCTGTTCAGGTCCTTCTGCTGTTTCCCTGCTTCCTCAATACTACCTGTTCCTCTTCATATCTTTGTATCATCTGCAAACTTCGCAACTATATCCTCAGTTCACCTCAGTTCAGTTACCTTCGTCCAGATCATTAATGTATAATATGAATAGCTGTGGTCCCAACATTGACCCCTGCAGAACACCACTAGTCACTGGCTGCCATCCTGAAAAATACCCCTTTATCCCCACTCTCTGCCTTCTGTCAGTCAGCCAATCCTCTATCCAGGCCAGTACCTTGCCCCTAACACCATGGGCTCTTATCTTATTCAACAGCCTCCTGTACAGCACCTTGTCAAAGCCCTTCTGAAAATCCAAATAGATCACATCCACTGGTTTTACTTTGTCTAACTTCCTTGTTACCTCCTCAAAGAATTTGAACAGATTTGTCAGGCATGACCTCCCCTTGACGAATCCGTGCTCACTTATTCCTATTTTACAATGCACTTCCAAGCACGCTGCAATCTCATCCTTAATAGTAGACTCTCAAATCTTACCAACAACCAAAGTCAGGCTTACCGGCCTATAATTTCCTGTCTTTTGCCTCCCTCCCTTCTTAAACAGAGATGTTACATTAGCCATTTTCCAATCCCCTGGGAATCTCCCTGCCTCCAGTGATTCCTGAAAGATCACCACCAATGCCTCCCCAATTTCCTGAGCTATCTCCTTCAGAACCTTGGGGTATAGTTCATCCAGTTCGGGTGATTTATCCACCTTCAGAACTTTCAGTTTGCTCAGCACCTTCTCCTTAGTGATGGCCACTACACTCACCTCAGCCCTCCGACTCTCTTGAAGTTCTGGTATGTTACTGGTGTCTTCCACTGTGAAGACAGATGCAAAGTACCTATTCAGTTCCTCTGCTATTTCTTTGATCCCCATTACTGCTTCTCGAGCCTCATTTTCCAGTGGACCAATGTCTATTGTTGCCTCTCTTATGTTTTATATATCGAACAAAAACTCTTTCAATCTTTTTTCATATTACTAGCTAATTTACACTCATATTTCATCTTTTCCCCCTTATTGATTTTTAGTTATTCTCTGCTTGCTTTTAAATGCTTCCCAATCCTCTGGCTTCCTACTAATCCTCACCACATTATATGATTTTTCCTTTGCTTTTAAGCTGTCCTTGACTTCCCTTGTCAGCCATGGTGGCCTTGTCTTCCCCATAGCTTGTTTCCTCCTCCTTGGGATGAATTTTTGTTGTGCCTCCCGAGTAACCCCTCAAAAACCCGGGGCCAGATTCTCCGTTTCTGAAACTTAAGTGCGGAGGATCTGTGACATTTTAAATGGAAATAATTGGCGCCACCCCCTTACTGATCCTGCGACCGGTGAGGGGCTAGCAACTGCGCCATGTAAAACTCCCAGTCTCCATGAAATAAATGGCCGGGGGTTTTACTGGGTCCATGGCCGCGCATGCGCATGGAGACAAACAGCAGAGGTCGCACCGTAAAACATGGCGCCGGCTGTGCGCGGACCCGACCTGCCAGATAGTATCCCCCTGGCTACTCCCCACCAGTTCCTCTAGCCCTCGTGGAGCGCCCCCCCCCCCTCCAAGCCAGAAGCACAGCTCCCGCCAGACTATGGCAGCGCCTGACACAGTCCGCAGCCGCCACGCCGGGTTCCCGCACGGCTGAGACCATGAGTGAACCGGGCCATCGTGAACTCGGCCCATCGGAGATGGAGCATCGGGGCAGGGCCTTCAGGTGATACGATGAGGCTGTCCCAACGGCGCGTGGCACGATGACACCGCTTCGGAGATGCTGGTGCATACGAAACCTGCGTCAAACAGGCACCCCAAGCCCGATTTTGGCGTCAAAAGGGATTTTCTGCCCGATCGCCAGTTATGAAATCGGCGTCAGGGAACAGAGAATCCCGTCCCCTGTCATTGCTGGTCAACTGTTTTCACTGCTAGGCTCACTGTCCAAGCAACTCTGGCCAGCTCCTCCCTCAAGTCTTTGTAGTTACCTTTATTCATTTATAAATCATGGTCATTATTAATATTTAATTCCAAATTTGATTCCAATTTCTGTCTGCCATGGTGGGATTCATAGCCACCATGGTCTCTGGATTACTATTCCACTGACAACACCACTGACTCCTCCTGTTATTGCATGTTAATGAAGCTCGTTGAAAAGAAAAGCTTTGTTCCCTAAAGAACCTCATATGAGTGTTTTAACATGACTATTTCTAATCTTGTGCAGTGCAATTTAAATCCCACAGAATATTGAACACATCTGCTGTGGCTCTCAAAGTGGGAAATCATTTGGAATAATCAACTGCTGTCTCTGAGTTTGAGGTGAATAACCTTTCCAGCAAAATACCTGTGCATTTGTGAGTGGTCACGTTTTAAAAGCCTTACATGAGTAGGCTGTGCAGTCTCCAATAAAAATAAAGTCCTCCTTATTCCTATCAATTCAAAAGAACAGAACCAGGAGTGTGTGACCTGAAGTAAGAAAGTTAAACTCTCCAGCACACGATGCACAATTTGCATGAAGCACCTCTTTCTCACTCCCAAGGACAATGGAAAAAATGTGGAATCTAAAACTGGGGAGGGATCTGGCTGCTGCCAGGAATCTCCACAAACAATACCCGACAAGATGAAAAAGGATTGGGAGGATGGTCAGGAGGTGTGAAGGGAGTCAACGAGAGGGAATACGTTCCCAAATTCCGCTTGTGGGGTCAGGAGTATTGTGTTTTTTATAATGAGAGAAAAAGCATCTATTCCTCATGACGGAATAGGTAAGCATGCTGTGTGTTCACTTTTTAAACTAGGCACATGAGAAGAGATATACATGGATAGAAAACTTGAAGAGACAGCAGCATAGCTGTGTACACTGTGTTCTGTTCACAAGTCGAAGTTGCAGGTCACACTTCCTTTCCAGTGTTGACATGTTTCTATCCCTTAAAGGCATATTGAAAATGTTACAATCGCAGCTGATTTTACGACTGGACAGTAAGGTCCTAGAATGGAACCCTAGCTCAGTAGGCCATACCTTGAATTTTTTTAGAGATGTGGATAAACAGAGTCACAGGAATACCAATTGATTTTTAAGGATAACATACAGAACATATCTGATACTATATTTCTCAGTGAGTGCACAGTCCCTGTTAACCAACAGACCAATTGTGGTCAGACACATCTCGCTCTGAAACCAAGGCCAAGATTATCCATTGTGAGTCTCCCCCGCTACCGCTGCTAGCAAGGACGGAGGATCCCCCTTCCCCCTTCCCTTCCCCCTGCCAATGAGGTCACAGGGTGGGAGTGTCACCATCCAATGGAATTATTAATGGCTACTCAGCAGGACATTGGGGTCCATTTCCTGGTGCATTGTTTATATGTAACCTTGTCTACTCAAGGCAATTGATTCATGAAGAGAACCAATTGTCTCTTGATGGGTGATTAATAGCACAGGTCCAGACATTTCCAGCAGTTTGTCTGCGTTTCAATGTATTAAAACTTGGCCAAGTTCGAATTCCCATCAGCCTGCCTGGGGTTGACTTTAGTTTGATTTAAAGTGCCCAATTCCTAATTTATAAGGTCCAAATTTATTGGGCCTAAAATCCAGACCATGCCAGATTACCACCGTCCTTCCTCGTGATCCAGTGAGCCTCAGTGAACTGGATTACACAACCCTAACTGAGCCACCAGACGGACAAGTATCAGAATCTTGGTCCAACGATTCTACCCCCTAACCCAACACACATACATTTCACAAAGTGATATACAAATTTCAGAGAACCAAAATAAATACAAACAAAATCAAAATCAATACACCAAATAGATCCAAAATCAATTCATCAGTGTCCTTAAGACATTGTTTTGCGGCATCGGATCGCAGTTTTTGCATCCAGGTGCTGAATCAGTTCTTTCTTCCAGCGGACGAGTTTCAATGTGAGGATGGTTAGGTAGAAAGCCATGAGCAGGGTGCCTCTTATGGTCAGCTGTGACAGGAGGCGGACCCATGGGTGAATTTGGATGTTGGAGCCCCAATCCCAGAGGTCCTCCCACCAGGCAGTCACTATAATGTTTCTTTTGATTTCCCCCATTTTTTGCACCACTTTGATGAAGGTCTCGTGTGCTGTGGCCAATCGTGTCCACATTTGTTGCAGTTTTTCAGGCAGAAGTGTTATCCCAGTGTCAAATTTTCCAAAATACTCCACCAGAGTCTGCCTGAGTTCCTCGATAGTGTTCACCACGACTTTCTCTCTCCTGTGTATCTCTATCATTTCAATTAAACCTATCCTAGTGGGGATGTGTGGCCTGATGCAAAAAGTGGTGTTGTTGATGTTGCATGTCGATTCTCCATACTGGTATTTTCATAGCGAGATTGCAATACAGTATTCATGTTGTATAACCTTACCGGTCACCTCTGTCCTAATTCTAGCCATTTCTCAGGTTCATGGGCTAGACATCCTAGCTCCATGCACCCATGGTTAGTGCGCCCAACCACTCCCGAGTGAGGGTCATCCTTAGGGAGCAGTAGTCGGAACTCCCATTATCCTTCCTGCACACCACCCATTTGTCACACTTTTATTGGAATATATGCATAGTATATCACCCTCACACTCGCCCGTATCTGGTGGGGTAAACAACATGTATTCGGAGTACAGGAGGCAAATCCTTTAGTCTTCCATTGATAATCCCTCTGAAGCTTGGGGCTCCTATGACCATTTCTGGGCGAGGATGCCCACATAGCATATGAGTAGTATGCAGTTCATTCTATGAAAGAGATCAAGGTAGCATCTGTTATTATTCAATAATACCCGATTCCCTTTTCTCTTTTCCTTCCCACCAGATACTGGCTCATGTTCTTATTGATCTCCCCCCTTTTTTTAATCAATTACCTCAGGAACTGAGGTGGCCAGATTCCTGTGATCAATTTGTGCCCTCTGGTGTGCTGTGTTTTTGTGGCTAGTACCACAGGACAGAATTATTTATGAATCCCTGGGGTTGCTTTCCCTGTAGTCAATGTGTTGAGTGGTGAGAGTCGCACTGATATAGGCCGTGTGTAAAATGAGGTGAATCGCACAGCTATAAGGTTTGCATGGCATGAGATGAATTGCAGTTATAAGGTGTGTCTGGCATGAGATGAATTACACAGCCAGAGGCAGCATATAGGATGAAATGAGTCATAGGTATGAGCTGTGTGGAGAACAAGATGAATTTTATATGACCAAGATTGATACCAGTGATTGGGTGTCGGGGCAATGGGGTGAGTGATGTGTTAGACAGGTAGGTTCGATGTGAATCGCGGTGGTCACATGGGCCGGCAGGATTGCTGGTAGATCGGTGGCCTCGTGGCAGGGTACGTCCGGAGGAAGCATCGTAGGCGGAGGAGCACTGTGGTCAGGTAGCGGGCGTGGAACTCTTTGCAGTGCCCGTCTGTTGCACCGTAGCAGGGAGCCATCAGCCATGCAGACAAGGAATGATCTTGGGGCCACTTGCTTGGTCACAACAGCTGTGGCTGACCAGCCGCCCTCAGGCAACTGAACATGAACATGATCAGTTGGAGCCAGCTCGGGTAGATCCGTGGCATGAGCATCATATGTGGCCTTCTGTTGGGCCCGTGACTGCTGCATTTTCTGTAAGACCGTGAGGTGGTTAAGGTCTGGAACATGGATGGCTGGAACTGTGGCCTCAGAGTGCGATTCATGAGCATCTGCGCTGGAGACAACCCACTGGACAGTGGGGTTGCCCTGTATACCAGCATCGCCAGGTTGAAGTCGGAGCCTGAGTCTGCAGCTTTGCACAGCAACCGCTTTACAATATGGACCCCTTTCTCGGCCTTCCCTCTTGACTGCGGGTAGTGGGGACTGGAGGTTACGTAACGGAAGTTGTAGGACTGTGCAAAATCAGACCATTCCTGGCTGTAAAAGCAAGGACCATTGTCGCTCATTACCGTGAGCGGAATCCCATGCTTAGCGAACGTTTCTTTGCAGGCTTTGATTACCGCCTTCGACGTGAGGTCGGACAGTTTCACCACTTCTGGGTAACTGGAGGAGTAGTCGACCAGGAGTACATAGTCACGCCTCTTGGCGTGGAAAAGGTCTACACCTAATTTGGACCACGGAGAGGTCACGATTTCGTGCTGTTGCACCGTTTCCTTAGGTTGAGCTGGTTGAAACTTCTGACAGGCAGGGCAGTTGAGGACTGTGTCGACAATGTCCTGGCTGATGCCCAGCCAATAGACCGCCTCCTAACCACTGTGCTACCGTGCCGACCAAGGCTCATAAGGACAGACATACATGGATAGAAAGCTTAAAGACATTAGCGGCAGAGCTGTGTGCACTGTGTTTTATTCACAGGCCAAAGAAAAACGGAGACTGGATCACATGACACACTTCCCTTCCAGTGATGGAATGCTGCTATCCCTTAAATGCATTTTACAACAAAAAGGAGAATTCCTGCTATTGCCACCATAGAAGGAACCCTTGAAAAAGAAAAACAATACTTATCTGGCCCTGAATCTTTCCAGGAACTAGCTTTTTTTGGTGAGCTGGAAACCATGCAGAGTGTAAACAGGCCTCAGCTTGAAATGGTATGCACGTCTCCGAGAGAACACTGGGATGTAACTTTGCCATTTCAATTTGACCCTTTCTCTTTTGGGCCGGCAGCCTTTTTGTGCCTGAAGTCTGGGAAGTAGGGGAGTTGGAATGTGCCAGGAATGCAACTCACTGAAATATGAGCAGGTATTAATATTGATAGAACTCTATCACAACACAAGTTTATATCTTCAGGATTAAAGCCATTGAAGAAAAAAATCTTTGTCCGGTGGTGGAAAGAAACTTCTGCTGTAAAATGTTTAAGACGATAGAAAATAAACACAATTAAAATTCTCAGAGTATTCATCCATAAAAATAAAATGCTTTTGGGAAACCAATGTAGCAAAAATGAGTGTGTTGATTGCAGAAGATTGTGGTCAACAAGTGCGCCGTATATGCATTTTTACAAGTGTAAGATCCATTTAGAGTTGATTTTGACAAGCATTTTCTCACAGTACGATGGGTTTATATGGTTTTTCCGTTTTACAATTGGCAGGAAACATTGTTCTTTTAATGAGTTCTCTTTATATTGCGAATTAACTCGAAACAAAAGTTCACAATTAAATATTTTATTGGAAAACTGATGGCCACCCATAACCAAACTGACACAGTGTATATTTCATTATTTGAGAGGGCTTATTTCTTTGTGAAATGGAAGACCTTTGTAAAGATTTAAAAAACATTTTTGGTTTATAAAATGCTTATATGCTATGTATCACAATTAAACCATTTTTGTTTCCTAATCTTATTTTATTACACAACTGCATGCACCTTGATAGAGGTTGCATTTTTTAACCCTGTAACAAAAATCTTAATGAAATATTCCATCCTCTATTACATTTTAAGAAGTCTCTGATGGTGTTTTATGTTGTTTAACAAATTGAAAATTCCAAATTTTTTAACAATATTTCACAAGCCTTAAAATAAATGTAAGATAGCAGTAGATTCAAAAAAAACTGCACAGGCCATCAAAGTGTATTTATTAATGTGGGAACTTGATTGCTGGCTGTTTGACTGTGAAGACCTTGCAGTCAAATCGTATCAAGTCTACATCCAACATTCAGACATGGACACTTTATTGTCCAGAATCATTCAGCTCAGACAAAATCCTTGGTTGACTTCCCACCTCCGCCTTTCCAGCCCAAGAATGCGCAGACCATTTGCCCAGTTGATCTGAAGGTGAGATCTGAGATGAAGACAATTTGATCACAAGACTTGTCTCAAGATCTCTGGCTTGAATTGTCAACCTACTTTGTTTCATTTCCTTCATTTATTTCATTGGTAACAAATGCAGGGACCAAGTGACCAATATAATTTGCAGTGGAGACACACAAGGTAAAATACAATCTTTATTATAATCTTTATCATCACAAGTAGACTTACAATAACACTGCAATGAAGTTACTGTGAAAAGCCTCTAGTCGCCACATTCTGGCACCTGTTCGGGTACACAGAGGGAGAATTCAGAATGTCCAAGTTACCTAATAGCACATCTTTCGGGACTTGTGGGAGGAAACTGGTGCGCCGGAGGAAACCCACGCAGACACGGGAAGAATGTGCAGACACCTTGCCAACAGTAACCCGAGCCGGGAATCGAACTTGGGACCCTGGAGCCATAGTGCTAACCACTGTGCTACCGTGCTGCCCACATAATTGATGAAAGAGAATAATAATTGTTTACACAAGAATACACTGTGGGAAACAAAACAAGAAAAGAGGGCCTGATTTAATGGCCTCGTCCTGCCTGACTTGTGAGGCGGCGAGGTTGTTGAATCTTGCGCGAAGCTCTCGCACAATTCGGGATGCTCGAAACACCTCATGAGGTTTAATGAAATCTGGTCTAGATTAACATATTTAAGTGAGCCATTAGGCACATGCACACAGACTTTCACACATTGGGCCGAGTCCCCGATAGCATGGTACACATGTGCTCATGGGGTCCTCGCGTGGCGGCTGCAGCCACAGTCGGGGAGGAGCTGTTCCGCTGGCAGGGGGGACTTCTGCAGGGGTTGGGGAGACTGGTGTGGGGTGGTCTGGGGGTGGCGAGGCTGGTTACAGGGGGTCAGTTTTAGGCAGGCCGGGTCCGCGTGTGGCTGGTGCCATGTTGCATGGCGCGGCTGCCAAGTACGCCTGCGCGGCCACATACCCAGCCATTTTCCAGCTGTATGCGTAGGTAACCATGGGGACTTTACACTGCGCAGCTGCTAGCCCCCCACCGGACGGAGAATCGGTGTGGGAATGGCACCGACTTTCTGGTCGTAAGACCAGGTGGATCTTGCGGATATAGCCGCAGGATCGGAGAATCCAGCCCAGGGTCTCTCAGTCCCACCCACACATACACATACAAACACACACACAGCCTTTCACTCCCACATATTCATCAAGTCAGCATATCTTTCCCAGATACGACAAAACCTCATTGCTCCAGGAACTGACCTAACCTTGCCCTCCCTAGGCCTGACTCAATCCCGTACTCCCATGGGTCGACTCGACCTGACCCTTCAAGGGCATGACTCCACATTGCCCTACCCGGACTTCACT
This sequence comes from Scyliorhinus torazame, assembly GCF_047496885.1. NCBI lineage: Eukaryota > Metazoa > Chordata > Chondrichthyes > Carcharhiniformes > Scyliorhinidae > Scyliorhinus > Scyliorhinus torazame. Next base: position 272,965,604 of record NC_092709.1, read on the forward strand.
CAGGCTGGACGTACCTCGCCCTCCACAGGCCTGACTCGGCCTCACCCTTCACGGGCTCCACTCACCTTTGTCTTCCCTGGTCCACAATCGACCTCCCCCTCCCCAGGCTGAACTCAACCTCGCGCTCCCAGAGGTTGACTCAACGTCCCCACCCTGAGCTTTGCTCGACCTCACCCTCTCTGGATCTGACTCAAAATCACCCTCACTGGCCTCTGAGCTTGGTGCAACTGGCTTCCCAACTCCAGCCCCACTGTTGCTTTGCTTCCCTTCACCCGGCAGTCCTCAGCATACTCACCAATGCTGGTGTTCATTGCTCTTCCAATCGGAGACTGTTTCTCGTCCTCATTTGCAGCAAATAGGCTGACTAGTCTGCCTTTCAAAGGCAAAACAGTGGAGAAATAGCCTGTGATTGGAGGAGCAGCTTCATGAAGAATCTTCCATTGAAACTCAACTCTTTGACTGGGACTTTGAAAATTGGTGCCAGGGGCTGCATTGAGGGGCTGTGCTGGCTGCATCTGGCGAACAGGCCAGATTTTGGACAAACCTGACCTAGACCTTGGTGTGCAGGGGACAGTTTCAAAATTTGTAGATTACAGAAACTTGGAAGCATTGTAAACTGTGAGGAGTACAGAACTTCAAAAGAACATAGCCAAGTTTGCGGAGTGAGCAGGCAGGTGGCAGATGAAGTTCAATGTGGAGAAGTGTGAGGTGATTCATTCTGGTAGGAAGAACATGGACAAACAATATGAAATTAGGAGACCAATTTTTAAGGGGGTGCAGGAGCAGCGGGACCTAGGTGTCTATGTGTGTAAATCATTGGAGGTAGCAGGACAGGTGGAGAGAGCAGTTGATAGTGGCATAGAGTACAAGAGCAAAGAGGTTATACTGAATTTATACAGGATCTCAGCTGGAGTATTGTGAACAGTTTTGAGCTCCACACTGTGTAAAGGATGTGAATACATTAGAAAGAGTGCAGAAAAGGTCTACAAGAATGGTTCCAGAAATGAAAAGCTTCAGTTATGAGGATGGATTGGAGAAGTTGGGCTGATCAATGGCAAATGGAATTCCATTCGGATAAGTGATGATGAATAGCAGGGCCCTGCGAAGCACCAAGGATCAGAGGGACCTTGATGTGCATGTACACCAATTCCTTAAGGTAGCAGGACAAATGGATAATATGGTGAAGAAGGCAGATGGTATACTTGCCTTTATTAGTTAAGGCATAGAGTTTAAGAGCTGGGAGGTTATGCTGGAACTGTATAAAATGTTGGTTAAACCACAGCTAGAGTATTGTGTGCTGTTCTGGAACCCACATTGTAGGAGAGATGTGATGGTGCTGGTAGTATTTAAGTGTGCACTTGTGATACCAAGGCACACAAAGCTGGAAAGAGCTAGAAAATTGAATTAGAATTAGTTGTTTTTGACTGGCACAGAAGAAATAGGCTGAAGAGCCTTTTCGGTGCTGTAGACCTCAATGATTCTATGACTGTGACTCTATTTTCTCCTCAGAGAGAAGAAGGTTCAAGAGGCTGTTTAGCACAGGGCTAAATCGCTAGCTTTGAAAGCAGACCAAGGCAGGCCAGCAGCACGGTTCAATTCCTGTAACAGCCTCCCCGAACAGGCGCCGGAATGTGGCGACTAGGGGCTTTTCACAGTAACTTCATTTGAATAAGCGATTTTCATTTCATTTCATTTCATTTTTCAAGGTGAAGTGGTCAGAGTAGAAAGGGAGAAACTGTTTCCTGCTTGTAAATGGATCAAAAATGAGAGGATACAGATTTAGAGTGACTTGCAAAAGCAGCAAATGTGATGTGAGAAACAGAACAATAACTGGTTCAGGTCTGGAATGCGTTGCCTGGAAGTGTGGTAAAGGCAAATTCAATCAAGGCTTTCAAGAGGGCATTGGATGATTACCTAGATGTGCAAGGGTTCAGTAAAAAGGCTAGAGAATGGCACTAAGACATGATGCACATTTGAAGAGCTGATGCAGACACGATGGGCTGAAAGGTTATAGTGTCTGCACTGTAACATTTCTGTCCAAACAATTCAAATAAAAACCGCCAAATTTTGTCAGACTTTTTTGGGGGGACTTTTTGCTGTCCGATTTATTGGATCCCACTTTTTTTTTACACTCACTTCATGATATTAATTCTGCCGAGAGCATTGACCAATAGAGGGTTTTTTACATTCATTAGAGTCACAAATTCTCGACGGTCCTGATCTTCCGGTCAATGGCAGTGCCCATTGGGGTTGGTGGATGGTGGGGTGGTTTGCAGCGTGGGTGCTAATTATCCATGTTTCATTGAAAAAAAATGTTTTGCCCTTCTCTATAAAGCTCCCACTGTTAATCTCTCTCAACCCAGGTCCCGTGCTTGTCATAAACAGTGCGAGAATCCAGGGGTACATTTCTGGGTACGCCCAGGGTGTTAAGACCAAGACATTCACAGATGCGCCTGGGCAATGTAACACTGTCTTCTGGAGTTTAAAACTCTGGGTAAATGCAGTGGCAAATGCGAAGGTCAGGACTTCTCCTGAGTTCTGATGCACAACGGGCATCCTGTCTCGACAATGCATTTACCGCTGTTGCCATCAGAAGACCTGGATCTTTATTTTAACCTGAATGTATAAAATTAGAACAGAAACTTTGCTGCAGCTTTGGCATTTAAAGAGGCATCAGGGTGGAGAGAGTGCATGTGTGGGATGGAAGGAGTCCCTTGAAATGTGGTGTACTTGCCAAGTATATGGCTCATTGAAACTGTATTTTAAAACTCTGTCACACACTGCTACTACTACAGTTTATTTAGCAGGAAACAGAAAGACATAGTTGCCACCTCAAAATACTGAATTATACGACCTCCAAAATGATGAAGAACCTCTTGCGTGAGAGAGCAGCACAGGTATCATAATTCAATGTTTCCATGTGGATGGCCTTAATACTAATCTTCCTCAGAAGTGTCATCTTCTATTTCCTGTTAAACGGCATGTAGTCTCACCTGAGGCTGCAGCGCATCCATTTACCACAAAAATTCTCCAGAGAGAATGGTGGAGGTTTTGAAATGCATTATTTATGAGACATAATGAGCTATGTAAATACTTTATATTCCAGCAGTACTGACAATTGTTTGGTGGAAGATTTCACCGAGTTGCACTGGTGTCAGTCCACGATGAGGCCCAAGTATTTCCTCTTAAACACAATGGGGATGAAATCAAGCAAGGGAATATCAGTGTTCGCATGAAATTCCTTCTTGCACAATTTTAATGGAGGCATTAACCTGTTTATTTTTAAAAGGCTAACACCTCCATTAAAATCACATATAAAGGGATTTCAGGCGAATGTGTTAAGTGGCCATCGGCTGAAATTGCACAGCGTGATTTTATCTCCAGCGTCTTTCTCTCTTTAACTGTGCATAATGGCTATCAATAATCTTACTTCTGCACATTTACCTTCAATCCTGCGAATTTCCCTATCTGCCGTGTGCATGAGTGAACCAACTATTTGACAAGCGTCAAAATCCCCTAACAGAAAAACATGCTCAGCAAATGAAAAGAAGAAACTAGACGTACATTTTTTTTGCTCAAAGCTCTCTCCAAAACATTACACCAATATTTTTAAGGCATACAGGTAAAACTTGATTTTGCCTCTACAAACACTTTTTTAACTTCAGTTGAGCCCCACAAATGTTGAGTCTCAAGTGGGGTAAGTTTTACATAGATACATAGAAGATAGGAGCAGGTGGAGGCCTTTTGGCCCTTCGAGCCTGCTCCGCCATTCATCATGATCATGGCTGATCATCCAACTCAATAGATTAATCCTGCTTTCTCCCCATAGCCTTTGATCCCATTCTCCCCAAGTGCTATATCCAGTCGCCTATTTTATTGCGCGGCCGGCTCCTGAACCCCGCCATGTTGCGTCGGGGCTGGCCGCTGAGGAAGTCCCCCGCACATTTGTGGGTTGGGGCGGCCCAATTGCGCATGCGCGGGTTGGCGCGGCGCCCAATTGGCGCCGGGAACGGCGTGAACCGCTCCAGCGCCGTGCTGGCCAGAATCGCCAGCACGAATGTGTGGGACAGAATCGGTAGTGCCTGCGTCCGTTTCGCGCCATCGTGAAACGCGATGGCGTTCATGACGGCGCAAACACTCTGTCTCCATTTCGGGGAATCGCGCCCACGGTGTCAGACCCGCTAATGATATGCCTACTGTACTTGCACCCCGCGTGACGAGCGCCGCATTTACGTCATTTTTGGGGTGCCGGGGCATCCCGATTTGGCGTCAAACTGGCGCTTACCATGATTTTGGCGTCGGAATCTATTCTCCACTCAATCGCATTTTGCGATTAAGCGTTGGCAAGAGGAGAATCCCGGCCACGGTGTTTTGGACTGTAAGGGTTAATGCAGAACAGGAGAAAACCGGCTACCAACATTATGACAGATCGTCTCTGATATTGTAGAACTGCGGGCATTGGCCCTTGAGCCACCCGTCCGTCATGTGGCGCATGACACGCTGTAGTAGGGGGTCAGCCGCAGTCTCGCGGCGAATGTGGATAAGGCGTTCATCCTTGGCAGGTAGATTGGAGGCCGTGAAGGCCACATGGGCGTCAACCTGGCAGACGAACCCCTCTGGGTCACATGGGGTGTTGACTGCCCTGGACAGAGCGTCAGCTATGATCAGGTCCTTGCCCGGGGTGTATAGGAGCTGGAAATCGTACCGCCGGAGTTTAAGCAGAATGCGCTGGAGGCGAGGGGTCATATCATTTAGGACTTTTTATATAATATTGACCAGCGGGCGATGGTCGGTCTCGACAGTGAATTGGAGGAGGCCGTACACGTAATCATGAAATTTGTCGACTCCAGTCAACAGGCCCAACCACTCCTTCTTGATCAGCGCGTAGCGCTGTTCCGTGGGGTCATGGCACGTGATGCATATGCAATGGGGGTCCATGATGAGGCCTCATCGCGTTGCAGGAGCACCGCCCCAATGCCGGATTGGCTGGCATCCGTTGAAATTTTTGTTTCCTTCGTGGGATCAAAAAATGCCAATACCGGGGCCGTGGTAAGCTTGGTCTTAAGCTCCTCCCATTTGCGCTCATGGGCGGGAAACCATTGGAAGTCTGTCGTCTTCCTGACCAGGTTCCGGAGAGCTGTGGCATGAGAGGCGAGGTTGGGGATGAACTTCCCCAGGAAGTTGACCATGCCCAAAAACCGGAGGATCGCCTTCTTATCTGCTGGCTTCTGCATGGCTGTGATGGCTGCCACCTTGTCCGCATCCGGCCGCATACCCAGCCGGGAGATGTGGTCCCCTAGGAACTTGAGTTCCGTCTGGCCGAAGGAACATTTGGCTCTGTTGAGGCGAAGGTCTTGGTCCCATATTCGTTTGAAAACACGCTGGAGGCGACTGATATGCTCCTGCGGGGTGGTGGACCAAATGATGATGTCGTCAACATAGACACGCACACCCTCAATGCCCTCCATCATTTGCTCCATGATCCGATGGAATACTTCTGATGCCGATATAATCCCAAACGCCATCCTGTTGTAACAGTATCTGCCAAACGGACCTTCTGCTGGACCTGTCTAGTTGAATTTTCCAGAATCCTTTTGAGGCGTCAAGTTTGGTGAAGATGTTGGCCCGAGCCATCTCGCACGTGACCTCCTCGCGCTTGGGGTAGGGTAATGCTCCCTCATTGTGTTGCGATTCAGATCCTTTGGGTCAATGCAGATCCGGAGCTCGCCGGAGGGCTTCTTTACGCACACCATGGAACTGACCCAGCCGGTTGGTTCCGTCACTCAGGAGAGCACTCCTTGGTCCTGGAGGTCCTGCAGCTGCTGCTTGAGGCGGTCCTTGAGGGGTGCTGGGACTCTGCGAATTGCATGAACCATATTTGAGCAGGATTTTGTAAGTGTATGGAAGCGTGCCCATGCCTTCGAAAATGTTGCGGTGCTGGTCGATTATGGCATTGCGTTGCGTCCTGAAGTCCGCATCCTGGAAGGCAGACATGTCCTCTGGAGTGAGAGAGTGTACTCGTTGAATGGGATTTAGGAGTTTGCATGCCTGTGCGCCTGGCAGAGAGTCCTTCGAGGAGTCCACGATCTTGAAGGGAAGGATAGCTTTTTGCGAGTTGTGCGTCACTTCGAGTTGGCATGAACCGGTAGCAGGAATGACGTTGCCATTGTAGTCCACTTGTTGGCAGGTCGACAGAAGAATGGTTGGTTTAACCCCAAGGGTCTGAAAGGCTGACCATGCTAGGAGATTAGCGGAAGCACCAGTGTACAGGCGGAATCATATCTGGGATCGGTTGACCGTCAGGGTGGCACACCACTCGTCGTCTGGATCAATGCTGTGCACCGACAGCGGCTGGTGGTTTTGAATCGGGGACAGCCTGTTCTGTGTTATAACAGCGACTCGAAAAGGCTCCCTCGGGTCCTCGGTGTCACTGGTCTGCGGGAAGTCGGAATCGGACTCAGTTTGGGGGTAGGTAACTGCTTGTTGCAGAGTTCTTCGGAGGTATATTTCATTTCCTGGTTCAAGTTGAGGCATTGTGCTGTCATTCCAGGTGAAGGAAGGTTGTTTTACAGCTTTAAAAAAATTGTTCTTTGATTTGGGACGTTTCCCCTTTAAATGGGCGTGGACCGGGGCCACTGACATCATGACACGCATGACGTAGCACGTAGGAGGCGTTTGCACATGCACAGATCGCGGTTCCTTTACTGATGGCCGTTTTCGTGATTGCGCATGTGCGGCATCACGCAACTGCGCAAGTGCACTCCCTTTAGAAAGATAGCCGCCGACCAAAATCGTTCTCTGCTCCGGGATTTCGACCTCAAGGTGAGTACTGGCGCTTCTCTTTCCTTTCCTTGCTGGTTGGAGTGTGTTTTCTTCACAATATTTGCCGAATTTGTCCAGGACTGCCTGGAAGTCGCTCCTGTTTTGCCCCTTGGAGAACTTGAATTGTTTTAAGATTTCTTCTGCTCTGGCACCGGCGATGGTGAGGAGAAGATCTGTTTTTTCAGGATCGGTCAGGTCTTCTAGTTTGGCTGCCAGCAGGAAGATTTCAAACTTTTGCCGGAATGCCCGCCAGTTTTCGCGGAGATCGCCGTGGCAGTGGAGCTGTTGCGGAACCCGAATCTTGAACATCTTGCCTGGGTATCATTGCTGGTTGTCACTGTACGCTGAGATGCTGGTGATGCGGAGCGGCGGTGGCGGGTTGATGTTCTCCATACTTCAGGATGCCGGAATGCTGATTAGTTGCAGGTGGGTCTCAGAAGTGCTAGCATGCAACCACACCTTGTACCATGATGTGTTGGGTGTTCTGGATCACAAACAGGTCACCAGCACTGGAAGTGGTGCAACTCTATATTATTATAAGCTTAACTATATTAACATACTTGAACTGTGGGTAAATGCAATACCAGCTTTAACTGTTGACCCTTGCCTAGTCCTAACCAGGTGATGCACTCAGCACATGGTGAATGTCTATGTTGCAGGCTGTGACCTCTGTGCTCTGAGCTGGCTGCTACTAGAGTGAGCGGGAACTCTCCTGTCACCTGTCTTTATAGTGCGTGTGCTCTCACTGGTGATTGGCTGCGGTGTTGTGTATGCTGATTGGTCCCACTGCATGTCCATCAGTGTGTGTGTGTGGGTGTCTGCACCATGATATACTGGTGTATATTATGACACCGAGGGTAGGAGAGGCCTAGACTTTCTTTATTTTAAATATAGAGTACCCAATTCATTTTTGCCAATTGAGGGGCAATGTAGCGTGACCAATCCACCTACCCTGCACATCTTTTGTGTTGTGGGGACGAAACCCACGCAAATACGGGGAGAATGTGCAAACTCCATACGGACAGTGACCCAGAGCCGGGATCGAACCTGGGACCTCGGCGCCGTGAGGCAGCAATGCTAACCACTGCACCATCATGCTGCCCCTGCCTGGACATTCTTTGTGTGCTTCAAAGGAACATCCTTAGTAAGTATTGTAAGAGATGCGATGCTCTTGTTGGTTTCCCAACAGTTTTACCTGACACTGTGCGATTACTCAGGAGATAATTCAAATTCCATTCGGGCCCCATGGTACATCTTGGAAACCCAACTTGCCGTTATTAATGAGGATCCTGCTGGCATTCCAGTGGGATCCTCGCCCACTGCCCAAATCAGTGTCATTAAACTGGAGAATCAACAGGAACGGAAATCCATTGTAATTGCTTATCACACCTTTTAAGCTGATCGGGGAAGAAATAAAATTCCCAAAAAATCTGCTCACACATGCAAGCACACTTATTACAATATCAGCTGTGAGATAGGGAGTACTGTATAATAAAGTTTTATTCCCAGACACAGTCAATCCGTTAAAAAATTCCTTTGAGTTCAATAATAACCCAAAGAAATTTGCAGCACTAATGACATTTCAGACATTTTTAAGTCTTTAGTAAAATAGCATTTTAATGTCACTAACAGACTAATGATGCAACGATATGGGGCAGAATTCTCCATTTGAGGGAGTGTGGACACCGGGACTGAATTGCAGGAGTTTCCCATTCCCGTTGGGGGCACCAGTTCAAGAGCAATTCAGGACATCCTAATGGGGCAACGCTCTGCCAATGTGAAACTAGTGCAACTCTCATTAGCACCGGAGTCGGATTCGCTGCTGCCAGAATTGTCACTGGAGAGCTTGACAAGCTGGAGCTGCTAATAAGCATTCCACTGCCCCACACTCTCATACCAGCCAAGAAGATGGCACCAAGGAGAGCAGCCCCGAGGTTTGCGGTTGCAGAGCTCAAATGGATGCTGGATGCGGTGGTGGTGAGGCGGAACACTCTCTTCCCCAAAGTAGGCCGGAGGCTATCGCCCACCGACATAACTGGACCGAGGTGGAGGTGGCAGAGGTGGTGAGCACTGTGGACCTCACCAGGTGCATGGGTGTACAGTGCCTCAAAAAAGATGACTGACCTCCTTAGGTCAGCTAGGGTGAGTCACCACCTCTGTGCCCCAGGCATCAGCCCCATCCCTCACTCCTCATAATCCACCCCCACCACCCCCTAGAGGCCAATCAAAACACATCTGCCAGCATCCCCCTTACATCCCACCCTGCAACAAACCCTAACACCTGTAATGCCCTCTTTGGCCTTGCACACACAGGCCACCAGCTACAGACTCCCCCATGTAACTCGCATCCAAGTGTCTCAAAATCCTTTATCTGTTCCCCAGGATAAGTGACGCATAACTACCGGGAATGTGAGCAGAGCGGAGGGGCACCGCCGGACGTATGGACCCTGACTGCCGATCAGCAAAGGGAGATGGAGTTAGCCGGGGAAGTGAGAGAGAGGGCTACCTCCCAAGTGGAGTTGGGCATGGGTCAAGTGAGCCTTAATGCATAGTGATGTCCCTATAGCAAGTGAGTTGCCCCTCTCCCCCACACCATTCCTTCCTGAGATCTCACCATGTGCCTTGCCTTTTGTCTTGCACCTCGCTCCCAGCCACAGCCCCAGCACACCCCGGAGGACCAGTCCGGGGACGACACTGACCTTTCGGCACTGCATTCACTTGCACCCTCCACCAACCCAGATACTATCACCTTGGTGTATGAGTGAAGAGACTCCTGAGATAGAACAAAGAACAAAGAAAAATTACAGCACAGGAACAGGCCCTTCGGCCCTCCAAGCCTGCGTCGATCCAGATCCTCTATCTAAAACTGTCGCCTATTTCTAAGGATCTATATCCCTCTGCTCCCTGCCCATTCATGTATCTGTCGAGATACATCTTAAATGACGCTATCGTGCCCGCCTCTACAATCTTTGCTGGCAATGTGTTCCACGCACACACCACCCTCTGCATAAAGAATTTTCCACGTATATCTCCCTGAAACTTTTCCCCTCTCACCTTGAACTCGTGACCTCTAATAATTGAGTCCCCCACTCTGGGAAAAAGCTTCTTGCTATCCACCCTGTCTATACCTCTCATGATTTTGTAGACCTCAATGAGGTCCCCCCCTCAACCTCCAACTTTCTCATGAAAATAATCCTAATCTACTCAACCTCTCTTCATAGCTAGTGCCCTCCATACCAGGCAACATCCTGGTGAACCTCCTCTGCACCTTCTCCAAAGCTTCCACATCCTTTTGGTAATGTGGCGACCAGAACTGTACGCAGTATTCCATATGTGGCCGAACCAAAGTCTTATACAACTGTAACATGACCTGCCAACTCTTGTACTCAATACCCCTTCCGATGAAGGAAAGCATGCCGCATGCCTTCTTGACCACTCTATCGACCTGCACAGCCACCTTCAGGGTACAATGGACCTGAATACCCAGATCTCTCTGTGCATCAATTTTCCCCAGGGCTTTTCATTTACCGTATAGTTCGCTCTTGAATTGGATCTTCCAAAATGCATCACCTCGCATTTGCCCGGATTGAACTCCATCTGCCATTTCTCCACCCAACTCTCCAATCTATCTATATTCTGCTGTATTCTCTGACAGTCCCCTTCACTATCTGCTACTCCACCAATATTAGAATCATCTGCAAACTTGCTAATCAGCCCACCTATACCTTCCTCCAGATCATTTATGTATATCACAAACAGTGGTCCAGGCACAGATCCCTGTGGAACACCACTGGTCACAGTTCTCCATTTTGAGAAACTCCCTTCCACTATACTCTCTGTCTCCTGTTGTCCAGCCCAGTTCTTTATCCATCTAACTAGTGCACCCTGGACCCCATGAGACTTCACTTTCTCCATCAGCCTACCATGGGGAACCTTATCAAACGCATTACTGAAGTCCATGTATATGACATCTACACCTTCCCTCATCAATCAACTTTGTCACTTCCTCAAAGAATTCTATTAAGTTAGTAAAACATGACTTTCCCTGCACAAAACCATGTCGCCTATCACTGATAAGCCCATTTTCTTCCAAATGGGAATAGATCCTATCCCTCAGTATCTTCCCCAACAGCTTCCCTACCACTGACGTGCGGCTCACCGGTCTATAATTACCTGGATTATCCCTGCTACCCTTCTTAAACAAGGGGCCAACATTAGCAATTTTCCAATACTCCGGTACCTCACCCGTGTTCAAGGATGCTGCAAAGATATCTGTTAAGGCCCCAGCTATTTCCTCTCTGACTTCCCTCAGTAGCCTGGGATAGATCCCATCCAGACCTAGGGACTTGTCCACCTTAATGCCTTTTAGAATACCCAACACATCCTCCCTCCTTGTCGACTTGTCCAAGAGTAATCAAACATCTCTCCCGAACCTCAACATCCGTCATGTCCCTCTCCTCGGTGAATACCGATGCAAAGTACTTGTTAAGAATCTCACCCATTTTCTCTGACTCCACGCATAACTTTCCTCCTTTGTCCTTGAGTGGGCCAACCCTTTCTCTAGTTACCCTCTTGCTCCTTATATATGAATAAAAGGCTTTGGGATTTTCCTTAACCCTGTTTGCTAAAGATATTTCATGACCCCTTTTAGCCTTCTTGATTCCTCATTTCAGATTGGTCCTACATTCCCGATATTCTTCCAAAGCTTTGCCTGTCTTCAGTCATCTAGACCTTATGTATGCTTCCTTTTTCCTCTTAGCTAGTCTCACAATTTCACCTGTCATTCATGGTTCCCATATCTTGCCATTTCTATCCCTCATTTTCACAGGGACATGTCTGTCCTGCACTCTAATCAACCTCGCTTTAAAAGCCTCCCACATATCAAATGTGGATTTACCTTCAAACAGCTGCTCCCAATCCACATTCCCCAGCTCCTGCCGAATTTTGGTATAGTTGGCCTTCCCCCAATTTAGCACTCTTCCTTTCGGACCACTCTTGTCTTTGTCCATGAGTATTCTAAAACTTACGGAATTGTAATCACTATTCCCAAAGTAATCTCCTACTGAAACTTCAACCACCTGGCCGGGCTCATTTCCCAACACCAGGTCCAGTATGGCCCCTTCCCGAGTTGGACTATTTACATACTGCTCTAGAAAACCTTCCTGGATGCTCCTTACAAATTCTGCTACATCTAGACCTCTAACACTAAGTGTATCCCAGTCAATGTTGGGAAAATTTAAATCTCCTATCACCACCACCCTGTTGCTCCTACATCTTTTCATAATATGTTTACATTTTTGTATCTCTATCTTACGCTCGCTGTTGGGAGGTCTGTAGTACAGCCCCAACATTGTTACCGCACCCTTCCTATTTCTGAGCTCTGCCCATATCGCCTCACTGCTCGAGTCCTCCATAGTGCCCTCCTTCAGCACAGCTGTGATATCCTCTCTGACCAGTAATACAACTCCTCCACCCCTTTTACCTCCCTCTCTATCCTGCCTGAAGCATTGATATCCTGGGATATTTATTTGCCAATCATGCCCTTCCCTCAACCAAGTCTCAGTAATAGCAATAACATCATACTACCAGGGACTAATCCAAACTCTAAGTTCATCTGCCTTACCTACTACACTTCTTGCATTAAAACAAATGCACCTCAGACCACCAGTCCCTTTGCGTTCATCATCTGCTCCCTGCCTACTCTTCCCCTTAGTCACGCTGACTTCATGATCTCGTTCCTTACAGGCTTTAGTTACTACCTCCTTACTGTCCACTAACCTCCTCATTTGGTTCCCATCCCCCTGCCACATTAGTTTAAACCCTCCCCAAATGCGTTAGCAAAATCACCACCAAGGACATTGTCCGGCCCAGGTGTAGATCGTTCAATTTGTACGAGTCCCACCTCCCCCAGGACCAGTCTCAATGTCCCAAAAATATGAACCCCTCCCTCCTGCAGCATCTCTCAAGCCATGCATTCATCCTGCCTATTCTTTCATTTCTACTCTGACTACCACGTGGCACTGGTAACAATCCTGAGATTACTACCTCTGAGGTCCGACTTTTTAACTTGGTTCCAAACTCCCTAAATTCTGCTTGTAGGACCTCATCCCGTTTTATACCTATATCATTGGTGCCTATATGCACCACAACAACTGGCTGTTCACCCTCCCCCTTCAGAATGTTCTGCAGCCTATCTGAGACATCCCTGACCCGTGCACCTGGGAGGCAACATACCATTCGGGTGTTGATAAGATTTTCGACCACAGAACTGCCTATCTACTCCCCTGACAATTGAATCCCCTATGACTATAGCCCTTCCACTCTTTTTCCCGCCCTTCTGTACAGCAGAGCCAGCCACGGTGCCATGAACCTGGCTACTGCTGCCTTCCCCTGGTGAGCCATCTCCCCCAACAGTATCCAAAACGGTTTACCTGTTTTGGAGGGAGATGACCGCAGGGGACACCTGCACTGCCTTCCTGCTTTTTCTCTGCCTTTTGGTCACCATTCCCTTTCTCCCTCAGCAATCCTAACCTGCGGTGTGACCAATTTGCTAAACGTGCCATCCACGACCTCCTCAGCATCGCGGATGTTCCAAAGTGAGCTCCAGAGCCGTCATGCGGTCTAACAAGAGCTGCAGCTGGACACACTTCCCGCACGTGAAGGAGTCAGGGACATCAGCCACGTCCCTCAGCTCCCACATTGAGCAAGAGGAACATAACACGGGCCTGAGATCTCCTGCCATTTTTAATCTTAAACTTAACTTAGTCTAACTATAATATCAAATAATAGATAAATGAAAAGGAAAAAAAGAAAAATTGTCACCAATCACACGATGAAAGAAATAGAAAAACCTTATCTTATCAACACACCACAGTCCTTTTTTTTGGTGAGAGGAGGAGGGTGGGTGGGAGACACGTGTCGTGTCTCGGGTTCAGCCGCTGCCCAAATATATCAGTTCACTCACCTTCCCCGAGCGCAATTCGACTGCTCTCACTCAGCTCCTCCCTCTTACCGCTCCTGTAAGGTAAGTTTTTAAAAAGGTAACTTACCATCCCGACAGCCCCCTGGTTACTGCTCTCGCTGCTACCTCTGAAAAACTGAAGGCCGCTTCTCCTGTAAGGTACGTTTTTAAAACAGGATACTTAGATACTTTCTGGTGCGCATTTCACTCATGCTGGATATTGCTGCGGTGCTCCAGATCCTGGCCCAATCACATGGATCATGGCTGAGGGTGTTGAGAACATTGGCCGGGCACAGGCTGACCTTGACCAGTCACAGAGGGACATGTAGCATGCTCTGAGGGACAGGTCCCAAATTTTGTGCTGCATTACGGAGGGGACCAAGATCCTGGTTGAAACAAGTGCGGGCCTCCAGGACTGGCAGTGTCCGGTGATACTGGAGCCTCCGGAGCTCACTCCGGGCTCACTTCCTTCCCATGGAGTAGCCCTGGGGCCATTGGGCACCCCAAAGGAGGTGGAAATGATGGGGCCCACACCAGTGCCTCCTGCAGGGGAGGTGCTGGAATACCCCAGGAGCTTTTGAATTCCCACCCCCTCCCCACCTGACACTGGTGCATCTGATGGGCAGCGGGCAGAACCAGGTGGCTCCTTGTCACCTGTGACACCCAGATGTTGGCCGGGCCCATCCAAGTCCAGGCCCTCCCAAGAACGACACCAAAAGCACCTGAGGTCACAGGGTGAGAAACACAGCAGGCCGCCTCCATGTTTGATACGCTGCCTGGGGAAACACGTCGAAGGAGCGGTACAGCACATAAATGTAAGAAATTATACAGCAATTAAGTTTGAACTGGTGCAGCACATAGATTAGAGTTCAGGGTCAGGGCACAAAAATGTACATAGACAAAGTAAAACACATTTGCAAGGTGGCGCAGTGGCGCAGTGGTTAGCACTGCTGCCTCACGTTGCCAAGGACCTCGGATCGATCCAGGTCTCGGGTCATTGTCCGTGTGGAGTTTTCACATTCTCCCCATGTCTGCATGGGTCTCACCCCCACAACCTAAAGATGTGCAGGCCACGCTAAATTACCCCTTAATTGGCAGGTGTCAGACTTTGCCAAACGATGAGGAGCACCAGAGCTCTACTCACAGCGAGTCATCATCATCCTCCGTACCAAGAGTAGCTCGGTGGCACAGTGGTTAGCACTGCTGCCTAACAGCGCCCGGGACTCGGGTTGAATTCTAGCATTGGGTGACTCTCTGTGTCGAGTTTGCACTTTCTGCCCGTATGTGCGTGGGCTTCCCCCCACAGTCCAAAGATGTGCAGGTTAGGTGGATTGGCCATGAGATATTGCCTCTCAGTGTCCAGGGGTTTGCAGACTGGGTGATGTTATAGGGATAGGGTGGGAGGATGGGCCTAGGTAGGTTGCTCTTTCAGAGGGTCGGTGCAGAATTGATGGATTGAATGGCCTCCTTCTATAATGTAGGGATTTATGGATTTTTAAAATGGATTCTAAGATGTGCTGAGACTGCCAACGTATGGCCCACACCCTGCAGTCATGCTGGTAGAGCCTTTGGAAGTGGGAGCGGGGGCAGGGGGCTGGAGTAAAGAAAGGAGGGTCAGGGGAAGAGGTGAGTGGCTATGAGGGAATATGGAGGAGTGGGACAGGGTGACTGAGCTGCCGATGGACAGGCCCTGTAACAAAAAGGATTTCCTTGACTCCACAACAGGCTGGTATTGGGTGTCACAGACAACTGTGGGTGTCTCTCTCCTGCAGGTGTTAAAACCATGACCCGGAAGTTTCGCACTGGGACAGCTTCGCAAGAGAGAGGGGGCAAGTCTCACTGTTTATACCTAACCAGTGAGGTTGTCCTTCTGCCACGCCAGTTACCTTGACTGTCACCTACGCCTGTGTGAGTCTCTCTCCTGTGATGGTGAAATGTCACCCGGAAGTGCCCCACTAGTGCAACTTCACAAGAGAGAGAGAAAAAGGGACCACTGTTTAATCCTGACCAGTAGCCTCTCTTGAGTGAGCGTGTTCGAAGCGCTCAGATTCCCTTTTCCGGTCCTTGACTACGGGATTATGTCCTGGCAATTATTGTGACTTGACCAGAGTGGACAGTGAAAGGAAGGTGAGACCACAAGAATGGTAGTTTAAAAATAATTGATTTATTGAAGAGAAATTAAGCCTTCTGCAACTCAGATTAACCCACACACACAAACACTGATTATGAACTACTATGTGTAAAACAAGAGACTAAACAGCATATCGAAAATTCTTACAGCTTACACAGATTTACTTTAGCGACGCAAACACAGATACATTCACTCACCCACTCCAAACCTCAACAAACTGTACTAATGGGAGTTTTCTGTGAGCTGGAGGAATATACTCACCAATCTTCTTCCAAGGTGGCCGGTCCTTGCGGCTGTTGTTTCCCCGGTTCTTGTGGTGTGTTTTCAGCAAGGCGAAGTGTGTGTCAGGCAAGAGAGTAGAGTTCTTTGCAAGAGTTCTTCAACAGTTCCTCAGACTTGACATTTTAAGGGCAAAACCCTGAATGGTTCAAATACTGACCCTCCCACAGATGAGTTCCAGGACAAAGGAAGCCTTTCTGATTGTTGACAGAACGGATGTGATCAAGTTCCCCAATCAAAAGGTGCTTTCATGTAATTTGATTTTAATCAGTGCCCTTACAAAAAGCTTGCAATGTCTCTGGGTTCTGCTGGTCTCTTGACAATGGTTGCTGGAGATAACTTTAATTGTTATCCCATTAAGGTATTGTGAGTCTTTCAGGCCGGGGCCGCAAGTGATTTGCATTTCAACTGCCCCTGGTCTCTGTTTGTCTTAATTCAGTTGTCTGCCTGCAGACATGGTTTGTACAGCAATCTGTCCACTTAAAATGGAATGTCCTGTTCCAACATGTCCAGTTAATTTTGGTCCTTTGATGAATTTGCTGCAACTTACAGCCCCCTAGTCGGCAAACCTGGAGTTGATGACGTTGTCCCGTGTGCGGTAGCCCTGGCGTACACATAGTGCGGCCTCCTGTGTCTGCTCAGGTCCCATGCCCTGGTCCTATTGGCCATCATCCCCATCCTCCTTGTCAGATGAAGCCTGCGGTTCTTCTTCTTCTTCCTCCTTTTTAAAAATTTGTTCACAGTGGTTAACACAGGGTCCGAGGTTTGATTCCCGCTTGGGTCACTGTCTGTGCGGAGTCTGCATGTTCTCCTCCTGTCTGTATGGGTTTCCTCCGGGTGCTCCGGTTTCCTCTCACAAGTTTTGAAAAAAGTGCTGTTAGATGAATTGGATATTCTGAACTCTCCCTCTGTGCATCCGAACAGGTGTTGCGCTGGAGTGTGGTTGACTAGGGGCTATTCACAGTAACTTCATTGCAATATTAATGTAAGCCTACTTGTGACAACAATAAAGATTATTGTTATTATTTGGAGAGACCCACCAGAGTAGTTCAGGCATCTGAATTATATCTTCAGGATGCCGATGCATCGTTCAATGATGCTCCTGGTTGCTGCATGCTGTCATTATAGCCGTTCTCCACCTCGGTCTTGAGCCTCCATAGAACATAGAACAGTACAGCACAGAACAGGCCCTTCGGCCCTCGGTGTTGTGCCGAGCATTGTCCAAAACCAAGATCAAGTTATCCCACTCCCTGTCATTCTGGTGTGCTCCATGTGCATAGAACATCACCAGACAGGCTTCATTATCCAAGACCTGAACGGATAACCTTTGTCACCCAGGAATCAACTCCTCACCCATGTGGACATTGGAATGTACTCCCAAAGTAGGAGTCAGACTTTGTCAATCGATGAGAAGTACCTTGAAGGTTCCAGGAACCGACGAGTGTGCCAGGATGTAGGCGTTATGCAGCTGCCCACGTATCGGATGCATTCATGCATGATGTGCAGCTGGTGGTCGCACACCAACTGCATGATCAGGAAGTGAAAACCCTTCCTGTTGATAAAGGGCACCCCCTCATGAGCTGGTGCCTGTGGGGGACATGTGTTCCATTGATCACCCCCTGGACCTGGGGCATGCCAGTGATGGCGGCGAGTCCCACTGCCCGGCATTCTATTGAGCTTGGTCTCGACTGACGTTTATATTGTCCACTTCCCAGGCATATAGGGCATCCCTAAGGCACAGATGCACTTGTGTATGGATATCTGACCTATCCCAGAGATGTCGTCCCTCGGCAACTTGAAAGATCCCAAGGCAAAAAAGCTCAAGCGACCGTCACCTTGACGGGCACGGAGAGCGAGTATCCTCCTCCATACCCCCGAGATTCCAGGCGCACCATCTCACACAGATGTTGCATGGTATCCTTGGTTAGCCTGAGCCTTTGGTGACACCCACTTTCTGACAGGTCTTCGAAGGACAGGCGTCGACGGTATAAACGTGGCCTGATGCAGCGCTTCCTTCGCACCTCCCCCACAGCCTGTTGGATGACCGACTCTCCAACCTCACCGGCTAGCCTCTGCTCTATTAGGGAAATCTCCTGTTGTGCAGGGTACCCCCTGTGCAGCGTCTGTGCCTGCAGCCTCTGTGTGTCCACAAGGGAAGCTGCTGCCAGGCATGTAGCAAGAATTCCAGGCTGTACTCCGAAATTCATTCTCAGCAGGGAGAGAAAGCGATGAAATATTAGCAAAATGAGTATTCCCTTGCCCATTCAATTCTCACAGGCTAAACGGCAACCCTGAGTTGCTCTTCAGCTCCACCCAGCACATGACACCTTCCCAAGCCCACCTCCGCCCTCAGCCATCCCTCCAATATGTTGCCTACCACTGACCCCATCGGTGAGTGTCACCGGGGAGCCTCTATCCTCAACCCCAATTCCTGTCAACAAGATTACCGGTAGCTGCAGCAACTCCTGTCAGCATTAGGCTCTGCATCCCCTGTCCTGTCTCCTCAGTGGGGTCTACTGTGGGTGTCCTCAATTGGTGGGCCATGAGTTATCCCTTCAGCAGTGTGACACCTGGTTGTACGATGGAGAGGGTCACGATGTGCCACCAACCGCCTCCATTCTTAGAGGCTTGTGGGTGGGCAGGTCCTACAGATGGGGGTGAGGCAGTGAAGTGTGAGTCTCCTGGAGTATAGATGCAGTGTCATCTGGGTACTGGATGTGACACACAGAGTGTGACAACCTGTCTGGGGGCAGGATGGATGGGAGCAGAGGAGCTGTGAGCAGGCAGGGCTTGGAGACAGCTAGTAATCCTGTGGAGTGGGCTAGCTGATAGTCTCACTGGTAAGGCTTCTGCCTTGAGAGGGGCAGTGTGTCAGGGAAGGTGCCAAAGGACACAGTGCATGCATCCCCTGCTTCCCCTGCAGTGGGGCTGCGCTTCTGATGAGTGCACTGAGTGGCAGCACCTGGTGTGTCGCTAATTGAGCTTGGCCACGCCCATCCCATTGATGGGTCAACTGGGTTCAGAGGGTTTCCAGAGTGGTGGCCTGGGTTGGCACCCAAATGACCAGTGGCTCTGTGAACATTTACAGGACACAGTGAGGAGTCAGCAGAGTGAGCAGCCACGGGCCTGTAACTTGTAACGAATGGTTGATTTTAAAACAAATACTGCAGCAATAGCGGTCTGAGTCAGGCCACCCCGATCTCGAGGGTGTAATGTTACCCGCGTGGTTGATAACACGTGTTACTCAATCCTTGGCTGATGGTGAAGTCCTCTGAATCTTGTTGAAGAAGACTCAAACTCGTCCAGTAACAACACAGGTTTATTGAGTAACTATAACTATTAATGCGTGAGTTCTTTACCTTAACATGGGAACTAGGAATTGGATAACACGATTTAACAATTGTAACAAAATGTAACTCCACTAACTATCTATGTGATTCTGATGTTTCCCTGTTCACAGCACACCCGAGAGAGAGACAGAGACCCCGTGTGGCTGCCCTTTATATCCCTGTTGGTCCAGCCCTCTGGTGATCCACATATAGAGATCACCACATCTCCCCCTTTTTAATGTGCTACAGGTTTTCTGTATGGCGTAACGAAAACTGAACAAACATAATGAATTAAGTCAACTGGGAACAGATAAAACAAGTAATGCTGTGTGCAGAATGGGATGGTATTAATGACTGTACAAAGTCAATCAACATTTAAAATGTCCAATTCTAACGAAAAACTTTGTGAGTCCAGACTGTATGCGTTTGATCAGGTGGGTTGATCCTTTCGCCTGTCATTTAGGTGGCAGTGTTGATGTCACCATGTCATTGTGACCGTCAGTGTGTGTGTGTGTCCGTGAGGACATCATGAGACATCGGAATGTTCGCAGTAAGTTGACGTTAGTAGCGGCCTTTCTTTTGTGCTTGCAGTGTTGACTCCGTATGTCATCTTTTTTGCAAGCTGGGTTGGGTGATTGCTGCGGCGCAGACACAAAATCACGAGATCTGTTGTTGTTGTTGTGGTTTTGTTCACTGCTTTGATCAACAGTGGGTAGACATTTAATGTCTGCTGCTGGCTGCTCATACAAGGCAGGTAGACCGTCATAGTCTTCCTCGTTCACGGCTGTCGCTCCGGAGTCGTCTCTTGTGGCCATTCTGGAGCCTGTCAATGAGCTCGCTATGGAGGCCAGTATCACTCCCTCAGTGGAGTCAATCTGTGCTCTCTGAATAGCGTCGCCTTCTGCTAGGATATATGACATGTGGTTGTCATCCATTTTATCGACGAGCTGCCATGTCATCATGGTACTGGATTCTCCCACCATGAGGCTCGCATGGGACATGGCACCCATGTTGCTGCTGCAATGACCATCAGATCCGGAGAACTGATCGATGGCTGAGTGGCATTCGTCAGCGAGCAAATCATCGCTTCTTGTCAAGGATGTTTCATGGTGCTCTATTTGTCCAATGAGCAACTCATCCCCAGAGTAATCATCATCAATGAACAAATCTTTTGCTATGGATTTGTTATTGTGCTCTTCTCTTTGGGTGTTGCAAACATATGTTCAGGGTGCTGCGGCAGTGATCTTTAACTGTTAGTGGAGGCTCGAGATTCATTCTGTCGCTGGGGAAAATAATTTTTTGTTTTGAGACTTTAAACCCCTTTTTGTTCACTTTCGGGCATTTTGGATGAAGCGTGGTGATGTAAGGTTCCTCCGCGACTGTGACCGTGTCCACACCGTAGGAGTCATCATAGGCAAGGTCATCGTTTTCGGACAGGTAATCACTGAATATTGGTTGGCAATCCATAGATGCCACGTTCCGAACATCGCACGGTCTTAGTTGTTGTCCCGTGGAAGTCATCTGCAGCACAGCTCGACATTTGAAGGCATAGTGGTTGCACTTTCCACACCTCAGGCACTGTTTGCCATAAGCTGGACATTGCCCTTTTAAGTGGGCGTGTCCGCAGTTATGACACAACATGGCACCATCCTGCCACGTTTGTGCATGCACAGTAGCGTTCTCAGCCGGTTCCAGTCTCCGTGCAAACTGCGCATGTGTGTGGGCCACCTGCAGATTCGCGCGCACGGGATTGCCGGTGGAGGAGCGCCTTCGAGAAGCCTGGGCCACCATTTTGACTGCTCCAATCTCGTGGTGGAGGTCTTGGTCCCGGTAAGTAAACTGTTGATATCGTGCTTCAGTGATTTCATGAGCAGAACATAGTTGTGTAGCCATTTCAAGATCAAGATTTTTGTGCTTAAGGAGAGAATTTTTGAGTCCCTCATCAGAAATTCCACTGACAATCTGGTCTCTGATAAGGGAGTCATGGAGGGTCTCATAATTACAGGATTGGGCCAGCAGCTTTAAGTCAGTGAGAAAGCTGCTGAATGATTCTCCTGGTCTTTGTATACGCCTGGTGAACTTGAAACGTTCAAATGTTTCATTCACCTCTGAATTACAGTGGGTATCAAATTTTTTAATGATTGTGTCCCACTTATTTTTGTCTTCCCCTTCGGCATAGGTAAATGAGTTTCCCTGCCGCAGCTAAGTGGTATGCAATTTTTTTTAAATCTGGCGCAGCGGTCATGTCCTTAATTTCCAGAAACAAATTAAATTGTTGCAGGAAAATCTTCCAATTATACTGGAGATTACCAGAGGTTCGGAGGTGTTCTGGAAGTGATTCCTACTTACCGGTTTCTGCCTGGGAGATCCGAGTGTAATGATGCCTTCCATGGCCGAATATCTTATCCGAGTTTATTTCTTTTTTTTGCTTTCTCTTGTCTGTCGAACCTAAGCTAGCTAGATTCTATATTCATTGTTAAGGCCAACACACTCTGTAGTACCATATAGTGTTACCTGTGTGGTCGATAACACGTGTTACTCAATCCTTGGCTGATGGTGAGATCCTCTGAATCTTGTTGAAGAAGACTCAAACTCATCCAGTACCAACAAAGGTTTATTGAGTAACTGAAGCTATTAATGCGTGAGTTAATTACCTTAACATGGGAACTAGGAATTGGATAACAAGATTTAACAATTGTAACTAAATGTAACTCCACTAACTATCTATGTGATTCTGATGTTTTCCTGTTCACAGCACACCCGAGAGAGAGACAGAGACCCCGTGTGGCTGCCCTTTATACTCCTGTTGGACTAACCCTCTGGTGATCATGTGGTGCTGCTATCTACCCATTAACCCCTTGTGTGCATGCACGTACAGAGATCACCACAGAGGGGGGACACCCCGAATCCGCTGATATGTCAGAAACTCGCTCCCCGCTAGTCCCCTGACAGCCACCCCCAACAGGCGCAACTGTTTATAGCAATTTTATAAACTTTTCCGACCTTCTCTCCCCCACTAAGCAGCCATGGCGCCTAGTCCCCATTTGCAAATACCTGTACTAAACACCTAACAGGGGCGGAGCATTGCGGAGGAGTGGAGAATACTGGGTCAAACCCAGCAATGATATGTTAACACATGCAAATGGCGGTTTTACATGTTGCCACCGACGCGGGGCGCAAATCGTGTTGCCGCAACCAGCGGGGCCCCGGAGCAAGGCTTTCGGTTCGGTCGATACACCCGATTCTCGACCTGATTGCCATTCGCGTTTCCGATGTCACGGGGCAGAGAATCCAGGCGATTGTAGCTCCAAGGATAATTATTTGGTTGAAGAACTGAACTTCAGTTTTCTCTAAAATCAGGTCATCATCGTATGAGTGGAAAAAGAAACAGTTTCCATATGAGTTGATTCCAAATACGAGGTGTGGGATTCTCCATCCAGTCGCACCCGAAAACTGGTGTGGCACGCCCCCGCCGGCAGCGGGATCCTCCGTCCTGCCAGCAGGCCAATGGGGCTTCCCATTGTGGGCACCCGCATGTCGTCGGGAAATCCGTGGACGTGAGTGCATTGCCGACGGAGAATCCAGCCCGTGATATTTCCTTTCAGTCTCGGTAGCATAATGGAGCTCTTTTCCACATCTACTTTCCCTAGTGGAATTCTGTAGTGGAATTCTCCAGAGTTTCAGCTGGAAAAACCTTCACTTGAATCAGTTCGGTTGAATTATTTCTGATTCATGAAATGTGTAAAATGCGAATGTGAAAATGCTCTGTTTATTTATTCCCGCCCCCCCCCCCCTTTCCTCACCACATAATGGACCTTGGCTTCATGCTAATGCTTGAGCTATCAGCATGCAGCAGGTGCAATCAATTTTCCTGTGAAAAATGCACATGAATGCACCATTTGACTCTATTTTTCGAATATTCACAGACAGTGCCCAGCCTCCAACCAGAGTGGTTGGAGACATCCCCAGCTGGCACCGTTTTATTCTCAGCTGCCTATATATTATCAAGCAAATATTAAATATGTATGATGCACAGCTAGATCCAGACATTCATTCTCAGCCCACAAGCTTCCTGATGTAGACTTTTATTTACTGAAAGGGCCAATAAATGCCTTCTGTTTCTTTTTAACAAATTGAGTTCTTAATCATTTGTGCATATAAGCAATCATTTAAAAAGAACAAGTATTTTAAAAATCCCTTTGAATTCTCTTCAGTGTCAGACTACCATTTTTACATCATACAAAGCACTGCTTTTAACAGCTAAGAGTGGATGAAAAATTGTACTGGTCAATCTCTTTCCCCATTAAATGAGTGAAGAACTGCAGCACAATTTCTATTGCACAACAGGGTCCAGAGTTAGAAATTTAGTGTCAGTAAATAATGCATGTAAAGAAGCTAAACTCCAATTTTTGCTGATTGTATAATATGTTCATTATTAGAGTGGTTTATTAATCTATGTAGCCATCCTTAGGCACAGAATATCACCTGTTTTGTGCATTTGTTTTGGCTGATCATTGGGCTGGATTTTCTGGTGCCCACTGGGAATTGGCAAGTTGGCAGACGGAACTTCGAGAATCGCATGAGAGGATGCGCTTCAAAACCCCAGTGGTAGGAAGATGGCTCCCAATTATGCTGGCAGTGGTAAGGCTGGCAAACTGGAAACTCACCCGTTAGCGACTGGAACCTCATAAATATTCACAATCAAGCACTTGCATGCAATTTAAATGTAATCAGCAGGATTCATGCAACCACCACGATTAATTGAAACAAATGCAAGAATCCCATGCCTTCAATCATTGGCGACTTAAATGTGGCTTACCTGACTCACTGTGAAAGCTCTTTTGACTTACAGGAGAGTGAGTGACAGGGAACTACGTTGTCTCTTGAGATTTTTTCTCTATGTTCTAAATTAATAATCTGACACCCTGAGGAGTGGCGTATGAGAGAGGTAAGTGACTAAACCTAAAGCGTTCATTCCAATACTTAAAGGGCAGCTCCTAGCCTAAGGACAGAGGGGTCATTCATTAAATTGCCAGTACACATGAGTCCCTAAACTGAGGGGATTTCAGAGGGTGCATTTAAAGATAGGGAGAGGACGTTGCACAATGGGCTTCATTCACCCTGTACTCCTTCGTCCTCAAGCACTAGAGGGGCTCAGTGCTTTGCAGGAACACCATACTGCACAAGAACCAGAGCAGGCAGCAGCAACAGGAGGGAGAAGGGAGCACAATCACAAAGGGCCAGGCAGCAATGCAGAGGCAGACACAGCTTTCCAATGCATCCAAGAGATTACAGGCTGGGTTCTCCGATTCTGGGGCTATGTCCCCACACCGGAGTGCATTTTACGCAAGACGAACTGGTGAAAAACGGCCACAGATTCCACGTTTTGCTGGGAGCTAGCAGGATGGCAGCGTAGAGCACCCGACTCTCGCTGCCGATATGCCCCGGAGAATTGCCGGGTCGGTGGCCATGCATGCGCATGTAGGTGGCCTGCAGCGGCCTCGCCGTGCTATGTGGTGGCTGCTCGTGGACTCGGCCCATGAAATAGCCTGCCCTTTCGGCCGACTTGCGCGCCCTGGACCACCCCCCTACAGTGCCCCGAGCCCCGAATAATGTCCCCCTCCTGCCCACGGATCGGCCCTCCCCCAACTGTGGCAGCGCTGGACTGAGTCCGCAGCCGCCACGCTGAGTTCCCAATGGATGAGACCATGAGACCGGTGCCGCCCCCGATTTTGCCACAAACTTGGATTCTCCAGCCGTTCATCGAACGCGATTTTGGCGTCGGTGGCCGGAGAATCCAGCCCTACATGTAATAATCTTGCCAAGGCCAGTCTTCTCGCACCAAATCCTTTTATAATGGAAAAGGCAACAGCTACGTCTTACAGCATACAAGTCCAAGCTCCGGGACCTACAGAATGCCAGCCCGAGTTGAACCAGCGGGTTTTAAACTCCCACTACTCATTTCCCATTGTGCAAGCTCCTGCCCACTCAACAGGGAGGTTCATACTCCATGATTCCAACAGGGAGATCTATTGATGATTCCCCCATGTCCATCGTGGCCACCATAACATCCCTTCCCCCTTAAGTCAATTTTGCACCGTCTCACCAAGTCCGTGAAGTTTGAGTTGAGGTCAGGCCATCAGACGTAGCTCCGGACCAACATTTTTATTTTCAATACTCCAGAGTGGCCAATATGTTGTTCAATAGGTATCGGGCACCATCCATAGGCCAAGGACAACTGCTCAAGACCCCTAGAGAATGATACCTTCCTCAACACTCAGCTCCTCTTTCTTAGCCAGATAGGGTTTAATTTCTTGTCCTCAGAATCCACCATTCAGGATTATGTACTTTAGTTTAGACAGGGTTGGATCTTTTGTGTCCAGGTCTTGCTTTGCATTGCGGACACCAGTAAAGTCTCTAATCAATGCTGGTAAAAGAGCTGGACTTATGGGCAGCGGTAGGTGACTTATCGCATCGGCATTAGTTTTCCGGGTTCCAGGACGGTGCTCTAAAAGGTATTCATAAGCTGCAAGTAACAGGATCCAACACTATGTGCAGGCAGAGGCAGTAGGGAGGATTGCCCAATCCTCTTTAAAAAGTCCCAATTAGGGCTTATGGTTGTTATTGGTTATTATTATGAAATGTCTATTGTAGACTTATTGGTGGAATCTTTTTACACCAAACACAACTGTAAGCCTTCTTTCTCAATTTGAGAATACTTTTGCTCGGCATCCCGAAGGGACCTGGATGCGTATCCGATAGGCCTTTCTGTTCCATCTTTGCACCAATGTAAAAGTACCACCCCCCAAGAAGGGAAGCATCACATGTCAATGAGTTCCTTCTTAGAGTCAATATGGGTCAACAAGTTGGATGACAACAAATTGTTGCTTAACTTTATGAAAGCCCCCACAAGTGGTACCTCCGAAGGCCATCTTTGGTACTTCTATAATAGGGTATGCAAGGGGGTCAGTTAAGTGGCCAAATTCTGGATAAATTTACTAATCCCAGGAAGGATTTTAACTACATGGTGTTTCTTAGAGTTGGTGCTTCCTTGATGGCTTTTACCTTGTCCTCTACCAGATGTAAACCTTTTTTTATCCATTCAATAGCCCAAGGAGGTCAGCTAATTTTCTTAAAAGACACATTTTTCCCTTTTTAGGTGTACCACAGCTCTTGAGAATCACTGCAAGACCTCTTCTAGGTTGCCAGGTGCTCCCGTTCTGAAACCCCCATGACCTGGGCGTCATCCAAGTACACCGCCGCTTTGAGTAACTCTTGGAGTATGTTCTCCATGATCTGTTGGAATATTGTGCATGCTGATGAGATCCCGAAGGGCAAACGAGTGTACTCATATCGGCACTTGTGCAGGTTGATTGTAACATATCTCTGGGAAGGCTTGTCTAATTCAAGTTGCAGATAGGCATGGCTCATATCCAACTTAATGGACGTCTGGCCACCTGCTAACTTGGCGTACGGCCTTCAATTTGAGGGATGGGGTAACTATCAAGCTTGGAAAGCCCATTGTCTGTCGGCTTATAATCTCCACAGAGGTGGTCCGATTTATATGGCAGGTGCGACCCACTCTGTGAACTGTACCAGCTTTATCATGCCTGGATTTTCTAGCTGTCCAAGTTTGGGCTCCACCTTTTCCAATAGGGAGTAGGGAAATATTTAGGTGTAGCATCAGGAGCAACACAAACCTTGGCTTTGGGATCTTCCCATTTTTCCTGGAAAACTTTAGGATATTTGCTGATGACTTCATACATAGAATCATAGAATTTACAGTGCAGAAGGAGGCGATTCAGCCCATCAAGTCTGCATCGGCTCTTGGAAAGAGCACCCAAGCCCACGCCTCCAACCTATGCCCGTAACCCAGTAACCCCACCTAACCTTTTTGGACACTAAGGGCAATTTATCATGGCGAATCCACCTAACCTACACATTTTTGGACTGTGGGACGAAACCGGAGCACCCGGAGGAAACCCACGCAGACACGGGGAGAACGTGCAGACCCCACACAGACAGTGACTCAAGCCAGGAATCGAACCTGGGACCCTGGAGCTGTGAAGCAACTGTGCTAACCACTGGGTTACTGCAGAGGACATATTGAGGGGGAAGTATCCAATGGAGGCCAGATGGGTGGAACTGAAGAAAAAAGGATCTGAAACTGTAATGGATTGTTCCCTGAGAGGAAAAGTCTCCACTTCACAAAAAAACCAGTCATGGACAATGAAAGAGGTTAGGGACAGTATAAAATTAATAGAGAGGGCTTACAAAAATGCAAGACATATCACAAATCTGGGCAAATGGGATAGCTACAAAGACCAGCAAAGCATTACAAAGCAGCTTATAAGAGCTACTAAAATGGGGAGGCAGTGGCATAGTGGTATTGTCACTGGACCAGTAATCCAGAGACCCAGAGCCATGCTCTGGGACCCAGGTTTGAATTCTGCCATGGCAGATGGTGAAAATTGAATTCAATTAAAAAAATCTGGAACTAAAAGTCTAATGATGACCATGAAACCATTGTTTCACAAAAAGCTAAAAATCGAGATATTGTCAGTGACAATGGAGAAATGGCAGGCATGTTGAACAATTATTTGTGTGGCAGGAGACAGAAAGTGGGGATAATGGGTAATTACTCTAATTGGCAGGAGGTGACTAGTGGTGTACCACAGAGATGTGTTGGGGCTTCAATTATTCACACTATTCATTAATGAATTGGATGATGGCATAGAAAGTCATATATCCAAATTTGCAGATGATACAAAGTTAGCTGGCATTGTCAACAGCCTAGATGATAGCACAAAATTGCAAGGAGATACTGACAGACAAAGTGAATGGGCAAAATTGTGGCAGATGGAATTCAATGTAAGCAAATGTGAAGTTATCCATATTGGACCAAGAAAGGATAGAGTAGAGTACATTCTAAATTGAAAGAGGTTAGGTACAGTGGATGTCCAAAGAGACTTGGGGGTTCTGGTGCATAGTTCCTTAAATTGCCAGGAACAAATGCCAGGAGCAAGTGCAATGATGTGGAAGGGGATCCAAATGAGCAGGCTGCTGCCGATGTGCATGCCACAGAAGTTAATGCACGGCAGGCAAGAAACCACATCATAATGAACTGCTTCCAACCACCTGGGCAGCATGTTTGACCAGAACTTCCGAGCAGTGGCAGCCGCAGTCTGATTGTCACTCTGCTCCTATTTCTTTACACTGGAATAAAGCTGCACATTTCTCAACAACATTCCAACTCGGGTTGAATGAAAATAGTACAGTTCAGCGGATTCCTGGGGCCTACAGTTAAGGGAAGTCAGATGAAGGGAAGCCACATCCCTTATTTTACAGCACCAGCTGCTGTAAACCAGGTTAGTTTAAAGGTTCCAGCAACTTTCAGAAGCCAAGGAGAAGGTAAATGTGTGAGGTAAGTGTGTAGAATTTGTTTTGAGGGGGCGGTGTTGGATCTCAGCCGGTTGTTGTTGGGGGCTTCAGTTGGAGGAGGTTATTGACGATGGTGTCAGGGGGCCAGTCTGGGGCATCAGCCAAGGGTATTGGGGGTGACCTGTTGGGGGCACAGTGATCAGTCGAGAGGGGTAAGTGGGTCAGTTGGGGAGGATGGAGGAATCAGTCAGAGGGGTGATCAGTTTGGTGCAGGTTAGCTGGTCAGTTGAGGGATTGGATGGGGGGAGGTCAAATGGCCATTGCCAGGTGGAGCTTAGTCAGGGGATATGGGAATAATCGAAGGTGATAGGGTAATCAAGGTTAATTCAGAAATCAAGAGGGTCAGGATAGTCAGGTGCGGGGGCTCGATTGGTGTTTTGTGGGTGTTAGCGGCGGTTCGGGATTTGGGAGGTAGTCAGAGTTTCACCAGGGTGTTGTGAGGGGAGTCGAAGGTCGTCGAGAGTGGCTGGACACTTGTAGGAATTGGGTTATAGTCTAAGGATCAGGAGGTCAGTAGGTCAGTAGACAGGAAGCGGCACGGTGGCACTATGATTAGCACTGCTGCCTCACAGAGCCAGGGACCCAGATTCAATACCAAACTTGGGTGACTGTCTGTGTGGAGTTTACACATTTAACCTGTGTCTGTCTGGGTTTCCTCCGTGTACTCCAGTTTCCTCCCACAGTCGATAGATGTGCAAGTTAGGTAGAATGGCCATTCTAAATTGTCCCTTCATTTCCAAATGTTGAGTGGGGCTACGGGGATATGGAGGGGGAGTGGACCTCGGTAGGGTGCTCTTTCAAAGGGCCGGTGTAGATCGATGGGCTGAACGGCCTCCTTCTGCATTGTCGAGAGTCTATGGATTCGATGAGGCCCAGTGGAGGGTTGAGGGAGTGGAGTGGGGAGATGCCTTAGTGTTATAGTTACCCAGGAGTTGGAAGTGATTTTAATTTTTCTAACCTTTCCTGGCTAACTATTCTGCTCATTCAGTCTCCAATTTCAATTGGAGTCCTAGATGGTTCCCATTGGAAGTTTAAACTTCCCAGATAATTCCCTTGCAGTTCTCGCGTGGGGACCTTTCGCCGCATATTCTGGAGTATCTACCGGGTCTGACCTGCTGGAGATACTATGGGCCAATATCAACCGGGTTACCGATTGTCCATTAAAAGCACATATTGTTGCATCTAAAAACTCACAGTGTTCTTCCTTGGACACCACACAGAGGGCCACATCTCATTATGCACGCAAGCAGCAAGTGCCATTTGATATGATAAATCATACATCTCTGAAGGGAAAATATCATGAGGCCCTCATGTGAAAAAGATATATACGGAATAATGTACAAGCATTTAATGTGACACTAACACTTCTTCGTGAATAAAATAATATGAACAACAGAGCGATTATTTGAAAGTGAAATATTTTTAATGTTTCTGCTTGTTGTGGAGAGGTACATCCCCAAAATATGCAGATGTGGTGGGAGCTAGCTGTTACTCTCTCCTTGTGATGTTTGATGACTGTGGTGCATGCCCTCAGGCAGTCCTAGGCTGGATGAGCCAGGGCATGTAAGGCTCTCTGGCATCAGTGTACGAGAGTTCCCTGTGGCCACTGCTGCTGGTGCAGTTTGGGTCACTGGCAGAGTTGCTGGGGTGCCCCTACAACACCCAGAGTGTATTAAGAAGAACACTCAAGCGTCAGTTTGCACCTCCCCCGGTCTCTTGGGCAATTTGGCACTGCCATGCTTCCCATTGGAGGGGTATCAAGAGGCAGTGACCACCTCTCACTGGTCCACTGCTGCAGTGAGCCCATTGTCGTGTTGGGTGTTCCACTATACAAACAAACCAACACGGTTGTAGATGGTACAACTCTGTTTTATTACTCTTGATAACAACATTTGTTAACTCATGGCTGTGGTTCGTACTTTACCCATTAACCTGTGGATCCAGCCCTAACACTATCTTAGAGAGGCACTCAGCACATGGTGTATGTCTGAGTGGCACGCTGTGATCTCTGTGCTCTGAGCTATCTCCTGCTGGAATGAGCGGGAACTGTGGTGTTCCCTGTTTTATAGTGCGTGTGCTCTCACTGGTGATTGGCTGTTATGTTGCATGTGTGTTGATTGGTCCGTTGATCTGTCCATCAATGTGTGTGTGTGATTGCACCATGATATGTTAATATGGATATCATGACATCCCCCCTTTTTACAAGAATATGTGCCAATGTGATAATAAATATTGGTGTGTACTGAGTGCAGCTGAATATGTGTGTGCAATATCTACAACATGTACATGAGGCTAAACTATATACATAGGAAGGTGTCAGGTGCAACATAGCAACGAGGTTGTACCACAAACAAAACAAGTGCAATCATCAAATATCAAAAGCGAACTCCTGAAACGACAAAAAGAGAAACACATTAACATTGTTGCATAACAATTCAGTGAGTCCAATGTGCAAACAGGCTCATAAGTCCGGCCTAGTACGTGGGCGACGAATTCGGGTTGACCGCCTCAAGGGTGGGTCAGGATCCACCAGCTGAGGAATGGGCCTGGCCACTGGCGATAGAGGAATAGGCATAGTGGCAGGAAGCTCCACGAAGTCGACATCAGGGACAACAGGAGGGCGTGGCACCGGTGCATGATCACGTAGTGAGCACGGAAGCAGCCGAAGGGCCCGCCGATTACGCCGGTGAATGGAGCCATCAGGCATGCGAACCAAGAACGAGCGGGGAGCCACGCGGCGGAGAACTTCGGCAGTTGCCGACCAGCCACCCTCTGGAAGGTGTACGTGGACGTTGTCTCCAGGCGCCAGGGCAGGAAGATCAGTTGCCCGAGTGTCATGTGCCACCTTCTGTGAATACCAGGGAGTTGTAGATGTGGATGACGTGTTGCCCTGCCGTGGAGAGGAGGAGGGCGATCTTCATGGTGTCCGATGCATTCTCCCTTTCTGTGGCTTCTAGGAAGAGCTGGAAACGCTGTTTAAACAGCTTCCAGTTGACGCTGAGGTTTCCAACGATTTGGAGCGGCTGCGGCGGGCTGATGGTGTCCATGGCGCAGGATGGCGGCTCTCTGAAGATGTGCAGGTAGGTCTCACAGTTGCTGGGTTCCAATCCTGGTACTATGTCGTGTTGGGTGTTCCGCTATACAAACGAACCAACACAGTTGTAGATGGTACAACTCTGTTTTATTACTCTTGATAACAACATCTGTTAACTCATGGCTGTGGTTCGTACTTTACCCGTTAACCTGTGGACCCAGCCCTAACACTATCTTAGAGAGGCACTCAGCTCATGGTGTATGTCTGGGTGGCACGCTGTGAGCTCTGTGCACTGAGCTATCTCCTGCTGGAATGAGCGGGAACTGTGGTGTTCCCTGTTTTATAGTGTATGTGCTCACACTGGTGATTGGCTGTGATGTTGCGTGTGTGTTGATTGGTCCGTTGATCTGTCCATCAGTGTGTGTGTGTGATTGCACCATGATATGTTAATATGGATATCATGACACCCATGGCACAAGCAATTGTTTGATGGCAGTTTGTGGTCCCCTAGGCTTGCCTCTCCAGAGCAATGTGCTGTCCTACCTGAGACGAGGCAGAAGTCATTCTGTGGATGGAATGCTCCATTGCCCGGTTATGTCTGCTCAAAGTCCCAGGAAGTTTTTCCAGATTCTCCCCGGTTGGCCTCTGCAACACCAACAGGTTGAATGTGGCCCTTATTGAAGGCCTTTCCTCAGCTGGAGAAGGTTGTCGCAGCAAGTAGCTTCCCTCCAACAGTCCTCCGACTACCATTGGGCCTTGCCTGTCACAGCCTCTCTCCTCGACATATTTGCACTCTTGGACATTTCCAATTGACCACTGTTGGGACAGAGGTAACTTTGACATTATGAAATAGTGTAACACTGTTGGTATTGGACCAGTCACCCATGATTTCTTCTGATTTGTATAGAAATGAAAGCCATTAACAGTCATGGATGGATGTTGCAATATGACCTTTTACATCATTGCTCAATGTAAAATAAAATGTATGCACGTGCTCATGAAATGATTCAGCTTAGTTGTATTACTTTGCATTATCAACTAGTGCCATAAACACTCTGCCCAGGCTAACAAAAGAGGAATAGTCACTTAGGTCAGTCAGGATGCACTTCAGCATTGCAAAACATTGCACCTTCTGTGGTAAACAGAGGAGAACAATAAGGTAGTGTATGCTAGCAGTATTCAATAGTACTGGAAATGCTGGTTGGTATATTCGATTCTGCCTGACTCGCAACCAAGCCAAATTCATTGTACCTAATAGAAATAATAATACTCATATGAGACTTTATG
Organism: Scyliorhinus torazame; assembly: GCF_047496885.1. Classification (NCBI taxonomy): domain Eukaryota; kingdom Metazoa; phylum Chordata; class Chondrichthyes; order Carcharhiniformes; family Scyliorhinidae; genus Scyliorhinus; species Scyliorhinus torazame. Next base: position 272,998,888 of record NC_092709.1, read on the forward strand.
CATCAAATTTTTTCCAACCTATTTACACAGTGAATTACTTTAAAATGCATTGACTGATGTTATATGGGTAAACTCAGAATCTGCCAATACAGTAGACAAACGCACATTGGATATCTAGATTAAGAACAAACATTGATAAAGCTCAGACATGTGGCTGTCGAAATTGGAACAATGTAAGCTTCAGTGTGTCCTTGTGGAGCACTGTCGATGCTGTGCTGGAACTATCAAAAATAACTTGAACATCTTGTAATCGGCTGCCCGTGGTAACAAGATTAATGCAACAATGTTTGCCATCTCGAATTGCATACTCCTCTTCCTACTGCAGGCAGAATTTAATTTAAAAACACAAATAAAGGAAAATAAGGTTTAAGTGCTGGTCCTCCTTATTTTTATATATTTTGTTCATGTTTAATATTTCTTGTTGGAACACCTGTGTGGATTTGCGATTTGTTTCTTTTGCGGTTTTAGTCACCCAAGGTCAATAAAATTCTACTTTTCAATAGATGGAGTTCAGTGCTTTTGTCCATGTTTGAACTCAAACTGAGCATTATTGAGCAGGTTGTTGCTAAGTAAGTGCTACTTGATAGCACTGTTGCTGACCCCTTCCATCACTTCACTGATGACTGAGAGTAGACCAATGGGGCAGCAATTAGCCAGATTGGATTTGTCCTGCTTTTTGTGTACATACCTGGGCAATTGTCTACATTGCTGGGAAGATGCCAGTGTTGCAGCTGTACTGTAACAACATGGCTGGAGGCCGCAGCATATTCTGGAGCACAAATCTTCAATACTATTGCCGGAAAATTGCCAGAGTGATTCACAGCTCCAGGGTCCCAAGTTCGATTCCCGGCTTGTGTGACTGTCTGTGTGGAGTCTGCACGTTCTCCCCGTGTCTGCGTGGGTTTCCTCCGGGTGCTCCGGTTTCCTCCCACAAGTCCCGAAAGACGTGCTGTTAGGTAATTTGGACATTCTGAATTCTCCCTCTGTGTACCAGAACAGGCGCTGAATGTGGCGACTAGGGGCTTTTCACAGTAACTTCATTGCAATGTTAATGTAAGCCTACTTGTGGCGATAAAGATTATTATTATTATCAACATATCCAAGCTGGCGAGTGAAGTCAAAACTAAAACATAGATTTTATTTCTCAAGAGAGTCTGTGTTAAATTGTCTTCTCAACTTAAAATGCCTTGAAGAGAAAAAGTCACTGGCCGGAATTCACCGTTCCCTGATCGGCGATCGGGCTGAGGATCCCTTTTGACACCAAAATCGCGGGCGGCACCTGTTTGACCCAGGTTTTGTATGCTCCACCTCCTCCAAAATTGCATCATCACGTCGCACCGCGCGCCGTTGGGATGGCTTTAGCGCGTCACCTGAAAGCCCTCCCGAGATGCTCCGCCCCGACGGGCTGAGTTCCCGACCGCGCGGTTGATGTGTGTTCTCAGTGGTCAGGAACCCAGCGTGGCGGCTGTGGACTGTGTCCAACAGTTGGGCGGGAGCCGTGCTGCTCGTCTGGGGGGGCTTCCGCGAGGGCTGGGGGGATTGGTGTGGGGTGGGCAGGGGTGGACTGGGGGACACTATCTGGCAGGTAGGGTCCGTACACGGCCGCCGCCCTGTTTTACGAGGCAACTGCTGCAGGTCGTCGCTGTGCACATGCGCGATCACGGACCCAGCCATTCTCCATCCGTTTTTATCATAGTAGCCGGGAGTTTTATGCGGCGCGGCTGCTAGCCCCTCACCGGATGCAAGAACATTGAGGTGGCGCTGCTGATTTTTTTGGCACAGATCCTCCACTCTTCTCCTCAAAAACTGTGAATCCAGCCCGCTTTCTTTCAAAATATACAACAGATTTATGCATTGCTGTGATTACAGAACCTGATAAAAGAATTTTGTGTTTTGTAACTTTTGTGACTTTTATTTCTTATGAACATGCATTCATAGAAAATGGGGCGGGATTCTCCCCTAACCGGCGGGGCGGGCCATACCGGCACCGAGGAGTGGCGTGAAACACTCCGGCGTCAGGCCGCTCGGAAGGTGCGGAATCCTCCGCACCTTCAGGGGCTCGGTCGGCGCAGGCGGGGTTGGCGCCGCACCAACCGGTGCCAATAGAAAGAGTGCCCCCACGGCACAGGCCCGTCCGGGGATCGGTGGGCCCCGAACGCAGGCCAGGCCATCGTGGGGGCCCCCCGGGGTCAGATCCCTCCGCGGCCCCCCGAGGATTCTGCTGGTAAGGACCTGGTAAGGACCTGGTGTATTTCACGCTAGCGGGACCCGCCAAAAACGGGCGGCCACTCGGCCCATCACGGGGCAGAAAATCGCTGGGGGGGCCGCTGCCAACGGCCCCCGACCGGCGAGATTCCCGGTCCTGCCGAAACACCGGCGCCGGAGAATCCGGCAGCCAGCGTCGGGGCGGTGGGGCGGGATTCACACCGCCCCCCTGCGATTCTCTGGCCCGGCTGAGTCCACAACAAGGTAGATTGTTTCTTTTTGTTTAATGGGAAATTGAGTAGTATTGTTCAAGGTGTAAATTGTAAGCTGTTCTTTTTGGGTGTGTAGTTACAAAGTTTAATATTGTAGTTAGAATAAAATTATGTTTTAAAAATAGCCAAGCCTATTTCTTCATGCAATCACACCTGGAGCGAATTATTCTTTCTGCACAGTCTTTCAAATAAACTCAAATATTGGGGTTTCAGTCCAGTATCCTAGCCATTGCTGGAGTCTGGTCTGGGATCGTAATAGGGGTTAGTTAGTTTAGTTGGCTGAATGGCTGGTTTGTGATATGGAACAAAGCCAATAGCGTGGGTTTAATTCTCATACACTTGAGGTTATCCATGAAGGTTCCACCTGAGGTATGGTGAACCTTAGGTTGAATCAGCACCAGACAACTTTCTCTCAAAAGGGAGAGCAGCTGATGGTCCTCGAGGATTGTGTTGAATTTATTGTCACGTGTACCAAGGTACAGTGAAAAGTATTTTTCTGCGAGCAGCTCAACAGATCATTAAGTACATGAAAAGAAAAGGAAACAAAAGAAAATACATAATAGGGCAACACAAGGTACACAATGTAACTACATAACACCGACATCGGGTGATGCATACAGGGGTGTAGTGCTAATCAGGTCAGTCTACAAGAAGGTTGTTTAGGAGTCTGGTAACAGTGGGAAGAAGCTGATTTTGAGTCTGTTCTTGCATGTTCTCAGACTTTTGTATCTCCTTCCCGAAGGAAGTAGTTGGAAGAGTGAGTAAGCCGGGTGGGAGGGGTCTTTGATTATGCTGCTCACTTTCCCCAGGCAGCAGGAGGTGTAGATGAAGTCAATGGATGGGAGGCAGGTTCGTGTGATGGACTGGGCTGTGTTCACGACTCTCTGAAGTTTCTTGCGGTCTTGGGCCGAGCAGTTGCCATACCAGGCTGTGATGCAGCCAGATAGGATGCTTTCTATGGTGCATCTGTAAAAGTTGGTAAGAGTTAATGTGGACATGATGAATTTCCTTAGTTTCCAGAGAAAGTATATAATATATATATATATATATACCTCCACTTTAGTGCACCAATAATCTCTATGCACTGATTTTATATGTACTATAGTAGTCTTGTAATTCCTGTATTAGTTTAACATTGTGTATCTCCTGGACATTGAGTTATTTTTTTCAGTAACTTGCTTCATGCATCAGCAGTCATTAAGAAGTTACAGATAGACGCCTGAACTTTTCAGAACACCTAAGATGTATCAGTCAGGTCTTTTGGGATGAGGAGCTCAAGGCAATCAATCATTAGGAAGTGACACGACACATCCTCTTATCACAAATAAGCAGGCATACAAATTACCTTGTGGTGTCTTGTTATCTTAGTGGAAAGCTATAAACGTAATAAAATAACAGGGAAAAGTTATACAGAGAATGATGTTCCCACAAGTCACTGACATCTTAGGGAACCAGTTCAGATATAATGGAACATGACATCAGTAAGGTGACAATCATCCTTTAGAGACCAATCAGGATTGATCATGTGCTGCTTGTGCCGATCAGAACCAAAGGCACTCCTGACCATGTAGAGAGGCAGTGGCTATGCAAGGCTAATAAGCAACAATTTTCAACACCTAGGCATGCAGCAAGAAGATCGACTTCAGTCAAGAGACTGTGCCACAGTCAACCGGAATTCACAAGATGGTGTTCCAGAGTGAATGGACTGATCCACTGACTTTGCTAAGTACTGCATTTTGCACTTATTACAATTAACTTCATAAATTGTATGAAACTTGTGACAACATACTTGTACCCAAAGTGAACTGTAGCTAGTTAGAACTGCAGGTTCCTTTTATTCTAACAACTGTAATCAACTTAAGTATTATATTTGGGATTAGAATGAATTCCAAATATTATACATGCACAGTTCAGCAAGATGAATAATTGGATGAAAGTTAATTGCAAGAACGAAAAATGACTTTCCCCTCGCTCTTCCAATGAATGCATCTAAAAAGCGACTTCATTTGAACACTAGTTCAGCATATAACAAAAATCAAACTTGGGACCAAAGTCTGGCAGCGGAACTTTCGGTTGGTGTGATCCTCTGCTCCGCCGGCAGCGCAGACACGCCCGCAAGTTTCCCGACGGTGTGAGGTGGCCACAATGAGAAATCCCATTGGCCGGCTGCTGCACCAAGTCACTCACCGTTCGTTACTTGGAAATATATCTGCGTTCCTTCATTATCATTTTCAACATCCTGAAATTTCAACATCCTAGAATTCCCTCCCTAATGCCAAATTAGATGTGCCTACACCACTTGGACTGCAGCAGTTCAAGAAGGCAGCTCTCTACCATATTCTCATGGGCAATTAGGGATTTGCAACAAATGTTGACCTAGACAGCAAAGCCCACGTTCCACAAAAGGTGATTGTCTTAAAAATAAGTTTTTTTTATAAAAGAATGAAATTGGGACACAAATTGCTTCACTATCTGAGGAAATGCAAGATTATTGAGTAATTATCTGACAGTTCTGACCTTATGATTGAAGGAAGATTGCTGCTGAAGCAGCTGAAGATGGTTAGGCCTAGGACACTATCCTGAGGAGCTCTTGCAGCATGGTCCTGGTGATTGGTCTTCAGCATCCACAACCACCTTCCTTTGTGCCAGCTATGACTCCAACCAGTCCAGAGTTTCCCCCTGGTTTCCACTGACTCTTGTTTTGCTGGATCTCCTTGATGGCACACTCAGTCAAAAGCTGCCTTGATATCAAGGGCAGTCATTCTTACCTCACCTCTTAAGTTCAGCTCGTCTGTATATGTTTGGACTAAGGCTGTAAGTTATCTTGAGCCGGGTTATCCTTGCAAACTGAGTCTAGTTTAGCAAGTTATTACTCTTTAAATGCCATTTGATAGTCCTAGCGACGAAACCTTCCATCATTTCTGAAGATTGAGAGTAGATTGATGATGTGATAATTAATTGGATTGCAATTGTCCTGCTGTTTGTGGACAGGACATTGTCTGGTTGATTTTTCACATTGTCAGGTAGATGTCATAGTTGAAGCTGTATTGGAGCAGCTTTGCTTGTGATGCAGCTAGTTCAAGAGCACATACCTTCAGTACTACAAATGGGGTGTGTTCAGGTCTGTTACTTAATATCATGTAATGTAAATCGAATTGGCTGAGGACTGGCATTTGGGATGCTGGGGACCTCGGGAGGAAGCCAAAATGGATCATCCACTCGGCACTTCTGGCTGAAGGTGATTGGAAATTCTTCAGCCTTGTCTTTTGCACTGGTGTGCTGGGCTGCCCCCGCAATCAAGTTGGGGATATTTGTGGAACCTCCTCCTCTGTTTAATTGTCCTCTGCCATTCATGACTGGATTTGGGCAGCACGCTAGCACAAATGATTAGCACTGTGGCTTCACAGCGCCAGGGTCCCACGTCACTGCGGAGTCTGCACGTTCTCCCCGTGTCTGCGTGGGTTTCCTCCGGGTGCTCCGTTTTCCTGCCACAGTCCAAAGACGTGCAGGTTAGGTGGATTGGCCATGATAAATTGCCCTTAGTGACCAAAAAAGGTTAGGAGGGGTTATTGGGTAACGGGGATAGGGTGGAAGTGAGAGCTTAAGTGGGTCGGTGCAGACTCGGTAGGCCGAATGGCCTCCTTCTGCACTGTATGCTCTATGTTCTATGTGACAGGACTGCTGGGCCATGATCTGATTTGTTATTTGCGGGACTGCTTTGCCCTATTTGTTATTGCATGCTGTTTCTGACCCTATCTCAACCTGTTTCTGACCATCTCGTTTAAGCATGTACAAACTCAAGCATCCTTATTCTCTTGCAGCTAATCTTCCATCCTCCATGAGCATCAATTCATCCAACACTTCTGTTAAAGATTTTGTACCCATCAGACTTGTTTACCAAAATTTCAACTGAGTCCCACTGACCCTGTGAACATTCAATGCTTGATTCTGCCTAATGTTGGCCATACAGTACACTGTTCAGTGATACTGCACTGTACTTAACTGTCACTGCTATCCATTTGCTGTCTGTGGAAATATGTTTGCCCACAGAACCACAGCAACTGCACGTTCAAAAATAATTTATGGATTTGAAATGCCCCAGGATATCTTGAGGATGTGAAAGGCGCTGTATATATATTATTTCTTCTTTCTCTCTCTCTTGCTCTATTTCCTATCTTCATTCATTCCTTGGGTGAAACAATTTCCAAATGTTTGTCCCAGTTGAGAGGGGAAGCATAGAGTGTGGAAATAATTGTACAGTCATAATCCTTTAATCCTAATACCCTGACTAGTATTTTCCAGTAAAACATTCTCGCCCATTATTATTGTCCCCCAGGGCAGTGGCATAAAATCCAATAAAAAGAATTGTGTGCAGCATGGTTAAAGGACTCAAAATAAAAATATGCACCATTGTTTCTCTTCTTGTTTAAAATTCTTCCGTAGTACTTGGTATTTGCTTGTTGTAGGCAAGGAGCTAAACAAGTGGGATTAAATTGAGCTCAATCTGTAATTATTGCTCTGCTTCCTTTTGATTTGCAAGCAACCTGTCAGGATATTCAACACACATTGGTGATTGCTGAGGGTTAATGCCGCTTTAAGATCAACACTGACACAGTGACACATTGTAATTTCCCCTCCCTGAGATGGTTAATAAACAGTTAGGTTTCCGACAATGAGAAAAATCAACCCTCACATTGCTGATTCGCTCAAAGCACAAATTTAAATCGGACTTGGGCATTTTAAAAGTGGCTTTTTCATTTTGTGGCTTTATCATTTCAAAAACAGCTAATGACTGTACATCATCAAGTTAAATGTTGCCTGTAAAATTGCACAGCATTGTTTCACATGGTAATAAGTTACTTTCAGTTAATATCTGTGGTGAAGTCAGAACAGTTATTGTTATGTTGCTTTTCCCTGCAATCTTTATTTTATTCATTCTTGGGATGTGGGCGTCGCTGGCTGGGCCAGCATTTGTTGCCCCATCTTAATTGCCCCTGAACCGATTGGCTTGCTAAGACATTTCAAAGGGCGGCAGTTAAGAGTCAACTGCATCGTTGTGTGAGTCTGGAGTCACATGTAGTCCAGGCCGGGAAAGGATGACAGATTCCCTTTCCTGAATGGCATTAGTGATCCAGGTTTTTTTTTAATGACAATCAGCAATGGTTCTCGTTAGACTTTTAATTCCAGATTTGTATGGTGGGATTTGAACCATGGACCCCTTGAGCATTACCCTGGGTCCCCGGATTACTAGACTAGTGACAATGCTACCACGTCATCTCCCCTGCAATCAATTAAAGAATTCAATTTTATCCAATATTTCTGAGATCGATTTTGTTTTAATTACTGTTTAGTTGTATATTACTTTCCATGACTCGATCTTAGTGCAATAAAACCAACCAGAGAATACATTTTTGCTTTCTAAAATATTTTTACATTTTTATATTGAACGAAGAGTAAATGTTTTATAAATGAATTTCATTTAGATGAATGCTTTATTCATTTTGTATATTTTTAGGTTTTTCTGGATATTCCGGAGCTCAATATCAGAATTTATGAAAAGCAAATCAGTTTCACGTTTTACCACTTAGTTGAAATCTGTTTAAAATGTTTTCTTCCAAGAATTGTCAAATGGACATCAGGCATCACCTGTTGTTCACTGTAGATAACTGCATCCTCACAAAAAATTACTGCAGGGGTGGGGAGGGGGGAGCGGAAATGGTTTTCCTTTGCCTCCTTACAGAAAATGCTCTTTTGTGTACTCTTTTTCTTGTTTAAATTTATTTTTTTCAAAAAGCAGACACAAAGTGCTGTCACATTAAACATTACTTTTTCTGTGAATCTCAATCAATATCTCTTGTATGACTGCCTCAGGTCTCAGGCCTTTTCAGGCATAGCTACTGGCACCATAGTGAGCAATGGTCTAAATACTTCGCAATGGTATGTGACTAATGTATTTTAGTCCAGATGTTTCTGAAAAATACTACCATACATTGAAAGTGCTGACCATTCTAATTTAAATCTAGTCCGTTTCTTTCTCTTATTAGTATGTGGAGGCCAGGTTGGAAAACATTTTTGATCAATAGAAAGTCTATCACATAATAATCTATTTGCTGCCTCGACAATTAACAGAACAAAACAATTGGACCCGTCGGCCGATGGCAATTGGAAAACACGATTAGGCGGGAAAATCGAGCGACAGACGAAAATCGAGGCTGGCCTGAATGACATGCTCCAGTGCGGCGTGAATTAATTCTATGTCACACATACAGTAAATGCCTTTGGCATATCATTAACGGGTGTGACCCAGTATTCTCCGAGTCTCCCACGATGCGCCACCTCTGTCAGGAGGAATTACTGACGGCAAGGTTCACTTGTAGTTTTAAAAATCGGTGAACAGCTGCTGTGGCTGCTTAGGGAGAGAGTGGAGGTAGGACATGTTCCCAAAGGTGGGATCGTAGGCTGCCGGGTCTGCCGCTGGCATGGCTGGCTAGTGGACGGAGGGGCGGGGGGCATCTTCCAGGGCTGGGGGGAGTAGTGGGAGGTGAACAGCGGATGGGCCATAGGGTTGGGGTGTCCCTTTGGGACCTGGGTGTCCAGGAATGGACCGCCATTGCTGCGGCCTGCAAGGCAGCCATCCTGCTGTGCACCCCACTGACCGAGTGATGCACGATCAATTGCACAAAGACTAAAGTTGGGTACAACTGTGGCTTTATTACAGTCAGATGCATGGCCTCCTGCTGCAGCTGGCGAAATGGCAGGGCACTGGAGGTCATACATATTTATACAGTTTTCCGTGGGCGGAGCCAGCCGGCAGGAGCTACCGGCGAACCTGTAGTGCAGGTCCTACCTTACATCTCCTATTACAGTGGTTCACCACACCGAGCACTGTGGCGCGTGGTTGTGTAGAGTGACACCGACCATATGGGTGCATCCACCCCAAACCTCCACCCCCAACTTCTCCCATCACTCCACAAACCACCTCCCACCCACAAACCAATGCAGCCAGCCAGTAGGGCATCACGCGGCCAACCCAAGGGCAATGGTAGCCCTTACATTGGTAGTGCCAGCTACCAGTACCCCTGCAGGTAGTGATAGGTGTCGGACCGTAGTGCCGTGGGGCTAGAGGTGTGGGGATGGGGGAGGAGGGGAGAGGAGGGGGACATGTGGGGGCAAGGGCCTGCAGTGCTGGTCGGGGCCACTGTGTAGCTAGTTGTACCTGGTTCAGCACCCCCTGCAGCCAATGGATTTTGGAATCCAAGCAGGAATGGTTAACATCTGCCTTGCTGCCCTGAGGGATGCACTGATGCAGTACGAGCAGGAGCTGCTCTGGGAGAACCTTGCTGCAGCGGAGCTTGTCCCAGAGCAACAGGAGCCGGCTGGTGAGGATGGAGAGCTGGCCACCCAACAGGCCGAGGAGGTGGGAACGAGGTGCCACATTAGGTCTCGCCTGTAATTCGAGGACAGGCTGAACCGGGCATGTCATCAAAGACTTTGGATGAGCATGGGGACCATACGTTATATCTGCTGTATCTGGAACGGTGGGGGTATGGGGGAGCACACCCGCTCCCTGTGGCCTTTAAGATGTCGGTTGCCCTGAACTTTTTTACCGCGCAATCCATCCAGGCGCCGAGTGTGAAACTGTTAGGGATCTTACTAACCTCAGTGCACAGGTGCATCCGTGCCATCACGGCCCCCATATGCCTGGTCAGCACAATACAGCAGGACTGAGCCTACCAGGATGCCCGGGCAGCGGGGTTCACTGAATTCGCCGGAGTACCTCAGGTTCAGGGCCTGATCGACGTGATGCATGTCCCCCTACCAGCACTGCCCCATGAAGAGATGGTCTTTACAAACCATTAGGGTTCCACTCCATGAATATGCTGCTGGTGTGTGACCACGAGATGTAGATCATGCACGTCTGCGCCTGATAACCGGGCAGTGTGCACAACGCCTTCATTCTAGCACACTCAACGGTTCCCGACACCTTTGAGGCGCACCCATGGGTGAGGAATTGGCTTTTGGGTGGCAGGGGATACTGCTGCAGCCATGGCTGATTACATCTATCCAGAGGCCACAGACCGACGTGGAGACCCAATACAGTGATGTCCATGCCGCAACCAGGACCATGACCAAGTGGTGCATCAGCATCCTGAAGGTGTGGTTTAGGTGCCTGGACTGCTCTGGAGGGGCCCTCCAGTATAGCGCAGGGAGGGTCGCCCACAATGTGGTGGCCTGCTGCATCCTCAACAACATTGCGCAGCTGAGGGGGGACATGCTGGAGGAAGGGGATTGAATGCCAGGCCTCGTCCGATGAGGAGGGCCATGATGGGGATGGCATAATGCCCAGGCAGGCACTGGAGGCCGTAAACTGTTTGCGCCAGAGCCGGAGTGCATAGAATGCTCTAATCGCGTCCAGATTCACCGACTAGGGGGCCTGGCCGACAGCGGCACAAACATTCTGGCCCACTCCCACAATCCCTCTACCCCCAGCCGACAATCCACTCTCATGGCCCCCCTACCTGCACCAACCCCACCCTCCCCCACACCTGCAACCTGCTCTGTGATTCCCTATCTGCCTCACTACGGCGTTCAGGCCCTGGGTCGGCAGTAACAGCGGGTCTGGTCCATCAGATGAAGGATCGTTACAACCCGCTCTGTGATGAGCTCTGGTGCTCCGCATTGTTTGACAATGTCTGACTCCTGCCCACAGTAGCATTTTCCACCGTGCATATGGGTGATCCTGGCATGCGAGCTGGCCATTCTAACACACAGTGCCACTGATCCCTTGGGGTGGCAGAGGTGAAGATAAGGTGCGGGGGGGGGGGGAATAGGGTGCGGCGGGGAGGGGGTGCCGGGGCAGTGAGTGGTGGCTGACCTGAGGGCCCTAGCCAGTGCCCACTTCCACGGTCGCACATCACACCCCCAAGCCCCCCCAGCGCACCCTATGCAGCCAGCCCATCCCTCACACCCTTCTGACAGAGCACCGAGGCAGGTTGAAACTTTTGTGAACAGGTGAACATGTTTCTCGAGGTATGTGCCCTAGCCCCAAATGCTAACATGCGTGCTGCACCCGTGCCAATGTAACTGGTGTCTCACTTTCTGCCTTACAGATCCAAACGCTACATCTAGGTAGATCCTCAGGCAGTACATCAGGGGTGAAGGCAGCCTGCTGCAATTCCAGCCCGGTGACCTGAGTCCCCTTTGGTGCCCATCCCCTGGAGCGACCAAGCCTGGACACGCTCAGCTGTGTCTCAGGTGTCCCCTGTGGTGTGGTGCCAGCCTTTTTTGCCTACTGCCCATCAGAAGCATCAGGGACAGGAGTAGGGGCATTTGAGGAGCTGCGCGTTCCAGCATCTCCCCTGAGGGGGTCACTGTCACCGGCCCCAACACCTCCTCCTCCTTTGGGTTGCCCAACGGCCCCCGGGCGACTTCTTTGGATGGGAACATGGCTAGTGTGAGCTCCGTGGGCTCCCGCACCACCTGGCGCTGCCAGTCCTGAAGGACTGCTCTCGTCTCGACCAGAGTCTCAATGCTTGTGGCCATACGCACAGGGACTGGGCCACCTCTCTCTGGGACTGTGCCACGACCCTCTGGGACTGTGCCTCACCAGTCAGTGATTGTGCCTGGTCCCACTGTGAGTGACTTAGGTCAGCCAGCGCCCAGGCAAGGCCGTCAACGCCTGCAGCTAGGGCCCGTTGTGACTGGGCCAATCTTTGGAATGCCGCTGCAATGTCCAGGTGACCCTCGTACATAGCTGCCTGTGACAGGGCAGCCCAGTCCTGAGCTCAGCCACCGTCTGCCCAGAGTGCCCCAGGCCTTGGACATCCTGACCCTTGGCCAATACCATGGGCAGCACAGTAGCATAGTGGTTAGCACTATTGGTTCACAGTGCCAGGGTCCCCGGTTCGATTCCCGCTTGGGTCACTGTCTGTGCAGAATCTACTATTATGGGCCAGGGATAAGAGAACACCAAAGTATATCATGGAGTTCACCTGACCCACAACTTTTAATAGATTTTGGTTATGGGGAGCACAAGAGCCCACTTTACATGTGTATGCAACAGAGATCTAAAGTATTTTCAAGCAAAACAATGTTTTATGAATCCAGTTAACATTTTATGAACACACAGTAAACATCTTTTCAACTACCAATGCTGATACCCCCCCAAAGATACAATACTCGGCAGGTCACCCTGAGTAACTTTCCTAACAACATCCATAAGCCAAAAAACCTTTTTAACAAAGACAGTAGGTTTGCATTCCTTACAGGTATTACTTTGAAATCATCAAGTGATCTGGAGACATTCTTTAGCCTGCAGAGGGAAAGACCAAAATACAGCTTCTTGGTTTGAATGCAGCTCCCCAATTGAAACCGAAAGTAAAACTCAGAGTCAAAAACAGCTTCCAGCTCAAAACGAAAGTAAAACGCAGAGCCAGAGCCCAGCTCCACCCACACAATCACATCACTGCAGCCACTTGAGAAGACAAATATTTCTTAAAGTGAGATTCCCATGACATGACACATTCTCCCCGTGTCTGCGTGGGTTTTCTCAGGGTGCTCTGGTTTCCTCCCACAAGTCCCAAAAGTTGTTCTTGTTAGGTGAATTGGACATTTTGAATTCTCCCTCCGTGTACCCGAACAGGCGCTGGATGGTTGCTGACAACCACTCATGTAGTCCCTGGCTCTGTGTCTGCATCCCCAGCATTGATGCGACCACCCTTTCCAGAAGCCCGAGACCCCTGTGGATGGCAGCTGGTCCCTGGGGTTGGGAAGCCCTCCGACCATCAACCCCCTCGGGGGTTCCTACCTCCACCTAATATGCTGCTCCACGTTTGTGGTGCACACCAGACTGTGCTGCAGGAGCCTCTTCACTAAAGTGCCCACCCGAGGTGGGATGGTGGAGGGTGATGGAGACAGCTGTGATGCAAAATCAGTGTTGCCCCCAGACTGGTGCTCCAGGGTGTTGCCATATGGTGTATGGGGCTCACGTCGCTCTCCGGTATGACCTCGACATTTGACGCCTCCAGGGTTGTGGCCGGGGACAGGGTCACCAGAAAGGCCCTCCTCACCGGCACAAGACATGATGCATGGTTGGATCACGGGTTGGGGTGGTGGCGTGGGGGAGGTGGGGAGTATGGAGGTGATGAGGTGCTGGGATTGGGGTGGTGTGGAGGAGGTGGGGAGTATGGAAGTGATGAGGTGCTGGGATTGGGGTGGTGTGGAGGAGGTGGGGTTGTGTGGAGGTGGTGGGGTTGTGTGGAGGTGGTGGGGTTGTGTGGGGGAGGTGGGGTGGCGTGGAGGTGGTGGGGTTGTGTGGGGAGGTGGGGTGGCGTGGAGGTGGTGGGGTTGTGTGGGGGAGGTGGCGTGGCATGGAGGTGGTGGGGTTGTGTGGGGGAGGTGGGGTGGCGTGGAGGTGGTGGGGTTGTGTGGGGAGGTGGGGTGGCGTGGAGGTGGTGGGGTTGTGTGGGGGAGGTGGGGTGGGGTGGAGGTGGTGGGGTTGTGTGGAGGAGGTGGGGTTGTGTGGAGGTGGTGGGGTTGTGTGGGGGAGGTGGGGTGGCATGGAGGTGGTGGGGTTGTGTGGGGAGGTGGGGTGGCGTGGAGGTGGTGGGGTTGTGTGGGGAGGTGGGGTGGCGTGGAGGTGGTGGGGTTGTGTGGGGGAGGTGGGGTGGGGTGGAGGTGGTGGGGTTGTGTGGGGGAGATGGAGTGGCGTGGAGGTGGTGAGGTTGTGTGGGGAGGTGGGGTGGCGTGGAGGTGGTGGGGTTGTGTGGGGGAGGTGGGGTGGGGTGGAGGTGGTGGGGTTGTGTGGGGGAGATGGAGTGGCGTGGAGGTGGTGAGGTTGTTTGGCGGAGGTGGGGTGTCGGGGTGGTGGGGTTGTGTGGGGGAGGTGGGGTGGCGTGGGGGGGGTGGGGGTGGTGGGGTTGTGTGGGGAGGTGTGGTGGCGTGGGGGTGGTAGGGTTGTGTGGGGGAGGTGGGGTTGTGTGGGGGAGGTGGGGTGGCGTGGGGGTGGTGGGGTTGCGTGGGAGAAGTGGGGTTGTGTGGGAGGTGGGGTGGCGTGGGGGTGGGATGGGGGTGGTGGGGGAGGTGGGGTTGTGTGGGGGAGGTGGGGTGGCATGGGGGTGGTGAGGTTGTGTGGGGGAGTGGGGTTGTGTGGGGGGGTGGGGTTGTGTGGTGAGGTGGGGTTGTGTGGGGAGGTGGGGTTGTGTGGGGAGGTGGGGTGGGGTGGCGTGGGGGTGGTGGGGCTGTGTGGGAAGGTGGGATGGTGTGGGGGGGGTGGGGTTGTGTGGCGGAGGTGGGGTGGGGTGGAGGTGGTGGGGTGGGGGTGGTGGGGTGGCGTGGGGGTGGTGGGGTTGTGTGGGGAGGTGGGGTGGCATGGGGGTGGTGGGGTTGTGTGGGAGAGGTGGGGTGGGGTGGCGTGGGGGTGGTGGGGTTGTGTGGGGGAGGTGGGGTGGCGTGGGGAGGTGGGGTGGCGTGGAGGTGGTGGGGTTGTGTGGGGAAGTGGGGTTGTGGGGGGGAGGTGGGGTTGTGTGGGGGAGGTGGGGTGGCGTGGAGGTGGTGGGGTTGTGTGGGGAGGTGGGGTGGCATGGAGGTGTTGGGGTTGTGTGGGGGAGGTGGGGTGTCATGGGGGTGGTGGGGTTGTGTGGGGAAGTGGGGTGGCGTGGGGGTGGTGGGGTTGTGTGGGGGAGGTGGGGTGGCGTCGGGTGGTGGGGTTGTGTGGGGGAGGTGGGGTGGCATGGGGGTGGTGGGGTTGTGTGCGGAGGTGGGGTGGCGTGGAGCTGGTGGGGTTGTGGGGGAGGTGGGGTGGCGTGGGGGTGGTGGGATTGTGTGGGGGAGGTGGGGTGGCGTGGGGATGGGGTGCCACACATGTCATAGGGACATTGCAACAAAGCGGGGGCCACTTGGTTCTTCAATGCCAACCTCCGCCTCGATGAATGCCCTCTCTCTGGGCGCACCGACCAGGTACAGTGCCAGCCATTCCACGATGGTAAGGGACCACAGGTCTGGTGGGGCCCCTCCATCGTTTTCATTTTCATTTTCATTTTCATCGTCTCTCTGTTCCTGCAGTTGTGCGCCGTCTTCTCCTGTGGTGGGGGAGACAAAAAATGCACAGTGTTAGGCAGTCGGGTGCTGGCAGCACAGGGGTTGGCAGCTAGGGGCCTTTGTTTACAGGGCACCCGGCCATGGCGAGCAGTTTGGGTGCTGGCATGTGGTGCAGTGCGATCAGACTGCTGGCGTGTGGAGTTCGCTTGCCATCCGGGTGGCCGGGCAGGTGGTAAATGTGTGTGGCACGGGGGTTGGTGAAAGGGGCATGATACTGGCTTCTCATTTTGGCCGCCCTGAGGAAATTGTGCAGCTTCTTTCTGCACTGCTGGCCAGTCCTGGTGGTGGGGCCCATTGCGCTCACGGCCTCTGCCACCAGGCCCGGTATACGGTGGCGGGTGGCAGCCTCCTTCCCGCCCCGGGGTATACGGTGCCCCGCTTCTCCTCCATTGCATCCAGCATCTCTGCATCTTTGAATCGGGGTGCCGGTCTTCATGCTGCCATCTTGTTGGCTGGGATGAGTGTGTGTGGGGAATGGAGTGCTTATACGTGGCTGCAGCTTGTCAGCCTCTCGAGTGCCAATCCCCACCTCAGCGAATTGGACACTGTTTTTCATTGAAATTGCTTTTGTTCAACTTGGTGCCGGTACTTGCCCATTAATGGATCCTGAATTTCTCCGGGACCGGCACCGCTTCCGTGAAAGAAGCTGCACAATTTCCTCAGTGCAGCAAAGGGCACAGAACACTACCAATTTAGTCCCGGCGTCAGCACTTGCTCTCTGAAATGGAGAACCCAGCCCCAGATGTTTGGTTCTGGAATATTTTCTTTTTAAATTTTTCTTTGGATTATGAGTATTTTCCAAATATGTTCGATTCCTTCATTCCTACTTTACTCCTCCATGTTTTACGTTCAGCCATTGCCTGTTGCCATCTTTACTGTTGACAGAATTGCTAGGCAATCCAAGTTTCACGGTGGCTGATTCCACGATGCGGTGTGTGTGAGATCAGGGATGGAACGCACCTTTCACATGGAATGCTTCTCAGGAAGGCGAAGGTGTGATTTTTTTATCCGTGGGAAGGAATTGAAAAGAGGGAAATCATTGGGTTTATACCAACAATCTTTGGACGTGCACTCCCTGTGGGTATTACTTTGCTGAGCGTGACAGATTGTGGAATGATCTCCTGTCGCCTCCGACAAAGTGATCATTTCAACTCTGAAGAACTTTGAAGCCAAAGGTAAGGAATAAAATAGTCTGGAATATAAAGTTGGTCTCAATAATAGTAACCATGACACCTGTCATTGCTGGTCATAAAAACCCACCTGGTTCACTAATGTCCTTTGGGGAGGGAGATCTGCCCTCCTTTCCTAGTCTGGCCTACTTGGAACTGCAGACCCACATCACTGTGATTGACTCTCAATGTCCTCTGAAATGGCCTCGCAAGCCCACTCAGTTCAATGGCAACTAGGGTTGGACAACAATTGTTTGCCTTGCCAGTGACACCCACATCCAGAGGAAGAATAAAGAACAAAAAACCTGATAACATCCAGTCCAAAGTAGCGTGCATGATTGGCATACCTGAAACATTCACTCCCTCCACCACCAAAACACAGTGGTAAGTGTTTACCATATGTAAGGTGCACTCCAGCAATTTGCCAAGCTTCCTTCAACATGATGAATGAGTACGCCTCCATGTTGAATACCACTTGGAAGAAACACTGAAGGTGGCAAAGGGCACAGAACATACTCTGGGTGGGTACATCAATGTCCATCACCAAGAGTGTCTCAGCAGCAACTCTACTGATCGAGCTGGCTGAGTACCAAATGACATAGACATGGGTCTGTGGCATGTGATAAGGGAACCAACAAGAGGGAAAAACGAACATGACCTCAACTTCAGCAATCCACCTGTCACAGGGCAGTATTAGGAGTGACCATCACATCGTCTTTGAGGAGACAAAGTCCCTTCTTCACATTAAGGATATGTAAGGATACTACTACCACTGTGATAAATGGGTGAGATATCAAACAGTTGCTACAATTCACAACTGGGGATTTGTGCATCGCTGTCAATCGTCAACAGCAGTAGAATTGTATACAACCACAATATGTAACCTCATGGAATGGTACATCCTGCACTCTGCCATTACCATCAAGTCATGGGATCAACCCTGGTACAATAAGTGATTATTATTTTATTATTATTACTAAGAGGAATGCAGGAGGACAGGCCAAGAGCAGCAACAGGCATTCCAAAAGAACGAGGTGTCAATCTGATGAAGCTGGAACACAGGACTACTTGCATGCCAAACAGCAGAGTCAGCTTGTGGTTGGCAGAGCTACGTGATCCCACGAACAATGGATATGATCTAAGCTCTGCAGGCCTGCCACCAACAGTTGTGAATCATGGTGGATGATTAAACAACAAACTGGGGGAGGAGGAAGCTCCACAATTCTCGCCATCATGAAGGTGGGGGAGCCAACATTCAGTGCAAAAGACAAGGTTGAAAAATTACAACCAGCTTCAGCCGAAAGTGCCAAGTGCATGATCCTATCTCTGCTTCCGCCTTACCTCTCCAGCATCATAGGTGCTCGTCTTCAGGCACTGCGATTCACACCACATGATATCAAGAAAGGTCTGCAAGTGCTGGATATGGCAAATGCTATGGATCCTGACAACCTTCTGGCAATAGAACTGAAGATTTGTGCTCCAGAAGTAGCCGTGGCCCTAGTCAAGCTGTCCCAGCACAGCTACAGTACTGGCATCTACCCAGAAATGTCCGGTTCACAAAAAGTGGGACAAATCTAACTCGGTCATTTAGTGCCCCACCAGTTTATAAGATCATAGGACCGACTATAAGGCTTAGGAGCAGAAGTAGGCCATTTGGCCCATTGTGTCAGCTCCATCGTTCAATGTGATCATGACTGATCGGATATATAAACCTCTAATCCACATTCCCGCATATCTCCATAACCCTTGATTTCTTTACTGACTAAAAACTTGTCTATCTCAGCCTTCAACATACTCAATGACCCATTGCTATTCTCTGAGAGAAGAAATTCCTCCTCAACTCTGTCTTAAATGGATGACCCTTTGCTCTGCGATTATGCCCTCTGATCCTCGACTCTCCTACTACTCTTAATCATCAGCAAAGTGATGCAAAAAGTGATGCTCAGCAATAACCTGCTCACTGACGCTCAGTTTGACCCTACTCAGTGCCATTCAGCTGTGGATCTCATTGGAACCTTGATCCAAAGATGGGCAAAAAAGCTGAATTCATGGGGTGAGGAGAGAGTAACTGCTCTTTACATCAAGACAGTGTTTGACTGAGTGAGGCATCAGTGAGCCCTTGCAAAATTGGAGTCAATGGGAATCAGGGGAAAGCTCTCTATTGCCTGGAGTCATACCTAGAACAAAGAAAGGTGGTTTTTGCTGTTGGAGGTCAATCATCATCTCAATTCCAGTACATCTCTGCAGGAGTTCCTCAGAGAAAGTGCCCTGGGCCCAACCATCTTCAGCTGCTTCATCAATTAACTTCCCTCCATCATAAGGTCAGAAGTGGGGATGTTCTCTGCTGATTGAACAATGTTCAGCAACATTCATGACTCCACATGTACTGAAGCGTTTGTGTCCATATGCAGTAAGACCTGGACAACATTCAGGCTTGGTTTGATCAGTGGCAAGTAACATTCACACCACACAAGTGCCAGGCAATGACCATTTCCAATAAGAGAGAATCCAGTTGTCTCTCATTAACATTCAATGGCATTACCATCACTGACTCCCCCACAATCAAGTGACTCACTTCCTGGCTCCCAAAGTCTGTCCACCATAAGGCACAAATCAGATGAGTGCAGCTCCAACAGCACTAAAGACTCTTGCCCCACTCAGGACAAAACAGCATGTTTGATTGGGACTACTGAACCACAATGGCAGCAGTTTGTACCATGTACAAGATTTCATAGATTTCATAGAATTTACAGTGCAGAAGGCCATTCGGCCCATCGAGTCTGCACCGGCCCTTGAAAAGAGCACCCTACTCAAGCACACACCTCCTCCACCCCATCCCCTTAATCCAGTAACTCCAATTAACCTTTTTGGACACTAAGGGCAATTTAGCATGGCCAATCCACCTAACCCGCACATCTTTGGACTGTGGGAGGAAACCGGAGCACCCGGAGGAAACCCACGCAGACACGGGGAGAAAGTGCAGACTCTGCACAGACAGTGACCCAAGCCGGGAATCGAACCTGGGACCCTGGAGCTGTGAACCAAATGTGCTAACCACCAAGCTACTGTACAGCAACTCCCAAGGCTCCTTTGACAGCACCTTCCAAACCTGTGACATTTACCACCTAGAAGGACGCAGGGGAACACCAGCATCTGAAATTTCCCCTCCAAGCCAGAAACCATCCTGACTAGAACTATTTCGCCTCTGCTCTGCTATCATTCGGTCAAAATCCTGGAACTTCCTTCTTACCAGCACTGTTGGTGCTCCTACAAACATGGACTACAGTGGTTGAAGAAGACGACTCACCATTTTGATAGATTGATTTATTGTCACGTGTACCGAGGGAAAGTGAAAAGTATTGTTGCGGCAGATCGCTTCATACATCAATACATAGAACATACTACAAATACACAATGTAAGTACATAAACGTAAGACATTGGATGCAGTATACGGAACAAAGTGCTACAACTGTAGAGAGGATGCATAGAAAGATCAGTTCAGTCCATAAGAGTGCCAATCAGGAGTCTAGAAACAGCGGGGGAGAAGCTGTTTTTGAATCTATTGCTGCGTGTTCTCAAGCTTTTGTATCTTAGGACATTAAGGGACAAGCAATAGATGCAAGCCTAGCTAGCACCATCTACATCCCATGAAAGAATAAATAAAAGCACTTCCAAAGCATCATCTTCTGCCTTCTAGAGGGACAAGGGTAGCAGATGCTTGGAAAGATCACAAACAGCAAGCTACCCTTCAAGCCACAGTACATCCTGAAATGCTGGAAATCTGAAACAAAATCTAAAATGCCAGAAATTATCTGGCAGACACGATAACATGGGTGGAGAATGAAACAGTGTTAATGCTTCAGGTCAATGCCCTTTTGTCTCATGAAATGATATTGAACTAAAATGTTAGCTCTCTTTCTCTCTCCACAGAAGCTACCGGAGCTACAGAGTATTTTCAACATTTTATTTATGAATTTCAGAGCGCAGCAGAAATGACTGTAGGCTCAGCTCCTAGTGTTAGAATGTAGAAGTTTTGAAAGGTAAAGGAGGTTAGGTTTAAGGACCAAATAGTATAACCTAAGGTGTGGGGATGGAATATGTTGAGGAGGTATGGATGGGTGATCTAACAGAGGGATTGCAAAGAATTTCACTAACTACTCTCAATGAAAAGAATCTGAGCTAAAACATTTGTTATAAATTAGCAAATGTGACATGTTATAATTACGAGATTCTAAGTTTGAGATCCAGGTTTGCTGGACACTCAAATATAATGGCTGGAATTCTCCTGCCGTTGGGATTTTCTGTTCCTGCTGGCAGTGCACCCCGTCACACACAGCTGGGGGCCCGGCGAATCCAGCCCAATGGCTTATTTCTGATGAATGCCTGATATCTGGGTGGAATTAGCCCATTGCAGCTTTACATTTATTTCCATGAGGGAAACAAATTGGCAAAATCTGTTCCTTGCAGTTTGGCCTCAAAGGACTGAAGTAGAAAATTGGAGGGAGGAGAGGAAATGCTGAAGTAAACTGCTAAATAATTTCCCCCCCAAAAAGCAAGAGTTGCAAGTTTAATAAAAGCGAAGTGAACTTGATTTTCAATCTCCCTTCCTTCAACAGAATTGCCCACTTGTCATGCAGCCACTCAAGTGAAATCAACTGTAATGCTATTGGTTGATTCAATCACAGTAAGGTATTACATAATCACCTATTTGCCATCTATCCCATTCAAAATGCATCAATGCTCTGCAAATGAAATGTAATGTTTTTTAATAAGTGGAATCAAATTGTCGTATGGCACTGGAATGCAAGGCGGTTATTATTAGCATAGAACAGCTGTCACTCTGAGTGTGAAGCGATGACAGGGTCTAAGCTAATACTTGTGCTGGGCACCTCCCACAGCTAGTTGTTGCAGAATAGAATCATAGAATGGCTACAGCACAGATTATTCACTTACCATCACCAAAAGTCAATCTGCTCAATGAAGAGGCATAAAATGGATTTCATTTTCATTGCATTTACCTTAACCTTAAAAAGATTTTGCATGAGATACGTGTCTATAATTGTGATAATCCATCCATGAACAAGTCTCTCAAAGAATTTGCTTCCCAATAGGTCTGAGATAATCCAGAAATCTTATAATCCCCTGATAAAATAATGATTAAGAAGAGGTATTTGATACAACTAATTCTAGTTCCAGGAATATGGATATATTTAAATTCTGTGGCTGAATTAAGCACGATATGACTGTAAATTTAGACAACAAAACACACATTCTTATTTTATTTTAAAAAGTGCTACACTACTCTGTTTTAATAAGCTTTTTTAATGTTATTTACCACTGCCCACAAAACATCAGCTGTATGCAGTTTTCACAGAGACAGTTTTATACTGCTATTTTGCTAGTGGGCAAAAGAAAAGCTAATCATGGCTCACTAGGATGGTTATCTTCAACATTATTCAAGCATCTAATGATTTACTTTATTTGCATAAATCAGAAGGACTTTGCGATTCCAATGAAAATATCATCGAGCTGGTCATAACCAGAAATTCTGAGAAACACAAATTTTAGTGAGGAGCTGAAGGAAATTAGTGTTCGTAAAGAAATAGTTTTGGGGAAATTAATTGGATTGAAGGCAGACAAATCTCCAGGGCCTGATAATCTTCATCCCAGAGTACTTAAGGAAGTGGCCCTCGAAATAGTAGATCCATTGGTGGTCATTTTCCAAAATTCTTTGGATTCTGGAATAGTTCCTACAGATTGGAGGGTAGCTAATGTAACCCCGATATTCAAAAAGGGTGGTAGAGAGAAAACAGGGAACTAGTTGCGGCGGCATGGTGGCATAGTGGTAAGCACTGCTGCCTCACAGCTCCAGGGTCCCGGGTTCAATTCAGGCCTGGGTGACTGTGTGGAGTTTGCACTTTCTCCCCGGATCTGCATGGATTTCCTCTGGGTGCTCCGGTTTCCACCCACAGAGGTGGATTGTCCATGCTAAATTGCCCCTTAGTGTCCGAAAGGTTAGGTGGGGTTACTGGGTTACGAGGATAGGATGGAGGTGTGGGCTTAAGTAGGGTGTTCTTTCCAAGGGCCAGTGCAGACTCGATGGACAGAATGGCGTCCTTCTATAAATGCTATGATTTTATGATTCTATTGACCAGTGAGCCTGTAGGGTAGTAGGGATTCACAGCATTTAAAAAGCAGTGGTATAATCAGACAAATTCAGCATGGATTTACGGAAGGAAAATCATGCTTAGAAAATCTACTAGAATTCTTTGAAGATGTAATTAGTGCTGGCTGGCTGACGAGGCGTCCGGAGGAGGTACGTGTCGGCATGGCTAAACGGACAAGGCCATGACTACTGCAGGGGGGGAGGTAAGAGGCCTTCCAGGGTCGAGGGGTGTCGGGAAGGGGCGGGACAAAGTCACGGAGGCCGGGAACCACCCGCCATGACAGGGTGGTGTCATTGCCACGGCCGCCATTACAGCGGACATGCTGATGGGCACCCACCCCGGGCACTGGCTCAGCGCAGGCCTCTCGGCCATTTGGATGGGTGCTGGACCCCTCACGGGGCACCCGACCCAGCCGGCAGCACCCACTGGCGGGTAGACTCAGGGCCACATGCACGGCAGCCCCCAGTGAGGACAGTGCCATTAAACGGTGGCCCTGGCAGGACGAACGGGTGACTGATGGGGTGGAGGTGGGGGGCATGAGTGGCTGGGGCGCGAGCTGCCAACCGGCGTGACCAAGTATCCCATGGCACCTGACTGTGGAGGGGGGTATGCGCCATGATGAAACTTTATCTACCGCCACCACAGATCATAATTTATGGGCATCTTCCAGCGATGTTGGCGGGGTCGCTGCCCGGCATGCAGCCCTGTGGGGGCTGAAGCAGGGGTGTCACAGAGAGGAGGCGGAGGCTGCAGCAGAGGAGCATGCGGCAGTGGGGCAGGTGCCAGCCACGCAGGCTGGAGGACCGCCCGACCAACAGGTGGAGGAGGTGTTGGAGGACCAAGACAAGGGGAAGCCACAGGATGAGGATACCAATGCGGAGGAGAAAGGGGAGGGGGGGAGGAGGAGGAGGTAGTGCCACGGAGACGCCTGATGAGACCTCGTGTGTACTGGCGCCGCATGTCCTTCCAGGAACACCCGGACCGGGCATAGAGGAGGAGACTCCGGATGAGCCGGGAAAGCATCGGCCACATCTGCCACATGATGGCACACCTGGCACCGTGTAGACTGAGGGGGGGAGGCACCCTCTCCTGGTGGCCGTCAAGGTGACGGTCGCCCTGAACTTCTTCGCAACGTGATCGTTCAAGTCGCCGAGTGGGGCCCTTTCCGGCATCTCCCAGGTATCAGTAGACCGGTGCATCCGGGCAGTGACTGACGTCCTATATGACCTTGCGGACCGGTACATTTAGTTCCCTGCCTGTGGACCGCGCCCACCAGGATGCCCGGTCAGCGGGCTTTGCTGCCGTCGCCAGGATACCCATGGTACAGGTGGTAATTGTTGGGGTGCACACCGCCCTGTGGCCACCACCGTATAACAGGCTGTTCATGAACAGCAAGGGGTCCTACTCCATGAACGTTCCCGTGGTCTGTGACCACCAGTTGAAGATCCTGCATGTCTGCGCACGGTACCTGGGCAGTGTGCATGATTCGTTTACCCTGGCGCAATCATTCATCCCCGGCATGTTCGAGGGACCCCCTCCCCCGACTGCAGGGCTGGTTGCTGGACGACAGGGGTTACCCGTTACAGTCATGGTTGATGACGCTTATGCGGAGGCCACAGACCGACGTGGAGACCCGCTACAATGAGGTCCATTGTGCGACTAGAGGTGTGGTTGAGAGGTGCTTTGGGATACTGAAGATGTGCGTCAGGTGCCTGGATCGCTCTGGAGGAGCCCTCCAGTATTGAGCAGGAGCACGGACACCACGGTACAGCACACATCACCACCCACCACCCACACCTCCAACAACACCAATGAGACTGATCTCCCCCACCACCGAGCAACCTTAGCTCCTACCACCACATCACCCACATGCACTACACCCCTCCATTCCACATCCACCTGCGGAACAGCAAGCTGGGCTCACACGGTTGCTAGTGAAGCCATGGGGGATGATGACAGTCCGCTCAGCAATGAGCTCTGGGCTCCACATCCTTAGAGAATGTCTGACTCATGGCCACAGTAACACCCTCCACCAGGGTGGACCCTGTATGCGGGCTGGCCACTGCATTACACGGCCCTGTCGTTTCGCTGGGGGTGGGGTGGCATGGACGTCCGGGGCTGGGGGGGGGGGGTGCGGAGGGGCGTACGTAACACCCACCGGCGTTCAACGTTCCATTATCCCTCATCCGCAGTTGAACTCAATTCCCGCCCCACCACCGCACGCATCAGACAGAGCACAGAGGCAGCTTTCATCAGTGGTCCAGTTTGTTTAATTACAAAAGTTATGTAACATGTGCCCTAGCCTCTATAACTAAGCTGTGCCCTGCACCTGTGCCAACTTACTAGTTGTCTAATTTTCTGGCCTTACGAGCTCTATCACTATGTCTCAGTGGTTCCCCAGACGGTACAGCAGGTGTGGAGGTGGACTGCTGAGACTCCTGCCCTGCGAATAGGGTCCCCATTGGCGCTTGTTTCCTGGGGTGGCACAGCCTGGATGGACCAGGCTGCTCCTCAGGCACCCCAGCTGGCGTGCTGCCACTCTGTTCTGCCCGCTGCCAGCACGGTCTTCAGCACCTCCTCCTCCCTCGGGGTGCCCAATGGCCCCTGGGATTCTCCATGGGACGGGGGTGCGAGCGGAGCCATCCCCTAAAGCACCCCTGGAGGCCCGCTCTGGTATCGACCAGGGTCTGTACGTTAGCGGCCATGGAGCTCAGGGAGTGGGCCATTCCTGTCTGGGACTGCGTCATCTCCCTCTGGGTCTGTGCGACGCTGGCCAGCACGGCCCCAGGACGCCGTTAACACGGCCCCAGGATCAGCAATTCTGGCCCCTCCAGGGGGCCAACACGCGCTGGAGCGGTTCACGGCGCTCCAGCTGCTGATCCGGCCGTGGAATGGGCGCCGGGGGATGCGCGCATGCGCAGTGTGTCCGGCGCGAACCCGCACGTGCGTAGTCCCACCTGCGTGATTTCAGCGCATGCGCTGTGCCTCCCTTGTCCGCGACGGCCCCGACCCAACATGGCGCAGGAGTACAGGCGCCGGCGCAGAAGAAAGGAGGCTGAGAGACAGAGAGGCCGGCCCGCCGATCGGTGGGTCCCGATCGCGGGACAGGCCACATCGGAGGCCCCACCCCCGGGGTTGGACCCCCCCACCCCCCCCACAGGCCGCCTTTAACGCTGAGTTCCCGCAGGCTGAGAGCAGGTGTGGACGGTGGCAGCGGGACTCGGCGTTTCCACAACGGCAGCTCGGCCCATCCCGGCCCGAGAATCGGCTGGCCGGCCGTGTAGAGCGGCCCGCGACCGGCGCCGTGCCAACCACGCCAGCGCCAATGGCAGCAATCGCGTGCCTGCGTAGGGGCGGAGTGGCGCAATTCTCGCCGGTCGCGGGATTCTCCGGCCCGGCCCCAGGCTGAGAGAATCCCGCCCCTGAGGTTATACTTCGGGTACACTGAGGGAGAATTCAGATTGCCCAATTCATCTAACAAGCACGTCTTTTGGGACTTGTGGGAGGAAACCCACGCAGACACGGGGAGAATGTGCAGACTCCGCACAGACAGTGACTCAAGCCAGGAATTGAACCTGGGACTCTGGCGCGGTGAAGCAACAGTGCTAACCACTGTGCTACCATGCCAAGACATGACCTGACTACACCTTAGCCGTATGATGACCACCCAAGTACCACACTTATCCTCCTCAACCTGACCTGACTACTCCCAATCACCAGTCTACCTCCACCTTCCCACCCTCAAGGACTGGATGCAACTACGCCCCCCCCCCCCCCCCACCCGACCAGACTTGAATACCTCCGATCCAAACCCCACCTTCCCACCTCACCCACCAACCCACCTCAGTTCACCTACACATCAACACACTTCATTTATCACCCATTTACTCACTCATACATTCACACACTCACCCATGTACCAGCATTCAATAAAGACGAGGGGAGGGTTCTCCATTGGCGGGATCATCCGCTTTGCCGGCAGAGCAATCACGTCCACGGATTCCCCGACGGCGTGGGGGTGCCACAATGGGAAACCCCATTGGCCGGCGGCTGGGACTGGTTCCGCCCTGGGCCTTTCAACTTATCGTATGTCAGCTGGTTCTTAGAAAGGAGAAATACTATCTTCCCTCACCTCTACTCTTCTCCAACTGAGTTCCTCAGGGTACTCTGTGCATTCCTTTGACGGTCTGGATTAGAACGTCTGGATTAGAAGATCCCAGAAGAAATGTGCAGCACTGTAGGATCTGGAAAATGATCACACGCAATAGTCGTGCACTCAGTATTTCTGCTGGTTTCGGCCTCTGTTAATTTTAGAAACGGGTTAGAAAGGAAGGAAATAAACACCTAATGAAGCTTAAATAGGCATCAGTATGAAGCTTAATGGTCTTTGAGAGGGGTAATAAATGTATTATGACATGATATGAAGGAAAAAACAGAAAGACAGATTGCAGGTGATGGGAACTCGATAATAATACAATGAAATGGAGAGAGCACAGACCATTTTTTGTATGTTCCACTCCTTCCACAAGGACCGTAGTTCAGGGCTCCACAACATCAGATCTGGGACGGGGTGGGTGGGTGGGGGGACACACCAAAGATGCACTGGGGAATCCCTCAAGGAACTTCCCAAGCAAACATTCGCATGGCTATTGTCCAGACTAATTAACATCTCCTGGACAATTGTTCTGTGCTGAAAACCACCTAAAAAAGCATTTTTAGTCGCTAACTTTGGATAGTTCTACCAGGGTTACGCTAATAGGTACCAAGACAAAGTTAGATAAAATGTTTTTTAATTTCTGCATAACTATTTTAAACAGCCAGTGTGATCCTCTCTCACATCTGACCCCCCAGGAGACTACCCCACATCCCCAACTAATCATCCCCACATAGTATTCCCCACCTCCAACCCTCGATGGATTTCCCCCACCCTCAACAACACGCAGACCTGACCCTCATCCCTGATCCGAACCTGTGACTTGGCTGGACTGTCCCCAACCTGACCACCACCCATCTGACTCCGCTTTCCCACCTCCCCACAGATTTGAGACCCCCCCATCCATGTCCAAAGCCCCCCATCCTTCTTACTGTCCGATCCCCACCTCCTAGTGTCCAACCCTCTCCACCCTATTCAACCTGAACCCCCACCCCAGCTGGCACCCCACTCCCCCAACCCCCACCACCCGACTTCCTGACATAGTTGGACTACCCCACCCCCAGACTTGACTCCTTTTATAAGGCCACAAAGGAGTCCACGTTGTAGCCATCTGGGATGGCCATGTCCCGATTACAAAATGGACACTTGCAAAGGATACAGGGAAAATTGGACAATGCTAAGAAACAAGCAGGTGCCAGCTCTGTCTGTTGATTAGAACCTTAAACTCTCAGACAGGACAGAAAATACCAAAACAATCTACATACTAATGAGCCATCTCCGGGGACAAAAGGGAAACATTTAGATACACAATGTTAAGGCAGACTCCCCAGCGTCAGAAGAGCTAAGACAAAGCAGACTGACAGTCACCAGGACACGTACAGCGATCAGGGAACCACCCCTCTATTGGAGGAAAATCGATATAGATGATTGGGAAAGACCCAATTAGTTGAGGCCAAGTTCAAGGCCCGCCCAAAAGCGCGCGAAACCCTTTTTAGTATAAAAGGTATCCCCCAAGGGAGAATCTTCCTCCTTTGGCTTTGGCTCTCACCGAAGAGAGAGACCTGCCTAGCAGCTGCATCAGCCAAGTAAGTCCCAAGTCAACGCATGCTATGAGATAGACGCTCCTAGTTGCTACCCTGTAAACAAGTCAACCCAGCAGCCTCAGAACCGAGCAACGGCCATTGTTCCTCTGACTGAGTGGGCACCCGAAGCTTTAGTAATAGTGGTAGTTTAGTTTGTAGAGTTTATGCGTGAGTAGATTTGACTGTGTGTAAATAAATGAGCATTGCTTTTGAACTTACTAACTGGTGTATCGAGTCATTGATCAGTATTCGATTCTGAACCTTGTGACGGTGTCGAAAGATACCTGGCGACTCTTGAGCAAACGTGATTAAACAAAGCCAAATTAAGAGCCAAGCAAAAGTTAGCAACAACGTTGAGTAGTTCAAACAGATTTAGCTTATTTACAGTAACTATCATATTCACTTGGTCGATCCCAATTGGGTCTGCCTTGCCAGTGCTTAATCGGCTGGCTTTGTACACCTTACAACTATACATTGTTTAGAGACACCTGCCGCCTTAACTGGGGAGCTCGTACTCTGCAAGGGTCACGGAGCAGTTAATTGTTCCCACCCCACAAGGCACTTGGGGGTTACAACAACCCTACAACCCGAACTCTGCCCCCTGGACACCCACCATACCCTAGGCCGATGCCCAACCTCTACATTGTCCAGTCGCTCCCCCTCCCCCCCCCCCCCCGCCCACACTCCATGACGTCCCCCCACCTTTACGTCTAATTTTCCTTCTCCCTAGCCTGTCAATTTCAATCAAACCTTTAAATTTATCTGCTTTACAGCAGCTTATGCAGCAAAAAAGAGTGTGTGTCCTCCTTCACTTTAACTCTGGTAGACTTCAACGTTGGGCCTCACGATAGCTGCACTGCCTGGATCTGGCCAAGCCTGAGTCAGGTGAAAGGCTGGCAATCCGACGCTGATTGTCACTCCAAGGAAATTCTGGCCCAATATGTCAACAGCAAGGAGGTAATGCAGACACGAGAACATTTTGTATGTCTGTCCTTGAGATGCACTGCTGAGCACATTTGGTGTTTGCTGTCTCTCACTTTGCTGTACAATTTCTTGCTTATTGTTCTGTAGCTTTGTAGCTGTGTTAATATTTTACAATCTTCTCTTTAGTTAAGCTCTCTAATGCCAAGTCTGACCTCAAATCCATGCTCACCTTGTGTTTAAATTTATCTCCTGAATTATTCAGCACAAGTTGTTAAGATTAACCTCTAACAAGCCCTTACCTAGGAAGAAGCTCCGTTATTTTTAACCCCTTCATTAAATTTGGTGAACATATTTTTTATATATTTTTGAATAATGTCAAACAAGAATGAACAGCATTAGTACGTAACACAGAAAATGCGGTGGCAGTGGGTGGGGGGGTGCGATAGGGGAACGGTAGGAAATGTGAGTGATCTTACAGTCTCTGAAACAGTCAGAAGCCAGTTTTGGTCTGTGCAGGCAAGAATTTCAGAGTAAACAAAAACACTGCAAAATATCCCTGTCATCTTCGGAAACCGTTACTGAATCTGTCCACACTCGTCAGGCACAAACATGTCACAATTCTACCTGCCTCAGCTACTGCTGGCACCAGCTGCACCTTCTAATTCTTGGTCTCCCCTACTCTGAGTGCAGGAAACTGCATTATTGCCACTATCTTTCATTCTGCTGTACGAAAGCAGTGGGATTGATTTGTTGATTATGGGAAGGGCCATAAAGTACCAACAAAATGGGGGTACTCGAGACTGAGTTGTAAATCAGCGTAAATTGCTTCTGCCCCATTTTGCTGTCGACTAAAATTATTTGCTCAGAAAGTATACTGAAATTATTTACAAGAAAGAAGTGCAGAATGTGTGTAAGAAATCACAAATGGACAGGTGGATCTGGATGGTTTCAGCCATGTGTGAACGGTTTAGGCTTGCTTAACATTGTTGCCCTCATCAGAATATTTGATGCATATGAATGTATGAATTAGTAGGAGGCCACCCAACCTTTGAGCCTCCTCTGCCATTCAATAAGATCTTGGCTGATCCCCTTGACCCAACATTCCTGCCGACCCCCATTAACCCTTCACCCCCCTTCTTTAATCAAGAATCCAGCTACCACTGCCTTGAAAAGATTTAAAGTCTCCGCTTCCACTGCTTTTTGAGGAAGAAAGTTCGAAAGACTCACTATCCTGAGAGAAAACATCTTCTCATCTCTGTCTTAAATGAGCGACCCCTTATTTTTAAACAGTGACCCCCAGTTCTAGATTCTCCCGCAAGAGCAGACAGCTTCTTCCTGTCAAGACCGTTCAGGGTCTTATAATTAGAAAGAGAGGCGATAAAATTTTGGGAGGGGGCTATGGGGGATTAATAATAATAATAATAATAATAATCACTTCTTGTCACGAGTAGGCTTCAATTAAGCTACTGTGAAAAGGCCCTAGCCGCCACATTCCGGCACCTGTTCGGGGATGCTGGAACAGGAATTGAACCTGAGCTGCTTGTCTTGTTCTGCATTACAAGCCAGCTGTCCTAGCCCACTGTGCTAAACCAGCCCCTTACTGTGTGTGTGTGTGGGGGGGGGGGGGGAGCAGGAGCAGGATGACCATTGTTCTCTCCTAGTTTATCGATGGGCAAGACAGTCGGGAGACAATTCATTTTTTCACCACTTGCTGCCCGAGGCCCACACAAAATGATTTTTGATCAAACCTCGACACAGGCAGCCGGTGATCCCTCCAAATTCGGTGTGAGTTGGGTTGCCAAGCCTCCAGGGCTGGTATAGAATGTCCAGGAATTGACGATCAATCTCCAGGGTACGGCTGTGTGCAATCATGGAGAAAAGGTTGTTTTTTTGTCATCGCCTTTGAAAATTTCTCTTGACCAGATATAAAAATATTGAAAATCGGAGGAAAAAATGTCTGTTTGGCTGACAGTCAAGCATCTTCCAATTGGGTAATGAGTATTTTTACTTTCCAGTTGGCGTAAAACGTATATCACAAGGATGCATGTTTTGGCCAACCAATAGCAAGAGCAAGTTGGCAACCCTAGTTGGGAGACACATGTAAATATGTAAATTAGGGTCGTTCAAGCATTTAGGACCCAGATATCATTTTGTTCTCCATCAATTTCTCAGCCCTCTGACAAAGGCTCACAATCCCGTTCCTCTCAACCCAATGCTATAACGTTATTCACCTACCTGAAGGGCCTTCAACCTTCCCACCAGCTACTGACCAATACAGCCTTGTGAGGAAGCTGTGGCAACATTTCTGCTCATGTTCCAATGAATGTCCGTTGGGACCTTATTGGACATTTGGACATCAATGGATCCCAGGTAACAGTCAGACCTTCAACCTAATTCCAGGTGGCATTTCAGCACCCTCAGGACCAGCAGGCTTAATGTCAGAGAACCAAACATGAACAGAGCATCAAATGAGCCACTCCTTTTTTGTGACTCGTCAGATCCATGCCTGTCTAGGAGGAAAATATAAAATTCCCTTAACTTTGCCCTGTGTGTGGCACAGTCAGATGTCAAGCTGATAGATATATGGATGATAACAGGCACCAGGATTTTTAGAATACTTCTCAGTACAGCTGGCAGAAATCCTTTTTTATTTACTGTTTCAGATCACTGAATACAATAAAAGAGGACAATTCTCTGGCCGTGTTGCACCAAGCACAAAGCCCGCTCTGTTGGGAGAATTGCCAGAGAGTCCCGAAGTTGGATTTGCGCTGGGCGCTATCGGTTTCCAAAGCTCCATGCCCATCTGGTGTGATCAGGATCTCACCCAAAAAGGACGTGAAGCTGATCAGAGCTCATTTGTATTCATTTTAATCTCATTAGTGAGATGAAAGTCAAATGCAACGGCCTCCCAGCATGCCTCCAGCCCCCTCACGGAAAGCCACATGGACGCAATTCACTACAGGTCCCTAAAAGAGGGGACTAGGCACCTTGGACTCCGAGGGGGAGCAAGGAGGTGAGTACCCCATTCCAACTATCTCCAGCGAGGACAAGGGCACAGCAGCCATTAGCCAGACACTGTGGTGGTGTCCTTCAAGGGATGGGGCTGGATGGAGGGGGCCAGGTCGGGGGTCTCCTCCGGTATGGGGGTCGCTTTGAATTTGTGAAGCCTGGAATCCTGCTTTCTTTTATGTGGAACACTCCATAACAGGGCACAGCACAGCTGCAGCCTTTTTGTATTGTTGCTCTTTTTAGCCTTAGTCTATTGGCTCTGATTGCGTCACCTTTGCTCACGAGTCGCCAGGTATCTTTATGATACCGCCACGTGGTTCAAGTTCAGGTTATGATTAATAATACAGCACACCGCTTAGTAAGGATTAAAACAACGGTCATTTATTATATACAACAAGCAATATTAATACCCTAATACTACTTTCTATATAATAAACCTATCACTACTGGCCAATACTTAACTTAGGAAGAGCCCACCAGGTCAGGGAAACAAATGGCTTGTCCAATCAGATCTGGCCCGCGGGATGCAAAAGGCTGCTACAGGTCGGTGGCTAGGTGTCTCTACCGGATAGCGATCGCTGGATTCAAACTTACAGTTGCCTGTTGCTGTTCTTGCGAAGGTCTCGAGCAGGCGAAGAGGAGAGAGAGAGAGATCTGAACTTGGCCCCTCACTTTTATCGGGCCCAGGGGCTTCCCGCCTCCCGGGGCGGCCCTTGACCCTGAGTCCCAAGTGATTGGATTTGTCCCCAATCCCTGGGGTCGATGTGTCCAATGGTGAGGCGATTCCTCGATCGGGGGGTGGTCGTTCACCTGTCTTTGTTTCGGCCACTGTAGGCGCCGACAGGTCTGGCCCGGTATTCAATTGCTAATATGTTGCAATTGTTCCCGGGGATAGCCGATTTAACTGTGGATGTCTGAATAGATGGGCTGCAAACAGTCCTGAATGCCACTGCGAATACCTAGGT